>NC_080571.1:213629495-218429495 GCF_030247185.1 Malaya genurostris | reverse complement strand
TACGCACTGATGAGTCAAAGACAAAACGTAAAATCAAATCAAAACGAGTATGTGAATCTAGCATAAATTTGGGGGTTGAATTAATTTTTACCCCTGCAAAGTTACTATTCGAAGAAATTCGTCGAAATTAGTAGAATTCGTGTGTGAAAAATAATTCATTCATTTTTCTCGGAGATGGCTTGACAGATTTCTAAAGACTTATACTCGCATAAACAGTCCTATGCTCGTTTTTTCCCTGAACCGATTTCGTCCATATAATATTCAAATGAAAGGTCTAAAGGTACCATGAAAACTGTTTGTTTTATAATCAGATCCAACATCCGGTTCAGGAGATACAGAGTAATTAGTGTAAAAATTTCACATAAGTTTATCGGGTTTATCGGGTTCACAGATTTTGAGAATCGACGACCAAATAAACTTATTTTAGTTGTACTGGTATTCGGTTTTCAATTCCGGAAGGCACCCAAAAATTGTGTGTGTGTGTGTGTGTGTGTGTGTATGTGTGTGTCAAATAATCTCACTAGGTTTTCTCAGAGATGGTTGAACCAATTTTGACAAACTTAGATTCAAATGAAAGGTCTCATGGTCCGGAATTACTGAATCATCCGGATCCGACTTCCGGTTCCGGAGTTATAGAATAAAGTGTGTTCAATATTGCACTGTCACTTAAACCGGCCAAACAAAAAACGTAAAAAATTTCTAAACCCTTCTCAAAACTACACAAATTGATAGTCATTATCAGTAGGCAACTAAATAAACCGATTGCGGTTATCCTAGTTCCCGGTATCCGGTTCCGGAAGCACCGAAAATAGTGGTAAGATATATCAAAATGGATCTCACTCACTTTTCTCAGCAATGCTTTGACCGATTTTTACAAACTTAAATTCAAATGAAAGGTCTCATGCTCCTATACAAAATTCCTGAATTTCATCCGGATCCATCTTCCGGTTCCTGAGTTATAGGGTAAAGCGTGTTCAATATTGTGCACCGTCACCGGCGAAACAAAACACGTAAAAAAAATTTTAAACTGGTTTCAAAACTACACAAATCGATAGTCATTATCAGTAGGCAACTAAACAAACCGATTGCGGTTATCCTAGTTCCCGGTATCCGGTTCCGGAAGTACCGGAAATAGTGGTCATATATACCAAAATGGATCTCACTCACTTTTATCAGCGATGGTTTGACCGATTTCCACAAACTTAGATTCAAATGAAAGGTCTCATGGTCCCATACGGAATTCCTGAATTTCATCCGGATCCATTTTCCGGTTCACTGGTTATAGGGTAAAGTGTGTTGAATATTGTATACCGTCACTAAAACTGGCGGAACAAAACCGTAAAAAATGTTGTAAACTTGGCTCAAAGCCCTTATTCCCAGTCTTAGGCTGAAATGAAAGGTCTTATGGTCCTACCAAAAATTACTGCATATTTTCGGATACAACAAACATTTAAATAGTCATTTAGAGTGCGATGGTAAAATTGTATAAAATCTTCAAAAGTGCATATAATAGTGAACCCACTGCGTTTTCTTAACAATAACCTACACAGATAAAAATATTTTGTGAATTTACATATATTTTCATGCACATATTTAGAGCAGGTAATTAAACATAAAGTTACTTTACAATTCTGTATGTTTCAATAGAATTTAGTCGCAAACTAAGCGTTAATTGAAAGGTGCAGTTATATTCATTGAAAATTCAACGCAATCCAATTTAGTTTTGCATCGATGAAGGTTTTCAATCAAAATCTCGATTCAACACATGTCTATTACATGTTACTAATGATTTGCATGTCGTGTAAATTTCATTATTTCTTTCTGTGTACGCGAGCAAAGTATTGTTTCATTCTGTATGTAATACTAGTTCATGCACAAGCAATCCCTTGTTTTTTTTCAAAAATCGAAGAGAAAAAATTTGAATAGAATACCACAATATTATACATGAGAAAGGCATCAATACACCACTAGGTGGATTAAAACAGGCTTTTTTAGACGAATTTAACTGACTTCGGCTACACCGATTTCCGAATTCCGAAAGTATCGGGAATAGAGAAGCTAAAAGAAGGCCAAAACGAATTTAATACACAAAAATTCAAATTAAAATAAACTTATGGTCCCATACAAAAGTGGTGAATTTTATCTGATTCTGACTTCCAATATCGAAAGTACAGGATGATGAGTTTTTTAAAATTCAAACCATCATAGAAGATGACGATACCAAAAAAAATCAAAATTGGACTCTAAACTATTTCAATTTATTCGTCATACTAATTCATGGACATACTAACTATTTTGGGTTATGCTGGTTTTTGAATACAGTTGTTGGAAGAACCATAAATAATGTCAAAAACATTATTTAAAGAGGAGCTCACTTCTACATCTCATGGAATGCTTAATCGTTTGCACACGTTTTGATTAAAAGGAATAATTTTAAGGTTTCATACAATTTCTATTTTCGATTCGTTTTGCAGTTCCGAAATTACAATGGTAATGAGTGATTAAAATTTCAAACTGTCATTTAAAACGATAGTCATTACGAAAACTAAAAACATCGAAGAATATTCACGCAAAAATCACATGCAGATTGATAATAAAAGGTATCATCTCACTGCTAGGTAGATTAAGCACGTTTTTATATTTATAAAAAATGGTAAAAAGAAAAAATCAAAAAAAAATTGGCAATTTATCTACCCGAAGAAAACTTTTGCTCAACTGAACTAACTAATCCAGCAGGAGGGAGACGAATTATGCGTACCATCTTTGGCCTACTATTATAAGTAATTTGTCAGTCAATGCCATAAAAAATTTGGGCCAGCGAACAGTTCGTTTTTTCCATCTATGCTTCCTCGAAATGACGAAGGAACTTTCTTGGACGGGAAAAAAACTTGTCCCATTCCATTCCGTTCTCAAGCTAGAACGCGTTAACCCTCAGTATTCGAGGCGTCCCAATTCTGGCATTTTCACGAAACTAAACTACTCAGCACTTACGTATAACATTCCTTTGGTGAGGTCAAGGAGCTTCAGGAGCTTCTCTGTATATAGTCGCCGATGAGTTCCTTTACGCTCGCTATGTATGTATTACTTTACAAGCACAAAGGAAGCTTTGTTGAAGCTCAGATGTAAACGAATCAAGACAATTTGGCACCAGACGACAAACTGTGACCTTTTCTGCTGCTCACAGTGTGCCATCGCCGGGAGAAGGCGCTACGTCACGGGTGAGTTCATTTGTAAACGGCGTGACTTTGAAATCAATCCGTTTCGTATGGGCGAATGTCGCACGAAAATGTAGGAGGCGAAACGTTGACGGCTATGCTATAAAAGATAATACATATTATCTGTTTCAATATCGACGAAAACTTTCAGCTGAAGGTTGGAACCTAAGGAGTGTACCGAAAATAAGCTATCCACATACATTTGTGTTGTACGCATGTATTTGTGATCATTTTTACCTTTTTTTATATATATAAAAAATAGGTATAGAATTCGCTCAAACTTTCGAAAAATTTTCCGAGGCCCGGAGGGCCGAATGTCATATACCAATCGATTCAGCTCGACGAACTCAGCAAATGTCTGTGTGTGTGTGTGTGTGTGTGTGTGTGTGTGTGTCTGAATGTGTGTTGTCAACTAAGAGGTCGAGATCTCAGAGATGGCTGGACCGATTTTGATCAAACTAGTCGCAAATGAAAGGTCTCCCCGTCACCCAAAACGCTATTGAATGGTTTTGAGATAGGATGTTTACTTTTTAAGTTATTCGAAGTTTTATGTCAAAATTTTCAGTTTTTTGACTGTATCTGTCACATTTGACCTTGAAAACAGAATATGTTTCCAGACTTAGATTTCGCTCGGTAATACCTATCCAACAAGCCATAGATTGTTAAAATCCGTCCATTTTTAACGGAGATATCGATATTTTTGTGTAAGCCTTATTCCAGTAGAAGGAATTTTGAGCGCTGTATGAAAAAGCAATGCTTGGGAGCAAGATGAAACACGATTTTTTATACTGTTACATATAATTGTTTCTAAGTATCAAAAAGACTGTGTACAGCATCCTTTTTTATGACAATTTGCCTCGGACCAATTTTAGCACGGTTCATTTTTGGCAACATAATCTTTCGAATATGGCATATGTAAACCAGATGATACCAGCATTATCGAGTTGGAAGTAATTCCATAATTATATTGATTTAAACTATTTACAGTAATAAATGCTGGAAGAACATGACTTCCATATACCATACGACTCAGTTCGTCGAGATCAGCAAATGCGTGTGTGACAAATAATTTCACTCAATTTTCTCGGAGATGGTTAAACCGTTTTCTACAAACTCAGATTCATATGAAAAGTCGTATACTCCCAAACAAGGTTCCTGAATTACGTTTGGATCCGACTTCTGATTGCGGAACCACAGGATGATATGTGAAACGAAATTAAAATAATGCAATTAATTTTTCTCGTAGATGGCTGAACCGATCTAAGATTCAAATGAAATCTAAGAATCATCTATGATTCAAATGAGAGGTCTTAAAATCCTATAAAACCTCTTACTTTTTAGTCAGATCCGACTTCTGGTTTAGAAAATGCAGGGTGATTAGTATATGAATGTCCATTTCACATAAATTAATCAGGTTTATCGGGTTTGCAGATTTGGATAGTCGATTATCAAATAAATTTATTTCAGTTTGAGCGGTATTTTTTTTTGGGATTCGGTATGTACCCCCAAATTTTAATTCGCACTACAATTTCTCAAAGATGTCTACACAATCCTCAGGTGAATTTAACTAATTTCGGCTACACCGATTTTAGGATTCCGGTTCCAGTATCGAATCGTTTCTCAAAGCTCAATCATTTTCTCAAAAGGGCCAAATCGAATTTCAAAAACAAAAATTACTGGACTTAAGGTCCCATACAAAATTGGTGAATTTTATCCGATTCTGGAATTACAGATGATGAGTTTATAAATTTCATGTAAATTGTTTGGCGTAATAATTTATGGCCATTCGAATCATTTTGGGCTATGCTAATTCCTGAATACCGGCTCTGGAAGTACCATAAATAATGACGAAAAACTCTAAAGTGGAACTTACTTCGACATCTCATGGAATGTTCAATCGATTGTCACACGCTAAGATATGTTTCGCAGTTTCGGCATTACAGGGTAATGAGTGATTAAAATCTCAATTTGCCGTTTAAAACGACGATAATTAAAATAATGTCATGAAAACTAAAACACCTAAGAATATCCATGCAAAAACACATGCGTATTGATAAAAAAAAAGGTATCATCTCACTGCTAGGTGGATTAATCACGTTTTTATGCTCAGGTCGCTCAGATCACAGCATGCTGTGCGTTTGGCTGTTAGCTGTCGTTTGTTTACTTGTTTGTGCGGTTGAAATTCTGCGTTTTCAAAATGTCGCGTATTGAAAAGGAAGTGAAAATTAAGGTTCTGGACACATGGCTAAGTGAGGTATTACAAGGCGAAAATTGGCGAAGCGGTTTGGAATTCATCATGCCAGTGTTAAAACCATCATTAAAAAGTTTGGGGAACACTATTTTTTGGATGAGCTACAACGAAGAGGCAAAAAACCCGGTTCTTCCAACCCGAAACTGGACCAGAAAGTGGTATCTCTAATCATGAAGAACAAATCAATGTCAATCCGTGATTTGGCCAAAAAAGCAGGAACGAGTGTCAGAATGATCCAGCGTATCTAGAGGCGAAATCACCTGAAGACCTACAAGAAGCAAAGTGTAGAACAGAAGAAGCGAGCAGCAACAAGGGTCCGGAAGTTGTATTCGCGTCTTTTGCAGTGTCCGGATGCATGCGTTTTAATGGACGATGAGACTTATGTAAAGGAGGACTCAAAAACCCTTCCAGGTCCACAATACTTTACTGTCGTCGTTGGGGAGGATGTGAGCGATGCGGACAAATCGATTCAAGTGGAGAAATTCGGTAGAAAGGTTCTGGTATGGCAAGCAATATGTTCCTGTGGTTTGAAGTCAACCATTTTTTACACTACCGGAACTATAAATGCAGAAATCTGGTAAGGCAGCTGGGAACATGCAGGAGTTCGAAAAAATTTGGGCTCAAGCGTCCAAAAAATTCGATGCAACACTTATCCGGAACTTCATGAGGAGCGTTCGATCAAAAGTTCGAAAATTCGTGAAGGAATAACTTAAATTTCATCCGGTTTTTGTTATGCTCAAGTTTACCCTCGTACAATAAAAGATAAACTTTTAGTTTGGATAAAATATCGTTGTTTATCATAATTTGAAAGAAAAATTTGTGGATAGCTTATTTTTGATACACTCCTTATCATGGAGATATTTCGGACACTCTTTTGGCTCTCTATTTTAATCCAATCCAATGTCTATTGCAATCCAGATTATCTATCCTTTTACCTACACAGAATATACAAAACCCACAATACAATAAAATATACATTTTTCTCTTGTTTCGCCTTTAGAGATTTTAACCTTGAGTTTATCCGCCTTTTCGGACCAGGAAAAACTTCAAAATGGAAATCTCTCGTTTTTCTCAGAGATTGCTCGACCGATTTTCAAATGAAAGGTCGTTTGGTCCCACAAGGGATTCCTGAATTTCATCCGAATCCGACTTCCGGTTCCGGAATTATAGGGAAAAGAGTATTAAAAATTATACACCGTCACTTAAAGCGGCAAGCAAAAACCCTAAAAAAAAACTTTAAAAATTATTTTTTTAGCACGATTCGTGGAATTAATTCATTGTATTCCACTAAAACTAAAAACAATTACAGGGTTGTGTACGAGACACGAGTTAGTTCGATACCGATTCTAATTGGCAGTCTATCACAGAACTTTTTGTATATCATGCATTTTTCTCCGGTTTTAGCCTAATTGTAATGAAAGGATTCCTTCGAACATTTTCATGGTGGCAGTTGTGACGATGTATTGGTTTACTCTATAATTCAAATAGATATCAGCAATAAGAGTAAACTCGGTGGGAAACAAAATTGATTTGATAGTGATTACTACTACTTTTTTCTAGTGTCAACTACGATCAATCATGTAAAATCTTCAGCAACGCGTAAAATTGGGTTAGGTTAGTTTGTTTACGGACGAACATTTGTTTAAACAGAAACCAATGTATTGTTGACATCTCGAGTACTAGAATGTTATTCCCGAGCGTATTAAACACGGTATTGAGCCAGTGTCACTTTCGTGGGACTAGTGGAACAACAGTCGCTTCTGAAATTATTCTTCTCTATATATTTTGCGGTTGATGCACCATCAGTTATATACGGCATGTAGAATTTACCGCAACCACAGATCGCCTGCCACACCAAGTACTGGATATTCGTAGACCTTCTTCTTCCGGAACTTCTCTGGAACATATAGTCGGGACATATCGACAAAAAACTTCTGGTCGGGGATTAGATTATCGTACGTCTCATCGTTCATCACGATGCATTTCGACAGGACCAATCATTCACGGAACAGCTTTCTGGCGCGGATTTTTCCCACCGTATTCTGTTTATTGGTCCGATTGGTTAAAGATATGAAATCCCAGCCATTTCGTTGTTTGCAAGGCAAAAGAATTGACCTTCTTGCATATCTTTCGCTATCAGCTCGCCGGTATACGGTCGAATTGTTGATTCACAACTGTTTCGCAATCTACCTGTGATTTTACAGTCTAATCTAGTTTTACCCAGAATTTCCATGAATTGTTCCCCAAGCAAAGCGTTTCAAATAATAAAACACAAAAAAGGGTTGAAATTCGGTCGAGTATACTTTCTGCTAAAAAACTACCCAGACTTTGTAAGTTAAACACACAAATTTAAATTTTATTCCAACTTTATTTTCTCTCCGTCAAAATATGCTACCAACGCTTGACTGAGTCTTCGATACACTTTTCGTAGGCCCGTGCAGGTACTGCTTTTTACTCATTTCATTGGAATTTATTGATTGTATAGTGAGCAATCCGCCCTTGATTCGGTTAATGACATGACTTTTGATACGATTACCCTATGATGAAAAATATTTTCTTTAAATATTATAGTGTGAATTTCAATTATGAAAAAAACTGCATTTAACTGTTTCAACTGTGAAGTCAAATGAAAAAAAATCGAATGTACAGTAATCGTATCCAATATTGAGGTCTGGCTAGGATTGGCATTTGAAATAATAGAAATGAAATAAGACCAGAAGTTTGCCAGATGCAAATGAGAAGAATGAGACTCTTCTGCAGAAGTAGATTAACTCAATAATAAATTTCCAAATGAAATTGCATTCCTGGGATGCATCCCACCGCGCTCGTTGCTGTCCCTGTTGTTTCTTGCAACTGTGCATCGCACATTGTGTAAAAAGTAAATTGAAAAATTATCTTATAAGCCCATTTTGTACCCTTCCCCTGACACTGTGCACTTTCTACATGTTCACCGTAAGGCCGACTATAATGTGCGATAGAGAAACATAGCAACAGACGTCAGAGAATTTTCAACTGCTGGTTACGACGGGAATGAATGCCTTGACGAGTGTCTACCGTTCTGTAAGGAATATGATGGAATCTGACACAATGAAGTCATTAGACGATGAATGGAAATTGCGCAACAATGCACGTGCTGTCTTCGCTCTGGGTGATAGGGCGAACCCTGCGGGACAAGTTGTCACACTGCGCTGTTGGCGCTAGTGAATCGATTAATTGTGATTGATATCATTTTTTATTCTCAAAAGAAATCAATGCCTTTACTTGCGTAGGATAGAGCATATTTGGATTGCATGCTTCAATTTTCAGACTATGATTGAAGTCAATAGCTTTAACGGAGGTATTAGGCACTACTTTAACAGGAACAAGCTAATTGCACGTTTACTCCAATACAATCAAATAAATCACAGTACCTTGAACTGAATGGAAATAAGTATGATTACACCCTTTAATAGTTTATAGTCAGTTCTTGCGCTTGTTAATGAAATTAGCGCCTTATCAAAGCCTAACATTAGACGATCATTAACATCTATTACTAAATAGTTAGTTTTCTCGGACTACGCGGAAGGAGATCGAAAGTAAATGTAACAGTTTTTTAAATTGATAGTATTATTCTATATTTACATTTTTGTGAACTTATGTGAAACTTTCAAGTGAAAAGCAGATTTAGCGTTATGTATTCAATGAACATTTTTGGTTGGGTTGAATTCCAAAGTCCAGCCCAAAAAAATGATGTTCCGAAATGTGATTTCCTCTTCTCCATTACAGCATATCATGCATATTAATGAATTTTTTTTACAATTTGATTTGTTTCTGTTCGTTTTATATACAAGGTGAGATGAAAAAACTGCAACCAACTTCAGACTGCTGTCATTTCTAAACCGCTCGTCCCACAGCTGTCAGATTTATTCTAGTGACAGCTCATTATATTATTTACAAGCGCACAAAAGCATTTTGGTGGGAATTTTTCAGAAAAAAAGTTATTTGTGATGGAATTCAAGTGTGATAGTGTGATTGCTTTGCATTTGGCTGGAAAACCACAAGTGGCTATCGTTAGAGCCCTCCAGCATTTAAAAGTGAATAAATCTTTTGTGTCTCGTACCATCGCTCGTTACCGTGATACTGGTAGCGTAGCCCGACGTCAAGGAAGTGGACGAAAAAAAACAGCAACATCGGCAGAAATGGTTCGAAAAGTGAAGAAGCGAATTGAACGAAATCCGCGTCGCAGTGGCCGAAAAATGGCTCGTGAGCTGAACATATCGCAATATGCCATTCGGCAAATATTGAAAAATGAGCTTGGACTAAAGCCATTGAAGTTCCAAAAAGTGCAAGATCTTACTGATGCGCAAAAAACAGTTAGACTCGAAAAAGCTAAAGAGTTGCTTCGCTTGGCCGAAAGTGGTGAACTGCCGAATTTGGTTTTCTCCGATGAGAAACCATTCGTTATCCAGCAGTTTGTAAACAAACAAAATGATCGTGTTTACTTGCCAGAGAGGTCAGCTGAAAATTTGCAACTTCGGTTGGCCACCAGAACTCAAAAGCCGGCCATGGTGATGGTGTGGGCCGCCATAACAGCCGATGGTCGCTCGCCGCTCGTATTCATCGACCGTGGGGTCAAAATAAATGCGCAAATCTATCGCGAAAATATTTTGGAGGGAGTTCTGAAGCCCTGGGCACGCAAACATTTCGGCCGCAGACCTTGGACATTCCAACAGGACTCAGCACCATCGCACTCAGCACGCGCCACCCAAGAATGGTTAAGAAATGAGGTTCCTCGCTTCATTTCCACCGCACAATGGCCACCAAAATCTCCGGATGCCAATCCGTTGGACTATTGTGCCTGGGGTATTTTGGAAAGCAAGGTTGGCACTAAAAAATACCAAAGTGTCGATCATCTCAAGCAAGCGCTTCGCCGAGAATGGGACAAAATACCGCAGAGCCACTTTCGGGCAGCGTGTGATGGTTTCATTGGCCGTTTGAAGGCCATAGTTCGTGCCAAAGGTGGCCAATTCGAACAAATCTAAACCGATTCTCAAATTTGATGTTATTTCCGACATTTTTTGCTTTCATTCAATAAAATTTAAAAAAAAAATGAAAAAATTATGGCGTTTTACTTTGTTGCAGTTTTTTCATCTCACCTTGTATAAAGCAATTTCAGGAATGAGTAGACGAAAAAGTGACAAAATCAGAATTGACATTCTCCGATTTGGATAAAACTTTGCACATGGCTTCAGTATGGCAAACCATAAGTTTTGAACCGATTGAGAGGTCAATCCGACTCACGACTGATTTTTAAAAAGGGCGTATGTATTTTTGCATTGCACAAAAATTGCCTTTTTCAAATCGTTGTAACTCGGAAACCGTTAATTGTATAAAAATGACGTTCAGGAAGAAGTTGAAGGGAATCGATTGGGCACTCTAAAAAATATACAATAGAAAAAAATTATTGATTTTTTTCTCAATAATTACAAAATAATCCGAAAAAGTTAAATAAAAAAAAATGGTTTTAATATTTTTTGCTTATTTTTATTTTTAAGCTGTTATTAAAACCTACAGATTGATGGCTATCTCATCCATGCCTTTTGAAAAATGAAGAAGTTACAGCTAAAACAGTTTCGGGTCTAATTGTAAATCGGAAACCGTTCATTGTAAAAAAAATGGCGTCCAGGAAGAAGTTGTAGGGAATCAATAGGGCACTCTAAAAAATATATACACTGAGAAAAAATTTGATTTTTTTCTCGATAATTTCAGAATGAACCAAAAAAACGAAATTAAAGAATAATCAGGGTTTCGATTTCTTTTTGATAATTTTTATTTTAAAGCTTTTATTAAAACCTACAGATTGATGGCACCCGTGTCTTTTGAAAAATGAAGAAGTTACAGCTAAAACAATTTACAGATATGTTCGAAATTTAAAGTTCTCGTTGAAAAATAATCATTTCAACAGTAGAATATTATTCTACAGATTAAAGGCAACAAATTTGTTCATGATATCCTTTCTTTTAAAAGTAGCTGTTCTTGAGATACTTGGATATTTAATTATAACACCATCATGAATTGTTTATTTGCTTGCTATATCTACAATTATTACATGTGCATGAATAATTCCCGAGTTGGCGGTTCAATGCATAGGGCGCTGGTCTTACAAACCAGTTATCGTATGTTCGAGCCCCGACCTGGAAGGATTCGTAGTGTCAGTAGAATCGTAGCACCAACCATGCAATGGTTCTGTACACTCTGAATCGGCTGCGAAGTCTGTTGAAATAGAAGGTCAAATTCCACTACAGGAATGTAATACCAAGGCTTTGCTTATGAATAATTCTTAATTATATTAAATTTTTTTCATTGTATATATTTTTTAGAGTGCCCTATTGATTCCCTACAACTTCTTCCTGGACGCCATTTTTGTACGATGAACGGTTTCCGAATTACAACGAGACCCGTAAACTGTTTTAGCTGTAACTTCTTCATTTTTCAAAAGGCACGGATGGGATAGCCATCAATCTGTAGGTTTTAATAACAGCTTTAGAATAAAAATTTTCAAAAAAAATTAAAACCATGCTTGTTTTTTTTTAACTTTTTCGGATAATTTTTTAATTATTGAGAAAAAATATCAAAAAATTTTTTCAGTGTGTATTTTTTTTAGAGTGCCCTATCGATTCCCTACAACTTCTTCCTGAACGCCAATTTTGTACAATTAACGGTTTCCGAGTTACAACGATTTGAAAAGGGCAATTTTTGTGAAATGCAAAAAATACATACGCCCTTTTTAAAAATCAGTCGTGAGTCGGATTGACCTCTCAATCGGTTCAAAACTTATGGCTTGCCAATGTGCTGAATCAATTTCTTAGAGCTTCCTTTTCGACACCATTTTAGTACAAATAACCGTTTTCGAGCAACACCGATTAGAAGAAAAAGTGCTAAACTCAACAAACTACTGAATTCTTGTCTAAATATTTCGATAACGGCTGCGATGTGTTAATAATTTGCTTTAAATCTATACAATCATTTCATAGTGATAATTTGGCTGTATTGCATTAAGAACTTGAATTCTTGAAAATAGTTAAAAATTGTTTCAGCTGCACTCAGCAAAAAGTAATGAAATTTACCTCAGTCGTAGATCCCCATATAAGGCACGTATCCAAAGGAGCCCTGACCTCTCCCGAAATTAGAAACAGATAAGAAACTTTCTTTGGGTATAAACTGACACAACGTTTTCAATTTGTGAACAGTTACGTCAAGTTAACAAGAATTTTTCTTTATTTTCCATCGACTATTTTATGAGTGACATTATTTGCCACATACATAGCTCGATGGACTGTG
Organism: Malaya genurostris; assembly: GCF_030247185.1. Lineage (NCBI taxonomy): Eukaryota > Metazoa > Arthropoda > Insecta > Diptera > Culicidae > Malaya > Malaya genurostris. The sequence continues at coordinate 218,416,709 of NC_080571.1, read as the reverse complement.
TCGAACGAAATAGAACACTTAGCTCTCCGGGATAATTTTCACTAGTCATTTTTAAAGTGTTTGCATAAACTTTCTATACGAGAAAGGTGATAAGTGTACTCTTATAGAAAAGCTTTACAAATTTACACCTAAAGAGATTTAAATGTAACCACCCTGCACACTATACGAAATTAAACAAAGCACGCTGCAAACGGAGCAAAGCCGGTAATGTTTTGTTCTTCCGTACTAGCACGTACCGATGCATACCGGTTTTGCATAGTCATTTTGAATGGCTTTTTAAATGTTTTGACACTCATCGCCCTATAATTTCAAAACCGGAAGTCGGATGAAATTGCACAGTATATTTCAAGACAATGAGAGTTTCAATTTGAATCATGATTTTTGAAAATAGCTATAACCGTTGCTGATAAATCGAAGTAGGTTTATATATTCTTCAACGGTAAGTTTTATAAAAATGTGCCCCTCGTTTCACCATCGCTTGTGAAAAAATACTCATGATATTGAAACCTTCCTATATGAGAAAGGCAAAAAGTTTGATACTAAGCGGTTACATAGAACAGTACCAAAACTAAATAACCGGGGTAAAATACATGACAATAATAAAAATAATACACAAAACTGTACTGGTTAACCGGAAAAAAGTGCGCGAGCTTAGCGTAAAGATCTACATACTGCCGCTGGATCCCTAGCAAAGCTTTGGTATTACATTCCTGTGGTGGAATTTGACCTCCTGTTTCAACAGACTTCGCAGCCGATTCAGAGTGTACAGAACACGGAAAGACCGAAATTAGCATTTTGGCGAAAAAATTAGTTGATTTTCTGATTTTAGTTAGTTATTTTTTGAGACAACTAAAAAAATCTTACTTTTGCTAATTTAGATTTTTTAATTCTAATTTTCTTAATAATAATAAAATATTTGTTGAAATGGCTATTTTTTTAGTTGAATTCACCAATTAAACGTGCTGTCATTTCTTAGCTAAGGCACGCTTCATATCCATTCAACTAATTTTTTAGTTGAGTTAGAGAAATAAAACGTTGTTTTCAACCAACATAAATGGTTGAATTGGTTTCTGCAATTAGCAGCTATATGGCGCTCGTTAACACCATAACGACTACTAGCCACTAGATGGCACACTACTACCGAAAAAAATTTCAGTCGCGGTTATCTTTTCTATATTTGCAGGTATAAATACGATGTTGTATTGAAGAAAAAGACATAAGCGAAACATAAACTTCTTTTTGAAAATTTTACTTCTAAATCGCTGTTTTCTTCATTCGACTTCGCGAAATCGACTCTCTCACTGAAAACTTTGAGCACTCGGCAAACAAAAACCGAATACAAGTAGTACACCGGACGGCGTAGCCCGGAATGAGAAGATACAAAAAAAACATCATTTGACGTGTACAATTAGAGTGCAACATTCGAAACTCACTTCACTGTTTCGCGTTAAAACATTATTACCCACAATCGCTTTAACTGCGCACAAATTCTGAATAAATACACTTTCCACTAACAGTTTACGTCATTTTTACATATCGGTTTAGAAAATTATATAGGGATATATCGTAACACATGCGAAAAACATCTAAACAATTTGCGAGCAGTTCCAACAAGACGGTCCCTTTTAGCTTTTTAATGGTTTGTTTTGCTTTGACACTGCTGTCCTTCAGTAATGACGGTGATAGATAAATAGAATCAAAGTTTCTGATTTTAATAACGAAATTAGTTGTCAATGAGAATTTCGTGTTGGATTGAAATATTGCTGGTTTGTGTCCAGAATATTCGCCAACTAAACACTTTCTCTAAAAATAAGAGTTTTTTTCAGCACAGTAAATTCTAAATTTTAACTAATTTTATAGTTATTTTGGAAATTTTGTTGTTAAAATCAACTAATTCAAAAACAGTAATACGAATTAGGCGCAGAGCTAATTTCGGTCGTTCCGTGAACCATTGCATGGCTAGTGCTACGATTCTACTGACACTACGAACTGGTTTGTAAGACCAGCACCCTATTCATTGAACCGCCAACCTACTATTTTTTATCAATTACTTGGTACTATTTTTTATCAATTACTTGGTACTATTTTTTATCAATTACTTGGTGTTTTGTATATTGCCTTGCCTTCCTTCAAACTTTTCCATTTTTCCAAATACGGGTGATAAATATCAGAGACATAACCAGATGACGTGAATACGAATAAAACTGACACGTTTCCTGCACCTCTACGAATATCAACAATTGCCATAATTACAATTTCAATGGCATTTTTCTCAAATCAGCAGAATAAAGCAGAACATAGACGAAATTGTTTCATCCAAGTGTGAATGGTGCGAGCTGCAACTGCAAGGGAATTGCTTTCAACATTGTTAAACGTCGAAAAAATTTGAATAATCAATTCTTCGAGAACTATCAAATCAAGTCAAAAGAACTGATTATATTTTCTTTTATTGAAATAAGAAAATTGGTAGTTGAAATATCAATCCAGAAGTTGTTCGATTTGTGTTTGTGAAATTTTTGCTCAAATCGCAACTTGTTTTAATAATCAACATACGGACTGTAAGAACTGAATCAGCCGAATCTTCACGAACATCTCGAATACGTCAATCTCGCGGTTATGTTTTTGAAATTATCTACTCCTAGTTTTTTTCTTGATGCTCATAGAATCAAAAATTTTCGAAAAGTTTCGACTTCCACATATTTATGGTTATTTCATACTACTGAGAATTTTATCATAAATTTCTGAACGTTTCGTTAATAACAAATATCTAATAAAACTATTGAAAACTATATAACAATATTTTCAATACAATACAGCTTTTTCATGGTCATTATTTTTGTACAATTAACAGTTTCCGAGTCGCAAAAGTTTGAAGAAAGTTCAAAATATATCCGACATTTTTAGAAATTAGTCTCGAGTCGAGTTGGTCCCTTCATCCGTGCAAAACAAAACATTTACCTTACTGAAGACGTGTGCAAAGTTTTATACAGAATCAAAATATGTGAAGTATGATGATTTGATTCCCATAGGTGGAATTGGTTATACGTAAGTGATCCAAGATACTGAGATTTTTGCGATTATCATTTAAAAGGTTATGCAATCACTGTGAAAACCGTCTTTTAAACCGGGGCCCAGAGTGTTGAGTGTCATATTCCACTCGACTCAGTTTGTCGAGTACGCAAAAGGTATGTATCTGTGTATGTAACATTTTGTTGCACTCACTTTTCTCGGAGATGGCTTAGATTCAAATGAAAGGTCTTGTAACCTCATACAAAATTCCAGAAATTCCGGAATTACAGGGTGACATGTGCAAAAAAACTTTTTGATTCACCTAGTGGCGATGGTGTATTCCGATGCATACCGATTTTGCATCATTTTGGATGACAGTTTTGAAAGGGTTTAACCGTTGCTGAGAAATCAAAGTGAGTTCCGGCTTTGGAGCTTTTCTTCACTATTACCGGTGCGTTCGGAAGCGGAAACCGGGGACTAGTAGTCCCAAAGTAGATTTATATATCCACTAACTAGACCCTGTTAGTTAGCCAATTAGATGAACTTACTAGTAAATTTTATAAAAATTTGCACCTCGTTTCGCCAACGCTAGTGAAATTGAAATTTTTCACTTATTGTGCTGTAATACCGGAACCAAAAGTCGGATTTGGATCAACTTTTCGAAAACTTTTTAAAGAATTTCAAGACCTTTCATTTGCATCTTAGTTTGTGAAAATCGGTTGATAAATTTCCGAGAAAATTGAGTGCACATATTGCATTGTAATTTCGGAACCAGAAGTCAAATGAAGATAAAATTTTACAATAAGCTATGAGACTAAACTTTCTTACTTTTCTCAGATAATGTAATTCCGGAACCGGAAGTGACAACAATTTAACAATCTGAAATGAAAGGTCTCATAGTCCTAAGCAAAACTACCAAATTTCATCAGGATCTGACTTCCGGTTTCGGAATTATAGGGTGAATGTGTTAAAAATTTGATACCGTTACTTAAAGCGGCGAAACAAAAAACTTAAATCTACTTCTAATCTGGCCTTGAAACTATTCCAATTGGTAGCCATTATCAGTAGACAATTAAACAAAACGAATTTGGCTATTATGGCTCCAGCTTTACGATTCCGGAAGCAAATAGCGATTATATATGTTCCAGATTGGATCTCACTCACTTTTCTCAGCAATGGCTTGACCGATTTCCACAAACTCAGGTGAAAGGTCTTATATTCCTATACACTGAAGTCTTTTTTTATGCGAATTTACGTACCGCATAAAAAAAACCGCATAAAAAAAACCGCATAACTCTGAAAATTCGCATAAAAAAAACCGCATAACTCTGAAAATTCGCATAAAAAAAACCGCATAACTCTGAAACTTCGCATAAAAAAAGACCGCAGAAGGGCAAACAGCATAACTCTGAAAATTCGCATAAAAAAAAACCGCGTAACTCTGAAACTTCGCATAAAAAAAACCGCATAACTCTGAAAATTCGCATAAAAAAAGTCGCGTAAAAAAAACCTCATAAAAAAAGACCTCAGTGTACTGAATTCCTGAATTTTGCCGGATCTGACTTCCGGTTCCGGAATTACATGCCAAAGATTGTTAAAATATGTAAACCGTCACAATGTTAAACACGTAAAATAATTGCTAAACTCGCCTCAAAACTATTCCAATCGGCAGTCAAACAAATTAATTTCGGCCTTCATGGTTCTCGGTTTTCGAATCAAGGCCGAAGATTGTAGACATGGATCCCAATTCCTTTTTCTCGAACCGACTTCGATTATACCGGTTCCCGTGTTCCGGTTTCGGACCTACCTGCAATAGTGGAACGCATTTTGTTTTCTCAGACATGACCTAGACTAGTTTATGGACAATCCTTTTTGTTTTTCAAGAATCAAAGAAAATTATTTTGTAGAATACAACATCAAATTTATATATGAGAATAAGTGAGATATGTGAAGGGCATATCATTGCACTACTAGGTGGATTAAAACAGGTGTTTACGTTTGCAAGCTCTTCTTTTACGGGATAGCGAGCAACTATGTTTCATCAACTGAATGAGCTGAACTAATAAGCGGCCTTGTTGATACGAATCAATAAGAATCGGGATTCAAAATTCGTTAAACTGTTTTGTAACAATGGCCATAGGAACTGTTTTTAGAAACCATTGACAACATGGGTATTGAAAATCAGTTTAATTGATGTCATCTTCGGAAAGTAACAATATTTTAAGAGAAAAAATTCTAAAGATGTAATGTAAAAAACGTCCGAACAACCACCAGATATCAATCGACTGTTTTTGAACTAGTTTTGTCGTTATAAAACTGTTTCATGATTCTATCGTGAGATTCACTTTTAACTTTTTATACGAACTAATATAATGCATTCTTAAATTGTGCTGTTGTGAACAGATAAATAAATTAGTACTATAGAAACATATCGTAATAAAACGCAAATACACAAGTACTACTTTGAACGGCATATTATCATGATATATCGTAATCATGCTAGAACCTGCACTTTAACCAAACAACACGATTTCTTGCACACGCAACCAATCTGGTAACAAGTGCCACTGGAACAATACCAGTTTAATAAGCGGTTTTGAACACCGAATATAGGTACTAAATATTTCTTTTCTATCGAAGTATCAAAGGAAGCATCAGAACTGAGGTGACATTAGAACACGACATAATAACAACAGTCAGATAACTCTACTAACAAGCTTGGTCCTCACTGAATATTGTTTCGGAATTTCCAGTTCTATCATTCAAATCATATTCATATTCATCGAAAGATGAACACTCAAAGAACGACGCTAGTTAGAAATACTTATTTTGTCATTGTTTCGTTCGCGTTCAATCAGCTTTATTAGTATGACAAATGCAATTATTGGATCAAACCGCTAATCACAAACAATTTGGTTTTTCAGAATCAATTATATCAATTATGCTAATAATTGCTTTGTTACTTGAATAATGTGTCATTGTAATTACACACCTTGACTATGTCTAGAAAATTTAAAAATTTTATCGAGGAATCAATGTAGTTTACTGTCGTGAATTGGTTTAACTGCATGGATTGTAACTAAATTCATAACCTTACCTTTCACTTCATGTTTTACTTTGAACTTGTACATTTGACTAGCAGTTTAATTCAAACCGCTATGTACAAATGAGTTGAAGACGAAACGTGTACAAAGTACTAATGAAGCCCATTCTATTCTATGCTGTAATTTTATCGATTAGTGCAGAAAATCGTGCCTACAGCTAAAGTCCTCAGTCGCTCCTCCCATTTGGGGCTGCATTTGTTGTAAGTTGCAAGAATTCCAGTTTGTTCTGCAGTAAAATACGATACCGCAATGAAGTGTGGTTTTAATATAAACCAGCTGATTGTTCGTCACTCTGTCGACGTTGGTTGTCGTTGCTGTTAGTGTCAGACCTGCGCTGCTACCTTGACCGTCCTCAATGGCAATCTTAGTGGAACACGCGAAGAAACGACATGCCGTACGAGTGAGAGAAAGGGCCAGAGGTGAGGGCATCGCGTGAAAATCACCGGCAGCCGGTCACGCGGCCACACACGCACCCTACCGGGTGTCATTTTACCAAGCTCATTATTCATGGCAACGAATATAGCTTTATTAGCGAGCGCCAGCTCTGGTGAGAAATATACAGCCCATCAAAAGCCTGTGTTGTATTTTATTGCACCAACAGATGGTTTCCCGAGTTAGAGATTAAGTGACGACAATCGATGTGTTATGGAAAATATAACATGTTTTCAGCAAAGTAAATCGATTTATTGATTCAAAGACTAGCGATATCTCATCAAAACGATCAGAGGCACTAAGTTTTTTATGTAGGGCAACAAATTTTTGTTTCAATGATTCGTGCTCGATATACGATAAATAAAAATTAAACTATAAAATGTCTCATACTACTAATCAGCTATCTACGAAAGTCAACAATATCCAGTGTCAACTTCTTTTTCTGAGCAGGCTAGATAAAAAAAAATTTCAACCAATTTTTTTCTACTGGTTTCTTGTTCCAAGTCATAACATGTGATTAGGTCATGAGCTCCTAAGTTAAAGTGTATCTCCGTACCTATGACTCAATGGCTATCAAAGTTTGAATAAGTTAGTAAAACCCAGAATATTTCCTGTTTTGATTATACTGTGTTAAACAAAGCTTTGACATATTTAATGTTTCAAAATTATAAGCATTCCCTGGAACTCGAATGTTTGTAATATCCTGAAATAATTTCGTATGTTTCATTAAAAGTGTAACAGCTTAGTGTAACTTAGGTGTATTTTTTTTTTACAAAGATGATGATTAAATTTGTAGTACTCTGATTGATATGATTCGAATGGTACGAGTGCATAATTCATAAACAGCTTTGATCGAAGACGCGATCGTACAACTATGAATCTGTTCCATCTTCTGTAGCAAAACGAAGCTCCTGAAACAGAATCTTCAGAATGCTCGTAATTCTAGTCTTTGTTGATTCAAAAAGAGTTGTCTGACTAATTCACTTGAAATGCTTCATGCATGCATAACAACTTTGAAAAAATCGTACAAAGTTATGTTTGCTGAGACACGTTTTTAATAAGTGCAACAACGCTTACTTAGCTTTCTTGGACTTTGACTACGGTTTTCATGTAGTCTGACCAATCCCGCTGTTCAACTAGACGAGTCAGTAGCAATGTAATTCGCACCATGTGCAGCACTACGTCTGTATAATTGTATTACATTGTGTTAGTCAGACATCAGTGAGTTGGAAGATTTTCTCTGTGTGCGCTCAACAGCAGAAGCTTTGTATTCAAGGAAAATCCACTCAAGCTTGTTTGACATGGAAGTAATTTGAAAATTCTCTTTTCGAAGACCAAAAATCGATCTCCAAGACACATTTGATATTTTCTACCATCAAAATGCTAACGTTAGTAATCAATCTTTTGCTCTCGTTTACCCACCTTATTAACAATAAAGTGTAATGACGCACTATTCAACAAAAGTATTTTCATTCAGTTTGTTTTGTCAGTATTGATCATGTGCAGATCTATGGTCTGTAAATTATATTGCCATGCATTCACCAGGTAGATAGAATGAAGATTTTTTTGTGCGCAGTTCACACAGAAAATATGGCAATTTTTTACGATGAACGTCAGTTGTAGAAGCTCTGCAAGAAAATACACTTGAACGTGTTTAACTTGGAAGAAATTCTGTGATTAAGCACTTTTAAAGACAAAAAATCGACCCCAAAGAAACTGCTCCTGCATTTTGTTTTGCAACTTCTGCGGCCGGATAATAGTTTTGTGCTCGGCCTTATTTGATTATGTTTTCATGAAATAAGAACGATTATCGAAAGAAAGCCTGTCATTCAGTTCTGTGTTGCGAAAATATCAAATTATCAAATATCACCGCTGAAAAAAATCATGCCCGATTCCAGGCATCGATTATCACTATCCGCAAAATCAACTGAACATCGTCATCTACTAGTAAATATGGCTGTAGTGTTATTGATAGGAATGAGATTATACTCAGCGGCAATATTTGACTAGACAATGATTGCGCAACACTGATCAGAAGTGATAGTGCTACCCTAATATCAACCTCAGAAAATCGAACGATTTTCGTTATCATGATCGATGATGATTTTGTAAACGATAATCACGATAATTTGAGAATGATAATGCCAACACTGATTCAGTTACGTCTCTGATATTACCCACCCACCTTTTTATTTCAACGACTGTACTCTAAAAAATGCAACAATTTCTTTTGTGTACAACTTTTTATTAAAACGTTTCAAATTGGTGAAATTTTGGGAAAAACTAGTTTGGAGTGTAATGCTTCCATGTGTGAAATTGCGTTACAATCTCTCAAGTGGTTATCGAGAAGATTTTCGAGCATGCAGCGCTTCTACAAAAACTTTTGTGCGCGATTGTGGTAAATCCAGGGCATTGGTGGATCAATGAGTCTCGACAATTCGACAGTGTCTCGTTTTGTAAAATTATTTAAGGAGACCCAGATGACCCCGCGGCGAACTGACAGCGGAACAAAACCGACGAAATACAAGGGAGGGATCACTTCAAGCACGATCCGAACCTTTTGATTCGCAATGAGGCCAAAAAGGTCAATTCGTCCGTCTGGTTCGTCCAACAAGTATTTAAGCGTCGGGCTAAATGTCTTTAAGCTGTACACGGAAAAAAATCCATTGCCCGTACCATGTTTAAAAATTCATGAAATCATGAAACATGTCTTTTTGTTCATGAAATCATGAATAATAGGCTTGATTTCATGAGATGATATATGATATGTGACTGGAGTTTTTCGTCGGCATGTCCCGCCTGGAGTTCTTCCGGAGAAGTTTCGAAAGAAGAAGAATAATTTGCCAAAAAGTACTTGGTGTGACAGGTGATCTGTGTGTGCGTTAAAATCAGCAAGCCGTAGAATGACAATCGACATAATCAACTGCCAAATATATAAGGAAGAATACATCCAGAGGTGCCAGTCGTTCTTCCTCCAGTTCCATGAAGATGACACTCTGTTTTGGCGGGATCTGGTATCGTGCCATTGCGGGGAACCGGTGATGGGGTGGTAGGAAGACAACGGTGTTGTTTTTATACCTATTGTGGAAAATCAGTCAAAATCGCCAGGACAAACGAAAATAATTAGAAGAAAAAGAAAATGAAAATGAGAAAATGAGAAAAGTTTGAATGAATCAAAGACAAAGCTAATATGATCATTTCGTGCTCGCATCTCATCCAACACAGTCGAAAATCGTTTGCGGTCGAAGCAAAAGAAACAAAGACAATAACATACAGTGCAGTGCGTACGGAATGGTCAAATACGATTTAACAAAGCCTAAAACTTGCCTGCAAGACCGAATTAACTTTGTATAGATTTCAAGCGTTGCAAAGTTAGACCAGCAGCAAATGAAATTGAAATATTACTTAAAGAACGAACGCATCTAGACGCTAATAATGTAAGTGAGATTCAATTCAACAAGGCGTCTAACTGTGTGTACATTATGTTTAAACGTGAAAGCGATGCACTTGCATTCGCTTCGGTTAACAACGAGGTGCACAGCGTTGAGTGTGACAACATTAAATACAAAATCCCTGTGCACATGGTGGACAATGCCATAGAAGTACGCGTGCATGACCTCCCCCCGCAGGCCACCGATCAGTCCGTTCGGGAGATCATGTCGCAGTACGGTGAAGTTCTTTCCATCAAAAGAGAAGTAAGGCGGAATGGCGTGCGAATGGTACGTATGCAACTACGTAAGGAAATTTCATCTTACATCATTTGTGGTCAAGGTGGGACACATCCGTGTAAAACGCTGATTACCTATGAAAATCAGCTGGTTACATGTCAGTTTTATGAACAACCTGTACACTACGGTAAACCTTGCACTGAAACTGCGAAAAGAACATCTTCAACCAAAGACAAGGTCAACCGTTCAACAACGAAAACTAGTGAGCGTAGTACTCCTGTTTTACCATCAAACTAACCAACAACTGCAACCAATGTACAAAAAGGTGCTTTTACAGCAACTAGCAACGAGCTCAAGACTGCCAACAACAAGGAAAACGAGAAGAAGACGGAAATCAACAACAAAACCACCGATGCTTCAATGGAGGACGAGACGAGCCACGAACAAAGTGCCCCTCAACCATCGCAGGATGGAAATAGAAGCTCTTCTCCTCCTAGAAAAACAGTGACAACGAGATCCACTTCAAAAAATTCTTTATTTAAAAATTCGGCTAATTCGGCCACGTAAAGGTTGTACGCAAATAGGCCTGAATGAAAATATCTTTAAGTAAAAAAAGCTAATATGAGTTTCTTTAATTCCTTAGAGTTTAAAAAATATCCGAACTGATTAAATTTTTGGTGAACATTTTGTTCTGTTGCATTTTTTATTTGATTTATTTGACAGTCCTTAAGGTTTTATATACTGGTTGTCGCGGCGAAATGGAGATCAGATCACCGATGACAAAAAAATCAATCCATGCTTTGTTTGTTAACGAGGCACAGTTTTAGTGGATGACAAAACATACTACATGGGTCTCTCACAGACAAAACGTGAATAGTTTCAAACCGTGTATCTTTTTGTTAAAAACAAGTCTCTAGATGGTCCAGACTAGTGTTCGAATAACAGCTGATCGTGACAGACCGAGTTCTAGTTTTCATCAACCTATGGAAAAATACTGTGAAAATAAATGACTTGCGGTACAGATTAATCCACCATCCCCCGTATTCTCCAGACCTGGCCCCCAGCGACTATTATCTATTTCCAAACCTGAAAAGGTTTCCCCAGGAAAAGGAATTTTCGTCGAATGCTGAGGTCATTGCAGAAACGGAAGCCTATTTTTAAGGCCTTGATAAATCTTTTTTTTTTTTAAAGGGCATCAAAATGTAAGAGAATCGAAGGGTCAAGTGTATCGCTCTAAATGGAGATTATACTGAAGAACAAAAGTTTTCACGGTAAAAATAACAATTTTCTTTATTAGGCCCGGGATTTCTTTTTCCATGTAGTATGTTTAAGGTAACCTTTCATCATGGTAAGTACCAATTACCAATAACCTTTAACCGTATTTTGGTCTGATTTAGCTTCTTGCCACTATTCTAAAAGTGTGCTGGAACGAAGTGAGGGTTATTCGGTACATTTTGTCTCCAGGAACAAAAATCCCTGGATCTGCCTGGAGCGACATCCAATCGAAACCAATTTAAGTTTATTATAAAGAATACAAATAATATACTTGGGAGGTTTAGGTACGATTGTACGAGTTGACGTGTAAAAAAGTGTCGAGATTTTTTTATAACTCCATGGAATGTAAACTGAGCTTAATGCGTGTAGGATTTGGTTTAACCACAGCGAACGGACATCCAAGTAGAGACCTGAAATTGTGTAGGAAATTTAACGGTTGTTTGGTCAAGTGATCACCATGTAGCAGTTCGCCTATAGAGGCACTTCGAGCAGCCCAGTTATCACTTATGGACTCTTGCGTTCGAGTGAAATGTTCCAATAGTTACTTTGATGTCTAACACGATCACTGCAATGCTATATTGCTCGATTGCTAGATAAATTCTTATATATGACAATATTCATTTCAATCTGGCATCAGTATCGTATAACTGAGTGTTTAAAATGGTATGCGTGCTCAGATTACATTGTCATTCACGTGTACTTGTGCTATTTATGTTGAGTTGCAAAAATCAAGTCGGCAAAAAATTGAATTAATGTCCTAAAATTTTCGTGCTAAAAATTGTCCCAGAAAGTATGGACGCAACCAAAAACCGCTGCCATTTCGCAATGGTTCAGAATCTTACAATTTTTATAGCTACGTCCAGTTGTTTACACTCTTCTCTAACTACTTGTGCAGTTGTTTGTTCGTTTTCATTAGTTTATTTTGAAATGCGTGGACTTTCAGCAGAACAACGTCGAAAAATTGTGTACAAATGGTGCACAGAACGCGAACTGTCACTGAGAAAGATAACAAAACTGGAAGGAGTAAGTGAAAAAGCCGTGCGAAATGCAATCAGGAAGTTCGGTGAGGATAACACCTTTGAGTATAAACCGAAAACGGGTCGAAAAAAAGGTCCTGCTAACCCCTAGTTGGATAAACGTATACTGTAGGCGTTCGAGCAAAAGAAGGAGGTTTCAGTTCGAGATATGACCAAAAAAGTGGGCACTTCGAAGTCAAATGTTCTTCGTGCTAAAGAACGTTTGAATCTTCGAACCTATAAGAAGTAGAAACAACCAAAACGCAGTCCGAAACGAGAAGCATCGATCAGGCCGAGAATTCGAAAGCTGTACAATACGATTCTTGCTGGAAATTTTAACTGCATAATCATGGACGACGAAACCTACGTGAAACTCGATTACAAATCCTTGCCGGGACAACAAAATTATACGGTGCGAGAAGGGCAAGTGTTAAACCAGTCCGAGACATCGATTGAAGTTGAAAAATTTGGTAAGAAAGCTATGGTCTGCAAGCAATATGTAGCCGCGGTAAGATTTCGCAACCCTTCATCACCACTGCTTCAATGAACAGCGAAATATACATCAAGAAATGTTTACAAAAACGACTTCTACCCATGATTCGAAGCCACAAGGATCCTGTTGTATTCTGGCGAGATCTTGCTTCTTGCCACTACTCGAAATCGACGGTAGAATTGTACACTACCAAAAATGTCACTTTCGTCCCAAAAGACATGAATCTACCAAATTGCCCACCACTTCGACCAATTGAGGAATTTTGGTCATTAACGAAGGCACATCGTAGGAAACATGTCTCGGCAGCCGAAACCATTCAACAGTTCGAAAAAGATTGGAAAAAAGTGTCAAAACTTGTCGCCAAGAAGTCTGTACGGAATTTAATGAGGAACGTTCGCAAGAAGGTGCGCCAGCTAGTCTACAATGGCTAAGTAGCAAATGTTGAGAATAATATTCTGTTGTTGTAGTCTAATATTATCAGTATATCGAATAAAATTTGAATATCCAACACTTGTGAATTATTCTCGTCTTCGTCCATACTTTCTGGGACAGTCTTTATGACATTCGCCTTGGTGTATCTTAACAGTAGTATACCAATCAATTAGCTTAAACTTTTGGTGATGAAGTACCATTGTGGAAAAGGTGCTTCAGAAGTTTATTCGTTTTCACGCAAAAATAAATCCTCATGAAGGAAACTTTGATAAAAACAAAGACATTGTTTTTCATAGTTTATCTCACTACACATTGAGCATTCCTCATAGATTGTTAACTATGCATATAATGAACATCTGTAAGATGTGAAAGCCTCATTATATTTTCTACAGTAGATTAGAAACTTCCTGAATAAAATAGCAATAGTCATTCAACGATTAATGACGAAATTATGCAAATGAAGAGGAAGCAAACATACCAACCACGTCTAATTGAAACCGTTCAGTATTTCGGTCATCTGTGTGTATGTTAATCTTGTAAGACAAGCTAAGAGAAAAAATAAACAACTATTTTTGCATCCAGCATTCAAATTATTTCAATTTGTGTCAGTTTATGTCAACTAAAGATTCGTCAAACCTGTTCCACGAGGCACCAAACGAATTGCTCAATTTTATTTAACTGATGGATTTAGTGCCTTACTTTAGGAAATCTTTCCAGTATTCAATTACGTTTTACGCCAAGAAAAATCACTAATACACCAGCATTCTTTGTGACTTGTTTACTGAAAATGATTTCTCCAAACCACACAACAATTAGTCGACATTGAAATGAAATGAAATGCCGGTCAATAGGAAATAAACCGAACACGTGCAACCCACGTCTTTTCTACAGCCGGAGCAAATCAGTGCTTACGTTTGCTACTATCTGGGATGAATGTTAATTAGCGTTTTTTTTTGCCATGTTATACGAATTTATAACGTTTTAGCAGTCAGTCGGTGTTGAACAGTCGTTCGCACCGCACGCGTATAGCTCTTGGCTCCTGGAATTTTTTTTTCTGGCTACCTAGAGTTTCATTGATTCAAGGCTTCAGTCTTTTTCAAGGCTACCTGAATCACTAACTAAGTGACTAAGTGATACAAAGAGTGATATTAGAGTGACTAAGTGATACAAAGAGTGATATTAGAGTGACTAAGAAATTAATCAGCCTTTTTTAAGGCTAGCTAGGAGTCTAATCGAAGACTAATTTAGCCTAGTTAATTTAATTTAAAATTTCATTAATTTCAAAAATGCCTGCGTCCAACCGGAAAGGCAACAAGCCTAAGGCTAAAAATAATTCAATACGGAATAAATCACAATCCGTTATTCAACATTTTTCTAATAACATTCACGATCTTATAGAATCTGAATGTAAAAATAAAAGACTACGGACGGATTTCCCTACCGTTGATCCTATGCCGTCTAACAATATTTACGAGATTCTTCCTGAATCCGATTGTAGCGACATAGAAGAAAATTCTTCAAAAATTCCCAAAATGGACGCTTGTCGTTCTGGGAAGAAACATCAATCTATGCCACCAGTGACGGTGATGATTTCCGACTTCAAAGCATTCCGTACTGAGCTTTCTACTTTTCTCCCGGAAGTAAAAGTCTCATTTCAAATCGGACGAAGAGGAGAATGTCGAGTCTTGGTGGATGGATTGGAAGATTACGAACGTCTTATTCGATATTTGTCCGAAAAACTTCATAAATTTTATTCATATGATATAAAATCAGACAGACCCTTCAAGGCTGTCTTGAAAGGATTATCAAATGATCAAAGTATTGATGAAATTAAAAATGAACTAAAAGAATTGCTTGGTTTTGCCCCTTCCCAAGTAATACTTATGAAAAAAAGAGCGAATGGTACTTCTAAACCACGCTCTGGAATTTCCCATGAACTTTACCTAATACACTTCAATCGAAGTGATGTAAACAATTTGAAAACTTTAGAAAAAGTACGTTTCATTTCCCACATTAAAATTCATTGGGAACATTATAAACGGCATAATCGTATTGCAAACTTAACGCAATGTCGTCGTTGCCAAGGCTTCGGTCATGGAACCAAAAATTGTCATATGGATATACGGTGTTTGAATTGTGGTAAATCGCATTCGAAAGACGCTTGTCCAATGAATGAAACCACTGATAAATTTTCATGTTCAAATTGCAATGGAAATCATAAATCCAATTATTTGAAATGTCCTGTCAGGGAAAAAATTTTAAACGCTCGTTCGCTTAGACAACAAGTCAAATCAACGACCTTAAATTTACAGAACATACCTGAAAATTCTTCTAAGGCACCTGCCAATTCGTCTTCTAACGAAAACAATTTATTGACAGGTAGATCGACCTCGTCATCATCTTCTTCTAATTTCACTTATGCTGGTATATTAGGTAGAAATCTATCTCCTATTTCTTCTAATGTAAATAATCAAAACACAGGACCGCCTTGCAGTTCTTCTTCTAACGAAAACAATTTATTAATAGGTAGACCGGCCAAATCATCTTCTTCTAATGGCAGTCTACCTACAAATATTCCTTCAATGCCATTCGCTTCTTTAAATGAAGTCGATTTAGGCGATATAACTGAAAATAAAATGATCTACCTACAAGATCAACTTTTTCAAATGATCATCCAAATGAATTCGACTTCATCACTTTTTGAAGCATTTCAAATCGGATGGAAATTTGCAAATAATATTATAATGAATTTAAAATTTAACAGTGATGTTAAATAATTATTTGAATATTTTAAATTGGAATGCTCGATCTTTGAAATCGAGTGAAGATGAATTTTATAATTTTCTCAAAGTTCACAAAATTCATATTGCCATTGTGACAGAAACTTTTCTTAAACCAAATGTAAAATTGAAAAGTAATCCACATTATGTGGTTCATCGATTTGACAGGTTTACTGGAATTGGTGGTGGAGTTGCCATTTTTGTCCAACGGCAAATTAAACATCGAATTTTACCTTCTTTCAATACTAAAGTTATTGAAAGCTTGGGAATCGAAGTTGAAACCATTCATGGAATTTATTTCATCGCTGGAGCATATTTGCCATTCCAATGCACCGGCGAACAATTAAATTTCTTTAAAGGCGATTTGCAAAAACTTACAAGATATCGATCGAAATTTTTCGTAATAGGGGACTTAAATGCTAAGCATGTCCAGTGGAATTGTAGGCAAAATAATAGTAATGGTAAAATACTTCATAATCAACTCTCAGCTGGTTACTTTACAGTTCTTCATCCCAGTAATCCTACTTGTTTCTCTTCCGTGAAAAACCCGTCTACAATTGATCTGGTTCTAACAGATCAAAGTCACATTTGTAGTGAACCGATTACTCATGCTGATTTTGACTCAGATCATCTTCCTGTAACATTCAGACTTTCCAACGAAGCTATAATTAATCCAATTAGTTCTATTTTCAACTATCATAGAGCAAATTGGTTGGATTACAGATCTCACATTGAAAATCATGTGGATCATGAAACTATTTTAGAAAATTCTGCGGATATCGACACAGCAATTGATAATTTGAATCATTATATTATCGAAGCTAGAAATCTTTCAGTTCCCAAAGCTCAAACTAAATTAAATTCTCCTATCATCGATGACAATCTTCAACTGCTCATTCGGTTGAAGAATGTTCGTCGACGACAATATCAACGTTCTCGTGATCCTGCTATGAAAAACATAGTTAAGGATTTACAAAAAGAAATTAAACATAGATTTACTCTTTTGCGAAATGAAAATTTCGCTAAAGAAGTTGAACAAATTAAACCATATTCTAAACCTTTCTGGAAACTTTCTAAGGTTCTTAAGAAACCTCAGAAACCTATTCCTGCTCTCAAGGAAGGAAATCAAATACTTCTTACAAATGGCGAAAAAGCTCAAAAACTTGCTCAGCAGTTCGAGAGTGTCCACAATTTTAATTTGAACGTTGTGAGTCCTATTGAAAATGAAGTCTCACTGAAATATGATCATATTTCAACTCAAGTGTTATCACACGATGACATTATTGAGACGAATTTTGATGAAATTAAATCAATTATTAGAAAACTTAAAAACATGAAGGCTCCTGGTAATGATGGAATATTTAATATTCTTATTAAAAATCTTCCCGATGTTGCCTTGAGACTCCTGGTTAAAATTTTCAACAAGTGTTTTTCATTAGCTTACTTCCCAAAAAGATGGAAAAACGCTAAAGTAATTCCTATCCTAAAACCTGATAAAAACCCAGCAGAAACATCAAGTTATCGCCCAATTAGCTTACTTTCTTCTATCAGTAAACTTTTTGAAAAAATTATCTTGTTAAGAATGATGACTCATATAAATGAGAATTCAATTTTTTTACCAGAGCAGTTTGGATTTCGTCATGAACATTCAACTACTCATCAACTTGTAAGAGTTACGAACATGATAAAAACAAATAAATCTTCTGGGTTATCCACTGGAGTTGCTCTTCTAGACATAGAAAAAGCATTCGACAGTGTTTGGCACAAAGGTTTAATAGCAAAAATGTCTGATTTCCAGTTTCCTATTTATTTGATCAAAATGATTCAAAATTATTTAACTGATCGTACTCTTCAGGTTAGCTATCAGAATTGTAAATCTGAATTGCTACCCGTACGAGCCGGTGTTCCGCAGGGTTCGAGTGTAGCTCCAATCTTGTATAATATTTTCACTTCTGATCTTCCAAATCTACCCGTTGGTTGTCAGAAATCGCTATTCTGTGACGACACAAGTCTGTTAGCCACAGGTAGAAATCTAAGAGTGATCTGCAGTCGCCTACAAAGAAGTTTAAATATTTTCAGTGATTATCTGTCAAAATGGAAAATTAAACCAAATGCAGCAAAAACGCAATTAATTATCTTTCCTCACAAGCCAAGAGCTTCTTTTCTTAAACCAAACAATAATCACATTCTCAAATTGAATGGCTTGGAATTGACATGGTCTGATCAAGCTAAATACTTAGGTTTAACGTATGACAAAAAACTCACTTTCAAGGATCACATTGAAGGAATCCAGGCAAAGTGTAATAAATATATTAAATGTTTATATCCTCTTATAAACAGAAATTCTAAGCTCTGTCTAAAAAACAAATTGTTAATTTATAAACAAATTTTCAGACCAGCCATGCTTTATGCGGTACCAATTTGGTCAAGCTGTTGTTCCACCAGGAAGAAAACGCTTCAAAGGATTCAGAATAAAATTCTGAAAATGATTCTGAAGCGTCCTCCCTGGTTTAGTACAAATGAGTTACACAGACTCACAAATATAGAACCATTAGATGTAATGTCACATAATATTATAAGCAAATTCCGACAAAAATCGATGCAATCTTCAATTGAATCGATTCGCTCTCTGTATTAGTTAGTAAGTTAGTATATAAGTTCCTTTTCCCCATTACACAATACAAGTAGGTTTAGAATTTTCCCTACACAAAAATCTCAGAATTGCGGAAGCAAATGATGTCTTCATGGTAATAACCAAATCATATATATATATATATAACAGGGCTGAAAAGTCACCACTTGTGGCTGAACACCCAATTTAAATCTTAATAATTTAATTTTAACTCATATTCCAATAAATAGTTATTTAAAAAAAAAAAAAAATAAAAAAAAAAAAAAAAAAAAAAAAAAAAACGTTTTAGCAGTTTTTGGAAAACGGCCAAATAGATCTTCGTCGTAAGCTTTTTGTAAGTGAGTGGAATCGCCTCAGCGGTTTCGAGATTGACCCGGTTTGGATAAAAATCTAAATCGGTATTGGTCCTCGATCAATTGGAAACAGCATTGAAACTTGGATTCTGCCGAACTGGTGTCCTCATTTAAGTCTATTTCTAAGCATATTTATGCAAATGTCGAACATATTTATTATGATCGAAGGCGATTTTCTGCCAAATTTAACACATACGACATCGAGGAACAACAACTAGGTCATGATTTGAAGCACACGTAAGGCCAGATAAATATAAAAAACAAGTGCTACATTTATTTTTTTAATCGAAAAACTTGAACCGAACTTGACCGACATTAACAACTTTAAACATTTGTCATTATAATATTATCGTAAATAACAAGTCTTTCCAATGGCATGAACCGATTGATTGCAACAGGTGTAATCCCATTACACGATGTTCGACTGCTGTCACGATACAGCGAGTCGTTCGACAAAGCAACTCCAATCAGCCGATAATTGGTCGTGAGCTGATCAATTACCGGCCTGGTGCTAACATTTCAGTGTGTATTATTAGCCTACAATACCCATTCCGGCTTATCGAAGTTAAATTCTCACGGTTGGAGAGTTTGTATTTTCAATTTACCATATTGACGAAGCGCTGATTCGTTTAAGAACTTTGTTGATCGGTTCGTTTCGGCATGGGCTTGACATAATTGAAAGTTCCTAATATGATATTTATATCAGACCAATAATCTATTAAAAACTTTTGGCTTCGAAAAGTAGCTATTCAGGGTTGGGAGAGGTAATCTTGAACTTGACATAAAATATCAAATGTATCAAGCTTTTTGATCAATTCTAATTCAAATGTATTAGATAAGGAATCGTTTTTAAGAAGTTGTTATCAAATTTAGCTTCTTCTATCTCCTGTCCTTTTGATTCTACTACTGATTGGTCAATTTCAGCTTGGAAGAAGATATTTATCAGAAAACCAAGAAGTGCGGTCAGGTTGCTTTGAATTGATTCTACAGAAATAACCATGCCTTGCCAGATTTACAACGAAACTTGATCAATCGCCAAATGGAAGTTTCCGATAAGTGTAACGGTAAATTTATTCATTCCTTGTATGACGTAGGTTTACCGCACATTTTGTCAAAGTTCACTTCTTGCGGATTGTATTGCGCGTCAATTGATACCTGGTAACCCAAGTATTTTTTTCATAACTATAAACACCGCCCGTCAAATGGTCACAAGTTTCTAACTCATGATTTCATGTGTGTCTATTGATGACTAGCGTCGATTAAGTGCTAACGCCCCGCGCGGGAATAGCAAAATGAGAGGGGGCGAGCGGTAACGACCAAAACGGTGAATGAAGAACTACGATTGGAAGCTGCAAATCGTTTGGCTTACGAGCAGAAACTTTATCGGACGGGACCGTGGGTCTGAAGAAGCGGGCTCCGAGTGACTACCATCTTTCAGAGATATGGCACATCTAGCATGCTTGGGACAGGTGTCATAAAGGGTGTATTCGATAAAAATGGTACATATTTACTCATTGAAATCAAACCGATTACAAGATTTTCTTCAAATTTTTAGGGAATGATAGCCTTGTAAAAAGTTATAGCTAGGATGATGGATCAGGCTAAAACATAGTTGATCCTTGTGCTTCATTATAGCGACTATAGAAGTCTGAGTTCTAAGCTGATATACTGAGAACGAATGCAAATAGCATTAAAATACTGATATATACCTATGTACTTTGTTTTATTTAAGTTATAATTCACGTAACATTTGATTTCCATAACCGAACTCTCTTAACTCTCGAATCGAACTGATTAGCTTGTCTTGCCTGAATGCTGTGATGTCAACCCTACGGATTTATCCGTAGATCTACGGATTTCTGTCTTTTCTACGGATCTACGGATGAATCATACAAAATCTACGGATTTAGCATTATTTTATCAGGTTTACAACTTTGCTTCCGCCGTTTGCCGATAGGTGGCTGTACCAGCTGAGGCTAGTTAAAATACTAGATAATGCCTTTGAAGTGAGTGTGTGCAGTGCCTTACGAACAGTCATCGCCTTTTCAGTGACAGTTGTTCTTGTTTTCGTAATATTCACGCTCGAAAATGTCTGTTTATGTGCCCAATTCTCGCCATTTGCGGGAAGTTTTACATTTCTGTTACAATTCGAAAAAATGCGACTGAAGCGCATCGAATGCTTTCAGAAACTTACGGTGATGCTGCATGAGTAAAAGAACGTGTCGGGAGTGGTTTCAACGTTTTAAAAGTGGTGATTTCGATGTTGAAGACAAACATGATGGTGGAAGAGAAAAAACCTTCAAAGATGAATAACCATTTACTACGAGCTCTTAAAACCGGGTGAAACCATCAAAGGAGATCGCTACCGAACGCAACTGATGCGCCTTAGTCGCGCGCTAAAAGAAAAGCGGCTACAATATCAAGAGCGACATGGCAAAGTCATACTTCAAAACGACAATGCTCGGCCTCACGTCGCAAAAGTGATCAAAAAGTACCTGGAAACGCTGAAATGGGAAATCTTGCCCCACCCGCCGCATTCCCCAGATGTCGCCCCTTCTGACTTCCACCTATTCCGTTCGATGGCACATGGCCTGGCAGATTAACATTTTCAATCCTTCGAAGAGTTGGAAAAATGGATTGCTTCATGGATAGCGTCAAAAAAGGACTCCTTTTTTCGAGCCGGGATCCGCAAATTTCCGGAAAGATGGGAGAAAGTTGTCGCTAGCGGCGGACAATACTTTGAATAATACATCTGTAACACTTTTTCGCAATAAAGCTTTAAATTTTGGAAAAACACGACGGAAGCAAAGTTGTACACCTAATATAAATAATTATGAAACTTGATAGATGTAAACAATATAACCTTGTAAACAATACAAGATTTCAACTCATGCGGTTCAACCATGAGAGTCATGAGTTAAGTTGTACCGAAGTCATGAATAAACGTTTATACAAACAAAAAGCCATTTCTACACGTACTATTGATACAGCCACGTACCCAGAGGGGGCCGAGTGGCCCTGTCCCCTCCCAAAATCATAAACAGAAACGAAAAAAAAAGTTTGAGAAATATTATGAGGCTGTTGATCCTGTAGATTATATCATGAGATAGAGGTTTTGAGAGTTACATGATGATGATTAACACTTCACTGCCGATAAAGCACGCAGTGGAAGGTCTTACGAAGCAAAACAGAATCAACACCACATAAAATGGAGGATGAAACCGGGGCAAAATAAATGACAGTAATAATAATACATAAAATTATACTGGACGAACGGAAAGAGAAAGTGCGCGGACATGTCTTAGTTAAGCAAGATTCTGCAGATGAGAAAGATATCCTGCCGCTGGATCCCACACATACCCATTTAGGGCTAGAAAGACGCACGCAAGCGCATTTCGAGTACATGTTTGGCTGAATCCATTATTATATGCCAAAGAACGGAATGATTACCCGACAATAGATTGAAGACAGTACGAGTGTTTCGAAGCGGCACGGGTGGCCTTACATGAAGCACATGAGCATCGCTACCATGGTTTAAATCATCGGTTGAGGTTTCAAGTACTTTGGCATTACCCTAGTTCACCTGATTTAACTTCCTCTTACTATTATCTGTACTCAAATATTAATTTATCTCTGAGAAATTCATGTGAGTTTCATTTTGGAATTTCCGACCACTACTTCCGGAACCAGAGTCCGAAACTAGTATAGCCAAAGTAAATTTGTATGACCATCTACTAATATGACCTATAAATTTAGAAGATGTTCTCCGTTCTCTACCACGAATCGGCAGGTCATGTGGCTTGAAGAGCGACGTTTACTTCAAGATTGGGATAATCATTTATGCGAAAAAGTGCCTGGAAAAACTCATGTTGTTGTTGCTCAGATAACACAATGGATCTGTTCTGGTTTGGCTGAATTTAGCATCTTGCCATTACAGAAAAAAGCCACAGAGTGTTATGCCGCGAGCGACGTTTGAGTGGTGTCCAAGAAGACACGAAAGGCACTGACACGAGATGTAGTTCAAACCAAACTGGCGTTCTTCAACGAGGAAAGTGACCTAGGAGCTGGGCAAAGCTAGATGGAAGGAATTAAAGACCTAGCAAATCGCATTAGACAAAATGGAAACTAGTGAATATTCTTTATTCATTTTGTATAAATTGAACTTAAAAATGCTACATGGCTTGATTTTCTCATAAAAAGTTCAACCAGTTTACACACATTCTTATGTGACAATTTGTTTATCGTAACGTAAGTTAAACCGCAAAACCTGTTTGAACCCACCTAGAGGTGTGATGATACCTTTCTCAGGTGACTTGTATTCTCAGCAGTATTGCTATGATATTCTTGAAAAAAAAAACTGTTCATTGAATAGAAACAGGGAAGTTTTACATAAGAGCGTGGTCACGATTACTCGCAATCGGTAAAGTGGAATGGTGTGATTATTTTTTAACACAGAGGGCAGTAGTGTCCTTCATGCAATGCGAGAACAAATCAGCTGACTATTGTTTAGAATTCGTTCTCAGCATTATTAATGCTGAAGGAGATTGGACTTGCTATTAATGTATTTGCATGTAAGTTTTTGACCTAAAAAAAAACATATTCAAAAGTATTTTCGTGTTGAGTATTTTCATTTTCTCATAACAGTGACCACGCTCTTATGTAACAGACTGTAAGACATAAACTAGCATAACCTGAAAATCGAAACTAGCATCGCCTAGAAACGCTCCTCCCAGTAGTTCCTGTTTTCCTTCTATTAAGGCCTTTTCCGTTTTCCGGGAACCGGCATAACCAAAGTCCGGGTTGGCAGGCCCGGGTTGGTGGTTCAAAGCATAGGGCGCTGGTCTTACAAGCCAGTTGTCATATGGTCGAGCTCCAGCCTGGAAGGATTCTTAGTGTCAGTAGGATCGTAGTATTAGCTATGCAATGATTCTGTACGCTAAGAATCGGCTGCGAAGTTAGTTGAAACAGAAAGGCCAAATTTCACAAAAGGAATGTAATGCCAAGACTTTGCTTTGGTATAACCAAAGCCGGTTCCTGTGACCAGCAACTTACATGACTTATACATTGAAACAGTTTTGAGTTTAATTTAGAGACAATTTTTTCCTCTATACGATGACTAGAAATTTCAAACACTCATCACCGTGTAATTTCGTAACCGGAAGACAAATCCGGACCAAATTCAAAGGCTTTGTAAAGGACCGTATGACCTTTCATTTGAATCTAAGTTTGAGTAAATCGAAACAAATGAGTGAGTTCCAATTTGTTTTTGACCACTATTCCCGGTTTATGAGCACTATTTATGAAAAAGGCAAGACTCGTTATCCGTTTTTTAGAGGACCGTGGGTTTCTGGTATCTCTCCAGAAAGTTTCTATAAACCGGTGTACTGTGTACTAGTTAATAACAAACTAAAAGCCAAAAATCAACTTTTTGATCTTACACAGCAAAATTTTTGAAATTCATTCATGTCATAAATCCACACATAACATATACACCCAAACCTCCATTTACGAACCTTATATATGTATGTATGTATGCTTACACACTCACTCATTTACGTATATGTGTATATATTTATACATATAAATGATCGCTTTTACTTCACCAATATTTATATGTATAAAGAAATACATATATTTGCACACATGCGTACGTATATTAATACATATATACATATATAAGTTACGTAAATGGAGGTTTGGGTGTATCATAAAAGCGTTATTCGTTAAATGACTGATTTTTACAAAAATAACTTAAATCCGAGTCAAACATACCCCGCCAATCACACAGGCACGTAAATTTACGTAAAACTATACACTTAAAAAAATCCCTGTGATTTTACATCTTATAAGATGCACATAAATGGAGCGTTGCAGTTCACGCAAATTCACGTGGAATAAATAACATTTAATATTGTGTCTAAAACTCCATCACATGAAATTCGTTGAAATAAAAAAAGAATAGCAACCGCCGCGACTTGAATCGAGAATCATTGGATCGCAAGTACGTCTGTTAATCGACTGAGCTACAGAAGCATACATCTGCTTGGTTGGTAAAAGGTGCATTTAAATTCATACAGTCACACCTGCTGACAGAATGCAAGTTACAGTCGAAACCAGTAAAATTCAAGCTATTCTAACATTAAGTCATTACAAATGAAATTTTCCGTCATTTGACAAATTAGGTCTTAATGAATTACATCGTATGAGGAATTAAGTCACCAGTAATATTCAATTTTTTGGTGTGTTAGTATTAAATTAACTTTATCGTTTTCGATCCTCGAATATGTCAGTTTACTAATGATTTGGGGTTTTGCTAATAGTTCTAATTTACAAGTACTCACCTTGCGAGTATGGATGGTATAGTTATTTTAGTGACCTGGAATTAAAAGCAAAATATGCATGAGAATCTTGAAATTGAATGTTACACGAAATTATTAAATATTTCAACTATGGATGAATACATTTTTGTGAGGCGTTCATTGTAACATATTACGAGCAAATTCAGTCCATTCTTACTAGCGATCGGATTCTAGCGCCAGCCATGCAAGGATTCTGGTCGCTAAAAATTGGCAGTGAAACTGTTAAAAACGTATGTTTATGTACTACCAAGACTTTGCTTAGTTGCATTTAATTATTAATTAATGCTTTTAACAGAAATGTCGAACCGTGAAATCCGGTCTCAATCGTTGAAAATTATTATTTATAAATATCACAATATACGAATACTAATTAGAGTGAATGCGGCTTGTCGCTTCCCTAGGTTAACACGAGAATATCATGGGTCAGTTCTAGCAAAATGTTCTCTATCTTCCGTTCTTGTTTGGATTTTCGGAAGAAACCATGTACGAGGTCATACAAGCATACTATGCAATAAAAAACACACGAAAAAGATTTTAATACTTTATGATCTACGTCCAAAACATTACCACTAAGCCTGTGTTACAAATGCACTCTATTAAGCACATCCTCAGCAGGAAAATGTCAAACTAATATTACTCTCATATCTACAACCACCATACGGAACAAAATTCGGTTCGTTGGCTACCTTCCAGAAAAATCCAAAACAACGCCAGTCCTCCCACGAATGGTTACGAACAGAAAATTGTTCGGCATAGTAAACATTCAATTTCAGTGGAGCAGAAAACGTAAACGTCCAGATGTTGATTATATGCCACTTTCTACGAACACTTGAAACCGAGAGGAAACCGTGACAAGGTGAACATTTGCACTGTGTGTAAATTGAAATAGCTATAGGATATGAGCACCAGCTTCCACATAGCGCCCAAGTAATATTGAAAGTAAATTTATGATAATGATGCCGTATTGTAAATCAATCAAAAACAAAAAGAAAATAAACTATTTAAAATAAATTCAGTCACAAAAAGTACATGACAAACAGTTGGCCTAAACTTGGAAAAATCTTAAACCGAAAACTTAGCAGCTTTCTGTAAAATCTTTTAGAAATGAGACAACAACACATATACAATCATTGGTTTAATATCATATACAATAGGTATTCTACCAAGCATTATAGCAATCCATCCTAGCAATTGGAATCCTTAGAGGAATAACAACATGTCACAAAGCATGACTGGCAGCGCATTTAGATAGAGTACATAATGACGTGTATCCGAGTTTGGTCTGTTAATGTTTTTTTTATTTTCAATGGCAGATACTCTCACCGTTTTACTTATTCATTATTCGATCTACTTTCCATTGGATGTTGGATGTTGGGAAGTAATACGTTTGTAAATTCTACATAAGATTTGAATTTGAAAATTTGTTAACATTCGGTCCAAGACACTCTCCATAGCGTGTGCCTTGGGTCACAACTACTATAGTTGAATTTATAATTGTTTCAATTGATAAAATTTTGAGAAATTTTAGTCCATGTAAAGAAAAACAGAATTGAGGTGGTATTTTGGTCACCAATTTATATTTTTACTTAAAGTTATATCGTAAAGACTGTCCCAGAAAGTATGGACGCTGCCAAAAACCGCTGCCATTTCGCAATGGTTCAAAATATGTCTATTTTTATGGCTGCGTCCTGTTGTTTACACTCTTCGCTAACCACTTGTGCAGTTGTTTATTTGTTTTCATTAGTTTGTTTTGATATGCGTGGACTTTCAGCAGAACGTCGAAAAATTGTGCAGAAATGGTGCACAGAACGCGGACTGTCACTGAGAAAGATAGCAAAAATGGTAAGTAAAAAGCCGTGCGAAATGCAATCAGGAAGTTCGGTGAGGATAACACCTTTGAGGATAAACCAAAAACGGGTCGAAAAAATAGTCCTGCTAACTCTCAGTTAGATAACCGTATACTGAAGGCGTTCGAGCAAAAAAAAGAAGTTTCAGTTCGGGATGTGGCCAAAAAAGTGGGCACTTCGAAGTCAAATGTTCTTCGTGCTAAAGAACGCTTCAATCTTCGAACCAATAAGAAGCAGAAACAATCAAAACGTAGTCCGAAACAAGAAGCATCGATCAGGCCGAAGGTTCGAAAGATCGATTCTTGCTGGAAATTTGAAATGCATAATCATGGACGACAAAACCTACGTGAAACTCGATTACAAATCCTTGCCGGGACCACAATATTATACGGTGCGAGAAGGGCAAGAGTTAAACCAGTCCGAAACATCGATTGAAGTCGAAAAATTTGGTAAGAAAGCATCACCACTGCTTCAATGAACAGCGAAATATACATCAAGGAATGTTTACAAAAACGACTTCTACCCATGATTCGAAGCCACAAGGATCCTGTTGTCTTCTGGTCTGATCTTGCTTCTTGCCACTACTCGAAATCAACGGTAGAATGGTATACTACCAAAAATGTCACTTTCGTCACAAAAGACATGAATCCACCAAATTGCCCACAACTTCAACTAATCGAGGAATTTTGGGTATTAACGAAGGCACATCGTTGGAAACATGTCTCGGCAGCCGAAACCATTCAAAAGTTCGAAAAAGATTGGAAAAAAAGTGTCAAAACTTGTCGCCAAGAAGTCTGTACGGAATTTAATGAGGAACGTTCGCAAGTAGGTGCGCCAGCTAGACTACAACGGCTAAGTAGCAAATGTTGAGAATAATATTCTGTTGTTGTAGTCTAATATTATCAGTAAATCGAATAAAATTTGAATATCTAACACTTGTGAATTATTTACAGCGAAATCAAAGTGCGTCCATACTTTCTGGGACAGTCTTTAAATTATGATGAATAATATCATGCAAGAGAATAATGAAATTAATGTCGTTTTTGCTTGCTGAGAAACCTAACCCAGTTTTTACCCAAACTGCTGTCAAATCGTTTGTTGGAAGCTAGTCTCGAACCTAGTTTCAACATTGTTGAACTGAAAATCGAGTCAGTTTCGAACCTGGTTTTTATGTCAGGTTTTCTAAGATCCCCGTTGCTAAGTGCGAATCTAACACAGTTTCGTTAAAAGTGTTTGTTTAAAGAAACTACCCTGAGTCAGTTTCAGTTTTCTCAAGCGAAAACGACATATATATCAGAGAATATGATGTTATAAATGTCAGTACAATTCGAATGTCGCCTAAAATGTTTCATAAGTAAGAATCATAGAATGCGCAATCGGGTGCCTTGGGCCACAAAGCAGTAGGTTGCCTTGGGGCACTGCACATGAACAGAAAAAAAGAAAAAGAAATGTGCCGTTTGAACAAAAAACTTAAAATGTCCTGTTAATTTGATAATAAAAAAACTTGAACCCAAAATTTTAAAATTTTTTAAAAAATTGTTCTTCTGAAGTAATCAAGTTATTCTGATGAAATTTGGATGGAGGCTTCGGAAATGAATAACGTAAAATAAAAAAATATCAAAAAAATCCTGACATTCTTTTCGATAAAACACGAGTGGCCCAAAGCTACTGACTCTCGCCTATTCTTAATTCCTCGAGAGAATTTGTGAACTTCGAAGCACAATGAAACACATTGTGTGAGAAACCGTCGTGGACAGAATGTGACAACTTCTCGTAACTTTACTTTTTTGCCGGTTCGGATAGTAAATTGCCTTTGCCTTTACTTTCTGACATATCAGAGACTCGGATGACTCGTATCACTAAAGATGCCTAAGTTCGACTCCTCTGGTAGAAGGTAAAAAAGTTTAGATACGAGAAGCCTTCTGTTTACTTAAATGACCCTTGTCACGTCTCACTTTTCCGCACTTTATTCTTCACATCCTTGCTCTTCCTTGAGTACTATGGCTCTATAATTTTCATATTCTTTCTCTTCTTATAATCTCTAGTTAGTTTGATATCGTTAAAAACCGAAAAAACTTCGAAGCATAGTTCTACCTGTAAAAATTCTCTTTTCGTTTTAATTCTCGTCTTCCAAAACTATTATTTGAAAAATAAAAATCGTCTCTTGAAAAAATCCATTAAAATTACAATGTTAATATTGTAGATGAAACTGACAAATAAGAGGAAAATACAAGATATGATTGATCATCTCACTCTCGATAACCATAGTTAGGTTTCGTATCTTTAGTAAGGTTACGTTTCACGCTCCAAACTATTACAAGAAAATCTAATGCTTTTTATCTCGGCAGCCAGCTGCCCTAATAAACTTATTTGAAGATATTTATTCGAAAGCGGGTTTCAGAATAGTTTTTCATCATGCTATACAATGCTTTTTGTTTATCATCAATTGGTCGATATAGGCGGGTACCCAGAAAATGTTTTTCAGAGGGTGTTTCAGAACATATTAATCAATTTCCATACGAATGGTCGGTTATAAAGTGTATTGTTGAAACTTATTCATTTTATAATTGACTTAAATATTTAATATTTTAAAATTGATTTCAAAAAGAAAATTTTTTTATAATATAATCATTATTTTAGTTTCGGAGGAAGTTTGAACCCCTAGAACATCCCCCTATATACGTGCCTGGGTACATGTATAGAATAATATACTTATTGAAAAAAAGACAGCAAGGCAATAAAATAAGTAACGAATGATGTGGCAGATCTCTTGACAGCCGGCTGTCTGGATTTTTTTGAATTGCTGAAGTTTATTTCTTGCACCATCCTTTCTATTTAGATCACATTGTTTACCAAGATATATACCAGATCTACTTCCATCCCTACTTTTACATCTCCTATGCTGTGATACACGTTGAGATTCAAGGGTACTTGCGCGTTTCCAGTGGGATGCGTTCAGCAAAAGCTAGCCAAATATTTTTCATTTATCAATATAATGATTTAAACAACACCACTAACGTAATGTCAATGTATGTGTGACATACGGTTAGCTGACACAAAGCATTTGTTTTGAAAATTGAATCGAAAGAACGAGAAAAAAAATTGCCCGATAGTGTAAAAAATTCGTCAATGTCGAATCAAGACATAGCAAACCACCGTTCGAAGGAGATGCGTTTCAAAACGCTTCCAGAATCGGTTGCCTCTCGATTGAAAGCCAGGATCTGGCGACAAGCGGAATGATAACTTTAAATTTCAGCGGACTGTAGTGCTATGGTTAACTAAGTAAAATCCGTACGACACATTACTAACCAAAATTGACCGCATGGTTATGGATAATGATACAAATGTCAAAAAAGACTTCATGCGACTCCATGATCCTGAGTTTCATATCGCATTACAACGTGGAAAGTTCACGAAATGCATGATTTTGCAAGCTGTGTGTAGTTGTGGTTTGAAGAGCCAAATTTGGTTAGGCATTGCTGCGATTATCTAAAAAGGCCAACTTCATTACTCTGAATTCAATGAAACACAACTCCAGTAACACCCTGTGACCTCATTTCGGACACAAATTTCAAAGTGCCTTGCTCATCAATAATCAGATCACATGTGTGTTAACCACGGCATCTTAGAACTAGGGCAATGTGACTTATTAAATACATCGTTAGTTTAAAAAAGATCATATGTGTTAAAGAGTGATATTATGATCAACTGACAGGTTCACTTTCCAAAGTCCCTGAAGACAAATAAACTTTGTAACTTACTTTTTAAAGCTACAAAGTCACATTTCTCCACCAAACGTTTTGAAAGTTGATGTTTCTCATTTGAAATCCATACAAATTTTAATTGACTTGATCATGACTGATTTGAGTATAGAAGAAAGGTAAAACAAAAATATTCACAGGCGATCATTACGAACAATTTTAGACCATCTTTGACTTGAGACGTTCTTATATATTTCTTGTATCGCATTATTTGTACGGATTTCAGTCAAATTTTTTGATCTGAATACCAATACAAACACAAACAGCACGTTCAGTCAAAGTCAAAGAGAAAAAAGCGTGCTTGACGGGCCTCACCGACCGAGTGTGGATAGGCCTTAAGGTGCAATTTTGCGAGTGTCGCGTTTTGGTGTGGGAAATGCACGGGGGGTTTATTCTCATGTATAGGGGTCGTAATATTGCAATCCTCCCGGGCCCATTTTTTCTCTCGGCGGACCTGAGACTAACAACTTTTTTCAGGACATAAATCCCCACTAACTTCAACAAATATCCCTCAAATAGCAAATACCTTATGATCAAAAAAGAACCAGAATTTTCATTTTAAAATTCCCGCGCTTGTCCAATCGGTAAACTTTTATTCTCTCAACGTTGGCAACACTTTAATACACATTCATTTTTGTTTGGTGTCTATACAAAGAAGTTGAAAAATTTTCGTGTGGCGATTTTTATAATGGATGAAAATTTAGAACAACGGCTCGCCTTCGAAGCGCCATTCGGTCGATTGTTGTGCGGTTTCGACGTCATATTCATAGATCCACACCTCATCACCAGTTATGATGCATTCGATGAATGTGGGGTCACTATCTGCGTTGGAAATCATCTCTTTGGCCACATCAACACGACGCTGTTTTGTAATGAAATTCAGCTTTTTTGGCACCAGCCGAGAAGCGACGCGTTTCAAACCCAAAACATCAGTTAAAATGTGTTCGACTGATCCATAAGAGATGCCCAACAACACAGCAATCTCCCTAATCGGTACAGAACGATTCTGCAACACGATTTGCTTCGCCGATTCAATGTTTTCTTCAGGAACAGATGTTGTTGGGCGGCCAGGGATCTCATCATGATCCAAGTTTGTACGACCACCTTTGAAGTTTTTCCTAGACACGATTCACCAAAGGCCTTTTCTAACATTTTCAACATTTCGGAACACTTAAATCCATTTGCAACACAAAATTTGATGCACGCACGTTGTTCTAAATTTTCATCCATTATAAAAATCGCCGCACGAAAATTTTTCAACTTCTTTGTATAGACGCCAAACAAAAACTAATCGTACGCAGGGTTGCCACATTTAAATCTGCATTTTTCAGAAGAAAAATCTGTAAATCTGTCTCGGGAGCTCAAAAACCTGTATTGAAAATCTGTATATAGAAGTGATAAGAAACTCTTTTCTTTTCTTAGTCTGAATTTTATAATTTTGTAGTTGAAAAAAACGCTGGAAGTTGTTTTTGCGTTGAAGCCTCTCGAAATAATGGTTTGACGAAAACTTTCAAAATCCAATCTGAAAGTGAAACTTAATCTGATTGATCAATTGGCAATCTTTCTTCTTTACTGCCTTACGTTATGACCGAGGCCATCATCTTTTCATCTTATCAGAAGCAATTTTTGAAAGCATAAGCAATTACGCTACACTAGTTGTAAATAAAAGTAAGCATAAACGAATCTTTATTAGCAGATAGAACATCTGTGTTTACTGTCCTTAACATACTCTTTTATATTTAGTTTTATCCTCTTTTTAGAATTAAAACACAATCAGGATAATGTTTTCACTTTGAAAAAATAATCAATACCGTTATTTAATATATTTTAACTTGATCTTTATTCAATTTTTAATCCACGCTATCAAAAATCTGTACAAATCTGCATTTTTTGCCAAAAATCTGTAATCTGCACATACAGAATCTTGGTCACAAATTCATCTGAAAAATCTGTAAAATGCAGATTAATCTGTAGATGTGGCAACCCTGATCGTACGATATGCGTCAAAATTTGACAGAATGGGTATAAAAGTGTTACCAACGTTGAGAGAATAAAAGTTTACCGATTTTAAAATGAAAATTCCGGTTCTTTTTTGATCATAAGGTATATTTAATGAATGAATTTTGGAGAAGTTCTTAATTCAGCGAAGTGTACACTTTTTATTTATTTTTCGTAACAAACAAAAAGCACTCAATGAATTTGTATTAGTTTTAATTGTGAAAATCCATGCTCCTACCGTAACTCATAATATAGAACTATCAGATCACAAGAAAACAATACAATATTTTTTCAATTATTGTAATCGTTCAAGAGCTGTTGTTACCTTCCATCCCAAATATATTCGATATCACTATAGCGTTAGACAAACATTCTCTGTTCCTGGATACTGGCTACTGAATAACACACACGTGCTGCATGTATAATTGTCCAACTAATTTATTCAATAACTTGTTACATCGAGCTTAAGCAAATAATACTATGAATGCACGATATTGAACACATGAAGTCGTGACAATTCTATTTAAATAAACCTAATAAATTATCAATAGCAGGCTTGAATTCAGTTTTCAGCTAATGAGCTAAGAAGCATCGTTTACCGTACTCCAGCAAATTGTGATACTCAGAATCTTCAATGCATCTTCAATTGTTCCAGGAATTATTTGAGGTAAACAAATAAGTTTTAAAACAACTACAAATTCTTTAATAACACAAATACGTTAAAAAAGTCATGGTGTCACTGAATTTTTACAAATGATTGTTGACTGCTTTCATTTTTTCTACATACGTGTCTATCAAGTTTCGAGCGATATTTGTAATGAACTTTTAGGCCCATCTTTGGTGACAAAGCCTTTTGATACATCGATTCATGTTTTGACTTTCGACATTTCTTGTAAATTAGTCCTCGGACCTTGACGAGGTGTTCAACAGTATGTTGGAGCCGTCTACTAGTGACGTATCACATTACTTTCGTGAAGAATTAAATTTGGATACTTCGAAAACTCTGCGAAAAGGCCGCGACTGAACCTTTTCAAAACGATCATCTCGCTTGCTTATGATCTGCTTCAATTTTCCGTTAGATTTTGAAATAGCTGTTTACGTAAATTTGGATTTAGTGTGTGGATTGAACACTAATCGAGTTAATTGATTAATGGGAATAAATTAATCAAAAGTTAAATTTTGTGAATAAAGTGAAAGATAGATCGATTGGGGCTGTCATTTTAAATTTTAAAATGGATTTTTTATTATTTAAATAAAATGATTTGTTCAATATTTTTTATAGTTTAAAGTTATTAATATTACACTTAGTAACACACGCATTTCAAGCAAGCATTCACACACTTTACCCAGGTATCGACCTACTTTCTTTGCTATTGTTCACTCGAATATTTTTGTATTACTTACCTACCTTACGTAGGTAAACGATATAAAAATTGACAGAATTTACAAGACGGTCCATGGAGAAATAAATTGATTCATCAATATATACAGTTAGCAAATGATTGCTTGTGTTCAAACAACCGTACACAGTAAGCAAAGATGAGTGCGTGCTTAGCTAAGTCACAAAAACACTAAGATTAAAAAATTTCTGTAAAAAATAAAAAATTTCTTGAGATTTTTAGTAAATATGATATAATTTTCTGTTAAAAGCTTTAATTGAAGCTTGAAAATTGAAAATTGAAAATTAAAATATTCGATCGATTGGTGATCTGCAAAGCCTAAATGTTCGATATGAATTTCATGCTAACTGTCAAACAGGTTAAATTTTTCTTTTAATTTTAAAACTTCTGTGAAATATTTAAATTTTGGATTTTCTTTAGTAAATTTGAAACTTTTTTCCCGTACATTTTAGCTGGTATCAAATTCAATCGATTGTAGTACAGAAATGCTTAGCTGTATTTAGCATTCTTCGAATATTTCTTATATTCTAAAATTTCTGTGAAAATATCTAATTTTTTGAGACATTTTCAGCAAAGTTGAAATTGACTTCTTCTAAAACATATAGCTGATATCAAATGCAATCTGTTGGTAAATAAAAACGCATATGTCGTCGCTTTGAATTTAAAGATATGTCGAATGTACGAAGTTTTCGATAATTTATGCTTGGACTTTTGGTTACGTTTTTGATCATAACTTTCATTAACAAAGTGTAATTGAAAATTTTCTGTTCCATTTATGTTGTCATAGACGTAATTTTCAAAATCGGACTTCTAACAGTTTTAGTTGGAACTTTTTATAATAACTTCGAATAGAATATTTGGTTTTCCTCCGTTTCAAATGGATTTTATTCTGAGTGAATTTATCTTTCTAGCGGTAAAAAAATTTTTGAAATCGGTCCAAAAATGGCTAAGATATAGTCAGTCAAAATTAGAGTTTCCACTTTTCATGGTACCCTTGGTAGTCCGCGTAACGTTTCACCCCCTTGGTATTCGAAGTGTTGAGACAATTGCAGGAATCGGTGAAATTACCCTTTCGGCGAAATGACTTTCAACGAAACGGCTTTCGGCGAAATGGCTTTCGGCGAAATGGCTTTCGGCGAAATGACATTCGGCGAAGTGGCCCATTCGGTGAAATGACCCTTTCGGCGAAAAGGCTTTCTGTGAAATAGCTTTCGGCGAAATGACCCTGATCCCCATCAACTAACGTGACGTACAAACTCTACTAGTTTTTAGTCAAATTCAGAAAATTTTATACGGTTTTGACAACGTACTCTATACGACGGGGTAGATTTTTGCTGAATCCGAAAATTATGCAGTAATTTTTGGAAGGATCTTGGTAAGATCTTTCATTTGAACCTAAGATTGGGAATATCGGTTCTGCCAACTCTGAACAGGAGCGGGTCATTTCGATGGAAGCCATTTCGCCGAAAGTCGTTTCGCCGAAAGGGTCATTTCGCCGAAAAAGCCATTTCGCCGAAAGGGTCATTTTTTAGGGTCAAAAACATCTTTGTTTCTATATCTCTGCATGTGGTGCAGCGACATAACCGAAGCCAAGATGGCTCGGCGGCACAAAGCCGCCAAGGCGACGACTCTTGTATATAAACCTGTAATCGCCTCGTTTACCCGGTCTACTCAAAGCTGGGTTTCTTTGCTTCATATAGGTCCGAACGAGCGGTAGCGAGGTCGGATAGCTTACGAACAAAACGATGTGGCGAAGCCGCATTAGATATTTTTCCATTTGCACTCAGTTATTGCAAAATTCTGCAAACAATTGCCTGATATGTACACTAATAAAGTCAACAAGTTATTTTCGTAATTCCGTTCTAAGGATCATAAATAAACCTACAAAAATTATTCAAGTCTCTGGATCATATCAGAAGCACGATTGTAGGTCAACAAAACGGGAGTAGACATAATCATTTTTTATTTGTCTTGTTTTATCAATTCCAATCAAATATTAAGAATAATGACGAATTCGGTGAAATTACCCTTTCGGCGAAATGGCTTTCGGCGAAATGACTTTCGGCGATATGACTTTCGGCGATATGACCCTGATCCGTCTGAACAAAGTGAGTCAGATCCATTTTTGAGTATATGACTATTATCGACCGTCGTCAATCGAAAACCGGAAACCAGGATAGCCCGAATCGGTTCGTTTGGTTACCTACTGATAATAACTACCGATTAGTGTAGTTTTGAGGCCGGTTTGAATTTTTTTACGTTTTTTGTTTCGCTGCTTTAAGAGATGTTATAAAAGTTTTAACACATTTTACCCTATAATTCCGGAACTGGAATTCGGGTCCGGATGAGATTTAGTATGGCTTTCATTTGAATCACACAGAGATTGCTCAGCTTGACGAACTGAGTCGAATGGTTTATGACATCAGACTTTTTTCAAGTAATTGCATATACATTTGTATATGAGAGAGGGAAAAGAGCATGTTAATTCTTTTACCAGCCATAATATCCAGTGCATGAATAAAGCATCTCGCTATACATACTTAAACCCGCCTGTTGGTTTGTTTTGATTTGCCCAATATATCGAAGTAAACATACAGATATTTTGCGTACGAGCACGCACGACTGACATAGATGAAACTAATTTAAATTTAACATAATGATATACAATATGATATCCACACTTACGCCAAGCCAAGGAATAGCCAAGACCAGAGATGTCTACTAATGATCTAATTATCTGTTTTATATCCCAACAAACCGATTGCTATAAGTCGTTCAACATACTGATACCGGATCTATTTGAAACGAATACCAATACTAGGATTGTACAAAGCGGCAAGTGTCGAAGAGTGGATAAAAATCAACTATTCGCGTCACGCGTGATATAACCAGGTGCATCTTATTTAGATACGTAATACGTATGTAAACCCTAGCCTTGAAACTTTTGCTCAATAGTTTGACATTGTCCTCGTCTATTCGAGCAGTCCCATACGAATCAGTTAGATTTAGTGTCGGAGAAACATGTGCGACCCATATCTATCGATGCATATAAAGATACCGCACAGCATGCAGTGCGTGCATTCGAAGGGACACCGGGACTGGCCTGATACAGCCTCGTTATTCTGTAGGTAGGTCGCACTACCTACATTTGAAGCGAATGGAAAAAATAGAACAGAAACAGAACATAACATCCAACGAAGACAGTCGAGCAAACATAAACCGTAACACCAACACCGATACTAAAAACATAGCATTGCCGGTTGGCAATAGCAGAAGCAACGGCGCGGCGCGTATGTTTGAAGTGATTCATCGCAGCGACTTTCGGTATCTCCAAAAATACACTCATACTGTGACGGGACAAATTTACCTTTTCAGATATTTCCGGAGAATTCCCAGAGCCGTGGCACAAATCAGCAATCGGTTATTAATTCGAATAAATCGATGTCTGCAGTTGCTGCCGTTGTCTCGGTTTTATAGCAGTAGTAAATGCCAATGCCGTACGTCAGACCTCCTACACTAAATCTCGACGCGATGACAACGTATTGAACTTATTATATAGAGCACGTGGACACGTTATAACACTGCACCGGTAACAAATATATATAACCAAGTCATACTGTTTCCAACAAACAATTCACGTCACTAAAGTTTCAGTGGCACTGAAATCCAATAGAAAAGCAACATTCCGCACTATTCCTTCATAACCAGACTTGAAAGGTACCGAACAGTGATGACACCTTTCACAACAGAAGCAAATTTCATTAATCTACAAACAATTCGATGTTTGCACAATCACTCGGAAGCTAAAACATTTGCCGCAAAACGTTGGTTAGAACTCGCAGTCGAATGAATTCAAAATCGGTCCTTCCACAGCAACTCGAGAAATGGTAGCGCGCGCGAACTTCAACCAACTGAGAAGACAGCTGAATGAAAACTGCACCCCGAGCGCCGGCCAAGAAGTAGTGTATAGTCTGGCAAGTGAAGGAAATGAATGAAACATGCATGGCTGGCAAAGAGGGAGAGACTCACATGCCCCGATTGTAAAAATGAACCCATACCGTAAACCCTACCTACACAGTTATACAGTGAAACTGACGAATGAATGATTCAATACACGAGCGTTGACAGGGAGGGGGATATTCGAATAATTTTACTTGTATACCTTTCAAAATTGTTTTAATCACCTGCACCATAACAAATGAGGCTAAATAAATATGAGTAAAATGAGTTATGAGTTTAAATTAAATTATTAAGATTTTAATTGGCAGTTCAGCTACAAGTGGTGATTGTTTAGCCCTATTACATACATGATTTGGTTATTACCATGAAGACATTATATGCTTCCGCAAGTCTGTGATTTTTGTGTAGGAAAAATTGTAAACCTACTTGTATTGTGTAATGAGGAAAAGGAACTTATATACTAACTTACTAACTAATACATAAAGTGAATCGATTTAATTGAAGATTGCATCGATTTTTGTCGGATACTTGTATACCTAATTTTAAACAATACCCGATCAGATGGTAATAACAAAATTATAACAACTAAAGTAAATTGTTTCAAATATATTTTGTACCAAATTTTGAAATATTTTATGACTGATAAGCTGTTGAAATAACAAAAATCATTCATAACAATAAAACTCTAGCAGCATCAAAATCGTAACAGATTTTGAAACGATCGTATCATAATTATTTTTTAATTTGATGTAAATACACAAGTCCGAAAGTAGAAATTTATAACAATAGTTGTAATAAATTAGATAGAATAACGAATAGTCCTGAATAATGTCATCTTTATGGTTGATATTGTTAATTAATGTATAAATTAGAAATAGGTTTTAGAAAACTATATCACAGCCAATTTTTAGCATTGTTTCAACCATAAATGGTTAAATGACTTTTTTTATTAAATGAATAATTTGTTTATTGATCTGGTTTCTTCTTTTAGTTTTTTGAAATTCTGATCACTATATCTCGATATAAAGCAACGGAAGAACTAATTTTGTCAATTAATCAACATTATTATGACTCTTGCAAATCAAAGTAAAAAATTATAACTGGTTTTGTTATTATATTGATATTAGAAATTTTAGCTTTCAACTGTTTTCATTTGTTAATTATCTCAAATTATCACAAATTGTTATACATATCAACTGTTGATATACTTGTGTAATTATTTTGGTATGTGCATCTGATCGGGTATGTGGCAATTATCTCAAATGAACAAAATCCTGGTATTACATTTCTTCTGTGAAATTTGATTCGCAGTCGTATATGTTGAAGCCCATTGCATGATTGGTGTTAAGACCCACGTATTAGCACTAAGAATCTCTCCAGGTCAAGACTCTAGCATAGGACAATTGGCTCATAAAGGGAGCACGATGTAAAATGTTATCAATTTTATTTGTTTTTTTTTTGAACGGCAGTAAAATTCGGAAGATATAAGTGAATGAAACAGTAAGAAAGCAATATTTTATGAATAAATATAAAATAAAAATCTGTCATTTTGAGCATTACCCGAAGATGTCGAAGCGAAGTTGAACTCTGATACATACAGATCAAATTAATCAGGGTACTTGTCTGAAGAGCGTAATCCTTAAAATCTATATGAATTTTCGAAATAGACCAACATATAAAGAAAATCTGTTTTATTGTTTTTAATCAAAAAATCTGCTTCCTAATCCACCCAGTTATGCTATAAAGCTTTTCTCTTGTCATTCAAACTATTTCAAACTTTCTTGTATAGAAAGGTTATAAAATCACTGCGAAACCCGACTTTTTAATCGAGTCACAGACGGCCGACTGTCGAGTCAGTTCGCCGATAACGAAAAATATCTGCATGTATGTATGTATGTAGCTCTTGTAAACTCACCCAAAATTCCTGAATTTTATTTGAATATGTTTTCCGATTCCAGTATTACAGGATTGTAGGTGCACTACTTTTTTTCGGAGATATCTGAACCGATTTTCACAAACTTAGAATCAAATGAAAGGTCTTAAGACTAAGTCTTAAGAAAATTTATCTTAATTCTGTTACGAAATTCCGAGGCGATTGGCTCAAAACATTCATTTTCAAGGGTGTTTTTCTTAGTAAAGGGCCACGTAAAAAGCAGCAACTTCCTAAAATTGATTTACACATTTTTCTTTGTAGCAAATGACCAAACAATCTCAATTTTGTTATACTGGTTCTTAGTTTCCGGCTCCGGAGCTATCGGAAATAGTGATCAAAAACTCTAAAATGGAACTCATTTCATTCGCACATCCTTTTCATCCTTACAATTTATTTCTACAAATTTAGTTTCAAAAAAAAGGTCTTACAGTACTTTAAACATATTTTAAATTTATCTGGATCTAACTACCGAATCCGAAATAAACTGGTCTGCAAAATCTATTCCACTTATTTAGAAAGAGCACACTAAAACGCTATCATGTGCATTGTATCCCGAGTATGTACTGATTTATCCATTAAATGAGCCACATTTTTCGAACAAATTCTTTGGACATGTTTGAGTTTTGGCTGAATAACTCTAAAATAATACGTTTGTCCCATTTCATCAAATATATTATAGCGCTTTCACGATTCACGAAAAACATTGCAAATTAATTCTCTTTTATCGCGATTGACAATAAATTTAAAATCAACCATATTTGTGCTGCCGATTAAAGAGATAGCATGTCTGTTTTGTGTTAAGCTCATTCACATTCCAACTTTTTCGCAAATGTGTACCGAAATCCTTCTTTGAATATATTTGGACTTATATTCATCTTAAGACTCAGTTTAATATATCCACATTAAGGTAAAACGGTATAACATGATTCGTGCGGTCATTCTATTGTATCAAATAATTGAAATCAACCGCAATCAGTAGTCTTCCGGAAGCCGAAAGCAAGTTTAACTAAAATATGACTTATGAAAAACATTAGGGTAAAACGGGTTATATTAGCTGGTATTTTCATTTCTATTGTGTGTACTTGGGTCACTGAAATTTTCTACGTAATAAAATGGTCTACCATGTTTATTTACTATAGGTCTTATGGAATGTTGGAAAGAGAAATTGGGGCAATACGAGCAAAAAAGTGAATTTTGAGGCTATTCTGAATATTATCATCGATTCTACGAGAATTTTCTGCATACGAAGTTTCTACTTTAAAAATATTTGCTTGGATTTGTGCGTTGTTTAGAACAACACCTTATGGGACTCATTTCGTTATCCTAGAAGCGGCACAAACTTTGATTCAAGTTATAAGTCCTATAGTCCCATAAAATACTCCTGATTTTTTTTAGATCCTACTTCTGATTCCAGAATTACACCGTGTAATTAATTGAAATTCAGAGTTCTCGCATTTTATGTCTAAATATCAAGGACACCGTCTTATTGCTTATCTGTAGAATCATATATTATTGTTCAAATGACCATTTATAATCAGAATGTTAAAGCAACGAAAATGGCAAAAAAGTATTTCAGCTATAACTTCTTAATATTTTGATTTACACTAAAAAAATTAATATGAAATTTGAAGGTTTTCATAGGTTTTCGTTTGGTCGGAATTCTTTTTTACAGACAAAATAAGATCGCATTTTTCCTATAAATCGTTATTTTGAGTTTGAACACCAGACTCCTAAAAGGACTGCGGAAGCTTGATAATAAATGCAAATTAGAAATTCAAATTTGAAAATATTTTGATCTTCATCAAAATTGCTCTGGAATTAATACATTTGTATTCTATGTAATGATCAATTAAAAACTTTCCTAGGATCTATTAAAGACTATACAGATAAATTGAAAAAAAATCCGGAATATGTGAGTTTTCGTGTTCTTATTGCGACAAAATATACATCGGACAAATGAAAGGAACACAATACATTTTTGATTAGCATCTAAAGAATTAGAAAAGGGATTATCACATTCCAAGTCTAAAGTAGCTGAACATGACTTTATTGAAGATCATGAACTTAGGACATTTATAAACAAATTTCTAACCCATGGAAATTAGACTTCAGCTACGCCTCAGTTGCCGGTTCGGATAGTAAATGGTAAAAGACCTTTATCACTACTTTCCGAAATACAAGAGACTTGGGCGATTCGCATTGTTCAGATGCCTAAGCCCGACTCCTCTGGTAGAAGGTAAAAGTT
Organism: Malaya genurostris; assembly: GCF_030247185.1. Classification (NCBI taxonomy): domain Eukaryota; kingdom Metazoa; phylum Arthropoda; class Insecta; order Diptera; family Culicidae; genus Malaya; species Malaya genurostris. The sequence continues at coordinate 218,374,012 of NC_080571.1, read as the reverse complement.
AAGTTACTAAAACATTCCCTCTGTCACGTCTCTCCTTTTCCGTTCTATATATTCACATCCTTCCTCTCCCTTGAGTACTATCATTCTATAATTTTCATTTTCTGTTTCTACAAAAAATGGTCTCTGGTTAGGTGAATATCGCATAAAAAGAAAAAAAAATATTGACTACTATACTTAGTCGTTAAAAAAGAAAGATTTAGAAATATATAAATAAGTTTAGAAATATATAAATAAACTCTTTATCAAACCCTGACCAAGGCAATAAATTCTCCTGGATCTTCAGCTACTACCTAAGTACGATGAACGAACAAACATAGTATATACAAAAACATTAAAAGCTACTACCTATAAGTAACTTAACAAAACGGATTACCGGTAATAAAACAGTAAACGATTTGCTTACACTAGTACAAAAAAAAGAGCACCGCACTTTTCTTTCAACGGACTTGAAGCAGAGTTGCAAACAGCACACCTCGTGTAATTAGTGGCGAAATAGTAAAGATTTTTTTTAAATATAGTGAAATTAAATGAAATAAATTTTTTTAAGTCGATGTAATTATTATTTATTAACTTTCATTTTATAAAAAAAACGCAAATATTTAAAAACAAATTATAATGTAGATAATTTTATTTGATTAAAAACCAATATGAAAAATATTTCATACCACTACTACTAGGTGAATTGAGTACCGTTTTCTTGAATTAGCATTGCTTTTTCATATTCCAATATGCATCAATGGTTAATTGCGTATGTTTTCTGGGATATAGGTCTTAGGAAGCGAAAATTTCAAGGCTTCGATTTAAAATATTTACTAATACCAGTAAAATTGCCACATAATTTGAACATATACGAAAAAAATACTTTTAACTTTCTAAAATTGTCGTAAAAATGTCAAAATTTGAACATAGCGCTAGTTTAGCACATCCATCGGGTGCCATAGCCATAGCAAGAATTTGTCACGCATGGAGAATCTATAACTGTTAACAATAGCTACAACCACAGAAATGATCCGTTTAAGCATGTTCTTACACCAATATTACAACCACATTTCGCACTGATTATTTCCATACCCAAAGCACGTGCAGTTCGCTTCGATCGGGCGACGACTCGAAACATATCTGCACTTGTGTTGGTTTAACTGTTAATTCATTCCCGCATGTTCATCGATAGGCCGCACCGATACCAATCACGGCACATGGTGAACGAAAAAACTCTAACCTTAACCGACACGCCACCATGAACTTGGCGTTGACGCGAATATTATATATATAATCAAGAAAATGATAAGCGAAGCGGATGAGGTGGACGAGAGTAGTATACAATCGGACATAGGGTTAGTAGCAAACAAATTAGTGACGAATTGGTAGTCATTAATGAATGCGTTATCGGAATACCACACGTCAACGATTATTACGTAGTAGTAATTCGAGCAGTTCGGCCTCGTTTGAAGTAGTTTTATATTATCAAATTGGCGCTGAATTGATAACGGTCGAACGAACCTTTTGACGAGAGTTTTGACAATCGATTAATTAACGACTACCACTACGAATTTGATCCAACACATTGAATAAAAGTCGTATTCAGTGTTGTGAAAAAAGATGTTGTATTTCTAATTTAAAAATATCGATCAAAAATTTGCACTCCAGTTCAAAACAACTTTACACGTTACGTTTTTTGCATAATCATACTCAAACACAAATCCCAAGAATTCAATTTCCCCTACATTTGGGACAGACTTCGAGAAAAATAATTTTTCGAATTTTTAAATCTCATTATTATTTCTTTTCTGTAGCATCTCAAAAATTTATTTGACACGTGTATCAGAAAAATTTTCGTCGTGATTATAATTTGTTAAAGTTTTAAAGAATTCTAATGAAACTCAAAAACACTATGTCTTTGAAATTTATTATTTATCAAGTTCTACTGATCGAATCAATTCCATTTTTGTCTTTCTCATATAGAAAAGATATGTAATCGCTGTGAAAACCGACTTTACAACTTAGGCCCGGAGGACCGTGTGTCATATACCATTCGACTCAGGTCGTCGAGATCACAAAATGTCTGTGTGTGTATGTGACAATTAATGTCACTCAAACTCAGATTCAAATGAAAGGTCTTATGACATCATACAATTTTCCTGAATTTCATTTGGATCCGACTTCCGGTTCCGGAATTACTAGGCAATATGTGCTAATTTATGAAAAAATGCTCACTCAATTTCCTCGGAAATTTCTTAGCCGGTTTTCACAAATTAAAAAGCAAATAAAAGGTATTGGAATTCTTTAAAAAGTCCCCGAAAAGTTTATCCTGATCCGACTTCCGGTTCCGGTATTACAGTGCGATTAGCGAATATTTCAAATTTCATGAGTATTTTTTCATAGGCGGTGGCGAAAAGAAGTGCACATTTTTATTAAACTTACTGCTGAATACATCTAGTTGGCAGATCTTGTTAGTTAGTAAATATATAAAACTACTTTGGGACTACTAGTCCCCGGCTTCCGCTTCCGGAAGCACCGATAATAGTGAAACCGAGCCGCTTTTGCATAGGGGCAGTGGGTGCCCCCTAAGACCGTGGGGGTCCCGGACAGGATCAACCGAGCAAAAAAAAGTAATTCAGTTAGCTTGAGGCACAGAGAAAAATCTTGCCCCTGGCCCATTAATACGTAATAGCGGTGCTGTAGTTAAGAAAAGCTTAAAAAAGGGACTCACTTCGATTTCTCAGCAACGGTTAAACCGATTTTCACATATCATGATTCAAATTAAAGCTCCTATTATCTTAAAAGAAACGATGCAACTTCATTCAGATCCGATTTCCGGTTCCGAAACTATTGTCATCGCATCGTGTCAAAACATTCAAATCCTCATTCAAAATGACTATGCAAAACTGGTACGCGTCGGTACGTACGGTTTTGCTCCGTTCGCAGCGTGCTTTGTTCAATTTCGTATAGCGTGCAGGATTGACACATTTAAATCTATAGTTTTCAAGTGAAAAATATATACATTTGTAAATTTTTATTCAATTTATACCTACTTGTTGGTGTTATTACAAAATCATGATAACGATGGTTTCCATTAAAAGTACACTTATTGCCTTTCTCATGTAGGAAGTTTATGTAATCACTAGGGAAATTGACTAGTGAAAATTGACCCGAATGGCAGTTCATCGAGCTGAGCAATGTCTGTGTGCGTATGTGTCAAATAATGTCACTCATAAAATAAAAACCTGTTTTAATCCACCTAGTGGTGTAATGATGCCATTCTCACATCTCACATATTCTCTTATATTAATGTGTGGTATTCTTCAAAACAATTTTCTTTGATTGAGAATCAAAAAGGTTTGTCAATAAACTAGTATAACCTACAGAGAGAAACAGTACTTAGGTCGGTTAGGCCATGAGGAAACGAAAAGAGGTACTTCCGAAACCGGAATCTGGGAATAATCGAAGTTGGTTCGAGAAAAGTGACTGGGATCCATGTTTGAGTCTATGGCTACAATCTTCGGTCATTCATCAAAATCCCAAGAACAAAAAAAGTAAAATTAATGAGCCAAAAAAAAACAAATGGAATCAAAACCGAGAACCAGCATAGGTAGAATTAGGTTGTTTGGTTGTCTATTGACAATGTTTGTTTTGTTTCGTCGCTTCAATTGACTGAATCCAATTTTTAACACACTGCACCCCATAATTCCGGAATCGGAAGTCGGATCCGGATGAAATTTTGAAGTTTTATATGAGACGATGAAACCTTTCATTTGAATCTAAGTTAGTTGAAATCAGACACGCCATCTCTGAGAAAAGTGAGGAAGTAATTTGAACTAAGAATTTTTTCACTAATCACACTGTAACTCCGAAACCGGAAGTCGGATTAAAATAAAACTCAGGAACTTTGTAAAGGACAGTTGTACCTTTCATTTGAATCTAAGTTTGTAAGAATCAGTTCAGCCGTCTCTGAGAAAAGTAAGTGCACTTATTTTCATTTGTTTTGCACATATCACTCTATATTCTCGGAACCGGAAGTCTGATTCGAATGAAATTCTGGTGTGAGATTATACGACTCTCAATTAAACCTAAGTTCAAGAACATCGGTTCAGCCATGTCCAATAAAAGCGAGTACAAAAAAATTTTACATACATACATACACACCCATACACACATACAGACATTTTGTGTACCCGACGAACTGAATCGAATGGTATATGACACTCGGTCCTCCGGGCCTCGGTTCAAAAGTCGGTTTTCACAGTGATTGCATAACCTTTCTACATTAGAAAGGCAAAAATCTCATAGTCCCATAGGTTGCTATTGAATTTCACCATGCTTTCATAAGGTAAAGTGTGTTTAAAATGCAAAAAAGGGTAAAATTCTTCTAGATTTGGATCAAAAACAATTTGTAGGCTATATTAGCTGTTTACTAAATGAACCTACTTCGGCTTTACTGGTTCCAAGCTCCCGGTTCCAGAAGTACCGGAAATAGTGGTTAAAAACTCTTAAACAAAACTCACTCAATTTTCTCAGAGATGATTCGATTATTATATTCAAGATAGAAAAAAAAATTCTTGACGAAATCTTCAAGTGATATTTTTGGAAATATAGGAAATATGAAAAGGCATCATTACACCATTAGGTGGATTAAAATAGGTTTTTCACATAATCTTCTTTTTTTTTTTGTTTCCATTATAGAGGTTTTAACATTGTTGTCATTCACCTCTTCGGACCAGAAAAGTTTTCTGATCCTATGTGCGGGGTTGGGAATCGAACCCAGGTGGGCTGCGTGAAAGGCATCGACTAATCCATCACGCTATACCCGTTCCCCAATTCGCATAATCTTGTTTGTAACAAGAGCTAACTAAATAGTTATTGTGCTAATTTATAGTTTGATAATAAACTTATATTAAAAATTCAATTTATTGAATTTTTACATTGATACCCCCACAACAACAAAAAAATAAACAAAATGCAATTGTACACGCTGGTTTTTCAACTAAAAACGCATATTTCCGCTAATTGGAGGCTTTATTAGATCGCATACACTACGAAAACAACCTACGAATTGAGGATTTATGACGCGCACAAATTCATACAGGAAAGAATGATAAAAACCATACTATAATAAAAATCATTTCAACGTGCACATTTCATAAGGTCACATAAACCAGTGAGAGTTTGTCTTTGTTTACTTTCTCTTCTGTTAATAACTCCTTAATGTTCAAGTATACTTATTTACAAAATATTCGTGTAGAATGAAAGACAATATTTACATTTTTCTAACAGTATCGAACATTTGTAAAATAACGCAGGTAGAGCCGAAAAAGAAAGTAAATAAAGAGAATCTGTCAATTGCTTTTAAATTCTTTTGAAATATTTACGTCGTTTCATCAACTTCGCGTTTGTTCATTAGAAGATCCAAACTCTAGCTGTCCTCTCTAGTACAATCCAAATCTGTTCTAGTACCGTCTTTTAAAAGTTTTACACTATTTCTGCTTTAGTGCCGAATATGAAATGATTCTCCTGCAAAATTAATCTGCATAGACTAAAAGATACGATAACAATCGCTTTAAGAGACGATAAGGTTACAAATTTTCTATCATAACATGTTGTTAAATTGGTGGAAGTAGATCCTAAGCTCAGGAACAACACTATACCGTTCAGCAATGCTGCATTCAAAAGCGAATCGATGCATTTTGCCTAGGTTCAAACTTGATCCATATCACTGTAGTTCAAGAGGAAATAAAAACACTCGAGCTATGAGTGGGTGTTGGTTTGTGTATCCATTTTCTTCCTTCAACAATGTTCGAGGATGGACGAGGGCGCAGTGAAGACCCGTTTAGTAAGAATGCTTGACGCTGAATTTTCCGAGCCGTCGGAAGAAAATCCACAATGAACCAGCACAAGTGACCGAACTGTTTCGAAGTGCACACCTCTTCATGCATAGCCCATATTGTGTGCTTCACTGGTGCTATGATCTCTCGAACTGTGGTTATTGTGATGTGTTACCCGCTAGAGCAGAAAAAAAACGTTCCGATGAAAGACAGTATAGTTCTATGACCACTCTTGACCTAGAACTTGAAACTCAAAAAAAAAATAGAAACAATGCAAATAATGCAACATGAACAATATTGAATCAGTGAACAAAAGAATTAGTCGCATCGCTTCAAAAAAGCAGCAGCTAAGACAATGTATATTGAAGCTGTTTTTTTTTGCTATAGCGCTTCTAGTTGTCGGATCTGGAATATTTTGACAGCAGTTTGTTTAGAACTGTTTCCTCGTTCAGTGCTGAATATCTCGTCTTGATTTAAAGATGTTATACCTACTTGGTGAAAGCCACGAACCGAAAATTAATGTTGCAAAACTCACGTCGGTAGTCAGACGTAGTCTGGCTAAAAAATCGTGAGGTCGTTGACATTTGCTTTGTTGTTATTGTTGTTGACTAAATCGACCGTATGCAACGTTTTCAGACAATTCCGTAACCTATCGATCGTAACTAAACAAATAATCGAAAGCGGTCGAAGTCGTTGAGAACGATCAGGGTAAATCCAGGGCTGGAAATTCAATGCCAACTAAAACACAATTAGAAGGATATCGCTCTATTCGGGTCACTGAAACAAAATCTAGTGACTAAACAACGTACCCGGACGTTGTACAAGTTCTTTCGAAACTACGAAAGATACATCCTCATGGATCACGGAACGTACATGAAATTCGCACGAACGCTAATGATCTGGCAATGTATTTGCAGCTGCGAACAAAATCTCTAGGTTTTCATCACAAACGAGAGTGTGAATGCCCAACCGAGATACGACAGAGGTTGAGAAAATGTGTAATAAATTAAATCGAATTTTTATTTTCACTTTTTTTCCTTTGAAGTGCAGTGCTCAGAATTGTTAATTCATTGACCTGGTTCAGAGGATTTTTTTATTCCAGTTATTAAATGGTGCAAACTTTATATCTCTGAGCGATGTTGATAAGTGGTACAGATTATTTGTTCGCATTGTTCACACTCATCAAATATTTCTTCAACCAGTTTTACAGTAGCGTACATAGGATAATTAGCGGCCGGGGCAAAATGCGATTTGCGGTCCCGAAAAAATAGTCCCTTGACATCTTTCATCACTGAAAACCAAACAAAAAAAAAGTTCCACTGATTGTTTTACCGCCTCTAAAACACGGGATATCATCAACACACTTTTAAAAAATTATTGACAAATCGATATGCTCATTTATCACTATCTGTCATATAACAATAATAACCTAGACATATCCTATCAGCCGAAAGTAAAACTTATTAGTAACTAAAATTAGCAACTCTGTTATTGATCAGAGTCAAGTGAGGTTGCAAAATGCTATGGTTTGAAGCAACATGCATGATAATAAAGGACTATTCACACATTTCAGTTCCGTGACGGTTCAGTAAAAGTGCCTCCAGTGCGCCGTCATTTTTTTTTTGTCTGAACCCTGCCGTTCCGTTTCTGTGCTGTTTCCGTTCCGGCACAGCAAATGCAGTGACATACCGACTTCAGTGAAAATAAAAAAATATCGGTGAGTTTGCCGGACGGCCGCTACACTGACGGCGAGCTGCACTGAAACGGAACGGTGCCGGATAGGTGTGAATGCGTGCATAGAAAACAAATGAAATAATATCAGTATCCGTGCACGGTGTCGTGCCGGTACTGAACCGGACCGGATATGTGTGAATAGTCCTTAACACGTTGCACAGTGGGAAAAAATCTATGGAAACCCGCAAAGAATTCTGTAACTCATGAACTAATTGAGATAGGTCAACAAACTAAAGTGTTTCTTATGTAAAAATGTCCAAGGAATTCAATGGAACGGTTTACAATGGCCGTACGAATCGCAATCCTGCTCGTTTTACCCCAAATGTACAGCAGTTTTGGGGTTTCCTATAACATTCGCTCTGTAACTTGAAAAGAAGTCTAGTGCGGTATTCTGGAATAGCATACTTTCATGTAACAAAGTGTGGAGAATCGATTAGAAGAACCCTCACTGGCCGCACGAAACGTTTTGGTGGCTTTTTTACTCCGATTCTTCCATTTCATGAGATCCTCACTATAAATCGTCCTTAAATCTTTATTTATTTATTTATTTATTTATTTATTTATTTGGAGCAGGAAAAAGTCCAGTGGAGCTGAAATAATAATCTCTCACTCCAGCAGGCATAGAACCTCCTCATCGTTTATATCAACAGATTACAACAATCCAACAGATACATGTATGTACTTAATACTATCGACTAAAACTAACCCTAGCTAACTAACTCTATAGTAAACATTCTTGCAAGTTTGCTAAATCTAGCTTATCTTATATAAAAATTACAAGGATCAGCCCCATGGGGTTGTTCGAGCCATTGATGTGGAACAAGGCAACCAAAATTTCTAATGATCGACATTTTCAATTAATCGTCACACTTTTGAATCCGCAAATGCACGAGAGTCTGCTTAGTCTTTATTATGAACCAACACCGAACACGCGAACCCAAAATATAGACTATATTTGTCATGATTTGTATTTGTTTTTTAGCCGACAAAATTACATCAATAGCCCAAATGTATGCAATTATATGTTTGTATATGCTTGCGATATTTAAGCTTCTTTTCGCCAAGCTTGTGTTCAAGTTTTGTATGCAAGTAGTTATTTTTATAGCGTTTCTCTGCCATTACTACAATTCTGCGATTTCGGTTGAAGCGATAAACCTTTTCTCATTATAAATCGAGTTCATCTTATCTAAATTAGAAATTAATTTTATGCACTCAAAATTTACCCTGGGGTAGTTGTCAATTTCTCAGGCGAAACGACATAACATGGGATTTCATCCAATCTTTCATGACACAAGATCAGGGTATACCAATTAAACCTTCAAATCATTTTATGGCACTTTTTGTCTTGCTGTGTAGCAACAACCTACCTCTAGCAAGCTACGTGTAGTACTGAAACGTTAGCTATAATTTTACTTATATTTATAGCTTCGCGTGCTTTCAACAGCTTCGCTTTTGCATGGATTGACCAATCAGAGCGCTGCTTTCCCTTTGATATATCGCTTACTCCTTCAAAACCGTCGACTATGGCAGGGAAATCCGGTATGCCGGAAATTTTTTTTGCATGCAAAACAGCGGCCCTGCTAGCTATTAATCAACATTTCAATAATATACTATTAAAAATACATGGCTATGAACATTCAAATTAATACGTAGAAATGATTAGAAAAATCAAATGGTGACATGATATTAATAATTGATACAAAATTGACTGAGCTGTAATTGTTCAAAACCTGACCACATTTCTACATGTATTTCTCTTCCACATTAAAAAAAATCTGGGGAATCGAATGAAAGAACCTACACTGGCCACACGAAACGTTTTGATGACTATTTTACCCCATTTCCTCCAATTTATGGTATTTTATTGTAAATCGGTCTTAAATCATGGTAAAACTTATTGGAAGTTTATTAAATCTAGCTTATCTTATGTACAAAAAGTCTGTAGAATGGAATGCCAGAACTGGCCGCACGAAACGTTTTGGTGGCTATGTTACTCCATTTCCTCCAATATGTGAAATTTTCATCTAAATCACCCTTAAGTCTTAAGCGAACTACGTTGAAAGCATCGAAAACTATCTTATATTATGCAAAAAAAAGTCTGGAGAGTCGAATGGAAGAACCTACACTGGCCGAACGAAACGTTCTGGTGACTATTTTACCCCAATTCCTCTATTTTGTAGTATTTTATTGTGAATCGGTGTGAAATCATGGTAAAACTTATTGGAAGTTAACTAAATCTAGCTTTTTTATAGAAAAAAGTCTATAGAACCGAATGGAATTCTTGGATTTATTTATATAAGAAACACTCTTGTTTGTTGCCTTTTTCCATGGTTCCCGATTTCTTTCCGGGTTTCCTGGGTTTTTTTCCACTGTGCGTTGTATCACATCGTGTAAACTGCATTGGTCCTGCGCCGGCCTCGTCCGAATGCAGATATACTTTATCATGTGGTTATTGCTCTGGGCAGCAGGCTACCGAGAATATTTCGAAGTTTTATCGTGTTTTGTGTTAGCAAGTACTATCTGGTGAAAATACGAAGCATGAAACGATTGATTTCCGAAATTTATAAAACTTTTGACAGCCGGCACTTGAGAGTACGATGGCAGCCTGCTCATGAATTACAATAGCCTAACCTAATATTCGCAAAGATTCACGCTATTGAACTATTCATCAAAAATTGCACCTCACTGATTCTCTAATAAAAACCTGAGCTTGTATAAACGGTTTAACGAACAATACTCAATAGATACATTGGAACATTCATAAAAACAGAACATAATTCCAATGGATCAATGAAACCAACCCTACGTTTATTGGTCTTCTACAAAAATGATTCGACACCTTGAAGGGCGGTCTCACAACAATTGGCCGGAACCGTAGCCTCGACCAATGAAAATATGAATGTCAGTATATTGTCCAACTCTTTCGTGAAATTTCGAGGAGTGTCTGAGGTTCGCCGAAAAACGCTCAATTGATCGTAGCTGAGAGACTGAGACTTAATGGGCACTGCGTAAAACTTCTTGTTTAAGGTGACAATTTCCGTCAGATATTAGTTGTTATTTTTGTTCTTCACAAGCCCCGAAAGAAATAACTGCCTGGACATTTAATTCTCGATGATTGTCAGCGACAGAAGGATCTTATTTAGGAGCCTGCCGGAAGGAGATGTATTTGATGTCATCGCAAAACAGCATAACAATGTCCATCTTGCTCCGATACTTCTCTTCAACTTCTGCTGCACTTTACGGAATCGCATCTTCGACGGCGATGAACCAGACTTCCTGTGGCTGCAGAAAAAACAACTAATAACGCAATCAATAATTTCCTGAGAGACAACACATATTAACGGTTTATAAGTGGATTCACCAACAGGTAATCATAGTAAATTATGGAAAATCGCAAAAAAATGCTTTTCAATGCATTCATTAGTGGACAGACCGACAGAATCTCCAAAACTTTGTAGACCTTTTTGTTAGTGAGTACTAAATATTATTAGTAAGCAATGATTTTAACAAAACCGTTGGAAATTTACACATGGCGTTTTCGATAGACACCGGAATATTTTTAAATTGAGCTTCAACATAGACTGCACACTATTTGAATCAATTGTATCATTAAATTTTATCAGTCAATATAATGCATTCGAACAATAATGTTTCAACACAGCACGTTAAGTCATAAAAATTCATTTTGAACATGTTGAATTTAAATTAAAAATAATTTTTTAACCTCTCCAAACTAGATAAAACGAGATATTACTTTAACACTTCAACACAGTTAACATTAGCCAAACCATACTACGCTGTACTGCACATCTATAAACCAGTTGAAAGTTAAAGTCAGTCAGGTCCAGTCGCTTGCATGTTGAAGAAATTTAGGAATAGTAGTACCCATCAGGATAAAAACAGAATGCTCTGCTGTCATTGCAGCGCAAGACTGTAGGTCAAAGAAAATCGATAGAGCCGACAGGCGAAATTTGGAAGGAGAACCCCAGTTGAACCAAAACCCAACATCTTATCGGTACACGCAAACTACAAGGTGGTACTGGGAGCGCCTTGCGAGTAGTTTCATTTTTTGGCAACTGTTGGGTTATGCTAATGTAAATTCTTTGAAGGACCAAATTGCCTACCACCTGCTCTTGCCCGAATCATTACCGCTATCAAATGATGCGTGAATGGAGAATTTGAAGGTTAAAACTTACATAATCTCAAATTGTGCAAAGCCTAGATGAACGGATTGTTCCTTTCTTGTGCTGCGCTTCGAACATTGCAAAAATGAATTTTGCATTGATTTTCTTAGTGCTGTGATTTGTTTTCCAATGAAAAACAGTGCTCGCGCGAACTGAACTACGTTTTCCAAAACACCAACTGTGAAGTCACTTTAGATCACTTCCAACCCACAATCATTAATCGCTTCTCTAGGAACGTCCAGCTTTCTCCAGCGAATAACCTGGACCACTTATGTAACAGAATTTTCCATTCGTGATTGCAGGGAAAACCGCTGAAAATCACTTTACACAACACACAAGGAACTCGGGAGTCCCAAAACCACACTAAAACACACTATCCATACTGGAAAATGTCTGCATCGCGTCGAAAAAGTTGAAAATTTCACTGTTTTGCATAGTCTGCAGAGAAAAATTTCCAACCGTGTGCGTTTTCACTAGCAGATTTGATGCGGCCGCCATTTCCAACATCAGCGACTGAAATGATCGCTGGCTCGACTTTGTTTGCTCGATTTCACCGTGAAAAGCTGCAGTTTTCCTCTCGCGACTGGCAGTACCAGGCAAATCACATGCATTTCAAGGGCGACACAACGGCGTGAGCTCGCCGGAGAGCATCGGAGCATTGAACGAGCGAAAATCGGACATTACTCTCGGGGAAACGGGAAAATGTGGGAAAACATATCACAACATTCTCAAAGCAGAGAGACTCGACCATGTGACTACCGGCTTTGTTGTCAAACAAATCAAAACCAAAACAAACAATGAAATTAGTGATTGGGCCAGTATCTTTACACACAACAACATGGTCAAGTTGTTTCACAATCAATAAAACAATTCCGATCATAACAAAGGATTTTTCATCAAGTATAGAAGAGATAAAAAATTTAGCATGCCATTGTGAAACTACGTAAACTGCCATTAGAATTGTTGTTTATAACTTGTTTGTACACAGCTGATTTTAGCGATGTTTGCGGCACATGCGCAATTCGTTGTATTTTTCACATTAGTCATTTCTACAATTTTCCACACGCGTTGTTTCTATACATTACTCAAAATTCGTTCTCCCTGTTGAAAATAATCATATGAAGTGGATAGACATGTCGGAACGAGGGGTCTCTATTCCAGTTCGAAACAGTCATATTTGCTTCGACATCCGTTGTTGATATCATAGAATGTTATCATGTCTCGTTGTCTTGTTGAGTGATACTATACAGAATTCTTTCAACGATATAAGAATAATCGTTCGAATAATAAATAATACTACTATTAACATTACTGTGTTAAAATAATTATAACAATTACCGACACGAAAAATGTCATGTGCGATAATCGTGTAAAACGCGTTCTAAGCAGGGCTTGTATTGTGAATCCTCAAACGAACGAAGCAACAAAAAACATCTGCTGTGAACACTTTGCTTGACATAGCTGAATGAGAGGCCTATATTAGAGAGAAACTGGATGCGTGAGAGTATATGCTACTGAGCAGACCAATTTCCCTTGCCAAGTAAATTGCCTATGCTCTCAGTCTCAGTTAACACATGAACTAAGCAATCCACGACAATGTAATGAAATAAAGTATTGTACGAGAAAGAAGACCTTGCTTCACGGCGTGCTACAAGACGCGAAGCAAAGTCATATAGGCAATGTTTACGGTTTATTTTTATTTATTTTTAAAGTGTAGGTTTACAGAAATCATTTTACCATAGTGTTCGCATTCCAAGACCAAATTTGATCACATTTCAAACATACTTTAAACATTTTATAGAAGAAATTTTGCATTTGAGCCCATTTTCAAAACGATCAATTTGTTTCTTGGCAGTTTACACTGTGTATATATCCTAGAAACACTAAAAGCAATGTTTAAGCAATCTTTAAATTAATATTCATCGGAACTAAAAGTTATGAATCTAATTTCCTCATAGGCATCTACAATATGAGAACCATTAATCAAATGCTAACCTCATGAAGCATAGGTCTCAGCAAGCGGGCATATTCATGAACTAATGAACGAACGAAGCAGCTCTCCTTGCTTGGGTTGCGCTGTGAATTCTACCTGACATACGAATGTGTGTGAATAGAACAGATGGTGAAACCCTTTTGTTCATACCATTCGTTGCTTCAATTTGCAAGCCCTGGTTCTAAGGAGTGTATCGAAAATAAGCTATCCACATACATTTGTCTTGTACGCATGTATTTTTGATGGTTTTTTATGCTCAGATCACAGCATGCTGTGCGTTTGGCTGTCTGCTTTCGTTTGTTTACTTATTTGTGCGGTTGAAATTCTACGTTTTCAAAATGTCGCGTATTGAAAAGGAAGTGAAAATTAAAGTTCTGGACACATGGCTAAGTGAGAAGGGTATTACTATGCGAAAATTGGCAAAGCGGTTTGGAATTCATCATTTCAGTGTTAAAAGCATCATTAATAAGTTTGGGAAACACTATTCTTTGGATAAGCTACCAGGAAGAGGCAGAAACCCCAGTTCTTCCAACCCGAAACTGGACCAGAAAGTAGTATTTCTAATCATAAAGAACAAATCAATGTCAATACGTGATTTGGCCAAAAAAGCAGGAACAAGTGTCGGAAGCAGAAAATCTCGAAACAAAGTGTAGAACAGAAGAAGCGAGCAGCAACAAGGGCCCGGAAATTGTATTCGTGTCTTTTGTAGTGTTCGGATACATGCGTTTTGATGGACGATGAGACTTATGTAAAAGAGGACTCAAAAACCCTTCCAGATTCACAATACTTTCCTGTCGTCATGGTGAAGGATGTGAGCGATGACGGATATGTCGATTCAAGTGGACAAATTCGGTCGAAAGGTACTGGTATGGCAAGCAATATGTTCCTGTGGTTTGAAGTCAACCATTTATTACACTACCGGAAGTATAAATGCAGAAATCTATCGATCCGAATGTCTCCAGAAGAGATTGCTGCCTTTATATAAGAAGCATAGTACACCTCCACTGTTTTGACCGGATTTAGCGTCGACTCACTATGCCAAAACCACTCTCAATTGGCTTGCGGAAAAGGGTATAAATTTCGTAGAGAAAAAAATCAATCCACCAAATCTCCCTCAGCTTCGACCTATCGAACGTTACTGGACAATCGTGAAGAGAGTCTTCAAAAAGACTGGTAAGGCAGCTGGGAACATGCAGAAGTTCAAAAAAATTTGAGCTAAAGCGTCCAAAAAATGTGATGCAACACTTGTCCGGGACTTAATGAAGAGCGTTCGATCAAAAGTTCAAAAATTCGTGAAGGAATAACTTAAATTTCATCTTGTTTCCATTATGCTCAAGTTTAACCTCGTACAATAATGGATCAGTTTTTAGTCACAAATTTGAAAGAAAAATTTGCGGATAGCTTATTTTCGATACACTTCTTAAGACCATCCTATGAACGAAGTATAAGGCAACACAATAGTAAAATCTGATATTCAAATTTTGTGAGAAAATACACCTTATTTTGTCGGAGTGGATCTAAACATGAGGCCTTGCCATTGGCTCTGATATGTAAGAGACTTGTTTGGTGTATGTGTTGAGTTCCCAGTTCCCATGTTTCGACGCAGGACTACGTCTTTCTTTACAGTACTGATCTGGGTGTCGTTTTCGACATTTCACACATCAAGACAAAGCGTTTCGATGTCACTCCAGATTTAATTTCTTCGTAATTTTTCCAATATTCGAATATTTGCTGTAGCTGTTTCAATGTCGTTTTCGCTTGATGCCAAACCCAACCCAGTTTCCACCCTAACCGCTGTCAAACCGTTTGTTCGAAGCCAGTATTGAACCTAGTTTCAACGTTGATCAACTGAAAATCGGGTCAGTTTTGAACCTGCTTTTAATATTAAGTTTTCTCAAAACCCCTCTGCTAAGTGCGAACCCAACGCAGCTTCGTGAAAAGTGTTTGTATGATAAACCAACCCTGGGTCAGTTTCAGTTTTCTCAAGCGAAAACGACATAAGTCTAAACACCAGGGCCGTTTCTACAGAGGGGCTGTGGAGGAACGTGCCTCCGGGCCCACGGTCTCAGGAGGCCCTTGACGGAACTCATCGAGAAAAAAAAGATCATTCTTTTTATTAGGGGCACACAAATAAATGTTGCCCTCGAGCCCATTTACACGTAAAAACGGTACTGCACACATAAAATCAACAGAATTCAGCCATACACAAAAAAAATAATGAAATTTACACAATTTGTAAATAAATAGTACTATGAAATGGACATCAGTTGAATCGAAAATTCGATTCAAAATCATGCTATATTTAAAACTATATTGGAATGCATTAACTTTTGAATGAAAATGACCATATATTTATATTTACGCTTAGTTTTGCTTTTAAAGTATATTGGAAAAAAAAGAACGGTTCAGTAACTTTATATTCAATTTCATGCTCCAAATATGCTCTGAAGATGTTGGTGAGAGCAGCACTGCATATTATTTTTAAGAAAACAGATGAGCTCGTTGATTGTCCCAGGTTGACGGTTCAATGCATAGGGCGCTGGTCTTACAAACCAGTTGTCGTATGTTCGAGCCCCGACCTGGAAGGATTCGTAGTGTCAGTAGAATCGTAGCACCAGCCATGCACTGGTTCTGTACACTCTGAATCGGATGCGAAGTCTGTTGAAACAGAAAGTCAAACTCCACTACAGGATTGTAATACCAAGGATTTGCTTTTTGGTTGATAATATAATACTGGAGTATTTGGTCGATGATAATATTACAATAAAATGCGGGGGTGGTTGCACGTTATTTACGTTATAGGATTGGGGCTAGAAAGCATCAAGCAACATATCAACATTCACTTTGATGAGAAATTCCAAAATAAGTAAGTAATAGTAAACTACAGTGAAAAGTTTTCTCTTTCATCTTGTGTTAAAAATAATGCTCTATTTTTCATAACTCGACTGCAATTTCTTGCAAAAGTAGATGCCTAAAGGTTGATATCGCAAAAAAAAACGCGTGATATGAAGATAAACAATTTTACTTTTGTACATTTTTTCTAAGAAAATGGTCAAAACAGCAGTCTTTATTTCGTTGTCTTATTTACACAATTTAAAAGGATCACGTCACGCACTTCGGAACTTTATATTGCTTGATCTAAGCATTCCAAAAAGTATATGTACCTTATAATCAAAAAAGAACCGGAATTTTCATTTTAAAATTCCCGCGCTTGTCCAATCGGTAAACTTTTATTCTCTCAACGTTGGCAACACTTTTATAAACATTCTGTCAAATTTTGACGCATATCGTACGATTAGTTTTTGTTTGGCGTCTATACAAAGAAGTTGAAAAAATTTCGTGTGGCGATTTTTATAATGGATGAAAATTTAGAACAACGTGCGTGCATCATATTTTGTGTTGCAAATGGATTTAAGTGTTCCGAAACGTTGAAAATGTTAGAAAAGGCCTTTGGTGAATCGTGTCTAGGAAAAACACAGGCATACGAGTGGTATGAACGTTTCAAAGGTGGTCGTACAAGCTTGGATCATGATGAGATCCCTGGCCGCCCAACAACATCTGTTACTGAAGAAAACATTGAATCGGCGAAGCAAATCGTGTTGCAAAATCGTTCTGTACCGATTAGAGAGATTGCTGTGTTGTTGGGTATCTCTTATGGATCAACCGAACACATTTTAACTGATGTTTTGGATTTGAAACGCGTCGCTTCTCGGTTGGTGCCAAAAAGCTGAATGCGCCGGCTCACACAGCGTTGGTTTTGTCGCAGTTTTTGGCCAAAAACTCAACCAATATCATCAACCAAGCACCGTACTCTCCAGATATGGCCCCATGTGACTTTTTCCTCTTCCCCAGACTCAAATTGCCTTTGCGGAGAACGCGTTTTGAGACCATAGAGACCATAAAAGAGAATTCGCTGCGTGAACTTCGGGCCATACCTTCGGCGGTTTATAAAACTTGTATGGTAAATTGGATCAAGCGTTGACATGCATGTATTGCCGCAGGAGGAGAGTACTTTGAAGGCGATAATAAAGAAATTTATTAAAAATTGAAATTTTGCGTTTTACCTTTTTTTATATATATAAAAAATAGGTATAGAATTCGCTCAAACTTTCGAACAATTTTCCGAGGCCCGGAGGGCCGAATGACATATACCAATCGATTCAGCTCGACGAACTGAGCAATTGTCTGTGTGTGTGTATGTGTGTGTGTCTGTATGTGTGTTGTCAACTAAGAGGTCGAGATCTCAAAGATGGCTGGACCGATTTTGATCAAACTAGTCGCAAATGAAAGGTCTCCCCGTCACCCAAAACGCTATTGAATGATTTTGAGATCGGATGCTTACTTTTTGAGTTATACAAAGTTTTATGTCAAAATTGTCAGTTTTTTGACAGTATCTGTCACAATTGACCTTTAAAACAGAATATGTTCTCAGACTTAGATTCCGCACGGTAATTGCTATCCAACAAGCCATAGATTGTTAAAATCCGTCCAGTTTTAACGGAGATATCGAAATGTTTGTGTAAACGACTTTTCCCCCTATTCCGGCAGTAGGAGTTTTGAGCGCTGTATGACAAAGAAAAATGCTTGGGAGCAACGGAAAACACGATTTTTTATACTGTTACATACAATTGTATCTAAGTACCAAAAAGACTGTGTACAGCATCCTTTTTCATGACATTTAGCTTCGGACCGATTTTAGCACGGCTCGTTTTTGGCAACATAATCGTTCGAATATGACATATGTAAACCAAATGATATCAGCATTTTCGAGTTGAAAGTAATTCCATAATTATATTGATTTAAACTACTTACAGCAATAAATGCTGGAAGAACATAACATCCATAACCATTCGTGTGCCCAAATAATTCCACTCAATTTTCTCGGAAAATTTCTTTTCTACAAATTCAGATTCATACGAAAATTCGTATGCTCCCAAACAAAGTTCCTGAATTATGTTTGGTTCTGACCTTTGGTTCCGGAACTACAGGATGATATGTGAAACGAAATCAAAATTGTATAACTCATTCTTCTCGTAGATGTCTGAACCGATCTAAGATTCAAATGAAATCTAAGAATCATCTAAGATTCAAATGAAATCTAAGAATCATCTAAGATTCAAATGAAAAGTTTCAAGATTCTATAAAATATCTTGCTCTTCAGTCAGATCCAATTTCCGGTTTCGGAGATACAGGGTGATTGGTATAAAAATGTCTATTCCATATATATATTAATCAGGTTTATCGGGTTAGCAGATTTGGATAGTCGATAAAAAAAATTAACTTTTTTCAGTTTTAGTGGTATTCAGTTGTCGATTCAGAAGGAACCTAAAAATTTAATATTCATACAAAAAACACATGCGGATTGATAAAAAAAGGTATCATCTCACTGCTAGGTGGATTAAACACGTTTTTTAATAAAATTTCGGTTCTTTTTTGATCATGTGCCGTTTGGTCTGCGACTCTGCTTCCTATAACTAGTTAAAGTTAATGTATATAAAAGTAAAATGTTAAATAACTTTTTAAGAAAAAGGCCAAATCGTACACAGTCTTCAGCTAAAATGTGTAATTTTACGATTTTAGTAATTGTTTCGAAAATAGTAGACTTTGAAAATAATCGCTAAAAAAGTTCTGTGGAAAAAATTGATTTTAAGGGGTTTCAAACGAAAATGCTTCATATATCCGAAACCTTTTCCGTTAGACCTATAGCTTCTTCGGCAAAGTTTTTTCTCATTAGAAGTTCTAAAACTTTGTAGAAGACATCGTTTTTCCATCTCTTAAGAGAAAAAGTTTGTTGAAATGAACTTTTATCACAGTAGGCTTTGTACATTTTTTGTGTGTTCAAATCACGAGATATATTTTTGTGAATGAGTTCTCTGAA
The DNA here is from genome assembly GCF_030247185.1 of Malaya genurostris. Taxonomy (NCBI): domain Eukaryota; kingdom Metazoa; phylum Arthropoda; class Insecta; order Diptera; family Culicidae; genus Malaya; species Malaya genurostris. Next base: position 218,354,404 of record NC_080571.1, on the reverse strand, counting down.
GGAACTGAGTCAAGTTGCTCAACGGTATTTGGATCATAGCCTTCTTAATCTGATAAATTATGTTTTACAGTTTTTGTTCTATCAAAGCAACCACGAACAATATTTTTGACAGCTTTCAATCAGTCCCTTGACAAGTTATAAAGAGTTAGGAATAAAACTTGTTTTAATCCTCCTAGTGGTGTAGTTATGCCTTCCTCATATTACTCATAACATCATAAATATTACTGTGGAATTTACAAAAAACAACTGTTCATTGAATAAAATAAGAAAGTTTGTTCGGACTTAATCTAACAAAATATACAAATCTTGTTTACTCTGTAGAACCGAAAGTAGTATCCACAACAATTTTAGGGGTTCCGTATGAAACTGAAAAACTTTTCCTTTGATCTTATAAGTTTGTGGAAATCAATTTGAACAACTTGAAGAAAAGTGAGTGAGATCCATTTCGCAGTTTTTTATCACTATTTCCAATACTTTCGGAACCGGATTCAGATGACCGGAATAGACGAAGTTGTTTCGTTTGACAGCATACTTTTCCATATGTAAGTCAAACTAAACAGGATGAATCAGCATCATAAAACATGTAGTAGGATTATTATTATAATTATTATAATGGACACCACTACATCACCTGCACGGTATAACTGCACTACAAGCTGTGAAAATTGCATTTACATCGCGAAGGTTGAAATTCCTATCAGGCCCGTGCGCAGGAATCATCCATGGGGGGGGTTTCAAGGGGAGAGGGGGGTATCCAAAAGGCGAAAAGGCGGCTCATCCACTATATTGATAATGTAAAACGAATTCTGACAGGCTCGTGTGCAGAAATCATTGAAGCGGAGGGGGAGTCAAGTTATTTGCACTCTAATATAATAAGTACTCCATTGTTCATGAAACTTAATTTTAAAAAAAATTCTTCATGGGGGGGGTTAAAACCCCCAAAACCCCCCCCTGCGCACGGGCCTGATTCCTATGTATGTTTACTTTCCCAAATAAATTTCAATTCATTGACATTCTTTTATTCTTTCGGTCACACTTATCATAAAATAGCTGAAAATTTTATCAATCCATCGATCTTTCCTTTTCTTTATAGCGTGTACGAATTAGAACATCGTTCGTGTTGTGTTTTCTTCTTTCACGTTTCACGTACCGATGTTGTACATATTGTCATTCTAAATAGCGATTTGAAAACTTTGAAACTTTTGAAGTCGGATAAATCGGAAAAATTGCTGTGAGAAATTACATTCGAATCAGAGCGGTCAATTTGTAAAGAATTTCTTCTGTGACAGTACTTAATATTGCCATTTAATTGAAATTTTTTCGATAATACTAAACCAATAGTCTTTCGATTGCGATTCATTTCCTAATAATAAAAAATGAGAATTTAAATTTTTACTTTATATAGCATATCTGATTCTAATAAATAGCTGTACATCAAAAATTCGGATGTTTAGATAATTTTTCCTTCCAAAAGCTTCGAAAATCTTGGTAATTTGTCATATTTAAGTTACCGAACATCTTTCATGCTTGTAAGACCTGTTCGCGACAATATCTGGATACCCCTAAATACATATATCTCTAGAAACATTTCATCAACACGTGGAATATTTCGCAGACTGATGAACGTAGTCATCATCACTACCGTAGTGTAAAATCAATTTTTGGTGATACTACAGGCTTTCAGATCGAAGATGGCGTCGAAAGAAGAGCAAGTGCGAAAACAAATGTGTGCCGTCGCAACGAAAATCCGGATCTGTCAGTAAGAAAACTTGGTGGGGGTCCAGGTCGGGGCTCGAACATACGACAACTGGGCTTACAAGTTGTATTGCGAATGTTCGGCTATCTTAGAATGAGGTAGAGGAGCTTTTTAGAACGAAGAACAAGGCACAAGGCCAAGTTCCACAAAAAGGCAGGCGGTATTCCGCTCTGGTCGATCAAGCCAAAACTCATCACTACCGAAATGGCTAACAAGGAAATATACCGTGAAGAATTCCTAAAAAAGCGATGTCTACCATTTCTACGCAGCCATGACGCTCCCTCGCTATTCTGGTCTGATTTGGCATCTTACCAAAGATGTGTTGGAATGGTATAAAGCGAATGGAGTCCATGTTGCACCGAAAGAGGTGAATGTTTCAAATAAAAAACCTGTTTTAATCCACCTAGTGGTGTAATGATGCCTTTCTCATATCAATCATACTATCATATATAATACTGTGGTATTCTTCAAAAAAATTCTCTGCGATTCTTGAAAGAATAACCGAAATACAATTTTTAGCCCCCTTTACCATATATTTCCGGATCCAGAAGTCGGATCCGCATGAAATTCAGGTATTACGTATGGGACCACAGGACCTTTCATTTGAATCTAAGTTTGTGTAAATCGGTCGCGCCATCTATGAGAAAAGTTAGAACACATTTTTTATTTTTGCACATTTTACCCCATAACTCCCGAACCGGAAGTCGGATCCAAATAGAATTCAGGAATTTTTTATGGGACCTCAAGATCTTTTATTTGAACCTAAGTTTGTGAAAATCGGTTCAACCATCTCTGAGAAAAGTTAATGCGTTTATTTTCACAATTTTTCGCACATTTTACCCCATAATTCCGGAAACGGAAGTCGGATCCAAATAATATTCAGGAATTTTGTATGGGGCCACAAGACCTTTCATTTGAATCTAAGTTTGTGAAAATCGGTTAAGCCATCTCCGAGAAAAGTTAGTGCAAAAAAAAAACGTTACATACACACATACGCACATACACACACACACACACTGTGTTCGACCCCTGTCCCAAAGTGCTTTTGTGCGACACAGGTCTCAAAGTGCTTCGATCAATTCAAAATATCAAGCAGTTGCTCTTTATTGCTGTAGCTAGTTTGTGAACGAAAAATTTGACGAAAAAAAGTTTTATGTGTTATTGGCAAAGATTCTCCGAAAAAGTCAAGATTACCCGAAGATTCAAACATACATGGAATACTGTTCTAACCAGTTGTATTCAATGATAAGATATGATAAAAATAGAATGATTAACCTTTCCGCACGAACGATCTTAGAGCTTCCATTTTTATGACCATCTCCTACTTGTGTTTATGATCCCAAGTTCATCCCATTATTTTACCTAGACTAAGTAATTTACGATAGTCTGGTTATCTGTGTTCAGAAGTTTGGGTATTTTCCAGATATAAAACAAACACCTTCGTAGCTAGTCCAAGATTGCAAACTCACTTCGGCGAGGATCGCGGATCGTCGTTTCAAGGTAAATATTTCTCATAATTATATCAGTCTTATCAGTGCAATAATAAAACGTGTCCCATTAACTGAAATCTAACGTGCTATCAGGCTACGGTGTGCCGTAATACAATACCAATGCGCTAGTTAAGATGTCCTTGTTAGTTTCAGTTCTACAGAATTGGCGACACCTACTTCATAGACATTGAACGATAAAATCAAATTGGTTCGTAAGTTAAATGTCCATTGTCACAGTTGATAGCACTACTAAAGAAATACTTTTGACTCCTTTTTTCATTCAATTAGTTGAAAACTCTTTCTCAAACTATGGTCTAAAATGTGAAAATCCTTTATCGATCGATTTTTTCTCGAAAAAAAGGAAAATTTAAAATCATCAAATGAACCTATTTTATACGGGGAAATCCTCCGTGCTTCATGTAATATTGATAATCTTCGATTGTAGAATCTTACTTACAAAACATGCTGAATGGTTTATCGATTAAATCGAGTCTTCGGGGATGGATAGGAGGTCACAAACGTTGTAAAATCTTCGTTCATTCGGTCTCAGAACAAATATTCCATTGAAGAGGTTTACCACTTTAGATTTTTCAACGTGAATACATCTTATTTTACTATGAGGCGCTTTTCCAAAATTCACTCCTGGAAAATTACTAGAATAGGCAGAACTTAATCGTGAATATCTCTTGTTATGTTTAAGCAATTTATGTGAGTTATTCAAGGGTTTGGCTAAAGTGTTCATGATAAAATTTTCAATAGTATGTGGTAATCACAAATAACTCAAAATAAGGTTTTCTAAAATGTTTGATATGAACGAGCATTAAGATGAAATTTAGTGCCAATATAAGCCGAGCAAAATTCGAACCGCATGAGTTGAACAATCGACGGGTCCTGGCCCCTCCCGAAATCAGAAACAGAAACGAAAAGTTTGAGAAACATCATGGGGCTGTTGATCATGTAGATTACACCGTGAGAACCCCAAACATTTGTGAGATAGAGGTTTTGAGAATAACGTGATGGTCAGAACTCCACTGCTGCCGATAAAGCGGGCAGTGGCAGGCCCTACGAAGCAGAACAGAGTCAAAACCACATAAAATGGAGGATGAAACCGGGGTAAAATAGGTGACAATAAAAATAATACATAAAATAGTAGTTTAGTTTTTTAAGCTATATACGTTACGAAGTTTTTTGAGGCCTATCTGAGTTAACGCCTGAGTGAAGGCACAATGGATATTTTTTTTACTCCGATTATAGAGGTTTTAACCTTAAGGTCATTCGCCTCTTCGGGCTAGAAAAACTTTTTGACCCTATATGCGGGGTAGGGTGTCGAACCCAGGCGGGTTGCGGGAAAGGCATCGACTTACCCATTACGCTATACCCGTCCCCAATATGGAAAAATGTTCCATTTGACGGAGCGTTTCACTCGATATTAATGTGAGATGTTAGATTCAAGTTAAGCGTTGCATACGATAATTTTCTTAAATTGAGGGTTATAAATTATATGAGTTATTTTGTGGAAACTATGAGTGTTGAAAACCGTTATGAGGGTTAGATTCTTGCGGTAAACGAGTTACGACGTGTTACTTTTAAAGAATTTATAGGTGTTACGAAGTGTTATATACGTCGCTCTTTTGTAAGTTATAGGTGTTACGAAGCGTTACTTTTTTGTAAGTTATAGGCGTTGCGAAGGGTTTCATGCGTTACTTTTTAGTAAGTTTTAAACGTTATGAAGTATTACATACGTTACATTTTTGTAAATTATAGGCGTTATTTGTGTTCATTTAGGGGTTAGCCAAATTTTGTGCTAGGGTTATTTGTGTTACTTGTGTTGCTTTTTTGTAATTTATTGGCGTTTCTTTTTTGTAAGTTATAGGAGTTACGAGGCGTTACATGCGTTACTTTTTTGTAAGTTTTAAACGTTACGAAGCATTACATGCGTTACTTTTTTATGAGTATTAGGCGTTACGAAGCGTTACTTGCGTTATTTTTGTTGTATGTTATAGGTATTACTTTTTAGCAAGTTAGCGTTAGTTTTCTGTAAGTTATAGGCGTTATGAAGCGTTATATGCCATACTTTTTAGTAAGTTATAGATGTTACGACGCGTTACATGTGTTACTTTCTTATACGTTATAGTCGTTACGAAGCGTTGCATGCGTTACTTTTTATAAGTTATAAACGTTACAAAACGTTACTTGTGTTAATTTTTCGTGAGTTATAGGCGTTAAGAAGCGTTACCTGCGTTACTTTTTTGTGAGTTTTGACGTTACGAAGCATTACAAGCGTTACTCGTTTATAAGTTGCAAGCGTTACTTTTTAGTAAATTACAGATGTTACGAAGTGTTACATACATTACTTTTTAGTAAGGTATACGCGTTACGAAATTTTACATGCGTTATTTTTTTAAAGTTAGAGATATTACGAAACGTTACTTTTTTGTAACTTGTATGCACTTCAAAGCGTTACATGCGTTACTTTTTGTAAATTTAGAAGCGTTACATGCGCACTTTTCAATAAATTATAGGCGTTACGAAGCATTACGAAGCGATACTTTGTCGTAAGTCAAAGATGTTATGAGGCGTTACATGTGTTACTTTTAGTAAATTATAGACGTTACGAAGCTTTACATGCATCACTTTTTGTAAAGTTATAGGAGTTACTTTTAAGTAAATTTTATGCGTAACGAAGCGTTATTTTGTGTTAGTTACAGACATTACAAAGTGTTACATTGGTTACTTTAAAAGAGTTTTAGACGTTACGAAGTTTTACATGCATTACTCTTTTGTAAATTATAGGCGTTATAAATCGTTACATGCGTAACTTTTTTGAAGTTTTAGGTTTTAGAAAATGTTACATGAGTTACATTGTAAAAAGGTACAAGTGTTACGAGGCGTTACATTCGTTACTCGTGTATAAGTTTTGTTTGTTAGAAAGTGTTATATGTAATACTTTTTGTAAGTTATAGGTGTTTAAAAACGTTACAAGGGTTTTGGTATCCCAATTTTTACATTTTAAAGCCTCTGTATTATGAAGTGATTGGAAATGATTTTATAACGACATGGAATACACTGATCAAAATTAGCACGATAACATATTTAATCGAAACGAAAACTTGTATCTAATTTTGAAGGAAGATGAGCATAAGTATTATTCAAATGAATTAATTGTTTTATTATATCCATGAAGGAATCAGTACTTCTTTTCTTCATATGAGAGTATTGAGTAAATTGAAATGTTATTTCACATGATTCAAATGTTTTGATATTCAAAATGTAACCGACAACAACGTACCCCGAGGGGGGACGGGGGGTGCTGTGGAGCCCTGGTTCCTCACGAAATCAGAAACAGAAACGAAAAAAAAGTTTGGGAAATATAGTGATGGTCAACAGAGTCAAAACCCCATAAAATGGAGGATGAAACCGGGGTAAAATGAATGAGAATTATAATAATAATACATAAAATTGTACTGGACGATCGAAAAGAGAAAGTGCACGAGCATGCCTTAGTTAAACAAGATTCTGAAGATGAGAAAGATATCCTGTCGCTAGATCCCGCACATACTTATTTAGGACTAGAAAGACGAACGCAAGCGCACTTCGAGTACATGTTTGGTTGAATCCATTATTTATGCCAGAGAACAGAATGATTATCCGATAACAGACTGAAGTCTGTGCTAGGGTTTCGAAGAGGCATGAGTGTCTCGAAAGGCATCTCTATCGGATGAAAAGATCACAGTAAAACATGAAATCACTTCGAGAAGCGGTATGATTTCGGGAAATGAGAGTTGCGCTTCTAACATTAAACGTATTTTTCCGAATAATCGGAAATAAAGTTTGCTGTTTTTGCGTGCAACATCTATGTTTCAAATACTTCTTACCTTAAAAATCAATTCCTAAACAAAAATTGAACTAATAACAACAATGTAGTATTGATAGTACCCGTTTACAAAAAAAAAACATATCATAAAAGTTTTTGCAGGTTGCACGGTCTGCAATCAACGGATTGGGTGAGATTCACTGCAATAATTTAGTGTGAAAAGAGTACACAACTTCTTCAGAAGTGACACCAATTTTTCCTTTGAACCTGCGTATTTAATAGAGATAGAAGGCCTCACTACAATAAATCACTTTTATATAACGTAATCATTGGTGCTGAGATATCTAGGAACAGAACGGCTAGAGGTGACAACAGTTGTCAAATTGCTGATATTATCGCCGATTAGTTTGGATTTAGTCCAATAAGGTGTTCAGCACAAAATCAATCCTTTAAAAAACGCATTACACCAGATACGCATCTTGAATCAACAAAAAACCTTCATACAATCTATTTCCGCCGAACTTGTTCATCCGGTCAAGTCACACTGTTAAGCATCGACCGCGGTGTAATGTGTCTGCCGACCAACTGTTCAAGCAAGACCTTCCCTGTCGGACTCCTCGCGAGAAGGAAAAAAACACAGAAAAAATGAACATTTTATCAGTTAATTAAACGTCTACGTTGCTATCTAACAGGGCTGCCTGATGACGAATTACGTATCAAAACTGGAACATTGTTTGGACGATTTGAAGTGCCGTGTCTTCGAGTCCAGATTTGGTTTGGGTTTATAGTGTCAGCAATATCGTTGCACTAGCCATGCAACTGTCCTGACATACATACGAATCAAAGTGTGTTGAAACAGAAGGCTAAGTTCCGCATCGAATGAAAAGTTATCCTAACTTAGCGTTGTGTATTTACAAGTGGCTCAGTTTGGCTGACCTTAACATACATAATAGAAAGTAAGTCAACATTATAATGCGCAGAACGTCTAAAGACCATTATAATATTGCCATTGTGATAAAGACATGAGAAAGGCCCCAAACTGATCACTTGTTTCAAATAATCAACTTGGATTGGGTACAACCGGTTTGTTTTGAACGCTTACAACGTGAGCCCATTTATGGACGCAATCGATTGTATCGAGATAAGTAACTAATTGATAATTCAGGTAATAGTGCTATCGGAAATTGTTAATATTTTCTGAATGGATACAGAAATGCATTTTATGATAGTACCCATGTTAGAGTATCTAATATGTATATTTTAGAATGTCCTTACATATAATGGCAGTATAGCACTATCACGAGTTCTATTGATTCAATCACAACAACTAGTACATGCATTTTCTATCACTTTAAAATTTATTGACTAAACAATAACTGACACAGACGAGAACGAAATCAATTAATTGAGAGATAACGAAAAACGTCTTCAGTCATGGTTACTTTTCTGAACCGAGATGCGATTGACCAGTAGTGAGAAAAAAATTCTCAACATTTTCGTAATTTCCGCCACACGTGTGGGTGGATAATAAGATCCCAAATGTCTCCTACGAATTCTCAAACTCATTTTTCCATAGAACCATCAATATCTGCGCACTACGAAGTGTAGTAAAATTCTTCCCAAATCGTTCCAAATGTTCAACGATTAGGTGGACGTAGAAGAATTACTGGGTACTGATAAAAAAAAAAGAACCTAATCAGCATATTCAAAATAATGTTCCGTAACGGTTGAGGCAAAAAGTAGATTCAAATATTTCTTGTTCATTAATGTTTTGGTATACATAGTAGAAAATCAATCTTGCAGCTCTACATATTTATTTTAATTCACAACATTTCGACGATACTATTTGAAACACTTCAAAGTATATCGGGGTTTAATTCAATTTACAAAGTTTCTCGCTATGACCCTTCGTTCCAATAGCGTGCCTTCTTTTTCTGAAACATATACGTCGGTGTTCTACTGTCAAAAGTATAACTGAAGGCGTTAAAATCCCGTCATACATTGCGAGATGGGAAACTTACACCCAAACTGAAAACATTAACATAATAATTTTCTTTCATTTTTTTCCAGTTGTTTATTGTTATATTTTGAATCCCGGTATATAAAATGTCAGTATTATTCTGAAATGCTAAATAATACTGAAGAAGCACATTGCAATGCTTTTAAGTTTGGAAAGTTAACCTAGATTTTAAGATTTCGCATAACTGCTATAGTAACTAGAATATACATGTCCTAAAAAGTTCCAAAATTAGGTACGAGAATTGATTTCATATAGTTTACCACATCTCGTTTGAAAGAGATTTTTGGAAGAAAAAATAACAATCTCCGTTTATAAGAAATTTAAGAAATTTTACACGGTATGAACACAAAGATCGTTTAAATTCCTTGTAAAATTTGCACATTTCCAATCTTATTCTGTCTGGGTTAGGCTTTTCTTTTTCCAATTTTACTCTGTATGGGTTTGGCCATGTCTGAGATTTTAAGCGATTTAAACGACAGCATGTAATTTTATACACTTATCATCGTGGAATTCCAGAACCGAGAGTCGGAAGAAATTCAGGAATTCCGTATGGATTCACAAAACTTTTCATTTGAACCTAAGTGGGGGAAAATCGGCCAAGCCATCTCTGAGAAAAATGAGAGAGTTTCATTTTGGAATATATGATCACTATTTCCGGCGCTTCCGGAATCGGTAACTGGGAACCAGAATAGCCGAAATCGGTTTGATTGGAGCGGTCTACTGACAATGACTACTTCTCCAATCAAATTGAATGCAGTTTGTCGGTTACATCACATCTTTGTTCATATCTCCGTAGCCGAAAGTATCCGCCATTTTCCCAATCAAATATGATCAATGACCTAACAGTAGCATAATATTATTGAAATCGATTCAACCATGTCGGAGAAAATAGAGAGGATAAAATAGGTCGGCATGTCGATCACTTTCACAATTCTCTCTCTGGATCCGAAAGTATCTGCTTTTTGACCTTCGAACTGGATTAATGACTCAATAAGTCGAGCCCGAGATTGTTGAAACCTATTCAATCAATCATCTATGCGAAAAAATTTAACGGAAGGAAAATTCTTTTAAAATTTATCAATTCATTTTAATGCGCTTGTAATTTTTTGTGTATGTATAAATATTGTGTTCTAATTTTGAAAATGTCGAATTTAGTGCCACCAAAGCATCATTTTTTCTTCTTGCCTTTTTCATATAGAATCACTGTGATACCCGACTTTTGAACCGAGGCTCGGAGGGTGGAATGCCATATACCATTCGACTCGGTTCGACGAACTGAGCAAATGTCTGTGTGTGACAAATACTGTCACTCGATTTTCTCAGAGATGGCTGAATCGATTTTCACAAATTCGGATTCAAATAGATCCTGAGTAGAGCTCAAAATTGTCACGCATCTCAATTAAAGCAACTATTTCAATATCCTCATTTTCAATATTTTTTCGTCCCATACGTAAATGACCGACATCGTTTCTCATTGAAAAAAATAGATTGTATTATTGCCAACGTCACTCTTTGCTTTATGACTAGACGAAACCAAACTAACGTCTGCAGGAAGCATCAGCAGAATTTCAATTCTCAATCTTTCGTCGATGTATTGAAAATCTATGACACTTGGCTATAAAGAAAGACTAAAACATGACAAATCGAGGTAATTACATCCCAGAACCTATTTGGAAACCAAAACTACTACAAATTCGAGCACCAACAGGTAAAAGTAATTGTGAAACCTTTTTCTGTCATTTTCGATTCTCATAGCATCGGTTGAACACCGACACTTCATACTATGGGATTTTCACTGAAAATAACAAATGACTGAAAGGGCAAATGATAGAAAGAACACAATTTTGAAACTACTGTTCCGCTTATGTCATTGACTGGACATGAATTTCTTTCTCATAGTTTGCAAGCGAAGCTGAGAGTGACATTAATTTCTCATTATTTTCGTCTATTTTGAATCAATGAAAATGACTTTTATTAGCTCTGATCCTGAGATTGAAGATCTTGTAGTCCCATACAAAGTTCCTGAATTTCATTTGAATCCGACTTCCGTTTCCGTAGTTTTCTCGAAGATGGTTGAGTCGATCCTCACCATCTTAGATTCAACTGAGAAGTCTCACGATGCTATAAGAATGTTCCAATTTTCATTCGGATCAATCCCCTGGTTTCGGAGGTAGGGTGCTTAGAGTAAAAATGTCAATTTCAGAGTATGTTTTCATTAGATACCTCAATATAGGGAATTTGTAACTAAGTAAACCATTAATAGTCCTATAAACGATTTGCTAAATTGCTACCAATACTTTTTTTCCAAAATTCAAATCGCCATAGGAGAATCCATAATATGGTTTACCAAATAAATAAACCAAAGATTTTCATCATTCGACTTCAAATACGCGATATTTAAAAAAAATTAAATTAAATCAATCTTATCTTATTTAAACTTAGTGCTACTTGAGGCCCAAATATACACTTTTTTTCCTTTAAGAGTCAAAGAGAAGTATTGTGAAGACTACTGCAGTATTATATAGGAGAATAAAAGTGATATGAGAAAGGCATTATAATACGACCAGCGGGATTAAAACAGATTTCCATCATTCATAGCTATCTTTAACCTAATAATACAAACTTTGGATTATTTGTGTTTCAGAGATTGACATAAATTTAAATACAGTTAGATTCTTGGTACAGATAGATTATTCTTTTCGGAACCCAAAATGTTTCTTCAGGGAACAAGCGACTGTAAGAATTCGTCGTTGTATTAATATTTCGAACAGCTAGTTGTTATCAGGTTTCGGTTTTCACAAATATTCAAACTAATCTTCCAAAGAAACAGGACAGGGAAAATCGAGATCAAAAAATCATCAAATCGTAATAACTGTCGAAGCTGATCGCTTGTGATCTTTCCCAATAAAAATCACTGCTAATCTGACCCTTTTAAGATGTTATCCTTGAATCACTTCGATATCTCCCGTCACACAAAATCGGTAGTGACTATGAGCTACTATCAGTAATAATAATGCCTATGGAACCAAATCACTGGACGATTTATTTAGCAATAAGCATTGTGAAAGAAAATCACATACGAACAAGATCAGGAATGAGTTTAAGAGCATTGGTTTACATCTAAAATCGTTGATCCCCCGATGAGGGGAGTGAAAATTAGTGACAACAGAAAGTCTACAGGAATTTATAACTAAAGATAACGCGTGTCAATGAGACTTTTGAAATCATGGAAAATTGCCAATTTTGTATCAGGTATACAACTTTGCTTCCGCCGGTTTCCGATAGGTGGCTGTACTGGCTGAGGCTGGTCATAATACATAGATGATAATGCATTGAAAGTGAGAGTGTACAGTGCCTAACGAATTGTCATCGCCGTTTCAGTGGCAGTTGTTCTTGTTTTCGTATTATTCACGCTCAAAAATGTGTGTTTATGTGCCCAATTCTCGCCATTTACGGGAAATTTTACTTTTCTGTTACAATTCGAAAAAAAATGCAGCTGAAGCGCATCGAATGCTCTCAGAAACTAACGGTGATGCTGCTCTGAGTAAAAGAACGTGTCGGGAGTGGTTTCAACGTTTTAAAAATGGTGATTTCGATGTCGAAGACGAACATGGTGGCGAAAGAGAAAAAACCTTCGCAGATGAACAACTAGAAGCATTGCTTGATGAAGATTCGTGCCAAACCCAAGAAAAGCTTGCCAAATCGTTGGGAGTGAGTCAGCAAGCCATTTCAAAACGTCTCAAGGCCCTGGGTATGATTCAGAAAAAAGGAAACTGGGTGCCGTACGAGTTGAAACCGAGGGACATCGAGCGCCGTCTATTTGTATGTGAGCAACTGCTTCAAAGACAAAATCTCAAGGGGTTTTTACATCGAATCGTAACCGGTGGTTCGATACGATAATCCCAAGCGCAGAAAATCATGGGGAAAGCCCGGGCATGCTACTTCGTCGAAGGTAAAACCGAATATTCACGGCGCTAAGGTTTTGATTTGTATTTTGGTGGGATCAGCTCGGTGTGATTTACTACGAGCTCTTAAAACCGGGTGAAACCATCACATGAGATCGCTACCGAACGCAACTGATGCGCCTTAGTCACGCCCTAAAGAAAAGCGGCCACAATATCAAGAACGACATGACAAAGTCATCCCTCAACACGACAATGCTCGGCCTCACGTCGCAAAAGTGGTAAAAAGTACCTGGAAACACTGAAATGGAAAGTCTTGTCCCACACGCCGTATTCCCCAGATGTCGCCCCTTCTGACTTCCACCTATTCCGTTTGATGGCACACGGCCTAGCAGATCAACATTTTCAATCCTTCGAAGAGTTTGTAAAATGGATTGCTTCATGGATAGCGTCAAAAGAGGACTCCTTTTTTCGAGCTGGAATCCGAAAATTGCCGGAAAGATGAGAGAAAGTTGTCTCTAGCGACGGACAATACTTTGAATAATACATCTGTAAGCACTTTTTCGCAATGAAGCTTTTAATTTTGGAAGAAAACGGCGGAAGTAAAGTTGTACACCTGATATCTTTGGGGAAGCTAGTGATGGGTGATAAGGAATATAAAAGAAGATTTGTGTCAATTTATATACACGAGGGTGCTGGGGAAATGACAAATTTATACCTACCAGGAATGCTCCTTTAACACTCCTTATCACCAGAGAATACATATTTTATTCAGGTTTTAAAAACTTAATAGAGATTTACACACATTTTAATAAAATTAGGCAAGCAAAAATTTAAATTTTTCATCTGAGCTGTTTTAATAGATTGGATAGCAGTGACAAGATGCAAGCTTGGTAATTCATAGACAAATCACAAATTAATCTGACAATGTTTTCAAAACTGTTTAGATAATTGATGATCAGCAAAAAATTGAATTTATATTATTATGTAAAACTTTAACAAATTTGAACTGATATTCATGAAAATCATCGCTTTATGAAACTTTATTGTTAGACTAAGAGCGTGGTACAACATTGAGCAATGTTAACGTATGAAGCAAAAATTTTGAAACTTTGTAAGTACACGTAATTAAAATTAAAATTTTATTGATTCTGATAATTTTATTAATGCTGTTGAAAATTTACAATTATTTTATTTCGGCGTTATGTTTTCCCGTAAGCGTGAAATACGATAATATGAACGAAAAAAAATTCATTGAATTTTCTTATTCTAAAAGGAAAATCTGTCGGAATTACTTTACAATTCTCTTTACTTTTCTGAATACAGAAAAATACAGATTTTTTTTATATAGATTAACACAATTTTTTATGAAAATCTCCGCCAACACCGATCGAAGCAAAATTGCTACTGAATAAAATTCGAGGTGTGAAGCAACGATCGGAACCGTTCGCCGTGCGAGAGGCCTGCTGTAATTGGTTCGTGAAAAGATAGGTTGATTCTAACCAATTTTGAATGAGATGCTATTGAAATAATGCAACGACGTTGCCATAGATGTTTAAGTTAAATGTTTCCGAATTGGTTGGTTGGTAAACTATATCAATCCATCAACAAAGAAGTTAAAGAGTGTATCGAAAATAAGCTATCCACATACATTTGTGTTGTACGCGTGTATTTGTGATAGTTTTTATGCTCAGATCACAGCATGCTGTGCATTTGGCTGTCAACTTTCGTTTGTTTACTTGTTTATGCGATTGATATTCTGCGTTTTCAAAATGTCGCGTATTGAAAAGGAAGTGAAAATTAAGGTTCTGGACACATGGCTTAGTGAGAAGGGTATTACTATGCGAAAATTGGCGAAGCGGTTTGGAATTCAGCATGCCAGTGTTAAAACCATCATTAATAAGTTTGGGGAACACTATTCTTAGGATGAGCTACCAGGAAGATGCAGAAAACCAGGTTCTTCCAACCCGAAACTGGACCAGAAAGTGGTATCTCTAATCACAAAGAACAAATTAATGTCAATACGTGATTTGGACAAAAAAGTAGGACAAGTGTCGGAATGATCCAGCGTATCAAGAGGCGAAATCACCTAAAGACCTACAAGGAGCAGAAAATCTCGAAACAAAGTGTAGAACAGAAAAAACGAGCAGCAACAAGGGCCCGGAAATTGTATTCGCGTTTTTTACAGTATCCGGATGCATGCGTTTTGATGGACGATGAGACTTATGTAAAGGAGGACTTAAAAACCCTTCCAGTTCCACAATACTTTACTGTCGTCGTTGGGGAGGATGTGAGCGATGCGGACAAATCGATTCAAGTGGAGAAATTCGGTAGAAAGGTTCTGGTATGGCAAGCAATATGTTCCTGTGGTTTGAAGTCAACCATTTTTTACACTACCGGAACTATAAATGCAAAAATCTATCGATCTGAGTGTTTCCAGAAGAGATTACTGCCTTTATATAAGAAGCATAGTACACCTCCACTGTTTTTGGGCGGATTGAGCGCTCGCTCACTATGCCAAAACCACTTTCAATTGGCTTGTGGAAAAGTGTATAAATTTCGTTGAGAAAAATATCAATCCACCAAATTGTCCTCAGCTTCGACCCATCGAACGTTACTGGGCAATCGTGAAGAGGGTCTTCAAGAAGACTGGTAAGGCAGCTGGGAAAATGCAAGAGTTCAAAAAAATTAGTTCTCAAGCGTCCAAAAAAATCGATGCAATACTTGTCCGGAACTTGATGAAGAGCGTTCGATCAAAAGTTCGAAAATTAGTGAAGGAATAACTTAAATTTCATCCGGTTTTCATTATGCTCAAGTTTAACCTTGTACAATAGAGGATCAATTTTTAGTTTGAATGAAGTATCGTTTTTTATCATAATTTGAAAAAAAAAATTGGTGGATAGCTTATTTTCGATACACTCCTTATTATCGTTATCATTACGAAAGAAAAAGGTTACGTGGCTAATTTGGCATTTTTCAATTGACACTCGGTCCCGTATAATGCTTTTTCAAGAAAACTAATCGATGGAAGAAAATTTTAAAAACAAATTTTCTGGCAACATTTGTTCAATACTTTGATTGTAAATCTGTTGCAAAAACCGAAACTTGACTTCAACGACATTGGATCGAAAGCAATAAGTTTGCTCATAGTGACATTTTCCCTAGAGGTAGGCGTTCTCGAGATATTTAAACATGAAATTCCAAAGAACTCTGGTTGAATTGGACCATTTAAACCAGATTGCCCTTTTGTACAATAAAGAATTTCAGAGTTATAACGTTTTTTTTAATGTGCATGTAAAAATATATTCGATTTCATTAAAAATCAGTCTAGATTGACTTTTTGGTCTCTCCATATTCAACCGAACTGGAGAAAGTCAGTTCTGGTTTTATCACCTTTTATGTTTATGTCAAGTAATTTTTGGAATTGCTCCTTTAGCGACAACAAGTTTTACAACCATCACCATAACCAAATGAATTGCTGGACATTGCTGGATTCAGTGCACAATTGCATCGATTTAATCTTTAATTTGTAGGGAATGCTTTTGAAACGAAAAGTTTAAGCTTGAAGACATTAAATATAACCTAAACCAGGAGAAAATAGTTTATTTGAAAAAATTTACTACCGATACTTGATGGTGAATCAATCCATAAAACATGCAGTTTTTCTATGAACCAACACAGATTCTTTAGACCTAGGAGTGTGGTGCAGCATCGTAACGTGACATGAGTCATACGAACTGAAATGAAGTCAATAGCTATTATTATCACATTATTTATTTTAGAATAAAACTGACGAGAGTACACAAGGGCAGTCTTCTAGGAAGGTTGATTTTGTTTGCTATAATTCAAGATAGCATTACTGGTGAAGCCACCATTACAGCGTAATTTACCATTGCAATTAAAATCTTTTGGAAGATATTATGGCGAAATCTTAAGTAGCAACAAACGTTTCTTCCCGAAGCGAACCCCATAAACTCATAGAAAAAATTCAAAACAAACAAAAATGAGTAAAATTCGGAAAGTTTCGATTTTGCCAATGAGTGCATGTCTATTCTCAGGAATGAAAACGGAAAAATGTTGACACGTTGTCCACGGATACGTGGGTTTATTTATATGTTGACACAAGTGGAGGAAATGCATCACAAGGTTCAGTGAGAATGCAATTTGAATGCTAGTTATAGCGATCGAAATAAAGTAAGTCAATGGTTGGGAGCATGTTTGGTTTAGAAAATTACATTAATTGTTAGAATCATCAAAATCAAATATATCAAAGGGGAATTCGATAAGTTACTTCTTAATTGTTTTATTCTTTTTGCCTTTCTCTATAGAAAGGTATTAGAATTGCTGGAAAAACAGACTTTCGAACGGAGCCTCGGAGACCCATAGTGTTATATACCATTCGACTCAGTTTTTATTGTTTGGGTCCAATTTTAGGAAGGCTAGGAAACCTTATTTTTCTCACTTAGTATTGTGTTACGTATCCCTATATAATTATATCTATATAATTTCCAAATAATTTTAACCAGATTGGATTTTTAGTTCAATTAATCGAATAGAAGAAATACCAGTATAGTATGATATTGCATATTTTTGACCATGTATTATGCGAGTTAAGGGTATAGATAGTGGGCCTATTCAAACAAAAGGACCTGAGCAACATCGAATGAAAAATTGAAGTGAAAATAGGAAAAGTGGAAAAAAAAATTCGAAAACTTTTGAAACCTTTGTAAAATAATGGTCAGAGGCTATCGGTGACGAGAGTGAACTGCAATCGATATTAAATCACGAAATTATTCTCTTAATATAATTTAGAATTTTATTAAAATAGAATTCTGGTGGTCTAGCCTAACTAAAAGTTAATCATTAAATGACATCAATTTGGTTCAATAAAGTTCTATTAGAGGTAAAAATAGGTTCAAGTCGTTTTTTTTTTAAACTTCATTGACTAAAAATGGCTACAAATTCAATATTAAAAGCATTGTCCATCGCTAGCCACAACTTTTCCCCATCTTACTGGAATCTTACGGATACCCTTTTCAAAAATTCGACCGCTTTAGTCACAATTCAGAAATTCATTTATTGTCCTCAATTGTCATCGATAGACCTATCCCGTGATCCTTTCATTCGATTGCAATAGCTCAAAATATACCACTATCAGCTGGTTTCACCATATACAGAGCATAACCATCCATTAATATTCTGAATGACCGTCGATGATAATGCATGGCCGGAGTATCTATAAAGTGCCCGACGTTCTGGGTTATCGTAATTGACCCAATTTGATGCGAAACACTTTCTCTTTTGTACCTTTGAAGCAGTTGTACGCACGTGAGTAAACGGAGTTCTACATCCCTTAGCTTTAATTCATACGGCACTCAATTACCTACCTTTCGGAGCATTCCCATTGCTTTTAAACTTTGGCAAATGACTGGTTGCGGAACTTCCAGTGATTTTTCAAGTTCTTGATGGCGCTTTGGTTCGTGCAAACCACTTCCGACACGTTCGCTTAGCTAGAGCATGATAACCGTACGCTTCCACCAAAATACGATGACTTACGGCTGCTGTTTTCTTCATATTGGACAAAACTTCTCGCAAAAATACTTTATTTGCCACAAACCTCAAAATATTTACAGTGAAAAAAGTGTTGTATTTATGCATCAGCTAAATGACACGTGTTGATCCAGAAATTGTTTGGCTGCATATTTCCAGTGCATATTAGGAAAGAGAAATCACTGAAATAAAAATCAAGTTACGTCATAGGCAAGAAAACGGCCTCATAATGAAACTCAATAATTTTTTTCAGAGTTTGATTTGCTTAGAAGAATTAACCATTTTTGAATAATTAACGGATTCCGAGTTACAATATTGGACTCAAATAATGTGCTCTCTATCCAAGCCGAAATAAGTGGCTTGTCAACAGTTCGAGAAATTCTTTTGGTTTTACATCTTATCAGATGCACATAAATGGAGCGTCATATTTTACACAAATTTATATTCAAGAAGATGAAAAATAGTGTGATTTAAAAAATTTCATGGCTTTAAAACGAATGGAATAACAATCAAAAGATCGACAACAACAACGCGACCTGAACCGAAAAACGTTAGATCACAAAGCACACCAGTTAGTCGACTGAACCACAGAAGCACATATCTGTTTGGCTGACAAATCGTGCATATAAATTCATACAGTCTGACTTGCAAAATCTGTACGAATGGAATATTGCATTATTTGAGAAGTTAAGTAATTATGAATTGTATCATTTGTAGAATTATGTCACTTGTAAAATTCATAATTTCTTTCTGTGTCATACTAAAAACTTCCACAAAGTTTCATCCAAATCGGCGTAAATGGATACTAATTTTGTCACTTTTTCACTGCTGAACAATTCCAGGAATGAGTAGACGAAAAAGTGACAAAATCAGAATCGATTTGGATGCAACTTTGCACATGACTTAAGTATGGCAAACCATAAGTTTGAAACCGATGGAGAGGTCAATCCGATTCACGACTGATTTTTAAAAAGGGCGTTTGTATTTTTGCATTTCACAAAAATTGCCTTTTTCAAATCGTTGTAATTCGGAAACCGTTAATTGTACAAAAATGGCGCCCAGGAAGAAATTGTAGGGAATCGATTGGAGACTCTAAAAAATATATACACTGAAAAAAATTTTGATTTTTTCTCAATAATTACAAAATAGTCCGTAAAAAGTGAAATAAAAAAAAATCAGGGTTATATTTTTTTTATAATTTTTATTTTAAAGCTGTTATTAAAACCTACAGATTGATGGCTATCCCATCCGTGCCTATTGAAAAATGAAGTGTAACTTTAACTTTTTCGGATTATTTTGTAATTAAAAATTGTAATTTGTAATTTTGTAATCAACAATTTTTTTCAGTGTAAATATTTTTTAGATTGCCCAATCAATTCCCTACAACTTCTTCCTGAACACCATTTTTGTACAATTAACGGTTTCCGAATTACAACGATTTGAAAAAGGCAATTTTTGTGAAATGTTAAAATACATACACCCTTTTTAAAAATCAGTCGTGAGTCGGATTGACCTCTCCATCGGTTCCAAACTTATGGTTTGCCGTACTGAAGCCATGTGCAAAGTTTCATCCAAATCGGAGAAGGTTGAGTCTGATGATCTGCTAAGCATTTCTGGAATCGCTCTGCTGTTAGTTTCTAGAATTTTTCAAGTAAATCGTGTGCTGAAAAAGTCGGTTTCATGTGGTTTACGGATTAGATCAATAACTACACTGCTAAAAATCGACACGTTTTTAAAATGTGTTATTCTTAATACATTTCAAGTTCTAGACTCACTAACAATTCAAGTACGCTTTATTTATGCTTAGAAATTTAAACGCATAAAAATAAAGTCTTTTTAACGAAGGACTACAGTATTACTGAGTTTATTGGTTGACGGTTATTCCAATTTTTCACATCCACATTTTTCGATCAAAATATTTAAAATCTTTTCTAATCGCTGTTTATAAAATGATTGAGTTTGTACGTTCTCTGTCTTGAAAATTATTATGATATAAAATCGTTTCATTTGTCCAGATTTATATCTTGTGTTTGTTCGTATCCAAAATTGATCTTTTAAGTAACTTTGAAATCATCACAATTGACATTCATTTAAAGGATATTTTCCAAAAATTTTCAAATGTAAAAATTTGTTGAAGGCATAAAATAGAGTAGAATCAATTGTTCTGAAAGAATCTAGTTGTAAATTTAATCATTCGCGAAAAATAAAAACACTAAAAGTAGAGTAAGTTTGTAATTTGTCACTGTTTAGTGAATCCACCATCATCTTTATTTTTGTATTTATTATGAGTACCTTAGAACCTTAGGTACCTTGTTTCATTTTTAATGTAATCGTGATCGGTCGTGTCTTGCATACAACCCTCTAATTTTTTTTTATCTGCATGACTCATAAAATGTTTGTGTTTTCAGTTACTGGAATCATAGATGGCTAAACAAAATTGTTCAATTCTTTCAAGGTAAGCTGGTGAAAAAGGAAATTAGACATTGTATAACATATGTAAATAAATAAATTACATTCAGCATATTTTTAAGAACCTTATATTTAAATGTTGACATTTCAATTTCAAATTGCTATGCACCTCTTATGAAAATGCGTTATACATGAGAATTATGTATGAATCCGTTTGATTCTAAGCTTTTTCATCAGTTCATATGCACTTGTATGAGAATTCGACTCTAAGTGCCAAGCGAATTGAATACTAAAAGTCATACATTTGGAATTTCTTTGCTGTTTGATGAGTGGAATTTAAGTGTACTATCAATACAATTCAACATGATTTCATTTGAATAAGATTCGAAGAAACTTACACTTGCAATTCAAGTGGCGGAACAAATGCGGTGCAATTGAGTGTAAAACACTTCTGTCCAACGTGTCGATTTTTATCAGTGTAATCTAATTCCAACGAATTGGTCCATAAAACACGTAGAGCATATGTTGCAAAAAAGTTACTGTATGATGTATGAGATACAACTAAATTGTGACAAGACAACTGTTTTACTGCACATTGAGTGATTACACTGTAAGAAGAGTAAAAACGGATTTGGGTGAACACTGTATTACAGAGCATGAAACAGCACTGGAAATAAAAATTACATTAAAAGAACTTATTTTTCAAAAAAAAATTAAGATTAACTTTGTACATTTTGTAAATCTCACCTGATTATTACAAAACATCGTTATCCATCATTTGTATTGCCGTTGCGTGCTATAGGCTATCTGCGCAGCTCCGGAAGCGCCACCATGTGGCGCATAGCGTCTCCAGCACGGTGCGCAGCATCGTGCGTATGAAATGTCCAACAAAGTGTGATAGCTTACAAAGTTTACAATGGTCTCTATTTTCTTCATTTACATAAACGCAACTGGATTTTATGACAATTCTGTTCGCATTATCTGCAAAAACCAAATATTTTTGGTGAGTTTTCACAATATTTTTGTAAATATAAAAATTAGGTATAGGATTTGCTCGAATTTTGGGAAAATTACCCGATGCCCGGAAGGCCAACCGATTCAGCTCGACGAACTGAGCAAATGACCGTGTGTGTGATTAGTTATGAGTTGTTCACAAAGAGGTCAAGATCTCAGAGATAGCGAGACTAGTCGCGAATGAAAGGTCTTCTCGTCAGCCAGTACGCAACTGGTTGGTTTTGCGATTTGATGTTTACTTTTTAAGTTATACATAGTCAAATGTCAAAATTTTCAGTTTTTTGTAATTGCAATAATTGGAATGCATAGTTTCAAGCCATAGATTATAATTCACTTTTTAACAGAGTGCTCAGTGGTCCCAACCACATCGAAATACGTTTTCTGTTTGAGTTTCAAAGGTTGATTTTGGGGCTTTTGCAATCTGAAAAACTTTTGTTTGGAACTGTCTTCTTTGAATAAAATCGAAGTTTTCATTAATCCACTTAGAAGTTATAAGTTTTAATTTGCATACATTGCGTGGTAGTGAATTCAAGCCTTTTGAAGAATTTTAGAACAAGTTACTACAAGAAAATATGCCGAACACATAGGCCCTTTAAAATGCATCTGTGTCGATATAAGGAGCATAATTGATATGAGGCTCCCAAAATGTAGTTTTTCCATCATAACTTTCTTAAACACACAGACGAAAAAGGGAATTGAGGGAACCACGTGGTCGATTCACAATTTATACGCGACCCACTGTGCTCAGGCCTTAAATAAATATGAAAATACACTTTTAGAAATGAGTGTCTTAAGATTCGTTACTAAACGTAGCACTCTAATATGCGTTAGTTGTTCCTTAGTTGTTCCCAAAACCTGGTGGGAGGTGTAAAAATGTTCCTTCATTATTTCTATCTGAAACAAATGATAACGAACGAGTCTAAAATTAAACAATCACTGGTAGATAAAAACTGACTCGTCGTTTAAGTCACTTATATCATCATATCTCTGGAACTGGTAAGGATAGCCACTTGATCTTCAAACTTCACCAATAACTCAATAGTAGCTTTCAAACGAATCTAAGTTTGTTTCAGTTGGTTCAGCCTTCTACACACACAAACACACATACACACATAGAGAAACATTTTCCGATCTCGTCCAGCTGGTCGTCTAATCGAGCTCGATCAAAAGTCGTTTTTTCAGCAATTCTATAGCCTTTATAGAAGAAGGCAGAAACATTGATGCAATAATATTCAAATGTATGTAGTGAGATTAAATGTGGTTAATCGTTTTTGTACGCAAGTTTCCTTAATCTACAAGAAGTACAAATGCCAAAAAAACGGGATAATACAAATTTTCGCGTTTTAGCGAGCTATTGGTGCGCAAAACAGTTCCCTGGAGAAACCCATTGTCATTTCGCTCTTCCTTATTTTATTCCCTTCCTCAACGATTTATGACGAAAACTAGAAAATTTTACGGTTTGAAAGAAATTTTCAATAACCGTGCTCATACTTCATCTGATTATGCAAATAATATTAATTAAAATAGTCCAGTTTAGCTTGTAAAACCATGGCTAAGGATATTAAAGAGTACCGCGCTGACGACGCCAGCCCTAACAAGGTGTCGCTTTAATCGCTATTTCGAGATATGCAGTTAGCCTATTTAGCAACAACAACTATTTTGTTATTTAAAATCATTTCATTCTACTACACTATAACAACACAACCAAAAATCTGATCTTTCTAGCTGGAAGCGGCACATACTTTGTTTCGAAAATATACCTACACGGAAATCTCTAGTCAATATGATTGAGCACACATTTCGATAGTTTCGTGGTACTCTAATCCCTACTGAGTGCAATGCCGTTTCAAACGAAGAGAGAAATTTTCCAACGGACTCGTAAATGTGTCGAGAACTGCGAACTGTGAATAGACGGTTAGAGGCAAGCGACGTCGGCAAAGATGGTTGGAGTCTCTCTGCATACATGTAGTAATTTGCACTCAGTACTAATCATCTCGTCGAGTACCGTAGTCGTCGGACGGTGGGGAAAAGTTGGCGCGAAGAACCTTTTTGTACAGCAAACCATATGGAGTCCAAGTGTCGAAAACGGTGCTTCCTGTTGTCATAGAATGTAGTGAATTGTTCGGCAGTGAAAACGATTGTCGATGATCCGCCTGTGACGATCGAAAACCCATCAGTTTTAGTTACATTAAATCACGTGTGTGTAAATAGAGTGTATTGTAAATATAGTGTGTTGTATAAGGTGCTGTGATTTGTGATAATCATAATGGCCGGCGTTCTATTCATAGTCCACATACCTTCGGCGAAGCATGAAATAATCTTACGCCAAAAGGAGAAGGAAAGGTTGGCCAAAAGTAGTTCGGCTGAAATCACCGATGAAAAAGGAACCAAAAAGGATGGAACCGATGAAACGCAACCGTTCCTCACGCCCCAACCGCAGAAACATTTGCTAAAGGTAATAATCGAGAGCGAAAAATGATAAAATTGAAAATATCCAAAATTCTATAATCGACAGACATTGTGACAAACGGCCCGATTCGAGGCCGTTGTGATAATTCACGTTTGAAAAATTGAAAAGAATTGTGAGTGAGTGAGTGAGTGAGTGAGTGAGTGCACACTACTTCGGAAATAACAATATGAACTCTGACAACAAGCATTTCAAACAAAGCTGTTTCGATAGTTGATGATGCAAATAAAGGGGGATTGTACTTATTCTTGAGGTTAGATTAAATTAAGCGAACGAATTATAATCCAACCGTTTGAACCACTACGCTTGCAATACGGAATTGAAAATATATAATAGATTGAAATATATGTATTAGAACGAATACAATTGGATAAAAGAGTCATGGGCAAACATGGGTACAGTTACATTATATATTGATATATTTGACTTCGCATGATATTCAGGTACCTTCACTGTACTTTAAACAACATCCTCAACAAGAACATTAATAAATAATTAGTGAGACTTGAAATTAATTATTATTGATTTGAAATCTGGAATTGATAACGTCTACTGTTTTCAATTGATAGTAGATGCCTCGCCTACAACTATTGTATTTCCTTTAGACTGGCACACAAACATTACCGACTATTTTAACGTAAAAACTAGCTTCCTACTATTTATAGACAAAAATAAACGTTTAAATGGGGTGGTGATGTATAGTACAGTAAAGCTTCGATCATACCTACCTTATTGCAGGTAATCCATGCATATAAAATGAAGTGTTCCTGGCCGGGATATAACAGTATCAAACAGTATCATTACAGATCATAACCGATTCAAAAAAAAATCGAGTATGATTTAAAAAAAATCCGGTTTTATTCCACCTAGTGGTGTTAACTTTCTCATATAACTATAAATAAATAAAAATAAAAACTGATGTTTTCATAAATAATAATAACGGATTCTTCACACAACTTTTCTTTGAATATTGAATATTGAATAAGAGCAAAAAAGTTTGTTTTGGCATTCCTTTTCAATTTTTTACAGTTTTGACCCAAGCGAACAGGAATTGTTCGTTTTTTGCATATTCGATGACGGATCGTTCGATGCATGATCTAAATGACGGATTAAAATGCTTAACGTTTCCTTAACGGGAACAGAAATTCGAACAAAAGTCAACAGCAGTTGACATTTTTATTTGAGTCTAGGTTTGTGAAAGTCGGCTAAGCGGTTTCTAATATAATAAAGGGAGTTCCGTTTTCGAGGTTTCGACTACTATTTCCCAAACCGGGATGTAGGAACCGGTAAAGCTGAAATCGGTTCGTTTGGCCAGCAACTACACGGAGAACCCTTCGATCATAAAATTGCGATATCGCAGTTTTTGATTTTTGCGATAGTTTATTTAACTAATTTATTTTTGATTTAACCAATTTATTTTATGCTTCAAATTCGATCATTGATTTACTTCCAGCAGACTGTTTTACTTCCAGCTGTTTGATACCGATGATGATGTTCATGCATTATCAATAAAACGCTTTTTGACATGAATTTAATTTATGAAAGTAACAGGAGCGAAGGGTTTCAAACACTGCTGCGATTGAATGGCGCGTTTGAATTGCCGTCGCAAAGTTCCAATTCCCAGCGGTTGATGCACCCAAGCTCATATAAATTGACTAAAATTTTCGCAAATCAATAACATTGTTCGAATTGATTCAACTATTTGCAATGTCTAATACAAATAAAACCGATTTATTTTCCAACTAACAGAATTTTGTTTCAATAACAACACCAGTTATTTTAACTAAAATATTTGTTGAAATTGAAAGGTATGTGTCCTCACTAATTGACAGCCTTTTTTTTTTCAAACAGTTAAATTAGTTGTTTCAACCATCGTTTCTGCTAATCGAAAAACAAAAATGACAGTTTAGTTAAAACAACAATCGATTAGTTGTACCAAATTTTAACCAATCGAATTCAGAAAATCAACTAATATTCTGGTTGAAATGGGATCGCGGGTGGTTCCGTGTAGCATAACCTGAAAATTGAAACAGTTTTGAACCAAATTTAGAAGTATTTTTTTATTTTTTTTTTGCATTACCGATCTAAATGACAGGTTGCAAATTCATACACACTACCAGTGCTGTACAACTACATTCAATTCAGTTGAAATCGAATGTGTGCATACACTAACGTGTACTCTATTTCAGTAAACTTAACATCCTAACACATACCCTTCGCAGTCGCACCGAATAGACATCATCCCGTGCTTTATTCGTTTCTCTTTCTACCGAAACTCAGTTTAATCACCGTCAGTTTATCTCTTGAAGTAACAAACTATCTCTTACAATTGAATGAGAGAATGGCCTTCAAGTAAGGTTCATGTAAACATTCGAATTGGTACAAGATAATGGATGAAAGGTAAACCAGTAATGATAACTGAAAATGATATAATAAAATAAACATAAATTAATTGTTCCCTCTTTCAGTTTTCATTTTTAATATTTCAAAACACATCTCAATACATTACAAACAGTCGAAATTATCGATTTTAATTTGCTGGTGTTAATTGAAAACTTAAATGAGAACAGCGGCCCTTACACGATAATTAAAAGTGTCATTACTAAGTAATGACATTTCTGCTCAAACGCTCGTCATTACTGCTTTGCTGTACATCATTACGTTTTAGCATTACACGTTCATTATTAATGATGAGTATTTGTAACTCTTCCAGCACGGGGCTTGTAACCAGAATAACTTTCCCTCAGCAATTAAAGAATATTAGCAATATTCTTTATCTTCGTTTAGCGGAAAATATATTTTATTTGCCATTGAAACGTTAAGGTTTGTCATTTCCAGAATTTTTTTCCACGTACAGTTCTGAAGAGAATGTTTACTTCATGGTTGTCAAATTTTCTCATCTAATACAACCAGAAATGCCGTTTATACAGATTTATCTGTATTATACAGATTTTTACATATGCATACAGATTTAATACAGAGTACAGATTTTATACAGATTTTCTAAATTTTATACAGATTTATACAGATGTCACAAAAAGTAAGAAAGAACAAATTTAACTTTTCTGTCTGAGCTATCTTTTAGTATTTGATTCCAGTGACAATATAAAAGTCTATCAATCAACGGACAAATCACAAATTAATATGAAAATCTGTGAAATCCATTTATATTATAATTTGAAACCAATTTGAACTGATATTCAATTTTTTTCAATGACTGAGTGAAAACATATTGGAGAAGCCAAATGAATGAAAAACTAACAGAAAAGATGATTTTTGGATACGCTCAGAGACGGTACTTTATTTAAGGAAGTAATGGCAAAACTTTACTGTCAAACTGAAAGTTGTATGAACCGACTTGACGTTGCATATTGGGCGTTGAAATTCCATGTCAAATTATAAAGTCATCAATTTCAAACTATATATATATATATATATATATATATATATATATATATATATATATATATATATATATATATATATATATATATATATATATATATATATATATATATATATATATATATATATATATAAGTTAACAGCCAGCGTTTCCCAAGAACGTCACCAATAGCAGACGATCGAGATCCCCACAGAATGAAGACCGCAGCATCAACAACAATCGTCGCCCCAGCATCAGTCACGTACACGGTAAACAAATCTTGTATCGCGTTACCGGCGCTAGGGAATAGTAAATCGACAGGGTTCTCACGATCGGCAGCTAGCTAGGTTAGGCTTAGAGTAAAGTTAGAACAAAAATAAAGTTTAGTTTCAGTTTAACCTTAGAAGTGAAAAGTGTTCTCTCTTTTTAAAAACCCCTTTGCGAGGGTAGATATTTTAAATGGCGCAGTCGTTCGGATTGTAGTGCGGTTTTTTTTTTCAAGTGATTTCTTTCGGCACGAAGAGCCATCCCCGAATGTACATCGGTGATTAGTGAAGAGATCCAGAAGAAGCTGCACCGGACCCATCATCTAGTTAACAGCGAGAGAATATCGCAACCTAACCGTAAGTAATTTTAATCTTTTAATTAACTATTATCACATAAGTTTAACGCATTTAACATTTCTTAGCTATTGCCTAAAAGTGAGCTATTGACATTGTAGTGAAGTGAAATTAATTTTAGTTAAACAAATCAGTGAAAATGGAACAGCACATCGCTGCTCTCAATCAACAGATCGCCTCACAGGAGGACGAAATTCAACAATTAAGAATGGAGCTTCTAGGTGCGTCAGAAGCTGCCCAAGCGGCTCAAGTAGCAGCTGCCGAGGCTAGAACAAATATGCTACCTCGAGCTGCAGGAGATCCCGAGAGTATTTTAAAATCTCTCCAGACTCCCCAGATCATTCGAGACCTTCCCAGTTTCGATGGAAACCCAATAAAATTGCATTCTTTTATTAGAGCCATTGATAGTTTAATGCCAACTATCAATAGAGCTGTTGGAACAGATTGCCACCAAGTTTGGATTCAAGCAATTCGAACCAAAATAGTGGGAGAAGCAGACAATATTCTAGAATTGTACGGTACAAATTTGAATTGGACCGACATAAAGCAAAATTTAATCACACATTATAGCGACCGACGGGATGAGGTGTCTTTGACACGCGACCTCTTCGCTATTCACCAAGTGAACACTGTAGAAGAATTCTACAGCAAAATCTCGCATGTGGTGTCTCTGTTAGTGAATTTGCTAAACATCAGTGAAGAGCACACAGCTGTGAAAGCAGCGAAGAACAATTTTTATCAGCAGCTAGGACTAAAAGTATTTTTGGGAGGATTAAAGGATCCGTTAGGACCAATAATCCGGGCTCAGGCCCCAACAAATTTAAAGGATGCTCTTCGATTATGCATCGAAGAAGGCAATTACTCTCACACACGAAATAAACCATTTGGCACACCTCCACCAATTCCACAAAAGCCAAATTCATCTCCACAATGGCCCATTAAACCGTTTAACAATAGATTACAATTTCCACCATTTTCACAAAAACCCATTCAATTTCCACCACAACGACCAATTCAATTCACACAACAAAGACCTTTTCCCTTCCAACAACCACGATTCCAATTCCCGCAACAACGACCATTTTCCTTCTCACCGCAAGGACAATTTCAAAATCCCCAACAACGACCATTTCCGTTTCCTCAAAGAGTGACTCAAAACCCACAACCAAAGCCAACTCCAATGGAAGTGGATAGCTCCATTAGAAGTAGGCAGATAAATTATATGAACCGTCCACATTTTCAAATAGAGGAATTTCCAACAAATTGTGATGATTCCTATTTCTATGATCCCAATGAATATTATTATTACGATAATTATAACCAACAATATCAAACTGCGTATGAAAACACTAACGAACCTCCACCAGTCGAAACAAACCCCCAACATTTAGAATCCAATCAAGAAACCGATAGCAAGGAAGCCGAAATTGATGATCTAAATTTTCATCAAGTGGCGGCAGACTTTCATCCGACGTAAATAATTTCATCCCTTACATCGAAATAAACACTTCCAAAGGCTTACTAAAATTTCTCATAGACACAGGTGCAAACAAGAATTACATTAGTACCAAGCACGTAAACCTTCAAAAATGCAGATTTACCGAGCCAACCTCTGTTCAAAATATCAATGGTTGTCATAAAATAAATCAATTTGTTGAATTTAACCCCTTTATTCAGATTCCTGGCACACAAAAATTGAAATTTTATATCTTTGATTTTCATCCTTATTTCGATGGATTAATTGGATACGAGGCGTTACAATTGCTGAAAGCCAATATTCTTACTGCTAGTAACGAACTTCAATTTGCTTCTGGAAAAATTCAAATGCAACGAAAATATCCTCATTCTCAACGAATACAATTAAACTCTAACGAGACGAAATTCGTAAGCTTTCCTGTTAATATCAATAACGGCGATTTCCTAGTATCAGAAGATACTTTTATTTGCAACAATATACTCCTGCACTCAGGCTTGTATAGCGCAGTGAATAGTCGAGCTTGTTTAGCCATAACTAATAGTTCGAACGAGTTATCGCGAATCGATATTAGTCAACCCATGGAATTTGAATTAAATAATTTTGAAACCCAACCTTCACCAAAATTTGCCAAGCCGATAAACCAGCGTTTATTCGATCAATTGCGATTGAATCACCTTAACTCGGACGAAAAATCGAAATTGTTGAACGTCATCAGTAGAAATCAGGGTGTATTTTTGTTAGAAGGAGAACACCTTACCTTTACTAACGCAATAAAACATAGCATCAAAACAAAAGATGATTTGCCTATTTACTCCAAATCGTATCGGTACCCCTTTTGTCATAAGGAGGAAGTACAAAAACAAATTCTCAAAATGCTTGAACAGGGTATTATAAGACACTCTGTCAGCCCTTGGACTTCTCCGGTTTGGATCGTCCCGAAAAAGATGGACGCTTCCGGCCAAAAGAAATGGCGATTGGTAATCGACTATCGGAAGTTAAATGAAAAGACTATCGATGATCGATACCCTATCCCGAACATAACCGACATCCTCGATAAACTCGGAAGATGCAATTATTTTTCTACGCTAGACTTAGCATCCGGTTTCCACCAGATCGAAGTTGAAGCATCAGACATTCCCAAAACGGCTTTTAATGTCGAGAATGGACACTATGAGTTTTTGAGAATGCCCTTTGGACTAAAGAACGCCCCCTCTACGTTTCAGAGAGTGATGGACAACGTTCTAAGAGAACACATTGGTCTAAGATGTTTCATCTATATGGATGATATCATCGTTTTTTCAAGTAGTCTTCAAGAACATCTGGATAATTTGGGAAAAATTTTCGATACACTATCTAGATGCAATATGAAAGTACAATTAGATAAGTGCGAGTTTCTATGTAAAGAAGTTGCATTTTTAGGACACATCGTTACTACTGAAGGAGTTAAGCCAAACCCAGACAAAATTAATATTATTAAAAATTGGCCATTGCCAAAGAGCGAAAAAGAACTTAGAAGCTTTCTCGGAATTTTGGGTTACTATCGAAAATTTATAAAAGATTTTGCGAAAATAGCGAAACCTTTAACAAATTCACTTAGGAAAGGCGAAACCATCATTCATTCTGAAGAGTTCATTAAATCATTTCAAAAATGTAAAGCAATCCTCACTAGTAATGACATACTCCAATACCCAGATTTTGATAAACCCTTCATT
Organism: Malaya genurostris; assembly: GCF_030247185.1. Lineage (NCBI taxonomy): Eukaryota > Metazoa > Arthropoda > Insecta > Diptera > Culicidae > Malaya > Malaya genurostris. Next base: position 218,322,788 of record NC_080571.1, on the reverse strand, counting down.
TTAACTACAGACGCCTCTAATCATGCAATTGGCGCTGTTCTTTCACAAGGACCTTTGGGTAAAGACAAACCCATCGCGTTTGCTTCACGCACATTGAATAAATCTGAAGAGAATTATTCAACGATCGAAAAAGAACTCTTGGCGATCGTTTGGAGTTGTAAACATTTTCGACCGTACCTCTATGGAAGAAAATTTACGCTCTACACCGATCATAAACCGTTAACTTACAGTTTGAATTTAAAAGAACCGAATCAAAGATTGATCCACTGGCGTTTAAGCTTAGCAGAATTCGATTACGATGTTCAATACAAACCTGGAAAACAAAACGTCGTAGCAGACGGATTGTCTAGAGTTGTTCAAGAAATTAACGTTAACGAAAATGAACTATCATCAGATAACGCAACAGTACATTCCGCAGACACGGATGATTCCGAATACATTCCGTGTACAGAAAAACCTTTAAATTATTTCAGTAATCAAATAATCCTTCAAGTTGGCCCCGAAGAAGATAATATTCACGAAGAGGTTTTTCCGAGAGTTCATAGAAGAACCATTACAAAATTAATATTTGGTATCCCCCAATTGATAACAATATTTAAAGATTTTATGGACTTGAAACGCAATAATTGCATATTGTGTCCCGAAAGTTTGATAAATACGATTCAAATAGTATACAAAAATTACTTTAGTCGATGTAAGACTTTCAAAATTTTCATCACGCAGAAACTTTTGGTTGACTTAAAAACCCTCGAGGAACAAAGTGCCACCATTGAACAAACTCATGAATCAGCCCACCGAGGAGTTTGGGAAAACGAAAAACAAATATCCAATCGGTTCTACTTTCCAAAAATGAAGCATAAAATTCAACAGTTCATCAAAATTTGCGAAATATGTAATCGAAACAAATATGACCGACACCCATACAAAATTAAACTTGGCTCAACACCGAACACGAAAAAACCATTAGAAATAATTCATATTGACATATTTTTAACTCAACCGTACATCTTTTTATCTGCAGTAGATAAGTTCTCTAGATTCGGAGTATTGATCCCAATAAAATCCAGGAATATAGTCGATGTTAGAAGAGGCCTGCTGAAACTTTTCTCAACCTATGGTACACCGGAGCTTATCGTAAGTGATAACGAACCTGCATTTCGATCAGCCGACATAAGAGGTATGGTAAATAATTTGAATGTACAGATGCATTTCGTGCCTGCTAATCACAGTGAAAGTAATGGTTTGGTCGAAAGATTTCATTCAACAGTTGCAGAAATCTTTCGATGTATAAAGCCCCAGTACAATGACCTTACGCACAAAGAAATTTTCTTAATTGCTTGTACTTTGTACAACAACACGATTCATTCAGCCACCGGTTTCAAACCGAGAGAGATTTTCTTTGGGCTAAAGGACGAACACGAACGGCCTCTTGACATTCAGAAAATGATAGAAAAAAGAGACAACTTCTATGATGAGGTAATTTTGGCAAACGATAAGACACGATCAAAAAATTTATCCTTCCACAATAAAGGAAGAGAAGAAGCACCTCACATAGCAGACGAAGAAATAGTTTTCAAAAGGATTCAAGGAATCAAAAAGAAAACTAAAGAAAGATTTTCACCGACTGAAGCTATGGAGGACAAACAAAGAACGATCCTCGATAGGTCCGGCCGGGAAATTCACAAAGAAAACATAAAAAGACTTTGAAATTAATATTTGTCTTTCTTTCAGGATGGACTTTCGGATCATCGCACTCATTTCTCTCATTCCCTTTTCCTATCCTCAATTCATTCAAATACATGACATTTCGAATAATCCGGGTGCGTTAATTATGAAAGTTGGAGAAGGAAGAATTAGTTTAGGCTATGATAAGGTTTTGCACATTATAGAATTAAACCAGTTCCAGAATTCAATTACTACAATTAAAAATGTGTTGAATCGAATCAACAATAAAACAGGAGATTTTTCAAATTTAATCGAATTAAAGCTTTCAATGATAAATGATACATTCATGAGCCTTCTCCCAAGAAACAGAAAGGTAAAAAGATCAATAGAAGTGTTAGGAAGCACTATCAAACTAATCACCGGAAATTTAGATGCCCAGGATTTGAGAAATATTAATGCAGATCTATATGCACTGAAAAACAATGAAAATAGCTTATTAAATGAAAATAACAAACAAATATCTATCAATGCAAATTTTCAAGAACGAATTAATATTGTAAACAATCAGATCAAGGATCATGAGAACAGTTTAGCTAAAATTTTACTTAAAGAAGATTATATCATAACTGAATCCACTAAAATTTCAATCTTATTTCAATTAGATATGCTCTTAAACTCATTACATTCTATAGAAAATAGCTTATCACTCGTCAAGGTCAACATAATAAACAAACAAATTTTATCAAATAGTGAACTAGAGGTCATAGCAGCAAAGCTAACCAAGCAAGGATTCAAGATTGATAGTTTAGACGAAGTTTGCGTGTACCTGACAACTACAGCGTTTTATCAAGGAGATAACATCATTATCAGCATCAATATCCCTAACGTACAGCCTATTGTGTTTGACAAAATGCTTTTATTACCGCTACCTGTGAACAACAAAACAGTGAACATTGACCACAAAGTAATCTTCAAACATGTAAACGAGACGTTAGCCGTTTCTACAGGATGCCAAGAAACGCCCAAAATTACTATCTGTAAACGAGAACTATTGACAAACATCAGTGCAGATGATTGCATCGCACCATTGATTAGAGGTTTGAACGGAAAATGTCCCTTCTCAGAATTGCCACAAACCATCGAATATGAATTACCCGCACCTGGTACCATAATAGTCAAAGCGCTCACCAACAAAATTACATTGAGCAGCACGTGTGGAATTAATCAAAAAGAATTGAAAGGCATTTTTCTCGTCTCATTCCACAATTGTACCATCATTATTGGAAACAAATTATTCGAAAACTATGAAATTCAATTCCGTCACCCTATTATCGCACCTCTAAGGTCAAACCAAATCGCAGAAACACATTTGGAAAAATACGTCAACATAACCCAGTTACATGACCTACATATCGAAAACAGGAAGAACCTTCAATCTTTGGAATTGAAACAACATTTATCAATTGGTTCCTTCATATGCGCAGTTATCCTGATTACAACAATTCTAGGCATCGTTTATCATAAAACCAAAATATCTTCAACAGCATTAGTCGAACGCACGGGTCGTGCTTCTTTAAGGGATGGAGGAGTTAACAGCCAGCGTTTCCCAAGAACGTCACCAATAGCAGACGATCGAGATTCCCACAGAATGAAGACCGCAGCATCAACAACAATCGTCGCCCCAGCATCAGTCACGTACACGGTAAACAAATCTTGTATCGCGTTACCGGCGCTAGGGAATAGTAAATCGACAGGGTTCTCACGATCGGCAGCTAGCTAGGTTAGGCTTAGAGTAAAGTTAGAACAAAAATAAAGTTTAGTTTCAGTTTAACCTTAGAAGTGAAAAGTGTTCTCTCTTTTTAAAAACCCCTTTGCGAGGGTAGATATTTTAAATTATATATATATATATATATATATATATATATATATATATATATATATATATATATATATATATATATATATATATATATATATATATATATATATATGTAATTGCAACTTCGTCGTTGAATTGACTGATTGAATCTACCATCCTATACAACCACAATCTATTGGAATAACATCTTTTATCATCGTTTTGTTGTAAGAATTTCATTTTATTACTGAATACAGATTAATACAGATTTTTTATACAAAGAATACATATTTTCTATAAAAATATCTGGCATCTCTGAATACAACTGACGATATTCAGCACTTCCACAAAAAAATAAGAAGAAGAAATAATGTTGGCAATGATGGAAAATCCGGAATTCCATCATTACTCGTGTCATTACTGAACTCGCAGACCTTACACGATCATTAAAAGTGTCATTACTTTTTAGTAATGACACTTTTAATGATCGTGTAAGGGCCGCTAACCGCCACCCTCTATTTATCATTATGGTCGGTGAGAGTTTGGTGTTATCGAGTTGCTCACTACCCACAGTGAAGACAAGAAAGACAATGAAACAGGTAGACTATTTCGCACCAGAGGAGCCAGATCTGCAGATTTGTTTGTAAATTTACAGATTTTGTACGTAGTGCTGCAGACATTTGCAGACTTTTGAAAATCGAGTTTTTCGCAGACTTTCGTCAAAATTTACAGATTTTTGAAATTCTTGCGACCTTTTTTTTTGCTCGCCAAATCAGTTTAGCGTATCATACTTTATAGAGAAAAATGGCTTCCAGCAAGACATATTTGCTGACTGCAGATTTTTTTTCGGATATACAGACTTTTCCAAAACTGTCTGAAAATATTTGAATTTTTTACGTGGCATCTCTGCTTGGCACTACAAACTGAGCAAGCAAAACTTCCAGTGACTAGGTACGGTAATTCAATTGACGATGATTTCTGGAAGAATCGGCAACAAAAGAAAATTGAATGAGAAGTGTTATGCTGACAATCAACGGCCATAAATTTCATTTTCATCAAAAAATATTCGATTGAAATTAAGTTTTACCGCACTGCACACTACCCTATGATAAAAAAAGAACCGGAATTTTCATTTTAAAATTCCCGCGCTTGTCCAATCGGTAAACTTTTATTCTCTCAACGTTGGCAACACTTTTATACACATTCTGCCAAATTTTGACGCATATCGTACGATTAGTTTTTGTTTGGCGTCTATACAAAGAAGTTGAAAAATTTTTGTGCGACAATTTTAATAATGGATAAAAATTTAGAACAACGTGCGTGCATCAAATTTGGTGTTGCAAATGGATTTAAGTGTTCCGAAACGTTGAAAATGTTAGAAAAGGCCTTTGGTGATTCGTGTCTAGGAAAAACACAGACATACGAGTGGTATAAATGCTTCAAAGGTGGTCGTACAAGCTTGGATCTCTTATGAATCCGCCGAACACATTTTAACTGATGTTTTGGGTTTGAAACGCGTCGCTTCTCGGCTGGTGCCAAAAAAGCTGAATTTCATTCAAAAACAGCGTCGTGTTGATGTTACTCCCGAATCGGAATTTCTATCTAGGAAAATTCAAGAGCATCCTATGGGACCAAGAGACCTTTCATTTAAAACTAGGCGAAAGTATTATAAAGCGCCACTTCTGGCCAAAACGCCTTCCTTCCTTCAACACTTTTCTAAACAAAAGTTTTATCACTAACAATGTCTTTTCGTAAGATCTTCCTGTTATGCAAGTTCGGCAGTTGTCGTTTGCTGGAAAATATGAAAAACTCAAAATATCATTAGGCATCTTTTCGATGTAAGGTTTTGCTTCGACTGAACAAGCATTTTAACCGTATAAAACGTCAAATGGTCGGTTGCTACTTAGCAATTAACTTTTAGAAGTGCTTATGTCTCTATTTACAGTATAAAAATCCAGAGAAACAAATCCAATTCTTTGATATACGAACAGTCACTCAACGGTTATTATGCCCCACCTTCGGTTCAACAGTAAGCTTCGAATAAAAATATTTTTTTAAGATTTATAACGGTTATTAAAACAAAATGTAGCTTTTGAAGGATAGAAAATGTTGGTTTTCAATTGTAATTAATTGATTTGCAATTGATTTCTGATGCAAAAAATATCTTCTTTATCAGCTTTTCTTCTATATCGACATTTCAAGGGACATATTGCATCATTGTTGTGGAGCGTAATGTCTCTTATTGTGAGGCATATTATATAGTTTCTGGGGCATTATACCTACGGCAAGCGAAAAAACTGAGAATGTGTTCGTTTTGGAAAATGTTTTTGTATCAATCACTTCTACCGAAATTCTCATCACTTCTACCGAAATCATTGAAAATTATGTTCCTCAGGCGTATTGCAAACAAATACCTACATTCTCGAAGAAAATATATCAGTACATTTAGAAATATCTCAATGTTTTCTTGAGGAGAGCATATTATAACACTTTACCCTAAGTTTGTTAAAACCGGTCTAGCTTTCTCCGAGAAAATTGAGTGCAGATATGGTCATCATAACTCTCATTTACTACCGAAACTCAAACGAACTACATTTTATTCATTATAAGTGGGAAGTTGTTGGGAACATTATAAACAATGTTACGGACTGGTAACAAATGCATATTTTTATATTTTTCTAATTTATCAATCTCCAATTTTCAGTGTTTCTCTATACACTTTGAGTTATAACTAAATAATGAGCGACTTTAGATCCTAATAAAACTTTGGAGTCAAAAAAGTAGTCGAGTCAATCATTACACTAAATGGATCGAATTTTAGATAATCATTTCCTAACTAATCCTTCAAAAGAATTTATTATAGACGTAAAGAGTTGTTAAAGAGGTGAGCCTTCTGAGTTTTCAATGCCGAAGTATTTCCTAATAGTTTAGGTTTGTTAAGAATAGCTATCTCAGGTTATTTCATTTGAAAACCTAACATCAATTGTCCACCTATATAATTAGCTATATATTACACCAGCAATTCAAACCTGTGGAGCATATAATCAATAATAACCTACTCAACTAATGATTGATGAGATTAACGGAAGAAGTAATCAATAGTCTACGAAACATTTCGTCTACAATACAACACACACCAACCTTTCTATCATTGCACATCTTGAGCTTCTGTATTGATTTTAATATGAAATCTGATAACATCTTATCATTATGCAAATACCGTGCATCAACGGCATAAACATTACTCATGCTGTTAGTCACCCGTCAGTGTAACGTAGACAAAAACACAGGCGAAACGGCCTTTAGTCGTGACATCACTTGTAAAGAGGCAAGAGTAATTTAATTGCCCGCGCTGACTTCGTTCACTTGAAGCCCTGGTTAATCCCACATTTTGAAGTGAAAGGTTCAGAGTAAAAACATGGGTATGTCACCAGAACTATTGCAGCCCAAATTGGTTAGTTGAAACCTGTATGATTGGAGCGAACATGATCCAATTGAAAATTACTTTAGAATGTCATTACAATAAAGGGGTCCACAAATCTTATTCGGGACTATTATTGAAAAAACAACAGCATAAAAATAATCGATCTTCCTCCATGAGCAAATCAATACATACATAATTTATTATCCGTTCGTTAGCATTCCGTCAGCAAATAGATGCCATTTATACAGATTGATCAGTAGCTTTCGACAAAACTAACCACAAAATAGTACCAGCCAAGCTCGATTGATTAGGTTATAGTAGTTCAATTTTGAATTAGCTCCAATCATATTTCATCGACCCAGGAATGCCCATGAAACCCAAAAATTGTATAACAACACCTTTTACAGTCAGCCCTTGAGTTCCTGTAGGCAGCCATTTAGTACCGTTAATATTTTTACTTTATTTCAACGATTTAAGCTTGTGAGAAAAATTTCAAAACTTATCATGTTCACACCTGATATGGTACAATCTTTATCAATAAGTATATTTTGACATGGAAACAACGAAAAATCTCTTCACCTAAAATTAAGTTACTGAACGAATCCTCGAAAAATGCACAAATTTAAATAGTTTTCTGATTCCATGAAGATTTATTCTCGAGATTCAGGTGCGTTGCCCCGTTTGCGTTTCCGGACGAGCGGCGGAGGGAGAAAAATCACGAAAAAGGGATGGGTATTTTCCCAATTAGAAAAAAATAATAAATTTGTTTCTTCTGTTCTTCTTTAAACTTTTATTTGAATAACGTCTTTTACATAGTGGTAGCAAACTTATCGCAAAACTATTATCACTTGTTATTTTTTTCACGATAACACTACATTGGGTCTATGCGTCTTGTGATATATGTTCTGTTCACGCAATCTATCTTATTCCTTAGAGAAGGTTTCTTCTCCCACTTGCTACCATCAGGCTATGTGCTTACAAATTCGATATTTACTTCTATTTATCACTATTCAAAAACTGTTAACATGCTTTCTGTCAATCATATAATGCGAATTCTCTTCTTTGTAACGGTATTGTACCCGAATTGATATCACTTAAAAACGATTATTAACACGAGAACTCGGACGAGACGGACCAACTTGTCTACGGGTCGAATCCCGAGACTAACGGCTATTTACCACGCACTCTTTACAACTGAACTAACTAACCGACTACTTAATAACGACTCTTTAATTTGTCTACGGGCCGACGCCCGAGACTAACGGCTATTTACCGCGCACTCTTCAAAACTGAACTGGCTGCTAACTCTTCCCAACTATGGGTTTTTATGCTCCTAACATTTACTTTCGGGTGAAGCCCGAAGATTTTAGTACAAGTCGAGCTTGTGATTTTAAGTAGACTTTCTCCCGAAGTTCTACCGAAAGCCGAGACCACTGTCACTATGCCAGAGACAGTGACCAGTATCCGTGAAAATAACTTTGTTTTTACAACATTGCTGCGCTGACTAATGCCCGGAACTGTCTATGGTTTTATAACAATATTTCTTAAACATCGTTGCGATGACTAATGCTCGCAAATGTGCACGCTTCAATAACAAAGTTTATACCTGAAGGTTGCAGCTACGCTGATATGAGAGTTTCCTTCACAATTTCCTACTTTTTCTACAATACTAGCAAATTCGAAGGAAAATTTGCTAAGGGCGCTGCACAGGCAGTCGAGATTTACTACTGTGGGCAAAACATAGTAGGAATTTCAAAATTCTTCATTTGTTCTTCCAAATCTATTTCGTCCCCCTCAAAGTAATCCTTCCTGGCCCCAATACACTTGTGCCAACGTTTTCGTACAATCCTCGAAACAGTTGTTAAAGTCAATTTCCGGAATAGCCTACAATGCGCGTAACGATTCACGTTTGGTGTCTTTAATTGGCTCAAAATTGTTACCCCGGAGCGGTCGTTTGAGTTTACTGAATAGCCAGAAGTCACACGGAGCTAAATCAGACGAATATGGTGGATATGGAACGATATTGGTTGAATTTTTGGCGAAAAAATCACGAATCAATGCAGTATGCGACGGTGCATTATCGTGATAAAAACCCAAGAGTTGTTAGCCCATAATTCCGGTCTCTTTTTACGAATAGCTTCAGCTCTGGATCCAGATGCACTTGCTCCATAAGCAAAGTTTCACGTTCTTGAAGCGAGGGTAAAATATAACACAGCTTAGAATCAACAGCGAATGTACATATTCGGCCCAGCGACAGTTAAGTTTGTTCTTTTCAATATCGTCCCATTGATCTCAATACTATATTGCACTTTGTATCTGTCACACAAAACAAACAATATTGCAGTGTTATACTGCAATTAAACAAAACTCCCATCCCTTGCTCTTGTGTGTAATATTTCTTACTATATTAAAGTCAAATCCTATTGGCGCTTCATTACGAATGATTCGGGTCAGTAAAACTGTTGCTATTGTTCAATTTAGGATTGCCGAATTTTATGTCAATAGTGTTTGGCCAAGACGGTAAACGAAAACTCGGCTGTGTAAAACTATGACTCTTTTTTATTAAAAATTCTACAATAAAATTTAAGTGCCCTTCATAAATTTTTTTATTTGAATATACTTTGAATGTAAATAATATTTCTTTATACTAATAAATGGGCTTGTAAAAAATTAGTCAGTTATCAGGAAATCATACAATTATAGATCTTCACTCTGTCATACGCTGTATACATGTACGGTTTGCGCTGGTTTGACTTCCCAGGGTAAATGTTTGGGGTTTTCCCCTACTCAGGAAGCATTGATGATGACAAGGACGCATTTTACGCGCAGTTCGAACGTGAGTACGACTGTTGCCCAAGCCACGACGTCAAGATCATCATAGGAGATCTAAACGTTCATGTAGGCCAGGAGGAGGATTTCAGACCAAGATTGCAAAGTTCAGCGCCCACCAGCTGACGAACAAAATCGGCTTACGACTCATCGATTTTGCCGCCTCCAAGAACATGACTATTCGTAGCACCTTCTTCCAGTGATGTTCGAGTTCAGCACACGAGCTGCTTTATACCTGCTGTGTGTATAAAGCAGCTCGTGGGCTGTGCTTTTTCAAACCAGACTCATGAGCATGTGCTATTTGTGTAGTCCACCTACTGACAAGAGACAAGACAAGAGCGGACACTGTGTGCTCAAAATGCTCAAAATTATATTATATTATTTAATAAGGAAACGGACGGACGGACACTCAAGTCAGCACATGAGTCAGCTCACGAGCTAACCCTCTATTTCAGCTCATGAGCTATCAGAAGAGCCAGCACACCAGTTAAATCGCGAGCTGGTTCTACGAAGCACACGACTCTCGATATAGTAGCAACATGGCAAAAGAGCGTGTGCTTCAGACTTCGTGTGCGTGTTTTTCAAAAAGCACAGCACATGGGCTGTATGAGAACTGGCTCGTGTGCTGGGCCATCACTGCCTTCTTCCAACATAGCCTCCCTTATCGTTATACCTGGAGATCATCACAGCAGACGAAATCGTAAATCGACCATGATTGATGGAAGGCACTTCTCCGACATTATCAACGTCAGGACCTATCGTGGCGCTAACGTTGACTCTGACCACTATCTGCCCAAAACTCTCCGCCCAAAACTCTCCGTCATCAACCATGCGCGGTACCAGCTACCGCCACGGCACAAATAGAACGATTAAAGCAACCGGATGTCGCCTCAGTATACACGCAAAATCTCGAGGCAGCGTTGCCTCGAAGACTGCTGGAGTACAGTAAAAGCAGCCATAAACAACGCAGCCGAGTGCACCGTCGGGTACGTGGAACGGAGTCGATGAAACAAATGGTTCGACAAAGAGTGCAGAGTGATTTTGGAGGAGAAGAACGTAGCGCGGGTGGTAATGCTGCAGTATGAAACCCGGCAGAACGTGGAACGATACAAACAGAAGCGGAAACAGCAGACCCGCATCTTTCGGGAGAAAAAACGCCACCTGGAAGAAGCGGATTGCGAGGAAATGGAACTGCTATACCACTCTTAAGAAACGCGGAAATTCTCCAAGAAGCTCGACAAATCACACAACGGCCCTGTGCCGCGTGCCGAAATGTGCAGGGATAAGGACGGGCGCCTCTTAACGGATGGACGTGAGATGATTAAAAGGTGGAAGCAGCACTTCGATGATCACCTGAACGGTGCGGAGAACGTAGACATGGGGGTTCAAGATAACGGAGGAAACGACTACGTCAGTGCAGCAGAAGACGGAAATGATCCAGCTCCCACACTGAGGGAGATTAAGGATGCCATGCACCAGCTCAAAACCAACAAAGCAGCTGGTAAGGATGGCATCGCAGCTGAACTCATCAAGATGAGCCCAGAAAAGTTGGCCAAGTGTTTGCACCGGAGGAGTGGAAGGAAGGGATAGTTTGCCCCTTTTAAAAGAAAAGCGACCATTTGTAATGCGATAACTCTCGTGCGATCACAATTCTGAATGCCGCCTATAAAGTGCTATCCCAGATCAAGATCGCGAGAAACTTTGAAACGGTGGCAGAGTTGTACACTCGCCTGAAACGCGAAGCAGCAAAGGTTGGACTGGTGGTGAATGCGTCGAAAACAAAGTACATGTTAGTTGGCGGAACCGAACACGACAGGATTTGTGTAGGAAGTAATGTCACGATAGACGGGGACACCTTCGAGGTAGTGAAAGAATTTGTTTACCTCGGATCCTTACTAACGGCTGATAACAATGTGAGTCGAGAAATACGAAGACGCATCATCAGTGGAAGTCGTGCCTACTACGGTTTCCAAAAGAATCAGCGGTCAAAAAAGATTCACCTCCACACGAAATGAACCATGTATAAAACGCTTATAAGACCGGTGATACTCTACGGACACGAAGCATGGATCATGCTTGAGGAGGACCTGCAAGCACTTGGAGTTTTCGAGCAACGCGTGCTAAGGACGATCTTCGGTGGTGTGCAGGAGAACGGCGTGTGGCGGCGAAGAATGAACCACGAGCTCGCTGCACTCTACGGTGAACCCAGCATCCAAAAGGTGGCCAAAGCCGGAAGAACACGGTGGGCAGGGCATGTTTCAAGAATGCCGGACAACAACCCTGCTAAACAGGTGTTTGCCACAAATCCGTTGGGAACAAGAAGGCGGGGAGCGCAGCGGGCAAGATGGGTAGACCAGGTAGAACGTGATATGGCGAGCATTGGGTGTGATCGAGGATGGAGAGCGGCAGCCACAAAAAAAGTATTGTGGCGTACTATTGTTGATTATGTGTTATCTTAAATGTGAAGTAGTGCAAATGAATGTATGTAAGAAGCAAACAGTGATATTGTTTGTCTTCATCTTCCCATGCAAAAGACACCCTGGCAAATTTGCTTGAAGATAAATTTTCAATACAATTAGTTGATATATCAGAATCATGAACTACTTACGCTAATTAGAAATCAGAGTATTACAATTTTGACTAATTCCAGTCAGTATCCGAATAGCTGTCAAATGTGGTCGACAATCGTGATCCAGTTTACTTCGTTTATGTTTATGTTAACGATAGGCGATAGACCTCGGATCACTGCAGCAGATCAACAAATACTATAAATAACCCGATGAGCTGTAGTAAACTAAACTTGTTTGTTGGTATTCCAGTAACTGCCATACACATGACAGATGCTGTAATAAATACAGTATCAAATGATTGTTTTTATAAGAAATAATATTGATTAAATTGTTGCAGGATAAGGAAGATTTGCGACGCAGTTTCTTTGATCTCGCTGAACGTCAGCATAAGGATTCCAACGCGAACCAAATTCAAGGGGACAGCAGCAATCTGTTGCCACCAACACTGATCATTCCGGTAATCAACTGTCCGGATGGTGATGGAATGGACGATCCGAAAACACCCGAGAATAACATCGAAGCTGTCGGTCAATCACTTGCGGTGAGTACTTTTAATGTTCCGTCATGATAGGAAAATTACTGACGATGATCGAAACAGGTTCCATTCGATCGGACTTCCGCTCTGCGAAAATCCTGGGAAGGATTCAAGGACATCTTGAGTTCAGCTCGCAAGGATAAAGAAAAGGACCCGCGCACAGTGGAGGCCGAAAAATTTAACCTAGATGCCGAGTCCACCCTGGAAGACGTAATGAAAGAGATCATCCAGGAAAAGAAAATTTATAACGCAGCCTGGATTGAATCCAATAAAGGAAAAGGATATCAGGTAGGAGATGATGATGAACGCATCGAAGATACGAATTACAAACTTGTTTCAGATTACGTTCTCTATAGAATCTGGTAACAAATGTGACGATCTGATTTACCTGCTCAGTTCCTGGGGAGTGGGAGAACGGTTCAACTCGACAATCTCCATCGCCTCTTGCACGCTATTCACCGAGCAACCACAGGAAGAGGAAGCAACTTCGGAGTGAGTATATAAGCATTAAAAACTTTTCAGTGTCCACAGTTCCACTGTTCCAGTACAGTCGACAAAATTAAAATCGTGCATTAAGTATGTACTCATGTCCATAACTAATTTAATGAAAGTAGGTATAAGAATGCAACACAATTTAAAAAAAAATGGAATCTAAACAGAAAACTAATGAATACTAATACGATTCGCAAACAATTGTGAAATATTACTTATTCTAATAGATTTCTATCCCAACGTTTTCAGAGCAAATGCCAGCAAAGATGGTGGCTGGAATAATTTTCTGTCGTCTGTGCGGGCTCGCCTAAACGTGGCACAGATCGTCGAAGAGGTCAAACACGACGCCACTATAACATTCGATTTCGTCTCAATGATTGTCGTTGCAAGGTAAGCAGTTTTCCTACTTAATTACTACGTAACCATTCATTGCGACTATCTATAATGTAATCCAGTATATTGGCCGCATTTGGACTGATTGAAGATAGTACGTTGTTTCTGATCGCAAGCATGCTGATCTCTCCGTTGATGGTGAGTATGCTAGTAATGCGCCTGAATGTTGATATTCATCATTGATGTACTTTTTTCTTCCAGGGTCCAATCATTGCAAGTATCTTTGGAACTGTAATCAAAGAAAGAAGCCTCCAATTGATGGGAGTAAAAAACGAAATGATCGGAATTTCGTTGACCATTTCTGTCGGGTTCATTTTTGGACTGATTGTGTGTAGTTTGGATGAAAGGTACGGCGTGGGTGAAGGAATCACCAATGAAATGCTAAGTCGGTGTGAAGTGCACTCCCTGCTAGTGGGAATCGCGATTGCATTGCCCTCGGGAGCGGCCGTGGCAATTGCAATTCTAGGTGAAAACATCGGATCACTCGTTGGGGTGGCCATCTCAGCTTCCTTGCTGCCACCTGCAGTCAATGCGGTAAAGATTGTTACATTTGATGAATTCAATCTTTTTTTTTTTATTTAAGAAAAATGTGTTTTTTGCAGGGTGTTTTATGGGCACTTTCTGTTCTATGTTTCGTTCTTGGAACACCCGATGAACGTTATAGTGCTGTAGTGAAAACTAACATATATTCTGATAACCAAACACTTGAACTCTTCTCACTTGGCTGCATGAGCATGTGTCTTACCTTGCTCAACGTCATCTGCATCTATCTGATGGGTGTTATATTCCTCAAGGTAATGCATTTTGCTCTACAGTTTATGATTTTTTACTGAGATTCCATAATTCTCAGATCAAAGAAGTTGCTCCGATCGTTCCTAAGGATCAGAAACAATTCTGGAAGCACGATATTAAGATCGCTAGAGATTACAATAGGACACTGCACTCCACAGACGGAATGTCCATGAGCAAGCAGCTGATCCAAGAATTGACTGCTCTTCATAACCAAGATCAGGATGGACGAGGATTTGGTTCAGAGTTGAAGTTAAATACCATCACCCGAAATCAGCACACCTGGTCTCCAAATCACAATTACCACCAGAGAGAACATAGACCGACCATACAAGAGCTCGAAGCACTCTACCTCAGTCTGTCAGCTAATACTGGCGAGAGTCAGTATCACTATTCGACACACCATGCTGCCCATCCGTTTGCGAAGTACGAAAGAATGAACTAAATAAACATTACAAATGAAGACCTAATAAATGATCCTAACACAAACTATTCACAGGCTTCCTGCATCTTATATTCGTTCATCGAAACCATGGTCACCGTCAAAACTAAACGAAGACGTATGTTTGGCAATAGCATTTCATAAACTTAACATTTCATGAGCCTTCACTTATTCATTGCACAGGGTCAACCATCGTCCCCAACCGGGCATAAACGAATGGGTTCGCACCCAATGGACATCGGACATCATCGGCTTCAGCGATTTTCTGATTCGATCCGCAGCACATCGGCCCCACTATCGAAAATCCTGGAAAATGTCCCCAGTGAAGGGATTTCTGGTATTCGACCAGGCTCAGTATTCGGCGAAGGAACCTCCCGACGAAATTCCATCATGGGCAGGCCTTTCAAATATAGTTTGAAAAAGTCCAACAAATTTACCGTCACCCCGGCCTTCGATCCTGCTGCCAAAAAGTGAAATGTTTAAAGTTACTGTCTCGAAGTAAAATGAAGAGGATGCGTCTACTTAGGAATCATCTGCTTCCGTTTATTGTTTTATCGAATGTATATTATTTGTAGTTGTTTGTCAATGTTGTATGATGAATTTAAAACAAATTTACATTCTAAGATAACAGATTTACAAATCTGTGCGCCTTAAAGTCGGTCGAAAATTTAAATTTACTGCAAAACTTTTCATTTATCCATACATGTTATCACTCACTATCCGAAGAAATTCATTCTTCTACTATTCTGCTGACGACGGCTTTTCTGTAAGCAATTGTCCAACTTTCTTCCGAAATCTGAATTGACTGGTAGATGGCAAGTAGGACCGCCATTGATATGCAGCATTGCATAATCGACACAGTCTACCAATCCATCATTGTTGCAATCTTTACCATATTTCTCCATGTACTGCGTCATAATTTTCGTCGCACACTCATACTGATTTGCACAGTCTTCGTACGCACCCCATCGGTTCGGATCATCTTGTGTTTTCACTACTTTGCCCGCATCGATCCAATACGCACGCGAAATTGAGAAAGGTCCACAATACTGCAAGTAAAATACTATTTAATTTCAATTTAACAGCTAACCGCGTATATCATGATGACAAACTCCTTGTCCACACTGCAATCGACTGCTACAACCGGTTGATGCTTCGCAAATGCAACGGAAGCACGAAGAGTTTAGGTTCGAAAGGAAGATTCCGTCGATCATAACGATTACGCAAAACAGAACCAACAACTTTAGACAGGCCATCTTAATCCACAATTGCACTACTTAAGCGATAGTCAGTACATTACTAACGCCAACTAAAACTTATTGCCGATTATTTGTTGTTTATACATGGCCAGCTATGTTTGATTGCAGCTGTCAATCATTCAATTCTTGTTTATAAATTAAATCCTTCTGTACTTTATTCGAAAAATGATCGATAATTTGATACAACAAAGGGTGTGTTTTTAGAGTGTCACAACTTTCTTTTGAATGAAACGCACAAATATGTAAAATTTGGCTCAAATTTGTTTTAATTGAAAAATCAATTCATGACAATTATTTTTGAATATGTTTTCGGGCATATGGCATATACATGGAATGAGAAGTCCCGAGCCTAACAAAGAAAAAGTCGATTTTTTACCGTGAAAGCTTTCTTATTCTTCAGTATAATCTCCATTTAGAGCGATACACTAGACCCGTCAGTCCTCTCACATTTTGATGTCCTTTTAAAAAAAGATTTGTTAGGGCCTACAAAATAGACTTCCCTTTCTGCAAAGATTTCTGCAATCGACGAAAATTTCTTTCCCTGAAGAAACCTTTTCAGGTTTGGAAATAGATAATAGTCGCTGAGGGCCAGGTCTGGAGAATACGGAGGATGGTGTACCAATGCGTACCGCAAATCATTCAATTTCATTTTTTTATCGAGACATGAAACTTGTTTTTTCATAGTTTGATGAAAACTAGAACTTGTCTAACACGATCAGCTGTTATTCAAACACTAGTGGATAAATTGTCATGATATTTGGTATTGGGTCATCTATGCAAAAATATACACGGTTTGAAACTATTTATCTCTTTTCTGTGAGAGGCTCGAGACTTTTCATTCCATGTAGTATAATGGATACGATTTTTGAACACTTTCACGCACAAATCGGAATATATTTCAATGATAATACGCTCAATATTGTTCTCCAAAGCATCCGAAGCGTTGTTCTCGTTTGCATAAACCAGCTGAACAAAATTCCTCACGTTACTGGTGAAATACGTTTCAAATTGAAAATTTTCAATGGCAAATGAACGTCATTTATGTCAGTTACGTAGTGGCCGTTTCATGTAAGTTTCCCATGTATTAAATAGATATTTCTATAGTAAGAATGTTTCAAATTCATCTGCGAGTAATGTATTTCCGGACAGTTCATGTTAATGTAATTAAAATCGCTTAACGCTTAAAAAATTGCTGCTAAAGTGAAGTGGCACTATTTGTATTTTCTTGAAAGGGAATCTGTAGCATTAGGCTTATTAGCAACATTCTTGAAGACGGAATCAAAAAAGCTCTTCCAACGGCCATTCTGCAAGTGGAGGAATAACTTCTCAATGTCTTGTGAACATTTTGCTGGTGAATTTCCTCTTGGGAATTTTAATCTTTTGTTGCATTTCCATATCATCTGTGAGTTTGGTGATAAAGCTATTAGCAGCTATTTAGGCAAAATTTCGTTGTTCAAGCGGTGAACGATTAGCTGCCCCACGAAGAGACTACCAGTAAAAAATATGTATTGCAATAGGCGTCTTAAGTTCAAATAACTGAATAATGAGTTAAAACAATCAAGACATTTTTGCTTTCATGCACACAGATAACTTTGCTCATTGAAATGTTTCATTTTTTGCTTATGGTGTATGACATTGCTCAGCTGTAACGTTTCATTACTCGTTTGCGGTGCGTGTCTTTGCTGGATGCCATTGCTAAACTGCCAGCACGATGAATCAAAAATGACAGTTTAGTTAACACAACAGTCGATTAGTTGTACCAAACTTTAACCAATCAAATTCAGAAAAAGAACTCAAATGTTAGTTGTTTTGCGATCGTTGGCTTTTTCGTGCGGTTTTAAAATCGTTGTGACGTGTGATTACTATTCGCAACGTTGTCAACGTTAGTTCGAGCTCCATAATCAATTATGCTTACGAAATAATGTAGTACTGGCTGAGATGCGACAATCCTTACGAAGAACGGGTAGCTAACCACAATGCACTATGGTTCGAAACGGGAAATTAGCGTGACAAAAATATTTTCACTATTAAATATTAGTTTTTTGTAGTTGGTGTCTTCACAAAAGTTATTTGTAATCAAATGGCGCTCCTTTTGATGAAGACTTTCTACTTGAAGACCCAAGTAGCAAACATTGTTCTAGTACTGAATTTATTAACTCTTCTCGCAAGAATTATGCGATTGAAAAAGCGCACTTTTCTGGTATGATGTGCAACAAGCTTCTTGTTTCATATGTTCCACAACAGTAATATTTGCGAAGAGGAAACCGGAATTTAAACTCCTCAAATGATCTTGTCGTACAGTCAGTTAAAAAACCGGATATGTAACTTAATCCATTCAGGTTTTTGAGTTGGTTTCACAAGCAGTAATATGAATGAATTTTACATTCCTTACAAAACGTGTTGAATCAATTGTCTAACTTATCTAACAAAAATAACCGATATGGAGCAATTGTGAAACCTGCCAATTATAACAAGTTTTAATTGTTACTTGGGTAGGGTGGTCCTCATTTAGATTGAAATCTGATATCTAACGTTCTTAATTGAACTCAAAAATGATTTTGTTGTACAATAAAGTTGTAGTAAATTTTATTTTGAGCAACTTTGTTGAAACGAACACCTCTCCAGCTCTTCATTTGATCGAGTTACATTAATTTTCCCGAGTAAAAGTAGGGTGGCTCCTGAAAAATCACTTTTTTTTTCTAATTCTAAAATTGTCTTCAGAAGAGTTGTTCTTTTTCATATGAGCTACCAGTAAAAAGTTATGATTGTTTTTTCATCAAAAACTAGTCAAGCTTCAAATATCAATATTCACTAGATACCAGATCGATAAAAATGTATCCTATGCGGTTCCTGAAAGGTCATAATATAAGTAAAAATTTAAGAGAAAATTGGAAGGGTGTTATTTTTTAAACTTTTTTAAATTAGTTTTAAAAATACCTTCCAAAACACTCAAAAACATTGCATAAATCCTAAACGCCTTAACGTATCAATATACTTCCTTCAGCAAAATAATAGTATTAAATTAGTTCTACAAGTGTTCCATACATTGTATGTTCGAGAAATGAGACACACAAAAACTATAACCTCCTAAATGTCCCTGACTCAACTTTATTTTTCGACACATCCATGCAGCGCGAAGTGCGTGGAATCCCGGAACACCTACGCTCGTTGGAAATCCCAAAAATATTTACAAGTAAGTTCAGGCATATTGGGCCGTATGAATAAAATGTAGTAAAGTCTGTTGTTTGTAGTATCTTCTCAGAAACAAAGTCCACAGAGTTTGGTATGAATAAAAAACAAGTTTGAACATGCAGTTAATGCTACTCCCGAATTTAAACATTGACTGCATACCATATCGACACAGAGCCGGAAAAGCTGGTATAAGCATGCACAAAGCAAGAAACGTACTTACATTTGTAAAAATTTCTGTACTTCACTTTATCAGCAAACATACGAGTAGCAACCTCTAGAGCTACCTACCGAAAACTTGTAGTAAATACTACAGCTTGTAGCATGTTTTGACAGGAACGTGATCCACACGTAGCTTTTACTACCGAAATTCAAGCATGCTTCGGTAGGTAGCTCCAGAGGTTGCTACTCGTGTGTTTGCTGATGAAATGAAGTAGACAAATTAAAACCAAACCAAACGTGTTTTACTCTGTGGACTATGTTTATGAGAAGATACTACAAACAACAGACTTTACTACATGTTATTCATACGGCCCAATGTTTCGGTCTCCTTTAGGCTTCAAGAACCTGCATCTGTTTATATAGCAGAGTTAGCAGCAGTTCATTATAGTTTGAGTGTAATCGTCACATTATCTCCAAACCATTATTTTCTTTTCACAGATAGTCTGAGTGCAATTGAAGCTATTCGCTCAAACGCTGCTGGCAAATATGAACCTTTTTTCTTGGGCAAAATAAAACAGTGCCTGAACGTCATATTGAATAATAATTATCAAATCACAATAGTTTGGGTCCCGGCTCATTGCTCCATTCCAGGCAATGAAAGAGCCAATATTTAACCAAACGTGGTGCTATTGAGGGTGAAATTTATGAGAGACCGATTGCTTTCAACGAATTCTGTAGCACGTCTCGCCAAAGAACACTTGCCAGTTTGAAAGCTTCTTGGGATAAAGATGATCTGGATCGGAGGATGCACTCAATTATTCCTAAAATATAGACAAAGGGATGGTTCAGGGGACTGGATGTGAGTAGACATTTCATTCGTGTGATGTCCAGACTCATGTCCAATCACTACACGTTAGATGCACATCTCCTTCGAATTGGACTTTCCGAGACTAATCATTGTGCTTGTGGCGAAGGTTACCGCGATATTGATCATGTCGTTTGGACATGCGTGGAGTATCGTGATGTCAGATCTCAACTAATAAATTCCTTGCGAACCCAAGGTAGACTATTCAGTGTCCCAGTTCGCGACATTCTTGTTTGTCGTGACCTTCCTTCCATGAAACATTTTTATCATTTCATTAAGTCCATTTGAGTTCCAATTTAAGTTTTATTTTATGTTAGACTGTTTTCTCTTCCATGAGTTTAACCAATAGCCAACATATATGATATTGAATAAAAGTGATGAACTGATACAGACAAACCAGAAATAGTTATAAGATCATGTACAAAATGAATGCATTTCATTTAATGTATTTTATAATAGCAACTCGCTTGATAAAAACAGTGTTTAGATTAGCTAATGAATACCGACATAGTAATATGATATTCGAAATTTATTAGGTTTAAAGTACTATGTATTGTGGATGCCACGGCGAAGAAAAACTTATATATATATATATATTGCATATGAAATAAACGTATTTATGAAAAAAAGAACTAATCGGCTAGAATACAGATCTCATATCGAAAGCAATGTAAACCCTAACATTGTATTGAGAAATATCGATACAGCCATAAATAATTTAAATATGCATTATTGAAGTTCCAAAAGCTCAAACTAAATTCCATTCACCTTCATCTACATCAATATCAACGTTCTTGTAATCCTACTATGGAATAGTTGAGAACCTTTAAAAGGAAATTAAACATAGATTCACTGAACAAATCAATCCATATTTTGAATCTTTCTAAGCTTCTATACTGTTTCTCAGAAACCATTTTCAGCTCTCAAAAAAGGAACCCAAATACTCCCTGCAAATGGTGGATAAGATCAAAGCCGACCACTCTTCCAATTTTGTGAGTCCTATTGACATCTCACAGAAATATGAGCTATACGACAAGTATTGTTTCAAGATGACATTACTGAGACAAATTGTGTTGAAACAAGGACAATCATTAGCAAACTTGAAAACATAAAGACTCCTAAGAAAGTTCATTTTAGTAAAACATTTCCCTATGTTACCTTATTCAAAAACGGTTTTCCCTGGGTTTTCCCGGTTTTCCCGATTTTCCCGGTCACTTGCCACCCTGACTTAAAGAGTAGCGCATATAGGAATTCAGCGATCGAACATGATAATTTCAGTTTTCATTACACCCAAAACTTCTTTTATATAAGATTTGTTTGTTCCGCGATTGATCTGATATAATTTGACCTGTTTATATAATTTTCTATGTTCCATTTGATTTCATAACGGTAGTAATAATAAAGAAAGAATAAAATTTTCATAATGGAATCTGTTTTTAACTAAAAACTGTTATTTGTTATCACATGCTACAATTAAATAGTTAAAAGCATAAGTAGTACAATTCATCGTAGCTCTTCGTGAACGTGATCATAACGTTTTCAGTTCTTCTTCTTATCATTGTCATTATTCACACCATCCATTCGCCAAATAACCTTCTCGCGTAGCGTTTTCGGATTTCCGTCGGTAGCCGATTTGACCTGCATCACTACCGTTTCCAGCCGAATGGGACGCGTCTGCTGAAAGCGATCCTCTTTCTCCGTATGGTTATGTGTCACATTGTTGCTAAACTTGTTCTCCGTGTTAGTCGTCTCAAACACCGTCTGGTTCACAGGACTTTTCGGTCCCTCCAATCCATTGTGGTACCGCTTTTTACTTATTGTTATTGTTTCATTTTTCGTATTATTCACATTTTCCAATCGCTCTATTTTGATTTCTTCTGTTGCATATAGTTCCGCATTTTTCTTGTGATTGGACTCTACCCGTTTATCGTCAACCGCATCATTATCATGGTTGTTCATCAAAAAGTCACTAATCTCAAGAAAAAACTTGGCCGGTAGATTATTCCCGTTGATTTGAAGCATTGAGTTTGATTGCATTCCCTGCTGTGGTTCCTGTTCCGTACTCTCTTGATTGGTTAAACTTGGTTGATTGCTTTCTTGATTTGGAATTCCAAACAATTTCAGTATGGAACTACGAAGCATAGCTGCCATGCTTGTGGCTTTGAGTGTGCTTAATGACGATTCCGGTACTTGAATTTGGAAATTTTTAACATGCAGCCGAATGTTTGTTTCGCCGTTTGTTTGTCTCTGATCATACCTCACGTCAACATCTCCGTCGGCGTCGACCTGTCGATTTCTTTTTCCAACCGTTCGGAATTCAGATTCACTTTCAGTCGATACGAATACGAGTAATGTGATCAAGGTAACACAAATTAAAATCTGTACTAAAATCTGCATT
This sequence comes from Malaya genurostris, assembly GCF_030247185.1. Taxonomy (NCBI): domain Eukaryota; kingdom Metazoa; phylum Arthropoda; class Insecta; order Diptera; family Culicidae; genus Malaya; species Malaya genurostris. The sequence continues at coordinate 218,299,918 of NC_080571.1, read as the reverse complement.
GCTTCAGCAGGAATTGTTTATGATTACTTGAAAGATTTGCAGTTTTACGAACTATAACATTGAAATGACCCGTACGCTTCGACACGATATTGCACTGGCGAACCCGTTTGTCTAAATAGTAAAAGTTTGATTACTGCACGACAGGTTGAAACGAAATACACGCCCGGAGCAACACTGACGCCTAAAGACAACTCACCAAAAGCTTCGTTTGACGAGCAGCTGGTTTCGGAACCCGGGAACTTTCTGTCGCCGCGTGTCGCCTCAGGTGACGGTGAGAAAAATTGTTACCGAAATACAGACGACAAAGCGGGAAGGAAAATAATTAATCAGCCGCGTGCCGAAGCTCTCGTGTCATGCTGGGAGATCAGCCTACGCCTTGCGCTCAGCATTTTTCGAACACATTACTGTTGAACACGAATTTTTAATAGAATTGAATTTTAATAGAATGTGCGTGACCGACATATTAATGTAAATATGTATATCATAAGATGAGAAATATCAACATTTTGGAATCGAAGGTTACTACATTCCAAAATCGATATCCGGTTTTTGCACTCAATGTTCTTATCCGGTTTTTGCATTCAAAAATACTTAAACGTGTTTTCCAAACTAATGGCGTTTTTCATTGAAAAACACAGGTGGCGTGGATTGCTCTGGTTTTGCACTTTCGAGCAGAAATGGCAATAAAACACCGTCAGAATATTGCATTTCTAAAGCACTGAAAAACAAAAACGGCAGAATGCTCAAAATCCACAAAAGGAATGTAACGCCAGGGTTTTGTTTTGTTTGCAATGTTGAGTTATTTAAACAAGAATAAACCGGCATCTAACATATCTAGTGAACAAGACATTTCATTTCCCGACAGTATACACCAGCCATAATTACATTTCAGGGAATCATTCTTCATGGAGAACTCGCAGACTATAAAATCGTTGCCATTGCTTTTTCTTGATCTGTGGGTTTCAGTTTTTGCTTTGATTAAACTTATGCCGCTTTTGTTGTAGCATTAAACCGGTGTAGTGTAGCACTAACTATACTAGCTCTAATTTGGGTATAATCAAAGCACCCCTACAACGGTGTGGTTATTATGTTTCTGTTGATTTTGTTATAAGTCATCAACCACAAATTACGTCACGTCAAACATCCAAAAAGATAGCCCCCTTCTCTCCTCCATGTCACAATTGATTTTGAAATTTGAAAATTGCAAAGCCCCCCCTCAACAACTACGCAACTTTTGACATTAAAAATGCCTTACTCTTCGCTATACTGGGCCGGGTGTAAATTAAAAGTTTCAAAAATAGCCGCGTAACCTTTTTCCGTCATAATTTTGAATCGATTCGGAAACTTTTAACTTGAACATATATGACAACGTCGTTTCAGTATTTCAATAGCATACTATTGAAAAAATGGTTATACCGACCTATGTTTTCATCCACCAATCCCAGTTGTACAAATTGACTTCATTTTCTTGTTCGATATAGGAGGCTTTGCGTCATGCATAAAAACACCGCCTCATTCTGTGTAGTGTGAATCCTCTCCATTCTGTGTAGTGTGAATCATGTGTAGTGTGAATCCTCTATCTATAAATATATGCTGCAAATCATTTCTTGATTTCAGTTGATGCTTGACTGTGAATGAAACAAGTAGATTGTATATGCGTTCGCCCGTTGGATTGTCGCTTTTGCTTACTCTTCACTTTCTTGCGTAACCTTTTTCTGTCATAAATTTGAACGCTTATAACTCATTAATTTGTTGATGTATTCATATAATATAATTTAACTACCAATCGATTCGGAAATATTAAACTTAAACTTATGAGGTAACGTCATTTAAATATTTCAATTGCATACCATTAAACAATTGATTTGAATATAATATAATAACAATACCAGCGCGTGAATGATGTCATCCCCTCCTTTGCGAAGAATGAACTATCGCACAAAAGGAAATCTATTTGGGCATATAAATTCATTTCTGCTTTAGTTAACCCCATGCTGTGAGCAGGCATGCCTCGTAGGCCGATAAAGGTGTTTGAATAGTGAGTGGATGAAAGTCACTTCCATTCGCTCGTTGGATAGTTGCTTTTTCATGAGTACTGTGTGTTCAGTATAGTATAGTGTCGTCGGTATAGTAGTATTTTATTTTGGTTCTCTGGTAAATATCAGGCCAATTTAGATTTATCGGCGATAGATTTTTCGGATTTAATTTGCATTTGTTCCTCGATGATTTGTTGATGGATTTTCCTCATTTAAATGATTCGAAAGCTTCAATATTGTACGCCTAAAAATGTTTCAATTTGTCAACATTACATACTTAAATCTCGGTTACATACTTAAATCTCCATTCCCATATGAATAAAACGGTGGCGCGCAAATGGATTCAGTATAAAGTTGTGTTATGATGATAATCATAGATACTTCTTTTTCATCAAATGTGACTGAACAAGTTGTTGTCCCATCAGGAATTAAACGTTTCAAAAGATTCACAATTAGATTCTGAAACTTGTCCAAAAGCGGCCTCCTCGGTTTAGTAGTATAAATGTGTTCCACAGGCTTACATATACAGTACAATTAGATGCAATATCATATAGTATCAAAGATAAACTCAAGGTAAGCTTACCTGCGGTTTTACAATGTATCGTTTGAATAGGAACCCTCGTAGAGTATGGTTAACCGCCAGTTTCAGTTCAATTATTATTTGCTTCAAAACAACAAGCGTCTGATGGCTACACGCGTTGTTACTATGACAATGTTCATTCATGTGTTAATAACATCAAGTTACAATATGAACAAAATTTCGGAATTTTTCGTTCAAATTTCTAAAATCTTCTCTTGGATCGAAATTTTGAGTTTATAAAATTAATAAGTTTGTACGTGTTTCGAAAATTATCATCATAAAATAAAATCGTTTCATTTGTCCAGGTTTAAAGTTTTAGGTTGTTTGTATCTAAAATTGAGCTTTCAAGTAACTTTGATTTCATCATAATTGACTTCTAGTTTAAGGACATTATTCAAAAACCTAACAATGTAAAAATTTGTGGAAAGGGGACCAAAATTGAATAGAATCAATTATCAAGAAAGAATCTAATTGTCAATTTTTTCATTAGCTAACAATCTAAGCGCTTAAACTAGAGCAAGTTTGTGATTAGTCAATTGAATAAGTTTTTAGTTTAGTATCATTATAATCTTTATTTTTGTATTTATTATTGGGGCTCCAGAAACGTTTCATTTTTAATGTTGTTGTGCTCGGTCGTGTCTTGTATACAACCCTCTAATTTTTTTCATATCATCGAGGTACCCCTATACGAAAATAATAAAAAATGTCCCGATGAGGCTCGGAAAAAGTAGAAGTGCCCCTCATGACTCGGTGCTGGATCATCTGGAGTCAAAAAAGTCAAAGTTCATTAATTAGACAATTGTTTGTGACAAATGATGTCACTCCATTTTCTCAGAATAAACTGAACCGATTTTCACAAACTCAGATTCAAAAGAAAAACATTTGTAGTCCCATAGATTGCTATTGAATTTATTCCGATCCGACTTCCGGTTCCGGAATTATAGGGTAATATGCAAATGGAAAAAATTGTCACTCACTTTTTCCAAAGATGGCTGAGCTAATTTCCACAAACTTAGATTTAATTGAAAGGTTTAAGGGTTCCATAGCTTGCTATTGAATTTCATCTCTATCAGACTTCCGATTCTGGAATTACAAGGTAATATGTGGAAATCTATGAGTAAATGCCCACTCAATTTTCTCGGAAATTTCTTAACCGATTTTCACAAGCTAAGATGCAAATAAAAGGTTTTACTGTTCTTTTGAAAGTCCCCGAAAACTGATTCAGGTCCGACTTCCGGTTCCAGTATTACAGTGCGATAAGTGAAAAATTTTCAATTTCATGAGTATTTTTTTGCAAGTGATTGGGAAACGATGTGCAAATATTCATAAAACTTACTGATATATTAATCTAGTGGTCAGATCTTGCTAGTTCGTGGATATAGAAAACCTTCTTTGGGACTGCTAGTCCCCGGTTTCCGATTCCGAAAGCATCGATAATGGTGGGAGAAAGCTCGAAAATTGGAGCTCACTTCGATTTATCAGTAACGGTTAAACCGATTTTCCCAAATCATGATTCAAATTGAAGCTGTGATTGTCTTGAAAGATACTGTGCGATTTCATCCATATCCGACTTCCGGTTCCAAAATTATGGGGCGATGAGTGTCAAAATTTTCAAACCGTCATACAAAATAACGATGCAAAACCGGCACGTGTTGGTACAGAAGAAGAAAACACCATTGCCTTTACTCTGTTCGCAGCGTGCTTTGTTCAATTTCGTATAACGTGCAGGGTTGTCACATTTAAATATATATATATATATATATATATATATATATATATATATATATATATATATATATATATATATTTTCAAGAGAAAAATATGTAACTCTGTATCGGGAGATCAAAATTCTGTATACGAAAATGATAAGAAATTAAAGCGCAACGAAATGAAAAAGTTATAAAATCGAATGACAACTACATCTTCTTTAGATGTAGCGTTTATTGTAATGTAATTGGTAATCCTTTATTTTTACTATCCTACATTATGACCATGGCCACCATATTTCAATCTTATTAGAAGAAATTGCAGAAAACATAAAGAATTACGTTAAAATAATTGCAAGAAAACTTAATTTAGATAAACCGTCATTAGGAGATGGGACCATTTGTAGTTTTTACCATCCTTGATACTGTCTTTTATTATATTTGTACCCACTTGTTAGTAGTAACATGATAACAATTGTTTTCTAGGAAAGTATACTTTTTGCCTCTCTCATAAAGAAAAATTATGCAATCACTTGAAAAATTGGCTAGAGAAAATTGGCCCGGAGGTCTGAGTGATCTATACCATTCGACACAGTTCAATGGCTGTGTGTATGTATGTATGTATGTGTGTATGTGTCAAATCATTTTTCTCCAAGATTGCTTGACCGATTTGCACAAACTTAGGCTAAAATAGAAGCTCTCATAGTTCCATAGGTAGCATTTGAATTTCATCATGCTTATAGGGTAAAGTGTGTTTAAAATTGCACACCGTCATTTAGGCTGTGAACAAAAAACAATAACTCTGCTCGAAAGCATGGTTATTTTTGATAGATCGATGCTTATTTTCCGACACTTAAAAAAATCTTGTAAAGAAAATTCTAATATCAATTCTTTAGTTAAAATTATTTCCAGTCTAAAATAAACCCAAATAATTTTCCATCCGTCACACTGGGCCGCCGTTTTACTTAAATTTAACTACTCGACACAAAATAACCACTCAAGTGTCAGATTTCAACCAAAAGTTAAAAGTAACCGCGAAATGGTTCACAGCCTTCGAGGGACGATGCAAAAAAGGGTGAAATTCTTCTAGATTTGTTTCTTACTACGATGCAAAATAAAGAAAAATTCTGATTAACTTAACATAACTGTGATCAGTATCAAACGGGGAAAACAGATTGAAAAATTGACATGCGTATGCAATAGTGTAATGAGAACCGGGAAAATGTTACCGCCGAGACGGGACTCGAACCTGCTTCTGCTATCACATGTTGACTGAGATCGTCGTTGTATAGATGCATGACGCTGACGTGGACCCGATAGGTAGCAAAATAGATAAAAACAAAAAGCAGAAATGGAATAAATAGACGTGCGAGATCAGTGTAGTGTGTGTTCTGTTGAATTTGTTTCCGTAGATATAGGACTCTAAAAGTGAATGCCGTATTAACCAAGCACCGTCTAGTCAATTGGACTTTCCTTCATGTATTTTCATATGCAGGGTAGTTCAATTGGTAAAACAATTCCCCGGTTAGGAGTTAGCTACGGTTTCGAGTCCCGTCTCTGCGGTAATATTTTCGCGGTTCTCATTACATTATTGCATTCCCATGTCCGTTTTTCAATCTGTTTTCCTCATATCATATTCAAAACTAGCTCAAAACGACTCAACGCCTGGATAGCCAGCCTATATGTTCGATTAGCCTATATTGCTGCGCAGCCCGAGCGGCGTGCGTCGAGGATTGGAGGGATGTTTTCTATTTCACAGTCAGAAAATAATAGATTGTTTATTCTGTTCTTCTTTAAGCTTTTATTTATTTTTCTTAATTCGCAATCAAGACTTTCACACAGAGGTATCAGACTGCGTAATGGCAGAAAAATCTTTGTAGAAACCTGTTATCACTTGTTATCTTTTCTCGGTAACACTAAAGTGGATCTACGCTTCTAGTACTGTATGTTTTGTTCATGGAAAATAGCTAGTATCCCTCAGTGCATAGTTTTTCTTCCGCTTGCAACCATCAGGCTATGTGCTGACAAATCTGTTTTTCGTGCCTTTCTATCGGCCACATTTAGCGAATTTTTTTCTTATCACTATTCAACACTGTTTCACTCTTCAACACTGTTGGCTACTCTGTCAGCCACATTTAGCGAATTCTCTTTATTCTACTACGATATCGTACGCGGAATGATACTACTTGAAAAACGACTATTAACGACTATTAACGATCTTTTTCTTTTTAGTGTTCACCGCACAATGAATAAGATTTTAATCTCGTCCTCAAAAATTTCACTGACTACGCTCTAAACTACTGTAACCGCGACTTACGACTTTTTCTGAAATTGATTGCACTTGAACTCACGTGAACTGACTGTCCGACTAACTGACTTGTCTACGGATCGACCCCCGAGACTGACGGCTATTTTCCGCGAACTCTTTGAGACTGACTGGCCCCTAACTCTTCCCAACTATGGGTTTTTAGGCTCCTAACATTTTGATTCGGATAAAGCCCGTAGATTTTAGTACAAGCCGAGCTTGTGATTTCGAGTAGAAAGTTCATCCGACCTTTTCCCGAAGTTCTACCGAAAGCCGAGACCACTGTCACGATACCAGCGGCAGTAACCAGTGTCCGTGAAAAAAAAATTACTTTGTTTCTACAACATTGCTGCACTGACTAATGCCCGGAACTGTCTATGGTTTTATAACAAAGTTTCTTCAACATCGTTGCGATGATTAATGCCCGGAACTGGTTTGGTGTTATGGTTTTATAACAAAGTTGCGATGACTAATGCTCGAAAATGTGCATGCTTCTATAACAAAGTTTATACATGAAGGTTGCGATTACGCTGATATGAGAGTTTGCTTGATAAGTTTCCTTCGCAACTTCCTACTTTTTTTACAATACTATCAAATTTGAAGGAAAATTTATAAAGGGCGCTGCAACGTCTTAACAAAAACTAAAACACAAAATGTTGACATAACTGTTTACAAATTGAAATAGTTATGTTAGTTTATACCCAACGAAAGTTTCTAATCTTATTGAAATTTGAAAAAAAAAATCTTCTAGTAATACTTTCGAGAATACAAGTAATATGAGAAAGGCATCATTACACCACTAGGCGAATAAAAACAACAGTTTTTTTTCGAAATCTCTCAACCTTGTAAATTATAAACAGAAATAGTGTCTAAAAATTCACAAGGATCGGTGCGGTATTTATGAAGCTATACCACAGATCTTAAAAACGTGAATTGTGGTGAAACACTTTAAAATTCGATACAATATTTACTGCTACACTAAATTTTATACTCTATACTGACGAAATATACAATGCAGGTATAAGAAGGTAAGGTTAGGTATTATACAAAAGTTACAATAAAAATACTCGTAACTTCGTCAATTTTGCTCTAATCGACTTGAAATTTTAAACAATATTCTTGAGATATTATGCAATCAACAACGTTAAAAACAACGTTAAAACATTTTTATACCTCACAGCTATAGCAGATTATGCACGAATACGGTTTTCCGGATAAACTGACGCGATTGGTCAAAGCAACGACGGATAGAGTGATGTGCTACATCTGAGTACCTGGGACGCTGTCGAGTCCCTTCGAATCTTGGAGGAAACTACGGCAAAAACTCTCTTGGCCCTTGTTTAATATTGCTTTGGAAGGTGTAATTCGAAGAGCGAGGATCGACACGAGTAGTACGATCTCCGTACCACTCGTGTCCGTACAGCATTTCGGCCTGGCTGACGACGTTGATATTGTGATAGATTATGGAGACATACATCGGACTGAAAGCCGAAGCTAGACACATTGAACTGGCCATAAATGCGTCAAAAATAAAATACATGGGAGGAAGAGGCTTTTGAGAGGAAATACTACGCCTCTCACCACGAATATTGATAGACGGTGACGATATCGAGGTGGTTGACGAGTTCGTGCATTTGGGCTCACTGGTGACCGCCGATAATGACACCAGCAGAGAAATTCAGAAACTTATTTTGGCAGGAAATCGTGCGTACTTTGGACTCAGAAAAACCCTTCGATCGAGAAAAGTACGCCACCGCTCGAAATTGACCATCTACAAGACGCCCATTGAACCGGTTGTTTTCTATGGCCACGAGACCTGGACTATGTTGGCAGAGGATCAACGAGACCTTAGTATTTTCTGAAGAAAGGTGTTACGGACCATCTAACATAGAGTGGAGTGCAGATGGAAGACGGAACGTGGAGACGGCGTATGAATCACAAATTGCAACAGCTGCTATGAGAACCACCCATCATAGGAACAGCTAAAATCGGACGTCTACGATGAGCTGGGCATGTCATAAGGATGTCTGACGACAGCCCAGTGAAAATGGTTCTTGAATCTAATCCGACTGGTACAAGAAGAAGAGGAGCGCAGCGAGCAAGGTGGATCGATCAAGTGGAGGGTGATCTTAGAAGCATCCGTGCCTTGAGTGGCTGGCGACGAGCAGCCATGGACCGAGTTATGTGGAGACGTATGCTTGATACAGCAAAGGACATGTTCAAATAGAGCCTTTTTCCAAAGCTAGCGTCAGTATTAATTTTATTCGCAACGTATCGTGCACCAGACCCAAACGAGCGGACTATTTGGATAATTTTATTTGTGTGCCGTTCGCACAACACTATTTAACACCGAAGAAATTTCTTTCAAAACCATCTAAATGATCTCAAAGAACTGTTTATGTTCCCATTGAGTTCAACAAATCTGCAATAAGCGTGTTTCTTCTATTGCTTTCAATAAACCGAGCAAAACGAGTGAATCCTGACAGATGTGATTTCTGCAGGAGACTACACCCCACACCCAATCAGCAATTCGTAACAAATTCAAGACACGAATATGTTTCCATAACAAGTGCGGATATAAGTCTTGTTAGTAGCTACAATTTCCAACAAGTTTTAAAAAAAAGAAATAATTTAAATATGATATGTTGATCGGGCAGTAGCCGGCGATTCCGATAATGGGTCACCAGCATATCCATGAGGATCTAGAAATAAACATTCGTAAAAAGTAAGTTTCAGTCTGCTAGAGCAAAAACATGATAATTGAAGAATGTTTTGTTTGAATTGTTGCAAAGTTTCTTTTTGTTCTAATTAAAATTGCACGTGAAACAAAAAAAATATGTCTCTCTACTATATTCAAATACTAAACTGTTAGTTAAGTGAGAGTCACTCAAATGAGTTTTAAACTTGTGAGTAAAATCTCTCCGAAGACGTTTTGTTACCATCCAACCTACCCAACAAGGCTCAACATTCGCTTCTTCGGCCAATCTGCTATGAAAAATTTTCTTCCGAAAATAATGTGAGAGTCTGAGTTGAGTTCGGCTTCGTGCTCCCGAATATCATTTGCATTTTGTTAAACAATAAAAAATTGATTCTCCGCAGTGAATGTGTTGTTAGTGTCAATGAATATCTAGGGGTGCGATTTAAATGCCGCGTGTCCGAGAAGGGAAATATCATTAACCGAATTTCTTATATCACTGATCTACTCAAACCTGTTCAACAGGTTATGGACAATCTTAACCCACTTTGTAAGTTGTGCGATCATCAACAACATAACTGTATGATACAAGAACCTGGTTTTAATTATTGTTTTCATTTGTATTTGTTAATTTTTGATCACATGGCAAAATATTTCAAATTTCAATGGATTAAATCTATCACAATAAGTTATCAGTCAGAATCAATTAACCCGCGTACGATTTTTGCAGTAAAGGTTTCAGTAGGCTGGCCATTTTAAGTTTGTACCTGAAAAAAAGATCAGAATTTAACGATAAAATTAATCTCATTAATACCGTAATCATCACCTCCGCTTGTGTTTTGAATCTTTTTTCTGAGATTCACCCTCAGGTTCCGTTTCGTCCTCGCCCGTGGTATCGTGACTATCATCTTCGTCTTTCCCAATTAGCATCAGTGTAGGCTTACTGACTCTTAAAGGACTGAGTTGAGATGCGAACTTGATCGGTATTTCAGCTCCTTTATTGAAAAGAAATGACAAACTTTGTCCCAACAGGTTCACCGGGATCAACTGATCCTGGTAGGTTAGGGGAGCGGATGTCGTAGTCGTCGTGGTGGTGGTCGTTGTTGTACTACTTGGAACATTAGTTTCTTCATCCGAGCTATCATTGTCCAAAGTGGCCAACTGTGCATTTAGTACCTCTAAAAACGCTGCTCCTGCCAGCGTACTGATGTCTGATTGAGCCGGTGGCGCGGGAACGGCAATCACAATCCCATCAACGGACACGCGTACATTCTCCGTTCCATTCTGACGCTGATCGAAGACTACATCGTAGTCGTCCTCAGCACTATCGTAGTCATCATCATAAGTCAGCACCGGTGAACCACCGACCAATGTGATTGCTATAAACACTGTAATCCAAAACAACCCGTTTGTGTATTTGCACATCGCAAGGAAAACTTTCTACTATTCAGGGGATTAATTAAGTCGGACCGTCGTCTTGAAACGATCTTGTGTGGACCAGAACTTGCACCGAAATGATCATCAGAAGACCCAGCATCCCGATCGGGAACCGGGAGCGGGTCCCACTTTCATTTTGCTATCCCGCTCTACTCAACATTTTGCGGCTGTTGTTTTACCCTCCCATTCGTTTGCAGAAGCTTTCCTCCCAGAAAAAAAGCCATCTTCAGGGTTTCATAAAAGCAGTAGTTTCTCTTGCATTGCTTTCTATCGGACTGCTTATGTATCAGCATAAGTGACGATGGATGAGTTGTATGTTGAACCATTCGTCCAACGATTACCATTCTTGTTCTGTTATTTTGCAATGGCAAATTTGGGATATTTCGAAGTTCGAAAATATGAGAAAAAATCGCTATCATTGATACTAAACCTCAATCAGTATTATTTCATGACAAATACATTTTTTACATGCAATTTCTTCAAAAATTGTTTTTATCTACGCTTAGATAAAAATACAAGCGATATTCATTATTTTGCATTATATTTTTTAGTTACAAGGTAAGCTTTTCATTGATTTGCTTTAAGAATCTAAAAGAATCATGTTTTAAGAGTATCATATCATTCTCATAAGTAAGCATCATGAAATTGTATGATCAAACTAGTTATTTCCAAGCTATAAGGTTTAACAATAAGACAAAATGAAGCTTTCTTTAAAAGCACGGTCTAAGGGCACATATGCAGAAATGCTTAAAACGATCATTGATGTCCAACCTTTGGAAACCGAAAACGGATTTTCAAATCTTGCGGAATCTTTGGTAATCTCTGACGGAAATAGTGAAGATACCTCGTATGTCACTCCTCAAGGGTCTGTTAAGAGGAGATTACCAAACCACAAAATACCAAAAAGAGACACCAAAAATTACACCTTCAAAAAAAGATCCCCGTGTTAAATCTAAAAAGCCAAATTTAAAACCTTAAATTGTGCCTCCTGGTTTGTCAAATTCACAAACCAATCTAGGAACTAGCACAAGAAAAGACAATAATCCAGTGGGCTCCGTTTCAGAGGCACCATCAGGATTACTGAAGTTTTCGGAAATTGTAGAATGGATTTTCACAGCATTCAATATTTCGGAACCTCTAAAGACCATCATAACGGCATTCCTAGAACTTTTTTGAAACAGTTATCATATCAATGGCCAGTTCTCTCAGGTTTTGTAACATTTGATGGATTCCAAAAAGACGTTTGTTGAAATTATTCAACAAGTTTCTTGAGCAAAATATTGTCCCACCTGACTGGAGGCAAGTGAAAGTTATCGCCATTCAAAAGCCAGAAAACCAGCTTCCAATCACAACTCATATAGACCCATTGCAATGTTGTCCTGCATCAGAAAATTGTTCGAAAAAATATTCCTCGACGTCTCGACACTTGGGTCGAGACGAACGGTTTGTTGTCAGATACTCAGTTTGGCTTCCGTAGAAATAAAGGGACGAATGATTGCCTTGCATTACTTTCGTCTGACATCCAAATTGCCTTCGCTCAAAAGCAACAAATGGCATCTGTATTTTTAGACATTAAAGGAGCATTTGATTCAGTTTCCATTGATGTTCTTTCAGACAAGCTTCACCAAAATGGACTCCCAGCGGTTATAAATAATTATTTGCACAACCTTTTACAGAGAAACGCATGCATTTTTCACATGGTGATTTGGCAACATTCAGAATTAGCTACATGGATCTACCGCAAGGCTCGTGCCTCAGTCCGCTCCTTTGTAATTTTTACGTGAGTGACATTGACAGCTGTCTAGTAACCCCATGTACACTAAGACAATTGGCAGATGACGGCGTAGTTTCAGTTACTGGACCCAAAGCTATTGATCTGCATAAACCATTGCAAGATACCTTAGATAACTTGTCCGTTTGGGCTGTTCATCTTGGTATCGAATTCTCTGCGGAGAAAACAGAGCTGGTCGTCTTTTCAAGAAAGCATGATCCCGCGCAGCTTCAGCTTCATATGATGGGAAGAATGATTCAACAGGTTTTGACTTTCAAATACCTTGGGGTGTGGTTTGATTCCAAATGCACGTGGGGAGGACACATTAGGAATCTGATAACAAAATGCCAACAAAGAGTAAATTTTCTTCGAAGAATAACAGGATCTTGGTGGGGTGCTCATCCGGAAGATCTAATAAAAATGAATCAGACCACAATACTTTCAGTGATGGAATATGAATGCGTTTGCTTTCGTTCCGCTGCAAATTCTCATATTATCAAACTATAGCGAATTCAGTATCGTTGATTGCGAATTGCTTTAGGCTGCAAGCATTCGACACATACAATGAGTCTTGAAGTTCTGGGAGTTCTTCCATTGAAAGATCGTTTTTGGGAGCTTTCATCGCGACTGCTAATAAGATGTGAGGTACTGAATCCCCTGGTTATTAATGTCCCTGACTCAACTTTATTTTTCGACACATCCATGCAGCGCGAAGTGCGTGAAATCCCAGAACACCTACGCTCGTTGGAAATCCCAAAAATATTTACAAATAAGTTCAGGCATATTGATGAGGCTGCTGGGTTAGCAGCAGTACATTATAGTTTGAGTGTAATCGTCACATTATCTCCAAACCATTATTTTCTCTACACAGATAGTCTGAGTGTAATTGAAGCCATTCGCTCAAACGCTGCTGGCAAAAATGAACCGTTTTTCTTGGGCCATATAAAACAGTGCCTGAACGTCATATTGAATAATAATTATCAAATCACAATAGTTTGGGTCCCGGTTCATTGCTCCATTCCAGGCAATGAAAGATCCGTATGACAAAATGTAAGTAGGGACTTCATTCGTGTGATGTCCAGACTCATGTCCAATCACTACACGTTAGATGCACATCTCCTTCGAATTGGACTTTCCGAGACTAATCATTGTGCTTGTTGCGAAGGTTATCGCGATATTGATCATGTCGTTTGTACATGGGTGGAGCGACGACACGACCTGCCACTCGTCTATTAAAACTGTATCGCAAATTTAACTACCCCTTAGTAACTCGTAATGTCAAAACAAAATTGCTTGGAAAAATATTCAAACTGGCAGCACAAGTTGATATTTTATTGATTTTGAATGACAGTTACCATAACCTTGGTTATTGTATATTGAAGACTTAAGAAATGAAACTGCAAAACGGGTATATTATTACGAAAAAATTAGAATGGATTCAACGGTTCAAGTGGAAGATCCGTTTTATGCAGTTACAAGTTCTCCAGCATCATTAGCTGTTAGAGCAGTGGATCAGTCGGTCTTGGTGTAGTAATTCTGGCCACATTTGTGGTTTGAAATTAGTCAATGGGTACGACTACAAAGTACTACTGTATTTGAAAAGAATACACGGATTTTTCATTCAAAATAATTATGCCATGCTACTAACGATAAATAATGATACCTCAAATGAAATCTACTTGAAGGAAACGGACATACAAAAATCTACACTGATATTGAAATGATCGAATGTACTGCAGAAGCTTGGACTCAAAATCCTTTTGTTTTTTTTTTTTTTAATTCAATAATATAATATAATATTAAGGCACACTGCTTAAGCGCTTTTGTTTTTATTCGTCACTGTATTTGTCATTCTCCTCAGATAGTTTAATGTACGTAATAGTATGAAATAAAATTAGAAAATGATTTTTAAGCGTTTCCTTCAATTCTCATTTATTCATTGTATTGAAATATGTTAGTTTTTGAGATTTTCTAAAATGCACAATGTTAAGAAAGAAGAAAGAAACCGTGTAGCATGTTATAATTAGAGCTAGAAATATATCCTACTCCAAAACAAAACATGCGATTTAGTGGACCATATTTATCCACTAATCGAGAATCCGATTGTATTTCATTTAAAAGAATTAGAGAACACCCGTTGATTTTGATAATGAGGTTCCCTATAAATCTCAGATTAGACTTCGTATCTTTCAGGGTTGTTGGGACTTTTCATAAACTATTCAATATTACAAACATATTTATTTAGATTAATTTAATTTTGATATAAAATTAGGACCTCTACACCATTTAGAAAATTTCTTGACTTTCTACATGTTGTGAGTTGTTGATGTTGTTTATCGCTAGTAATCAGGCTGAGAATTAATGAAAATATAGATGAAATCGTGTTGATAGTTTTCTGTTTTCGTTTAATCTGGAATCTTCTTCATGAGCTAGTGAATCCGATATTTAAAGCCGATTTTTAGAATGCACTCTTTATTGTTAGACCTGGAAAATATAGTTTCATTAGAGCGATGAATATTGAGATCTAGCAGTTTTATTCGTGTTCCAATCATCGCATCTACATTTCATTTCCTTAAATCCGGTAAAGAAAATAACTTGTTGAATAAATATACTACAGTTTGCTGAAGCTTTCTGTACTAATCACTTTCTATATTCGCAATGAGCTGCATATTGAAATTTGTTTTTGTTTTTTTAAGGTAACTTGGTAACTAGCTCATAGCAACATGACAGTGTTGCTCGAGAATTTTTCTTTTGTTATTTACAAGGGGCTGTTCAAAAAATGGCAATTGGTGGTAAATCGCTTACAGACACTTTTTATTCCATTTTTTCTTCGGAGTGTCTGGTCGTGTCGTCGGGTGGAGTATCGTGATGTCAGATCTCAACTAATAAATTCCTTGCGTACCCAAGGTAGACTAAATGTATGTAATGTCGAAATGTATTAGGTTTAAAGTACTATGTATTGTGGATGCCACGACGAAGAAAAACGTATGTATATTGCCTATGAAATAAACGTATTTATGTAAAAACACGTTCATTATAATATCTACAACAAATATGTGACATAAAAAGATAATACTGACTATTTTTATTTACAGTGAATCAAAAAATTTGCTTATTTCCACCCCTGGTTTGAACATTAGCTGGAAGAAACGGTGGCTAAGCCCTTCGTTTGCGTATTTGTTTTTCCAGGTTTTGTGATCCTACACGGAACGACCGAAATTAGCTCTGCGCCTAATTCGTATTACTGTTTTTGAATTAGTTGATTTTAACAACAAAATTTCCAAAATAACTATAAAATTAGTTAAAATTTAGAATTTACTGTGCTGAAAAAAACTCTTATTTTTAGAGAATGTGTTTAGTTGGCGAATATCCTGGACACAAGCCAGCAATATTTCAATCTAACACGAAATTCTCATTGACAACTAATTCCGTTATTGAAATCAGAAAATTTGATTCTATTTATCTATCACCGTCATTACTGAAGGACAGCACAAAGAAAACAAAAATTAAATTGGTTTTATTAACAAGTTTATTAGCCAAAAACTCATGAGAAGTGTCAAAGCAAAACAATCCATTAAAAAGATAAAAAGGACAGTCTTGTTGAAACTTTTTGCAAATTGTTTAGATGTTTTTCGCATGTGTTACGATATATCCATATATAAATTTCTAAACCGATATGTAAAAATGACGTAAACTGTTAGTGGAAAGTGTATTTATTCAGAATTTGTACGCATTTGAAGCAATTGTGGGTAACAATGTTTTTACGCGAAACAGTGAAGTGAGTTTCGAATGTTGCACTCTAATTGTACACGTCAAATGATGTTTTTTGTATCTTCTAACATTCCGGGCTACGTCGTCCGGTGTGCTACTTGTATTCGGTTTTTGTTTTCCGAGAGCTCAAAGTTTTCAGTGGGAGAGTCGAATGAAGAAAACATCGATTTCGAAGTAAAATTTTCAAAAGGAAGTTTATGTTTCGCTTATGTCTTTTTCTCCAATACAACATCGTTTTTATACCTGCCAATATAGAAAAGATAACCGCGACTGAAATTTTTTTCGGTAGTAGTGTGCCATCTAGTGGCTAGTAGTCATTACGGTGTTAACGTTTTTTCGGTGACAGAGCGCCATATAGCTGCAAATTGCAGAAACCAATTCAACCATTTATGTTGGTTGAAAACAACGTTTTATTTTTCTAATTCAACTAAAAAATTAGTTGAATGGATATGAAAAGTGACAGCACGTTTAATTGGTGAATTCAACTAAAAAAATAACCATTTATATAAATATTTTATTATTATTAAGGGAACTAGAATTAAAAAATCTAAATCAGCAAAAGTAAGATTTTTTTAGTTGACTCAAAAAATTACTAACCAAAATCAGAAAAAAAATTTTTTGCCAAAATGCTAATTTCGGTCTTTTCGTGTATTAGGATCATTAAATGATGAAACACAGGTGTTCTTTCATTTCGTTGTAATGACAGTCAAAACTGTGTCGACGTTTTTTAAAAAAAATTCTGTGAATCCGGCGACAAAAAATGGTTTGATGACATCGAATTGCAAGCATTATTGGATAAAGACGACACGCAAATAAAAAGAGAGTTCAGTCTACAAGTTATATAAATGATTCAGAAGTGTGATTAGTAGAATCCGCATGAACTGACCGAGAGACAAATGAAGAACCGGAAAGCGACACGTGGAATGAACGATTGGAGCCGAGCAATTGCCAAAAATCGATCAGAATATAGAGACAAACAGAAAGTCTTTGGTGAGAAGTGCTTGATTAAGTCTTTGGTGAGAAGTGCTTGATTAAATTTACACTACATTTAGATCTAAATGTCTAAATTAATTTTAGTAATATGAAAAATACATCTGTGCGAGTAATGCGAGTAAGCTACACGCCAGACCTAGCCCCATCCGACTATCACTTCTTTGCCTCGTTGGACCACACACTTTCGGAGCAGCGCTTCGATTCGTTCGAAAATTTTCGAAAATTGCTCATCCGGTGGTTCAACACCAAAGTACTCAATTCTTCTGGAAATGTGTTTACAAAATGCCAGAAAGATAGCAAAAATGGAAAGGAAACGAAGGAAAATATTCAGAGAGAAATAACTATACCGGTTTACTTTCAATGATTGTGTTTAATTTAAATAAGAAAAGGAAGTTCGAGGTAATTTGAGAAAAACTAGAATATTATTGGGAGCCACTATTCAGCAATTTTATTAAAAGGTGTCACCTTAAATTCCAGTCACATCTCAATTCAAACCAATGCTATCCAAAAGTCGATATTTTCAGATCTCGATGATCAACGTTACATACTTTTCTAAGAAAATGCATCCGAAAATAATTTTGGATATTCAAAACTTCAAACGTTTACCGATGCCTGATTTAGCATAAATTTTGCATAAGGTCTTGGTGCTAAATCATTAGTGCATTTTAGAAAATGAAAGATTGCCATTTTTAACACCCTAATGTACAATTTTTAGGGCGATATTGTAACAACATGCAGAAATGCTAGACATGTTCCACTATGTTACTGTCTCATCTCGTAGCGTTTGTGAACGCAATATTGCTCGAAATACGGCACCTGTTGCAAAAATGATTACACCGTTTAGCACTGAGCAAACGAATTGAAGAGATTATGTCTCATTTCTTGCTCACCACGATCAAGCATTCCATTTTTCGTACTTTTCCCAACAACCGTATAAATGCTTTAAGTATACCCAACGCACGACACTTAAAAACACAGAACGGGATAAAACACAGCGCTTCACCACCTGGGACCGCCAAAAGAACATGGACAGAAGCTCACATTAATGAAGGTGGCAAAGCTGAAAATGCAATCATTTTAGAAGAAATAATCAGTTATGGATACCGCAGCACGCCGGGCACGATTAGACGTTCCGCTGCCTAAAGTGACGAAGCAGCCTTTTTATTTAAATAGCTTAATGATATAGTAAATAGCTGATCGTCGTACCCGGACGGCTCTCACGGGTACTGGTAACCGGGACATAAGCGAGCCAATCCAGAAAGGGTCAACGAAACTAACAGTACTTTGCTTTCTTCAGATTTGTATTTACCACAAGCGCATCATTCTCGAAGCCAAGAAGGTAAGACAATCAATCTTCGGGCGAAATATAATTAATAATTAAAACCATAAATCAACATGTGAAAAGAAAATAAACATGACACATTAGCCACAATTCTTTACTATGGATGCACTGATGATAATATTAAAGCAAGGCCATGACTGTCACGGTAAAAAATCATCACTCAACTCATTAAAGCCTCGGCATGATAAAATAGGAACAAGAGCTAATTGGCTCAAGCGGAACGGTTCCGTGTTTTTGTTTAAAGATTTTCACTTTATCATGACTTCTCATCATTTTCATGATGAACACTTTTGACTATACTGCTTACCACATTGGATGAGAAACGAAAGAAAATCTTTTAATTTTAACTCAACATACATTCTTTCTGGAGAACCAGAAGCCTGGATACGCCTGAATGCATGGCAATAACATATCAGATTTGAAGTACCGTAATCGCATTCACACAAATCCCATGAATAATACTAAGCACACTGAATAAACGTTATGCGATGCCCAGTCAACGCTCTAACAAGAATACTGCAAAGGATGCTTGGTAAAATGCACAAATTTTTGAACATTTTTTATCTCATTTTGGTTGAATGAAGTGAAAGTTTAGAAGAAAGAGTCTCCAGATTAGAAACATTGAAATAATCTGTTTATCGAAAGTAGGAAAAAAGAAACTCGTGCAATTGTCGCCTTTCACGACATGGAAGCAGGAACCCAGTGAATCTATTTTTGATTATTTTTTCCGCCGGATTCCACACGGCCTCTAAGCCGGTCCAGTCCGTCGAAAGACAATAGGTACTATCAAAATCCTAGTGAATCCCAGCATCTTGTTCACAAGTCTTGTTTTTTAAATAAAATTGTTTATCTATGCCTATCGCGCACCGGCTTTACGTGACCAAATAAGCCATTTTTTGTCAGCTAAAATTTTTTTTAAGATCTCGTTGTCATCCTTTTACTTGGGAGAGAAGAGCTTTCAACGGAGCACTCGCGGTACGTTTTATCATCCAATGATTCATCGGTGTTGTCTTTCGTACTGTTATGTGTGGCCTCTGCTATCTTTTCGTTTTCATTGTTGTTCACAGTCTCGGGATCATTACTTCCACACTTTGTGCCTTGCTGTGCATTGATTGCCGTTGCTAGTTGGTTCGACGATGAAAATATTTTTGAAACAGGAATACTGAGTTCACTAGTTACCGTTGCTGAACAAGTTTACCGTAGTGAACAAGTTGTTCACAAACTGACATGTAATCAGTTGATTTTCGTAAGTTACCAGTGATTTACAAGGGTGTTCCCCGCCCTGTCACGCCGGTACGCCATTCCGGAGAAAAAATTCTGGCACAATTCTCTTTCGATAGAAAGAATTTCTCCGTACTGCGACATACTCCCTTGAACGTAATGTATTTTATATTTCACGGTATTATACTCAATACTGTGCACCTCGTTGTTAACCGAAGCGAATGCAATTGCAGCTCGTTTAAGTTGAAACATAATATATAGTCAATTACAAGCATTGTTGAATTGTATTTTATAAAGATCTTTTACGTGTAGATACATCCGATACAGATGTATGTTTGTCTTCTAATAACCAAACTAAAAAAATCTAAACATGTTTTCTCAAACCCTATCTTGGAACGAATTAATTATAGTATTTGTGGCAATTGATTTCAGTGTAAGGAGTGTATCGAAAATAAGCTATCCACATACATTTATGTTGTACGCATGTATTTGTGATGATTTTTTTATGCTCAGATCACAGCATGCTGTGCGTTTGGCTGTCAGCTTTCGTTTGTTTACTTGTTTGTGCGGTTGAAATTTTGCGTTTTCAAAATGTCGCGTATTGACAAGGAAGTGAAAATTAAGTTTCTGGACACATGGCTAAGTGAGAAGGGTATTACTATGCGAAAATTGGCGAAGTGGTTTGGAATTCATCATGCCAGTGTTAAAACCATCATTAATAAGTTTGGGGAACACTATTCTTTGGATGAGCTACCAGGAAGAGGAAGAAACTCCGGTTTTTTCAACCAGAAACTGGACCAGAAAGTGGTATCTATAATCATGAAGAACAAATCAATGTCAATACGTGATTTGGGCAAAAAAAGCAGGAACGAGTGTCGGAATGATCCAGCGTGTCAAGAGGCGAAATCATCTGAAGACCTACAAGAAGCAGAAAATCTCGAAAATAAGTGTAGAACATAAGAAGCGAACAGTAACAAGGGCTCGGGAATTGTATTCGCGTCTTTTGCAGTGTCCGGATGCATGCGTTTTCATGAACGATGACACTTATGTAAAGGAGGACTCAAAAACCCTTCCAGGTCCACAATACTTTACTGTCGTCGTTGGGGAGGATGTGAGCGATGACTGATATGCCGATTCAAGTGGAGAAATTCGGTCGAAAGGTACTGGTATGGCAAGCAATATGTTCCTGTGGTTTGAAATCAACCATTTTTACACTACCTGAACTATGAGTGCAGAAATCTATCGATCTGAGTATCTCTAGAAGAGATTGCTGCCTTTATATAAGAAGCATAGGACACCTCCACTGTTTTGGCCGGATTTAGCGTCGGCTCACTATGCCACAGCCACTCTCAACTGGCTTGCGGAAAAGGGTATAAATTTCTCTGAGAAAAATATCAATCCACCAAATTGCCCTCTACTTCGACCCATCGAACGTTACTGGGCAATCGTGAAGAGGGTCTTTAAAAAGTCTGATAAGGCAGCTGGGAACATACAGGAGTTAAAAAAAATTGGGACTCAAGCGTCCAAAAAATGTGATGCAACACTTGTTCGAAACTTGATGAAGAGCGTTCGATCAAAAGTTCGAAAATTCGTGAAGGAATAATTTAAATTTCATCTGGTTTTCATTATGCTCAAGTTTAACCTCGTACAACAAAGGATCAATTTTTAGTTTGAATAAAATATCGTTTTTTATCATAATTTGATAGAAAATTTGTGGATAGCTTATTTTCGATACCATGCAAGTGACATGCTACCAAACGAAGTGTACGCAATATTGAATAAATTTTACCACATTTTTGATATATTTTTTTGTTTATTTATTTCGTCAAGCAAATGTAGACTACATATAAATAATTTACAATGTTTACCTATACTACGTATTATTTCTACGATAAAGTGAGCATGAGTAGACTTTTACTGCACCAAACGTGGATTAGACTGTTATTTGATATTAATTGCCGCATAATGTCTACTATATCGATTTTCATTGGTTCTTTTCGGCTAGCATTAGCTGAGAGAGACGAAAGATAGGAAATGACAGCCGGTGTCAGTAGCATAGTTTGGTGAAGAACTACACTTGTTACACGACCATACTTGGGGACTCGAATTTAGTGTTCGACCTCCTCAAGTAGAAGGTAAAATAGAATTCATTTCTTTCTTCTGATCATGCTTATATGAGCCTGCCTAGGCTAGCTTTTCCGTTCTAAATTCATAACTGATTCAATCTAGAATACCTATCCGTCTTTTCATTTCCTATCTTTCGTCTCTCTCAGTTAATGCTTGCCGAAAAGAACCAATCAAAATCGATATAGTGGATTAGACTGATTTCGTTCTGAAATATTGCGACGTCGTTGATGTTTCTAATTTAATTTGCAATACACTAAGGTCTCTTTTTACACGGTATTTTTTCGCACGGTTTTTTTATACACGGCTTTTTTACACGGATTCCGGAATTAACACGGTTTTTTTACGCGGTTTTCGCAATTAACACGGTTTCTGATGAGAGTTTAAAAATCACTGTCATTTGTTTTTTGAGAAAAATTATAAAAAGGGAACAGGTTGTCTGTAAGAAAACGATTATAAGAGTTATTTTAAAGTTTAAAAGTTAACTACTCAACAATTCACGAGATCATTGACTATTGTTCCATAAAATGATTAATCAGTCTTCAGATTTTCAATCCCTGTCGTAAATTACACGACAACGTCTCTTCCGATCATTTGTGGTGTATGATGTCAGCATCGTCATTGATATCATCGAGAATTTCGTAGCGTTGAAGAAATAGTCGGATTTACTAATCTCTTCAACTCTTCATCATATCGAGCAGTACAGTATTTTATACCCATTCGAATGATATAGCTGTAGTAGTATTATGAGTTGCGCCGATGGAATGAGTTGTTTCAGCATGATACATAATAATACCTTTTCTAATTTGATCCATATTCATCTTTATGAATTCTTCCCCTTTAATTCTGTCGCTGCGTACACAGATCTTCTTTCAATACCCTTGTCTTCCCACTCAGTTTAGTTGAAAATGACTGTTGAGATCGTTAGAGTTTACTACACATTAGGGATGTCCGATACCGAGTCGATACTTTGAGATATCGATACTTTCTTTCACGAATCGGGTATTTTTGGTATCGATATCGCATCAGAGCGATACTGTAAATATCGATACTTTTGGTCTCGATACTTACAGTATCGCAACAGATTGAAGTTAACTCCTATTACGACGGAATATTTTTTTTTATTCAATTAAAGAGGCTTTAACCTTAAGGACATTCACCTTTTCGGGATAGAAGAACTTTCTAACCCAATGCGTGGGGTTGGGAATCGAACCCAGGTGGGCTGCATGAAAGGGACCTATCAGAGCTAATAAAAGTCATTTTCATCTACTCAAAATAGGCGAAAATGTCAATAAATTATTGTCACTCTCATCTTCGCTTGCAAACTATGAGAACGAAATCCATGTCCAGTCAATGACATAAGTGGGACAGTAGTTTTAAAATTGTGTTCTTCCTTTCATTTATCCTTTCAATAATTTGCGGTTTTCAGTGAAAACGCCATAGTATGCAGTGTCGATATTCAACCGAAGCTTTGAGAATCGAAAATGACAAAAAAAGGTTTCACAACGACTTTTACCTGTTACTGCTCGAGTTTGTAGTAGTTTTTTTTCAAAGAGGTTCTGGGATGTAATTACTTCGATTTGTCATATTTTAATCCCTCTTTATAGCCAAACATCACACATTTTCAATACATCGATGAAAAAATGAGAATTGAAATGATGCTCCCTGAAGACGTTTGTTTGGTTTCGTCTTGTCATAGAGGAAAGAGTGACGTTGGCAATTATACTCTTTCTATTTTATTTGAGAATCGAGAATAATTCTGTATAAAATGTTCAAAACGACGTATGTTACAATGAGAGATTCTCTTTGTTTACTTTCTCTTTCGATTATTACGGTACTCTTAGCAATCCTTCACTCCAATTATCTATCGATAATAACAACTAAAGCTATCATCTTTTAATCTGCACTGAAGAAATGATCGGAAAATGCAGGAATATTTCGCAATAATCGAAAGAGAAAGTAAACAAAGAGAATCTCTCATTGTAACATACGTCGTTTTGAACATTTTATACAGAATTCGTCTCTCTTTATTTGTTCTGGTGTCGGTCATTTACGAATGAGACAGTAAAATATTGAAAATGAGGCTGTTGGATTGAATTCTTTCGAAGTAACGTATTGAGTAGATTACATCAGCTTGACTGAAGACTTAGACTATTCTGATAGGAAATTACATTCACTACAGCGTTTACGATATAATATCACAACAATCTTAGTGTCGATCTTAATGTTGTAATATTACACGAAAAGATGAATAATTTCCCATCAGAATCGTCTCAGTATTCAGTCAAGCTAATGTAATTTACAAAATACGTTGTTTCGATGTCATAACATGTGATTTATCTGCAATATTTCTTGAAAACAGAAAATTATTGCATTTGATGTTCAGTACGTCTATTTTTTTCACATCGATTAATAATCACATAGATATTGATTTTTTTTTTGCTGTGTGGAAACATCTTTCTGTACGCCAAGTAAACAATTTTATTTTGAAATGATTGCTGCGCAAGTACCTATCAATTGATACTTACAGGTATCGATACTTTATTGCCTTTTGATACCTTGTATCGATACCTAAAATTTCGATATCCGATCCCCTAGGTATCGATACTTTAGCTTCCGAGTACCATCACTACTACACATCGCACCTTATTCTCAAGCTTTATTTGTAGTGAAAGTGTTTGTGGGTGGTATTATTAGTACTTCTTTAGTCGAACGTTCTAAATTGTACGTATTATCGTTCTTTTGAAAACCGAATTCATTAATCAGAAGGCATGAGCCATTTAGATTAGTTTGCTCATCATACAACGTGTTTCCTGAGTGTTCTAATTTTGATTTTTCATCCAATGTGTTTTATCAAGTATAACTAGACCTTCTCGTAACCTCAGGTTAGTTTTTAGTTTTCCGTTTTTATTGTGAAAAAACAGTTACATTTTATCAAAAACAAAACAAACAAATACACGGTTTTTAAAATTATCACGTCAAATTTTGCACGGTTTCCGCAATTAATACGGTTTTATTTTACACGGATTTTTTTACAACGGTTCGTAACCCCCGTGTAAAAAGAGACCTTAGTGTATATAATTGTCCCATTCTAAGTTGTTCTGTATTATTACGTCTAAATTTTTCACTCTATCTTTTAAAGATAATGTTTATAATTAATAATTTTGTTACTAAGTATATTTATAGGATTGCTAGTAAGGGCTTTTGTTCGAGAAATGTAAGCTGCTTTGGTTTTATCCGCATCTAGTTTAGTTATAGTGAATTTTTCCTAGCATAATTCGCAATAATTTAGAATTTCATGTGATTACCGATCATTTTTGATTCAGCAATGATTATTGTATTCAATAATTACTGTACTCAACATTTTATGCAACTTTAAAACACACACAGAAAAATGCATATGGTTACACAAATTATTGTTAATTTAGAATATTCCAGATGTACGTAATGTTTAGAAGCAATGGCTTTCACATTTCGTTCGCAAATCCATTGTAACTACTTTAAACTATCTCTATTGTATCAATTTGAAGCGATTACCAATTAAATAACAATTTCACACTTTGAGCAATACTTCATTCGTTTGATTTTGGTCATCGAAATAGTTTGATTTCGATAACAAGCCGTTTTATTGAAGTATGTAAAAAAAATTCTGATACAAAAAAAAAATTCGAATCATTTTTGAGAAAGTTGTAAAACACACGAACGTCACCGTTCAACTAGTTTAGAGCAAGATTTTCAGTGCATTTGAATTGTGACCATAATCCAGATTGTGTTTAGCAAAACCTCGCGATATTTGATATTCTGTTTAACGGTGTCGGAAGCATGACTTATCGTTTGTTGTCGTGCCTATACTGTAGCGATTAGCATGAATTATACAGTAGAAATTGGAGAAATGGCAAAGCAAAATACATGCAGGTACTTGCTTTATTAATCATTGAATCCCCGATGGTAGCAACCGCTGGATTTACCAAGCTCTCTTTTTACAGTAAGACCTTGAATAAGTTGTTTTGGCACGTGTGTTTGTTGTTTTCACTTGGAGAGAATAAATTCTGGAAGTGAAGTATTTTCAAGTTTAACAATTTTACAACTCCTACACTAAAACGAAAACACACTCAGAAAAATGAAAACATTTTATTACAGACACATTGACTAATGTGAAGAAAATCCATGCTAGCAGAAGCATCTCTGTAGTAGGTGGCATCGCACGGTCGTCCATAAAAAAGCACGATATTCGCTACAGTCAAGTTCAGGGGATTGGATTTGTGCTAGATAGAGAAAGAGCGACTGCGATCTTTGTGGTGCACATCAGGGAACAGCGAACGGCATTTTTCAATTTTCTGTTTTTATATTTCACTTCTTTCCTGTTGCGTCGTCTCCAATCAACCTGGTGTAAATAAAATATCTTTCAGCGACCAGTCGCTTGTTGAACTTGAACCAGAAAACAGTGAGATTTAGAAGGAAGTCTTCGCGTAGAACCGGTGCAATAGTCCAGAATTAGAAACCTTGAACGATGAAATTGTTTCGAACGACATTCGTGTTGTTGGTGTTCGGTTCGACCGTGTTGGCCAGTCCATTGATTTGGGAAGATTCGCGAGCAATCAAAAATGATGGAAAAACGGAAAACAATAGTAATGCTCCAGGAGATCATACGAGCTCTGTTCCAGATACTACTTTAAACGGTAGTACCTTAGAGGTCCATCCCGAAACTTCTAGTATTGCTGCTGAGCTGACGACTAGTAGCACTAACAACGCAATTGTAGAGCAATCATCTAGTGTTCCTTCTGAACAACCACCCTCACAAATAGCATTAACTACCGCTAAGCCTCGCAAAACAATTACCTTCGATCAACGACAGGAAGGAAAGTTCAACATTAGGGCAGATTTGGAAAACTTTGTGATTGTGGTCGTTCCATCGTCTCCATCAGCAGGAATCTCTCTTCTAGACCTACTAAATCGGTCTAGCCAGAAGAAACAGCAGAAAAAGAAGTCCAGTCATCGCAAAGGAACTAAGAACCATTCGGGTCAGAAGAAGTCACAACACATAACTCCAGAAGTCGTAGTTTTGGATGACGTTCAGTCGCAAGCAAGATTATCCAACGAGGAATTCATCGAAGGTCGCACCCCGTATAAAGTGGATATCTCCAGCACTGGTCGCAGTAGCAATTCAGATCTTCCTTCTCCGATTTACCGTGTGATGCGACCATTCACCCTCAATGTAGAACAACCAACCTCTTCAAACATGATACGCTTTCCCGCCTCATCAGGTAATTATTATGCTAATACCGTAAGAGAGTCCAAATTCCTGCCAGTGCCGGCGATGTCCGATGACGAAATTAGAACTAATACCGTATTCGCTATACTAACAAATAATAACAACTATGGTGATGGTGGGATCGAACCTATCGAGGATGATGGTACTGATGATGATAATTACCTGATGATGGAACAACGGACCTATCTTGATTTACCCGCTTCTCCTGATTCTTCGTTCGCTAGCCTAGAGTACCCGCTGTCCGATGTCGACATGACGAAACTGCAATTACAAGAGGACAACGAAGAGAACAGCGACGGATGGGAACTCAAACTACTCGGAGCACAGGAGCAGTGCGGTCCCGATCGTAAGCGTGACAGTTACGGTGTGTGTCAGTTTGTAACGCCATGAGGGGTATTGCCTTTCCCTCAGAACTTTTAGCTAATAGGACTTATTTTAAAACAAATAGGTGCATCAGCGCTGCTAATTTATTGTACACCACATTTTAAGTGCCAAATAAAAAAAAAACGTTTTATTCAATACAATTTATTTCTGATAACGAATATGATTTTTTCCCCCGTTTATACATCACCGTTGCACTTGAAAAACGCATATGATCTCGTAAATAATTCGAATGATTGAGGAAACGGAGTGGTACAAGACATTTAATTCTACCGTACAAGCATCCTCGATTCCGATTAACATCGCGCATGGTTGATTGGTTGATTTTGCCCGGGAAGACATGTGACGTGAATGAACTCGTGCCGGCAGACACGGTAAAATGGGGTGAATAAAATACACGATGCGAATGCTATGAAAATACATAAGCTTATTCGTTTGTTCCGTTATACGATTCGACCTACATTCGATGTTATCGCGACTGCTGTTTCGTGACTGGTGTTTTTATTACCTTTTGCGTGCGATGACGAGATGAGTCATGCTATATTCGAATCCGTAAAGGAGGTCATTTTCATGCTAACATCAATTAGTTTTAATTATCTCCTGTGAATATATAAATAAATTAGAAGAAAAGCTACTCACACATTCGAACTTATTACTAATATCCTAGTTTTTTTATGTTCAATGAATCTGTGCAAGCAAATATGTTGAGGTACACAACATACAACGGATGTATCAATTTTCATCCTATCTTTCGAGTCTATGCAAAATAGAGACGACTGATGTAAAGCAGTTATCCTGTTTTCCTAATAAAACACATTTATTATGTTATGATTTTTATAGAAAGGCTATGCCATCACTTTTCTCGCAGGTGGCTGAATCGATTTTCACAAACTTAGTTTAAATTATCGGGTGTACAACTTTGCTTCCGTCGTTTTTTTTTTTCAAAATTAAAAGCTTTATTGCGAAAAAGTGCTTACAGATGTATTATTCAAAGTATTGTCCATCGCTAGCGACAACTTTCTCCCAGCTTTCCGGCAACTTTCGGATCCCGTCTCGAAAAAAAGAGTCCTCTTTTGACGCTATCCATGAAGCTATCCATTTTTTCAACTCTTCGAAGGATGGAAAATGTTGATCTGCCAGGCCGTGTGCCATCGAACGGAATAGGTGGAAGTCAGAAGGGGCGACATCCGGGGAATACGGCGGGTGTAGCAAGACTTCCCATTTCAGCGTTTTCAGGTACTTTTTGACCACTTTTGCGACGTGAAACCGAGCATTGTCAGCATGGTTTCACCCGGTTTCAAGAGTTCGTAGTAAATCAAACCGAGCTGATCCCACCAAATACAAATAATAACCTTGGCGCCGTGAATATTCGGTTTTACCTTCGACGAATTAGCATGCCCGGGCTTTCCCCATGATTTTCTGCGTTTAGGATTATCGTATCGAACCCACTTTTCATCACCTGTTACGATTCGATGTAAAAACCCCTTACGATTTTGTCTTTGAAGCAGTTGCTCACATACCAATAGACGGCGCTCGATGTCCCTCGGTTTCAACTCGTACGGCACCCAGTTTCATTCTTTCTAAATCATGCCCAGGACCTTGAGACGTTTTGAAATGGCTTGCTGACTCACTCCCAACGATTCGGCAAGCTCTTCTTGGGTTTGGCACGAATCTTCATCAAGCAATGCTTCTAGTTGTTCATCTTTGAAGGTTTTTTCTCTTCCACCACCATGTTTGTCTTCGACATCGAAATCACGATTTTTAAAACGTTGAAACCACTCCCGACACGTTCTTTTACTCAGAGCAGCATCACCGTAGGTTTCTGAGAGCATTCGATGTGCTTCAGCTGCATTTTTTTCGAGTTGTAACAGAAAAATAAAACTTTCCGCAAATGGCGAGAATTTGGCACATAAACAGACATTTTCGAGCGTGAATAATACGAAAACAAGAACAACTGTCACTGAAACGGCGATGACAATTCGTTAGACACTGTACACACTCACTTTAAAGGAATTATTATTTATGTATTTTGACCAGCCTCAGTCGGTACAGCCACCTATCGGAAAACGGCGGAAGCAAAGTTGTACACCTGATAAAGGTATTTCACTCCCATAGCCAGCTATTGATTCTCGTATAAACAGGCCCGTACCCAGGGTTTCGTTTCGGAAGGGGCCCAAATCAAAAATAAATTTCCAATTTCAAGTTCCAGAAGTAGCGGTCGAAAACTCCAAAATTAAACTCACATCGATTTCTTGATAGTTTGGAACAGATAAGCGCAAGGATTAGGTGAATAATTTGGATGCGCCAAATTGAATGAATAATGTGAATGGGGAAGCAATTGTAATCCTTAGTCGTTATGCTCTTATGTACAGGCACACTGTTTATTTTTTCGTTATTCAAATGCTAAAAAAATGCACGCATATTGATTCACTGTCGATGGTTTATTTTTTCTTTTTCAAGGCAGTTCATGAAAAGCATGCCGTGACATTCCCAGACAACCGACGTCATGAACCCATTGAGCCTCCCTAGACTGCCTCTGAACACTCATTCCGGCTTTAGTTCATTGTCGGATAATCATTACATTTCTTGGCGTGTAATAATGGATCCAGGTTTCGTCAACAGTTACCAAAGCATCCTACCGAATTTGCAACAGCATAATCTAACATTTAGGGGTTAGCCAAATTTTGTGCTAGGGCACATAACCGTTTTCATTATTTTTACATTTCGTCTTTGACTCATCAGTGCAGAGCAGTTCAAATTGAACTGCTTAGTGCTAAGCTCGGCAGTTCAATTTGAACCGCTAAGCAGACGTAAAGTTTCTGCTACTTACAGAACACTTTTTGTTTTGCAACGAAGTGCAATGTCTTTTCTGACGTGCCGAACGAAAAAGTGTTTTCGACTATTTTTGGCCGATGCAGGTATGGTCATTTAGGGGCTGGAAACGCATACAGGGCAATCTTTTTAATTCTTTTCACTTTGGAACACGTTTTTAACAGGCACTTTTTCTACATTTTTCTATTTTTAATTTGCAGTCCCAAAACAAAACAAACCACCGTCAAAGATGAACTTCATCGGCGATTCATTTGTGTCGTCATCGTGTAAAACCTAATGTCAAGGATGGCTTTTATCGTATCGAATAACGTTCACTAGCAACTCTTCACACGATTCAATCAGTGCCATCAAAGAGAAACGGATATCATCGCAACAACAAAAAACCGACAAGATTTATTCAACATAGAATGGACACTAGTGCGAGAGCGAATTTCTCTCGATGACCTGTCTGAGCATCACGAGTTAGCACGCTGCTGTGGGAATACTCTCTGAAGCAACAAACGGTCGCTTATTCTCGTTTCGCGATCCGATTTCATATGGGCAGTTGATAATTGCGCTTATTCTAACTATATGCACATGGTGCTGAATCCCATGGTAATTAATAATTTCGAACAACTAGTCGAGCTTCGATCTCAAACAAAATTCATGACAGTATATTTTAACCATATGTCACAGGAAATCAACCCTTCAAGATATGTTCCTATCCGTGTCAGCCTCCTAAATGTCCCTGACTCAACTTTATTTTTCGATACATCCATGCAGCGCGAAGTGCGTGGAATCCCGGATCATCTACGTTCGACGGAAATCCCAAAAATATTTTCAAGTAAGTTCAGGCATATTGACTCTGAGAAAATGTTTTACACGGACGGATCGCGAATTGAAGAAGCGACAGGGTTTGGTATGTTCAACAATAATATTTCGGCCTCATTTAGGCTTCAAGAACCTGCATCTGTTTATATAGCAGAGCTAGCAGCAGTTCAATATAGTTTGAGTGTAATCGTCACATTAATTCCAAACCATTATTTCCTCTTCACAGATAGTCTGAGTGCAATTGAAGCCATTCGCTCAAACATGACTGGCAAGACTGAACCGTTTTTCCTGGGCAAAATAAAACAGTGCCTGAACGACATATTGAACAATAATTATCTAATCACTATAGTCTGGGTCCCGGCTCATTGCTCCATTCCTGGCAATGAAAGAGCCGATATTTTAGCCAAACGTGGTGCTATTGAGGGTGAAATTTATGAGAGACCAATTGCTTTCAACGAATTCTATAGCTCGTCTCGCCAAAGAACACTTGCCAGCTGGCAAGCTTCTTGGAATAAAGATGATCTGGGTCGGTGGATGCACTCAATTATTCCGAAAATATCGACAAAGGCATGGTTCAGGGGACTGGATGTGAGTAGAGATTTCATTCGTGTGATGTCTAGACTCATGTCCAATCACTACACGTTAGATGCACATCTCCTTCGAATTGGGCTCTCCGAGACTAATCATTGTGCTTGTGGCGAAGGTTATCGAGATATTGATCATGTCGTTTGGACATGCGTGGAGTATCGTGATGTCAGATCTCAACTAATAAATTCTTTGCGTACCCAAGGTAGACTATCCAATATCCCAGTTCGAGACATTCTTGCTTGTCGTGACCTTTCATACATGAAACTTATTTATCATTTCATAAAGAAAACTGGAGTTTCAATTTAATAAAGGCCCCTTTCAAGACTTAGTTCTGATCCCAGCTGCGTCCATGAGTTCAACCAATAGCTAAATTAGAATAAAAATAATGTAATGATACAAACAAACTCGAAACAGTTTATGAAATTATTAACAAAATGTCTGAAAATAACAGCTTATTTTATAATTTATAGAAGTTAATCGTTTGGTTCAAATAATATTTCCGAGTAGATTTCATAATTAATGACGAGTATAAGATGATATTTAAGTAATAAGAGAATATGTTTTAATAAATGCAAAACGTTGTGACTATGTTAGAATTAAATTAGGATAAGAATATTATGTAAAAGTGATGCTACGGCGAAGAAAAACTTATGTAAACTGCCTTAAGAAATAAACGTATTTATGAAAAAAAAAAAACTATATGCACATAACCTTTGTATAAGTTGTGTCTATGAGAATGAGTAGTATGAGTTTCCAGCATCATGAGTAGTATGAATTTCCAGCATTATTCTAGTATGAGAACCGTCAAGTCGAATCATCGATTCGATTTCCTGCGATAATTGTCAACTTGCGATTCTCTCTTGATAAATTCCACACAGAACCGTTCATTATCAGACTGTGACTTTTTTAAGGGCCGTAAAATACTCAGAGTATGAAGTGGAGAGAAGAAATGTAGAAAAATTCTCTCACGGTTCATGCACTGAGCGACACGAGTTCTTGTAGCATCTTCTACCTCTACCGGATTGAAAATGTTGTATACAATATAGATAAATATCGAGCAGCTTCTGTCAAATTATCGGCAATCACCAACACTGCCTTATGTCATGTTCGTGTAAAACCTTATTTACCCTTAACACAGACAAAGACACCAGGGTGTAATATGAATTTGTTAAATAAGATTTTTGAAATAAATATGTGACTAAGGTTTTGTGTATACAGATTACAGATTCTTATATTAGTGTGAATGGAAATTTTAATAATATTCGAGTTAAACAAATTGAATAATGGGACTATTAAATCTTCTAGTAACTTAACTTTTACCTTCTACTAGAGGAGTTGGGCTTAGGCATCTGAACAATGCGAATCACCCAAGTCTCTGGTATGTCGGAAAGTAGTGATAAAGGTCTTTTACCATTTACTATCCAAACCGGCAAAAGAAAAGTTACCAGAAGTTGTCACTTTCTACTTGCGACGGCATTCTTACGCACAATCTTCCCTGCATGGATGTTTTTTCTTTATCTCTATACGGCTAGTTGGATATCGAAATGGAAGGTTTGTTCGAACTATTGCTTATGTGCCCAGAGTCACAGCGTGTTGGCTGTTTAGCCTAGGTTGTAAGCGGCGTTCAGTAGCGCTCCATTCATCGCTACCCCGATGGAAACCCATCATGTTAATATTTTTACTCTTTTTCTTTTTTTAACGACTAAGTTTAGTAGTCAATATATCTTTTTTTTGCGATATTCTTTAACCAGAGACCTTTTTTTGTAGAAACAGACAATGAAAATTATAGAATGATAGTACTCAAGGGAGAGCAAGGATGTGAATAAATAGAACGGAAAGGTGAGACGTGACAGAGGGTCATTATTATTATTAATGTAATTTTATTTCCCTCCGGTTTTAACCATTAATATCATTCGGGGAGGGGGGGGGGGGGGATGGGGGGGTTTAGCAAAGTTATTCTTCATCAACAAATTTATTCAAAGAAATGTCATGAACACGATTGAAGAACATTGCCCGCGACTTAATTGTCCTACTTACCAAGCTCCATATCCATATCTCACTTAAATTAGGCCATTGAAAGTAATCGAAACTGCTATGCCTCCAGACTGATATATATATATATTGGTGGTCGTACAACCCAGGGGCGGCAAGTTCGATGAAATATTGGGGGGCACAAAAAATTATTACTATAGATCATTAAACTTTTCAATATATAAAGCATTTTAATAAAGGAATCGAAAAGATTAGAGCAAATAAAAAGCAACCAAATAAAAATCACAAACATTTTCCCTACTAATCCAGTAATAACCAATATTCGAAAGTGGTACAGTATAGCACATTTCACATTATAGTAAATTCGTTTAAAATTTTTAGTAACTTAGTTAAGAAATGTGAAGGATTTCGGAGATGACAGAAAAATGTTTTATATCATAAGATATTCCTAGCAAATTTTCTAATAATTATTCCAGTTGCCAAAATAATTTTATGGCCCCCCAATAAATCTTTTGGTGGTGGGGGGGGGGAGGGTGAGCAAAAAGTGCTTTGCCCCCCCCATAGTTGCCGCGCCTGGTACAACCAATAGTTTTGAACGCACGTCGAGAGTAACCGGATAGTAACATTTAGGGATTCTTGATTTGTGAAAAAAAGCACATATTTTATTTCGATTTCTTATCGTTTCGCCTTAGGATCATAAATGCTAAAAGCAGTTCAAATTAAACTGCCATCTCCACCTAGCAGTTCATTATTTAACTGCTAAGCAGAGGCCGAAAGCGAAACTTGGAGAAATCGAAATAAAATATGTGCTCTTCGCACAAACCAAAAAACCCTAAATGTTCAAATTCGGCGATGACCAGTAGCCGTTTACGCCCGAGACATCAGAAAGGATATTGCACCTCGGTGTAAACTTTGCGTTTGCTTTGCGGTTTAAATTGAGCTGCTAGGTAGAGATAGCAGTTTAATCTTAACTGTTTTCAGCACTGATAAGCTGAAGGCGAAATGTTAAGAAATCGGAACTGGATAGTATTTTAAGATTATAATTTCACGGTGGTAGGTGCGGTCGTTTATTACTTCAAAAAATATTTCATCGTTTTTTCTCTGTATTCTGGCCAGATGATCACCAAAGGACATTTTTCGGACTATCATTCTCTGATAGGCAGCAAAGTTCGAATGAAAATTGCATTGCATTGGCATTTCGGAATAAAAAAGATTAAAAAAACGGCGCTCACATTGGCTACTACTAAGTTTTTTTTATTCAATCTTCGATTTCCAACTGACTGAATGATGAGTGTTCAAAATGCTCATATTACGACAGCCAGAAAATACACAAAACCTTCTAATTTCTTGAGACAAATGTACATCTTGCCTTTGCTTTAGTATATACATCTTACTTGAAGGTTTGTAGTCTTAATCACCCCTATTATGTATTTCGATCGAATCGGAATATTATGATTGAGAGATGCTTTTGTATGGAAAAGTCGAGCTCGTGCGACATACAGAATGCAAAATTTCGCATTCGATCGGAACATTACGATTCGAACAAATTTCAGAATCGGGCTGGTGCATTTTCGCACTACATCAATTGTAGAAAATGGCCCTGTAATTTAATTTAATCGTCTTTCTTCAAATTGGATCTGAGAATGTATCTAGGAATCACTTGTTTTTTTTCAAAGATTAGTAATAATAGTAGAACCGTTGTTTCGTTACAATAGCAGCCGACGAAAATGAAACACATAAACTAGTCCAATTAAAAGGTATTCTTCAAAACTGTACTCTTAAATTTTAAAAGCCTCTATTATGCATAGATATGGTATACATAAAATTTTCTACAGAGCAAGATAATACATAGTTTGAAAGACAATTCACGAAACGTTAGTTTTAGCCGATAGTTTCTTGCGTGAACATTAGGATCGTAAGTGCACGGGTGTCGGAACAGTATTATAAACATGAATGAATCTTCACGAGTGACTGGACATTGACATATAAGACAACTAAACGATATATCAGTATTTGAATGCCTTTATATTAAAATTTCTAAACCAAACCTTGACATTTTGTTTCGTTTCGATTATGCCCCATTACGCTTTTGAGATCAGTACCTCACTTTCAATACAACTGGGCCAGTGCTTTCATGTTCAGTATGCATAACTTTCGACAATGAGTGATACGAGATATTAAAAGATACATCAATTCCTGCTTTAAGTGTAGAGTATTCTACTTACGAAAATATTGTTCATCACTTTCACACTTAAACGGCATCATGTTGCATACAATAGTTCAGCGATAGCTATTTCAATGCACGGACAACTAAAAATGTATCGGAAGTGGGTTTCTTGCATCGCAGTTACTGGCCTATCGCTATCGTCATAGTCTTTGAAACACAGAAGGTTTAGACAAGATAATAAATAAGCAATTTGAATAACTTAGCAGAAGACTAGTTCATTGAGAGGTGAGGCATAGAAAGCTAAAATGGCACAATAAAATGAAATCGCTCACCTTATACATCAAACTAGGATAGACTTGATTAGTAGACTAGTTTGCATAAAGCAAAACATACTGATATCTTATATGGATAACGACGTTATTCTAAACATGTTTTATTGTCATGATGTTAAATATCGACAATTCTAGTTAATCCTGCACTTGTCATACGTTGTTCTGCTCGTATATGTTTAATGATACATCGCAGCTCTAGCTAATTCCACAGTTTGCCTTAATTGTAATTCTTTGGAACCTTATTTTTAGCGCTTTTCAAAATGTTGAATATAGTATTGAAATGAAAAACATTTACAGCCTGTACAGAAACATGCGTCAACTGGCACTGGAATCGTTCGAGAGTTGTGATGATTGTAACGGAATAACTGGCATCGGAAAGGCATATACTGAGTTTATTCTAAACTGTGAAACAATTAATCGACTAAAATAAATTATTACGGTAATCTAAGGGTGGTCTTTTCTTTGTATATGCGTCCTATCTGAAACAAATACTTTTCTTTATACACGTGCGACATTTAAACTGATCCTAACAATGCACTAATAAACCGGGAGTCGAATACCACGGGATGCAACTCCTTTTTTCATTGGTTCGAATCTCAATGTTCAATTTCTTTTGGCTTGGTTACTTTGAAGCATGACCTATTGAAATGTACACACATTTGTTGAACCTTGGGAGAGGAACAGAAAAGTATTAGCTATCTGATAAACCGCCTCTTAAGCACTACCATTCTCTTACCACAATCGATCCGTAATGCCAGTGTGCAAGAGATGAACCAACGACAAGAACATACAAAAGTGGTCGTTCAATAGCCGGTATCGTAATGCTCATCAGAAGTGACAAACACAGCACCCCTGTCATCCAATTGAATGTTTCACTAATCGTGTTGGACATTTGCGATACAATTAGGCGGCACTAGAAAAATACCTAGATTAAACTTTGGAACAAAAAGAAGACACACATGATGCACTTACACTTATGTTACTGAATATGGTACCACTCAGAATGTAAACTGCTCGTGGGTCCTTATTCATAATGTCATTTGGAGATATGAATACCCATAGGAGAGAAACAAACATAAACGTGCCGTACGTGAACAACGGTCGCATTGCTTCCTTGAGTGATCGCATTTTACCAGTGCGGTCTTTATAAGAGCGGTACATGTTGTACACAACCATGGGTAAATTCGACATGGCACTGACATGCAAGCAGAGTTCCATCATTTGACCGGCAGAAATACCTCCAGGCAATTCAGTTTTCCACATTTGAAATCCGTATACCCAAGTTGTGAAATACATCAGCACAGATCCCTTTAAAAACGAACGGACAGAAATTATATAAACAATCAATGTTATACATTTTAACAACTCACCCACATCCCCAGATCGTATCCCCACGGCAGGTACAAAACACCCGTGTTATACTTTTCCCAGTGAGACAGATAAAAGTTGAAAAAGATCGTCCACATGATGTAGTACATCCGGATTGGAGGTACCGACAGATCACCTCGTCCAAAAATACTATACAGACAAGCCGGAATGAAAAACGCCGAATATGAATCTAGCCCGTGGTCGAACAGCTCTCCCAGTGGGCCGGATAGACCTATCCGGCGTGCTTGTTTACCGTCGATCCCATCCAGTGTGTAGGCGAGGAAGATATTGATGGCTGCCATTACCCAAAACCAATTGGGTATCGGTGTTGCGCCTGGTAGCTCCGTACTAGCCCAGAATCCCCAATCGTACCAAGAGAGCATTACAAAATTTGCTACGGTGAAAAGGAATCCGACGAAAGTCATCAGATTCGGTGCGATCCATTTCGGAAAATACTGGAAAAAGACGAATCGAGAAAATACAAGTGTTTATTTATCTAGGTATTTATTGTGTTACTATTTCATCAAGTAAATTTTGGCGAAGAAAGAACGAGTTGAACGAATTTTCCTAAAACGTTCACACAATAACAACGCTAACAAGATGGTTCATAAAAACAATAATTTATTTATTTATTTATTTATTAAACAATATCCATCGGACTGATGTCTAAATGGACTAACAGAGTGGGAAAAAGCCCATCTGAGTTGAAAAATGTATACCATCCTCAGATAGGCATAAAAACCACTATTTTTTAAAACAATCACAAAAATTACATGACAACTACACTACTACTTAAAAGCTATTACAAACAACTTATAACAAATTAAATTATCCATAGTCAGATTATTTCAGAACGCTTGATTTTTTCAACGAAGCGGCGGGAAGGCTCTCCAAACTCAAACAACTCTTTTTTATTCAATAACATATATTAAGGCACACTGCGTTAAGCTATAAGATGCCGAGGGCATTTTTATACTACTTAAAATTAGAGTAAATTAGTATCTTCACTTTCATGATCATATTTTCCAACTAGTTATCGGTGGAGGCTGGTCGGTTGGTGACGTTGGTGCCTGGTGACGATGGTATGCATCGATGGTGGTTACATTCTTCGTGTGGGTCCGCGGGACAAACAACTCTTCTACTGTAGTGAATGTTCTTATGCATGCAGTAATTGGCTCGTTGTATCCGAATGGTCCTATGTCCTATGGAATCTGTTCTGAAGCAGGTTTGTGTTACGCAGTGATCTATTCGGTATTCAAAAATTAAGGTCATAAAGCAATTCAATTGGCATCTGTCTGAATATGGTGACAAGTTTACTGGATCTCTCCACGGTAAATTTCGCAATGACATACGAACAAATCGTTTCTGCACTCGTTCAATTCTTGGGCTCCACGATGCTTGATACGGAATCCAGATTACCGACGCGTTTTCGAGAATTGGGCGAGCGAGTGAGCAATACAATGCCTTAAGGCAATGCGGGTCTTTAAAGTCCTTTGCAATCTTAGCGATGAAACCCAATTGACGTGTTGCTTTCGAAACGATTTGAGAACGATGAGCATCGAACGTCAGTTTAGCATCCAACTGTATATCAAGATCACACACTTGATCCACTCTAGAGATAGTTGTACCATCAATGTTATAGTCAAATATGACTAGAGATGAAATCCTATGAAATGTGATGACTTGGCACTTGGCTACACTTATCATGAGTTTGTTTTCCTGCACCAATCGGTGAACAATGTAAGCAGGCATTGTAGTCGCTGGCAATCATCTACACTACGAACAGTGAGATACAGTTTCAAATCATCTGCGTAGACTAATTTACATCCAGCTCCCAAAAGCAACGCCACATCGTTGAAGAATAATACGAACAACAGGGGTCCTAAATTACTACCTTGTGGGAAACCTGATTTATTCGAAAACTCGGATGATGTGCTGTGGTCTATTTTCACGCGTAATTTTCTATCGGAAAGATATGAGTCCAACCAAGATACGAGTGGCGATGATAATCCAAGGCGAGATAATTTGCAAAGAAGTGTGTTGCTAGAGTCGGAACATTCAGCTTTTTGATTTTGGTCCTCAATAAACGCACGAATACTTCTGCCGTTCATCTCGTTCTTGCCTTTTGTGCAAATAAATACTGCTTTACCTTGGGCAAAAACATCCTTATAAGAACGGAGATTGAAGCCACAGCAGTTTTGGCTGATGTGGAAAGGAGTTTCACATAAGCCACAGCGCACTGACTTCAAGTCGTTTATATCATGATGGTATTCTCCACATTGTTTTGAATTCATCTTTGTATTGGTCAAATATTCGCAAATCAGAACTGACGGAACTCGCTTGGCAAGGCAATAAAGGACTGTAGTAGTGGTTGGTGCTAGCAGTCTTATAACGCCAAAAACACTTGAGATCGGCCGACCAAAAAACAGCAAAAAAACAAGCAAACGAACAAATTATTGATGTAAACTCCAAGAACTAGTAGCGACGAATGGGTTGTCTTAATAAAAATAACACTTTCAAAAAACGTAAAACAGGTTTACAAACATTTCAGCACTACGCTTCAATTTGATACTACACGGAAAAAGCTAACACATCGGTCAATAAGCCCCCATCTAACAGATTGTAAAATATAGGAATTTCTTCCCTTTAGGTGACGGAAAGCCAACTAGCCCAAATAAAAATCATATTGTGTATCGTTTCATATTGTTTATGTTGACCGAGCATGCACTCTCATCTCTTCCGTCTCCTGCCTTTCCTCCACAAAACTTGAAATACTTCCTCTAACTACACAGCTTCATGTTCCTCTCTATCTTGCCTCAAATCTCTTCCTGTGTCCTCACTAATAAATAATCAAGACGCTTACCGAAATCATCCTTCCATCCTATCTATCCTAATCACACCACATGCATCTTCACTCACGATGCAGAGCATTTGACGTTCAGCTCACATGAAGTTTCCATATGACGGCGTCAGCGCGACGATGTCGCCTACAGGGTATGATGATATGGCGACACTAAAACACTGCAAGACACGGAGGAAGCACGATGTCCGAGTGGTCAGGTTTAAACACTGATTTCGTGCAGGATATTGACCCCACGATGAATTCCGGCGTTAGCACGTCTCCGTAATGTCTCGGTGCAGTATCAGCACAACATCCGGCGCGGTGTCGAGAGGGCTTCAACCTCTGACCCAGAATGGAGTCCCTTCGCAGCTGCTGATGATTGTCTCCAGCTATCAGTGCGGTCTCCAGTGCGGTGTTCGAGCCAAGAGAGCTCCAGTTCCAGAAGAATAATAATCCAAAAGAAAAATCCAACAGAAAGATCCAGAAGAAAGACCTACAACGGAGAACCGGTTATCTTCGATTTGATAGCCATTTCATGCGGTTTTGTGTTACCCTTTCCGGGTTCTTTATGGATGAGCTGGACGTTCTTTGTGTGCTCGATCCCTCGTGCTCAGTGAACGGTGACGTCATGAATCCATGTGCCGCGATTTACTTTGCTCGAGCTGCAATATTTTAAGTCAATATTGTGCTTTTTGGGTCCGTTCGGTCGGCACCTACCTTGATTCTATTTTTGCTTTTTTGCAACCAGTTTTCTTTTCGGTAACGAACTATGGCCGAGCCATATCTCTTCTGGTTGATGTCTCCGAGCGAAAAGACGTCCGTCTTCGTTGGACAAGGAAGTTGACTGTGCTTTTCTTTTCAGTTTCTTCTTTGTGCTAGTGACGTGTAAGCGGAAACCACTATACGCTAGCTGCCTTGTGCGTTTGATGATAAAACGATCAGTGCTTGTGCCGTGCTGCCAGTATCGCAAGTTTGTGCTTCATCCAACGTATACCACATATGTTTAACTTTCCGAATTTTCGTTCAGTGCATACTTGATATAACATAACAAAATTAGTCTAACGTTACACAACTTTACCAAAACGGATGAATTTTTCATGCACCGTTGCAAATGATGCATGAAAAATTCTAAAACTAAAACTTTTCTATACAAAAAGTCGGTCAGAGACTGTGGATCGCTCAGACAGAAATTTGTTCTAATAAACATTAGACAAATGACCAAAATGTACTAATCATAATACGCAAGCTTATGCTCACCAAAACACCAAATTTCTTGACATAACTAAACTAAACTGCAAAATCATATACCAGCGAGTTCTGGCAAAATCAGCAATCACAAACACTACGAAATTCCTTCACCTAACTAAACTAAACTTCAAAATCATATACCAGCAAATTCTGGAAAATTTAGCGATCACAAACACCACAAAATTTGTGCAAAACGTCTCCGACTGAGTTTTTATCCTCACTTCTCTGTACCCTTCCACTTTAGCTCAACAGGCACAAATCAATACTAATTTATTATAAAACTAAACTAGTAAGATTATTCTTAATTTACGAGAAATTACCAAAATAGGTGATAGATATGTACAAATTCAGGTACACAATTGCATAGGTAAAGGGGTATTTAGTCCCTAGAACGTCATGAGTCCATAGCAAGGGTTTTACCGCGCCCAGAATCGCGTTACTTCTGACGATTTGTCATGACGACCCCTGATGCGACTGTTTCCCTTACGATCTTATGGATTATATGGACACTGGATCTGAGAAAATTTTTGACACCAATCCAGGAATTGTAATGTGATTCCGCAAAACGTATTTTTACTGAGTGCCTTTTATCGTAACACTAACTGGTAACTGGTGTTGCTCATAGCTTGTTCAACGACTGTCAGTTTCTCCCGATCTGACCAAACGGCTAGCCTGCGAAGGCTTCGATGTTCTCACGGTATTTTTCTTGTACGGTCATACATTAGTATTTTGAACCAAGGTTCGCGGTTTACGAAAATGGTGGGCGCTTTGCTTCGTCCATTTGCAATTCTCGCCGTGCACGATTTTGTCCCAGTGCGATTCCATTTTGTGCCATTTAGCTGCGCTATCGCTAATGCTACTACTGTTATCTGGTTCTTGAGTTGTCATTTTTCGTAATCGACGTATCCTCCTGATGGTTCCCTCAAAGCTGCATTAACTGCGGGTGCGTTTTCTCTCGGTACGCTAACGGACTGCCTGAAGAAGGCTATTTTCCTCGTACTTGGGTGCGTTTTCTCTCGGTACGCAAACGGACTGCCTGAGGAAGGCTGTTTTCTTCGTGCTTGGGTGCGTTTTCTCTCGGTACGCAAACGGACTGCCTAAAGAAGGCTGTTTTCTTCGTGCTTGGGTGCGTTTTCTCTCGGTACGCTAACGGACTGCCTAAAGAAGGCTGTTTTCTTCGTGCTTGGGTGCGTTTTCTCTCGGTACGCTAACGGTAAGCCTGCAGAAGGCTTGTTTCCTGCAAATCGTCTTACCAAGGTGGGAAGGTAGTCTAAAAGTTGTTGCTTGCCGCACCCTGATAATATGTAAATCATCCCGATCACTTGCGGTGTTTCTGGAGCTTCAAAACTCTTTGTTAACAGACTTGGCCTGCGTACATAGCTGTATAAGAGTTCTCTAATCGGCTTTGATGTCCTTCGCATGATATCGTCCCCTTTTTCCAGTGGTAACGTCCTCTAAGAGATACAGATTTGTTCCAAGCGTTTCTTTAACTATGGCTGGTACAAATTTTGGATCTAATTTCTGGCTGATGTGATTCAATTTCGATGATAGCCCGAATGTTCTGCGCCATACCAAATCGCCAATCTTGAATGAAGTTACACGTTTTCTGAAATCATATCGTTGTTTTGATTTGTCGTGATTGCTTTGAATACGCTTTACAATGAACTTTTGAATTCGCTGGATTTTTGATAATCGCATGTCCTGCGCCACCTTTGGGTCGTCCTCAGCATTCAGATTCTGTTGTTTGTACAGGTCCGTGTGAAGAATGAGATCTCTGCCGAAGTTCGCTGAGTGTGGACTGACTCCGGTTACTTCGTGTTTGGCACTGTTGATTGCCGCCGTTATCGCCGGAAGCTGTTCATCCCATTCACGATGATCCCCTTCTAACAGTGAACGTATACATGTCACGAGAACTCGGTTGACCCTCTCCGTGTTGTTAACCATTGGACAGTAGAACGCCGTTTTCATGTGCACGATGTTGTGCCGTGCTAGCAAAGATTTGAATGCCATGGATTCAAATTGCTTTCCGTTGTCGCTCAGTACTATTCTTGGACGAGAGAATTTCAGAAACACTTCCTTCTCTAAGAATTCTACCATTTTTGTCGCATCAGCTGATCGCATGGGGTGCACGATGACATACTTCGTAATCCAATCAACAATTACCAGCATAACGGTGTTTCCTCGCTTTGATCTTGTCAACGGGCCCACAAAATCCATCGAAATCAGTTCCCATGGCAGTCTAGCCGGTTTCAGCTTGCCCATTGTAGGAAGCATTCGAGTGTTCGGAGCTTTGCTCGCCTTGCACGTACTACACTCCCTCACGTACTTGCCAATTTCTAGCTGCATTTTTGGCCAGTAGAAATGAGACTGAATTTTCTGCCATGTTTTGAAGAAACCTAGATGTGCGGCTGTTGGTGAATCGTGATATCGTCTGATGATATCGGTTCGCTCTTCTTTTGGAACGACCTTCTTCCATTTGTGACTTGTGTTTCCAAGCTCATCCTTGCAGAGACAGTTTTTGTACAGCTCATCTCCTATCAATCGAAAGTCTGGAAAGCTGTCCCCGTTGTTCATTATCCGCTTTCTCAGGCTTTTGTACCAATCGTCTTTAACCTCATCAATCACAAACACCATGCTAGAAACAATTCTCGATAACGCGTCCGGAACGACGTTGATGCTGCCTTTCCGATACTTGATGTCGAAATTATATGCGTTAAGCCTCAACAACCATCGACTCATGAGCGCTGTTGGGTTCTTCATGGATCTCAGATAACTCAATGCTGCATGATCACAGTATACTGTGAATCTGGTGCCTTCGACGTATCCTCGAAACTTCTCAATAGCACGAATTACGGCCAAACATTCTCGCTCTGTCACTGAGTACTTCCTTTCCGAAGATGAGAGTTTTTGCGAAAAATAGCAAATAGGATGTTCTTCTCCCTCTATGTTCTGTGATAGCACTGCTCCTATTGCCACATCACTAGCGTCGCACGCAATATCAAATGGCTTTGTGTAATCTGGCATTGCCAATACTGGTGCTGATACCAACGCTGCTTTCAGCTTCAGGAACGCCTGCTCTGCTTGTGGATTCCATTGAAATTTCGCTTTTGTCTTCGTGAGTTCTGTGATTGGCGCGGCCAGTTTTGAGAAATCTCCGATGAACCGACGATAC
The DNA here is from genome assembly GCF_030247185.1 of Malaya genurostris. Lineage (NCBI taxonomy): Eukaryota > Metazoa > Arthropoda > Insecta > Diptera > Culicidae > Malaya > Malaya genurostris. Next base: position 218,254,932 of record NC_080571.1, on the reverse strand, counting down.
CAATTACAGAGACCGAGGAATCGTTGAACTTCCTTCCTGCTTGATGGAATCGGAAACTTAACGATGCTTGCTATCTTATCCTCATCAACTTTCCATCCACTCTCGTTGAGAATGTGCCCGAGATATTTGATTTCGCGACGACAAAACTTGGACTTTTCTGTTGATATTGTTAATCCCGCATGCTCCAAACGCCTCGTTACCTCCTCCAAGGTTTTCAAGTGTTCCTCAAACGTCTTAGAACAGATAACTATGTCGTCCAAATAATGGAATACTTGCGGCTCCATGTCTGCAAACAGTTGTGTCATTACTCGTGCCAATGCTTGACTCGCCGTGCATAATCCGAATGGAACCACTTTGAATTGGAAGTGTCCTCTGGACGGGACTGTGAAAGCTGTTAGAGGTCTCGAATCTGGATGCAACGGTAGTTGCCAAAATGCGTCCTTCAGATCAAGCGACGATATGTAAGCGCATCCACCGAGGTTGTTCAAGATCGATGATATCTGCGGTATTGGATATCCTTCGTTGACCATGACGGAGTTTAGGTGTCTAGCATCTAAACAGACGCGGTATTGGCCTGTTTTCTTTTTTACCGCTACCAAAGGGTTATTCCAAGGTGAATAAAGTGCGTATTCAATCACGTCTAATGCTATCATCCTGTCGATTTCACGGTTGACCTCTTCTAGAACGTATGGAGACATTGGATAGTAGCGCTGCTTACGCGGAACTGCCTGTCCGACGTCGATCCGATGCTCATACATGGAAGTTCTTCCTAACTTGTCACCGGTTGCTTTCGGGAAAGTTCTTATCACTTGCTGAAGTCTATGATACTGCTCATCTGTCAGGACTTTCATCGACTCTTCTTCTGTAGACTTCGTTTTCTGGAAATCGGCTTCAAGTGTACAGCAAATCGCCTTTACTCCGAATTTCTCCCAAAAATTCATTCCTAAAATCACACAATCTGGAATGGTGGGAACCAAGAGTACCGGTAACGTTTCATTCCGATTGTTGTATACGATAGGCAATCGAGTGAAGCTGTTTATCTTGTGCTGAGTTCCATCAGCTGTTTGGATGCCACCGTTTACAATGCCTTCTCGTAACTGGAGTTCTTCTACCAACTTCACGTAGCTTCCTCCTAACAACGAACAGTTAGCGCCGCTGTCTAATAAGGCTGTTATGTTTCTGCCTAGCACACTGATGACTGCATGCGGCCGGTTGTCTTGTCCGAGATTGATGATGATCGAACTAATGTTTTTAAATTCAGGAACTGCTGAGGGATTCTCGAACTGCTGCGGAAAATCGTCTCCCTCTACTGTCGGTTCTCCGCTTCTTCGTTTCCCGTGTCTGTTCTGCAAGTAAAGCAGCTGCGTAAGGAGTATCCTTTTCTTCCACATCTGTAACAAAACAGGATTGCTTGTGGTTTTGGACAATCCATAAAACGATGTCCTTCTTCATCACAATTCCAGCAAATCAATACTAGTCGCCGATAATCCGAAATGTCTTCCTGTTGTATCAGTGATGGATGCTGTTCCTGTTTAGCTTCCGTCCTCCTTTCTTGCTTTACGGCTATTGGAAATCGCCGTTGATTTTGCAGCGTATTCGTTTGAACGGTTGTTGGCGGCCGTGCCAGTTGCCGCGCGTCTCTATGTTGCTGCATTGGTTGTTCCGTCTTCTGGGAATTCGACGTTCTGGGGAGTCTTGTTGACCATTGCAGTTTTAACTCGCACACTTGCTCCATCAGTTGATCAAGTTTCCAAGACCAGTGATTGTTTTCATCCTGTGATTGAGCAGTCTCGGGGATTGGTTCTAAGCCCTCAACGGAACCATATTCTTCTGCAGCATTCTCTTCTGATTGTACCGCGTGAACTCTAGCGAAACGTTGATGATACTGCGTTGTCTGCGGTGATTTTACTGTAGCCGTTGGAGTTGCGAAACTAGGTTCCAACAATGCGCTGTGTGGTACTGGAAGTCGTCTCTGTCTACTCAAAAGCAATCTGGTTTCATCATAGCTCGTGCAAATCTCGACCATCTCCTGCAGTGAATGAGGCCTTGCTGCGGTGACGATCGCTGCGTAGTCTGCGTTCATGTTTTTCTTGACGATAAAGAACTGTTCTTCTTGCTCCATTGGTGGTGTCACAAATCGAAAAAGAGCTGCGATGTCTCGGTAGTATTTCGCAAAAGTTTCATTTTGCCCTTGAAAGCGAAAGCAAGCTTCCAAACGTAGTATCTGTGCATATCCTGCTGGTAGAAATTCCTTGCGTATCTCCTGCTTGAATGCTTCCCAGGAGCTTAATCTGTTCTGCGCCATGGCTCGAGCGTACCAATCAAGCGCATCTTCTTGCAGTAAATGCTTAATTGATGACAACAAAGTGTCGTCATTCATGCCTTCCGATCTGGCAAATGTCTCAACCCGATCCAGAAATATGTTCAACGATGTTGTATCCTTTTCTCCTCGAAATTTGAAAGGCCAGTTATGTACTGCCTTTAGCATGCGTCTGTCTTCGCCTCTTTCTTGCGTTGGTCTTGATTCTCGTCGTAGCAGATGTCGAAGCAAATCATCTCGTAATTCGTTGTATTCTTCCCATGCATTGCGACAAACATTGTTTCGATTCCAATTGCCAGTTGGGTTCTCTTCTTGCTGTCTTCTCGGTGGTGGGGGCCAATATTCATTCGAAGCTCCCGTTTGATTCAGATGCGAGTTATCTTGGAGCACGCTATCCATCCCTCTCGTATTGGTATTGCTCACCAAGTTTCTTTGATTTCCTAATGGAAGTGGAGAGTAATGTGAACTTCCATCAAATCTCCTACCGGTAACGTTCGACCATGATGAACTGCTTGCTTGTCCTGCAGCTCGAGGGGAGGTGGAGGGTGGTTCCAATCTATGCTGCCCATCTGCGGTTACCGTTGTCGCATTGCTATCGACTGCTGTGTTATTCTGTTGTGCTGGTGCTATGCTGCTGCCTTGCACCACACGAGTCACTGCTTTATTTAATACACTTCTAACATCACTTCCCATCACTTTAACTAGAGCACACAATGAACTGTGCATCTCTAAACGATCACTCGGCGGATTTATTAGTGATAAACGAGACCGATAATGTGCGATACGCGACCGTAATTGAACAAGCATTTCAATGTTTATATTTCTAAGAGCAACTTCAACCAGTTTTTGAAGTTCATAAATCTGAAATCGACATGACTCTAAATTTTCCGAAGGTGTTATAGCGTGATCAACGCTTCTTCGAACTATATTTCCCGATTCATCTTCGCGGATTGCTTTAAGTAAAAGCTGCACTCTAGTGCGGTGAGTCTTTGCGGTTATATTGACTACATGTCTCAACGCCAACTCATAATCAATTTCTTCATCGATTAAGTGTGTATAATCCATACTTAAAAGATCGAACTGAATTCACAAATCAAAATATGCTTAAAACAAACTATCACCCAAATCACAAAACTCAAACTCTAACATTAATTTTTCAAATAGGTGGGGTTTTCAGTTGGGCGCCAATGTAAAATATAGGAATTTCTTCCCTTTAGGTGACGGAAAGCCAACTAGCCCAAATAAAAATCATATTGTGTATCGTTTCATATTGTTTATGTTGACCGAGCATGCACTCTCATCTCTTCCGTCTCCTGCCTTTCCTCCACAAAACTTGAAATACTTCCTCTAACTACACAGCTTCATGTTCCTCTCTATCTTGCCTCAAATCTCTTCCTGTGTCCTCACTAATAAATAATCAAGACGCTTACCGAAATCATCCTTCCATCCTATCTATCCTAATCACACCACATGCATCTTCACTCACGATGCAGAGCATTTGACGTTCAGCTCACATGAAGTTTCCATATGACGGCGTCAGCGCGACGATGTCGCCTACAGGGTATGATGATATGGCGACACTAAAACACTGCAAGACACGGAGGAAGCACGATGTCCGAGTGGTCAGGTTTAAACACTGATTTCGTGCAGGATATTGACCCCACGATGAATTCCGGCGTTAGCACGTCTCCGTAATGTCTCGGTGCAGTATCAGCACAACATCCGGCGCGGTGTCGAGAGGGCTTCAACCTCTGACCCAGAATGGAGTCCCTTCGCAGCTGCTGATGATTGTCTCCAGCTATCAGTGCGGTCTCCAGTGCGGTGTTCGAGCCAAGAGAGCTCCAGTTCCAGAAGAATAATAATCCAAAAGAAAAATCCAACAGAAAGATCCAGAAGAAAGACCTACAACGGAGAACCGGTTATCTTCGATTTGATAGCCATTTCATGCGGTTTTGTGTTACCCTTTCCGGGTTCTTTATGGATGAGCTGGACGTTCTTTGTGTGCTCGATCCCTCGTGCTCAGTGAACGGTGACGTCATGAATCCATGTGCCGCGATTTACTTTGCTCGAGCTGCAATATTTTAAGTCAATATTGTGCTTTTTGGGTCCGTTCGGTCGGCACCTACCTTGATTCTATTTTTGCTTTTTTGCAACCAGTTTTCTTTTCGGTAACGAACTATGGCCGAGCCATATCTCTTCTGGTTGATGTCTCCGAGCGAAAAGACGTCCGTCTTCGTTGGACAAGGAAGTTGACTGTGCTTTTCTTTTCAGTTTCTTCTTTGTGCTAGTGACGTGTAAGCGGAAACCACTATACGCTAGCTGCCTTGTGCGTTTGATGATAAAACGATCAGTGCTTGTGCCGTGCTGCCAGTATCGCAAGTTTGTGCTTCATCCAACGTATACCACATATGTTTAACTTTCCGAATTTTCGTTCAGTGCATACTTGATATAACATAACAAAATTAGTCTAACGTTACAAGATGGATGGCGTCACTAATCAAAAATCCCTCTAGCGTTCAATAGAGATGTCATCTGTCAAATATTCTTAGAATTCGATTCATTAGTATTATTAGTTTTTGGGCGTTCAATAGAGATGTCATCTGTCAAAAATTCTTAGAATTAGATTCATTAGTATTATTAGTTTTTGGGCTTTCTGTAACGCTTCTTCAGGAAAATTAGAGACAATGGAGAAAGAAGAATTTTATGTGCTTATATAAAGCTTGATAAGCATTATCCAGACTCTACTCCTACAAAATAAGTAATTACTAACTGGTATGCTGAATTTAAATGTGGTCGTGGCAACACCGATTATGAAAACAATGATGGAAATATTTTCCCAAATCATTAACGTAGCTAAATTCCATGGATTGAAATTAGAATTGCTATCTTACTCTTACTGTTACTCTTCCAGTCGTAGACCACGCGGGTCTCTGCTGTATACAGGATGCGTCTCCATTCAACTCGGTTCATGGCTGTTCGCCGCCGGCCTCGCCTCTTCTTCTTATACCGGTCGGATCATTATCGAGAATCATTTTAACCGGGTTGTTCTCCGACATTCTAACAACATGCCCGGCCCACCGTAACCGCCCGACCTTGGCCGTTTGGATGAGGGTTGGTCCTCCCAGCAACTGGTGCAGTTCGTGGTTCATTCGCCTTCTCCACGTACCGTCTTCCATCCGCACTCCGCCGAAGATGGTTCGCAACACCTTCTGTTCAAAAACGCCTAGTGCGCGTTGATCCTCCGCAAGCATTGTCCAGGACTCGTGCCCGTAGAGGATAACCGGTCTAATCAGCGTTTTGTAGATAGTTAACTTCGTACGACGGCAAATTTTTCTCGATCGAAGCGTCCTGCGCAGTCCAAAGTAAGCACGATTTCCTGACAATATGCGTCTCTGAATTTCTTTGCTGGTGTCATTACCGGCAGTCACCAGTGAGCCCAAGTACACGAACTCGTCGACCATTTCGATTTCATCACCACCAATCAGAACTCGTAATGGGTGGCTGACGTTATCTTCTCTCGAGCCCCTGCCTTTCATGTACTTTGTCTTTGACACATTGATGTCTAGTACGATCCGCTTGGCCTCATCTTTTAGTCCGATGTACGTATCTTCCATCTTCTCAAAGTTGCGTGCTATAATATTAATATCATCAGCGAAACCAAGTAGCTGGACGGACTTTCTGAAAATCGTGCCACTCGTGTCTATCCTCGCTCTTCTTATCACACCATCCAAAGCAATGTTGAATAGCAGACACAAAAGCCCATCACCTTGCCGTAGCCCTCTGCGAGTTTCGAAGAGACTCGAGCTTATCCCCGATACTCGAACAACGCACATCACTCGATCCATCGTAGCCTTGACCAATCGTATCAGTTTGTCCGGGAATCCGTAGTCGTGCATGATTTTCCATAGCTGATCTCGATCGTTTGTGTCGTAGGCTGAATTGAAATCGATGAATAAGTGATGTGTGGGCACATTGTATTCGCGGCACTTTTGCAACACCTGGCGGATGGCGAACACTTGGTCCGTGGTAGCGCGTTCGCCCATAAATCCTGCCTGATATTGTCCCACGAATTCGTTTGCAATCGGTGAAAGTCGACGGCATAAGATTTGGGAGAGTACCTTGTAGGCGGCGTTCAGCAGAGTTATCGCGCGGTAATTGCAGCAATCCAGCTTATCGCCCTTTTTGTAGATGGGACACACGATTCCATTCCTCCGGTAAAATCTCGTCCTCCCTGATCTTGGTAACGACCCAGTGCATTGCTTTGTGCATTGTGTGTGTGTGTGTGTGTGTGTGTGTGTGTGTGTGTGTGTGTGTGTGTGTGTGTGTGTGTGTGTGTGTATTTGTGTGTGTGTATTTGTGTATGTATCCAAAATGTGCACTCAATTTTCTCGAAGATGGCTGGGCCGATTTTCTCAAACTAAGATTCAAATGATAGGTTTTTCGGGAGTAACAATGTAAAATGTGCAAAAATATAAATAAAAAGTGCACTCTATTTTCTCGGAGACCACTCAACCGATTTTCTTCAACATTTAATTCAAAAGCCTTTTAGTCCCAAGGATGCTATTGAATTTCATCTGGATCCGACTTTCGGTTCGGGAGTTACGGAGTAAAATATACAAAATGAACTAAAAACATGCAATCATTTTTTCAGTGACCGCTTATCCAATTTGAAAGGTCTTACAATCTCATAAATCCTACTAAATTTCATCCGGATACGACTTCCGGTTCCGAAATTACAGACTGATAAAAAATCATTTTCAGGAACGTGTTTTTATACATGATACGAAAAATTCAATCGAATACTTTCAAATAGCCCTATAATTCTTGAATTGGACAGATTTGGTTTGTTGATGACCAAATACATTGATTTTGGGTATACCGAATCTTCGTTACAGATTCCGGAAGTATCGAAAAAAAGTGATCGTGTATTCCAAACCGGGAATCACTACATTTTCTTAGAAACGGCTGAACTGGTTTTCATCATCTTAGATTCGAATGAAAAGTTTCTTGGTTCCGTGTCACTATAAAAAAGTTAACTCGAAGGAGACCGGTCAACCGATTTTGTCGTGAATTACCATGGGGCGCCTTGTCAAGATTTACTCTCTGAGAGAGTGTTAAATATTCGATCGTGTATATCTCTTGTTGTATAAACCGACTTTTGAATAGTGTCATATACTATTCGACTGAGTTCGACGAGTAGCAAAATGTCTGTATGTGTACGAGGTTATGTTAACTTTTCTCGGAGATGACTGAATCGACTTTCACAAACTTAGATTCAAAGCTCTTTAAGTCCCATACTAAAGTCCTGAATTTCATTTAGATCTAATTTCCGGTTCCGGAGTTATATGGAAAAATGTGGAAAAAAACTAAAATATTTTTTTTTCTAACTTTTCTCATAGATGGCGCGACCGATTTTCACAAACTTAGGTTCAAATGAAAGGTCCCATACGAAATTCCTGAATTTCATCCAGATTCGACTTCCGGATCCGGAAATATAGCGTAAAATGTGTTAAAAAGTATTATACCATCACTGGAAAGGGCGTAAAACCGTAAAAAAATTCTAAAACGACCTCAAATCTTCTCCAATTGATAGTTTATAACAGTAGACGGTCAAACAAACCGATTTCAGTTATTCTTCCAAGAACCGAAGAAAATTATTTTGAAGAATACCACAGTACTATATATGATAGTATGATTGATATGAGAAAGGCATCATTACACCACTAGGTGAATTAAAACAGGTTTTTTAAGGTAAAACTAGTACCCGACATCTTGATCGCGGTTTACCCGGATAAAGGCCGACCTATTAGATTTTTCAATTTTTCTGGCTCGAAGAGGCGAATGAACTTGAAGTTAAAACCTCTATAATCGAAACAAAAACAAATTTAAAACGAATATAAGCAGGCTCGTATCGCTCAAAAGAGGTCCTCAGATAAAAAAGAAGATCCTCAGACTAAAATAGAAGCAAAATTCTCAGTAGGAGTGTCGTTCCTTTTCTAATGGGATGAAGAAATTCTGGTACGAATGTCATACAAAAATACTGTTCTGAGTGAAAAACAAAAGCGGTAATTTTGAAATTTGTCGAGCCAGAACAGACAACTAGTTAAACAGACTCTTTCAAGCGTTTCGTGGATGGAGATAAACAGTAGCGAACAGGCGATGAAAAGGAAATGAAAATTGAATTTTCGATGCATATTAGAAAATCTTAGATTGAAGTGTTTGTGGAGGATAACAAAAAAATGGATCTGACAACATAATTGATGACTTCTTTTATATACCAAATTTTATTTTACCGTTTGCAAATAATCTAGCGGTTATTGATGATACCAAGATAATTTGGAATTGGTTGTGGTGAAAAGAGCCATTGAGTACCATTGAGCTGATTAAAGTTACGTTCATCCTATATGCGTATATTTTTTGGATTCTGTTTACGTTTGAAATATTTGCGTCGATAAGTCACCTACCCTCTAATGTCGATTGATAAATTCGTCATTCCTAAAATACATTTTTCGCAGTTACCCGAATCTTGAATTTTGATTCCACGACCATTTAAATTATTCTATAACGCAACCATGTCTTCACTTTTGATTGATATAGTTAATTTTTTTCTGTACTCGCAATTCCATCAACTAATTCCTATCTCCCAACTGTGCTTTAATAAGCTATGTTTAGTAAAGATAAATTATAGACACGGAATAAAATACTTTCGAACGCAATAAAAAAAAGCTACATAAACTAAAGATAAGGCAGCACGAGGTAGATATTTATTGAACGCTCACCTCTACTAGCCAGTTCCAAAATGGGTGCATCAAGTAGATACTAAGAGGTGATGTGTCTCGAGCGCTGTACTGTAATTAAAAAAAAAAACAACAAAAATACTCCAGTTATTGGTTTTAGTTGAAATATGTACAATATGCAGCACTGCACAAATAAGAGTTTTGAACGCAATAATTAGAACAGTAGCTAACAACAAAAACCAATTTCAAATGTATGAGAAAACAATAATCATTAACTTTACTAGTTTGTTAAATCGAATTTTCATGAAACCGGGCAATGAGCAATCCTTTTAACCTGTGAAAAAATTCTAAGCACACAAGATTTTACTTGACTTTTGACTGCTCATATTTTCCATATGTTTGCATTTGTACATTTACGAAAGCACCGGTGTATTCTATCCAGTAACAAATTATGTAACATTTCGTTAGAACTATCCAACTCCTCTTCAATAAAATCACATCTCATTGAATTTTAGCTAATCAATATCTATTTACCTTATAGCTATCAAATCCGGCAAGATGCTCCTTGTTTAAATAACCATTTTCGATGGTGCTCCCGGATGTTTTTGTCATGTTTGTTTGTCAGTCTCAACAGGCCCGTTGTTCAACCATCAACTAAGGTGGAATTACGGCTGCAGGAATTCCAGTCGGATAATCGTCCTGTTTACTGAAACGATCCATCAGAAAAAAATACTACGTGAACGCTTGCACTATATACCCACAGCAAGTATAGACCTTGAATTGCTAAGGATTGCACCAACACTACTAGTTTCTTTAAACTTAGAATGATTGGTCAACTTTTTATCTTAAGCAGTAGCGAACACAAATGATTCTTGAATTTTGTTGGTATATTATCAACTAAATAACCTGTCTTCACACAATTTCTCCGGACAATTATCGAAAAAGCCACCAGACGCACGCTCCCGAATATTTTTAAGGAACACACTTTTTCCGTCCTTTTGTGCTGTCAGTTGACGTGTGGTATTTTTAGCGGCATTTGTGCTTTGAATGTGTGCATTTTGTAGCTAGAGCAAAGTTGCCAGATATACAGATAAAGTACAGACGATATCAAGCGGCTAATTATTACTATTGTAACTGCAGCACTAACCTGCATTTCGCAAGAACGTGCTACTTGAGCCAATCCGTTCTGATTCCTGAAGATTGTCTTACACAAGGACCCGTGACATTCCAATTTTGTAATGAGATCATTGCTGCTCTTACATTGTCATTAAAAATAACAATACTTGGTAATAACAACATTACTGTTTCTCGTATTAGCTTTCTACCCAGTAAGCTCGCCCCTGTTACGCATGTGCTATATGCGTAAAAACTATAATCTGCTAATGCAAACGACGTGATTTAAAAAAAACATACTTGTATCATGTGTAGGAATATAGCAATTATAAACTATATCGTCAGGGGACGGGTATAGCGTGATGGGATAGTCGAATTCCTTTCACGCAGCCCACCTGCGTTTGAATCACAACCCCGCACATAGGGTCAGAAAGTTTTTCTGGCTCAAAGAGGCGAATGACCTTAAGGTTAAAATTCCAAAACCGGAAGTCGAATCGAGATGAAACTCACAAATTTTCTTATGGGATTTTAGAACCTCTAAAAAGTTAGAAGTTATTTTCTTCGTTATTCCTTATTTCCTATCGTTTTCTTACCTGCGATGCCAGATTCACTGATAATATGTATTTCACAGATTTTCAATATGCTACACAGATTTTTAAAATGACAGTTTTTAATTTGCTAGAGAGAACAAAAAAGCATAGAGCGTATAAACGTTTGAAAGGCGAGAGACCTGTTTTTTTTGCTCGCAGAAGTGAGTTGCGAGACATTTTTTTGCTCACCAAAATGATTCCGATCAGCTAACATGTTATGGGAAGTGCACACAGTCCAATTTCTGGTTCGATCGCAGACTTTTTGAAAAAACGATCTTACTTTCTCTCCTATTAATAACTCCATAATTTCCCCGTTTGCTTACAAATCATTCGCGTAGAATAAAAGATAATATTTCTATTTTTTTAACAGTACACGATATGTAACGAACAATTGTATTATAACGCAGATATAATCGAAAGAGAATCTATCAATTACTTTTAGGCCCTTTTAAAAAGTTTACGTTAATATTTAATTTATACATATTTATATTATATATGATTGTTTAATTTTTAAGATTTCATATTTTTCTGGAAAAAAAGCCAGTTGTCAGGTTCTGTCCAATAGTGGAAAACTAACTAAAATCTTCGGTTGATTTTTTAGAAGGCCGTAAGAGCAAGTGACGGTTTCTCTTTATTAACTTTCTCTTTCGATTAGTTTGATGTGATTATAAAGATTTTTTTGGATGTCACAGTTCTGTTTGAAATTCGAAAGTTTCGGGTATCATCTTATGCAAAGAGTTGAGTGATAAACCAAAGATAAACTCCAGATTACAATGTCCCATACAATCCATAAAAAAAGGTTGGACCTGTAACCACAGACTAACAGACATGACAGTATGAGTAAATTCTTATAAAAATCATTTTTCGTGATGCACTAGTTCCACCTATATTGTACTGCGCGAACTATTTACTATCGGTACACCCCTTGTGTTATGTAAAAGTTAATTTACTAGTTGGTTCCCCCTCGTTTGTCAACACCGATCAGCTGCTTGCAGGGATGCCTGATTTCATCATAATATTTGGAAATGAATCGTCACAGTAAATTATTATATTACGTTAATAATATATTAAACTTTTTAGCGATGTTGGAAGGTAACCATTTATTTTTCTCAACATTGTTCATCTAGACTATTTTTTATTGTGTTGGTAATTTTCACCCGAAATTAAGTGGCGGCAGATCAGAAGCAAGTAAATATTGCCACTAAACGGGTTCGATTTTGTATTGCGTTGAAGGATGAGAGGTAGACACAATTTTGTATATAGTTTTGGCAATATGTATTAAATCTGTATCCTGCATGAAATTCGCATACAAATGCAAATACATATCAATACATTACAGGTAATTCTGTATAAATGGCAACTCTGTTGGTAAATGAAAAAAATAAACACAGTCTAGATGACAGACAGGATGTTTTTGATAGGGTAACGTGGCGCCATCATGACACATGTGAGTACTGTCCCAAATAAAGGAATATTCGAAATGACCGTTAAAATGATTGAAGAATCTAATTTGAGTGTCCTGTCTGTTAGTCTGTGCTGTAACCGTGAACAAGTGAACTTGGTAATAATACAATTTTGTTGACCCTTCGTTAATAAGCATCGATACACATTAGAAAACGACGGTAAAATTATATAACAACAACACAAGTTTGGAAGGTTGTAAACATACCGCACACAATATTTTGTTACTTCCATTCACTTTAATGCCTCGTAAGATAAGAATATAACAAATCAAATAGATTCTTAGTAATAATTCTAATTGATTCTTACTGTTCTGTTTCCACATCCACTCGATAAGCATCAAAATACCGCGATTTCTATCATATTGAAACTTAATATTAAGTCCACATGAACAAACGTATGTAGCGATTCGACGCTTGTTGTTTTGTTTCAATTAATAATTTGTACTGCAATTGACGGTGAACCGATTTCATCGAGCGGCCCTATTTGAATGGTATATGAAAAATCATAGACTATTCTATCTTGAGTTTATCTTTGGATAAACGTAGAAACCTATTGGTAATTGATAGAAGAGAAAGTAAACAAAGAGAAACTGTCACTTGCTCTTACGGAAAAATCAACCGAAATATGTCACGTCACTATAATCGAAAGAGAGTGTAAACTCATTTGTTAATTCTTACTAATATTGTCTCAGTGTGCATGCTGCCATATACAAAACATTGTCCATAAGTCCTCTGTTTTATTTATTTTTTGGTGAAGCAATTCTTTTACGTACCTTTTCCTTCAATATTAGTATACCAGCACCATGAATTTTGTTAAAGAAAATAATCAGGTCCTTTACGTATGGGGAGGAGCTATTAGTACGGATATTGAACAAGAAGTTAATCAGCTAAAATCTGTGCCAAATGTCAAAATATCTGTCGAAAATGCTGATCGTGTTCAACTAGGTGAATGTGTTTTCCTGTAACAAATTTCAACTAACAAATATTTAAAAAAAACATTTTAGCGAACTACCAGCAATCCCAATTCGATGTCATTTTGGCTTGTGTTCCAACCGAAAGCTCAGCACTAGTATCTCGTTTTCTAAAGCTAGTAAAACCAAAAGGAAAAGTAGTGTTCAAAGATGATTCAGCACAACCAGACATCGCACGTACTAATCTACTCTTGTCTGGATTTATCAACATTGCATCAGAAGATGGAAACGGTAAGTCAATTTAAACTCGAGCAGACTAAAACCATATACTGAATACGAAACATGTGTACTTATTTGATATAGTATATATCGGTGAAAAACCAAACTACGAAGTTGGATCCGCAACGAAACTTTCGTTCGGCTTAAACAAAACTAATGTAGCTGCCGTTTGGAAGCTTGATGTAAATAAAGATGAAGAGGAACAAATTGATGCTGATGAGCTACTGGACGAAGACGATAAGATTAAGCCGACAGCGGAATCATTGAGAGGTAATACAATTGCGGTTTAACAAGTCACAAATTCATTATTTCTATTCGTATTCAGTATGCGGAACAACCGGAAAACGCAAGGCTTGTAAAGATTGTTCGTGTGGACTAGCAGAGGAACTTGAAGCGGAAACAAGAGGATCCTCTGTTCAGAGCAGTGCTGTCAAATCATCTTGCGGAAGTGTAAGGGAAAACCTTGATTTGTTTCTTGAACACTCACTTCTATATTTGTTTAAATTGTAGTGCTATCTGGGAGACGCGTTTCGTTGTGCCAGCTGCCCCTATTTGGGGATGCCGGCGTTTAAACCAGGGGAGAAAATTCAGCTATCGGACACGCAGATGCAAGCTGATATTTAACTTACGGTCATGATTTACTAGCATAGTTTTGTGATACGATAACGATTATAATAATAATTGATTACAATAAACTAACAAAACTCAACAATTGAAATTCGAATTGTCATAGGTTAATATAATGTCTTTTCGCCTTTATCCATAGAAAGGTAATCGAATTGGAAGAGAAACCGACTTTTGATCGGAGCTCCGGATTCAACGATGCTGTTTCGGTGCTCGGAGTTGGCTGCAGATTAGTATATGCCGATGATTTTAAATTATATCTTGAAGTTCGCTCTATTGACGACTGCATCCGGCTTCAAAAACTTCTAGATACATTTGTCGCCTGGTGTCGTAGAAACTGGTTGATTGTCAGCATTTCAAAATGCCAGGTCATAACGTTTCACCGAATACTGAACCCAATTCGATTCGACTATGCAATTGATGGACAAACGCTCCAGAGAGTTGACCATGTTAATGACCTTGGTGTTTTGTTAGATGCCAAACTTACCTTCAATCTGCATCGTTCATCTGTAATTTCAAAAGCGACCAGGCAACTAGGTTTTATTGCAAAGATCGGGCGGGACTTCAAAGATCCGTATTGTTTGAAGGCGTTATATTGTTCTTTGGTTCGTCCAATACTGGAAAATGCTAGCGTAATTTGGAGTCCTCATCAACTTACATGGAACTTACGGATTGAGCGCGTTCAGAAACGGTTTGTTCGTCTTGCTCTAAGAAACCTCCCTGGCAGAACCCGCTTGATCTTCCACCATACCACGATCGCTGTCGACTGATCGGACTCGACTCATTGGAACGACGCAGGAAAATTCAGCAAACTACTTTCGTGGCAAAACTGATCAACGGGGATATCGACTCATCGAAGATTTTGTCTCAACTCGATTTTCGTGCTTCACAACGATCACTGCGCTCTTCCAGTTTATTTCAGCCGAGATTTCATCGAACGACGTTCGGGTATTACGAACCAATAACATCATGCTTGAGGACATTTGGCACCGTTGAACACCTTTTTGAATTTGATGAACCATCACACAAATTCGTGCAGAAAGTACAGCGATCTACAATTTTATGACTTGACTAAACCAATTCATTAAGACCATTTTATTGTCAGATGAATAAATTTAATAATAAATAAATAAATAAATAAATAAATATCCCTAGTGTTATATACCATTCGTCTTAGCTCGACGAGATCGAAAAGGTGTACCTTTCAAAGATTTTTCCCCGCCTAATTTTCTCGGAGATAGTTGAACCGATTTCTGCAAGCTTATAGGCTTATTCATGTTTTCTTTACTAAGTTTGAAGATCACTTTAGCTGTCACTCCAGGTTCCGAAGATATAATGGTAAACATGACGTAACCGACAAAACGCCATTGTTTCTCTCCGCCGTGCAATTTTCTCGGATAGGGCTGAGCCGATTTCAACAATCAACAATTTGCGCTTTTTTTTCACCGAAATGATTTCAACAAATTTTTTTTATTTATTTATTTATTGTAAAATCAACAGACACGATGTGGTC
This sequence comes from Malaya genurostris, assembly GCF_030247185.1. Taxonomy (NCBI): domain Eukaryota; kingdom Metazoa; phylum Arthropoda; class Insecta; order Diptera; family Culicidae; genus Malaya; species Malaya genurostris. The sequence goes on along the minus strand of NC_080571.1, from coordinate 218,239,382 downwards.
CTAATGATTAATTCTAATACTATGTAAGAATTTGGTCCTTGTTTTATGGCGTGAAAGATTGAAGTCGAACTCAGATGACACTCGATTGAATGACCGTTGTAAGCCGATAATCGCACCGTTTATCCCGTAGTTAGTGCGGCGTAAAGGAAGTCGAAGAAAAGCGTTATTGCGGAGAGCTCGAGGACGAACATTGATGTTGATTTCACGGAGCAAAGTGGGGCAGTCGATTCTATCATTCAAAACGTCTGCTATCATTAAAGCACGCGATAGCTCCCGTCTTACTTGCAGTGTGTCTAGACCGATTAGCAATCCGCGACTTTCATAGCTCGGTAGTTGATGAGGATTGGTCCAAGGTAAACGGCGAAGAGCGAATCGAACGAATCTACGTTGAATCGACTCGATTCTATTAACGCCATTGAGGTAGTGAGGGTTCCAAACAGCTGAACAATATTCCAGAGTAGAGCGAACGAGTGAACAGTATAGGGATTTCAAGCAGTAAACATCCGTAAAATGCTTAGCCATTCTCATCACGAATCCAAGGCAGCGAGAAGCTTTAGCCACAATGTAGTTGGTGTGTTGCCTGAATGTTAACTGCTCGTCAAGAAAAACGCCGAGGTCCTTGATGCACGTCGATCTACCAATCATGAATCGCTCAATAAAGTATTCGAATTTCAAAGGCACTTTTTTTCTCGTAAACGTTATGATCGAACATTTTTCTGGATTAACGGTCATGTGATTCAATTTGCACCAATCCGAAAAGATTGCCAATTGTCGCTGAAGAAACGTCGCATCCTCTAAGGTGCGAATAACACGGTAGATCTTGAGGTCATCTGCAAAAGATATGCGCGGTCCTTCCAGAGAAAAATTAACGTCTTTAAAGTAAAGCAAGAAGATCAAAGGGCCGAGATGGCTCCCCTGCGGAATTCCAGATGTTGCAACAAATTCTTCCGAAGTACAATCATCAATTTTAACCACAAGATGACGATTCCTGAGATATGATTGTATCCATCGAAGGACGTTTGTACCAAAACCAAGTCGATCCAGTTTTGCTATTGTGATGTCATGGTTAATTTTATCGAAGGTGAGGGAAAGATCGGTATAGATTACGTCCGTCTGAAAACCATTTGACATGGCGTTGGTCACGTAAGATGTAAAGGATAATAGATTGGTGGTTGTGGAGCGCTTAGGCATAAACCCATGTTGGGAATCATCGATATACTGCTTGCAATGATTGAAAATTGGAGTCAGTATTACTTTTTCGAACAGCTTGGGGATAGCGCTTATACAAGTTATACCACGGTAGTTGTTTATATCTCTTTTGTCTCCTTTCTTGTAGACCGGAAACATGAATGAAGCTTTCCACAAGTTGGGGAATACTCCCGTAGCTAGTGACATATTAAATAAACGGCAAAGGGGGGCAATTAACCCGGTTGAACATTTCTTTAAGATGACTGCTGGTATGGGGTCTGGGCCTGCAGAGGTGGAAGCCTTCATACCAACGATTGCCGTTTGTATCGATTCCTCGTCTATATTGATCGAGTGCAAAGCATAATTGGATACAGGAACATTATTCGCGGCGCGTGCTATTTCCTGCGGAGATAGAAAATCGCAAGAGAAAACACTTGCGAACCTTTCCGAGAACAGCTGGCAAATTTCTTGAGTAGACGAACCAATACGATCTCCGAATTGCATTTGTGATGGCAAACCGAATTCTTTCCTTTGCTCATTAACATGCTTCCAGAAAGCTCTAGGGTTAGATTTCATTGTACGTTGTATATTATTTAAATAACGTGCATGGCAACGCTTCGCGGTTTTTTTTGTATATCTGATTTATCTTCACATAACGATTTCGCAGAACATATCCACCATGTTTGGAGTATTGTTTCAGAGCAGCTCTTTTGGAAGTTTTCAAATGTCTTAATTCGACAGTTTGCCACGGCGGATGCCGAGAATTTCGTCTGGACCGTTTTGGTACGAAGTAATCAATCGCATACATCAAAACATTACAAAAGGTCTGAACAGCGGCGTTGACATCATCGTTGTCAAGAATTTCATCCCAGTCGATGTTCGATAGGAAGTCAGTCATGCTAGTATAGTCGGCTCTTTTAAAATTATAGCTGATGATGGCAGGTGCGTCACGGTTGCTGGACAAACGTTTAGTCTCGAGAATAATATGCAGCAGAGGATGATGTCGAACAGATTTGACAAGAGGAAATGTTGCAGCACTGATCCTGGGTGCGACGTCAGATTTGCTGGAAAATCAGAGGTCGAGCATTCGGCCGTTCTCATTAATGACATTATTTAACTGTCGTAACAAATTAAGATTGTACCCGTCGAGCAGAGTGGTAATCCCAATATGGAATGTTGATAATACGGGGTCAGTAAACGAAAATCCATCGGCAGTGGCACACCAATGTAAGCCGGGAAAGTTGAAATCACCGACAATCATGATTTCGTCAATGGGCAGCGCTTGAGCAGACGAAATTTCGTTCAACGACTCAATGTATGCATTAATAAGCTGTAAGTCACGACAACGGTCCGGAGGAAGATAAATCGCACAAACGAAAAGTGAGAAATCAAATAGTTTTATGCGCACCCATACCTGCTCGACACAAAATCCTGGTGTGTTTTCAACCAGCTGTGCCTTCAGACGACGATGTACCGCAATAAGTACTCCACCTCCTATGCTCTTGGGACTGTCACGAATGCTACGATCAGTACGGAAGACTTCGTAATTAGATCCGTACCCTAGAACGGATAACGTATTTCCGTTAAGCCACGTTTCAGAGAGAGCGATGATGTCGTAACAATCGTCCGCACATGCTAGCCGATAATCGTCAATACACGTGCTTATGCCGCCTACATTTTGGTAGTAGATGTGCAAATTGGATGTATGATTGCCGTTTGTTGTTGTTTGGAAGACTCCTTCCACGCCACCGCGCACAGGATCGGGACGACTGATGAACGCAGACTGCGGAAGCTCTACTGTGGGGGACGTATCAGGAGCTTCCAGAATGCGAATTTTGGTGTTTCCCGGTGTGGCATAAATCGATGCGTTGTGCTCAGCGCTAGAGCAAGACGGCTGTTGAATGAATTCAGGATGCTGACTTCTGGAAGTGCGAAGCGGGTGAACACTAGAAGGCGACGATACAAAACAATACTTGCCTTGAGAAGGCGTTTGGAAGACTCTCGTAGCACACCCACACACAGGACCGGGACGGCTGGAGAACGCTGGCGGCAGTGGCTCGACTGTGATGGGGGTTACGAGAGCTTCCATAGCACCAACTTCAGCGCGTCCCAGCTTTCTCACATCATCACATGATCATAAGTCGGGTGTATTCAATAAAGCCTGCGACGAAGTACCGGGAGACGATTCTGGAATAGTAGGCTCTTCGGGTGTTGGTGGTGAAACATCGATCGGTGGGCACCAAATGTTTTTGTTGCGATTGTCCTCAAACTCGCGGAAAAGGACACCTTGAGGCCACGTATCGGGATCGAGTGCAGCGTCGCGATATTGGGGTAGTACCCCGACTTTGAAGGAAATGAAATTCATACTATTGACGTCAATTCCTTTTTTCACCAATGGGACAACTTTAACCTCTTCGTTGCACTGAAGACCGTCTCTTGTTAGTTGTTCGACCATTTGCTTGGTGACGCTGGGATGAAACCGAGACAAATATATCCATACCAGAGAGGAAGACGTTGGAACCGTAGAAATGCTGCAATTTTCAACTGGTTTCCGCCCGCAAATAAGTGAATAAGTTGATTCCGATCCTTCTTCGCGACGACGCTTTGCAGCAGGACGAGAAACGTCGTTGATTTTTACATCGCTATCACTATTACGCCTCGGAGTCGAAACGGAAACTTTTCGAGTAAGGCGCGATATTTACTGACTGTTTTTCGTGATTTCGGCTTTCAGCTCAGCACAGACCGATTCCATTTTTTCGGAGACAGCTGAAATTGCGCATCCTAGTGATGAGATCGTTTCCCGTTCCCCAATTTGGGTTGTGGATCTCGTTCGAAGATCAAACGACAGTCACTTCTGGAGATATAATGGTACAAAACGCATTTTTTCTGTTTATTTTTCTCAGAGATGACTGCACCAATTTCTACGAACTTAGGCTCTTTTCATAGTTACTTTTAGGTTGTAGATTGAGTTCGAGGATCAAATGGTATTCTGAAGTTCAGCTGAGTAGGATTATTTCGATTGAATGTAAAAATTTCCATTCTGCATTTCGAATAAGTGGCGCTTTTGTATAGAAAACTCGAACTCGCTCTAAATACGGAATAAAAAATTTTATCTTCGATCATTGTTTTCGGAAATGGCTGAACCTATTCAAAAAGTTTAAGCTTGTCCGCGACTAATTTTGGGTTATGGATTTTGATTTTAATAAAAAAAAACATAACGAGACTGTTTGAATTACAAGAGAAAATCATTCAACCCTCTTATTATTTCGATCGAAACGGATTATTTTGATCGAACTCGATCGAGATACAGAATGCAGATTCAAATCGTATAAAAACGTCGCCAACGAGTTTCAACATAAATCTAGAATATAAATCCGTGTTGTTCGAATTGTAAAAAAAAAACAAACTTCTTTACACTAAGTATATATTTTATTTCTATAGTTTAACGTGCGTCGCTTTCAATCGGCTTTTATTTTGCTTCTTATCGCTAGGATCCAATTTACGTTTAATTTGCGTACTGACTTCATCTTGCAGCTGTGAGAAAAATGCCGATGACGATTTTCCTACTCCCGTGGTTTCTGTCATTGCGCTCACGTTCTTTGCTTTGGAAACCTTCTTCAGTAGTTTCTCCTGCACTTCCTTCGTTTTTGGCAAGAAACCTTTAGCAAGATTCTTCCGTTCCTTTTCCGCTTGTCGATTGAACTTATCCCGCTGGAAACGTTTTTTCAACCGCCGTTCACGATTTTTGTCCGATTTGGTGCGTTCATCTTTACTCATAACAGCACCCTTAGGTCTATTGTGTACCTCTTCAGGTGCAAGTAAAACGGCGTCTGATATTGCTACCGGAGCTACTTCCTCCATGCTAATGGCCGGCGTATTGGTAATGATTTTCAATTCAGGCACTGCCGGACGAGGTGTGTAACGGAAGTTGGACAAAGCATCCAATTGTGCGAGCAACCTTTTCATAGCCGATCGAATTTCCTTGTGTTCTTTAGGTTCCTCAGGTTCATTTTCATCTGGTGGGATGAATAAAATAAGAAAGAAAACCTCATATCAAAGACTTTGCAACTTACCTGCATTCGGATTGGATTTCTCTAGCTGTTTCAGATAATCCTTTTCGTAAATCTGGGCCAATGATTGCGTGCTTTTCTCTGCATCAAGTACCAACTGTTTTCGGTATTCTCGTGGATTATCGGGTGGGCGAATTTTCCTTTCCACATCATCATAAACCTTGTTTTTAATCCGCTGTTTGATAATATCCTCTAGGCGCATCGTAGTTTCTTCGGTAATAACAGGGGCTGGTCGAGTAGTTGATTCAAATTCCAGGATCTCCTCGAGAAGCGAGTTTTGTGGGCGGGTATCGGCAGAAATTTCCCCTTTCAACTGCCAAGGTTTGTCTTGTAACAGTTGATCCTCCATTTTCTGTATTCGCTTATGCAGCTTTTCCTGACGTAGCTCAAAGGATGATTTAGGACCATTCTCTTGTTCTTCAGTCTCTTGTTCAGACTGAACGGGTTCTGGTTCCGGAATCGAAGGCATTTTGTTTTTCTTTTCAACAAAATCCTCCGCACTATTATATAACTCGTATCGAAGCCGACGGTTTCGTTCCACTTCGTCCTCGGAATTTTCATCACCCGAAGCATTATTTGGATTATTTTCAGCTTCAGAACTTTCATCAGCTTTATCGTCATCGTTATCCGAGCTCTCCTCTTCGGCTGTATCGTTCGTCTCATGACCATTGCCTGAGTCACCATCATCATCATCGAAGAAATCGGAGTATTTTATGCCATCTCCATCAGATAGATCATTCTTAAAACATACAAATGCTACACACAATAAATTTATGTTAAAATTAAGCTCTCACCTCGCCAGCATTGCTACTGAAATAATCTATTTCAATTAGAGAATCTTTGTCAGGTTTTCCCGATTGCTTTCTCATTTCCCGTTCATCTTCCTCATCCAAAAACTTGGCCATATCCTCTAATTTGAAAAACTGATCATCTACTATCGATCGTTTTCCTTTCCGTACCCTTGTCTTTACTTTAGGCGAATTATTTTCCTGGTGTGATTCTTCTTCTGAAGAGCTATCCGCACTTCTATTAACATGAGGATCACAAGCCCCATTACTCGATGAATCCACTGCTTCCGTCTTTTTAAAAACTAGTTGCATTCGTTTGGAACCCATTGACAGTAACTGTGAGGTTCTGGACAAATCTTCGTTCAACAGATATTCATTTCTAAGCTCGAGTTGTTGCCAAATTTGCTCTGCGTCCATTTCCTCAACCACCAGCTGATCGAGATACGATTTTATACCGGCTCCGTGATCAAAGCTTTGACTATGATCATAGAGTGATTTAACGAGCATTTTAATTTTCTCCGCTTGCGATGGCTGTGCACTGTTTCAGACAAGAGAAATAAATTCCACATAATAGCATATAATGTATATTATTCCAACTTACATTAAAAATTTGGCTGGATTTTTCGACTGCTCCAGAAATAACTTCAGGGCTCCGCTCAGCCCTTTTCTAACTGGTTTTGTTTCCTTTTCATTCTTCACCATTTTGCCAAACGTAAGCCCGTGAAATAATCCTGAGTTTCAACTATAACAGCAAATAAATATCATCTGGAAACTATTAAGTATACTCGCGAAAGCCGCAGTCGAGGCAGCATGCGTTTTTGTTGATATTTTGACGTTTTTCTATTAAAAGCATGTTCCTTAGTACACGATGTCGCAAAAGTGTACACTACAAACTAAAATAAAAATTTACATTATATTGCAACATTCTGCCTACACTGAGAAAAATATCATAGTAACCGAAATTTGTTTTTCATTGGTCTTTCTGACAGCTCATTTACAACCACAAGTGTAAATCACCTTCGGTCGACGTCAATAATAATAATTTAATAATTTTTTAGACAGATATTACCCGGACGTTAAAATGTTCCATGGACTTGACATTGTGTTCCTCCATAAGAATTGCTTACAAATAATGTTGTTGTTCCGTAACCGTTCCATGCCGGTGATAGTCGCGTGATGCCACTTATGAATCGCTCTCACATATTGTTTTGTTTTCATCAGGCAATGTATTGGCCACCCATTTTTCACTAATTTCGCCGTTCATTTTTCACCGGGCATAGAAACCTCAATGGGCATTTCGATAGTCCCAAAACAGAAGGGCCTAACTTTCTCTTTTGACTATTATGAGGCCAATACTGCAGCTCCTCGTAAGCAGGCATGGCAAAAACACGGATAAGTTCTGCACGGTACTCACCTTCACTCGTGAGCACACCAGCAGGAGTATTGAATGCTACGCCTTGTGCCCGTGTTGAAAAGCACACACCGAACTCAGTAGAAAAAGCACCCGTAGCGGTGGTCGTGTAATTGTCAACCACCGGTGCTTGGATTTTCGGACAGCACTGAAGTCGAGTGCTCCTGACTTCGGCAAACATCGAAGCCGAGTGTTTCCGATTTTACCATATACGTTGCTTGTACTATAAGCACCTATAGCGCCACCGTATGACGAAAAATGCGTTTGAATGATTAATTCTTTTTTCATCAATACGCGTTTGATTGAATTCAATTGATTGACAATATAACCAATGCATGGGTGCTCTTCGGTACCTTCGCGAAATTCAAAACACTCGGCTCCGGTGTTTAACGAAACTGAAAACACGCGGTTTCGGTGTATGCCGAAGCTTGAAACACCAGTGCCGAAAATAAAACAGCGTGGCTTCGGATATTGCGTTTCGTGTTTCTCTTTGTGCACTGACACGCAATGGCATTCTCAATAAACGCGGTGGCGGTGGTTATATAAAGCACGCAGTGCAGTGCAGTTTGGACATGCCTGCTTGTATGTTTCTAATATAAATCGAAAGCTTGTGGGTTTAACTTGAAAGTTCCTTTGGTCGTGGAACCAAATACAAATAATTGTATTTGGTGGAACTAACGATTTCATCTATACGCCTATAGGTCTATTCGCACTCGGCCGATCAAACCGACCCAACATTCGTTAACTTGCTATAACCGAGAACAAAGATTTATTTCATATTTACCAAGACAGAAATACTTGATAACTTGGATAATTAAACTATGTACCCAAAAACACCGCATATTAGCTCTGAAATAGAATTTTAAGCCATGTTTCGATCCGATATTTACTTGCATCGATCCCGCCACATCAAATTTCGTGAGGTAATTTCAAACACAACCAAAACCGCCCTATGAGTTTATCTTTGAAAAAGATATTTTGATTCGATTGCTTTCAGAGATGCCAAGTAAAAGTTTCTAATATCTTGAGGTAAGGTTGCAAAAGTCTGTGAATGACACAGAAAACTGACTTGGTGAGCATAAAAAAACTCGATTTTAAAAAATCTACAGCACTTTAGAGGAAATCTGCAGATTTGCAGACAAAGCGGATCTAAACGTCGCACACTAATTAAATTTTAAGTCACCTCTATAGGAGGGGTTCCCAAGTAACCATATGTATTATATCACTGCACATTTACAACTCTATTTTTTAATTGTTAATGTATAATTACACTACTCCTACATACTTTAAAGCAATGTGCATTAAATTGCATTCGAAACGTAACTGAGCATTATTTTACAACAACTTTCCGCCGTGTTTTATATCGACATTCAATACTATATTTTGGAGCAACGAAACTTTAATAATAACTATAAGAGAAATAATCCTATAAGGGTAATAATACTGAATTAATGTAAAGTTATAATGCATCGTGGTTACTTGGGTCGATATTATTCCCGAGAGGTTCCATACAAAAAAGGTACTCAACAACGAGTTGGTTTGACTCCAATCGCGTTTTCGTTCGGCACGTCATAAAAGACATTGCACTTCGTTGCAAATCAAAAGTGTTCTGTAAATAGCAGAAACTTTACGTCTGTTCAGCGGTTCAAATTTTTGTACCGAGTTTTGCATAAAGCAGTACAACTTAAACTACTACGCACTGATGAGTCAAAGAATTGAATATGGTTTACCAAATTTTTATCTACCTGCATTGAACTCCTGCTTTTGAGTGGTTTACGCTTCTTGTTTTCTGATAACAATCGAAAGAGCGAATATAAGTAGATAAAGAAACTCAATCGTTAATGCCCCGTTTACACTTCTGCTGCTGCCCACATTATCGAAATGACGGAATGCGTAATGAATTCTTACTCGACTGCATGATTTTTCAGTGCTCGATCGGTTCAGTGCTAGGATTTTCGCCTGAGTTGGCTACTCGATCAACCTGATTGACAGTGACATTATAAATGTCATTGAATATTCGCTCATTTTATGAATGTGTTAGTGTAAAATTTAGGCGACTTAAGCCATTTCATTACACTCCAGCTAGAGGAATGGATGATGGTGACTAAGGTAGGCCGTTCTGTTAATTTCCAGCGAATTTCAACAGTTTATGTTGGAATTCTAAGAAGAACTGGTTATTTACTAGCTCTGTATATCCGAAAACCATGAATATTTCAATGTGTATAATCAGTTATGTAATGTTTTCATTTAAAAATAAACTGAAAGTCAGCACGAAAACGTGCAAAATCGGGAAAGAAGAAGAAGAAGACAAATTGACAATTCAGTCCGCATCTTCTCACTCAATTCCGACTGATTTCCGAACCAACCGGTTGTAGGCGAAATTCATTCGGAATCGGTGTTGCACTGGAGTTGGAATTGATTCGGAATTCATGTTGATTTCCACATGAAATTCCGAATGAAAATTTCTCGCCGATTCGGAATTGATTCGGAATCCATTCGGATCTGATAATGCCCACATTATCAGATCCGAATGGATTCCGAATGGATTCCGAATCAATTCCGAATCGGCGAGAAATTTTCATTCGGAATTTCATGTGGAAATCATAATGAATTCCGAATCAATTCCAACTCCAGTGCAACAACCGATACCGAATGAACCGGTTCGCCTACAACCGGTTGATTCGGAAATCATTCGGAATTGAGTGAGAAGATGCGGACTGAATTGTCAATTCGTCTTCTTCTTCTTCTTTCCTGATTTTGCACGTTTTCGTGCTGATTTTCAGTTTATTTTTAAACGAAAACATTATATAACTGAATATACAAATTTAAAACTACATGTTTTTCGGATATACAGCAGTTCTTCTTAGAATCCCAATATAAACTATTGAAATTCGCTGGAAATTAACAAAACGGCCTACCTTAGTCAGCATCATCCATTCCTCTAGCTGAAGTGTAGTGAAATGGCTTAAGTCGCTTAAATTTCACACTAACACATTCATAAAATGAGCGAATATTCAATGACATTTATAATGTCACTGTCAATCAGGTTGATCGAGCTGCCAACTCAGGCGAAAATTCTAGCACTGAACCGATCGAGCACTGAAAAATCATGCAGTCGAGTAAGAATTCATTACGCATTCCGTCATTTCGATAATGTGGGTGTGGGTGCCAGTGTACTGTCCTCTTAGGAAAAAACGTTCAACTGTGGTCCAACGATCCAACGTATTAGACCAACGAAGGACCACAGTTGAACGTTTTTTCCTAAGAGGGAGTACACTGACACCAGCATGCTGGCAACCAGCAATAGTGTAAACGCTACATACACTCAAATAAAAATTCACGTTCGATTCACTTGAAAAACCACGTAAACTGGTTTCAAATGTCAAATTGAATGCTTTACGTGACGAAAATGAATGTTACACGAACATCCCCTAAAATGAATAGAGTCATCACATAAGATTTACGTCACAGACTAACAGACAGGACACTCAAATTAGATTCTTCAATCATTTTAACGGTCATTTCGAATATTCCTTTATTTGGGATAGTACTCACATGTGTCATGATGGCGCCACGTTACCCTATCAAAATGTTTATTTTTTTCATTTTCCAACAGAGTTGCCATTCATACAGAATTACCTGTAATGTATTGATTTGTATACGTCCATGCGAATTTCATACAGGATACAGATTTAATACATATTGCCTAAACTATATACATAATTGTGCCTACTTCTTATCCTCCAACGCAATACAAAATCGAACCCGTTTTGTTACAATATTCTGGTCTGCCGCCACTTAATTTCGGGTGAAAACTACCAACACAATAAAAAATAGTCTAGATGAACAACTTTGAGTCGAACAAATGGTTACCTTCCAACAGCGCGAAAAAGTTAAATATATTATCAACGTAATCCAATAATTTATTGTGACGATTCATTTTCAAATATTTTGATGAAATCAGGCATCCTTGCGAGCAGCTGATCGGTGTTGACAAACGAGGGGAAACCAACTAGTAAAAAAACTTTTACATAACACAAGGGGTGTACAGATAGTAAATAGTTCGCGCAGTACAATATAGGTGGAACTAGTGCATCACGAAAAATAATTTTTATAAGAATTTACTCATACTGTCATGTCTGTTAGTCTGTGTTTACGTGGTCGATTCACGTCAAACAATCTACGTGAATTTCTAGTGTGAAAAACTCGATTTTGAAAATGGCGAACAGTGGCCCTCAAAGTGCGAGAAATGTTATTTAATCACAATTTTTTACTACATCGACCGGACCATTCCAGTATGAAAGTTTCCACGACGACACGACCAGACCGACGACACGACCAGGCACTCCGAAGAAAACTCGAAATAAAAAGTGTCTGTGAGTGATTTTCCGTCAGTTACCACAAATATAGCGGCCCCTTGATAATGATAAAATTATTCTTTTTAGGCAACACTGTTCTGGTTGCTATGCGTTGTTTGTCAAGGAACCGCAATTATAGGAATAAACAAACAAACTGGAAAACTATCCCGTTCCATTGCCACGAAAATGCAAGAAAAAAAAGGATTAATTTCGCAATACAGGGAGCTATTCTCTTGTGTGCAGCCACATATTTCCAAATCTGTTGCAATAAAATGGACACAAGACGAAACTGAATTTATTATAATAATAATCAAGTAAAATTACCTTTTCGTAAAACTCGAAAAAAAACGTGGAGCAGGATGTTTATTTCGTTTATTGTGCATTCAATTAAGACTAAAAACATTATTTCGTAACACTAGAAGAACCCTTACAGAAGTTAAAATCAATGGGAAAAGAACGATAATGAAATTGCTGCGTTCTGTGATGTCGATTTGAAACACCAGTATTAAATTTAAGCTATTTTCAAAGATCCTTCATGCATTGAGTCAGCAACAATAAAATGCGTTTATTTATGTTATTTCTCTGCTAAATCATGCTAAAAAGCTTGATTGTTTTCCATGAAGATCTTTATTGGAGATGCGTTTCAAGTCTTTTCAAGAGAATTTTCCAAGAATTATCCAGATGTCATACCAAAACTATTCTACGGTTACCAGAAGTCATAAAACAAAAGTTTGTCTCAATGGCGCGAAAAAATAGTAATGCTGATGATACGATCTTAGAAAAAATTCTTAGTCGCACAATTTGAAGATTTTATGAAAACTATGCTAAAGTTTCAATTCATGTTTGATTTTTTCTAATGGTGTCATCAGCATCTCGATGTAGTTGATTGGTAACTGCTTTGGTATCAAATTTCCGGTGCATACAATTACTGGTGGTACAAATAAAATAATATAACATATCGGTATCGCAAAAACATAGCGCTTCACTTAACTTTTAAGGGCCGATTCTTTTTTTAGACACAGTAGTAAAATGCGCGACTGGTATATAATGATTCGGAGTTAGTTTTGTTTATCTACATAAACATGTTTTTGAATAACAGTATCCAAGGTATCTGTTATTCGAAATCAATAATTTATCAAATCGAGTTGCCAGTTTTAACAAATTTTCAAGTAATTTCGTTCTGACATTTCGAGTTACTGAGGGGTAGTCAGATTTGCGATACAGTTTTAATAGACGAGTGGCAGGTCGTGTCGTCGACCAGACACTCCGAAGAAAAATCGGAATAAAAAGTGTTCGTGAGCGATTTACCACCAGTTACCATAAATATAGCGACCCCTTGAAAATGACAAAAACTAACTTTTCGAGCAACACTGTTTAGGTTGCTATGAACTAGTTACCAAGGAGCACCAAAATAAATAAACAAACAGTTTAAAATTGTTGTGGAATAATTCCACAGATTTTATTTTTGTGTCTTTTCCGGTTATTTAGTGAATTTCGGAGAGAAACTAAATAATTTTAATCATCATCGATGCAAATTATGATGAAGCTGAGTGCAGGTGAGTGCTTGAATTTTATTATTAAATAAAAATTTTCTATTTGCAGTTAACATTCTTTCGCCGACTTCGAAAATGCTTCTGGACATGGGCAAACAAATAGAGCAGTTTAACAAGCCATTATCCTGCAGTTCCACGGTTACCAAACCAGCCAGAGTGAGGAAATGCGACATTTTGCACGGAAACTAAAGCGGTTTCAAGATGATTACTTCCACTGTTTTTGTTATTATATACAATTAATAATTACTACGTAGGTTTTGATCGTATACCGTAATTACCGTATCTATGTAGAAAATATATTTACATTTTCTAAATTATACAATGATCTTGTGATATTATACACAGAAGTCCGAATATTCATGATTCTTTTTGTAGCGTAATCTTCTAGTTTGTTGACTAGTTGTTATGTGATAGTTACCATGTTTTTACAGATCATTTCTTTCATTTTTAAATATGAATTTTGTTAGTTATAGAGAATTACAGTGGCAGCATGCAATGATTAGTTTTGATAGGTCAGGAAAACATTTTCGATAATGGGAAGACATTGTTGCGTTGCTGGGTGTTTCAGTCGTGAAGAAGATCCAGTATCTTTCTATTCGTTTCCTACGAACAGTAATATGTAAATTTAAGCCAGATATACATAATTTAGTTAATTGTTCACTTCATTTCTGAAAAACGATCGTAAGACATGTCCACGGAATACCAAACGAAATCAACAATAAATTGCAGTGAGAAACACTTTCGACTTCTCAAAAACGCTAGTGGTAATAAAAAAATTAAGATATTCTTGAAGTCAAAATATATGTATTTTTATTTCATGCTTTAATAACTTTTGCTTTTAAATAATTATTTTCATTTTGATTTTGTCAGAAAAAGACAACCGATTCTTTCAATATCATGTTATTTTTATTTTCGTTTGTATGTCCTTTTACTACGAGTAAACTTTATTCAATTAAAAACATTATTAACGATAGTTGCATAAAACAATTTTTTTATGTTCCTAATTCGCATTATTTTGAGTTCCAAACACAGTTGCGCGCTGTAAATGTACCCAAAGGCGAATCATTCACTACCACCCGACAATACAACTTTCTAGCCAAGAATATGAAATGATAAAAGCCTTCCTCTCTGTGGCAGCGACGAAATTGTTCCAGTTCATTAAAAAAAGATACAAATTAAAAAAAATACGCCAAAATGACTCAAAACTCTCTGAAATAATAAATTTAATACCTGCCAGCGGGCCAACTACACTCAGTGGTTTCGTTTTAAGTGAGAATCTCTTGTTTTTGTTTACATTCCTTGTGTAGTTACCAAGGCTACTGGTAACTGTTTTTCAAAATCAATAATTTATCAACTTGAGTTGCCAGTTCCAACATTTTTTCAAGCGATTTCGTTTCGACATTACCAGTTACTGAGGGGTAGTTAAATTTGCGATACAGTTTTAATAATCGAGTGGCAGGTCGTGTCGTCGGTTTCCATGTGTTCGACTGGACCGAGTGTCTGCGTGAGTCCGGAAGTGTGCCCGCTCCTGTTGAATGTTTCAAATAGGCTGTTTGTCCACCGAAAAACGAGTTCAGAATCGGTATGAAGCTAGAGACATTGGGCCCATGTAATCTATGCTAATTTTCTGAAATAAATGTTTTATTTTTCATGGCATTTTTCATTTCCTAGATTTATATAAATATCTATCACCCTTTTGACTTCAACCAGCATATAAAATAGTAATTCTCTGGTATCTAAATTTTACATGAACTGATAGGTAAATGTGATATGAGCAGTACATTATATTTTATCTATGAAACACGTGGCTTTTACTGGATTATTCATTAAACAGTTTTTAATTGCCAGTCCATTAAACTCTACGTGAAAAGTAGGGTGGAAAATATTCACATAACTTTCCACGTAACTATAACATGATTATTATTTTGAGTGTAAGTATTTTGTGTATTTGTTAAAATTGTATCACCCGTTAATGCCCCGTTTACACTTCTGCTGGTTGCCAGCATGCTGGTGTCAGTGTACTGCCCTCTTAGGAAAAAAACGTTCAACGGTGGTCCTTCGTTGGTCTAATACTTTGGATCATTGGACCACAGTTGAACGTTTTTTCCTAAGAGGGCAGTACACTGACACCAGCATGCTGGCAGCCAGCAGAAGTGTAAACGGGGCATAAGGGATACTTTATTTTAACCGTGTTAGGATCGCAAGTGTCATTATCACCTTTTTATTTTTTGTGCGAAATCGATACCAAAATAAGTACCATCGGACCGGGTTAAATCCTAGAATATAACGTAAATATTACTTGAAATGTTTGCGAGTTGGTAAAGTGATGCAGCATATTGTGACCAATGGTCGCGTGTGGTACGAAACGGCACGACGCCTGGTCCATTACAGTTCGCAGTACCCGACGAAAGGACATCTTCAAATCGTCCGATTGGTATGCATTTAGTGATTACACAACAGATTTTTATTGTGGGAATTCCCGTATTCAATCTAAAACATTTGTGTTGGAAGAGTTCTGCAAATTTACAATATACATACATTTTGTTACAGTACGTTAGTAAAGCACCAATTAGTCAAATCAGCACGTCGACTACCAAAGAATCAATCCGAACTAATAATGTCAATGAGGATAGAGCCCCGCAGTCTGTCCCACTTGCCCAGTTTACAGCTTCAACCTCAGTGGACACAAAAGATATAATCGAAGAAATTGGCAAATCAGTCAATTTTAAGAGCGATGGAGGCGAGAGTAGTAGCAAACAGCCGGCCTTACAAGCGGTACCGTCCAGTTTCAGTCGATTAATTTACCACTATCTGATGCTGTCGAAAATCCGGCTAACCTGTGAGCTTCATTTGAATAATCAAACATACTTTTGATGTGTTTATACTTTGTTTCATACTCCTTTTAGCTCTGGTGGTTATGACAACGATGGCTGGTTATGCTATGGCTCCGGCTCCATTTGAATTGTCCACGTTTCTGCTCTGTTCGCTTGGAACAACGCTCGTATCAGGTGCGGCTAATTCAATAAACCAAGTAATAGAGACATCATTTGATGCACAAATGGCGCGCACACGTAATAGAGTGCTTGTCAAAGGTTATCTGACGTGAGTAGCCCGCTAATTACGAATAGGTAAATTTGATAATTGTAATATTATCTTTCCATAGGCGTCTTCACGCAGTTGGGTTCGCTCTAGGAGCCAGCACCGTTGGGGTCAGTATGCTACATTATGGCGTAAACGATTTGACAGCTGTTCTAGGTGCAGCAAATTTGATCCTTTACACGAGTATCTACACTCCCATGAAACGCTACAGTATTCTAAACACATGGGTTGGATCATTAGTTGGAGCGATACCTCCTCTGATGGGTTGGGCTGCTTGTACAGGAGATATAGGCACAGGAGCTTGGATCCTTGCTGGGCTATTGTACTGCTGGCAATTTCCACATTTCAACGCACTCTCATGGAATATCCGACCGGAATATCTAAAAGCAGGTTACAAAATGATGGCCAATTCCCATCCACAGTTATGTACGCGGGTTTCACTTCGGCACACTGGTTACATCACGGCATTGTCCCTGTTGGCTCCGGTATTGGACGTTACTAACGTTTGGTTTGCCGTTGAAAGTTTACCATTGAACGCGTACTTCAGTTATCTTGCCTGGGACTTTCATCAAAAAGCCGACAGTAAAAGTTCTCGGAAGCTGTTCCGATTTTCTCTGCTACATTTGCCGCTTTTGATGGCACTGTTCCTACTTAATAAGAAATACTGGGCGATCTCGCAGGATAAAACCAATGAAGATTCTGTTGCGGCCATGGTTGTGCTCGATAAAGATAAAATTTCAATGTTTAACAGAACGGAAAATCCTTATCTAGTACCGAACATTGTAACTGAAGTCGGAAACCTGAGCTCCCCCCATGGTAGCATCAAAGCCATCGAAGATAATTTGATTTCCAATGTCGCCGTTGTTCTGCCTACCGGAGCATCGAGCAAGCAAAAACTGTAAGGCTAATGAAGTTGATGTTGTTCGCAGAAAACAGATGTAAATAAAATGATAAAGGTATAAACAATTACTACTGATTCGAAATTTGAAAAAAAAAATAATGTTAGAGTAATCTATTGCTATTAGTGTTATGACATATTCGTGGAGGGTGGCGTAGTGTTTCTTCTTCAGAGCTCTTTCTCTTATGTATTTTGTCTTCAACGTTTTTATAGCCAAACTGATCCACCTAGCTTTCGATTTTAGGCCGATGTATGTTTCCATCATCTAAAAATTACGTGTCACAATATCAACGTTGTCAAAGTTTATCGTCTTGTTGTTCACCACTTCGAGACTCGATGGAGATCTCGACACTTAAACAGAACACATCAAACTATCTATTGTTGCATCAAAAGCATCAATTCGTGCATAATCTGCCTCAGTTGTTCTCGATCGTTTGCCGCGCGTTTTCAGTACACCATTCCTTCATCGCAACGCCTTTGCTGATGTGTTGTCCGACCTCGCTACTTCTCAATCAAACTAGCTAAGAGATACCGTATGCGTGATTTCGTTTGCACCATCGTACAAATACGTCGCGTCGTGTCTTGTTTTGTAATCCCAAAGGTTACTATTGAATTTCATCCGGATCCGAGTTCCGGTTCCGGAACTATAAAGTGTGTTTAAAATTGCACTTCATTATTTACAGCGATGATGTAAAAGGAAAAAAATATGCAAAATGTGGTTTAAAATTATTTTAATTTGTATGCTATATTAGTTACCTACTAAATGAACCGACTTTGGCTATACCGATTCTAAGTTCCCGCTTCCAGAAGTACCGGAAATAGTGGTCAAAACTCCCAAACGGAACTCACTCAATTTTCTCAGAGATGGCTTGACCGCTTCTTACAAACTTAGGCTCAAATGAAAGGTCTTGTGGTCCCATAGGTTGCTATTGAATTTTATCCGGATCCGAATTCCGGTTTCGGAACTATAGGGTAGAGTGTGTTTAAAATTCAACAACGTCTTTTAGAGCGACGATGCCAAAAAGGGAAAAATTCTTCTAGATTTGGCTCAAAACTATTTTAATTTGTAGGCTATCACCCTCATTCTTGTTTACGTCCGTATCGACCATACGACGAACACATGCTTTCGAACGAATACGAAAAAGCTATTCTTGTTTTCACTCGAATGAATTTGAACGCGACTCGTTTCCCACAAAATATTCAAATATCAGTAAACTTCTTCAAATAAATGCTAAGCCTTGATGAAATCAGTCCAATTCTTGTGATTAACCATATACGAAACGCTAGAATGTATGGCAGGTTAACTTCAAACGATACGTGTATTCGAACATCATTCGTACGAACGGAAAATCTCATTCTTGTTTACGGACGAATAGACGAAATGCCGTGGTTTCAATTCGTTAGTTTTATGTTGCGAATCAATCGTTCGAAAACATTGAAAAAAGTTTAAACGATTTCCAACAAATTTATTTTCAAAATCGAATGTAATCAAATCATAAATTTGTGTTTTGCAGAAAACATTTAGAAAGCATAGCAGTATAGTAAAATGCTGTTTTTTTTCTGGCGAGCCTTCGAATATATGCGCGGTTCCAAGTTTTTACGAATCAAATTTTACATCTATTAGGTACTGGAAAATACGCCATGGGAAAATGTGCTTTATTTCATATTAAATGGATGATTTTACCAATGTAATAAATATAAAGACTATCGAAAACATGACAAAATTGCAAGAAAAATGCAACATATTTTTCGCAGATAGTACTGATCGGACTGCGAAGTTTAATTTGAAAATTTCATTTACCGACTTGAATAAAATTGGTCCTGAGTACGATATTTATTTATTATGTAGCATTCGTCACTTCCTTGATGCTTGGAATCTTCCTAAAAAAACTACCTGCGCTGCCGATCCTTCTTTTGCACAGGAGTCGCGTACGTACACGTTCGAGTGAAAACAAGAATGGCTTGTTCGCATTCGTTCGAAAGCATGTGTTCGTCGTATGGTCGATACGGACGTAAGCAAGCATGATGATACAAAGTCAGCGAAAAAAACAAATGATAGCAAATATTTATAATTACAACTAAAATCTGTACCAGAACTGATAGTTTAAAGTTGGATGGGCGTTGTTTTTATGCATGTGCGATGTTTAAAATAGTGATTGATTCGAACGTAAACGGGAATACGAATTTAATATACTTTCGAACGTATCGCATACCGATTCTCAGTTCCCGCTTCCAGAAGTACCGAAAATGATGGTCGAAACTCCAAAACGGAACTAACTCATTTTTCTCAAATGGCCTAACCGATTTACACAAACTTCGACGACAGAATCCCCTAGTGATATTTTCGAAAATATTATTTAGTGATATTAAAAAGTCATCATTTCTTCAATAGTTGCACTATTTATGTACCATTTAATACCACTATTTCACTGTCACGTTATTACACTTTCACAAAGTCACTATACTTTAATGAAGCATAACAAACGTTACAATACAGATACGCGTATTTCGGAATGTTATTTACATCCTTCTTCAGTGTATCGGTTTTAAAAGTTCGTTTAAAATAGTGATCATTTCTTCACTAGATTGATTAAAACAGGTTTTTTTTTAATATAAGCCGGCATTCAAAAGTTATGATTGTTTTTTAATCAAAAACTTGTACACATTCTAATATTAATATTCAACTGATGCCAGACCGACAAAAATGAATCATATACGGTTTCTTATAGGTAATAAAATAAGAAAAGTTTGAAGAGAAATCGGAGTTTTTTTTCAATTCATTTAAGTTAGTGTTTAAGGGGCTGGGGTCAACTAGAAGATTGATAGTACCTATTAGCTTTCTCCGGACACTACCAGCCTATGGTATGGTATGTTTTCTTCTATTGCGCAAATTTGTTAATATTACGAAGTTAATAACAGAGATAACATGCATCGGTATATTGAATAAATAGTAAAAAATACTTGTTTGTTAAAAAAATATTTTTCTTGATTAAAGCAGAAATAATAAACAATCAAGACGCGCGTGAAATCTGTTGACCTTTGTTTGGTGATTTAAAATGATTTTTTTTAATTTTTAGAATATGTCAATACAATGAATCAACTATTTTGTCTAAATCCTATTCACTCGTTTATTTTGTAGCAAGTAATTCCATTTAGAAAAAATAGGGAAGTTTTTATTCCTTACGCGATAGTGTTTTAAATATAAGATAGATTATAAGGAATATAAGATCCGCCGTGAGTAGCACTGCTTCAACCGTACTAGGTGCGAGGTTATCGAATCGAGGAAATGACTGGTTTGACGGCGAATGTCAGCAGTTGGTCGAAGAGAAGAATGCAGCAAGGGCGAGAATGCTGCAACACCGCACTAGAGCGAACGAGGAACTTTTATGTTTTTTCTTTTAAGTCCATCAGAGAAATAATAATACGTCCATCACGTTCAACGTCCAGAAGGCAAGAGAGCCTTTGATTCATTTTATTTACATATTTTACAATTTGTTTTTGTTTGTTGGTATAAACACTGTCAAATGCTTTAAGAGTTCGCTCGCACCTATTACACACTGAACCCTGATAGTACATAACGATACAGACAGGCAGGGAACAGACAGAACACAGTTTTCCGGAGGAAAAAGCGCCATCAGGAAGACCAAGATCGCGAAGACCAAAGTGAACCGCTCACGTAGAGGCTACACGCCACAGGCCGAAATGTGCAGAGATACCAGTGGTAATCTTCTCACGAACGAACGTGAGGTGATCGACAGGTGGAAGCAGTACTATGACGAGCATCTGAATGGTGAAGCACAGGATACAGAGAACGACACAGGAATCAATCTGGGTGCACGCTCAGCCGACGACAGGTTCCCAGCCCCTGATCTGTCGGAGATAAGTGAGGAGATCGGCAAGCTGAGGAACAACAAAGCCGTGGGCAATGACCAGTTACCAGGCGAGCTGCTCAAACATGGAGGAGAGGCACTGGCTAGAGCGCTGCACTGGATGATTTCTAAGATTTGGGAGGAGGAGATTCTACCGCAGGAATGGATGGATGGAGTGGTATGTCCCGTCTTACCGCGCAATCACATTGCTCAACGCCCAAATCCTTTGCCGTCGTCTATCACCAATAGCTAAGGAATTCGTAGGGCCGTACCAAGCGGGTTTACTGGAGCCCGCGACACTACGGATCACATATTCGCGATAAGACAAGTACTCCAGAAGTGTCGTGAATACAACGTACCCACGCATCACCTATTCATTGACTTCAAAGCGGCATACGACACAATCGATCGAGAACAGCTATAGCAGATAATGCACGAATACGGTTTCCCGGATAAACTGACGCGATTGGTCAAAGCAACGATGGATAGAGTGATGTGCTACGTCCGAGTATCTGGGACGCTCTCGAGTCCTTTCGAATCTCGGAGAGGGCTACGTCAAGGTGATGGACTTTCTTGTATCTTGTTCAATATTGCCCTTATTCGAAGAGCGAGGATCGACACGAGTGGCACGATCTTCCGAAAGTCCGTATAACTTTTTGGCTTCGCTAACGATATTGATATTGTGACACGTAACCTTGAGAGATGACGGAAACCTACATCGGACTGAAAGCTGAAGCTAGGCGTATCGGACTGGCCATAAATGCGACGAAAACAAAATACATGAGAGGGTGAGGCTCTAGAGAAGAAACACAACGCCTCCCACCACGAATATTGATAGACGGTGACGATATTAAGGTGGTTGACGAGTTTGTGTATTTGGGCTCACTGGTGACCGCCGATAATGACACCAGCAGAGAAATTCATAGACGTATTTTGAATCGTGCGTACTTTGGACTTAGAAAAACCCCCCGATCGAGACCTGGACTATGCTGACAGAGGACCAACGCGCCCTCAGTGTTTTCGAAAGAAAGGTACTGAGGACCATCTATGGCGGAGTGCAGACGGAAGACGGAACGTGGAGACGGCGTATGAATCACGAATTGCAACAGCTGCTAGGAGAACCGGACGGACAGCTAAAATCGGACGTCTACGGTGGGCTGGGCATGTCATAAGGATGTGTATTTCGGAATGTTATTTACATCCTTCTTCAGTGTATCGGTTTTAAAAGTTCGTTTAAAATAGTGATCATTTCTTCACTAGATTGATTAAAACAGGTTTTTTTTTAATATAAGCCGGCATTCAAAAGTTATGATTGTTTTTTAATCAAAAACTTGTACACATTCTAATATTAATATTCAACTGATGCCAGACCGACAAAAATGAATCATATACGGTTTCTTATAGGTAATAAAATAAGAAAAGTTTGAAGAGAAATCGGAGTTTTTTTTCAATTCATTTAAGTTAGTGTTTAAGGGGCTGGGGTCAACTAGAAGATTGATAGTACCTATTAGCTTTCTCCGGACACTACCAGCCTATGGTATGGTATGTTTTCTTCTATTGCGCAAATTTGTTAATATTACGAAGTTAATAACAGAGATAACATGCATCGGTATATTGAATGAATAGTAAAAAATACTTGTTTGTTAAAAAAATATTTTTCTTGATTAAAGCAGAAATAATAAACAATCAAGACGCGCGTGAAATCTGTTGACCTTTGTTTGGTGATTTAAAATGATTTTTTTTAATTTTTAGAATATGTCAATACAATGAATCAACTATTTTGTCTAAATCCTATTCACTCGTTTATTTTGTAGCAAGTAATTCCATTTAGAAAAAATAGGGAAGTTTTTATTCCTTACGCGATAGTGTTTTAAATATAAGATAGATTATAAGGAATATAAGATCCGCCGTGAGTAGCACTGCTTCAACCGTACTAGGTGCGAGGTTATCGAATCGAGGAAATGACTGGTTTGACGGCGAATGTCAGCAGTTGGTCGAAGAGAAGAATGCAGCAAGGGCGAGAATGCTGCAACACCGCACTAGAGCGAACGAGGAACTTTTATGTTTTTTCTTTTAAGTCCATCAGAGAAATAATAATACGTCCATCACGTTCAACGTCCAGAAGGCAAGAGAGCCTTTGATTCATTTTATTTACATATTTTACAATTTGTTTTTGTTTGTTGGTATAAACACTGTCAAATGCTTTAAGAGTTCGCTCGCACCTATTACACACTGAACCCTGATAGTACATAACGATACAGACAGGCAGGGAACAGACAGAACACAGTTTTCCGGAGGAAAAAGCGCCATCAGGAAGACCAAGATCGCGAAGACCAAAGTGAACCGCTCACGTAGAGGCTACACGCCACAGGCCGAAATGTGCAGAGATACCAGTGGTAATCTTCTCACGAACGAACGTGAGGTGATCGACAGGTGGAAGCAGTACTATGACGAGCATCTGAATGGCGAAGCACAGGATACAGAGAACGACACAGGAATCAATCTGGGTGCACGCTCAGCCGACGACAGGTTCCCAGCCCCTGATCTGTCGGAGATAAGTGAGGAGATCGGCAAGCTGAGGAACAACAAAGCCGTGGGCAATGACCAGTTACCAGGCGAGCTGCTCAAACATGGAGGAGAGGCACTGGCTAGAGTGCTGCACTGGATGATTTCTAAGATTTGGGAGGAGGAGATTCTACCGCAGGAATGGATGGATGGAGTGGTATGTCCCGTCTTACCGCGCAATCACATTGCTCAACGCCCAAATCCTTTGCCGTCGTCTATCACCAATAGCTAAGGAATTCGTAGGGCCGTACCAAGCGGGTTTACTGGAGCCCGCGACACTACGGATCACATATTCGCGATAAGACAAGTACTCCAGAAGTGTCGTGAATACAACGTACCCACGCATCACCTATTCATTGACTTCAAAGCGGCATACGACACAATCGATCGAGAACAGCTATAGCAGATAATGCACGAATACGGTTTCCCGGATAAACTGACGCGATTGGTCGAAGCAACGATGGATAGAGTGATGTGCTACGTCCGAGTATCTGGGACGCTCTCGAGTCCTTTCGAATCTCGGAGAGGGCTACGTCAAGGTGATGGACTTTCTTGTATCTTGTTCAATATTGCCCTTATTCGAAGAGCGAGGATCGACACGAGTGGCACGATCTTCCGAAAGTCCGTATAACTTTTTGGCTTCGCTAACGATATTGATATTGTGACACGTAACCTTGAGAGATGACGGAAACCTACATCGGACTGAAAGCTGAAGCTAGGCGTATCGGACTGGCCATAAATGCGACGAAAACAAAATACATGAGAGGGTGAGGCTCTAGAGAAGAAACACAACGCCTCCCACCACGAATATTGATAGACGGTGACGATATTAAGGTGGTTGACGAGTTTGTGTATTTGGGCTCACTGGTGACCGCCGATAATGACACCAGCAGAGAAATTCATAGACGTATTTTGAATCGTGCGTACTTTGGACTTAGAAAAACCCCCCGATCGAGACCTGGACTATGCTGACAGAGGACCAACGCCCTCAGTGTTTTCGAAAGAAAGGTACTGAGGACCATCTATGGCGGAGTGCAGACGGAAGACGGAACGTGGAGACGGCGTATGAATCACGAATTGCAACAGCTGCTAGGAGAACCGGACGGACAGCTAAAATCGGACGTCTACGGTGGGCTGGGCATGTCATAAGGATGTCGGACGACAGAAGCATCCGTGTCTTGAGTGGCTGACGACGAGCAGCCATGGACCGAGTTATGTGGAGACGTATGCTTGATACAGCAAAGGACACCCCAGTCCTATAGCTGTTAGGTAAGGTAAGGGGCGAAGTGCAGAGGTGCAACTGGCACCAGTGTTGGTGATTGCCGATATTTCTCTACATTGTATACAACATCGTCAATCTGGTAGATGATGCTACAAGAATGTTTCCCTTCTATAAATATCGTTATAGATTCTTCAATTACTATTAAATCGATGTTTTCTTTTACTGAATGTTAAAGAAAACTTATTTCCAAGGCGACAAGTGTGTTTCTGAACGAATAAGTAAAAAGAACTATCAAACTTTATTGCACTAAAAAAGTTTGTGCAAAATGACGTATAGAAAATAGAACACTTAATAAATGTGTTATGTGCAACGTTCACAAGTACATGAAATCGTTTCGTAGAATGCCATAACTAACTATTTATTTTACTATTCTGATAATCAGAGTAATTAAAGCAATAAATTAAATTGCGATAAAATAATCCCAGCTCTTTTTTCATTTGTTTCTAAGGATCGTAGAAAAAAATATTTCACGTGAAATTATAGGAACCTTATGCACCCTGCCATGTTTATCTGATGATATTCTCTTAATTTGCACCTCAATATCTAAAATATTATCTTGTACTGTTGTGAAGGGGTTAACATAGAATTTCAATTAAACCATGCCGGCTTTTTGTTGTTGAGATGATACTACGGGTGTCTGAATTGTCACCCCACTCTATTTTAAACATCGCACATGCATAAAAACAACGCTCATCCAACTTTAAACTATCAGTTCTGGTACAGATTTTAGTTGTAATTAAAAATCTTTGCTATCATTTGTTATTTGACTTGTTTTTTTTTCGCTGACTTTGTATCATCATGCTTGCTTACGTCCGTATAGACCAGGGGTTCCCAAAGTGGTCGATATAGACCCCTTGGGGTCGATATCCTTTTTGCGGGGGTCGACGTAAACGAAAACTGGCTATGGGGGTCGACGAGGTCTAGAAATCGACCCCCTATTGTTTGATATAAGTTGTTATTTGAAATATTCATGCTAAAAAAGTTGTGTTCATTTGACCATCCGTAGAAATTGGTAAGTATTTCACATCAATATTAAAAAGCAAGAAATTGAATGTTCAAAGGAAGTTTTTAATGGGAGACTGAGGCCTTAGTGAATTTTAGTAAATTGGTCCATGACCCAAAATAGTTTGGGAACCCCTGGTATAGACCATACGACGAACACATGCTTTCGAATGAATGCGAACAAGCCATTCTTGTTTTCACTCGAACGTGTACGTACGCGACTCCTGTGCAAAAGAAGGATCGGCAGCGCAGGTAGTTATTTTTTAGGAAGATTCCAAGCATCAAGAAAGTGACGAATGCTACATAATAAATAAATGTCGTACTCAGGACCAATTTTATTCAAGTCGTAAATGAAATTTTCAAATTAAACTTCGTGCAAAGAAAAAAAAGCAGTCCGATCAGTACTATCTGCGAAAAATATGTTGCATTTTTCTTGCAATTTTGTCATGTTTTCGATATTCTTTTTATTAATAACAGTGGTAAAATCATGCACCTAATATAAAATAAAGCATATTTGCCCATGGCGTATTTTCCAGTACCTAATAGATGTAAAATTTGATGCATGAAAATTTGGAACCGCACATATATTCGAAGGCTCGCCAGAAAAAAGAGCATTTTACTATACTGCTATGCTTTCTAAATGTTTTCTGCAAAACACAAATTTATGATTTGATTACAAATCACCTTTAGATTCGAAAATAAATTTGTTGGAAATCGCTTGAACTTTTTTCAATGTTTTCGAACGATTGATTCGCAACATAAAACTGACGAATCGAAACCACGTCATTTCGTCCATTCGTCCGTAAACGAGAATGGGACTTTCCGTTCGTACGAATGATGTTCGAATACACGTATCGTTTGAAGTTAAACTGCCATACATTCTAGCGTTTCGCATATGCTTAATCATAAGAATTGGACTGATTTCATCAAGGTTTAGCATTTATTTGAAGAAGTTTAATGATATTTGAATATTTTGTGGGAAACGAGTCGAATTCAAATTCATTCGAGTGAAAACAAGAATGGCTTATTCGTATTCGTTCGAAAGTACCTTTTCGTCGTACTGCCGATACGGACGTAAACAAGAATGAGGGTGAATGTCACTCTCAGCTTCGCTTGCAAACTATGAGAACGAAAGTCATGTCCAGTCAATGACATAAGCGGAACAGTAGTTTCAAAACTGTGTTCATTCTTTCATTTGCCCTTTTAGTCATTTGCGGTTTTTAGTGAAAATCCCATAGTATGCAGTGTCGGAATTCAACCGAAGCTTTGAGAGTCGAAAATGACAGAAAAAGGTTTCACAATGACTTTTACCTATTGGTACTCGAATTTGTAGTAGTTTTAGTTTCCAGAGAGTTTCTAAGGTGTAATTACTTCGATTTGTCATATTTTGGTCACTATTTATAGCCAAGCGTTACAGATTTTCAATACATCGATGAAAGAATGAGAATTGAAATTCTACTGATGCTCCCTGCAGATGTTAGTTTGGTTTCGTCTTGTCATAGAGGAAAAAGTGACGTTGGCATTTATACTCTTATTTTTTAAATGAGAAACGAAAATGCTTCGTCTCTCTTCGTTGGTTGTGGTGTCGGTCATTTACGAACGAGACAGTAAAATATTGAAAATGAGGTTGATGAAATGGTTTTTTTCATTGACAATGTGTGAAAATTTTAAGCTCTGATCCTGTTACCCTTATTTCATGCCACCCTTAATTTCCAGCAGAAAAAGTAGGAATTGATCAATAATTATCGTGGAAATTTAATTTAACATTTGCGACCAAACTTAAACAGAACAAATGCGAATAGTATTAGCGGACTTACACTGAACATAGTGTGGACGAAACATATAAACACTTTGACAGAGTGTTGTGGCAGTATCGAAACAGAAATAATGCACCTCTCCAGCTGCAGAGCAGGAATCAACGTGACTACGAGGGCGGCGCATAAATTGCATAGGTCCAATATTAAAAGACAAAACCAAAACGAAACAAACTTGAGTAAAACCAGAAATAATAGTATATAATTTCAAAATAAAAAACAGAAAATGACGGATGGGAAAATAAACGACATATCCACAGTGAAGGTCACAGTTCGGAATATTAGCATCCATTATGTAACACGACTGCTTGTTTGTTTGCCGTTTTCAACCCATATACAACCTGACAGAAATGAGCCTGTTTCATATGTGTTCCACTGAATTCAGGACGGCGCTAGTGTACCTAAACAATACGGGTGCAATGAATTACGAAACAAAAAGTTTACAAGAGAAACCAATACTTCATTACGTTATTCACGGGTACTGTGTATGGTTCCAGCTATATATATAAAAGGAGAGTAATTTTCATATTGTGACTCACGCAAGAACTCCTGAATGAAATGAAAACATGCGATTTTGTCTAACAGCACTGCATAGCAACAAACTCATCCATAACATCCGTAATAAATCTACAAACATGCGTATTTTGTAATTTTTCTATCATTTAATTCACTCTGCCCAACGTTTTCTCTTTGTTCTAAAAAGATAACTATTAATAGTAATTGATAGAGTTAGAAATGAAGTGTTTTTTGAAATGTGATGTGTGACTAAAGAGTACCTAACGTATTTAGTCGTATCAGTGAACACGCAAAGAATTAGTAGCCATTTGTAGAAGTAGTTGTTATCATTGGATCACAGACTAACAGACAGGACACTCAAATTAGTTTCTTCAATCATTTTAACGGTCATTTCGATAATTCCTTTAGTTGGGACAGTACACGCATATGTCGTGATGTCGCCACGTTACCCTATCAAAAACATCCTGTCTGTCATCTAGACTGTTTATTTTTTCATTTACCAACAGAGTTGCCATTTATACAGAATTACCTGTAATGTATTAATTCGTATACGTCCATGCGAATTTCATACAGGATACAGATTTAATACATATTGCCAAAACTATATACATAATTGTGCTACTTCTCATCTTCCAACGCAATACGAAATCGAACCCGTTTTGTTACAATATTTATTTGCTTCTGGTCTACCGCCACTTAATTTCGGATGAAAATTACCAACACAATAAAAAATAATCTAGATGAGCAACGTTGAGAAAAATAAATGGTTACCTTCCAACATCGCTAAAAAAGTTAAATATATTATCAACGTAATCCAATAATTTATTGTGATAATTCATTTTCAAATATTATGATGAAATCAGGCATCCCTGCAAGCAGCTGATCGGTGTTGACAAACGAGGGGAAACCAACTAGTAAAAAAAACTTTCACATAACATAAGGGGTGTACCGATAGTAAATATGAATGAACCGATAGTCTGTGATTGGATGATCTTCTTACGACTCGGATAAAGATAAGGGAACCATAGATTTAATCTTGGTTTGCAAATTAGTAGTATTTGCTTCAAGATTCAGTAGAATAAATTACCTTACGTTCATTGTTCATTGAAATGTGATGAACTACTTTTAAACTTTCTATTGATGAAAAGAGAAAAATTATACTTATACTAAACCATAGGAACTTATCATAACTATTTAATTAATGTCAAAAAATGCTAGCCAAATTTATTTTACTTATTTAAATATAAAAATTTAAACCACAGATTGTCGAAAAACAGATGCGTTATTTCCAAATGTTATTCCATTTACGACGCCATTGTGGAACCAGAGAACCAAAACTTTTACTTATATTCTCAATGTATGGGAGCTGTCAAGTTGTCCACGGGTTGGCCGTTTTATGTTCAGCCATAAGCATAGTAGTTAGTAAACTTCTAAATACTATATTTCCCTATTTAACTCCACTATCCTTAACCTAATGTATTTGAACCCAGTGGGACTGAAGGAAACCGGTGTGCTATATGGTCCCCGATGTGCTATATGAATTCCACTCAAGCAGATGGGCGGATATTGTTCTGCCAGGATGTTGGTTTAATATACTTGCCAATCTGGGATTACTTTTAAACTATTAAAAAGAACGTCTGCTTCGTCTGGTGTCCAAATCTAAAAAAAAAACGAAACCTTTTAATTATGCTCACAGATCAATGTCTACATAACAACTTCTTATTTACTTATTTACAAGATTCACATATTTTCTTATTCACTAACGATGACATTCGATCATGGATTTCGCTCATATCGACTACATCGAGTAGGAGTGCGTTCTGATGTGAACACACTAAATTTATTATTTTATGTACATAACAGTTGGCTGATAAATTACAATTACAATTACAAAAATGAGCCTAAATTCGTGTCAGAATTTAAGTTAGCGAAAAACAGCAAAAAATGTTTTAATGAGACTGTGTCAATGACAAGAGTAAGGTAGTATCGCCACACCACAAGGTAGGTAGGTTTTCTTTTGTTTTGCTCGCGAAACCGACAAAACTTTTCACTGCTATTGGAATTTTTTGGCCTTTCTGTTTCAACAGACTTCGCAGCCGATTCTTAGCGTACAAAATCATTGCATGGCTAGTACTATGGATCCTACTGACACTAAGAGAATCCTTCCAGGTCGGGACTCGAACATACGGACAACTGGCTTGTAAGACCAGCGTCCTATGCATTGAACCGCCAACCCGGGACGAATTGGAGGAGCAACCAATGGTGAATAAAAGGATTTGTGTCATCTATGACCTGCCACTGAGAAAGCTAAACAATTAAGGTACGATCTACATGAGATAGTAAATGATTCTGGCTTTATTTACTTTT
Organism: Malaya genurostris; assembly: GCF_030247185.1. Taxonomy (NCBI): domain Eukaryota; kingdom Metazoa; phylum Arthropoda; class Insecta; order Diptera; family Culicidae; genus Malaya; species Malaya genurostris. Next base: position 218,208,602 of record NC_080571.1, on the reverse strand, counting down.
TCGAATTTCTTCTTGCAGTGTTATAATTTGTCAAAAAACGTACCACAACGTGTTGTTACGCAAATAAATCTCAATTTCCGCTCATTTACTTTTTTGTTGACAAACTTTTGTAATTTGCTTTTCATCCAATGTTTACCTTTTCACAAATGATTCTTGTATTCCGAGTATGGTTGCACACAAACAAACATTCAAACAGGCATACATTTTTGTTACTTCATTTCGTTATCTTTTTGTTTTTTTACTAGTTTTTAAGAAGAACCCTATTTTCTGTATTGTATTCAGATTTGTGTTTGTCTGTTACTCAACATCTCCTATAACACTCTTATACGATGTAATCGCTACTAGTATTCAATTCTTACCTCTTATAAATTATTAGTGCTTAATTTTTTTCTTCTTTATGTTTCTTCCTATCGATACTCGTGTTGTTTTATACGTGTTCTATTGATAAACTTTAAACACTACTGCAGCATAAAACCCTTACCACGATTCTCGTCCAGTAAAATACATCCAACCTCGTACCTCTACTCTGCTTGCTCTCGCTATCTCTCTCTCTTCTCCTTACTGTTCTAAACTATCCGTTCATCAATCCTTTATCCGAATCAAACTGTAATGCAGAAGTATGTATAGTAACTAATCCTGTGTTCGCTCACGCTCGACTAACCAAATCTCTTCTACTCTGTCAGTTTGCTGTCGTTAGACTAACTTAATCACGCTCTAAATATAAGGAAAAAAACGGAAAAGTTTGAAAAATGGGAACAATAATAATCAACAGATTTCATACATTCTAACCAACACGCGTCAATCCGAAAATAGATATTATTTTAGTAGTTTGCATCTTAAAAGTTAGTAGTAAAATGTAATAAAAAAGGACAATATTCCGCTTGCTTTTTGTTTATTTATAAAAATAACCACACACTAACTCATTCCTATCAAAAATGTAGCAGCAACTACTGAGAAGCAATCATCAACGCAAACCGACAATCAGACATACTGGAGGCATTGTTTAGCCTTCAGATTTAAATGATACCTTTTTCTTATAACTGGGATTCGCTGGCGGTGTTTTTTTTTGTTGTAAGTTATGCTACGGTTTAGTTCAGTTTCGCTTCCAGTTGCATATATGCTGTTGTTTGTGATAAGTGTTCAGAAGGTGAATGTGTCGGTATTTTTACCATTTTTGAACTGTCTGCACTGCTACAAAACTGAACTATTAGGTGTATATTTTGAACTTATTCCATGTTTTATTGTTGTAAAAAAGAAAAAAATAAATTCTTTTTTTTTTAAGAAGAATGCTTAATTCACAAAAAACTACCGCTTCATACTTTGTTGCTACTTATTTTTTCTTTACCATTCTACCGCTCTATTGATCGCCACTTAACATTTTTTTTTCATTTACCTTACTCATCCTGCATCTCCTCCGGTAGTTCGTGCGGGTTTATCATACCAGGCACCGTCATCAGAATTCTCCTCTTCTCTTCCTGTGCCTTCTTCAGCTCGGTCTCGCGTTCCTCCAAATAAAGATCGGAATCGTCATCGCCAGTTACCTCCTAGAAAAGGTGAGCAATAGTCAAAAAATCCATTCTACCTTGATTCCAATTCGAACATCTTACCTTAATTTGGATCAGAAAATCTCTTAAATGCTCCTTAAATGCGTGCACGTCCTGATCCAGATTGAACAGGCCGGTGACGAAAATTTTGATCTGGTTGTCCGTTAAATGACTGAATGCGGATTTCAACAGCGTCGCTACGTACTCCTGAATGTTCAGCACGTTGTCTGGCGATGGCCCTAGACTGACGGTGATCCGGCCGGCTTCCACGAGAGAGAACATATACGCTAGAATAGTGGCATGGTTCTGCAAACTGGCGGTATGTGAAGTGTCCGTCACCACCGAGAAGATTTGCATCAGAATGTCGGTAAAGTACGTCTGGTAGAAGCTCTGGGCTGCCTGCGGATGCTGCTCCAGATTCTGAAGCATCTATAAACCGAAGAAAAGAACAATAAAAATTGCAATTCTGTTTAGTACAAAACTAGCTAATTTTAAAGTGTTTTATGTTGATCGCATACACACAGACGGTTTTAATCACGTTTTTTTATAACTGTAGAGATGAATATTGACCGACTCTTTTGCTCATGTTTTTTTCGGATGTGTAAAACGTTTATTAGAACATAATGATTTTTGTTTTGTATATCCTCAATTTCAAAAGACTTATTTTATCTTTAACAAAAATATTCATCGATAGGAATGAAGTAAATTGATACACCATTCGTGCGTCGCTAGTATGGCTCTACACTGAAAAAATTTTGCAAGTTAGCATTATTTACAGAGCATTTAAACTATCATTGCATGTAAAACACTTGAAATTCATGAAAATTTCATTCAGGTCATGAAATGAGTGTAAAAACTTAACTCTTGAAATGAGTGTAAAAACTATGAATGTGATTGGTTCTTAGTGTAAATCACGCTACGTTTATTCGAAATCCACATAAAAACGATAAGATATATCGTTACCAACAAATTCTGTATGAATTTCATATGACTGTCACATTGTTTTCCATAAAAATTTCACGATTGACCAAACTTCTGTTTCTCACATACACTCAAAAAAATAATCATATCATAGTTATGTAAATATCTTCTACATAATTTTTCACGTGGTTTTTAATGGACCAGCATTTAGACGCTATTTATTGCGTAATCCAGTAAAAGTTACGTGGTGCAAGGATAAAATGTCATGTAGTGTTCATATCACGTTTACCTTTCAGTTAATATCACATTTACCAATCAGTTCATATCACATTTTTGGTACCAGATAATTGTTATTCTAAATATTGGTTGAAGTCACAAGAAGATTTCCTCAGATTTCCAATTAAATCAATGGGATCTTACCATGAAAAGAGTACAATTTTTCGCACGGGAAATTCTCGTAGATTGTTTAACGTTTGGTCAATTTACGTAAACTTTATGTAGAAATTCTATTCATATTAGGGGATGTTCGCCTGACATTCATTTTCGTTACGTAAAATATTCAAATTAACATTTGAAAACATTTTACGTGATTTTTCAAATAAATCGAACAAGAATTCTTGTTTAAGTGTGCTATATTCATTTTCACTAGAAAAAGAAGTGTTTAACTGTCGATTCAATAGTAAAACACATCATATCAAAAGAAAAAACACAATTGTTCGCAACAAAATCTGGACACCCCTTGATACGTATATCTCTGGAAATATTTTAAAAAAAAAACAAAAAATCAAAATCAATTTTTGGTAATACTACAAGCTTTAAGTTCGAAGATGACGTCAAAAGAAAAGCAAATGCGAACAGCGTTTGTGTGCGGTCACTATGAAAATCCGGATCTAGAGGTAAAAAAACATGCGAAATTCCCTGTAAGCAGAGATGTCCATCTCCTCGGTGTGACGAAGAGCAAGCAAAACATCTCCCCTCGCACTGTCAACTTCAACGAGAGCTCTTCTCTTTCACATATATACACCACTGTTGTATAAAGTGTGCACGCATCATGAGTGCGTTTGTTTATCTCCTTTTACCTTCTTCACTGAATCGCACCAAAGTGCTAGAGCAGAGCTGATAAATTCTCTGAGATGGATGCAGATATTTTCACAGAGGTGTACACGCCGGTGAGCACTCTGGTGAATGGTTTGCGTAGAAGAAGCGTGGGGCACGCAAAATCAGCTAAATAAAAAAATTTATCATTAAATTTTCGATTTTCATTGCAAATTTTTCATAGCAAGGCCAGATCTACTCTCTATTAAATGAAGTTCACAGAAGTGTTCGCTCACCATCATGCGCCAGTGATCACTTGGGTGTATTTAGGCGAGAGCAATTGAGAGCGATTCGTGCGAAGAGAATGTTATTCTCTCGCACCAGCTTCTTTCAACACAAGCACGCACTCAAAGTCTGTCTGTCTGGACACTGAGAAGAAGTGCGCTTTCCTCTTTGTGTGGAGCGTAGCAAATGTATCCGCAGTGTATAATTGAAACCTACGCCCTGATGTATCACTCTAGTGAAATGCCATCTCTGCCTGCAAGCACTGTCAATAACGTTCTTGAATCTTCAAGATACACGATTGACAACAGCCTGGAAGGCTGGGAGCAGGACGCAAATGTGAACCAAATATGGCAGAAGAGGCCAGATCTACGTACGTACTGCGACGAGAAATATAAAAATGTCTCCAACTTTCGTGCATACTTCCAAGGTATGAAGTTGTTCGAGATGAAAATTGTACTGATCCGTAATGATAAAGGGCTAACACCAGAGTTCGCAAGTTGTATCGCGAATATTTTACAAAGTTTTTCTGCGTTATAATCGACAATGAAACTTATGTGTTGGCAGACTTTAAGCAGCTTTCCGGAGTGACTTTTTGTACTGCCATGCAACGAAATGGCGCACAGTGATGCCAAGGTGGCAGGAATCCAAAAAATAAATTTATTTTTTTCCTGCACTGTATTATTTTTTTTGAATTCTCAGATGAGTGAAGGATTACAGTTTAAAGTATAAAAATTTTTGAATAAGAAATAATCTCTCCATATTCTCTCAAAGATTGACTATTGTAAACTTTGTTTTCATCCTCCCATACAAAATATATGGCGCAATGACGATGTTTTGCGATTAGAGTTCTATATAGGTAGGAAAGGGCTGCCACTGTTCAATAGTATTTGATTTTATAGCATTTTTCACTAATTTTCATAAAACACTATGCGACCTTATAGGTTGTTTTCAATAGTTTTCGGGGTCGACAATAAAAATCACAGAAACGAGGGCCAGACTTTTGTAACTGAAGTCGGTGTCAGTAAAATTTAAATAAACGGTTTTATGATAAAAAAAAAAATCAGAATACTCATAACATACATAACATAAAACACCTATATAAATGTCGTTATATAAATCTATTTATAATATATCAGGCGTTGGAATAAACTATTGAAGTTTCATGATTTTTAGTAAGAGTATCATTGCAAAGTATAGTCCATCGTTATATACCACCACTAAGACTCGGATACCACGTTTGAAAAATTCCTTTTCCTCAGATTCGACAAATTAATCGATCTAATTTTTGGTGGTGTCGTAGTTTTTGAAGCTGACCTGACAAGTTATGCGCCATGGATTGGAGCAAATGGCAACCGTATGGAACAATGCCAGGTAAAAAATGGCGGCTTGGGCAGAACTTTTCATTGCAGCGATTATAAAAATAAGCTTTTACAACTTTCGAAGCATGAAGTCTTGCATAGCGCCCAGTCGATCCCACCACATGCACTTTTTTTGTTCTCCGGAACTTTCTTTTAGTCCATATAAAAATTCCCAAATTCGAACCACGAAAACCACTTTACGCATGTTTGCTCAGCGTAATTTTTTTTCGTCATTTTTCATTTTACATAGTTTAATAAGATACCTTAACATAATAAAAATTCAATCATTCATTCTTACAAAATATCAGAAAATAAAAATATTAAGATATGCACTTCTGGAGAAAATTGATGTTTTCAAGATATAAGGAAAAGTTTTTTTTTCTCTGTGTATACATTTTCCCCACAGGTTTAATCATTATTTGAAACATTAGTTAAAGCTCCTAATCAATCACGAAATAAATAAAAATACACAAGTTAATTTATTCAAAAAAGTCATTTTCCGGTCCATAGCGAACGGTGCATCATGTCACTTTTAGGTGGATCGAATATTTTTCATACATTATCAAGATGGAAATATATTCAGAAACTTCAAATTATTAATAAAAAATCATCCAGCTGACGTTTATCGACGTATTTTTGGTTTTTGCCAACTTTTTTATGGAGAGGCATCACTGTGCGGCGTAGAGGAGCATTTCAGGACGAAGAAAAAGGCCACGCTTCTCAAAAATATTGGCAATATGCAGCTTTGATCGAACAAGCCAAAGCTGCATCACTACTGAAAAGGTAAAGAGGCGATTATTACCATTCCTATGCTCCCTCGCTATTCTGGGTTGATTTAGCATCTTGCCCTACGGCAAAGATGATTTGGAATGTTATAAAGCGAATGGAGTACATATTGATAACAACATAACAAGATAACTAAAGTGCTGAAGATATCACAACAGTTTGTCGAGTGCACAAAAACTACTAGAACACCCTGAGTGTTAAAATTATCAGTGGACCTACACGAAAAACTAGAACCTGAGCTGCGTAGCAGTGGTGAGATGCGCTAGACAACCCCTTTCATTCGATCCTACGCACACAAGGCTCTTATATAACCGTATTTTGGGGTGTACGTTATTTGGCCGAATTTTGTTTGGCATAACTTTGTTTGGCATAAATTTGTTTGGCATAACTTTTGTTTGGCATAAATCTATTTGGCATAATGTCGTTTGGCATAAAATAAAAAATATATACTGTTTCATTTGGCATAATTGTTGTTTAGCATAATTTTCATTTGACATAATTTCAATTGTCCATATTTTCTTTTGATTCGTTTTATTCTGGGAGTAATTTAAAAGGTTGAAATACATAACGGCCTGAAACACTTGGATTATAGGTTTTCCGATTAGTGATTGGACGACTCGGACTGCGTTACCTCGGCGGCTTGGCGCCGCCGAGGTTGCCTTGTCCTCGTTGTGGTATAAAACTAGACAATAAATACCAAAGGCGGCTTCGCCGCCTTGCGGTTTTTTAATGCGAGGCCAAGGGATAGCTCCTAGCTTTGAATAGATCTGGCAAACGAGTGGATTACAGGTTTGTGTGCGGCGGCCGCCGCTTCCGAGCCTCCCTGACTTCGTTTATGTGGCTGCGCCACATTGATAGACACATAACAAAGATATTCACTTTAAAATCGAGAGTAAGAATCGAGCACTAATCGGAAATACTCCCAGAATAAATAGAATATCTAAAGAGAATATGCACAATTGAGATTATGCCAGATGAAATTTATGCCAAACAACAGTTATGCCAAATGAAACAGTATGTCTTTTTATTTTATGTCAAAAGACATTATGCCAAACAAATTTATGCCAATCAAAAGTTATGCCAGTCAAATTTATGCTAAACAAATTTATGCCAAATAAAATTCGGCCAAATAACGTACACCCGTATTTTGACACAACTGTTGCACTTTGATCGACGACGAAAAAAATGCAGCCTTCCGGTCATCGTTTGCTTTCTATTGTGCCTAGACGTAAAAAATTAAAAGACAAAGATTCTAGTTAGTGTTTGTAAACAAGTTCCCGGAGAAGGTTATAATTTGCTAATTTGTTGTCTATTGCGATTGTGGCCTGAAAAAGGAACCAATCGTCACATCTTCGACGCTGACTTGGGATTTACATCGAAGAATGCCTGAAAAAGTGTGCATATATGCGAAGTCATCTTATGGCTTAATTTGGTCAGCTGCCACTACTTCAAGGTGGTGAGTGATGTACTTGTTAAAAACATATATTTTGGTAATAGGTTGATGTCAGTGAAATGCTTAGGAATAAGGCCATGTTGAGTATCGCCGATATTTTGCTGACAGTGGTATAAAATCGAAGTCAATACAACCTTTTCAAACAATTTGAGAACTGCACTAAGAGGTGTAATGTCACGGTACCAGTTTCCATCTTTTAAGTCCTCTTTCTTGTACACTGGGAACATAAGTTTGGAAACACTTCTTTAGAAACTGACATTTGACTAGTCAACAAAAGGGAGCGATTACCGTTACCGAGCAATATTTGCCTTGAACGAATCGCGATGTTTGGGGTTTATAACAAGATCTGACATCCACTCCCTGAAGTCCATATATTGCTCACAAATTTGCTAGTCTCGAGTATTGCTTCGATAGAATCGTTGCAACGAATACTTATTTATTTTGCCCTTCGTCGGCTGCCATGGACCAATCCTCAGCAGATACCATGCGATGAAAATAGGTTTCTCCTGATTACACTCGATACACTGCCTGTGCAACGTATAACATACCACGCTTTGTTAATTTCCGATGCGTTAAGCTTTCTCATAGCTTATGGAGCATTGGGGCCGTTTTTTGAGCAATGCTTAATTCAATTGCATCATTGGGAGACGGATATAGCGTGATGGGTGAGTCGATGCCTTTTTACGCATCCCACTTGGGTTCGATTCCCAATCCCACATATAATTTTTTCTGACCCGAAAGGGCAAATAATTTTAAGGTTAAAACCTCTACAATCGAAACAGAAAAATAAATTCATCATTTACTTTTGTACAGTTCGTAAGACAAGACGTCTTTTGATTCCAACAATTGTACAGAATCTTCTACTTTCCGAAGCGATTTGATTTTGCAGTTGATGTCGATGGTTGGTTGAGGTCAAGTCACGATTTTCTGCGCCTAGATTCTCAAAATAAATCCCTATTTCATCTTTCGTCACAATCCGGTTTAAAAAATCATTTGTTTCAGCCTAGAAAGCAAAAATTCACTCATCGTTTTTCGCTGTCTATCATTCAGCTCATGAGGAACCCATTTTCCTACCTTCTGGGTCTTTCTTATGTCATGGAAGGGATCAGAAATGGTTTGACGACTAACGTTTAACCTCTCCGCCATTTGCTTTTGAGTGTAGATACTGTCTACGTTCAACATTTTTTCAATTCGATCTCACCAATACGTTCTTTGTCTTTAACGCTGAGATCCCAACTTTTGAATCGTTCAAAAAAATGTTCGCAAGTCGCGATCGATAGAGCATATTCCCCGAACTTCAACATGAATTCGATAGGATTCAGCACGGAACTGTGCCGGCACTGAGCCGGATTGAATCGTTTCAATAGACATTTAGCGAAATTAGAAAAGGTTAGCAGGAATTGTGCTGAATTAAGGACTATTCACATATATCCGGTCCGGTTCAGTGCCGGCACGACACCGTGCACGGATACTGATATTATTTCATTTGTTTTTCATGGGCGCATTCACACCTATCCGGCACCGTACCGTTTCAGTGCAGCTCGCCGTCTGTGTAGCGTCCGTCCGGCAAACACAAATTCGTCGTCACCGATATTTTTTTATTTTCACTGAAGTCGGAAATAAAACGGAAGGGTTCCGACAAAAAAAGAACGCTGACGGCACACTGTAGGCACTTTCACTGAACCGTCACGGAACTGAAATGTGTGAAATGTGTCCTTTAGGGGGCTTAGGAAAGTTTAGGAAGGAATGTGCAAGATTGGGTGAAATGATTTCGGATTAGTTGAGTTTCGACATTTACACGAATCTCATAACCCAGTTTCCACAACTTCAACCTTTCGGCTGAGTGTGGTGAACATTAGGTGGGACAAGGTTGTATAAAAAGGTTTCGCGCACAGGGTTTAAATATAGTATTGGATTTAGTATGTGGGAACTGACATTTTACAAAAAAAAAAAACTCTAGAAATCAGTGCATGTGTTATTTTCGTAGGTAATTCAATAAGGAGAATATCTTTGAAGAATGCAAAACAATCCGATATTTATTTGTAGAAAAAGTTATTAAAGGAAACCCGACACAAGGTTCGAACAATGGTTCATTCCTTAATATATCAATCACCGATGCTGCTAGTAATATGATTTGACTTTCTTTTAATTGTGCTAGAACGGTTGATCTGAGTTGTTTGATGTCTTCACGATATTTACTCAACACTACTCAAAACACAAGACATAAGACATAAACATAAGACACATTTTACATTAGTAAAACATAGAACAATGCTTTCCCAAACACCAAAAACCGAAAAATTTGAGTTGATGAATTGTCTAACTTTCTAAGAAGTCGAGTAAGCATTATTAAAAATAAGAGAAAATCTTCGGGAAGAAGCAAAAGTAAAACCAGTATATGAAAATAAAGCAACACATAATAGAAAGTAACGATAGGTTGATATGCAGTGAGAAGTAATCGCGTGCAAGGATGTAGAGCAAAACAAATCACATTTTTATAAACAAGAATTGTTATTTTATCTTCCCAAGTGTTGAAGTACCATAGATCATTCGGTTAAAAACATGTATCCGCAAAAAAACGAACATTCAAATCTGTATCTAGATCATTAAGCTCACACCTTTGATCAACCAATATTCATCAACACACAGTAGAAACGAGGACATCCGAGAAATCGAAATTCAGCACACCAATATCCATACATGATCACTCATTCCAAGCTCACCAGTTCAATCGACATGATCACAGAACAACACCATGCAAGGCATACGATTTCCGACACTTGACTCGCTATCAAATCGCTTCATCCTTGGTCTCACATATTCAGTATCCCGACATTTCGACGCACATACGTACACATCCTGTGGACCAAATAAAGATAATAAATCTATTCATCTTCTTCGCTGGTATATCATGTTCAAGTATCATCAACAACTCAAACCAACACAACAAGTAACAAGCAAAAAAACATGTGATATCAGACATACCTGCATCAGAATATTCAATCCAGTGTCGGCAACGTTGCGCATTGTATGTTTGAATGCCCACACTATAGAGTCAAAAACAAGCTTGAACTGATTCGGCGGAATGCTCAGGAACGCCTTGAAGCAGTGCGTATTCACGGCTTGCAGCAGTTCGTAGAAGTTGGTTCGGTGCTGCGGGTAGTCTTCGAAGTTTTTATTGATCATATCCAGCGTACAGTCAAACACAGCATCGAATATTTTCGGTATCTCAGGTGTGATGACCGACTGCAGTTTATTCACGATCGATGCCATCGTACTCAACACCAGAGGTTCGCGGGCATTTGGAACCTTAGTGCGCTGTAGACAGAGAAAAAAAATAACATAAAATTAATTATGTTCATGGCCGATGATACCAATACCAATCTAACGTACCTGATAATCAAATAATACCGTCTCCAGAAGCGGTGGAATGAAGTTTTCCATTACCATTTGGGAATCATTCGATTTCGATACCCACTCGGATATGAGCGAGAGGGTTTCCTTCTTGACAACATGCATCGCTTTGATCAGCGGCTGGTTATTGATGGCAAGTCCGTTAATGGAAATGGCCTGTGTAATGTTTTCCGACATGATCTTGTACACGTTCAGCATATCGAGATATATGCGACCGAGCTGCGATACGTAGGCGTGACCGAGAGCCTTGCAGGCTCGCACGTTTGTCTTCAAAATGCTGCCGAGCTGCCTGACAGCAGCCATATCCTTCAGGATGTCGACATTTTTCGTGGCTTGCGAGATGATTTCATCCCAAACCTAGTGGAGGAAAAGTAAATGTGTATTAGTTTATGGGAAAAGATTATCTGAAAATATTCTCGACGTAAATTGAGTTGAACGTAAAAATAACGTGGTTATACTCTTTATGTTTTTATAGTTTTAGATTCCTGATTGGAAAAACTTATTGAAATCCATAAAATTGTCTGTTACGGTATGCTCTCTTGAAATGTTCAATACTTAACAATGATAAATAAATAATGCATCGATTGATTGAGCGATCGTTTAACTAAACGGAAATGTAGGAATTTTTCAAAAACTGTACATAGTACAGGTGAAATATGTCCGGTTAGGGTGTGTCATAGGCGTGAGGTACGCGATGTTATATTATAGTCTCAAACACTAATGCAACAATTTTTTTTGTTGGTCGAGTAAAAGCTTACAATCAACATACAATCCAAAAAACGATTTATTTTGAGCCTTGTAAAATTGTATAGCCGCCTTGAAGTTGTTTTTATCTAAGTTTCCGTATCATCAGTATCTATCAAAAAAACCGGACTGGAAAAATACTGACGAATGAAACAGCAGAAATTAAAATTTTAAACGCATTTTTCTGAAAGCCAATTTTTCGAAGTCCGTGAACACGATCTTGCAAAATCTACTGAGCCGATTCTTTTCAAACTTGAAGCATACTTTCTTGGCATAAAAAACCTTTCCCTTACGTTTTTTTAAATTTTTTTCATTTTCATATTATGATAGTTTTTCACCTCAAAATTGGCGGGAAATCTAGCGTAAGATCGCAAAATTTGCTTAAATATGCCACGAACTGCTAAAAAAATGAAAATAATAACTTGAGAACGACGGAGGAGGAACATTTTTGATTTCAGAGAATTCTACGCCGAGTTATCGTGTTCACCGCGCAACGTGATTCTCCTTATTTTCCAATATTAGTATACGGAAATTTAACTAAATATTTTTTAAATGATGCTTTATAATATAAAAAATTTGCTTAAGCTGTTTCTCCGTAAAAAATTACAAAAAGTGTTTTTTGATTCTAATTATCCCTTACTCCCCCCTTAATAAATCAACATATTTGAATTAATCTTTCACAGATTACATATAATACAATAAACTTGAACTTATTGTATGAAAATAACGAAAAGTAATATTTTTCCATAATTATATCAAACCATTTTTGGCAAACGATTGGTTTTTTTTCGATGGTTGGGGCCAGGCTTCCCAAATGTACCGCCGCGCGACATTACTATTGAGGCTGTCATGCTACTCTTTCCATGACAGCCTTGTGATAGGTTTCATCACGACAGCCCTTAGACAAATAGTTCAGCACAGCCAACGTTGCCGTCATTCAATTCGTTCGACAGTTCATTCCATCTCAAGACATTTTGTCGTGGTCCACGACAGCCGAAGAAGCATGAAGTTCTCGTTATTGCGACAGTAAACTTCGGGTATCAGTCACTGCGTTGTTTCTGTCGAGAGCAAAATATTACTCTCCCTTGACCAGGTCTGCAACAGTATATATTTCTCTAGGTTTGATATGACGATTCGAGGCAAGCATGTGGGTTTTTAGTTTTACCTTTGGTGATTGCTTTGCGCAGCGGTTGATCATTGCGCATAGCAATCACCGTTGTTAGGGCATTGATAACAATATAATTGATAATTAATAATATACGAAACTACTAATACGAAAAGGATTGAAGAACGTACTTTGGTTTTAATGAAAGTTAATTTTTATATTTTGGTCGATCTTCTATGAATCGATCGATTGATCAATGAAATTGCATAGAAAGAAAAGTTAGTTTTCAAGAAATTTTATTCATAATTAAAGAGCAATGTATTTCAACAGCTGAGACAGTTCGGCATGCTCGTTTCAGGCAGTTTACGTTCGGTATGTGGGCTGTAACATTCATAGTGGATGCGCGTACTGATGTGCGTGAAGCATTATTTTTATCCTCTTTATCACTTCCTTCAGGATAGTAAAGGCGCGATCGTTCCTTATACAAGAGTGTATAAGCCAATTGAATCAGATTTTAGATTTATATGTAAACGGTAAATAAATGTTCGTGGCGAAAGATATATTCAAATCAAAGATTCCGTGTTCGATACTCGTTAGCGTGATTCTGAATAGCCTTCGACTTTACAGTCGACTTATAAGTCTACGGGACTATTGCATGGCCAGTGCTGCAATACTACGGGTCCTTTCAAGTCAGGACTGAAACATACAAAACCTGGGTCGTTAAGTTCGTTATATGTACATTGAACCACCAATCGAATAAAAACCTTGAGTGCAAAATTTGGAGTCGGAATTTGCAAGGCAAAAATCATTTAGAAACATCTTATTTTCAGGTACCGTACAACAAAACTTTGAATGCAAAATCTGAATGAAAAATTCCGGTTCTTCCAAAAAACATGTTTCCAAGCGTGGAATGCAGCATGGTTGCCCGTAACAGATTCGAATGTTTATTTCGTTTTATTTAGAAAAAAAAGTTTTAATTCCCCAAGTTATGTAATAATGTCTTTCTTGAGTATTATAACCTCTATGTGCTTTTACGCTCAATCCAATTTTCGAAATGTAGATGTTGCAATTACGAGCCGCACGCAGAAGAAGATGCGGTGCATTGAAATTTCAAACAGCACATCCAGTTTATATGCGCTTGCTACAATTCTCGTACACATTTTTGGTTTTCTGTTTGAGTCGGCTCTCACGCCGCTCTCATTTCCGGAACTTCCAGGGCGAACATGGGATCGGAAAAGGAAAGTTATTCGTGAATACCAAAGCTAACTATTGAATTTAATTCGGATCCGACTTCCACAGTCACAAGTCTAATAATGTCGAAAAATTTCTAAAGTATAATAGGCTAAGTAGCTTGTGTCCGCATTTAAAAAAACATCAAACGTTTGGAACTATAAATATTGTAACTAAATAGTGAAACATTCTGAGAGCCGAGTTCATTGCACATATTTAACAGTTTTCTTTCTGAAAAGAAATTATGTTCTGAAAAATGTAGGTGTAAATCCCCGGTGAACGACCACAATGAAGTTTGAAACTCATTGTTTTAGTTATCCTAGGAGAAACAGAATTTAAGAGCAGTATATGACACGAATTTGTCTGTCATTTATTTAAAATTCGAAAATTAAATTTTTAAATTCCCAGTTTTGGTACCGATCATCCCTTAATTTCGAAACAAGAAGTTAGATATGGATGAAACTAAATGGAGCCACAAAACCCAGAGTTTGGGTAAGTCGGTCAATGTGCCCATACACACACATACAAGCATACTACTACCAGGGCCGCTTTTACAAAGGGATAGTGGGGGCACGTGCCGCCGGACCCACAGTCTTAGGAGGTCCTTGACGGAACCCACAGAGTAAAACAATAGTAATTAAGTTAGTAGTTAGTTGAGGCACACATATCAATCGTTCCCCTGGGCTCATTATTACGTTAAAAGTTCAATGAAGTGAGTCGAATGGTACATAACACATGTCTTTCGAGGCCATTCAAAATTCGGGTTTCAGAGTGACTACATCAGTCTCATCTGAAATACCTCATAATTCAAAGATTTTAATTAAATGATTTGCGATTTGAAAATATCTTCTGAACTTTTCTTCTCGATCCATTCAAGAAACAAAAATTCTTAATGTGCACCATCAGAAAAAAACACATAAACAACCATCTGTTGAACTACTTTTTATCTGAGGGCTTCCCCACTCAACTTCATGGTTGCGGACCCTGTATTTGTGTAGATGGTACTAAAAGATCTATCACCTCAACGAAAAAGAGCTCAATTACAAGGTCCTGGGAGTACATAGAAACTTGCAATGATAGCAAAGGGAAAGTCAATTTAAGCCGCAATGAAGCTATATTAATAGGCACTGAATTCCATAAAAAAAACTTATAAACTTATTTTTATAGTTTTGTGATATTTATGAAAACAAAAAAGGTTTATTGAAGATCGGTTCTCAAAGGTAGTAACAAATTAAGAACTCAACGTTTTCATATTCTCATTCCTTCAACTGCTGGCAAAACCTATGTGAATGTTAAATGAACAACTAAATTTAAATAAATTTAAGCTATTAGTTGATTGATTTTGTTTTAGGCTTTGTTAAGACGTAAAGCCGCCTTGAGCTAGTTTTAACATGATCAGTATCTAACGGGGAAACAGATTGGAAAACCGACATGTGAACACAATGATGTAATGAAAACCGCGAAAATGTTACCGCAGAGACGGGACTCGAACCCGTAGCTAACTCCTAACCGGGGAAATTGTTTTACCAATTAAACTACCCTGCATATGAAAACACATGAAGAGAAAGTCCAATTGATTGGACGAAACTAAGCATGCTTCGCTCTACTTAGCCACTACGGTATTCACTTACAGTCCCGTATCGACGGAAACAAATTCAACAGAAACACATACAATGATCACGAGTCTATTTCTACCCATCTGCTCTTGCCGCACGATACTGATTTGAGACTTTTGTTTTTGTCTATTTCGCTATCTACGGGATAACACACGATAGTTTCATCCATCGATTTAATGGATCTCCACTAGTGTGTGGTAGCAGCAGTGACGATTGTGTGATCTCAAACACAATGGTAAAGGTAGACAAACCTTTTATTGTCCTTCAACCGCGAAAATGTCTCTGCGGTAACATTTTCGCGGTTTTCATTACATCATTGTGTTCACATGTCGGTTTTCCAATCTGTTTCCCCGTTAGATACTGATCATGTTAAAACTAGCTCAAGGCGGCTTTACGTCTTAACAAAGCCTAAAACAAAATCGTTGAAGGACAATAAAAGGTTTGTCTACCTTTACCATTGTGTTTGAGATCACACAATCGTCACTGCTGCTACCACACACTAGTGGAGATCCATTAAATCGATGGATGAAACTATCGTGTGTTATCCCGTAGATAGCGAAATAGACAAAAACAAAAGTCTCAAATCAGTATCGTGCGGCAAGAGCAGATGGGTAGAAATAGACTCGTGATCATTGTATGTGTTTCTGTTGAATTTGTTTCCGTCGATACGGGACTGTAAGTGAATACCGTAGTGGCTAAGTAGAGCGAAGCATGCTTAGTTTCGTCCAATCAATTGGACTTTCTCTTCATGTGTTTTCATATGCAGGGTAGTTTAATTGGTAAAACAATTTCCCCGGTTAGGAGTTAGCTACGGGTTCGAGTCCCGTCTCTGCGGTAACATTTTCGCGGTTTTCATTACATCATTGTGTTCACATGTCGGTTTTCCAATCTGTTTCCCCGTTAGATACTGATCATGTTAATATTAGTTGATTGATTCTTATGTGAAAAAGAACAATTGAGAATTCTAAATTTGTAACAAAGTTTGGGGTAAACCAAAAAATTTGATGCTTTTGGGAAACCTAATGATTGCATTATATTTTTTTTAAACACTTTTATCGAAAATCTGAAAGCACTTGGTCACATATAAACATAAAAGTGGTCTTTTCAATTTTATGGTCGAAAACTATTCAAAGTGCACCAAACACTTTATTTTCGTTGAGAGTATCATATTCTATAATTTCAACGAAATCGGTGTGGCACGGGTACCAAAGTGTGCCGACAATTGGTGGAGTAACGTTAAATACACTAAATAATTAAATAGTTGTGAAAAGTAGCTACGATTCGATCGAAAAATCAAAACGTCATTATTCAGAATAAGGGTGCATAAGACATTTTTGGAGTATTATTAATGAATGGAAGTGTATCTGTTTCTTTAGGAATAAGAAGGAAGCACTAAGTATCAATACTTTAGAAATTCAGATATATGAGCCGTTACACAAAACTCAGTGTTTATCTTGTAATATTCGTTAGTTATTAAAATTCATTGCCTTCGCTGACAGTATCTATAAATCTAAAACAATTTCTATATTTCACAATGGTAATGTGTTATAATGAAACCCTAATGTTTTCTGCAAAGGTAATCCCAACAACGCAATCGTATGTACTAGTACCGTTTCATTGAGGCAATCGAAATAGTGCGAGCGCACTATGAACCACAGCTCGTCTCCCGAAACAGCCGGTTTATTACTTCAAGAGACATTGATGAGACAGCCGGCTCGCGACAGCCCTTCGTAACAGTAATTCCCTAAAAATCAAAGGATGTCTTCGATTTTCAAAGGCTGTCGCCGTAACAGTTCATGCGAAAGAGCGAACATAAAGAAACAGGATACAAACAGCCCGTTCGGTTTGACTACTCTCCGGATAGAATAATCTCATCAATCTGGCGAGTACAAACTGTCTCAGTGACAGCATTCATTTAGGTATGCGAGCGCTGTTGCCATTACAGTTCGGCATATGCTTCACACATATTGTAGACTGGGCTTTCGACTTTGCGCTCAGACAGTTCATGCTATCTCGTGGCGGATGTCATTGAAAAGCAGTACTGCTGGGAAGCCTGGTTGGGGCCTTTGCAAAACATAGAAAAAAATATCATGTGAAAGTCCGTATCCACAAATTTTTAACGGATTTCGATTATGAAATGTTTTATTATATTGTGATGTTTTTCCAATTAATCAAAGGTCCAAAACATTGAACAAAATCAATTATTTTCTAAATATTTATAAAATAATTATGGAAAAAACATTTTAATCGTAATTTTTATACAATAAATTTAAGTTTATTATACTATCTGTGAAAGTTTCATTCATATATGTTTATTTGTTAAAGAGTAGTATGATTCTGTTGAAAAAGTGTCGAAAAATTTCATATTACAATAAATTTCAAAGGGGGGACGGGTATAGCGTGATGGGATAGTCGATGCCTTTCACGCAGCCCACTTGGGTTCGATTCCCAACCCCGCACATAGGGTCAGAAAGATTTTCTGGTCCGAAGAGGCGAATGACCTAAGATGTTAAAGCCTCTATAATTGAAACAAAAAAAAAAATAAATAAATAAATTTCAAAAGAATATTTTTTTCAATGTTTCTTTAGAAACTCGTTTTCATGATCAAATAGAACCAAATTATCAACACTTGAACAAAAAATTAAATAATCATTTATTTTCTGGGCGATTTTATAGTGATGCGATGTGTGCAGTGTTCTCTGACGGAATGGATTTCTCGTTAGAGACTGATAAAAACTTGAAAATAAAACATGAAAACTGCAAGGGACAGTCCTATGGGGTTGCTCATTTTGTCGTGTTCCATAGACAGTAGACACTTATATGTCTATGAGAATTTTTTTCGGAAATATTTATTTGAGAATTTTGGATGTCCTGAAAAAGACCTTTTAGTTACGATGAAGCAGCAAAATTTCGATGAAAATGTTTTTCGTCTGGAGCGAACGGCGTACAAAACAAATCCTCAAACGTTTCCGTTATTGATGTGCATAGCTACTTCCTCAACGGACGGTATTACCGAATTGCACAATGTGCAAACTGATTCTTGTTTTGTGAAGGGGACTTTTTTAAACGTTGTATCTTGAGCGAGGCGAGATGAAATAAACCCGCATAAAATCCAATTGCTGATGTGCACAGTAACCTTCTCTACGGCATTATAAAATCGAACAGAGTGCAAGTCGATTCGATACTGATTCTTGTTTTGTCGTATGTTCGAGCCCCGACCTGGAAGGATTCTCAGTGTCAGTAGGATCCACAGTACTAGCCATGCAATGATTCTGTACATTAAGAATCGGCTGCGAAGTCTGTTGAAATAGAAAGGCCAAATTCCACAAAAGGAATGTGATGCCAAGACTTTGACTTTGCTTGGTCCAAGTTGTAGCAGTATTTTCATATGTCATAGAAAGTTCTATCTGGAAATACCAGGTGGTGCCTATCAAAAATTCGTGAATTTTGAATGGAAATACATGTTCTTTGTAAGTAATAGGATCAAAATACGTTTTTCAAAGTAGCTGCCCTCGAAAACCATGCATTTTTCCCATCTTTCCAAAAACTCACGTATGGCACATCGAACGCTCATTTCATAAACGAGTCAGTCAATCTATAACTATTGAAGTGGCACCCGGCGAACGACCAAAATCGTTAAAGCCGGGGTAAAATATATGATATAACAAAAACTATTGAAGTGTAAAGAAAATAATCAGCAGGAGCCAAATCCGGAGTATGGGGTGTGGGGTATAAATTTCCATCTGAGCTCAAAAATATTTTTTTAAACAGCTTTCGTTGTATGCCCTCGGCCCTATCGTACTGCAAGATAATTTTCTCATGTCTGGTAGAGCATTTTGGTCATTGTCCGAACAATACTTAATTAATTTTCATCGTTTTCTGTTGGTATCGATCAGTATTTACAATTTCCCCTGGCTTAGGGGAACCTCGCAGTTTAAGACATATTTTACGATTCCACAGAAACAGCCATGTATTTCTAAGCTTGGGATTTTCAAAATAAATCCATTTCCGCATCTTTCGTCACGATCCGGTTCAGAATATCCTTTGTATTAATCTAGAAAATTAAATATCACCGTTTTTCCCGTTTCCTACTGCCTATCATTCTGCTCATGAGGAACCCATTTTCCCACCTTTTGAATCTTTCTCATGTCATATGTAGACGATCAGAAATGGCTTGACGATTAACGTTCAACCTCTCCGCCATTTGTATTTTAGATTTTGTATTGCCTTTGTTCAACAACTGGGTGTTTTTTGTGTTTCACATTAAATCCGCACTTTTAATTGTTCAAACCAAAATTGACATGTCGCGACCGATAGAGCATGTTTGCCGTAAGCTTCAACAAGAATTCTATGAGATTCAGCAGCAGTTTTTTTTAACAAAGTAATGAATCAACAATTTCCACAAATGTACTTTAATTGGTTCAAATTTACATAATGTTTGATACTGTAATAGTCGTTTGGCATAACGCCATTTTACATTGAACCATTTTTGTTTATTGTATTGTAAAATCAACAAGCACAATGTGGTCCGAATGATAATTTTTAAGCAGTTGAAGTCTTGGCATTACCTTCCTTTTGTGGAATTCGACCTTTCTGTTTCAACAGACTTCGCAGCCGAATCTTAGCGTTCAAAATCATTGCGCGGCTGATACTACAATCCTACTAACACTAAGAATCCTTCTAGGTTGGGGCTCGAACATACGACAACTGGCTTGTAAGACAAGCGCCCTAAGCATTGAACCGCCAACCTGCCAATCAACATGGCCCTCTCCGGAAACTTACCGGCAAACAAGAGTTCGAATCTCTCCGGCACATCCCCGTGTATTCCGCCCAAAACACGGTCGTTCAAGGGCCTTGCACGCGTTCTATATTCACAGAATATATTTATTTATTTATTGTAAAAAAAAAGTCACATCGTAGTCCTGCTAATGCTAATTTCTAGTACTAAGAAAAAAGTTAGCTTTTGTTGCCACGGCTCGTCAATTGGCCGCCTAGATCGTGTGATTTAACGCCTTTAAACTATTTGTTTTGGGACCATGTTAAGGCTTATGTCTACAAGAATAAACCAGCAACGATTTACGCACTGGAATCCAATATTGTAGTATTTATTCGTGTAATAAAAGTCGATATGTTGGAGAGAGTGTGCCATAATTGGCCTTGCGCATGGGCCAGCTAAAACGAAGCCTCAGCCAACATTTGCATGAAATCATTTTCAGCCATTAAATTATATTGATCGTTCTATCGATTCCAATAAAGATTTTATCAATTATCTAAAAAATGTTTTTTTAATCATATCCTATTATAGGATAATAGGTATAATACCTTTTAAAAATCACATTTTACTGACGAAACACTAGATAAACAGGAGAGATTCAAGCTTGTTCATCCGAAAACATTAACGTACGATCTTTTAGTACGATTTGACTAGCTGCCACTATTCCAAGGTGATTCTTAAGTGGTATGCAACCAACAAGATCGATATTGTCCCCAGGCTAAGGAATCCTTCGAATTGCCCGAAATTTAGACCAATCGGAAAATACTGTGCAAATTCTAAGCAATGACTTCAACAAAGCGGTGGAATAATCAAGTAACGGGAAGAAACGCGTTGGTGTCGTGTTTCAAAGTGCGGGCGACAGTGAGGAAGGTTCAAAATATGGTTCGAACAGGAGCAATGTAATTTTAAAATGAAGTTTTAAAAAAGTACTGTGAAGTAGCAACCATTAAGGGCTGAGGCCAGTGCGTTTTAGGGCGTTTTAGAGGGCTATTTTCACGCTTCAAATCTGATTTTCTCAGAAACGGTGACGAATATCAAAAAACCCAACTCACAATCTCTTAGAAAATTAGTTTAGATTATTCTGTGAAATTTTCAGAATGATTCATTGACATTAGCGGTCAGGAAAGTCTTTTTTCTGAAGGAAGAATTGCATAGCTGAAAATGTCGACTTTCAACTTGTTCCTTGAATATCTCGCCTTCAAAACCATCAAACAAAAATCTATTCTGACAATGTCTAGATAATTTAATTAAGATGCGATTAGTGCATAAAAACATATAAGTTCTCGCGATAAAAATGAAGTAAATGTTATTTTTGTGAAGGTAAATCGATTTCTGTGGCGGCGCCATTTTTTCTGCTCCAGTTTCTTGGTAACATAACGAAACATGAGAGAGAAATAAAATCGGCTCAGAAAGGCTGCCAAGCAAGCGGTAGCTTTATTGGATTTTATGTGATGTAGTCAAACTTGTAACCGAAAATATCAAAACTTTCTTGGCCACGCGGCCACATCGAGAGTCATTTTGCACATTTGCGAGAGAGCATGGAGAGAAATGTAATACGAACAGTGAGCCACGTGGTTATACGCGACCTACTGGCCTAAGCCTTTAATAGACATTTTAAATTTATCGAATCACAAATTAAAGGTTTTTTTGTGCATACCAAATGGTTCGAACTAGCCTTTAGAGATGCACATTCGATGGGAGTGATCTGGAAAATTACAATTTGTTTGGTCCTGCGCCAAGGTAGAAATGCAAACCACATAAACGGTAAGAACAAACTACAAGAACAAGACGGTTATATCCCGACAAACGCTACAACGTTTATCAAGTAAGTCGATTTACAATTAGCCGCAATGGAAGTCGGTATATTGTGCTTTGATAATCTTTGCTTGAATACGAGACCCATCCTAATAATTTTGTTAATATGAACTATTCGTACACGAAATATATACCATATTTTTATCGGTAGACTCTTTCCAGTAGTTTGAATTTAGTATTTTAAGAACAGATTTCAATGCATCAACTGACTCACCTGGTTCGGTAGCATCATATACTTTTCGATTAAAATATTCTGCTGAACTTGGTCGACTTGCGCAGAAATCATGTATCCGACGGCTTCGTAGAACGTATGAACCTGTAGAAGAAAATCGTCATTCACGTAAGAGAATCGAACAGCACAAACATATCAGCTACCTGCTGTGGCTGCAAGTCGCAGATGATCGTACTCATGGTTGCAAGAATCTCCTCGATGAATGTGCACGATTCATTTGGTTGCAACTGCACGAAGTGACGTCTGCATTTGAGGGCTATCTTTATGAACGTATCGCACGCCATATCTTGCACGCCATCGTGCGTTTCGTGCATAAACTCAAACAACTTATTTACAACGGTTTTCAAGAATTTCCAGTGGGCCCGCAGAAAACGTGGATATTGGCCAACCACATACATAATATTCGATGCGATGATTGCCTTGTTGTCTTTACCTGTACAATGGATTAATTTTCAATAACAGTCGCTGGACAGTCGCCAAAACCGGTTGAACTTACCCTTCTTGTGTTCACAGAGTCCGAGCAATTCCTTGATTACGGTAACCAGGAATCGTTTCTCGTCATCCTCGAAAAAGGCACCGGAGATAGACCCGATAGCCCAGCACAGTGTGTTCAGGTTTTTCCACGAGAACTCCGTGCCATTTACCTGATGACACAGCTTCTCCGTCATGATACGCTCGGTGTCGGCGTAATCCAGATGGGTCAGATAGACCAGCGTTTCGCGCATATTCTTGTACAAATTAATACTATTGGTGTCCTTCATGAACTCGCGCACCACTTCACCATTTTCATTCTCCACCACAAGTACCTCTTCGGGTTTGGCCATACGCGATATCATTATGTAGCGCACCTTAGAAAGTATCTTAGCGTAGAAAGTGCGACGCTGGCTTGAACTGTACGATTCCTTGTATAGCTCGGAAGCGAGACTATTCCAATATTCCAGACAGATCTTGAAAATCTCAACGTCCTCCACTTCAGAGATCATGACCAAGTAGCCGAGCGCTTTGAGCACTGTATCCATCGTCTCTCGCTTCTCTACCAGAGCGGAGTGTACTCGCAGGAAGGTGCACAAGAACATGGCTAAATTTTGTACAAAACATTGTTCGTCATCCGAGCCGTTCATATAAATCTGGTTCATGTTAGTGCAGGACGGGATCATGTTATCGAACTGTTCCATAGTCTGCTTGAACATAGCTACGAAAATGTGTCCGTAGTTGGCCAGCTGCAGACCGGCTATCTCCGAGAGACACTTCAGTGTAATGTTACGAAACATCGGTATCGTCAAGAAGCGGCAGACCAACATATCGATCAGCTTTGTCTCGAATATATATCCAAGAGGAATCCAATTAAGGAACTTCAATAATGTTTCCAACGTGGCCGATATAAGTGGAGCGTTCAAGGAATTTTCGAGCACGAACTGACACAGCTGGAACACTTGGGAGAACTCCGAGCACATCGTGTCTTTCAAATGCTTCGCCTTGGTTTGCGTGATCTGACCCGAACAGAAGTCGAACACTTCCTCACTCAACAACTTCAGGATGATCATGTTGTTTTGGCAGAGGGTTTCATTGGTCTTGGACGCTCCCACGATGTCACTGATAAACGTTTCCCAGTTGTTGGGCCATTCGCGTTTCAATATTTGTACCAAAATAATGTTAAGCTTGTTTAGATAGACTTTGTTAGCTTCCATTACGGCCGCGTCCTGGGAAGTTTTGATGATCAAACCGACCACGTACTTCTTGATGCCTTCGCACTGGTTTCGGGGCAAAATTTTCCAGCGAGTCTTGATAACCTCCTCCAGAATTTGCAAGGCGTAGAATTTAGTTTGCTGATTTTGCGAGAACTCAAGGATGCTGTCGACCCGGGTCCATGCATCCGGATGTTCCTTTAACGTGGTCAGTACGTTCTGTGCCAGCCTCAATTGTTCCCCTGTGCTATTGTACAGACACTCCACGACGCTATCCAACAGGCCGATATCCAACTTTTGCGAGAAATCCAACAGCTTGTTGGCTTCCTCCATACGAATCATCACCACTGACATTTTGTTTCGTTGTTACGCAAGTTGATTCCTCACACGCACTTGAACCTTCGTTACAAACTAGACGGTAGGCATAAAATAATTGGATTACAATCAGCTCACACGCTTCTTTCGTTTTTGACTTGTCGCACACGCTCGCTTCTTCCGCGCGCTCGTTTATTCTATCTTTCGCACCACTCGCACGCTCGCAGACGTTGATTTGATGGTTGCACGATGCTTACATTGAATGTCCTTTCAGCTTTACACTTCTTATCCAACACGACACGACCTCTTTATTGCGGGTGCTCCGAATACTCGCGCACACTTTAAACAGCACACCGCTCCACAGCTTTCGATTTTACTAACGAATGACCCCCAAGAGAAACGGACGTCCGCAATCTTTCTCAAAAATCATTCACACTCGCAAACTCACACTCTCGATCCTGGCACACGGTGCACGCGCAACCAATTCGTTCCGGTGTCCTTTCCAGTGCTTCCGCTTCACCCAGGTCAACAGAGAATGAAAATCTGACAAGCTGGTACACTGCTCGCTGTTTGCACTTCTATGGTTGATGTTACCCTCGGCTGCTTCCGGATTTCGGTCGATGTTCTCAGGTATACTAAACGCATCAACATTCAACAGTCCTGCAGGTGGTAGAAAACGTGGTTTTATTGGTATGTGACTAAAAAACTAGAATATTACAAGGTATAGATTCGACAATTCCCTGTGTATGTATGAACATGTGCGGCTGCTTCAACGAGAGCTACTTGGTCGGTACCAGGTCAACTGACATAATAGTCAAAATTCACAAATCACAGTGGTCATAATGACAGAATTATGGATATCATTATCATTAGAGACTCCGTTATTGATCAGAACCAATATTGAGCATGCAAAATGTTTTCTTCAAAACTACAAAAGACCGAACATCACTAAAAACCGAAGCACAAAAGGCCGAAAGCTACAGTAGCTGTCATTTTAAAAAAAGATAAGGCAAACACGTGGATTGCGTGGATTTGCGTAAGTCCGAACGATTTCGGTCTTTTGTGATTCGGTCTTTTGAGGCAAAGCAAAGTTTTGGTATTACATTCCTTTTGTGAAATTTGGCCTTTCTGTTTCAACAGACTTCGCAGCCGATTCTTAGCGTACAGAATCATTGCATGGCTAGTACTACGATCCTATTGACACTGTGAATCCTATCAGATCGGGGCTCGAACATATGACAACTGGCTTGTAAGACAAGCGCCGTATGCATTGAATCGCCAACCCGGGGTCTTTTGAAGCGCTCCTCCAGAAACAACGTACTTGGGAATAGCACCCAATAGTCCCAATGCAGATCTACTTAAGAATAGATACCGAGGAATCCTCTGCATTCCCATATGCGTCACAGGAAGAGGTTGTTTGCTGGTAAATTTCCGAATATAACTGTTGTGTTTATTGCTCTGGGTAGCCAGCTACCGAGAATACGTAGAAATTTGATCGTGTTTTGTATTAACATGTGCTTCCTACCAGTGGCGTCTCGTGGCATAATTCAAGGATTGTGCATCAGATGTAATTGTTCGTTGTAAGTGAAAACCAAAGATTAAGGAATTGATAGTCGCTTGTGTTTGTCAATACAATGAAACATCGATATACTTCTGAATGGACATTTTTTTCTTTAAACTTATTTGGTATCATCGATGCAATAGAAAACATTCGCGCGCTTCACGTCGAGCAAATCTGTCAATAACGTCATCAATAGAACCGCTTCGACGTTGCAACTGAGACAGCTTAGGATGCCAGGTCATTTTTTTTAATCGATGCTTGAATCAAAAATCAGTCTGAGTAAAAAAAGGTCCCGTTACTTTCGAACGCTCTGTAGGACACTTCGTTTTTACTAGCAATTTGAAGACTTTTAGAGGCTTATTGTAAGTCTGTGATTTCATTTCAGAATTCTGCCATATATATCTGTGGAACTCAAATGAATCTGTGAACCTGGCATCTCTGAAGATAGCAATTTGTTTTCAACTGCCATAAGCAGGGTTTGGATGAACGAAGCAGTAAAGATGAGTTTACATGCTTCAGGGCATATGACATTCATAAATATACCTACTTTATGAACCATGTCGCCTTTGAGGAAGCGTGAGCCTTGTTCCTTTATTGGAATGGCTGTCCATGCACGAGAATGGAAGAGAGCAAACAATATTCACCCATACTAGTAAGAGACAAGAGCAAGCAAACTATTCACTAAGCTAAAAAGTGATGAAGATTATATATTCAGTTTTCGCTAACAGACTGATGACTGGCTTTTAACTGTCGAATGTTTCTCCGAGGTCCGAACGCGATTCACATTTGTTCATTTTGAGTGCACTGCCACCGCTAGAGCGTCTATTAGAATAAAGGTTTTGCTCTAAAGGGGACATGTGTTTTTCACAGCTCTCACAGCTCATAGTAATACACAATGAAAATTCAATAAAAAAAAAGTTCAATGCGCAATACTGATGAGGATTCTTTTTTTTTATCCTACTGGTTGATTAACTATAAAAAAGATAAGGCAAACACGCAAATTGCTGCCGCAGCACTTAACGTTCCCCTGTCTAATAACTCATTGAACTGCATCAATATTGACGAAGACTCAATACGGACGGCAATTGTAGGAATGAAAGCCTCAAATTCTCCAGGCCCTGATGGAATACCGGCAGTTATTCTTAAAAAGTGCTCGCGTGGAGTAATCGCTCCCCTCTGCAAATTGTTTCGAATGTCTCTCGCTACAGAAGCTTTCCCCAATTTATGGAAAGCTTCCTTTATGTTCCCAGTCCACAAGAAAGGCGATAAAAAGGATATTAACAACTACCGCGGTATCACTTCCCTCAGCGCTATACCAAAGCTGTTCGAAAAGGTTATACTGACACCAATTTTCAATCACTGCAAGCAATATATCGTCGATACTCAACACGGTTTCATGCCTAACCGCTCAACAACCACAAACTTACTATCGTTTTTGTCTTATGTGTTTGATACAATGTCTAACGGTTTACAAACGGACGTTATCTACACAGATCTTTCCTCCGCTTTCGATATAATCAACCACGACATCACGGTTGCTGAGTTGGACAGACTTGGATTCAGTTCGAACATTCTTCGTTGGTTGCAGTCGTATCTTAGGAATCGTCGTTTAGCAGTTAAAATTGACGACCATACTTCCGGAGAGTTCCTCGCATCATCCGGAATACCACAGGGAAGACATCTAGGACCGTTAATATTTTTACTGTACTTCAATGATGTCAATTTTGCCTTGGAAGGTCCTCGCTTATCGTTTGCTGATGATGTCAAGATCTATCACATCATCCGCAACTTAGAAGACGCAGCCTTTCTCCAGAGGCAATTGTTAATCTTCGCAGATTGATGTAAAGTTAACCGTATGATTGTAAATGCAGACAAATGCTCGGCCATTACGTTCACGAGGAGAAAAATGCCATTGCATGTCGAATACTTTCTGGATGGATCCTTGATTGGAAGATCTACTAGCGTTAAGGATCTTGGCGTCCATCTCGATGAACAACTTACATTCAAGCATCACATCAGTTACATTGTAGCTAAAGCTTCCCGTAGCTTAGGATTCTTAATGAGAATAACTAAGCACTTTACAGACATACACTGTCTAAAATCGCTTTACTGCTCGCTTGTTCGTTCAACTCTCGAATATTGCTCGGCAGTTTGGAACCCATGCTACCTGAACGGTGCTCATAGAATTGAGGGAATACAGCGCAGATTCGTTCGCTTCGCTCTTCGTCGATTGCCGTGGACCGATCCTCATCAACTACCTAGTTATGAAAGTCGCGGGTTATTAATGGGTCTCGACACATTACAAGTGCGACGAGAATTATCACGCGCTTTGATAATAGCAGATATATTCAACGGTAGGATCGACTGTCCCGTTTTGCTCAACGAAATTAATATTAATGTGCGACCCAGAGCTCTCCGCAACAGTGCTTTTCTTCGACTTCCTATACGACGTACCAACTATGGCGCAAACGGTTCTATTATTGGTTCACAGAGATCGTTCAACCGCGTTTCATCTGGGTATGATTTTAATGTGTCACGAAGCAGAATACGTACAAATTTTCTGAATATTATTAGGAATTATCATTAGGACCAAATTGTGTCTGTTGATTGTAAATAAATAAATAAATAAATAAATAAATAAACTATCATGCACTATTTCGATCAAACCCAATTAAACGCTATTCAGCAGAAATTTGATTTACAGGAGCTAGTTTCTTTCTAGCAGTTAGCAAACGAAGCGTTTGTTTGTTTGCAGTATTTTCTGAGATCGCCAGATTGCTAACGCTAATCCTTCTCTCCTGCTATTTATGTTTATAATAATCAAGTATAGTTAAGAATTCTTACCCTCTACTAATTTGACACGAATTAAATGATATGTGATATGCAACCGTTTCAGTGGCATAAAGTCATCATTAACAGCCGTTCGCGTTCGGAGAGCCAGTCATCACTCTGTTAGCGAAAACTGAATATATAATCTTCATCACTTCCTAGCCCCGTAAAGAGAGTTCGCTTGCAATGAATTGTTTTGTGAGAAGAACGACGTTCAGACCACGAGAAAGAAAATTCTGTTCACGGCTTCTGTGCTTCATGAAGACTCTAAAACCAGCGCACTGTACCATCTGTGCATATGTGGAATATATTTGCTTCCACTAGCGTTTTGTTTTTGTGGTTGTTTTTGAGTGGAAAGACGTCCTCATTGTGAGCGGTGGAATTGTTCGTTCATAATGCAATGGAAACTATATATATTCATTCACCGGTGAATGAATATTCCAAACCCTGGCCATAAGCATAAGCCACTGAAGCCTCTTCTGAAGGTGTGCATACAAGCTTTCACAGAGCCAACCGCTAGTCGCGTGCAACCGTAGTAGGCTCAAGAGGGAATCAGTGAATAAACGTCGTTTGCGGAGAACCTCTTTCTCCGGGAAGCTATTCGTCGGAGTAGTCTAGATCCTTCGTCGGGGACTAGACGAGTAGTACGAAAAACTGTTAGGATCGTCGGGGCGCCAGTGAACCGGAAGCTATCCTCCAACCGGAATCACTGGATCGACCCAGGCAACCTCTCGGTCGGACGTTGACGGGTATCGAAAGCGTCGGTTTCGGGAGAGCCTTCTTCGTCGGGGAACTCTCCGCCGGTGTAGGCTAGATCCTTCGGCGGGGGCTAGTCGAATAGTCGCCACAACACCGATTCGAGTCGTCGAGGCCCCAGCGAACCGGAAGCCATGCTCCAATCGGAATCACCGGACCGACCTCGGCACTCCATCGGCTGTTCCGTGTGGTGTAACAGAGAACTCGGTTTCGGGAAAACTTCCTTCGCCGGGGAACTCTCCGTCGGAGTAGTCCAGAACTCTCCGTCGGTGTAGGCTAGATCCTTCGGCGGGGGCTAGTCGAGTAGTCGCCACAACACCGATTCGAGTCGTCGAGGCGCCAGCGAACCGGAAGCAATGCTCCAACCGGAATCACCGGACCGACCTCGGCACTCCTTCGGGTGTCCCGTGTGGTGTAACAGAGAACTTGGTGTCGGGAGAACTTCATTCGTCGGGGAACTCTCCGCCGAAGTAGTCCAGATCATTCGTCGGGGACTAGACGAGTAGATCGTGGCGTAATACCGCTAGAATCGTCAGGGCGCCAGTGAACCGGAAGCTATCCTCCAACCGGAATCACTGGATCGACCCAGGCATCCTCTCGGTCGGGCGTTGACGGGTATCGGAAGCGTCAGTTTCGGGAGAGCCTTTTTCGTCGGGGAACTCTCCGCCGATGTAGGCTAGATCCTTCGGCGGCGTCGTCGAGGCGCCAGCGAACTGGAAGCCATGCTCCAACCGGAATCGCGGGACCGACCTCGGCACTCCATCGGGTGTCTCGCGTGGTGTAAGAGAGGACTCGGTGTCGGGAGAATCTCCTTCGCCGGGGAACTCTCCGTCGGAGTAGTCTAAATCCTGTGTCGGGGACTAGAGATACTTGTAATTTCAAGCGGCTAGAGATACTTGTAATTTCAAGTGTATATGAGATGTGTGTGAATACACGCAATTTCGGTGCACAATAAATAAAATAAATTAACTCTTGTTAGGAAAAAAAAATGTATAAGTGATTTAAGGAAAAAAACTAACATTATGTATCTCGTCCTTTTTGTAAGCTCACATTTATATCTCGTCCGAGACAGTCGATAAAATTAATTGTTAAAAGCCTGGACGATTAAAACAAATAACAAAGCAATATGGACAACATGACGTTCAAAATAAGAACGAACAAACGGCAGTGATAATATTGCGAAAAAAACTACAAGGATCAGCCCCACGGGGTTGTTCGAGCCATTGATGTGGAACAAGAAAACCAGAATTTCTAACGATCTACAATAAAACAGTTCAATCAATCGTCACACTTTTAAATCCGCAATTGCACGAGAGTCTGCTTAGGTTGATTTTGATTAGGAACCAACACCAAACATCGTTTGTCTTCATTTGTATTTGTTTTATAGCCGACGAAATTACACCAATATCCCAAATGTATGCAATTATATCTTTGTACATACTTGCGATTTCGATATTTAAGCTTCTTTCTCTTCGCCAAGCTTGTGTTCTCTACCATTCTGCGATTTCGATTGAAGCGATAAACCTTTTCTCGTTATCAATCGAGTTCATCTTATATAAATGAGTAGTTAATCTTAAGCAACTCAAAATTTATCCTGGGGTAGTTGTAAATTTCTCAGGCGAAACGACATAACATACGAGCTTGCATGACACAAGATCAAAGCAAAGCCTTGGTATTACATTCCTGTGGTGGAATTTGACCTTCTGTTTCGCAGCCGATTCAGAGTGTACAGAGCCATCGCATGGCTAGTGGTACGATTCTACTGACACTACGAATCCTTCCAGGTCGGAGCTCGAACATACGACAACTGGTTTGTAAGACCAGCGCCCTATGCATTGAACCGCCAACCCGGGGCGACACCAGATCAGAGCATACCAATTAAAGCTTCAAATCGTTTTATGGCACTTTTTGACTTGCTGTTTAGCAACAATCTTATACCTCTAGCATGCTACGCGTAGGACTGAAACGTTAGCTATAATTTAGCTTCTATTTATAGATTCGCGTGCTTCCAACAGCTTCGCTTTTGCGAAGACCGACCAATCAGAGCGATGCTTTCCCTTTAATATATCGCTTACTCCTTCAAAACCGTCGTCTATGGCAGGGAAATCCAGTGTGCCGGAGATTTTTAGCAGACAAAATAGGACACTACTAGCTATTAATCAAAACTTCAATCATATATAATTGAAAATACGTGGATTGATACATTCAAATCGAAACTAAAATTGATACACAATAGACTGATCTGTAAGTGTTTAAAACCTGACCACATTTCTACGTGTATTTTTCCTTGAGTTTCTGATTTGCACCCCTATATAGAAAATAGAGATGTGTTCCACATCAAAAATACTGCCGCTGTTGATTTTAAATGGTTTCCTATTAGGCTGTCTACTTAACAGCTTTTACTTTAAAAACGAACGCTCTTCGATCTAAAAAAAAGTTCTAAATTTGGCTAAAACCATTTTGTACGTTATGTCAGTTTCGGAAGTACCGGAAATAGTGATCGAAAGTGGTTGTACGATTTTTGCTAGAAAAAAAGCAATAAAATTGTTTCCCAGGAAAGTACCATTATCCAAAACACCACATTCACGAAAGCACTAATCATTAGAAGACATGCAACAGAATGTACCATTCCCCAGAAAGTCATCACCCAGAATAAATAAATATTCAGCAACTATTTCCTCAGAACAGAACAATATGCCGAAATTTTCAATTTCAGTCCTTTAGTCGCTATACCAAAGCTGTTCGAAAAGGTTATACCGACACCAATTTTCATTCACTGCAAGCAATATACACCCCGATTCTGAATTTCGTTCGAATCGGTTTATTTCGATGG
Organism: Malaya genurostris; assembly: GCF_030247185.1. Lineage (NCBI taxonomy): Eukaryota > Metazoa > Arthropoda > Insecta > Diptera > Culicidae > Malaya > Malaya genurostris. The sequence goes on along the minus strand of NC_080571.1, from coordinate 218,176,311 downwards.
AATGCGAAAATTGCGAGTTCGAGTTTTCCATACAAAATCATCACTCGATCGAATAGCAGAATGCAAATTTTGACATTCGATCGAACTAATCCGATTCGATCGAAATACAGAATAGGGGTGATATTGTCCATACTCAACACGGTTTCATGCCTAACCACTCTACAACCACAAATCTACTATCGTCTTAAGTGACTGATGCAATATCTGACGGTTTACAAACGGACGTTATCTATACAGATCTTTCCTCTACTTTAGATATAATCTACGATATTGAGCAATTTTGCCTCATATACAGTTATTCTTGCAATAAGAAAGTGAAAACCGCTTAGAACAATTGTCTAGAATTTATTCAGTTTGTTATTGCCTTAACCCAAGAAGCATGAGTCATTTGTGGAAAGAAATCATTCTATGCTGAATGTAAACATATGTTTGCTTCCTTTCTAACTTGTATTGTTTCCATGACATTTTGTCGAAACTATTCGACGCTTATTAACAGAGGGTCAATAAAATTACATTATTACTGAACCTACTGGTTCACGATTACTGACCCAACATTTTTCAAATAATCATATGGGACATTGTAATCTTGAGTTTATCTTTGATCATACTTCCGAAGATCTCCTCGCTCCTCATCCGGGATACCACAGAGAAGTCATCTCGGAACGTTAATATTTTTACTGTACTTCAACGATGTCAATTTTGCTCTGAAAGCCCCTCGCTTATCGTTTCAAGATCTACCACATCTGCAACTTAGAAGACCGTACGATAGTAAATCCCTTTACTGCTCGCTTGTTCGTTCAACACTCGATTATTGCTCGACAGTTTGGAACCCCTGCTACGGTGCTCATAGAATTGAGGCAATACAGGATTTGTTCGCTTTGCTCTTCGCCGATTGCCGTTGACTGATCCTAATCAACTACCTAGTTACGAAAGGACCAAATTGTGTGTTGATTGTAAATAAATAAATCGTCGATAGACGGCCTCTACTGCATAAACAATCAAATAGAAGGTGCATGAAAAAAATGAAAAAAACTATGGTCCACCCACGCTAGACAAAAAGTGTGCAACTCTCCAAATAATCAGAGGAACGTACCATTTGAGCCAATTGGTTCTGAGGTTTTTAAAAAATACCAGCAAATGTAGCCAGGTCTTTTCTGGTGTTGATATCCAAAAGCTTTAGTCCTAAACTGCAGTTGTATGCATAATTGCACAATTTTCTATGGGATTCCCAATATATGGGACATTTATGCGGCAGTATAGTGTTATTTAATCGAATTTCTCTCGTTCAATATGCAATATGAACATTCTACAAATAAGCCTAATCAACAGCAGAATGTCTGGGGGCTTTACCACAAAATTTGAAGTTTTTTTTTCTTTAACGACCAAAACCATCGAGTAAACAAGTGCAACTAAACGCCATGTGTTCAATTTTAAAAAATGTGATCGTCAAATTTCGAGTTTATAAGACCGAAATTATTATTTTTTTCATCCTCCATCACAGCCGCACATCTTGCGGCAATAAACTTCTGCAAATGAAGACCAATTTCCATTTGCGTTTTTTTTTGTCTCCTACTCACAGCTTCGCTGCTGCTCATCCCGTGATTTCACATTGACACACAGATTAAATTTTGTTTTACTACTATACGATGGTATGCGTCATCGTTAAGGCAGCGTCACTAATAAACAGAAACCATTCAAATGACAAAGCTTAGCTAACAGTAGACAGTGGACTGAAAACTGAATTATCTACCATTTTTGCTCTGTGATCGAAAGGTCTTTAACCTTAAAAATCGTACATGTAAATATGGTACAATTTTCCGAGCAAACATTTCGGCAGGAGTTACGGAATTCTCATGAATCATCTATGGGGATCGGGAGATACAAATTTCATCACTGCAAAACGCGTTCACAAAGTCACACGGCTATGACACAGTGAATGGAACCCAGTGGAAAAGCTCACAAAGAACGGGAAAAAAATGATTGTCACTTTCCCACTTTTGCCCTCGCTTGTACTAGTTTCACTGCAGAGTAGTTTCAACTCATTCAACACCGCATGATAATATTTTAGGTGCTATATTCATTTCAAACCATAACATTTGAATTACGTTTGCGAATTGATAACAGTATTGTCTATTAGGTTTCTATCTTATCCGTGAAATTTAGAGTAGCAACATAAGCAAAAATGAAAATAAAAACAAACGGCATTCATTGGCAGTTTCACTGCTCTTAAAATTTACACAATTTACTGCTCAAGCTTTTTTTTATAAGTCATTCGGTAGCAAAAATGTTTTTTTTCTTACGATATGCAATGTACATCCAAAATTATGCAAATTTCTTTTGATGATTATCCCATAAACACATATTTATACAGGAATTGCAACACCGAATATTGGATTATCATCACTTGTGAAAAACTTCGGTATTTACTACAATATTTGTCGATTCCAAAGATATAACCAACTTAAATAAATGATTTTACAACAATTCAACATTAAAAACAAACAGTAGTAGATTTTACGGGCTGACAGCACTGTCACTATAGTCTAACGGTGAGCATTTTCGCTTGTATGTGAAGTGACCTAACCTACATTAGCACGAACAGTCCAACGAGCGGATCACAGTGAGCAGTGAGAACACGAGAATGAGCAGTAAGGAGCAGATTTCGATGAAGAAAAAACTACGTCAAAAGGACGCAATTACGTATTACATGGTTAGAAGAGATGCACATAGTCCTGTTTTCTTCATGATTTGCCATTGCATCCGAAACATGGTCAATTGATCCACGTTTAATTGCAGAAAACAGTGCGAGCAAAACGATCTGCTTCGATGTTGTTTATGGTGAAATTCCACACCCGCGAAGAAGATCCGGACTGAAACACATTGAAGCAGCAGCACATTTTTTCAGACACATTTTTCACACCGTATGCGGTGTTATTCGCAATAACTTCACTTTTTGCACATGATGCGCTTCCATCTATTTACGGGAAACACATTTTTGGTTATTTCGATGTCTAATTTACCCACTAAATAATAGAAAATTTCCTTACTTTTCCAATCGTGACAAAGTCAACAAGAACGCATTCACTCACACATTGCAATCGCTCACTTCTTTTCAAGAGTTCACATCACTCGATCGCACTGCGAAGCATCTTCTGCCGTTTGGCTACCTCTGTTCGCACGCACTCGTCGTTTAGTTGGACGAAGAAAACGCAAAATCGAAACGTTGATGGCCGCCTATACGGCCAATGGATTCGATAAATGACAGGTATGCTCGAAGTAACGAAGCAAATACGCAATATAACAGTGTCTCTTTTACACAATATGAGACATCCATAAGCACTAATGATGTCACCGGCACCACCAATACTTCGGAAACACTCAACTGTCTGATTGTGTGATATATACATCTTACTTTGGTAGGCCAATCATTTAAACAGGGTTGACAGCTATTTTTGTTAATATAATTCATATGAAATATTTATGATTGTTATCTATGTCTAAATTCACTTCGAAGTGCGAAGAATTACTCATCAAATGCATCAGATGATTAGATTACTGTCCATCGTAATTAATCATTCTTGGCGCGAACCTAAATTGGCCTTTTTCAATTTGATTTCGTTAAAATATTGTAAATATTTTGTAACTCTGGCACCTCTTGCTTTCAGCGCGAAATCGAATCAAGGTATATATAGGAAAACAATTTCAAACTTGAGGTGGGAATTTGTCTCGCTGTACACTGTGCGTAAAATGTATCAAATAATCACATGAAATCTGTATCGAAGAATGAAACTTTTAAAAGTGATCTAAAGTACACACACTTAAATTTTTTAGCTGAGTCTCGGCAAAAAAATGCCGAGATTCGCACAGCCGAGTAATCAGCAATCATCTCGGCAAAAATAAAATAACTGAGCGTCTCGGCACCCTCAAATTTGCCGAAATCGCCCAAGGGGGATGACAGTATTGAAATAATTCTGGTTTCGAGTAAGAAGCTAATTTTGAGACGCAAAATTCACTTCAATGAATTGAAACAAGTAATAATTCTTGAAAATGTATTTTATTCTTCCTTAATGTAAACGAAAGATGGTATATCCACACGCATCTCTATATTTACGGCACACATCTTTATCAAGAGAAATGTTTGACAGCTTAGCAACAAATTGGTATCTGTGAAGTTTTCATAAGAGATTTTTTCTCTGTTTCATAATTCGCAATTAAAATTCTAACTAATGAGGATGTTTATAAATATGTGATTAAGTCGATTACTCGTTTATGATGGAATGATTTAAACGCCGAATAATTTTTACAGATGATACGTGACTCTTTTAATCTTGATCGGGTGCGTCTTGAGATTTCTAGAAATTTTAATCAAAACAAAAATGACAGATTTATACGTTTTAAAATATCTTATATTGCATAGTTACATAGTAGGAACAAACCCGGATTGGCACTTCAAAGTGTAGAGAGACCATTTTGCAAAAGCATATGATTTTGACTTCAATGAATGAAATCGTAGTTGTTTCTAAATTTCTGTACAATTTGGTAAATAAGGGACCTTGTAGTCTTCATGTTTTCAAGAACAAGTTATTCGAAATTATCAGACAGCAGGCATTTCCGTTAATGTATTCATTTTATTTAACCAGATAATTAATTTATAACGGAATATTACAATTATGGTAATTCACGACGTGTATGATGATCACATGCGCATTTTTTTTATTGTATATTGTAATAACAGTTGCAACACTGTGTCCTGAATTGTCAAACATGGTAACAATAAAATTTTACATGTTTCAACTAACAATCCTACAAAGGAAGTGTTTTCAAATAAAAAAAATTGCATTGTTATATTGTATTAACAGTTTACCAAGTTTTGAGCAAATGTTCTTTGAGAGGTATGCTGATGCATGAAAGCGATCATAATGTGATCTAATTTAATTTTGTCCAAATTAACGACAGTCCTTTTAGCAGAATGGGACTAAATTTCATTATATCAAACGTATTCTAATCAGAGAGTGAGCGTCCATGTTTGTTCTGCACACCAAAAACTTCAGGAATTACTAATATATTAATATATGGTCGCATTAGCCGAACTTACAACTTTGGTAACTGTACAGTTGAATCAATAAATCAACTCCGACAAAATATATGAGAAAAATCAAGTATAAGTTGATTAATTAATCATTTTTCTCACTATAAATTAATCCAACCAGCAAGCAGCTTCAAGATATTTTCAAACATGAACATGGAATTACCTTGTCCGTCACAACAACGATATTGTTATATGAGTTGTCATAGCAGTAATCATGGAAACCAAGCGATAAATTGACAAACTATTCATGAAAATTCTAGATAAATGAATAATAATCCCAAAGTGATTGGAAAAGCAAAGCTTACTTCTCATAGTCTTGGTATATATAGATAAATTAGACGTATGCGATTCAAGTATTGCAAAGTGGAATAAATATTTTGTCAGTTATAACAAAATGAATTACTGTCATTCCCCCCGAAATCGCCAGCATAATATTTACTGTTTGCTCAGTGAAACGTTCGCTGAATATTCGGCAATCCAATAAAACGAAAAAATGAAAAAAACAAATTACCGAATCATCAGTAATTAAAAATCTAGTCAATTAATTTTGTTTGTAATTTCTAAACATTATAAACACACCATTCAGGATCAAAATTTCATTTTATTAACACTTAAAGGAGGCTTACAAATTTGTTGCCAGTAGTGCTTAAAGCCTCTACCTTAAAACATGTAGCATAATAAAAAGTGGCGTTTCCGGATGCGGCCACCTTGAGTCGAGCTGGAAATATGAAAATAAAAATAAACATACAAAAATTTTCAATATTTAATGATGCATATACGGTATTGTTCAAAAAATAAACTTACTTTGATCTATTGAGTTTGTCCATGCACTGGGTTATTTTTTCGCATATCCCCCAAAGTTTTGTCTCGAGGAGCCCTGTGTTGGGTGTTTTTCCCTTATAATGTGATCTGATAAAGTCGCTTTTTATAAAGCGAAACATGTCACTATATTTATTCAATATTTTTACTTGCAAGTGGTTCCACGTTTCTTCGAAGATTATCCATTTTTCCACTCGAGAATTTCATCAGAAAATAATCGCGCAATGCGAAGCGAAAATGTAACGCAGCAATAAATGACAGCTGTCGTGCTGAATCTCGGCAACAGCTAGCGCATATTCCGAAATCTCGGCAAACGTCTCTGCTGATGTCGGCATATCTGTTGTTTACTGATAAATTCAGCAAGCAATTAAGCCAAATTTCGGCAAAGTGAAGCATTTTACCGAAATATCAGTAAATGCATTTAACGAAGTTCAGAAACATGCGTATTGATTACTGAGCAATCAGCAAATTTAGGTGTTGCTGATCAGTTTCGGCATTTTATTATGCCGAGCTCAAGAAAAGGTTTTAAGTGTGTATGTACCAACAGAATAAAAAAAAAATTTTGACAACCGGACTCTCCAGACGCGCGCAATTGAAAAATTCCGGGAACTTTTTGAACAGACCTCGTATATGAATCATCTATGTCGCTAGAATATTGTTATTGGTATAATGCCGTTTGGTATAATGGTTATTTGGCATAATGGTTATTTGGCATAATAGTTATTTAGCATAATGATCATTCGGCATAACAGATCAACATGCTGCTTAATAGAATTTGTTCTAATTTACTGCGATTTTGAAAGGTCTAATGCGGCTACGCCTCAACATTTTTAATGACCTGCTGTCCGATCTCGCTGCCGCTCGTTCGGACTTAACTGAGGGATAGCCCCTAGCTTTGGGTAATCCGGGCAAACGCCCGCCACTAGACAGAGTTGATTTCTGCGAGGGCCGGCGCCGGCACACTCGCGGCCTTCGGCCGTCGCGATCTGAATCATCTATGACGAACAGAATATTGTGTTAGCATTAAATAAGATACTTATATAAATGATAGTGTGCTATTCAGGCCCGTGCTCAGGAGGGGGGGGGGGGGGATAAATCAACCTTTCTTTAAAAGTTCCCCCCCCCCTCGAAATACCGCAGGCATGGTGCAGTAATTTGGACCTTACAAGCAGGTAACAAAGTTTATGCGAAGGTCTACCAAAGTAACTCAAAATGGAAATGGGCTCCTGGGGTTATCATTGAAGCTATCGGCGTAAACTTTAACGTTCTTCTGAATGACTGGCATGGGAGAAGGAAACTCATCAGATCACATGAAAATTAAATTAGGCATCGCTAAGCAAGAAGATGAATCTCAAAAAAATTCTCCACTCAACATTTTCGTCAAAAAGTTTGGATTGTAAGTTACCCCGATTCCAGTGCCTCGAGAACCTGAATCCAAAGACGAACCAAATCCCGATGATTCAGTTCTACCTGATATAGGAACTTCTGGTTCCACTCTGAACGAACAGAACCGGCCAATTGTTCAGTCGGATACTAATCAGGAACCAAGTACAAACCGACCGAAACATATGATCCAGATGCAATCAAGACTGGAACCTTCTCTGGTATTCTGAAAATAACTAAGGAGGAATGTTGGCCACTAACATTATAATGAAGTACAACAAGACTATATGCGAAAACAGATACCCAATTTAAAGAAGCTATGTTTGGGTTTGAACCCATAAAACCCCTCCCCCATGTATACGCGTCTGATTCTAGTAGATGCTTTTCTGGTAAAATATCTGTTCCTATGTTGTTTCGGTATTATTTTCCATTTTGGAGAAACAGTTTCTAGGTATTTGCTTCTTCTGGGAGATGGCATTCTGGGGAATGGTACATTCTGTTGTGTCTTTCTACTAATTAGTACCTTTGTGAATATGGTTTTCTGGAGAACGGTACATTCTGGGGAAAATACTTCGTTGCTTTGTTTTCTGTGAAATGGTTTTCGGGAGAAAGTCGTACAACAGTACAACCGAGATCCAATGGTCGGGATCAAGAATCGAGCCTTTTTGCCCTTCTCTCTTTTTCTGGTGAAAACTCGGCCTTGCGAGCGATCGAAACGATTGCTACAATTGTATTTTTCAATGAAACAAGAAAGAACACATACATAATAATATATTTATATTTATTTAGTCTTATGTTATTAACTTATTTGGTTATGATCTTTTACAATCCTGTTTTTCACTGTCTGAGGCCTATATCTATTTTGGCAATTATGTTACAAACTGGTCACCAACGACAATGCTTCAAATCGGACCTATTTTCTATAATATACCACAAACAACATATGCTATTTTTGCAATTTTATATAGTAACTTTTTTTCCGATTTTGTATAGCCAACATTTGGTTTTATGTGTTCACAAAATTAAACTATAATCGCACAGATTATAATGACGAATCAATATATACTACAACGTGTTCAAACTTATCAAAAACTTAATCTTACTTTTAATCACCTATTTTCAGTCACAAACCGAACGGTATTTATTAGGATGAAGAATTTTGACTTTTATACGTGTTACTTTGGCATCGTTATTTGTTTACAAATTCTATTCTTCGCAGAAATATCTACAGCAATTTTGTCCGCCTGCTATCAAAACCATTAATCAAATATCAAGCAATTCAGATGAATGCTATAGGTAGACTACAAGTAAGTAATTTTAGTTGAAATCATTGAAATAAATTTTACACAAAAGGTTTTTCGATAAATATCGAATCATCACCTCTTAAAATTACCGAAAGCTTTAGGACTGGGTTGTACAAAAATAAATTGACAATGTGCGCATATAACTGAACATGGTTAAAACAGCTGGAATAATATCAATCGTAAAATTGTGTGAAGTGAATGAAAATGAATTGTAAATATATCAGATTAATTAATTTCTTTGAACATTTCCAAAGCTATCCGTCGATCAGACAAATCGTTTGTGGACTACACTAGAAAGCTGTTGTGTAGGCATCGAAAACTAGTATTTTTTATTAACAATGAGCAGAAGAAAGAAATAATGGTATAACAATAGTGAACGAAGCACACCAAACGGTGCATTGTTTGCCCTTCATGTTTGTGCTAAGCGACACATTTTTGGTTGTTCGAACATAGTATGACTATTCTACTATACCTATTATGCTGACTTCAGTACATTGTAACCGTAGCCAACGGAAAACATTCATCAAAACCTCATTGAGCTAAGCTATAATTACACATACCACGAGAGTTCCGAGGATATCGTTCTAATCACTCACTGAGTTACTCTGTCGGGTCAATTGCGTCACGGTGGAGTTGTGGCGGGTCTTACGGGAGCCTTCGCTATCCAGCTCAGACGAAGGCGTAGTCGAATTACTTAGGGCGAATGTTTTGTTAAAATCGATCGTTGCATACCCGAGGGATGCCTTCTTTGGGCTTTCGGGGGGCAGTAAACCGCCTGTAAGGGATCCTTGCGAGAGTGACGAAGCAACAGTTGCTGATTCACTGGGATTATTTAGATTAACTGCTGTTGAGTTATTATTATTTGCTGCCGAACTGAGCCCCGTTGGTGATGTTACTGTTGCTGGTGCGTTTATGTTGTGTGTCGAGTTAGACTGATCGAGATCCAGTACTATGTAGTTGACTTTTCGGTTCACGGATGTTGGGGTACATGGTTCAGAAACATCCAGTGGAAGATCTACGTTGGAGAATATGTCTGGCTTTGAGTAACGACCACGTAGCAGCACAGATTTTATTTCGGCTGGTTCCAGGTTTTCGTAGAATCGAGTGGGATCAATCATGTTGGTTGAATTCAGCCGCAGATGGCTTAGCATGCTTGGCCCAACCGACGTTGGTGTTTTTACATTTTGATACTGGTTTTCGTCAAAAGAACCTGTATTGTTGTTAATAGAAGCTAGACTAGAGTTACTCTTATTGGCCGGTTTCCCTTTAACCTTGGTACCGCTTTCAGATGTACACGCAATATTAACGTTCATATACATTCGCGCCGGATCCACCTCGGGGGTCACTTGAGGCATTTCCGAAGGAAAAGAATTGAGGTCAGATTTACTAGTTGATACTGCTGATTCATTCTCAGCACTCGGAGCTGCCTCCTGGGGTGGGATATCTAATGACAATCGGTTTACCAAAGGTTGTATACTACTAGCATTTGCGCTATCTTTCATTGGAAATTCCTGGTATAAATTACTGACACCATGCGTGCCACCAGAAGTATTACTGGTTGGTAAAGGATTCAGTGTGGTAACTTCTAATATATTGGTTACACTATTAGGTGATCCTGGGGAAGTCACATCTGGACTGACGGGTCCACTACTAACAGAACTCAATCTCAATCCCTGCTGAAATCGCGTGGTGACTGTCTGGGGTTGACCAGTAGGCCTATTTGGAGTAGGCTCAAGATAGTTTGCCTCGATGGGGAGTGTATCTGTACTGCGGCTTTGATTCGAATTAGAATGAATCGTTCCATTTGGGCTTAACGATTGACTAGTAGCTATTCCAGTGCGATTTATAATATAGCTACCGGTTCCAGTTGCATTTTGTTGACTATTCCTCGTGGCGGTATTGTTTTGCGATACACTTCTTGCTGCTACAGAAGGGCCGGACGATGCAACTGGAATCGGGTAGGGGTCATTTGGATTTGTGTTTTCATCACTGTAAATCCTTCCATTGATGTAAGACTGTACCGTGTAGAACAGTGTTTCCGCTCTGCGACATTTGAATGCGTAAATACCTTCTCCTGTGGTGCATCTCCGACCAGCTTCAAAACTGAACTGATCTACGTTACAGCCATATCTCCTGAGGCATTTCAGCGGCCAAGTTGTGGGATCTTTGCCTTTTCTGTGTAATTTCAATTCAGTACGTGATACCTCCAGCTGACCACTCCATAAAGGGGTTCCATCGTCGTCTATGTTTATCACGTGGAATATATTCGAATGCACATCATTGATATCCCTTTTTGAATTGATGCACCCCATTTCGTGGTAGGATTTACCAATTTTCAGCATAAAACTCAAATCATTGTGTTTTGTACCAAGCTAGGTTCACAATTTTTTGTTGTCAATGTTACGTTGACAATAGCGGCTCCAGTACAGGGAATTTTCCCTTTCGATCTTTGTAATCATTTTCCAAATACCAAGAGAGTGAAAGAAAATGTCTTAGCTGTCCTCTTTCGTTAAATCGCACATTACTGAGCTATCACTAGTTTATCTAAAACTTTTGCCAAAACGTCATAATATCTCAATTGGAAATTCACGATTATATCCATCTTACTGCGAGTATGTGAAAACGAAAAAAATATTTCATGAATCTTCTACACTCTTACCAGCCGCTACCTAATTTTGGGTCAAAACCTACCCAAAATCAACTAAAGTGCATCTCCCCAATTTTGGGTAACGAGTAATGACCTCAAAATTTAGGTAACTGTAAGTTTAGTACAAATGTTATGCCATAACAGAGATGCCAGATATTTTCATAGAAAATCTGTATTCTTTGTATAAAAATCTGTATTAATCTGTAATCACTAATAAAATGAAATTCAGAATACAAAATGATGCTAAAAGATGTTATTCCAATAGATTGTGGTTATAGGATGGTAGATTCAATCAGTCATTGCCGCGCTCACAAGAATATTCAACGTTTTTTAATTCACAACAATTGAATTGTAATTCCATACATTTATCTAGTTTGAAATTGGTGACTTTATAATTTGACATGGAATTTCAACGCCCAATATTCAACCTCAAGTCGGTTCATACAACTCTCAGTTTGACAGTAAAGTTTCATGATGCCATTACTTCCTTGAATAAAGTACTGTCTCTGTGCATATCTTTTTCCAATAAATCATCTTTTCTGCATTAATTATGGTTTCGGCTTTAGCCGTCTGTTCAATAAGAATGGCTGTTATATACTGCCCGACGTTTCGACCACTGGTTATGGTCTTTTTCAAGAGAAATATCTTATCGTTCCTCGTCTAAAAATTGTATGCCCACGAACGGTTGTTTACATAATAACAAAGCTTCTTTCGTCACTTTTGTTGCACTAATAACGTTTGTTTTGAACATTAGCCTGTTGCGCCACTACAATCAATATTGCGAACATCTGGACTTTGGTATGTCCAAAAATGAAATGAAATTCCAACTTAGTCGTAGAAATAATGCGTAGTATCTAAGTAAACATTGTAAACCATTTATATGTAGTCTACATTTGCTTGACGAAATAAATAAATAAATTTACCACTATGCACTACCTAACGTCACTTTCAAAGATGGTGGATAAAAAATGACTTTCTTTCTTACTTTTTGTGAGATCTGTATAAATCTGTATTAAATTGAGGAAATCTGTATAAAATCTGTACTCTGTATTAAATCTGTATGAGCATGTAAAAATCTGTATAATACAGATAAATCTGTATAAATGGCATCTCTGTGCCATAACAAAGCACGCTACCCATTTTTACCCATCAACTCAAAGTTTGAGTAGATAACGACCTAATTTTGGGTAGCTTATAGAAGAGTTCGAGTTGATTTCTCCTCAAAAAATAGGTAGAAATGATTTTCAGTGTATTTTTCTTGTCTTTTTCTGTAATTCCATTCTGATCGCTAACTTGCGTGCAAGATCTGGTACTAAAAATGTCATGTTTTTGAAAGGTATACTGATACAAATCGACACGTTAGACCTTAAGTGTTTTACAACTAGATTAGATTGACAGTTACAGATTTACACTTCGCAACTAGCCACTTTTTTTAATAAAGATTATACATGCATTTTAGGAGCATTTTTCATTCTTTTTGTACCACGGTCTGTTCAATTAAGGCAAAGACATCATAGTAACAAGAAATCCAGCTCTTATATTTTTCGAACAAATCTTTGGTAACATTCTTTTTTTGCGAGTATGGCGCCCTCAGACGAGTCCGCATCGAATCTCGTATATAGAAGTAGGGAAGATAAATGTCAAATTCGTGCGCGCCAAAATAGCAGCACAGCGCATCCATATATTTGACATGATCTGTTGAATGTGATGCCGTGCGATGGCGTTGCTGAACTGAACATTTATTTCGCTCCAAGCTGACAGGGTCTGATTAAGGTCTATTTACACCTTACTGGTCCGGTTCAGTACTAACACAGACTAACAGACATGACAGTATGAGTAAATTCTTATAAAAATAATGTTTCGTGATGCACTAGTTCCACCTATATTGTACTGCGCGAACTATTTACTATCGGTACACCCCTTGTGTTATGCAAAAGTTTTTTTTATTAATTGGTTCCCCCTCGTTTGTCAACACCGATCAGCTGCTTACAGGGATGCCTGATTTCATCATAATATTTGAAAATGAATCGTCACGATAAATTATTGGATTACGTTGATAATATATTTAACATTTTTAGCGATGTTGGAAGGTAACCATATATTTTTCTCAACGTTGTTCATCTAGACTATTTTTGATTGTGTTGGTAATTTTCACCCGAAATTAAGTGGCGGCAGACCAGAAGTAAGTAGATATTGTATCAAAACGGGTTCGATTTTGTATTGCGTTGAAGGATGAGAAGTAGGCACAATTCTGTATATAGTTTTGGCAATATGTATTAAATCTGTATCCTGCAGGAAATTCGCATGGACGTATACAAATCAATACACTACAGGTAATTCTGTATGAATGGCAACTCTGTTGGTAAATTAAAAAAATAAACACAGTCTAGATGACAGACAGGATGTTTTTGATAGGGTAACATGGTGCCATCATGCCATATGCGATTGCTGTCCCAACTAAAGGAATATTCGAAAAGACCGTTAAAATGATTCAAGAATCTAATTTGAGTGTCCTGTCTGTTAGTCTGTGGTACCAACACAGTTCCCTGCACGGACACAAATATTCTTTCACACATTTCAATGCGTATATTCACACATTTAGATTTCTGTCCCGAATCTCGGCAAAATTTCGTCGAGATGTGAATCGGTATTATCCATTGGACAGGTAATTTGCATTTACCGAGATTTTTGGTTTGGAGAAGACTATAAATTACCGAAATCTTCGTCACATTTGGAAAGAAATTAGCAAAGTTATCGGTATTCATCGTATTCATGCATGCGAGTTACTGCCGAGATTTAAAGCAATTAATTAAAATGATATTTTAGATATAAAATAAACATTCCAGTTAAAACTCACGTCATAAATTTATCGATTTATACATTATGTTGACCGTAGAACTGATAGGTTTGGAAATGGAATAAACAGAAACAATATATTAGATGTATGAAATACTGTAAAACATATTGACAGTAGAATGGAAGCACTCTTATGTCATTTCCAGTAGTGAACACAATTTAATTTTCCGCAGACAATCATATTCCAGATACAACAAAAATAATGGTTCAATAAAACATTGAATATTTAAGGAAATATACTATACCGGAATCCAATTAATTTCATGCAGTAGATTATCGTTGCAAGGATCTTTATCCCGTAACAATGCTTTTAGGGATTTTTGTCACGAATAATCGTCGAACATTCAACAAATTTGTTATTAATATCACAAAAAGTATCGCTATATTCGGATTCAATTTTTAGTAGCAACTGATTCCACACATGAACACATGCACTTATTTACATCGCTTAATTTTGCGCTGAAGAAAAATGGCTACCGAATTTGATTGTCTAAAAGCTGTTTACTGAAATTCCGATAAGTAGATATCATTAATTTACTGATTTCGGGAAAACGACCAATTGCTGGTAAACACGGTAATTTACATAACCCTGTGTCAGTATAACATTTTAAATTACCGAGCAACCGGAAATTATAAACCGAGTATTTTTGAAAAGGCTATCTTAAACAAAATTCCAGTAAAATATCGCTTCGCCGTTCGTATTCAGCATCATTTTTTGCCGAGATCAAAATTAAGTTTTAAGCATGGACACTTGGTGGATACACACATTGAAAGAATATTACCATCCGTGTACGGAGTTGTGTCGACACTCAACAGTTGTTTCAACAGAAATTCAGTTTTTTTTTGAAACTGTGTAGAGGAATGGATGATGCTGACTAAGGTAGGTCTTTTTGTTAATTTCCAGCATATATCCGAATTCAACCATATATCCGAAAAACATGAAGGTTTAAATTTAAATATTCAGTCAGTTTTTTATTTAGAATTAAACTGAAAATCAGCACGAAAACGTACAAAATCGGGAAAGAATAAGAAAAAAAAATGAATTGACAATTCAGTCCACATTTTCTCACTCAATTTGGATAGATTTCCGAACCATCCAGTTGGATGCAAAATTCATTCGGAATCGATTGTTGAACTGGATTCCGCATTGATTCGGAATTCATACTAAATTCCACAGTTTATGATTCACAAGTTCTTGAAGGTAAATTTATACTATAGCATAACACAAATAAGATTATTTTTTTTATAATGCAGAATATTGTAAAGTCGAACAACTGCGAATATACTTGGAATCTACGAAACGACGGTTTATTTTCAAGTATAATGGAGGTAACGGAATAAAATTTTGAGTTGAGCGTAGATTTGTGAAGCGCACATCAAAGCAAACCTTGCCAAAAAATGGGAAGGTACTTAAAAATGTTGACCGCAAAATGTAACGAACTTCTAATGAATAGTGACTTAAATGAATGAACTAGAAATTACGCATTTTGATTTTTCATATTTGTGTATCCATATTTGTGCATGATTTCATATTTGTGTATATTTAAAAAAAAACCTGCAAGAAATTTCAAATGATTAAAAGAATAAAATAAGGTTTTAATCAGTTATCAATATTATACTTTCGACTTATCAATCATTATGCACAACAATAAAATACAAATTGTCGACAAAACAGTCTACTTTCTGTACCACATTTGAAGCGCTTTCATTCTTTTAATTTTTTTCTGCAACTGCAAAACTCCATACAGCAGTGCTTCTGCCGTTGGGGGACATCCGGGAACGTAAATATCCACCGGAATTATGCGATCGCAACCTCTTACAACGGAGTACGAGTAGTGATAATATCCACCTCCATTGGCACAGCTTCCCATTGATATGACCCATCGCGGTTCGGGCATTTGATCATAAACTTTTCTTAAAGCAGGTGCCATTTTGTTGGTCAGTGTTCCTGCCACAATAATACAATCAGCCTGTCGAGGAGAAGCACGGAAGGTGACTCCAAAGCGATTCATATCATAACGGGGAGCGGCAATATGCATCATCTCAACGGCACAGCAGGCTAATCCAAAAGTGAGTGGCCAGATCGAACCTTTGCGGCCCCAATTTAGTAAATCATCCAATCGAGCAACACCCCATTCAGCCCAGTTCGATTGTTTGGTTCCGAAAGGTGAGTAAGACAACTTTTCCGGTTTATCCTTTTCCACTACAGGTAAGGTATTTTTTTCGCGAATCTGGGTGACATTTACACCTGTAAAGGTCCCGCGAGGAATAATAGTTTTCCATCCGTTGAAAACTGTCGGAATCACCGCAGATCGCATCATATTCCTTTTGTCTGAGAAGTTAACTTACTGAAATTACTTTTGATTATTACCTAATAATATTACTGATATATTTACCGAAATTCAATAAAAATATGTTAAATTCGAGGACTGGATTGTGTTGAAAATTTTAGTTACGCAAGCTGTCATCAGTACCGACCGTCGTTTCGTTTGTTTTGATGTAGTTTGAGTAACTTGAGCTAAAACTGCAACATATAATTTTCTTGGGAATTTCGGACACTGAAAAAATGAGCGTTTTATTCAGTTTTTAGAACAAGTTTCGTATAGAGAAAATAAAGAATATCACCCACATTATCAGATCCGAATCAATTCTGAATCGGCGAGAAATTATTATTCGGAATTCCATGCGGAAATCATAATGAATTCCAAATAAATTCAAACTCCAGTGCAACAACCGATTCCGAAGGAATTTCCTCTACAACCAGTTGATTCGGAAATCTGTCAGAATTGAGTGGGAAGCGGCGAACTGAATTGTCAATTCGTTTTCTTCGTGTTCTTTTCCGATTTTGCACATTTTCGTGCTGATTTTCAGTTTATTTTCAAATAAAAACATTATATAACTGAATATATAAATTTAAATCTTCAAGTTTTTCGTATATACAGAACTAGTAAATAACCCGTTCTTCTTAGAATTCCTGTTGAAATTCGCTGGAAATAAACAAAACGGCCTACCTTAGTCAGCTTCATTAATTCCTCTAGCTGGAGTGTAGTGAAATGGCGTTAGGCGTAAGTTGCTTAACTTTCACACTAACACATTCATAAAATGAGCTAATATTCAATAACATTTATAATGTCACTGTCAATCGGGTTGATCGAGCAGCCAACTCAAGCAAAAATTCTAGCACGTAACCGACTGAACACTGAAAAATCATGCAGTCGAGTAAAAATTCATTGCTCATTCCGTCATTTCGATATTGTGAGGAATATGGCGAATTTTATTCCAGTAAGTTTGGCCATGTGAACCGTGCGGGTGAACTGCGATCACAGACTAACAGACATGACAGTATGAGTAAATTCTTATAAAAATAATTTTTCGTGATGCACTAGTTCCACCTATATTGTACTGCGCGAACTATTTACTATCTGTACACCCCTTGTGTTATGTAAAAGTTTTTTTACTAGTTGGTTTCCCCTCGTTTGTCAACACCGATCAGCTGCTTGCAGGGATGCCTGATTTCATCAAAATATTTGAAAATGAATCGTCACAATAAATTATTGGATTACGTTGATAGTATATTTATTTTTTTCGCGATTTTGGAAGGTAACCATTTATTTGACTCAACGTTGTTCATCTAGATTATTTTTTATTGTGTTGGTAGTTTTCACCCGAAATTAAGTGGTGGCAGACCAGAAGCAAGTAAATATTGTAACAAAACAGGTTCGATTTTGTATTGCGTTGGAGGTTGAGAAGTAGGCACAATTCTGTAAATAGTTTTGGCAATATGTATTAAATCTGTATCCTGCATGAAATTCGCATAGACGTATACAAATCAATACACTACAGGTAATTCTGTATGAATGGCAACTCTGTTGATAAAGGAAAAAAAACACAGTCTAGATGACAGACAGGATGTTTTTGATAGGGTAACGTGGCGCCATCATGACACATGTGAGTACTGTCCCAAATAAAGGAATATTCGAAATGACCGTTAAAATGATTGAAGAATCTAATTTGAGTGTCCTGTCTGTTAGTCTGTGCTGCGATTGCGTTTCGACTTAAGGTTTATTCGCACTTAGACGATCAGACCAACCCGACATTCAGATCGTTGGCAAAGACATTTCGGTCGCACTTATTATACAATAGCTAAAATTTTTTTCAACCGCAGCACCATCTTTTACCAATATCTTACACCAGTAGCAGCAAAGCACGCATCGTTTGTGTTTCTTCTTCCACGTTGCACGTACCGATGTTGTACAAATTGTCATTCTATATGGCGGCTTTGACTCTCATCGTCCTGTGACTGCGGAACCGGAAGTCGGATCCAGCTAAAAAAGCACATTAGCTTTTGAGACAACGTGAGCTTTAATTTAAACCAAGATTTGAGAAAATCGGTGTAAGCATCACTGAAAAATCGAAGTGAGTTCTATTTTGTTGGAATTTTTCTTCGCTACTTTCGGTGCTTTCAGAACAGGAGAAAGGGGGACCGGTAGTGTCAAATTAAGTTTATATGACCACAAACTAACAAGTTCTATCAACCAGATGTGTTTAACAGACAGTTTTATGGGATTTGTACCTAACTTTGAAAGTCGTTCGTGAAAAAGTACTCATAAAATTGGTAATTTCACACTTTAGTTTCCAAACCGGAAGTTGGATGCGGATAAAAGTATTATTTTTTTTTGGAAATCATAGGACATTTCATTTGAACCTTAGTTTCAGCCGTTTTTGATTACCCTGTAACTCCGGAACCAATCAAATTCAACTGCAAGCTATGGGGTCATAAAATCATTTATTTGAATTTGGGTTTGTGAAAATCGGTTCAACCATATCTGAAAAAAGTGATTGTATATTTTTCATTTTTTGGTGCATTTCATACTGTGTCTCCGGAACCGCACGTCGGAGAAGGGTAAAATTCAATAGCTAGCTATGAGTTCATAAGACCTTTCATTTGAATCTAAGTTCATGAAAATTGGTTCAGCCATCTTCGAGAATAGTGAGTGTAAATTTTTGTTACATATATACACAAATACACACAGACATTCGAAAGACAAAAGATATGACTCCGAGCCTCGGTTTAAAAGTCAATTTTCACTGTGGTTGCATAGCCTTTCTATATGAGAAAGGCAAAAGGGGTAATTTTTTTATATTGAAACTTAAAGGAAAGACATCATATTAACAAGATATCCAGCCCTCACACTTCCCGAACATATCATTGGCAACATATTTTTAGCAAGCATGGAACCCTCACCCGCTTGTGAGGAATTCTAGCAACCGTCAGAAGGCTGGCTGCATTCTAGCAGGTGTCAACATTGTCCAGGCGAAATTACGTCATTACCTCGCCGCACGTGTCTTGTTTGTTTCTCTCTTCCTTCTTTTATCTTCTTTTCATTCGACTTCATTTGATATTCGTAAATCCCGCATGTCCATACAAAAAACGAATCTTGAGTTTGGTAGTGAGAAAGCAATGTTATTGGCAATAACATTTTATATAATTGGTATATATGAAGAGCAATAACTGATTGTCTTTCATATGTACTTTTTATTGAAAAAATAAAACCAAGACGCTAAAAATGTAGAACCGATTCAAAACGGTTCTGCCAATCTTGTATGGCAATAATCCGACAGAAACAGAACCGATAATAGCCGCTAGGCGAAATTCTCTGCCGGAAACAGTTTCTGCATTGTTGCCAGACTTTTGCGGAATTCTGGCAGAACTCCGGCAAAAATGGCTGGCAGACATAGCCAGCCGTCGGGGGGGAAATCTTCCCGCCGCGTACTAGTGCCCACTTAGAAAAAAACGTTCAACAGTGGTCCTTCATTGGTCCAATACGTTGGATCATTGGTCCAATGAAAGTCCAATCAATCGTTCAACGGGAGGCCAACACGGGACCTTCGTTTGAAACAGACTGTTGAACCGAATGCCATTTTTTTCGTTCAACAAACCCGGCAGACAGAGGTCCATTGTTGAGCTATTTTAACATGAGGAGTTGGAGCCCCGTTGGACTAGTTTTACTGCAGAATTTCTGAAGTTTTTTCCACTTATTTGTTTAAACTAACAATACATACCTGCACAATACTTCTACTTCACGTAGAATTACAACAAATTTTCTTTCTATGTAAAGGTAACACTTAATTTTCACACTATTTTTGCAAGACAAAAAAACAACAACAAACCGTTCCAGCAAATTGAACGAATATTTCGTGCAATATGTCGTTCAACAAGCGCTCAAAAACCAACAAAATTGAACGGCCTTCTGAGAGGGTGGGCGGACGAGTCCGCATCGAATCTTGTACACTCTTACCAGCCGCTACCTAATTTTGGGTCGAAAGCTACCCAAAATCAACCAATAAAAGTGAGTGAATAAAATTTGCTCCTTTCGGAAGAAAAAGTCTAGTAAATTTTTTCCCTTACATCTCGTCATCGACTCGGGCATGGTAACTTGAAGTCTTTCACAGACGAAAAGCATAACTCCACTTGAGGGAATTTGGCACTTTGTAATTACATCGTGGCGCAATTCCTTAACAGATACTTATTTTCGTTTTGTTTATTTATGAACGATTTTGAACTATTTGTTCGGATAGAACTGAGAAAGCTGTGAAATCTGGCAAAAGATCTGGTGTGTTAGAGCGTCTGTCGAAATGAGAAAAATCTTGCATATGCCAGATAAATCTGGAACATTGTTTGCGAATCACTTTCTTAGTGAAAGTTGAATGAAACAGTTGTATTCTTTGATTTAGGCAGTTTAAAATGGAGGATTCCGATAAAAATATCTGATTCCTCCCAGAAAATATCAAACCACGATCAATCATTCCGATTAGCATAGGCGAATACGATTCGCTACATGGAAATTCGACTATGTTATATTTATTACTAAAGTAAAAAATCAACAGCATAGCTGGTTAATAATTCTAGCCACACTGCTGGTGTTAATCACGATGTAGAAATTAACGCTGATGGTGAATTAGGGCGGTTTTGGTTGTGTTTGTAATCTTCTCACGAAATTGTAGCGCCGAGATCGACGCAAGTAAATATCGGAACAAAGAATGGCTCAAAGCTGGACCGAGCTGATGGATGGCATTGACAGGCCAAAAGCGGGAAACACACTTGCAGAAAATCGAAACGATTCTGTTAGAATACATGTGAGAAATCTGCTCAGAATTCACTTTACACGATCATTAAAAGTGTCATTATTAAAAAGTAATCTCATTATAATAATCGTGTAAAGTGCAGTAATGACGAGTTCTCCATGCAAATTTGGAATGTAATTACATTAATAATTATTAAAAATGACATTGATGATTCTTGTGTAAGGGCCGCTAAATACGATACGATTCCCAACCCCGCACATAGGACCAGAAAGTTTTAGGTTAAAACCTTTTTAAAAATACTAAATGATAATTCAGACATAAAGGTTTATTTCACGCGTTTTTTTTATAACGGCCAATAAGCCACCTGTCAACTTCCACCTTCGAAAGAAATTGCAGGCGAGCTATGAAAAAAAGAGTAATAAATTTAGCACAAGACGAAGGAGAAAAATTTTCTCTGCCGTTTATTACTATGACTTAATCGGCTTCCTATACTGAAGATTGATTTCGCTCCAAGCTGACAGGGTCTGCTTTTAGTCAAATCTGTAGTGCAGATGAAAGGCGGAACGTGGAGACGGCATTTGAATCACGAATTGCAACAGCTGCTAGGAGAACCACTCATCGTGCGGACAGCTAAAATCTGACGTCTACGATGAGCTGGGTATGTCATAAAGATGTCGGTCGACAGCCCAGTGAAAATGGTTCTTGAATCAAATCGGACTGGTACCAGAAGAAGGGGAGCGCAGCGAGCAAGGTGGATCGATCAAGTGGAGGGTGATCTCATAAGCATCCGTGTTTTGAGTAGCTGGAGACGAGCAGCCATGGACAGAGTTATGTGGAGACCGAGGAGACGACAGATCCGGATAAGATTAATAAAACTCAAATAATAAACTAAACTAATCAAATTGCATTTATCCTCATTTATACATCTAACCGTTCAAAAGCGCATCCAACCGTTGATAATAAATTCTAAGCACATGCGATCTCTTCTAAATTTCCCTCATATTTTCATGACATTTAACGAATTGTGTACCTAATGCAACCAATTGAGAAATTAAAGTGCTGGATGAAAAAAAATCGTTTTGTGATGCATTATTTAATTAAAATTTCAATTTGATTATTTGGTTTGTTAAGAACTAGGAACATGAATGCGGGACTGTTTGAGAATTTAGAGTAGGATTATGAAATGCGATAGTGACGGTTCGATGAAAAATCAAACTATTTTTAAACACAACTACTCGAAGATAAATTGATATTCGTTTCGTATTAGTGAAACTGTATCATATTGAACATCAGGTAGTCTTGGAAGTATTGTTCACTGAGTACCACTTCTTTACCAGAGGTAGAGCAAAGTATTGAAATGATACAACCCACGAATAGAGACTATATTGCATTGATTTCCCAGTTCATTGATAATCTGGTGCAAATTCTACTGATGAGCTGTGTAATTAAAATCACCAAACAATAGCACCGCCTTAAAGCCCATTATGTGATATTACTCTCTACTTCCGACAAGGAACTGATTGGAATACGTATCCTATAGAATAAACCAATTAGGATCAATCTTTCTCTTCAGCTCAATCATGATTCTAGTGACAATTCTGCAGCTTCATTGACACAAGCAAATATTGTTATCAATAACGTATCAATCACCAAGGTGATATTTCGAACCACCAAAAACCCAACAAAAGACAATCGATCCACAACCATCCGTTACTATGATCAGTAAAGATGAACAAGTGGCTACAAGAATATGCATAACCGGAAAAAACGATTAATCCTTTTGGATCTGAAATGAAGTTTTCAAGTGTCGTCCCCATCGGTGGAGACTTATTCTTGATACAGCAAAGGACACCCCAGGACTATAGCTGTTCGGTAACGTAAGAGGTAAAATCTGTATTAAATTCAAGAAAACTGTATATAATCTGTATTCTGTATTAACTCTGTATGCGTTTGTAAAAATCTGTATAAATGGCATCTCTGAAAATATTTATTTGTCTTTTTGCAACCCTGTCTGAAAATAATAAAAATTTTTTCTGGCATCTCTGCTTTGTTATGAAAACGTAATTTGTCAAAAAAGTCAAAACAGATTCTACGTCAGTAACAACTGGATAAAATAAAAATCGATAGTCAATTACATCGTCAGTTCTCACGATTTTTTAAAATAATTACGTGTGTATCGAGCTGACTGTAATGTCCTGCAATGGAAAAAGTAGAAGATATAAACATTTCCCACAATAGCTCGGCTATCGCGGAAGAACGAGAAAAATCAATAGCTTCATTCCAAGCGGATCGAAGTTTTGATGAGATTTACGATGAAAACATCCCGTTCGTTAATGGTATTGAAGAAAATGGATCCAGCGTTGAGTCGTTACCTCTCGGAAAGAATATTGCTTTTGTCCAGCCAAATAATCATCGGAGATCTGATGAACCTACAGAACTAAGCTTTGAAAAATGTAGGTATTGATTCATGGTTGCCAAACCTAGACTTTAAGGATTCAAACCAATGTATCTTTTAGTTCCTGAAAATCATGAGGAAAAATTGAAACGAATAAAAATAGAAAATGCATTAGATGATGCTGCTACCACGCAGAATGAATGGAAACAATTTGCCAAATCCGAGTACGGTCTCATAAATGGTAAGTATGATTAATTAATAGAATGGCTTTAGGAATGTTCCAGCCAACCTTGGCGAAAATACATACAAAAAAAGAGAAAGTGTTTTGGTATATTTCGTACAAATCATCAATAGTGAATAGTAGCAAAGGTTGAAACTGCAAAAGCACGCTCATCGTAGCATTCCATGTTCGTTTAATTGGGTTTCTACCAGCTCCGAGTTATCGAAGCGAATCGTCAATATTGCACAATCGCTTTGTGCAGTTTTCTGTTATTTTCTTTCATCGATGCAATATTGAACGAACTGTCCTCAAATGAGACACGGGAACATCAAGCTTCTCAAGTTTGCATGCACGCTACAAATGCTATTAACCTAGCTGGATAATTAAATTTTTGTTTTGCTTGAAGCATATTTGAAAATTGAGCTTGTGATGACTCCTGTCACAGAACAGCTAGAAAACGTTTTGAAAAATGTAGTAAATAAGCTCTACAATGTTCAAGGAGCTGTCTTTGTTTTCCAATGAAATGGTTTAAAAATATATATATATTTCATCGCTACACTAGACGATCTTCGACGGAAAATTTGGCCACTACTGGTCGGAGTCGATCCTAACCTAGTCGATCCAGCGCCGTCCCTCGAGGAGCTCAATAACCACCCAGAGTATAACCAGGTAGTGCTGGATGTAAATCGTTCTTTGAAACGGTTTCCGCCGGGTATTCCTTACGAACAACGCGTTGCTTTGCAAGATCAACTGACAGTTCTTATTCTACGAGTAATCATCAAATATCCGCATCTCAAATACTATCAGGTATTATCAAAAGTATTATCGGATATGAATTCATGTGTTAACTTTTGACATAATTTCCCATTTCAGGGCTATCACGATGTAGCCATTACATTTCTGTTAGTAGTGGGAGAAGAAGTAGCATTTCATGTGATGGAAATTCTTTCGACCAATCATTTGGTGGAGTGCATGCAAGAAACAATGGAACCTACCCAAAAGAGGCTTATGTTCATCTACCCTTTGATTAGGAGAGAGAGCGCTGCACTTTATGACTACATGGAGCGGTTAGATTATTGTCCATTCCGGTTATAGATCATACATTATCAAGTATTATCATTCATAGATCAACGGTTGGAACTCTCTTTGCACTACCCTGGTATTTAACCTGGTTCGGACACAGTCTAAACTCTTACCGGTCTGTTGTGCGTTTGTATGATTACTTTCTTGCATCGGATTTTCTTCTGCCTATATATGTAACTTCAGCTATTGTGTTGTACAGGCAGAATGAGATATTTCGGGAGGATTGTGACATGGCATCATTGCATTGTCTACTTTCGCAAGTGAGTTATTACACGTAATTAAGCAGAATTTTTTTTTCATACGATTTGTACAACAGTTACCAGAGGATCTACCCTTTGAATATCTCTTGAAAAATGCAGAAGAGCTATATCGAAAATATCCACCCAAGCAAATCGAAAAAGATGTCGAAAACATGATCGCTAACGAGTAAATTTGTTTTTTGTTTTATTTTAACGAACTACAACTAATTATATATATTTTTTATATTCTAACAGAAAGCGACAACGTCTGAAAGAAGAACGCGAGCGTGAACGGCGAAAGGCCTATGGTGTGGCCAAGCCAGGCCATTACTCGTTCATCCATCGTATTCTACCCCATCTCCAGGTGACACGACGATCGGTGTTCATGACTACTGCATTTTCCATTCTGGTCGGGTTCTGTGCTTATTACTACCGCGCTCAGCTATTGCCACTGTCTGCGGTCAGATGAGGCGAGCTTTTCCGGCGGATTCCGTCATCTTTCACTGTACTTACTGGTCCGCTGACTGCATATTGGGGCTGGGGAGTATCTAAGGTACAGTGAATTTGACCGAATCATCGGATGCCGTTAACTAATATCATGAATGTGGCCACGGTAAAATCGGTTGAGCAGTTGGATTCGAAACGATTTTATTTATATAACTAATGTGATTTTTCCCTTGTGGTGTGGTCAAGAAATAAGATTTAATGTAATGTCATTTCTCACTTCATTTTGCTGTTTGTAAATAATTGTATTATTATTAACTTTTAAAGTGGTGTAAATATACTCTTGAAGGACTAATCTGAAACAGCGGATAGTTGTAATTGGCATTCGTTAAATCTAGAATACATATTTCAAATCACTGTTATATTAGATTCAAGCAAATGAAATTATATTATTTTTGTATTGTTCAGTTTGAACCCCATATAAATGCATCAGAATGTACTATTGTAAGTTTTTTTTTCTCCGAAAAATACGCAACACGTAGGGCTTATACCTTGTGGGTTTAGAATCATGTTATTTCTTGGAGATTTAGTTTTGCATTTCTTTAATAGAAAGGCTATAAAATCGCCGTAAAATCCGATTTTCAGACTGAAGCCGGAGTAATCGAATCAGTTTGAGTATGTATATTTCTTTTTGTAGGTTATACTAGTTGACTATCTAATTAAATATTTATTATATACTATTAGAACAAACATTGCAACTATGTATTGTTCGGAATGCACAGTAAATGACTAACGATCCTGTAACTGGTAAACTGGTCAATAATAATGGTAAACTACATAGATGATTTTATTTCATTAAATTTTATAGCTGTCTTCAGCTGCTAAGGGATCAACTGCGATTTCAGCTTTGAAAATATATTGAGTCAAATGGCATGCTGGATGCTGTTTCAAAGAGTTTGAAGCATTCGAGTGGTTGAAGACAATCTCTGGAAACAGCATATATTGATTTCTCATAAGTATTCATAAGACTTCTATTCGTGTGCGGATGAAATTTCACAGTAGCTTTAAAGACAATATCAGCTGTAATTGAAATCAACATTTGTAAAAATCGTTTCAAGTATCGCTGAGAAATCGAAGGGAATTCTATTTTTGGAGTTTTTCTTCACTAGTTTCGGTGCTTCCGGAACAGGGACAGGAAAAGGGGGGAGGGGGGAGTATTACTGCCGAATTAAGTTTGTATGCCCACAAACTAACCAATTCTACAAACTAGAAGAATTTATCAGACAGTTTTATGGAATTTGGACCAGTTTTTGAACATCGTTCGTGAAAAAATACTCATGAAATTGGTAATTTTCCACTTATCACTCTTTAGTTCCTGAACCGGAAGTCAGATCCGGATAAAATGTTCTAGAAGTTTTTAGGAAGCTATAAAACCTGCATCTCAGTTTGTGAAAATCGGTTAAGTCGTTTCCGAGAAAGTTGAGTGCACATTTTTTCTCTAATTTTCACATATTACCATGTAACTCCGGAACCAGAAGTCGGATACAAATAAAATTCAATAGCTGGCTATGGGACCATAAGACCTTTTATTTTCATCTAAATTTGTGATTATCGGTTCAGCTATCTCTGAAAAAAGTGAGTGTATATTTTTCCATTTTTGGTGCATACCCAACTAACCAAAAGTTCGGATAAAAGGGACTGATTTGGCTTAAGTAGCTTTCAAAGTTCATCAATAGCATTTTAAGCAGTCCATTTTAAGTAATTATCCACACTCGAAAGTTCGCGCGACGCAACCGAACGAACTTCTAAGCTGTTTCTAGAATACATTGTTCAGCTTCTGTGCAGTGAAAAAGTTCACAAGGAACTTGTTCTGTACTCTCAAGTTGCCAAAAGTACCACGCGTACTGTTAAGCAGCTAGAAAGTTCACACGAAACTTGTTCTGTAATCCGAACTGTCAAAAATTGCCACGTGTTTTCCTAAGCAGCTAGAAAGATCACGCGGAACTAGTTCTGTACTTTCAAGTTCTTAAAAGTTCCGTGTGTACTTTTAAACAGCAATAAAGTTGATGTTTTAAGTATTTGTGGAACTTCTGGTTGCTTGGGTATTATGCGGTATCTCCGGAACCGGAAATAGGATCGGAATCAAATTCAATAGCATGCTATCAAAGACAAATAATCAATAAGATAAGATCATCATTCGTATCCGAGCAGTCGTCCGCGATACACTTGTTGTTTTTTCGCTCCGTATCGGGACGGTATCGATTACAAAACCTCGAGTGCGAAGGTGTTTCCCTAGCAAGGGCTGGAGGAAACATTTTTTTGTTCTCTTAGATCCAGTGGTTGATCGAGTGATAAACACCGGCAGCAGACAGTGGTATACACACTTGCTTGCGACCATTTCTACCTGTCGCTTCAATAGCATCGGCACCAGCAGTGAGTGACTGGATCATCAAGGTCACGCGAGAGAAATAATCCAAGCAAAGGACCAACTCACCCATCAGCTCAACAAACCATACCGGTGAAGTAGTTTTTTTCATTTTATATTTCAACTTTTTTCCTACTTCTCACTATCCTATCTATTTTTTCTATTTTCCTTGATAGTGTGGGAGACTTTGTTTCTCCTGCACAGAAAATATGTCTTCCGATGAGGGGAACCTCGGGGAAGATGATGATAAACCTAGAGATGAGGAACGTTTGGATGAATATCCTGATAGTGATACATCTGAAATGGATATCCCCGCTCCCCCTCTGGGAAAACCACCAATCCGTCAGAAGGTCTATCAGGATGACGGATCGGATGGCCCGTGGGTGGTTTACTTCCGGCCCATAGCTAAATCCCTCAGAGTCCTCAATATTTCTCGAGATCTGACTAAACACTACTCGGCAGTAAAACACATGGACAAAGTATCTCCGAACAAACTGCGCGTTGTCGTGACTGATCTAAAACAAGCAAACGACATTGCTACCAATGAGATTTTCCCGAGGGAATATCGCGTCTACGTACCTTCTCGGATGGTGGAGATCGACGGTGTGGTCCACGAAGAAAGTTTAACTGTCGAAGATCTGATGAAGGATGGGATTGGCCGCTTCAAAAATCCCGACCTTCAACCAGTGAAGATATTGGAGTGCAAGCAATTGCACTCTAAATCGACACAAGATGGAAAGTATCATCCATCAAACTCTTTTCGTGTGACCTTCGCCGGTTCTGCACTTCCGAATTACGTTGTAGTGGGAGGGGTTCGTCTACCTGTTCGGTTGTATGTACCGAAAGTAATGCACTGCTCAAACTGCAAACAGATGGGACATACGGCTCAAGTATGTTGTAACAAACCACGATGTGGTAAATGTGGTGAGGGACACAGAGATGACTCCTGCAGGAAGTCAATCGAAAAGTGTATTTACTGTGGTGAGAATCCGCATGCTCTTTTTGAGTGCTCTAAATATAAGCAACGCGAGGAAAAGCTCAAGCGAACCGTGAAGGAGCACTCCAAACGATCTTACGCGGAAATCCTCAAACGAGCTACTCCACATATCTCTGACAACCCATTCGCTTTTTTGTCGACTGACGCTGATGTTTTAAATGACCCCGACGAAGGACCTTCTTCTGTTCAGCTAGGAACAAACAGGAAACGACCAATTATGTCCTCTCCTAAGCTTCCTCGCAAAGGTCTTAAAATACTAGAAACTAAAATATTAAAACGGAACCAAAACAACAATGTCACAGAGCCGAAGCCAATACCTCCTGGATTTCGAAAATCGAATTACAACCAGGAATTTCCAGCACTTCCAGGGACACTGAAAAACCCAAGTGATCCCAAAACACAACCAGAAAACCCGACAAACGTTGGATTACTGAAACTCTCTGATATCGTGGACTGGATATTAACAGCCTTCAATATAACTGATCCTCTTAAAAGTATTCTAACGGCTTTATTACCAACAGTAAGAACATTTTTAAAACAGTTGACTGAACAATGGCCCCTCCTTACAGCGATCGTATCTATCGATGGCTGAAATACCTACAGAAATCGAGAATATGATCACTATACTCCAGTGGAATTGCAGAAGTATCATCCCAAAATTAGATTCTTTCAAATTTTTGATAAATTCGCGTAACTGCGACGTATTTTCATTGTGTGAAACATGGCTCACTTCAAATATAAACTTTGACTTCCACAATTTCAACATTATACGCCTGGATCGAGGAGACTCCTATGGAGGGGTTCTTTTAGGGATCAAAAAGTGCTATTCATTTTATCGAATTAACCTCCCCTTGATCCCGGGCATTGAAGTTGTTGCTTGCCAAATCAGAATTAGAGGCAAAGATCTTTGTATAGCTTCTAGCTACATACCTCCCAGAGTCTCGATAGGGCATCGACGACTTGCAGACATCATGGAGCTTCTTCCCACTCCGCGGTTAGTTTTAGGAGACTTTAACTCGCATGGTACGGGGTGGGGCTGCCTATATGATGATAACCGTTCTTCGTTAATTTATGATCTGTGCGACAACTTCAATATGACAATTTTAAATACGGGTGAAATGACACGCAATCCAAGACCGCCAGCCCGCTCTAGTGCGCTGGACTTATCCCTTTGCTCGACATCACTACAGCTAGATTGCAAGTGGAAGGTAATCCCTGATCCCCACGGTAGTGATCACTTGCCGATTTTGGTTTCAATATCCACTGGTGCACAAACACCGACATCAGTCGATATGACATATGATCTCACGAAAAACATCGACTGGAATTCCTACTCGATCGCGGTATCCCAAGCTCTTGAAACGAAACAACCAGATTCGCTTGAAGAAGAATACAAATCCCTAGCTGACTTGATCCTCAACGCCGCGATTCAAGCCCAGACCAAACGAGTACCCAAAACTACAATCACTACGCGACCTTCAACCCCATGGTGGGATAAAGAGTGCTCGGAAATATATAAAACAAAATCATCCGCGTATAAAAAATTCGGGAACAGTGGCAAGCGCGAAGACTACGAAAAATATGCATCATTAGAAAAGACCATGAAAAATCTGATTAAAGCAAAAAAAAAGGTTACTGGCGTCGGTTCGTCAATGGCCTATCTAGGGAAACATCGATGACCACTCTGTGGAATACAGCCCGTCGTATGAGAAATGCAACCACTAATAACGAATCCGTAGAATATTCAAACCGTTGGATATTTGACTTCGCCAAGAAAGTTTGCCCGGATTTTGTTCGGGAATCGAATACCTATCGCGTCGCGTCCTCTCGATACACTGAAAACGATACCCCCTTTACGATGACGGAGTTTTCTCTTGCCCTCTTATCGTGCAACAACAATGCCCCAGGGCGTGATAAAATTAAATTCAATTTGCTTAAAAATCTTCCCGATATTGCGAAAAAACGTCTGTTGAACTTGTTCAACAAGTTCGTCGAACAGAACTTTGTTCCTCAAGACTGGAGACAAGTGAGGGTTATCGCTATTCAGAAACCGGACAAACCAGCCTCCAACCACAACTCGTATCGGCCGATTGCAATGCTTTCCTGTATTCGGAAACTGCTGGAAAAAATGATTCTGTTTCGTCTCGATGAATGGATGGAAACAAGTGGCTTGCTTTCAGATACACAATTTGGCTTCCGTAAAGGCAAAGGAACGAACGATTGCCTTGCGCTGCTTTCTACAGAAATTCAAATGGCATTCGCTCACAAGAAGCAAATGGCATCAGTATTCTTGGACATAAAGGGGGCTTTTGATTCAGTTTCCATAAAAATTCTCTCGGAGAAGCTGCACAAGCATGGTCTTTCCCCACTTTTCAACAATTTTTTGCACAACTTATTATCGGAAAAGCACATGTTTTTTACACATGAAGACTTGGCGACCTCACGAATTAGTTACATGGGCCTTCCCCAGGGCTCATGCCTCAGCCCCCTTCTTTATAACTTTTACGTCAATGACATCGATGAATGTCTTGAAAATTCTTGCACGTTAAGGCAACTTGCAGATGATGGCGTGGTGTCTATTATAGGATCCAAGTCTACCGACCTGCAAGGACCATTACAAACTACCTTAGACACTTTGTCTACATGGGCTCTAAAGCTGGGTATCGAATTCTCCACGGAGAAAACTGAGTTGGTAGTATTTTCCAGGAAGCGTGAACCTGCACAACTACAGCTTCAACTAATGGGTCAAACCATAGCTCAGGCCTTCACATTCAAATACCTCGGAGTCTGGTTCGATTCCAAAGGTACCTGGGGATGTCACATTAGGTATCTGAAACGAAAATGCCAAAAAAGAATCAACTTTCTACGTACAGTGACCGGGACTTGGTGGGGAGCTCACCCAACAGATCTTATAAGGATATACCAAACAACGATATTGTCAGTGATGGAGTATGGATGTTTCTGTTTCCGTTCAGCCGCGAAAATACACTTTATCAAGCTGGAGAGAGTCCAGTATCGTTGCTTGCGTATAGCCTTGGGTTGTATGCAGTCGACTCATACGGGGAGTCTCGAGGTACTGGCGGGAATTCTCCCGTTGAAAAACCGTTTGTGGGATCTCTCATATCGACAACTCATTCGATGTAGCGTCTTAAACCCGTTGGTTATCGATAACTTTGAACGGCTAGTCGAGCTTAATTCTCAGACCCGATTTATGACATTGTACTTTGATTTCATGTCACGTAACAATAATTCTTCTTTCTACAATCCTCACAGTGTTCGTTTCTATGATACTTCTAATTCTACGGTGTTTTTCGACACATCCATGAAAGAAGATATTTATGGAATCCCGGATCACGTATGCCCTCAAGTGATCCCAAATATTTTTAATGACAAATTTAGAGAAGTCGACTGTAATAAAATGTTTTACACTGACGGATCACATCTCGACGGGTCCACTGGCTTCGGTATTTTTAATGAAAATTTCACCGCCTCCTATAAACTCAGTGATCCGGCTTCAGTTTACGTCGCAGAACTAGCTGCAATTCAGTATACCCTTGAGATCATTGAAACTTTGCCCACAGACCACTACTTCATTGTATCGGACAGTCTCAGCTCTATCGAGGCTCTTCGCTCAGTGAAGCCTGGAAAGTACTCGCCGTATTTCCTGGGGAAAATACGGGAACAACTGAGTGCTTTATCTGAAAAATCATACCGGATTACCTTGGTTTGGGTCCCATCACATTGTTCCGTAAGGGGTAATGAGATGGCGGACTCACTGGCCAAGGTGGGCGCATTACAAGGTGAAACCTATGAAAGACCAATCTGCTTCAATGAATTTTTCAGTCGTTCTCGTCAAGAGGCACTCGTCAGCTGGCAAACCTCCTGGAATGATGGATATCTAGGACGGTGGTTACATTCCATTATACCGCAGGTATCGACGAAAGCTTGGTTCCGAGGGTTGGATGTGAACCGGGACTTTATTCGCACAATGTCAAGACTTATGTCCAACCACTCTTTGCTCAAAGCGCATCTTCATCGTGTTGGCCTTAGTGAGAGTAATCTTTGCGTTTGCGGAGACGGTTATCATGACATCGAGCATGTTGTTTGGGTGTGCTCCGAGTATTGCGACGTCAGACTCCAGCTAATCTCCTTTACATGACCTACCTCTATAACTTCCTCAAAGCTATAAACGTGCAAATCTAGTTCTCTCTCTTTCTCTTTCTTTCTTCTACAGTGGTCCTACCCCAAACGAACTAAACACTGGTCAAGCTGAATTGCTGGGAACCATCCATAAATGACACACCAACATCAAAGTACACCAACAAAGCATCCGAGTTTAGTATAGTCTCTTCCTCGTTACAATCTGGAGAACGTCGAGAACCCGGAAATGCAAAGTGTGTTTAAAAGATGCAAGCTATTAATGAATGATTTGTAATATCAAAATATGTTCAAAATCAATACAGTATAGGTCCCACCCTCCTGACACTCCTTTACTAACTCTAGGGGAGCAGGTCGCCCCATAATACGGCTTCCACTCTTTTCCACCTAACAACAAGACAATCGGCCACGTTAAGCTAACGCAAATGAGCCCAATAAAAATTTTATTATAAAAAAAAAAAAAAAAGATAAGATCAAATATTAACAAGATATCCAGCTCTCGCATTTCCCGAACAAATCTTTGGCAACATCCTTTTCTGGGACCATGGCGCCCTCAGGCGAGTCCGCATCGAATTACGTACATAGAAGTAGGGGAGAGAAGTGTCAAATTCGTACGCGCCAAAATAGCAGCACTGCGCACCCATACAATTGTCATGACATGTTGAATGAGACGCCGTGCGATGGCGTTGCTGAACTGAAGATTGAGATCGCTCCAAGCTGACAGGGTCTGATGCTATGGAACCATGAGACTTTTCATTTGAATCTAAGTTTGTAGAAATCGGTTTATCCATCTTCGAGAATAGTGAGAACATATTTTTGTTACATATATAAACACATACACACACGAATGGACACACACATACATTTGCTCGTTCGTCTAACTGAGTCGAATGGTATATGACATTCGACCCTCCGGGCCTCGGTTAAAAGTCGGTTTTCGCAATGATTGCATAACCAGTCCAAAATTCGATTCATAAAACAATATTCTACAAAATCTAGCATTGAATCTGTCAAATGACGGCGCATTAGCATTGTGTGACGGTGCGTTATCGTGGTGCAGGATTCACGAGTTGTTTGTCCTCAAATCTGGTCCTTTTCGGCGAATCGCTTCACGCAAATGTCTCATAACGCCCAAATAATACTCCTTGTTGACGGTCTGGCCTTGTGGAAGGAATTCATGATATACAACACCCATGTAATCGATGAAAACTGTGAGCATCGCCTTGTTTTTCGACTGAAAACGACGTGGACATCACGGCCACTTCTGAAACGTTCGTGCTACTGATAAACGACTGTTTTCTTCTTCTTCTTTTCTGGTTGGCGTCACCTCACTTGAGATTACGCCAAATTGATGGCACAGCAACTAAGGCTATATTGCCAGTAAATTTTCGTTTATAGTCCAATGGTCTTTCTTTTCACTGGACTACAAGCGAAAATTCCGCAGTGTGGCTGCGTCAAGAGTTTCTAGAGAAATACTCGAACTCTCTCCGGACTAACACGATGCGACGTGCAGATATGTACTCCCAAAATACCGATAATTCACGGACCATACAGATAAATACAGATTTTGGTTTTTAGCTAAGATAGACATGAGAAAAGGTTGTTGTGAGACCTGTTTTTGCTTACCAAAATGAGCTTTACTTACATTTTCCTGCGGACTTAGGCAGAAGAGATTCTGATACCGATATGGTACGCTGGTTTGTTATTCAACACGGGCACGGAGCGTAGCATTCAACCCTTTCAGCAGGCCGTTCAATTTTGTTGGTCTTTGAGCGCTTGTTGAACGACATATTGCACGAAATACTCGTTCAATTTGCTAGAACGGTTTGTTGTTTTCTTGCAAAAATAGTGTGGCATTCGGTTCAACGGTCTGTTTCAAAATCGGCAAACGAAGGTCCCGTGTTGGCCTCCCGTTGAACGATTGATTGGACTTTTTTTCTAAGAGGGAATACACCTGGTGGTGTGATCATGAGTGAAGGTGCGTATCGTGTAGAACGGATCAGTGTTTTTACCATGCCTGTTATCGACAAATTCAGGAATATTCCGTAAAAATTCCCTCTCAGCAGGCGGTTCTATTTTGATGGTCGTTGAGCGCTTGTTGAACGACATACTGCACGAAATATTTGTTCAGTTTGCTGGAACGGTTTGTTGTGGTTTGTTTTCTCTTGCAAAAATAGTGTCAAAATTAGGTGTTATCTTCATATAGAAAGAAAAATTGTTGTTATTCGATGTGAAGGTGAAGTCGACGACACGACCAGGCACTTCGAAGAAAAATCGCAATAAAAAGTGTTCATGCACGATCACTATCAGTTACCGAAGTATTGAAAGACCCCTAGGTAATAATAAAAATATATTTTACAAGCATCACTGCTGTGGTTGCTACGAAATAGTAACCATGCACAGCATAATAAACAAACAGGTAATACTTTAAAAGATGTATTATAAGTAAAAAAGTTTATTTCAAGTTAGGCTTATTATATTGATTGCAGGAATAAACCAGTTTTCATGGCGCTAACAATAAAGCGATGTAATGATGATCGAGCAAAATGGAACATATCCGTATATATTCGCCACTGAATTTTTCGTTTGCAATCTACGTATCTATCAAAAATATTTGAATGACAACAGGAATGATAATGTCGTTTCGGGATTTTGGTTTTTTTGCTTAATGTTCAGAATCGCGATTTTGCATTTCATTCTAATAATCAAAATACCCTGTCAAGTCGTTCTCACGGATTGTCTCGTCTTCTACTGGCGTTTAAAAAGAATTTCAGGTCCTAATAACCGTTCTCACTTCCACTTTCACTGTCACTTCACACTTATATCACTTCACTTGATTTTCCCTGTTACCAGTATCACACACACTGAAGTAGTCACGTAGTGAAAAAATTCATTTTTCCAAAAAAATGATGTGATGTTCGTAATAACCACAAGCTCATAAAAGTAATTAATTTTTCCTCCGAAGCGACTTTCGTGATAAATACCTACATTCACTTTACTTGATTTTCACCGTGAAGTGATACCGGTAATAAGGGCCTCATTATATGAATTCTATATGAGGGAAGAATTAAAAAGGGACACTCCGTTTCCGCATTTTAGCGTAGGCCACTCGACCTACGGTTTCGTCCACTTCTTTTGGTTCTTTCACACAACGGCATGTAGCTACGTACATATATCATTAAATGCAATCCATGTCAGCGAAGCGCAGATCACAGTTGATTGAGATTGTTATCAAAGCATATTTCACCGGTAACTAAACATTTATTTTTTGTAGGACTTTTATATAATTGAAATATTGGTGAAAAAGTCATATAAAATTTGTGAATGCTGTACGTACATTTCAAAGAATATAAATAATTGCAATCACGATCGAAATGATCTAACAAGTAGCAACATCATCAAAATTGCAGCATAACACCAACATTAGCGGTCATACTGTTCATCTGAGTACTACAATGCAATGGTTTGAAGATCATTCTGGTCTCACGGTGAGATTTTCTTCACCCTCTAAGCATCACGCCGTAGATAAACGCAAAAGCGGTTAGTTTCGGGTCTCTACGCACTTTGAAGAGAGGCTACAAGAATACATATTATAAGTGAACAGAATATATAATTAAATACAAAATTAGCAAGCCATAAAAACTCTCAATTCCGATTTAGATCTGCAGTCGACGATGAGAACTTTTGAGATGCTCTAGATTGGGCATGTGCAATAATGAAACCGAGAACGATTACCTTGAAAAGATAAACAATGGTAACTAGGGTTACTGTAACTGTTATTTCGAAAACAACAATTTCTCTGACCGCGTTCCCAATTTTAAACTTTTTTCATAAGATATCATTTTGACATTACCAGTTACTGAGGGGTAGCTCGATTTGCGATACAGTTTTAAAAGCGAGTGGCAGGTCGTGTCGTCGGTGAAGTATTGTACAGGTATGTAGCGTCTGTTTAAAAATATAAGTGGAAAAAACTTCGGCAAACGAAGGTCCCGTGTTGGCCTTCTGTTGAACGATTGATTGGACATTCATTGGGCCAATGATCCAACGTATTGGACCAATGAAGGACCACCGTTGAATGTTTTTTTCGAAGAGGGTTGAATGAGGAAGGAAACAAAGAGAAACTGTCATCTGCTTTTAGAACCTAATCTAATGTCCATCGAGATGTCTATTATGACTCCACAATAATCGAAAGAGGAAATAAACAAATAACGCGTTTTTTTTATAACGGCCGATAAGCCATCCATCAACATTCACTTTGAAGAATAATTTCGAATGACTCGGCACTTGCTGGGAGTAAGTCATAATAGTAAACGGCAGAGCAAAGTTTTCTCTTTCGTCTGGTGTTAAATTTAATAATTTATTTTCATAGCTCGCCTGCAATTTCTTTCGAAAGTGGAAGTAGACAGGTGGCTTATTGCCAGTTATAAAAAAACGCAGTAAACTCAGTTGTATCATTACACAAAAAAGATCATATATAAATTGAAGCAAATGTTTTCTGGATATGAATCCATTTAGCAGGATTGAATGAACACAGACATTACCGATAACATCAACTCAACTTTGGTTGACATGTAATAAATATGTAGTAGAACAAAATAAATGAAAAAAGGGATGTATACTCACAGACTAACAGACATGAAAGTATGAGTAAATTCTTATAAAAATAATTTTTCGTGATGCACTAGTTCCACCTATATTGTACTGCGCGAACTATTTACTATCTGTACACCCCTTGTGTTATGTACAAGTTTTTTTACTAGTTGGTTTCCCCTCGTTTGTCAACACCGATCAGCTGCTTGCAGGGATGCCTGATTTCATCAAAATATTTGAAAATGAATCGTCACAATAAATTATTGGATTACGTTGATAATATATTTAACTTTTTCGCGATGTTGGAAGGTAACCAACGGAAGGTGACTCAACGTTGTTCATCTGGACTATTTTTATAGTGTTGGTAGTTTTCACCCGAAATTAGGTGGCGGCAGACCAGAAGCAAGTAAATATTGTAACAAAACGGGTTCGATTTTGTATTGCGTTGGATGATGAGAAGTAGGCACAATTATGTATATAGTTTTGGCAATAACAGTTCTGCTGAAAAGTTCGTATCGTTTAATAGAAACACACATTTTTTTCCTAAATTCGTTTTTATTATTCAACATAATTGCCATCAGAGGCGATACAGCGATTATAGCGATCTTCCAACTTTTTGATACCATTTTTGTAGTACGATTTGTCCTTTGCCTCAAAATAGGCCTCAGTTTCAGCGATTACCTCTTCATTGCTTCTAAATTTTTTACCAGCGAGCATTCTCTTGAGGCCTGAGAACAGGAAAAAGTCACTGGGGGCCAAATCTGGAGAATACGGTGAATGAGGGAGCAATTCGAAGCCCAATTCGTTCAATTTCAGCATGGTTTTCATCGACTTGTGACACGGTGCATTGTCTTGATGAAACAAAACTTTTTTCTTCTTCAAATGAAGCCGATTTTTGAAATTTCGTCCTTCAAACGCTCACTGTTGATGGTTTTTCCCTTTTCAAGGTAGTCGATGAAAATTATACCATGCGAATCCCAAAATACAGACGCCATAACCTTACCGGCCGATTGTTGAGTCTTTCCACGCTTTGGGTTCGGTTCATCGCGTGCAGTCCACTCAGCTGACTGTCGATTGGACTCCGGAGTAAAGTGATGGAGCCATGTTTTGTCCATTGTTATATATCGACGAAAAAAATCGGTTTTATTTCGATATAACAGCTCCAAAC
Source organism: Malaya genurostris (assembly GCF_030247185.1). Taxonomy (NCBI): domain Eukaryota; kingdom Metazoa; phylum Arthropoda; class Insecta; order Diptera; family Culicidae; genus Malaya; species Malaya genurostris. The sequence goes on along the minus strand of NC_080571.1, from coordinate 218,137,408 downwards.
ACTGCTAAGAATCATCAATTCGTTGTTGTTTTTGATTGATTGTGAGCTCACGGGGCACCCATTTTGCACAAAGCTTTCTCATATCCAAATATTCGTGAATAATATGTCCAACACGTTCCTTTGATATCTTTAGGGTGTCAGCTATCTCGATCAACTTCACTTTACGGTCATTGAAAATCATTTTGTGGATTTTTTCACGTTTTCATCGGTAACAGCCTCTTTTGGACGTCCACTGCGTTCATCGTCTTCGGTACTCATATGACCAGTACGAAATTTTGCAAACCACTTACGAATTGTTGCTTCGCCCGGTGCAGAGTCTGGATAACACTCATCAAGCCATTTTTTGGTATCGGCGGCACTTTTTTTCATCAAAAAGTAGTGTTTCATCAACACACGAAATTCCTTTTTTTTCCATTTTTTTCACAATAACAAAGCTTCACTCAAAATGCAATATCTCACAAACTAAAAATCAGACAACTGTCAAATTTATACACGTATCTTTTGAAGGTTGGTACTAACTGAAAATGGTATGGATTTAATTCTAGTGGCGCCCTCTCATAGAAACGATACGAACTTTTCAGCCGATCTGTTATGTATTAAATCTGTATCCTGCATGAAATTCGCATGGACGTATACAAATCAATAGATTACAGGTAATTCTGTATGAATGGCAACTCTGCTGGTAAATGAAAAAAAAAAAGATGACAGACAGAATGTTTTTGATAGGGTAACGTGGCGCCATCATGACACATGTGAGTACTGTCCCAAATAAAGGAATATTCGAAATGACCGTTAAAATGATTGAAGAATCTAATTTGAGTGTCCTGTCTGTTAGTCTGTGGTATACTTTAGCGCAAACTGGTACTCATGAGCAGGGGCGCCGAGAGTGGAGGGCGAAAGAGAGGAATCTCCTAAAACAAAATTTTATATTCAAATCAAAAAGACATCAATCGACAAACGAAATCAACCGACAAACGGAGCTGTCAAGATTTTCAAAAAAAAAGCATAAGTAATATTTCTGTGTTATCATAACATAATACATGATCGATAATAACACTAAATAAATGTTTACAGCATGAAATCGCTACTGCTTGTACATTTTATATTGGTATTTTATAATTATATACAGCAGACTATGATGCTACGTAACTGCAGTAAACGCAAGGGGCAAATCACTCTAAACTTTGTCTGAACTCAAACAAGTTTTACCGGGAGTAGAAAAGTTTAGCAGGGATCTAGCTGGATTAGAATGGGATTAGAGAAGTTTAGCCGAGATCTGGAAAAGCATTATTTTGACATAAGAAGCTGTAAACGTGGGAGCAGAGATGCCAGATATTTTCATAGATTCATCAGTATTGCTTTGTATAAAAAATCTGTATTTATCTGTATTCACTAATGAAAGGAAATTTCGGAAATAAAATGATGTTTAAAGATGTTATTCCATTAGATTATTGTTATAGAATGGCAGATGCAAGGAGCATTCCTTTATATCGTAAGTCCTTGCCGCATTGACAAGAACATTCAACGACGAAATTTAATTTTTTTTGTTATCAACCACAATTGAATTGTAAATCCATATACTTTTCTCCTTTGAAAATGATGACTTGGAATTCAAACATGGAATTCAAACGCCCAATACGCAACGTCAAGTCAGGTCATACAACTTTTCAGTCTGACAATAAAGGTTCATGACGCCATGACTTCCTTGAACATCAGTTCAAATTGGTTTCAAATTATGATATAAATGTTCATCATTAAACAGCTGCACGAAAAAATGTTCATTTTAATATGGGCAACCAAACACGCTCAGACGGAAAAGTTTCATTATTTCTTTCTTACTTTTTGTGGTATCTGTATAAATCTGTATTTAATTTGAGAAATCTGTATAAAATCTGTACTCTGTATTAAATCTGTATGCGCATGTAAAAATCTGTATAATACAGATAAATCTGTATAAATGGCATCTCTGCGTGGGAGCTCGAATGACAGATACACTTCAAACAAGATTAGGCAAAACTAGGTTGGATTAGTTTTAAATTACCCAAACTTATCTAGACTAATTGCAGACCCTGTCAGCTTGGAGCGATCTCAATCTTCAGTTCAACAACGCCATCGCACGGCGTCTCATTCAACATGTCATGTCAATTGTATGGGTGCGCAGCCCTGCTATTTTGGCGCGTACGAATTTGACATTTCTCTCCCTTACTTCTGTGTATGAGATTCGATGCGGACTCACCTGAGGGCGACATGCTCGCAAAAAAGGATGTTGCCAATTATTTGTTCGGGAAATGTGAGAGCTGGATATCTTGTTAATATGATGTCTTTGCTAATTGGGATTAAATGAGATTAGAGAGAATTATTTTGGAATGACATGAGTTTATTAGTATTAGATTGTCTAGAGTTTAGAGTGATTTGCCCCTTGAGTAAACGCAATGTTTTGAGTAGAATACGACATCAATGTCGTATTAAGGTCTATTTGAACCTTTACGGTCCGATTTTTTTCCGTGCGTGGCGTGCCATACGATCGGATATTGTGGTTTCGGCTCATCATTATTAAAGCAACCCTAGGCATTATGATCCAGTCAAAACTTTCCGGGACGGCACAGTTCCGTACATAGATGCCAATATTCTTCCGCACATTTTTATGCATGTATTCACACTTGTCCGGCTCAGTACTGACAAGAAATGGTGTTGGAAAAGTGTGAAAACATGCATTAAAACGTGTGGAAGAATTTTGGCGTCCATATACGGATCTGCACTGGCACTGAATCAGAACGGAGAGGTGTGAATAGCCCTTGAATATACGCTTAGAGCAAATTCAGCAGAAGTTTTATATGGAAGATCTATAATATAGCTAAAACTGGAACAAACGTATCCCCAGCAAGCCTTTCTAGTTTTATTTATTCGAACAGTTCTTCAGCCAAAATTTAAAACTATCATACGATGCCGTTCTATTTTTTCTATATTTGAAACACGAGTAAAAAAATGCTGAGGCTGCCAGTTTTTCTCGTTATAAAATCCAAATTTAAATTTTAAAACTGACATAAATTATGCGTCTAGAACAAGAACACAGCTGAATATGCCAATACCCACTTGTACGCGGCGGGCATATTTCCCCCCAGACGGTTGGCTATGTCTGCCAGTCATTTTGCCGGAATTCTGCCAGAATTCCGCTAAAACTCTGGCAACAATGCAACAACCGTTTCCGGCAGAGAATTTCGCCTAGCGGTTATAAGCGGTTCTTTTCTGTCGGATTCTTGCCATACAAGATTGGCAGAACCGTTTTGAATCGGTTCTACATTTTAAGCGTCTTGGTTTTATTTTTTCAATAAAAGATACATATGAAAGGCAATAAGTTATTGCCCTTCATATATACTAATCATGGAAAATGTTATTGCCAATAGCATTGCTTTCTCACTACCAAACACCCATATTTCTTTCTCATTTACCTCGTCTCAAGATTCGTTTTTTGTACGTACAGAATTCCTCACAAGCGGGTACGTTCAAATATTATACTCTGTTGCGTGTACATAGATTTCCTTTTCGACCATTCGGCAACACGGCTGGTGAATTGTCAACTTTAGTATTGTTTACATATTCTCATTAATCTCACTTTGTGGTGTGTTTTGCGTAATTTGGAATACAATAATTGTATTGGCAAGTTTTACTACGTAGACCAAAATAACGTGTCTTTAGTAAGTTTGAAAATTGAAAGTGTTATTCCAGGATTTAGTAATCCAGTTGCACTTGTGGCATTGTGGTCTGTGAAACTGTTTTTGATATAATTATTAATAACTCTCTGCGGTCGCTAGATTTGAGGGAAAGTTCAAGGTCAATACAACGAAATTCGGTAAGTGCTAGTAAATAGTTTTATTTGGTAGTCATTTGTTTTTATTACTAACTAAATATGGTGAACTTAAACATATACAAAACTGTTGCTAAACAGATTCCATCGGATTCAAGACAAAAGTGTTGAAGTTGTAAATACCTTGACCGTTTACTGACTGCTCTGATACCGGTATATAGTATTTGATTGATAGGAATTTATTATGCACAGAAAGATCCTGAGCGTCTTATCATGGTATCATTTATCGATGAATGGTCGTTCAGCAAAATATGTAAAATTATTGTGTCTTATAGTGTTACAAATATACAGAGAAAACACAGCGTAGTTATAACTTCGTTCAGCTAAAATCTCATGAACTAACTCATAAGCGCTACACTACTCAGCGATACCATGTTTTTGAACTTATCATTAGACACAGTTAACAGAATTGCAAAACAACTGAATCATTCGTCAGAGAAATGCAGTTCGGTCTACGGGAAACCAAGAATGATCCATGCGCTTCTCAACAAAACGATTCAGTATTTAACATGCATTCGAGTCATTAAAATTAGCAGCATTTCGCAATCCTCAAAATCTAATAGCAAAGTCTGTGAATGCGAACCGCGACAGCGTGCCCCAGTTGGTGAATTCTGCTTTGTCGATCTTACAACCGGGAGAGCCGGTTTTCGATAGCCATTCAACCCTGAAATAGAACAATAATAAAAAATAAACAAATAAATAATATAAAATGAATAAATTATTTTTTTTTGCATTCATAATTAGAAAACAAGATCAATTTCCTTAGAAGGTTATTTGAAAAATGAAAACGATGTCACTGAAGATCACAGTGGAAAAGTGCAAAAATCGATTTAACGGAAGTTTACTCATACTTTCAGTCTTTTCACTAATAATTTTGCGTTCATTTTTATTTTTTATATGAATTTGTTCAGTTTTAAGAAAGTTGTGTCCAAAAATTCTTTTTACTCAAGGCACTAATTTTTTTTTCAATTTGAATGATAGATTTCGATACAAGTAACACCAAGATACATTCAAAATTACTTTGTGCTTAAATATTTTTTTTAGTATGAGGTATATGAATTTCATGCATGAGAAACCACAACTACTAAACCACTTTCGTGTCAGTGAATGAGAAGTGGGTTGGTTGATCTTCATCGAATTTTCTCATCCACCCGCACTGTGGTTAGCATTTTTTCCTGCTTTTGTACGTAATACAACACAGTCTGATGTAATGTATCGTATTACGCGGTTAAAGTATTTTTAACAAGATTGCGGAGAGAACGCAATAAGATGATCTTGTTATGCATTCGTTTGTTAGTATAGAGATTTGAATTAGATATGTGAATGATTAACCTTAACCTAATTACAAAACTTGAAGCGGTCGTCACGCAACCTGGATGAGGAATAGTGTCGAAAGTTTTGAATGTTATTGTGTGAACGTCACTTACATTTTTCCGACATCTCCTTTCGCTCCCTGCATTTTGCCCATAATTGTTCCTTGTTTTGAGTTTTTCACCCATCCTTTTATGCCAAGTGCTATGCAATTGTCTCTGCAGTGTTTTGTGAATCCACATCCTATCAAAAAGAAGAAGTAGAAAAACAAAGACGATTAATAAATTCACCGAACGTCTAATGTTACATTTCGATTGGATTGATGGACACGTGTAAGAGGCAATAAATTATCGTTGACAGCTGTGGAAAATGGATGTTGCAATCAAGTAATTGATTCTTTCTATATATACAATGTTTTTATGGAAATTGCATTACCTTATCGGCGTTGTTGTCAATACACTACGGTATTTGGCATGGAATAATAATTGTTTCAACTTTATTAAAAAGTCTGGAAAAATTGCGTATTTCATCAAATATATTTATAAAACCCTAGAAGGTCGGAAGAATAGTTCAGCTTTTGGCCATAAACTTCGAGAAAAAAGTTTACTTAGTGTTACGCCAATATTACTTCGAGTCTTACATTAACGATGAGAGAATAACAATTTAATTTTGAAATGATAGCTACAATAACTGTATCATTTCTCTGGGTGGTAATTGAATGAAAGCTGGAAAGTTATATCTTATTTGTTATAAATGCATATTCTTTCCCTTTATTATATTTTTTCAAGAAGTTTTCACTTATTTCTTTCACTGAATCTTAGCAAAATAACTGCCGAGATTCGCATCGCCGAGTACTCGGTAATCATCTCGGCAAAAGAGAACGTTGCTGAGAGTCTCGGTTATCTTTAATTTGACAAACGTTTGTTATTACCGAAATCGCCAGCAAAAAGTTTACTGTCTGTTCTACATAACTTTTATTGAGTGTTCGGTAAAAGCAATGAAGTGGAGTTTATGAATTACTGAACTTTCAGCAATTACATTACATTACATAACTTATGTTTCGAATATGTACAATTGTAAAATGTGCAATTCGGATTAAACACCGATTGTCGAATATGTTGGTTGAAGTTCTTCGATATGCCCTATAATGACTATATCTGGAAGGTGCTTTATATAAATAATCAACAATAATTTGTAGTTATTATATTTACTGAAAAGATAGTAAATTCTCCCGTCTTCCTTGTGGACTAATTCCATTTTTTCTAATGACCATCGAGAAATATCTCTGAAATATTCCGTCAGAAAATATCTGCGTAGTGCCAAGCGAAAAGTAAAACGTAAATAACAGTAGTCTTACCGAATTCAGTAGAATTTGCTGAATCTCGGCAAAAAGATGCACTTTTCCGAAAAATCAGTAAATCTACTAAATGATACACCTTTTGAGCACATGTGTTATTTTTTTCATTCCTGTATGAAAACCAGGAAAATAGTTATAACAATAAAATGCGGAAAAAAAATTCGCTTCTATTTGTAGATTCGCGTGCTTCCAACAGCTTTGCTTTTGCTTCGATTGACCAATCAGAGCGCTGCTTTCCCTTTGATATATCGCTTACTCCTTCAAAACCGTCGACTATGTGTAGCGTTGTGCGTATCAAGAATGCAGAAATTTGTGCGAAAAGGTGGACATTCCGCCATTTTACGTAAATCCATGGTAGTAAGTACGTTCTGATTATTTTCTACATGCGCATGTTAGATGAACCGTGATCATGACACAAAATACGCAAAGACCCTAGAGCCACCATAAACTAAAAACTTGCACTCAAAAGCCACTCACAATATGAGATAAATGTACTGCACGACGTAGAGCGCTCGATGATGAATAAACGACAGTAGGGGAGATAGTCAGGACTGCAAAGGCAGTATGTGAAAGTAGCTATCTAATGAAATGTAGTGTGTTCGGATCTCGTACAGTAAAGTCTTTTTTTTATCTACATCGAGAGCATTGTCTTCACCCAAGAAGCACAGTTCAAATCGAGTCGTCCTTTTTCCCGAGTTTAATCTACCTTTCCCTCTCATCGTACTTATACGCTGAATACCGGTGTCATTTTACATGAAGGTGTCAGCGCCGCATCCACTCTCCAAAACCTACTCCCACCCAACATGCTACCCAGGCAGGCACGAATGAATGCTACCGCCGCATCCACCCCTCAAACCATATTTTTAATCGATCATATTTTTTTCCCAGCACGCACGAATGAACCTCAATGCGGCGCAGAGTACTCAACCTAGAACTCATTTAATCTTCTCGAGCTTTGGGCAAATTAGGAGAAAGGTAGAACTCGCGAGAGTATCTCTACCACTACACTCAGTTTCTTGTACGAGGGGCTTTCTAACTATTCCAGATATTTATCTGTGTAATGTCCACCTTTTTCGCACAAATTTCTGCATACTTGATACGCACAACGCTACATATGGCAGGGAAATCCGGTATGCCGGAGATTTTTTGCAGCCAAAATAGGACACTGCTATCTATTAATCAACATTTCATTGATATAAAATTAAAAATACATGGCTATGAACATTCAAATCAATACGTAGAAATATTTCCAATCAAATGGTGACATAATATTAATAATTGATACGAAATTGACTGAGCTGTAATTGTTCAAAACCTGACCACATTTCTACGTGTATTTTTCTTGAGTTTCTAATTAGCACCCCTATATAGAAAACAAAAATGTGTTCCACATTAAAAGTGCACAACAATTTCAAGATTGGTCTCTACACTACTTGTATGTTTTGTGAGTTGATGCCCAAACAAACTTTCATTCAGAAGGGAAGAAAGATATTTCAAAGAATACCATAGCTATTAGGCTTTCAGACAGCTCACTTACAACCACAAATGCAAATGAGATTGGTTTGTTTTCATCAGGAAACGAAAGCATTAAACACGATTCAGACGATCAATCAACTTCGATCGCCATCAAGATTAATTTATTAATTTTTTTAGCCGAATACTGTTCACGTACCCGACGTTAAAATGTTCCGTGAACTTGACATAGTGTATCTTCGTATGAATTGTTTGCAATTAATGTTGTTGTTCCGTAACCGTTCCACACCGGTGATGTTCGCCTTATGCTACGTGTGAATCGCTTTTACATATTGTTTTGTGTTCATCACGAAACGTATTGACAATTTTTCACTAGGGCCGCCGTTCATTTTTCACCGGGCATAGAAACCTCAATATATACGCTTATGAGAAAAGCATCATTTCACGTCCTAGTTGTGTAAGTATGTCTTTCTCACTATCGTTAATTTGAAAAAGTAATGCAAGTTCCATTTTAGAATTTTTGAGCCCGAAGCGGGTATAGCTGAAGCAAGTGTATATGGCCACAAGCTAACAAATCCGGAACCGAAAGTCGATATGCTATAACAGACATAATTTTGAAAATCGTATAATTGTAAATATGGATTTTTGATAAACCGAAGGGAATTTCATTTTTCAGTTTTTGGCCAATATTTTCTATACCTCCGATACTTGAAACCGAGGATCTATTTTGCTAGGTCAAAATCGTTTGGTTATCAACGAACAAACCTATAATTCGGAAGGTTTTTAGAAGAAAATAAAGTAATAACAGCTTCAAAGAATTTGTACGCTTTTTCAATCTGCACCTTAAATACGGCTTTGAAATTGTGAACACTCTTGTGGCGTTTTTCATTGAAAACACTGGTGGCGTGGATTGCTCTGGTTTTGCACTTTCGAGCAGAAATGGCAATGAAACACCGTCAGAATATTGCATTTTTGCTCGAAAATGCAAAATCAGAGCAATCCACAACACCAGTGTTTCTCAACGAAAACGGCATTAATCACATAATTCTGGAACCAGTCATCGAGTCCGAATAAAATGCAAGTGTCAAATATGTAATACCTTTGAATTTAAGTTTATGAAAAGTCATTCATGATCAACCGAAATGAGCTGTATTTTGGAGTTTTTCACCACTATTTTCGGTACTTCCGGAACCAAAAACCGGAGACCGGTCAACACAAAAAAAAATTAATATTATAGGTGACATAATTCTTCATACGATGTAATTCATAAAGACCTAATTTGTCAAATGACGGAAAATTTCATTTGTAATGACTTAATGTTAGTGTTTAAAATTTAGTGTTTTACCTTTTCATAAAGAAAAAGGCTATGCAGTTACTGTGAAAACCGACTTTTGAACCGAGGCCCGGAGAGCCGATAGTGAAACATTAACAAGTTGGTGATTTACTGCACAATTGTTTTAGATGCACTTAATGTTGTTTTACAATGATTTTTTCGGTAGTATTGTGAAACTTAACAGTGATAAGTTGCACAACCAATTTTAATATATATTTCCAAACATATCTAACATAAATCAATTGTAAAACATCTTGAAGGCTCAATAAGTTCCATTTGCTACTTGGGGAGTGTCATATACCATTCAAATCAGCTCGTCGAGATCGCAAAATGTATGTATGTGTATGTGATAACAATATGCACTTACTTTTTTCCGGGATGGATGAACCGAATTAAACAAATTTAGGCTCAAATGAAAGCTACTCTTGTCACATTGATTTTTTTTTTAATTTTATATGTATCTGATTTCCGGTCCCGGAATTACAAGGTGACGAGTGAAAAAACAGCAAGTTCAATGATTTGATTAAATAAAAGAACGTGTAAAGATGAGCTAATTTCTCAAAAATAGTACAATAGATTCCTCTATTCCACAGTTGACAACCACATGAACTCACATCGGATATATCGGTACCCAGAATCTGGCTAAGGAAGTCTCCGGAAAGCGATTCTGGAAGTACCGGAAATTGGAATTAAAGTCTCTAAAACGGAGCTCACTCTGTTTTCTCTGAAATTCATGAACAAAAGTTCGGATAAAAGCTTTTCCGGAAATACAGGGAGAATTGTATTTAAAATTTCAAACCGAACAAACCTCTTTGTTTCTATTCAATGGGCAGATTTTTAAAAAATACCTGAGAAAACAAGACACATGAGAAAGGCATCATCACACCACTAGGTGGCTTATAACAAGTTTTTTTTTCTTTTTGTTGTGGCACCGGGAGTCGAATTCGCATGAAATTCAGCTATGGAGCATTGTCTTACATTAGAATTGAATTTAGTAAAAAGCTTCGTTAAAATGTCACATACACACAACCATTCTGTGATCTCATCGAACTGATTCGAAAAGGTAAATGACCTTAAAGCGGCCTCGGTTCAAATGTTGGGGTTTATAGTGATCGTATAACCCTTTTTTATGAGAAAGGTAAAGAAATAATTTCATGACGCTTTAGAAGTTTTGTAGCTGTAAACAAATTGTTTTCGGTGGGGTTTGTCATCACGGGTTGGCGGTTCATTGTATAGGGCTCAAGTTTTACAAGCCAGTTTGTATGTTCGAACTGGAAGGATTCTTAGTCACAAGTCATGGTATGTACACTAAGAATCGACGCTAAGTTTGTTGAATCAAAATGGTCAAATTCCCAAAAAGGAATGTAACACCAAAACTTAGTTTTGCTTTGGGTTTTCGTAATCAAAAAAATATATAGACAATGCCATCAACACGGGCGGGAACAAAAAGTGTTTTTGGCTTGAAACAATGAAATGAAATAATCACAAAAAATAAATATGAAACGGAACATAGCAACAGCTATCCATAATGTATGAATTTAATCGTTGTGTGGCATCTTCTGATAGCGTTTTATTTGTATTTCAGCTTAACTGAATTTCGTTGCTAAATTTGCTCTTGAGCTTAAATTTCTCTGTTGCCACGATCTGTCGTACCACAAATCTGGTGTCGAAGCGGCACATTGGATGAAATGGTAGATGCCGAGCACAGAAACTCGCACACTTGAACTAAAGTGGAACAATCAGTTTTAAAATTATTTTCATTTCTAGAATCATCGGATGGCGGCACAGAAATCAGTCTGCTTTTTTGAAGGGGGTTTTGGCGAAGAAATGACAAAAAGACAAACACAGTGAATGCTTTTGTTATGAAACGTGTAACTATTGAAGAACAATTATGCCATCGGTTATCTAGTCCATTCACTAAACTCATCTATGAAATAACAACTAGAACTTACCTTGCACCTGACCGAAGATTTCAAAGTCGCACTGCACCGGCATGTGATCTTGGACATCCTGGACACCCATTGCGAACTAGTTGTGTAGTCGAAGATCCTGACGCGCTCGAAATGTGTGACACTGGTGCGAGAGGGAGAGTTCTAGAAACAGTCTAAATGTTGCACTTTGCACTAAAATGTCCTTATCGTCTTCGATTGCTCGCTTACAATTGATCTCTAGTGGGCTAAAAATATCTTCCTGCGCGCAGTTCTCAAATCAAAGATAGCAAGTTTTCTGCGGATGTTCGGTTGTTTTCGTTCCGTTGATTAACTAACGACTGCCAAAATACGACTGGTGTCGGACCGGTCCGGTAATTAGGATCTATCTTTCTTCCTTCACTTTTTTTTCTGTTGTTGCTCGGAGGCTGCGCAAATCGTTTGATCGACTATCCGAAGTTCTCGCGGGTTTCCGATGGTGGTCCGATCCGCTCACATGATCGATCATTCGAAATTTGACCGCAACAACAGAGAGCGCAATCGCGTTTGTTTGGTGTGGTTTATTGACGGTTGTCACTTGCTTAATACTGTACGACTCGAGAGGTGTATTTTTAATGGATTTTTTCTGCAAATTTAGACTGTCAATTTAGTGCAACGCAGTTTCTCTGGTTGATCGAGCAGGTCGAATGCGCTGAAGTTCGATGTGCTTTCTTTCTTTCTTTCGATCACTTGGTACTTGAGTTACGACGCAAAAATCTATCGATTACAGCGGTGAGTGTATTCTAGAAAAAAAGTTCCATTCGACCTTCAGATGTTTGGCCTGGAATATTAATTTGAAGCTTGATTCTGTTAAACATATAAAATTTCGGTATATATATCTTGGAAAGAGGAAGCACGTCATTGAATTCCACTATAATGTAATTTTTGTTCTGGTTGGTGGTCGACGACCAGGAATGTTTTATATGTTAGTCGTGTGGTGTATTATTTTGTTTTGACTTGGATACCATGTTTTGATTTACCATACCATCTTAAATCAAAAGTAGCTGAACATGTATTTATCGATGATCATGAATTTTCTACTAATGACATAGAAATTTGAAGACTAAATATTACGTTAGTATTACAACGAAATAGTTTAAATGCTTAATAGTGGAATTAAGGGTAGTGATGGACAAAACGGCTGATTTCAATAAGCGGCTCTGAACCGAACGCTCTTCCGTAAGAGCCGGTTCAATTAAACGACTCATTGGCTCTTTCTCAATATACCTAATGATAAAAAAAGAACCGGAATTTTCATTTTAAAATTTCCGCGCTTTTCCAATCGGTAAACTTTTATTCTCTCAACGTTGGCAACACTTTTATACACATTATGTCAAATTTTGACGCATATCGTACGATTAGTTTTTGTTTGGCGTCTATACAAAGAAGTTGAAAAATTTTCGTGTGGCAATTTTTATAATGGATGGTTTCGGCTCGCCTTCGAAGCGCCATTCGGTCGATTGTTGTGCGGTTTCGACGTCATATTCATAGATCCACACCTCATCACCAGTTATGATGCATTCGATGAATGTGGGGTCACTATCTGCGTTGGAAATCATCTCCTTGGTCACATCAACACGACGCTGTTTTTGAATGAAATTCAGCTTTTTTGGCACCAGCCGAGAAGCGACGCGTTCCAAACCCAAAACATCAGTTAAAATGTGTTCGGATGATCCATAAGAGATGCCCAACAACACAGCAATCTTTCTAATCGGTACAGAACGATTTTGCAACACGATTTGCTTCGCCGATTCAATGTTTTCTTCAGTAACAGATGTTGTTGGGCGGCCAGGGATCTCATCATGATCCAAGCTTGTACGACCATCTTTGAAGCGTTTATACCACTGGTATGCCTGTGTTTTTCCTAGACACGATTCACCAAAGGCCTTTTCAACATTTTCAACGTTTCGGAACACTTAAATCCATTTGCAACACAAAATTTGATGCACGCACGTTGTTCTAAATTTTCATCCATTATAAAAATTATAAAATTATATAAATTTTTCAACTTCTTTGTATAGACGCCAAACAAAAACTAATCGTACGATATGCGTCAAAATTTGACAGAATGTGTTTAAAAGTGTTGCCAACGTTGAAAGAATAAAAGTTTACCGATTGGACAAGCGCGAGAATTTTAAAATGAAAATTCCGGTTCTTTTTTTATCATAACGTATATCAATTTGGAGAAGCGGTTCGAGAGGATGAGTGCTAGAAACATGGAAATACACAAGCGGTAACGCGGTGTTTTTCCTAACTAGAGGTGTACGTGTGCAAGGATGATGGTTGCAAGTTTATCTTTCAAAACGCAAAGAAAACAAATTTCCACTTGAAAATTCTTTTATACATTTAATAATGCGAAAAGTTATTTTTTGTGTGAGAAAAATCATTTTCTACCTCTGTTACTTTTGCAGCACCCAAGGTTCTTTTTCAAACAATGCAAATTTTCAGTTCCGATTTCAACATGTGAGAAAATGTTTTGCGGATCATTTTCAAAAGATTTTATTCGTTCCTACTTAAATGTCACTTGACAGTTCGTGCTCGCATCTCACACGACGCAGTCGAAAATCAATTACGGTCGCAAATCATTTACGGTCGAAACAACAGAAACAAAGACAATACAGTACAGTGAACAATAGAGTGTACGGAATGGTCAAATACGATCTAACAAAGCCGGAATCTTGGCCTACAAGACCAAATTCAATTTGTATAGATTTCAAGCGTTGCAAAGTTAGACCAGCAGCAAATGAAATTGAAATCTTACTTAAAGAACGAATGAATCTAGACGCTAATAAAGTAACTGAGATTCAATTCAACAAAGCGTTTAACTGTGTGTACATTATGTTTAAACGTGAAAGCGATGCAATTGCATTCGCTTCGGTTAACAACGAGGTGCACAGTGTTGAGTGTGATAACATTGAATACAAAATCCCTGTGCACATGATGGACAATGCCATAGAAGTATGCGTGCATGACCTCCCCCCGGCGGTCACCGATCAGTACGTTCGGGAGAATATGTCGCGGTACGGTGAAATCCTTTCCATCGAAAGGGAAGTATGGCGGAATTTTTTCCCCGGTATCCGGAATGGCGTGCGAGTGGTACGTATGCATCTACGTAAGGCAATTCCATCTTACATCATTTGTGGTCAAGGTGGGACACATCCGTGTAAAACGCTGATTACCTATGAAAATCAGCTGGTTACATGCCAGTTTTGTGAACAACCTGCACACTACGGTAAACCTTGCACCGAAACTGCGAAAAGAACATCTTCAACCAAAGACAAGGTCAACCGTTCAACAATGGAAACTAGTGAGCGCAGTACTCCTGTTTCACCATCAAACCAACCAGCAACTGCAACCAATGTACTCAAGACTGCGAACATCAAGGAAAACGAAAAGAAGACGGAAATCAACAACAAAACCACCGATGCGGCAATGGATGACGAGACGAGTCACGAACAAAGTGCTCCTCAACCCTCGCAGGAGGGAAATGGAAGCTCCTCTCCTCCTACAAAAAGAGTGACAACGAGATCCACTTCAAAAAACACATTATTTAAAAAATCGGCTAATTCGGCCACGTAAAGCTTGTACGCAAATAGGCCTGAATAAAAATACCTTTTAAATAAAAAAAATGTCACTTGAGGGACCGTACTGATGCGAAAACTTAACAAAATATACGATATTATGATGGAAAATTTCTTTTAACTGCCTTTTGATGTATTCCTCTAGCGTTCAAAATAACCTTAACTGCACCGAAGCAAATTCCGGATCTTGACATTGATCAACATATCTAATAAAATCAAACATTCCGCATTGAAAAAATAGATATATTTTCAAGAGGGATTATCGCCCACCGGTTGGGCGATCTTACGACGTTCGACCAAGGTTCTAGTTAGAGATGTCCTGCAGTACAAGCCACCTCTAAGTCTAGATTGAATTCTATAGTTTGTAGCACCTGCGTAACAAATACTACACGCTATAGACTTTGGAATGGGGCCCTTCGTCCAAGGGATGCAAGGTGGAAACCAACGAAGAGCTCCGGTGTTTCGGAAACGAATGTTTGCTGAATGAGGTTTGGATTTTGACTGTCTTTATTGATAATTTTTGGGTTTTTATATCTAAATTTCTTAAAGCCAATTATTTACAAATATATATAAGTACATTGAATATTTGAATGATTCCTTATGTTCCTACGTTGCGCCGCTTATGTTATTGAATATATATCAATATATCGCGGTGCGACAATGGCATCGGCATCGAGAATGTTGACTTAGCATTATTTGTCTGTTTTACGATGTGACCGACCGGACTCGACGCCGAGTGCAGTTGATGTAATTTGATTCTTCCTCGCGGTGTGCAGTAAGTACTAGTTGTATGAATTATTGCGGTCAAAGTTTCTTTAATCATGAATGAACGAGTGTTACGGCAATAACAGCTGATTTTTGTTTTGGATTTAAGGTTTGCGTCGGCGACAGGGATATTTAAATAAATTAGTTGAATTTCCAATTGGAAGAAAACAATGTTTTTCCCCAATTCCAACAGAATATTCTTCAGTTATTCGAATCTCAGCTACAAATAAATGAAAATTCACTAGAGAATAAATATTCCTATATCATCATTGTTTGAACAATAACGCAACTTAAATGTCGAACTGTCATTAAAAGGCTAATATTTGAATGCTGAGCGACAAGGCTTTTGAGAGCCGCGGTTATTTTGAACGGCTCGTGAGCGTTCGCCCTTCACTACCTTAAAATATACGAACTGTAAATTTTGAGCGGCAGCATGGATGAACCACGGTTCGTACTATCTTTTAATGTTGAGAGCCAAGGCTCTTCTTGAGAGCCAAAGTTCTTCTTGAGAAAATCTGCATTATTAAGTGTAGCTGGTGAATGCGGATTTAAATATCAAATTTAGTACTTAGTGTGGCCTCCCTTAGCGTCGTTTACGGCTTACAAACGACGGGGCATTGGGTCTACTAGTTCTTTGCGCAAGATGCTCGGATGTTTTCCCATACTTATTTTATTTTCTGTTTCAGCGTGTTTTTGTTTGATGTGTTAGTATCCTTGAACCGCCGAATAATTTTATCCCATGGGTTTTCGATGGGATTTATGTCTGGTGACTGTGGTGGTGTTTTCAATTGCTTAGGAACGTTATGTAACAGCCATTCCCGAACAACATGTGTGGTGTGATTTGGATCATTGTCCTGTTGGAAACAATATCCTTATGATAGTCCTAATTTTTGTGCACTTGGTTTTAGGTTACGTTTTAGAATATCCATATATAGCATTTTGTCCATATTCTGATCGATTAACTCCAGTGTTCCTGTGCCTGAAAGCTGCCATACAACCCGACAACATAACACAGCCACCACCATGTTTCACTGTGGGTCTCCAATTTTTATATTTGAGCATTGTATTCGGCTCTCTCCAAACAATTTGTCTGCCATCATATCCAAAACAATTTATTTTTGTGTCATCAGTGAATATTACCTGATTTCAAAACTCCAGCGGTTTGTTTACGTGGGTTTTGGCGAACTCAAGCCTGAATGGCTTTTTACGGGCAACATGACCATGCAGATTAGATTTTCGGAGAACGCGACGAACAGCTTCAGTTGAAATAGGTCGGTTGATATCTTGAGACACTTCCGCCGTCAATTTTGGTTCACTTATTTTCGGGTTATTTCGTATTTTGCGAACTATAAACCGTTCGTCAACTTCCGATAGGATCCGTTTTCTTCCCCTTTCTGCCTTCTTCTTCAGAGTTCCCTCGTATTTCCAGTTGTCAATGATATTCTGTACGGTGGAATGTGATCGTTCAACGATTTCTCCTATTTCGCGTAAGGATTTTCCTTTACAGCGCAAGAAAATGATTTTCTTATAGAAATGTCTTTTTGCTTTCTTTTGCCTTCCATTACAAAAAAATAACGGTTTTCTCTGTATTTCAATTTATAACTCTCGAACCAAAGCTAAAACGAACTATTAATGTTGTTTACTCTAACACTGACAGCTTACACACAAAACGAGTTCATAGTAAATAGTGTCGATATTGGTGTACGATCAATTTTGTGAGATTAAAAAAGGCATACATTTTCTTATAAATCGATTATTTCTAACAAAATAATTTTAATCCAAGTTTTTGTTCAATTATGTTTCAAAACAATTTTCATTGCAAAATTACTTCAAAATAAATTAAAAACTAGCTAGCAACAGTAAGAAACTGCAATAAAATCAGACCCTGTCAGCTTGGAGCGATCTCAATCTTCAGTTCAGCAACGCCATCGCACGGCATCACATTCAAACTTTCATGTCAATTGTATGAGTGCCCAGTGTTGCTGTTTTGGCGCACACGAATTTGACATTTCTCACCCCTACTTCTATGTATACGATTCGATGCGAACTCGCCTGAGGGCACCATGCACGTAAAAAAGGATGTTGCCAATGATTTGTTCGGTAAATGTGAGAGCTGGATATCTTGTTAATATGATGTCTTTGAATAAAATGTAGCATCATACGTGTGTACGATCAATTTTGTGAGTAACTGTATATAGTTTATTTTCGAAAATGATGCACATTCTATTTAATCTGATGATCAAATTTAAAGCAACCATTAATGTCTTTAAGTGGAATATGAAATGTTTATTTTAACAATATATATTGCTTGATATTTGACAGTTTTTTCAGAGGATAAATTCAACCAAAATTTTTCATTCATTTCACTTTTTTGAGGAGCTTAAACTTTTGAGTATTACCGCTTTAGGAAATTAGAGGTGTGTGTGTTTGACCTAACCCAAGCCCCACTGTCTGACAGCGGTTTAGAGAAATATATGTTTCTATGTGTATTGGTTATACACCGTTGCGTCTCGTCCTCATATGCACCTCGTGCACTGCATAACCGGTCAAATTGAAGAAATTAACTGCATCCCCATCCGCATTCAATTATTTGTTATGTTCTCTATTTATTCGATGAAAGCATATCGGATGGCACCGAATATAAAATAATGAGCGATGTTTTCCACAGCACAATATGTAAAAATTCTTCCTAAGCTGCTTGCTGGTCAATAACAGCTGAATTTTTTTTTTCATATCGCATTGCCGTGGCGCTCTGATCTCGAGCACTTTGCCTTGTGCACCGAAATTGCGTATATTTACACACATCTAATATACATCCAACATAAAATTACAAGTATCTCTTGTCACTGTGTTAGTGTCTTTTCCGTGTACATGAGTTACTCTACAGATTCAAAAAAAAAAGGAAAAAAGGAACCACTCCGCTCAGCTCTGAGATTTGTTGTTCTCTCTCTCACGTTTGGCTCTGTGAGAACATGTTTAATGGTTTATGCTTATGGCAGTCGAAAACTAATTGCTGTCTCAGTTGCAACGTCTAAGACGTGCAGAACGCCGAATTTATTGTTTCGATGATACGAAAGAGGTGTAATAAAAAATTCCATCTAAAAATATATTGTTATTTATACAGGCGTCTGCTTAGTGGATTATGTTGATCATCGATATAGCAGTTCAACATAATCTGTTAATGCACTGATGAGTCGAAGACGAAACGTAAAAATGTTGCTCTCGGCATCTTAGAGCTAAGGCAGGGTGCCTTATTAAATATATTGTTAAATATGAAAAAACGTAAAAATATGACACTCTTTGTTGTTATGATCTAATTTATTGCATTAAGAGACCTCCATCACATCAAGTAAATTAAAATTAAATTTTGATTGCCCCATTTTTCTCAAAGAAATTAGGACTAACGGACTACCATTTTAAATGACCACTTGTCTGGTCTTGAATGAGTATTTTTTTTTGGGTAAAATCACTCATCCGCAGTTTTACGCTTTACAATTCATTAATAATTAAACATTGGGAAACAGTTGGGCAATGCTCTGCTGACAGAACTATATTCAATTTTCCGGAACAGGAACACCGCAGCTTACATCGTGCACAATCAATTTTCTTCTCACAGCGTTCACTGTGGACTGTGGTAATTGGCACCGGGTGCTGTAATTTTTCACAATGTCACTCAGGATGTTGGCTCACTTAGCAAACGGAGCTTGCTTCCGTCATGTTTTGCGAGAAAAGTATTCCCCATACTGTGGGTGTTTTTGTTTTACCATCAGTCGTAAACTGTTCCGAGTGACACGTTCAGCGCTAGTTTTGAGTGAAAAAGAATCTGTACTATTTTCTTCTCAATGTTTACGTCGATACTTTTAGTGTTTCAGTTGAATCTCAACATTCGAGCACCGTTTGTTGTGGCGCTTGCATTTCGATGTCGCAACGAATGTAACAGTCTAGACGCATCAGTTATGATTCAATGTTAATGTTAACGATTGTTGTTTTGTTATTGTTGGATTGTTGTTTTTCTTACTTTTCAACAGTATATTTCTCTTTTGGATATTAATATTTTAAAATTAATGATTGGGTTAACAACGAAATTCTGCCTCTATACAAGAATATATCTTTATCATCATGTTTCTCGAAAACCATTTGTTGTTATTATCGCGGTGTTGTGTTTTTTTTTTAAGTCTTGTTTTCCACTTCCGGTGAATCTCTCAACGGATGAGCACGTTACATTGTATTAGGTGAAAATTCGAGCATTTTGCGAAAAAGAAAGAATTTTTATCCATACTTTGGCGACTCGAGAGATCTATTGGACTATACACGAAAATTAATTGGCAATATAGCCTAAGTTACTGTGCCATCAATCGGCGTCATCTCAAGTGAGATGACGCCAACCAGAATAATGAAGGAGAAAAAGAAGAAGTATTGTTTTCGTTTCGATCAGTTTACATGAATTTTATGTATTCTGGCCAAAAACCAAATTAAAAACCAACAAAGGCATATGTAGTACACACCGGAAATCGGATATTTTTCAACGGAAAAAAATATATTCGTCTGGCGAGAGTCGTTTTCTTCTAACACAATATTCACCAATGTTCGTAGGAAGATTGGCATGTTTACGTTGAAATGAAATACAGAGGTGCTGCTCATATAGAGATGATACTTTCTGCAATAGTTTGTAAAAATGTTTGCAAAAAGTGTATAAATTCATTTGAAAACATCACAGAAATGTGAAAAAAAGCTTTTGCTCTGAGATGGTACTATATATTAATTAATTGTTGAACATATCTCGCCAATACGATTTTTCAAATAACAAAGGAAGTAAAATATTGAAACATTCCGGTATTCGTAATTACTATATATTCAAGTAATGGGTTGATTTCTTTCCGTTTGGTCAAGGCTTCGCCGATTTAAATTCTATCTATAATGTATAACCTATAACCCTATAACTAGTATAATCTATAATTTTGTGTTAATTGATATGGTTCCAAAACGTTAAGCTTCTCTTTAAATCCAAGTTTGTGCAAATGGTTTAGAACTGTTTTATGATCTTAGGTTTTCATCAGTATCTAACGAGAAAAACAGGTTGCAAAAAGGCTGACGGAAGCATCTGCGAAATGAAAATTTGCGAAAAAGTTACCGAAGAGATGGAATATTTTTACCAATTTTCAATTTGCAGACACTTTCATCAGTCTTTTTCCAATCTGTTATTCTTGTTGGATAACTAGTTGACTCGACGAACCTTATGCAACGAATGAAACTTATGCGACGAACCCAATTAGTAATTAACTTACGCAGTATCGGAAACTTAAGTATCATTCATAATTTCAGCCAAATATGTTAGTTTGCATTTTCGGCTTTGCCAAAGAAAAACGGAAAATGTACCGAATCTTCTATTCGTTGGCTTGTATTTCGAATACCCCAAAACTCACAACTGAATTTACCGAATAGTAAAAAATTATTTGCAAACTATACAAGCGTATGGTGAGCATGTGAACGTATCGGAAGTGGTTTGCATGATTTGAAAGTGGCAATTTTGATTTACAATACCGGAGTTTGAAGATGAATTAGAGCCGGTAAAAAAAGACTAATGAAAAGTACCACCCAACTCGCCGTATAGTCCAGACATTGCTGTTTCTGATTACTATCTGGTCTAGTCATTGCAATATGGCCTGACTTACCAGGTATGATGAGGTTAAGAAATGGATCGAAAAGCCCGATTGAGATGAAATTTGGGAATCTCTCTCTCTCTCCAGCAGGCATAAAACCTCCTCATCTTTTGTATCGACAGATTACAATGATCCAACAGATCGAATAGGGCATAACACTAACAATAAAGACTAACAATTAAATCTAAACCTATAACCCTATAACTAGTTGATGACACCACGTATTACAGGGCAGTAATAGTGTTCTTGATAAAACGGCCAGAGAGAGAAGAGAAAAGTGGATAGGTAAATGGATGATAATGGTAGGTGGAGAGGGTGATAAGTAAGCGTAGGCGAACAACGGGGTTAGAATCAGCATGTAGATCTAATTAGTGATCGCAAAGATGGTGGAAGACGGAGAAAAAGAAAGTATAGCTTTGGTTTCCAATTGAAATAAAGAAGACGAAGAAAATGAGAGGAGAAGCGAAAGAGTAGAGTATCAGCGAGTGTATTTAATTAGTTTTCAACGGTGTTGGGGGAAAGACCTAATGATGGTTGAACAAAAGTACAAACGGTTACAAACAAATACTGATCCAAAGTTAATCTGACAAGTGACTATGAAACAATCGTTTTATCATGTTTCGAGATAGATGAAAGTCAAAAACATTGGAGCAGCTATTGCATGTTCTGCACATACTGGAAAATGGTTCATTGTAACCATAATTTGTTTCATTCAATGGATAAACTCAAGAACCGATGAGAGCTTAGATTACGTCGATGAATGTCCAGATTAATCAATTGCAGAAGTTCGAGACAATCGATACGTGATTGTAATAAATCAGCAACAAAAACGGCTTTGGAGACATTTCTATGAACAGATAGCAGATCCAGGTCAATAAGCTTACAATTATCTTCGTAACTAGGAAGATTAGTGGGATCCCTCCAAGGTAATTTGCGCAGAGCGAATCTAACAAATTTACACTGGATAGCTTCGATGCGTGCAATGTCGATTTGATAGTGAGGTGCCCAGACAACAGCTGCATATTCTAGTGTCGAACGGACTAGAGCACAATATAATGCTTTAAGACAGTGTACATTAGTAAAGTTCTTGTTGATCGCGAAAGACGAAACCCAAGAGCTTGGAGGCCTTTGAAATCACATAATCGATGTGACTTTTGAAGTCCAGCTTGGAATTAAGAATGATACCCAAATCTTTTTCCTTTCAGTATATTGTGCGAAGTGCTATAGTCGTAGGTAATCAGCGAGCGTTTACGAGTAAACGACAAAACGGAACACTTCGAGGCATTCAAAACCATTCTATTATCCTGACACCAGTTTGTGAATAAGTCTAACTGTGATTGCAAATATATAAGTATATTCTTAACATTTAACTAAATAAAATAACTTGAAGTCTGCGAAGGATAGTTTGTGGTATCTCAATATGAATTTACGATCATTGAGCTATAGTAAAAATAAGAATGGTCCTAAGACTGCCTTGAGGGACTCCAGAGTTGACAGCGAAAGGCACTGTAATGAAGTCTCCGATTTTCACAGACATTTCGCGACAAATCAGATACGACTCGAGCCAATTTAGCAACGATCTACTGATACCAAGTCTATTGAGTTTTGCTACTGCTATTTGGTGGTTTATTTTGTCAAAGGGTACAGATAAATCAGCATCGACAGTGGAATTAGAAGACTCTTTGAGCACTTTGTTATGAAGGGGTGATAACCAGTAGGAGAGCAGCTAGGAACATTGATGGTAGCTTTGGAGATCTGATCACTCGATGGAATTTCATCGGAGAATACACTGCTGTAATGTCGTTAAAATAAGTAGCAAATATCAGGTATCGTCGATGATTCTACGTCATCAAGAAACATCTAAACAGGAAGTCCTGATTCTTTCCTTTGGTCGTTCACGGGATTCCAAAATATTTTAGGGTTGATTCTCAGATTATTTAACTGGAACAGAAACTCTAGTCGGGTGTAACCAATGTAAGTGTCTATGGCCATCAAATAACAAGACCTATTGTTTTTTTTAATCGATTTTTTTATGCAATAGTAACATATTTGAAGGTACACTGCTTAAGCTCTAAGATGCCAAGGGCATTTTTTAATTTTAATTAATGACTAATTTAAAACTAGGGTATTATCCTTAGGGTAGTGGCGAATTCCGGTCGCAATGGTCGATTCTGGCAGATTCAGTCTGCAGCAGGCGATCGGCAATGGTCGGTGGATTAAATATGACACTAGTGTCTTCGAGATGACGATTATACGTTTCAATGGGTCCGCGGGAAACACCCCCAGGTCACTATGACCTATTGTTGGATTGTAGTGTTAAAGATTTGCTACGTTTTCTGTGTCGTCATTTCAAATCTCAATCTTTACAACCATGACCTTAACCGATACCGGAGGTCGGATCCACATAAAAATTAACATCCACGTATGGTTTTGTACTATTGTTAATTTTAATCTGGGTTTATGGAAATCGGTTTAGCAATTTTTTTTTTGTTTCGACCCTAAGGTCATTCGCCTCTTCGGGCCAGAAAAGCTTTCTAACCCTATATGCGGGGTCGAGAATTGAACCCAGGCGGGCTGCGTGAAAGGCATCGACTTACTTATCACGCTATATCTGTCCCCTGGCAATCTTTGGAAAATCGGAGTGAGTTTCACTTTAGAGTTTTTGATTATTGTTACTAGTACCTCTGCAACCAGAAATCGGGAACCGGTATAACTTAAATGTGTTCAAGCTAGAGAAATGCAAAAATCGATTTTAAGGGAATCCCTACTTTTTACATGGGCAGTTACAATAAAACACTTGACATTAAAATTTTTGCACTAACCACCCTGTATTTCCGAAATTAGTAACCGAAATCGTAATTGAAAAAATCAAGAATTTTAGTTGGAATTTGTAATCTATTCATTTGAATTTAATTTTGTGAAGATCAGTTCAGTCATATGTGTGAAAATTGGGTGCACATTTTTTCTTTTATTTTGCATAAACCACCCTATTGTTCCGAAACCGACAGTAAGATCGAAATAAAGTTCACGATTTCTTCAAGACACCCAAACACATTTCATTTGTACATAGGTTGGTAAGAATCGGTTTAGCCATCTTCGAGAAAAGTGAGTGACAATGTTTGATTTTTTTGAATTTTTTCAACACATCGGACATCCCTGTAACATCAACAGATCCCTGTATCATCGGAAGTCGTATACAGATGAAATTCAGGAACTTTGTATGGAACCTTTAATTTAAATCTAAATTGTCACACACACTTTTACACACAGACATATTGAGATATCGACGAACTGAGTCGAATTGTAAACGAAACTCAGTTCTTTGCATCTGGATTGACAACTCGGTTTACACAGTTCTTTATGAGAGAGGCAAAAATCATTCATGTGAATAGTAGTATTATTTTTTCATATTTATCCTCTTTGCGAAAAACTGGACGATGTCAACAGATTCGTTGTGATAAATCAAATGATCAGAAGCTGAAAATCAATGGATAATGAATTCATTCGGTGATGCTCAAATGAATAAATTGAAATGAAAAAGGCATTTCGTCGATTATTTTTAGCACTGGTCACTCAACTTGCATGAATTTTTTTTTATGTATGATTTTTCACATGAAGGAAATCGTGGAAATTTCTGGTACACTCTAACACTGAATAAAGCTAATTTTTATCTTCAGCACTTGAACCTTGCACGTGTTTAATCTATTGAGCTGTTTATTTATCTCGGCAAAGTACTGGTAACTAAAAATAAATCTCCTGTTGCTCGGACGATTGCTTGCTTCTTCGATGTGGTCGGATGCAATTGTGTTACTACTGCACGTTTTTGTCCTGTTTCCAATGTCATTGTAATCCGGAGGTCTTCTTTGATTCTTTGGAAACGAGCCAACGAGAACCGTATTGTATAAAACTGCTATTGTAGCCACCGTGAACCGTTCTTTCATGATCTATTACTAATAGTTAGTGAGTCGACCGTGGTGCATCGAGTTCAGGACGGCATTGGGTGGGGGATATGAAAATAGATATTGGTACTGAAATATTGTTGTAACTTTTAGAAATCGTCCGGAGATCGATTCAGAACGGTGCACCGTGGTAACGTACCGGTTTAGCCTTGTGTTTTTGCAATTCACTTTCAATGGGTTTTTTGGCCTGCAAGACGATGTATACCCGACCTTTGGCATAGTTTTGAAGGTGCAATCATTTTCGTCATTCAACGTAGTTCATTCGAAACCAACGAGAATATAATGGTTTAATTTTCACATTCTTCGTTGCTTTTATCAGTGAATGTGACCTACAGCAAGATCTTTGTCAATAGGCCATTTTCTTTTGTAACGCGGACAGTAAACTTAGATATGTTGCCTTCGCGTTGATGAGATTCAATTTAATAACAAAACATTCTACAGCGGTATAAATTTACGTTAGAAGTGTGCTGCTGAAATTTGTTTTCCGTCGATCTCTCGCCCAACGCACACGGTAGCCAAAATAGAATTTACTTGCGTAAACAAGCTGCAGACACTGTGACATGTGACGTATTTGTTTTGGGTGTGTTGTACCGTCAAAACTGTCATCGGTGTTCCTGATGCGTGCCAGTTGGTACGAAATTAGTCGAAAAATGGGAAAGATTTAACGGTGAAAAAACTCAAACTATATTATATTTGAGAAATCAACGTATTATGTCGATGATCAACTTTCATCTAAGCCGAAAGTTTTGTGTGTGTGCATTAATTGATTACAAGGTTCTGTTAAGCAGTCAAGTGATTGGGCAGAAATGAGGTTCATATAGAGTTTTACTGTTTCCAAGTTCTTCAATACAATCGCTGATAGACCCTTGTGTACTAATATTGATCAACCTTTGAAATCAACCTTAATACGATATAGAACGAAATAAGATTCTATACGTTTTTGCATATTATTGTTTTGGAAATGTGAAAATTTACTTTCCTCTTTTTGTTTCATTTCATTCTTATGGTCATTCGCCTCTCGAGTCTGCAGCCCCTCCATTTCGTAAAACAACAAAAAATTACATGTTTACGTTTCGTCTTCGACTCATCAGTGCATCAGCAGAGTACGTTGAACTGCTCAAGCAAACCCTCGGATCAACATAATCCGCTGAGCAGACGTAAAGTTAATGTTATTTCCAAAACACTTTGCTATTACACACGAAGTGTAATGTCTAAATTGATTTTTCGGACGATAAAAGTTTCCCTGTTGGCCTGCTGGCCGTACAGATTGTGGTAATTTGAAGGGGGAAAAGTTTATTCTCACCCCCAAATTTATGCTAGGCGCACAAAACCATTTAGCATGTATACGTTTCACCTTGAAAATTTAAATTGTTGTTTTAATTTTGACACAATTTGGAATCGATATTTGATAAAAATTGTATCTCGGTAACGGTGATATTTTGTTAATATTTTTTTTTTCATAAATACGTTTATTTCATAGGCAATATACATAAGTTTTTCTTCGCCGTGGCATCTACAATACATAGTACTTTAAACCTAATACATTTCGAATATCCTATTAGTATGTTGGTATTCATTAGTTAATCTAAACACTGTTTTTATCAAGCGAGTTGCTATTATAAATTACATTAAATGAAATACATTTATTTTGTACATGATCTTATAACTATTTCAGGTTTGTTTGTATCAGTTCATCACTTTTATTTAATATAAGATAGCTGGCTATTGGTTGAACTCATGGAAGAGAAAACAATCTAACATAAAATAAAATTTAAATTGGAACTCCAATGGACTTAATGAAATAATAAAGAAGTTTCATGTAAGGAACGTCACGACAAGCAAGAATGTCGCGAACTGGGACATTGGATAGTCTACCTTGGGTACGCAAGGAATTTATTAGTTGAGATCTGACATCACGATACTCCACGCATGTCCAAACAACATGGTCAATATCGCGGTAACCTTCGCCACAAGCACAATGATTAGTCTCGGAAAGTCCAATTCGAAGGAGATGTGCATCTAACGTGTAGTGATTGGACATGAGTCTGGACATCACACGAATGAAATCTCTACTCACATCCAATCCCCTGAACCATGCCTTTGTCGATATTTTAGGAATAATTGAGTGCATCCACCGACCCAGATCATCTTTATCCCAAGAAGCTTGCCAGCTGGCAAGTGTTCTTTGGCGAGACGCGCTATAGAATTCATTGAAAGCAATTGGTCTCTCATAAATTTCACCCTCAATAGCACCACGTTTGGCTAAAATATCGGCTCTTTCATTGCCTGGAATGGAGCAATGAGCGGGGACCCAAACTATTGTGATTTGATAATTATTATTCAATATGACGTTCAGGCACTGTTTTATTTTGCCCAAGAAAAAAGGTTCATTTTTGCCAGCAGCCTTTGAGCGAATGGCTTCAATTGCACTCAGACTATCTGTGAAAAGAAAATAATGGTTTGGAGATAATGTGACGATTACACTCAAACTATAATGAACTGCTGCTAACTCTGCTATATAAACAGATGCAGGTTCTTGAAGCCTAAAGGAGACCGAAACATTATTGTTGAACATACCAAACCCTGTCGCTTCTTCAATTCGCGATCCGTCCGTGTAAAACATTTTCTCAGAGTCGATATGCCTGAACTTACTTGTAAATATTTTTGGGATTTCCAACGAGCGTAGGTGTTCCGGAATTCCACGCACTTCGCGCTGCATGGATGTGTCGAAAAATAAAGTTGAGTCAGGGACATTTAGGAGGCTGACACGGATAGGAATATATCTTGAAGGGTTGATTTCCTGTGACATATGGTTAAAATATACAGTCATGAATCTTGTTTGAGATTGAAGCTCAACTAGCCTTTCGAAGTTATTAATAATCAGTACCTCGCATCTTATTAGCAGTCGCGACGAAAGCTCCCAAAAACGATCCTTCAATGGAAGAACTCCCGCCAGAACTTCAAGACTCATTGTATGTGTCGAATGCATGCACCCTAAAGCAATTCGCAAACAACGATATTGAATTCGCTCTAATTTGATAATATGAGAGTTTGCAGCGGAACGAAAGCAAACGCATCCATATTCCATCACTGAAAGTATCGTTGTCTGATACAATTTTATTAGATCTTCCGGATGAGCACCCCACCAAGATCCGGTTATTGTTCGAAGAAAATTTACTCTTTGTTGGCATTTTGTTATCAGAAACCTAATGTGTCCTCCCCACGTGCATTTGGAATCAAACCACACCCCGAGGTATTTGAAAGTCAAAACCTGTTGGATCATTCTTCCCATCATATGAAGCTGAAGCTGCGCGGGATCATGCTTTCTTGAAAAGACGACCAGCTCTGTTTTCTCCGCAGAGAATTCGATACCCAGATGGACAGCCCAAACGGACAAGTTATCTAAGGTATCTTGCAATGGTTTTTGCAGATCAATAGCTTTGGGTCCAGTAACTGAAACTACGCCATCATCTGCCAATTGTCTTAGTGTACATGGGGATACTAGACAGCTGTCAATGTCATTCACGTAAAAATTATAGAGGAGCGGACTGAGGCAAGAGCCTTGCGGTAGACCCATGTAGCTAATTCTGAATGTTACCAAATCGCCATGTGAAAAATGCATGCGTTTCTCTGACAAAAGGTTGTGCAAATAATTATTTATAACCGCTGGGAGTCCATGTTGGTGAAGCTTGTCTGAAAGAACATCAATGGAAACTGAATCAAATGCTCTCTTAATGTCTAAAAATACAGATGCCATTTGTTGCTTTTGAGCGAAGGCAATTTGGATGTCAGACGAAAGTAATGCAAGGCAATCATTCGTCCCTTTATTTCTACGGAAGCCAAACTGAGTATCTGACAACAAACCGTTCGTCTCGACCCAAGTGTCGAGACGTCGTAGAATAATTTTTTCGAACAATTTTCTGATGCAGGACAACATCGCGATGGGTCTATATGAGTTGTGATTGGAAGCTGGTTTCCCCGGCTTTTGAATAGTATAACTTTCACTTGCCTCCAGTCAGGTGGAACAATATTTTGCTCAAGAAGCTTGTTGAACAATTCCAACAAACGTCTTTTTGCGAGGTCGGGCAGACTCTTCACCAAGTTGAATTTAATTCTGTCCAACCCAGGAGCGTTATTCTTACAAGACATGAGTGCTATGGAAAATTCCATCATTGAAAAGGGGCTATCAATGGAACCATTATTTGAAAAAGATTCCCTAATAATGCTACGCGTAGGAATTTTGTTAATATTTGATTAGCACATTTATGAATAAGAATGTTGCATACCTCCATAAAATTGTGTCAAAATTTGTTTAGAACAAAAATTTAAATTTTCAAGATGGGTTGCCGATTCTTAGCGCACAGAATCTTTGCATGGCAAGAATCCTTCCAGGTCGATCCTCGAACATACGACAACTGGCTTGTAAGGCCAGTCTTATGTATTGATAGGACTGGTCTTACAAGCCAGTTGTCGTATGTTCGAGGATCGACCTGGAAGGATTCGTGCCATACAAAGATTCTGTGTGCTAAGAATCGGTTGCGAAGTTTGTTGAAACAGACAGGTCAAATTCGACAAAAGGTATGTAATACCAATACTTTGCTTTTGTTGAAGGTTGAAGCTACACAACGGTAGACATAATTTGAGTAAAAACCTAGTTGTAATAGATGTTTTAATTTCCATTTCAATTTTCACAAAGTAGGTTTAGCCCAGATCTCCCCTATATTATGATAACTTTTTTTTATATTTAAGTCAATTATAACATGGATAAATTCCAACAAACGGCTTTATAACCGAAAATTATACATATTATATTTCCATACGTATGTAAATTCATCAACCGAGACCGGGACGTCAGTTTAGACATTACACTTGTTATGTAATAGCACAGTCAGCAGTTCAACATAATCTGCTGATGAACTGATGAGTCGAAGGCGAAACGTAAACATGCAAAATGGTTTTGTGCGGCTAGCCTAAACTTGGGAGTAAAAAAATAAACTTTATTTCCTTCAAATTACCATGTTCTCAATTACTACCAAAATTCCTGGGTCTGCCTTCGGTGTTCCTGAAATCGGAGTCCGTGGACCGGTATAACCGAAGTAAGTTTGTAGGGTCATTATCTAACGAGACCCACAAATTGAAACAGCTTTCGTCAATTATATGGCGGTTCGCGGATCAACGAATTACGCTTTACTAAATTTACACTTTGGCCACGAATTGTTGTACAGCAGAATTGGTGTGTAATACGTAAAAATAACCTGTTTTGAAGCATATCAAAAATTTGAATCGATCGTATTGGTTTTTATTTTACCTTTCAATAGAATGCATTGAGCAAAGCAAAATCTTGGAATTACATTTCTTTTGTGGAATTTGGCCTTTCTGTTGCAACAGACTTCGCAGCCGATTCATAGCGTACAGGATCATTGCATGGCTGGTAACTACGATCATACTGACACTAAGAATCCTTCCAGGCTCGGGGCTCGAACATACGACAACTGGCTTGTAAGACCAGCGCCCTATGCATTGAACCGCCAACTCGGGCATAGAATGCATTGAACAGAATAATTTAAATAGATGAAAGAACTTAGATGAATGTTAAAAAACGTTTTTTTTTAAATATCGGTATATGATACTTCCAATTTGAGGTACTCTATGGGAGGTTTCCTAATTGCAACTTAAAAGAAATGCATATATTGAGTTTCATGAGGGGGTTACCATGTTTGCTATTTCACCTAATATTATCGAAATATTTGGACCGAATATAAAATTCACATATTTCGTTCGAGTTTTCTTTGCACAACATAACTCGATCGACACGCAAACGAAAATGTACAAATCCAATTATTATTATAACAAATGGCATTATGCCAAATGACAATTATGCCAAAAGACCATTATGCCAAATAACCGTTATGCCAAATAATCATTATGCCAAATAGCGTTATGCCAAACGGCCGACCCCTTTCATGAGATTTTCATTCATAGATTTTCATAAAGCACGGAATAGAACGAACCTTAGCTATGATTCTAGCGTGAAAATTAATCGAGATCATATGCTTTGAAAAATTAGCTCACATATTTCATCCATTGTCACTTTTGTAATCTTGTTTATACTTTCCTTTCTCGCCGCAATGTGCATCATCATTCCTGTGAAGTGTTTTGACAGTTTTCAATCATGCGGATTCGTCCCGTGGTTGCTCATATTTTTGGCCAACTCGTGACAGTTTGCATCAATATTTTTGTTGTTGAACTAGAGCAAAAATATTTACGATGTGCTTTTTGTGGAAGAGTTCACAAGCTGTGACCCATAACGATATGTTGTCAGTAGTTCGAACTCTTTATTTTTTGTAGAGTTTCTTGTGAACATTATCACATTTGAATTTCAGTCGCTTTATTGATTTACTCACTATTTTGATTGAGTCATAGAGTTGTCGTTTCTCAAGAGTTTTATGATTTTTAAGCTCTGCTTTGATTGTACAAAATATATCTTCAACGACAAGTTTAGCAAATTCAGTGGAAATGTTACTACGATAAAAACCATTATTTTACTGCTCATTACGTTTCATAAATTCGGAGCTGAAGAAAGCAAAATGCTGACAGTTTTTCGAAAGCGAATCATTCATTAAACGTAAAATTAGTTATAAAACATTACCCGCACAATACATATTATTCAGTGAAAAATGAACCTAGCAGCTTAATGGAAAACATGTTTATATTTTTTTTAAATATGATTGTTATGATTGTTTTTTCATCAAAAACTAGTCAATCTTCAAATATCAATATTTATTAGATGCCAGATCAATAAAAATATATCCTATGCGGTTCCTGATAGGTCATAATATAAGTGAAAATTGAAGAGAAAATTTTAAGGGTGTTATTTTTTTAACTTATTTAAATTAGTTTTAAAAATACCTTCAAAAAACTCAAAAACATTACATAACTCTTAAACGCATTAACGTATCAACATACTTCCTTCAGCAAAATAATAGTATCAAATTCATTCTACAAGTGTTCCATACATTGTCTTTTCAAGAAATGAGACACTGCAGCCGAAAATAGATTGCAGAACAATTTTTATTAATTTATTACCAAAATAACTACTTCAAGTGAGTTTGAGCAACTGAGAATTAGAGATACTGTGTAATATGGTTATTTCGCACTAGTTGGCCATTATAAATCTATGAACAGAAATTTTCATGATCTCGACAACCATTCCAACAAGCTGGTGCAAGTTAGTAAAATGCAAATATTTTTATCTACATCGTGCCAAGACGCCTATTACACTGGCCCTTCTTTCTCATCCACTTGTGTACCGAATAGCCTGTAAAAACTGGAAAACGACGCACAATGAGTTTTGGTTCGAATAAATACATTCTACTCATTTTAACAAACTAATGATTTTTTTGGGTTTCAGGAAGTGCTTGGACTTACAAGAAATCTATATTCGACTGTAGTTTTTGTGTGTCTCATTTCTCAAAAGGACAATGTTTGTAGAACTAATTTGGTACTACTATTTTGCTGAAGAAAGTATGTTGATATATTAAGACGTTTAAGAGTTATGCAATGTTTTTGAGTTTTTCTAAAGGAATTTTTAAAACTAATTTAAATAAGTTAAAAAAATAACACCCCTCCAATTTTCTCTTGAATTTTTACTTATATTATGACCCTTTAGGAATTGCATAGGATACATTTTTATCGATATGGCAACTAATGAATATTGATATTTGAAGCTTGACTAGTTGGTAGCTCATATAAAAAAGCTTGGTTGAGCAAAATTGTGCGAAATTATTAGTTCAACAACTCTTCTGAAAACAACTTTTCCGTAGAACATTTCACAAAAAAAATTGAAAATTTTGGAAAAATTTGACAAAACCAAAAACCTTTGAAATACTTATTATCTACAGGATGAAAATGACTGGAAAATTCGGATGATTTTCCGAGTCTTATCAAAAATAGCACTGAAAAAATGAGCTTTTTTGTAATTTTTCACAATCATTTGAAAATATAATTCGATGAAATGAAACTTTTTTCAAAAAAAACCTTATGCTGGTAACAAGGATCACATTCGGACACATTTTTGGAAGAACTTCACGCTTTTCATCGAACCGATTTCGTTGTATTTTGACGATTTGGAAGTACTAAATGAAATATATATTATTT
Organism: Malaya genurostris; assembly: GCF_030247185.1. NCBI lineage: Eukaryota > Metazoa > Arthropoda > Insecta > Diptera > Culicidae > Malaya > Malaya genurostris. Next base: position 218,103,980 of record NC_080571.1, on the reverse strand, counting down.
AACAACGCTAATTCAATCTATAAACGGAATAATGTTAGTTTTGTTAAATTTTCTACGTTTTTCACAGAATAAGAACAGTTTTGCGATGAACTGAAGAAAATCCGCTTCAGTTTGAATGTGTGTAAGAATTGTGAAAGATCACAAACACACTCATTTTTCAGAGCTTTTTTTGATAACACTCGGAAAACGAATCAAATTACAATCTATAACAAATATTGTGCAAATTCTTGGCATTCTGATTCGTGGGTGTCCGGAATTGATCGCGAATAGACTTTATTCATTTAGAACGAGGATGATGAAATGCATCTGAAAAAGATTGTGGCTATACGCTTGGACCTTGCTGTGACTGTGACGTTTATTGTTTATTGCGAAATACGAATCGGACGCATGGCAATGCAATGAAGCACTGGCAATCAAACACTAAGTCATTTGGCCATTGTCGTGGAATTGGCACATTGCCGCGAAACTGAATTACCGGTAGTGACATCTGCCAATGAAAAATGGAACCAAAAAAAGAAGGGTTTTTCGAAAATTTTCATATCGGCAAATCATTAGTAGTGATTTGCAACGATTTTTTTCGTACAAACAGATATCAGCAATAAAAGTAAACTCAGAGATGGAAAATCTTCAGAAGTGTGTGAAATTGTAATGTTGCTTTCTCGAGTACTAGAAGGTTTAGTGATCGAGTACCATTTATTTTGGATACTTTTTTTTTGTAATTTTCGAGCATTTGCAAAATGGTATTGATGCTCTATTCTAAATCAACATTACCATCTGAGCTGAGCTGAAGTAGATCGCCCGTAGTTGCACTTCATGATTGACCAAATGAGTGGAAATGTACAATGAACCAAGAAAATGAAGCTTGGGAGAAGCAAATCATTTTCACTGTACATACCTACTCACTCCTAACTTTATATTAAATGATCCATAATGACACTGGCTACGACCAAAGGCTGTGCTACTGAGGGAAAGGAAGGAATGTTAGTCCGACACTCGTTGTTTCTAGAGACCGCGGGTACCACTGTATCTCCACGAGCATCACGGGATAGGAGATTTGTTGGTAGGGAGGGAAAGAGATCCGGATATGTTTTGGTAAACAATATGATATCAACAAAACCTGATTTTGATACTCAGGAGAAATATAATAAGTAAGAAGAATATGAAATATCTGCAAGGAACGATCTCATCAATATCCCTTTTCTCCCACTCGCTCTGCTGTCAACAACGCGAGATGAAACACGACCACTGAAAGAATAAATTAAAAACACTCGCGAAAGGGTCCTTTGCAGAACAAACCCTAGACCTTCAGTCTGAATGACACGATCGACTTGTAAACTTTCACACATTCCATAGAAATCCGACAACACCGACAATGACATGCAGACTTCGCACAGTGGGAAAAAATCTATGAAAACCCGCAAAGAATTCTGTAACTCATGAACTAATTGAGATAGATCAACAAACTAAAGCGTTTCTTATGTAAAAATGTCCAAGGAATTGAATGGAATGGTTTACAACGGCCGCACGAATCGCAATCCTGCTCGTTTTACCCTAAAATGTACAGCAGTTTTGGGGTTTCCTATAACATTCGCTCTGTAACTTGAAAAGGTTAGTGCGGTATTCTGGAATAGCCTACTTTCATGTAAAAAGGCCTGGAGAATCGATTAGAAGAACCCACACTGGACGCACGAAACGTTTTGGTGGCTATTTTACCCCCATTATTCTTTCATTTTATGAGATCCTTACTGTAAATCGTCCTTAAATCTTGGTAAAACTTCTTTCAAGTTTGCTAAATCTAGCTTATCTTATGCAAAAAAGTCTGGAGAATCGAATGTAAGAACCTACACTGGCCGCACGAAATGTTCTGGTGACTCGATTTCTTTTCAAGTTACAGAACAAATACTACATAAACCCTAAAATTGCTGAGCATTTGGGGTAAAACGAGCAGGACGGCGATTCGTTCGGCCATTAAAAACCATTCCATTGAATTTCTTGGTTTTTTTTTACATAAGAAACACTCTTGTTTGTTGCCTTTTTCCATGGTTCCCGAATTTTTGTATGCTTTAAATCTAAATTCGCTCGTAGAAATTCTGCATTGCGATTCAAATAGTTTCGGTAGTTTAAGTTTAGGAGTTTTTCGTTTCGCAGTTATGTATTTTATGAACACTTATGTGCCATGCCGTTGCTTCTGCTAACATAGCATTGCAATAAGAATCCGTGACCTAGGTATCGAAATGAGAGCTGATAAACAAACGACAAAATACACAGTATATATTTTTATGATAAACAAAATTAGTGTTAGCGGTTTCAACAGTCATTCGAACAAAGAGTAGCTTTGACGCGAATGTGATGTGTACCAACTCCTAAGTCCACTCAAACACCGTTCGCATCCATTGGAATAGAAACAACGTAAGTTGATTAACTCGCTAATAAGATAATTGTATTGTGATTATGTTTCCCTTCGGACGTTATCTGCAGAAGGGCTGGTTCCGCCTCGTTTAGTGTTGATATTTCCCATTTCCTCACAATATTTACCGAACCAATTGATTGAGTGTCGATGTGCGAAAGTTGATCAGCTAGATTAGAAGGACGTAAACATCGAAAAACGGCTGTGCATATACGGTTTGACCTTGCTGTGGCTGTGACGTTAATTCTGTACTGCGAAATACGGAGCGGACGCATGGTCATTCAATGAAGCACTGCTAATCAAAAATTAAGTCATTTAGTCATTGCCATTTAGTCTGCTCTCGTGTTCGTACCGTCATTTGTTACCGTGCGGTTGAGGTATGGTTTGCAGTAAATTCATTTGTCGATGGCTAACACAGAGATAACTCTGTGGCCTCTTGCCGGATGTGTCTCCGCGCTGTTGATGACAGCGCACTCCTTTCGTGTAGTACTTATTCAACTATGCGATCGAACAGCATGATGCCAATAAATGATTCTGTGGGTAGTACTGTCATCTAATTTGCCTGTCCGCCAATCGTAATAGATGTTTGTAAAAAAAAGGGTTTGCCCAAGTTGACTGTTATAATCCACTCCCTGTTCAATGTAAAGGATGACATTTGTTTTGAAATTTGCACAACCTTGAAACGTATTATCAACTGCATAAATTAAAATGAGCATTTCCTCCAATAGAACCATAACAACGACGCTCCGTTTATTATAGTAGCTTATCCATCTCGTGTTTGCTGCACTAATTATAGCAGGAATCTAGTGCATCGCGATGTAGGCTTTAGTGCATCTCTCAAAGATAGCACTCGTATCGGTTATTGTGTACCTATGTTCCCTTTGGTAATAGTATTATAAAATTTATTATTTTTAGGCGTCTAGCTTGGGGCGAGGGTTCTCGAAAACTGCATAATTCAATAGCAACAGAAAGCAAAATATCAAAAAATTTTGCGCATTATAAATGCAACCAGTTGATTGCATTCCTACAATATTCGTTCAATGATGTAAGATCAAGACAGACCACGCTGCCAAAAAAGTGTTTTGGTTTATTGGCGAATTCTATTTTTTAATGAGCCAATTTGGCTTCAAGTGGTACCATTTTCTTGATTATTTGAAAGAAAAGGAGAAGGGTATAAATTACGCGATGTAGTTGTAAACTCCATGAAAAGTAATTACCATTAAATTTAATTGAATCGTTCTACAGACATGAACGGTTTTTGAGTTTTTCTATAAAAAGGTAATACAATTGCTGGAATTCGAACAGAGCCTCGGAGACCCATAGTGTTATATACCATTCGACTCAGCTTGACGGGATCGACAAATGTCTCTCTGTGTGTGTATGTGCGTGCACCTTTCAAAGATTTGTTTGTATCGCTCAATTTTCTTAGCGATAGCTGAACCGATTCTCACAAACTTAGGTTCGTTTCGAAGCTACTGTTGAGCCATTCATCTAGTTCGAAGATCAAATGACTGTTACTTCTGATTCCGGAGGTAGAATGATATAAGTGACGTAACGGACAAAACGCGTTGTTTTCTGGCACTCAAGTTTCTCAAAGATGGGTAAACCGATTTTGACAAACTTAGGCTCGTTTTGAAGCTACTGTTGAGCCATTGATCAAGTTCGAAGATCAAATTACTAATACTTCTGGTTCCGGAGATATAATGGTATAAGTGACGTAACCAAAAAACGCGTTGTTTTTTAGCGCTCAATTTTCTCAAAAATGGGTGAACCGATTCTAACAAAATTAGGCTCGTTTGAAGCTACTGTTGAGTCATTCATCAAGTTCGAAGATCAAATGACTATTATTTCTGGTTTCGGAGATATAATGGTATAAGTGGCGTAACCGACAAAACGCGTTATTTTTATCGCTCAATTTTCTCAGACATGCCTGAGCCAATTTTGACAAAATTGGACTAGTTTTGAAGCTAGTGTTGATCCATTGATTAATTTTATCGTAGATGGCTGAATCGATTTCATCACAGTTAGGCTCGTTTAGAAACTGGTTCCGGTGATATAATGGCAGAAATGACGCAAATGTCAAAACTCATTACCGCTCGTTTTTTTGTATATGGATTAATCGGTATCAATATTTTATGCTCGTTCGAGACTAAAATTGAGCTCTGTTCGATTTCGCAGATGATGTGAATCGACAAATTATTTTTTTTTCTATCCGTATAATTGTTCCAGATTATTATTGCTGATATTGTTGGTTTATGGAATGTTTCCGAATATGTGATATAAACGCTGAAGTATGCTTTTGTGAATTACCCGAATCAATTAGAATAAATTGATTTCAAAAAATGAGCCCGAATTAGTGTCCAAAATTATCTCAATCAACAGTAGGATCGTAGTGCTAGCCATCCAATAATTCTGTACTTACATACAAAAAAGCCAAATTCCACAAAAGGAATGTAATACCAAGACTTTGCTTACTTGCTTTGCTGGTGGTCAAGTAGATTAAATTAATCATGAATGTCTTTACCCAACGAATGAAAAAACAACGAGCCATCGAAGACGGTATATATTTGTATGGTATGAAATCACATATCAGATAGGAATCGATTAGCTCGGTACTATCTATGCACTGCGTATATGTATGATGCTTTAATATCACTGTGTGGTGCTATCTGCACTCATGTGAGGCGTGTGTGGATGTATCTAACCATTCAAGCAATATGTTTTCACATTCATGAATGATTTTTTTTCAAAAATTTGTTATCTTTCACAAAGCTTCGGAACGGTGGTCAATAATTTATAGTAACTTTTTTTAAAGCAACAAATGGTCAGAAAGACGTACTTTTTTACAAAATGATAGAGGTGTTTGCATTCGTGACCAATAAAATTTAAGTTGGATGAGATTTCAAATGGAATTCTATCAAATACTTTTTTGGTGACTAGTCTCAATAATGATTAGAATGTTAGCGAGTGGCACTTATCTTTATAATTTTTGAGAAATTATATACAAAGTGCAAAAAAATGGAGTGATCATCGACCGATTTGTCTGTACGAATAGAACGCAACTTCTGGAGGTATCAAGAATCGGCTGAATGTTAGTTATGTTAGATGTTCGGGGGACTGATAGATTCCATTTGACGTCGAGATCATCAAATGTATGTTTTTGTGCACTTCCTTTTCTCAGAGATGGCTGAACCGGTTTTGATGAACTTGAGCTCAAATGAAAAATCTGATCCTAAAGTTGATCTACATCCGATTTCTGGTTCCGAAATTACCTGACGATGTGTAAAATAATATAATATAACGAGCATAATGTCACTCAATTTTCTCGGAGATGGTTGAACTGATTTTCAGAAAAAATAGTTTCAAATGAAAGGGTTTACAAACCCATGGGAAATTTTTAAATTTTATCCGTATCCGACTTCCGGCTTCGGTTTCACAAGTATAATATGAGTAAAAAAATATCAATATCAAGAGTGAGTTTTCATAAGCAACGATTTATGAAAGCAAAGTTTTGGTGTTACATTATTATCGTAAATAATCATTGTATAGCTAGTGCTACAATCCTAATGACACGAATAATCCTTTCAGGTCGGGACACGAAAATGAGACAATTGACTTCTAAGACTAGAGCCTTATGCATTGAATCGCAAATCTGGGACGAATGGGAGAGAAATGAATTCACTGAAGGCTGTCTGTTAACTTTTACAATTTTCAGCTCTAAACTCACTTTGGCTAAATCGGTCTCCGGTTAAACATTCCGGAAGTGCTGAAAATAGTGTTAAAGAAATACTAAACTAGAACTAATGTCGATTTCTCAGAGATCCATTTTATTTTCAAAGTTAAGTATGAGAATAAAAAAATGTATCATGATTCCTGTAATTTCTGTAAAATTTAATCGTGATTCGACTTCCGGTTTCAGAGCTACAGATTGATGATCTTTAAAAACGGATTGATGATCCTGTGACGGAGCGAAATAGGTACGAAATATTCAAAATTGGTCTCAAAATTAATTCGTAGGTATTGTTAGTTGTTGGCTCGGATGACTCCACTATGGCTATTCAGGTCCACGAATCCCGGTTTCGGAAGCACCGAGAGTATTCGACCAAAAATTTTAGAATACAAATCACATCGATTTCCCGGTGTTGAGTAAATTCAATTTTCACAAGCTTCGACTTAAATTGGAGGCTGTATGTTTCCATTGACTGTTATTTGTTCCACTTCCGGTTCCGGAATGACAGGAAGTTTAGAAAATTGCTAACTGTTTCATATGTAAAGTAGCGGGAAAGGGATTGCATCTGCATGATTGGTCCCAAACCAATTCCAGTTTAAGGATCTTGTTAGTTGATGTGAAGGTAAACTCGTTTTGGCTGTTGCCGATTCCGAAAACATTGAAAATATTAGACAAATAACTGAATTAGTATCTATTTCACAGAGAAGACTCAGCTGATTTTTTACAAATTTGAATTCAAATGACCTTATTGGACCTTATAAACTGAACCGAATATTGTCACGTATTGTCAATGGTCTCTAAAGTGTGATAAATCAATGTTATTACACTATAGAATCTCTTCAGAATTCTTTGGAACAGAGAATCACTAAACAGGAACAAATCACCAAAGTCATTAACCACTTAGTATACGATTTTCACTGAAAACCGAAAATCATTTAAAGGGTAAACGTAAGAAGGAAAACAATCTTGAAACGGATCAGGGTCATTTCGCCGAAAGCCATTTCGCCGAAAGGGTTATTTCGCCGAATGACATTTCGCCGAATGACAATTCGCCGAATGGGTCACTTCGCCGAATGCCATTTCGCCGAAAGGGTCATTTCGCAGAATCCTGAAAACGTCTTGAAATCGTAATTAGAATTGATTTAAATTAAAGACAAACGAAAGATGATAGCGTTAACGCCCGTTTTGTTGACCTACCATTGTAGTTCCTAAGAAAACTTGTTGACTTTTAGCTACTAAGCATCTAAGGTGTATCTACCAGGCAAATGTAGGTGGTATTTTCCGTTTGTTAGGTGAAAATGAAAAAAAATATCTAATGCGGCTACGCCACATCGTTTTGGTTCATGTGCTGTCCGACCTCGCTACCGCTCGTTCGGACCTAACTAAAGCAAAGAAACATTGCTTTGAGTATTCCTGGCAAACGAGGCGGTTACAGGTTTGTATGCAAGAGGCCGCCGCTTCCGACGGCGGGTCGGCGGCCGACTCAGCTGGCGTCGGATCGGCGGCTTTGTGTCGCCGAGCCATCTTGGCTTCGGTTATGTGGCTGCGCCACATCAGTTATACAGATGACCTAACATGCATGAAATATGACTCTTTCGGCGAAATGACCCTTTCGACAAAATGACCCTTTCGGCGAAATGACCTATTCGACGAAACGACTTTCGGCGAAATGGCATTCGGCGAAACGACTTTCGACGAAATGGCTTTCGGCGATATGACCCGCTCTCTCTTGAAACTACTCTCGTTAACAAGACAGGGATCTGCTCCTCATTAATTGCAAGTGGAGCTGAGAGTGACATTTATTGTTCGTCATTGTGATGAATGTTAATTTAACGATACATAAAGTATTCCAAACTATTATATGCCCTATGGACAAAAAAGGTAAACTCCTAAATGACCAACAGAGCTTAAAATTGTCACGCATTCTCAATGAAAGAAATCAATCCAACAGCTTCATTTTCAATATTTTACTGTCTCATTTGTAAATGACCGACAACAGAACAAACGAAGAGAGACGAAGCATTTTCGTTTCTCATTGAAAAAAACTCTATTGTCAATGTCACTCTTTCCTCTATGACAATATGAAACCAATCTAACGTCTGCAGGGAGCATCAGCAGAATTTTAATTCTCATTCTTTCGTCGATGTATTGAAAATCTGTGACGCTAGGCTAAAAATGACAAATCGATGTAATTACATCCCAGAACCTCTTTGGAAACCAAAACTATTACATATTCGAGCACCGACAGGTAAGAGTCATTGTGAAACCTTTTTTTGTCAGTTTCGATTCTCAAAGCATCGGTTGAACACTGACACGGTGTTATACTATGGGATTTTCACTGAAAACAGCAACTGAAAGGGAAATGAAAGAAAGAACACAATTTCGAAACTACTATTCCGCTTATGTCATTGACTGAACGTTGATTTCTTTCTCATAGTTTGCGAGCGAAGCTGAGAGTGACATTAATTTCTCGTCATTTTCGTCTATGAAAATGACTTTTATTAGCTCTGATGACCAATATCTAAATCGGCCAGTGCATGCCGAAACATCTTTACGTTCGGCACGTCAGCTTAGCACTAGCTATACTTCGGTGTAAAAAAAAAGTATTCTGCCAATTGTAGAAACTTTATGTCTGCTTAGCGGTTTATTTGAACTACCTGGTAGCATAACAGTAAACTGTTATGTACTGCCGAGTCGAAGACGAAATATACCAGTTTATGTTGAACTGTTATGCTACCAATTTCAATTTCATACCGTCTTCTGAATGACAACTCGAAAATTGTTCGAAATCTCAAGAACTCATACTAGAACTATTCCGAAAAAGAAATTTCACATAGACGTTAATTAAAAAAATCGGTCGTTTCAGAGTGGTGCTTCTGATTGATAACGAGTCAAAAATATGGATATTGAATTAAGTAAAACGTTTCGATTATAAACATACAGACTAGTAGGATCAAATACTTATCCTAATTGATCAGAGGCATTTTTTGTCACTTTGCAGATTATTAGTAATTGATAGGGACAGAGAAACGACTGACGATAAGTTATTAATTTATAAATGTTAAATTTTCTTCCTTTGCTAGTTCCAGCAACGATTAATTTGAAGGTTTTCTCTACGAGTTTGAGCCAAATGGATAAGCCGAAACATCGGAAAAAACGAGCTGAAGTAAATTTTACTTACGTATGTTGATCATTACCTGTGATCTTCGCCGCTGTTTGCTGTTAGACGAACAAGGTTGTTCTGGAACGATTCTGTTGAGTTGATTTTTCATGAAAAAAAACCTTTTTCAGTTAAGTTTAAAGTCACCTTCGTTTATTCTAGATCATACGAAAACGTATTTATAAATAATTGGAATGCTTCTAATATTGATTTATATACAATTTTTTTTAGAGATGCGTTTCTGTAAAAAGATCTTACCAATCGTAAATAATACTTATTTGTAAAAAAATACCTCTAATGCTATCGGGGCAAATCTAAATTACAAATACTCTCACAAGTAGCCAATCGTGGAAATTCGTAGCGGACTTCAGATTCTTGACCTGTTTAGTGGCCTAAATTATGTGTTTTTTTTATTTTGTAATAAATGTGCAATGGAAAATGCGTTGCTATCGCGTGTATACTCCATACGAGAGGTGTATGATTTGTCGAGTTATTGAAGTGTGTTCACTGTTTGTTTTCATGCGAATTGTGATCACCGTGGGTCTTAGGATTATCAATTATTGTTAGTGGCACGGCATCCAGGTTTCGGATAATCTGGTGATTTTGTTCAGTTTTCATCGGTTTCTTCTCCAGGAGTACGCTAGTTACGTTGTTATACTCAACCCTTCCTAGCGCTTCCAGCAGTCTTCTCTGTTTCTTATTGCGTTCCTTCTGGAAGAACAACCGTATGTAGTACACTGGAAAGACGACACACTGGCCGGCCGGTTCCTCGGCGTCGATGTAAACTCCCCGTACCAATACTGAGTTTGAACAGTTCAGGAGAATGAGAAGCAGTAACGATACACTATGAGTTATCCAATCGCTGAGAAGTCGGTTATCTATGGAATGTGTTAGATTGAATCAATTGGGGCACTATGTATGTTTTTGGTCTGTTTACCTGGTAGAAAATAATGATCCAGTAAGGCCCACACTCCTCGCCAAACATTTATCGTACCAATAAAACTCAGGAAAAGGAAAAGATCAGCAATGATGACGCGCCATACTCCTGTTAATCGATCACACGCCCATCGCATTAGAGGTTGCAACGAAAAGGTAACGCCGGTTACACCGTAGCCTATCAACTGTAAACAGTGTAGTCAGTATAGGTGGAACTGTATTTGAATCTTTGCTGCTATAGACTTACCACTGAAGACCAGGCCGATAATGCTCGATCTTCTGGAAATAGCTTTAAATCCAACAACACCCATAACCCTCGCCAAACGAACACCACCAACGATCCGATGACCAGCACCGAAAACAAGCAATCTAGTACATACAGTCCAGGTTCCTTAGAGCTCTGGAATGAAAAAAAAAAAACGTGAATAAAATTATAGTTTTGGTGAACAAAGTTTTGCTTCTATATGTTTATAAGTTTAATGTATTTTATTTAATATATTCAAAAAACTGCACAGATTTCATGTATATTTTGGATAATGATCACGTGTAATCTCACCGGAGGGTCTATGGCTGTGGAAATCATCTGTAATGAAATTTAGGCAATCACGGAACTCTAGAAATCAATGTTTCACGGTGTAATTTTATAGATATATTCCATTTTTTCGGTTTCTTCCTCCGTTTTAACTCACTATAAATAATGGTTTTACGAACTCGTTTTTCTCCTGTTCAACACGATGCCAAACACATTGTGGGTTGTCAAAACAAAACATGTCTGTCTAAATATTGATGGGCTTAGAGGCACCATAATACCTTATGATCGAAAAAGAACCGGAATTTTCATTTTAAAATTCCCGGGCTTGTCCAATCGGTAAACTTTTATTCTCACAACGTTGGCAACACTTTTATACACATTCTGTTAAATTTTGACGCATATCGTACGATTAGTTTTTGTTTGGCGTCTATACAAAGAAGTTGAAAATTTTTCGTGTGGCGATTTTTATAATGGATGAAAATTTAGAACAACGTGCGTGCATCAAATTTTGTGTTGCAAATGGATTTAAGTGTTTCGAAACGTTGAAAATGTTAGAAAAGGCCTTTGGTGAATCGTGTCTAGGAAAAACACAGGCATACGAGTGGTATAAACGCTTCAAAGGTGGTCGTACAAGCTTGGATGATGATGAGATCCCTGGCCGCCCAACAACATCTGTTACTGAAGAAAACATTGAATCGGCGAAGTAAATTGTGTTGCAAAATCGTTCTGTACCGATTAGAGAGATTGCTGTGTTGTTGGGCATCTCTTATGGATCAGCCGAACACATTTTAACTGATGTTTTGGGTTTGAAACGCGTCGTTTCTCGGCTGGTGCCAAAAAAGCTGAATTTCATTCAAAAACAGCGTCGTGTTGATGTGGCCAAAGAGATGATTTCCAACGCAGATAGTGACCCCACATTCATCGAATGCATCATAACTGGTGATGAGGTGTGGATCTATGAATATGACGTCGAAAACCGCACAACAATCGACCGAATGGCGCTTCGAAGGCGAGCCGTTCTTCTAAATTTTCATCCATTATAAAAATCGCCACACGAAAATTTTTCAACTTCTTTGTATAGACGCCAAACAAAAACTAATCGTACGATATGCGTCAAAATTTGACAGAATGTGTATAAAAGTGTTGTTAACGTTGAGAGAATAAAAGTTTACCGATTGGACAAGCGCGGGAATTTTAAAATGGAAATTCCCGTTCTTTTTTGATCGTAAGGTATATTACATTTCTCCCCTTTCTAGTTTTTGAATCGAGTATTCGTCATTATAAACGGAATGCATTGATTTTTAATAATTGAAACTGTAATTCTGTTTTACTCGCATAAATTTGTTAAAATTAAGCACCGGTGAAGGAAATCTTTTGTAATTTGCCTTAATAAATTAACAGTTGAGAACAGTATGAAAGATTGAGTCTTCAGCATATAGCGATCAGTGGAACAAAGTGCTTCATTTTCTACTCATTCGCTAGTGCTCGATAGTGGGCGGTACGAAACACTGGCAATTACTGAGTTGAACGAAACATACTTTGGCGGATAACGCTAGAACGTAAATGTTTGACCAAATCAATTAAGCTGATTCGTACGGCACTGAGTGGATTGACCTCATGAGTTTGAAATAGCTGGCTCAAAATCCAGCTGAATGTGTTCTTTATTTGGTTATTTAGCATAATACTTTGTAGCGCAATATGAGGACCCGGTGTTCCATAATACATAACGTGTATTATCGAATACTTGTTTTGCCCTATTTACCCTCAACTAGATTTGATAAGAGCAAAACAAAACAAAACCTAGTCATTACATTCGTTTTGTGGAATTTGGCCTTTCGGTTTTAACAGACTTCGCAGCCGATTCATAGCGTACAGACTCATCGCATGGCTAGTACTACGATCTTACTGACACTAAGAATCCTTCCAGGTCGGGACTCGAACAACGCCCTACTTTCGTAATAATACTACGCACACTTTCGTAATTATACTGCACAATAGAATGAACAATTACACTCACAATAACTGATTGGTTACTAATCCCAACTCCAGACATGTGGAACATACCATTTGAGTCTTTCTGTTCTGATTGCTGTTCTTACTTTTTTTAAGCCATCTAAGAAAGTATTGTGGTCTTTGTTAGTAAATGTACAATTGAGATTCCTCAACCAATGAACATTACAATCTAATCTCCAGTTGGTCAACCTGAATAAGATGTGTGATGTTATCGATCAACTAGTGTCAAACCGGGAGTAAATCTGAAAATTAAATGACTGCTGTTGCTACTCAATAAATAAATATGTTATTCTACTTTCTCTTAAAGTGTGCGTTATCTATATTTGATGAATTAAATTTCTCAAATCTGAAGGTCGAGTTCACAACAAAGCTGCTCTGAATCATGGCACATGGCACCCGTGATTGCAATACAAGCAAAATATTAGTAATTTTCCATTGGCTTTGAAAACAAAGAAAAAAAAGTGATGAACTAAAAATTTAGTTGGAATGAAGTTGAAGCATGGCAATCAAACCATTGCATAAATAGCGACAATATATTCACCGTGACTACGCCATTGATATGTTTACTAATGAGTTAGGTTCAGTGGAAATTAGAATGCTCATAACAATTCAGTGAAGTTTTGGTCAAATCTTGCACGCTTCTACTGCATCCTGGAAAAGGAACCGCAATTGTGAAAAAAATATCACTTCGCTCAACTACTCGTTCAACTAAGTTCGCTCAATTAAAGAGAGAGAATTCAAGCATCCAAACCTTAAATGCAGCCTCGCTTTGCAAAAAAAGTATATCGCTGACACCAGTTCAGTGTCCGGCAGATGATGGCGAAAATGTCAATGAAAGATCGTGATTAAAAACAAATCGTCGGAGTAACTTTGCTATTATCATTTCAGGAAATTAAATACTTTTATTATTGATTGAATTATATTTTGCTGAAATAAAAGTTCTAAGTGGATATTACGATACGGTACGAAACTTGACCTTTTGTTTTGACAGACGGTACAGTAGTATGAGTAAAAACCCGGAAAATTTGGTTAAATCGCATGTTCATAGTATTTTGTTTGAATCTGTGAAGTTTCATTGTTATTTATAAAATAGGTCGAGCTGTCGATATAAGAAACTAGTCATGAACAATTTTTGCATACTTACAATCTCAATCCAGAGGCGTCCCATGGATCGATCACTAAAAATCTCGGAATTGCAAATATAATGGTGTTTTGAGTGATAAGAACCTTCAAGAAACGTCTGAGTACCCGAAGAAAGGAAGGGAGTAGTTGTAAAAGCGGTCCCATGGACAGTGAACAGCCAGGTGTTGAGTAGTACATTAGTTCAAGAATCGTCCAAACATATTAATTCGAGATGTCGTTTAAAAGTCATTTTTGTGCAAAAAACCCTTAAGAGTTCTGATTAACATGTTTACAAGGTGCGAAAAGCCCAAAACCGGAGTAAAAAATAAAATATTACTGCGAAAACCCGCGCCCGGAAACTTTAGACGAAATTGCTCACGAAAACGAGTTGCATTATGATGAGGAAACTTACATCAAGGCCGGCTTCCTTGGAATGTATATTTCGTTATCAACTGTATGTTCGAAGCTCTGAAAGATGTTCGCAAAAAGAAAGTAAAATTCGCAAAGAAGTTCTTGATCTGGTCGGAGATTTCAGTGCTCGCTTCATCTTGGAAGAAAGAAAGTATCTTGCCATTTATATAAAATAACAAAGAATAGAACTGGAAATTGATTTATTTTTTTGTCTTGATCGGGCCAGAAAAACCAGAAAGATCGGGAATCGAACCCAGGCGGGCAGCGTGAAAGGCATCGATTTACCTATCTCGCTATACTCGCTATCCCCATAGCATGATCTAGTATTCTGCCCCTATGCTCGAAATTTGTTGAAGTAGTACCGAGCTACGGAGTCAATTATGTGCCAAAAAGTATGAACCCACCAAATTCTATGATCTTCGGCCAACTGAAAAGTTCTGGCCAATTATGAAGACGGAACTTTGTAAACATCCCAAAGCTATTAAAATAGAGTTGAACTTGAGAAAAAATTAGGTAAAAACAACAAAAACACTGGAAAAATCGGTTGTACAAAATATGACCTACCCAGAAATCAAGTTCTCTTTTAAAGAAACTGATATATGTATATAAGTTCTTTAATAAAAGCCTTTATCAACTTCGCAAACACCCCAAAGCTATTAAAATAAAGTTGGGCTTGAGAAAAAATTGGGGAAAAACAACAAAATGAACTGGAAATCGGTTGTACAACGATGATTTACCCAAAAATAGATTTCTCTATTGAAGAAACTGATATATGTATACTTGTTCATAATAAACCGAGAAGTGGTTCAGTTTTTTTTATAAATAAGCAAATGAATAAATATTGAAGCTTTCGGATATAATACTTGTGGAAACTTATAATTCAAATCATAATATTGTTTGTTATAAAAAATCAAATTTTGTTTTCGAGTGAGGTCTTGAGTTAGTAACTTCAAGGTGTAAAATTCCGCAGAGGAACTTGACCTTATATTTCAACATACTTCATAGCTGATTCGATTGATTTGTTAGGGCTAGAAAAATCGTGTAAATTTACTGAGACCGATATATTCGAGCGTCAAAGATGACTCATTTTCACAGTTGATCTAACACATATTTGATGCATTGTTTTTTAAGTGTTGAATTACATACCTGCTTGAAATGCGGGGTATATTTGACACATATTTAAATCAACCTTGTAAAATTCTTCCATTTTACAAATTACGTTCTTTTGAATGGTGTGATATGTAGATTTGCGTCACCAGTAGAATTAAGATTTTTTTTGCAGTGTACAATTCTAATAAAATATTTTTTTTTGTGTTTGTTTAAACGAAAAGATCACAGAAATTCTTTGAAATTCTGATTATATATCAATAAATATTGTCGAAATCTATTGATTATTATAAGTAATTTAATATTTTTGATATATTTTTTTTATATTTCAGACTTTATGATCATCATACTAGGGTATTAAACACAAGTTCCTGGTAAGTGAAGTTATTTTAAAAAAAAGTAGATGGATTGAAAAAATTAACCAATAGTCATTCAAATATGACGTTCAATATGTGATTCATTATACATATCATGTAAAAATGTTTTGTTTCTTTTGATAATATTTAATAGATAGTAAGCTGTTCCACAATACGTAGTAAGATTTTTTCACAAGAAATGCGACAACTTTAGAGTAGATATCAGAAATCAAAAACATGACAGTATACTGTTCACTCATATACCTGAAAGAACTGAAATTATCGTATTTTGAGAAAGCTAAAATTAGGTTCGTAAAATGCGTGAAAGTAGCTTCAAAGAGACAAAAAAAATGTTGATAACTGACGCCAAAACAGGGTGGATATGCATGAGGATCGCTAATGTTCTAGAACGATTTTCCCGGATGAATCAACTATTGTCAACAATCCTTTATTATGGTGCTTATCCTAAAAGCCGTTACAGTGAAATTCTTTGAAAAACTTTTACTTGATTCTTGAATGAATACAAGCAGCGATGCCAACTTTACGGATTTTGCATTATTTCTCCAGAAATCTCCAGATTTCGCTTCATTTTTTCAGATACCTACGGGAAATAATTAAATCGCGCATTTCTTCTGATAACAGCCAATAATCCATCTGTCAAAATAGTGACAGTGATTGAAAAGAAAATATTTTATCTACGTTTGGTGTTGAATCAATACTTCAGAAATTTCACTTCAAAGTGGAAACCAAATCTACGGATTTGACCTCAGGGAAAAGTGACATCACTGAATACAAGTAAGTTCGTTTGGGCATCAACTAACAAGAATTATTAATTGTAATGGTGGTGATAAAAGTATTCAGGATTTTTACATGTTTTGTATAGCGACTTTAAAAGGTGGTTTGACACGACTCTATGATTTCTGAACCGGAAGTCGGATCCGGACAAAATTGATAGGATTGAATTAATAGTAATCTATGGGACCTGGGAGATTTCAATCGAGTTTAGGTTTTAAAAATTCGATTCAGTCACTCAATTTTGGAGTCTTTGACCACTATTCATAGTACTTCGGGAATTGTTCTATTGAGCACCAATGTGACCAATGGTGTTTGGTTTGGTCATATATCGTTATGACATCCAGGCTACCCTCGACATCTCAGAGCTAAGGCAGTGTGTCTTATTAAATATATTATTAAATAAAAAAAATGACTCCCAAGTCAAGGTGTATTTCCGTACCTACCTCGACAGAATTTCAACAAACGAGTTGGAAAATCGGCTCGTCTCCGATGAGCTCGAATCTACGTTATCTAATCATAATTCCTTTGATATTGTCACATATCGTAAACCAAACCTACAAACTGGGACCTAAACGAAGACTTCACGTTTAGAGTTTACGAGTTGGTGCCCGTGTCCAATTATAAAACCCCCTGATCGACTTGGATAATGTTATCGATGAGAAGAATTAAATCATAGTTGCAGCATATTAAGAATCTTGTCCCATTCAAAATGATTTCAGTATTAAGAGAGCTTGCATTGCTTTCGGTCATTGAAGACGAACTTGTGAAAAATCATGGGAGCTTTACATTGGATCCATAATGCTATAATTAGACTAATACGCTAATATAGATGCCTTTTATGGTGGCAGAAAGACGAAACTTAAGGGGCGGGTACGGTATAACACTTTTGAAAAATCATTCAAAATTTATTATTTTCTTTGTATTTTCTTATAGTAAAACATTTCTTGAATTTTCTGTGAAATTTTCATGCCTATCGGAACAAAACTCAGCAAGTTGTTGGCCTTTATCTTTACTTATCTCATACTGCGAAGAAGTTAGACCTCGACACGCAGGCCCAAGATTTCTGCTTCGGTTGACTGGACAAAACATTCTTGAAATGTTTCATTATAATAAATTATAAAAGAAAACATATGATTTTTTGAAAATGTTAGACCCTGCGGGCTCCCTGGAGTAATAAATTGTTTCCATTGATTTTATAGACAAAAACCTGTTTTAATCCACCTAGTGGTGTAATGACGCCTTTATCATACTATCACATATAATACTGTGGTATTCCTCAAAATAAGTTTCTTCGATTCTTGAGAGAATAACCGAAATCGGTTTGTTTGGCCGTCTACTGACAAAAACTTACAATTGGAGAAGATTTGAGGTCGATCTAGATTTTTTTAAACGTTTTTTGCCTTTTTAACACACTTTATTCTATATTTCCGGATCCGGATGAAATTCAGTAATTCCGTATGGAACCACAGTACCTTTCATTTGCAACCTACGTTTGTGAAAATCGGTTCAGCCATCTCCGAGAAAAGTTAGTGCAAAAAAACGTTACATACACACATACGCAGAGACACATACACACAGACATTTTACGTACTCGACGAATTGAGTCGAATGATATATGACACTCGGCCCTCCGGGCCTTTGTTCAAAAGTCGATTTGCACAGTGATTGCATAACCTTTCTATATGAGAAAGGCAAAAACTTTGAACGAGTTGTTCCCGAAAGCAGATTTTGAAAGTCCGTGTCCATCGTTACATTGTTTGTTACTTTGGGTAGATTTTACAGCTACAAAATGGCCGATTTTTTCGTGGATAATTGTAGTTTTTACTTTGATCAACCACAAAAAATAAAAAATCGAACAGAAACGTTGGGGTCTCAGAGAAACTTCTACTCTAACTATGCTGCTTTGATTTGTCCACTTCTGATTAGTGGGCACTGCAAATCATGATTTTCAAAAAGCGTCCTCAAAAATACCTCTTCACCGACTTATTTCTTAATATTTTTCCACGAATGCTTTTTAACATGCAAAACATTTGAATTTATTTGTTGAACGATAATTCTGAGAAAAAAACTCGCAAAACTGTTGATTTTTTTCATCGTTTCGAAAATAGTGATATTTTTGGAAATGGATGGGTTGATGAGTTGGTTGGAGCCTGGTGTAATGATAAATTTCGATGGGCCTGAACCCAGCTTTACCACTGTCAACTAGTTGGATAAAGCACAAGATTCGTTCTTGGGCTGCATCCTCACATGTCAAAAGGTCTACTACATTTTTTCAAGCATCATTACAGTATTCTGGTCAGAGCTCTGACTGGACATTGCAAACTCAACGATCACATGGCTACTATTCAGCACGCTGAATATTATTCGTGTAATTTGTGTAAATGAGATTACGAGACTTCATACCGTGTGACATCAAATTGCCCTGCATTGACGCAACTATGTATCCGGGTTTTTGGTTCTCCATACATGGTTGAATCTGTGTATAGGGAACTAAAATTGAAGGATATTCTATCGTTTCTCATCCAATGTTGTAAGGAGCTATAGTCAGACGGATTCATCGTTCTCCCTGGAGTGAATGAATCCTTTCTGCATTGACCTTAAAAGGTTTTAGCAAATTGTTTGACATCCCTCATGTAGTACCGAATTTACTTCTGCTCATAAATATCGCGAATCGTTCTGCATACTTCCAGGGAAGCAGAATGGTGTCGCTTTTGTAAAATCTTTAAATCTTCTCGGGGGTTGGAAGTTTTATTAATTGTGCAGTTTGGCACCTGTAATTATTTCGGGATGCAGAATGATTTGTTTCTTTTTGTGTTGTGTTGTCGTATGTTCGAGCCCTGACCTGGAAGGATTCTTAGTGTCAATAGCTTAGCTAGTTACCAATAGTTGTACTAGCCATCCAATGATTCTGTACGCTATGAATTGGCTGTGAAGTCTGTTGAAACAGAAAGGCCAAATTTCACGAAAGGAATGTAATGCCAAGACTTTGCTTTGCTTTTGTCCTCTCATCCTACCCTTTAGACAATACCTTTCAAATAACTAGAGGAACGAGCCACTAGAGCTGATTTGTTCTGATTCCTGATGGAACTATAAGAGATTTCCATCGAATCTTGATTTATAAAAATTGGTTTAATCATCGGTAGTTAGGGATCTGCATATCTGGGATTATTTTTGGTTGTACATCGTTATGATTCGCAAATATTATCGATTTAATGCTAAATCTAAGAATCCAAACAATAAATCGATTAGATTTTCTCTCGCTGTTAGATTAGATTTGCGTCGGGAATATGACATCGGAAAAATTTTGGCCTTTATAAAAACGTGCTCGATTGTTTAAAGTCCTACATCAAACATTGTCATATTAAAAGCATTTTAAAGTTACACTAACGGTTTGAACTTTCGAACAGGTTTACCGTTTTTAGGAGCTGTTCCCAACGGTACCAAATTAATATAATTTACCACCGCGTCGATTTTCAAAGTAAAAAGACATCGGTTGTCTGAGGAAACCGTTTTATTGTAATATAAATAGCAACACTTACCGACACTTTGAAATATGTTGGAACATCGAAATACTCTCTGCAAAGATCATTGACGACCACGAACGGTGATGCGGAAATGTTTCGTAGGCCTTTCAGTAGTGCCATCGCCAGTGCACAACTGAGCGTTATCAACACAACGTACAGCACATCATGCGTCGTATACAGATTAATCATTTCCCATCCTCCGCGCCACGCATTTACGCATACCGTGCCGTAGATTTCGGTGTACACTCGTGAGCCAATGTAGTACAGCAGTCGATGCCGATCGGGGTTAAGGTGTCGCCGGAACGTCGGTTGTAAGACATGAAACAAGAAGTGTCCCACTACGCCGAGACCTAGCGATATAATAAGACTAGTGGCATAATCCGATGGGTAGATGTAATCTGTCATTAAATTCCAGGTACCGCGCCAATAGGCCACCACTAATGGCCCGATGATGAACGATGCATATAGGTTATCGATCAACTCGAGCAGTATCCCGTGCCAGGTGCCAGACTTCGCATTGATGAGGCCATCCTCTATACCAACTATGCTCCCACGCATAATGCTTAAGTTGAGGCCGTTTGAATGATTTCTTCATACAAACACTATTTTCGCGCAATTTTATCACTCAAACACTTTTTTCTCTATCGTAATTCAAGCGATCAGGAGATTAACACTAGAACGGAGGAGAACAGTTCACTTTTGACAGTCCGACCACCGTTCTTGATAGGTCTGCCTGTGTCGGTTCATTTCCTGATCGTCAGTTTCTGTAGCACTTTTTGTTATCACTAGGGTTAAAGCGGAACAACACGGCACTCATATTTGCATTAAGCTTCAAACAAACGGTCGGCGAGCGGTGGGATTTTTTCGGGATGGATGCTGCATGCAGGTTGCTTCTAGTTTCAGATCTGCGATACACTCATTTTCCGACTGAGGTATGCACAACAGTGGCAATATCTATTTATATGCAGATAATTTTATACCAAGCTTCATTGCACGCTGATAAGAGATTTCAATAATTAAAATATGGACAGTCCGATTGTTCTGAGGGTGGCTCAAACAATATGCGTCTTTAAATTTCGTTGGAAAGTTCTTGGAAGGGTTAAAGATTCAACGTATTGTTCACTATATGTTACTCAATTCATACTAGAAATATAATAACTGTCGTTAAAAATCTAAAAAAAAATAATTCAACGCTTCACATTAAGACATTGAATTATTTTAAGACATACTTTAGAATGAAAGTCGTTTGAAAACAAATATAATCCAATAACATCAGCCAATAAAGTGTTTTGTTTAGGAAATTAGTAAAATTGATAAGAGAACCATTTAATGCAATTCAAATTTAAAAGTATTGAACCTCCATGAATGATTTAATATTTATTTATTTAATATTTATTTATTTATTTATTTGTCTTCGAGTTAAAAAAATAATTTCGCACAGACTTAGACTTATACTAATTCAATC
This sequence comes from Malaya genurostris, assembly GCF_030247185.1. Classification (NCBI taxonomy): domain Eukaryota; kingdom Metazoa; phylum Arthropoda; class Insecta; order Diptera; family Culicidae; genus Malaya; species Malaya genurostris. The sequence goes on along the minus strand of NC_080571.1, from coordinate 218,082,422 downwards.
CTAATCTTATTCTTTGTTTGAAAGTCTCTTTGCTAATATTAAAATCAAATAAATTAAAAACGCTATTGGATTGTTGACAGCAAACGTGCAGTGGATTTTTTTGGCCGTACTGCGTTCTATGAACTGATGATCGGAAGAAATCCTTTCGGTGTAGCAATCTGCTTGGAACGTTGATATCCAATTTAGCTAGAAGAGCATCACAGTCAATGTTGTTTGAGAGCAAGTCGAACACGAAAAGTTACTGTAGGAAGATTCGCCTATCACGTAAACTGATGAGAGCGCAGCGATGTTCATAAGAAGGTAGTTGTAAACGATTTTGCCAAGGAAGTCGTCTAAGAGCAAATCTCATAAAGCTCTTTTGAACACGTTCGATACGATCGATATGAATGGAGTGATACGGGGACCACACAATAACTCCGTACTCAAGGATGCTCCGAACCAGGGAAATGTAAAGTGTCTTTAGACTATAAACGTCTGTGAAGTCTCGAGTTACACGTTTGATTAGCCCCAGTACTGCAAATGCCTTAGCAGTAATCGTTGAGTAGTGTTCCGTAAAACGAAGCTTGCAATCGAGAATGATACCTAGATCCTTAACAGATGATACTCGTACAACTGGGATGGTGTTCATAGCGTACTCAAACACAATATGCGAGCGTATACGGGAAAACGTAATAACATTTGATTTTTCTATATTCACCTTCAAAATTTCTAGATCGTCAGAGTACATGGTATTAAAAGACGTTAGTCTATCACATAGGTCGTTGATAAAGAGCACAAATAGTAGTGGCCCAAGATGACTTTCTTGGGGTACTCCAGATGTGATAATGAAACTGCTTGAAAACGAAGAATCAAGTCGAACAGATGCACTATGATTTGTAAGGTATGAAAAAATCTAAGAGGTTAGCCAGTTTGGGAAGCCATTTCGTTTCAATTTCTCAACAGCAAGTAGATGTGGTACGCAGTCAAAAGCTTTCGAAAAGTCAACATATATCGCGTCGATCTGTTTAGTTTTTCCATTTTGCTAACAAGCGTCGACACATAACTCATCAGATTCGTTGTGGCCGAACGTTTTTTGATAAAACCGTGTTGGGCCGATGATATTATGTTTTTAACTGCCGGATACAGAATTCCTAGCAGCATACTTTCAAAAACTTTGGGAATGCAGCTCAGAATTGAAATTCCTCTGTAGTTAGTGACATTATGAACGTTACCGTTTTTGTGTATTGGTAAAATCAAAGCCTTCTTCCACTGCGTCGGAAAAGTATTCTCAGCAAGCGATCGATTGAAAAGTACGGACACAGGTAATGCCAACGACGATGAACATTGTTTGACGATCGACGGCTTGAGTCCATCCGGACCGGCTCCCTTTGTACTGTCAAGAGTACAAAAATGTTCGTACACTTCACGTTCAGTGAAAGATATCCTAGGTATATTCATGTTGTATGTCGGCAAACTACTCAGGTACTGTTCCGACAAAGGTGGTGAGTTATTACTTAGCACACTTTGAAAGAAAGACGCGATTAGATTTGCTGACTCCTCGGCTGACGATGAGTATTGTCCCTGATAGTTGACACATTCCGGAAATCCACGGCTAGTTGTTTTATTACGCACGAAATTCCAAAACAGCTTGGGATCATCCTTCAGACAGTTCTTAATATGAGGTACGTATGAACGGAAACACGAATTATTCAAAACCTCAAATTGACGCTCTAAGTCATTTCATTTAACTGGTATACATGTATTCGTGTATCCGAAATAATAATACATTCATTTACTTCCAATTACAAGGGAAACTACCCGAAAATTGAGCACAGGTCTCTGACTAAATAAATCATATACAAAATAGAGTATATTTTACGTGAGATTAACGATTGATGTTGAACTTTTGAGGCTCGCCAGTAACTCCATATGAACTGATAACACACCGATGAGTCGAAAACGAAACCTAAAACCTTTTTTTTTAAATCAGTGGTTTAATAATGCTTTGGTCATCATCGTTTGTATGAGAAATCATAGCGAGATAAATTTTAGAATTTACGACCGCTACACCAGGTAATTCCGGTACAGGAACACGGAACGGGTATAGACAAAGTAAGCATCTAAGGCCATCAACTAATAAGACCTATGTGTTGAAATGATTTTGGAGATTTTTTATTTGCACCGTTGTTTGAATGACGGTTTGATATTTTTAACAGTCATCATGTACCGGAACCAAAGATCGGATCCGAATAAAATTTAACAACTATCTGCGTGATCTCAACCCCTTTTCTTATTTGGTCATCAACTAATAAGATATGCCAACTTGAATTTATCAGCTAACCACCTTGCAGTTTCGAATTTTGGAAGTTGGGTACGCATTAAAGGTAATAATCGTCAATGAGACTAAAATCTTTCGTTTGAATATACATTAAAAATCGGTTCTGCCATCTCTGAAAAATCGAAGTTCCATTTTGAAGTTTGTTAACACTACTTCCGACCACTCCGGAATCGCAACTGGAGAAAAGGTTCACCAAAGCCGGTTCGTTTAGCCTATGACAAACATAAACTGTAAATCAGATTGATTTTTATCTCAATTTCAAAGCGTTTTTACGCAATTTGTATCAACACTTAATAACTATTTGAAATTCTCTCATCACTCTATAGTACTGAAACACTCATCAAACTATAGTGCTGAGACCGAGGATCGAATCCAAATAAAATTTCTCATCTGTGGTACTGTGGAACCTCTGACTTTCTAAAAATCGGTTCTGCCGTCTCTGAGAAATGAAAGTTCCGTTTTGGCGTTTTTGACCATTATTCCGGTATTTCCTAAACCGGAAACTGGAGAATACAATAGCTAAAGTCGGTTTGTTCTTCCATCAACTAACAGGATCTTCATATTGGAATAGTTTTTGACAGAGATTGAAAGAGGTTCTACGTTTACATGATCACTTTGGATGAGAATTTGAATGTTTAACACTCATCGCTCTATGCGATACTATACCAATAGAATTCTAGAACCTTTTGTTTGAATATAAGTTTATGAAAACTGAATTAATCATTTTCGGAAAAATCGAACCACAATTTCTAGTACATACATCCGGAATCGGAGACTAGGAACCGGTATTACTGAAGTGAGATTATTTCGTTATCAGTCGTCAAGTTCAGCAAAGTAGATATATTTATTGACCGATTTCAAGGAACTATCTTCTCTCTGATAACAACTCAGATAAAAACCCTGGTTTAATCCTCCTTGTGGTCAAATGTAATAATTTTATCTCATATTGCTCATATTCTTATATAAAACAATGTGGTATTCTTCAACATTTTTTTTATTTAATTAGTATACTACTACTATTGAAACTCCCACCCTTGGAAATTTTGGCATCGTACATTGAACGACTAATCGAGATTTCATAATCGTCGTGTATTTCCTGAGCCTGAAATGGCATCCGAACAATATTCAAGAGTTTTGTATGAGACCATAAGACTTTTCAGTTGAACCTAAGTTTGGGAAAATCCGTCAAGTCATCTCTGAGAAAAGTGGGTTAGTTCCATTTTGGTGTACGAGACCACTGTTTCCAGTGTTTCCGGAATCGAAAACCGGAAGCCAGGATATTCGATATCGGTTCGCTTGACCGTCTGGAAAAGTTTTGAGCCTGGTTTAGAATTTTTTTCTTCGCAGCTTCAAGTGATGGTATAAAATTTTTAAAACTCTTTACACTGTAATTCCGGATTAAGAATTTGGATCCGGATAAAATTCAGGAGTTTTGTATGGGGCCATAAGACCTTTCAAAGCTTTGAAAAACATAACTGCGAAAATTGGTCATCTCTGAACAAAACCTGTTTTAATCCACCTAGTGGTGCAATGATGCCTTTCTCATATCAATCATACTATCATATATAGTACTGTGGTATTCTTCAAAATAATTTTCTTCGATTCTGAAAAGAATAACGGAAATCGGTTTGTTTGACCGTCTACTGATAAAAACTATTAATTGGAAAAGAATTGAGATCGATTTAGAAAACTTTTTACGGTTTTTCGCTCTTTTCAGTGATGGTATAAAATTTTTAGCACACTTTACCCTATGTTACCGGATCCGGAAGTCGGATCCGGATGAAATTCAGGAATTACGTATGGGACCACAGGACCTTCATTTGAACCTAAGTTTGTGAAAATCGGTCGCGCCATCTATGAGAAAAGTTAGAACACATATTTTGATTTTCTTGCACATTTTACCCCATAACTCCGGAACCGGATGTCGGATCCAAATAATATTCAGGTATTTTGTATGGAACCACAAGACTTTTCATTTGAATCTAAGTTTGTGAAAATCGGTTCAGCCATCTCTGAGAAAAGTTAGTGCACTTATTTTCACAATTTTTTGCACATTTTACCTCATAATTCCGGAACTGGAAGTCGGATCCATATAATATCCAGGAATTTTGTATGGTACAACGAGACCATTCATTTGAATCTAAGTTTGTGAAAATCGGTTCAGCCATCTCCAAGAAAAGTTAGTGCAAAAAAAAACGTTACATACACACATACGCACATACACACACAGACATTTTGCGAACTCGACGAACTGAGTCGAATGGTATATGACACTCGGCCCTCGGCTCAAAAGTCGGTTTTTACAGTGGTTGCATAACCTTTCTATATGGGAAAGGCAAAAAGAGTAAGTAATTTGAAATTCAAATTTTTTCACTGATCACCTCGTAACTCCGGAACCAGAAGTCGAATCGATATGAACTTCTGGAATTATGGCGTGTTAAGAAATTTTATTCGAATCTTAATTTGTTAAAATCGATTCAGCCGTCTCCAAGAAAAACTAGTGCACATGCATGGACTTTAAGACTTTTTATTTGAGTTTAAATTTATAAAAATCAGTTCAGCCATCCGAGAAAAGTAAGAACACCAAAATGTGACATACACACATACACACAGACATTTTGTGTACTCGACGTACTGATTCGAATGATATATGGCACTTCACTCTCTGGGCCTTGGTTCAAAAATCGGTTTTTACAGTGATTGTATATCTTTTCTCTGTGAGAAAGTTAAACACTCTTGTAATTGAAGTTGTTGCACTCATAACCCTTTAATTTATAAGCTGGAAGATAAAAATAAATTGGGGAATTTCTTTTAGGATCCTGGGATCTTTTATTTGAATCCAAGTTTGTAAAAAAAAGGTTCAGCTCTATCTGAGAAATTGAATCCATGTAATTTCGGATCTGTAAATCGAGGGTCAGGCAAAGATGTCACCCAGGAGCGACAGAACTGTCTTCGATGCTACGGGCTATTGTCAATTTGGACTGCTCCTATCTTATTAATGTTATACTCAGTAAAACTAATTGCCAATACATGTATTGGCATATACAGTTTCAGAACTCAAAGCAAGATAAAATATCGGTAATACATTCCAATGGGTAACACCTGTTTCGTAGAACCTCACAGGCATATCGTAATATCTTTATCTTATGGTCTTGTTGCACGCAAAATAACACAAATAGCTTTTATTAAAAAAAAAAATGGTGCATTTATTTTTAAGCACTATGGACATAACGATTATTTACTGTTATGTTTCATAATCAGAAATTCTCGATCAAATACATAATGTTGCCATTTGGCAAAATACTCAATTTGTCATTTCCTGAAGAAAAGAATGATTACATGCTGCAAATAACATAATATGTTTTGAGTATACTCTCATATTGCAGGAATAACTTTTTTTGTTTCGATAAAAAATAAAACTTAGGATCACAATCACTCAAATATGCTAAATACCAAAAAAGTCTGTGATTCGCATTTTTTATTTATACTCCTTACATCAACCAGAATGGTGTCTGTAGAAAAATATAGTCAGTTCCTAGAATAGTTCATTTTTTAAGAAAACAAAAGGCAGCAGTATGCATTTTGGGGTTACCAGTGCGCTGAACGAAATCGGTACTGTTTCCCAACCAGACACGCTCCAATCGAACCTATGCTCAAAACGATGATATACGGGAGAAAATTGTTTTCGCCAATTTCTCATTCCTATGTTTCTCCGCTTAGTTTAGACATTTTTCCATATGAGATGCTTTAAGCAGAGGTTTTGAGATTGTAGGACGATATTTGCAGCCTGGATTCTTGTTATGTCGGCTTGTTGAGGATGACACGAATTCCATTTTTAGTTTATTATTTTACCTGTGTGAACAGGTGCTGCATTAGAATTATTTTTAAATAACTGGCCTATAATTTTGTCGTGTTTTCTTCACGTTACTATTGTTTACCTACGTTCATGAAGATCATTACTAATTTGTCTCTTTGTAACTTTTTCTCCATTTCATCGACTTTTGAGTATTCATAGCTGCCGCAAAATACGATAATTTCGGTTCTTTTGCATAGGTTCACAAAAAACTGCCTGGGAACGACTAGTTGTCTTTACTATATTGGCAGGTATAAATACGATGATGTATTGGAGCAAAATACATAAACGAAACATAAATTTCTTTTTGAAAATTTTTTCTTCTAAATCGCTGTTTTCTTCATTTGACTTCGCGAAATCGACTCTCTCACTGGAAACTTTGAGCACTCGGAAAACAAAAACCGAATACAAGTTGTACACCGGACGGCGAAGCCCGGAAGGTTGGAAGATACAAAATACTTTATTTGACATATACAATTAGAGTGCAACATTCGAAACTCACTTCACTGTTCCGCGTAAAAACGTTATTACGCACAATCGCTTCAAATGCGCACAAATTCTGAATAAATACACTTTCCACTAAGAGTTTACGTCATTTTTATATATCGGTTTTGAAATTTATATATGGATATATCGTATAACTTGCAAAAAACAATTTGCAAGCAGTTTCAACAAGACTGCCCTTTTTAGCTTTTTAATGGATTGTTTTGCTTTGACACTTCTCATGAGTTTTTGGCTAATAAACTTGTTAATAAAACCAATTTCATTTTTTTAATAACAAAATTAGTTGTCAATAAAAATTTCGTGTTGGATTGAAATATTGCTGGTTTGTGTCCAGGATATTCGCCAACTAAACACATTCTCTAAAAATAAGAGTTTTTTTCAGTAAATTCCTAATTTTAATTAATTTTACAGTTATTTTGGAAATTTTGTTGTTAAAATCAACTAATTTAAAAACAGTAATACGAATTAGGCGCAGAGCTAATTTCGGTCGTTCCGTGTAGATCCGCTGAAGAAATTATTGCAGAGTTATAACATCAGTTGTAAATATCAGTGAACGCAACATAAAGGACAACAAACATAGCAAAGTCTTGACATTACATTCCTTTTATGGTATTTGACTTTTCTATTTCAACAGACTTCGCAGCAGATTCATAGCGTTTAGAATCATTGTATAGCTAGTACTAAGATCCTATTAACACAAAAAATCCTTCCAGGACCAGTACCAGTGAACCGACAACGAGGGAATTTGTTTAAAACAAAACATATAATGAATTGTTCTGGTTACACTGATACAGATTGAAGATGATCGGTGTAAAATTATTTAATTATTCAATAAGTAAAGATTTGTTTCATTACATGTTGTCTTCGTTTGCCAGCAAATTGTAGTAGTACGATCAGTGCTTTAAATTTTTACAGCATATTTCCATTATCCATACAAATGTAGGCGAAGTCTAACCGAGTACGGAACAATTTACCTGACGAACCATCAAAATAACCATTCTAGTGAATGTTGAAATGTTGAAATTCTCTGAATATTAAAGATTACAATGTAATCTGTGTGCGAAGTTGTATCTTGCAGCACAATAAAGGATCTGTTGTATATTTAAGATGTGAGGTCATAACCCTACCAAAATTGAAAAATACATTTCTTTTTGAAACTATAAATGTAACACGGGTTGCTTCTACGAAGTCGTTTCCCATTGTTCAAGGGCAGCTCAATGGCAAAGCAGTATGTATTACGGATGGGAACAATTTTCCAAGCACGGTGCAGAATTGAAAGAATCATTCGAATTCGATCTATAAGAACAAAGAAATTGGAAAGCGCACGATATGCATCAAAATGTAGGTTTGCACCCTGTCTTTGAACGTGCTAAATAACCTAATGACTGGCAACAAACAAGACGAATAAATTATAAAAAATATGTTATTTAGCACGTTCAGATGCAGGGTACAAACCTGCATTTTGATGCATTTCATGCGCACCTGCATTAGGGTGGGACAAGGTTGTATGGGAAAAAGATGAAAAGGTTTTTCTTTCGCTCCACCAAACTTTTACTGTTACTTTTGGGTTCCATAAGCACCATGCAAAATTTTAGCTCGATCGAAGAAATTATATTTTTGCGCCCAAGGTTTAAAGTTTGTATGGGATTTAGTATGGAGAAATTCACCTTTTACAAAAAAAAATCTTTTACAACTCTAAAAATCAGTGCGTATGTAATTTTTGTAGGAAATTTAACGAGGAAGAAAAACTTCGAAGACTTCAAAACAATCCGACATTTGTAAAAAAAAGTTATTAAAGAAAAACCAACACAAGGTCCAAACAATGGCTCATTCTTTAATATATCTGCCACCACTGCTGCTAGTGAAAGTAAAATGAGGTGACTTCCTTTTAATGTGCTATAACTATTGATCCGAGTTGTTTGATATCTTCACGATACTTACTCAGCAGAGAATGAAGCTTAGAAGAGTTTATATCTTCGCAAAGTTATAGGATTTGAGCTTATCTAAAGTATTGTAGAAGATTCCAAAACCCAATTTATTCAATTTAAAAAGTTAGACATTTTTGTGTCTTTACAGGGAATTTACGAGCCTAGCTTGTCACTTTAAAAAAAATTCTCATAACACGCTGAGAAACTTTTGTGAAGACATCAAACAACTCAAATCAATCGTTATGGAATAATAAAACAAAACAAAATCATATTACCACCACTAGCAGTAGTGGTGCTAGATGTCTTAAGGAATGAGCCACTGTCCGAACCTTGTGCCGGTTTTCCTTTAATAACTTTTTCTACAACCGTCGGATTGTTTTGCGGTCTTCTAAAGTTTTTTTTTCCTCGTTAAATTTCCTACGAAAATAACATATGCCATGATTTTTAGAGTTCATAGGTTGACCTCCAGCTGATTTTTTTTAAAGTGAACTTCTCCATACTAAATTCCATACAAACTTTAAACCTCGGGCGCGAAAATATAGTTTCTCCGATCGAGCGAAAATTTTGCATGGTGCTTATGGGACTCAAAAGGAATAGGAAAAGTTTGGTGGAGTTGAAATCGATATTTTGTCCCACCCTAACCTGCATATTCTTTCAGATTGAGTATTGAAAATGAATTAAACTCTGGTTGAATTCGATATCGGCTCGAGTTGGTGGTTCCGATATCGGCCCGAGCTAGTTGTCGTATGTTCAAGCCCCGACCTGGAAGGATTCTTAGTGTCAGTTAGAGCCATGCAATGGTTCTGTACGCTTTGAATTGGCTGCGAAGTCTATTTGAACAGAAGGTATAACATAAAGTCGAAAATTAGATTTTGGCCGGAGACGTCAGGATAGACTTCGGTGCAAAAAAGTGCGTAGTAAATAGCAATGACTTTACGTCTTATTTGCGGGTTATGTTGATCCGCGAGGTGGCATTAGTAGTCTAACAAAATCTTCTAATGCACTGATAAGCTGAATACGAAACGTAAAAAAAAATTAACATTGTTTTTTTAACGCCACCCTCTGCTGATGAGACAGGTGATCTAATAATATTTCAACTGAAGAGTGTTTCGTGTGAGCGTGGAATGTTCTGTACAACTACGCAATCGAACTGTATTGAAAAACGGTTGTTGTGCAGTATAGTGACGGTATTTCAGCCGGAACTTCTGAGGCGCCGTTTGACGAGTTTAATTCCGTGAAGTCATTCCATATGATACGGATGTCAATTGCTTTGTTCATTTTCTGGAAGATAAAAACCCAGTATGATTAGTAAAAACAAATACTGATTGTTGCATGTCAAAGGAGAAATGTAAAAATCACACTTTTTATGATAATGAAGTTATCTGATATTATTCTTCGTTCCAATCAGTTCAATGTGAGGGATGCCGACCAGTTAACGGAATCGAATCGGTTGATAACTGTGTTACCTGATGTATACAGTTTTTATATTTTTCTCCTGTTTCTAAATAAGATCACTTATCAAAATTGATCTCAATGTCCTAATCTAGCTCATATTGTTGTATCAGTATGCACTGCTAAAGCATCCAAATTTTGAATTCGATCTCACATTCTAGCATCTATCCCAATTATACGGTTTCACTACAACTATCATAAACAATGATGAGTCGATATACTTTTAAACTAACTGTTCATAATACTGGGATTTCCCACGAAATCTATTCCATTATCATTCAATGATTGATTTATCTGCTACAGAAATTGAATGTATGATTTTCCACGTTATTCCCACATTGAAACACGTTATCTTCACAAACATAAGTTTTGTAAAATCATTTTTCGGAAATGCTCGTAATCTTGGCATTTTTCTGTCAAAGAAAATGTAAATGTATCGTATCAATTCCTTATCAAGCAATTTTGTATGGCGGATTTCGTCGTATTGTACGGAGTGCATGCAGACGAAGAAAATAAATTATTTTGAATGTAATTTTGATACGGATGGAAATACGTTTCAGCTCAATGCGATTTATAGCATTTCAAAGCTAATCAATCGCTTTATAGCATTTCGAAGCTAATCAGCTAATCAGGTTGCATGTTAAAATTTACACTGAAGCTTGACACATAAATCAAAGGAACAGCGATCTCCTAAATCTACATATGTTGATATATTGATGCAAATATTTCTCGAAATTGATAAGTTCATGTAGAATCTTTCCGTGCATCGATTTCATGTGCATTTGCCTGATTCGTGTTTAGATTTTTCCACTTCTGGAGTTATTGACCTTTTCGCTATCCGGAATAAGATACTATCTTCAAAATTGCTGATGATGAATTATTAGTGAATACAAGTTTTTACTACTTGCTCAAATTAAAACTTAGTTAGACCTTGATTTTTTGTAACTGGGTGAAACCTCCACTATCTATGACGTTTTAAAAAAATTGATTCTTTTTAAATTATTATTGGTAATATAAGAAGTAGATGTGAATTTGATTTCAAAATCTCATATTCAGATCAGATTTCCGGTATCGGAACAGCCAAGTAAATTTATATGGCCATAAACTAAGAAGAGTTATATATTGAATCAGTTTTAATGATTTTTTAAGTATTTTACATCGTTATTTTCATTGACGACTATGAATAATTCCGGAAGTCGGTTCGAGATAAAATTTGATGATGACTAATGAGAGGATACGCTTAAGTTTGCGAAAATCGGTTCAACTATTCTAGAGAAATCGTAGATAGTTCCGTATTTTTGGAGTTTTCACCACTATTTCTAATACTTCCGGAATCGGAGGCGGCCAGTATAGTCAAAACCGGCTCATACGGTCGTCAATCAACAAGCTCGGCAGGGGGACGGGTATAGCATGATGGGTAAGTCGATGCCTTTCACGTAGCCTACCTGGGATCGATTCCTAACCCCGCGCATAGGGTCAGAAGGTTTTTCTGGCCCGAAGAGGTGAATGACCTCAAGGTTAAAGCCTCTCTAATAAAAACAAAAAAAACAAGCTCGACATATAAGAACAGTTTTTGCTATAGTTTAACAGAGTTTTTAAGTTTGAAATCCTTAACACTCTCTCCTATGATTTCCAAACCGGAAGTCGAATCCGAATAGAATTGCATAGCAACCTATAATACCATAAGACCTTTAATTTAAGCCATAGGTTACGGAAATCAGTACTACCATTTAAGAGAATCCAAAATAAATTCCATTTTTCTGAAACTTTCGACAACTATGTTACTTCCGATACATCCTACAAAACCGACATAGTTGAACAGGTTTTAGTACTGTTTCACGAAATATCTAAGTTAGTTGGTACGTTGCCCTAAATGAAGATTTGAAATGGTTAACTCTCTTTGCTTAATGATTACGGAACCGGAAGACAGATCTTAGAAATTCTTAGCTTATTATTATTAATATCATTTATTTTACCCCGGCTTTAACCTTTTGGTCGTTCACCGGGGGAAATTCTTAGCTCTTATATTTGAGCCTAGGTTTATTAAAAAAACAACGATCCTACCGACTCCGGGAAATAGAAGTGGATCCATTTTGTAGTTTTTAACCTTCAGTGTACACTTCTCCAAAAAGCGTACAATTGGGGTGAGGGTAACCCTACGCGACTTTGATAGCATATAACTTTCTGTTTTTATTGGCTGATTTTGGAACTCTGTGATTGATATTTCAGCTATCTGGTTTGTCTTTCATCTATTTTCTTGAACCAATTCGAATGTTTACATGAACCGCATTTGAAGGCCGCTCTCACACTATTGAAAGAGATTGTTTGTTACTTCAAGAGATCAACTGAGCCTCGACTGAAGAGAAACGAGTGATGAACTGAATGCTGCCCGTTCGGGCCGTCAGCAAACATTGCGTGTGCCAGAGAGTGAAGTTTACTGCAGTAGAGAGATCTTCAGTGTGTTCCACATTCAGATTCAATTGAATTGAATGAAGTTTTACTGCACTGGTTTCATGTTGTAAAAAGAACAAACATAAAAACTCCTTAGTTCTTAGTCTCCAATTCCAGCCTTAAATAATCGACATAAATATATCTGTCTCGTTTTTTTGCAACGAAATTAAGCTTTTAAACTGTTGATTCCATAATCCTGAAAATCAAGATGTTGAATGAAAGTTTGCTAAGTTTCGCCTTCGCTATGTTTTAAAATGATTGACATAATAACAAATATGTGAAAAGCTTCGGTTATGAGAAATACTACTCTTATATATTTAACATCATACATACACTTTATGAACAGATCAATACTTTTCAATATGGTTGTCACCTAGTCTATCTGGCCATGATGCATCCAGTTGGTGTATCGATTCTGGTCTATTGACCTCAGAAGCACAATCAGTATCACATTGTGGATCGAAATGCTATTTGTTTTATTTTTACGCTTTCCATATTGTCGCGGAGTACTGACACTATAGCATTGGTTTGTGTTCTCGCAAATGACGTCGTTTTTATCGAGCACCTTATTTTAGTAAGTTTAGTTTTTTCCGACAACGTTAAAACGAAGGTTTGAAATTTTTAACACTCATCATAAAACTCGAACCGAAAGTCGGTTCCGGATATAATTGAATAGTCATCTATGGAACTAAAAGTCGTTTTTTAAATCCAAGTTTATGAAAATCAGTTAGGCCAAATTTGAGAAATCGAAGTGAATTCCGTGTTGTAGTTTTTCACCACAACATTCGGTACTTTCAGAAACGAAAACTTGAAAAACTTGATGTATCCAAAGTCGGGTTGACCAACAATCATGGCCAGATAGACTAGGTGACAAGCATATTGAAAAGTATTGACCTGTTCATAAAATGTATATATGATGTTAAATATATAAGAGTAGTATTTCTCATAACCGAAGCCTTCCACATATTTGTTATTATGTCAATCATTTAAAAACATAGCGAAGGCGAAACTTAGCAAACTTTCTTTCAACATCTTCCTTTTCAGGATTATGGAATCAACACTTTAAAAGCTTAATTTCCTTGCAAAAAACGAGACAGACTCATTTATGTCGATTATTTATGCTGGTAATGGAGACTAAGAACATAGAACTTGATCAAATTGGAATAGTTTAATATTTTGAAGAGTTTTTGCGTTCTTTGAATCGTCAAGACAATTTTAAGACCGGAATTCGGATTCGGATAAATCTAATAACCAACCATTCGAACCTGAGTTCCATTGTGCAATATTTGATCACTATTTCCGATACATTAGGAGACGGAACTGGGAACCGATATTTTTTTCTTTTTTACCCTGTATCTTCGGAACCGGATATCGGATTTAGATGGGAATCAAAAATTTTCTATGGGAAAATGAAATCTTCCATTTGAATCTAAGTTTGTACAAACTGATCCAACCATCTCCAAGGAAATTGAGCCCACATTTGTAATACATATTCATAAACACACCGTCCTTATAACGATCTCGTCGAGCTGAGTCGAATTCTGTATGACACTCGGCATTCCGGGCCTCGGTTGGAGAGTCGTTTTTCATATTGATTGCTTGGTAGCCATCTCGTAATAAATTCCATATTGGAGTTTATCAAGACTGTTCCTGGTACTTTTGGTACCAGAGATCATGACCAGTATATCTGAATTGAGTTTATTTGGTCGTCAACTATCAATCTCTTCAAACTAGAGAAATTTATTAATAAATTTTAAGGAATTCCAACACATAATTTATGTATTTTTTCAGTTTCACCCTGTTACTCCGGAACCGGAAGTCGGATTCAGATGGGAAATAAAAATGTTCTATGGGGAAATGAAATCAACCATTCGAATCTAAGTTTGTATAAAAACACCGTCATTTTACGATCCCGTCGAGCTGAGTCAAATGATATATGACACTCGGTATTCCTGGTCGCGCTCGGATTTCACAGTTATTACATAGTCCTTCTTTGTGAGATCTGTAAAACTGGAGACGGCTTGAATATCTCGAAACAGTGTAAATTGAAACCAAACTCCTAATGTGATGCTCTTGGTGAATGTGGAGGCAAACATTAGTATAGAATTCGATGCAAATATGTTTACGAATCGAAATGAAATCACTCATTGTTGATTTTTTTCTTAAATTGTGCTACAAATTGGCCTTGTAAAAAATAAAAAAAAATCACAAAGAGACACGTTATCAACTGAAGCTTCGGATTAGTTTTGATCTATTAGGATCTGCTCAGGTTGTTTTATCATTTATACGATTAATTCAAATTTTGATCATCAAACTCGACACAATCTTCCGTAGGTAATATATCTCTCCATTCATCGATGAAAAAGATCACTTATAATCTCGAAAATGTTAGTTTTTAAGCATTGCTAAACCATATGTTTTGTTTTCACTTGCTAAACAATGTATGTGACATACGGATATCTGCAAACGCAGTTGAAATCGTATGTATCTGCTTCCTCATTTACGTAGGTGCATATCTGGTACGACTGTCCCTATCATCACCATCAGAACAAACAACAAAAGTGTCAAGTACGCCATACAATTAGATTTAGCAAATTTACAATCGTCGCTGCCACACTAGGGTAGTGAACTGCGATCCAGTCTCCGAAAACTCTATCAACGTGCAAAATTATAATATAAATAAATCACTTAAAATTACGGTAACAACATTTCTAAATTGATTGATAATCGGATTAATAGCGCGTTAAAGTGTCAAGTCTGAGCAATATATTTGTGCTTTGTGCTTATATACGATCACAGGACACTGAACTAGATACCAAGTAGCGGTTAGATCACTCTTTTCATATGGTATCCATTACGATCTCATGAATTTCTTATTGTCAGGTAAGGGACGCGTTTCCAGCTCACGATTGAACATTCACAACTTTCGATGAAACTTTTTCGGTACAATTAACAACTATCAACAAATTTTACCCGCGACGATCCGTCGTCCGCGTTGTCTTTAGAGTAACTATCGTTATCCTCGAGTTGGGATCGTATGGAGACGAGAAGGTTGATCCGAATCAGTCGTAGATCAGAAAGAAACTGTTATCACTGGAATTATTCTAATCAGCAAATGGCCATACCGAGAACCGCGAGAGCGAGAAAGGATTAGTTTTAAGAATGGAACAAAAAGTACAAAGCACTATCAATCGCCACCGCATGCAAAGAGCATTCGTACCACTCGCCTCGTACGAATCCGGGGATCAGCGCTCGTCGGACCAGAATTCGCTTCAATTTAGTAAACCGACGCTTGGCCCGACCCTTACGGTCTGTTTCCATAGGTACGAGATTTGCAAATTACACAAATACTCTTACAAACAACCAGCGCAGCGGAATCTCGCGGAACTCTGCCCGATCTGCAGAGGTAATTTCACCTAAGCTCAACCGTTTGTTTTAGTACAACAGTTTGAAACGGTTGAGCGTTCCATAAAGCTTCTTGACGCTG
The DNA here is from genome assembly GCF_030247185.1 of Malaya genurostris. Classification (NCBI taxonomy): domain Eukaryota; kingdom Metazoa; phylum Arthropoda; class Insecta; order Diptera; family Culicidae; genus Malaya; species Malaya genurostris. The sequence continues at coordinate 218,066,430 of NC_080571.1, read as the reverse complement.
ATAGTGCTACACACGCTTCAATGAAATGCCGTGTGTTGTTTTTAAAATAGTCACGGCATAATAAGTTGTGTTGTTGATAGTAGGAAATTAGGTCTTGGGCTATTTTTCGGAAACATTTCCAGAAACGTGATTTGTCGCAGATAGTAATTGTTAGCTGACAGTTGAAATATCTCCGAGGCAACCCTTCGAATACCGTTGGTTTCGGTTCAGTTTTATGTACAGGATACGAACAATTCATTAAATTGTAGGTAACGATACTCGCATAGTATTACAATAATTTTTTGTTGCTGGATTCAAAGCATTTCAATAATTATTTATTCTACTCATTTTTTTTATTTAAATTTATTTTATTTTATAAACAATCGCGTTAACGATCTTATAAATCTGAAACAGAAGATATCATACTCCAAGTCATATTGAGGGTAGATCATCTTACAATTTCGTTTTAGTAAAAGAGGAACGGTTCTGAGCAAATTAATATGACTCAAAGTAACACGCTGTAAGTTTTCGCTAATGTTTCCTTGGTATTAAAACTATAAATGATTGAATAAAACCAATTAAATTAAATTCGAATGAATTTTGAGGAATGCTGAAGCAACCGGATGGATCGGGAAAGTAAAATCAATTAGCCAATATTGATCCTGGAGCTGAAAATAAAGGCGAATATGCAGTACCCATATATGCTGATCGCATCATGAACGTTGATGGTCGCGTAAGCAAATTCTTAAATCCGAACCCTACCTGTACCTGGCCATACAAACCGACTTCGGTTATATCAGTCCCTGGAATATGGTTACGGAAGTACCGGAAATAGGGAACAATCTCCAAACCGTAGCTCGCTCACTTTTATCTGTGATGGCTCAACTAAAAATTACTAACCGTCATTTAGAACGATGCAGCAGAAAAAAACGACTGAAATGTTCATACGTTTGACTCAAAAATATTTCGACTTGTAGGTATGCTAGTTTAGGTCATCTAGGAGTAAACTTGTTTCATCTACACCTTTTTGCCACTTTTGAACATAAACAAGTTGGAATTATTTAAAAAAAAAAAAAAAAAATATATATATATAAATATAAAGGGTGATTTTTTAAGAGCTTGAGAACTTTTTTAAACAATAAAACGCATAAAATTTGCAAAATCTCATCGGTTCTTTATTTTAAACGTTAGATTGGTACATGACATTTACTTTTTGAAGATAATTTCATTTAAATGTTGACCGCGGCTGCGTCTTAGGTAGTCCATTCGGAAAGTCCAATTTTGGGCAACTTTTTCGAGCATTTCGGCCGGAATAGCCCGAATTTCTTCGGAAATGTTGTCTTCCAAAGCTGGAATAGTTACTGGCTTATTTCTGTAGACTTTAGACTTGACGTAGCCCCACAAAAAATAGTCTAAAGGCGTCAAATCGCATGATCTTGGTGGCCAACTTACCGGTCCATTTCTTGAGATGAATTGTTCTCCGAAGTTTTCCCTCAAAATGGCCATAGAATCGCGAGCTGTGTGGCATGTAGCGCCATCTTGTTGAAACCACATGTCAACCAAGTTCAGTTCTTCCATTTTTGGCAACAAAAAGTTTGTTAGCATCGAACGATAGCGATCGCCATTCACTGTAACGTTGCGTCCAACAGCATCTTTGAAAAAATACGGTCCAATGATTCCACCAGCGTACAAACCACACCAAACAGTGCATTTTTCGGGATGCATGGGCAGTTCTTGAACGGCTTCTGGTTGCTCTTCACTCCAAATGCGGCAATTTTGCTTATTTACGTAGCCATTCAACCAGAAATGAGCCTCATCGCTGAACAAAATTTGTCGATAAAAAAGCGGATTTTCCGAATGGACCACCTAAGACGCAGCCGCGGTCAACATTTAAATGAGATTATCTTCAAAAAGTAAATGTCATGTACCAATCTAACGTTTAAAATAAAGAACCGATGAGATTTTGCAAATTTTATGCGTTTTATTGTTTAAAAAAGTTCTCAAGCTCTTAAAAAATCACCCTATATATATATATATACAGGGTGATTTTTTAAGAGCTTGAGAACTTTTTTAAACAATAAAACGCATAAAATTTGCAAAATCTCATCGGTTCTTTATTTTAAACGTTAGATTGGTACATGACATTTACTTTTTGAAGATAATTTCATTTAAATGTTGACCGCGGCTGCGTCTTAGGTGATCCATTCGGAAAGTCCAATTTTGGGCAACTTTTTCGAGCATTTCGGCCGGAATAGCCCGAATTTCTTCGGAAATGTTGTCTTCCAAAGCTGGAATAGTTACTGGCTTATTTCTGTAGACTTTAGACTTGACGTAGCCCCACAAAAAATAGTCTAAAGGCGTCAAATCGCATGATCTTGGTGGCCAACTTACCGGTCCATTTCTTGAGATGAATTGTTCTCCGAAGTTTTCCCTCAAAATGGCCATAGAATCGCGAGCTGTGTGGCATGTAGCGCCATCTTGTTGAAACCACATGTCAACCAAGTTCAGTTCTTCCATTTTTGGCAACAAAAAGTTTGTTAGCATCGAACGATAGCGATCGCCATTCACTGTAACGTTGCGTCCAACAGCATCTTTGAAAAAATACGGTCCAATGATTCCACCAGCGTACAAACCACACCAAACAGTGCATTTTTCGGGATGCATGGGCAGTTCTTGAACGGCTTCTGGTTGCTCTTCACTCCAAATGCGGCAATTTTGCTTATTTACGTAGCCATTCAACCAGAAATGAGCCTCATCGCTGAACAAAATTTGTCGATAAAAAAGCGGATTTTCTGCCAACTTTTCTAGGGTAATAAAATTCAATGATTTGCAAGCGTTGCTCGTTAGTAAGTCTATTCATGATGAAATGTCAAAGCATACTGAGCAAATAATAATGCATGAAAATCATAACCTCAAAAAATCTGAGCAAATACTAATGCATGAAAATCCTAACCTCAAAAAAATCACCTTTTATATATATATATATATATATATATATATATATATATATATATATATATATATATATATATATATATATATATATATATATATATATATATATATCTGTGTGTGTGTGTGTGTAACGTTTTTTTGCACTAACTTTTCTCGGAGATGGCTGAACCGTTTTTCACTTAACTTAAATTCAAATGAATGGTCTTGTGGTCTCATACAAAATTCCTGAATATTATTTGGATCCGACTTCCGGTTCCGGAGTTATGGGGTAAAATGAACAAAAAAATAAAAATATGTTTCTAACATTTCTCATAAATGACGCGACCGATTTTTACAAACTTAGGTTCAAATGAAAGGTCATGTGGTCCCATACGTAATTCCTGAATTTCATCTGGATCCGACTTCTGGCTCCGGAAATATAGGGTAAAGTGTGTTAAAAAAATTATATCATCACTGAAAAGGGCGAAAAACCGTAAAAAGTTTTCTAAATCGACCTCAAATCTTCTCCAATTGATAGTTTTTATCAGTAGACGGTCGAACAAACCGATGTCGGTTATTCTTTTAAGAATAGAAGAAAATTATTTTGAATTATTTAGCAACTCTGCTTGAGACTATTTGAATTATTTAAAATCCGGTTCTGTCAGTAAATCCTGTTTTTATCCATATCCAAAAACCTGTTTTTATCCATCTAGTGATGTGATGATGCCTTTCTGATGAGACTTCTCAGCTATATTACTGTGGTATTCTTGAAAAACTGGGAAGTTTGTTCGGACGTAAACTAGCATAGCCTAAATATCGAAATAATTTCGAGCCACAATTAGAATTTTTTTCATTTTTTTTTGCAGAATCGGTCTAAATGACGGTTTGAAATTTTAAACACACTATAGCTCCGGAATACTCTTTATTTGGGCCTTTTGTTTATGAAAATCGGTTGAATCATCTCGGAGCAAAGTGAGTGAGCTCCATTTTGGAGATTTTGATTTCAATTTCCAATACTTCCGGAACCGCATTCCGGGAAATGATACAGCCGTAGTCGGCTCGTATGATCAGCAACTGACATGACTTATACATTGGAAGTCGTCCTTTATGTTTCCGGTTCACAAAAAAGGCGACAAGTGCAATGTTGCTAATTACCGAGGAATTACTTGCTTGTGCGCATGTTCAAAACTGTTTGAGATCATTGTCAACGACATCTTGTTCGTCTGCTGCAGAAATTACATTGACACCCAGCAGCACGGATTTTTCCCTAATCGTTCCGTGTTGACGAATCTCTTACAGTTCACTTCGAACTGTATACGGAACATGGATTGTGGCTTGCAGACTGATGCGGTTTATATTGACCTTAAAGCGGCATTTGACCGGGTTGATCACGAAATTCTCCTAAAAGAATTAGAGGTACTTAGAATCTCTACACGAGGAGTTGCATGGTTTAAGTCTTACTTGACGAATCGCTTTGTTCTGATTAAAATTGGATCTTCGACTTCGGAGACCTCCACGAATCTTTCGGGAGTGCCTCAAGGTAGTATCCTTGGTCCGTTACTGTTCTCTATCTTCATTAATGATGTATCAACGCTGTTACCGCCGGAATGCCGTTTGTTCTATGCTGACGACACGAAACTTTTCAAAATTATTGAAAGTCTGTTAAATTGCCTGGAGTTGCAAAAAATGCTTGATACATTTCAAATATGGTGTACCAAGAATTTATTGAAATTGAGTATCGAAAAATGCAGTGTTATATCTTTTCATCGAAAAAGTGCACCAATAGTATTCGATTACAAAATCGCAGGACACACGCTAACGCGAACAGAACATGTGAAAAATCTCGGTGTGATTCTTGATCGCGAAATAACCTTCAAACTTCACTATGAAAATATTATTTGCAAAGCAAATCGGCAATTGGGATTCATATTTAAAATTTCCTCCGAGTTTCGCGATCCTTTGTGCATACGATCATTATACTGCTCGCTGGTACGGTCAGTGCTTGAGTCGAACGCGATTGTTTGGTGTCCATATCATTCAAATTGGATATTGAGGATTGAAGCAGTGCAACGCAAATTTGTGAGATACGCATTGAAACTTTTACCCTGAAACGACCCCATACAGCTACCGTCATATGAGGATCGTTGCCGTCTCTTAAGCATTGAACCCCTGGAATTAAGTAGGACATATGCTCAAGCTACATTCGCAGCGAAATTGTTTCTTGGTGCTGTTGATTGTCCCGCATTACTCGAACGTCTGAATATGTATGCTCCAGAAAGATCTCTTCGACAGCGTAATTTCTTGCTCCTTGAAACACAGTATACGGACAGCATGAGCCATTTAGATCCATATGTCGACAATTCCACGAGTTCGTTGAGTTTTTTGATTTTAATTTGTCGTCCAATTTGTTTTATCGTAAGCTACTTGACCTTTTTCGTGTTGTGTTTCATGATAATTTAGCCTAAGTTGAATGATTTTTAGTTTAGTTTACTTTATTCATTAAGACACCTATTGTCAGATGGATTATACAGCAACAAATAAATAAATAAATAAATAAAATAAACAGTTATGAGTCCAATTTAGAAGATAATCACCCTATTTTACCTTGTCGCTCTAGACGACGGTTAGAAATTTCAAACACTCATCACCCTGTACTTCTGGAACCGAAAGTTATATCTGTACCAAATTGTAACTAAATAATGTAAATTGTTTGCAACTTTGTAGAGGACCGAAAAACCTCTCATTTGAATCAAAATTTTAGCAAATCGGTTGAGCCATCTCGGAGAGAAGTTATTGAGTTCCGATTTGGAGGCTTTTGTCACTATATCCGTTACTTATGGAATCGTATTGCGGGCACCGGTACAGCCGACGTCGCACAGTGGTTCGGTTCAATTAAAACGTGGACATAATTCAGTAGCTGCCAAACCGTTCTTTTAATGCATATAGTTGCTTTTAAGAAATTATTTACAAATATATACCTCGTAATTTTTTTCTATCCCTAATTGTTTGACAAAAAATATAACCATAACTTTTTTTTCTGAAGAGATGGATTTTTTTTTCTTCTACAAATTTTTAGAACTATTTAAAATAATTTACTTTATATATGAAAAGTCTAGGTCGCACCGTTTCGGATATGCAAAGCGTTTTTATGGCAATCCCCTAAAATCAGTTTTTTTATTCATAACTTGTTTCGAGTTTTTTTATGCATACTTTCTTTGGAATAATTGAAGAATATTTTTGTTGAAGGTAGTGCATAGGTTTGTTGTTTCCTGGCAAAGTTATACAACATTTTACCTTTTTTTACCTATGATAAAACCTTACACCGAAGCGAAATATACAACTTTATGCAGCTGATTTTTACAAAATTTATAGGAAAAAATTTCGTATGACCAGCAACTTTCATGACCTACGCATTGGAACATTGGACGGCTTGACATTTCGCACACTTATCACACTGTAATTCCTATACCGGAGGTCAGATCCGAACTAAGGTCAGGAATTTCATAAAGGACCGTAAGACATTTAATTTTGAATCGAAGTGCAAAAAAATCGGTTGGGCCATCTCGGGGAAAAGCGTGTGAGTTCCGTTTTGTAGGTTCATTACTCATTCTTTTATAAACGCAAATTATAGAATTTGAAATTTTTTTCACTCATCACCCTGTAATTCGAATTGTAAATTTGTAAATTTTCTATAGTGGCTTTCATTTGAGCCTAAGTTTGTTGAATTTGGTTTAGCCATATGGAACAAAAATAAGTGCCAAATTCGTTCAATTTTACGCACATTTGTTATTGTAATTCCGGAACGGGAAGTCGGATCCATTCGAAATGAAAAATAAACTATGGGACTAGAGTGGCTTCATTTGAGACTAAGTTTGCTAAAATCAGATGAGGTTTCTCGGAGAAAAGTGAGGGCATAGTTTTGCCACATACATACAGACAGACGTCGAGCTGAATCGATTGGTATATGACCCTCGGCTCTCTGTTTTCACAGTGACTGACTTTCTTTATGAGAAAAGTAAAAAGCTTAGTTTTTCTGAAAGCACTGTTCATAACGTTCTTAAATCCACCCATACACGTTAGACAATAGCCAGAAAAGCTGGGAGCGGAACAAAAACGGATCTCAGGAACCACCAGAAGGATGCGAAGGTGAAGTAAATATTGCAGAATAAACCAGATCTTTCGGTATGTACTGTGGTTATCAAAATAGAAATGTCACAAACTTTCGTGCATACTTCGCACGCACCGGTAAGTAATAAAGTAGTTCAAAGGTGAAAAGTGTACCGAACCGTAATGATAAATAGAATGTGATGGCTAAAACCTGGACTCGCAAGTTGTATCGCGAATATTTGACGAATTTTTCCTGTGTGATAATGGACGATGAAACTTCAATATATTTTGGTTATTTGAATACCTACGAAATTCTTTTTTATGATTTTACATGTAATGAATTTATTGGATTAAAATTATTTACCGGCTCTATTAACAGAACCTGAGTAAGCTTATCTCGTTCCCGTTTTCTCGAGTAACACTCTTCCCAGCTTATATTATTATTGAACTTTGGATTAGAATTTATCAGTGGAAAAGTGGACCAGTTTGCAAAGTTTATAATCTAGTCGTTGAAACTTAATTTTACTGCCCAACCACGTGCAAGAGCTTAGTTGTGTTGATACCAAATATAAGAAACTTTCCACTCCACTAGCGAACTAGTACTGTGTCTGGATGAGTATATTTACATTTACATTTTACATATTTGTTTACACAACTGTGTCACGGCATGATGAACGGAAATGTTTCGACGCATTTGGCATGACTTAGTGGATTAAAATATCTTACCTTAATCCTGAACCGCGTTGGGAACTTGAATACAAATTCTTTATGATCCGTTACAATTAGAAATGGTGGAGCCAGAAGATTGCGGACCGATTTGAACAACACTAGCGGGACAATACAAATCGCGGAAACTGTCAGCGCTGGCCATAAATCGTAATCTGCAATGGAAAGAGAACAAAATATCTTTGTCATTAGTTTCCTTTGTCATGCCTTATCAAGATACAAAGGTAAGACGCACCTCTGGGAAGGAATGTTCCCATTAGATTTTGTCAAAAACTTTTTTTTTCAATTTAGTAAAATTTAAAGAAAAACTATAGTTATCGTAGAAAGCCATTACAGCTCAACTTTAGTAGCTATGGGTTAGCCACATACAGAGAAATACACTAGAAACAGTTATGTTAGATATCTACTAAAAACAACTGTGTTAGTTATCTTTTGATGCCGAATAAGATAAAATCCCAATCTCGCGTAGAAAATTGTCTAGACAATTGTTTCAATACACAACTTTCATTTTTTTCACACTGAATTATTTTTGCCCGCGCATATTTCAAATATGTTCCTAATTTGGTAAACTAGTTTTCGTGAATTGGCTGTAGCTTAAAAATGACGATCTGTTGCTGCATGCACCCGTTGCACATAAAAGTAATTAAGTATATACAATATGACTGTTGTGTGAAAACTTATATGTTTTCATCATTAAACATGGTTCGTAGAACTGATTTATAGCAAAAAATAGGTCAATTACTATTACCAGATATGGATTGGTACGTCAAAGAAAAATATGTTGATCTCCTTCAAGATTCAAGTGCCTGCATCTGTTTTTATAGCAGAAGTAGTTGCAATTCATTCTAATTTGGGTATCATCAATACAATAACCAATATTTCATCTGCACAGGTGACTTTGTTCAATTATGGCTGGAGGTCATTCGGAGTCTGAGACGTTTGACACAAATTAAGTGTCTGAAGTAGAGATAACTTTACATCTACTTAGCGTTTTATGTTGATTTGGTGAGTGGTGTAACAGCTCAACATGAGCTGCTATGCACAGATGAGTCGAAGGTGAAACTTAAATGAAAAGAATCATTTGTATTCTGTGCCGTGATAATTGGGAAAGTGACCGAGATAATTGGGAAAACCGAAATAAATCCGAGAATTTGGTTTTACCGGGAAAAAGCCGGGAATTTTAGTGCAAAGCCCGAGAAAATATTACTAACCCAAATCTGAGTAACGATTTTCAGCATCACGATTTTTCTGATTCAACAAATGAAAAAGAGCAGGCAATCCCCAATTTTGCATTTAAGCGAAAAGTTCAAAAACAACTTATTGTCCCACACAGGTTCTATGTTAAACAATCCATTGCCAACACCCCTTGTCTCGTCCAACAATTTTTAAGGTTTCGATTTTGATAATGAAAAATAAAGATAATTTGGATGCTTCTGCAGGATTTCTGAAAAAATTCAGAATAACTATGCAAAATTATTGGCAAAAGCTACATCGGGAAGATGTTGAATAAAATTTAAAAAAATTTTAGGATCCTTCATGATTGGGTGTAAAGAAACCTTAGAGATGATTTGTTCAGTGAATCTATGTTCAATTTCCTTGTAAAGGTTATCAACTAAGGATTTCATAGTAAGTTCAGAAGAATGTGGATATTGATGTAGCCGAAAAAGTAGACGAAGATTGTCAATGATAGAAGAGTTAAATTTAGTTTGAATTTTTGGACCTGATAGACACCTAACTTCAATTATGCTATGATTTATATGAACTATTGTTGTATCAATATCAGCAGAATTCTAGTTCATGATTTACATGCTTTCGGTGTGAGATCTGTGTGTAGTGTAGTTCTAATGTGATAGAAAAAACTAATTTAGTCAATCATTGTTTTGAGTCTGTTTAACCTTTTCACTACAAGTGTGGCATTGATCTATTAGAATAAAAATCAACTGAGAAAAGATTTTTCAAAAAAGATAAACTAGTTAGGTTATTTTGAAATAAAACTGAATAAAAATCAACGGAGAATGTACATCTGATGATTTTGCGTTGGATTTGATTAAATGAGAGTTAAAAATGTTTTACCTGTCAGGATTTTGTCAATAATTTGATTTATAGGTTCCATCACAATCAGATCATTACTTCTTTCTGAGGGTTTCGTTAGTTGAACAGATGAGTTTCACTTTTACGAACAAAGAAAGGCTTAGTACGAAATGCTACGAAATTGGAGATAATCACTGGAGGCATAAATTGTTGTTTTTCCCGAGCGACAAGCGTTCATTTTAAGAATTTTATTCTACATTCATACATTGAGCAGTATGGACTTTCAGTTCAGAAGATGAACGATTGTTAATCAGGTTTTTAAACATAGTTCCAAGGATTATTAAAATCTTAAATCTTTTACCATGCAAATCCTCATACTATCGCTCGAAAATGTATTGAAAGTTTTGTGGCTCATCGTATTATCATAATCACATAATCAATACAAGGAAACTGTCGAACCGAAGAAACTAGAAAGTGAAACCATTTGGAATTACAAACTAACACATAATATTAAAAAGTAACAGTTGAAGTACAAAAAAGCATTACTTTTGTTACATATCAAACTTTTTCATATCACTCATATTGTGGTCTCGGTTAGGCCATCTCTGAGAAAACGAAGAAAACGAAGAAAGTTTCAATATTCCAGGTAATTCCGGGACTGTAACCGAGCACCAGTATAATCGAAATTGAATCGTATGGCCATCAACTGGTATTTATTTGTCACAACCGAAAAAAAATCAGTAATTTTTTATGGGACCACAATACCTTTCATTTGAAGTTTTTAAACCCTGCGTCGTACTAGCCATACAATGATACTAAACGCTAAGAATCGGTTTCGAATTCCGTTGGAACAGAAAGGTCAAATTCCACGATAGGAATGTAATGCCAAGACTTGGTAGAAACAAAATCATCATTTACGTTTCAAAACGCAGGATTCCAAAGATTATTAATGTATGCAAGTGCAATGCTTCCCACTGTTCATTTGTCCGACCTGTTCTCGATAACGCTTCAATAGTTTGGTTTCCTTATCAACACACGTGGCGCATGCGGATTATACGAGTGTAAACACGATTTGTTCGTTTGGCCTTACGAAACTTACCGTGGTGAAATTCTTTGAATCTGTCACCGTATCCGGAATTATTCCAACTAATTGGAATCGATTCGATGCAAAGCCGCCGTGAATTCCAACAAACACTAATCATTTCAACGAATTAACCGGTTGATTAAAGAAGAAATAAACTTTCGGATACTGGATCACCAATCTTAGAGATGGCTGGGCCGATTTCAATGAACTTAGACTAAGGACTCCGTATATCAAAATCCAGAATTTATTACTTCCGGTTTCGGAGTTACATTTAGTGCAAACAATTAAATTTCAGATGTGTTTTTAAGTGATCTTGCCGAAAGAAACTGGTTAATAAAATCTTCTTATTTTCAGAAATCAAAAAATGATGTCGTACATACTCAAATTCAAATAAAATGTCTTATAGTCCCATAAATCGCTACGAAAGTTCACCCGGTGTAAACTTCTGGTTTCGGACATATATGTTGGAGAAAATTAGAAATTCAAAACTCTGGGAAACTGTACTAAAAACTATTTCAACATGTAGGTTTCGTTAGTTGACGGACAACCGAAACGGTTTTAATTATACCGGTTACCGTTTTCGGAAGTACTGGAAATATAGGTACTAACTTCGATTTTTCAGGAGTAGTTGATCCGATTTTCATTAAATTAGTCTCAAATGAAAGTTCATATGTTCTCATAGGTTGCTATGAAATTTTATCGGGACCTGACTTTCGTCCCCGGAATTATAGGATGAAGAATGTGGAAAATAGTTGTCATCTATGATGATGATGCAAAACATGAAAACTCTGCCCAAATGTGCTAAAACCTGTTCTAATATAGGGCAGGTTGAGGCAATATAGTAAATTGTCGAGACCGATAATCTACATTATCTGTCAATAGATAATAGTTATCGACATGAAATTTTTATTGTAGATGGCTTTTGATACCAGAAACAGTTGACGAAAGTTGTGAATCGATCGATGAAATTCAGGGGTACATAACTCGAAGTGTATCGTGAATCTCATGGATGTGATCAGGAAGGAGATAAGAATAATAAGAAACAAGAAAGTAAGAGACTTAAGTCATTCAACTTATAGAAAAACCCAAATTGATCAAAAATAATTTTTCATCATTTTTCATCATTTTTTCACAAAAATGAAATATCTGCAAAAAGGAACCCTATACACAATTGCAATGAATTTCATCATTGAGGTACCTAGTCACTTTTACTTAAAAAACTGTTTTGAAAAGATTCATACTTGAATTTTCTTTTGCCATAACCACTTACCATTTTACCCTACCGTGGGACAAATTTGTTAAAAAAAAATCCACTTCGTAAAAAATGCCGTAACAGTATTGTTTCGAGACGTAATCACAAACTATTATTAACAATCATAGAAAAGAAATTGTCATAAAATAGAATACACCCAAACTTCCATTCACGTAATAATCGAGACTTCGTAAATCGAATTATGACGTGAAAAAGTTTACGTTATTTGGAATTTCCAACGTATAAAAAGTTTTTCCTATGTATATATATTATTGGATATGTATAATATACTGGATAACTATGAAACAAAAATTATTAGTATTTGCAGGAAAAGGATGTTCTAGGTCGCATCAATTTCCAAGATGGCGACTTCCGGTTCATCGATATTCTTTACAAACAATCAGAATATGGGTATTTTTGAAACGGATTTGATGCAGTGGCGTCTCGTAACAAAATTGACTAGTTGTGCACTGCTTGTGTGGTATGACAGAAGATGTAAATGTTCGTTGCAAGTGAAAAAGTGAAAACTAAAGATTGGGGAATGGAGATTCGCTTGTGTTTTTCAATACAATGAGATAACGATTTACTTTTGGATGGGATTTATTATTAAACAATCAAATCTCAGATCTGTGCAGAGTAATTCTTTCTCTTCTTGAATCTGTGCAGTAACTCGTGTGCACGGAAAAGACACTAACACAGCGACAACAGATACTTGAAGTTTTATGTCTGATGTATGTATCGACCGGTTGTGCAGTGCACGAGGTGCACATGAGGACGAGACGCCACTGCACAGTGGTTCAAAAGCGAAATTTCACGCTCTTAATTGATAATTCATAGAATCGTGGTATTTGAGGTACAGTATCTTCAGAAAAGTTGCTCAGAATGATAGACGCCATCTTTTAGCAAATTTTATTTATGTGATTAATCCCCCTAAAAGTGAGATAAACATTTTATTTTAGCTCAGGGCCAACATAGAGGCTAAGTTACTTCGACAAAGTTGCGCAGAAAGTTATTTCAAACAAGTTTGCTGAAGGTACTATTCCCGTAACTTGAGTGTAATTCAAGATATAATGTATTTTCTGAAAAGGGTGTCTACAAACCAGTTTTTGTAAGAAAACATATATATATTCAATTTATATGAGATTTTCATGTTATACAAAGTTTTTCATCTTTAAAAACTACACAACTTTCTCGAACATACTATGCTGCTATCATTTCAGTTTAATGAAATAGAGCAATTTTTCATGTTTTTTAAAATAAAATTCTAACTTGTGTACTATCAAAAGGCGCAGGAAGGTGCAGATGAGACTACTTACATATTAAACTACTTCAAAAGAGCTTTCATACCGTGGTTGAATTATTCGTCTGCGATCGTCTGCAGGCGAGATATGTTCTTTTCAAATATCTTTGTCCTTGACATTTTCAATGATAAGGTTCATTGTATTTCAGATCAGATTTCAGTATATATTCGTTACCATGGAAACTCTCACAATAAAAGGTTTTTATAGACATCGAAGTCTACAAATAGAAAAGTTTAGTAATAATTACAGACGATTTTTTGAAAGTAAGTTTTTTAAAAGTGAGATAAGAAGCCACGACTTTGAAAAAAAAGCGATTATCATGTCGAATTACGTTATGTCATTTTTTGGTAAATTTTTCTATAGAAAAGCTCTGCGGATAAATATCCCCTATTCATCAATCAAAGTGGAGATCGATAAACGCTTGCTATATTGTACTGTTCATAATGATTAAGAAGTTTCTTTTATACAGATGTCGGGAGTATTATACACGCGAGCAGTCCAGATCACTTATGAATCGGGATCCCATGAATTAGTTATTAGTTTCATCGGATCCTTTGGTTACAAATATTCGTGAATGGCCAAAACAGTCCAAGAAGAATTTGTCGAACGATACTAGGTTAAGAGTCTTTTAGCTGGTTAAGAACATTGTCAGCTATCATAAAATAAATACGAATAACTAAAAAATGAGTTTTGATCATACTTTTCTCTACCAGAAGATGACATAACTTAATTCGATTTGATGATGACTTTTTTAAAGGTCGTGACAAAATAGTTACTAAACTATTCAATTTATAGACTTCAATGTGCACAAAAAAATAATATTTTGTGGCGAGCACCATAGTAATGAATATGTACTGAAATCTGATCTGAAATACAATGAACTTTATCATTGATATTATTGAAAATGTGTGAAAATATTTATCATTGATATTATTGAAAATATTTGATATTTGAAAAGAACATATCTCGCCTGCAGACGATCGCAGACGAGTAATTCAACCACGGTATGAAAGCTCTTTTGAAGTAGTTTAATATGTAAGTAGTCTCATCTGCACCTTCCTGCGCCTTTTGATAACAGACAAGTTCGAATTTTATTGAAAAAAACAGGAAAAATTGCTCTATTTCATTAAAATGAAATGATAGCAGCATAGTATGTTCGAGAAAGTTGTGTAGTTTTTAAAGATGAAAAACTTTGTATAACATGAAAAACTCATATAAATTGAAAATATATATGTTTTCTTACAAAAACTGGTTTTTAGACACCCTTTTCAGAAAATACATTATATCTTGAATTACACTTAAGTTACGAGAATAGTACCTTCAGCAAACTTGTTTGAAATAACTTTCTGCGCAACTTTTTTTGAAGTAACTTAGCCTCTATGTTGGCCCTGAGCTAAAATAAAATGTTTATCTCACTTTCAGGGGGATTAATCACATGAATAAAATTTGCCAAAAGATGGCGTCTATCATTCTGAGCAACTTTTCTGAAGATACTGTACCTCAAATACCACGATTCTATGAATTATCAATTAAGAGCGTGGAATTGCGCTTTTGAACCACTGTGCACTGGTTTGATGAGTACATGTTAGAAAACGATGTTTGAGGTGGTTCTGAATTCCAAGATGGCGACTTTCGGTTTATTGATATTCCTTGAAAACCTTTACAATATGGGTATTTTCGGGATGGGTTTGATAAGTATATGTTGAAAAACGATGTTTGAAATGTATCTGAATTTCTAATATTTACTCATCAAACCCGTTCTGAAAATACCCATATTGTAGTAATTTCCATGGAATATAAATGAGCTGGAAACGATTTCCATTGTATGCAAAAACCTCTTTTTACGAAGTAGGTTCGTAAAAAAAGATAACGTTATTTGGGATTTTGTTCGTAAAAAGAGTTACGTAAAAAAAGTTTACGTAAACGGAGGTTTGGGTGTATAATTATATAACACTCGGAAAAAAGTACTAAAAATCTCCCTTTTTGCCCCAGTCTCCCCCAGGGATAGAAAACTCTTATACATTGTCCACATTAAGTTTCTGCATAAACCTTGACATAGTGAAATGAATAAAGAATGGAAGTTTTCAATCCATTAACTTTCATTTTTATGTCACAAAAACAGTATAATTCATAAGTTAATCCAAACGTTTTGTATTTTTAAAAATTAGATCGAATGTAGTTCGCATTGATTCTTAATAAATTTGTTCAAAGCCATTGTTTCAGAGTTTTCTACAAATCCACGTATATTACTTGTTTCTGATTAGGTATTATACCGTAGGTATTCTACGGAGAAAACGTGTAGAAAAGTTGACAGGATTTTCTACATGCCATCCCTGGTCTTTCTTAAGGATCTTATTTCTTAACTATACCTGTCTGTTTATATCAAAAACTTCGAAAAATAGAGCAAACTTTTTTTGTTTTTATTTTGACGTTTTGTCTTGACTCCTCAGTGCAAAGCAGTTCTTGTTAAACTGCTACGCCACTTAGCAGTTCAGCATAAACCCCTAAGCAGACGTGAATTTATCTCTGATTGGAACACTTAAGTTGTATCAAAGTACAGTGTCTGACGAAGTCCCGAACTTAAATAAGTTTTCAACGTACGATTTTCACCAACTTAGACTCGAACAACAGGTCGTATGGTCGCATAGGTTTCTATGAAATTTTATTTTAATCCGTCTTCGGGTTTCTGAATTATACAGTGGTGGGTGTTGAACATTTTAAACCTTCGTTAACGTAAACAAATCTTTCAAAATGATTCAATATATAAGTCTTGTTAGTTAATGGCCATCGACCCGGGTTGGCGGTTCAATGCTTAGGGCACTGGTCTTACAAACCAGTACTCGTATGTTTGAGCCCCGACCTGGAAGGATTCGTAGTGTCAGTAGAATCGTAGCACCAGCCATGCAATGGTTCTGTACCCTGTGAATCGGCTGCGAAGTCTGTTGAAACAGAAGGTCAAATTCCACTACAGGAATGTAATAACAAGGCTTTGCTTAGTTATTGGCCATACAAATTTCCTTTGATATTTCGATACCGAAACTAGTAGCCAAAGCAGGCATGGCAAAAACACGGATAAGTTCTGCACGGTACTCACCTTCACTCGTGAGCACACCAGCAGGAGTATTGAATGCTACGCCTTGTGCCCGTGTTGAAAAGCACACACCGAACTCAGTAGAAAAAGCACCCGTAGCGGTGGTCGTGTAATTGTCAACCAACGGTGTTTGGATTTTCGGGCAGCACTGAAGTCGAGTGTTCCTGACTTCGGCAAACACCGAAGCCGAGTGTTTCCGATTTTGCCATATACGTTGTTTGTACTATAAGCACCTATAGCGCCACGGTATGACGAAAAATGCGTTTGAATGATTAATTCTTTTTTCATCAATACGCGTCTGATTGAATTCAATTGATTGACAATATAACCAACGCATGGGTGCTCTTCGGTGCCTTCGCGAAATTGAAAACACTCGGCTCCGGTGTTTAACGAAACTGAAAACACGCAGTTTCGGTGTATGCCGAAGCTTGAAACACCAGCGCCGAAAATAAAACAGCACCACGAGCACCGTGGCTTCGGATATTGCGTTTCGTGTTTCTATTTGTGCACTGGCACGCAATGGCATTCTCAATACACGCGGTGGCGGTGGTTATATGAAGCACGCAGTGCAGTGCAGTGTTTGGACATGCCTGAGCCAAAGACTTGTATCAATTTTTCATAGAATTGGAAATGAGAAAGGCTAAACAGTTTCTAAATTTATAATCTTATGTGAGAATTGGTTTTAAAATGTATTGTGATAATCATTTCTACTAACCCATGTTCATGTAAATTTTTTATCATATGGCTATTACAATAATAAATAAATAAATAAATAAACATTCTTGGATAAAACACAGCGCCCGAATGATTTAATGAAGATGACTGATATAGCGGGATGGGTAAGTTGATTTCTTTCACGCAGTTTACCTGTGTTCGATTCCCAATTCCGCACGTAGGGGTTTTCTGACCCTAGAGAGGAATGTCCACCAGATTTAAATCCCTTTAATCGGAACGAATAGATTCCTGTTCCTTGGTATATCGCTCTGAGATATAAGGCTATTTTGCCTTGATTGGTGCAATCGAGGGAGAAATTTTTAATGAATTTAATAGTACGTCTCGTCAAAAGACATATGACTGACCACGGTAGATCAGTGATTCCTAAACTAGTCTCCACAGCCGACCAGCGCGCTACAACACGTTGTAAGACCTAAGACGTTTCGCTGTGCTGCCGCAGTGGTAGGGAAAGTTTAAGAAACAGCTGGACTTTAACAAACTTGGATTAAAATGAAATGTCTTGTACTTCCATACTAAGTGTCTGAATTTTATTTGAATCTGACTTCTGGTTCCGGAATTACAAAGTGATATGTTAAAAAATATGATACTGCACTAACTTTTGTCAGAGACGGCTGAACCGATTCTCACGATCTTAGATTCAAATGAAAGGTATAATTGTCTCATACAAAATATCTGCCTTTTATTTGAGTTCGACTTTCGATCCTTCATATGAAGCGCACCGTTACGTGCATGCGCTGGTGCGGAAGAAGAAAATACAACACCGCCTCTACGAATGAAGCACATAGCGTGCTGCGTTCAATTTCATACACGCGATGAAGAAAACGAAAACCGACACCAGCTGATGCGAAGCAGATTTTCGGATGCGTGACAATATATTGACGTTTATTTGAAAATACCATTCGACACAGTTCGTCAATTTGAGCATTGTCTATGTGTGTCTTGAAGCGATAAAGCAAAAAACGTAAAAAAATCTAAACTGGCTCTCTAATCTAGTCATTGTTAGTAGACGACCAAACAAACTATTTTCGGTTTTCCTAATTCTCGGTTTTCAATTAACGACCGAAGATTACAGTCATATTCTCAAAATATGAATCTCACCCACTTTTCTCGAAACGACTTCGATTATACCGGTTCCCGGATTCCGTTATTTGTGGCGCACATCAACGTTCCTCCGTGAAACTGGTAAAAATGATAATTAAGTAGCTGCCCTGCTGAGTTCCTATCACAATATTTACAATGCAAATTTAAATTAATCACAAGTCATTATCCGAATCAGTTTCTTGAGCACAAAAGTACATTGGAAAGCTCGGGGTTCAACTTGTTTGTTTCAGGTTCTACCAAATCAGATTTCGACGCCATGTACCATGGAAAAGTCAGATCAGATTACATAAATCGCGTGCAAAATAAAAAAAAACAGTAGTACAAATATTTGGATGAAATGAGCAAACATCGTTCTTATGAAACGTTTCAGGTATTGACCGCATCAGTTTATGTTTTTCAGTGGAATGTTCTACTTATTGAGTTTTCATTCGGAAGTTTGTTTCAGATTTATAAATAAAGTATAAAAACTAGGTTTAAATCATTTCGAAGGAAACGATTTAAACCTAGTGTTTTTACTTTATTTATAAAACGAACAGTTTAGAGCACCGTTCTGTCTGAAAATTTGACTAGAATTGTTTTCTGAATAAGTTGATCGGTACTGATAAAACAAATTGTCAAAATATTTATCGTCCAAATTGGCACGTGTAGTTTTTGCTTCAGATCCACGTTAGTAGTAGCTGCATCATACATCATCACTAGGTTATTCCAAAGAAAGGCACGAGCCAAAAAAAGAGCAAATGCAGCTTTTAGCTGACACAAATGAGATCCACCTACCGCAAGGGCCATGTTTTTCAATTCGACTTTCTTACGTTCCATAGATCAGCATCTGTGAAATATTCAAATGGATGTAAATTTATTATCAACACACCAGCAAGCGGTACAGGATCTTATCGAATTATTACGATCTTTGATCGAATATTATTCATAGTTATCTCAGCAATATTGACACTCTCACTTTACCTTTGATTTGGGCCAGGCCGAAGAGCACACCAATGGGAAAAGAGTTGCACACCAGTGCGGCCATGGAACTATGGAATTATTTCGAAGTTTAAAATTGTATATGATTAATCAGACTCGTACCTGGATAGTCCTTTTGAACTTCATATTTTTTCATACCGTTTGAGGATTTGGCACACTATTAGTCAACATGTTTACAACACAATTACTCGCGCGCTCCACCAAGGTATGAACCAATTTGTTTTAATTTTCGTCTGCACATGCATGCCTTTATTATTTATCTTCGTTTCCTCATAGGTGGCCTAACTGATCTGAGAGTTGTTTTATTCTGTAGGTTATACTAGTTTTTGCACAAACTTTTATGTTTTTCAAGAAAAAAAGAAATTTTTTTGAAGAATACCAGACATTTATATATGAGAAAGGTATAATGATACCACTAGGTGGTTTAAAACAGGTTTTTTATTCTGCATTTGAAATACAAATTTTCTGAGGCGGTGAGTACCCTTAATTATTCCAAAAATTTCCACAAAAACAAGGTCCCTGGGCTTTGGATGATGAGATACAAGGTGCGTACCCCCGCTTGGCGGATGGTGGTGGGAGTCAATTTACACTTCGCGTATTGACAAAGTCTGACCATACCGAGATCGATCGTTCGCTTATAAAAGATGAAAATTATTATGTTGTCTGGATCGATCACGGAGTGGACAGGACTAATAATGCTTGAAATTGACAATAGGTCATTAGGTGGTTTCGAGCATTCTTATGCCTTTCCGATTCCTTATCTTTCCGATCCGGCTCGGTATCGGTAATGTTTACAAATTGCAATGACGACGAAACTGATTAATCAAGTGTGAATACACTCTCATATCGGGAAAGGTTTGAATGTACTTAGATTTCTCCAACTTGGACACAGATGTCACCTTCTAACTAAGAGTGTGAGATGTGTGTTTCTGGAAGAGAACGGTTCACGTGGACCATTTCATCCAATCACACCTAGTATTTCTTCACGAAATACATGTAGTTCTTGTTTCCTGGATGCGTGCTCAACACTAGAAGGCCCAAAACTTAGTTTAGACCTAGATTGCTCAAAGGCAGTTAGAATGATTGAAAGAGAGAAAGTCAATAATATAAACTGTGACAGAATAAATAAAAGCTAGTGCAGTGAGCCTAAGTGCATATATCTTTAAATAAAGAATTAAAAAAGTTCACAGAATTTCAAGCAATCCTTCCATTGTTTACATATTGTAACTTTCCTGGGCAATCTAGTGTTAAATGCGCATCCTTACATTATATAATTTAACAAGCTTACTAACACCTGATTTTCTTTTATTTTTATCACGAGAAACTATCAAAATAAAAGATTATAGACAAAAACGATATGGAGCGGAAAAATCCTAGGGTGCCACAGGAATACCAAAAGGAAATTGAAAACAAATCAAGAGCCCCAGTGAAACGACGAAAAATTGGTATGTTAATGTAATAAATCTTTTGATGACATATTAACTTTTGGTAAGTCACAATATTTCTATTTTTATTATAACTTTTATTATTATCATTATTATTATTGTTGTTGTTATTGTAATATTATAAATATTATTGTTATTATTATTGTTGTGATTGTCACTATTATTATTTCTTATTGATATTATTATTGTTATAGTAATTATTATTATTTCTTTATTCTTGATAAATTATCACATTGAGATATTAACAGGTTTCTCCGGCATAATAAAAAAGCGATGCAATGGGGAAAAGGAAATGTAACGTAACTTCGACAAAGATAGAAACAATCAGAACAGATTAGAATGGTAGTAGACCAAACATATCTACATCTATTTAGGAACTTTAAAGTAATAATCGTTTGTACCGCTTCAGACATAAAAGACTATATAGGAAAGCAGGGCCAAGACCGAAGCGGATACAAAGCGAAATTTTCCAAAGTCTCATCGATGAGGACATTTAAGACACAGAAGCAGTTGGTAGGCTGACAAAATACCAATACGATACAGACGCACGACTCAATGATTGACTGGTTACAGGGTGAAGCACACACTTCCTGCCCAAGTGACAAACTCTCTGGTGAACTTGCAATAGAAGATATTCGTATCTTTCGTTGCAAATTGATAACCGTAAAGGAATCTGTCGCTTGGGTTACATGCTGGAGGGAACCTATCAATGATAGGCCGGTTTCCTCCTTCGTTACTAGTGTTCATTTGGGCACCATAGCCTAGTTCGTCCGGTATAGAAAGTGTGGATCGTTTTAACCACCCCCCTCGGCCAGAGTAGCCTATAAAGGGAAAAAAAATTCCACAAAAACAAGGTGAGTTAGGTGTTAGTCGGAACGCTACTGCTTGTAATGTTCAGGCTTATATCCAATCATACGTTCACAAAAGCAGAGCCTTGATATTACATTCCTTTTGCGGATTTCTGTGACCTTCTGTTTTAACAGACTTCGCAGCCGATTTAGTGCGTACACTAAGAACAACACTATAAAATTAAAACGAGTTTCAAGGCAATCTTAATGATATTTGCATAATATGTTTCAACTCTGTTATGTACTATGTAATATATCTGATCGGTGATATCTAGTGATGACCCACATTTCAGAGCAGGTGGTAGTAAATAATAAAACCCTAGAACAACCCATTTGGCAACAACAAGAAGGTAGTAAAATGTAAAAAAGACCACTGTTCAACCACTGGTAAATAAAATTCGGTGTTCAACCAGATAACCGTTATATTATTAACTAGCAGAAATACCCGGCGTTGTTCGGAAATGTTTTGTGAAGGCAAGACTGCAAAAAGATTATAGAAATTGTCATGCCCATTGAAATACTCTGATTGTAGTGAAACTCTACTAGCCGGCCGATTGAACAATATTACGTATATTTTCAGATTGCGCACACCCAGTGCCCCATCTCAGATCTCACAATAACCATTAAATTTCACGGTATTCTCGTCAAATCGTGTCTGTTTTATTTTTAAACCCTTTTGTTAGGAACATTTAAAACGCTTTTCTCTCTATAAATACCTTCTTAGTAACCTTTGAGTTCCAAAAAGTATACGTGCTTGTAACGTACTTGAATTAACGTTCCTCGTCACATCCGATCAACAATCACTCAGTTTCCCGCGGTTATAAACTCTTGCTACTCCCTTCTCGTTATAAAAATTCTTATAACATCATTATTTCAACGTAAATGCTCAAGATTTTCCATCTGATAATATGGTATTTGATAACGAAATGCTGTTTATGATTATAACTACATTCGTACTATTGAATAACGATTCAGTTAATAAAGGGTTTTTTTGCTGGTACCTTTTTGGCAACACTGTTTTTAACAGATCACGCGTTGATCGTGTCTTGTGTCACTGTCAAACTCATTCAGTTTGGTCTATAATTTAATCATGAATCGTCATTTGAAAATTTCTATAATGAATGGGCGCTGGCAAAGTTGAACGATGCTCATTTCTGGTTGAGGGATATGTCAACAAGCAAAATGACCGCATCTGGAGTGAAGACCAGCCAAAAGCATTGCAAGAGCTACCAATGCATCCCAAAAAGTCACTGTTTGGTGTCAATAAATTTTACATTGAACTCCCCTTTTCTTTGAGAACTGACTACTGCTCTCTGGAATCAGATGTTTTGAAATTATTTTCAAAATTTCAATTAAATTAACAATAAAATTAATAAATAGCAATACTATCTAGCATTAACAACTAGCACGATCTTGACATTCTACCAACTTTGTGTTCACCGTTGCAGTGAACAGCTAAGCTCGTCAAGGAAGTTAAAAAATACCGTTATGACTTCTGAATTGCAAAAAGGACCTGTGCCAAATTAGGTGATAATTTACTAAGTTGTTATGGAACCTATGCCGATAAATACAAACAATTTAACTAAGAGCTTTTTTATTAGATGTACTTACTATACTTTCGCGCGTATAAATATTCTTACGACCAGCTCTTAGTTGTAATGAATATTTGTGCCTGTCGAAAACTCGATTTTTGCAAAATTCAAAGCATTTTGCCTCAAATTGCCTTTGTTACCAAACACTTACTACGAAAATTTATGTTGTAGTACGGAGAGATTCGTTCCATTGAATAAACAGAGTGAAAGAATTACATAAAGATAAAATCTACAAGAATTCATCTACAACCAAGGACAACGGTACTTCTTCTTTACCGGCTCCAAGCATTTTAGTGCATTTCATACACTTAAAATCCGACCATTATCTGATTGTTGTCCCGAAATTCGACGGTTAACGCTTATTAAACAACTCAACAGCAACATACGCTATATTATTATTACTTAATCATGCAGGTGTTGATCATCTGAGTTTTATCACATTTTTCGGGTCATACTCATTGTAATCTGATGGTGGTGTATTGGTTCAAGAATTAGGTTTTTTCTGATATTTGGTTGGCAACATCGCTTATCATCACTGTGTTGCTCAGATAATCGGAGCAAATTCGTTTTCGTCATTAAAATAACACAAACAACGGCTCCGGTTCACTGCTGTTATGCGAGAGAAATTTTTTATTTGGGATATATCAGATTATTTTTCATTGTAATCGGACAACAAGGAAACATGGTTCGAATGTCGTTTTAAGTCGGCCAAATTCCTCAATAGGAATGTAATGCCAAGACTTTGCTTTTGGTTGTAGGGGCATGCTTAGAAACTTCACATTTCATAAAGACCCAAACATTCTCTATAGGATACATGCCTGGAGGATCGTTACTTTTCGCCCAGGCGTTGGGTGCGTTGTTAGCTGCAGCTGACGTACCTTGTTCGACATGGGATACTGATGGTTTTGTCACAAATGTACTGGGGTTGTTTGGAGTTGGTGTGGAGCGCCGTTGTCTTTTTGTGTAGATGTCTTATTTTCCAGTTTTTCGCATGGCTTACCATAGTGAACAGCTTTTTGGCAATATTGACATGTGGCCATCTGATTGTCGTAGGTAACAAGTGGTTTGCACGGAACCCTTGTAACCTAGTCGAAAATCACATATGAGGGTATAGCTTTCTTCAAGCGAATGCGTAACAAACGTACGCCATTTAGAATACCTGGGGAAAAAGTTTTTCCACACTTCCTTTTCAATGGAAAGAATCTCTCCATACTGGGACATAGTTTTGAGAATATATGTTATTGATCGGGGACGCATGAGGGTAGATCATGCACACGCACTCCTATAGCTCTATCTGCCTTATACACTGATATGTTGTACTTGATGGTTTTATGCTCCATTGAATTGCATCCAGCTCTCTATAAGACTGGATGTGACCAACATTATTTGCATTTGCTCCTTAAGCAAACCGAATCGAAGGTCGAGTTTTGCACTGTCTGAAGTCAACAATAATTGTATTCTTTCGTAGTAGTGGTGGTAGCTTTAGTTCATTTGCTTCACTCATTTCGAGATCGTTCTATTGTCCACTACACAATAATGTATTTGGTCTCGGCCGTCCTGAAGAGAAGCGATTTTGTTTTATCGACTGACCTGGATGAGATGCGAAAGCGCACTTTTCTAAGAACGTTGATAAACGATTAAAACAGTGGCATATTGCACCGATATTTAAAAAAAATTTTTTCATCGTTAGAAGTAAAAACAATATTTCAGAGATTTATTAATTTTTCAGCATGGATCTAATAATATGGCAAGGAACTGTATTATTTTGTGAGCTTATAATAGTTTTGCCTGTTACTTTTATATTATGGATCATTGTGCAGTAAGTAATATTCGTTATGCGCTACAACATACAATTCAACTGGATAAATTTCAGAGAAGATTCTTTTCGATAGATTAAAAAATCGGTTATGATCCACCTAGTGATTCTCATACACATTACTGTAGGATTAATCAAGACACTTTTCTATGATTCTTAAATTGAAACATAACGGTTTTTCTGGGCATCATCTTACAAACCATCAACTTGAAATAGTTTAGATACAATTTTTGAAGATTTCTTATGTTTTTATATATGACCATAAGACCTTTTATTTGAACCTATGTTTGTGAAAATCGGTTCTTTCGTCTATGAATAAAATAAGTTAACTCTATTTTAATTATTTTCACAACTACCCCCGGTACTTATGGAACTGTGAACTGGGAATCGGTATAGCAACTCGGTTCGTTTAGCAATTGACTATCAGAAACAGAACAAACAAATTGTTGATTAAACTTACTGCAAATAGCAAAACAATACCAACAGATTAAAACTTTCAAACAAGACAGAAGAACAACGATTAAAAAGCAATGAGCTGTATCATTTAATCTGTAAAACAATTGGTAATTTAAAAAATAAATACAAATAAATACAATTTTAATGTAAAAAACGTGCTTAATCCACATAGCAATGAGATGATACCTTTTTTTTATCAATCCGCATGTGTTTTTTGCATGAATATTCTTTGTTGTTTCAGTTTTCATGACATTATTCTAATGTCCGTCGTTTAAAGTGGCAATTTGAGATCTGTAATGTTGAAACTGCAAATCGGATCGAATTTGAATCTAAAAGTATAACAATCGACTAAACATTCCATGATATGTCGAAGTAATTTCCACTTTAGAGTTTAAGGTAATGTAAGGTACTTCCTGAGCCGGTATTCAGGAACCAGCATAACCCAAACCGATTTGTATGGTCATATGATGAATAAATTGCAGTAGTTTCGAGTCCAACTTTAAAGATTTTCGGGATTGTCATGTTCTATATCGGTTTGAATTTTAAAAATTCATCATCCTACAATTCCAGAATCGGAAGTCAGAATTGGATACAATTGGATTTATTTTAATTTGAACTTTTGTTTCTGAAATTCGATTTGGCTTTTTTTTTGAGAAAACGATTGAGCTTTGAGAAACGATTCGATACTGGAACCGGAATTCGAAATTCGGTGTAGCTTCATACTGAGCTCCCTATCTCCGGAACAAGGGGTTTGATCCGAATGAAAATTAAGATATTCTTATGGCATCTTAAGAACTTCCATCTCCGAGAAAAGTGAGTGATATTATTTCCACATTTTTGGTGCATTATTTTCACATTTTTTATGCATTTCACCCTGTAATTCCGGAACTTTGTATGGGACCATAAGACTTTTTATATAAATCTAAGTTTGTGAAAATCGGTTCAACCATCTTCGAGGAAATTAAGTGACAATAATTTCACATTTTTGTTGCATATCATCCTGTTAATCCAGAACGAGAATTCGGATCTAAATGATATTCAGGAACTTTATATGGAACCATAAGACCTTTCATTTGAATCAAAGTATGAGAAAATCGGTTCAGCCATCTCCGAGAAAAGTTAGTGACATTATTTTCACATTTTTGGTGTATATCACTCTGTAATTCTGGAAGCGGAGATCGGATCCAAATGATATTCAGGAAGTTTGTATGGAACCATTTGAATCTCGGTTTGTGAAAACCGGTGAAACCATCTCCGAGAAATGTGAGTGACATTATTTTCACATTTTCGTGCATATCACCCTGTAATTCCGGAAGTGGAAGTCGGATCCAAATAAAATTCAGCAACTTTGTATGGACCCATTTGAATCTCGGTTTGTGAAAACCGGTGAAGCCATCTCCGAGAAATGTGAGTGACATTATTTTCACATTTTTGTGCATATCACCCTGTAATTCCGAAAGCGGAAGTCGGATCCAAATCTAATTCAGGAACTTTGTATGGGACCGTAAGACTTTTTATTTAAATCTGAGCTTGTGAAAATCGGTTTAGCCATCACCAAGAAAAGTAAAAGCAAAGCAAAGCCTTGGTATTACATTCCTGTAGTGGAATTTGACCTTCTGTTTCTACAGACTTCGCAGCCGATTCAGAGTGTACAGAACCATAGCATGGCTGGTGCTACGTATCTACTGACACTACGAATCCTTCCAGGTCGGGACTCGAACGTACGACAACTGGTTTGTAAGACCAGTGCCCTGTGCATTGAGCCACCAATCCGGGACAAAAGTGAAAAGTAAGTGACATTATTTTCACATTTTTATTGCATTATTTTCACATATTTGGTGCATATCACCCTGTAATTCCGAAAGCGGAAGTCGGATCCAAATGATATTCAGGAACTTTGTATGGGATCGTGAGACCTTTCATTTAAATCTAAGTTTGTGAAAACCGGTTTAGCCATCTCAGAGAAAAGTGAGTGACATTATTTTCACATTTTTGGTGCATATCACCCTGTAATTTCGGAACCTGAAGTCGGATCCAAATGAAATTCAGGATCTTTCTATGGTGGCTTAAGACTTTCCATTCGAATTTTAGATTTTATCGGTGCAGCCATTATGGAGAAAAGTGAAAATAAAGTCCCTTTAAATGCATTTTTAACGAATGTCACTCTGTAATTCCGGAATCCGGATCCCAAATCATCCAGTTGAAATTGTGGAACTTTTTATGGGAAATAAGGCATTTTTTTCTAAGTTTGTGAAAATCGTTCCATCCATTTCTTAGCAAAGTGAGGGACTTTATTCGTCACACACACAGATATTTTGCGATTTAGATGAACTGAGTCGAATTATCACTTTATCTAATGATTTGCCTAATGAGATAAATGGCGGAGCTGAGATGATTAAAGGAGCAGCTATTCTAGTATATTTAATAGCAAGTTCACACTATGACGGTCAAATGTGTTTCACGGCTATCTTGATGACATTTGTTTTATTGATGATTATCTTTTCACTCTTATATTAGATCTCAGCTCTTGAGATCTCGCTAAATGATTTTCAGCTGAATTGTCAGTAAGTTCACGTTTCATTCCAGCTGTATTTTGTGGTACTGCTCTGCTGTTAACAATTTTGTTGATAATATATTGTAAAATCTGAAATATTCAGTTGTTTAGCTGATGAAAACTTGACCAAAGACTCACGGGTTAGGTATTTGAAACATAACACGTCAGAATAATTAACCGGACACCGTGAATTTTTTCGATGCACTTTTTGTTGATTTCATTCTCTCGGTTTTCAAAAAATTGACTGAATCACTAGTAAAATTTTCTAGTCTACGACGTTCGCATGTTTATGGATTTTTTTTACATTTCGTCAAACTTACGTATGAAGTTACAAACAAGTTGAGCTCTTACAATTGCTATAGTTTGATATCCATCGTCGTAATCTTCGTACTTATTATATTCTTCGGATTCCCTACGCCAACGGATATAACAAAACCATAGTTGGCATATAGCGCGTATTTAATTACTGCTTTAAGTTTTGATTGCTTGACTTTCACCTATCACGTAATGTGAACAAGAAACTGTTTCTTAGATTACTGTCTACTAAGGTTTAGTAACTGTAGAATGAAGAAGTGTCATTTGCATGAGTTGTCCAACAATATGTCATTTGGATGATGAGGAAATTTTATGCCTGTTAAGATGTAAAGTTTAGTTAATTTTACAAAACAGTTTAGTTTAGTTAGTTTGAAAAAAAGTTTAGTTAACTTTAGTGGGCTATGCCCTGCTTTCACATTAAGCAATGAACAAATTTTCAACGCTGCCCGAACATCCGGTAAACGGAAGTATTCAAAAACAAAACCTACTTGAAATACAGATCTTATTCACAAGGTATACTAACCTAAATAAATCTTCATAACTTCCCAACCACCACGCCAATGCATCACACAACTTGCACTGAAAACATAAGTGTACACTTTGGATACGATAAACCTACTAGCGGTTCTCCACCAACATTTTATTCCATCACTAGGTCGCGAAAATTGTGCGTGTAGCGGTTCTCGCAGTAGAGCAAAGCCGGTGTGCAGAAATGAACCCAGCAAAAAGCAATACCACGGTGCAAAGTATTCCGATTTCAAATCCATGTAGCTCCATGTACCACGCCAGTGCGTAACCACGAGAGGGCTTATCACAAACAACGACAGTAACGTATCACTTGCATGGAATATCCGTTTCTTCCAAGTGCACTGCGGACCGTAAGGGTTCTCCAGATTGGTGAAAACTATTGAATTACTTCGTAGATTATGTTCCATCTCACTGACTGTTGTCCGACACTTGTTGCCTAATGAATGAGAACATTTTCACGTGAAGAACTGATCCTTACTGACAACCATCACGAGATTTATCTATGAGATGCGTCTCTAAATAGAAGACAACCAGTACATTTGTTGTTTCAGGTGATAATTTGAAAAAGTAATAAACTCTTTACAGCTGCTTTAGTCACGGATATCGAGATTAAATGTAATCAGTTCAACTGCTTGTTATCTCTTAGAATTAACATTACTTTTCACGGTACATGGCACAGAACGAGGACACAAATCTGCGCAATAAAAAGCTATTACTACTGTTCATGGTTTAACTCATTATCAAAGGGAAGCAAAGGTACGCAAAATACTGATACAAGGCGATTGCCCTTCCGATGGCTGTTAGTTAACCGGACTCCGTCCAAACCTGTTGATGGTAAGTTGAATACTGCGGATCGAATAGCGTCACTCTTCCTGATGCCATTAAGCCAGTGGGTTGTCTGTTCGCTTGATTGCAGTCAAAAAAGCTACACAGATAATAATCACAAACAGTATCCTTCTCAGCGAAACCACCCTCCTCCTTGCAGGATAGACCGTCTCCATATACTAATTCGCTTGATCAACAGTCGTGGACAACATTGGTCCTGAATACAGCGAAATGGAGACCGCCTATGATAACGATTACATTAGACCTTTAATGGATGCGGGACGCTCCCTGATGGGCGATGATTGTCATGTTTATAGCTTTCGTAACTGAACCTGTCTATAATAGTTCAGGAAAATATAAATTTGTTCATATAGAAGTTTAAAGAAAAAAAAAATATTTAAAATAGTTTGTGCCTGTACTATCAAGACTCATAAATCGAACTCATTTCATGCACATTCTTATAGATTGACACACGAAAATTGAGACTTACGCCTATGAAACACCGCACAGTGATGCCTCTCTATGCAAAAGTTGGCAAAAACCATAAACATGTCGATAAACGTCAGCTGAATGATTTTTTATTATATTTTCAGCTTGATAATATATGAAATATATTCGATCCACCTAAAAGAGGCATGATGTACCGTTCGATACGGACCGGAAAATGAAGACTTTTTTTATAATTTACTTGTGTATTTTTTTTATTTCGCGATTGATTTGGAGTTTTCACTCATATTCAGATAATGATTAAATCTGTGTGGAAAATGTATACACTGAAAAAAAATTTTTCCTTACATCTTGAAAAACTTAAAATTTCTCCAAAAGGGCTTATCATAATTTTTTTGATATGTTGTTACTTAAAACTGATGAAGTTTTTGCACTATGAGTGAAGATGGGAGAATAACGAGCGATAATATTTGTTTTCATAGAAATGTTGATTTTCGGAAAATGTTCTGCATACGTTTTTTCAAGTTTTTGGAATTGACTTTATGAAATTACTCCAACTTTTCAATAAAAGAAGTACAAAACAACATTTTTCAGTTTTCCTTGAAAAAGGCCTACACCAAAGGCCGAAACGTCGTACAGTAAACAACATTCGTTTGTATTATAAGATTGAGACAGCCGTTCTCCAGTAAAATGTAGTAAAGTCTGTTGTTTGTAGTATCTTCTCAAAAACAAAGTCCACAGAGTATAACGCGGTTTGGGTTGAATAAAAAACAAGTTCGAACATGTAGTTAATGCTACTTCCGAATTTAAGCATTTACTGCATATCGTATCGACACAGAGCCGGAAAAGCTGGCATAAGCATGCACAAAGCAAGAAACGTACTTACATCTGTAAAAATGCCACTTTTTTAATTTCTGTACTTCACTTTATCAGCAAACACACGAGTAGCAACCTCTAGAGCTACCTACCGAAAACTTGTAGTAAATACTACAGTTTGTAGCGTGTTTTGACAGGAACGTGATCCACACGTAGCATTTACTACCGAAATTCAAGCATGCTATGCTTTATTCATACGGCCCATTGTTTCGTGAAAATCCCTAGTTATATAAATGTGTGTGAAATGTACACAGAACTAAACAAATTATTCTTAATGCTAATTCCAGAATTTTACCAACATTTCCGAATTAAGTATTAAAATTTTTTGATTTGAAAAATTATTCCATTTGTATTCATGTTTGCTGTGATAATGATTACGGTTCCAGTGATAGAAATACACAATATCAGGTTGTTAAATAAATAAATAAATGCTTCAAAACAAGATAATTCAGTATGAAAAGGTAACTTGTAATTCGCCTCAACGATAGCCATCAATTGTAGTAAAAGTAATAAGTGTTACTTTTTCTTATGCTTACTGTATTGCACTTATGATACTATTTAATAACATTTTTTCAGTGCTAAACAAACTTTCTATTTGTAGAATTTTGGAATGGTTCGTCTGTTCAGTGAAATTCAACTACTTTTTAGAAAATAAACATCAAAATTCAAATTTTGACTAAAAGTTTAAACTATTCGCAAAGCAGTTCACAGCAAGGATCAGATTCAGCCCGGTGGCAACAATAAGACGCTCTAGTCACTGATATTGTAACCAACATCTCGGGCCTTTGGGGTATTCGAAGCTAGCAAGTCAGTGAGAGCAAAGTAAACAAAATTAAATATAATATAACACATCATCGATTGTGAAAGTCAGTATTATAATTTGGCACCGCACGTTTCATAACGATATCACATTTATAATCAAACATATAAAAATCAACTCACAGATATTTAAAGTTCACACCTCTATGTGTGCATCATGCTCAATTATTTTTGACATTTCACTTCTAGGTGCACGCTAAACGCAAACTGCTTAACATGACTGAACTAATAGCCTTTTTCATCACGTGATAGTGTTACTGTGATGTCTTTTTCGGTTTGTATTGGATTCTTTAAAGTGATCCATATTGATATATAATATATTTGGCGCTATTTATTATGAGCTGCTCAAATTATGTGACACTATCACTGGTGCCATATACAGATTACACTTGCTGCGTTTGGACAAGAGCATTGCAAAAAAGCGGACGCAATATGATGGTCGCCACGTCATAGTATTTTTGCTTCATGACAATGCAAGACCCCATCTTTCGAAAATTGTAAAAGCTTATTTGTAAACGCTGCAATGAAAGTTCTGCCCTAGCCGCCATATTTATCCGTACGACTGCCATTTTCTCCCATCCATGCCGCATAACTTGTTAGGTAAGTTTCAAAAACTACGAAACTACCAAAAATTGTATCGATTCATTCGTCGAATCTAAGTCTCACCAGAAATATGGCAGAAAGTAGGACATAACGATGGAGTATACTTTGAAGAACGGTACTGTAATGATACACTCACAAAAAATCATGAAACTTTGCAGAAAAAACGCTACTAATTTATTGCAACGCCTGATATATTATAAATAGATTTTTATAACGACATTCATGCAAGAGTTTGATGTTATGTATGTTATAAATATTCTGCATTTATTTATCATATAACTTTTTATTTAAATTTAACTCACACCGACTTCATTTACAAAAGTCTAGCCTGTCTTGTTTCTGTGATTTCTTTTGTCGCCCTCGCAACCAGTTGAAAAAAAACTTTTAGGGTGCAGAAATGTGCAGTATCGCATAGTGGTTTTTGAAAAGTACAGAAAAATTCCTATAAAATCAAATAATATTAAACAATGACAGCCCTTTCCTATCTATTTAAAACTCTAGTCGCAATACATCATAATTGCGTCGTATATTTTCTATGGAAGGATGAAGTTTACAATATCTTATCCTTGAGAAGATATTGAAAGATTATTTCTTATTCAGAAATGTTTATACTTTAAACTGTGTTCCTTCATTTATCTGAGAATTAGAAAAAATAATATAGTGCAGAAAAAATAAATTACGTTTCTGCCACCTTGGCATCACTGTGCACTGGTGTGATTTCCATGTTAGTTTATTTTGTTTATTTATAGCCATAATTGATTATTTTCGACGATAAGTCGGTCTTCCAACATTTAAGAGAAAAAAACATTTTTAATCCACATAATGCTATAATATGCTGTAATCTAATATTACTTAAATTTTCACAAATATAACTAGAAGGTTCTGACAAGAAATTTTTTTCAAGCTTGAATAAAATTAAGTAGTTTCTTTGGGTACAAACTAACACAAACTACTTATTTTGTAAACAGTCATGCCGAGTTAAAAAGATTTTTTTCTTTATTTTCCATCGTAGCACAAAATTGCGGTTTGAAATTTCAAATACACTTTACTCTATAGTTCCCGAACCGGAAGTCGGACCCGAATGAAATTCAACAGGAACCTATAAGACTATAGGACCTTCCATTTGAGCCTAAGATTGTGAAAATCGATCAAATTATCTCTGAGAAAATTGAGTGAGTTTTGTTTTAGAGTTTCCGGTACTTCCGGAATCGGGGCGAAGTTGGTTTGTTTAGTAAGTTAATAATATAGCCTACAAATTAAATCATTTTTGAATCAAATCTGAAAGAATTATATCCTTTTTTGTACCTTCGCTCTAAATGACGGTGTGCAATTTTAAACACACTTTACCCTATGAAAGCACAATTAAGTTCAATAGCAACCTATGGGACTATGAGATTTTTTATTTGAGCCTAAGTTTGTGACAATCGGTTAAGCCATCTCTGAGAAAAATTAATGACATTATTTGAAACTGTGTCGATAAATTTGTGTATTGAAAAATTTATTAGTGAAAATTGGCCCAGAGGGCTAAGTATCCTATACTATAGGATTTTCAAGTGATTGCATAAACTTTATATTCTTTTATAGAATAGAATCGTTATCATGATTTTGTGATAATACTAACAAGTGGATACAAATTAAATGAAAGAGAATATCGAGGATGATAAACACTACAAACGGTCCCATCTGCTAATGACGGTTTATCAATATTGATTGTCTTGCAATTATTCTAGCGCAGTTCTTTATGTTTTCCAAAAATTACTTCTGAAAAGATGAAAAGATGATGGCTGTGGTCACAATGCAAGATAGTAAAAAGAAATGAATGCCAATTGCATTACAATACGCTACCTATAAGCAAAAAGTGAATTTTTCATTCCATTGCGATTTAATTTCTTATCACTTTCATATACAGATTTTGAATACAGATCTTTGATCCCCCGATACAGATTTACAGATTTTTCTCCTGAAAAATATAGATTTAAATTTGGCAACCCTGCACGCTATACGAAATTGAATAAAGCACGTTGTGTGCTTCGTTCGAACGGTGTTGGTGTATTTTTCTTCCATACCAGCATGTAGCGGTTTTGCATCATCATTTTGTATGACGGTTTGAATGCTTTGACATACATCGCCACATAAATACGAAACCGGAAGTCGGATCTGGATGAAATAACACAACATCTTTTAAAGCAATGTGAGCTTTAATTTGAATCATGAATTGTGAAAATCGGCTCGACCGTTGCTGGGAAATGAGTTTCGTTGTTAGAGCTTTGCTTCACTATTATCGGTGCTTTCGGAACCGGAAACCGGGAACTAGTAATCTCAAAGTAGGTTTATATATCCACTAACTAACAAGATCTACCAACTAGATGAATTTACCAGTAAGGTTTATACAAATTTGCACCTCGTTTGGCCATCTGTTGTGAAAAATACTCATGAATTTGAAAATTTTCCATTTATCGCGCTGTTGTACCGAAACCAAAACTCGGATTTGGATAGACTTTTTGAGGACTTTCTAAAGAATTTGAAGAGATTTTATTTGCATCTTGGTCCGTGAAAATTGGTTGAGAAATTTCCGAGAAAATTGAGTGCGCATTTGCTTACAGATTTGCACATATTAGTTTGTAATCCCAGAACCGGAAGTCGGATAAGAATAAAATTCAATAGCGATCTATGGGATCATAAGACCTTTCGTTTGAATCTAAGTTTGTGAAAATCGGTTCAGCCATTAGAGTGACATTATTTTTCACATACACACAGACGCACACACAGACATTTTGTGTCGGTTTTCACAGTGATATATGAGAAAAACAAAACAAATCGTGTTTGCACATTGAATCGTTACAAATATTTGAAATGTTTTCATGTAATTGAAGTAGCGTCTATCATTCTGTTAGTTTTGATAAACGTGAGCTTACCGTAGAAAACAAACGTGTGTTGTAGATTGATTTCGAAACATGCGAAGGAAATATATTTATAATATAAAAGATTTTCTCTGTTTCCAAAGCTGTGGCGTTTGATAATCGCATTGCGAGAAAAAATATTTCGGACAGACGAAAAGGACTTTGTAAACTCGGTTTAAAGAGCATATAGCAGAAATAGCGAAAGCTTCTAAAGAATTTGAAAAGGGTTTACCATACCATTTCAAATCGAAGTTAGCAGAACATGTATTTATCGATGATTATGAAATTTCTACAAATGACATAAAAATTTTGAGACAAATTTTCAACCCATGGAAATTAGACATTGCGGAAAGTTTATACAAAAACAATCCAAGTTCGTTATTGAATCACCACCAAGGCTACAAATGTTCCTGGCTCTTCAAATTGCTATCTACACACAAAAAACAAACATAGGAAGTACATAAACAGTTACTACATGAGTTTGATCTACCTACATTACTACAAAAGACACAGCACAGCAAATTTTCTTCGACAGACTTATCAAAACATTGATGAAAAACGCAAAAAGCGTTTCGAAGTACCGGTATCTAGTCGTTCATTATTACGTTAGTATCATAACGAAATAGGTTTTTTCATAGTGGAATCCAAAGGAACCTATAATTACGAAAATTTGAATACGTCAAAAAATCAACTCAAAGACATAACCCGAAAATTTTTCCTTTCCTTAGCAAATTGTTTCGTCTGTACTCGAACTACTTGTAATGTGATGGAACCCAACTTAGAAACCTTCCCAAATGCGGAAACCGGTCCTAAATGTTCAGACCTTGAACGGACGGTGCGTAGTTCAACTTCCAGTCTCGATTAGGTGTCATGTTTACTCAAGCTAACACACCACACGTAATCATAGAATTAATTTGGATACAAAATTTGAAAATGTTTGTTGTGTCTCTTTGATCATCGTAGCTTTACTAGACTAGAAAGAATTTATTACCCCTCAAATGCATGAGTTCTGATATGGCAATCATACAATTTCTTTCTATGAACATAATCTACGTTTCTGGTTGAGGCACTATTTCACTGCATCCGGTATGTAGCCAAAAGACAGCAGTATGCATTTAGGGGTAAGTTTTCTAAAATAAGAATCCTCCATCTTTAATACTAGACTAGTGTTAATTCCACCAGCATTTGCAGCAGTCCACGTAGCACATATTAAATGCAAGCTTACAGGGTGTTCAATAAGTTCGAATACACTTTAAAATCGGTTAAAAAATGCAAATACAAGAAATCTTTTTCTGAGTTAATTTTTTTTAAACAACGTTTATTGAGTACCGTTACGACGAATTAGCTGACAGCACCCCACCTTTATGCAATATGTCGAGCTTGGGACGTTTCTCAAAAGAATCGCACGCAGCACGCATCTGGTCCAATGGTATCTCGTCCCAAATCTTGGAAATGAGCTTCTCAAATTGATCTTGAGGTTCGCTTCGCTTGGCCAGCATTTACGACCATACATAAAAGTTGAGGGGATTAAGGTGCGTAGTCTTATCGGGAAAATTATTCAAATTTTTACGACATCACACTTTGGACGATATTCGTTGTATGGGCGGTGCGCCGTCCTGTTGAAAGACGTAATAATCCTTTCCGTAGAGATCTCGAAGTACCGGGCCACAACCTTCTCCAAAACCTCGTTCACATAGTACGTGGCGTTGATTGACACCTGTTTCTCTGTTTTTCATATGAGTTACAGTCATCAAAATTTTTTTTTCGGTTTTTAACGATATCAAACTAACTAGAGAATATAAGAAGAGAAAGAATATGAAATTATAGAGCCATAGTATTCAAGGAAGAGCATGGATGTGAAGAATAAAGTGCGGAAGTCGGTTAGCCTATATATGAGGCTTAGGCTGACATCATAATGCAATGTGGTAGAAACAGGTGGAGCAAACACAACTCTTTTGTGTTAGTGAAATGAACTTTGTTTTAAGCAAGCTAAGTAAAACTAAAAACGTGCTTAATCCACCTAGCAGTGAGATGATACCTTTTTTTATCAAAATCCGCATGTGTTTTTTACATGAATATTTTGCGGTGTTTTAGTACTCATGATATTATTTTAATGACCGTCACGGCAATTTGAGATTCTAAACACTAATTACCCTGTAATGTCGAAGCTGCAAATCGGATTGAATTTGAATCTAAACGTGTGACAATCGATTGAATATTCCATGAGATGTCGAAGTAAGTTCCACTTTAGAGTTTACGATTATTTGCGGTACTTCCAGAGCCGGTATTCAGGAACCAGCATAACCCAAAACGAGTCGTATGGCCAAACAATAAATATGACGAATAAATTGCAATAGTTTTCAGTCCAACTTTGAAGCTTTTTGGAATTGTCATCTTCCATATCGGTTTAAATTTTAAAAACTCATCACCTTGTAGCTCCAGAATTGGAAGTCAGAATCGAATAAAATTCATTATTTTGTATGGGACCATAAATCCTTTAATTCGAATTTTTGTTTTGAAATTCGATTTGGCCTTTTTTGAGAAAACGAGTTTGAGTTTTGAGAAACGTCTCGATACTGGAACCGGAATTCGAAAATCAGTGTATGTATCCCCTAAGTCGGAAATTGGATCTGACAAAAAGTAAGATGTTTTATAGGTTCTTAAGACCTTCCATTTACATCTTAAATGATTCTTAGATTTCATTTGAATCTTAGATCGGGTCAGCCATCAACGAGAAAAATAAGTTACACTACTTTAATTTCGTTTCACATATCATCCTGTAGTTCTGGAACCAGAAGTCGGATCCAAACGTAATTCAGGAACCTTGTTTGGGAGCACACGACTTTTCATATGAGTCTGAGTTTGTAGAACACGGTTGTGTCATATCTGAGAAAATTGAGTGAAACTATTTTTCACGCACACATTTGCTGATCTCGACGAACTGATTCGAATGGTTGATGGGTGTTATGTTCTTCTAGCATTTATTGCTGTAAGTAGTATAAATCAATATAATTATGGAATTGCTATTAACTCGACAATGCTGCCATCATCTAATTTACATATGTCATATTCGAACGATTATGTTGCCAAAAACGAACCGTGCTAAAATCGATCCGAAGAAAAAATTTATTAAAAAGGATGATGTATACAGTCTTTCTTGATACTTAGAAACAATTGTATGGAGCAGTATGTAAAATCGTGTTTCACTTTGCTCTCAAGCATTGCTTTGTCATACAGCGCTCAAAACTCCTACTACTGGAATAAGGCAAAAATTCGCTTACGCAAAAATATCGATATCTCCGTGAAAAATGGACGGATTTGAACAATCAATGGCTTGTTTCGTGCAAAATCTAAGTCTGAAAACATATTCTGTTTTCAAGGTCAATTGTAACAGATATTGACAGATATTGTGACGAAAATTTTGACATAAAACTTTGTATAACTCAAAAAGTAAACATCCGATCTCAAAACTATTCAATAGCGTTCAGGGTGACGGGGAGACCTTTCATTTCGCAGACGAGTAATTCAACTACAGTATGAAAGCTCTTTTGAAGTAGATACATAGGTAAGTGGTTTCATCTGCACCTTTCTGTGCCTTTTGATGACAGACAAGTGTGAATTATATAAAAAAACCAGGCAAATGGCTCTATTTCATTGAACTGAAATGATAGAGGCATAGTATATTTGAGAAAGTTGTGTAGTTTTTAATGGTGAAAAACTTTGTATAACATGAAAAGCTCATGTAAATTGAAAATATATATGTTTTCTCACAAAAACTGGTCTTAGGACACCCTTTTCATAAAATACATTATATCATGAATTATACTCAAGTAACGGGAATAGTATCTTCTGCGAATTTGTTTGAAATGACTTTTTGCACAACTTTGTCGAAGTAGCTTAGCCCCTATGTTGGCACTGAGCTAAAATAATATTTTTATCTCACATTTAGGGAGATCAATCACATAAATAAAATTTTCCCAAACATGACACCTATTATTCTGAGCAACTTTGCTGAAGATACTGTACCTCGAAAATGACGTTTTTTAATAAGTTATCAATTAAAATTTTTTTTATAAATACGTTTATTTCTTAAGGCAGTTTACATAAGTTTTTCTTCGCCGTAGCATCACTTTTACATAATATTCTTATCCTAATTTAATTCTAACATAGTCACAACGTTTTGAATTTATTAAAACATATTCTCTTATAGCTTAAATATCATCTTAGGTAACTCGTCATTAATTATGAAATCTACTCGGAAATATTATTTGAACCAAACGATTAACTTCTATAAATTATAAAATAAGCTGTTATTTTCAGACATTTTGTTGATAATTTCATAAACTGTTTCGAGTTTGTTTGTATCATTACATAATTTTTATTCTAATTTAGCTATTGGTTGAACTCATGGACGCAGCTGGGATCAGAACTAAGTCTTAAAAGGGGCCTTTATTAAATTGAAACTCCAATTTTCTTTATGAAATGATAAATAAGTTTCATGTATGAAAGGTCACGACAAGCAAGAATGTCTCGAACTGGGATATTGGATAGTCTACCTTGGGTACGCAAAGAATTTATTAGTTGAGATCTGACATCACGATACTCCACGCATGTCCAAACGACATGATCAATATCCCTATAACCTTCTCCGCAAGCACAATGATTAGTCTCGGAGAGCCCAATTCGAAGGAGATGTGCATCTAACGTGTAGTGATTGGACATGAGTCTGGACATCACACGAATGAAATCCCTACTCACATCCAGTCCCCTGAACCATGCCTTTGTCGATATTTTCGGAATAATTGAGTGCATCCACCGACCCAGATCATCTCTATCCCAAGATGCTTGCCAGCTGGCAAGTGTTCTTTGGCGAGACGAGCTATAGAATTCGTTGAAAGCAATCGGTCGCTCATAAATTTCACCCTCAATAGCACCACGTTTGGCTAAAATATCGGCTCTTTCATTGCCAGGAATGGAGCAATGAGCCGGGAGCCAGACTATAGTGATTAGATAATTATTGTTCAATATGTCGTTCAGGCACTGTTTTATTTTGCCCAGGAAAAACGGTTCATTTTTGCCAGCAGCGTTTGAGCGAATGGCTTCAATTGCACTCAGACTATCTGTGAAGAGGAAATAAGGGTTTGGAGATAATGTGACGATTACACTCAAACTATAATGAACTGCTGCTAGCTCTGCTATATAAACAGATGCAGGTTCTTGAAGCCTAAATGAGGCCGAAACATTATTGTTGAACATACCAAACCCTGTCGCTTCTTCAATTCGCGATCCGTCCGTGTAAAACATTTTCTCAGAGTCAATATGCCTGAACTTACTTGAAAATATTTTTGGGATTTCCGTCGAGCGTAGATGATCCGGGATTCCACACACTTCACGCTGCATGGATGTATCAAAAAATAAAGTTGAGTCAGGGGCACTTAGGATGCTGACACGGATAGGAATATATCTTGAAGGGTTGATTTCCTGTGACATATGGTTAAAATATACTGTCATAAATTTTGTTTGAGATCGAAGCTCGACTAGTCGTTCGAAATTATTAATTACCATGGGATTCAGCACCTCACATCTTATTAGCAGGCGTGATGAAAGCTCCCAAAATCGATCTTTTAATGGAAGAACTCCCGCCAGAACTTCAAGACTCATTGTATGTGTCGAATGCATGCACCCTAAAGCAATTCGCAAACAACGATACTGAATTCGCTCCAGTTTGATAATATGAGAATTTGCAGCGGAACGAAAGCAAACGCATCCATATTCCATCACTAAAAGTATCGTTGTCTGATACAATTTTATTAGATCTTCCGGATGAGCACCCCACCAAGATCCTGTTATTGTTCGAAGAAAATTTACTCTTTGTTGGCATTTCGTTATCAGATACCTAATGTGTCCTCTCCACGTGCATTTGGAATCGAACCACACCCCGAGGTATTTAAAAGTTAAAACCTGTTGGATCATTCTTCCCATCATATGGAGCTGAAGCTGCGCGGGGTCATGCTTTCTTGAAAAGACGACTAACTCTGTTTTCTCCGCAGAGAATTCGATACCAAGATGAACAGCCCAAACGGACAAGTTATCTAAGGTATCTTGCAATGGTTTATGCAGATCAATAGCTTTGGGCCCAGTAACTGAAACCACGCCATCATCTGCCAATTGTCTTAGTGTACATGGGGTTACTAGACAGCTGTCAATGTCATTCACGTAAAAATTATAGAGGAGCGGACTGAGGCATGAGCCTTGCGGGAGACCCATGTAGCTAATTCTGAATGTTGCCAAATCGCCATGTGAAAAATACATGCACTTCTCTGACAAAAGGTTGTGCAAATAATTATTTATAACCGCTGGAAGTCCATGTTGGTGGAGCTTGTCTGAAAGAACATCAATGGAAACTGAATCAAATGCTCCTTTAATGTCTAAAAATACAGATGCCATTTGTTGCTTTTGAGCGAAGGCAATTTGGATGTCAGACGAAAGTAATGCAAGGCAATCATTCGTCCCTTTATTTCTACGGAAGCCAAACTGAGTATCTGACAACAAACCGTTCGTCTCGACCCAAGTGTCGAGACGTCGCAGAATAATTTTTTCGAACAATTTTCTGATGCAGGACAACATCGCAATGGGTCTATATGAGTTGTGATTGGAAGCTGGTTTCCCCGGCTTTTGAATGGCGATAACTTTCACTTGTCTCCAGTCAGGTGGAACAATATTTTGCTCAAGAAACTTGTTGAACAATTCCAACAAACGTCTTTTTGCGAGGTCGGGCAGATTCTTCACCAAGTTGAATTTAATTCTGTCCAACCCAGGGGCGTTATTGTTACAAGACAAGAGTGCTATAGAAAATTCCATCATTGAAAATGGGTTATTAATAAAACCATTATTTGGAGGAGATTCACGTATAATGCTCTGCGTAGGAACAGAATCTGGGCAAACTTTCCTAGCAAAGTCAAATATCCATCGGTTCGAGTATTCATCACTCTCATTGCCCACGTTACGATTCCTCATTCGTCTGGCCGTATTCCAAAGAGTGCTCATTGAGGTTTCTCTCAATTAAAATTTAGAAGGGGGTAGAATTTTAATTGCAGCTCTGTGAAGGCAAAAAATAAAATATAGCACAACTGCCATTGAATCATTACCTCAAGAACATTAATTCAATTTTACGAAAAGCCTCAGCACAATTGAAGTTATCAGATCATTAAGAATCAATAGACATGAGCCATTCTGCAGAAATAAGAAAATGTTTTAGTGCATTCCAATCTGATTTCTTACGAAAAGTCGAATTAAGAAAATCTTAAGGAACTACGTTTATAATAAATTCATTCAGCAGAAATTGATCTCATATCGAAAATGTTACTACACAAAATGATAACATTCATATGCATAACATTATTCTTGTAATTTATATATTTTCTGGTCTTGAGTTAACAACTGTTCGTAAAATTTCGGAAAAAATACATTTTTAAACCATTATTTTGGTGGATACGAGTTATAACTCTTAAATTAGATCCTAACTATGAATGATTTTCTAAATTAATTTAATTTTATTCTTATATTGTACCTATTGTCACGAAAGTTTTACTATTATTCATAATCTAAACCCGCTAGTTGAAACAATTTGTAATGTATTTTAGTATGTGCACCGGAACTTTGGTCAGAATTAATGTTGATAGCAATTTATAGAGTGAGTGTATAACTTGTGAATTAGAATCCTCTTACTCGGAAATAAATGAATCTTTTTTTTAGCTTTGGTGAAGATTTTCCGTGAATTCCGGAAGCAGAAACAGACTTGCGAAATTAGAAACAGTTTTGAGCGATTAAATATTCTAGATAATGAAGATGAAAGGGGCATTCGGACAAAAACAGAATTATGGAACATTAATCTCCGGAAATATTGAAAAAGCACAGGTCATAAGTTGCATAATGATTGGAATCGAACGAGTTTTTTCTAAGACAGAGGATTTGAAAAAAGTATTTGATACAAAAACGCCTTTGTAATATCTACAAAAAACGGACTTTATTCAACGGTTAATATAATTTCAACAAAAGTAATTTAATTGGAACTGTTTTTGTACAGGCTACAACATGTTTCTTGTAATAAGAAACTACATAATTTTAAACTTCAATAATTACCACAGCATTTGCTAACAATTGTTTCGTATCCATTATTGGTGTGCTTCGATTGCAATAACGCGGGGATTTTAACTAGAATTGTCTGTCAGGAATGTATACTTTCCATTACAATAACTACTGCACTTTAAAGAGAGCTAGCTAGAGAGAATCCTACATAACTAACTATACGATTTGACTAACTTTTACCAGAAATATTCACAACACGTACGAGTCGCACACTAACTCATGTATAAAATCAATCTCTATGCCTGTGACTAATTTGCGGTATCAATTATATTTTCTTGGAAATTGTTCTACCAAGTTTTTCAAAGTTATAAAGATGAAATTTATTATCATTGATGATGATAAAATCAACTAGAGAAATACATTTGCGACGGCCTTATTGTACTAAAATTGTCTTTTGT
This sequence comes from Malaya genurostris, assembly GCF_030247185.1. Taxonomy (NCBI): domain Eukaryota; kingdom Metazoa; phylum Arthropoda; class Insecta; order Diptera; family Culicidae; genus Malaya; species Malaya genurostris. The sequence continues at coordinate 218,022,541 of NC_080571.1, read as the reverse complement.
ACATACAAACTGTACGAATGAACTGGTTCATCTGTTATGATTGATTAGCTATTTTTAGGAAATAGGAAAGGCCTCAGAAATTACGGCTATTGAATGAAAAATAAATGGAAATTTTTTCATGGAAAAATGTTACATTCCGAAATTTGTTAGAAGCACGCGAACAAACACCATTACATTGGCGTTATTTTGTCTACTGCAAAATAACTTGTAACTTTTTATTGCTTAATACAAATGGTCTTTACATTATTCACATAACTATTTCGAAACATTATTTTCAAACATTAACGGATAGTTCAACATTGTAAAGTACAAGTTATATACACATGAGCTTTTTTTTTTAAAGCGTTTGCTGTTATAGGAAAATTACAAAAAATTTAAAATACATCTATTTCTAGGCTATTGCATAAAGCTTGAGTAATTTAATATATGGAAGCAAAGAAACTGATTTAACGCAAACAAACTAATTGAGTACTTAAAAAGGGGGATTATTTATTGCATAATGAAGGTTATAAAGTAAAAAAGATTGGGATACATTATTCCGATTTGGTTTTTATGTAATCTCGAACTTCTACTACTTCTATCATCATATTTTGACACACTGTTGGCTAAACAGAGCGGCCAATTTTTTGCATAATCTCTTCATCGCTGTCGCATCTCTAGTCAACTTTCTGCCTTTCTTTAACTTCTGTTTGGCAACTATCCAATAATTTTCAATTGCGCCGAATTGAGAGCAGTTGGATGGATTGATGTCCTTCTTGAAGAAACGCTTTTTTATGCACTCTTGATTGTACATTTTCCATAGTCTTGTTTGTCACGAAAACCTGGGTTTTTTGTTCGCAACTGTCAATATCTTGCCAGAGCATGAGTTTTCTTACAAATTTTGGGAAACTACTCTTAATCCATCTTCTCGTACGTTTTGTTGTCGACCATGAGGATTCATCATTCATATTTCGTAAAAACCTCGTTGTACAATCTCCGAGCACCGCTCGGTTCTGTTTTGTTACTTACTGACCCGAAAAGAGCGAAATCCTTCTCGTAAACAAATCCTTCTGATAGCGCTTTGTCTGGCATTTGTGATTTTTAACTATTCAGCACTAAAAGAGTAAACGAACTGCTGTCAAAACTTTTCAGATCCAATAACTAGGAGTGCTACTGTAAAAAAAACAGTGTATTTAGATATTAAATGACTCAAGCCTTAACTCAGAAGATATTCCTAAATAATATTCTGAGTAATGCAATAGTGGTTTCGTGGAATACTAAAGAGTTCTTGATATGAATGTATTGTATCTTTCGATTGATTTATTTTTTTTTGCGTTTTCTTCACAGTTCAATTGGAATGGTATTATCTAGAGTTTCAACCACGATGTGCGTAGGTGTTCCGTTTGTTGCATTATTTCTGTACGCTAAATTTGATAACTACCTAAAATTTTAAACTCAGTAAAGATCTTCTCTTTTTTAGTCCACCGTCCTTTTTCTTATCTTTAACACTATTATCATCTTTGCTCTCTTTGTTTGCTTTCTTGTTATCCGTTTTACAACTACCAACATTAACACTACCTAAACTGTTACTACTACAACCATTTGCATTGCTGAGATTCAGTTTTGCTTCCGCTTTCTCTTTTTTTGCCTGTAATTTCTTCTCTTTTTTATCTTCTTTCTTGCTGGTAATTGGTTTGGCTGTTGGTGTAGTCGGCGTCACCAAGTTTGACTTAACTTCCTTCCCTGTGGTAATTTTACCGTTTAGCGATGGTTTTGTGCTCGAGTTTTGAGGAATTGTTCGTACCACTGCAGGTGCCGTTTCGTCCAGACACTGAAAGCAAAATAGAACAAATATCGGATATTAAAGGATAAAAAATCAGTGCGTTATATGTTGCAAAAAATTATACGTTTATTATTTTTAAAGAAACATTTTTCATTTAGCTTAACTGTTTTTGCCATCACGGTTAGAGCTCGACTGATAGAGCTGTTAAATTTTGTCTGCTGACTCATGGGTTACTATGATAGATACTGCATGGGCAGTTTTGTCTGAGCGGGTGAAAAATCGGCAATTTTTGTCCGTTTTTTAACGCAAATGTTAATAAGAATTGATTATGAAGCGTTTCATAATAATTGATTTGAAATTGACTAAACTAGCTCTTTCTAATGTGATATTCAAGTGAAACGATTGATGAAAAACAAAAAAAAACTTACATCGTCTATCGATATCCGGGGACAGCTGATCTCCTCTGGGAAACGCCACGGTTTCCGCAGATGGGGCTGTGACTGCTTCCAGATCACATAACCCATGGCAGCCTTTTTCAAATCTTTAACCATCCGCGGTCCCAACGTGTGTGTTACCTTATTAACCAACCAAGGTGGCAGGGTCCCCTGGGGATCACAGTGTGCAACATATTTCAAAGTACATCCAGTCTTTGAGTTTTCATTGGTTTTAAGAACAAACCCGGTGATGTAGGACATGGCCCTGTTGGTTTTAGGAGAATTTTTATATTTCGCATTTGATCTGTTTTTTTCAAACGTAAATCACGTACCTCACGTAACCTTTCTTGGGTGGAAAGTTTTTATGCGGTACCGACCGAGACAGTAACATCTGTTCACCTTGGGGTCCTGTGTCGAGCCAAGATCTCTGAAGCACGAAATCACGTGGTTTTAGCGGTGGAGGACATGACACTGCAATGAATAAAGAATTCTCAGTTAAGTGTTTACCGTGTTTTTTTTTTCTTCAAATGACATAGAATCATTTCCCATTAAACAGTTGGAAAGGTTTTATTTTCATTGATACAATGTCTTAATGAAATGTGGTTTCATGTAATATTGTATTTGAAATTAGTGCTATGATGCAAACCGTTAGCTTGCTTTATCATTTACTACATTTTTTTTAAATTTACTGAAACAGCGAAAAAATTAATCCCTGGAATGGGGAGAGCAATCTCGCTTTTCTCAGATGCAGACAACCGGAAAAATTTAATATATTGATGCGAGTTTCGAAAGTTTCTTCTTTTTGTATCTTCTAACACATGACTAACTAATAAAAACGCATTATTCCCAAAAATCGATTTTATCCAGCAATGCAATTTCCTACAAGGGCAATACAATCATGCTAACGCTTTTCTAACTTCTCGATGCTGGGCTTGTAGAATTATTTGTCTTCTACCTCAAAATATTTGCTTCTTCATTTGAGTTGAATCTCTTACCGCGAATAGCCAGTAGTCACTGGAAGTTAGATACAGTGAATGAGGAAGCAATTCGAGGTGTGATTCATTAAATTTAACTATCTTTGCTATCGAACTATTGTGAATCGGTACTAGTGGTATTTTCTTTGGCATGAAAGGTTGTATCGCTTTGTTTTTTTTTGTATTCAAACGATCAAACAACGCTACGTTGTATTCGTTATTGATTGTTTTTCCTATCTCAAGATAGTCGATGAAGATTATACCATGTGCATCCCAAAACACTGAAGCCATAATCTTCCCATTTGACTGTTGTTTCCTTAGACTTTTCGGATGTGAATCAGTTTCGGTTTCAGTACACTCAGATGATGATCGTTTTGATTTCAGAGTGAAGTGATGGATCCATGTTTCATCCATTGTCACATATCGACAAAAAAATCTGATTAAATATTAGTAAAAATTGCAAAACTCTGCTCTGAATCGTCTCGTTGTTGTTTTAGATCGACTGTGAATAAACGCAGCACCCACTTTGGAAAGAGCTTTATCATTAATGTTCATACATAATTGTGAACACTCTTTCCTCGGATATCTTTACGGCATCAGCAGTTTCACACAATTTCAAATTACGATCAGGTACAACCAATTTGTGGACTTTTTTTGTTTTCTGTAGTAACCACCTTCCTTTTCGATGTGTCAGTCATACGACTTATTGAGTGTTGTGAACAAGTTCTTTCAGACAGGAGTGGCGAAAGATGACATAGATGATGACGCACTCGTGATTCCACCAGATACCCAAGCAGCAATTCGCAACTAGTTCTGATACGACAAAGTCCAAACTATGTTGAAACAAGAGCACGAATATGTTTTTTATGTTATACTGGTTAAAACATGGTGACAGCAATGTTTCATCATAACATAACTGGTTACGAAATAGTTATTTAGGTTTCCAATCATAACATCTTTGTGTCATATTGAATTAAACATAATTTATAAGCTATCGTTACTTAATCCAAACATATCTTTAATCACAACTATGCTTCTAGCTACTAGTTGAAAATAAGTTTATTTGACTTCAATAGTAGCAACTCGTAACTAGTTTTGATACCACTTAGCCCACTTGTGTTGCAACAAGAGCACGAACATATTTTTTATGTTATACTGGTTAAAACAAGGTGACAGTAGTGTTTCTTTATATCGTAAACATTGAACTAACTATCATTTGTAAGTTATCGTTACTTGATTCTAACATATCTTTAATTACAGCTATGTTTTTAGCTACTAGTTGGAAATAGGTTTATTTTCCGTTGTGAAACCATTATAAATACGTTAACGTATATGTGAATCGTTACTGTGAATTGATATAGCAATAACTTAGATATTATAAGATTATAACATAATTTCTTCATTGAATTGGATATTTATCGGTAGGTTTTTCCAACGTAATGATAACGAAAATGCAAACAAAACAACCTTTCTTGGCTTGAATATGTCGAACACAATATGGAGTCTCAAGAAGTGTATGAAACATAAATAAAACCAGGATATTACTTTTTTTCAAAACTACTTTTTGCCGAAAATAGTGAAAGGCAGAATAGTCAATTTTGTTCTATGCACTGTCATGAACAGGAAGAAAATAATATAGGGATTGAACATCGATTGTAATAATATTATAATTCTCATGATATATGAATTTAAAATGATGAGAAATCACTCTACTTGGAATAATTTTGAGCATTCTGACCATAGGGTTATTTTGTTGTTCATTTTTTAAATCTTTATAAACAGATTTTGATTGAAGGCGCATAAAAAACAGTTAAGTAAAATTGAATTTCGCTCGAAAGTTTTAGGATCGTTGTGAAATTTGTACCTTGTATCAAGTTTGTGATTTAAAGTACTCTTCTGCTTTTTTATTGATGATAGAAAAGTATTCTGGATTCATTCAATGTTTATTTTGTCGATGGTGACTAAGTTTAAACTAGTTTATTTGAAAACAAGTTATTTTCAAGTTATGAAAAGATAAGTTATTTCAGTATGGCATTACAACATAACGACAACTTATTTTTAGCCGACTTAACAACTAGTAGAAACTGCGCTTTTTGAGTCATGCAAGTGGTTAGATGTTAGTAACAATCACTCAAATATCTGGTTGCAAACTAGTCACAAACAAGCTAGCGTAACAAAAATTGTTACTTGGGTAAGTATTTATCTACCCCACATGCGATGTACGAGTTTGGGAACCGAACACAGGCTCCCTATCATCGCGTTTGTTGGGGATCAGCTTCAATCATACGTATCTGGTCAACAGATCCAACAGTCAACAGCATTTTCTAGCACGAGGCTTGGCAACAGTTTGTTGTCGTTCATCGTTCAGGAAGTATTGAACCTTGAATTTGTGTAAGCCACCTCTTCCTTGACCTTAAGAAACGCCCACATTTTTGAAAATATCAAAAAGAATGAAATGTTGGAACCCTGGCGAAATTGGTCTCAACCTTTTCCTTCGTATTTCTCTATGCTGTTCCCAGTTTCTTCTTGCTCTGTGCTCATGATCCAAAGTCAAGACCATGAATCCTTGTTTTTGAATCTAAATTTGTAAAAACCGGTTCAGCCATCTCTGAGTAATCCATGTGAGTTCTATTTTGGAATTTTTGGAACGTTATATTCTGTGCTTCTAGAACCGCAAACTGGAATCCGGTATAGCTGAAGTAAGTGCTCATCAATTAACAAGAACTATAAACATAAAGAATAAATTGACAAGATTAAGATCGATTTATTAATTAATTTTTAAAGTTTGACGTAAAGCCGCCATAACTAAGTTCATTTTTAGCTATGAATGAGCAGAAGCATATATTGGAGATGCCGAATGAATGGAAAACTAACAGAAAAGATGATTTATTGGAAAAAGATACGCTCAGAGACAGTTCTGTTTAACTGAAGTTTAAGAGAATAAGGTCAATACTACAATTTCTTTTATTTCACTCTTGAAATTGAAGCTTTTTCACTAATCACCTGATAATTCCGGAGCTATAAGTCCTATTCGGATCGTATAACAGATATTTTATGGACCGCAAGACTTTTCCTTTAAATCTAAATTTATGAAAATCGGTGAAATCATTTCTGAGAAAATTGAGCGATTTTTTTAGATCGGGGATAATAATAGGAGTGTGATGGAAAAGTTAGATTCGAAAACTAAGTCAATTGATATTGATTTCAAACGGTTCCGTATTCAATCCTCAGTTAATGAAATTCAAGTTTTACTACAAGAAAAAATGCATCTCAAAAGACACGAGGTACAACTGAGCAGGGCAAATATTGCAACATATGTTCATGTTCTTGCTCAGTAAGACTCGAAAGGTAAACAGTAATGTGCATTGTGTCGAGCATGAAAATGGTACTTAAAACATATCATGCCGTTTTTTTTATTACCGTTCCGTCTTCGATTCGTCAGTGCATAACAGTTTATGTTGAACTGTTATGCCACCTAGCAGTACAACACAAACCGCTAAGCAAACGTAAAGTAAATCCTGCTTACATTACACATAAAGTTTGCTTCATTTAGAATTGAAACAAACTTTGTGGCACTCCTGGTGGACGGATTTGGAAGTTCTTGGCGCCCACGTGTCGGGAATTTTGTCAGCTTCACGTATGATCTTTGACATTTCGCAACTCGACTGTACTTTGTAAACAATCAACATGGAAGCCGAAAGAAGGGAACAAATTGTGCACAGTTATTTGAAAAATCCATTGTGGTCTGCATCTAGGCTAGCTAAACAACTGAAATTGCCCAGAAATAACGTATGGCGTGTTATCCAACGGTATAAGGAAACATTGACGAGGATTCGGAAGCCTCAAGCCAATCGTCGGAGTGGAACTGTCGAGAGGAACTGTTGAGTTGCGTGATAAGATTTTGAAGACGATTAAGAGGAATCCTAATCTGTCGGGCCGTTGTTTGGCCAGAAAATTCGGTGCTGCCCATAGTACCGTGAGGAGACTTCGGGAAGGAATCAAGCTAGCAAACAGCCAAATCGGACCATAAAACAGAATAGTGTGGTCAAAATTCGTGCTCGGAAACTATATGACCAGGTGCTGACCAAGTTCGACGGGTGTCTTCTGATGGACGGTGAAACCTATGTCAAGGCTGACTTCGGGCAAATCCCAGGCCAAAAATTTTACTTGGCAACGGCTCGGGGGGATGTTCCAGCCAAATTTAAATTTGTTTTTGCCGATAAATTTGCAAGAAAATTTATGATTTGGCAGGGCATTTGCAGCTGTGGCAAAAAAAACGAAAGCTTTCGTCACAAATAAGACAATGACATCGGAACTATACCAAAAAGAGTGTCTTCAAAAACGAATTTTGCCGTTCATTCGATCCCACGACCATCCCGTAATGTTTTGGCCAGATTTATCGAACTGTCATTACAGCAAAGTCGTTCAAGAATGGTATGCAGAGAAAGGGGTCCAGTTTGTTCCGAAAAACCTTAACCCAACCAAATGCCCCCAGTTCCGCCATATTGAGAAATACTGTGCAATCATGAAGAGGAGACTCAAGGCAAAGGGAAAGGTTGTCAAAGACATCAATCAGAACACGACCTGGTGGAATAAGATAGCTAAAACGATGGACGAAGAAGGTGTGCGCCGCCTAATGAGCCGTGTTACAGCAAAAATTCGAGAATTCCTTCGAAACCGTGACGAATAATTTTATCCGTATTTTTTCTTAAAAGTATGAAGAAAACGCTACATTTGTGTAAAAAAAGATCTTGAATTCAATAATAAATAACTGAAATACAGGCAATTGTCTTTGTTACAATTCTATCTGAAGCAAGCTTTATATAATTTGCGCCGAAGCTTAATGTCTTTGCTGATGTGCAGTACGTAAATAGATTTTCGACTGACCGGCCGAATTCTGAACTGTATACCCGGCTTGTTGTATTCCACATCTTTTTTTAATACATTTGACCAATCTTTGCAAATTTTTTGAAATAGAAATTTTTTGAAGTTAAACACAAATATTTAATTTATTGAAATTACACAGAATATTTTCGGAGGTACACCGATCAACAGAAACTAAACAAAAGAGGTACTCAACTGTTGCCAAGACTGACTGTTTCTAACACACTAGCTGGTCCCCCAAAGGGGTTAAAATTGTAGTGTCTGAAACAGTTCAACCAGACCTTGACAGCTTGGAGCGAAATCAATTTTCAGTTGAGCAACGCCATCGCACGGCATCACATTCAACATATCATGTCAATTGTATGGGTGCGCAGTGCTGCTATTTCGGCGCACACGAATTTGACATTCCTCTTCCCTATACTTATATGTACCAGATTCGATGCGGACTCGCCTGAGGGCGCCATACTCGCAAAAAAAATTTTCCAATGATTTGTTCGGGAAATGTGAAAGCTGGATATCTTATTAATATGATGTTTTTTGTTCAACAGAAACTGTTATGCACTGAATATTCGAAAACGAAACGTAAAGGAAAAAATCCCTTATGGTCCTTTAGCAAAAACACACAGCCTTTCGTAATAGTCATTTTAAACATGAACGGAAAAAATCCAACTATCTCAGTTCATTTGCATGTTATCATTTTATCAATACTTTGCAGTTTGTGGCATTTTCGTCTGACGTGCACGGATAAAAATCCATTGTCGGTACCATGATTAAAAATCATGATATCTTGAAATATGTCTTCTCATGATATTTCATGAGCAAAATGATTGATATCATGAAAAATTGTCATGATGTCAACCATTTTAATCATGAAATCATGCCTTATTATTCATGATAGAAATGTTTCATAATTTTATGATTTTCAAACATGGTACCGGCAATGGATTTTTATCCATGTGACGATCATATGTGTGAGAAGCCGCCCACTGTGAACGGCGGTTTGCGAGTTAGAGGGTTAAGTGGTAATCAAAAACTGAAAAAATTAACTTAAATTGATTTCTCAGAGATAACTTGATCTATTTCCACAAACGTCGATTTAAATTATAGGTTCTATAGTTTGATAGGATGCTGTTGATTTTTATCCGGATTCAACTTCTAACCGTAAGCGATTTTTAACTGTATCGAACGAGATACAAAAGCGAACAGAACGCACGCGAATCATAACGCGCGTAGAAAAATAGAGAAATTTACGATATGCAAATCAAAAGCAGCTAGAAATAAACTTAGCTTGATTTGAAAATTGATTTAGGAACTATCATGGATGTAAAAAAAAATTTAATTTCGCTTTCAATATAGATTGAAAATTGAAGAGCTGTAAAAAACTTTTTATGTAATTTTTTGCTTGAATAGAGATAAAATATTCTCTGAAGCTTCGTTTTTAGCCAATGCAAGTTGCCAGGCCTTTCGTTTGTCTTCTTCTATCAAGTTTTGCACAACCTCCTTAGTAACTTTTCTCACCGCAGAACGTCAGTTTCCCTTGAACTTCTTGGGGTTCCACGTCATTGAACCAAGCCATTATCTTCATGTATAGCTTTCGCGATCGTTCGACTCGATTTTTGTTATATGAGCGGCTGTAGACGACGCTTTCAGCTTGAGGGCGGCATCTCAGACGATTTTGTCTCGAACAGCTGGTCCGTCTTTTTGACGATTTTGCGGCATTCGGCTTTCGATTTCCTTTTGATCCAGTTTTCCTGAATGTAGACATCTGTTCTGCGAACATTTTTATTGAGTTAATGTCAGTTGATTTGGTCACATTCAACAATTTCAAACTTGCTTGGATGCCATTCCCGCAATTGAAAACCTTATGCCAAAGTCGAACGAGATTTATGTCGTTTTCGCTTGAAAAAACTGAAACTGACCCAGGGTAGTTTCATCAAACAAACATTTTTTACGAAACTGTGTTGTTTTCGCACTTAGCAACGGGGGTTTGAACAAACCTGATATAAAATCCAGGTTCGAAACTGACTCGATTTCCAGTTCAACAACGTTAAAACTAGGTTCGAAACTGGCTTTAAACAAACGGTTTGACAGCAGTTAGAGTGGAAACTGGGTTAGGTTTGGCATCAAGCGAAAACGACATTATTTTAAAAAGGAAGGATATGCCAATTTTTTAATGCACGGTTAACAAACGTGAAGGTTGATCAATTTTGTTGTATCTTAGCACTCTTTTTGAAACCTAGAGTCTTTATTGATCCATCGGCCAAATAAGCCCATACGAGCAACAAATAAAATGTTAACGGACCGGCTAAAAATAAAGCACTCATGAGATATGATTTGCTAAAGGACATGACGGCTAAATCTGTGGCAATCATACTCAAACTCTTTTAGACGAGTTGCTATAGTCCTACCATATTAAAAATAAAAACTACTTCTTTTTTGATCGGGCTCAACCAGGTTGGCAAGTGACCGGGAAAAACTGGAAAAGAAGGGGAATTTGGTTTCACCGGGAAATACCGGGAAAAGCCGTGAATTTTAGCAAAACCAGGTAAATATTACTAGCTGAAATATGAGTAACAATTTTCAGCATCATAATTTATTTTTATTCAACGAGTGAAAAACTGGAGGTGATGCCCAATTTTACGTTTGAGTGAGAAGTTCAGCAAAAATATTTAAACAACTTATTGTCCCATATAGGTTCTATGTTTAACAATTCATTGGAAATTGGACCAACACTCTATGTCTCGTCCAACGATTTTTAAGGGTTCAACAGCAGATTTGAATCAATTAGACCATAGCTTTTCTTTAACCATAGCTTTTCTTTAACATGACTCACAGAATTGAAAAAGTTTTCGACATTGACTTTATTCACCGTTTTCAGGGAGAATTTAATTTACTTCTTTGAGAGCTGAAACTGGTTTAAGGCCTGAAAAGAACAGTTTTTTAGAATATGGTTAGATTTGTTCAGTTAATCTATGTTCAATTTTCTTTGAATGTGCTTAACTATGGACTTCATAGTAGGATCACAAGAATGTTGATATTGATGCCAACGAAAGAGCAGTTGATAATAGGAGAATTAAATTGAGTTTGAGCTTTTCAAACTGATAGACTCCTAACTTCAATCATGTAATGATTTAAACAATCTATTGCTGCATCGATATTAGCCGAATTTCCTAAAATTATTTCAGGGTTCACATTGCTTCCGGTACAATATCTGTATCTTAGACAATTAGTTCTATGGTGGTAGAATATAGAACTAATTGTATTAACCATTGCTTTTTTAATCCTGAATATTATTGGTAGATGATCTGAATCCAAGTCTGTTTGAGTAATCCGTTTACTACAAATGTTATAATAATCTTCTATATCCCGATCACTTTTAGAAGGGTTTCTTATAGAAGATAAACTAGTTGGGCTATTTGTAAATAAAGCTGGTTAGAAATCAACGAAAAGCTAATTATAAAGAGCTTGTACTTTCTGATAATTTTCCTGGTTATTCCACGTGAGATGCTAATCATTTAGAATCCCATTAAGAAAAAAAGATCGATATCTTGTGTTTTTTTAAACTTTATTTGATTCATTCACCAATGCGAGCAAGCGACTACCAATCTCATATCCTTCACGACGTTTGTGACGGATGCTATGTTCTGCGACTTCAGAATTAATTGGTTCAACTGGCACTATAAGTAGTCTTATAAATCGCCGATTAGCAATCAAGATAAATGACTATATTTGAAGAGTTTATTGCTCCATCTGGAATTGCATAAGGCAAGGTCTTGGACCTCTGATCTTCCTCCTGTACTTCAACGATGTGAATTTTTCTGTGTAATGTCCACGCGTATTTTTCGCTGATGATCTCAAACTATTTCAAATAGTTCGAAACAACGAGGAGTACTAGAGTTTTTCTTCAAAACTCTAGTAGTGCTCTACGATATGGGACCCTTATTATTTTAAAGGTGCCCACCGAATAGAATCAGTCCGTGGATTATTTATTGGACTCGACACTCTCGGCATTCGACGCGATTTATCCCGTGCTATGTTGATCGCCACCATATTGAACAACGAAATAGACTGCCCTGCGCTTCTGAGTGAAATTTTTATTTTGAGATGAGATTTTATCTTTTTGTCGGACATGACATGGTCAATAATTAAATTTGTGGATTCTATCACAATCAGAGTATGAAAATTCTTCTGAGGGTTTCGTTCATTGAACAAACGTGTTTGCAAACGAATTACCACAATGTTATTATATTCCGTTTGGGACTATTCTAAAAACCGGGAGTTTAAATCTCGCAAACCGGGAAAACCGGGGAAAAACGGGAAAATATGATCGGCAATTCACTTGCCATCTTGCTCAACTCTTAATAAATTTTCATATCAATATTTAAGGGTTTCAGTGCTTCAATGTTTGAAGCAGTTCAATTTGAAATGCCATCTCCAGCTAGCAGTTCAATCTAAACCGCTAAGCAGACGCAAATCGAAACGAACTATTATAAAACTAGGGTAAGGCTCCCTATTTCATCTCATTTGTAAGGACGTTACCTCAAAAACCTGATTTAGCCACTAAAATCACTATAATTATTTTATATTTCTACTTAATTCGCCTTGCTTCACATGGAGTATCGATTCACATTCTGTGGAAATTAAAATAATATTAAAAAAATCAGCTAAAAACACTTCTGATGTGTTCACTACTGTGCTCCTAATTTCATCTCAAAGGTTTTATGTTCATCCTATCGTTGGTCCATCCCATAAACTAGAAAAGCCGATAGCAATCAAAACCAAAAATATCCACTTGTTGAAACTGCAGCACTGTTATCGATGAAACAATAAACGAAGCGAGTGGCGGGAAATTATTAAGCGTGTAGCGAAAAGAACTGTCAGAAATTTTTTAATCTAAAACCGAAGACGAGTATTAAAAGCTATCTCTGTGGAAAATTAAAACTTAAACCTAATATTAAAAGTAATTCAAAGTTACAGTCTTTAAAAATTTGTTTAAACTTAGAACCTAGTTAAAACTTATTGGTAGCCTAAATCTACGAAGAAAGATTATTGTAAGTAATTGAAACTTATGTAAAAATTCAATTCTAACCTACATTTTCTATACATAGAGCTAGAAGTTTACACTAGGTGCGGGAGACTGCGTAAAATTATAAAGGCATACCGATTTGTGTGAGTAAAATTACAATTATTACTAAAACTTAATCTAAATTGAAAATAAATTACAGCTTAAAGCTAAAATTGAACTACACTAAAACGGTGGTTTGATTTGCTAAAGTATTTCGGAATCCCCACGCGCCCCGCGTACTTGTTCTACGGAACACTACTATTACACTCTCAAGCTCAAAATGTCCGAATTTTTCTTAAAAATGGCCTAATGCCAACTACGAGACAACACACGATATTTTTAGAACCAGTTTTGAATCATTTCGACGCTTTAAAATGTTTGGGTCGTTTTCATTACCTTTCGTTTTGAATTTAAAATTTTACTGTTTGCAGTTAATTTGGTAAACTTAACAAAAAAAACCCTTCTTAATCCACCTAGTGGTGTGATAATGCCTTTCTCTTCTTTCATAACAGGCTCATGAAAATAAATTTCATACTTTTATTAAATATTTTCGGATACTAATTTTGACACCAATTGACTCAGATTGATTCGAGTAGTTCACAAAAGCATGCTTCAGTGTTCATGTCACACAGTCAGCATCATTTTTCCAAACTAGTGCTTGACATTTGCGTTGCTTATTTGTATGAGAACAGTGATGCTAATCTAAAAAACCCTTCTCAGTCCACTTAGTGGAATTTTCATATATCTTGAAAAATCACCATAGGGGGGAGTACATGAAATTTTCGAAATCGAAAAAAAAATTTTTGATGCCAAAAGGCTTAGAATTGCATGAAACGTCGAGATTTAGTTCATCTCGAAAAAGAAAAATTTGAAATAATTGACTTTTTGAGACTTTTTTTTAGATGACACAAAATTTCGATGTTTCATGCAGTTTTAAGAGTTTCGGCTTTGCTTTTTCAAGATCGAAAATTGACAAACCTTTACCACCGGGCAGCACCCCTTACGCATATCCGATTTAGCTCAAATTTTGCATGAAGGCTTTTTTCAAACTTTTGAGCACTAGAGCGTAACAAAATTAGAGGTGATCCCAAAATATTGGCACCCTTATATGTATAAGAGCGATAAAAATCAACGTGTTTAGTCGGTTACGTCACATATACCATCATATATCTGGAACCAAGAGTCACAACCATTTGATCTTCGAACTTGATCAATGGCCCGACAGTAGCTTTCAAACGAGCCCAAGTTTGTTAAAGTCGGTTCAGCCATCTCTGAGAAAATTGAGCGCGTTAAAATACAACGCCTTTGTCGGTTACGTCACTTATACAATCATATCTCCGGAACCAAAAGTCACAGCCATTTGATCTTTGAACTTGATCAATGGCCCGACAGTAGCTTTCAAACAAGCCCAAGTTTGTTAAAATCGGTTCAGCCATCTCTGAAAAAATTGAGCGCGTTAAAATACAACGCCTTTGTTGGTTACGTCACTTATAAAATCATATCTCTGGAACCAAAAGTCACAGCCATTTGATCTTTGAACTTGATCAATTGCCCAACAGTAGCTTTCAAACGAGCCCAAGTTTGTTAAAGTCGGTTCAGCCATCTCTGAGAAAATTGAGCGCGTTAAAATACAACGCCTTTGTCGGTTACGTCACTTATACAATCATATCTCCGGAACCAAAAGTCACAGCCATTTGATCTTCGAACTTGATCAATGGCCAGACAGTAGCTTTCAAACAAGCCCAAGTTTGTTAAAATCGGTTCAGTCATCTCTGAGAAAATTGTTCGCGTTCAAATATCTTCTAAAAGTGTACACACACACATACACACATACGCGCACACACACACACACTCACACACACAGACATTTTCCGATCTCGTCGAACTTAGTCGAATGGTATATAACACTATGGGTCTCCGATGCTCCGTTCGAAAGTCGGTTTTTCCAGCAATTCTAATACCTTTCTATAGAGAAAGGCTAAACAAAAAAGGAATTGTTTTTATTCAGGCATTAGCCTTTCTAAAAACAAAATGCAGAGCCTAAGATGCCATTTATACAGATTTATCTGTATTGTGTAGATTTTTGCGTTCGCATACTGATTAAAATCAGAGTACAGATTTTATACAGATTTCCTAAATGTAATTACAGATTTGTACAGGTTCATACAAAGTGAGAAGTAAAAAATTAGACTTTCCTCTCTGAGTATCTATTAGTATTTAATTGCAGTACTTCTTTAAAAGTTTAATAATCAACGGACAAATCACATGTTAAAATAGACATCTTTTGTGCAAATGTTTGATGATAAACACTGATAAACATTTATATTAAAATTTTAAACCAATATGAACTGATTCATTTTATTAGTGAAAACAGATAGAGCAGATACATATTTTCTATGAAAATATCTGGCACCTCTGTGGACAGCCGATAAAACACACACACTTAACAGCGTTATGTTGACATATAGCGGAAAGAAACCAGTGATACTAGATTTGCCATAATGGTTATTTCATTAGTATTTAACACGCTCTTTCTGGTAAAATTTGAAGCCGAAACAGTTTTATTGAAATATAAATATCAACAATATAATTAAACTAATGTCACGGATACCAAAAAATACTTCTTGATGATAATTTGAAAAAAACAATTTTGTTTTGTAACATTATGAGAACACCTGGCAACTTTGCGAAACCAAATGAGATGAAAACAAAGCGCAATCAATTGAACTAAGTGAAAAACTTTCATCCCAGATTTTTAAAGACTTTTATTGCTTGTCGGGTAGTTTTCGAAGTTTTTAATCGTTAATTAAACAAGTGGCAAGTGAACATTACTAATTACGAAGTCATCCAGCATTCAATAGTAATGTAATTGTGCGAAAAAGTGATCATGTTTTGAGACGAATCGTTTAGTAGATATTCAGAAACATGACGAACTGTTGATCTTGAGACGAAAATGTGTCCTAAATCGAAAAGTGAGTTTGTTATAAATGAAAAAAAAAACGATCCCCCAAGAATTTAAAACCATTTCTTCCAATGGAAAAGTGTGACAATAGCTTAAATATTCATTTTTAAACATTTCACAGTTTGGTTCAGGTACGTTGTAAGATATTATTCATTTTCAAAGTAATGAGGTGAAGGGATGAGATGGGAATAGGAGCTCAGATGAAATAGAGAGCCCTCACCCTACAAACCAATAAAAAACCCTAAATGTTCTAATTCTGCGGCAGCCGTAATCGTATGATATATATAGGTGTAAACTTTGCGGTCTGCTTAGTGGTTTAAATTGAACTGCTAGGTAGAGATCACAGTTCAATTTGAATAGCTTTATACACTGATAAGTCGAAGGCGAAAAGGAGGTATATTCTGCATATTCAGTATAATCAGCATAATTTTGAATACTATCATCGTGATTATAGTAGAAAGAACTTCAATATAGAAATATCAATGAATGGTCATTTAATTGGTTATTACCACAACAATCAACATGCAACCAATTCACCCGCTTTTGTTCTCGTTCGATTTCATCATCCTTAAATAAATTTCTACATTTCTGTGAGGACATATGAAAAAGAACAAATAGTAGTCGAGAATAGATTTTGTTTTTCTTCTTTCACTTACCGTTTTGCACGTTAGTTGGTGTATTTTGAGCCCGGACATCAATTATAATCGCCTCAACTAAACCAAAGTACACGGTAACTTTTCAGCAATGGTTTTTCTTCTCGTTTGCAATGCTGTACCAGTCAGATAAGCGAAAATGATTTATTTTGTTACAAGCATAGCTGCGGTTTTGCGGTTTTGTGAGCAAACAATTTTCTGTGTTTCTTCTACTGCATTAAACATACTAAAAGAAATGTGTTCTTCGAATAGGAAAATAATATTTTCTACATTTTTACACTTCTCAAAAGTGCTTTGCAGTTTTCATCCTTAAAAGCAATATTAACGCTTCTTCCTGATCAATAGGAGAATTGAAATTCCATTGACTTTTGCTTCAGTTCGACGAGTCGACAAAAAGTGATTGAAAGGATCAAATAACGAAGATAATTGTGCGTGGGTTGACTGTCTACGTGTCGTCCTGACAGTCTGCCTGTTGCCGATCCATTCATTATTTTTCCAACATTCATCGTCAGGTCAACGGGAAAAAGGCAAAAAGTATGTAGTCTCTTAGCAAACATTTTCTCGTCCTCCGGTTCGAAACGAAGTTCAATTCCTGAACTGCCAATGGCTAGGTGATGCCATTGAATGGAAATGTTTATCACCATAGCTCAGCAGTTTCAGTTTCTATGATATATCGTTTCATCTAACCACTTGTTAGCTAGTTGAATAATTTAAATTCTTCCGTTGATGGTATATTAATTCATGCGATAAACACTTAAAAAATGAAGATTTTATTTATTTGATGTGAAACACTGCATTCACTGTTTTATAAGTTGTTGAATCTAAATGTGTTAGGGAAAAAGTTTAATGAATAATAGATAGTGTTGAAAGAATATGTTCTGGGTCGGGCGTTCAGAGCATAAGGTGGTGACCTTCCAAGACAGTTGACATATTTTTGATCCGCGACATCGCTGAATTCTTAATGTGTCAGTTCGATCGTATAACTAACCATGCAATTAGAATTCTACACTATTATTCAGTTGCGAGATTTGTTCAGAACAGAATGGTCAAGTTCCACAACGAAATGGTGCACCAAGATTTCGTTCTGAGAGATTCTGTGAAAGTTTTGTTCGCGATCTAAACTGCATTATAATTGGAATAACATTTTATTAAAATAGGAAGTGGAGGCATAGCAAAAAAAAACTCTGTTGTTTTTTAAAGCGGATGAAGTTGTAGAGTTGTTTCCATTTGTGCACAGGAACTGGTTGGTACAAACAAGCAACGATGTTAATTTGCTCAAAAATTTCTATAAGGACTATTCGTTTCCACGAATGAGCACCATTCGGCTGGAAGAAGAACCACGGAGACGGTGTACGAACCACGCTTTACCGCAGCTCCTTGGAGAACCATCTATCAAACATACAGCAACAATGGCTCGTTCACAGTGGACTGCGTATCTCATTAGGATGTCGGTTGTCAATATAGTGAAAATTTATCATGAAATTGTTTCGGTAGACACAAGAGAGATGCACAGCGCGCTACTTGGTGGCGATTTATGGAGCCGTGACGCTTTGAAGCCTACCGAAAACAAAATTACAGCTTCACAAAATATGAGTTTCTGGAATATCATTTATTGTCGACTATGGAAGCGATATGTAGTCCAAACGAGTCAATCCTGTTTTGAATAAAATAATATTTTTGTAGTGTAGCTGTGAATATTTTTTTTGCTTGAAAATATTTGCTTCAATCGACTGGGTAAGTCAAATCCATATTCTTACATTTGAGGGGCCCAATAACTCAATTTTAGGGAAGGATTCATGTGTTTTCAACTATGAATTCTTTTTTAGCCTTTCTCGTATAGAAAAGGTTATACAAGGGGCTGGGGTCCACTAGGAGATTGATAGTACCTATTAGATCTCCCCGGACAGTACCAGCCTAGATGCCATGTGGAATCCGGCGGAAAAAATGAACCAAGAATAGATCCACTGGGTTCCTGCTTCCATGTCGTAAAAGGCGACAATTGCAGGAGTTTCTTTTTCCTTAAAGTTATCAGATATTTTCATTGTTTCACTTCTGATTACTCTATTTTACTAAATTATCTCTTCATTCAACCTATCAATTTCCGTCTAGCCTCGGAGAAAAGTTTTATTTGGAATGTTTTCTTCTTCCATGTTATTGATTGTCTTTCAGGATTATAAATTGAATAATAAAAATCAACTATTGCGCAAATCCGTTGATATTACAAAGTTAATAACAGAGATAACATATATCAGTATATTGGATACATAGTAGATAACATGTATCGGTATATTGGATACATAGTAAAAAAACACTTGATATTAATATTTCAAACAATAAATTAATATTTTTCTCTGTAGCCGGTTGCCCAGATCAACCAATATAATCAATTATTACTTTTAATAAATAATTAAAATAATAACGCAGAAATAATACAGCATCAAGACGCGCGTGAAATATTTATTTGGTGATTTAAAATGATTTTATAACAACTGTTTAGAATATGTCAATGCAATGAATCAACTATTCTGTCTAAATCCTATTCACTCGTTTATTTTGTATCACGTAATTTCATTTATAAAAAATAGAGAAGTTTTTATTCTTTACGCGATAGTATTGCAAATTTTTCTTCCGTTTCCTCGAATAAGAGCTGTGAATCAAGACTTCGCGGACTTCAATGTAGGATATTGTTGAAACGTTCACTCGGGAAGTCAGTGAGTTTAGTGGTGCATCCGAGCATCTTGAAACCGGAACATACTGAGTCGCGCGCGAATAATACCAATACTGAAATTTTTACTAACAAATATCCTTCTCCCGTGGCACTTGTGGAGTGCGCAGTAGTATATACGGCCTCTAGTAACAACAAGTGTTGGACTAACATCCCTTCCCATTCCTTAGACGATCTACGTTCGGGCCTGGCCGGCGCCGGTACTGATCAATGAATTCTGGGGTTACCAGAAGATGTACATTAAAAGGATGTTTTATCAGTCCCAGGTCGCATCATCTAGGAACTCCCGGAACAATTTCAGCTAATCCCGATCAGTAACGGAGTAGTAACCAGGGGTGGTCGCTCAAGTTCAACCTCAAGCTCTCGTATAGAAAGGTTATAAAGGGTGATTTTTTAAGAGCTTGAGAACTTTTTTAAACAATAAAACGCATAAAATTTGCAAAATCTCATCGGTTCTTTATTTTAAACGTTAGATTGGTACATGACATTTACTTTTTGAAGATAATTTCATCTGCCACAACGTCGAATTTTCAGTGAATGGGCCCTAGAAAAGTTGGCAGAAAATCCGCTTTTTTATCGACAAATTTTGTTCAGCGATGAGGCTCATTTCTGGTTGAATGGCTACGTAAATAAGCAAAATTGCCGCATTTGGAGTGAAGAGCAACCAGAAGCCGTTCAAGAACTGCCCATGCATCCCGAAAAATGCACTGTTTGGTGTGGTTTGTACGCTGGTGGAATCATTGGACCGTATTTTTTCAAAGATGCTGTTGGACGCAACGTTACAGTGAATGGCGATCACTATCGTTCGATGCTAACAAACTTTTTGTTGCCAAAAATGGAAGAACTGAACTTGGTTGACATGTGGTTTCAACAAGATGGCGCTACATGCCACACAGCTCGCGATTCTATGGCCATTTTGAGGGAAAACTTCGGAGAACAATTCATCTCAAGAAATGGACCGGTAAGTTGGCCACCAAGATCATGCGATTTGACGCCTTTAGACTATTTTTTGTGGGGCTACGTCAAGTCTAAAGTCTACAGAAATAAGCCAGTAACTATTCCAGCTTTGGAAGACAACATTTCCGAAGAAATTCGGGCTATTCCGGCCGAAATGCTCGAAAAAGTTGCCCAAAATTGGACTTTCCGAATGGACCACCTAAGACGCAGCCGCGGTCAACATTTAAATGAAATTATCTTCAAAAAGTAAATGTCATGTACCAATCTAACGTTTAAAATAAAGAACCGATGAGATTTTGCAAATTTTATGCGTTTTATTGTTTAAAAAAGTTCTCAAGCTCTTAAAAAATCACCCTTTACAATAACAGTGAAAATCGACTTTTAAACAGAGGCCCGGAGGGACGATTGCCATATACTATAAAAGTGTGTATGTACTTTAGTATATGTAACATTCCTGGGCACTCAATTTTCTCAGAGATGGCTGAATCGACTCTCACAAACTTAGATTGAAATGAGAAATATCGTGGTCTGATGTTCTGTATTTTACTATATTCTATTCTGTATACTACTTTCGATTATGGAATCCCAGGGCGATAGATGAAAAAAGAAATAATTGCAATAATTTTTCTCAGGGATAGTCAAGCCATTACATTTAAAAGAAAGACCATAAAATGTCATACAAGATTTTCGAACTTTTTTTTCGATTCAATTCCGATTTACATGATGATTAGTGTAAAAATTCCGATTACATAAATGACCATGTAATCATGCAGCAAATTCCTTGAAAATTGTTCATAAGCTTCTCTAGTTAGTAGATCTTGTTAGTAGATGATTAGATAATCACTTATTCCGGTCCTCAAATTACGGTTGCGAAAGTACCAGAAATAGTTGTCAAAAACTCTAAAATGGAAATCGTTCAAGCTTTTCAGATATGGTTCCGGTAGAGGAAAGTGTTACAATATGCTTACCTTAAGCTAAAATAGCAATAACCAGTAGTCGATCGTTACTCGTTTAAGGCCCGAGGCGTCAAAAAGAATATTGTATTTTGGTGCAATATCTTTAAAGGGTTACACAAACAGTGTAAGCTTTGCGTCTGCTCAGCGGTTATAATTGAACTGCTTGGTGCAGATGGCAGTTCAATTTGAACTGCTTTAAGCCGAAGGCGAAAAGTGAAGAAAATTGGAATAAAATACGTTCTTCTTTTGTACAAATCAAAAGTCTTCAAATTCCAGATTCTGAGGCAACCAGAGGTGGTGGTGAGTTCACTTCGTCCGCGTCCCTTGTCACCTTATTTTTCAAGTAATCATTCGTCAGTAATGATATCCTTTCTCATCAGTTCATATCTCAGTGCAAACTTAAGTGGTGTTGTAATTTCATCATCAAGTGCATATTGTATGTCGTATGTATGCACACATTTTTTACTAATCATGCTGTTTTGAGGCTATGTTTTGTGTTAATATGACCAACAAGTGATCTTTCCAATGGAATGTAAATGAGGAAAGGGAAAAACGAATTAGTTAGTCTGAACAAGTAATGGATTCTCTGGAGTGTCGAGTGAGAAACTGAAATAAATCACAATAATTTTTCAATTATTAAAAGTTGGGGTTTAGAGAAATATTTAAGAAAATTTCATGCAATTTCATACTTCGTACTGACACAATTGCAGGAGTTTAGCCCTTGGCATCTTAGAGCTTAAGCAGTGTGCCTTAAACATTATATTCTTGAATAAAAAAAAAAAAATTGCAGAAGTTTCGCTATTCCTACTCTCGATTACCAGATTTTTTATCTTTTTTTTAAATATAAATAATAGGTATAGAAATTCCCCAATTGTCATAAACCAATTGATTCAGCTCGACGAACAGAGAAAATGTCCGTGTGTGTATGTGTGTTGCCATCAAAGAGGTCGAGATCTCAGAGATGATTGCCCGATTTTGATCAAACTAGTCGCGAATGAAAGGTCTCCCCGTCGCCCTGAACGCTATTGAATGTTTTTTTTTGAGTTATACGAAATTTTATGTCAAAATTTGTTTGACATCTCTGTCACAAGAAACCTTGCAAACAGAATATGTGAATCCATTCATTTTCAACGGATATATCGATATTTTTGTGTGAGCGAATTTTCACCTTATTCTAGTAGTAGTATTTTTACGCACGGAAAGACCGAAATCAGCATTTTGGCGAAAAAATTAGTTGATTTTTTTTATTTTAGTTAGTTATTTTTTGAGACAACTAAAAAAATCTTACTTTTGCTAATTTAGATTTTCTAATTCTAGTTCCCTTAATAATAATAATAAAATATTTGTTGAAATGGCTATTTTTTAGTTGAATTCACCAATTAAACGTGCTGTCATTTCTTAGCTAAGGCACACTTCATATCCATTCAACTAATTTTTTAGTTGAATTAGAGAAATAAAACGTTGTTTTCAACCTACATAAATGGATGAATTGGTTTCTGCAATTCGCAGCTATATGGCGCACTGTCACCGAAAAAACGTTAATACCGTAATGACTACTAGCCACTAGATGGCACACTACTATCGAAAAAAATTTCAGTCGCGGTTATCTTTTCTTTATTGGCAGGTATAAATACAATGTTGTATTGGAGAAAAAGACATAAGCGAAACATAAACTTCTTTTTGAAAATTTTACTTCTAAATCACTATTTTCTTCATTCGACTTCGCGAAATCGACTCACTCACTGAAAACTTTGAGCACTCGGAAAACAAAAACCGAATACAAGTAGAACACCGGACGGCATAGTCGAAAGATTGAAAGATACAAAATACTTTATTTGACATATACAATTAGAGTGCAACATTCGAAACTCACTTCACTGTTCCGCGTAAAAACATTATTACCCACAATCGCTTCAAATGCGCACAAATTCTGAATAAATACACTTTCCACTAACAGTTTACGTCATTTTTACATATCGGTTTAGAAATTTATATATGGATATATCGTAACACATGCGAAAAACATCTAAACAATTTGCAAGCAGTTTCAACAAGACTGTCCTTTTTAGCTTTTTAATGGATTGTTTTGCTTTGACACTTCTCATGAGTTTTTGGCTAATAAACTTGTTAATAAAACCAATTTCATTTTTGCTTTCTTTGTGCTGTCCTTCAGTAATGACGGTGATAGATAAATAGAAACAAATTTTCTGATTTTAATAACGAAATTAGTTATCAATGAGAATTTCGTGTTGGATTGAAATATTGTTGGTTTGTGTCCAGAATATTCGCCAACTAAACACATTCTCTAGAAATAAGAGATTTTTTCAGCAAAGTAAATTCTCAATTTTAACTAATTTTCTAGTTATTTTTAATTTTTTTTTGTTAAAATCAACTAATTCAAAAACAGAAATACGAATTAGGCACAGAGCTAATTTCGGTCGTTCCGTGCGCGTTTGATGATAAAGCGATGTTTCGGAGCATAGTGAGACACAATTTTAATACTGTTTTATGCAATTGTTTCTTAGCACCTAAAAGACTATGCACAGCACGCTTTTTCATGGCGTTTCGATTTTAGCACGGTTCGTTTTTGGCAACATAATCTTTAGAGAATGACATATGTATTTGAAAGATGGCATTATTTTGAAATTCAGAATAATTTCATGCTATAGTTATATTGATTAATACTGCGTGCAGCAATAATTGCTGGAAGAACGCAACTTCTTACACCCTTATACCATTCGAAGAAGTTCGTCGAGGTAAGCAAATTTGTGCGTGAAAAAAATTCATTAATTTTTCTAAGAGATGGCTTATATATTTTTTACAAACTTAGACACATATAAACAGTCCCATGCTTCTAGGTTTCTGAATTTCTTTTGGATCCAACTTCTGGTTCCAGAACTACAGGATGATATATGTAATAATTAAATTAAATTAATTAAAGGTCTTAAGACCCATAAAAAATGCTTTGATTGGTGTTGAAATTTCACATAGATTTATCGGTTCATCGGATTCACAGATTTTGAGAGTCGATGACCAAATAAATTGAATTTTCTAAGATACATTGATTTTCAAAAATTTCGAATCTAATGAAATGGTTTACAATCCATTAGGCGAACTGAACTGACTTGGTCTACACCGATTTTCGAATTCCGTATCCTAAAGTATCGGGAATAGAGAAGCTAAAAGAAGGTAAAAAACAAAAACTCAAATTAAAATAAACTTATGGTCCCATACAAAATCGGCGATTCCGACTTCCAATTTTGAAATTACAGGGTGATGAATTTTTAAAATTTAAATCGTCATAGAAGATGACGATACCAAAAAATCTTCAGAATTGGGCTCAAAACTATTTCAATTTATTCGTTATACTAATTCATGGACATACGAACGTTTTTAGGTTATGCTGGTCTATGAATACCGTTTCTGGAAGTATCATAAATAATGACATAAACAAGAGGAATTCACTTCTACATCTCATAAAAGCAATAATTTTAAGGTTTCGAACAATTTCTATCTTCGATTCGTCTTGCAGTTCTAAATTAAAAGGTAATGAGTGATTGTCATTTAAAACGACGGTCAATAAAATAATTTCATGAAAACTAAATACATCGAAGAATATTCACGTATCATCTCACTGCTAGGTGGATAAAGCACGTTTTTAGTGTTCCAAATTTGTTTGTTTTTTCTTACTGAACTATCCCTTCGTTTAACATACTTATTTACTATATTTATTCTTAATTTTGCAAGAGAATTCTTTATAATCAATTTCTTTTAGTTTCTAAGAATAGTTTCCTCTGACTAAGTTCGTTTCCTTTTTTCATATTATTTCTAATTTTTAAGACTTCAATTTGATTGCCTCCCTGCTTTTGTTGTATGTTGAATAAATAAAAAGTAAATATTTGATATGATTAATCACCCTTTTCCTAATAACCGATAGTAGATCTTTAGTGATGAGTCACACTCCAAACGAGAAAATGCAAGGATTTTTTCCTCGGTGGTCGGCTGGCCTGATAAACTTATTTGAAAATATTGATTCGAAAGCGGGGTTCAAAATAGTTTTTCGTCGCGCTAATTTTTTGTTCTATGATTGATCGGTCGATATATTATGAATAATTAATTGCATTTTCACTTTTGCCTCTACGATAAATAAGTATGACTATCGTGAAAACAAAAGTGGAAAAATTAATTAACAAATGGTAGATCTCTAGACAGCTGACTATCTGGAGATTTCGGAAGTTTATTTCGTGCACTGTACTTTCTGTTAAGATCGCATTGTTTACCAAGACATATCCCAGATCTTCTCACATCCCTACTAACACAATTACTCTCCCGTGATATTCGATGAGATGCAGTGGTACCCGCGGTCTCTAGAAACAACGAGTATCGGACTAACATTCCTTTCCTTCCTTAGTAGCACAGCCTCTGGTCGTGGCCGGCGTCGTTAATAACCATTTGATGATAACTTTCGAGTCAGTGGGTATGCACAGTGATAAGGATTAGCTACTCCTAAGCATAATTTTCTTGATTCGTTGTGCATTTTCACTCACTCGGTGTTACTAAGGGCGATCTACTTCAGATCAGCTCAGTTTACGCCCGAGACATCAGGAAGGATACCTTCTTGCAATATCTTTCAAGGGTTACATAAATAGTGTAAAATTTGCAGTTTAAATTGAATTGCTAGGTGCAGATGGCAGTTCAATTCGAGCTGCTTTAAGCACTGATGAGCCGAAGGGTGCTTTTTTGTACAAACCAAAATTCACTAAATGTCTATTAAGAAATTGGGATATTGTTTATTTTCAATTGGTAAAAATTTCAGACATATGATTTTGAGTATGAAAAATGGGTGTGAAAACAAATGTCACTCATGTTTGCTCTAATCAAATCAATACAATTTTAAGACGATTGTATGACTTGGTGAAATGATTCTTTCGACTAAATGGCATTCTGTGAAATAATCCTTTTAATGAAAGGGCATTTGCTTTTCTCTGACCCTAACCAAATTTCAGCTATAATTGCAGCTATATTTTTCGTATTGATTGATTTACTTTGAATTGAATACATATTTCACACGTTATTTTAGAAATGATATAGGGAAAGGGCTCCTTATGTCATCTGAGCTCCTATTTCCATCTCATCTCTTTACCTCATTACTTTGAACATGAATAATATCTTACAACGTACCTGAACCAAGCTGTAAAATGTTGAAAAATGAATATTTAAGCTATTGTCACACTTTTCCATTGGAAGAAATGATTTTAAATTCTTCGGCGATCTTTTTTTTCATTTAAAACCGACTCACTTTTCGATTTAGGACACATTTTCGTCTTAAGATTTACAGTTCGTCATGTTTCTGAATATCTACTAAACGATTCGTCTCAAAACATGATCACTGTTTCGCACAATTACACTACTATTGAATGCTGGATGATTTCATAATTAGCAATGTTCACTTGCTACTTGTTTCATTAACGATTAAAAACTTTAAAAACTACCCGACAAGCAATAAAAGTATTCAAAAATATGAGATGAAAGTTTTTCACTTAGCTCACTTGATTGCGCTTTGTTTTCATCTCATTTGGTTTCGCAAAATTGCCAGGTCTTCTCATAATGTTACAAAACAAAATTGTTTTTCTTTTTTAAATTATCATCAACAAGTTGTTTTTGGTATCCGTGACTTTAGTTTAATTATATTGTTGATATTTATATTTCAATAAAACTATTTCGGCTTCGAATATTACCAGAAAGAAATAACCATTGTGGCAAACCTAGTAGCACTGGTTTCTTTTCGCTATATGTCAACATAACACTGTTAAGTGTGTGTGTTTCATTGGCTGTGCACAGAGATGCCAGATATTTCCATAGAAAATATGATTTGCTTTGCATAAAAAGCCTATATCTGCTCTATCTGTTTTCAATAATAAAATGATGTTAAAAGTTAATTCTTCAATTCTGCTAAGATTTCCATTTTAACATGCGATTTGTCCGTTGTTTAATAAACTTTCAAAGAATTACTGCAATCAAATACTAATAGATTCTCAGAGAGAAAAGTCTAATTTTTTACTTCTCACTTTTTATGAACCTGTACAAATCTGTATAACATTTAGGAAATCTGTATAAAATCTGTACTCTGATTCAAATCAGTATGCGAACGCAAAAATCTATACAATACAGATAAATCTGTATAAATGGCATCTCTGGCTTTGCATTTTGTTATTAAAAGGGCTAATGCCTAAATAAAAACAATTCCTTTTTTGTTTTTTTTTGTTAGGTTTACCAAATTAACTGGACAGTAAAATTTTAAATTTAAAACGAAAGGTAACGAAAACGACCCATACATTTTTAAACGTCGAAATGATTCAAAACTGGTTCTAAAAATATCGTGTGTTGGCTTATAGTTGGCATTAGGCCATTTTTAAGAAAAATTCTGACATTTTGAGCCTGAGAGTGTAATAGTGCAATGTTTTGTCGCTGTCGGCATTACTAATTAATATGATGAATAAAGGTCCAACGATCGGACGAATAAAAATCCTTTGAGAAGAAATTAGGAGTAGAGTAGTGAACATATCAGAAGTGTTTTATGTGATTTTCTTAACATTATTTTAATTTCCAAGGAATGTAAATCAATTCTCCATGTGGAGCAAGGCGAATTAAGCAGAAATATGAAAAAATCATAGTTATTTTAGTGACTAAATCAGGTTTTTAAGGTAACGTCCTTACAAATGAGATGAAATATAGAGCCCTTACCCCAAATAATTTTTTTATTATAGTTGGATAATGCTATACAGAAATTTTGCCTTTACTAAGTCATGTAAAATCTCTATGAAATGTATCTATCGAAATATTCTGTGAATAATCTACGTTTAGATTTGGATGCAAAAATGTCAAAATGTGTCCCATTAAGGTAAAAGTGATTTCTGTTGGAATAGATAAAATCACAAATTCATAATGTTTTTTTCATCACTGAAAACTAGGAAACTCAAATGATATACTATAGGACGGTCTAGTCGATGTTGAACGTATTCATATAGCTTCATACTTACTGGCATAGTATCCTACATCGTTGTTGACGTTAAGTATACCGATTTCCTCGCTTGCCAGCATATGTGAGTCCCACACCTTGCGGTAGTCTGGATCATGCAGCACGTCAAACAGTGTATCCGCCGTAACATCTGAGAACTCGGTGTGGATTTTCACCATGTTAAAGTTGCATCCAGCGACCGGTCGAGTGTACACCTGTGTGTCGGATTTCGACAGCTCCAGGGTCCAACCCTGGTGGTCATCTACCAGCTTTTTCAGTGCCTCGAAGTCACTATCCTCGGCAATCCGGGCCATGTCCTTAGGATGCCGCGTGGTCACGAACAACTTGTATTTTACTTGAGATCTAATAAACTCTATGGATGAAGAAAAAGGGGAAACGATGGTTAGAATTTATGAGGATAATATGAAACATTTCGGTTCGTTGGTTATGGGATGCGTTGTGTGTTTATACGCCTGAAGCTAAACATCGTTCAGCTTGTTGCCTCATGATGTACTATGATGTTGATTACTGGATTTTGTGCTTTGTGAATGAATAAAATTCGCTTCCATATGTGACAAGGAACGGTATTAAATTATTGGTATTTATTTTTCTTATTAAAAAACTAGATGTATCGTAAATTAATCAGTAAAACCAAGTCCCACATTTCAGCTGATTTGCTTGCTAGCATAAATACATACGATATATCAACAGTTTATTCTCAATCAACGTATTTGCATCCAGCCCATTTCACTTTTCTTGTCGACTGCCAGTTACCGTTTAATACCAGGCAGGGCGGAGAGTGACTAATTTGATACAGATGAATGGCTTCTTGATGTGTGGGCGACATTGCAGACATGTATTAAGCTGTATCACAAGGGAGGACGTCTATGGAAGAGACTTTAAAATAATATGTAATGGCATAAGATATTTAATGTTTTTTCAGTTTGTTTTTCTGTGGTAATCTTTTTATTAAATCATGAAAAAAAATATAAGTTCGATTTAACGTTTGAACCACCCTACTATATAACACATGATTATGGTCATGGATGCACAAGTACTGAGTGAGCATTAGCTGTGATGAAATTTTGCAATCTTGAATTAAATGCATATGACTTCCTACATAATGGAATGTTTTGCTATCGGGGAAACCTGCAAAAGATTTGTCGCCACTTATATGTTCATGTTTTTTTTTCTCATAATATGCTATATCCAAGCAAAATGAGCTGCTGCAAGAATATACATTTCATGTTAAAAGGTGAAGAGTAAATTTGGGTCGACGTCGAGATCAAGCGAGTTTTTGTACGTTGTATCCGAAGTACATAAGACTAGCAAATCAGATGCACAAAAAAATCCAGCTGTTACCAAGAACAGAATAAGAATCGGTTTGGATAACTAACATACACTCGAACAATTGACATATGTCGTTTTCACTTGAGAAAACTGAAACTGACCCAGGGTAGTTTCATCAAACAAACGCTTTTAACGAAACTGTGTTGGTTTCGCACTTAGCAACGAGGATCTGAGCAAACCTGATTTAGAAACCAGGATCGAAACTGACTCGATTTTCAGTTCAAACTAGTGTCAAGCAAACGGTTTGACAGCAGTTAGAGCGGAAACTGGGTTAGGTTCGGCAATAAACTCAGAAGATTTGATATCCATATGTTGATTATTCAAATTTTTAAAGAAGGGCAACAAGTTATTTTTTCCAATGTGTTTATTATCATGCGTTTGTTAATATGCTCAAACATGAAAAGTTTTGATTTCCATGTCCCAAGCCGTCATTACATTTTGGTACAATGTAGAGATGGGCAAAACAACTCATTTCAAAGAACAGTTCAGTGAAACAGAGTTCTATTCAAAGAACTAGTTCTCCTGAGCCGTCCTCGTTCTTTTCATAGTTGCTATGCTTAGCGAGCAAAAAAACACGAAATTGAACTGAGGTTTCGTAATGAAGCTTTCTTATTAGAGAACTGCCGTTTTCGAAAAAAGGTGAAGCGAGCAAGAACTACCGTTCTCAGAAAAAATTGCTCTCTAGTTTCGTTCAAGAACGAATTGCCCATCTCTAGTACAATGCATACAAAACACAATTTGCTGAATATCAAATGCTGCTAGTCCAAGAACAATAGAGTACTTATTATATAAAAGTGCAAATAACTTGACAATTCGTTCTTCGTTCTCTGAATTTGTTCTATAGCGTCAATATTCTAGATGACGAATTTTTCTTTCAAATTTTTGTGCCTTCCCCAACTTTTGAACCTCCCTTCCCGAAACTAGTTTCAAGCAAACGGTTTGACAGCAGTTAGAGTGGAAACTGGGTTAGGTTCGGCAATAAACTCAAATGATTCGATATCCATATTTTTATTAATCAAATTTTTAAAGAAGGACAACAAATTGTTTTTTCCAATGTGTTTATTATCATGCGTTTGTTGATTTCTCATTTCAACTCATTTCAAAGAACAGTTCAGTGAAACAGAGTTCTATTCAAAGAACTAGTTCTCCTGAGCCGTTCGTTCGTTCTTTTCATAGTTGCTAAGCTAAGCGAGCAAAAAAAAACACGAAATTGAACTGAGGTTTCGTAATGAAGCTTTCTTATTAGAGAACTACCGTTTTCGAAAAAAGGTGAAGCGAGCAAGAATTACCGTTCTCAAAAAAAATTGCTAACTAGTTTCGTTTAAGAACGAATTGCCCATCTCTAGTACAATGCGTACATAACACAGTTTGCTGAATATCAAATCCTTTTAGTCCAAGAACAATAGAGTACTTATTATATAAAAGTGCAAATAACTTGACAATTCGTTCTTCGTTCTCAGAATTTGTTCTATAGCGTCAATATTCTAGATGACGAATTTTTCTTTCAAATTTTTGTGCCTTCCCCAACTTTTGAGCCTCTCCTCCCATGAACCCCCTCCTTGAATGACTCCTGCGCACGGGCCTGCTGCTAATGAACTGTTGAATCGAAGATGAAACTTCAATTTGAAAAACGTGCTTTTTGATACCTTTTTTTATCAATGCGCATGTGTTTTTGCATGAATATTCTTCGGTGTTTCAGTTCTCATGACATTATTTTAATGTCCGTTGATTTAAGCGGCAATTTGAGATTTTAATCACTTATTACTCTGCAATATCGAAACTGCAAATCGGATCGAATTTGAATCTAAAAGTGTGACAATCGATTGAACATTCCATGATATGTCGGAGTAAGTTCCACGTTAGAGTTTACGGTAATTTAAGGTACTTCCATCAGTCGGTGTTGAACAGTCGTTCGCACCGCACGCGTATAGCTCTTGGCTCCTGGAATTTTTTTCTGGTTACCTAGAGTTTCATTGATTCAAGGCTTCAGTCTTTTTCAAGACTACCTGAATCACTAACTAAGTGACTAAGTGATACAAAGAGTGATATTAGAGTGACTAAGAAATTAATCAGCCTTTTTTAAGGCTAGCTAGGAGTCTAATTGAAGACTAATTTAGCCTAGTTAATTTAATTTAAAATTTCATTCATTACAAAAATGCCTGCGTCCAATTGGAAAGGCAACAAGCCTAAGGCTAAAAATAATTCAATACGGAATAAATCACAATCCACTATTCAACATTTTTCTAATAACATTCACGATATTATAGAATCTGAATGTAAAATTAAAAGACAACGGACGGATTTCCCTTCCGCTGATCCTATGCCGTCTAACAATATTTACGAGATTCTTCCTGAATCCGATTGCAGCGACATAGAAGAAAATTCTTCAAAAATTCCCAAAATGGACGCTTGTCGTTCTGGGAAGAAACATCAATCTATGCCACCAGTGACGGTGATGATTTCCGACTTCAAAGCATTCCGTACTGAGCTTTCTACTTTTCTCCCGGAAGTAAAAGTCTCATTTCAAATCGGACGAAGAGGAGAATGTCGAGTCTTGGTGGATGGATTGGATGAATACGAACGTCTTATTCGATATTTGTCCGAGAAACTTCATAAATTTTATTCATATGATATAAAATCAGACAGACCCTTCAAGGCTGTCTTGAAAGGATTATCAAATGATCTAAGTATTGATGAAATTAAAAATGAACTAAAAGAATTGCTTGGTTTTGCCCCTTCCCAAGTAATACTTATGAAAAAAAGAGCGAATGGTACTTCTAAACCACGCTCTGGAATTTCCCATGAACTTTACCTAATACACTTCAATCGAAGTGATGTAAACAATTTGAAAACTTTAGAAAAAGTACGTTTCATTTCCCACATTAAAATTCATTGGGAACATTATAAGCGGCATAATCGTATTGCAAACTTAACGCAATGTCGTCGTTGCCAAGGCTTCGGTCATGGAACCAAAAATTGTCATATGGATATACGGTGTTTGAATTGTGGTAAATCGCATTCGAAAGACGTTTGTCCAATAAATGAAACCACTGATAAATTTTCATGTTCAAATTGCAATGGAAATCATAAATCCAATTATTTGAAATGTCCTGTCAGGGAAAAAA
This sequence comes from Malaya genurostris, assembly GCF_030247185.1. Lineage (NCBI taxonomy): Eukaryota > Metazoa > Arthropoda > Insecta > Diptera > Culicidae > Malaya > Malaya genurostris. Next base: position 217,989,676 of record NC_080571.1, on the reverse strand, counting down.
TTTTAAACGCTCGTTCGCTTAGACAACAAGTCAAACCAACGACCTTAAATTTACAGAACATACCTGTAAATCAAAAAACCGTTACAAATGCCACGCCTAATTCTTCTAAGGCACTGATTTCTTCGAATTTAAAACAAAAAACAGGTACGCCTGCCAATTCGTCTTCTAACGAAAACAATTTATTGACAGGTAGATCGACCACGTCATCATCTTCTTCTAATGTCAGTTATGCTGGTATATTAGGTAGAAAACTACCACAAATTTCTTCTAATGTAAATAATCCTAATGAAAACAATTTATTAATAGGTAGACCGGCCAAATCACCTTCTTCTAATGGCAGTCTACCTACAAATATTCCTTCAATGCCATTCGCTTCTTTAAATGAAGTCGATTTAGGCGATATAACTGAAAATAAAATGATCTACCTACAAGATCAACTTTTTCAAATGATCATCCAAATGAATTCGACTTCATCTCTTTTTGAAGCATTTCAAATCGGATGGCAATTTGCAAATAATATTATAATGAATTTAAAATTTAACAGTGATGTTAAATAAATATTTGAATATTTTAAATTGGAATGCTCGATCTTTGAAATCGAGTGAAGATGAATTTTATAATTTTCTCGAAGTTCACAAAATCCATATTGCCATTGTGACAGAAACTTTTCTTAAACCAAATGTCAAATTGAAAAGTAATCCACATTATGTGGTTCATCGATTTGACAGGTTTACTGGAATGGGTGGTGGAGTTGCCATTTTTGTCCAACGGCAAATTAAACATCGAATTTTACCTTCTTTCAATACTAAAGTTATTGAAAGCTTGGGAATCGAAGTTGAAACCATTCATGGAATTTATTTCATCGCTGGAGCATATTTGCCATTCCAATGCACCGGCGAACAATTAAATTTCTTTAAAGGCGATTTGCAAAAACTTACAAGATATCGATCGAAATTTTTCGTAATAGGGGACTTAAATGCTAAGCATGTCCAGTGGAATTGTAGGCAAAATAACAGTAATGGTAAAATACTTCATAATCAACTCTCAGCTGGTTACTTCACAGTTCTTCATCCCAGTAATCCGACTTGTTTCTCTTCAGTGAAAAACCCGTCTACAATTGATCTGGTTCTAACAGATCAAAGTCACATTTGTAGTGAACCGATTACACATGCTGACTTTGACTCAGATCATCTTCCAGTAACATTCAGACTTTCCAACGAAGCTATAATTAATCCAATTAGTTCTATTTTCAACTATCATAGAGCTAATTGGTTGGATTACAGATCTCACATTGAAAATCATGTGGATCATGAAACTATTTTAGAAAATTCTGCGGACATCGACACAGCAATTGATAATTTGAATCATTATATTATCGAAGCTAGAAATCTTTCAGTTCCCAAAGCTCAAACTAAATTAAATTCTCCTATCATCGATGACAATCTTCAACTGCTCATTCGGTTGAAGAATGTTCGTCGCCGACAATATCACGTTCTCGTGATCCTGCTATGAAAAACATAGTTAAGGATTTACAAAAAGAAATTAAACATAGATTTACTCTTTTGCGACATGAAAATTTCGCTAAAGAAGTTGAACAAATTAAACCATATTCTAAACCTTTCTGGAAACTTTCTAAGGTTCTTAAGAAACCTCAGAAACCAATTCCTGCTCTCAAGGAAGGAAATCAAATACTTCTTACAAATGGCGAGAAAGCTCAAAAACTTGCCCAGCAGTTCGAGAGTGTCCACAATTTTAATTTGAACGTTGTGAGTCCTATTGAAAATGAAGTCTCACTGAAATATGATCATATTTCAACCCAAGTGTTACCACACGATGACATTATTGAGACGAATTTTGATGAAATTAAATCAATTATTAGGAAACTCAAAAACATGAAGGCTCCTGGTAATGATGGAATTTTTAATATTCTTATTAAAAATCTTCCCGATGTTGCCTTGAGACTCCTGGTTAAAATTTTCAACAAGTGTTTTTCATTAGCTTACTTCCCAAAAAGATGGAAAAACGCTAAAGTAATTCCTATCCTGAAACCTGATAAAAACCCAGCAGAAACATCAAGTTATCGACCAATTAGCTTACTTTCTTCTATCAGTAAACTTTTTGAAAAAATTATCTTGTTGAGAATGATGACTCATATAAATGAGAATTCAATTTTTTTACCAGAGCAGTTTGGATTTCGTCATGAACATTCAACTACTCATCAACTTGTCAGAGTAACGAACATGATAAAATCAAATAAATCTTCTGGGTTATCCACTGGAGTTGCTCTTCTAGACATAGAAAAAGCATTCGACAGTGTTTGGCACAAAGGTTTAATAGCAAAAATGTCTGATTTCCAGTTTCCTATTTATTTGATCAAAATGATTCAAAATTATTTAACTGATCGTACTCTTCAGGTTAGCTATCAGAATTGTAAATCTGAATTGCTACCCGTACGAGCCGGTGTTCCGCAGGGTTCGAGCGTAGCTCCAATCTTGTATAATATTTTCACTTCTGATCTTCCAAATCTACCCGTTGGTTGTCAGAAATCGCTATTCTGTGACGACACAAGTCTGTTAGCCACAGGTAGAAATCTAAGAGTGATCTGCAGTCGCCTACAAAGAAGTTTAAATATTTTCAGTGATTATCTGTCAAAATGGAAAATTAAACCAAATGCAGCAAAAACGCAATTAATTATTTTTCCTCATAAGCCAAGAGCTTCTTTTCTTAAACCAAACAATAATCACATTCTCAAATTGAATGGCTTGGAATTGACATGGTCTGATCAAGCTAAATACTTAGGTTTAACGTATGACAAAAAACTCACTTTCAAGGATCACATTGAAGGAATCCAGGCAAAGTGTAATAAATATATTAAATGTTTATATCCTCTTATAAACAGAAATTCTAAGCTCTGTCTAAAAAATAAATTGTTAATTTATAAACAAATTTTCAGACCAGCCATGCTTTATGCGGTACCAATTTGGTCAAGCTGTTGTTCCACCAGGAAGAAAACGCTTCAAAGGATTCAGAATAAAATTCTGAAAATGATTTTGAAGCGTCCTCCCTGGTTTAGTACAAATGAGTTACACAGACTCACAAATATAGAACCATTAGATGTAATGTCACATAATATTATAAGCAAATTCCGACAAAAATCGATGCAATCTTCAATTGAATCGATTCGCTCTCTGTATTACTAGTTAGTAAGTTAGTATATAAGTTCCTTTTCCCCATTACACAATACAAGTAGGTTTAGAATTTTCCCTACACAAAAATCTCAGAATTGCGGAAGCAAATAATGTCCTCATGGTAATAACCAAATCATATATATAATAGGGCTGAAAAGTCATCACTTGTGGGTGAACACCCAATTTAAATCTTAATAATTTAATTTTAACTCATATTCCAATAAATAGTTATTTAAAAAAATAATAAAAAAAAAGGTACTTCCAAGGCCGGTAGTCAGGAACCAGCATAACCCAAACCGATTCGTATGGCCATATGACGAAACAATTGCAATAGTTTGGAGTCCAACTTTTAAGCTTTTCGGGATTGTCATTTTCTATACCGGTTTGAATTTTAAAAATTCATCATCGTGTAATTCCAGAATTGGAAGTCAGAATTGGATAATAGTAATTAATTTTGTCTTTGTAGATCTGGCTTTTTTTAGAAAACGATTGAGCTTTGAGAAACGATTCGATACTGGAACCGGAATTCGAAAATCGGTGTAGCCGAAGTCAGATAAATTCACCTGAGTAGCTGTTTAGTTTACATTTGTTTCAAAATGTTTGAAAATCAGTATAAACATCTTTGAGAAATCGTAGTGCGAATTAAATCCGAATCGAACACTGAATACCACTAAAACTGAAATAGGTCATGAAAAAGGATATTGTACACAGTCTTTTTGGTACTTAGAAATAATTGTATTTAACAGTATAAAAAATCGTGTTTCACGTTGCTCCCAAGCATGTCTTTGCCATACAGCGCTCAAAGCTTCTACTGCTGGAATAGGGTAAAAAGTCGCTTACACAAAAATGTCGATATCTCCGTTAAAAATGGACGGATTTGAACAATCTATGGCTTGTTGGATAGCTATTACCGTGCGGAATCTAAGTCTGAAAACATATCCTGTTTTCAAGGTCAAATGTGACAGAAACTGTCAAAAAACTGAAAATTTGGACACAAAACTTTATATAACTCAAAAAGTAAACATCCGATCTCAAAACCACTTAATAACGTTCTGGGTGACGGAAATACCTTTCATTTGCGACTAGTTTGATCAAAATCGGTCCAGCCATCTCTGAGATCTCGACCTCTTTGTTGACAACATACACACACGCGGACATTTGTTCAGTATGTCGAGCTGAATCGATTGGTATATGACATTCGGCCCTCCGAGCCTCGGAGAATTCTTCGAAAGTTTGAGCGAATTCTATACCTATTTTTTATATATATAAAAAAAGGTAAAAAAAACCTTAGCTTTTTTAACTAGGAAACGAAAAACTACTTGAAAATGTAGAGAAAACGTTGGCAAAAAGTAGGATTCGAACCTGTGTTCTCCTAATCACTAGTAGGGTCCAGACATAAATGAACAATATCATTGGTAAAAAGCATCGCTCAGTTGTGGATGTACTGAATGTAAAAAAGTAGCGTGAGAATTTATAGAGAACATTGGGGTGATTGGTTTTGCCAGTATCTTCTGTACATTTACAAGAGGTTTTTCAAGAAATTAGAAAAAGTTGGACTTACAAAGTAATCATCAGATATTGAGTGTCTAAGAGTCGATCTGTCAGAACTTAAATTCTCTTGATATTACACTCACCAGGACGCTCATTAACTGCCGATGCGATTGATATTATCTTCATTTCTCCTGTCACTGCTTGATTACGATGTGACTAAATATTAATCAAGCAGCATAAACATTGAATTAAATTCATTTACACCAATAAACTTCGAAGTCCGAAGTGACTTTTTGCAAAGAACAATGAACTTTATCAATTTTTGTTTATGTTAGTACTCTCAGGGATTTTTTTTACTTCAACAGGGAATAGGAGAATGAGAGAAAACGAAAAAGTCGTCTGTCTTTGACTGAGTTTACTTCTACTTGGTCATAGAACTATCGAGTATCTCATTTGACAGACGCTTTGACCGTACCGATTATAGTTGAAGATGATTTTAGTCAGTCTGTCAAGGTCATTTGACATGACTGACAATTTGCGGCTCTGCTTCTGGCTCATATGCTGGATTGGGTTCTAGCTCGTGAGCTGACTCATGTGCTGGCTCATGTGCTGACTCCGTTCTTTTTTTATTCAATAATATAATATAATTTTTAGCCACACAGTGTCCGCTCTTGTCTTGTTTGTGGACTACACAAATCAATATTATTGTCAATAAGGGGCTGGGGTCCACTAGGAGATTGATAGTACCTATTAGCTCTCTCCGGACTGTACCAGCCTAGATGCCGTGTGGAATCCGGCGGAAAAAAAATGAACCAAGAATAGATCCACTGGGTTCCTGCTTCCATGTCGTAAAAGGCGACAATTACAGGAGTTTCTTTTTCCTTTCAGTTATCAGATATTTTCAATGTTTTACTTCTGATTACTCTATTTTACTAAATCATCTCTTTATTCAACCTATCAATTTCCGTCTAGCTTCGTAGAAAAGTTTTATTAGGAATGATTTCTTCTTCCATGTTATTGATTGTCTTTCAGGATTATAAAATGAATGATAAAAATCAACCATTGCGCAAATCCTTTTATATTACAAAGTTAATAACAGAGATGACATGTATCGGTATATTGAATACATAGTAAAAAACACTTGATATTAATATTTCAAACAGTAAATTAATATTTTTCTCGGTAGCCGGCTGCCCAGATCAACTAATATAACCAATTAATAATTTTAATAAATAATTAAAATAATAAAGCGGAAATAATAAAGAATCAAGACGCGTGTGAAGTCTGTTGACCTTTGTTTGGTGATTTAAAATGATTTTATAATAACTGTTTAGAATATTTCAATGCAATGAATCAACTTTTTTGTCTAAATCCTATTCGCTCGTTTATTTTGTATCACGTAGTTTCATTTATAAAAACGTGCTTAATCCACCTAGCAGTGAGATGATACCTTTTTTTATCAATCCGAATGTGTTTTTTTGCATGACTAAAAAAAACGCGAAAGGTAGATGCATAAACGAGTGACTGCATACTCGACAGCCGGCTGTCCGGAGTTTTGTCAATTTCGGAGATTGACTGTTTCGTGCATTATATTGCCAGCACAAAGTAACACATAAAACGATAATACTTTAAAACATTCTTGGTAGCCGGCTACCCAGAGCAATAAACACATGATAACATTATTAAAACATTTACTAACAAAGTATCCTCTCCTGTGATGCATGTGGGAATGCAGAGGATTCCTCGGTTCTTAGTAGCAACATGCATCGAACTAACAATCCTTTCCCTCCCAAGTAGATCTGCATTCGGACGTGGCCGGCGTCGGTATTGATCAGCATGCATGGTTCAATACAGTTTGCACAGTGTGAAACAATGTGTTATTCCCAAACATGTTACTTCAAAAAATCATTTTGCAATCTCAATTGGTCCAGATCAATAACGGAGTAGCAACACACGGGCGGTCTCTAATGCTAATGCTACACAAATCAATATTATTGTCAATACAAATGATTAAAGGCTTTCACATGAGTTGATATGATTGGCAATACTCGACGTTTTGACTGTGCTATTGATGATGAATAATAGTGTTCATTCAAATGGGAGTGACGTATTGATGAAGGATTTACAATACTGAATGCTGACTTTCGGGGTAAAATAAATGATATTAATAATAATGAATACTGACTTTTCATAATTAATGTCCGTTTATAAGTTTATAAGACTTTTCTTGTTCAAACAAGGACACTATAACACAAATTCGTAGAACGAAGTATGAATTGTGAAATTATTTGCACTTTCATATAATTTATATAATAAGTACTCTATTGTTCATGGAACTTAATGCTGAATTATCCTGTGTGGGTGGAGGTGTGTTGGGTGTTTTGCTTTTTTTGCTCACTAATCCAACGATGGGGACGGCAAAACTCTTATTTTGCCCCGGGCGCCAAATTTCCTCGGTACGCCACTGTATTCATATATGCAGTGCAACCAGTTTATCAAAGTGGCTTGTACGATTGAGTTTCAAACAAACTGTTTTAACAATAATTTATTCTCAAATGAATGTTAAGCCTGACTTTTTGGATGAAATATCAGTTTTGATCTATTTTCACCAACGTTTGATGGAAAATTGCTTACATTTCATGAATGTAGATTTTAATTATCTAATCACAAAGCTAGCAACACTGCTCCAAAGCATTTGTATTAGATTGCGCTATACAAAATAAACAAAACTAAATATTTTTTGTTACAAAAAATTACAGTTTTCCGGAAAAATAAATAATTTTACGACAACATTTCATATCCATTGCCTTTCGCGTGTAAAATTAAAGGTTTCTATTTTGTGGGTTTACTTTACGTAAATCTTTATATCGCAAAAATCCATATACTGAAACTGAAATAATTTTTCTCGAGCAGTTTTAAGGAAAACAGAAGAGTTTTAGACTAAAATTCTCGCTTTTCTTGAATTGCAAGCAGAATGAACTGATTGATTTATTTTTCAACTATATGGAAGATTTGTTGATTAACATCAGGAAAAGAAGTGCCGGAATTTGTTTTTACGCACACATTGTTGACATTACTCATACTCTTGCAAAGAGTCTTGCTCCTTAATATCACCTCATGTGAAAGCCACTAATCATTTGGATTGACAATAATATTGATTTGTGTAGTCCACCTACTGACAAGAGACAAGACAAGAGCGGACACTGTGTGCCTAAAAATTATATATCATTTAAAAAAAGAACGGAGACATGAGCTTCATAGGCACACACAGCAAGTATAGAGCAACTCGTGTTCTGAGCTCGGACATCACTGATGTAAAATGGGTATTATTTGCTTTATCAGTGGGAATTTTTTCCAATAGATAAATAAGATAGGGAAAAGTCTGTGAAAATGTGAAATTTTGATTCTATGGGGTGGGTGGGTTAAGGTCATTTGACATGATTGATAATTTGCAGCTCTGATAACGACATTTCAATATAGGCTAATTTTCAAATTAGTTTCGATGCAACCAGCCAAATCGTTAGCCAAAAATGGTTTTTCTAGTTATCTCGTTGGTTTGGAATAATAATTGCTACACACTAAATTTCGTTCGGTTATTTTTGCATCTTTTGGTGAGTTTTGAACAGCCGAATTACCGAATATTTTAATTCTACTAATATATCAGCATAAATAAACATTAGTTGACAGCATCGTAAATGCACTGCTGTGATGAAACATGATTACTGAAAAAATTACTTACCGAGATTTGAACAGCTGAGAACTGATCTCAATTTAATGTCGTCTTTGTTTGATGCCAAACCTAACCCAGTTTCCACCCTAACTGCTGTCAAACCGTTTGTTCGAAGCTAGTTTCGGACCTAGTTTCAACGTTGTTGAACTGAAATTCGAGTCAAATTCGAGCCTGGGTTCTAGATCAGGCTTGCTCAAACCCCCGTTACCAAGTGAAAACCAAATACAGTTTCGTGAAAAGTGTTTGTCTGATGAAACTACTCTGGGTTTGTTTCAGTTTTCTCAAGCGAAAACGACAAAAGAGTGTAACAAACTCAATTTTGCTCAGCACATTTTGCTGAGGAATCGGTTTAAAATTACTTGCTGAGATTGCAACATCATCTGAGTGAGTAAATTCCATTTACGATTGGATAATTAATTTTCGAAATATTAAACAGAATTGATAGAAAATTTGAAGTTTTCGAATCGAGGCTTCACGAAAATGTCCAATTCAATGTAAAATCTATTAACGAAACCAAAGATAATGCAGTTGGTTGCGCGATCAATAATTTGTTAAAATTTCTCTGATTTTCGAAAAACAATTGACGACAGCTACTATTACTTTTTCTATCGAGCAAGTGTATCACTTTAATCGTGAGTACCGCAAATCTCAATAATACTTAATGCTCGATAGGTTAATGCTAAGTAAACTTGTAATATCTTTTACTGTTATGGAATATGGAATAACTTCTGCAAAGATTTTTGTTTGTGCACAGCGTGAATTCGTACGATACCTTGACCAGGTTCGACAATCAACGCGCCCTTGAAATCTTCAAACAACAGTTACGAACATCAGGGATAAACTTTTGTCTTCATTCATACATACATTCATTGAGAGTGGTTTCCACTGTAGGTAATGGTATGGAACATATGGTGTGACAACGTTGTATTCAATGCATGTAAACATTTATGCTTACCTTAGTGTAATTTCCCCTTTATGCTCTTCTTTTTTATTTGATTTTCTAGTATACAAAGTTAACGTTTTACTTTATGCTATCAGTTTTGTGTGATACACTGTCGTAGTGTTCCGGAAATCAGAGCGCTGGATTAGGTTTCATGTTCGAAAAAATTGCTTTACTTGCCGCTAGTGCATTTGAGAATTGATATCACACTCACATCACTACGAACACAACCTAACATTACACACACACCCTGACATCGGTTAGTGTTCCTGCACTGCTGTAATGATATTACTTACTTCATTGCTGTATTTTAATTATTTTTTTATAGCAATAAGTTCTGCGGATTTTCAACAGCATAAGATAATAGCACCTTAATTTTTCAACAAAATTTTCTGTATTGCATTACCGTTTTCACGATTTTTCTCACATGACTAAGTAAACAACAAACAATGGCAGAAGAAAAATTTATGTCAAACGTAAGCACAGTTTCCTACTTTTTCGGTGAGTTATATGGGACGAAAAATACATGTATTGGAATCATGCGCAAAAAATTACCGCCTAACTGAGGAAATTTATGTCAAGCGAAGAGTAAGGCTAGATTGATACTGAACGAGAAGACCCGAACGAAGTCACGAGGATGGCATTGCGTGAGCCTACAAACTTATACGTTTTTTTGTCAAAAGTATTCGCGAAACATTGAAGCCAACTGTCATAGCAATCTATAGGGTTCCCAAGATAGCAACGGAAAAAGGCGTTACTATCAATACCTTCGGGTGTACTGGGCTACTGAGCTCCCTAAAACCAATTCAATTTGAAAGATATTTCAAAAATCGATTCAGATTCTGATTTCACAATGTGTACAATCTAATAGCGTTTTCGTTTTTGATTTGCACTACACCGGTGCAGTGCTACAATGAGGCATGAATAAACGAACAAAAATGACGAAAAAATAAACAGTAACCATTGACTACAATTGACGATTCCATTGCACAGAGCTACACCAAACTTTTGATGAGTGCTACACCAGTGGTATCGGTGCAGAAAACGTGTAGCACTGGTGTAGTGCAATAAGATTTCGAAATAATTTCTTGAATCTTAAATGTAATATCTTTCAATGATATCGTTTCCCTGATTAGTACTTCACCGAATGAAAATGGAAAATCAATAGTGTTCCCCTCGATAATAGACAATTCGATTTGGTTGTATGTTTCCTCGTGACGGTTAACCATACAAATAAGATCCTATCCCTTCCCGAACAGTTGGCAACTCTCCGTAGGTTTCAAGCGTTATCATCTGTGAACCTTCATAACGCATCGAAGGCGCATGCTTCGTATTTTCACAAATTGTGGCACTGATGTTTATATTGTCTGTCAGAAGTTGTTTTTTCTCCCGGTGTTATCAACAAATCTAGATTAGTTATTTTTGAGGCTCCAGAAATCACAGGTAGATATTCTGAAAATTAACAAATAATTCAAGTTCCGCCTAAGTTGTTTTGAGGCTAGTTATTCAGCATGCAGGTCAGATTTTTATTGATTGTTTCTCCACCAACTAATTTATTCGTCGAGTTGATTAGCGACAATTGACATGCAATCGTTTTTGGACTATCTTTGGATCGTATAATGTTTTCACATGTATGTTGTTTCATTCATATGTATTTCACTAGACTTATAAAAACTTTGCGGTTATGAGTCCTGAATGAGTCCTATATATCCTGAACAGGATATCACTGGTTGGTAAACAAGTGATTGAAAAAGTAGCAATGCACAAGTTGAAACTATCGAACGCTAAACCCGAAGATATTCCATCATCTGTGCTGATGCGTTATGCAGGAACTCTCTTCTATCCACAGGTGTTTAAAATTCAAATCAACAAAGTGAGTTTCACTCACGATGGAAGCTCGTCTATATTTTCTCTTATTACAAAAAAATGATATACGCAACGTCTCCAATTAGCGGGTAATCACGTATTTGTGTGATTGCTCAAAGCAGTTCGAAACCAAGGCCCGGAGTGCCGATTATCATATATCATTCGACTCAGTTCGTCGAGTACGCAAAATGTCTGTATATGTGTGTGTATATATAGTCTGTTACATAAGAGCGTGGTCACGATTACGCGCGATCGGTAAAGTGGAATTGTGTGATATTTTTTTTAACACAGAGGGCAGTAGTGTCCTTGGTGAAATGCGAGAATAAATCAGTTGACTATTGTTTACAATTCGATTTCAGCTACGCGCTTCGGAGCAGTTTTTTGTGTTCGCACCCGAAAGGTCCCAAAATGACGCAAGCTGCCGCGGCGAAATACATTAAAAAGCCGAAACAGTTTGTGAGTAAGTGGGTGAATCGTTATAAAGAGGTGAAAAATGTAGACAACTTTCCAAATCACGGCTCTGTCGGTGTATTGCCGGAAAAAGACGAAAAAGTGATTTGTGTCCTGTTTTTGAAGAATCCAACATTATCATTACGCGGATGTGCTTCAAAATTGACCAAAAAAGGTTTAAATGTATCGTACGGAACTGTTCGCAGACATTTGATCGCTAATAATTTTAAATTTAGAAGTACTTTGCAAAAACCGATGTTGGGTGAAAAATATGTGCAAAAATGTCTTGAATGGGCAAAGGAATAAAATGGTGTCGTGACCTTGCATTGGCCCTCTCAGTCGCCCGATGCCAAGAAACGATGAGAATGTTTGGGCTCAAATTAAAATCGGGGGAAAAATCGACCACACAATTTAAAACAGCTTGTTCGCCGAATTCAAAAATTTGGAGGTCGTTTTCAGAAGAATACGCGCAAAATTTCGCTCAAAGTATGCCTCGAAAGTGTCAAGCCATTATGAACGCTGAAGGGGATTGGACTTGCTATTAATGTATTAGCATGTAAATTCTTGATCTAATAAAACAATATTCAAAAGTATTTTCGTGTTGAGTTTCATTTTCTCACTGTAACAAAAATATGCATTTTTTTTTTTTTTTTTTTTTTTTTTTTTTTAATTATAGAGGTTTTAACATTAATGTCATTCGCCTCTTCGGGCCAGAAAAACTTTCTGACCCTATGTGCGGGGTTGGGAATCGAACCCAGGCGGGCTGCGTGAAAGGCATCGACTTACCCATCGTGCTATACCCGTCCCCAAATATGCATTTGATTTTCTCGGAGATGGCTGGGCCAATTTTTACAAACTAAGATTCCAAGTCTGCTATTGAATTTTATTCAATTCGAACTTCCGGTTCAGGAGTAACAAATTGAAATGTGCAAAAACAATGGAAAAACGTGCTTAATCCACCTAGCAGTGAGATGATACCTTTTTTTTTATCAATCCGCATGTGTTTTTTGCATGAATATTCTTCGTAGTCTCAGTTTTCATGATATTATTCTAATGTCCGTCGTTTTAAGTGGCAATTTGAGATTTTAATCACTCATTACTCTGTAATGTCGAAACTGCAAATCGGATCGAATTTGAATCTAAAAGTGTAACAATCGATTAAACATTCCATGACATGTCGAAGTAATTTCCACTTTGGAGTTTGGAGTAATTTACGGTACTTCCTGAGCCGGTATTCAGGAACCAGCATAACCCAAACCGATTCGTGTGGCCATATGACGAATCAATTGCAATATTTTTGAGTCCAACTTTAAAGTTTTTCGGGATTGTCATCTTCTATATCATTTTGAATTTTAAAAATTCGCCACCCTACAATTCCAGAATCGGAAGTCAGAATTGGATAAAATTGGATTTATTTTAATTTGAACTTTTGTTTCTGAAATTCAATATGGCTTTTTTGAGAATTAGACTCGTCAGTCCAGAATAGTTCAAATTGAACAGCTTAGTGCTAACTTAAACATGTCAACTTTAACCGGTAATCAGACGTAAATCGGCCAGTATTAACCGAAAACGACGTTTTCGGTCGGCACTTGTTTGTTGTGCAGACTTTTGAAAATCGAGTTTTTCGCAGGCTTTCGTCCAAATTTGCAGATTTATTAAATTGCCGCGAACTTTTTTTCGGTTTTTTTTTGCTCACCAAGTCGGTTTAGCGTATCATACTTTATAGAGAAATTTATATACTTGCTGACAGCAAATTTTTTTTTTAGATTTACAGACTTTTGCTACCCTCTCTGAAGATATTTGAAATTTGTACCTGCATTTCTGGTGCCACTTAAAAAAGTGTTTTGCAAATAAAATTTACAATATGTCTGCTAGCGGTTCAAGTTCAACTTTTTAAGTTTGCCCTAAGCAGTTCAATTTGAACTGCTCTGCACCGACGAGTCTAAGATGAAACGTAAAGAAATGGGTTCTGTGGCTCGAAAAATTATGATTTTTTAATGGACATGGTCAATGAATGCATGGTGAGAAATTTCCAAAAAAATATAAATCAGGAACGATCAATTGACGTTTTCAAACGCAAAAATCCAACTTTATCATATTCACATATTGTTTCTCAAAAAATGTGTAATATAATATTTTTATAATATATCAAAAAGTTGTCCAAACGGCAAAGTGGTTCAAGAAATATAAGTTTAAAACAAAATTTGATTTAAAATTTTGTTTAAACTTATATATCTCGAACCACTGGCCAGATTTTGCCAATGTTTTCGATATATTATATTAATATATTATAAAGTTTTTAGGAAAAAATATGTGAATATGATAAAGTTGTATTTTTGTGTTTGAAAACGTCAATTGAATATCATTTTAATGGTGTTAATGGTTTGCAAACATAAGGCGCTATGTGATTTTTTTCTAAAAACATACCAGTTTTACATGACATATAAAAAATTAGCTATACGTTATCTTTCGTTTCGGATATATAATTTATTGGAAATTTCTAACCATACATTCATCAGCCTTGTCCATTAAAAAAATCATAACTTTTGAGCCACGAAACCGATTTCTTTTTTTTTTTTAAGAAAACGACTTTGATCCACCATATCATAGAAATGGTCATCCTAATGACAAAATCAAAATAATACGCACAGAAAAAATTATGAATTTTAAAGGTGACAGAATTCTACAAACGATACAATTCACAACTACTTAATTTTTCAAATAACGTAATATTCCACTCGCACAAAATTTTGCACTCGGTATCAATTATTCAATGAACAGATATGAACACTGATGTGCTTGTGATCTAATGTTTCTCGATTCAAGTCGCTCTGCTGCTATCGATCTTTTGTTTTTCATTTCACTCGAATTCAAGCCATGTAATTTTCAAATCACACAACTTTACATGTTCTTGAATAATTTGTGTGGAATACGACGCTCCATTTATGTGCATCTTATAAAATTTAAAATCACAAAATTTTTCGAACTGTGCGGGTCTAAAATTTTTCGATGGGGAACGATTCTACCAAATGTTACGAAATTCTGAGAGATCGTATATAGTTTACTTATGGAATTTCTGAGTGCAGAAGTGGACGGTACAATGCATTGGCTTTACAAGACAGTTGGCGTATGTTCGAACCCTAGGATTCTTAATGTCCTTAGGATCGTTCATTAAAGATCATCTCATACTGGTAAAAATTCAAAAAATTCAATTCAATTCAATAAATTATTGATAATCTCGATTACACCAACAGTTTGACATGAAAATCTCACGCACTGATAAGTCGTAGGGCAAATTTTTTTATAATACGAGTGGTGAATGAACACTTCTTTATGTTAAAATTATGGTTTTACTGGCTCTGGTTATGTCACTATGGTAATTTGAAGGGGAAAAAGTTTGCTTTTACCCCCAAATTTATGCTAGGTGCACATAACCATTTTTACTTAAGTTTACGTTTCGTCTTCGACTCATCAGTGCGTTAGCAGATTCTTGTGTACAAAAAAAGTGTCTTGCAAATAGCATTAACTTTACGTCTGCTCAGCGGATTATGTTGATCCGGGGGTTTGCGTCAGCAGTTCAACATAATCTGCTGACGCACTGATGAGTCGAAGACGAAACGTAAACTTAAGTATGTCACTATGGTTTTTCTTCTGTCCTGAATGGTTTTACATTTTTATGGCTCTGACGAAGACAACATGACAAAAGAAATGATTGCTGAATAAACACAGAAAACAGAACAGTAAATCTACACCTCAGCTAGATTTCGCAGAAATATTATTTTTAAAGAGACACATCACATGTATCAAATGAAGTCATTTTATAATTTCGCAGAAGACATGAAGACGATAAAACCAGATACCGATGGCTTTGTGAACTTAGAGCTTCAAATAGAAGACATTATCATTAAAAGTTACTTATTGAAAATCCATTCATTGATTTTTCTTTACTTTTCGTCTTCGACTCGTCAATGCATAGCAGTTTATGTTGAACTGCTTCACCACTTAGCAGTCTAGAATGAACCTTATGTAAAATTAATTCTACATGGAAAATATTATCAAAGCAGCTTAAAATAAAAGGCTATGGACTAATGAGTGAATGCAATGGTATTCATTGCCTTATTTCTAATGTTGTCCTTGCGTTAGTATCAATAGTATACTACCACTAGCTATGCAACATTTCTGTACGCTAAGAATAGGCTGCAAAATCTGTTGAAACAGTTAACAGATTATTTGCTAACATAGTCAGTGACAAGTCGCCAGGTTTTAAAGCGTATACAACGAAAGAAGACGCCTTCAATGATAAGCGGATCAAGCGGTTAACTCAAAAGATTCAATGATAGCTATAGGGCAGTCTGCTTATTTCTAATCTATTCGGCACTGTGACATATTATTTCGATATTCTGAACATAGCTCCAAGAGATGCATTAGAAATGTTGTAAGGAATAATTTGATTCTGCCATTGGACCTAACTAATACTAAACGAAAATGGCTAATACTTCACTTGGCACTCCACATTTTCTAAAGGGGAAGGGAGATCATTATACTTATATTAATATAGGCTTATCACTTTACATTCGTGAACCAACACAAGTCATAACAGAATTTTGCGATTAATTTCTCTTCCTTTCCATTTTGTTCGCAGAATTTTCTAATAGATCCATCGAAGCTCCGCTCGCACAAGTGTTTTAGTTTCCGAACGACAGTCGCCGTGTGAATCTTGATTTGAAAAGAAGCTCATTTCGTTGGACAATAAGTAAAATTTATCGATTGTGTACATATAAATGGAAACGGATGGAATTCACATCGACTCTGGCTCTCCAGAATTAGATCAGAAAATTTCTGAATGGCTTCAGTGGGATAAGGTAGGTTCAAATAAATCAATGTAGAGATGTGGAGCTCATAAAATTTTATCTTGTTTAGAATGAAAATACATTGAACGAAATAAGATTGTTAGTGAAGGATCAGGAATGGAAAATCCTCAGCGGACGTTTATTGCAAAGACTTGCATTTGGGACGGCCGGTCTCCGTGGTGTCATGCAAGCCGGTTTCAATGCTATGAATGATCTGGTGGTTGTTCAATCCGCTCAAGGGCTCTGCAACTACATCCTGGAATGTTATCCAACGCCGTTGGATAGAAAGCGCGGTGTAGTGCTGGGATTCGATGGGCGCTACAACAGCAAAAGGTAAGTTGTCTACTGTCATCAATATAAGCGTCATTGATTTAACAAGTTTAGTACATGGCTCACTTATTAGTGTATTATCAATGTTTTGAAGAAAATGATAACGAATGGATTACTCGTCGCATCCAATTCTATGATTATTGTCACAATCTTTACTGGGGGTACTAGACAATATATTTATACGCTTTGAAAATATAACTGAAACTTTAATAGATAAGACTTCATTGACCTCTCATTATTTATGATCGAATTTGTATTAAATGAAGTAGAGCGACGCCATTTGCATTCGAAGGACGATATTTTTTATATTCTTAGGTTTCTTTATATTAAAAGGGACAAAGAAAAAATTGTTGGGAAATTAAAAAAATATATACTTCATTAATTACTGGTCTGATTGATTTAATACCTTCGGCAATCTTTTAGATAATTATCGGGGTTAAAATAAATATTCTCAAAAAACGTATGATCGATTTTTTTGTCATCACAGTGAAAACCGACTTTTGAACTGAGGCATGGAAGGTTGAGTGTCATATATCATTCATATCAGTTCTTCAAGATCGCAAAATGTATGTGTATAAATATGGATATGCACTTGATTTACTCAGAAATGACTGAACCGATATTTACAAACTCGTTTTTAACGGTGGTACTACACCGGTGTAGGGCAGAAAAGTATGCCTTGTTTACCCTGTTCATTGGAGCGAGTGTACTCGGTGCTACACTATATCAGTACAGCGCTAAAAACAAAAAATGCCACACGGAACGACCGAAATTAGCTCTGCGCCTAATTCGTATTACTGTTTTTGAATTAGTTGATTCTAACAACAAAATTTCCAAAATAACTATAAAATTAGTTAAAATGTAGAATTTACTGTGCTGAAAAAAACTCTTATTTTTAGAGAATGTGTTTAGTTGGCGAATATTCTGGACACAAACCAGCAATATTTCAATCCAACACGAAATTCTCATTGACAACTAATTTCGTTATTAAAATCAGAAACTTTGATTCTATTTATCTATCACCGTCATTACTGAAGGACAGCAGTGTCAAAGCAAAACAATCCATTAAAAAGCTAAAAGGGACAGTCTTGTTGAAACTGCTCGCAAATTGTTTAGATGTTTTTCGCATGTGTTACGATATATCCCTATATAATTTTCTAAACCGATATGTAAAAATGACGTAAACTGTTAGTGGAAAGTGTATTTATTCAGAATTTGTGCGCACTTGAAGCGATTGTGCGTAATAATGTTTTTACGCGGAACAGTGATGTGAATTTCGAATGTTTCACTCTAATTGTGATGAAGGTTTTTTGTATCTTCAAACCTTCCGAGCTGCGCCGTCCGGTGTACTATTTGTATTCGGTTTTTGTTTTCCGAGTGCTCAAAGTTTTCAGTGAGAATGAAGAAACAGTGATTTAGAAGAAAAAAAATTCAAAAAGATGTTTACGTTTCGTTTATGTCTTTTTCTCCAACACAACATCGTATTTATACCTGCCAATATAGAAAAGACAACCGCGTCTGAATTTTTTGTCGTGAATACGACTTACTTTACTATGGGGTGCCTTTTCAAAATTTACCCTCTGAGAGAGTGATAAGTTTTTGATCGTGAATATCTCTTGTTGTATCTAACGAATCAACATAATTTTTGCTACATGCCATCGGAAATATGATCACAATTTTATGATAAAATTTTCAGTTGTGTGACATAATCTCAAATAGTTCAAAATTCAACTTTTCTGAAATGTTTGGTATAAACGAGTATCAAAGAGGATAATTCATAAGGCGCGTTTGCCTTTCTCGTATTTTGAAAGCTCATAGCTCAGTGATGTGTGGAAGGATTTATATAATCTAACTACCAATAGAATCGAAATTATTCAACTTAAACGTGTATAGCAAAAGCATTGAAGTATTTCAATAGTACACTATTGAAAAACTTGTCTCATTTGACCCATGTCAACACCAGCCAATCAGAACGCGTTCTGAGGAAAAGAAGAAAATAGCTGCTGCTGTACAACAAATCGTTCAAGAAAAATGTTCCGAAAAGTGGTGAATATCGTAGTGAGTTCCTCAATTTGGTCCTTCTGAATGCTAGAAACGAATCCCTACTGCATATTGATAGTTTCTTTCAATAAATTATGCAAATCCGAAATGAAATAATCGACATTAAAATTCTATATGCGGCTATTTTTATAGCCGTTAGGACCGCCCATTAGTGAAAAAGCTACAAACGAAATCACATAAAAGGAAATTTCTTAACAAAAATTGAATCAGTTTGGATTCTATCGCCACTGCGAGCAGATGTGTTTTGTGTCGTCTGCACAGCTAGTTTCGCTTTCGACAAGAGCGATTACGTCACAGCTGCCAGTCATTAGCATTGGGAAAAAAACAACGGTGGAGAGCATTACACAATATCAGCCGTTCTAATGGCTCTAAAATTTTTCTAAAGAACTATTAGGATTTGTTTTTCGCAAATCGCAAGTAATTATCCTCAGTTTAGTGCAAATCAAGAACAATTTGGTTAGATTTGTGCACTTTTCGCTGTGTGAAATTCACAGTAATCGAGATCAAGTGAAGCCTTTTTTTGCGAAAAATGTTCCAGAGTTTAATATCGTAGAGAATTACGCAATTTGACCCTTCTGAATGCTGGAAATGAATCCCTACAGCATATTGATAGTTTTTTTCAATAAATTATGCAAATCCGAAATGAAATAATCGACATAAAAATTCTGTATGCGGCTATTTTTATAGCCGTTAGGACCGCCCATTAGTGAAAAAGCTACAAACGAAATCACATAAAAGGAAATCTCTTAACAAAAAATGAATCAGTTTGGATTCTATCGCCACTGCGAGCAGATGTGTTTTGTGTCGCCTGCACAGCTAGTTTCGCTTCCGACAAGAGCGATTACGTCACAGCTGCCAGTCATTTCGATGGATGAAAAAGCAACGTTGGAGAGCATTATAAAAAATCAGCCGTTCTAATGGCTCTAAAAGTTTTCTGAAGAACTATTAGGATTTGTTGTTCGCAAATCGAAAGGAAATATCCTCAGTTTAGTGCAAATCTAGAACAGTTTGGTTAGATTTTTGCACTTTTCGCTGTGTAAAATTCACAGTAATCGAGATCAAGTGAAACCTTCTGGGTTTTTGCGAAAAATGTTCCAGAGTTCGTAGAGAACTGCACAATTTGACCCTTCTGAATGCTAGAAACGAATTCCTACAGCATACTGATAGTTTCTTTCAATAAATTATGCAAATGCAAAATAAAATAATCGACATTAAAATTCTGTATGCGACTATTTTTATAGCCGTTAGGACCGCCCATTAGTGAAAAAGCTACAAACGAAATCACGTAAAAGAAAGCTCCTAACAAAAATCTAATCAGTTTGGATTCTATCGCCAATGCGAGCAGATGTATTTTGTGCCGTTTTCAAAGCTAGTTTCGCTTCCGACAAGAGCGATTACGTCACAGCTGCCAGTCATTTCGATGGATGAAAAAGCAACGTTGGAAAGCATTATAAAAAATCAGCCGTTCTAATGGCTCTAAAAGTTTTCTGAAGAACTATTAGGATGTGTTGTTCGCAAATCGAAAGAAAATATCCTCAGTTTAGTGCAAATGTAGAACAGTTTGGTTAGATTTTTGCACTTTTCGCTGTGTGAAATTCACAGTAATCGAGATCAAGTGAAGCCTTCTTTGTTTTTGTGAAAAATGTGGAAAAGGGGAATGCTTGCATAATTCATACAATTGATCAACTAATTGATATTCGGAAGTGTTAAGGAACATGTCAGTTGTTTTCGTATTCACGACATCCAGTTATGTCTCTGACATTACCCACCCGCCTTTTTCGGCAGTAGTGTGCCATCTAGTGGCTAGTAGTCATTAAGGTGTTACCGTTTCGGTGACAGGGCGCCATATAGCTGCAGATTGCAGAAGCCAATTCAACCATTCATATTGGTTGAAAACAACATTATATTTCTTTAATTCAACTAAAAAATTAGTTGACTGGATATGAAGTGTGCCTTAGCTAAGAAATGACAGTACGTTTAATTTGTGAATTCAACTAAAAAAAATAGTCATTTCAACAAATATTTTATTATTATTAAGGGAATGAGAATAAAAAATCTAAATCAGCAAAAGTAAGATTTTTTTAGTTGTCTCAAAAAATAACTAACTAAAATCAGCAAATCAACTAAATTTTTCGCGAAAATGCTGATTTCGGTCGTTCCGTGCATTAAATCTAATGGCTATGAAAGCTCTGACCTTTCCATATAAAGGTTCTGATTTTATTTTGGATCCGACTTTCGGTTCCGGATATACAGGGTGATATGCGCATAAAATATTCACTCATTTTACTAGAGACCACTGAACCGATTCTAATGAATTTTGATTCAAATGGGAAATCAGTCTTACGTTTTCATAGCACGCTATTAAATTTTATCTGGAAACGACTATCGGTTTTGGAATCACAAGATAATAAGTAAACAAATTTCAGTTTCACGGGCGTATGCATGGCGATGTCAAAACGAATAAAATATTTCGAACTATTCATATAATGCTTATATTGAGCACGTCTTGTTAGTTGATGGACAAACCAATTGATTTTGGATATATCGGTGCTCATTTCAGTTTTTCAGATACGGCTACACGGAAAGAAATCCGTTACTACAATCATGACTGAAAAATCGTGAATCAATCATTTTAACTTCTCATGAAGTCATGATTTTTTTTTCGGTTTCTACAAAAATTTACACCGACTTTTAAAACACGGTGTAAAATCGTATAAAATCTTTAAAATTAGAATCAAAATTAGTAGAGTTCGATTATACCGATTCTCGGAATCCGGTTTCGGAAGTACCCGTAATCAGTGCGGTAAAATTTCAGTTTTAATTGAATAACATTAGATATTATTATTCTCAACATTTGCTACTTAGCCATTGTAGACTAGCTGGCGCACCTTCTTGCGAACGTTCCTCATTAAATTCCGTACAGACTTCTTGGCGACAAGTTTTGACACTTTTTTTTCAATCTTTTTCGAACTGTTGAATGGTTTCGGCTGCCGAGACATGTTTCCTAAGATGTGCCTCCGTTAATGCCCAAAATTCCTCAATTGGTCGAATCTGTGGGCAATTTGGTGGATTCATGTCTTTTGGGACGAAAGTGATATTTTTGGTAGTATATCATTCTACCGTTGATTTTGAGTAGTGACAAGAAGCAAGATCTGGCCAGAAGACAACAGGATCTTTGTGGCTTCGAATCATGGGTTAAAGTCGTTTTTGTAAACATTCCTTGATGTATACTTCGCTGTTCATTGAAGCAGTGGTGATGAAGCGTTTCGAAATCTTACCGCAGCTACAAATTGCTTGCCAGACCATAGCTTTCTTACCAAATGGTTTAACACTTGTCCTCCCCGCACCGTATAATATTGTGGTCCCGGCAAGGATTTGTAATCGAGTTTGACATAGGCTTTGTCGTCCATGATTATGCAGTTCAAATTTCCAGCAAGAATCGTGTTGCACAGCTTTCAAACCCTCCACCTGATCGATGCTTTTTGTTTCGGACTACGTTTTGGTTGTTTCTGCTTCTTATAGGTTCGAAAATTCAAATGTTCTTTAGCACGAAGAACATTTGACTTCGAAGTGCCTACTTTTTTGGCCACATCCCGAACTGAAACCTCCTTCTTTTGCTCGAACGCCTTCAGTATACGTTTATCCAACTGAGGGTTAGCAGGTTTTCGACCCGTTTTCGGTTTATCCTCAAAGGTGTTATCCTAACCGAACGTCCTGATTGCATTTCGCACGGCTTTTTCACTTACTCCTTCCATTTTTGTTATCTTTCTCAGTGACAGTCCGTGTTCTGTGCATCATTTGTACACAATTTTTCGACGATGTTCTGCTGAAAGTCCACGCATTTCGAAACAAACTAATGAAAACGAATAAACAACTGCACAAGTGGTTAGAGAAGAGTGTAAACAACAGGACGCAGCCATAAATATTGACAGATTCTGAACCATTGCGAAATGGCAGCGGTTTTTGGTTGCGTCCATACTTTCTGGTACAGTCTTTATCGATACAAATTCATTTGAATTTGCTACCATTTTCTAGTGTAGCTCCCAGAATTCATCGTCAGTTGAATAATCGTACCTAGTCATTTCAAGTTTTGCTTGCTCAGTTTCAAGTGCCAAGTAGTCTAGCTGCTTCATTGTCTTCGCTGTTGGTAGTGAGCAATTTCGAAGACATAGAATTACAAATGGAGAAAAGTGTTAATTTATGTGTATTCTGTAATTGATATTTCAGCTATCTGGTTTGTCTTTCATCTATTATCTTGAACCAATTCGAATGTTTACATGAACCTCATTTGAAGGCCGCTCTCACACTATTGAAAGAGATATTTTTTTACTTCAAGAGATCAACTGACGGTCGTTAAACTGAGCCTTGATTTGAAGAGAATGATTTGAAGAACTGAATCCTGCCCGTTCGGTACGTCAGCGAACGTTGTGTGTATCAGAGTGTAAAGTTTACTGCAGTAGAGAGATCGTCATTGTGTTCCACAACAAGATTTAAAGATAAATCGATATAAGTTACTTCAGATTTTGATTTTGGTTTTGAGCCTAGTTCAGATTTTGAACAAAAATCGGTCCCCAATAAAGTTAGAAAATTCAAGCATTCTTTGAATCCAAGCTTGTGAAAATCCTTTCTGAGGAAAAATTGCAGAATTCAATAAACTGAGTCCAATGCAGTTATATTTATTTCCAATATATATTAGTCAAGTGGTAAAGTTATTGCATAAACTTTGTTCGGTAGAAAAAACGTGCTTAATCCACCTAGCAGTGAGATGATACCTTTTTTATCATTCGCATGAGGTTTTTGCATGAATATTCTTCGGTGTTTTAGTTCGCATGACATTACTTTAATGACCGTCGTTTCAAGCGATAATTTAAAGTTCTATTCATTCATTACCCTGTAATGTCGAAACTGCAAATCGAATCGAATTCGAATCTAAACGTGTAATAATCGATTGAAAATTCCATGAGATGTCGAAATAAAATCCATTTTAGAGCTTACGGTTATTCAAGGTACTACCAGAACCAGTATTCCAGAACCAGCATAATCGAAAACGATTCGTATGGCCTTATAACGAATAGATTGCAATAGTTTTGAGTCCAACTGTGAAGCTTTTTTGGATTGTCATCTTCTATATCGGTATGAATTTTAAAAACTCATCACCCTGTAATTCCAGAATCGGATAAAATTTATTATTTTGTATGGGACCATAAATCCTTTAATTTGAATTTTTGTTTTTGAAATACGATTTGGCCTTTTTTGAGAAAACGGTTGAGTTTTGAGAAACGATTCGATACTGTAACCGGAATTCTAAAATCGGTGTAGCCGAAGTCAGTTAAATCCACTCCAGGAGCTGTATAGTTTACATTTGATTCAAACTGTTTGAAAATCAGTGTAGACATTTTTGAGAAATCGTAGTGCGAATTAAATTTTTGGGTACCTTCCGAATCGAAAACTGAACCGCCAAAACTGAAATAAGTTTATTTAGTTATCGACTATTTAAATCTACAAACCGGATAAACCTGATAAATTTATGTGAAATGGACATTTTTATACCAATCACCCTGTATCTCCTAAACCGGAAGTTGGATCTGACAAAAAAGCGAGATGTTTTATAGGATATTAAGACCTTTCATTTTAATCTTTTATGGTTCCTAGATTTCATTTTAATCTTAGATCGGTTTAGTTATCTACGAGAAAAATGAGTAACACTATTTTAATTTCGTTTCACATGTCATCCTGTAGTTCCGGAACCAGAAGTCGGATCCAAATGTCATTCAGGAACCTTGTTTGGGAGCATACGACATTTCATATGAATCTGAGTTTGTAGATCACGGTTGAGTCATCTAAATCAATTTGCGTGTAATTATTTATCACACACGCATTTGCTGATCTCGACGAACTGATTCGAATGGTAGATGGGTGTTATGTTCTTCCAACATTTATTGTTGTAAGTAGTTTAAATCAATATAATTATGGAATTGCTTTCAACTCGAAAATGCTGCCACCATCTGGTTTACATATGTCATACTCGAGAGATTATGTTGCTAAAAACGAAACGTGCTAAAATCGGTCCGAGGCAAAATGTCATGAAAAAGTATGCTGTACACAGCCTTTTTGGTACTTAGAAACAATTGTATAAAAAATCGCGTTCCACGTTGATCCCAAACATTACTTTGTCATTCAGCGCTAGAACTCTTACTACTGGAATAAGGCGAAAAGTCACTTACACAATAATATCGATATCTCCGTTAAAAATGGACAGATTTTGACAATATATGACTTGTTGGATAGCTACGGAATCTAAGTCTAAAATAATACTCTGTTTTCAAGGTCAATTGTGACAGATATTGCCAAAACAATTGAAAATTTTGACATAAATTTTTGAATAACTCAAAAAGTAAACATCCGATCTCAAAACCATTCTATAGCGTTCAGGTGATCCCCTCACACATACACACGCGCGCGCGGACATTTGCTCAGTTCGTCGAGCTGAATCGATTGGTATATAACACTCGGCTCTCCGGGCCTCGGAAAATATTTCTAAAGTTTGGGCGAACTCTATACCTATTTTTAAATATTAAAAAAAAGGTAAAAAAGCGAAAATAAAAACTCGATACAATTAGAGTAGGAATTACTTTGGAACATTCTCAAATTTTAAACTTAAGCCGTCATTTCAAAACCTTACGTCAAATAATTATTTTCAAAAACATCTTTGGTTATATGCCTTCCATACATTAAACTTCTTTATCATTTCACCTGAGATAGTTATAAGATCATGTACAGTTTAAACAAAGCGCAACATCTCGCGCCTAGCAGTTCAATTTAAACTGCTAAGCAGACGCAAAGTTTGCACTATTTATGCAACCCTTAAATAATATGCTTTTTATTGAAGCAGAGCGTTACTCGTGTTGAAAGTCAAAAACACGATCGACAAAAGTGTTTGAACTTTTTTAAGGGACGTTTCTTTACAGCGGTACGTTGTTCAAAATGTTCGAATTTATCGTTAATTAATGTAAATTTAATATAATCAATTTACAATGGTTGATTTCCTTCATCATGATCATCGATTCTCTGTAATATCTATGCGACAATTGAATTTCAAATACAGGTAGCATGACACAGATTCTAAGTCCTCTTGTATCTCAATTCAGACAATTTAAGTACTAGGGGTGCAGATTTTGGACGATGTTTTCCACGCCCGTTTGCGACTCCCAAAGGTAGCGCAAAAAGGACATGATTCGGTCATCATATGGTCAAATTACTGCAAAAGAGATGTAGATCTCAAAAAATTTCAATACCTCAAAGCGTAGCATGTATTTGTTCTAGCATAGACAATGACTGTCAACAATGGCATATTCAGAATAAGGAACGTATTCTTTATATTGTACCCCTTCTGTGTATTGTTGCCTGTCTTTGTCGCAATTTCACGCTCTTAATTGATAACTCATAGGATCGTGGTTTTTGAGGTACAGTATCTTCAGCAAAGTTGTTCAGAATGATAGACGCCATCTTTTGGCAAATTTTATTTATGTGATTAATCCCCCTAAAAGTGAGATAAACATTTTATTTTAGCTCAGGGCCAACATAGGGGCTAAGTTACTTCGACAAAGTTGTGCAGAAAGTTATTTCAAACAAGTTTGCTGACGGCACTATTCCCGTAACTTGAGTGTAATTCAAGATATAATGTATTTTCTGAAAAGGGTGTCCAAAAACCAGTTTTTGTAAGAAAACATATATATTTTCAATTTCTATGAGTTTTTCAAGTTATACAAAGTTTTTCATCTTTAAAAACTACACAACTTTCTCGAACATACTATGCTGCTGTCATTTCAGTTTAATGAAATAGAGCAATTTTTCATGTTTTTTTTAATAAAACTTTAACTTGTCTATTATCAAAAGGCGCAGGAAGGTGCAAATGAGACTACTTACATATTAAACTACTTCAAAAGAGCTTTCATACCGTGGTTGAATTACTCGTCTGCGATCGTCTGCAGGCGAGATATGTTCTTTTCAAATATCCTTGTCCTTGACATTTTCAATGATAAGGTTCATTGTATTTCAGATCAGATTTCAGTATATATTCGTTACCATGGAAACTCTCACAATAAAAGGTTTTTATGGACATCGAAGTCTACAAATAGAAAAGTTTAGTAATAATTACAGACGGTTTTTTGAAAGTAACTGTCCGACATT
Organism: Malaya genurostris; assembly: GCF_030247185.1. NCBI lineage: Eukaryota > Metazoa > Arthropoda > Insecta > Diptera > Culicidae > Malaya > Malaya genurostris. The sequence continues at coordinate 217,962,580 of NC_080571.1, read as the reverse complement.
TTTTAAAAGTGAGATAAGAAGCCACGACTTTGAAAAAAGGCAATTATCATGTCGAATTACGTTATGTCTTTTTTTCTATAGAAAAGCTCTGCGGATAAATATCCTCTATCCATCAATTAAAGTGGAGATCGATAAACGCTTGCTATATTGTACTGTTCATAATGATTAAGAAGTTTCTTTTATACAGATGTCGGGAGTATTATACACGCGAGCAATCCAGATCACTTACGAATCGGGATCCCATGAATTGGTAATTAGTTTCATTGGATCCTTTGGTTACAAATATTCGTGAATGGCCAAAACAGTCCAAGAAGAATCTGTCGAACGATGCTAAGAGTCTTTTAGCTGGTTAAGAACATTGTCAGCTATCATAAAAAAAATACAAATAACTAAAAAAATGAGTTTCGATCATACTTTTCTCTACCAGAAGATGACATAACTTAATTCAAATTGATGATGACTTTTTTAAAAGTCGTGACAAAACAGTTACTAAACTATTCAATTTATAGACTTCAATGTGCACAAAAGAAATTATTTTGTGTACAAAGTACCATAGTAATGAACATATACTGAAATCTGATCTGAAATACAATGAACCTTATCATTGAAAATGTCAAGGACAAGGATATTTGAAAAGAACATATCTCGCCTGCAGACGATCGCAGACGAGTAATTCAACCACGGTATGAAAGCTCTTTTGAAGTAGTTTAATATGTAAGTAGTCTCGTCTGCACCTTCCTGCGCCTTTTGATAATAGACAAGTTAAAGTTTTATAAAAAAATCATGAAAAATTGCTCTATTTCATTAAACTGAAATGACAGCAGCATAGTATGTTCGAGAAAGTTGCGTAGTTTTTAAAAATGAAAAACTTTGTATAACATGAAAAACTCATATAAATTGAAAATATATATGTTTTCTTACAAAAACTGGTTTTTGGACACCCATTTCAGAAAATACATTATATCTTGAATTACACTCAAGTTACGGTAATAGTACCTTCAGCAAACTTGTTTGAAATAACTTTCTGCACAACTTTGTCGAAGTAACTTAGCCCCTATGTTGGCCCTGAGCTAAAATAAAATGTTTATCTCACTTTTAGGGGGATTAATCACATAAATAAAATTTGCCAAAAGATGGCGTCTATCATTCTGAGCAACTTTGCTGAAGATACTGTACCTCAAAAACCACGATCATATGAGTTATCAATTAAGAGCGTGAAATTGCGCTTTTGAACCACTGTGCAATGGTACCATTGGTGTGCATCCTTTTCTATTGAGTAAGGATACAGACAAGCCCTGGGATCGTGGTAGCATCATTCAATCTATCTCAAAATTCTGCTAATGCCCAGGGTAATTTTTTTGATAGTTCTGTACGACAAATTATCATTGCTTCATTATTATTAAATCAAGATTATTTGTATGTGTACACTTTGATGAAATCGTGTAAGTTAACGATTTTTGAGACCGACATATTCAGGTAACCAATGAGCATTAATATTGCCAGTGAAAAAGCTTCTCATGGGCATCGAAAATTCTTTAAGCCCTGACTCGACGGAAGCTTATCTGTTATAAATCGATCAGAATTCAGAAACCTAAATGCACAATAGCCATAAGTAAACATTACCATTGATTTGCTGTACACAGTTCGAAAAAAATATGTGATTTTGCATCTTGTAAGATGCACATAATTGGAGCATCGCTGTTCACGCAAGTTTATATTGTAAATATAGTTTTACGCCAGGGTAAATGAAATGCATAAAATAGTTATTCCTACTCTACGAGTTGAGACAGGAAACCAAGAATCACCACAATCGATTTCCTATTTATTTTGAACATGTAACAATACAATACTATAGTATTTGAACGATCTTACAGGTTTGCTGAGCTCAGTGCTTGTGTTTTCCTAACCGCGGGCATACCGGTATGGTTATACAGCCGGACTGTGGCCACACCGTTCGTGCCTTTCGCTATACAGGAGCTGCAGTGCCTAGCCGGTATTATGGTAACTGCATCTCACAATCCGAAAGAAGACAACGGATACAAAGTGTATTGGACAAACAGCGCTCAAATTATTTCACCACACGATAAAAATATTCAAACTCATATTCTGCGAAGTTTAGCGTAAGTCTCCTCACTATTAATGTTACAAAAACACATTTGAAATCGAAGTGAAACAAAACTTCGATATTCTCAATTTATTTTTTTACAATCTCCATTTATTATCGTCATTTTTTCGTAGCCCATTGGAATCATCTTGGAATCTGGATTTGTTGAAATCAGATCAACTGAAAGATCCCTACGATGCAATGAGCAAACTGTATTTCGAAAAGCTCGCAGCCAATGTTCCGGAAAATTTTGTTACTTCTTATAATGCCAAAAGTTCCCAGCGTTTTGTGTACTCGGCAATGCACGGTGTCGGCTTCCCATTTGTCGAGCTAGGGTTTCAAACCGTCGGACTACAACCGGTATTAGCCGTGCAGGAACAGCGGGACCCGGATCCCGAATTTCCAACGGTGAAATTTCCCAATCCTGAGGAAGGAAAATCTAGCTTATTGCTATCGATTAAGCTGGCGAACGAGTCAAATTGTGATGTGATTCTAGCGAATGATCCGGATGCGGATCGGTTAGCATGTGCAGAAAAGAATTCGAGGTAATTATTAAAGAACAATTTAGAAGAATACGTTCTAATTTTCGTCTGAATTTCAGCACTGGAGAATGGCGTGTTTTTACGGGTAATGAATTGGGATCACTGCTGGGGTGGTGGTCAGTTCGATGTTATCGAGAACAGTATCCTGATAAAAAATTGGAAGATTGCTATTTATTGGCTAGCACCGTCAGTTCTAAAATGTGTCGATCGATAGCTAACATCGAGGGATTAAACTTTGAGGAAACATTGACTGGATTCAAATGGATGGGTTAGTAGTATTATTTTAGTAGCACACAGAGTGATTTTTAATCATATTACTGCATCTTAGGTAACAAGTCGGTTGAACTGATGAAAGAGGGTAAAACTGTACTTTTCGCCTTCGAAGAAGCCATTGGATTCATGTGCACTCCAACCGTATTGGATAAGGACGGCGTTAGTGCCGCCTGTCAACTCGCGACGATGGTTTGCTATCTACAAGCTACTTCCAATCAAACGCTGACGGACAAGCTAAATGAATTATACGATATTTACGGGTATCATTGCACTATTACATCGTATCATTTTTGCTACGATCCGGTTGTGATCGAACGGATTTTCGAACGAATACGAACTTTAGAAACGGGAAACCCTGGTTATCCCAAAGCAATAAGTGCTGGGAAGTACCCGATTGCATCAGTACGGGATCTCACCACTGGATATGATTCCGCACAGACAGACCGAAAAGCTCAGCTGCCTTCAAGCAAAAGCTCACAGATGATAACGTTTTCGTTCGAAAATGGTGCGGTTATTACATTGCGTACCAGTGGTACCGAGCCGAAAATCAAGTACTACGCAGAAATGTGCGCAAAGCCAGGCCAGAGGTAAGTTGAAACTAGTGGCGCGATTTTTATCGTATCAAATGACTTTGCAACATGTTCCAATGGCTGTAGGCAGTGGTGGTAAATTGCGAACCGAACGCCGATGCTTCTGCAAACTTACTCAAAACTGTTCACCGAGCGTAAGCATGCGAAAACTATTCCCTCGTTTAATGCGAAGGTGTTCTGTGCTCGGTGTTCGGCGAAGCAATCTGTTTCGAACCGTTCGGTTGGCAGACCATCGGCGAGGGTCCAGTAAACTGCGTTTGATACGATGCTTTGTTGATTTCAAGTCTCGCATCCTGGTTTTGAAATTATCAATGCACACGTGATCAGCACAAAAAGAATTCTTTTGCTCGATTGATAAAACGATCAAAAGCAATTTAAATGGCATTATTTTGGACATTATCAGTGTGCCTAGGGTGGCTCGATATGGAAAATAGTAAGTTTTTGATCTTTTGCAAATTTTATGGTTTTTGGTTATAGAATCAATAAGAATAAGAATTGAATAATTTGGAACATTTTCAGCGAGTGTATGGTGGCTGAATATGCAAAATTTGTAAATTTTTTGACTATAATTTGGACATTTTCAGTAAACGTAGAGTGGCTCAATAGGAAAAAGGGATTTATTTTTACTTTTTCAAATTCTATGTTTAATAAATTGGTTAGTCAATAGCAAATAAAATTGAGTTATTTCCGGCATTTTCAATGAGCGTAAGGTACCAGTATATGGAAAATATTTTGAATAATGTCAATTCAATGCTCTATTGATTGGTGAATCAATAGCAGTTCAAATAAGATAATGTTGAACATTTTCAGCGATCGTAGGGGGGTTTAATATAAAAATTTGAAAATATTTTGATTTATGCTGTTTTAATGTTCAATTGATGAGCGAATCATCATTGATGAGCAGGTAGAATTGGATGATTTTTGACGTTTTTAGCGAGCGGTGGTTCAATATGAACATTTTGACTTTTGCATGTTCGATTCATTAGTGCAATAATTGCAATTAAAGTTAGTTAATTTTGGATATTCTCAGCGAGTGCTGGATGACTTAATATAGAAAATAGTAATTTTTATACTATTTCCAATTCCATACCAGTACACAGGTAAAAATATTCTGTGAATTTACATTTATTTTCATGCACATATTTGGAGCAGGAAATTGAATGTAAAGTTACATTACAAAACTAAGCGGTTTGTAAAAATACATTCTTATTCAATGAAAAACTAAATGAATCCTAATTTTACATCAATCATGGTTATAAATCATATTTCCGTTTTAACTGATGACTATTTCATAGTACTATTGGTTTACATGTCGTGTAAGTTTCATCTTTTCTTTCTGTGTAGTGGTAAAAACACCAAACACCAATGCTTTGTACATATTTGTTCAAAAATATTTTCATAGCAAAAATATGCAAAAGCTGTTCATTCGGTTTACGGTAAAGTTCGCTTGCTGTTCAGCAAAGCAATATATTCCAAACCATTCAGTTGACAGACCATCAGGGAAGGTCAATTTAGCTCCATTCGATGCGTAGTTTTATTATTTATGGTTCGATGACATGCCTACCTACAGCATCAAAACTAAAATTCTATTTCAGTTGATAAGCAAATAAATAGCGTTTCAAAATCACAGGCACTTCGAAGATTTGCATGTTTAAATAGTATGGTTCACCACCACTACTATTGATATATTAAACAATACAGCATCCAATTTGTCAAAACAATTCACAATTTCTCATATAAAGCTGCGTTACCACCTTAAAATTCTAATATTCCAATTGCTATCAATTAAACATTGAATTATCAAAATGTCAAATATTCCCATATTTTTATATAAAGCCACTCTACGCCCACTGAAAATGTCTAAAATTATCATATTCGAATTTAATTCAATAAAGCATCGGATCTGCAAATTCAAATACTAACATTTTTCAAATAGGACCACACTACGCTCGCTGGAAATGTCCTATTGGAACCGCTATTGATTCACTAATTAATAGAACATTGACTCGACATTGAATAAATAAATAAATTATTTAAAAAATTAGCCAAAAATTTTAAAATTTTCCAAATAGCACCACCCTACGGTCGTCGAAAATGTCAAAACTATCACTATTAAATGAAATATAAAATCAGCAAAAGTCAAAATATTTACAAATTTTCATATTGCGCCACCCTACGTTCGATGAAAATGTAAAAAATCATCCTAATCGAAATGCTATTGATTAACTAATCATTAGAGTATCAGGTTTGCAATAGTTTAAAAATTTGCAATTTTTCACATTGAGCCACTCTACCTACATTCACATAAAGTATGCAACATTATTTAATTCTAACTTCTATTGATTCATCAATCAATGGATCACCGACTTGGCAGTAGTTACACAATTTTCCATATATAATCACCCTACGCCCACCAAAAATGTCAAAAAAAAAATTTTTGTTTACTATTGATTCACCAATTAGTTAAACATAGAATTTCGAAAAGTCAAAATATTTACAATTTTCTATATTGAGCCACCCCACTCTTGCTGGAAATGTTCAAAATAACCATACTCTGCTAAACTATCCAAACACTCTAACGACCTGCCGTAGCTGACAAAGTTCGGTTCATCCGAAGCAACAGCCTATAGTACTCGAATCGGATGTTCATGAACATACTAGTAACGATAGGCTCACAAACTCATCGGTTCTTTCATCATCAGCATCGCTTCTTGGTTCGGCGATGCTGACTCGAACGATGGTATCGGCAAATTTATACTCGCGATGGTGGATCGCTTTTTGGTTCTTTACCACCACTGGCTGTAGGGTTTATGAGTTTCTTTTCTTATAAAAAACCCGTTTGAATCCACAGCACCTTCATTTTTTCCTCGGGATATTGATGTGGGATCTTCCGTCATTATCCCGTCGATTTTCGATAGGTTTGAAAATGCCTTACTCTTCATTATACGGGACTGGGTGTCAATTAAAAAATGCAAAACTAGCCGCGTAACCTTTTTCTGTCATAATTTTGAACGATATTAGCTCAGTCAATATTTCAATAGCATACTATAGGAAAATTAGTTCGAGTTGACTTGTTTTCACAAACCAATCACGGCAGGCAATAATGATGTCATTCACCTGATTTTTCTAGCATGGCGGACGGTTTCGACTGTTGCTTCAAACCTCGCATTTGATTATGTAGCGGTTCTGTTTCGATCGGTGTAGGAAAGATTTACGTCATCCATGAAAAAGTATTGGGGCTTGCCATCTACACTTTTTCACTACTCACCTGGATGAAATCTGTTACACTGCCCCTTTTTCAGTATAAGCCCAAAGCTACTATTATTCAAATACTAAAGCATAACCATGTAGCCTAATTGACTTGGTCTGATCGAGCAAAATATTTTAGTCTTTTTTTTCATGGATCACATAGAAGGAAGTCAGACAAGCAGGAATGAAACGTTTCAAAAATTGCAAATAAAATTGTTAAAGTTATCTTAAAGCCCAGGTTTAATAAAAATGAGTTGCACAGACTCACGAGTACAGAATCATTAGATCTAATTTCACATTGCATTATAAGTGGAAGTTCTATTGAATCAATGCACTGTTTTTTTAAACATATAAGTTTGTACGCTCTCTTATTGCCGACCAAAAGACAAAGAGGTTTACAAGTTTTCCTTCAACAAAAATCACAGTATAGCGGATGCAATTAATGATTTCTTAATGGTCATAACTAAATCAAGTAAATAATAGAATTGCAAAGTCATCACTTCTGAACGAACCCTATTACGATTTCTGACAATATGTGTTACTGGACGAATATATATGGAAATTTATTATTAAAGCTTGCTTCATTTAGAATTGGAACAAACTTTTGCTCATATTGTGGCGCTCCTGGTGGACGGATTTGGAAGTTCTTGGCGCCCACGTGTCGGGAAGCTTCACGTATGATTTTTGACATTCCGCAAATCGACTGTACTTTGTAAACAATCAACATGGAAGCCGAAGGAAGGGAAAAAATTGTGCACAGTTATTTGGAAAATCCATTGTGGTCTGCATCTAGGTTAGCTAAACAGCTGAAATTGCTCAGAAATACCATATGGCGCGTTATCAAACGGTATAAGGAAATATTGACGACGATTCGGAAGCCTCAAGCCAATCGTCGGAGTGGAACTGTCGACCGGAAACTGCGAGGTAAGATTTTGAAGACGATTAAGAGGTATCCTAATCTGTCGGACCATGATTTGGCGAGAAAATTCGGTGCTGCCCATAGTACCGTGAGGAGAACTCGACTCCGGGAAGGAATCAAGTCGTATCGAGCTAGCAAACAGCCAAATCGGACCATAAAACAGAATAATGTGGTCAAAATTCGTACTCGGAAACTATATGGCCAGGTGCTGACCGAGCTCGACGGGTGTCTTCTGATGGACGATGAAACCTATGTCAAGGCTGACTTCGAGCAAATCCCAGCAAAATTTACTTGGCAACGGCTCGGGGAGATGTTCCAGCCAAATTTAAATTTGTTTTTACCGACAAATTCGTAAGAAAATTTATGATTTGGCAGGGCATTTGCAGCTGTGGCAAAAAAACGAAAGTTTTCGTTATAAATAAGATAATGACATCTGAACTATACCAAAAAGACTGTCTCCAAAAACGAGTTTTGCCGTTCATTCGATCCATTAATCCACCCAACTGCCCCTAAGTCCGCCCTATTGAGAAATACTGGGCAATCATGAAGAGAAGACTCAAGGCAAAGGGGAAGATTGTCAAAGACATCAATCAGATGACGACCTGGTGGAATAAAATAGCTAAATCGATGGACGAAGAAGGTGTGCGCCGCCTAATGAGCCGTGTTACAGGAAAAATTCGAGAGTTCCTTCGAAACCGTGACGAATAATTTTATCCGTATTTTTTCTTAAAAGTATGGAGAAAACGCTACATTTGTATAAAAAAACTTGAATTCAATAATAAATAACCGAAATACTGGCAACTGTCTTTGTTCCAATTCTATCTGAAGCAAGCTTTAAATAGCCAATCGTTTCACTACTTCAGGCATCGAAATATTGAGCTTGTTCTAATGTAATATTGATCTTTCAAGTAACTTTTAAATCTTATACAAATAACTTCCAGTTAGAAGATGTTTTTTAAAATCTAAAAATATAAGAATTTCTGGAAAGGGTAGAATCAATTATTATGATCGTCTAATAGTCAATTTTCAAACAACCCATGCGACTAGAATAAGTATTTGGTTAAGTGCACTCGGTCGCTACTTGAGAACGTTGGTATAAACAATTTGAAAGCATAGACTTAACTTGCGATGCGACGTGCTGCGATTACTGGTGGAGCGGCTGCACATAGAAAAATGACTGTATTTGAACTGCGTGGCGCCCGAGCACAGCTGAACATGCTCGGTTCTTCTGTTTAATTACGCTGATTCTTCGTGTGTTTCACATGCAGGGTAGTTTAATTGGCAACACGAATTTCCCTGATAGCTACGGTAGCTTTTTGCGTTTTTAATTTCATAGTTGTATTCATATGTCATGTTTTCAATCTGTTTCCCTCGTTAGATCCTGATAAATTTTAAATTTAAAAGTGGAAATTTCAGTATGAAAGACAAAAATCAGAGTCTCGAGTGCCACGGATAAAATGGTCTATGGGTTTTGGATAAACCGAGCACCTCTTTTGTACACTGAAATCTTTTTTTATGCGAGTTTACGTACCGCATAAAAAAAACCACATAACTATGAAATTTTGCATTAAAAAAAACCGCATAACTCTGAAACTTCGCATAAAAAAACGCATAACTCTGAAACTTTGCATAACGAAAAACCGCATAAATGATGTAATTTTCAAAAATGGTTGAATTACAGTCAAAAAATGTTTGAAATAAAGAAATTATTTTGTTCAAACGGTTTTTAGAGAAAAAAATCTTGAAATAGACTTAAAAACGGTGGTCACATTGTAGTTGACCCTCTTAATGGGGATATCAGAAACAAACTGGAGAGGGAATTCAGTGTGAATAAAATTTTCTGAATTGGTTTCCCCATTTTTCACGAGGTAACCAATTTTTCGCTAAGTATTATTGTTCGTGAATTTGACGAAATATGAATATTCGAATTTTTCATACTATTTTTAGTTACATAAATATTCATATACCTTTTCATTGTAATGCTTCCTGAAACTTAAGTTCTTTTTCAAATTACACGAAACTTTGCAAATGGATAAACAACTATTTTTGTCATAGAATAAAGAAAAACTTGTTTAAAAATGATTTATTTTGCTAAACAATTCACTTAAATTGTCCAAAGAAATCGAAACAATGTACCTTCTTCACGCGATTTTTGTTTCTGTTGAATGTTAAAATGCTGCATATATTATTGGTTTTCATGATCAAGTACTTTAATTTCGATTTGTTTGGAAAATTTAAGTAAAAAGTTTAGTAAATTTAATTTGCAGTTGTTGTAAACTAACATTTGTACTGGTATACTCTAAACAAATTAACCGTTCAATTTCTCTTTCAGAGATTGGGATGCATCGCGAGCGACCCTCCGAGATATGGTAGATTGCATCGTGGAGGAACTGCTGGAACCTGTCAAAAACAATCTTACTCCACGGTCGGAGTAAGATCACTTCTATCAAAGTGGAAAGTGAAGTTCGAATATAGTCAATCAAACGGGTAATGCATTACATTGGCTGATTTTCATATATTTCCTGCTCTCTTGTGATTATTCCAATACATCTACTAGTGACTAGTAGTGATCTACTTATACGCTTATCGTATATGTTTCGAGATGGACACTCAATGCTTTCGTACAGAAAATCAAGTACATTTACATTGTACTACTTTATGCTAATTCACAATTTAGTTTTATTTCATTCGTAAAATTAATGATAATCTTAGAGCTAGTTGATGTTCGATTTATAAGACTATGACAAGTAGTCCACGTGCTAAAACGTATACTGCTGGAAGAGACTAATTGAATATGATCCATTTATTATCTAATTTGTTCATCGAGTAGACCTGCTAAGAGAACGAAAAAACACACGATTCGTACACCTCCAGTGAATTAAGAAACTTTTATTAGTACCAGTTTTATGTTATTTTGTGCTACTCGCTATGAGTAATGTAATGTATTTAAAAATTATACTACCGACAAAATAATAAACATGCTTACACTATGTAACTGAATCCATCGGAGTATTCCAAAAGTAGTAATTAGGTTTAATTGAAATTAGAACATTTTCCGAAAGAATTGAAATTTTCTGTCAAAACCATAGTATTCCTTAGTATTTCCAAATTTGTGGGATATCACCTAGGTTTACAGTCACTTATTATTGTCAACAATTTATAAACGAATTTTGGTTCATTGGTTTACAACGGTTCGAATTGTATGGTTGGTTATTTTGCAAGATCCTAACCATTTTTTTAATACTAATTTGTAGTACATACTCTCTCCGAATATCTCTGCTAATGCCACCGAGGAGTTTTACAACTGAAATTCCGTGATCTTGCATATTAAAAAGCTTTAAGAAAATAACACCAAAATTCATCGTTGGAATTATTGGTATTTTCATTTCTGGTGACAGTGATTCATGAGAACTAACAACAATACTTATATTTTTACAAAAATCAAACGTCTCCATTGAGATAGTTTTGCTGGAGACGCAATTAATTGTAATTACAAGTATGTGATATTCAATGTTGTACAAAAACAAATCAAAACTTGTTAACTGAATTTCGTTGTCCCTTTGCTTGTGTTTTATTGTTAAACAAATTAATTACTGAACCATGCTTCGACATTGTGATTAACAAATATACGACATTGAGAAGCTGTCACTCCTTTGACAGTATGAACTAGGAAAAGGTAAGTTAATCGGAATTTTCAGGATAGATCAGTGTGCGAACATAGTACACAACAAGTCTGAGAGAATACCTTACAGTGGCATCGTTGATGATGTAACAAACTTTGTAGAAGCTTTTAATGTACTGGGTTATAAAATTAGCCTAGTCTATTTCATATATTGAGCCCTGTAAAATAAATGAATTGAGAAAACAGAAAATGCTTTATATATTGAAGGTACATAAAAACGAAACATCAAGATTCTACAGTAATTTTTAAGGTTCGAATGTTCGAAAATTTAACAACTCGAACGAATGATATTCGAGTTCATACCCATCTCGAACGGAATGCAGAATGGAAATTGCACATTCGATCGGAATATTTCGAATCGATCGACGTACAGAATAGGGATGAATGACTGATTTGACGATGAATGCTGGCAGTTCGAAGTAACCTGGTGAAAGACCGTAACTTGGTTAAAGCATCCTCGCCCTTGCTATGTTCTTCTCTTCAAACTGTTATTATTTTTATTGTTGATTTCAGTTTTTGCAATGACTGAACGGAAACATATATTGGAGAAGCCAAATGAATGAAAAACTAACAGAAAAGAGGATTTATTGAAAAAAGATACGCTCAGAGACAGGACTCGAACCTGCGTTTTTATGTATTCCGCACATACGCGCTACCATTTCGCCACTCTTAATCTTGTTATAGACACTCTAAAACACCAGTCAGACATGGTAGAACGTATATCGAACATGGTCTACATCCTGGCCGTCACTCGACCGATACCTTACATCCAAACATCTTCTCTGTCCATCAAACACTAGTCTTCTCGAGTGTATTTATATTCGCTTGTCACCTTCTTTAATGGTTCCAGTCGCTGGCTGGACATTTCCGTTCAGTCATTGCAAAAACTGAACTTAGTTATGTCGGCTTTACGTCAAACGAACTAAAATTAATAAATCATTATTGATTTATTTATACTCATAAACCAATAATAACAGTTCAAAGAGAAGAATGCAGCAAGGGTGAGGATGCTGCAAAACCGCACCAGAGCGTACGAGGTACGATACAAACAGGCGCGGAACAGACAGAATTCGGTTTTCCGTGGAAAAAAGTGCCACCATGTAGATTGTGATCAGCAGTACTGTATAAACGAAACACAGAAGTCCTAAGGGAAGGTGAACCGCTCACCCAGAGGCCGCACACCACAGATCAAGATCGAGGATTGACATGAGTGGTACGAGACCTAGACCATGTTGGCAGAGGACCAACGCGCCCTTAGGGGCTGTCCATAAAAGAAGTCACGCTTTTTTGACGATTTTTGATTCCCCATCCCCCCTTTGTCACAAATTGTTACAGAAGCAAAGACCCCCCACTCCCCCTATGTCACATGTCACGAATTTAAAATAAATAAAATTCATCTCAATACATTTTCAATATGTATGACAAACCATACAAATATGAGGAGAAAATCGATTTATTACATGCTGTCATTAGATTAAAAAATATCCCTAAAACACCAAATCATCGGAGTTATTTTATTATTATCAATTATATAAATTAACAAAAGTGAATTGATGAAACATTTAAATCATATGTTTCATTCCTCCTAGGGGTACACAGATATATTATTGTTTTAGGTAAAGAATAATATTTCCTTAGTGTAGCATACAGGGCTGAGAAAATAAAGACCAAAACCTCATCAAAACAAGATCACTGCCGGAGAATCTTTTCATGAATCAGTGAATTTAAAATCACATTGATCAATATCGGTACTGATCTTCCGTCACACAATGGGTAGTGATTTTGAGCTAAAATGATTCTTGATTTATGTAAGTTTAATCATTGGATGATTCGATAAGCTTTGATGTTGGTGGAGGAAAATCACATATGATCAAGATAAGACATGACACGATCTACGTCTGAAATCATTGATCTCCCGCCCTTTTTCAAATGGAGTTACAATTGAATAAACTGCATCAGAATCAGATATGAGAAATTCTTATGATATACTATTATCAATGCTAGAAAATCAAAGTACTGAAGAAACTGTCAGTGCATAACTTAAGTTAAACCGTTTAAAGGCATCTTTTTTTTACTCATATTAGGCAACATTTATTAATTTCGCTAATTTACTCACACCTCCGTGCACTTTTGCTGATCACAACAAAAATGATTCCCTGCATCATTCATTTCCGAATTTACAAGAAGAAGCTTTTACATCAACAAATACACGTTTTCCTTTAGAATGTAAACGTTTATTGTGGAGATTTTTTCAGGAAATAGGGCAAAGCAGTAATATAATTAGGTATTTAAAAAATGCGCTCATTGAAAATATTGGACGTCACATTCCAAAAACCTCCCCCCCTTCCCCCTGTCACAAAAGGTCACGTTTTATGAAACACCCCCCTCCCCCTTGCGGCGTGACGTCTTTTATGGACAGCCCCTTAGTGTTTTCGGAAGAAAAGTGCGGCGAACCATCTATTAATGAAACGTGAGAACGGCGTATGAATCACGAATTGCAACAGCTGCTACGAAAACCACCCATTGTACGGACACCTAAAATCGGACGACTTCAATGGGCTGGGCATGTCATTAGGATATCGGACAACAGTCCAGTGAAAATAGTTCTTGATCTGATCCGGCTAGGACAAGAAGAAGAGGAGCGCAGATGGATCGATCAAGTGGAGGGCGACCTATAAAGCATTCGTGCCTTGAGTGGCCATTGGCCGAGTTATGTGGAGACTTATGCTTGATACAGCAACCAACACCCCAGGATTATAGCTGCCTGGTAAGGTAAGTAACGAGAAGGCGTGTGGGGCAAGACGTTTCCAGGTACTTTTTGACCACTTTTGCGACGTGAGGCCGAGCATTGTCGTGTTGGAGGATGACTTTGCCATGTCGCTCTTGATACTGTGGCCGCTTTTTTTTAGCGCGTGACTAAGGCGCATCAGTTGCGTTCGGTAGCGATCTCCTGTGATGGTTTCACCCGGTTTTAAGAGCTCGTAGTAAATTGTTATTCATCTTTGAAGCCTTTTTCTCTTCCACCATCATGTTTGTCTTCGACATCGAAATCACCATTTTTCAAACGTTGAAACCACTCCTGACACGTTCTTTTACTCAGAGCAGCATCACCGTAAGTTTCTGAGAGCATTCGATGCGCTTCAGTTGCATTTTTTTCGAATTGTAACAGAAAAGTAAAACTTCCCGCAAATGGCGAGAATTGGGAACATAAACAGACATTTTCGAGCGTGAATAATACGAAAACAAGAACAGCTGTCACTGAAACGGCGATGACAATTCGTTAGGCACTCACTTTAAAGGCATTATCATCTATGTATTTTAACCAGCCTCAGCCGGTACAGCCACTTATCGGAAAACGTCGGAAGCAAAGTTGTACACCTGATATGTCGTCATACCGAATTATTTACAAATTTTTGATCACCAACGCAAGCAAGCCATGTGCTCTGCCCCACCTGTTTATAACACATTGCGAATTACAGGCATTATTGGACAAAAATGACACGTAAATTTAAAAACTATTGGCTGAGGCCTTCAATGTTTGACCACTTGAGAGTCATGGGAAAAGACAGAACTGGAAAACTATTTGTGAAATGCTTCTGAAAAGGTGTGTAAGGAAGGGTTACTTCAGAGCATAATCGCTCAGGTGACAGGTTCCCTGTTCGAAAAGAGGTCAGACAGCAGCTAAGACAGTAGTTGAATCTCACTCGGCCTGTGTGTGATCTATCTATGTTCTAGAGTAGCGTAGTTGGTAGACTCTTTACTCTTCTCCTTACCATGACGATGGTAAGGAGAAGAGTAAAGGTTCAAGTACTTCCTCTGGGTGATAATTTTTTGCTGTTTCATTAATTTTTATCTTTTTTCTCTTCGTCTGTGGCTCGTTAGTAGCGATAAGTACAAAATTGAGCTCAAAAGTTAAAGCATATGTCTAAACACAAAAACCCAAAAAGGTGAAGACAATGTTCTACGTCTGGTCGAATCAGCGTGGTGTTACCTGTTACGAGCTTTTTTTGGTGTGGAATTTCCAAATTACTAGAAAATTGAATAATTGTCAGCTAGCATTAGCCAATCACAAGACTGTGCGTATTACATTTCTCTCCATGCTCTCTCGCAAATGTGCAAAATGACTCTCGATGTGGCCGGGTAGCCAAGAATGTTTTGATATTTGTAGTTACAAATTTTGACTACATCACATAAAATCCAATAAAGCTACCGCTTGTTTGGCAGCCTTTCTGACTCGATTTTATATCTCTCTCATGTTTCGTTACGTTACTAAGAAATAAGAGCAGAAAAACTGGGGCTTCTATAAAAATCGACTTACCTTCACAAAAATAACATTCACTTCATTTTTATCGCGACAACATAAATGTTTTTATGCACTAATCGCATCTGAATTAAATTGTCTAGACATTATCAGGATAGATTTTTGATCCATGCTTTTGAAGGCGAGATATTCAATGAACAAGTTGAAAGACGGCGTTTTCAGCTATGCAATTCTTCCTTTAGAAAAAAAACTTTTCCGACCGCTAAAGTTAATGAATCATTCTGAAATTTTTAAAGAATAGTCTGAACTAATTTTCTAAGAGATTGTCAGTTGGGTTTTTTTTTATATTCGTCGCCGTTTCTGAGAAAATCAGATTTGAAGCGTGAATATAGCCATCTAAAACGCTCTAAAATACACTCTCCTCACCCCTTCAAGGGGATTTGGTACCGCAAGGGTACCGTTTTTGTGCTAAGTGCACATAACTATTTTCAATTTGTTCGTTTCGCCTTCGACTTAACAGTGTCTGTTCAGCAATTTATGTTGAACCGATAGATGGCATTCATAATTCAACATAAACAGCCGAAAAAGAAACGAAGAAATTGCAAAAAATAACCCTTTGGCTTTCGTTTATCTTTACCTCAAAACATATCGAACATCCTTCGTAGATTAATTTAAGCTGTCGAACATCCTTCGTAGACAATTTAAGCTGATTGTGTAAGTAAAGTAAAAAATAAAGCTTAAGATTGTGATGTGCAGGAAAATCATTAACCTTAGATAGTTTATAGAATGCCTAGGATCTACCGAATGGATCCAGTTATGTTTGGGATATTGAAAATTAAAGCGTTCGCCAGCAAACGTTAAAATTTTAGACCTTTCAACCTAATTTCTAAAATCATTTCGACCTAGTACTTAAACATAAAACCTCCACTATATCTTAGGCCTCTGTCTAACATTCATTTAAGATTAATCACTAGCTTTGATATATGTCAGAATTGGTCATACTGATCAAATAATGGACAATCTGCCAAAAACCGCCTAGTCACACACACTGGTACAACTTTTTTTCTCGAACTCACAACATTCGGCACCTCCGGAACAGGAAGCATTTTCTTTTTGGTGCTCCCAATGTTCCCGGTTGCTATCAATCGTCGCTAGAAAGGAATCTGTTTCCGGGAAGATTTGCACAAGCATTTCGAAGGTCGGCCGAATGATGGTGGTGAGAAACTCGATTTGTAGCACCGGAATGCAAGCCTTTTTGCGGTCCATCATCGTATCCGGCCGCAGACCCATTTGTCTTTCCAGGTCACCTTCGGCGAAAAATTCCGCATACACCAGGTGCTAGAACAAAGTTAAACAGAGTTGGTTATAAATAATTAGATTGTTAATCGTTGCCTTACTGCGACATGCTGCACCGTTTGCCATGATTTGATTTGATCGCTGAGATCACAGCATGTAATCATCAGCGACAGTAGCAGTCTTTGGTTGGAGCTTTCCGATATGTTGTCTGATCGCAACTTTTTCAGATGGGGTAGCATTCGAAAGTGATTAGCTAGATCGGTAGCCAATATTAGATCCCTCAGATAATCTATGCATTCCTTGAATTCCTCCGTCGAGAGACCATCCAGAATTTTACTACTCGAGTCGTTGAGAATGTAGATAGCTTGAGACAAATGGT
This sequence comes from Malaya genurostris, assembly GCF_030247185.1. Taxonomy (NCBI): domain Eukaryota; kingdom Metazoa; phylum Arthropoda; class Insecta; order Diptera; family Culicidae; genus Malaya; species Malaya genurostris. The sequence goes on along the minus strand of NC_080571.1, from coordinate 217,945,285 downwards.
GTCTTTCGTTGACGCTTCCTTCGCTGCTGTACAACCGTGCCAATGGACTACTGGATTGTGTTTGATAAGTGTTGGTGGTACCTCGATGATCCAGATCATGACAAAAGGCAGCAATCAGAAAAGAAAATCCTTGCATTTTACTAAAAAAAAAACTCCGATTAATTTTCCAAGAACAACATCGAAAAATAATTCCATTTTTTACGTTATGATGCCTCGCTCAATCAACCGCAGATTCGTCATTAGTGCGTAAGCAAAATGAGCAACCGAGAAGGCATGCCACCAATTGTGATACGGAGTATCCCGATAGCCTTTCTGCACCATCAGAATAAATCTGGCTAGCTTATCTTCGTGAATTTGAAAAGTAGTTATGAAATTGAGATCACAAAACATTCTCATCGATAGCTGCACCGACAGAGCAAAGTCTTTCACATCGCGAGGAGAAAATTCGAATCTGGGAAAATCGAGAGTGTACTGATCGGTCTCCTGTCCATTTGCTCCATCTAGTACGTGTTGTATTTCAGTATCCGGTACCTGAAAACGAACCAAGTAATTTATTATCACAGTTGAGCCTTACACAGATCAAGCGAAAACTCACCTTCATATGATAAAGAAGCAGCTCTTGGGAAAGTTTGTAGCGGGCTTCGGCCTTTTGCACTTGCTTATGTACGAGCGCATGCATGATGCTGATACCGCAGTATACGGAAAATGCCGTTGCTACCTCTTCGTCACACTTGTCGAAGTGAAAGCCATTGAACTGAAATGATTGAAGTAAACAAACATCTTAAGCATGCAACGTTTAGAATCCTAGTGTAGATAACGTGTACGAGCCGAACAAACATTGGTAGACCTTCTCGAAACTCGCTTTGATTCAGGTAATGGATACAACCTGCTGAACAGAATATTAAACAATCAAGCCAATATTTTGCTTGTAAATGATATGCATCAGATTTTTCATTTAGTCCTTCCATTGAGGAATATTGAAGTGATAAAAAGCGAGGTATTACCATTTTTCTTTTAACAATTCTAGACCTATTCGTAAGTCATTCAAGGGTTAGCTAAATTTTGTGCTAGGGCACATAACCGTTTTTAATATGTTTACGTTTCGTCTTTGACTCATCGGTGCATAGCAGTTCAAATTGAACTGCTTAATGCGAAGCTCGGTAATATGTATTGATGAGTCAAAGAAGAAACTATTCGTGAGGCCGGTTTGGGGCAATTCAAAATTTCGTATTGTATCCGCTTCGGTCTTGGCCCTGCTCTCCTATATCGGCTGCTCGGCCATCCATGGAAGTTGTCCATCAATGTCAACATCCCTTTCTGAGCAGCCTAGATAGCCGTGTAGTGTCGATAGCGGTTTCCCAACTGGCTAAGAATAATGCTACGGTCCACCTGTACCGGTGGTATAAGGACTAAATGGCTGCAGGAGGTTGAACAATGCAGTCGTGAACGGAATCACGCAATGATTAGCAATCGACTTCTTTGTTCATCGCTTCGGCAAGCAGAGATTAGAAAGCGAAGTGTCTGTGGGTGTCCTCAAGGTGGTGTACTATCCCCACTTTTATGGAACCTAGTCGCTGATGGTTTGTTAAGGAAACTTAATAACCTTGGATGGTTTTGCCGACGATTATCATATATTGATGACCGGTATAAGCGTTACCACTCTCTTTGATTTAATGCAGCAAGCCCTGCGATCTGTTGAGCAATGGTGTTGTCAGGTTGGATTATCCGTAAATCCGGGCAAAACATCAATGATGCTTTTCACTCGTCGTAGGATAATCACAGGAGCTCGTCCGTTACAGTTCTTCGGTTCAGAGGTCACTGTGGTCGATCAAGTTAAATACGTCGAGGTTATTATTGATTCAAAACTGAATTGGTCTGCTCACATTGACTTCAGGATTAAAAGAGCTTGCATGGCTTTATTTTGTGCATATCGTCTTAAGGTTACAGGGCTTTGAAACAGTAACCCTATAGACTATGCTACTAGCCACACCTGGTTACCTGGGCTGAGTATTTACTCGCTCCAAGTGACCTAACTCTCACATGCAGTTTTCCTTTCAAAATATTCAATGTGAGCTATCCTTTTCGTGCGGAATGGTTGTCTGGTTGTCTGGAACGACAACTTGATGAGCACATAGTTTGTTATACGGACGGTTCTCTGTTGAATGGTCGTGCTGGTGCTGGTGTCTACTGTCGTGAAATGAGGCTAGAGCTGTCTCATTCACTTGGCAGATACTGTACTGTGTTTGAAGCAGAAATCTGTGTGGAATACAATCGGCACTTCAGCAGAGGATCTGTGGTAAACGAATTTATTTTTGTTCCGACAGTCAGGCAGCCTTAAAAGCACTCAGTTCGATTGATTCACGGTCGAATCTTGTGATCGTATGTCGAACTTAAATTGAAGACCTTAGCATCTCAAATGCTGTTTACTTCTTGTTTATTTACCCGGCCATTCTGGTATTACTGGAAATGAATGGGCTGATGAGTTGGCTAGAGCTGGTGCAACGAATGATTTCGTTGATCCGAAACCAGCTTCACCACTTTCAACTAGTTGTATAAAGCACAAGATTCATCTTAGGCTGCATCCAAACATGCCAGCAAAAGGATATTCTCTCGTTTCTCACCCAATGTGATAAGGAGCTTTAGTCAGATGGGTTCATCGTTCTTCCTGGAGTGAATGAATCCTTTCTGTATTCACCTTAAATAGGGTTTTGCAGATTGTTTGGCATTCTTTATGGGGTACCAAATTTACTTCTGCTCGTACATACTGCGAATCGTTCTGCATTCTTCCGGGAGTGCAGAATGGTGTCGCTTTTGTAAAATCTCTAAATCCTCTCGGGGGTTGGAGGTTTTATTACCTGTGCATCGTTCATCAGAAAGAACGCACATAGTAACAAACCTAAAAAGGTTTTACAGCAGACTGTTCGTGACCTCGTAGAGGTTCAGAACTTACTTCTGCTTCCACTAAATGTGATCCCCAGCAGATTGTTCAGCATTCCTTAGGGGTGCAGAATTTGCAGCTTCTTTGTGGTTTTGTGTCGTCAATTTTCCCTGCAGCTGGTGTATTTTGTTCTATAGGGGATACGTTGGATAGTTTCGTTGTCAAAATTTTCATTTGTTTTTTGACAGTATCTGACCTTGAAAACAGAATATGTTTCCAGACTTAGATTTCGCACGGTAATACCTATCCAACAAGCCATAGATTGGTAAAATCCGTTCATTTTTGACGGAGATATCGATATTTTTGTGTACGCGACTTTTCCCCCTATTTCAACAGTAGGAATTTTGAGCGCTGTATGTCAAAGCAATGCTTGGGAGCAACGCAAAACACGATTTTTTATACTGTTTCATACACAGAAAGAAATGATGAAACTTACACGGCATGTAAACCGATAGTACTATGAAAGAGACGTCAGTTGAAACGAAAATCTGATTTAAAACCATGATTGATGTAAAATTACATTAATATTCATTCAGTTTTTCATTGAACAAGACTGTATATTTACAAACCGCTTAGTTTTGTAATGTAATTTTCTATTCAATTTCCTGCTCCGAATATGTGCATGAAAATAAATGTAAATTTACAAAATATTTTTATCTGTGTACAATTGTTTCTAAGCACCAAAAAGACTGTGTACAGTATCCTGTTTCATGACATTTTGCGTCGGACCGATTTTAGCAACATTCGTTTTTGGCAACATAAATGTTCGAACATGACAAATGTAAACCAAATGATGGCAGTATTTTCCAGTTGAAAGCAATTCCATAATTATATTGATTTAAACTACTTACAGCAATAAGAGCTGGAATAACATAACAACCATGTACCATTCGAATCAGTTCGTCGAGATCGGTAAATGCATGTGTGACAAATAATTTCACTCAATTTTTTTCGGAGATGACTCAACCGTTTTCTACAAACTCAGATTCATACGAAAAGTCATATGCTTCTAAATCAGGTTCCTGAATTATGTTTGGATCCGATTTCTGGTTCCGGAACTACAGGATGATATGTGAAACGAAATGAAAATTGTAGACCCAATTTTCTCGTAGATGGCTGAACCGATCTAAAATTCAAATGAAAAGTTTTAAGATCCTGTAAAATATCTTGCTTTTCAGTCAGATCCAACTTCCGGTTTAGGGGATACAGGATGATTAGTATACAAATGTCTATTTCACATCATTTATCGGGTTTACAGATTTGGATAGTCGATAACAAATAAACTTCATTCAGTAATAGCCGTTCAACCGAGAAGGTTGTGTATAGAAGCGTACAGTTTAATAACGCTGGTTGGTTTACACGCGTTAAATACGACAACGGTTGAACTACAGGTAGAAACCTGTTGGCAGCAGCCGTTAAAACGTATAGTCGTGCTGCATAAGAGAGCCCTAGTGCTGGGCCAAGCTGGTGAAGGAAACAACAAAGGGCGTTTCCCAAACTCTACCCAGGCCGCAATATACAGCCACAAGTGCTGAGCAGGAGAGTGCAAAGGCACATCGAAGAGGAAGAGTGCAAAGGCACATAGAAGCAGGAGAGTGCAAAGGCACACCGGTGCGAAGGCACTTCGGTGCAGAAGCATATCGGTGCGGAGCACTAGGAAGAAGGAGACAAGACAACTCGGTCTTTCCACTGCCATACAACACGCAGGTATACACCGGTGACCTGCGCTGGTTACAGCTGGCGAAGACGAAAGCAAATCGGAATTCGAGTGGTGCTGGATGTCAGGTAGCAGTAGCATCACATCATATTCTATCGCTACAGTGAGCTTCAGCATTGTATCAACGTCCAGATACATCCAACAAGAACATCTAGAGCAACGAGGATCTACACGGCAGTGCAACGGAGATAGACAACAATTTCAAGGTAGAAGTTTTTTCTTTTCCTTTTGATTGAGTACTGTGTAGTGTTGGTTTCAAATTTTATTTTAAAGTTTAGTTAAAAATTTTAATGTAATGGATGAATCCATGGACGTAAATCCTAGCATGAATCCGATACCCCCACGAACGAAAAAATATCAGGAGAGCTCTTCTGGGCCTTGGATAGTCTTTTTTAGACGTATATCAAAGCCATTAAACATTTTTCAAATTAATAAAGGTTTGACATCACGATACTCTTCAATCAAAGAGATCATAAAAGTAAATAACGATAAAATTCGTGTTGTGGTAAATAATTTGAAACACGCGAATGATATTGTCTCTTCGGAACATTTCAATAAAGAGTATAAAGTTTACATACCCTCCAAAGATGTCGAAATTGACGGTGTTGTTACCGAAGCGAGTCTTTCGGTAGATGATTTACTCAAGCATGGTGTTGGTCGTTTCAAGAACTCTATGCTTGAGGGTGTGAAAATACTGGAGTGCAAACAACTGTACTCAGTAGTTCATGAAGAGGAAAAAAAAGTTTATCGCCCATCAGACTCGTTTCGAGTGACATTTGCCGGGTCTGCGTTGCCGTCCCATGTCTATGTCGATAAAATTCGCCTCCCTGTTCGGCTTTTTGTTCCAAATGTAATGAATTGTACGAACTGCAAAAAATTCGGCCACACAGCTACTTACTGTAGTAATAAACCAAAATGTATTAAGTGTGAAGGGCCTCATAAAGATAATGATTGCAACAAGGAAATTGAAAAATGTATTTATTGTGGGAATAGTCCTCATGATGATATTTCATTATGCACTGCATTTAAAGTGCACAAAGACAAAATTAAGCTTTCTTTAAAAGCACGGTCTAAGCGCACATATGCAGAAATGCTTAAAACGGTCATTGATGTCCCCCTTTGGAAACCGAAAACGGGTTTTCAAATCTAGAGGAACCAGAGGACTCTGACTCTGACGAAAATAGTGAAGGTAATTCGTTTATCACTACCCAAGGGTCAGTTAAGAGAAAGAAGTCTTCCTCCAAATTACCAAAAAAGACACCTAAAATTTCATCTTCAAAAAAAGATCCCCGTGTTAAACAAAAAAAGTCAAAACCAAAGACTGTGCTTCCTGGTTTGTCAAATTCACAAACCAATCCAGGATCTAGTACAGAAAAAGATAATAATCCAGTGGGCTCCATTTCACAGCCACCAACAGGATTACTGAAGTTTTCGGAAATTGTTGAATGGATTTTCTCAGCATTCAATATATCTGAACCCTTAAAGACCCTCATAATGGCATTCCTTCCAATAGCTAGAACCTTTTTGAAGCAGTTATCAGCTCAATGGCCAATTGTCTCAGGTTTTGTATCTTTTGATGGATAATTAATCACCCGTCGCAAATGATACAATCACTGTCCTGCAGTGGAATTGTCGAAGCATCATGCCAAAACTTGATTCATTTAAAATATTATTGCATAGTCAAAAATGTGATGTATTTGCTTTATGCGAAACATGGCTTACTTCAAACATAGCTTTAAATTTTAATGATTTTAACATTATACGTCTCGATAGAGACTCTCCGTATGGTGGAGTGCTTTTGGGAATTAAGAAATGCTATTCCTTTTATAGATTAAACATCCCTTCAACTTCTAGTATAGAAGTTGTTGCTTGCCAAATAAACATTAAAGGCAAAGATATTTGCATAGCTTCGGTTTATATTCCTCCAAAAGCACAAGTTGGACAGCAACAGCTTAATGAAATGGTTGAAGCCCTTCCTGCACCACGATTGATTCTGGGGGATTTAAATTCGCACGGTATTATGTGGGGTTCCGTTTACAATGATAGCAGATCATCTTTAATACAAAACATTTGTGACAATTTTAGCATGACGGTATTAAATATGGGTAGCATGACACGGATCCCAAGACCTCCGGCACGCCCAAGTGCATTAGATCTATCTCTTTGCTCAACATCAATTCGACTAGATTGCACCTGGAAAATACTGCCTGATTTACACGGTAGCGATCATTTACCAATCATCATCTCAATTAGCAGTAGCAATTGCATTGCTACTTCCGCTAGTATTCCATATGATTTGACAAAAAATATCGACTGGATTAAATACCAAAGTAGTATCTCTAGTATTTTGAATTCAATGGAAGAGCTCCCTCCACTTGAAGAATATGACTTCCTCATTTGTTCGATTCTGGAGGCAGCAGAACAATCCCAAACTAAACGCTTTCCTGGGCCAACGACTAACAGAAGGCCTCCCAACCCCTGGTGGGACAAAGAGTGCTCAGAGGCTAAACTCGCAAAACAAAATGCTTGCAAGACGTTTCTAAAACGGGGAGGAGGAACTCCTCAGAATTTTGAAAAACTTATGGTTTTAGAAACCAAGTACAAGAGCATACTTCGAGCCAAAAAATGTAGCTATTGGAAACATTTTGTCGAAGGTTTGTCAAGAGATACCTCAATGAGCACTCTTTGGAACACGGCCAGACGAATGAGGAATCGTACCGTGGGCAATGAGAGTGATGAATACTCGAACCGATGGATATTTGACTTTGCTAGGAAAGTTTGCCCAGATTCTGTTCCTACGCAGAGCATTATACGGGAATCTCCTCCAAATAATGGTTTTATTAATAACCCATTTTCAATGATGGAATTTTCTATAGCACTCTTGTCTTGTAACAATAACGCTCCAGGGTTGGACAGAATTAAATTCAACTTGGTGAAGAATCTGCCCAACCTCGCAAAAAGACGTTTGTTGGAATTGTTCAACAAGTTTCTTGAGCAAAATATTGTTCCACCTGACTGGAGACAAGTGAAAGTTATCGCCATTCAAAAACCGGGGAAACCAGCTTCCAATCACAACTCATATAGACCCATTGCGATGTTGTCCTGCATCAGAAAATTGTTCGAAAAAATTATTCTACGACGTCTCGACACTTGGGTCGAGACGAACGGTTTGTTGTCAGATACTCAGTTTGGCTTCCGTAGAAATAAAGGGACGAATGATTGCCTTGCATTACTTTCGTCTGACATCCAAATTGCCTTCGCTCAAAAGCAACAAATGGCATCTGTATTTTTAGACATTAAAGGAGCATTTGATTCAGTTTCCATTGATGTTCTTTCAGACAAGCTTCACCAAAATGGACTCCCAGCGGTTATAAATAATTATTTGCACAACCTTTTGTCAGAGAAACACATGCATTTTTCACATGGCGATTTGGCAACACTCAGAAATAGTTACATGGGTCTCCCGCAAGGCTCATGCCTCAGTCCGCTCCTCTATAATTTTTACGTAAATGACATTGACAGCTGTCTAGTAACCCCATGTACACTAAGACAATTGGCAGATGATGGCGTGGTTTCAGTTACTGGACCCAAAGCTATTGATCTGCATAAACCATTGCAAGATACCTTAGATAACTTGTCCGATTGGGCTGTTCATCTTGGTATCGAATTCTCTGCGGAGAAAACAGAGTTAGTCGTCTTTTCAAGAAAGCATGATCCCGCGCAGCTTCAGCTCCATATGATGGGAAGAATGATCCAACAGGTTTTAACTTTTAAATACCTCGGGGTGTGGTTCGATTCCAAATGCACGTGGGGAGGACACATTAGGTTTCTGATAACAAAATGCCAACAAAGAGAAAATTTTCTTCGAACAATAACAGGATCTTGGTGGGGTGCTCATCCGGAAGATCTAATAAAATTGTATCAGACAACGATACTTTCAGTGATGGAATATGGATGCGTTTGCTTTCGTTCCGCTGCAAACTCTCATATTATCAAACTGGAGCGAATTCAGTATCGTTGTTTGCGAATTGCTTTAGGGTGCATGCATTCGACACATACAATGAGTCTTGAAGTTCTGGCGGGAGTTCTTCCATTAAAAGATCGATTTTGGGAGCTTTCATCACGCCTGCTAATAAGATGTGAGGTGCTGAATCCCATGGTAATTAATAATTTCGAACGACTAGTCGAGCTTCGATCTCAAACAAAATTCATGACAGTATATTTTAACCATATGTCACAGGAAATCAACCCTTCAAGATATATTCCTATCCGTGTCAGCCTCCTAAATGTCCCTGACTCAACTTTATTTTTCGATACATCCATGCAGCGCGAAGTGCGTGGAATCCCGGATCATCTACGTTCGACGGAAATCCCAAAAATATTTTCAAGTAAGTTCAGGCATATTGACTCTGAGAAAATGTTTTACACGGACGGATCGCGAATTGAAGAAGCGACAGGGTTTGGTATGTTCAACAATAATGTTTCGGCCTCATTTAGGCTTCAAGAACCTGCATCTGTTTATATAGCAGAGCTAGCAGCAGTTCAATATAGTTTGAGTGTAATCGTCACATTAATTCCAAACCATTATTTCCTCTTCACAGATAGTCTGAGTGCAATTGAAGCCATTCGCTCAAACATGACTGGCAAGACTGAACCGTTTTTCCTGGGCAAAATAAAACAGTGCCTGAACGACATATTGAACAATAATTATCTAATCACTATAGTCTGGGTCCCGGCTCATTGCTCCATTCCTGGCAATGAAAGAGCCGATATTTTAGCCAAACGTGGTGCTATTGAGGGTGAAATTTATGAGAGACCAATTGCTTTCAACGAATTCTATAGCTCGTCTCGCCAAAGAACACTTGCCAGCTGGCAAGCTTCTTGGGATAAAGATGATCTGGGTCGGTGGATGCACTCAATTATTCCGAAAATATCGACAAAGGCATGGTTCAGGGGACTGGATGTGAGTAGAGATTTCATTCGTGTGATGTCTAGACTCATGTCCAATCACTACACGTTAGATGCACATCTCCTTCGAATTGGGCTCTCCGAGACTAATCATTGTGCTTGTGGCGAAGGTTATCGAGATATTGATCATGTCGTTTGGACATGCGTGGAGTATCGTGATGTCAGATCTCAACTAATAAATTCTTTGCGTACCCAAGGTAGACTATCCAATATCCCAGTTCGAGACATTCTTGCTTGTCGTGACCTTTCATACATGAAACTTATTTATCATTTCATAAAGAAAACTGGAGTTTCAATTTAATAAAGGTCCCTTTCAAGACTTAGTTCTGATCCCAGCTGCGTCCATGAGTTCAACCAATAGCTAAATTAGAATAAAAATAATGTAATGATACAAACAAACTCGAAACAGTTTATGAAATTATTAACAAAATGTCTGAAAATAACAGCTTATTTTATAATTTATAGAAGTTAATCGTTTGGTTCAAATAATATTTCCGAGTAGATTTCATAATTAATGACGAGTTACCTAAGATGATATTTAAGTAATAAGAGAATATGTTTTAATAAATGCATAACGTTGTGACTATGTTAGAATTAAATTAGGATAAGAATATTATGTAAAAGTGATGCTACGGCGAAGAAAAACTTATGTAAACTGCCTTAAGAAATAAACGTATTTATGAAAAAAAAAAAAACAAATAAACTTATTTCAGTTTTAGTGGTATTCAGTTTTCGATTCGGATTTAATTCGCACTACGATTTCTCAAAGATGTTTATACTGATTTTCAAACATTTTGAAACAAATGTAAACTAAACAGCTACTCAGGTGAATTTATCTGACTTCGGCTAAACTGACTTTCGAATGCCGGTTCCAGTATCGAATCGTTCCTCAAAGCTCAATCGTTTTCTAAAAACTACAAGGATCAGCCCCATGGGGTTGTTCGAGCCGTTGATGTGGAACAAGGCAACCAAAATTTCTAATGATCTACAATCAAAAAGTTCAATCAATCCGAACCAACACCGAACATCATTTGTCTTGATTTGCATTTGTTTTATGACCGACGAAATTACACCATTATCCCAAATATATGCAATTATATCTTTGTACATACTTGCGATTTCGATAATTAAGCTTCTCTTCGTCAAGCTTGTGTTCAAGTTTTTTATGCAAGCAGTTTTTTAGCGTTAAGTTTCTCTACCATTCTGCGATTTCGGTTGAAGCGATAAACTATTTCTCATTATCAATCGAGTTTATCTAATATAAATTAGAAATTAATCTTAAGCACTCAAATTTATCCAGAGGTAGTTGTCAAATTCTCATGGGGAAACGACATAACATGGAATTCCGAGCTTGCATGACACAAGATCAGAGTATACCAATCAAAGGCTGAGGCCAGTATGTTTTAGGACGTTTTAAAGGGCTATTTTCACGCTTCAAATCTGATTTTCTCAGAAACGGTGACGAATATCAAAAAATCCAACAGACAATCTCTTAGAAATTTAGTTTAGATTATTCTGTGAAAATTTCAGAATGATTGTTTGACTTTAGCGGCCGGGAAAGTCTTTTTTATGAAGGAAGAGTTGCATAGCTGAAAACGGCAACTTTCAACTTGTTCATTGAATATCTCGCCTTCAAAAGCATGGATCAAAAATCTATCCTGACAATGTCTAGATAATTTAGTTTAGATGCGATTAGTGCATAAAAACATATATGTTGTCGCGATAAAAATTAAGTGAATTTTATTTTTGTAAATGTAAGTCGATTTCTATGTCGGCGCCATTTTAGTTCCCTGGTAACGTAACGAAACATGAGAGAAAAATAAAATCGGCTCATCAAGGCTGCCAAACAAGCGGTAGCTTCATTGGATTTTATGTGATGTAGTCAAACTTGTAACCGAAAATATCAAAACTTTCTTGGCCACCCGGCCACATCGAGAGTCATTTTACACATTTACGAGAGAGCATGAAGAGAAATGTAATACGCACCGCGAGCGACCCGGTTTTACGCTAACAACTGGCATCAGACCTTAAAGCTTCAAATCGTTTTATAGCACGTTTTGTCTTGCTGTCTAGCAACAACCTATCTCTAGCATGCTAGGAATAGGACTGAAACGTTAGCTTTAATTTCGCTTGCTTCCAACAGCTTCGCTTTTGCAACAATTGACCAAACAGAGCGATGCTCTCTCTTTGATATATCTCTTACTCCTTCAAAACCGTCGACTATGGCAGGGAAATCCGGTATGCTGGAGATTTTTCGCAGACAAAATAGGACACTGCTAGCTATTAATCAACATTTCAATGATATACAATTCAAAATACATGGCTATGAACATTCAAATCAATACGTAGAAATATTTCCTATCAAATGATGAAATAATAATCATAATTGATACAAAACAGACTGAGCTGTAAGTGTTTAAATCCTGACCACATTTCTACGTGTAGTTTTTCTTGAGTTTCTGATTTGCACCCCTAATAAAGATGTGTTCCACATCACAAAAGCCAGATCTACGAAGACAAAATTAATTAATATTATCCAATTCTGACTTCCGATTCTGGAATTACAGAATGATGAATTTTTAAAATTCAAACCGGCCCTGGAAGTACCTTAAATAACCGTAAAGTCTAAAGTGGAACTTACTCCGACATATCATGTAATGTTCAATCGATTGTCACACTTTTAGATTCAAATTCGATACGATTTAAAGTTTCGATATTACAGAGTAATGAGTGATTAAAATCTCAAATTGCCGCTTAAATCGACGATCATTAAAATAATGTCACGAGAACTGAAACACCGAAGAATATTCATGCAAAAACACATGCGGATTGATAAAAAAGGTATCATCTCATTGCTAGGTGGATTAAGCACGTTTTTTTTTATAGAAATCCGAATCGCATTCGTTTAAATTAACATTTATTATCGAATTAATTGCGAATGTTTCTAAATGATCTTGGTTGCAAATACTATCTTCTTAAGCTCTGCAGTGCGCGAGATTTTGATAGCGAACGTGCCCAGAATAACATGCTTAATTACAATTAAGAACGAAAAAGAGGATACAACTAGGCAATTACTACTCATACTACTAATTGGATTTTTCATGCACTTAATTTAAGTGCTTTAGGAAAAATTTTATTCTACAATCGACAACACTGAAGTCTAAAACAAAAATTACATGTACTACTGGGTATTTGGATGAAATGATCCGCTTGAATCGTAACTCTTTAGATACACGTTTAGAAGACTATATCATTGTTAGAGGAAAATTGAGGACTACCGAGCATGTAATCAGCTCTGTACAATTATGTATCGATACGAATCTATATCGCACAAGTGTTAAAACACCAATCGCAATACATTGAAAAATATTTACACCCGCATCAGAACCGAATCGGTTCGAAAAAGTTTAAATAATCCTTCACAACTCATAGGATATCAATTTACGTTTATTCCAGATAATTATAAGCCTCTTTTTTTAACTAACTTCATCAGTTCAGAACGAAAGCACTAATTTAAAATTCATTCCAACCGTTCCAAGTCAGTTCGAACGGGTAGCCAATTCCAGGCGCAAGACGACTAGCTTGAAGTCAACCGACGACCAATTGTCTATTTGAAGAGTCTTCAGTCAAAGACAAATTTGCAATTGGTCTGATCCGGTCTGTGCAACAGTTCAAGAACCGCACAAACCCGTCAAACCGAGATGTCGCAAAAAAATCCTAGGTTCAAGATTTTTTAATTTATGTCGTTTATTTATACCCGGCTTTAAGCTCGTTACGGTCGTTCGTCGGTGAGGTTTGAGATTGTTTTGTACAGAAAACTGTGAATCGTGCTGGGTTACATTTTTAAAAAGTGCAAAAAATCATAAAAAGTAAAACATCACAAAGGATCAACACTGTTTTGGCCCCATCTATCATCTTGCCTTTGTTCTCGAAACTCGTTGGAGTGGTACCTTGCCAAAGAAGTCAATTTTGTACCAAAAGATATGAACCCACCAAATTCACCGAAACTTCGCCCAATCGACAAGTTCGGGGAAATGATGAAGACGGAACTTAGAACTTCATTCCGTGAAAATTGGTAGAAAATGCGAGAACCATTTTACTTTTGAAGTGTAAATATGTGTGTACCTTTTTGCCTTTCTCATATAGAAAGGCTATGCAATCACTGTGAAAACCGACTTTTTAACCGTGGCCCGGAGGGCCGAATGTTATATACAGTTCGACTCAGCTCGACGAACTGAGCAAATCTCTCTCTCTCTCTGTGTGTGTGTGTGTGTGTGTGTATGTAACAAAAATATGCACTCACTTTTCTCGGAGATGGCTGAACCAATTTTCACAAACTAAGATTCAAATTAAAAGTCCCATGGTCGTATAGCCTGCTATTGATCCGACTTCCGGTTCCGGAGGTATAGGATGATATGTACTAAAAAAATGGAAAAAATATGCACTCACTTTTTTCAGAAATAGCTTAACCGATTTTCACAAACATAGATTCAAATAAAAGGTCTAACAGTCCCATAGCCTGCTATTGAATATCATTTGGATCCGACTTCCGGTTCCGGTGTTACATGGTAATATGTGAAAATTAGAGAAAAAGTGTGCACTCAATTTTCTCTGAAAAGGCTCAAGCGATTTTTACAAACGAAGATTCAAATGAAAGGTCTTATAGTTCTCTAAACGATTGTAGAACATTTCATCCGGATCCAATTTCCGGTTCCGGAACTGAAGCGTGATAAGTGGAAAAATACCAATTTCATCAGTCAAAAACAGGTACAAATCCCATAAAACTGTCTGATAAATTGTTCTAGTTTGGGCATAAGAACTTAGTTCGGCACTACTGGTCCCCCATTTTCCTGTTCCGAAAGCACCGAAAGTGGTGAAGAAAAATTAAAAAAATAGAACTCACTTCGATTTCTCTGCGATGCTTAAACCGATTTTCACAAATCATGATTTGAATTGAAGCTCATATTATCTTTAAAAAATACAAATAGACAAATTTATTCAAAACCTAAATATATTACACTTTGAATTCAAATATATTTTATTTTGAATCAGCGCATCCAATTTCCTTTGATTCAAATATATTTAATACACTTCAAAGCAGAGGTGGAAATAAGCCCATTTTGCGCAGGAAAATGTGAATCAAGATTTCCGATTGTGAATCAGAAATCCGAACACAGTGAATTAAAAAATTGGGTAACAAAACTAAAATGGCGATTAGTTTTAAATGGTAGGAACTGTATATTACACAGAGTAGCGGCAGACCTTATCCATACGCGCTCTTTTTATTGCGAGACAAATTTGTTCTCATTCTCAGGAGACAACCATGCGCAGGCGAAGAGCATTAGTTTCTCTCAAAAACACGTAATACTTAATACGGGAACCGGAAGTCGGATCTGGATCATCTTCTCGGGGACTTTTTAAAGAATTTTTTTGCTTCTCAGTATGTAAAAATCGGTTAAGAAATAGAAAATTAATTGAGTGCGCACTTACTCATAAATTAGCACTATTTCCTTGTAATTCCGGAACCGGAAGTCGGATTGGGATAAAATTTAAAAGCGATCTATGGGATTAAAGACTGTCCCAGAAAGTATGGACGCACTTTGATTTCGCTGTAAATAATTCGCAAGTGTTAGATAGTCAAATTTTATTCGAGAAACTGATAATATTATACTACAACAACAGAATATTATTCTCAACATTTGCTACTTAGCCATTGTAGACTGGCGTACCTTCTTGCGAACGTTCCTCATTAAATTCCGTACAGACTTCTTGGCGACAAGTTTTGACACTTTTTTCCAATCTTTTTCGAACTGTTGAATGGTTTCGGCTGCCGAGACATGTTTCCAACGATGTGCCTTCGTTAATGCCCGAAATTCCTCAATTGGTCGAAGTTGTGGGCAATTTGGTGGATCCATGTCTTTTGGGACGAAAGTGACATTTTTGGTAGTATACCATTCTACCGTTGATTTCGAGTAGTGGCAAGAAGCAAGATCTGGCCGGAAGACAACAGGATCCTTGTGGCTTCGAATCATGGGTAGAAGTCGTTTTTGTAAACATTCCTTGATGTATATTTCGCTGTTCATTGAAGCAGTGGTGATGAAGGGTTTCGAAATCTTACCGCAGCTACAAATTGCTTGCCAGACCATAGCTTTCTTACCAAATTTTTCGACTTCAATCGATGTCTCGGACTGGTTTAACACTTGCCCTTCGCGCACCGTATAATATTGTGGTCCCGGCAAGGATTTGTAATCGAGTTTCACGTAGGTTTCGTCGTCGATGATCATGCAGTTTAAATTTCCAGCAAGAATCGTATTGTACAGCTTTCGAATCCTCGGCCTGATCGATGCTTCTTGTTTCGTACTACGTTTTGGTTGTTTCTGCTTCTTATAGGTTCGAAGATTCAGACGTTCTTTAGCACGAAGTACATTTGACTTCGAAGTGCCCACTTTTTTGGCCACATCCCGAACTGAAACCTCCTTCTTTTGCTCGAACGCCTTCAGTATACGTTTATCCAACTGAGAGTTAGCAGGACCTTTTTTTCGACTCGTTCTCGGTTTATCCTCAAAGGTGTTATCCTCACCGAACTTCCTGATTGCATTTAGCACGGCTTTTTCACTTACTGCTTCCATTTTTGCTATCTTTCTCAGTGACAGTGCGCGTTCTGTGCACCGTTTTTACACAATTTTTCGACACTGTTCTGCTGAAAGTCCACGCATTTCGAAACAAACTAATGAAAACGAATAAACAACTGCACAAGTGGTTAGAGAAGAGTGTAAACAACAGGACTCAGCAATAAAAATTGACAGATTCTGAACCATTGCGAAATGGCAGCGGTTTTTGGTTGCGTCCATACTTTCTGGGACAGTCTTTATAAGACCTTTCATTTGAATCTGAGTTCGTGGACATCGGTTTCGGCCATCCCTGAGAAAATCGAGTGATATTATTTGTCACTTACACACATACATACACACATCCATTTTGTGATCACGACGAACTGAGTCGAATGGTATATAACACTTGGCCCTCCTGGTCTCCGTTCAAAAGACGGGTTTCAAAGTGATTGCATAGCCTTGCAAAATTTGAACACTAAGGTACTTCCGGTACCAGAGTCCGGGACCGAAAGCAAAGTCTTGACATTGCATACAGACTTTCTTTATGAGAAAGACAAAAAATTAACATCTAAATACACTTCATTTGGTACTATCGGTATCAAGGCAGATCTGCTATTTCCTAAACGACATCCTAAAATGTTATTGCCTTGCACATTGGTTCCACAAATATTCCATTGTACTCCTTTTGGATATCGGTAAATAAACTGCCAGCCCCAACGATGTCCCCATTCTTTGGTGGTTCGAATCAAAACAATCCACCAACACGGAACAAAACCGAGCACTAGACTTTCAGTCATTTTCAGTTTCGTGCTGGCTGTAACTGCTCTCTGGGCCGGCCGAGAAGGATGATTATCATCCATGTAAGCGAGCTCATACATATGCCCATACCAGAAACGAGGAAAGAGATAATCCAACGCCGCAACATTTTCCACCAGTGAATATCAAATAGCACCAATAAATCGCAGCTTAACTAATCAATCGACTTCGCTGGGTTAGTATACTTAAATGAAAAGTGAATGGGGACATTTTTCGTGCATTTCGTCCATATATTTTATAAGCAAAATGGCAATTGACTCTGACACCGATAAACTATTGAAAATTTTCAAAGTATTCTGTGGCTTGGGAATCCCAAACGTGTTGAACGAAAACTTGTCGGTACCTATCATCGCTTCATACACGCGTAACGACTTTCTTTTTGAAGAAATTGTCACTAACAGTATTGTGGATTTCGGATACGCAGCGCTAGCTATTGTGATATTCATACCACCAGCTAACTGTAATAACTGTAAGTCAGCAACTTTATATAGCATCCAATACTTTGTACCGAAAGCTAGTTGAACCACTTGTTGCTTGAATAAAATTATGTCTGACAAAGAACCATTTTCTCTCTAACGTAATCAATCTTGTTATTTCATGAACTTGTGGCTGGCTCAAACTATACCGATGTCTGTATACAAAAAGCTGAACCCAATCACCCATCCACCAGAGTAATACACGGTAGAGCTTCATTCGGCCGACGGAAGAAGACAGCATAAGTAACTGTGTTGAAATTAGAAGTAGATGATCGATGTCTACAAAAAATATACGAGCTTTCTATTTAAGTGGTCATCACAGATAGACAGACATAGCAAATAAAATAGAACTTCTAGTTTTGCACCTGATAAAACATGATAATTATTATTACTTATAAAGCGAATTTCCTCTGTGTCATTCTTCGTTTGAAGTGTTTTCTGGCCTTACGTTTGCATGAATAACAACTGTCTTATCCATTACACTATTTCCGTTCCAAAAACCGATAATGTATGCTGTCTGTGTGGCAAACATTGGAACACTATTTGAGAGAGTGGTGTTCAGCGAAATGTTTGCTTCGGCACTTTGTTTGAGTGATACCTGCTGTATGTATGACATTTGAATTGGATATTTTGCCCATTAACTGTAGAACACTTTTTGGACTTATTGACCGTTTCGTATATCTTTCATTTTATTACAGTCACAATCCAAGGCGAACATTTGTAGGTAGAAATTAATCTTTGTTCTTATCTACAGCGTAGCAAACAATGGTTCATCATAGAATATGGGGGATGAAGCCTAAACCTTAAAAAGTTCAATTAATTTTTATCAGCTGGGTCAAAATAAACGAAATTTAAAAAATGATCAAATTGAATATGGGGTTGTTGAAACTATTGACTTATGACTGAACAACTGTTGTCAAAATCATTCCTCGTGTTTTGAATATTTAGGCAGCCATTTTTTGGTGTTCCATAGAAACTTATTTGTGTCTATTTTTTAAGAATATCCTGAAAAGGACCGTTTAGTTTGTTGGTGTTGACGATGAAAGGTGCTGATCACGTTCATCCAGCATTCCACGGTCGAGGCCATCCTGCATTTTTCTTCAATACAGCTGAATTTCGAAGAAAATGTCTCTCGTGCGAAGTGAACGACGCACAAAATAAATCCACAAATGGCATTACGAACCGCACAAAGTGCAAATTGATTCAATCTTGTACTGTGCAGGGGTCTAATTTAATCACGAACACACACATTGAATAGCAGAATTCCTACGAAAACCGTTTTCACTTGTGCGAGGCCGACTTGTTCGACTTTCTTCAATTTGAACAAAATTGCACCTATTTTCAGAAAGAAAAACCACTTGTTTTGCATGCATGAAAAGACCAATTCGACTCAAGACTGATTTTTGAAAAGAGAGGATATATTTTTGCTTGCACTTTCTTTAAATCGTGGTTACTCGGAAACTGTACATTTTTCAATAAATGGTGGCCAAGGAGATGTTGTAAGATATCGATAGGGAACTTCATAAATATATACACCAAAAACAGCAGTATATTTTTTTAAGAATAAGAAAACCAACCACAAAACAAATTTTTAAAACCCTAACTTAAAGTCCAAATTCGATGCAAATTTGATTAGCACAGTGATTGCATAACTTCTTCGTTTTTCAATTAACACTAATCAAATTTGCATCTAATGCGGGACTATAGTTATGTCTTTTAATAAAATTATTTGAAAACAAATAATAACGAGCTGAGTCGAATGGTATATGACACAGTGATTGCATAACCTTTCTATATGAGAAAGTCAAAAATGTGCAGATTAGACTATTTTTAATTGATTTGATACTGTTTGATCGTTTAAGATTTTGTAGTGCTGAAATGGTCCTTGGTTTCAAAAGATTGCGTTTGCATTCTACGTAGGAAGTAGGGCGGCGGCTTAAGGCAGTTTTCTAAGTAAGTTCTTTACGTTATTTTTGGGGTCTAACGGTCCTTTTAGTGGCTTTGGAGTCTCATTTCGGTTTTTCAAAAGGGCCATTTTGGAACTTTTTTCTCGGATACAATGCTGCCAAATGCTAGTCTTATTTGCGCTCGTTTGGTGCGAAATTTGAATAGCGAAAAGTGCACAAAGGTAATCAAATTATTCTAGATTTGCACTAAATTGATGATTCTTAACTTTTGATTTGCAAAAAAGGAATTTAAATAGTTTAGAACCATTAAACATTAAGAACCATTAAAACGGCTGATTTTGTATAATGTTCCCCATCGTTGTCCACTTTCCGTTTTCCTTTTCTCCAATGCAGCTGGATGACGCAATTGCTCTTGTTTGAAGCGAAACTCACACTGCGAATAATCAACAGCAGATATGCTCACAGAAGAACTAGTTGTTGTATTTCTGCGTTTATACTTGAGGAACGGAACCTAATATTCGCCATTGACTGAACCACCAGTTGAATAATGCCGGGTGTTCTGACGTAGATTAATGCCTGTGCACTCGATGTGTCTCCGTTCATGAATTATCATAGACTGAAGATAGCAAACGTACAACAGGGCCTACTTATAAATTTATAGATTCTTATGTTTCGTTGTTTGGACCTATTTTTGCCTTTCTCATATAGAAAGGTTATGCAATCACTGTGAAAATCGACTTTTGAACCGAGGCCGGAGGGCCGAGTGTCATATACCATTCGACTCAGTTCGTCGAGTACGCAAAATGTCTGTATATATATATATATATATATATATATATATATATATATATATATATATATATATATATATATATATAAATATATATATATATATATATATATATATATATATATTTATATATATATATATATATATATATATATATATATATATATATATATATATATATATATATATATATATATATATATATATATATATAGATATATATATATATATATATATATATATATATTTATATATATATATATATATATATATATATATATATATATATATATATATATATATATATATATATATATATATATATATATATATATATATATATATTTATATATATATATATATATATATATATATATATATATATATATATATATATATATATATATATATATATATATATATATATATATGTGTATGTGTGTGTATGTGTGTGTGTGTTTATGTGCGTATGTAACGTTTTTTTGCACAAACTTTTCTCGGAGATGGCTGACCCGATTTTCACAAACTTAGGTTCAAATGAAAGGTCCTGTGGTCCCATACGTAATTCCTGAATTTCATGCGGATCCTAATTCCGGATCCGGAAATATAGGGAAAACTGGATTAAAAATTGTAATGGGGAAAATTCTAAATCGACCTCTAATCTTTTCCAAATGATAGTTTTTATCAGTAGACGATCAAACAAACCGATTTCGGTTATTCTTTTAAGAATCGAAGAAAATGATATTGAAGATTACCACAGTATTATATATGATAGTATGATTGATATGAGAAAGGCATCATTACACCACTAGGTGGATTAAAACAGGTTTTCACTATTTAAACAATGTGGTATTAACAACAATCTTGCATCTTCTTGCATTCGTTTGGAGAAAGAAGTAGAGAAAATACTCAAACAGGTAAAAAGTTATTGGGAAATCAAATCTGGAATATCATATACTTCTTTTATCATTCAATCCTTACAAGCACGACTTCAAGTAGATGTCATATACACCGATTTCTCTGTGGCTTTTGACAAGATAAACCATTAGATTACAATTTCCAAACTAAGTAGACTTGGTTTTAATGGCTTTTTTTCTGAACTGGCTTAGCTCATACCTAACTAGGCGCAAAATGTCAGTGAAAATCGGTGACTGCTTTACATCACCTTTTGCTGTCAGCTCTGGAGTTCCACAGGGTAGTCATCTAAGACCATTCATATTTTTGCTCTACTTAAATCAATTGAATACTTTGCTAAAAATTATCCTTTGCTGACGATTTCAAACTCTTCCATCTTATCAAAACTACCAATGATGCTATAATCCGGCAGTCACAATTGAACATCTTTAAAAATTGGTGCAGAGTAAACAGAATGACTATAAAAGCCTTGAAATGTTCAATTAGGTGGTTCACACGAAAACACTCAGTACTTAAATTCGACTACACTATCTCACAAACCGTTATTACAAGAGAATCGTTTGTTAAATACTTAGGAGTTATTCTGGATTCAAAACTGAACATCAAGCAGCATGTGAATTATACAATCAACAAAGCCTCTAAGTAATTTGGATTTATATTTATTTGGATGTTACGAGATGTTTCGAGAATATACATTGCCAAAAAGTGCTCTATTGTGCTCTCGTTCGTTCTACACTCGAATACGCAGCTGTTGTTTGGTCATCTTTTTATCAAAAAGATATTCAGCGTATAGAAGCCATCGAACATAAATTGCTCCAATCTCGAATCGATTGTTTTGAGCTCTTACGCTCACTAGACTTCAATATTCGCCGTCGTGTTCTTCGAACTCATACTTTTCTCCGTCTTCCTTCCGCTAGAACCAATTACGATCACAACGAGACTTTCGTCAGTATGTGCCGTCCATTTAATCGCTGCTCAAATGTATTCGATTTTCACTTAATTAATAACACCATAAAGAATTTGTTTCTAAGATATTTGCAACTCTAGTTATTAATATTACTTTATTATTATTAGTATTAGAGATAAGAATGATGAGTGAAGTATTAACCAATGTAATTTAAGGAAATGTATCATTTGGATAATTATGATCTGTTGGTACAAAAGATGAGAGGTTTTATGCCTACTGGAGAAAGAGAAATCTAAAAATTTGACTTTTTCCTGCTCCAAATAAACAAATAAACAAATAAACAAAGAAACAAAGAAACAAAGAAACAAAGAAACAAAGAAACAAAGAAACAAAGAAACAAAGAAACAAAGAAACAAAGAAACAAAGAAACAAAGAAACAAAGAAACAAAGAAACAAAGAAACAAAGAAACAAATAAACAAATAAACAAATAAACAAATAAACAAATAAACAAATAAACAAATAAACAAATAAACAAATAAACAAATAAACAAATAAACAAATAAACAAATAAACAAATAAACAAATAAACAAATAAACAAATAAACAAATAAACAAATAAACAAATAAACAAATAAACAAATAAACAAATAAACAAATAAACAAATAAACAAATAAACAAATAAACAAATAAACAAATAAACAAATAAACAAATAAACAAATAAACAAATAAACAAATAAACAAATAAATAAATAAACAAATAAACAAATAAACAAATGAACAAATAAACAAATGAACAAATAAACAAATAAACAAATAAACAAATAAACAAATAAACAAATAAACAAATAAACAAATAAACAAATAAACAAATAAATAAATAAACAAATAAACAAATAAACAAATAAACAAATAAACAAATAAACAAATAAACAAATAAACAAATAAACAAATAAACAAATAAACAAATAAACAAATAAACAAATAAACAAATAAACAAATGAACAAATAAACGAATAAACAAATAAACAAATAAACAAATCAACAAATAAACAAATAAACAAATAAACAAATAAACAAATAAACAAATAAACAAATAAACAAATAAACAAATAATCAAATAAACAAATAAACAAATAAACAAATAAACAAATAAACAAATAAACAAATGAACAAATGAACAAATGAACAAATAAACAAATAATTTCGTTACACTTTCGTGAATTTTTAAAAAGTGCCCAGCATATTAAAGAGAAACGTAATCCTTTGTCAAAAATTCGCTTGAAAAATTAAGAATAAATGAAAACACATTGTTGAATCAAGTGATAGTTTAGTAAAAACCAGTTTTAATCCACCTAGTGGTGTCTTTCTTGTATATGATAATGTGGTATTCTATTCAAAATTTTTCTTATTGTTTGTGCATTAGCTGGTATAATCTACAGAATGAAACAGTGCTTTGCTCGCGTAGGCCATCCTTAAGAAAACGAAATGGGTTCACTATTATATGCACTTCCGGCATCGGAACCCGAGAACCGGTATAATCGAAGTCGAATTGTACGGCCACCAACTATCATGACGTACAAACTCTACTAGTTTTTATAAAAATTTTGAAAATTTTATACGATTTTGCCATCGTACTCTAAACGACGATTTAAATTTTTGTTGTATCCGAAAATATGCGTGAGTTTTGGCACGACCATAAGATCTTTCATTTGACCCTAAGATTGGGAATAACGGTTTTGAGTCCAGTTTAGAATTTTTTTACGGTTTTTGTTTCACCTGTTTAAGTGATGGTGTACGATATTTCACACACTTTACCTTATAACTACTGAACCGGAAGTCGGATCCAAATGAAATTCAGGAATTCAGTATGGGACCGTGAGACCTTTTATTTGAATTTAAGTTTGTGGGAATCGGTCAAACCATCGCTGAGAAAAGTGAGTGAGATCCATTTTGGAATATATGACCACTATTTCCGGTACTTCCGGAACGAGATACCGGGAACCGGAATCGGTTTGTTTAGTTATCTAGTGATAATGGCTATCAATTTGTGTAGTTTTGAGACCAGTTTAGATTTTTTTGTGTTTTTTGTTTCGCCTGTTTAAGTGACGGTTTCAAATTTTGAACACATTGCACCCTATAATTCCGGAACCGGAAGTCGGATCCGGATGAAATTTGGGTGTTTCATTTGGAACTATGAGACCTTTTATTTGACATCAAGATTGTAAAAATCGATCACGCCATCTCTGAGAAACGTGAGGAAGTAGTTTTAAATAGGATTTTTTTCACTAATCACATTGTAATTCCGGAACCGGATGTCGGATCAAAATAAAGTTCAGAACTTTGTATGGGACAATTATAGCTTTCATTTGAATCTAAGTTTGTGAGAATCGGTACATCCGTCTCTGAGAAAAATTAGTGCATTTATATTCTTTTTTTTTGCTAATGTTATTCCGGAACCGGAAGTCGGATTGGAATAAATTCAGGAACTTTGTGTGGGGTCACAAAACCTTTCATTTGAATCTATGTTTATGGAAATCGGTTCAGTCATCTCCGAGAAAAGCGAGTGCAAAATAATTTAACCTACATCATACACACACATACACACATACAGACATACATCGACGAACTGAGTCGAATGGTATATGCCACTCGACCATCCGGGCCTCGGTTCAAGAGTCGGTTTTCACTGTGTAACTGAAAGTAGGAAAAGAGAAACTCCTGCAATGGTGACCCTTTACGACATGAAAGCATCTACTTTTTGGTTACATTTGTTTACTCGGATTCCACCGGCTGGTCCTGTCCGGAGAAAGAAAGTACGTACTATAAATTTCCTATTACTCCTCAGGCCCTCTATCACACTATAATTCATACTAGTTCTATAAAAATCTGGTTACAAATACTTGTCATTGTTGTGGAAAATATTTAGAATATTTACTATCACAATAAGCGGTTTTTAAAGTGCACGTGTAATTAAATACGTCTAGATGTGAATCTCATAGTTTCAAAATGACAATAAAATATATAAAAATCAATGAATAGCTACAAAATTATGTTAAGACATCCGAACCGAAGCAACAATCTGCTTGGTTACAAAAATGCTAAGCACGTAAGAGAAAGTGAGATGTTTATTCACCTTGTTGCAAAGTTGTGCCACTCCGATGACGCCTTCTTCGTCACAAATGGGAAAGCAGAGAATATTCCTAGGAAATGAAGCGAATAAATATCAGTTGGCACACCTGCCTCCGAACGGCAATCGTCGAAGCTTACCGCGTTTTGAACCCTGTTGACTCGTCAACACCTTTGTAGAACAGAGGATGCTGATAAGCGTTCCGTATGTTCAGCAGCTTTCCTGTCTGTGCGACGTAGCCTGCAATGCCCTTGCCACTTTCTATTCGAATTTCTTTGGACGCCTGAAAGAGGGAAAGGGAAAAATCGGATCAATTTGCTCAATCAAATACATGGGTCAAGGTCGAAGAATATCACGTTCCATCAAACGATGTTTGGTTTGAACATCAGGCACCAGCTGAGGGTACGATTGTGCGAAAATAACATCCTCTCCTGTTCTAGCAGATCTAGAGGAGCATGGTTCGACGAAGGGGTGAGGTTATATTCATGTGATGGGTGCGAAGGGCGAAAAGTTTAGCAATTTCGAACCCGATTCTGATTTCGACTGAGTATAAATAAAGCTTTATTTTCGAGCATGATTGAGCAGATAACAACTTGTTCTACCCTAGTTTTCCCAGTGCCCGGAAGCAATCCATACACCGGAAGCAGTAACCCAACAACGGTACAAACAACCAGACACGCCGCAGTTTGAAACGATTCCGTTGAAATTTTATGCGATTACGTGCCGATACAATATTGAAGAGGTTCTGACCTACATAGCTCCAATTTGAAACTATGTAGTCGTTCGTGCACATGATCGTGGTTTCTTTGAATTGAAACGGCTCGTACTGGCTACCGTCACGATTTTGTTTATTCGAGACCCGAACAGAGATGGAAACTCAAACAGTCGATTTATTTACTGGACGAACGATTGATTAGCTCGTAGAAAATCAATACCATAAACTTAATAGGACTGAGAATTCAAAACAAATTGAAATGGAACAGAATATTCGTTGTACTGAGGATGTCAAGTGATGGTAAATGACACAAAAGAAAGTACAGTACAGCTTACCTCATTCCCATCAAACACTTTTGACACCAGCTCCCCCGTATGTTTATCCAGCAGAAACAGCGAGCAACGTTCCGCGGCAGTGAGTTCTTTGGCTTCCGTCATGACGCCTTGCAGCAGTTGCCCTAGGTCGCCTGAAAAGCAAAGATAACGTTGATGGTATGCTGTTAGTAACACATTCCTACTAAATTATATACAAACATCTCGCCCAAGGTGAGGTAGACAAAGTAGAAATAATAACAATGAGTACGACCGGCCAGATATACAATGCAGTTTGTTATTCGAAGTTTACCCATTATCATTGTTGAACTTTCATGAACAGGGGAGAATTGTCGCCTAAATCACAATCAAAGTAATGCGAAAAAGGGAGATTTTAAATCCGTTTAATTGGGCGTCGTTCACAAATTACGTGACGCTTTAAGGGAAGGGAAGGGGGCTGCAAATATTGTGACATCGCACCGATGTACAATGTCTCAACATCACATATGCTAGTATTCTACATTCTGTCAAATCTATCAAATAAAGGGTGTTTTTTAAGAGCTTGCAGATTTCAAATTCAAAGAAAACACATGCCAAATTAAGAATTTTTCTTTTAAACGTAACTTAAACTCGTCTTATACTAATCATCAAGATGAAAGCCTCAAATCAGAATGGGCGTTAAACGTGATTCATTCGAAGAAAATATTTGTTATGCAGTCAATAGTAAGAGTTTTTCAAACTTTTTTCCCATAATATATGTAAATGAGCTTTTGTATTTGTAGCATTTTTGAGCATGTTCCAAAATTGCCCAGATAGTAAGTTTAACATTGTATAACTTGTCCAGCGCTTCATGTTTCTGTCAAAAAAATCCAGTTCTCCTTGAAAAAAAACTTTCACCTAAGGCCGAAACGGAATGCGGAAGATGGTTTAACTAAAGCAATGGATTATGAAAAGAATTAGGAGAAAACGATAAAATGGTCCAGTAATGTCATTCCAACTGCATGTATTTGGATAGTTGGAGTTTTGCACGTAATATGGATAAAATGCTTCGGGATTGTTGATAAGAATTCAACTTGAAATTGATCCTAAGGAAAAATTGGTGTAAAACGATTTAACGCAATTTATGCGATCATTGAAATCATCTGTAATCTAATTTGTAGGGTTTTGTACAAATCATCGCATTTTTTTCCAGGAATTTATGTAAGAATAAGATGGGGTAACCAGGATAGAGTAATTTGCGGTCAATCCGTTCATTGGAGCTATTGATATATCAGGAATACCTTTTTGTTAAAAGCATTAATTTTCCAAGAGTTTTACGGTCAGTTTTCGAAAAAAAAACGAAGAAAACAATAAACCGAAAGTCCACAATTTAGATTTCAAAACGATTCCAAATATCGATGTTTGACATTTACTTGTCGAACACCTTTCACAAATATCGATATCGGGTACATAGTACTTCGATACAAGAGATTCAACTAAACAAAACATTCAATGTTGTATACATACAATTCTATAAGGAGTCTCAAGTATTTAAATTCGCTAAAGACAACGATGAATTTAATCGAAAAACTATGTCACCGTAAGGAGATTGTACCAAAAAAAGAAAAATGGAAGGAAATCTTTCCCGGTATAATGGATGGCATAATAACCCATGCGTTTACAGAAAGCTACAACCTTTTTATGAGATTCGGTCAATACACAAGGCTCCCGTGTTACTCTGATCTCTCTTCAATTGTCGAATACAAGGCTTCCGTGTAAATCTCTGGTTATTTACGACATTTAACTGACTACATGTCAATATTGTCATAAAGCTACACAGAAAAAAATTATGAATTTTACAGGTGACAGAATTCTACAAACGATACAATTCACAACTACTTAGTTTTTCAAATGACGTAATATTCCACTGGATTATTCAATGAACAGATATGAGCACTGTGGTTCAGTCGAGTAACCGATGTGCTTGTGTTCTAATGTTTCTCGGTCCAAGTCGCGCTGCTGCTATTGATCTTTTGTTTATTATTTCATTCTATTTCAAGCCATGTAATTTTCAAATCACACAATTTTCCATGTTCTTGACTATAAATTTGTGTGAAATACGACGCTCCATTTATGTGCATCTTATAAGATTTTTTCGAACTGTGTAGTTTTTGTTGTATTTTCTGTAATTGTCGTTTTAAACATCCAATTTTGTAAAATGTGTTTTGAATTTCTACGTTTAGAGTAGCTTTCTTAAACCTACCTGTGATCCTTTGAAGTTTGTTTATATACACGATTAAAAATAGTTACTCAAAAATGAGTAAGATCTCACTCATCTACAGAAAAAGTGGAACAACTCTAATTTAGAGTAACTCCGAAGTTACTCAAATTTGAGTTCTTCCGCTGGAAACGATATTTGGGTAAAATCTACTCATTTACTGAGTAATACTTTATTTGTATATGTACCAAAAATAGAGTAACTATCACTCAAATTTTGAGTGAAATTTTATTTCACATATACCAAATTTGCAAAAAAAATTGCTCCTTTTCTGAGTTTATTGTATTAAAATATTAAGTAATTGAACTGAATACTATATCAAGTGGTGGTTGCTTGGAGTAGTGTGTCAATCGCAAATTAACATCCATGTCAGTTATGCTCAGGCACCAATCATACACTCATTCCTCATAAATGACATTTGAGCATATTCGGTTCCATTCTAAAGCACAACACGGAGTTTATCATTCCGGTTTTTGCAGACACAACACCGTTTGTGTTGAGCGACTCACCCTCGAAATACGCGATCTCACTAACAAAATATACAACCTGTTGCTACAAATGGTTATTACAACTTTTAGACTGATCTTGCGAATAGTAACGTTAAACTCAAATTTAGAGTAGGAGTTACTCAATATCATTGATGATAACTACTCAATTTTTGACGTTTCCATGTATCATTTGAAAATGAGTAACTAGTACTCAAACTCTGAGTAACTTTTTCTGAGCGTGTATGGACCATAGTTGCAAATTGTCAGTCATGTCAAATGACCTTGACAGACTGACTAAAATCATCGTCAACTGTAATCGGTACGGTCAAAGCGTCTGTCAAATGAGATACTCGATAGCTATATGACCAAGTAGAAGTATACTCAGTCAAAGACAGACGAATTTTTTGTTTGCTCTCTCATTCTCCTATTCCCTGTTGAAGCAGAAAAATTCCATGAGAGTACTAACATAAACATAAATTGATAAAGTTCATTGTTCTTTGCAAAAAGTCATCGGACTTCGGAGTTTCTTGGTGTAAATGAATTTAATGCAATGTTAATGCTGCTTGATTAATATTTAGTCACGTCGTAATCAAGCAGTGACAGGAGAAATGAAGATAATATCAATCGCATCGGTAGTCAATGAGCGTCCTGGTGAGTGTAATATCAAGAGAATTTAAGTTATGACAGATCGGCTCTCAGGCACTCAATATATGATGATTGGTAGAGCCTGGTTGGCAGCAGTCCAGTGATATGAGCTTTCCAATCTTCGTCGTGCAAAGCTGCTAGTTGATAGTGACATTCAGCAGCTCTGATATGGACTGCGTTCCTCAAGCAGTGGATGACTGGCACTTAAGTGGGTTCACTATATGAGCTGGGAAAATACCTGTTCTGCAACATTGTATTAAAAAATCTTTTCGTACTATCATGTTGCACTCTACAGATAGTCATTTCTCGTTGCTAGAGGAGTAGCGGATCTCCTTTCCAATAACTGAGCTATTCTCTTCACGTCGTGTTTTGTGCACTCTTAATATGTCGCTCATAGAACTCATCTTTCACGACATCAGGTTCATCGTTTGATGGTAAGTTTATTATGCTATGGCTACCCTTAACGCTTAAGATTAGTGTTAATTCTTAAAATAGATGAGATGGTTTCTATTGCTTCCCCATACACTTAATTAGCCCGATTTGGCTAACGTAGACTTTGTATCAAGTAAAATCTAGACATGATTTATTAACAACATATTTTAATTTAATTGTCAATTTAGCTATGATTCGATCTAAAATGATTTTAGATTGAGCTTAATCTGAATTTTAGAATTGCGTTCAGTCCTGGACATTGCTGAAATAAATTAGTCTCTTATAACGAATGTCATTTTAGATGGTCTCTACAATTTCATCGAAATAATACAATTGCCTCAATGGAGGGGTAGGGTCTAAATGAAGAAAAAAACATAATTTTTGCAATCTTTCAACAAAATAAATTCAATCGTTCTGCATAATACAAAGCATCATTCGAACATCATTTGTAATTTGTTCGTGTATAAATATTGAGAAATGAGTCGATGAAGAGGTATTTTTGAGAACGCTTCTTAAAAATCATGATTTACGGTACCCACTGTATGTCAGCTCAGACGAAATCAACAAATCAAAGCAGCATAGATGGAGTAGAGTTTTTCTAGACCCCATCATTTTCTGTTTGATTTTTTAAACATATTTTTAATTTTTGGTAGGTGTATAAAGTCAAAAATACGATTTTTCGCGAAAAAATCCGTTATTTTGCAGCAGTAAAACCTTCCCAAAGTAATAATCAAAGAAAAGGAAAACGTTGGCGTCTGGTATTGTACACGTAGAAAATGTGTGCAAAATTTGGTGCAGTTATAAAATAAAAACTAAGAAAACATTTTATTAGTCTAGCGAGCTCGTAGCTTCTTACATTTTCAAAAAAATCATATTTCTTCTTCTGTATTTTGTAATAATGAAACATTTCAAGAATGTTTTGACAAGTTTTTAAGTCAATCGAAGCAGAATCCTTTGGCCTGTGCGCCGAGTTCTTATTTCTTCACAGTATGAGATAAGCAAAGATAAATGCTCATAACTTGCTGAGTTTTGTTCCGATAGGCTTGAAAGACTTCATATACCATCGAATATGGTTGTGTGTTTGTGTATGTATACATGTGTGTGCATATCCAAAACATATACACCTGATTTTTTCGGAGATGGCTGAACCGATTTTTACAAATTTAGATTCATATGAAAGGTCTTACCGTCTAACGTCATTGAATAATATCCGGATCCGACTTTCGGTTCCGGAATTACAAGATGATATGTTATGCGCAAAAAATTGATTTTCGGGGATTCTAAGATTCTGGCTGAACCTATTTTCACAAACTTAGATTCAAATGAAAAGCCTTGAAATCCCAGAGAACTTTATTAAATTCTATATTGATACAAGTTTCGGTTCCGCAATTACAGGGTGATAAATAAAAAGATCAAGTTCACGAGTATTTTCGTATATATTGCGACGTAAAAACGAATAAGGTCCTTTGAACTAGCCATATAATTCTTATATTGGGCGTGTTTCGTTAGTTGATGACCAAAAAAGGTGATCTCTGATGTATTGATTCTCAGTTCCGGAATGCTGCTCTCATGCTGCTACTAAAGCATAAGGCGATAGCATTCAGCCGAAGCCATTATATTGATCAAATGTCTTCATAGATACACGGGGAGGCATGAGATAGGAACTTGTGAGCACTAAGCTTATATAACTTTTCGACATCCCCGTAACGGAAATCACTTCATTTTCTCAGAGATGCCAGAACCGATTTTTGTATACTTTGGATCAAATTACGATCTCATAAATTTCTGTTCGATTTCATTCGGATCTAACTTCCGGTTTCGGAATGACAAATTCGACGAAATGACCCAATCCGTAAAATTTCTCATTCGGCGAAATGGCCCGCTTCCCATCATAAACCTGTTTTAATCCACCTAGTGGTGTAATGATGCCTTTCTCATATCTCACATATTCTCATACATAAATATGTGGTATTCTTCAAAATAATTTCCTTTGATTCAGAGTGATACAGATACAGATTTGATACAGAGTGAAAGATTACTTAGGTCGGTTAAGCCATCTCTGAGGAAACGAAAAAAGGTATTTCCGAAACCGGAATCTGGGAACCGGTATAAGCGAAGTTGATTCGAGAAAAGCGACTGAGATCCATTTTGGAGGCTACAATCTTCGGTCGTTCATCAAAAACCCAAGAACAAGGAAATACTACTACTGACAATGACTACCGATTGGAATAGTTTTGAGGCAAGTTAAAAAATTATGTTACTTTTTATTTCCGATGCTTCCGGAATCAGAAAACGAGAACCAGTATAGCCGAAATCGAGTTGTTTGGTTGTCTTCTGACAATGGCTACCGATTGGGATAGTTTCGAGGCAAGTTAGGAAAATTTTTTACGTGTTTTGTTTCGCCGCTTCAAGTGACGGTATCCAATTTTTAACACACTTCACCCTATAATTCCGGAACCGGAAGTCGGATCCGGATGAAATTCGGAAGTTTTGTATGAGACCATGAGACCTTTCATTTGGATCTAAGTTTGTTAAAATCGGTCACGCTATCTCTGAGAAAAGTGCGGAAGGAATTTGAAATAAATTTTTTTCACTAATCACACTGTAACTTCGGAACCGGAAGTCGGAATTAAATTCAGGAATTTTGTATAGGACAATTATACCTTTCATTTTAATTTAAGTTTACGAAAATCGGTTCAGCCATCTCCGAGAAAAGTAAGTGCAAAAAATGTTACATACACACACACACACACACACACACACACACACACACACACACACACACACACACACACACACACACACACAAAGACATTTTGCGTATTCGACGAACTGAGTCGAGTGGTATATGACACTCGGCCCTCCGGGCCTCGATTCAAAAGTCGGTTTTCACAGTGATTGCATAACCTTTCTATATGAGAAAGGCAAAATCCGATATTTTTAAAACTAGATCACTTCTTTGATGAATTTCTGTGTATATTGGTATACTCATTTTCAGAAAAAGATTCCAAAAAAGACCCAACTATTTATAAGTAGTTGAGTATTTAAGATTTCAGATAATTAAGGGAACGTTCCACCTGAGTCAATTTGTTCTGATTCTTGATACACATTTTTTTTACTTTAAAAGTTAACCATTATAACTTGGAATATTATTATATATTTATCATTTGGTTGGACACAAATTTAACTAATTTGTTCAGATGTGTGACGTGCTACGTTCAGACGTAAATTCATGTAGTATGGAACATACATACATACGATTCTGCACGAAAATTCATGTGTCCTTGAAAGTTGATTCAATTGAATGATAAAATAGGACCATTATGCCGAAGTGCAATATGAAGTTGTTTACACCTGTCAACATCGGCTTCTGCACTTAGAGCTCGAGAATCAATCAACGATACTCGGGATAGTCAGAATTGATTTTTTATGGGTGAATGGATTATTTTTGGTTAACGATCGGTCAAGTGGCGAGCAGCTGTCCACCGATAGCTATCGATAACTGTGCGAACTTTGTTGTGGTCACAGAAGGAAGCATATAGTAATTTCACAAACTGAGCTGTAAAAAAGGTATAATTTATTGTTATTGCCTCGAATAATCGTAAAACTAAATCTAAATTTATCACTTCTATTTAAATATGATAGAAACCTATTGCCTGTCTGATCCAAAAAGTATAGCGTCCTAGTCCGCACCGAACGTGGCAAGTCAAGATAAATTTTGGAAGTCTGGCTTTTTGCGATTAAACGTGGTTGCGACAAATTTACGAGTTCGCTGGCACGGCTTATACTCGCAGGCAAAAGGAATGAGAAGCGTTGGAGTGCGCATGGAAGGAGTCCGTAACCGAATAGATGAATTGGAAATGAGCAAATCGTTTATCAGTCATCTTCCTTGGCAAATAGAAAATTGCTTATACCGGCTAGTTGACTGTCAGTTCATTTTGGTACACTGTAATGCGATTATTGAGTTAGTGGGATAAATTAGTTGTGCTATTTTCGACTCAAAATGGTTTCTTTGTAGTCTGTTGTGTCAGGATCATAAGATAGATAAGTAGAATTACAGGTAGTATATATTTATCAATCTTTTATAAACACCGCATATCCAGTATTGCAAATAATATATCGATTGAAATACAAGGCGAAACTTATAATTATTTATATATATTGTTGTTTTTTTGTCCTTAATAGGATTGCAAAATATGACAACGTCAATTCAAAAGAGCTCTACCGGGTTAGCGTTATCGACCGTTACCGATTTCTTTTACGGTGGTTTAAAAAAGTTGTCATTTACCTTAAATTCGAACTGCATGCTATTACGGTACCGTAGATCTAATTGTGTAGTACTTGTGATTCAGTCTCAATTGCTAGCGCTGTGCATCACAGAGCTCATCACGGCCGACCGGGTAGAGACAATTAGTGATCGGGATAAGCAATCACACGCAGCTTATGCCGGTACCATCATCCCTAACGAATGTGTTCGCGACAGTTTCTTTCATTACGATAAGGAAAGAACACGAGGTACACAAGTAATCACAGCCCGTCGTTACAATAACCGTCTCCTCGGGCGGGCAAACTGACGTCAAAAAACGAGTGCATCTAGTAAATACGACCGTGCAATGAACGTGCGACCGATAGAAGGCAGCGACTACGTACTTTCTATTAAATTGCTAGAGAGAACTCGGCGCAGTGGGACGTTTCATTCGCTGGAATTTGCATGGCGTCACGATAAACAGCTTTTGATAATGGCTTTGTGGCATGATCAATATTGTTCTTGCCGCTAGATTAGAGAATGAACAGTGGCCCATTTTAGTGCCATTAGGTTGTATGACTATATGAGGTTCCATAGAATTTTTTTTCTTGTAAATAATATTTCTTGATGAAGTGTGACTTAGAGGGTTATTGATTTTCTTGAAAGTAGTAGGTTAGGAAATTTGTAATTTTAACGAAAACGTTCGTTTTGCGATTAATTTAGAAATGTGGAAATAATATTTGTGATGAAAGCTGGAAAAAATATCCTAAATTAAATTTATTTACATTAGTTCGCTTTCTTTGAAGACTCAAACATAGAAACGATGACAATTGCGTAAGCCTTTCGAAGTCGATTGCAACACATATATTATGTATAACGAAATCGGTTGACCGATCGCGTTATAGTCCCGTACGTCTTAGTCTCTGTCGTTGTTGCCAGAAGAGATATTATGAGATTGTTTTGCATTCTTAATATTTTTGTTGTTGTGATGGATGTTTAAGTCGTTATTAGCTCTGTTTACGGTATAGTCGATAGTGAATAGTGTCCAGTGGCATTTTTTTGGGAGACCATCGATTTATATGGGTACTGTTTATCCTGACCGAAGACATCATCAGAAGGAATAGGCTGATTTTTTTTCATAACTCATTTACTGTACTCGGAAAAAGTACAAACTTTCTTTTGTGTATAACTGTTTTAGCATGGACAAAAATTTATAAAACAGTAGGGAATCGCCAAATGGGCCGTATGCCTTAGGGTTCAAAGAGACCCGGAAAATTCAGCGGTGAGCTGATTCCGAAAGAAATGCAAAGATATACAACCCTGTGAACGCAAGAAAAGCAAGGGTTTACTTAAAGCGCAATCCAAATCTTTCGATTCGGGACGTAGCAGAAAAGGTAAATTCCTACGGTTCATCCAGCAGACAAGGAAGCGACTCAGTTCGCTTTCACACGTTCGGGACGGAAGAAACCAAGTACAGTATTGTGTAATGAATAATAGAACGACCTCGAAATGAGTGAACCAAACAAACAAAAGCTACCGCCACTACTAAATAATACAATTATTGTTGACTTCAGGCAGTGCAAAATTCGACCTTCGATACGAGAACTTGAAGCTTTGCTTAAGCAGCAAATGCATCTTGACATTAAACGTGTGCACT
Source organism: Malaya genurostris (assembly GCF_030247185.1). NCBI lineage: Eukaryota > Metazoa > Arthropoda > Insecta > Diptera > Culicidae > Malaya > Malaya genurostris. The sequence goes on along the minus strand of NC_080571.1, from coordinate 217,909,359 downwards.
TACGTCCATGCAATAAGACAAATAATGTTGTTTACATTCAGTTTTATAAAGAGTTGGATGCAATGGATGTCCCTGGTTAGCGGTTCAATGCATAGGACGCTGGTCTTACAAGCCAGTTGTCGTATGTTCGAGCCCCGACCTGGAAGGATTCTTAGTGTCAGTAGGATCCATAGTGCTAGCCATGCAATGATTCTGTACACTAAGAATCGGCTGCGAAGTCTGTTGAAACAGAAAGGCCAAATTCCACCAAAGGAATGTAATGCCAAGACTTTGCTTTGCTTGAATGCAATTCAATTCGCAAAAGACAATAATAACGTGCACTATGTGGAGCACGAAAACATTAAGTACGACATTCCAGTATATATGCAAGATAGTGCTATAGAAGTGCGTGTGCATGATCTTCCCTCAAGCGTCATCGATCCTTCTATTCGCAAAACTATGTCCCAATACGGAGAGATTCTCTCTATCGAAAAAGAAAAGTGGAAGAATTTTTTCCCCGGTATTCTAAATGGCGTACATTTGTTACGCATGCGCTTGAGGAGACCTATACCTTCTTATGTGACATTCGGTCAGGATACAAGAATCCCGTGCAAATCACTTGTTCCCTATGACAATCAGATGGCCACATGTCAATATTGCCAAAAAGCTGTTCACTACGGTAAGCCATGTGATAAACTGCACAAGGAGACAACTACACCAGAGGACAATAGTGCTTCCTTCATACCAACCCCAAGCATCTTCCCAACATATCGGTCAGTATTTAACGAATAAATGCGTCCATATTGGCTTCCAGTGTGTCAATCGTTGCTGGTTCATCCTTGTAGACATGAGCCCACATGGCCCTACAAGAAATAGTCCAAAGGCGTTAAATCTCATTATAGAGGCGGCCAATTAACGGGCCCAAAACGTTAGATAAACTGTTCACCGAATGCGGCTCTCAATTTGATCAATGTTTCGCGTGCCGTTTGGGATGCGGCACCGTTTTTTTGAAACCACATGTCAGGCATGTCCAATTCTTACATTTCGGTCAAAAAAAATTTGTTTGATCACACGGCAGCGCTCGCCACTCACAGTAATGTTCCGCCCATCGTTGCCTTTGAAGAAGTACGGCCCGATGATGCCACCGGCCCATAATCCACATCAAACAGTGACTCTTTTGAGATTCATTGGTAGCTATTGCAATGCTTCTGGCTGGTCTTCACTCCAGATGCGGTAATCTGGACCAGCAATCAACCATAAATGAGCTTTGGCACTGAAGACAATTTCTCGATAAAAAAGTGGATCTCCTCCAACTCTACCAGCACCCATTCACCAAATGTTAGACGTTGTAAGTCGATTCATAATTATAGACCAAACTAAACAAGTAAAAATTTCGAATATCTACAGACAGGGTTGCAAAGGTCTGTAAATCCGAAAAAATGTCTGCGGGCTTTTGTTTCTCTATAAAGTATGAAATACAAAAATGAGTTTGGCGAGCAAAAAAAACGGTGTGGCAATTACAAAAGTCTGTAAATTTTGATGAAAGTCTGCGAAAAACCTTGATTTTCAAAAGTCTGAAACAAAAAATGTCTGCAGCACTATACAAGAAATCTGCAAATTTGCAGATAAATCTGCAGACCTGGCATCTCTGTTTGATAAGACACGATTCACGGGTGATCTGTCAAAAACAGTGTTGCCAAAAAGATACCAGCAAAACAATCACCATTTATTAATGACCTGACATTTTAATGTCTGTAACGTAGATAAAAATAATTTTATTCATTGCTGAAATATTGTTTTCTATTACTTTTAGCGTATTTGCCCTATGCCTATGTCTAGCCCGGATTAGCGGTTCAATGCATAGGCCGGTAGTCTTACAAGCCAGTTGTCATATGTTCGAACCCCGACCTGGAAGGATTCTTAGGCTGTGAACCATTTCACGGTTAATTTTAACTTTTGGTTAAAATCTGACACTTGAGTGGTTATTTGGTGTCGAGTAGTTAAATTTGACTAAAACTGTGGCCCATTTCAAAATTTGACGGACGGAAAGTTATTTGGGTTTATTTTCCACTGGAAATAATTTCAACTAAAGAACTAGTATTAGAATTTTCATTGCGAGATTTTTTTCAGTGTTGGAAAATAACTATCGATCTGTCAAAAATAACCATGCTCTCGAGCAGGGTTATTTTTGACAACATCAAATTAACCACTCGAGTGTCAGATTTTAACCAAAAGTTAAAATTAACCGCGAAATGGTTCACAGCCTTAGTGTCAATAGGATCGTAGTACTAGCCATGCAATGATTCTGTCCGCTATGAATCGGCTGCGAAGTCTGATGAAATAGAACGGTCAAATTCTACGGAAGGAACGTAATACCGGGACTTTGCTTTGCTACTCGTCTTCAATTTTTTCAATTAAGAGATATCGGGGCAAAACCGGATACTTTGATTAAAAAAACACCCATTACAACTGAGGTTTTACCCAAGTTATCGGTAAACAATGGTGTGCTGCAAACATGCATTAGTTTTCATACCTAGTCGTGATGAAGTGACCAATACCAATTTTCAGAAATCACGAGGCTAATTTAAAAAAAAAACAGTAACAAACGAACACGTTTCGACATGAACACGATTGACGCCAAACTGAATTGACTCAACTTCACCCAACTAACTGACGTCTGTCTGTCACACGAAAGCGCGTTTACAAATGGATCAAAATAATTGCTGATTTATAAGATATTTGAGCTGCCCGGTTTAGTCTCGTGTCCAGTTTAGCACTAAATTTGTAAATTATTAAAAATCTTATGAAAATTTGATAATTATGAATCATTACTGTATTGATGTAACGTTTATCGACTTTAATCTGCCACGTAATATGAGCAAAAATTTGGTTCACAGCCTAATTATTTTTAATTACAAGAAAAATATTAGAATTTAAAATAATTGTATATTTTGGGTTATTGTAAATTTTTGTTGAAGAAAAGACGTGGTTTTGTGACTGCTCAAGAGTAAGTTTGAAAAAAACTAATTACAATGAGCTTTTCCCTGTTTCCAAATAAATATATCAAGATTTTTTCGGCTTTCGAATTGCCTGTGGATATGAACATAGATCCGAAACTGAAGAGATGGGTGGGTTTTCGTTTGTGTCAAACAAAATCACTCTCTTTTCTCCGAGATGACCGATTTCCAGGAACTTTAATTCAAATGAAAGGTCTTATGATCCAATATAAAATCCTTGAATTTTATTTTGTTTCGATTATTTTTTCTGAGTCAGAAAAATTTTGTGAGCCTACGTGCGGGGTTGACATTCGGAACCTGGTGAACTGAGAAAGCTATCGATTTACCCATCACGATATACGATGTAAAAACCGTAAAAAGTTTTGGCTTTCAAGCTTCTTCAAACCAAACGAACCAACTTCGGAAATTCTTTATTCAACATCTTACAAAATTAAAAAAAATGTTGATCGAGTGAATGAATGGTTTCGGGAAAAAGCGCTTCAAAGAAATGGTTGAGCACGAGCACTGGTACAATAAGTTCGTCTTTGAAACTTTGCAATATCCACTAACCCCCTTAATTATCTAATCATACATTAAATTTAATGAAAAAAATGCAACAACCGAAGCAAACAGAGCAAGTGTTTAACTTGGATATTAAATGAAACTAGATGAAACGTCCACCTGAGTGCTGTTTTTTATGAAGCATACACTGAAAGAAATCTGTTATTGTTATCATAGATAAATAATCATGGAAGCAACCCTTTCGTCTTGTCATGAAATCATGACATTTTTTCATCGTGTCAGACGAGTTCTAGTTTTTATCAAGCTATGAAAAAAGACGCACCAGCGCATTCATGCATGAAAGCAACGGTGAAATTGAATGATTTGTGGTTCACAATCCTCCGTATTCTCCAGACTTGGCCCCCAGCGACTATTATCTATTTCCAAACAAGAAAATGTTTCTCCAGGGAAAGAAATTTTCGTCGTATGCTGAGGTCATTGCAGAAACGGAAGCCTATTTTGAAGGCCTTGACAAAGCTGGAGGCATAAAAATGCTGGAGGACCTATGAGTAAAGTGTATCGATGGAGGTTATACTGAAGAATAAAAACGTTTTAACGGTAAAAAATCTACTTTTTCATTGTTAGGACCGGGACTGCTAATTCCATGTAGTAAAGTATGTTTTCCATAATTACAACTGAAGGTTTTTTTTTATGTTTCAATTATAGAGGCTTTAACTTTAAGGTCATTCGCCTCTTCGGAACAGAAAAGTTTTTTATTGTTGTTAGAATAACATTTCGGTAGCTATCAAAAGCAAAGCCTTGGTATTACATTCCTCCTGTAGTGGAATTTGACCTTCTGTTTCAACAGACTTCGCAGCCGATTCAATTTGTACAGGACAATTGCATGGCTGGTGCTACGATTCTACTGACACTATGAACCCTTCCAGGTCGGGACTCGAACATACGACAACTGGTTTATAAGACCAGTGACCAGTCAATGCATAAACAGCCAACTCGGGACTTCGATAGCTATCAAAAACCGTAAAACATGTTCGAGTATGTAAAAAGATCATCATCTAACACAAGACATAAAAATTTCTTCGCCTAACTACTCAGTTTAATTATCACAGAATATATTATGAAATATGTTTGACTGCTGACGTTAGACTGGATTCTCAAATATCTGTGCAAAACAGTAAGAAAGCATATCCGGAATAGTAAGCAACAAACTGTTTAGAGAACACACTGTGTTTGTGTCGTTGTTCAAAATCACAATATTTTAATGCTTTAAGGGTTGAAGCCAGTAGGTCGCGTAAAACCACGTGGCTCGCAGTGCGTATTACATTTCTCTCCATGCTCTCTCGCAAATGTGCAAAATGACTCTCGATGTAGCCGGGTGGCCAAGAAAGTTTTGATATTTTCGGTTACAAGTTTGAATAAAATGTGTTTGTATCCAATAAAGCGACCGCTTGTTTGGTAGCCTTGATTAGCCAATTTTATTTTTCTCTCATGTTTCGTTACGTTACCAGGAAACTGGAATGCGCTTGCATAGAAATCGACTTATCTTCACAAAAATAACATTCACTTAATTTTTATCGCGACAACATATATGTTTTTATGCACTAATCGCATCTAAATAAAATTATCTAGACATTGTCAGGATAAATTTTTGATCCATGCTTTTGAAGACAAGATATTCAATGAACAAAGTTGTCGTTTTCAGCTATGAAATTCTTCCTTCAGAAAAAAGACTTTCCCGACCCGTAAAGCCAATGAATCATTCTGAAATTTTCGCAAAATAATCTAAACTAATTTTCTAAGAGATTGTCAGTTGGGTTTTTGATATTCGACACCGTTTCTGAGAAAATCAGATTTGAAGCGTGAAAATAGTCCTTTAAATCGCCTTAAAACACACTGGCCTCAGCCCTTAATACTTTTATACTGAAAATGATTCAACATATATAAATTTAAATTAAACTTTTGAAGAGGCTTTGCAATTTGTTATTTCTAGACAAGACCTCTTAATGTACACTGCAAGGAAGACCATGATAACATCAATGCCCCTGAAGTTATATCCACACATATAATATGCGTTACGCTTCGATTTTAGCCAAAAACGATTAGATAGTTCATAATCCGTGAACTAACTAATCACGGTGTATAATCATAACATGAAAATACACTCTTCTTCTGAAATCATGACTCATTTTGCTAATTTGCAGAATCGGAATTCTGTCCGTGTAGAAAAATGTGACAAACCACTACAAACATTTCATTTTCAAATCCATCAATAATGTACTAAGGAGTGTATTGTGATGGTTTTTTATGCTCAGATCACAGCATGCTGTGCGTTTGGCTGTCGGCTTCCGTTTGTTTACTTGTTTGTGCGGTTGAAATTCTGCGTTTTCAAAATTTCGTGTATTGAAAAGGAAGTGAAAATTAAGGTTCTGGACACATGGATAAGTGAGAAGGGTATTACTATGCGAAAATTGGCGAAGCGGTTTAGAATTCATCATGCCAGTGTTATTAAAACCACCATTAATAAATTTGGAGAACACTATTCTTAGGATGAGCTGCAGAAAATCCGGTTCTTCCAACCCGAAACTGGACCAGAAAGTAGTATCGCTAATCATGAAGAACAAATCAATGACAATACGTGATTTGGCCAAAAAAGCAGGAACGAGTGTCGGAACGATCCAGCGTATCAAGAGGCGGAATCACCTGAAGACCTACAAGAAGCAGAAAATTTCGAAACAAAGTGTAAAACAGAAGAAGCGAGCAGCAACCAGGGCCCGGAAATTGTATTCGCGTCTTTTGCAGTGTCCGGATGCATGCGTTTTGATGGACGATGAGACTTATGTAAAAGAGGACTCAAAAACCCTTCCAGGTCCGTGAGCGATGCGGACAGGTCGATTCAAGTGGAAAAATTCGGTCGAAAGATACTGGTATGACAAGCAATATGTTCCTGTGTTTTGGAGTTAACCATTTTTTACACTACCGGAACTATAAATGCAGAAATCTATCGATCTGAGTGTCTCCAGGAGAGACTGCTGCCTTTATATAAGAAGCATAGTACACCTCCGATGTTTTGGCCGGATTTAGCATCGGCTCGTTATGCCAAAAATTTGAGGAAAAGGGTAAAAATTTCGTTGAGCAAAATATCAATCCACGAAATTGTCCTCAACTTCGACCCATCGAACGTTACTGGGCGGGTCTTCAAGAAGATTGGTAAGACAGCTAGGAAAATGGAGGAGTTCAAAAAAATTTGGGCTCAAGCGTCCAAAAAATGTGATGCAACACTTATCCGGAACTTGATGAAGAGCGTTCGATCAAAAGTTCGAAAATTCGTGAAGAAATAACCTAAATTTCATCCGGTTTTCATTATGCTCGAGTTTAACCTCGTACAATAGAGGATCAATTTTTAGTTTGAATAAAATATCGTTTTTATCATAATTTGAAAGAAAAATTTGTGGATAGCTTATTTTCGATACACTCCTTATCAATTTAATTTTTTCAACAATAAATAACTATTTCGATTCAATGCACGAAATGTTCGTTTGGCTCCATTATTTGTCATTTCATATTTAACAGAAAGTTCATGAAATGTCAAAGTGAAACCCTCCGAAAACACAACATTTATTTATTTTTTTTGCATTTTGCTTGTACATCCGCGATTAGGAAAATCACTGACATTACCGACCTCTTTTTAGTGATTCGCCCACTTGCTTAAAAACTACTTCCGCTTTCTCATGCATACCACAGCAGCTGCTTTGTGTTTGTGTTAATTTCGGTTCTTTTATCATGCGAACATGGGAAAATTGCATGGAAGTGCGAGACGTGAATAGTACTTATTTCGAAAAACCGCTCGAAGACCGAATCCATCTAACAGCATATTCCTTTTATAATGCATAGCGGACTGAACTAAAACCGATTCATCATATTATACACTTAAAACTCATCCCGTTCGGCTATCCCTTCTGCGCGAAACTACAATTTCAGAGCTAACAAATCGTAAAGAAGCCTAAGCGAAACGTGATAAAATCGCACATCCCTGTTCTGTTAAACCTAATTCAAGGCTAATTATTCGGATTTCCGGTTACATACCAAATATATTAATACATACTACTCACACAACTGAGCTCATGAAACCAGTGTCGTGAAAGAGGACGCTCATAGTGCCTCTAGAAAGATGCTTCGAGTAGGCACTTGACCAAGTGGTTCCGTTTATTCTTTAGACTCCAGTCATCGTAGGATAATCGAAGTGAGAACGAAGCTTTAACACAAATTCATAACTTGCCTAAATATTGGTTGTTCTTCTAACGCTATAGCAGACATTCTGTTTGCAATAACGATTAAGTGTGAATGAGATATTTTTAACAGAATGAGAAATTCAATAATGCATGTTTACAGGCCAGGCATGAATGTGAAATACTTTCTAGGAATGGTACCACTAACCCGTCCCGTGCTTACTACTTTTCAGAACTTGTTCAGCGTTGTGTTACAATCTAACTTAAATTTTATGAGCACATTATTTTTTATACCAACATATAATTTTCACAGTTACAACCAATATCATGATGCAGAAAGCATCTGACAAAACTTCTAAGATAACAGCTCCATTTGGATACAGGAATAAATTTCTTCACTTCCAATTACAACAATAGAATGCAATAATCCACCAGAGCTGACAACGAACTATCACTGGAAGTTGCCAAGAAAAACTTTCACAATATAAAGTAATGCGGCTGAAGAATCGAATGAAAACTGTAACTCACCGACAGTTTCGCAAGAGTTTGCCAAAAGTGCTGACACGTCTAAACTCCAGCAGATAAATCATGTTTTTGTTGCCAGGCTCACCAGGCTTTCCGATCTGAACAAAATAATAAATCTCTAACAAACGTTACTCTACCGTTTCCATGGATTTTTTATTTCGCGAAATCACATATTGAAAAAGAAAAAAAAACTATGAACAAAGTAATATATTCAAAAAATTGTCCTTCGGCGACTTATTGAACGAATTGACCAAATTTCTACAGAAAGAATTTATGATTTTAATGTATGAGCAGAATGGTGCAGTACAAACAAATTCATAGCTAGAATTTAATTCTCGTTCGTTTATGCATTGGATTGAAGAAATTGTTCGATAGCTTTGTGCTATCCTTTTCTGGTCGGGATAAGTCATAAGGTTTGTGGAAAATTGTATAACAATGGCAATACACGTGCACAGCAAGAGAAGCGGGTTACTTTCTGCCCATGCACAGTTTTGTGATTCACAGTTCAGTAAGCTTCATAAGTTGGGTACAGACTTGCAACGTGATGGAGCTTTTTGATAAACAGATGGCTGAGTGTATTATTTAATGACCCGGACTTTTATTTACAAGGACAATATCGATTCGCATACGGTTTTGGAAAAGATTTGGAGCATTTTGGTTTCAATTCAAAATCATAATAGAAGCGTAGTACTCGAAAAATAAAAACAAATTTTCTAGAAAAAAGCAATGTTTCTTTTTTTCAATTGGTTATAGTGATTCGTGCCTGCTTCGACGCTATGCTTTCAAAATAAAGTGCTCAAGGTGCAAGGTACGGTTTTCACCGAAACGACTTTTGATGTTCCTTCTCCTGTAGTTGTTTCATGTATCACACACTTTGATATTAGCTGTTGGTTCGAACAGAAAATGATTGGACATCATAAAGCCTAGTCGAACTGATCATTTTGAGCTGTCAGTGGAATTCACTCCTGATGGGAACGCAAAAAACTTATCCCTTACCAAAATTTTCCTGAAGTCGGATAAAGTGTTAGATTATGTCACCCTTAAGAAAACGTTGAGATATTTCTAAATGTATTCACATATTTTCTTCGCGAATGTGGGTATTTCATTGTAATATGGCGAAGAAAATTAATTTTAATGATTCTGGTAGAAGTGATGAAAATTGATTGAAATATTTTTTTCAAAACAACCACCACTCTCTGTTTTAGTTATATTTATAAAAAATAGGTATTGTATTCGCTCAAACTTTGGAAAACATTTCCGAGAGCCGAGTGTCATTTCCGAGAGCTGAGTGTTTAATTCTACGAACTGAGTAAAATCGCCGGTTCATCAAGCTACGTGCACATAAGTGAACTTGGTATGTGGGAGTCAAACCCGAACTAAAACACCCCCTAAGCTTCCACGAATTTGACATTTCGCGCGCACGAATTTGACATTTCTATTTCTACCACCTACTTATTTCTACAGGATTCAATGCGGACTCACTTGAGGGCGCCATGCTCGCCAAAAAGTATGTTGCTTGCGAATTGTTCGTGAAATGTGAGAGTTGAATATCTTGATAATATGATGTCTTTGATTATTGGCATCAGAAATTGTTTGGGTAATCAACTTTTTGCAATCGGGACACAAAATTTTAGATCCTCCAAATGTTACATTTTTTGCCTTTCTCTATAGAAAGGTATTAGAATTGCTGGAAAACCGACTTTCGAACGGAGCCTCGGAGACCCATAGTGTTATATACCATTCGACTCAGTTCGACAAGATCGGAAAATGTTAGTGTGTGTGCACTTTTCTCAGAGATGGCTGAACCGACTTCAACAAACTTATACTCTTTTGAAAGCTACTGTCGGGCAATTGATCAAGTTCAAAGATTAAATGGCTTTGACGTATTTTTACGCGCTCAATTTTCTCAGAGATGGCGAAACCGATTTTAGCAAACTTAGGCTCGTTTGGAAGCTACTATTAAGCATTTGATCAAGTTCGAAGATCAAATGACTGCGACTTCTGGTTCCGTAGATATGATGGTATAAGTGACGTAACCGACAAAAAACGTTGTTTTTTACCGCTCTAATATATATAAGGGTGCGAATATTTTGGGATCCCCCTAATTTCATAAGGCGGTGGTACTCAAAACTTTGAGCACTTCGGAAGAAGTCCCCATACAAAATTTGAGCTGAATCAGTTATGGGTAAGAGGTGCTGCCCGACGGTTAAGGTTGGAAAATTTTCGATCTAGAAAAATCACCATACCCGATCAGATGCACATAACAAAATCATAACACAAGTTTATAAACAGTTGATATGTATAACAATTTGTGTTATTTTGAGATATTTAACAAATGAAAACAGTTAAAAGTTAAAACTTATGGTAACTATATAATAACAAAATCAGTTATGATGTTTTATTTTCATTTGCAAGACTCATGATGAAGTTCATTAATTGAAAAAATTAGTTCTTCCGTTGTTTCATATCGAAATATAATGATCATAATTTCAAAGAACTAAACGAAGAAACCAGATCACTGAATAAATTATTCATTTATTGAAAAAAACAATCAACAATTTTGGATTGCGACGATGCTAACAGTTGGCTGTGATATAGTTTTTCTGTGTTAAATTTGCTATCTAATTTATTACAACTATTGTTATAAATTTCTGCTTTCGGACTTCTGTAGTTATATCAAATTCAATAATAATTGTGATACGACCGTTTCAAAATCTGCTACGAATTTGTTCCGGCTAGAGTCTTTTTGTTATGATTTTTGCTATTTTAACAGCTTACCAGCCAAAAATATTTCAAAATTTGTTACAAAATATTTCTGAAATAAATTACTTCAGTTGTTATAATTCTGTTATTACCAACTGATCGGGTAGGGGGGAGTACATGAAATTTCCGAAACCGATTTTTTTTATGCCAAACGTCTTAGAATTGCATGAAACGTCGAGATTTAGTGTCATCTGAAAAAAAAAATTTTTTTAATTCGACTTTCTGGGACCTATGGTGATTGTTCAAGATGTATGAAAATTCCACTAAAGTGGACTAAGAAGGGTTTTTTTTAGATTAGGTTTACTCTTCTCATACAGATAGGCACCGCAATTGTCAAGCACTAGGTTGGAAAAATGATGCCGACTGTGTGACATAAACACTGAAGCATGCTTTTGTGAACTACTCGAATCAATCTGAATCAATTGGTGTCAAAATTAGTATTCGAATTTATTCAATAAAAGTATGAAACATATTTTCATGAGACTGTTATGAAAGAAGAGAAAGGGATTATCACACCACTAGGTGGATTAAGAAGGGTTTTTAATAATCGTTTTAAATCTATAAAATAATATTTTAAATCGAAGCGTACTGCTAAATGAAGGCTGGGGTAAAATACCCGTAGAGTGACTGGTATGAAAAAACTATCATATGAAAGATTTGTTTTCGTCTTGTTGAGACGTAGAGCCACCTTGAGCTAGTTTTAAATTTGATCAATATCTAACTGGGAAAACAGTTTGAAAAAAATGATAGATGAACACAACTATGTAATGAAAACCGCGAAAAAGCTACCGCAGAGACGAGACTCAAACCTATAGCTAACACCTATCCGGGGAAATTGTTTTATCAATTAAACTATCCTGCATGTGCAAACACCTGAAGAAACAGAATAATTGAAAAGAAGAACCAAGCATACTTCGCTGTGCTCGGGCGCATCGGCATTCAATTATAGTCTTATCTCGATGGCAACCCCTCCGCCAGCAATCACGATTCGTCGCATCGCAAGTTTATCTTCATTTTCTGCTTGGCCATCAGACGCTGATTTGAGATTTTGGATTTAGTCTCTTTCGCTGCCTATGGGGGTACATCAGCGTCATCATGTATTTGATGATCTCAGCTGCTGTGTGGTGTTGACGATTATGATTCCGAAAACAAAATATAAATAAGGACAAATCAAGCCTCCATTGACTTTCAATTTGTTTTATTCTTGATACGTAGAGCTGCTACTAGTTGTATTCGCATGTCATTTTTACAATCTGTTTTCCTCGTTAAATACTGATCAAATTTTATTACATCAAAGATATAGCCTTTTTTCAAGTTTAAACCATTAATAGATACATTACTTCTGTTGAAAATTAGTTACTAAATAGTAACCGACTGTTAGTCGTTTTATACGGATTTAGATTTAGCTTATTTGGTCAACGCAAAATCTCACATCTAAAAGCTGCCTAATGATATTTTCAGTTTATTCATGTTTTCTTGCAAACAACTGTCAAACTTGCATAGCATATCATATAAAGAGATAGTGCTAGTGATGAAACTTTTGTTTAGAAAAGTCTTGAATGCTTGAAAAAAGAAGGGGGGCCTCTTATAGTTCGGCTGGTAGAGCTGTCAGCTGACTCATGGGTTACTATGATTGATGCTGCATGGGTAGTTTCGTCGTGTGGGTGAAGGTAAACCCATGAAAAATCGGCAATTTTTGTACATTTTTTTAAAATGAAAACGTATTTAACGAGAGTAATCGACAAACCACACGTTTGTCTCAGAAAAAACTCAACCGATTTCGACTGCATTGGGTTCGTTTGGAAGTCGCGAATTGATCAAAGATCAAAATCAAATGTATTATTGCTGATACTTTCGGTCTATCAGAAATGATTTATAATAAGCAGTGCAAGGATTATAGCATACTTTTGTGAATCACCCGGTCTTTTTCAAAAGAATCAAATTGCTTACTATTCGTTAAAAATCACGCTACCTTCAATAATTAAAATCCGAATGATATGTTTAGTGGTTTTGACTATATGTAACTGATTTCTTCAAAGTAGTCATATGTATTGCAAAAAAAATTTAAACTCATTTTAAGCCGATGTCGTTTAGGGGGGTCGATTTCGGATCACCTTACCCCAAGTTAAAATTACTTAGAATGTATTTAATTCATTTTTTTTTCATCTCATGAAGTATTAGTCATTGGAAGCAAAAAAAAACATTTCGTACGAAATATTTACACATGTTTGTTTTCTTCCAAACCTGTATTATTGCCGTTTTCAACGAAGAGTCAATAAAATTACACTGAGGTTCATGGTTACTGACCAAACATTTTCCATTCTATCGTATGGGATATTGTAATCTGGAGTTTATCTTTGGTATAAGTTGTGCTCTTATTATTAAAATGAACAAGTTTTGTTTGAAAAGTGAAAGATCACTTTTCTTGTTTTGAAAGATATTTTTCGTGTTATACTCTATTGAATAAATAAACCTTTCAAATGTTTTTAACGCAGAATAAATATTTCGTGAAGCTACGAATTGACAAATAAGCCATTTTTGATTTAAAAGAATATCAATTTTACTAAGTATAAGTACTCTACCGAAGCTCATAAACCTACAGGTATCACACGAATCCCGATGAAACATTTGCAATATGCCTACTGACTGAAATAGCAATAGGTAACGATTGTGCAGTTCTATCCCAGGAGGCCGCACGTTTTCCAATGCCTTGGGCAAACACTGTTCAGTGCATAAAAATTGGAATTGAAAGAAATGCCAAAAGAGTTTTTTCCTCACCTCACATGCGACTATTTTTGTTGTTGTAATAGCATGATTTACGGCTCTTGGGTCATTATTTGGAAAGTTCGCATAAGCCTTACCGTGGAAAACGAAGGGAAACTTTTCTTGTGCGCCCATCCTTTATCGTATACGTTTAATGTATTACTCACCCAACGAGCAGAGACAAGCAGCGAAAGCGATGATTAATGGGAGAGACCTCTGTGTAATTATTCGATCGGAATACCGTTTGTTTTGTTAAGGCCAAGGTTACGAGTTTAAAGAGTTGTTGTCCTGCATTTATCCAATTCACAAGGTATATGGTGTATGTCGTTGTATGTTTCGAAATAATTACTACTGTGAATTAGATCATCATCAAGACTGTCCCAGAAAGTATGGATGCAGTCATTCGTATTACCGAATTTTACATACTTTCGAAAATATCACCGCAAACAAGAATGAGAGTGACGTTATTCTACTAAAATTTCACGCATTTTAAAACAAACTGATGGAAACAAATAAACGACAACACAAGAGGTGAGAAAAAAGAGTTTACAGATTTCCAAAAAATCCTAAATTTCAACGTTTTTCGACAGCGTCTATACTTTCTGGGACAGCCTTGATGGTGAGCATCGTACATGCATAAAAACAAAGTTGTTTAAGTCATCAATTTTGGTACAAACTTAAGTTGTAATGAAAAATGTTTGATATCATTTGTTATTTGACTTATTTTTTCGCCATGTTGGGTTAGTCGATGCCTTTCATGCAACCCACCTGGGTTCGATTCCCAACCCCGCACATAGGGTCAGAAAATTTTTCTGGCCCGAAGAGGCGAATGACTTTAAGTTTAAAACTTCTATAATCAAAACAAAAAAAAAAAGCATGTTTAGGCATGGCGTATTTTCCATAGATACCTAATAAATATGATAAAATTTGATCCGTAAAAACTTGTAACCGTGCATATATTCGATGGCTCGCCAGAAAAAACTAATCATTTTACTTAGACTGCTATGCATTTTAAATGTAAAAATTTTGAGACTTAAGATTTAGAGATTTTACAAAAGCGACACCATTCTACATTCCCGGAAGAATGCAGAACGATTCGCAATATGTAAAAGCAGAAGTTAATTCGGCACCCCATATTTTAGTAGATGGTCATACAAACTTACTTTGGCTATACTGGTTTCGGTTTCAGGTTCCGGAAGTAGCAGTCTAACATTGTAAAACGAAACTTAAATTGATTTCTCAGAGGTGACTTGAGGTTTGAGAACAGATAATAGTTCGAGTAAGCCGTTGATTTTAACCACGGTAGTGATGCTCATGTGGCTCATGTAAGAAAATTTCACAGCGATTACGGTTTTCAATCGCTTCATTAATGACTAATACTGTTTTTTTTCTGAGTTGAGATATTCCTCCAAAAGTATACTATGCCGATCCCACAAAATTTCGAAACAATCGTGCCGACTTCAGTCTATTGTTGGGTAAGTATTCTGATCTCTGGCGTATAATAATGAATCCGGCCAAACATGCACTCGAAGTGTGCTTGCGTTCGTCTTTTTAGTCCTAAATAAGCATGTGCGTGACCCATCGACAAGAAATCTTTCTCACCCGCTGGATCTTGTTTAGCTAATGTACGATTCAGACAGTCCGTCACCGTCACCGGAACGTTAGCTTCCGTCGAAATTAGTTTGATACTTTCTTTACCGGAACGTCCCTCTTACCCCCTCTCTGGGTACGTGACTGCCAGTGAATCAATTCTTGGTTGGAATAATTCCGCCGGATGCCACACGATTTTCCTGTTTGGTGGACTTATATCACCGTGACAGGTAGACCCCAGTGTTATTCTTAGCCAGTTGAGAACCGCTACCGATACTACACGGCTATCTACAGGCCCGTACCCAGGATTTCATTTCGGGAGGGGCCCGAAGATTAAAAACAAATTTTTACTGAAGATTGCTTATGTACCTAATTCTCGGTGTGCCTTTTACGACTGTTTTTAACATACACTTCAAACTTTTCCACTGGAACATTTCATTACGTTTGCTGTCTTGTTATTTCTGTAACACATATCGGGAGGGACCAGGGTGTTCAGTCACAAGTGGTGACATTCAGTCCTATTATATACATGATTTGGTTATTACTATTGAAACATCATTTGCTTCCGCAATTCTGTGATTATTGTGTAGGAAAAATTATAAACCTACTCGTATTGTGAAATGGGGAAACAGAACTTATATACTAGTTTACTAACTTATTAAGAGAGCGAATCGTTTCAATTGAAGAATGCATCAATTTTTGTCGGAATTTGCTTATAATATTATGTGACATTACATCTAACGATGTCATATTTATAATATTTATGAGTCTGTGTAACTCATTTGTACTAAACCAGGGAGGACGCTTCAGAATCATTTTCAGATTTTTTTTCTGAATCCTTTGAAGCATTTTCTTCCTGGTGGAACTAGAATTTGACCATATTGGCACTGCATAAAGCATAGCTGGTCTGAAAATTTGTGTATAAATTAATAACTTGTTCTTTAGACAGAGCTTCCCAGTTTCCCGGATAAAAAAAGATACGTTCGAAAGCTCGAGTCCTGGATCTACGTTTTTCGTTTTTCGTGAAATTCTTTTCTGCTAGAGGTTTTGTCAGTACTTTCCGATAGCTTTTCGTTGGTAACTGATAAAAGTTAAAAGAAGGATTTTTCAAAGCGGAGTGTAGTCAACAAAGTTGGCACTTCAAATTCAAATACGTTTGAAACTTTGAACCTGTAAGAAACAAATATATCCAAAACACAGTCCAAATGCTTGCTGGGAGTTAAAGTTGTACAATCATGGTAGAAGAAACCTACGTGAAATTCGATTATAAATTCTGCCGGGACTAGAATATTTTACGATGCGAGTAGGACAATCATTGAACCAGAGTCCGAGAAATCGATTCATGTCAAAGAACTTGGATGGTTTGGCAAGCCATTTGTGACTGTGGTAAGGTTTCAAAATCCTTCAGCACAAGTTTCGAGGAATAGTGATATATACATGATTACAAAAACGACTTCTACTCATGATTTGAAGCCACAAGGATCCTATGTGTCCTCTGACCAGATCTTGCGTCTTCCCATTATACGAAATGAACGATAGAATGGTACACCACCGAATGGTGAACTCACCAAATTGCCCGGAATTTCAATCAATTGAATTGAAGAACTTTGGTTATTGATGAAGGCCCATCGTAGGAAATATACAAAACAATTGAACCATTTAATCTAATGAACAACTTTCGCAAGAAGGTGCACCAGCTAGTCTACAATCGCTAGATAGCAAATGTAGAGAACAGTAAAGCTTGCTTCATTCAGAATTGAAACAAACTTTTGCTCATATTGTGACGCTCCTGGTGGACGGATTTGGAAGTTCTTGGCGCCCACGTGTCGGGAATTTTGTCATGATTTTTGACATTCCGCAAATCGACTGTACTTTGTGAACAACCAACATGGTATCCGAAAGAAGGGAAAAAATTGTTCACTAGGCTAGCTAAACAGCTGAAATTGCCCAGAAATACCGTATGGCGCGTTTTCGAACGGTATAAGGAAACATTGACGACGATTCGGAAGCCTCAGGCCAATCATCGGAGTGGAACTGTCGACCGGAAACTGCGTGGTAGGATTAAGAGACAATTAAGAGGAATCCTAATCTGTCGGACCGTGATTTGGCCAGAAAATTCGGTGCTGCTCATAATACCGTGAGGTGAACTCGAAAGGAAGGAATCTAGTCGTATCGAGTTAGCAAACAGCCAAATCGGACCATAAAACAGAATAGTGTGGTCAAAATTCGTGCTCGGAATCTATATGACCAGGTGCTGACCAAGTTCGACGGGTGTCTTCTGATGGACGATGAAACCTATGTCAAGGCTGACTTCGGGCAAATCCCAGGTCAAAAATTTTACTTGGCAACGGCTCGGGGGGATGTTCCAGCCAAATTTAAATTTGTTTTTGCCGACAAATTTGCAAGAAAATTTATGATTTGGCAGGGCATTTGCAGCTGTGGCGAAAAAACGAAAGTTTTCGTTACAAATAAGACAATGACATCGGAACTATACCAAAAAGAGTGTCTCCAAAAACGAATTTTGCCGTTCATTCGATCCCACGACCATCCCGTAATGTTTTGGCCTGATTTGGCAAGCTGTCATTACAGCAAAGTCGTTCAAGAATGGCATGCAGAGAAAGGGGTCCAGTTTGTTCCGCAAAACCTTAACCCACCCAACTGCCCCCAGTTCCGCCCTATTAAGAAATAATGGGCAATCATGAAGAGGAGACTCAAGGCAAAGGGAAACGTTGTCAAAGACATCAATCAGATGACGACCTGGTGGAATAAGATAGTTAAAACGATGAACGAAGAAGGTGTGGGCCGCCTAATGAGCCGTGTTACAGGAAAAATTCGAGAATTCCTTCGATAACGTTACGAATAATTTTATTCGTATTTTTTTCTTAAAAGTATGAAGAAAACGCTACATTTGTATAAAAAAAGATCTTGAATTCAATAATAAATAACTGAAATATAGACAATTGTCTTTGTTCGGTACGAAAGAATACAATTATTGTTGACTTCAGGCAAATTCGACCTTCGATACGAGAACTTGAAGGTTTGCTTAAGGAACAAATGCATCTTGACATTAAACGTATGCATTTACTTTAATGCAATAAGACAAATAATGTTTTTTACATCCAGTTTTATAAAGAGTTGGATGATATTCAATTTGCAAAAGACAACATTCCAGTATATATGGAAGATAGTGCTATATAAGTGCGTGTGCATGATCTTCCCTCAAGCGTCATCGATCCTTATATTCGCAAAACTATGTCCCACTACGGAGAGATTCTCTATATCGAAAAAGAAAAGTGGAAGAACTTTTTTCCCGGTATTCTAAATTTTTTTTTTCATAAATACGTTTATTTCTTAAGGCAGTTTACATAAGTTTTTCTTCGCCGTAGCATCACTTTTACATAATATTCTTATCCTAATTTAATTCTAACATAGTCACAACGTTTTGCATTTATTAAAACATATTCTCTCATTACTTAAATATCATCTTAGGTAACTCGTCATTAATTATGAAATCTACTCGGAAGTATTATTTGAACCAAACGATTAACTTCTATAAATTATAAAATAAGCTGTTATTTTCAGACATTTTGTTAATAATTTCATAAACTGTTTCGAGTTTGTTTGTATCATTACATTATTTTTATTCTAATTTAGCTATTGGTTGAACTCATGGACGCAGCTGGGATCAGAACTAAGTCTTGAAAGGGGCCTTTATTAAATTGAAACTCCAGTTTTCTTTATGAAATGATAAATAAGTTTCATGTATGAAAGGTCACGACAAGCAAGAATGTCTCGAACTGGGATATTGAATAGTCTACCTTGGGTACGCAAAGAATTTATTAGTTGAGATCTGACATCACGATACTCCACGCATGTCCAAACGACATGATCAATATCTCGATAACCTTCGCCACAAGCACAATGATTAGTCTCGGAGAGCCCAATTCGAAGGAGATGTGCATCTAACGTGTAGTGATTGGACATGAGTCTAGACATCACACGAATGAAATCTCTACTCACATCCAGTCCCCTGAACCATGCCTTTGTCGATATTTTCGGAATTGAGTGCATCCACCGACCCAGATCATCTTTATCCCAAGAAGCTTGCCAGCTGGCAAGTGTTCTTTGGCGAGACGAGCTATAGAATTCGTTGAAAGCAATTGGTCTCTCATAAATTTCACCCTCAATAGCACCACGTTTGGCTAAAATATCGGCTCTTTCATTGCCAGGAATGGAGCAATGAGCCGGGACCCAGACTATAGTGATTAGATAATTATTGTTCAATATGTCGTTCAGGCACTGTTTTATTTTGCCCAGGAAAAACGGTTCAGTCTTGCCAGTCATGTTTGAGCGAATGGCTTCAATTGCACTCAGACTATCTGTGAAGAGGAAATAATGGTTTGGAATTAATGTGACGATTACACTCAAACTATATTGAACTGCTGTTAGCTCTGCTATATAAACAGATGCAGGTTCTTGAAGCCTAAATGAGGCCGAAACATTATTGTTGAACATACCAAACCCTGTCGCTTCTTCAATTCGCGATCCGTCCGTTTAAAACATTTTCTCAGAGTCAATATGCCTGAACTTACTTGAAAATATTTTTGGGATTTCCGTCGAACGTAGATGATCCGGGATTCCACGCACTTCGCGCTGCATGGATGTATCGAAAAATAAAGTTGAGTCAGGGACATTTAGGAGGCTGACACGGATAGGAATATATCTTGAAGGGTTGATTTCCTGTGACATATGGTTAAAATATACTGTCATGAATTTTGTTTGAGATCGAAGCTCGACTAGTCGTTCGAAATTATTAATTACCATGGGATTCAGCACCTCACATCTTATTAGCAGGCGTGATGAAAGCTCCCAAAATCGATCTTTTAATGGAAGAACTCCCGCCAGAACTTCAAGACTCATTGTATGTGTCGAATGCATGCACCCTAAAGCAATTCGCAAACAACGATACTGAATTCGCTCCAGTTTGATAATATGAGAGTTTGCAGCGGAACGAAAGCAAACGCATCCATATTCCATCACTGAAAGTATCGTTGTCTGATACAATTTTATTAGATCTTCCGGATGAGCACCCCACCAAGATCCTGTTATTGTTCGAAGAAAATTTACTCTTTGTTGGCATTTTGTTATCAGAAACCTAATGTGTCCTCCCCACGTGCATTTGGAATCGAACCACACCCCGAGGTATTTAAAAGTTAAAACCTGTTGGATCATTCTTCCCATCATATGGAGCTGAAGCTGCGCGGGATCATGCTTTCTTGAAAAGACGACTAACTCTGTTTTCTCCGCAGAGAATTCGATACCAAGATGAACAGCCCAAACGGACAAGTTATCTAAGGTATCTTGCAATGGTTTATGCAGATCAATAGCTTTGGGTCCAGTAACTGAAACCACGCCATCATCTGCCAATTGTCTTAGTGTACATGGGGTTACTAGACAGCTGTCAATGTCATTTACGTAAAAATTATAGAGGAGCGGACTGAGGCATGAGCCTTGCGGGAGACCCATGTAACTATTTCTGAGTGTTGCCAAATCGCCATGTGAAAAATGCATGTGTTTCTCTGACAAAAGGTTGTGCAAATAATTATTTATAACCGCTGGGAGTCCATTTTGGTGAAGCTTGTCTGAAAGAACATCAATGGAAACTGAATCAAATGCTCCTTTAATGTCTAAAAATACAGATGCCATTTGTTGCTTTTGAGCGAAGGCAATTTGGATGTCAGACGAAAGTAATGCAAGGCAATCATTCGTCCCTTTATTTCTACGGAAGCCAAACTGAGTATCTGACAACAAACCGTTCGTCTCGACCCAAGTGTCGAGACGTCGTAGAATAATTTTTTCGAACAATGTTCTGATGCAGGACAACATCGCAATGGGTCTATATGAGTTGTGATTGGAAGCTGGTTTCCCCGGTTTTTGAATGGCGATAACTTTCACTTGTCTCCAGCCAGGTGGAACAATATTTTGCTCAAGAAACTTGTTGAACAATTCCAACAAACGTCTTTTTGCGAGGTTGGGCAGATTCTTCACCAAGTTGAATTTAATTCTGTCCAACCCTGGAGCGTTATTGTTACAAGACAAGAGTGCTATAGAAAATTCCATCATTGAAAATGGGTTATTAATAAAACCATTATTTGGAGGAGATTCCCGTATAATGCTCTGCGTAGGAACAGAATCTGGGCAAACTTTCCTAGCAAAGTCAAATATCCATCGGTTCGAGTATTCATCACTCTCATTGCCCACGGTACGATTCCTCATTCGTCTGGCCGTGTTCCAAAGAGTGCTCATTGAGGTATCTCTTGACAAACCTTCGACAAAATGTCTCCAATAGCTGCATTTTTTGGCTCGAAGTATGCTCTTGTACTTGGTTTCTAAAACCATAAGTTTTTCAAAATTCTGAGGAGTTCCTCCTCCCCGTTTTAGAAACGTCTTGCAAGCATTTTGTTTTGCGAGTTTAGCCTCTGAGCACTCTTTGTCCCACCAGGGGTTGGGAGGCCTTCTGTTAGTCGTTCGCCCAGGAAAGCGTTTAGTTTGGGATTGTTCTGCTGCCTCCAGAATCGAACAAATGAGGAAGTCATATTCTTCAAGTGGAGGGAGCTCTTCCATTGAATTCAAAATACTAGAGATACTACTTTGGTATTTAATCCAGTCGATATTTTTTGTCAAATCATATGGAATACTAGCGGAAGTAGCAATGCAATTGCTACTGCTAATTGAGATGATGATTGGTAAATGATCGCTACCGTGTAAATCAGGCAGTATTTTCCAGGTGCAATCTAGTCGAATTGATGTTGAGCAAAGAGATAGATCTAATGCGCTTGGGCGTGCCGGAGGTCTTGGGATCCGTGTCATGCTACCCATATTTAATACCGTCATGCTAAAATTGTCACAAATGTTTTGTATTAAAGATGATCTGCTATCATTGTAAACGGAACCCCACATAATACCGTGCGAATTTAAATCCCCCAGAATCAATCGTGGTGCAGGAAGGGCTTCAACCATTTCATTAAGCTGTTGCTGTCCAACTTGTGCTTTTGGAGGAATATAAACCGAAGCTATGCAAATATCTTTGCCTTTAATGTTTATTTGGCAAGCAACAACTTCTATACTAGAAGTTGAAGGGATGTTTAATCTATAAAAGGAATAGCATTTCTTAATTCCCAAAAGCACTCCACCATACGGAGAGTCTCTATCGAGACGTATAATGTTAAAATCATTAAAATTTAAAGCTATGTTTGAAGTAAGCCATGTTTCGCATAAAGCAAATACATCACATTTTTGACTATGCAATAATATTTTAAATGAATCAAGTTTTGGCATGATGCTTCGACAATTCCACTGCAGGACAGTGATTGTATCATTTGCGACGGGTGATAAATTATCCATCAAAAGATACAAAACAATGAGACAATTGGCCATTGAGCTGATAACTGCTTCAAAAAGGTTCTAGCTATTGGAAGGAATGCCATTATGAGGGTCTTTAAGGGTTCAGATATATTGAATGCTGAGAAAATCCATTCAACAATTTCCGAAAACTTCAGTAATCCTGTTGGTGGCTGTGAAATGGAGCCCACTGGATTATTATCTTTTTCTGTACTAGATCCTGGATTGGTTTGTGAATTTGACAAACCAGGAGGCACAGTCTTTGGTTTTGACTTTTTTTGTTTAACACGGGGATCTTTTTTTGAAGATGAAATTTTAGGTGTCTTTTTTGGTAATTTGGACTTCTTTCTCTTAACTGACCCTTGGGTAGTGATAAACGAATTACCTTCACTATTTTCGTCAGAGTCAGAGTCCTCTGGTTCCTCTAGATTTGAAAACCCGTTTTCGGTTTCCAAAGGGGGGACATCAATGACCGTTTTAAGCATTTCTGCATATGTGCGCTTAGACCGTGCTTTTAAAGAAAGCTTAATTTTGTCTTTGTGCACTTTAAATGCAGTGCATACTGAAATATCATCATGAGGACTATTCCCACAATAAATACATTTTTCAATTTCCTTGTTGCAATCATTATCTTTATGAGGCCCTTCACACTTAATACATTTTGGTTTATTACTACAGTAAGTAGCTGTGTGGCCGAATTTTTTTCAGTTCGTACAATTCATTACATTTGGAACAAAAAGCCGAACAGGGAGGCGAATTTTATCGACATAGACATGGGACGGCAACGCAGACCCGGCAAATGTCACTCGAAACGAGTCTGATGGGCGATAAACTTTTTTTTCCTCTTCATGAACTACTGAGTACAGTTGTTTGCACTCCAGTATTTTCACACCCTCAAGCATAGAGTTCTTGAAACGACCAACACCATGCTTGAGTAAATCATCTACCGAAAGACTCGCTTCGGTAACAACACCGTCAATTTCGACATCTTTGGAGGGTATGTAAACTTTATACTCTTTATTGAAATGTTCCGAAGAGACAATATCATTCGCGTGTTTCAAATTATTTACCACAACACGAATTTTATCGTTATTTACTTTTATGATCTCTTTGATTGAAGAGTATCGTGATGTCAAACCTTTATTAATTTGAAAAATGTTTAATGGCTTTGATATACGTCTAAAAAAGACTATCCAAGGCCCAGAAGAGCTCTCCTGATATTTTTTCGTTCGTGGGGGTATCGGATTCATGCTAGGATTTACGTCCATGGATTCATCCATTACATTAAAATTTTTAACTAAACTTTAAAATAAAATTTGAAACCAACACTACACAGTACTCAATCAAAAGGAAAAGAAAAAAACTTCTACCTTGAAATTGTTGTCTATCTCCGTTGCACTGCCGTGTAGATCCTCGTTGCTCTAGATGTTCTTGTTGGATGTATCTGGACGTTGATACAATGCTGAAGCTCACTGTAGCGATAGAATATGATGTGATGCTACTGCTACCTGACATCCAGCACCACTCGAATTCCGATTTGCTTTCGTCTTCGCCAGCTGTAACCAGCGCAGGTCACCGGTGTATACCTGCGTGTTGTATGGCAGTGGAAAGACCGAGTTGTCTTGTCTCCTTCTTCCTAGTGCTCCGCACCGATATGCTTCTGCACCGGAGTGCCTTCGCACCGGTGTGCCTTTGCACTCTCCTGCTTCTATGTGCCTTTGCACTCTTCCTCTTCGATGTGCCTTTGCACTCTCCTGCTCAGCACTTGTGGCTGTATATTGCGGCCTGGGTAGAGTTTGGGAAACGCCCTTTGTTGTTTCCTTCACCAGCTTGGCCCAGCACTAGGGCTCTCTTATGCAGCACGACTATACGTTTTAACGGCTGCTGCCAACAGGTTTCTACCTGTAGTTCAACCGTTGTCGTATTTAACGCGTGTAAACCAACCAGCGTTATTAAACTGTACGCTTCTATACACAACCTTCTCGGTTGAACGGCTATTACTGAATGAGGTATTCTAAATGGCGTACGTTTGTTACGCAAATCACTTGTTACCTATGACAATCAAATGGCCACATGTCAATATTGCCAAAAAGCTGTTCATTACGGTAAGCCATGTGATAACCTGGACAAGGAGACAACCACACCAAAGGACAACGGTGCTTCCTTTACACCAACCCCAAGCAACCCCAGTACACCTGTGACAGTCACCAATAACAGTGAAGTATCCCCCTCAACGAAACCATCCAATGTAACCCCTATAGAACAAAGTACACCAGCTGCAGTTAACAGCTTACCATCCAACCAACCAGCAACTGCAAACAATGTACAACAAGGCGCATCTACAGCAACTAGCAACGGAATCAACAACAATACCACGGCAATGGCAATGACGAGACGAACCACGAACAAACTGCCTCTCAATCCTCGCAGGAGGGAAATGGAAGCTCCTCTCCCCCTAGAAAAAGGGTGACAACGAGATCCAATATAAAAGAATTTTCAGCTGAAAAATTAACTCAGCTCAATCGGCCACGGATTGTACGCAAATAGGCCTGAATAAAAATATCTTTTTTAAAAAAAAACTTCCGTTTTGATAGATGATGGGCATTACATATCCGTGCAGTTATTATACTGTTCATTAGTAAACGTGTCTGCTTTCGTTTAAATGCATTTCATCATTTGTATGCCAAGTAATTAATACGATAATTAGGCTTTCTCAATTGACACGAGATTTCACTTTACTAATGCTTTTAACCAATCGGTAATTGAAAAATTAATGAAAGAAAACATGACCATGGGTGCAATTACGATTGAAACAGGATCTTAGTGTAAGCACGAACAGCATGCTTGGGATCGAATTGATATGCTTTAATATCCGTTTAGTAAGGGCTTTCAACACCCCAGCTATTGACGAAATAATCGGTCACGATATCAAACTCAATCATGGGACCAAAAAATGAAAGTGATAATCGGTATTTACTGCTGATTCATCAGCATTCCAAAAAAAACGAGTAAATTGCTTTCCTAGTTCGTGTATGCCATACTGACAGTCGATAACTAACTTACCTATTTTACCCAAGAGCCGTCTGGCGACCTGAAGCAAGTTCTGGCATTGATATCGTACTCGCTTTTCTTCGAATAACTCAAAGGCGGTTAGCAGGTGTCCAAGCACGTATCTGTAATTAAAGCAAATGGTAAATTATATAAACACGATGTCAGTTTGTTCAGTTTACATTGTTCAAAACACAGCAGGTTGTGAATATAATTTTGGTTATCAAGGGAGGGATGTTGCTGGATTGCTACCGACCATTTCATCATACCATTGCGGTAAAAATGTGTACATCAACAAGTGAACGTCAGAACATAAATAATGCTAGCGGTGAATGATGATGAATTGGCACACGAATAACGAACCTACTTGCGTCACATTATTAATCATCAATCAGGCCGTATTGTCAAAATGTTCATGGATGGCGTACAGGTTGGTGATATTGGAACGAAAAGTTTGCGCTAGGATCACCAGAAGAATCCCAACATAGTATGTCTATTTACTAGAATCTATAGAACAGAAAACTGTTGGTGTTTAGAAGACGAATGAAATATGATGATAATTAATGTTTCGGAAGAGGATTATGTTATTAAGGATGAAAAATTTGTACAGCATCGTCGTTTGTTTGCGCTTGAATAAAATGCAAAAACAAGTCAGATGGGAACAAGCGACTAATTTTCAATCCTAATATTAATCCTAATCTTACACAAAACATAGGAAAAACCTGTTTTATTACACCCTGTGGTGTAATGACACCTTCCTCGCTACCATTTTTTCGCATTCAATTATTTTGATAGCTATTTCCGCTATTTTCGGAATCGGAAGCCGGGACGAGTATAGCCGAGATCAGCTTGTATGGTCATCAACTAAGTAGACTTAAAAATTGGAGTAATTTAACAGATTTGCTACTTTTTCGCACGACTTATAATTTTCAACTATCCTCACCCTTGTAATTTCGGAACTGGAAGTCGGACCGGAATAAGGTTTAACAATAGCCTATGAGAACATAAAATGTTTTATGGGAAAGTCGGTTTAGTAATCTTTGATAAATCAAACTTAGTTTGCCTTAGGAATATTCGAGCACTGTTCCCGGGATTTCCGCAACCGTACAGCAGGGATCGATATAGCACAGGGGGAACCGTAGATTCGCGAGTCACATACGGGTTTTCGGATGAAAGGCTACGACAAGGGACAGATTCAAAGCGAATTTTGAATTTTCGCGGATTAAGTATGTTCGATTTTTGATCATTTGGTGGCGTTATGTTCATGACTATTATTTATACTGACAATTCCGGCTATTTTGAATCTCCAGTCAGTTTTTGCCAACTATTGTGCGTGGATGTGTTTCAGCTTCGATTTTCGCCTATTCCAAAAAAAAACATCAAATTATTTGTATTAAATTTTGTGTGAAGAACAACAACGTCCCGGTTTGGCGGTTCAATGCATAGGTACTGGTCTTTAAATTTAATGTTGCAAACTTTTTACTTTAAATGAAGTAAAAAGTTTGCAACAACAAGAAAATCTTTGTGGATCCAGTGTTGGGAAAATATCAAAATTTTGAAAATCGCGACTGAAATTTTTCACAAGTGATTTTTAGACAAGAAAATTATCAATCAGAAAACTCACTGCAGAAAAGTTCAGTACTGATTTTTTGACAACGCGATTCTCACTGAAACTGATTTCGTATGGCGAAATATCAGTTGTGAAAAGTTCACTAGCGAACAGTTTGCTTGATGATATCCAAGAAAAATGAACATTGAATATATCTGATGTGATTATCGAACAGAAGATTTTTGAGAAATTAATTTTTATAGCTGTTGTATCTCAACCCTTTGCAGAATACATGATCAATAGTAGTGATGTATTTGAAATTTATTCAGCACTGCATCATTAATAAAAGCAGTAACCTTCGGTCTGACTGATGGGTCTGGCCAGACCTCTATTCATTTACGTGTATTTTTACGCATTTCGGTGTAAATTGGAAGTGTATTCAGGTTCATTTCTATACAAACCAGGTATATTTCGTTTCTAACATTTCTTACTTGTCATGGTATATGATTTTCTGAAATCTTGTAAAAGTAAAGATATTACACGGAAAAATGGGAATAATAAAACCAATAAGGTTTTTGAGTGGTTTTTAATTTTTATTTTATAGAAACGTATATTGAATTTACAAAAAGAAATTTTTCACGAAATATGATCTGAACATTTTTGTGAGTTTGTCGATTGAGTATTCATGTGAACAAAACATATGTATTGTACCTTTGAATGCTGTTGGTAAATTTGAGATGAACAACTTGAAGCAATAGAAACGAGTTTTTCGGTGATTTTTCTCTGCTTCATGTAAACGTATCTTGCAGTCTCTCTTGCATATACGTGTTTCGGTACCGACGCTTGTACGATTAGGCACATCATTCAATGGAATGTTGATTGGTTTAACGAAAAAAGTTTCAATAGACGAACGAACGACAAAATGTTCGATTATATGAACATTATTCATTCGGTTTTCAATGTTCGGCAATTGTGGGTAATTTGGTGGATTCATGTCTTTTGGGACGAAAGTGACATTTTTGGTAGTATACCATTCTACCGTCGATTTCAGGTAGCAAGATCTTGCCAGAAGACAACAGGATCCTTGTGGCTTCGAATCATGGGTAGAAGTCGTTTTTGTAAACATTCCTTGATGTATATTTCGCTGTTCATTAAAGCATTGGTGATGAAGGGCTTCGAAATCTTACCGCAGCTACAAATTGCTTGCCAGACCATAGCTGCCTTACCCAATTTTTCGACTTCAATCGATGTCTCGGACTGGTTTAGCACTTGCCCTTCTCGCACCGTGTAATATTGTGGTCCCGGCAAGGATTTGTAATCGAGTTTCACGTAGGTTTCGTCGTCCATGATTATGCAGTTCTAATTTCCAGCAAGAATCGTATTGTACAGCTTTCGAACCCTCGGCCTGATCGATGCTTCTTGTTTCGGACTACATTTTGGTTGTTTCTGCTTCTTATAGGTTCGAAGATTCAAACGTTCTTTAGCACGACGAACATTCGACTTCGAAGTGCCCACTTTTTTGGCCACATCCCGAACTGAAACCTTCCTTCTTGAACGCCTTCAGTATACGTTTATCCAACTGAGGGTTAGCAGGACCGTTTTTTCGATCCGTTTTCGGTTTATCCTCAAAGGTGTTATCCTCACCGAACTTCCTGATTGCATTTCGCACGGCTTTTTCACTTACTGCTTCCATTTTTACTATCTTTCTCAGTGACAGTCCGCGTTCTGTGCACCATTTGTACACAATTGTTCGACGTTGTCCTGCTGAAAGTCCACGCATTTCGAAACAAACTAATGAAAACGAATAAACAACTGCACAAGTGGTTAGAGAAGAGTGTAAACAAAAGGACGCAGCCATAAAAATTGACAGATTCTGAACCATTGCGAAATGACAGCGGTTTTTGGTTGCGTACATACTTTCTGGGACAGTCTTTAATATTAGGAAATAATTACAATAAAATATTACAATAAAATTTCCATTTTTTTTTTCGAATTAAATGGTGTTCAAAATTTTATTCTAGTGATTTTTGGAAGTAAGAACCTCCAGTTACTAATATATCAAGTGCGTTTAAGAAGTATTTATGATAATATTTATAGCAAAAGTGTTTTTGCAAACTTCCGCTAGTAACTAGGGATTGCTGTTCACGACAAGCGCCACCGGTGATTTGTTTGATGTCTGTTATTAAGTAACGTTGGACTTCATCACTCATTAATTTATATAAAAAAGTATCAATGTGAACAATCAAATAAATAGAAGCATAAATAATATGTTTAATGGCACTTGTGTCCTATGCGTTCTACTTTCATTCGTAAACTGAGACGCAGATATGATGAATCTAACAGCCAATGCTAACAGAACACTCACAAAATACATACACAGACGTATGTGTGTTTCTGTACCATTTCCTCATGTCAAGTGTTCGTTTACACACTATGTTCAGCAGTGAATGGACAAAGAATACTAATAATGGAATAGAAAGAGCTTAAAATCAAAATAATGACAAACATACGCTTGTATGTTTATGAATGAACACTTGTATATGGAAGTTAGCATGGAGAAATACAACAAAACATTTAAAAAAATAATAAACATATGTTATATCCTATGTCTTTCTATACAAAATGTATGGCGTCCAGCCAAATACCATCAGTCAGACCGAAGGAAATGTTTCAAACCTGCCGCTTTTCGTCCTTGTCGAGGACTCTGTCTATATTGCAAATTGCAAAGATTAATAGCTAATAAAATTTTAGGAAGCTACCTGAAACCTCAAATCGATTGATAAATTATAAATATGTAAAATTGATGGTAAAAAAACGAAAAAGGTCTGGCTGGGCCCATCAATCAGACGGGGGGTTAATAAAAATAATCCCTAAGCATGTTATGCAGCTGATTAAAAATATTAGCCATGCCATTTAGCTTGAATAACGTACGCAGAAGTAACAGGAGCGCAGACTACTACTATGCCAATTCATACGCGCCATTGCTGACAACGCTGCGCTCCTATTATTTCAATGAATCAAATTCGTGCTAAATATGCTAAAATTTTATTCGGTTTTATTTTCTTCTAAATTGTACAGTGTAATCAGTTAACTGGAATTAAAACAGTCTTTCGTCACTACAATCACTATCTGGAATGTGGCAAAAATATGTTTGTTCATATTAACCATCCTACGTGCATCGAAAATATTGCAGTAATTATTTCTCAGTTGCATTCAGTTGCGAATTCATTCAGTAGAGATTTTTTTAATGATGAAAATATCATAATTAAATCTTGCACGAATCACTTCGGTGTCGAAATGAAGCGTAGTGGCATCTCTGCACAGAAGTAGCATCGGAGACTCTACTCCCTTTCGATTATCTCTTTAGCGATGTTTTTTTGGGAGAAAATTCGTCATCAAGTTTCGCTAACACAAAAAAATCACTTGAACTTCGAGGTTCAGAGTTATGTGGATGCTTGTTTCATGAATGAAAATATCGGAAGTGATTTTTTCAGTCACTGAGTGTTTTTTAGAAAATCACTTGAGCTGATTTTTTCACGAATGATAGTGAAATGAACTTTTTCTGATCATGATTTTTCCAACACTGATCCTTACAAATATGGATATTTTGTAAATTAATATTTTTGACTTTTCCGTGTTGAAAGTTTACCGATCCCTGGTATAGCCAAAATCGGTTTGTTCAGCCAACCAACTAACAAGACCTCACCCAACAATTCCTACATAATTGAGTGTATATTTTTTCATACTTGTATATTTATTTGATTGCTAAAATAATTCATCTGACAAATAATAGTCTTGATGAATAACACAAGGTACAAACGGTCAATTTATAAGAGAAAAACACTTGATAATTTCTGTGTAAACTTATGCGATGGTTCACCAAATTCGTACAGATGGTCAACTGTTGGTAAATGTTGGAGTACATGCTGTTATTGGTTTATGGCATCCGAATGTAGTACGACGGAAACTAGGATGAAGTGAACTAGTCGAGCGTAGACATCGTTGAGAAACACGAAAGTCGAAAAGAGATAAGATCTTTGGAGAGTCTATATCGCCGTTGTTGGGTCTTTCTACGACACTGAACGTAATAATGTCTTGGAAGAATATCGTTAACATGTAAGTATAATATTGATTTACATCATAATTCTACGCAAACTATTGATGGAGACGATGTGTCTAGCTGTGAATGAAATATATTACGTACCTGAAGGTGTCCTCGATGTAGAACTGATATCTGGATCGGGAAGTACTGTCGCCGGCGATGCAAACGAACAAGGCTATCTGTTGCTGTTGCAGGCTGGAACGGTTACTGCTGTTACTGCCGTTGTGGTTTTGTTGGTGATGCTGTATATTACTGCCATCTAGTGACGACCGCGTCGATAACGAGGCCGTCGAGCAAGTCGATGTCGATGATATCTGAGTCTGAAGTTTACTGACGCGAGGACTCTTAATGTCATAGACTAGAGTATTGTGTTTGTTGCCTACTACCTGAAATACAAGCAGAAATGAGTTGAGTTTAGTAATTTAGAACTTGACATGATTTTCTCCAACTAAAAAGTCTCGGTCGAAAAAAAAACCTTTTCAGTTATTTACATTTGGAGAGAATTACAAAAATCTTTAAAAAAAAATATTGGCCATTGTGTTCAAACAGACTTCGCAGCCGCATCTTAACGTAGCCGTATCTATTGCTACACCCTTATTGACACTGAGAATCCTTCCAGGCTGGGGCAACATACGACAACTGCCATGTAATTCCTGCGCCAAATCAAAAAATGTTCTGCAAATAATAGAAACTTCACGTCTGCTCAGCGGTTTATGTTGAACTACTAAATGGCATAACAGTTCAATAGTAACTGTTATATAATGACGTGTCGAAGACGAAATTTGAAGAAAATTATAATTTTGTTTTAATTTAAATTGTAAATCAGCTCTTAATAACGGTCTAATATTTCAAACGGATCCGGATGAAATTTAGGAATTTCAAAGACGAGCAGAAGACCTTTCATTTGAATACAAGTATGTGAATATCGGTCCAGCCATCTCCAATATATCGAAGCAAGTTCCACTTTGGTGACATTGGCTACTATTTACAGTATTCTCGGAACAGGAATCCGAGGAAAAATATCGGCAAAATAAGTTCAACAGTTGCACTTTTTCTGTACCATTTAATTCCACTATTTCACTGTCACGTTATTACACTTTCACAAAGTCACTATACTTTAATGAAGCATAACAAACGTTACAATACAGATACGCGTATTTCGGAATGTTACTTACATCCTTCTTCAGTGTATCGGTTTTATAAGTTTGTTGTGTTGTGAAGAAGGATGTAAGTAACATTCCGAAATACGCGTATCTGTATTGTAACGTTTGTTATGCTTCATTAAAGTATAGTGACTTTGTGAAAGTGTAATAACGTGACAATGAAATAGTGGAATTAAATGGTACAGAAAAAGTGCAACTGTTGAATACATTCCACTAACAGCTCCAGGTGAAAAATAGTAAAATAAGTTCGTTTGGTCAGTAACTAACATGACGTGCAAAATGGAACAGTTTTGAGTTCCATTTGAAAAATTCAACGTTCTGATTTTTTCGCCACTTTCTCCGGAACTACACTACGTCCGGAACCGAAATCATGGAACCTGCGCAGCCGAAGTTGGTTTGTATGACCAACTAACATGACCAGCAACAGTTTTGTATTTCATATAGATTTTTTACCACTTTTGTATCGTCGTTCTAAATGACGTTTTGGCCAGCAACTATCATGGCCTACAACTAACATGGCCTATAAATTGGAATAGTTTGAACCCAGTTTACTCAGAGATTTTTTACGGTTTATGTAACGGCTTTGAAATTTCAAATACACTTCATCCTTCAATTCCGGAACCGGAAGCTGGATCAAGATAAATTTCAATAGTAGCCTATGAGAACATAAAACCTTTCATTTGAGTCTTAGTTGATGGAAATCGGTCCAGCCATCCACAAACGTAAAGGTTAAGGTAAAAGGTAAAAGGTAAAAGATAACAGGTAAAAGGTAAAAGGTAAAAGGTAAAAGGTAAAAGATAAAAGGTAGAAGGTAAATGGTAAAAGGTAAAAGGTAAAAGGTAAAAGGTAAAAGGTAAAAGGTAAAAGGTAAAAGGTAAAAGGTAAAAGGTAAAAGGTAAAAGGTAAAAGGTAAAAGGTAAAAGGTAAAAGGTAAAAGGTAAAAGGTAAAAGGTAAAAGGTAAAAGGTAAAAGGTAAAAGGTAAAAGGTAAAAGGTAAAAGGTAAAAGGTAAAAGGTAAAAGGTAAAAGGTAAAAGGTAAAAGGTAAAAGGTAAAAGGTAAAAGGTAAAAGGTAGAAGGTAAAAGGTAAAAGGTAAAAGGTAAAAGGTAAAAGGTAAAAGGTAAAAGGTAAAAGGTAAAAGGTAAAAGGTAAAAGGTAAAAGGTAAAAGGTAAAAGGTAAAAGGTAAAAGGTAAAAGGTAAAAGGTAAAAGGTAAAAGGTAAAAGGTAAAAGGTAAAAGGTAAAAGGTAAAAGGTAAAAGGTAAAAGGTAAAAGGTAAAAGGTAAAAGGTAAAAGGTACAAGGTAAAAGTTAAAAGTTAAAAGGTAAAAGGTAAAAGGTAAAGATAAAGGTAAAGGTAAAAGTTAAGGTAAAAGGTAAAGATAAAGGTAAAGGTAAAGGTAAAAGTTAAGGTAAAGGTGAAGGTAAAGGTAATAAAACGAAAGATGTGAACCTGTATAAAATGATGTGAGTGATCTGCAGCCGCCTACAAATAAGTTTAAATATTTTCAGTGATTATCTGTCAAAGTGGAAAATTAAACCAAATGCAGCAAAAACGCAAATAATTATCTTTCCTCATAAGCCAAGAGCTTCTTTTCTTAAACCAAACAATAATCACATTATCAAATTGAATAACTTGGAATTGACATGGTCTGATCAAGCAAAATACTTAGGTTTAACGTATGACAAAAAACTCACTTTCAAGGATTACATTGAAGGAATCCAGGCAAAGTGTAATAAATATATTAAATGTTTATATCCTCTTATAAACAGAAATTCTAAGCTCTGTCTAAAAAACAAATTATTAATTTATAAACAAATTTTCAGACCAGCCATGCTTTATGCAGTACCAATTTGGTCGAGTTGTTGTTCCACCAGGAAGAAAACGCTTCAAAGGATTCAGAATAAAATTCTGAAAATGATTTTGAAGCGTGCTCCCTGGTTCAGTACAGATGAGTTACACAGACTCACAAATATAGAACCATTAGATGTAATATCACAGAACATTATAAGCAAATTCCGACAAAAATCAAATGAATCGATTCGCTCTCTGTATTAGTTAGTAATTTAGTATATAAGTTTCTTTTCCCCGTTACACGATACAAGTAGGTTCCCAATTTTCCCTACACAAAAATCACAGAGTTGCGCAGCCCAATTCCGGTAACAAAAATAAATTTTTCAGGCAAACATTGAGACATTCGAAATTGCTCCTCATATTGCCATCCGGTATTCCAAACGAGTTTCTAATATCCTTAAAAAATCGACGGTAGTGAAGTAGCTCATTTTTTTCTTGCCAGCGGCATCACTCTTTCTTTTTCCAATAATATTGCAATACTTTTGTTGTATTTTATCTCTGAAAGAAATGTTTTTCTGAATTTCTTCCGCAAAAATGATGAAGAGAAAATTATTCTCTTTTCCTTTTTCAAGTGTCAAAAAGTTTATTTTTGAGCTTGATGAGATTTCCAAAACAAGAAATTAGGCGAAATCTCTCTGCAATTTTCTTTTCTTTTAACGAATTTTTGACCGGAACTCAGTTGTTGAATTTAAAAAGCTTGAAAGCGAACAATTAGATTTGCTGGACAATTCGGTAATCAGAGTTGCATGGAGCTCTTCGTCGTTGCAGAGCAGTTGAAGTAGCTCACGGCTTTCATAATTCGGTAAATGATGAGAACTATTCCATGGCAACTGCACAGTGCGGAATTACCAAATCTGCGCCGTATTGTTTCCTTCCTGATTTCCACCATTCCATATCAGCGAGGATAGTAGCTTATATTATCCTCGACAGCAAGGCTTCCTCGTTATGACAGCGTGATGTGAGCTAACTTTTGTGGGCTTAAGCTGCTTGAATTCGATAGCAACGGTATTATCGATTCAGTGTTGCACTTCATTCGGGTAGAATCACAATGAGACTATTCCTATTTGTAACGTTCCTGATGGAGCATCACGATTTGATTTCGATTGATCGAGTGCTAACTATACCGAAAACAGATAAACTGTTTAAGCTCTATTTTTTATACGTGTCGCGAGATATGGGTATATTATTAAACGTAATATATGAAACACTAAAACTCGTGACACATTTTTCATAATTTTACCGAATTGAAAAAATAATCGGCAGTTAAATATCAATTCGGTAGCTAAACATCAAAACGCTGATTACATTTTTATACAAAAATACATCATTTTTCGATGAAACAGAAGTCAATCAAACGCTTCGTTGCCCTCGGCGTCACTTGTCCCTCTCGGCGAAGAATCCGCTGAAATGACGCATTGAAGTGTAAAAATATTGACAGCATATTGAACTCTAGCCAACCGTGAGACGATGATACATGTCTTATAATGTTTTGGACGACCGAAAATAACATCACCTCGCCCAGTTGCTATTTCGTTGGAGCACGTTGGACGTGTGCCGAACTCATTGTACCTGAGATCTGCCGACCGGTGTAGGAAAAATCGAACCACCATCCATTAGTCTGTGACCAACGGATAACACCGAGGGAAAGAGTACGATTGGAAATTCCTGGGTTGTGGTTATTATCTCGTCCAGCATTTTCCAGTTCACTGAGCTTAATCTTCGGAGCAAATGATAGCTTTGTTATTAGATGGTGCACAGAGAACAGTAAAATTTCAATGTGGAACCATTTTTAAAAGCTATGATCGTATGATTCAATGAGCGTACCGTTTTGGTTAGTATCTTTTTGTGCCACATTTTAGCCCTCTGAACCATATGATACCGTAATCGAAAAACAGTTTGGTTTTTTAAATTTCTTCGCGTCCCACCGCCTTCTGCTCATCGGTGCTTTAGCAGGCCCAATTGAACTGCCATTGGCACCTAGCAGTTCAATTCAAACCGCTAAGCAGATGAAAAACTTTATGTAATACTTTTAAAATATTTAACCGAGGTTGGAGCTATCAGATAGGGCTCCAACGCAAACGAGTGAATGATTAGTCGCCGAAGAATGTGAACTCGAAATGAACAAAAATTATTTTATTGTTTGTACGAGGCATAATCGATAAAATAAACAATTTAAAAACAAAGGATTGTAATAAAAAATGACTTTATTGGTTTTCAAAGTGTTCTCCATGAAGATCGAGACATTTTCGCATCGAACCTATTTTTAAGGCACCTTCCCTACTCCGAAATCGCACGAAAGTTCTCCAGAGATGTTTCCATTTTCCTGCCAATTTTTTTGAAATTCACTATAAATAGCACAAGTAGACTCGAGTGAAAAAGTGTTTAAAGCATACATCCTATTTAAAGCACTCTACCATACGATGCTGATGTCAGATTGGAGGAACTAAAATACGGTTTGATATATCTCTAAACTTATAGAACAAAACCCTCGTATTACTGAACTATAACACAAGAGGGTTTGTTCCAACAGAATACGTCAAATTAAATTAATGAAGTTAATTTTACGTTTATTTGTAACAAATTAACATTTATTTGCAACAAATCAGTTATCGAAAACTTATGAGACAATTTTGTAGAAAAAGTATTAAATCTTATGTTTCATCCAGGACTTTATGTTTTGCATATACCTGTAAATCAGGTCAGGCTCATTTCGCCGAATGACATTTCGTCGAAAGGGTCATTTCGCCGAAAGAGTCATTTCACCTAATTGTGTTACTCCCGTTTCGTTGACTTACAATCGTACTTCTGAAATAACTCAAGCAAATTTGTTGACTTTATTAGTTGCTAAGTATCAAAGAATTTGCTTTAGTGTATCTGCCCGGCAAACTGGCAAACGTTTTTTCCGATTACTAAAAGCAAATGAAAAAATATCTTATGCGGCTTTGC
This sequence comes from Malaya genurostris, assembly GCF_030247185.1. Lineage (NCBI taxonomy): Eukaryota > Metazoa > Arthropoda > Insecta > Diptera > Culicidae > Malaya > Malaya genurostris. Next base: position 217,871,934 of record NC_080571.1, on the reverse strand, counting down.
CACATCGTTTTGTTCGATGTGTCTAATTGAAGCAAAGAAACCTAACTCTGGGTAGACCGGGCAAACGAGGCGATTACAGGTTTATATGCGAGAGGCCGCCGCTTCCGACGGCGGGTCGACGGTCAACTCAGCCGGCGTCGCCCCGGCGGCTTTGTGCAGCCGAGCCATCTTGGCTTCGGTTATGTGGCTGCGGCACTTCGATTATGCAGGAGACAAAAAATTAAATAGATAGTTTTGATGAATAGACAGAACTTGCAGTTTTTCAATTAATAATGTGATGTATTCGTGATAACAAGTCGAAAATGGATCGAAAAGAAAATTACATTGCATTGTTTTTGAATAATAAATCGGTTCTCTGCAGTTTATTTTTGAATACCTGTTTGTCACAATTTACAGTTTCTGAGTAACTACGATTTGAATAGTATGCAAAAATATATCCGCTCTCTTGAAAAATCAATTTGGAATTTATTGGAATTTGGTCTTTTCATCCGAGCAAAACAAATGGTTTGCCATACTAAAAACGTGTGCAAAGTCCCCTAAAATTGGAGTGAATGAAGCTATCCATTTCTGGAACTGTTCCAAAGTAAAACTCCTGCAATTGTTGTCATGGGAGCAACAAATGAGAGGATCTTTTCCTTGCCACAAGTCCTCTAGGCCTTGGTCTGTCTGAAAAAATAATGGATAGTTCTTCCAAGTTTTCGTTAAAAATTAGTCTATGAACTTTAAGTTCTACAAGGAAGCGAAAATACCGAAATTTCATGAATATTTACTCGCAGCTACTATCTGAATGATAATGGGGTTACGTAAAATGAAACGAAACGAATGAAATACATCAAAGTACTTTTGTCGAGAATACGACTTATGTTACTATACTATGGGGCGCCTTCTCAAAATTTACCCTGTACAATAATGGGTAGAAATTGATCGCGAACATCTTTTGTTGTATTTAACGCAGCAACATATGTTTTTCTCCATATCATCGAAAACATGGTCAGCAATTTATGATAAAATTTTCAGTAGTATGAGATAACGACAACTAACTCAAAATTGAAAGTTTTTCTTAAATGTTTGATATCAATGACTATTAAGGTGAAATTCAGTGCCAAAGTAATGCGCGCAAAGTTCCAACCGCACGAATTGAACGAACCATCGCACAAACCATATCGCGCAAAACCGACACAGAAATACGGAATATTTTTAGTGGTTGAGTGCAGTGCGCTTACGACATGTTTTGGTCGCTAGTAAAAGAGGCACTAACAATGTATGCTTTTAAATAACGCTCGCATCCGTACTGTATTTCACAGTATTGTACTGTATTTTTTACCCAAATACTGCGTCCTGTTTTTTACCCTTAAATGTACTGTATTTAGATTTGTACTGTATTTTCTTATTAAAATGTACTGTGTTTTTTTAAGATTAACACAAAATTTTAAATCTTTAACGTATCTAATTTCGATTCGGCGCAATACAAAACGTCAAAAAAGAACTGTGACAACATGTAGTGAATATAAATAGGGAAGACCGGGCCAGAAATGTCCAGCAATTCCACATGCGTGAATTGTTTCACTGAGCCTGACAGTGAATTATATTATGAGTGAAACGTTTTTTATTCACAACTCAAAGGCAATCGCTAACGCCACTTAACGGTTCAACATACACCGCTAAGTAGACGTAAAGGGAATATTTACAAAACACTTATTGTATCGAAATATCATGTCTTTACTAACGTGCCGATAGAAAACGATACTAAGTGACGACATTCTGGCCGTCAACATGTCGTAGTTATTTAGGCGTTTTGGAACGACATTGGTTGCCTTCGGTTCATCAGTGCGTCAGGAGTTTATGTTGAACCCCTAATACCACCTAACGGTTCAACATAAACCGCTAAGCAAGAACCCCTAAATAACAAGTCATTTTAAGATTAAATCAAAAGTAGCCATTTTCGCCCCGGTCCCTACAAGTAAACAGTAAATGGATTTATCTCCTTCTCTTCTTTTCATCATGGTTTTTCATTATTCATTTTTGTTCAGAACGCGTCACAACAATTTCGGTAAAAACAAATTTTTTTTCCACCGAAGAATACAATAAATAACAATCATCATCAAATATATCCGTTTCTTAAGAAAAATAACTGAATTTTCGTGCGAAGAAAAGGTCGATGATTAATTCGTGCGCATTTTTTAGTTTATATTGAACTTGAAAATACCTTAAAAAGGGAAATAAAAAGAAAAAACTATTGAGATTATGAAAATAAGTCATCTAATAATAATTTTCTTCTGTTTTTTATTAACTATTGCTAGGTAAAATGGGTACTGCAAAATATACTATTTTTTCAAAACCGATGTACTGTACTTTTTAATTTTTACGCAAAATGCATTGTTTTTTGTCAAAAAAATATACGAGCGTTACTTATAAACCATGAGTATTTTTATTTGACTAATATGACGATTATGTGGTTATTGTCAATTTAGTCATCCAATTTATAATTAAAATGCTCTTATGATTGATTTTCTCATCTATCGCTACATTCTTCATTCTTTGTTACAGATCAAAACCTTTGGCATGATTACTCCAACTATGTGTCAATTTATAAAAGAACTGAACAATATTCCAACTAGTAGTTTTTTATATGGAATTACAATGCTCACTAAATTCGAAATATTTCCACGAGCTCATGTTTAAATGAGAGATCTTACGATTCCACAGAAAGCCAGGTATAAATAAACGACATTAAAAAAAAACCACAGAAACGCATAGAATTTTATTCAGATACGACTTCCGGTTACAGAATTACAGGGTGGAGTGTTCATGAAATTGTAGCCCATTATTTAGAGTGAAGTTGCATAAAATGAAAAAAATCTTCTAAATTTGGCTAAAAACGCTGAACGAAGCGTTTCCAGATATACCGGTTCCCAGTTTCCGGTTCTGGTAGTACTGAAAATAGGGTGTTTGTTGTCTGATGAACAGAGAAGATGTTTGGATATGGGATACCGGTCGTGAGGCGGCTAGGATTTAGACCACGTTCGATATACGCTTAACCATACCCAGTCGTGTGTTGGAGTTGTGTCTATCACAAGGCTTAGGGTGGCGAAATATTCATATCGTTTTCGTTTATTGATCAGAGCAGCCCGAGAGCTGACCCAGAGCCACCCAAACAACTTTTGATATGTTAGTTTTAGCAACTTGGGGTCGCTCTAGATCGGACTCCAATCGGGTAGTTTCGCTCTGAAAATTTTCTCGGGTCGCACTACGCATCCACGCGAGTTTGTTATTTTTTTCTTTTTTTTATGAGTTCTTGTTTAGGGCGCGTATCACGTGTTCGTTTTACTCGGAGTCAGAGTCGCCCGCGTATAGGTTCAAACACGAAAACGGTATTAGACTCAAATGAAAGGTCTTACGGTTTCATAGCCTGCTATTGACTTTGTTCGGATCCGACTTCCTTTTTCGGAACAACAGGTTGAAGATTTCAAACTGTTATTTAGAGCGACCATGCAAAAAACTGAAGAATTTACCTAAACTTGGCTCAAAACTGTTTACAAAGTGAAAAGGTTAGGCAAGTTTATGCTATAATAAACCTTCTTGTTCCTATTCGAGATTCAAAACAAATCTTTTGGTAGTATTTATGGAAATATTAGTAGAGCTGTGCGCCGATCAAAAATGTCAACATCGGCGGCTGAAACGTCTTTTTGACCAGCGGCGGCGGCGAATCGGCGTGACGCTGTTTCCTGAAAACATCGGCGGCGGAGGCGGCGCGATTCGGCGTAATCAATTATAAACATTTTAAAAATTTTAATATTGATTCACACAGGACAATTTCTCTATCTTATTGTTTTGTCGACCTACAATCAAAGATCCTAATGTTTATGTGATCCATTAAAGCCAACGTAGTGAATAGAGATGGTAAATGGTTTCGAATGCATCGAATTAGAAGAGAAATTGAGATGAGTATAAGTGCGATTATTTGGAGATGGTTGACTATTGTTTAAATAAATATTTCATTCATATACAAAGGGTTTTTTTTATTATGAGCAAGGAATATGAAGTTTTATTCGGAACTATTTATCAAATCGCTTTTTACATAGTTGATAATTATCATGTATAAAAATCGTTTTATCAACTCAAAAAATAAGTATATCTTTTTCGTACGTATGAAATTAACATAAAATCGATTTGGCGCTCAAATTCATTCAGATATCAAAAATAATATCAAATTAACAAATTCAAATTTTAATTACTTCACATTTGTAACGATTTCTTATAAAAACGGGTAAATTCATTTGAAAACTCATAGTAGAAGTAGAAGAAAATGTTTTTACTTTGAGTTGGTAACGTTGATCTTAATTTATTGTGCGAAAACTAACGTTTATTTAGAATGGAGCATGAAACTTTGTTCAATACCATTTTTCAAATGCCCGGAAATAACAAATAAAGTATCCAAAATAAATGGTACTCGATCGCTAAACATTCTAGTACCCGAGAAATCAACACTACACTGGTTTCTAAAAAAAAATGTTAATCCGAAAAAACCTAACATTATTTTTTTTTTCGGAAGAACCCTCCTTTTCTTGGTTCCATTTTTTATTTTCAGATGTCGCGACCGATAATGTTGCGATAATGTGCCAATAGCTCAAAACCTTTTAAATAAAGACAGAAAATAGACTTTGAATCAAATGACATTGGCTTCGGTTGACAACGGTAGTACTGAGTTTCAGTATAAGTATGAGGAAAGTGACTGTACTGTAATTTTCAATGAATTTTCATGAAAACTGTAAACAATTTTCCACATTGACAAAATCATTTTTTCGGCTGATGTAATATTATCGGCGGCACGATTAAAATGGGATAACCGGCGCGCTGATCATCTTTTTCTTAAATTGGCGGCGTGTCGAAATTATCGGCGGCGGCGGCGTGGCGCGGCGGCGCACAGCTCTAAATATTAGTTATGTGACAATGGCATCATTACGCTACGTATTCTACCTACCAAATTAGAAAAGACCATCGTGAGTGAAGAGTCGTTTTTGGTAGTAGTGTACCATCTAGGGGCTTGTAACCGTGTTAGCAATTATAGCGGCGACATATAGCTGCAGATTTCAGAAGCAAATTTTGGTCGTTATTAGTTTTACAACTTGGCAGCTTTGGCAAACGTACTGCAAATATCCGAGTGCATTGATGAAAATGCAGGATACCGGTGAGGTCGACTTATTATTTAATTGAAAGTAATACCATTACGTCACGTAGAAATGTGTGGTTTCAACGTTACAAAACGTTACATAATAATACATTGAACAGTGTTATATTAAATTATGTTAGATTTTATTATATTCTATTATATTATATTATATTATATCGACAACGGGAAGAGGTTGGGAGAGCATTAGGGTATCTTACAAGTGAATGATTCCGTATGAAGGAGTGGATTGCTAACCTGAGTCACGTGGGGGAACCTTTGTGTTTTCCCCTGAAAGTCTGAAATGAGTAAGACGCACCCTTCTGACAAACAAACCATCAGACAGGTTTAAGTTGGTACAGGGAATTTTTTTATTATATGGCCGGATGGATGGAAAGATTCGTGTTCCCATAACCCAATTGGCCTTCCTAGCAACAGTATTATGTAAGCTATCTGATAATCAAATTAGGATCTACTGTAAGCCTTACTGTCTAACTGTAATACCTTGAACTGATCAAGGCTTCACACATACATACATGTTCAATTACCCAGCCTTCCATGTAGATACATAAATTACATGTTCCAACACGTCAAAGTATATCAAAATGCATGAATTTTTTGTTAAATCAACTGTAAAAATGGGATGTTAAGGACGCTTTAAAATGTTTGTGCAAAAAAAATGGGATAAAACAGAATAGGGTGTTTGAAATTCTATTCCTCCTGTAATTAAAGCTGCAATCAGTGTTTTGAACTCGAAGGTACTAACCCGGTAACCAATAAGCACATACTAATGCCGCATTAGGACAGCAAATAATCGCTAATTGACATTTCAATCGCACTTGAGACTGAATTCAGACCGACTTTGGCAAAATACACGGCTACTCATAGATAATGCTTATTTATGGCTGGTGTGCATTCTGAAAGCTGAATTCTAATTGATTTACAACAGATGAGCTTTCAGATTGCAGATATAGAGCTTTAAGCCATGTTGGTAGTCATAAAAGGCTAATATGATGTCATTATTAGTGCTTACTGGGTACCATCTTTATGATATGATACCATGATGTCTTCGAAAACCAATCGTGCTAAAATCGGAACGTGACAAAATGCCATGAAAAGGATGCTGGACGTACTTATAAACAATTGCATACAACAATATTTAAAATTTTGCTTTCAAACATCGCTTTATCATGGGCAGGTTTTAAAAATATAGTCATTCGCAGGAGAATGAATTGGCTTACGATAGACTCAAATAATTTACTTTCTACCAGGAGGTTCGAAATTGCACGGTACTGCTGGACATTTAGTCTATCTCAATTTTTCATCACTGGAATTATTCAGGATTGTTTCAAACTTTAAAAAACCTCACCTAACTAAACAATTGATTGTCTACTTTATCTGGCAAACTGTAGTTAATAAATTCGTGTTCATATTTTATTTTTTAATAACATAAGATCCTTCATGACACAAAATAAGAACAAATGATTAATATTATTTTTATAACAAAGAACTGCTGAAAAAGAACGGATGAAAATGTATCAACAATTACATTGAGATAACGTGTCTAAAATATACATGAGGGAAAGCAAAACCCTGAAAAACAATTCAGTTGAAGGGCATGCTTTTCAGAACCAATTAAATTATAACGAATCTTGTTAAATTGATTTCAACAGAATAACATTATCATTCAATAATCGCATTATTCACGCACATCGATTTCGCATAGCGTTCCTACTTGCTGTCATATGGTCTGCATTCAAAACGAATCTGCCATTCTTTCCTTTTTGTTATAATCCTGTTTATAGGGAACAACATTAAAGCTTTTCTACAAGCTCTCATGCGGAGACTCACTCACGGGGTTGTAAGCTATATGCTTCAGATGATTCCATCACGCGATATAGGATGATGTGTGGTAAGCTTTATAATACTGTGCTGGTATTCCGAAATAATTGGATATGGATTAATCATATCGAGTGATACGTGCTGGAACGCATACTAAACATATCGCAAACTGATAGAGCTACGGTACACCGTATCTAAGCTTCTTCAAGTAGACGCAGTGACGCAGAGAAAATTTACATTACACTTAGATGGCCGTTTATAGATAGCAGCACATTCTAATTCACTAGGTCAGTATCGTATACTTTGAATATTCATCGGTAATATGTCGAGTCTAACGAATGAAAAATGTTTTGGTATGGAAATACACATAAAAAGACTGTTGCTTCTGCTATGTCATGAATATGGAACAGGATCGGAAAAAAAACTATTTTTGCGTTTCCAATTTATTTAACGAGGTAGAAGTATTTGGTGTATGCACGATGAGAAGGTAATAGCAAACTACCGTCTGAAAATAATCAACAAGACGCTCGATTTTTTTTTCTATATTCATTATAATTGTAGATTACAAACTGACCCGTTGAACTTCGTCTCGCCTGAAATAGGTTTTTTTGAAATCTGTGATTTTTTTAAATGAGCGTATACGCAAGTAACTTTGTTTATCATTTATTTGATTAAATTCTAAGCCAATCCTACGTAACGGTTACCCTTATTCTAAATGAATTGACAAATTTTTGTCTTGGTCGTCATTGCATGTACAGACACAACAGGACATTTCTAACCGAAAGTCAAATTGTTGGAGATCATCAGGAGTAAAGTTTTTCTTTTTTTCTTTTGAAATTCCTTCATCGCTAGTCTGGTGCCATGAAAAAGTTGCATTTAATGGAGGTTACGCAGCGTTACAACAACTGGATCAATTTTCTATAAGAAATTTGGTAATAAAAAAACTGCACTTTAACTTGTACATGAACAATAAATTCATTTAAATATAAGACAATCGTATCAATGAGTCGGTTCTTCCGAAACAATTTTTTTATCCGGTTATCACATTCAAGTTTTTCCCAACTGCCACAGCTGACGAGGCCTGGTTTGCTTGTTTGTTACGGGCAGCTAGACTCATGCTGCATTCGACACAGTAACAGCTGGTAAACACTTAGAATGCAAAAACCGGATAAAAACCTTTGTTTGGAAAGAACCGGCTAAGTTTGTATCCGTTTTTTTAATCCAGTTTTGTTTGTCCGGCTCTTGCAAAAAAAAGTTTTTAAACGACGTGTGCATTTAAAAACCCGTGTCCGGTTTTGGTATTCAAAGGTACTAAAATGGGCTTTCCAACATAAGTTGCACTTATCCGATGTTTGCATTGAGCCGTTTAAAGTTTTGGTAAAAAGGTTGAAAATTCACCCAAATTTTATTTCGAATCAGATCTGCTTTCTCGGCGAACGGCTCAAATAGTTAAGATGGCGCTAAATAAACAGATGCATAGTAATCTTTTCACGCATATCAACGGTATTGAATGTTTTACAAGAAAAAAAACTGGACGGGAGTAATGCAAGGTAAACTTAGTAAACAGTGATAAATGGCGCACGGAAACTGGCACGATTTCATAACAAAAATATATACTATTCTTGGAATTAGATTGGTTGAATTTTGGCATAATCGTTTGCTGGTTTTACTGAAACTGTCATGATTTAAAAAAAACAACAGAAATAAGGGTCAAAAGATATTCATAAACTAGTTAAAATCATCATGCTGCCAGCTTAGCTATCAATTGAGCAAGGACACTCACACTTACGCATACGAGTAACGGCACTTACACTAGTAACAATACAGACCAATGGAAAAATAGTCACACCAAAAAGTACAACTAATGTGGCCGTTGGTATGAAAATTCACATCCAATGATTGTTATAAGCATTTAATTTTTTAATCAATTCTTTGTGTTTTTTTTTCTTTGAAGTAATATAATTTTCATGTGAGATATATTATAACTATAGATAAAGCTCGAATAACTTAACATTTAAATTTACGATTCGTCTTAGACTCTTCAGTGCGTAGCAGTTTATGTTGAACTGCTACTTCCGACCTGACGGTTCAACATAAAGGCAGACTACAGACAGACAGTTAATGCTATTTGCAAAACACTTTTATGATATTACACCTAATTGTAATATCAAAACTGACGTCCCGGACAAAACGAGTTTCGGCTTGCTAGCCGTACAGATTGTGGTAAGTTTAAGTGGAAAAAGGTTTTTTCTACCTAATTTATGCTAGGAGCATATAACCACTTTTACTTAAAGTTACGTTTCGCCATAGACTCATCAGTGCATCATGTGCACCTAGCATACACTTCAAAAAAAATTTGAATTTTACAGGTGACTTAATCCCTCATACGATGTAATTCATAATGACCTAATTTGTCAAATGACGGTAAATCTCATTTGTAATGACTTAATGTTAGATGAGCTTGAATTTTACTGGTTTCGACTGTAACTTGCGTTTTAGTAGCAGGTGCGACTGTATGAATTTAAATGCACCTTTTTTCAACCAAGCAGATGCATGCTTCTGTGGCTCAGTCGATTAACAGACGAACTTGCGATCCAATGATTCTCGGTTCAAGTCGCGGTGGGTTGCTACAAAATTCTTTTTTTTATATCAATGAATTTCATGTCATGGAGTTTTAGACACAATATTAAATGTTCTTCCAAGTAAATTTGCGTAAATTGCGACGCTCCATTTATGTGCATGTAATAAGATGTAAAAATTTTTAAGTGTGTAAATTAGAGAGTAAAAGCCTTTTGCCTCTTAAACTTACCATAAAAATTTAATAAATGAATTAAATCAGACCTTCAACGTCCACAATCTCATCATCACTTTTTGAGTCACTTTTTCAACAATTTTTTTTGTATTTCCTTTTAGCCTTTCTCATATAGAAAGGTTATGTGAAAACCGGCTTTTGAACCAAGGCCCGAAGGGCTGAGTGTCATATTCAATTCGACTCAGTTCGTCGAGTACGCAAAATGTCTGTGTGTGTGTGTAAGTGTGTGTATGTGCATATGTGTGTATGTAACGTTTTTTTGCACTAACTTTTCTCGGAGACGGCTGAACCAATTTTCACAAACTTAGATTCAAATGAAAGGTCAGTAGACGGATAAACAAACCGATTTCGGTTATTCTTTCAAGAATCGAAGAAATTTTTTTAAAGAATACCACAGGATTATATAAGATAGTATGATTGATATGAGACAGGTATCATTACACCACTAGGTGAATTAAAACTAGTTTTTCTTTACGTTCTGTTTTCGACTTGTCTTCCGCTCGGCACGTCATGCAAGACACGCTTCGGTGTATTTAAAAAAAGTTGTAACTCAAATGGAGTTTGAGCTTCACGTCTACTAAGCGACTTACGTTTAAGTAACCGTTAAGCACAGCCGTTCAACATCAACTGTTACGCAAAGACGAATCGAAGATGAAACGCAAAGAAAAAGAAATTTTTGTTAGGTGCCTCAGCATAAAAAGCCAAATCTAACTCATTTTTTCAGAAAAAGTAGAATGGGTTCTTCAGATTCCATTCTTCGTAGAATTCCGAATTTTTAGACTCGTTTGTAACAAAAAACTATAACATTTTAATCCACAGAAACAAATTGCTTGCCAGATCTGAAAATTCCTTGTAACATTTTTAGCAATACGGATATAAAACCGTGTTTGAGTCATTTCCTCGTTGTGCCATCGCTTTTTGTTGAAATTGTCTGAATAACCGTTCACTTCTGAAAGAGGATTCTTTTTCAAACAATCTGCTATCAAAAACACCACCAAAACAAAAACAAACCACTGGGAACGCATGTGAAATGTATACAGATTCTTTTGATCTTTGGCGAATCCTTTCGGTCAACAGTTCCAGTAGTGCATCCTGTTTTGCCTTTCTCATATAGAAAGGTTATGCAATCATCGACTTTTGAACCGAGGCCCGAAGGTCCGAGTGTCATATACCATTCGACTCAGTTCGTCGAGTACGCAAAATGTCTGTGTGTATGTGTGTGTGTATATGTGTGTGTATGTGCGTATGTGTGTATGTAACGTTTTTTGCACTAACTTTTCTCGGAGATGGCTGAACCGATTTTCACAAACTTAGATTCAAATGAAAGGTCATGTGGTCCAATGCGTAATTCCTTAATTTCATGTGGATCCGACTTTCGGATCCGGATATATAGGGTAAAGTGGTGTTAAAAATTGTATACCATCACTCAAAATGGGGAAAAACCTTTCAAAAATTTCTAAATCGACCTCAAATCTTTTCCAATTGATAGTTTTTATCAGTAGACGGTCAAACAAACCGATTTCGGTTATTCTTTTAAGTATTGAAGAAAATTATTTTGAAGAATACCACAGTATTATATATAATAGTATGATTGATATGAGAAAGGCATCATTACACCACTAGGTGGATTTTATGTCTTTGCTATGCTGACCTGGGTGCATTTTCGAAAATTCACAACACGGAAGTGTAACGAAATTACTTCAGATTTGTTTTCCTAATAACTTTTCCCTGAAAAAATAGGTTCAAACACGAAACATCATAATTAACCGAATCTATAAATAGTCCCTCTTGCACGTTTGCTAGCTTCAGTCTATGATAAACCATGAACGGAGACGCGTCGGGTGTGCAGGCTGACATCTACACCAAGACAGTGGAACTACATCCGAAATTATTCTACTGGTGCTTGAGTCAATGTTGACTGTAAGGTTCCGTTCATTCAGCCTAAACGTAGAAAAACAATAACTAGATCTTTTTTGAGCATATCTGCAGATGGGCATTCGCAGTGTGAGTTTCGCTTCAAACAAAAGTGATGACATCATATTGTTGGTGCTCGTTCGCATTGGAAGAAAAGGTAACGAAATGTGGACAACAATGGAAAACATTATACAAAATCAGCCGCTCTAATCTAAAGAACTATAAAGGTTACTTTCTTTGGAAATCAAAGGTAAAATTTATCAGTTTAGTGCAAATCTAGAATAATTTGATAGGTTGTGCACTTTTCGCTGTGCGAAATTCGCACCAAACAAATGTAAATAAAGCAAGCATACGGTATATCAATATCGTAGAAAATACCACCTTCTGAAAGCCTGAAATAAATCCCGTCATTACATCATTCAGCTACTGGACCTTTACGTGCGAGTAACAGAAAAAATACATCAAATTGGCCCGAAAAATGAAAAATGGTAATCTGAAATAAAGTAGTCAACCTTGAAATTCTATACGTTTGTTTTTTTTTTGTATCCGTTAGAACCGTTCTTTTGAAATTTTCATCTATTATGTTCATTGTTCGCTCCGTTCGCTTCAAACAAATGCGGAAAATTCATCTAAGTATGAACACAACGGAGAGATTACATATACAAATCGACAGTTCAAAGGGTCATAAAAACTATCATTTTATAATTCTCAATTACGATCAAATCATTTAGTTTCAAACCATTTTCGGTGTCTTTACATAAAATCAAGCAAATTTTTAATTGCGTTTCCTCATATACATTAATTTGATTTTATAAAATCGATTTTCAATCAGAATAAATTTCTTCACGAATCCATACGGCTTCCAACTTCAACGCAACCTACTCGTTGCGAAATGTTAGCGCTGCAGGGAAGGGCACACAAGCATGTGATAGATTTACTTTGTGCGCCGTTCGCCAAACGAGACGCAACCGATTTGTTCGGAATTTTGCTCTTGTAAATAATTGTCAACTGTGTTGAAAGTTTTACAAAGATTCAATGACATTTCACAAATGAATTCCATCGTGGAAATTTTCTGGTAAGTTTGAGTATTTCAAGGGTAAACGGTTCGTTCTTTGTGTGCATAAATATTTTCATTTATTTTTAAGTTTCGTCTTCGACTCATCAGTTCGGTTCTCAAAGCAGAATGAATAATAAGGAGGCTGCTCCCGGATTCACAAATACATCGAGATATGGTGTTATATCGGTAATTCATTTTGATATATTCAAAAATTGAATTAAATTGAAAAAAATTGTAGTCTTTGAAATTGAAATTTTGAATGAAAACAACTAGATATCTGTTCTCAATAGTATACAAACGTCTCTTAGGTCAGCTCAAACCATAATCAGGGGGTTCGAGAGAAAACTTGGGCCCAGACTGTAATAATACGGATCCTTATACATGAGAAGATTCTTAAAATACTGTGGGCATAAGAATATTAGATGTTTAAATACATTTACTCAAGAAAATAATTCAGATGCCAAATGTGTCACCTAGTGATGTTGTAATGCCCTTTTCTTACCATTTAAATAGTCTCATTAAAACATGTATAAGATTTTATCCGACGTTTACGTCGCTTATACCATTATATTTTCAGAATCGGAAGTGACAATCATTTATTCGTCGAACTTGATCCACAATTTGAGAGTAGCTTTCAAACGAGTCGAGACGTGTTAAAATCGGCTTAGCCATCTCTAAAAAATTGAGCGGAAAAATTCAACGCGTTTTATCGGTTACGTCACTTAAACCATTATATTATACGAAATCAGAAGTGACAACCATTTAATCTTCGAGCTTTCAAACCAGATTAGGCGTGTTAAAATTGACCAGGCCATCTCTAAAAAATTGAATGGTAAAAAATAAACGTGTTTTGTCGGTTACGTCACTTATATAATTATATTATACGAAATCTTAAGTGACAACCATTTAATCTCCAGGGTTGATCCACAATTTAATAGTAGATTTTAAAAGAGCTTATAATTATTAAAATCGGCTCAGCCACCTCTGAGATAATTGAGCGGTGAAAAAACAAGCGCCGAAAAATCAACGTGTTTTATCGGTTACGTCACTTATACCATTATATCTTCGAAATCGGAAGTGACAGCCATTTCATCTTCGTACTTGATCCATAATTCAATAGCGGCTTTCAAGCGAACCGGAGCTTGTTGAAATCGGCTTAGCCATATCTGAGGAAATTGACCGGTAAAAAGACAACGCGCTTTGTCAGTCATGTCACTTATACCATTATATCTCCGAAACCAGAAACCATTTGATCTTCTACCTTGATTCACAATTCAATAGTGGCTTTCAAACGAGCTTGTTGGAAGCGGTTAAGCCATCATCGAGAAAATTTAGCGGTAAAAAATTGTTTGAAAGGTGCACATACACACACACAGACATTTTCCGATCTCGTCGAACTGAGTCGAATAGTATACAAAACTATGGGTCTTCGAGGCTCCGTTTGAAAGTCGGGTTTTGCAGCAATTCTATTACTTTGCTATAGAGAAAGACAAAAACAATTTTAAATTTTCGAACTCCCGTGCCCCTTAAAATGATGAGCCCGGGAGAATCCCGCCATCCCTCTCGGCGATCGGGACCATTCTTTATAAATTATATGTGATGTTTTATTTCCAATCCCTTGTCTTAGTTCTAACATTTCTCCCTGGGAGTCGAATTTTTGCATATTTATTTATGTGGTAACGTCAGATCTCAACTTTTCATGCTAGAAATGCAACTCTGGCATGAAAGTTTGACATTATCAGATCCTCCTCCTTGTCCTTAGGTGATTTTTCAATTTTACAACCGGATCAAAAATCTTAGATCAGTGCGCGGCACCACTTAACAATGCCCGATTTAGTCGAGTTGACATCTTTTAGCAACCACCACTACTTCGTGAAATTCGATGGTCACCTATTTCCCGTACATCTCATTGGTACCCTAGTGATTCTGCACTAATCAATTATAGTCAAAATGGAATTTTGATTTATCAAGAGGATCATCAGCTGTGAAACCAGTAAAAATATCGAGTTACATAAATTTCCATTGTCGTCGGTGTAAACATTTTATTGCTGACTAACAATGCAATGTTTCTGAAATAATTTGGATAGCATAGTTAGCGGCAATCATCATTATCGCGTTCTGTTGCGCATTACATAGGGTAGCCGTACCCCTATTTAAACTCCACCTCCGTCCATGACATTTGAAATCATTAGCTTCGATTTTTCGTTTTCGATCATGACAAAATGAAATCATTAACTTTGATTTTTTTCGTCACTGTACCGATGACCGATACCGTAAAACAATCGACTGCAGGGTCGATTAAGAAGATGACTCTTAGTACAACTAACCTATCTCCCTCCGTTTTCAACAGCAGCGAGAATATGCAGATGGAATTCGTGTTAATCTTTAATCTCGATTTCAGATGCACTGGTAGAATGAGAACACACTAAACGTAGCCAACAGCTTTAGGAAGTAGAAACGATAATCATCCAGATACCGTCAGAGAACTGCAGCCTAACTCTGCCAGACAACAATACGACGACAGATAGCCCGTGAATGAATATATACAACTTGTAGCTAAACCTACTGAATGCTACAACAACGACCAAAGGAATTCGACAGTGTTGAGTCGTACTAAACTACCCACCGGTGTTTATTATGCGATGAACGTTTTTTCGTTCTGATTTCCTACGTGTCCTACGTGAGATGGATAATTTGAGCAGTTCGTGCTAGAGAATTGAAATTTCGATTTTCATAGAAACAGGATCAAAGCGGCACATAGAAAACTCACCGTATTGCAAAACGAAGGGTATGTCTGAATTAAAAACAACAACTGTTATCTGAATGCCATAGTGCACTGGAATCGATCTGGCGACGTGCAAAAATTTGGAAATGCATCGGAAAACTTTTGAAACGGGTTTAGTTGCCCGTAGATTTTCCTCCCTGAAGACTGGCGTTTTGTTGGTGCTCAGAAAGAACTAATAACTATTTGTGAATCTTTGGTTATATTCGACTCGGTTTCTGTACGTTCGTTGTACGGCGATAGAATTCTTTTGGAAGCTTTTGCGACCGCTGCAGACTACTACAAACCGGAAAATAAACTATTATACGTAGAAGAATGCAGTTGACGTAGTCAAGACTTGTTCTATAAAAAAAATTTCCAATTTAAGAAGCAAATGAAAATAAAAGCAAACTGACTAAGCCATGCAACGAATTTCGAGCAACATCGTATTCGGAGTTGGTAGCACCCTGCCAGATTTTATTGAAACATTCTGAACATATAAACTTTGTTACAAAAAGCCACTTTGCATACTTTGTTATTTTTACGAAATTGATCTACTCTTTTCAAAAAAGACAAACTTTTTGTTTCCACTTTCATTCAAATAGGTAATGTCGACAAAAAGCACAAAAAAGTGTTGTATTGTTGAAACAAATCGATCTAAAAATTAAAATTGATTTAGTTTTGATGAAATTTCGTCTCAAGATAGGTGATTATGTTCCACTGAAAAAAAAGTTTTTCCGATAGATTTCTCTTGTCCATACTGAAGATTTTTCCAGTGTCTTTTTATAGGGAACTAAACTAAATTGGAAGTTATAATCATCCAAGAATCCAATGAAACTCAAATTGTGAGGAAAATTCACAAAATGCTCTATTGCTAGTGGCCCGATATTTACAAAAAGTATCAGTAGTGGACAAGAAAAGGTTTTAGTAAGTAAAACTTTTTTATATAAAAATGCCTATCTTACAACGGTTAGAAGGGAACATAATCACCTATAGCAAATTCAATTCAAATCGTGTTGTCAGCACACTTTCAGATCTAAATTAAACTTTTTGGGCATGTAGACTTTCTCACGAAAAGTCACTTTGCATACTTTGTTTTTCTAAAATTAAGCCAATTTTTTTCTACCAATTGTTTTAAAATTGTATAGTCGAAATATGACAAATCCTTCAGAAAAGTTTTGTACTAGTAATGTTCACAAAATTAGTGAAATTTTAGAGATAAACTTTTTGATTCGAATGAAATGTTGTCCAAGAATGGATAATTATGTTTTCTACCAACCGTCCATATATTTCAAGATTGGTATTTTTAATGGAAATAAGTTGGGAGTTGGGAACCAGCAGTATAGCATAGCGTTTGGCCAGCAACTAGCATAAATTATATATTGAAACAGTTTTGAGCAAAAGGCTATAGCAGGATAAGCATGTGAAATCTGCCCCCAAAGGGAATTCATATTGTTATACTACATTCGACTGGAAACAATTTTCTCAAAGTATCAACCCTTTAACTGCCATGTTGACGGAGCTAGGGTGGTTCTATTGATTTTTTTTTTCCATAAATACGTTTATTTTTTAAGGCAGTTTACATAAGTTTTTCTTCGCCGTAGCATCACTTTAACATAATATTCTTATCCTAATTTAATTCTAACATAGTCACAACGTTTTGAATTTATTAAAACATATTCTCTTATAGCTTAAATATCATCTTAGGTAACTCGTCATTAATTATGAAATCTACTCGGAAATATTATTTGAACCAAACGATTAACTTCTATAAATTATAAAATAAGCTGTTATTTTCAGACATTTTGTTGATAATTTCATAAACTGTTTCGAGTTTGTTTGTATCATTACATAATTTTTATTCTAATTTAGCTATTGGTTGAACTCATGGACGCAGCTGGGATCAGAACTAAGTCTTAAAAGGGGCCTTTATTAAATTGAAACTCCAATTTTCTTTATGAAATGATAAATAAGTTTCATGTATGAAAGGTCACGACAAGCAAGAATGTCTCGAACTGGGATATTGGATAGTTTACCTTGGGTACGCAAAGAATTTATTAGTTGAGATCTGACATCACGATACTCCACGCATGTCCAAACGACATGATCAATATCCCGATAACCTTCTCCGCAAGCACAATGATTAGTCTCGGAGAGCCCAATTCGAAGGAGATGTGCATCTAACGTGTAGTGATTGGACATGAGTCTGGACATCACACGAATGAAATCCCTACTCACATCCAGTCCCCTGAACCATGCCTTTGTCGATATTTTCGGAATAATTGAGTGCATCCACCGACCCAGATCATCTCTATCCCAAGATGCTTGCCAGCTGGCAAGTGTTCTTTGGCGAGACGAACTATAGAATTCGTTGAAAGCAATCGGTCGCTCATAAATTTCACCCTCAATAGCACCACGTTTGGCTAAATTATCGGCTCTTTCATTGCCTGGAATGGAGCAATGAGCCGGGACCCAGACTATAGTGATTAGATAATTATTATTCAATATGTCGTTCAGACACTGTTTTATTTTACCCAAGAAAAACGGTTCATTTTTGCCAGCAGCGATTGAGCGAATGGCTTCAATTGCACTCAGACTATCTGTGAAGAGGAAATAATGGTTTGGAGATAATGTGACGATTACACTCAAACTATAATGAACTGCTGCTAGCTCTGCTATATAAACAGATGCAGGTTCTTGAAGCCTAAATGAGGCCGAAACATTATTGTTGAACATACCAAACCCTGTCGCTTCTTCAATTCGCGATCCGTCCGTGTAAAACATTTTCTCAGAGTCAATATGCCTGAACTTACTTGAAAATATTTTTGGGATTTCCGTCGAGCGTAGATGATCCGGGATTCCACGCACTTCACGCTGCATGGATGTATCGAAAAATAAAGTTGAGTCAGGGGCACTTAGGATGCTGACACGGATAAGAATATATCTTGAAGGGTTGATTTCCTGTGACATATGGTTAAAATATACTGTCATAAATTTTGTTTGAGATCGAAGCTCGACTAGTCGTTCGAAATTATTAATTACCATGGGATTCAGCACCTCACATCTTATTAGCAGGCGTGATGAAAGCTCCCAAAATCGATCTTTTAATGGAAGAACTCCCGCCAGAACTTCAAGACTCATTGTATGTGTCGAGTGCATGCAGCCTAAGGCAATTCGCAAACAACGGTACTGAATTCGCTCAAGTTTGATAAAATGAGAGTTTGCAGCGGAACGAAAACAAACGCAACCATATTCCATCACTGAAAGTATCGTTGTTTGATACAATTTTATTAGATCTTGCGGATGAGAACCCCACCAAGATCCTGTTATTGTTCGAAGAAAATTTACTCTTTGTTGGCATTTCGTTATCAGATACCTAATGTGTCCTCCCCACGTGCATTTGGAATCGAACCACACCCCGAGGTATTTAAAAGTTAAAACCTGTTGGATCATTCTTCCCATCATATGGAGCTGAAGCTGCGCGGGATCATGCTTTCTTGAAAAGACGACTAACTCTGTTTTCTCCGCAGAGAATTCGATACCAAGATGAACAGCCCAAACGGACAAGTTATCTAAGGTATCTTGCAATGGTTTATGCAGATCAATAGCTTTGGGCCCAGTAACTGAAACCACGCCATCATCTGCCAATTGCCTTAGTGTACATGGGGTTACTAGACAGCTGTCAATGTCATTCACGTAAAAATTATAGAGGAGCGGACTGAGGCATGAGCCTTGCGGGAGACCCATGTAGCTAATTCTGAATGTTGCCAAATCGCCATGTGAAAAATACATGCACTTCTCTGACAAAAGGTTGTGCAAATAATTATTTATAACCGCTGGAAGTCCATGTTGGTGGAGCTTGTCTGAAAGAACATCAATGGAAACTGAATCAAATGCTCCTTTAATGTCTAAAAATACAGATGCCATTTGTTGCTTTTGAGCGAAGGCAATTTGGATGTCAGACGAAAGTAATGCAAGGCAATCATTCGTCCCTTTATTTCTACGGAAACCAAACTGAGTATCTGACAACAAACCGTTCGTCTCGACCCAAGTGTCGAGACGTCGTAGAATAATTTTTTCGAACAATTTTCTGATGCAGGACAACATCGCAATGGGTCTATATGAGTTGTGATTGGAAGCTGGTTTCCCCGGCTTTTGAATGGCGATAACTTTCACTTGTCTCCAGTCAGGCGGAACAATATTTTGCTCAAGAAACTTGTTGAACAATTCCAACAAACGTCTTTTTGCGAGGTCGGGCAGATTCTTCACCAAGTTGAATTTAATTCTGTCCAACCCAGGGGCGTTATTGTTACAAGACAAGAGTGCTATAGAAAATTCCATCATTGAAAATGGGTTATTAATAAAACCATTATTTGGAGGAGATTCCCGTATAATGCTTTGCGTAGGAACAGAATCTGGGCAAACTTTCCTAGCAAAGTCAAATATCCATCGGTTCGAGTATTCATCACTCTCATTGCCCACGTTACGATTCCTCATTCGTCTGGCCGTATTCCAATAGCTACATTTTTTGGCTCGAAGTATGCTCTTGTACTTGGTTTCTAAAACCATAAGTTTTTCAAAATTCTGAGGAGTTCCTCCTCCTCGTTTTAGAAACGTCTCGCAAGCATTTTGTTTGGCGAGTTTAGCCTCTGAGCACTCTTTGTCCCACCAGGGGTTGGGAGGCCTTCTGTTAGTCGTTGGCCCAGGAAAGCGTTTAGTTTGGGATTGTTCTGCTGCCTCCAGAATCGAACAAATGAGGAAGTCATATTCTTCAAGTGGAGGGAGCTCTTCCATTGAATTCAAAATACTAGAGATTCTACTTTGGTATTTAATCCAGTCGATATTTTTTGTCAAATCATATGGAATACTAGCTGAATTAGCAATACATTTGTTACAGCTAATTGAGATGATGATTGGTAAATGATCGCTACCGTGTAAATCAGGCAATATTTTCCAGGTGCAATCTAGTCGGATTGATGTTGAGCAAAGAGATAGATCTAATGCACTTGGGCGTGCCGGAGGTCTTGGGATCCTTGTCATGCTACCCACATTTAATACCGTCATGCTAAAAATGTCACAAATGTTTTGTATTAAAGATGATCTGCTATCATTGTAAACGGAACCCCACATCATTCCGTGCGAATTTAAATCCCCCAGAATCAATCGTGGAGCAGGAAGGGCTTCCACCATTTCATTAAGCTGTCGCTGTCCAACTTGTGCTTTTGGAGGAATATAAACCGAAGCTATGCAAATATCTTTGCCTTTAATGTTTATTTGGCAAGCAACAACTTCTATACTAGAAGTTGAAGGGATGTTTAATCTATAAAAGGAACAGCATTTCTTAATTCCCAAAAGCACTCCACCATACGGAGAATCTCTATCGAGACGTATAATGTTAAAATCATTAAAATTTAAGGCTATGTTTGAAGTAAGCCATGTTTCGCATAAAGCAAATACATCACATTTTTGACTATGCAATAAAATTTTAAATGAATCAAGTTTTGGCATGATGCTTCGACAATTCCACTGCAGGACAGTGATTGTATCATTTGCGGCGGGTGATAAATTATCCATCAAAAGATACAAAACCTGAGACAATTGGCCATTGAGCTGATAACTGCTTCAAAAAATTTCTAGCTATTGGAAGGAATGCCATTATGAGGGTCTTTAAGGGTTCAGATATATTGAATGCTGAGAAAATCCATTCAACAACTTCCGAAAACTTCAGTAATCCTGTTGGTGGCTGTGAAATGGAGCCCACAGGATTATTACCTTTTTCTGTACTAGATCCTGGATTGGTTTGTGAATTTGACAAACCAGGAGGCACAGTCTTTGGTTTTGACTTTTTTTGTTTAACACGGGGATCTTTTTTTGAAGATGAAACTTTAGGTGTCTTTTTTGGTAATTTGGAAGAAGACTTCTTTCTCTTAACTGACCCTTGGGTAGTGATAAACGAATTACCTTCACTATTTTCGTCAGAGTCAGAGTCCTCTGTTTCCTCTAGATTTGAAAACCCGTTTTCGGTTTCCAAAGGGGGGACATCAATGACCGTTTTAAGCATTTCTGCATATGTGCGCTTAGACCGTGCTTTTAAAGAAAGCTTAATTTTGTCTTTGTGCACTTTAAATGCAGTGCATACTGAAATATCCTCATGAGGACTTTCCCCACAATAAATACATTTTTCAATTTCCTTGTTGCAATCATTATCTTTATGAGGTCCTTCACACTTAATACATTTTGGTTTATTGCTACAGTAAGTAGCTGTGTGTCCGAATTTTTTGCAGTTCGTACAATTCATTACATTTGGAACAAAAAGCCGAACAGGGAGGCGAATTTTATCGACATAGACATGGGACGGCAACGCAGATCCGGCAAATGTCACTCGAAACGAGTCTGATGGGCGATAAACTTTTTTTCCCTCTTCATAAACTACTGAGTACAGTTGTTTGCACTCCAGTATTTTCACACCCTCAAGCATAGAGTTCTTGAAACGACCAACACCATGCTTGAGTAAATCATCTACCGAAAGACTCGCTTCGGTAACAACACCGTCAATTTCGACATCTTTGGAGGGTATGTAAACTTTATACTCTTTAATGAAATGTTCCGAAGAGACAATATCATTCGCGTGTTTCAAATTATTTACCACAACACGAATTTTATCGTTATTTACTTTTATGATCTCTTTGATTGAAGAGTATCGTGATGTCAAACCTTTAGAAATTTGGTAAATGTTTAATGGCTTTGATATACGTCTAAAAAAGACTATCCAAGGCCCAGAAGAGCTCTCCTGATATTTTTTCGTTCGTGGGGGTATAGGATTCATGCTAGGATTTACGTCCATGGATTCATCCATCACATTAAAATTTTTTATCAAACTTTAAAATAAAAAATGAAACCAACACTACACAGTACTCAATCAAAAGAAAAAACTTCTACCTTGAAATTGTTGTCTATCTCCGTTGCACTGCCGTGTAGATCCTCGTTGCTCTATTCTATTGATTTTTATTTCATTTGATTTTTGAAGAAACCGCTCCTCCGAAAAATTTAAAAAAATATCGGGTATATTTTAAGCATTATGGGGAAGGTTCAGAATTTTTTTTCAAAATTTTCGAAGATGTATTTCTTCCGTTAAAAAAATACTTGAAAACATATTTTTTCCCTCTTCCAATTTTTGCACCACCCCGGATTTTTTAGTGACAAATAAAAAATTTTTGGACATGTTAAAGTCGTTTGTTTTCATATTTTTGAAAAATGTGGACGACCACAATATTTGATTTTTTCTGAAAAATAAATAACAGTCGACCATGCGCCCCCATCAAGTTCTGTTAGACGGACGTTCTGTTGGTGCTTTGTTCTAGTAGTTTATGCAACTCAAGCGCAGGGGTTATAAATCAAAGTAATGAAAAAGAGGAAATGAGTTCCAACGATACAGGATCATACTTCGGGTACAACATAGAAAGCTACGAAGCAAGAACTTACTGGTATGTGGCTCATATATGAATGGTATCAAGGATGGCTTTTATCGTATCAATGAACGTTCACTCTTCACTCTTCACACGACTGAATCAGTGCCATCAAAGAGAGACTAATATCATCGCAACAACAAACACCCGGCATGGCTCATTTAACATAGAATCGACACCAGTGCGAGAGCGAATTTCTCTCGATGACATTTCTGAGAACCAAAGGTTAGCACGCTGCTGTAGGGATCCTCTCTGAAGCAACAAACGGTCGCTTATTCTCGTTTCGCGATCCGATTCTGTATGGGCAGTGGATAATTGCGATAGAATCATTTTACTATTGCCGCTTATTCTAACTATGTGCATATAACCTTTGTATAAGTTGTGTCTATGAAAATGTATGTGAATGCTCCACACTAGGGTTTTGAAATATTGCAACCTAGTATGAGAAACATCAAGATGAACCATCGATTCGATTTTCTGCGATAATTGTCAACTTGCGATCCTCTCTTGGGAAATTCCACACAGCAACGATCATTATCAGACTGTATATTTTTTCATGGGCTGTGAAATACTCAGAGTATGAAGTGGAGCGAAGACATGTAGCAAAATTCTCTCGCGGTTCATGCATTGAGAGACTCGAGTTCTTGTAGCATCTTCTACTGGATTGAAAATGTTGTATACAATATAGATAGCAATATAGCAGCTTCTGTCAAATTTTCGGCAATCGCCAACACTGAATGGTAGTAATATATGAACGCCGCGAGCATCACACATACGAAATTCGGTTACGGCAGTCAAGAACTAGGGCGGGTGTCAGGTTTTCACGTGATGCTGATGGATGTAATGAAAGTTTCATTACAGTGTCAAAAGTTATCATAAAGATATGTTATCGAGGGATGTCTAAAGTTTTCTGGAAAAATGTGTGATAGAGACAAAGTTGGAGTTCTGTGTTTGAAAACGTCAATCGAATATCTTCATGATGGTTTTCATGGTTTGTAGACTGAGAGCGCTATATATTTTTATATTTATTCTAAAATTTGAAACAACAACAAATATATAAAAATAGTGATGCGTTATTTTTCGTTTTTGAGTTATAACCTTTTGCATAATTTCAAGTCATGCATTTATCGACCATGTCCATTAAAAAACTTGATTCGCTGAATCGATTTCTTTAATTTTTGGGTATATTGTTTGGGTATAAAGCTCCGTGATTATTCACTCTCAGAGGAACGCCTCCAGGTTTTTACTAGTTTTACAATGCCAAATATCATTGAGCTTCGTGATATGCTGGTGTCAATGAGAAAGATTTGGTCGTATTTTTGTTCAAATTGCGAACGGGAAGTTCTAATAAGGTAATATCATCAATCCTTGGATTGGATTGGAGAGCAACAAGTATCGAAATATAGTAGATCTGGAATAGAAGCTTTTGAGAAGGATGTTCTGCCAAGAAATTATGGATTTAAAGCTTTATCACGAGATGCCCTTATTAAGACACACAGATCATAAAAAAGCTATTCGGGCCCGTAATAAGTTGTATCTCATTTTCCAAAGTTTACAAGTGCTATATCGAGTACACTCCAAATTCGACTGGGTATTTGGGAATCCAGCGCCGTTGCTGTGAATGCGCTATTGGCAATAGAACTGTAGGTTGCTGTTCACACGTGGCCGCCATTATTTACTACTTATCTCATGTTCGGTTTTTATCCAGAATAGTGAGACCGGTGGAAGTATTGTCAGAAATGCTTAAATCAGAGCAGCTACCAACGACTATCATTAAAAGAAGTGACGATGATAAGTCTATCGAATAAACGAAAATAATCAGAGAGAAAATGTGTGCTTTCAAATGACAATGTATTTTTATAAAATTTTTTATTCCATTTCCTATTTAAATGAAATATACATTCAATAATTCTAAGTGAACGATTCCACTTCTGTTTGACACCAATATAAAAAAGAAAAATTCAATTCGCTGTTGTTTCAACTCGATATGGATTTAGTGAAATGTACAGAGCTGGCAAAAAGAAAACCGCGTTGTACGAGACCTCACAGTGCAAAACGATTTGACCATTTCATGAAACACTATCGAATTATAAACTGACACTCGCTCTAGTTCTTGACTGCCGTAACCGAATTACTTATGTGTGATACTCGTGACGTTCAAATATTACTACCATTCATATATGAACCACATACCAGTAAGCTCTTGCTTTGTAGCTTTCTAGATTGTACCCGAAGTAAGATCGTGTATGTATTATGCAAAGGTTGAAACTCATTTCTTCCTTTTAGTTACTTTGATTTGTAAGCCCTGTGCTTGAGTTGCAGAAACTACTAGAACAAAGCACCATGCGCTTCCTTCTTGTCAAAATTTTTTTATTTATCACTAAAAAATCCTGGGTGGTGCAAAAATTGGAAGATGGAAAAAATATGTTTCAAAATGTTCAAGTATTTTTTAACGGCAGAAATACATCTTCAAAAATTTTGAAAAAAATTGTAAACCCCATAATGGCTCACATATACCTGATTTTCTTAAAAATTTTCGGAGGAGCGGTTTCTTCAAAAATCAAATCAAATAAAAAACAATAGAACCACTCTAGCTCCGTCAATATGGCAGTTAAAGGGCTGAAACTTTGAGAGAAGTGTTTCCAGTCTATGACCTTTCGAATGTGAGCAATTCCAGAAATGCTTAGCAGATCATCAGACTCGAATATCTCCGATTTGGGTGAAACTTTGCACATGGCTTCAGTATGGCAAACCATAAGTTTTGAACCGATGGAGAGGTCAATCCGACCCACGACTGATTTTTAAAAAGGGCGTATGTATTTTTGCATTTCACAAAAATTGCTTTTTTGCAAATCGTTGTAACTCGGAAACCGTTAATTGTACAAAAAATGGCGTTCAGGTTTTTTGAGTGGAGTAGTGTTTATAAGAATACCAAAATGATTCCAGGCACACAGAAATACCAATCTTTCGTTCCGATTTCAGAAACCACAATCGTCACAAGACTGTATTCGAATGACAATGCACGTAGTACTCATACAATTTTCAAAAACATAAAACTTTAAATAGAATTGAGAATTATTCATGTACATGTAATAATTGAAGATATAGCAAGCAAATAAACAATTCATGTAAATATAAAAAATGGTGTTATAATTAAATATCCGAGTATCTCAAGAACAGCTACTTTTAGAAGAAAGGATATCATGAACAAATTTATTGCCTTTAACCTGTAGAATAATATTATTATTAATGATTATCTTTCAACGAGAACTTGAAACTTTAAATATATCTGTAAATTGTTTTAGCTGTAACTTCTTCATTTTTGGAAAGGCACGGAAGGGATAGGCATTAATCTGTAGGTTTTAATCTGTAGGTAAAAGCTCTTATTAAAGCTTTAAAACAAAAATTATAAAAAAATCGAAACCCTGATTATTTTTTAATTTAATTTTTTTTTAATTCATTTTGAAATTATTGAGTAAAAAAATCAAATTTTTTTCAGTGTATATTTTTCTAGAGTGCCCTATTGATTCCCTACAACTTCTTCCTGGACGCCATTTTTATACGATTAACGGTTTCCTAATTACAACGAGAAGAACTTGATCATTTGCATGCACCCGTAAACTGTTTTAGCTGTAACTTCTTCATTTTTCAAAAGACACAGATGGGATAGCCATAAATCTGTAGGTTTTAATAACAGCTTTAAAATAAAAATTTTCAAAAAAAAATTAAAACTCAGATTTTTTTATTTAACTTTTTCGGATTATTTTGTAATTATTGAGAAAAAATCAAACATTTTTTTTCAGTGTATATTTTTTTTAGAGTGCCCTATCGATTCCCTACGACTTCTTCCTGAACGCCATTTTTGTACAATTAACGGTTTCCGAGTTACAACGATTTGAAAAAGGTAATTTTTGTGAAATGCAAAAATATATACGCCCTTTTTAAAAATCAGTCGTGAGTCTGAATGACCTCTCCATCAGTTCAAAACTTATGGTTTGCCATACTGAAGCCATGTGCAAAGTTTCATCCAAATCGGAGAAGGTCGATTCTGATTTTGTCACTTTTTCGTCTACTCATTTCTGGAATTGCTCATGTGGTATAACAATATGAATTCCCTTTGGTGGCAGATTTCACATGCTTATCCTGCTATAGACTTTAAAAGTATTGTTACGGTTTTTGCATTATCGCTCTATATTTCAGGTTACAATTCCATACACACTATCTTGTAATTTCGGAACCGGAAGCCAGCTCTGAATAAAATTCTACATTAACTTGTGGAAACATATTACTTTTAATTTGGATC
Source organism: Malaya genurostris (assembly GCF_030247185.1). Taxonomy (NCBI): domain Eukaryota; kingdom Metazoa; phylum Arthropoda; class Insecta; order Diptera; family Culicidae; genus Malaya; species Malaya genurostris. Next base: position 217,844,612 of record NC_080571.1, on the reverse strand, counting down.
TGAGTTTGCAAAGATCGGTCTGGCCGTTTTTGAGAGATTGGAGTGATTTCCGGTTTGGGGAACACGAGCACTTTTCTGTTACTTTCGGTGCCAGGACCCGGTATATTAAAGTCGGAGCCAGGATCCTGTATAAAGTCAACGTTTTTTATCATAAACTGACCATACCTGCCTAATTGAAGAATTATACACATTTAAATGTATCTGGTTTGATTTTTCCGTGTCATGTATAGAAACACGCTCCAGAAAATAGAATTTTTATCCGCTATCCGCTTGTATTTCCGAAACTGAAAGTCGTATCTGGATGAAATTCGGTAGTGTTCTATGGGGTTTTAAGACCTTCCAATTGAATTTCATGAAGCTTGTGGAAATTGGATAAGTGGTCTCTGAGAAAATCGAATGCACTTTTTTAGTTAATTTTGCACATTTTACCCCGTAGCTCCCAAACCGGACTACAAGGCCTTTAATTTGAATCTATGTTGAGGAAAATCGGTTGGTCTCTGGGAATTTTATTTTACATTTTCTTGGAGTTTAACATGGACTCGCATCGGGCCGAGTCGGTTGTATGATGGTTTTGTGTGTGCCTAAATTTCCTAGTTAACTTTTTGAGAAAAAAAATAAACGCGTTTTTCTGAAAACCAATTTTTCAAAGTCCGTGAACACGATACCGCAAAATCTGCTGAACCGATTCTTTTCAAACTTGGAACATACTTTCTTGGTATAAAATGCCTCCCCACAACGTTTTTGAAATTTTTCCATTTTCATATTATGGTAGTTTTTCACCTCAAAATTGGCGGCAAATTTGGCTTAAGATCGCGTTTTTTGCTTAAATATGTATATCACGAACTGTTAAAAAATCAAAATAATAACAAAAGAGGTTTTGGGGAATGCTCTGTCACCGCTTTATTTCTCAATATTGATATATGGAAATTTAACTAAATATTCTTTAAATGACTCTTTATAATGTAAAAAAAAGTTTGAATACATTTGCTTAAGCTGTTTCTCCGTAAAAATTACAAAAAAAAATGTTTTTGGAATCATATTATTCCTTACTCCAACTTTACAGAATTTTTATTCAAACATTCAAACACTTTAATTTTAATCACTTTTACAACACTTTTTTGTAGGATTTGTCATTTTCCGACTATAATTATTTGAAATAGTAAAAAAGTTTTGCCCTTTTCATAAGACAGTCTAGATCAATTTTGAAAAAAAAATGAAGTCGTAATATTTGTTTGTTCCTTGGCAGCTTGCATAAAACATAAATTTGTAAGTTCTATGTGATTTCATAAAAATTGATGGGAAAAGTGTTGTTAATAAGCAAATAGGAGAATGAACATAATGTTACGACATCTACTATCGTAACCATAAATACTCATTTATGGACAAACGCCTCAAATTGTGTATGGGAATCAACTGTACTGGCATTGGTTCTAGCTAGTGGTTTTGAGCATTTAATCAACAATAAACTCATAGAACTCCGGAATACTCTTATTTTGTTCAGTTATAATAATTAAAAGTACAAAAGTATCATTAGATTAAGGTCATTATGTTTTTAGTTTTCAATTTTTATTGCGCCTGCATGTGTACACCACTATATCCGTTTTCAATGTTATTCCAAGCAATCGGGAACGATTCTTGAAACAAAAATATTTCTTAGTCATTTGTCATATTTTTGTTACACACATCCATCACTTGAGTGGAATTTAGCCAAACTATTTTAAAGAGGCTAATTAGTAGATGTCAACGCTACACATCGATCCCCTTTGTTTATGTTGAAATGCCTCGTGATGTGTCAACGTGGCTCATGGTATTACAACGTGAGTTGGTGTGTTTGACTTATTGTAGAAAAATCTTTGGATCTATATTTAGGAATCCACCTTGTTACCATTTATATTACAAATCGATGTTATTTTCATTTTGAAATCTTTTCGAGACCAGTTTAGAAGATTTCGTTCGTTTACTGCACTTATAGGACGAATGGTTTGAAATTTTTACACCCATAACCCTGTAATTTCGGAAGCGGAAGCAATTTTGGGTAAATTTCTGTAGCTACTCATGAAACTTTAAGACCACCCAACTGAATCTAATTTTGTGAAAACTCGTCAAATCTTCTGTGAGAAATCGATATGAGTTCCGTGTCATAGTTTTTGACTATTGACTAATTTCAGAAATGGATAACAATTTATCAGACTTCAAATACTCCAATTTGGATTAAATTTTGCACATGTCTTCAGTGTAGCCATTTGTTTTGCACGGAAGAAGAGACTTTTTCGACTCTTGACATCATTGTAAGTCGAAAACTAATAATTATACGAGGAAAATGTATGTGAAGAAGTTGTATGAAATCAATTGGGAGCTCCTCAAAAATGTACATTGGAAAATAAGTTGAACGCTTTTACAAAATTTAGAAGAGTCACCAAAATTTTAGAATTAATATAAAAAAGTATCACTAGCTATTTTTTAATAATTTTTAACCATAAAATGAAATTAGATATGGTGGACACTTCTGGTTTCGGAGATTTAATCGTAAAAGTGACATTGCCAACAAATGTTTCTTAAACATTCAATTTTCTTCTTAAACATTCAAATTTCAAAGAAAATAAAATGACATCAAGTGGTATACTAATTGCAATACAGCGAACGTAAGAAGAAGTTCAAATAAATTTACTTCGTTTGATAATGTATTAAAGCTTTTCATTGGAAGAAATTTTTACTAAAGGTCTGAAATTCGAATTATTTGTGCAAATTTTTTTTTCGGCATCAGAAAATAACTAACGAACTATCAAACATAACCATGCTTTCGAGCAGGGTTATTTTTTCCAATGACAAAATAACTGCTCGACTGTCAAACTTTAACTAAAAATTAAAATAATTCGCGAGATGGTCCACAGCTTAAGATGGGTGAATTGATTTCAACAGTTTCAGAAGATACTATTGAATTATGAATCAATTTCGAGGTTCATATGACTAACATTTCTGATTCCGGATCGAACAAGTGACGTAACCGACAATTCGCATATTTTTCTGTTTGAACTTTTTTCTCGGAGGTAGATGAAACGATTTCAACAATTTAAGGGAGGGGTAGGGTCTAGACGATGAAAACAATCATCATTTTTGCGAATTTTTCTCAGAATTGTCGTTCAACAAAAAAAAATTCAAATCTTTTGTATGATAAAAAGCATCATTCGAGCAAGATTTTGTATTTTTTTCGTGAAAAATTATTGAGAAATAAGTCGGTGAAGAGGTTTTTTTTTGAGGACGCTTCTCAAAAATCATGATTTGCGGTGTCCACTGTATCTCAGTGCAGACTAATCAGAAGTCAACAAATCGAAGCAGTACAGATAGAGTAGATGTTTTTTTAGACCCCAACGTTTCTGTTTGATTTTTTTAATTTTTTTTCAATTTTAGGTAGTTGTTCAAAATGAAGACTACGATTTTTCACGAAAAAATCCGTCATTTTGTAGCTGTAAAACCTTCCCAAAGTAACAATCAACAAAAAGGAAAAGGTTGGGGTCTGGATTTTTATATGTAGAAAGTGTGTGCAAAATTTGAAAAAAATTGGTGCAGTAGTTTCTGAATGACGATGGACACGGACTTTTAAAACCTGCTGTCGAGAAAAACGCATTTAAATTTTTTTGTCTATAAAATCAACGGAAACAATTTATTACTCCAGGGAGCCCGTAGGGTCCAACATTTTCAAAAAAAAAAACATATTTTTTTATAATTTATTATAATTGCATAACCGATAAACTTGTCTTTTTTATACGATCAATTTGCTTGCAAACAAATTGCACTTAATTTCTTAATTTTCTCAGACCTATTTCGAAAATCTCAGACCGATCAAAAAGTTTTCAAATCTTAGAACGGAAAATAGTCGTTGGGGTTAAATCTTGCGAATACGGTGGATGCTACTTTAATTCGAATATCAATTTATGGTATTTAGCCATCGTAACAATAAGTTGTCTTTGATCAGCTGTGACAAAACGTGGCATCTACTTCGAAAACAATTCTTTTTCATATTCAATTGCTCAGGCAAAATTGAGAATGCACTTCCTTTTGATATCTTTACGATGTTAATCAGGAATCAGAACAAATTTGCTCAGGTGGCACAAGTATTTTATCAATCCACGAAATACTATTATCTCTATCGTTTCTAAGTAGCGTCATTGAAAGTACAATAACTAACAAATTAAATAACCAAAATTTTGACACAAGACATTTGAAGAACATTTCTGTGACGCCATCTGTCTGTCAGATAAGGGACTTATTATAACGAGTTCGCAGCCGTTTCCTAAGTGCATGGTACTGTTGTATGGCTAGTGCTGCAATCCCACGAACCCTTAGAAAATTTCCTGGTCAGGACTCGAACGTACGACAACTGACTTGTGAGACCATCGTCTCATGCTGTGAGCCGTTAATTTATCTCATACCAACAATATTTTACTCATTGGATTTTGTTTTAGAGAAGTTATTTCAAACATCAAAGTTTACTATGTTTTATTTATATTACCCATTGTTTAATGATCGCGAATCTATTTTCCAGAACAAAGTAACATCGAAATATACTCGTAAACTATCAGGTTAACATATGATTCAGCGAAATGACAAAATAAACAATCTGAAACATGAGATTCACTAGAGTAGACTCTGTCAATTCTCTAAATATCATCAAATGTTACTAAGCATGGGTTCAATAAACGACATCTATTCGAAATCCAATCGAAAGCGGATAATACCTTGCTGTCATACTAGCTCTAACTATGAAGATCTAATCCAATCAATTAACACCTCATAATGAAGCTAGCTAGAGAGATGATTCATGGCACGCAGTGCAAAAGTTCGAACAAAAACGTCATCATGACAACCATAACGTTGTTAAGTAAAGTTGCAACCGAATAATTAGATTTATTAGATTAGATTTATAAATTACTATCCTATATTGGTAGTCAAACTTTGGATATCTCATTGGTAATTTGAGCTATTTTAGGAAATATTTTTAGGAGCTTCATATTCTCTTAAAATCATATTTTCAATTAAAATGTTCGTCAATTGTTTTCTGGATCTTGGGAGCTTGCAATGTAAAATTTTCTTACTTTTCTCAGAAAGACCCCGATCAACAAGGGATAACAAAATTGTATCTGGGGTTGTTTCGTTTTTTTTCTATCTAAATTAGTCATAATCTTGGCCTCGTTAATGCGACTATCATAAATTTATTAGATATGGATAGATTGAACTTTTAAAATCGAAGGTATTATGATGCAATGAATCGTTTTTGTCTGATTCATGAATTTGAAAATGTTCATGCAATGATATAGATGACAACGAAAGTTTTATGTCAAAATTTTGTGTTTTTTACAGTATCTGTCACATTTGACCTTGAAAACAGAATATGTTTCCAGACCTAGATTTCGCACGGTAATACCTATCCAACAAGCCATAGATTGGTAAAATCCGTCCATTTTTAACGGAGATATCGATATTTTTGTGTAAGCGACTTTTCCCCCTATTCCAGCAGTAGGAATTTTGAGCGCTGTATGACAAAGCAATGCTTGGGAGCAACGTAAAACACGATTTTTTATACTGTTACATACAATTGTTTCTATGTATCAAAATGATTGTACAGTATCCTTTTTCATGGCATTTTGCCTCGGACCGATTTTAGCACGGTTCGTTTTCGGCAACATAATTGTTCTAATATGACATATGTAAACCAAATGATGGCAGTATTTTCCAGTTGAAAGCAATTCCATAATTATATTGATTTAAACTACTTACAGCAATAAATGCTGGAATAACATAACAACCATATATCATTCGAATCAGTTCGTCGAGATCAGCAAATGCGTGTGTGACAAATAATTTCACTCAATTCTCTTGTTCATCTTGTTTTTCAGTCAGATCCAACTTCCGGTTTCGGAGATACAGGGTGATTAGTATAAAAATGTCTATTTAACGTAAATTAATCAAGTTTATCGGGTTTGCAGATTTCTATAGTCGATAACCAAATAAACTTATTTCAGTTTTAGTGGTATTCAGTTTTCGATTCGAATTTAATTCGTACTACGACTTCTCAAAGATGTTTATACTGATTTTCAAACATTTTGAAACAAATGTAAACTAAACTAAACTTAATCAACATTCAGTAATAGCCGTTCAACCGAGAAGGTTGTGTATAGAAGCGTACAGTTTAATAACGCTGGTTGGTTTACACGCGTTAAATACGACAACGGTTGAACTACAGGTAGAGACCTGTTGGCAGCAGCCGTTAAAACGTATAGTCGTGCTGCATAAGAGAGCCCTAGTGCTGGGCCAAGCTGGTGAAGGAAACAACAAAGGGCGTTTCCCAAACTCTACCCAGGCCGCAATATACAGCCACAAGTGCTGAGCAGGAGAGTGCAAAGGCACATCGAAGAGGAAGAGTGCAAAGGCACATAGAAGCAGGAGAGTGCAAAGGCACACCGGTGCGAAGGCACTTCGGTGCAGAAGCATATCGGTGCGGAGCACAAGGAAGAAGGAGACAAGACAACTCGGTCTTTCCACTGCCATACAACACGCAGGTATACACCGGTGACCTGCGCTGGTTACAGCTGGCGAAGACGAAAGCAAATCGGAATTCGAGTGGTGCTGGATGTCAGGTAGCAGTAGCATCACATCATATTCTATCGCTACAGTGAGCTTCAGCATTGTATCAACGTCCAGATACATCCAACAAGAACATCTAGAGCAACGAGGATCTACACGGCAGTGCAACGGAGATAGACAACAATTTCAAGGTAGAAGTTTTTTCTTTTCCTTTTGATTGAGCACTGTGTAGTGTTGGTTTCAAATTTTATTTTAAAGTTTAGTTAAAAATTTTAATGTAATGGATGAATCCATGGACGTAAATCCTAGCATGAATCCGATACCCCCACGAACGAAAAAATATCAGGAGAGCTCTTCTGGGCCTTGGATAGTCTTTTTTAGACGTATATCAAAGCCATTAAACATTTACCAAATTTCTAAAGGTTTGACATCACGATTCTCTTCAATCAAAGAGATCATAAAAGTAAATAACGATAAAATTCGTGTTGTGGTAAATAATTTAAAACACGCGAATGATATTGTCTCTTCGGAACATTTCATTAAAGAGTATAAAGTTTACATACCCTCCAAAGATGTCGAAATTGACGGTGTTGTTACCGAAGCGAGTCTTTCGGTAGATGATTTACTCAAGCATGGTGTTGGTCGTTTCAAGAACTCTATGCTTGAGGGTGTGAAAATACTGGAGTGCAAACAACTGTACTCAGTAGTTCATGAAGAGGAAAAAAAAGTTTATCGCCCATCAGACTCGTTTCGAGTGACATTTGCCGGGTCTGCGTTGCCGTCCCATGTCTATGTCGATAAAATTCGCCTCCCTGTTCGGCTTTTTGTTCCAAATGTAATGAATTGTACGAACTGCAAAAAATTCGGCCACACAGCTACTTACTGTAGTAATAAATCAAAATGTATTAAGTGTGAAGGGCCTCATAAAGATAATGATTGCAACAAGGAAATTGAAAAATGTATTTATTGTGGGAATAGTCCTCATGATGATATTTCAGTATGCACTGCATTTAAAGTGCACAAAGACAAAATTAAGCTTTCTTTAAAAGCACGGTCTAAGCGCACATATGCAGAAATGCTTAAAACGGTCATTGATGTCCCCCCTTTGGAAACCGAAAACGGGTTTTCAAATCTAGAGGAACCAGAGGACTCTGACTCTGACGAAAATAGTGAAGGTAATTCGTTTATCACTACCCAAGGGTCAGTTAAGAGAAAGAAGTCTTCCTCCAAATTACCAAAAAAGACACCTAAAATTTCATCTTCAAAAAAAGACCCCCGTGTTAAACAAAAAAAGTCAAAACCAAAGACTGTGCCTCCTGGTTTGTCAAATTCACAAACCAATCCAGGATCTAGTACAGAAAAAGATAATAATCCAGTGGGCTCCATTTCACAGCCACCAACAGGATTACTGAAGTTTTCGGAAATTGTTGAATGGATTTTCTCAGCATTCAATATATCTGAACCCTTAAAGACCCTCATAATGGCATTCCTTCCAATAGCTAGAACCTTTTTGAAGCGGTTATCAGCTCAATGGCCAATTGTCTCAGGTTTTGTATCTTTTGATGGATAATTTATCACCCGTCGCAAATGATACAATCACTGTCCTGCAGTGGAATTGTCGAAGCATCATGCCAAAACTTGATTCATTTAAAATATTATTGCATAGTCAAAAATGTGATGTATTTGCTTTATGCGAAACATGGCTTACTTCAAACATAGTTTTAAATTTTAATGATTTTAACATTATACGTCTCGATAGAGACTCTCCGTATGGTGGAGTGCTTTTGGGAATTAAGAAATGCTATTCCTTTTATAGATTAAACATCCCTTCAACTTCTAGTATAGAAGTTGTTGCTTGCCAAATAAACATTAAAGGCAAAGATATTTGCATAGCTTCGGTTTATATTCCTCCAAAAGCACAAGTTGGACAGCGACAGCTTAATGAAATGGTTGAAGCCCTTCCTGCTCCACGATTGATTCTGGAGGATTTAAATTCGCACGGTATTATGTGGGGTTCCGTTTACAATGATAGCAGATCATCTTTAATACAAAACATTTGTGACAATTTTAGCATGACGGTATTAAATATGGGTAGCATGACACGGATCCCAAGACCTCCGGCACGCCCAAGTGCATTAGATCTATCTCTTTGCTCAACATCAATTCGACTAGATTGCACCTGGAAAATACTGCCTGATTTACACGGTAGCGATCATTTACCAATCATCATCTCAATTAGCAGTAGCAATTGCATTGCTACTTCCGCTAGTATTCCATATGATTTGACAAAAAATATCGACTGGATTAAATACCAAAGTAGTATCTCTAGTATTTTGAATTCAATGGAAGAGCTCCCTCCACTTGAAGAATATGACTTCCTCATTTGTTCGATTCTGGAGGCAGCAGAACAATCCCAAACTAAACGCTTTCCTGGGCCAACGACTAACAGAAGGCCTCCCAACCCCTGGTGGGACAAAGAGTGCTCAGAGGCTAAACTCGCAAAACAAAATGCTTGCAAGACGTTTCTAAAACGGGGAGGAGGAACTCCTCAGAATTTTGAAAAACTTATGGTTTTAGAAACCAAGTACAAGAGCATACTTCGAGCCAAAAAATGTAGCTATTGGAGACATTTTGTCGAAGGTTTGTCAAGAGATACCTCAATGAGCACTCTTTGGAACACGGCCAGACGAATGAGGAATCGTAACGTGGGCAATGAGAGTGATGAATACTCGAACCGATGGATATTTGACTTTGCTAGGAAAGTTTGCCCAGATTCTGTTCCTACGCAGAGCATTATACGGGAATCTCCTCCAAATAATGGTTTTATTAATAACCCATTTTCAATGATGGAATTTTCTATAGCACTCTTGTCTTGTAACAATAACGCTCCAGAGTTGGACAGAATTAAATTCAACTTGGTGAAGAATCTGCCCAACCTCGCAAAAAGACGTTTGTTGGAATTGTTCAACAAGTTTCTTGAGCAAAATATTGTTCCACCTGACTGGAGACAAGTGAAAGTTATCGCCATTCAAAAACCGGGGAAACCAGCTTCCAATCACAACTCATATAGACCCATTGCGATGTTGTCCTGCATCAGAAAATTGTTCGAAAAAATTATTCTACGACGTCTCGACACTTGGGTCGAGACGAACGGTTTGTTGTCAGATACTCAGTTTGGCTTCCGTAGAAATAAAGGGACGAATGATTGCCTTGCATTACTTTCGTCTGACATCCAAATTGCCTTCGCTCAAAAGCAACAAATGGCATCTGTATTTTTAGACATTAAAGGAGCATTTGATTCAGTTTCCATTGATGTTCTTTCAGACAAGCTTCACCAAAATGGACTCCCAGCGGTTATAAATAATTATTTGCACAACCTTTTGTCAGAGAAATACATGCATTTTTCACATGGCGATTTGGCAACACTCAGAAATAGTTACATGGGTCTCCCGCAAGGCTCATGCCTCAGTCCGCTCCTCTATAATTTTTACGTAAATGACATTGACAGCTGTCTAGTAACCCCATGTACACTAAGACAATTGGCAGATGATGGCGTGGTTTCAGTTACTGGACCCAAAGCTATTGATCTGCATAAACCATTGCAAGATACCTTAGATAACTTGTCCGATTGGGCTGTTCATCTTGGTATCGAATTCTCTGCGGAGAAAACAGAGTTAGTCGTCTTTTCAAGAAAGCATGATCCCGCGCAGCTTCAGCTTCATATGATGGGAAGAATGATCCAACAGGTTTTAACTTTTAAATACCTCGGGATGTGGTTCGATTCCAAATGCACGTGGGGAGGACACATTAGGTTTCTGATAACAAAATGCCAACAAAGAGTAAATTTTCTTCGAACAATAACAGGATCTTGGTGGGGTGCTCATCCGGAAGATCTAATAAAATTGTATCAGACAACGATACTTTCAGTGATGGAATATGGATGCGTTTGCTTTCGTTCCGCTGCAAACTCTCATATTATCAAACTGGAGCGAATTCAGTATCGTTGTTTGCGAATTGCTTTAGGGTGCATGCATTCGACACATACAATGAGTCTTGAAGTTCTGGCGGGAGTTCTTCCATTAAAAGATCGATTTTGGGAGCTTTCATCACGCCTGCTAATAAGATGTGAGGTGCTGAATCCCATGGTAATTAATAATTTCGAACGACTAGTCGAGCTTCGATCTCAAACAAAATTCATGACAGTATATTTTAACCATATGTCACAGGAAATCAACCCTTCAAGATATATTCCTATCCGTGTCAGCCTCCTAAATGTCCCTGACTCAACTTTATTTTTCGATACATCCATGCAGCGCGAAGTGCGTGGAATCCCGGATCATCTACGTTCGACGGAAATCCCAAAAATATTTTCAAGTAAGTTCAGGCATATTGACTCTGAGAAAATGTTTTACACGGACGGATCGCGAATTGAAGAAGCGACAGGGTTTGGTATGTTCAACAATAATGTTTCGGCCTCATTTAGGCTTCAAGAACCTGCATCTGTTTATATAGCAGAGCTAGCAGCAGTTCATTATAGTTTGAGTGTAATCGTCACATTAATTCCAAACCATTATTTCCTCTTCACAGATCGTCTGAGTGCAATTGAAGCCATTCGCTCAAACATGACTGGCAAGACTGAACCGTTTTTCCTGGGCAAAATAAAACAGTGCCTGAACGACATATTGAACAATAATTATCTAATCACTATAGTCTGGGTCCCGGCTCATTGCTCCATTCCTGGCAATGAAAGAGCCGATATTTTAGCCAAACGTGGTGCTATTGAGGGTGAAATTTATGAGAGACCAATTGCTTTCAACGAATTCTGTAGCTCGTCTCGCCAAAGAACACTTGCCAGCTGGCAAGCTTCTTGGGATAAAGATGATCTGGGTCGGTGGATGCACTCAATTATTCCGAAAATATCGACAAAGGCATGGTTCAGGGGACTGGATGTGAGTAGAGATTTCATTCGTGTGATGTCCAGACTCATGTCCAATCACTACACGTTAGATGCACATCTCCTTCGAATTGGGCTCTCCGAGACTAATCATTGTTCTTGTGGCGAAGGTTATCGAGATATTGATCATGTCGTTTGGACATGCGTGGAGTATCGTGATGTCAGATCTCAACTAATAAATTCTTTGCGTACCCGAGGTAGACTATCCAATATCCCAGTTCGAGACATTCTTGCTTGTCGTGACCTTTCATACATGAAACTTATTTATCATTTCATAAAGAAAACTGGAGTTTCAATTTAATAAAGGCCCCTTTCAAGACTTAGTTCTGATCCCAGCTGCGTCCATGAGTTCAACCAATAGCTAAATTAGAATAAAAATAATGTAATGATACAAACAAACTCGAAACAGTTTATGAAATTATTAACCGTTGTGCACTCGAAAAAAAAAACACCTTTAACCACCCGAATGGGTACCCGGGTACCCATTTTTTTAAATCGCTGTAAGTTGAGCATTTTTCAACCGATTGAAGTAATTTTAGCACTGTTGGATTCAGGAACTTAAGCTCTTTGGGATTGGTACCCATAAAGATGGACATGGTGCTCCTGGTTCCCAGGAACCCGGATATCCTAAATGAGTTCCGACATCGAGGCATTTATACACGGATTTCACGTATTTTTGTAATCTTACCTAAGAATTGCTATATGAAATCAAGTGCTATGCTGAGTTGTTATGTTTATATATTTCAGGGGGCATCCGTTATGTACGTAACATAAAATTTTGAATTTTTCTACCACTCCTTTCCCCCTTTGTCGAGCATTTCTCAATCTTTTCACCATGTATTGTCACGTATTTTTGAAACCTCTCCCCCCTAAACGCGTGACGTACTTTATGTATGTTCCCTTATATACTTCACTTTCTTATCTTCAGTTTGAAAATTATTATGTACTTCAGGCCTATTGCGAGGAGCACGCAATACAATTTTTAATTCTGGCAACAAACATTTCGAAACATCACGAAGTTACTTCCCAAACAGTTTCGTTCTCATTTATATTTCCTTTTTTTCGTTCTATGAGAGTAAGTCCAGAATAGGCCAACTACCCTTTAGATGACGTCATTTTTCTACAAAAGGTTCATTTTGGTACGGCCTTTCTCAAATAGCTGGTTTGGAAAAGTTTCAAATTAGTAAATGACATTTATGGTGGAAAACACAAGTGTCGGAACATTCTACGGAAATCCGGATTAACGGGAACCAGAAGAACCTACTACAGCAATATACACGGCCATCGAAAAGTGGATAAATTTCTGAATTTACCCGTACTGAAAAAATTCAAATCGGATGGAATTTGCCTTAGTTACAAGCATTTTTATTTGTGGGTACCCGGGTACCCATTCGGGTGTTTACGTAATAAAAAAAATTTGAGCCCCCCCATTCGACCCCCCTTACTGTAAAATGAAAAGTCAAAGCATGAGAAGTTATGGTCCAACTAGTTCTTGGAATTGACCGAATTGCAGAATCTTAGTTTAAACCTAACTCAGAAATTTCTTATTTTGAAATTCGAAAAGGTACCCGGGTACCCATTCGAGTGCATAAGGGTTAACAAAATGTCTGAAAATAACAGCTTATTTTATAATTTATAGAAGTTAATCGTTTGGTTCAAATAATATTTCCGAGTAGATTTCATAATTAATGACGAGTTACCTAAGATGATATTTAAATAATAAGAGAATATGTTTTAATAAATGCAAAACGTTGTGACTATGTTAGAATTAAATTAGGATAAGAATATTATGTAAAAGTGATGCTACGGCGAAGAAAAACTTATGTAAACTGCCTTAAGAAATAAACGTATTTATGAAAAAAAATGTAAACTAAACAGCTACTCAGATGAATTTATCTGACTTCGGCTAAACCGATTTTCGAATTCCGGTTCCAGTATCGAATTGTTTCTCAAAGCTCAATCGTTTTCTAAAAAAGCCAGATCTACGAAGACAAAATTAATTAATATTATCCAATTCTGACTTCCGATTCTGAAATTACAGAATGATGAATTTTTAAAATTCAAACCGGCCCTGGAAGTACCTTAAATTACCGTAAACTCTAGAGTGGAACTTACTCCGACATATCATGGAATGTTCAATCGATTTTCACACTTTTAGATCCAAATTCGTCCGATTTGCAGTTTCGATATTACAGAGTAAAGAGTGATTAAAATCACAAATTGCCGCTTAAATCGTCGGTCATTAAAATAATGTCACGAGAACTGAAACACCAAAGAATATTCATGCAAAAAACACATGCGGATTGATAAAAAAAAAGGTATCATCTCACTGCTAGGTGGATTAGGCACGTTTTTTAAGATTTGTTTTCACTATTTTCAGTACATCCGGGGTCCGTTAAACTAAAGTCGCTATTTTCAATCTGCAACAAAAAGACCTATAAATCGAGAAAGTATTGAGCTGAGTTTAGATTTTGTTTTTGAGCACAGTTTAGTTTTTGTTTTCCGTTTATTGCAGTGTCACTTTTGAAGACGTTTTGAAATTTTTAACACTTATCACTCTGTTTTCGGAAACAAACATCGGTCACCGATAAAATTGAAGGATTTAAGCATTCATTTTACTCCAAGCTTGTGAATATCATCTCTTAGGAAACATTGCGGATTCAATGAACTGAGTCGAATGCTATATCACTATTTCCAATATTTATTAGTCGAGTTTTAAAGCTTTTGCCTTACCTTTCTTTGTTCATAAGAGAAAAAGCGCAAAATCATCTTGAAAAATATTTATTTTCAATTTAAAATATGTTAATATTTGAATAAAAACTTTACACAATTTAAGTAGGAATTACTTAGGAACGTTCTCAAATTTAAAATTTAGGCTGTCATTTCCAAATCAAATATTAAATTATTGTTTTCAAAAGCATCTTCAGGTATGTGAAATTGGAAAAAATGTTTATTACTGCTCTTTATTGAAGCATAGCATTTTTCGGATTGAAAGTAAAAAATATTATCGACAAAAGTGTTTGAACTCTTTTTTTTTCAATTCTCTAGTACAGTGTTACCTGAAATTTAACGGCCCTTGATATAATATCTGGACTTGCTATAATCTTAATAAAATTTGAATGTTTGCTTCTGATTTGGAATCATAATGAGATATAAATATTAAGATCACATATAATTTTGATAGTATCCTGTTATGCTCTGTAGGACGGGACGTTATTGAGTGAGTTCTGCTTTATAGATAACAAAATATACTTGAAACATCTTTCATGATCGTTCGTGTGATACAAGTATGTTTTTCACTATATGTTGAGAGTATGAATCAAAAATCCCATCTCGGCCCCAATTTCGACTCGTACAATTTCTACACTTTTAAATACCATGCTGCTGTGGTTGCTGCTTTTATTTCATTCAAATGAAAAACATAAGCAATAAACCAACTGACAAGAGCACTTCATGTTGAGGGTTGTTATATTGTTTCCAACAGTTAAGTTTCGGATTGATTTTTTAGACAACTGAATGCTTGCTTCATTCAAATTGCATCTGTGTTGTCGGGTTTTGTCACGTTTTCCAAATTGATTAGTTGTCGTTTGCACGAAGCATATCAAATTTTGGAATTTGTACATCACGTTTCTAGTGAGTGTTTCCAATCTTGAATTCGGATCTGCATTCGGATGAAATTGTAAAGGGTGGTTCTAATTGGCCTTTAGTTGCTCAGCTCAAATTACCAGGTATTACTATGAATTAACATGTGTATGTATTAGCTGATAAAGCTACTAATGGGTGGTATTCAAGTTTATAACAGAAAGTAATTTTTGCTACAAATTCTGTTGTAAATCTTGTCAATCCAAGTTTCAAAACGAGGAAAAGTTTAGATTTAATTCAGTTAGGATATGTTGATCGGGAATAATCTCAAATCTTTCATTTCAAGGTAATTTTATTTGGCGTGCTTGGCGGAAACATATTCCTTTCAGTTCCATTCGTCTGATTTACGCATATGAAGTTATTAACGAACATTGGTTGAGTTTTTTTTGCAGAAGCACCTTTCATTTAAAAGTGTGAAAATCGGTCCAGCCACCTACGAGAAAAATCGTGGTTGCATAGCGTCTCTCTATGAGAAAACCAAATTCTAAACATCACTGTTCCACCGGAGATGTAGAGAGACAGAGTTTTTCTGAATGTGTACAGTTGGACATTTTGCTTGCAATGTGAGGTGACAGAAGGGGCGCTGACTAAGGTATGAGTAAAGTATAAGATTGGGATATTCGGTACGTCGGTTAATAAGTCCTCGGTCTTACAGAGAGATGGCGTCACTAATCCAAAATCTTTCTAGTGTACAATAGAGACATCCTTCAGATGTCATGTGCCAAAATTTCATGACATTCGGTTCATTAGCGTGATAGTTGTAGTGACGCAAAAGATCAATCCATCGTTACGGAAACTAGAACAGTTAAGTTGCAGGAGATTGCTGACATCGTAAGAATATCATAAAAAAATGTGTTCACAATATCTAGAGCATCTGACTGTGACAAAATCGTTTGTAAAGTGAATTCCACTTTTCTTACAGTTAATCAAAGAAAACTTAGCGATACGATGACCGAATCCCATGAATTGAAACGCGCATTTCTACCACATCCACTATATTCGTCCGATTAAGCCCCCAGCGACTATTTTCTGTCCTAAAATTTAAAGACTGAAGCGTTTTTCGACGCTGAGGACAAATCGTTGCATAGAAAAAGTGTAGCAATACTAAAACAATTGTATTGCTCTTCAGGCAGAAGGCATTAATGAATAAAATCGTAAATCGAAAAATTGTGTTGTTTTCTTTGCAAGACTGGGGTTTATTGACGGACGAATTACTGGGGATGACAGAGAAGAGAAAAAGATAATCATGTTCATCATGTTAGAGGTGGTTCAAAAATGTGTCTGACTCGAAGCGAGCATCTCAAAGAATATTATTTCGTCTACAATATCTAAGGTGGCAGTCTCATAAGGTTAGCTATTGCAAGAGACCGAAGTACGAACGAAACCAACATACAAACGTTAAAACGAGTACAGGGCGAAATAATCGGTAATAGACACGGAAATATTCGGACGAAAACTGATTGAACAAACTTGTTTTAATCCATCTAGTGGTGTAATGGTGCCTTCTAATTAACATTTCACGAGAGATTGATGCAAGTTTCATATAGGACATTTTGAACAACTGCTTTCGGAACCGGAATCTGAAGACTGTCGTAGTTGCAGCAAATAGCCTGGCCTACAAGTTACGAATAGTTCTACAATCTGCTTCGAATATTTCATACCTTTTTGTGTCGTCAAATATATGAAGGGTAGACATTTGTATCTTTCACTATCTTGGAAGTCGGATCCGGATAAAATTCAACCCTATTCAATAGGATAATAAGACAGTTGTTTGAATTAAAGTTCAACCGGTTCGGCCACGGATAGTTTATTCGGTTATAAGCTAATAAGACCTGCATAGAAGAAAAATTTACTGGCTAGTTTTAAGGAATTTGTTCCATAACAATAAATTCAAAGAAAAAAATATGTCATTCTAAAAATTGATTATAGAGGGAAAGTTTTTACTTTAATTCAAGTTGCTTTACTTACCTCTCATACTCTATTTCGATTAAACCAATTATTCGAAAATGAATAAACTAAACGAAATTCTGCACATATGTTACTTTTGTATAAGAAATTCAACCTAAACAGGGTATTATTTTTATTTTGAAATAAACTTAAATCCATTGAATTTCTTTCTTCCTTTCTTTCTGGCGCAAATCTCGTAAGTTAGTTTTTACCTCAGCATCGCATGCAACAAAAATCACACATCAGTAACAGGCATTCGTGCCTGTGCCGTAATTCTTTTTTGTTCAAAATGGTCGAAAGCTGAGGCTCATGGTTTCTTTACCGAAATCGAACACCACAGAAAACACCACTACGCCTCTACGGACGAAGCACGCTGTTCGTTCGTAGAGGCGGAGTGGTGTTTTTTTCTCCTGTATCACCGCATGTACATACCGCTGCGTTCTAAAAGACGGTTTGAAATTTTTGGACAGTCACCACCTTGAAATTCAGGAACCAGAAGCCAGAACCGGATGAAATTTAGAAGTTATGTATGGAATCATAAGACCTAAGTTTGTGAAAATCGGCCATTTAAACCTAAGTTTTTAAAAATTTGAAATTGGATTGAATTGGATCACCCTGTAATTTCGGAACTAGAGTTGGATCAAGATGGAATTCAAGAGTTTTCTGTGGGACCATAAGACTTTTCATCTCCGAGAAATGTTAGTACACATATTTCCATTTTTCGAGCATTTTACCTCATAATTCCGGAACAGAGAGCTAAATCCAAACAAAATTGTATATGGGAGCGGAAGACTTTTTATTTAATCTAGTTTGCGAAAATCGGTTCCGCCATCTACGAGAAAAGTTGGTGCACTTATTTTTATATTTTTTGCACATTTCAACCCATAATTGTAGACCAGAATTCGTTTCACTGATTATGTAAGCCATCTGCCGGGATTTACTTGAAATTAACCTGCCATCTCCGCCTAGCAGTTTAATTTAAATCTCTAAGCAGACACAATGTTTGCAGTTTTTATGCAACACTTCAAAAATATTTCACAGGTGCAATATTATTTCTGACGTCTTAGGTATAAACAAGTGCAATATTATTAAAATGGTGCATAAATAGTGCGAACATAGTGTCTGGTTTAAATTCCTAAAAGTACAATCTAAATAAGAGAATCTAAATTGTATTATTTCCTTCTTTTCCTTCCCGGTGAATGACCGAACAGGTCAAAGGCGTGGTACAATAAACATAGAATCAATCAATCACATTTATTCAATATTTAAAACTTCGTTCTTTCACATTTTTTTCATATTAACCCATAAACCTACATTCACGTAGCGAACATTCGTCCTCTGGTTAATTTAAAAATTATTCTACGATCGGGAGCATTTAGTCAATTTTATCAATAATTAAAAACACAAAAATTTTCAAAAATCCACCTACTTTGTCACAGTCTAACTTTTTTGTCCATTATTATTTCATCTTTACCTAGAGGTCGTCGATTGGTGAGATAACTAAGTCCTTACAAGCTCCTATTTCATGCCTTCCCGTGTGTATATGATGACATTTGGTCAATAGAACGGCGTCGATTGGGTGCTATCGCCTTCTGAGTTAGTAGCAGAATGAGAGGGTGCGAAATGGCTTATAAGTTAAAGCTAAAGAGCTTTATTTATCATAGTATTTTGCAATATATAATTCTGTTGTTTATTACATTATGTACTATATATTTAATTGAATTTTGTTATTATTATTATTATTATAAAGACAGAAATTCCTGCAGTACTGCGACAAAAGAAAAGCATAACTTACACTGCGACATTAACTGTTATATATTGTATTTTTTTATATTGTATTTTATTATATTATATCACATTATATTATATTATATTTTATTGTATTATATTGTATTATAATATATTACTTTATATTACATCGTATTATCGACAACGGTGAGGAGCAGGGAGTGCATCAGGGTATCTTTCAAGTGAATGACTGGATGATGGAGTGGATTGCCAATCTGAATCACGTGGGGGAAGCTTTGTGTTTCTCCCTGAAGGTATGAAATGAGTAAAACACACCGTTCTAACAAACAAACAATCAGGCGTGTTTAAGCTGGTATAGCGAAATTCTTCATTATATGGCCGGATATTCTTTCTGGAAGGCGCCGGCTCCTCGAAACCCATTTTGGCCTTCTTAACGGCAGTTATATGAAAGCTATCTGATAGTCAAATTCGGATCACCTGTAAGTCTACCCGCATACACTGGTAATGCCTTGAACTGATGGTGGCTTCACACAGAGTTCAATGAACTTCTTTTATCATCAACTACAACATATCGTAAAGTCCCGGCTCATTGCTCCATTCCTGGCAATGAAAGAGCCGATATTTTAGCCAAACGTGGTGCTATTGAGGGTGAAATTTATGAGAGACCAATTGCTTTCAACGAATTCTATAGCTCGTCTCGCCAAAGAACACTTGCCAGCTGGCAAGCTTCTTGGGATAAAGATGATCTGGGTCGGTGGATGCACTCAATTATTCCGAAAATATCGACAAAGGCATGGTTCAGGGGACTGGATGTGAGTAGAGATTTCATTCGTGTGATGTCCAGACTCATGTCCAATCACTACACGTTAGATGCACATCTCCTTCGAATTGGGCTCTCCGAGACTAATCATTGTGCTTGTGGCGAAGGTTATCGAGATATTGATCATGTCGTTTGGACATGCGTGGAGTATCGTGATGTCAGATCTCAACTAATAAATTCTTTGCGTACCCAAGGTAGACTATCCAATATCCCAGTTCGAGACATTCTTGCTTGTCGTGACCTTTCATACATGAAACTTATTTATCATTTCATAAAGAAAACTGGAGTTTCAATTTAATAAAGGCCCCTTTCAAGACTTAGTTCTGATCCCAGCTGCGTCCATGAGTTCAACCAATAGCTAAATTAGAATAAAAATAATGTAATGATACAAACAAACTCGAAACAGTTTATGAAATTATTAACAAAATGTCTGAAAATAACAGCTTATTTTATAATTTATAGAAGTTAATCGTTTGGTTCAAATAATATTTCCGAGTAGATTTCATAATTAATGACGAGTTACCTAAGATGATATTTAAGTAATAAGAGAATATGTTTTAATAAATGCAAAACGTTGTGACTATGTTAGAATTAAATTAGGATAAGAATATTATGTAAAAGTGATGCTACGGCGAAGAAAAACTTATGTAAACTGCCTTAAGAAATAAACGTATTTATGAAAAAAAAACAACATATCGTAAAAAAATAAGTATATCTTTTCAGTGATAACCGATTTTCATGTTTAACTTCCGAAATTAAAGAAAAGAAACAATGTATACATTTTATATAGCTTTTATTATATATTACTTTTTACTTTTTTATTTGTGACTTCTGGTCAGTAAGAAATTTCTACTTTTTTCGTTTTTTTAACGATATCAAACTAGAGATTATAAGAAGAGAAAGAATATGAAATTATAGAGCAATAGTACTCAAGGAAGAGCAAGGATGTGAATCGAAAAAAGTAAATATTACTGACTGACCGGAAGTCATAAATAAAAAAATAAAAAGTAAAAATTTGATGGGATTCCATCACACACAGCGATGAATGGAGCGCTGTCCGTGCGCCGCTTGCACCCTGGGACGCATAGCCATACGCTACAACTCCAGGCACTCAAGCAATAGTTTCGGAGAGATGAGAAAATATCAACACAATGAAACACATTGTGTGAGAAGCCGTCGTGAGCAGAATGTGACCACTTCTCGTAACTTTACTTTTGCCGGTTCGGATAGTAAATGGCAAACGACCTTTGCCTTTACTTTCTGACATATCAGAGACTCGGATGACTCGTATCGCTAAGATGCCTAAGTTCGACTCCTCTGGTAGAAGTTAAAAGTTTAGATACGAGAAGCCTTCTGCTTACTTAAATGACCCTTGTCACGTCTCACTTTTCCGCACTTTATTATGTGAAATCCTTGCTCTTCCTTGAGTACTATGGCTCTATAATTTCATATTCTTTCTCTTCTTATAATCTCTACTTAGTTTGATATCGTTAAAAAAACCGAAAAAATTTATATATTACCTAAAATATTGCAAAAGACACTCAATCAATCGGACCAACAACACAAAAAATAATTTTAAGTATCGTGGTTTCCGGTAGAACCGCTCATAAAATTTCAATGATTTTTAAAAATTGATTTCAATATCCTTCCAAAACTTGTAACTCAATCATCTTTTCTGTAACATAAAGGCGAATTTACGAACTGTATCATCACTTACTTAATGAATGACTGAAAGCTATTACTGTGGTGCCATATTGCGAGTAAATTTGCCTCAATTGCAGAACGAAACCATCAGTTATGGAATTTAAGGTGTTTAAAGAAACATTGCATGGCAAGAACTTATCAACGATACAATCGGGTAGTTAGCAATAGTTTCATTATAATGGAACACAAGTATTTTTATTGCATAGCAATCGTAACTACTTCCTACATAATTACGACCGACAAAATGCCATGACATCATAATCCGTTGTTGAAAAAAAAATCTTCAGAAGAGGGATTAAAATGTCGGTGTACAATGTTATCGGTTAACGGTGTGCAGACGCATGAAATCTTCTGATACTATAATATCTCTATACTGGTCAGTTTTAACGGTTTTAACATTTAAGCATAATTTTGGTAATTGAACTTAGTTCTATAAATATTTTTTTGTATCCGCCTTCAATCATTACCGAACATAGGCCGCTTGTGGGTGGATAAATCAGATCCCTTCGAGCAGCAGCCTTTCACTACTTCCGTACACTCAACGACGGTGCGTGTATGTGTCCGTGTATGTGTGTTTCCGTCCCATACTGTGACACTAATGTCACAGCGGGCAAATATAGGCTATAGTTAGGTATGCAATGATCGCACTCGAATTGAGGAATAGTGTGGGAAAGGAAAGGAAAATATTTTTCCAGATTCAGTTTACGCTGCCATTGTTAAGCTTGAGGCAGTGGTTACAATGATTGTTCTGCGGCACCGAATGGGTGTACACAGTTGTATAACACACTCACCCATTCGTGCATGGTGCGAGCAGTTTCATTAATCTCTGCGGCTCACTGCGAAGCCGGTAAAGTGATGTTCTAATTAATTTTCGATCTCATGACCACATCATTGATTCATTTCAGAGTAGACACTAGGTGAAAGGGTTTCATGCTTGATGACAGGATGAATACTTGGCATATCGAGTTGAATTAAACTTTTCCTACTAAACGATAGTGAAATATAAGATATCATCAACATCGATCCAATCGTCCAGCATCCACAAAATAAAATCCTATTTTTTTTTCGAACGAACAACATCTCTATCACGGTGAATACTCCACTGAAAAGCGTATTTTCTTCCTACTTCTTTACTTAGAGTTTCAACTACCCACTTTGCACGTGATAATCGGTCTTACATTCGCAACGTCTATACTGTTCTACTTCATGTTTGTTTAGAAATAGGTGAGCTGCAAGCAGACGATTTAAAAAGATGCAAAGTAGATATAACTAACCATTGGAAGTGATTTTCCCTCACATGCATGCTTAGTGTGTAACTGAAACTATTTTCAGCTTTTCAATATATTTCGACAAGGACTGAGAAATATGCTTGTAGATATATGATGTCAAGTATTTTTCAAACTGCAAATGACGTTGTATTTTTTTATTTTTTTATTCATGACACATTTCAACCGACGATGGCTATAACTCGGTATGTCATTATAAACTAGCGTATGTGCGTTGTATCGTATATTGCATCAGCGTCTGTGAATAGAGAGAGGGCTGCAAATTTCAATCTGCAGTGCACATGACTATGTTGTGGCCTTTCTTCAATTTCATTGAGTTTATTTTCTATTCGACTGACATTTATATTGACTCTGTCTCTTGAACTGCATACACGCTACCTGTTTCGGTACTTCTTAGTCGCTAGATATTCATCCCAACGAGCGTAGGCTAGGAGCTTCTTTTGTCTCTGAACAATAACCTACTTTGCAGCTATTATTTAGAGAACTATAAATAAACTACTAGGATATTATTCGGAAGGTATCCATGGCTCAATCGAACTGCACCATTTTTGAAGATAACTTCGATTATGGAACAATGAATATAGAATAAAATTCTATAGTCGAATATATTCAATTGGGTGTCCGCGTTTAGCATGAGCAGTTTTCTAGAATTTTTATCACCCAACTTTTCGTTGTTGCTGACATTTTGATCTACTGCCTCATATGTTACTACGGAAGTGGGGTCCCAGCGGATCAATTCTTGGCTAAATTATTTCTGCTGTAGCTGTCTGTTGATGTCACACCGTTCCAATGGCTATGTACAAATAATTGTATCTCCCAGCGGACTTCTTTAACCAATATATTTCTCCATTCGACAGAACACTGGGGACGCATGGTCAGTTGTACTGAATAAGACAGCAGAATTTTATACTTTAGAAACGTTGAGAGTGTTTCAGAAACTGGACTGTAGTGTTATCCTCTCGTTTACCGGAAAGGTTTTGTGTCCAACCTGCGACAACTTTCGAAAGACAGATGAACGTTTGCTTTGATATTTTTCGCTATTGCATTGTTCGGGACGAAGTGGCACACTTCCCGAGTAAAACGGAACATAACGAAGAGAACAAATCGCAATCTTATTATGTTAGCAAATTTAAAACTTTATTTTCAGTTTACCACTTCATAAATTGAAGTATTAATTTTTAAGTTCATAACTAGACGTTTCTAAAAAAAACCTGTTTCAATCCACCTAGTGGTGTAATGATGCCTTTCTCATAGTACTCATAACATCACAAATATAACAGTGGAATTCGCTGAAACAACTGTTCATTGAATAGAAATAGGTAAGATTGTCCGGACCTAATCTAACAAACTCTACAAAACATGTTTACCCTGTAGTTCCGGAACCGGAAGTAGTATCCAAAACAAATTAAGGAATTCCGTATGAAACTGTAAGACTTTTCCTTTGAACCTATAAGTTTGTGAATATCGTTTTGGCCATCTTTAAAAAAGCGAATTGGATCCTTTTTGCAGTTTTTAATCACCATTTCCAATTCTTCCGAAACCGGAATCAGATGACCGGAATAGCCGAAATTGTTTTGTTAGCCAGAGAGAAATATGACCTACAAACTGGAACAGTTTTGACCCTAGTTAAACCTAGACTTACTATCTCATGCTCTATTTCGATTAAATCAATTAAACGAAATCCAACAAACGAAGCGAACCTACGTTTCTGTTACTTCTGCATATGTAGGTCAAGCTAAACAGCTTTAATTAGCAGCATAATTAGGATTATTATTGTTATTATTATTATTATTATTATTATTATTATTATTATTATTATTATTATTATTATTATTATTATTATTATTATTATTATTATTATTATTATTATTATTACTATTATTATTTTTATTATTATTACTATTATTGTTATTATTATTGACATCACTACACAACTGGAACGGTATTACTGAACTACCGGCTGTGAAAATAGCATTTTTTTCGAATTAATTTTTAATTCAATGATATTCGTTTATTCTTTCAGTCGTTCTTATCATAGAATAGCTGAAATTTTTATCAACCGCAGCACCGTCTTTTACCAATATCACACCCCAGTAGCAGTCATCTGTAGCAGACGCCCTGTAACTGCGGAATCGGAAGCCGGATCCGGATGAAATTTCACAGTAGCTTTCAAGATAATATGGGCTTTAATTCAAATCAAGATTTGTGAAAATCGGTTCAAACATCGCAGAGAAATCGAAGTGAGTTCTATTTTTGGAGTTTTTCTTCACCACTTTCGGTGCTTCCGGAAAAGGAAAAGGGGGGACCAGTAGGGCCGAATGAAGTTTTTATGCCCACAAACTACCAAGCTCTGCAAAATGGAAGAATTCATCAAACAGTCTTATGGGATTTGTTCCTGTTTTTGACCATCGTTCGTGAAAAAATATTAATGAGATTGGTAATTTTCCACTTATCACGCTTTAGTTCCAGTACCGGAAGTCGGATCCGGATAAATGTTCTAAATATTTTTAGGAAACTACAAGACCTTCCATTTTAATCTTAGTTTGTGAAAATCGGTCAAGACTTTTACGAGAAAATTGAGTGCAAACTTTTTCTCTAATTTTCACATTCACCATGTAACTCCGGAACCGGAGGTCGGATCCAAATGAAATTCAATAGCAGGCTATGGCATCATTAGACTTTTCATTTGAATCTAAGTTTGTGAAAATCGGTTCAGCCATCTCCGAGAAAAGTGAGTGCATATTTTTGTTACATACATACACACTTACACACACAGACATTTGCACATTTCTTCGAGCTGAGTCGAAGGGTATATGCCATTCGGCCCTCCGAGCCTCGGTTAAAAAGTCGGTTTTCACAGTGAATGTATAGCCTTTCTATATGAGAAAGCAAAAACTATTAGAGTAAAAGTTTTTTGATAAATAAATTCGTAAAAGTTTTTTGATAAACAAATTCGAACGTGAAAATATTAAAAGCAACAATTAAATGTATGCATACACATCGACTGGCAAAACCTGTTTTAATTCACCTAGTGGTGTAATGATGTCTTTCTAATATTACTCATACCATCATAAATATTACCGTGGTAATCTAAACAAAACTGTTGATTGAATAGAAACAGGAAAGTTTGTTCGGACGTAATCTAGCAAACTCTGTAGATCCTGTTTATCCTATAGTTCCGGAACCGGAAGTAGTATCCATAACAAATTCAGGAATTCCGTATGAAATGTAAGACTCTTCCTTTGATTCTAGAAGTTTGTGAAAATAGATTTGAACGTATTGAAGAAAATCGAGAGGGATCCTTTCTGCAGTTTTTAACATTTCAAAAACTTCCGAAACCGGATTCCGAGAACCGGACTAGCCGCAGTTGATTAGTATAGCAAGTAACAAATGACGTATGAATTGGAACAGTTTTGAACCTAGTTAAAAAGATTTTTCCCTTCTTTTGCTTCGTCGCATAAAATATATAATGATTAATCCAAACAGAAAAAAACTTATTAATTTTACAGGCGACAAAATTCTACAAACGATACATTTGATAACAACTTAACTTGTCAAATGACGCAATATTCCATTCGTACAGAATTTCACAGGATCCGAGTGTAATTTGCACTCGGCTACCAAGTGCCGCTGTATTGGCTTATATGTATCTTATTACTTACGAAGATATGCGCTTTTGTGGCGTAGTCGATTAACTGACGTGCTTTATGATCCAATGTTTCTCGTTTCAAGTCGCGCTGTTGATATCGATCTTTTGTTTTTTTTTATTTCATTCGAATTCAAGATCTTGAATATACATTTTGTGTAAAATACGACGCTTCAATTAAGTGCATCATATAAGATGTAAAATCACAAGATATTTTCAATCTGCGTAGTAGTTCCGGAACCGGGAATCGAATACAGATAAAATTCAGGAATTTGATATTGGACTATAAGGTCTATAATTTGAATCGAAGTTGGTGAAAATCGTTCAAACCATCTCTGAGAAGATTTTGACAAATTTGAACACTTTTTGCGCTTTCGAGTCGTGTTTAACGTGTTTTACTTCGCCGCTTTAAGTGACAATATAAAATTTTCAACACACTTCACCCTGTAATTCCGATACCGAAAATAGTATCCGGATGAAATTCTAAAGCTTTGTATGGGACGACAAGACCTAAGTTTGTCAAAATCGACCACGCTCTATCTGAGGATAGTGAGTAAGTAATCAGAAATTCAAATTTTCACACTAATCGCCCTGTTATTTCGGAACCGGAAGTCGGATGAATTCGAAATTTTACATAGCACCTTAAAATCTTTAATTTAATTCCAAAGTTTAGAAAATCAGTTTAATCATCACCGAGAAAAGAGAGTGTACAAAAATGTTACATATACACATACACACAGAAATCTTTTTTTTTTCGGTCGCACTTATCGAAAAAAAGATTTTTCTCAGTCACAGCACCGTGTTTTTTTTTAAATTCCAAACGGTAATAGACATTCGTAACTGCACCGTTATTCTAGTTCATTCAACGAAATTGAAAATTCCTGGTCATGTGTTTACGGTGCTGATGGACTGGGTTGTGTTTTCAAACATTTCAATATTCGATGCTGGTTTTCATTTTCTTTATCGTTTTTAAAGGCGTGTTGTGTTTTCTTCTTCCATACCAGCACGTATCGGTTGTGTATCGTCATTTTAGATGACGGTTTGAATGTTTTGACACTCAACGCCCTGTAATGGCGGAACCGGAAGTCAGATCCGGATAAAATTTTAACTGTAGCTTTGGAGACAATGTGAGCTTTAATTGAAATCAAGATTGGTGAACATCGGTTCAAGTATCGCTGAGAAATCGAAGTAAGTTCTACTTTTGGAGTTTCTCTTCACTGCTTTTGATGCTTCCAAAACAGGAAACGGGAGACCAGTTTTAAGTTTTTGTGCCTACAAACTAACAAGTTCTGCAAACTACAAGAATTTATCAATCAGTTTTATGGGATTTTTGAAAACTACTCAGCGAATTGAAAATTTTTCACTTATCGCCTTAAGTTCCGGAATCAGAGGTCGGATCCAGTCGTCTTTCTAATATAGAAAAGTGTTCTGAGAGCAAAGAGTCATGTACCATTCGACACAATTCAAAGAGTTGACCATTGTCTGTGTGTGTATGTATCTATGTGTGTGTATGTTTCCAATAATGTGATTCATTTTTTTAGAGATGACTGCACTGATTTTTATAAACTTAGGCTCAAAGGCAGAGCCTTTTAGTCCCACAGGTTGCTATTAAATTTCACATGGATCCGACTTCCGGAGTTAGGTAAATTGGCAAATCGTCATTTATAGCGACGATGCAAAAAAGAGAAAAATCCTCTAAAATTGGCACAAACCCATTTCAATTTGTAGGACATGTTTGTTACAGACCACACGAATCGACTGCGGCTATACCGGTTCCAACTTCCTGGTTTCGGAAGTGACAGAAATAGTGGTCCAAAACTTTAAAACGGAACTTGATTTTGATGTCGGAACCTTTTGATAAACACTTCGTACTGTATATCTCGTTTTTCATCGCAAGCTCGATGGATACTTATTGTGAGAAATATATTTGACGTCATCGATTACTCTTCTATGGTGGGTACCCTAAGAGTCTTTGTATTAAGTGACAAGTAAGTTTCGTCATTTATGATGACCATAATGTCTTGCTTTACCGATTTTATAAATTTTTACTAACTCCTCCTGCCATAACTTTTTATGGGGTTTTTTCCCTATATCTTCTGCTGTACATTGAGGCGTGCGAACCCTTCAGGAGGCAGGAACCAGAATTTCGTTTGACACTCTCGACTATTTATAGAAAATTATTGACACATTGCATTTCGGTGCAAAAATAAAAAGTGTTCTGCAAATAGCAAATCCCTAGCGGTTTATGTTGAACTACTAGATGGCATCACGGTTTAGCATATAAACTGTTAAGCAAATCGAAGTCGAATACGAAACTCAAAAAAAATTTAAGTCGAGTGTATGCCCTGAGCACAATAAAAGGCTAATCCCCAAAACAATTTACGAATGTTATAACTTGTCAAAAGTAATAACGACGACGATTCAGTATTTACAGTGTGATTAGTACACTACCGGTCTAAGGTTCGGGACCACTTGCTTTATTTTTTTCATTCTTATCAATTACGTCGGCTACCCTGTGAATTTGTCAATCAAATGCGTCTTGCTACTGGTCAGTAGCAATTACGCGTCTAGTATCTATTACTCGTTACTCCCTTGAGTAGCAAAAACTGATTTCAAGAGTTATATTTACAATTGTTTGTTATATTTTTTGTTTCTAAAAGTTGAGTAGAGCATATTTTGCATTCAAAATCATAAGTGCTCGACAATTTACGTTATGTAAATCGACGTCATTCGAAAAATATACATCATTAAAAAAATGTTCATTTAGGGGTTAGCCAAATTTTGTGCTAGGGCACATAACCGTTTTTATTATTTTTATTATTTTTACGTTTCGTCTTTTACTCATCAGTGCAGAGCAGTTCAAATTGAACTGCTTAGTGCTAAACTCGGCAGTTCAATTTGAACCGCTAAGCAGACGTAAAGTTTCTGCTACTTACAGAACACTTTTTG
Source organism: Malaya genurostris (assembly GCF_030247185.1). NCBI lineage: Eukaryota > Metazoa > Arthropoda > Insecta > Diptera > Culicidae > Malaya > Malaya genurostris. The sequence continues at coordinate 217,815,333 of NC_080571.1, read as the reverse complement.
TTTTGCAACGGAGTGCAATGTCTTTTCTGACGTGCCGAACGAAAACGTGTTTTCGACTATTTCTGGCCGATGCAGGTATGGTCATTTAGGGGTTAGCCAAATTTTGTGCTAGGGCACATAACCGTTTTTATTATTTTTACGTTTCGTCTTTGACTCATCAGTGCAGAGCAGTTCAAATTGAACTGCTTAGTGCTAAACTCGGCAGTTCAATTTGAACCGCTAAGCAGACGTAAAGTTTCTGCTACTTACAGAACACTTTTTGTTTTGCAACGGAGTGCAATGTCTTTTCTGACGTGCCGAACGAAAACGTGTTTTCGACTATTTCTGGCCGATGCAGGTATGGTCATTTAGGGGTTAGCCAAATTTTGTGCTAGGGCACATCACCGTTTTTATTATTTTTACGTTTCGTCTTTGACTCATCAGTGCAGAGCAGTTCAAATTGAACTGCTTAGTGCTAAACTCGGCAGTTCAATTTGAACCGCTCTGCACTGATGAGTCAAAGACGAAACGTAAAAATAATAAAAACGGTTATGTGCCCTAGCACAAAATTTGGCTAAACCCTAAATGACTATACCTGCATCGGCCAGAAATAGTCGAAAACACGTTTTCGTTCGGCACGTCAGAAAAGACATTGCACTCCGTTGCAAAACAAAAAGTGTTCTGTAAGTAGCAGAAACTTTACGTCTGCTTAGCGGTTCAAATTGAACTGCCGAGTTTAGCACTAAGCAGTTCAATTTGAACTGCTCTGCACTGATGAGTCAAAGACGAAACGTAAATATAATAAAAACGGTTATGTGCCCTAGCACAAAATTTGGCTAACCCCTAAACGACCATACCTGCATCGGCCAGAAATAGTCGAAAACACGTTTTCGTTCGGCACGTCAGAAAAGACATTGCACTCCGTTGCAAAACAAAAAGTGTTCTGTAAGTAGCAGAAACTTTACATCTGCTTAGCGGTTCAAATTGAACTGCCGAGTTTAGCACTAAGCAGTTTAATTTGAACTGCTCTGCACTGATGAGTCAGAGACGAAACGTAAAAATAAAAAAAAAATAAAAAAAAAATGTTGCCAAAAACTATACATTTCACGTTTCATTATTGAAAAAATGGGTCGAAAAACAATTTTTCTAAAATTGTTGTAATAAGAACTTCACAAAGAAAGATTCAAACAGAATGTAATCAAAGTCGTCATCATTCTGTGAGGCCTACGTCAAAACAAGATATGGGATTTAGGCAAGAAAAATCGTTCTCTCGCAGCTCCCGAAATTTCCGAACAACTCAACTCCGCATGTGAAGTACCAGTATCTGTTTCGGAGGTACAGGTCTTCGACATTATGGTTTGAAAGGACAACATTTTTCAATGACACGCATTTCCGTGAAGAAAAAGAATTGTGGGTCGCGGTTTCGTTTCCCAGCAAGATAATGATCCTAAGCAGTGCGGTAAAACTTGATTCCAATCGAATATTTTTTATGAAAATGAAATCTATGACCGTTGACTGTCAGCATATCCCTTCTCATTCATTTTACTTTGAATAACCGTACCTAGTCACTTGAAGTTTTGCTTGCTCAGTTTGTAGTGCCAAATAGTCTACCTGTTTCATTGTCTTCCTTGGCTTCACTGTGGGTAGTGAGCAAGTGCGAATGAATAGGCATAAGCATCAACTCGATAACACAAAACTCTCCATAATGATATATAAAGGGTGGCGGTTTTCATTTGAGTTTTCAATTATCACCAGCAAGTTAAAATCGACAATTTCAACTGTTTGGAAAGCGTTGAGGTGTGTTTCGAAATATTAAAAATGAAAACTGAAAGAGAGAACAATTAATTTATGTAATTGATATTTCAGTTATCATGACTGGTTTACCTTTCATCCATTATCTTGAACTAATTCGAATGTTTACATCAATTTCACTTGAATGCCGCTCTGTCATTCAATTGTAAGAGATATTTTGTTACTTCAAGAGATGAACTGACCGTGGTTAAACTGAGCTTCGGTAGAAAGATAAACGAATGAAGGACGGGATGATGCCCACCCGGTGCGACTGCGAAGGGTGTGCGTTAGAATGTGAAGTTTACTGCAGTAGAGTGTTCGTCAATGTGTGCACACATTCGATTTCAATTGAATTGAATGAAGTTTTACAGCACTGATCCAAAGCATACTTCTAAATTTTACCGGAGTTACATTGCAGCCAAAGAGAAGCAGCAACAACTCAAATATATGGAATGTCCTCCCCAGTCGCCGCCGGATTGTAAAACGATTTAGTTGCTGTGGGACGAGTTGGGCAGGCAAGTAAGGCAGTTGCAACCAACTATCACAAAACAGCTTTGGACGTTGCTACAAAACTAATGGAATCAAATAATGACGGAATCAATGCATAAATTGATTGAAAAGATGTCCTAAAAATGTGCCGCAGTTATACAAGCAATAGGCGAATATATCGAAAAATCAAAAATATAAATAAATACTTACTGTTTTCTTCGTGAGTTGATATTGTTTCTAAAAAAATAACTTTTCATAAATATTGATAATAAAAAAATACGAACGAACGGCTTTCACCACGGGTTTTTAACGTTTTATCAACATTTTAAAGTGGACTCATACTTTTGAACGGTACTGTATATCCGAATCAATAATAATACCACTTCAGTTCGTGCTCGCATCTCACCCGACACAGTCGAAAATTACTTACGGTCGAGACGATAGAAACCTTTTCCTAGTACTTATGTACAAGAGATTTTGATACCAATATGGTGCAGATTGATTTTTGCACCGAGTACAGATTTTTGGAAAAATGACCTGGCAACACTGGTCCTATGAAAGTTGGTACCAATACTACACTATTAAAAGTTTATTAGTTTATTGAAGTTGTTTTATTGAGTTTTTCTGAAGTTGAAACGCATTTATGTTCAGTATTTTAGAGAAATTTATCTTCACTTTCCGCTTGAAGGTACCGGAATTTTTTATTCTTCTCCAGTAATTTTCACTGGAATCCATGTTTAAATATAATTTTATAAATGGAATTTTACAAAAACTAGCAAAAAATTAATATTAACAGTTTTATGAACGGCTTTTATTACCAATATGGTTTTAATGTAGATATATTGAAAACGCCTTTGAGTTTTTAAGCATTGTTTTATGATAGCGTGATCTATATTATTTTTGATTTACTACAATGCAGTAATCAAACCTAGAACAAGGCTAAAATCTTAATTGCTTGAAATAGGATGCATTGAATAAAACTGTCATAAAACAGGTGGTAATCATTAAATGTATAATAAAACCCTTAAAAATTTATTTAAAACCAAAAAGCATTGAAATTGTTACTTGGGAATGCATCTAAACGTTAATGATGTAAGTGAGATTCAATTCAACAAGGTGTCTAACTGTGTGTATATTATGTTCAAACGCGAAAGAGATGCAATTGCATTTGCTTCGGTTAATAACGGGGTGCACAGTGTTGATCATGACAACGTTAAATATAAAATCCTGTGTACATGGCGGACAATGCCATAGAAGTACGCGTGCATGACCTTCCCCCGCAGACCAGCGATCAGTTCGTTCGGGAAAATATGTCGCAGTACGGTGCAGTTCTTTCCATCGAAAGGGAAGTATGGCGGAATATTTTTCCGGGTATCCGGAAAGGCGTGCGAGTGGTACGTATGCAACTACGTAAAGCAATTCCATCGTACATCATTTTTGATCAAGACGAGATACATCCATGTAAAACGCTGATTACGTAAGAAAATCAACTGGTTACATGTCAGTTTTGTGAACAAGCTGCACACTACGGCAAACCTTGCACTGAAACTGCAAAAAGGACATCTTCAAACAAAAACAATGACAACCGATCAACAACGGAAACTAGTGAACGCAGTACTCCTGTTTCACAATCAAACCAACCAGCAACTGCAATTAATGTACAACAAGACGTGTCTACCGCAACTAACAACGAGCCCAAGACTGCGAATTACAAGGAAACCGAAGAAAAAATGGAAATCCACGATACCACCGATGCGGCAATGGATGACAAGACGAGTCACGAACAAAGTGCCACTCAATCATTGCAAGATAAAAATGGAAGCTCCTCTCCCCCTAGAAAAAGGATGACAACGAGATCTAATGGTAAAAAAAAATATTTCATTTATGAAAACATGGCCCAATCGGCCACGTAAAGCTTGTACGCAAATTGCCCTGAATACAAAAATTTTATAACAAAAAAAACAATACCACTAAAGATATTGTTTTGAATTAATCTTTGCGAGACACTGGCATTGGGAAGTGAAAGAGGTGAAGCACCATGCGCCTCCGTTAGTATAAGGAAAATATGAATATCTTAAAAATCGAATGACTTTCGAACGTAAACGGAAACAAACAAATTTACTGAGAAACGATACACGTTTACAAGCACAAATACTTCTTGCACCCCAGAGGTAGTCATAATGGTGTTTTTGAAGAAACGAATAATTATGGTGCAAACACAAAATTTGTGCTGTGAAATGTGTCTGAAAAGTTATATAGTTATATATTGTAGCTAATCCTATTCCTGAATTTTAACGCAACTGGAAAACTAGTGGTTTCAATATTCATCTGTAATCCAAGTGTGAACAGTTCGTTTTTAACTTCATATTACCATCGTTATAACATGTTATTTCCAGCAGGTGCGAACATCGTACTATTTGACTTCTTTGTTCACCCATTCATATAACGATTAATAAAGATTTCCAATTTAACAAATATCGGTTGCTCAAACAATCAAATTCAGTACCTGTCACACCAAGAACGTGAAGAAATATTTTGAACATTTGTTTAAACTTCGAAGTAAGAAAACTATTTCATACTTACCATTTCGATAACTTCCGAAAAATCTTTGTTAATATCATCTATTACAAAAGGATACCCATTATGTTGGGGCGCATTCTTCAAATGTGTAGAGTTTATCTGAAAAAATAAAAAAAGAAACACGAAATCAGATCGGATCCGTCAATTCGTCATTTTGTAGGTTAATCAACGTGCAACGACCGAATGTTTGATAGGTTTCCAGAATAAATTATCTCAACTCAATTGTCGTTACAGTAAACAAAATTAAATTAATACAGTTGGTTTGTAGTTGTGCACAGGAATAAATCGAGAGCTTATTTACCAACGATTCCTATTACAAATTTGTCAATTTCCATAACCTAATATCATAACGAGATACGATCGAACTATAGATTACGCTTCACGCTTATCAACAGGATACCGTTATGGATCCCTATCAACAGATTTTCACCAATCATATATCTTTTGTCGACCCAAATCACGTACGTACTGTCTAAAAATACGGCAGATAGTCACTACAGAGTGACAAACAAACTTTGCTTTGTTCGTATTCTCCGATGTCGATATGTACCTACTGCTACTATTGTCATCCGTCGAAGATAGCGAGCGTTCGCATGCTGCTACTCTGACCAAATCCACTCTTGAACTTGAGTAACGAATGAAGAGAAACGAAAGTACACTCGGTTGACGGTGCCGATTTTTATCTATAGTACTAGGTCCACTTACATTCCAAATGATTCATCACAGCGCCTTTAATATTGGCTGCATGCCCACAAACAGATGAATAGAAAATAAGGAATAAATTTGTACTAATTTCGAATTCCTAAACTAATATCGATTGTGTTTAGAATCTTCAAAATAAAATTTCGGTTTCCATACAAAACGAACATCCGTCAAGTTGAATTCTGGCAACGTTGAACCGTGACCATATGAAGAATAATATAGGATCTTTGTTATAAATGTACTGGGCCTGGTAACATCTTTCAGTATAGAGCAATTTCACGCCAAATTGTCTAGAAATGGTAAAATTCTTGTACCACCCCCTTCGATTTGCATGAAACTTGGCATGAATGTTCGTTCTAGCAAATGACGTATTGGTATAACGAACACACATGCACACTGCACTAGAAATTTTTTTCACTCAAGACTAATTTTTAGAAAAGGGCGTATCAAAGCTTCGTTAAATGAAAAAACTCATAGGAAGCTACTTCCTAAATGCAGTCATTTTCGAGATATATGAGGAGCTAAGTCGAGAAAATGAATATTTCATGATATTACGCCTTTTTTAAATTAATCTGAGCTATCAATCGTCAAGTTTATTATTTTTGTAATTCTTATGAAATTTTGAAGAAATTGTTCTTTGATATCAAGGCGATGCGAGTAGCTGTTTTTGAGATATTTTGAAAACAAAATCGAAGAAATCGCTGGTTTAAAAATACACATTTTTTTTATAAATTAGGACAATTAGCAATACCAAGGCGGACTGTATTCTAGTTTTAAAGTACAAGATAAAATAATTGAAGATATAATTTGCGAAAAATATTAAAACAATTGTCGTTTTGCAAAACAACTTTATGAATTCCCATCGGCACCAATACTCATTACAGTTGTTAAATATCTTAATAATAATAGACTGTAACTTTAACGTCATCATCATATTCTTCTTGAGACATAAAACAGAACGAGATTGCTGTGAAATTATCTTGATTCCTTTTAGAAACATAATTGTATTTCGCATTTGTTATTGGATGTTCATGTTCTCTTGCCAAGCTAGCTCTTGTTGCCATTTATTTCAATGTTCAACCGATTGCATCACATGGTTCCTTACTGTGCGAGGTTGCGAAGAAATACCATTCCGAATCAATGTTGTATTTTGTTTTCAATTTACAGAGGCTTGCGATGTTTTTTTATATTTTTATATTGAGAAGCCCCGTCCGATACAAAAATTGCCTTTTTATATTCATTCGTTGTTTTAGGAACTTTATTATTTTGTAAAATGAAAACTTGCACAGCAATTGTTCTATTATTATAACGAAACTCAAATTTTCAATCGTGTCTGATTCTTATAATACATTACAAATGGATGAATGATGACTTTGAACAGCATTTTGAAGAACGAATGAATAATTCTCGGAAAAATCACAAATTACAACTACTTCTTAAGTTAACGAAGAGTTTGTGTCTTTTAAAAATTGAGATTTTTTAAATATAGTCATCAGTTTTTTCTGTTAAATTTCTAGTTTTTTTCTGTTAAATATGCTACAAAATCAATAACTAGTTTTGTTAGGATTTCTAGATTACACTTATCAGTAGTTATCCATTGTTCAAAAGCGATCTCATTTACAATTTTCTGCTTTGTTCTTGCCGGCAAATTACACAGTAATTTTTCCAAAGCCGCTGTTTACTGCCTTCTTCGAATCGTTGAAAAGTTTCTCCAAAACTTGAAAGCAAATGCCGTTTCTGAACTGGTTTACGCTCATTATTAGTTCTGATAGAAACGTTGTCCTGGCATAGTTCTACTTGTATCATCGTCGTTTAAGAACTGCAGTACTTCACGTTTTATATCAGGATCCAATGGACGGCCACATTTTTTGTTAGGAACAGTCAATACTCCTTGCTCTTTAACCAATTCTTTTACCAGTAAAACCGTGTATTTATTCACATTATTCGTCATTGAAACAGACCATGAGTTGGGTAAAATCGAGAGTATCCGTATTTTATCATTTCTTGAGCAATCTGGTTTGGTAAATTTCGCCTTTAATTAATCAATTATTTCATCAAATGCTGCAGCCTTAGCTTTCACTGTCTGAAATTTTGTGGTGGATGGCCAAATAGTTGTTTCCTGATACCTTCAACGATTTTGGAATACTTTCTTGACGATAGTTGTCAGGTGTAAGGTTTCTAACTGCTATAAGAGATACATTAATTCCAGAAATACCTTTATTAAATACCTCAACATTTTGATTCCTTAAATCATCCGCTAGATCACTGTGATGGGAGGATGCTGAGATGAGTGAAGCTGCTGATGGTATTTCTTCTAAATCATATCTCGATGTAGGTGGTATTTCTTTTAAATTATTTCCAACTGTTGCTGGCGAAGCTGTCTTATAATTCGGTATCTTGTTGTTGCTGTAAGCTAGTTGCTGTGCATTTTCAACAGACACAGGTCGATATGAATATAATCGACATGAGTCGCAAATATGCATTGTAGTATTCACAGTAATTGCGCACTGCTTGAAAGCAAAGTGTTCAATCACACTATCTGTTACTTTACGACGCTTAGACGCACAAGGTTTTCCATTATGACGAGAAGGACTACGACAATTTTATTTTCTCATCATTAAATCACACTCACTGAATACTATAGTTTGTTGATGCTAGTTTTCAAACTGGCGCTTTGTATTTCAAAAATGTGCGTTTATTGTTAGGTGTAGGTAATCTTTTGTATCAAAGGTAAACTTTTATACCTGAAGGTACGTATTTTTTCAATATGCCTGTGGTTTTTAGAAACCAAAATATGTCGAAAACAGCTACTAGCATAGTCTTGATATAAAAAAAAAATTTACTCAAAATTTCATGAGGATTACAACAAAATAATTTTGGCGTTCGAGAACCCAGACTAACTTTAAAAAGGACGTATTCTCATGAAAAATTCATTTTCTCGAATTAGTTCTTCATATATCTCGAAAATGATTGCATTTAGGAAGTAGTTTCCCATGAGCTTTTTCATTGAACGTAGCTTGGAGAATAATATTTCATTGCTCAGATACATTTATTATTATAAAAACATTGTTTTTGGAAAACTGCTCAAACGTTTTTCCTCGGGTAACTTTTTTATTTATCATCTCTCCCACTTTCTCAAACATTCATTAGTTTCTTTGTAACTTGACGTTTTTTGTGATATAAAATTAAAAAAAAAATCATACGGTAAAATAATTAAAAATTTATAAAAATAAACTTAATTTTTTATTTCACAAAAATTAGAATATTTTTTTTTAGTGTATACGTTTTTTAGAAAGTTCTATTTATTACCTTCTTAGACATTTTTTGTAGAAGCTATAGATTTATAATAATAATGTGGAAATTGAAATAGTAATAATGTGGAAATGGAAAGGGGGGGGGGGTTGCCTTCTCTTTACAAAGAGCGAGCCTACCCGAGCGTCTGTTCCCCATGTTGGGGCGGTTCGAAACAGCTTCTGTTTTCCATGTCAGGAGTGGCTGATTACCGTCCTTGCGTCAGTGTGGGACTCTAAACATGTGCTGACACGATAGCCCTCCGGCGAGACAGCAGGTTGGTGCAGGCCTAACAAGCCGCCCGGAAAACACTTGTTACGAATAAACAGGATATAAAAACGACTCGGAATAATCGGCAAAGACCTACGCGACGAAATAAGGACTACGATTGAAAGCTTAGCACATGGAACTGCAAATCGCTTGGCTTTCCAGGACACGACCGAATGCTGCATGATGAACTTCAAATCCGCGGCTTCGATGTCGTAGCACTGCAGGAACTTTGTTGGACGGGACAGAAGGTGTGGAAAAGTGGGCATCGAGCGGCTACCTTCTACCAGAGCTGTGGCACAACCAGCGTTCTAGGAACGGGATTTGTAGTGTTGGGCAAGATGCGTCAGCGCGTGATTGGGTGGCAGCCAATCAATGATAGAATGTGCGTATTGAAGATCAAAGGCCGTTTCTTCAATTACAGCATCATCAACGAGCACTGCCCACATGAGACGAGAACCGATGACGAGAAGGAAGCATTCTACGCGCAGCTGGAACAAACCTACGACAGCTGCCCACGGCGGGATGTAAAACTCGTCATCGGCGACATGAATGCTCAGGTAGGCCGCATCGGGCTGGAGAGCCTGCACGCGGTAACAAACGACAACGGTCAACGATGCGTAAACTTTGCAGCCTCCCGAGGAATGGTAGTTCGAAGCACCTTCTTCCCCCGCAAAGATATCCACAAAGCCACCTGGAGATCACCTGATCAACGTACGGAAAATCAAATCGACCACGTTCTCATCGACGGGCGATTCTTCTCCGACGTCATCAATGTCCGCACCTACCGCAGTGCCCACATTGATTCTGACCACTACCTTGTCACTTTTTTTATGCGCTCAAAACTATCGACGGTGCACAATACTCGTCGCACAGGAACGCCGGGACTCAATCTCGAGCAGCTACGTAGCATTTGTACTGCAGAGGAATACGCGCAACAACTGGAGCTAGTGCTACCAACGGAAAAGCAGCTTGGCGCGGCGACTCTTGAAGACGGCTGGAGAAACATAAGGAACATAACCGTTCTAGGTAGGAGGTTATCGAATCGAGGAAATTACTGGTTTGACGGCGAATGTCAGCAGTTGGTCGAAGAGAATAATGCAGCAAGAGCACGGATGCTGCAACACCGCACTAGAGCGAACGAGGAACGATACAGACAGGCGCGGAACAGACAGAACACGGTTTTCCGGAAGAAAAAGCGCCACCAGGAAGACCAAGATCACGAAACGATGGAACAGCTGTATCGCGCAAATGACACACGGAAGTTCTATGAGAAGGTGAACCGCTCACGTAGAGGCTACACACCACAGGCCGAAATGTGCAGAGATACCAGTGGTAACTTTCTCACGAACGAACGTGAGGTGATCGACAGGTGGAAGCAGTACTATGACGAGCATCTGAATGGCGAAGCACAAGATACAGAGAACGGTACAGGAATCAATCTGGGTGCACGCTCAGTCGACGACAGATTCCCAGCCCCTGATCTGTCGGAGATAAGTGAGAAGATCGGCAAACAGAGGAACAACAAAGCCACGGGCAATCACCAGTTGCCAGGCGAGCTGCTCAGTTGCCAGGCGAGCTCACATTGCTGAACGCCGTCTACAAGGTACTCTCCCAAATCCTTTGCCGTCGTCTATCACCAATAGCTAAGGAATTCGTAGGGCCGTACCAAGCGGGATTTACTTGAGCCCGCGTAACTACGGATCACATATTCGCGATAAGACAAGTACTCCAGAAGTGTCGTGAATACAACGTACCCACGCATCACCTATTCATTGACTTCAAAGCGGCATACGACACAATCGATCGAGAACAGCTATGGCAGATAATGCACGAATACGGTTTCCCGGATAAACTGACGCGATTGGTCAAAGCAACGATGGATAGAGTGATGTGCTACGTCCGAGTATCTGGGACGCTCTCGAGTCCCTTCGAATCTCGGAGAGGGCTACGTCAAGGTTATGGACTTTCTTGTATCTTGTTCAATATTGCCCTGGAAGGTGTGATTCGAAGAGCGAGGATCGACACGAGTGGCACGATCTTCCGAAAGTCCGTACAACTTCTTGGTTTCGCTGACGATATTGATATTGTGACACGTAACCTTGAGAAGATGATGGAAACCTACATCGGACTGAAAGCTGAAGCTAGTCGTATCGGACTGGCCATAAATGCGTCAAAAACAAAATACATGAGAGGAAGAGGCTCTAGAGAAGAAACACTACGCCTCCCACCACGAATATTGATAGACGGTGACGATATCGAGGTGGTTGACGAGTTCGTGTATTTGGGCTCACTGGTGACCGCCGATAATGACACCAGCAGAGAAATTCATAGACGTATTTTGGCAGGGAATCGTGCGTACTTTGGACTCAGAAAAACCCTCCGATCGAGAAAAGTACGCAACCGCACGAAATTGACCATCTACAAAACGCTCATTAGACCGATTGTTCTCTATGGCCACGAGACCTGGACTATGCTGGCAGAGGACCAACGCGCCCTCAGTGTTTTCGAAAGAAAACATCTATGGCGGAGTGCAGATGGAAGACGGAACGTGGAGACGGCGTATGAATCACGAATTGCAACAGCAGATAGGAGAACCATCCATCGTACGGACAGCTAAAATCGGACGTCTACGATGGGCTGGGCATGTCATGAGCATGTCGGACGACAGCCCAGTGAAAATAGTTCTTGAATCTAATCCGACTGGTACAAGAAGAAGAGGAGCGTAGCGAGCAAGTTGGATCGATCAAGTGGAGGGTGATCTCAGAAGCATCCGTGCCTTGAGTGGCTGGCGACGAGCAGCCATGGACCGAGTTATGGAGAGACGTATCCTTGATACAGCAAAGGACACCCCAGACCTATAGCTGTTAGGTAAGGTAAGTATGTGGAAATAATGTGGCTAGAAACACACCCGCGCTTTTCAAAAACTAGTCTTGAGTGAAAAAATCTCTAGACCAGTGAAAAATACATCATTTGCTATAACGAACACACATGCAAAGTTTCATGCAAATCGAAGGGGGTCGTGCCAACAGTTAGCCGCATGCAATTGCTCTATATCTGTGTACGAGCTTATTGCCATACAGTGAGCTTATTGCCTTATCTCACAGATATATTTACATTTAGAAAAAAATCGTGTGAATTTGCGTTTTCTGAGACCGACATATATGTGCTTAGGCAGCCACTGCTCATTATTATTTATTATCAGTTTTATTGTTTGAAACAATTATAAATTCCTTTACGGTAATTGTGACCCAAGCCGCCCACCATTGATGGTGCTTTTGGCGACATATCAAAAAATCTTCAAGTTCAATTTTTAAGGATAAATTACAAAAGAATCTTTTAACAAAAAAATCACAATGAAGATTTTTACTACAATGCCCGAGTGATGCATTTTTGAATATATTTTTTTATTTGAAATTTTATTTTCGCGATTTAATTTGAAATTTATTGGCATATCTATTATGGGGCTGAAGCTTTGTTGAGAAATTCCACAAAATGTTGAACCGTTTTAAATGCTCTTTGAAAAAAGTAGCTTGAACAAAAATAGAATAAAAAAAATAGAATCAACTTTATAAAAAAAAACCTGTTTTAATTCACCTAGTGGTGTAATGATGCCTTTCTCATGTACATATAATATTGTGGTATTCCATTCAAAATTTATCTCTACGATTTTTGAAACAAACCAAGAGATTGTTTGTGCATTAACTAATATAACATACAGAATCAAACAATTCTTTGATTGCGTGAGTCATCCACATTTCCACAAACCAAAGAACTAACATGACACACAAACTCTTCTAGTACGCACTCTAAATTACGATTTAAATGTTTGTTGTATCCGAAAATATTTTAAGTGACGGTGTACAATATTGAACACACTTTACCCTATAATTCCGGAACCGGAAGTCGGATCCGGATGAAACTCAGGAATTCCGTATGGGACCACGAGACCTTTCATTTGAATCTAAGTTTGTGGAAATCGGTCAAACCATCGCTGAGAAAAGTGAGTGAGATCTATATTGGTATGTATGACCACTATTTCCGGTACTTCCGGAACCGGATACCGGGAACCAGGATAGCCGGAATCGGTTTGTTTAGTTGCCTACTGATAATGACTTTCGATTTGTGTGGTTTTGGGACCAGTTTAGAAAATTTTTACGTTTTTTGTTTCGCCGGTTTAAGTGACGGTGTACAATATTGAACACACTTTACCCTATAATTCCGGAACCAGAAGTCGGATCCGGATGAAATTCAGGAATTCCGTATAGGACCACGACACCTTTCATTTGAATCTAAGTTTGTGGAAATCGGTCAAACCATCGCTGAGAAAAGTGAGTGAGATCTATATTGGTATGTATGACCACTATTTCCGGTACTTCTGGAACCGGATACCGGGAACCAGGATAGCCGGAATCGGTTTGTTTAGTTGCCTACTGATAATGACTTTCGATTTGTGTGGTTTTGGGACCAGTTTAGAAAATTTTTACGTTTTTTGTTTCGCCGGTTTAAGTGACGGTGTACAATATTGAACACACTTTACCCTATAATTCCGGAACTGGAAGTCGGATCCGGATGAAATTCAGGAATTCCGTATGGGACCACGACACCTTTCATTTGAATCTAAGTTTGTGGAAATCGGTCAAACCATCGCTGAGAAAAGTGAGTGAGATCTATTTTGGTATGTATGACCACTATTTCCGGTACTTCCGGAACCGGATACCGGGAACCAGGATAGCCGGAATCGGTTTGTTTAGTTGCCTACTGATAATGACTTTCGATTTGTGTGGTTTTGAGACCAGTTTAGAAAATTTTTTACGTTTTTTGTTTCGCCGGTTTAAGTGACGGTGTACAATATTGAACACACTTTACCCTAGAACTCCGGAACCGGAAGTCGGATCCGGATGAAACTCAGGAATTCCGTATGGGACCATGAGACCTTTCATTTGAATCTAAGTTTGTGGAAATCGGTCAAACCATCGCTGAGAAAAGTGAGTGAGATCTATTTTGGTATATTTGACCACTATTTCCGGTACTTCCGGAACCGGATACCGGGAACCAGGATAGCCGGAATCGGTTTGTTTAGTTGCCTACTGATAATGACTTTCGATTTGTGTGGTTTTGAGACCAGTTTAGAAATTTTTTTACGTTTTTTGTTTCGCCGGTTTAAGTGACGGTGTACAATATTGAACACACTTTACCCTATAACTCCGGAACCGGAAGTCGGATCCGGATGAAACTCAGGAATTCCGTATGGGACCACGAGACCTTTCATTTGAATCTAAGTTTGTGGAAATCGGTTAAACCATCGCTGAGAAAAGTGAGTGAGATCTATTTTGGTATGTATGACCACTATTTCCGGTACTTCCGGAACCGGATACCGGGAACCAGGATAGCCGGAATCGGTTTGTTTAGTTGCCTACTGATAATGACTTTCGATTTGTGTGGTTTTGAGACCAGTTTAGAAATTTTTTTACGTTTTTTGTTTCGCCGGTTTAAGTGACGGTGTACAAAATTGAACACACTTTACCGTATAATTCCGGAACCGGAAGTCGGATCCAGATGAAACTCAGGAATTCCGTATGGGACCACGAGACCTTTCATTTGAATCCAAGTTTGTCAAAATCGGTTCAGCCATCTCCGGGAAAACCTAGTGAGATTATTTGACACATACAAACACACACACACACACACACACACACACACACACACACACACACACACACACACACACACACACACACACACACACACACACACACACACACACACACACACACACACACACACACACACACACACACACACACACACACACACACAGACAGAGAGACATTGCTCAGCTCAATGAACTGAGTCGAATGGTATATGACACTTGGCCCTCCGGGCCAATTTTTACTAGTCGGTTTTTCAAGTGATTGCATAACCTTTCTATATGAGAAAGGCAAAAAGTAGTAAGCATATAAATTTTGTTTTGATTTATTGTATTCCAAATAAATGCTTCATTAGAAATTTGGTAAATTTGTAATACACAGAACTAAAACGAGCCAACCTAAGAAAAATTACATTCATTTATTATTGCGATCTATGTATGATTGGAATACAGCAAAAATATTTTCCCCAGTGCACAAAATATAAATCGTCGGGCAAGTTTGCCATTTTATCGTTGTAACTATATCACACTAGACAATATCTGTACCAGAAAGTGTTTCATTTATCTCCATAAATCTCCTGAGCCCATTTGTAACCGCGCAGAACGCATGAGTAGAGAAAAGACACCTTATGTTTCTCCTTTATTACTCCACAATTTTCCACCACAATATGGTCATGTTTATCGAAAGGGCCCTCTCGTCTATCGTCTTAGATGTTTGTAAATAAACCACTGCACGGAAAGAAGCACAAATTACTTTTGAAGTGAAAACTCACACTACGAGAACTAGGAATACTACATGTTTTTTTTTATAAAGTTTGCGCTTGGCACATTGATTTACGTTTCCTTCGCATTCCAGATATGAATTTCATTTCACGCACCACTCGCGATTCAATATCTGAACTTTGAGCTCGGCAATTACTTGCATTGTTAGTAAGCATGAATGTAAACCAAAGAGAGTAATAAATCACGCGAGGAAGTAACGGTACAAGATCTATTGACTAGGCCGTAGGGTAGAGCAGTAATTTTCGAACAAAGGAAAGCAATTGATGGACGTGTTCGTGTTTTCGAGAGCGAACTACTAGCTCACGGGGCAGATGCTGAAGCGCAAGAGTCAATTTATGTAGTGAAATAGAAAATAAGCATGAGCACAATGCGCAACTATACTAGCTTCTA
This sequence comes from Malaya genurostris, assembly GCF_030247185.1. NCBI lineage: Eukaryota > Metazoa > Arthropoda > Insecta > Diptera > Culicidae > Malaya > Malaya genurostris. Next base: position 217,799,411 of record NC_080571.1, on the reverse strand, counting down.
ACCGACGATAAACAAATCAATAACTCTTCCATCAATTGAGCAATACTACTTCGAAGTAAAGTGAATTAAAAGGGGATGGTGTAAAGAGCACACACATCCATACTTGGTAGCAGTGAAATTTTTAATAACAGTTTTTTTATACTCTAGCAAACATTCCTTCATGCTCATTCTGTTATTAGGTGAAGAATTCTCAGTATAAGTGTAAAATATCACAACAAATGATGACGTGAGTATCCTACAAAAATCGTCAGTTCTAGTTTTGAGGGAGGGACCGGATTTCAAGTAAACATATAATACGTTAAAATATGAAATAATGAGTATTTTTTCGGTTGTTGTTAATTTGGTGCCAGATCAAATCAATCTTGCTGGAACTAGCAACAGTTCAGAGTAAAGCCGCACTTGTCAAGTTTTGCAAACATATCTAAACCACTCACAAATGAAATTGGTCTTTTATAAACAAAGCCAAATCACAATTTGGCACTTATAAAACAAAATCTACGTTCGTCGAAAAAGGGAATAATTGGCTCAACCATTGACTATTATCTCCCGTCGTTAATAGAAAACCAGTAGTCAGGATAGCCGGAATCGGTTCGTTTGGCTGCCTACTGATAATGGCTATCGATTTGTGTAGTTTTGAGCCCAGTTTAGTACAATATTTAACACATTTTTCCCTATAACTCCGGAACCGGAAGTCTGATCACACAAATAGACATTGCTCAGCTCGACGATCTGAGTCGAATGGTGTATGACACTTGACTCTCCGGGCCAATTTTCACTAGCAGATTTTTCAAGTGATTGCATAACCTTTCCATATGAGAAAGACAAAGAGATTATTAAAGCAAGTATCATTCGTTTTCCTACTACAAGATGAAATTGAAATACCTCCTTTTGAGTTTCATTCTTTCTATAATTAACGATATGGTATTACTTGAAGAGCTCTGAATATCCAAAACCACAGTGGAAGAAGTAACCGCAAACTTCAACTTTTATCGAGTGTTTAACGGTACGGTGAATTAGTCGTCAACCGCTGCTAGACAAGGCACACTTGATGGAAACCCACGCCTAAAAAGTTATCCTTTCGGAAAAAATAGCTGGTCCTATCGCTACATCCCGCATACGCATGGCTGCCAGATGGCTGACTAGACGCTGCAGCTGGAAAAATATGGCTGGCAGACATTCTGGTGACCGACTGCCTCACCGCTGCCAGATATACACACTCAGGCAAAAAATATATGGAATTTCATAATGATTTCGTATGGTTTTTAGCCACAAGAATATCGTAAGCGAATCATAAGGCCGCCTTATGAAATCACGAAAATTGGAATTCCAATAAAACGCCTTATGAAATTCATACGAACTTTTTAAGAATATTGTGCGAAATTTCTATAACAAACATAACTTCTCTCATATATTGTGGAGATCATATGTTGTTCGTATGAAAACTATTATAGTGATAGATGAGATGTATGTTGCAGAGGTATACTGTTCATATTAATATTATGAAATTATGATTTTGGTGATTTTTGATGCATCATAAGATTTGCCTTATGATTTTTACTACTCAATTTGCTTGAGTGCAACTCAAACGATACAACCGTATCCACCAGGATTTTTCCACATTGAAATCTTTGACATTTTCAGCGAAGGTGGAAAGATGAAAACGCTCAGATAACTTAGATACAGGCGACTTTGTTTTGTCAAATTGGTCAAACTGAATCAATTTTGGTAGCCGTCTGGTGGCCATGGCTGCCCAGGTAGCCAAAACGCTATGCGGGATTCTAATAAAAAACGAAACTTGCACACGACGTACATCTAAGCATGCCATGTTTTCTTGGACAATGACATAACATTACGTTAGCAGCAGTCAACAACATATTTGTTCTCCTCGAACCGTTGAACTCACTTACCAGCCGATTGAAATTTCATATTTACAGTGTAGCAGAATAGCATCAAAACACCTCGCGTATTGAACAGTAAATTTGGAAAATTATAAAACTTCGATCTCTCGAGGCGTACTAAAATAAATTTGTATTTGGGTTGCACACAGTAAAATTCCATTCAACCAACTGTAATAAAAGGCATCCATCTGAAATAACAGAACTTTAAGTGCGATTTAAAGATTACATGGCTAGAAAATCAATAAAATAAAAACAAAAATGATTTTTGACGACTGAGATTTGAACCAAGAAACATTTGATCACAAGGAGCATCTGTGTATCCAATGAGCCATAGAAGAACATGTAAAGTTCAATCAGTCACGATGGAAAATACAGGTGGTATACAGAAAAAAAAAGTTTTATCTATTTTAAAACTCACGCTGCATAGAAAATTGGTAGGAAACAAAAACATAATATTAATATATGTTTATGAAAATTATGTCAAATACAGATTTCTGTTTTTACTGTTTAAATCAGCATTGAGATTCCGTAGCATTAATTTTCAGATATTTCTACTTTATTTTTACTCGCCGTCGCACAGTGATGCCAAGGTGGCAGAAATCCAAAAAATAAATTTATTTTTTCCTGCACTGTATTAATTTTTTTGAATTCTCAGATAAGTGAAGGATTACAGTTTAAAGTATGAAAATTTTTAAATAAGAAATATTCTCTCCATATCCTCTCAAAGATAGGGTATTGTAAACTTTCTTTTCATCCTTCCATACAAAATATATGGCGCAATGTCGATGTTTTGCGATTAGAGTTCTATATAGGTAGGAAAGGGCTGCCACTGTTCAATAGTATTTGATGTTATAGCATTTTTTCTCTACTTTTCAGAAAACACTATGCGATCCTGCACATTTCTGCACCTTAAAGGTTATTTCCAATAGTTTACGGGGTCGACAATAAAAATCACAGAAACAAGGTCCAGACTTTTGTAACTGAAGTCGGTGTCAGTAAAATTATGATAAATAAAATCCGAATATTTATAACATACATAACATAAAACACCTATATAAATGTCGTTATAACATTTTATTTATAATATATCAGGCGTTGGAATAAACTATGAAAATTTCATGATTTTTAGTGAGAGTATCATTGCAGTACCGTTTTTCAAAGTATAGTCCATCGTTATATACCACCACTAAGACTGTCAGGTAAAAAATGGCGGCTTGGGCAGAACTTTTCATTGCAGCGATTATAAAAATAAGCTTTTACAACTTTCGAAGCATGGAGTCTTGCATTGTCATGAAGCAAAAATATTATGCCATGAAGATCTTCATATTGCGTCCGCTTTTCATGCAATGCTCTGTCCAAACGCATTTGAGTAGCTCATAATAAATAGCGCCTAGTTGATCCCACCACATGCACTTTTTATGTTCTCCGGAACTTTCTTGTAGTCCATATAAAAATTTCCAAATTCGAACCACGAAAACCACTTTATGCATGTTTGCTCAGCGTAATTTTTTTCGTCATTTTTCATTTTACATAGTTTAAAAAGATACTTTAACATAATAAAAATCCACTATTTTTAGTCAAGCGGTAGTATTCAATCAAATTTTACTTTGTATCAGGTGTACAAATTTGCTTCCGCCGTTTTTACCAAAATTAAAAGCTTTATTGCGAAAAAGTGCGACAACTTTCTCCCATCTTTCCGGCAATTTTCGGAAAAAAAGCTCGAAAAAAGGAGTCCTCTTTTGACGCTATTCATGAAGCAATCTATTTTTCCAGCCCTTCGAAGGATTAAAAATGTTGATCTGTCAGGCTGTGTGCCATCGAACGGAAAAAGTGGAAGGGGCGACATCTGGGGAATACGGCGGGTGGGGCAAGACTTCCCATTTCGTTTCCAGGTACTTTTTGGCCACTTTTGCGATGTGAGGCCGAGCATTGTCGTGTTGGAGTATGACTTTGTCATATCGCTTTTGATATTGTGACCGCTTTTCTTTTAGCGCGCTTCTAAGGTGCATCAGTTGCGTTCGGTAGCGATCTCCTGTGATGGTTTCACCCGGTTTTACGAACTCTTCATCAAGCAATGCTTCTAGTTGTTCATCTTTGAAGGTTTCTTCTCTTCCACCACCATGTTTGTCTTCGACATCGAAATCACCATTTTTAAAACGTTGAAACCACTCCCGACATGTTCTTTTACTCAGAGCAGCATCACCGTAAGTTTCTGAGAGCATTCGATGGGCTTCAGCTGCATTTTTTTTCGAATGTAACATAAAAGTAAAACTTCCCGCAAATGTCGAGAATTGGGCACATGAACAGACATTTTCGAGCGTGAATAATGCGAAAACAAGAACAACTGTCACCGAAACGGCGATGACAATTCATTAGGCACTGTACACACTCACTTTAAAGGCATTATCATCTATGTATTTTGACAGCCTCAGCCGGTACAGCCACCTATCGGAAAACGGCGGAAGCAAAGTTGTACACCTGATACTTGTGTTTGTGTTCTTTCATAAAATCGACAAACTTAAAAAATGCCAAATGTAGAGCATTTTCCAAAAATTAATATTTTTGTTAAAAACAAAAAAAGAACACTTTTTTATTGTTACTCTCCCATCTTCAATCATAGTGCATTAAACTACATCAGTTGTACAGGGTGATTTTTTAAGAGCTTGAGAACTTTTTTAAACAATAAAACGCATAAAATTTGCAAAATCTCATCGGTTCTTTATTTTAAACGTTAGATTGGTACATGACATTTACTTTTTGAAGATAATTTCATTTAAATGTTGACCGCGGCTGCGTCTTAGGTGGTCCATTCGGAAAGTCCAATTTTGGGCAACTTTTTCGAGCATTTCGGCCGGAATAGCCCGAATTTCTTCGGAAATGTTGTCTTCCAAAGCTGGAATAGTTACTGGCTTATTTCTGTAGACTTTAGACTTGACGTAGCCCCACAAAAAATAGTCTAAAGGCGTCAAATCGCATGATCTTGGTGGCCAACTTACCGGTCCATTTCTTGAGATGAATTGTTCTCCGAAGTTTTCCCTCAAAATGGCCATAGAATCGCGAGCTGTGTGGCATGTAGCGCCATCTTGTTGAAACCACATGTCAACCAAGTTCAGTTCTTCCATTTTTGGCAACAAAAAGTTTGTTAGCATCGAACGATAGCGATCGCCATTCACTGTAACGTTGCGTCCAACAGCATCTTTGAAAAAATACGGTCCAATGATTCCACCAGCGTACAAACCACACCAAACAGTGCATTTTTCGGGATGCATGGGCAGTTCTTGAACGGCTTCTGGTTGCTTTTCACTCCAAATGCGGCAAATTTGCTTATTTACGTAGCCATTCAACCAGAAATGAGCCTCATCGCTGAACAAAATTTGTCGATAAAAAAGCGGATTTTCCGAATGGACCACCTAAGACGCAGCCGCGGTCAACATTTAAATGAAATTATCTTCAAAAAGTAAATGTCATGTACCAATCTAACGTTTAAAATAAAGAACCGATGAGATTTTGCAAATTTTATGCGTTTTATTGTTTAAAAAAGTTCTCAAGCTCTTAAAAAATCACCCTGTATGTTACAACATATCAGAAATAAAAATATTAAGATAAGCACTTCTGGAGAAAATTGATGTTTTCAAGATATAAGGAAAAGTTTTTTATCTCTGTGTATACATTTTTCACACAGGTTTAATCATTATTTGAAACATTAGTTAAAGCTCCTATTCAATCACGAAATAAATAAAAATACACAAGTTAATTTATTAAAAGAAGTCGTTATTTTCCGGTCCATAGCCAACGGGGCATCATGTCACTTTTAGGTGGATCGAATATTTTTTCATACTTTTTAAAAACGGATATATATTCAGAGACTTCAAATTATTAATAAAAAAAATCATCCAGCTGACGTTTATCGACAATTTTTTGGTTTTCTAACCCTCAGTTGGATAAACGTATACTGAAGTGGGCACTTCGAAGTCAAATGTTCTTCGTGCTAAAGAACGTTTGAATCTTCGAACCTATAAGAAGCAGAAACAACCAAAACGTAGTCCGAAACAAGAAGCATCGATCAGGCCGAGGGTTCGAAAGCTGTACAATACGATTCTTGCTGAAAATTTGAACTGCAGAATCATGGACGACGAAACCTACGTGAAACTCGATTAAAATCCTTGCCGGGACCACAATATTGTACGGTGCGAGAAGGGCAAGTGTTAAACCAGTCCGAGACATCGATTGAAGTCGATAAATTTGGTAAGAAAGCTATGGTCTGGCAAGCAATTTGTAGCTGCGGTAAGATTTCGAAACCCTTCATCACCACTGCTTCAATGAACAGCGAAATATACATCAAGGAATGTTTACAAAAACGACTTCTACCCATGATTCGAAGCCACAAGGATCCTGTTGTCTTCTGGCCAGATCTTGCTTCTTGCCACTACTCGAAATCAACGGTAGAATGGTATACTACCAAAAATGTCACTTTCGTCCCAAAAGACATGAATCCACCAAATTGCCCACAACTTCCATCAATTGAGGAATTTTGGGCATTAAGGAAGGCACATCTTAGGAAACATGTCTCGACAGCCGAAACCATTCAACAGTTCGAAAAAGATTGGAAAAAAGTGTCAAAACTTGTCGCCTGTACGGAATTTAAAGAGGAACGTTCGCAAGAAGGTGCGCCAGCTAGTCTACAATGTTGAGAATAATATTGTGTTGTAGTAGTCTAATATTATCAGTATATCGAATAAAATTTAAATATCTAACACTTGTGAATTATTTACAGCGAAATCAAAGTGCGTCCATTATCCTCACCAAACTTCCTGATTGCATTCCGCACGGGTTTTTCACTTACTCCTTCCATTTTTGCTACCTTTCTTAGTGACAGTCCGCGTTCTGTGCACCATTTGTACACAATTTTTCGACGTTGTTCTGCTGAAAGTCCACGCATTTCGAAACAAACTAATGAAAACGAATAAACAACTGCACAAGTGATTACAGAAGAGTGTAAACAACAGGACGCAGCCATAAAAATTGACAGATTCTGAACCGTTGCGAAATGGCAGCGGTTTTTGGTTGCGTCCATACTTTCTGGAACAGTCTTTTTTTCCTAGAATACAAATGCAATCTTTCAAAATCGAATGGTCCTTCTCAATACTATATATCTTAAACGGTCAAACGGTATCAAATCAATTGCTATCTGTACACATCTCGAATGCAGTCCTACGTCAACCTCGTGGTTATGTCACTGGAACTACCTACTCCAAGTTTTTATTATCCAATCTCGGAAACGAGCGTTTGGGTTACTGAACAATCAGTAAAATCTCGTGTTGACCATCAAATACGGCATTTCGTTATGCCGAGCTCGAGAATCGATCTTGAGTGTGTAGATCGGAATGAAGGATTAAAGATTACATTTAACATTCAAACAAAATACTAAGTGTGCGGTTTTGTAATGTAGCAATCTGGAGCGTTATTTTCTAGTTATTTAACAAAGAGTTAATAGCTTCAACATTCTCTTATCCTTTTTTCTGATAGTTATGAATTTCCTTGTCACGCGCCATTAAACGATCACGTTTGGAATGCAACACGATTTTGGAAAGAACTCCAAAATAAACAAAGTCGAGTTCAAATCGTTTGCTGCGACATTCGTTCAGAAATCAGCCCGAATCAGAAATGATTCATTTCAAAATGGGCTGATTTCTAATCCTATCCATCACCTGGATGTATACGCTCTTAGACTCATCGTCTTAAGCCCATGGATTAACACCTAAATCGTAATTTATTATCAAAACAATCGTAAGACTGTGCCATTTTCGACACTTGTATGTGTCCATTCTAGGCGATTTGTTTGTGTGTGATTCTTTAGCAAATTTAGCGTGTAATCGTGTCACTCATTAATTCACAGCTCTGCAGCTGATGTCTACAGTGATTGCAGAAATATAAATCCAATCTCAAATGTAATCATTTTTGCAATTTCCAATTATTCAGTGAACCATAAATAATTTATTGAGCAAACAATTTCAATAATATTAATGAACAACCACTTTATATCCAATGCAATCATGCGGCTAGTGTTCAGTTAATTGCAGGACGACCGAAAAACACTTTGTCAACAAGTGAGTTATCAGACCAATCGTACCGCAAGCACGCTACGATGTCATTGAAGCACATGTAAAGTACGGAAAATCGCTCTTCCCGCCACAACCACCACCAACACCACCACCTGCCATACGATCGAATCGGGTTAAAGTCTATCACTCGCTTTGTACTACCGCTTGATGAATGTAATGATTTCATTTGTACTGCTCTGTTCACGAATGCTGGCTGATCCAACAGTCGCTTGAATTACTGTTTGATTTTGTTGCGAGGATAATTGAATTTCCGCTCGTGGTTTAACCCAAATTGTCTAATTCATTTGCTTACAGACTGGCTGTAAGAATTAACTGCATTCAATAATCGCCCACAATCAATGAAACTTCCTCAGTAGGAATACCATAAATGGTAGGGGGCACCGAGCTACATTGAATAATAACAACAAAAAAACTTCGTTCTACACGTCTTTATCAGATTCCTATTTGTGAACTAGACGAAACTTTGTCGTTTCCATGTTTATAATGTTGTTCGATGCGTATCGGTAGCACCATCCTAGTCGGACAATCAGGATGACGAAGATAAAATCATTATCTCGTAGCATCATTATCGGACCGCATGTTTGCGCTTGACATTTTCCTCCTGCAAGGAAAACAAATAAAGCTACACCCGTCAGGAGTGACACTTGTCTACATCAACAATCTCTCATAGCACTTTAATTCGATAAAAGTATTTAGTATGGATGTAAACTTTTGCACAGTGAAAAACAGTTGGTCAAAGTCATGATGATCATTCTGATTAGAAATCCGGAAATAATTTTTCATTATCGCTTCAAATGTGCAGTAAATCTACGTGTTACATTTCAATGAGAAACATAACCTAAACAGAGTCATCTCTAGTCATCTTTAGTGTGCCATCGAATGGAATGACAAGTGCTACAATTCGATTGATACTTCCAATTTAAAATTGGATCATACCACTGATTTTTCAGCTCTACTTTAAGAAACAACAGCACAGACTTTGAAACTGTAACAAAATCTCGCTGTAAACTTTGACATTTTATTCGACACCCTGTCGTGAAAAACCTTGAATGCGGTTCAGTTGGTTTGAAGTAATCTAATTGAAAAACAACGTCAATCACTAATGAATCAATGAATAATACATTTAAGTCGCCCTTGTGGAACGGATATTATGTTGGAGACGGCAAACAATTTCAGTTGAGTGGGAATGAGAAAACATTCCCGTTCTTTCGCGAGCCAAATTTCTAGCTTAAAGCTGATTTAAAAAAAATTAAATTACCCCAATCAGAAGTAACCATAATTTGCCATTTACTTTGTGATTAGCAGTTACTTGGATGCCGAAATCCTGAATTGTTTTGACATGATCTATGTACTAATCTATGCACCATATTTTTTTCAAATTCAATTCCAATTAGAGCTACTTGGAATGGAAGTCAAACGTAATGATCCTGGAATGCTGAATAATGTATTTCCCCCTTGGGTTGTGCAAATTAGTCGCATACGAGAAACAGTACTCCTTTCCATTTCGATTTTACGGTTTTATATCTCTTTCCAGTGAACGAGCGACACTTTGAACTTTCACGAGAGTTTGTGAAATGCATCGAAATGATGTTTGAAAGTGCATTAAATAACAACTTTTAGAAACAGTCACACCATGCTTATCGGGATTTGCATAAATTCGTTATTCGTTGCATACTGCTGACGTCTATTAAACGTTTTAGAAGTCAACATAAATAAAATAAATTCTTCGTAGCTGGATAGAAGTATGTACATACACAGTGCGTTCATTAAGTTTCGAAATTTTCTTGAGCATTTCGTATTCTCCCTTCGATGTAATACATTTCTTACAGCGATTCAATAGTGTCTCAAATGCGTGCTCCAGCTCATTTTGTGGAATAACCTCCAATGCTTGTGCCGAACACACACATAGATGGCGCTATCATCTACTAAGATATGATTCGTGTCTTAAAACTTAATGGACGCACTGTGCACTGCTCTTGTTTTCGCAAGTTTGTTTCTTCTCATTAACTAACGAACCACGATTTTGATGCGCCATTGTTGTTTAAAATGCTGATGATGTGTGCGTATTATTGTTTACATTTCAATCTTTGAATCTGTGAGTCTCAAGTGTCGGTGGATTTAGTTTTCGTCAAAATGCGTAGCATTTCCCCGGAAAACCGCAAGGTGCACTATTCATACAGTTAACTGACGAAAACGGAAAGTGTGAGCATCGAAGCAACCCGTAACGGGATTCGAAATTGAATCTGACCCTGTAAACCAAAACTTGTACCAAAAATTTAAGCTTTCATCCGTTAAAATGGGTGCTTCCGTACGAGATGTGGCCAAGAAACTGGGAACCTCCAAGAGTACCGTCGATCGAGTAAAGCCATGGAACGGACTGAGAACGGCCCGTGCTAAACAGAGTATTGAAGATAGATCGGTTTTTACAAAAAAAAATGGCAAAAAGGCAACGGATTGGATGTTTACGTTCGGAAATGTGTGCAGCGGTGCCTACTTCCCATGATCCGAAAGCATCACTGTTTTGGTCGAATTTGGCATCAGTGCACAGACACATTAGCCACAGAGGTCTGGTACAAAACCAAAGGAGTCGAATTCTCATTACCTAATGAAATTATTCTAGTTTTAAGTAATTTATTATTTGAAATTAGAAAAAGCTCTCGGCATTTTAGAGCTCAAGCAGTGTACCTTATAAATTATACTATTATAAATAAAAACAAGACATATTTATGAAAGCGTGTCAAGTCAGATAGACATTACAACTTTTGAAAAATACTGAAATAAAGTATCCGAAACCTTTGTTTGCGAAAACATTTCGTACTGAAGCAAATAAGCGACGTAAAATCAAAAGTCCGCTCCTTGGCCTACAACCTAAATCGATCTCGAAAATTTCACGTCGAAAAAACTAAGCTCGTTATAGCTGTATATTTTGACATAATCTTATATTTAAAGAATATGCTACGAAAGTACATTCACGACCTTTGGAAGAGTACACAAAAATAAATGATTATTTAATGCAAACAAGACACTACTATTGGATTTGTTTGCAACAAGATCTGTGTTGGGAAAATATAAAAATTTCGAAAATCGCAAAAAAATTTATAATTGATTTTTAGACAAAAAAATCATTGATCAGAAAATTCACTGCAGAAAAAAATTGATCAGTATCAGTATTGATTTTTTGACAACGCGATTCTCACTGAAACTGATTTCGAATGACAAAAAGTCAGTTGTGATAAATTCACTAGCGAACATTCTGCTCGATGATATTCAAGAGAAAAGCCTTCTGCTTACTTTGATGACCCTTGTCACGTCTCACTTTTCCGCACTTTATCTTCACATCATTGCTCTTCCTTGAGTACTATGGCTCTATAATTTCATAGTCTTTTCCCTCTCATAATCTCTAGCTCAAACAAGCTATCGATAAAAACCGTAAAAAGATCGATAAAAACCGTAAAAAGATCGATAAAAACCGTAAAAAGATAAAAATATTAACAATGTCATGTTATTTAGCTTAAATAACGTACACAGAACAAACAGGAGCGCAGACCACCGCTATGCCAATTCAAACGCGCCTACTGTGCGTTCGAGACTTACTGACAATGCAGCGCTCCTGTTACTTCTATGAATCAAATTCATGCTGAATAGCGTTTTATTGGGTTTCATCGAAATAGTGTAGTGTTTTCAGCCAGCTGAAATGAAAACAGCCTTTCGTCGCTATAATCACTATTTGGAATGTGGCAAAAATATGTATCATTTAGGGGTTAGCCAAATTTTGTGCTAGGGAACATAACCGTTTTTATTATTTTTACGTTTCGTCTTTGACTCATCAGTGCAGAGCAGTTCAAATTGAACTGCTTAGTGCTAAACTCGGCAGTTCAATTTGAACCGCTAAGCAGACGTAAAGTTTCTGCTACTTACAGAACACTTTTTGTTTTGCAACGGAGTGCAATGTCTTTTCTGACGTGCCGAATGAAACCGTGTTTTCGACTATTTCTGGCCGATGCCGGTTTGGTCATTCAGGGGTTAGCCAAATTTTGTGCTTGGGCACATAACCGTTTTTATTATTTTTACGTTTCGTCTTTGACTCATCAGTGCCCTAGCACAAAATTTGGCTAACCCCTAAATGACCAAACCTGCATCGGCCAGAAATAGTCGAAAACACGTTTTCGTTCGGCACGTCAGAAAAGACATTGCACTCCGTTGCAAAACAAAAAGTTTTCTGTAAGTAGCAGAAACTTTACGTCTGCTTAGCGGTTCAAATTGAACTGCCGAGTTTAGCACTAAGCAGTTCAATTTGAACTGCTCTGCACTGATGAGTCAAAGACGAAACGTAAAAATAATAAAAATATGTTTGTTCATATTTATTTTATTTATTTATTTCTGGAACAGGGAAAAGCCCACTGGAGATAAGTTTTTATCAATCAATCACTGTGTCTCCAGTAGGCATAAAACCTCCTCATCTTTTGTACCGACAGATTACAGAATATCCAAATGATACATTTCATATTATTAACTATTATAACATACTGCATATCATTAACTATTATAACACATTATAAAATTAATAATCCTACGTACAATGTTGCAGTCATTATTTCACAGTTGCAGTACAGTTGCGAATTTATTCAGTAGAGATTCTATGTGTGAAAATAAAATAATAAAATCTTGCACGAATCACTTCGGTATCAAACTGAGGCGTAGTGGAAATTCAGCATCGAAGTATCATCGAAGACTCTTCTCCCTTTCGACTATCTCTTTAGCGATATTTCTTTGGGTGAAAATTCGTCATCAAGTTTCGCTGCCACAAAAAATCACTTGTGAACTTCGAGGTTCAGAGTTTTGTGGATGTTTGTTTCATGAACGAAAATATCGGAAGTGATTTTTTCAGTCAATGATTTTTTTTAGAAAATCTCTTGAACTAATTTTTTCACGAGTGATAGTGAAATAAGTTATTTCTGATCGTGATTTTCCCAATACTGGACAAGTTATAAATAAAGGGTGATTTTTTAAGAGCTTGAGAACTTTTTTAAACAATAAAACGCATAAAATTTGCAAAATCTCATCGGTTCTTTATTTTAAACGTTAGATTGGTACATGACATTTACTTTTTGAAGATAATTTCATTTAAATGTTGACCGCGGCTGCGTCTTAGGTGGTCCATTCGGAAAGTCCAATTTTGGGCAACTTTTTCGAGCATTTCGGCCGGAATAGCCCGAATTTCTTCGGAAATGTTGTCTTCCAAAGCTGGAATAGTTACTGGCTTATTTCTGTAGACTTTAGACTTGACGTAGCCCCACAAAAAATAGTCTAAAGGCGTCAAATCGCATGATCTTGGTGGCCAACTTACCGGTCCATTTCTTGAGATGAATTGTTCTCCGAAGTTTTCCCTCAAAATGGCCATAGAATCGCGAGCTGTGTGGCATGTAGCGCCATCTTGTTGAAACCACATGTCAACCAAGTTCAGTTCTTCCATTTTTGGCAACAAAAAGTTTGTTAGCATCGAACGATAGCGATCGCCATTCACTGTAACGTTGCGTCCAACAGCATCTTTGAAAAAATACGGTCCAATGATTCCACCAGCGTACAAACCACACCAAACAGTGCATTTTTCGGGATGCATGGGCAGTTCTTGAACGGCTTCTGGTTGCTCTTCACTCCAAATGCGGCAATTTTGCTTATTTACGTAGCCATTCAACCAGAAATGAGCCTCATCGCTGAACAAAATTTGTCGATAAAAAAGCGGATTTTCTGCCAACTTTTCTAGGGCCCATTCACTGAAAATTCGACGTTGTGGCAGATGAAATTATCTTCAAAAAGTAAATGTCATGTACCAATCTAACGTTTAAAATAAAGAACCGATGAGATTTTGCAAATTTTATGCGTTTTATTGTTTAAAAAAGTTCTCAAGCTCTTAAAAAATCACCCTTTAGTTACACTCATATTCGTTGAAACGTGTAATATTTCTAAATAACGATAAAACTGTTTAGGAAAACCTGTTTAGAACGATTATTAGGAACGAATTGTATTTCCTTTTTCTATTGATGATGGTCTATACGAAACGTTTATTGATTTATTTTTCCAACACCATGATAACCACTTTCGCTGGCCGTCCCCATCTTTATTGTTTACAGGAAAGGACGAAGGACATGAAAGTTAAAGGTTATATTTTACCTACTTAACGGAAGGACGATGACCTTTCCATAGATGTCGCAGAATTGATGATCTACACGGGTATCTGAGATTCACACTAAGCAAGCGATGGAGGTATTAAGGGGTTATATACCATATACCGGCATATGATAAAAAAACATATCGCTGAATTAATTTAGAAAATATGAAAATGATTTTAATACAATGAATTTAAAATCATCGAATAATAAATGTTTTGTAATATTCGAATATATTTTTTTCAAACCACTGAATTCGTACAAAACTTAATTGAGTAACACCCTTTGTTTGCTAAAGTAATTAGTAATATCACCTAAAAATTTAAAATAAATTGTTTCCTAAGATTTTATATCACCATCACCACAAATGACACAAAAAATTAATATTATAAAACATGTGCTATTCAAATTAATAATATAAAATCATTTTCAAAACTTCTAGATTGATCGAAAGATATGGGCTTTTTTTGAACCGAAAGGTAGATCAACAATATCACAATTTTCAATTTTCAAAAAATCTAAAATTTCTTTTCCGTAAATTGCTAGAAAATACTCTTAGAAATGATATAGAATTAGTCCCAAGAGTACACGCGACCGAGAACTTGGTAGAAAAAAGGGGGAGATGGCGTGATTAGTCGCGAATAAAAAGAAATTAGACCATTCTGTTTCAAAAGACTTCGCAGTCGATTTTACCGCACAGAACCATTTCATGGCAAGTCCTACGTTCCTTTTGATATTTAATATCCTTTTTTGGTCCAAGCTCGCCAAGAAAATGCTATCAACATAATTTAAAATAAGTGTGTATGTATGAAGTGTTGGTTTTTGTCTGTAAATGAAAACTAACGATTGAGATATGGATGTTCGCTTTGAAATGAAAATACAATGAAATAACGATATACTTTTAGATGGGATTTTTTTATTAAACACATTTCGTATCATCGATACAATAGAAGAATTCGGTTCAGAGTGCCGCGTACTGCACACGGCAATGCGATATGAAAAGATCGTTTCGCTGTTATTGACTAGCAAGTGGAAGCAGATTAAGGTGAATAAGTGAATATTGTGCTGTGGACAACATTGTTCATTTTATATTCGATATCATCCGACCTTTCATCGAATAAATTGAAAATATAAAAATTTATTGAATCGCAGTCAATCATGGGGATGCAGGAAATAAATAAACACTATATATTCAAATCACACATCATACATTTTTCTTCATATATCGGGTTTAAATAATTAAAAAATTAAAATCACTGGAATCTCTGAATCGATATATTTATTTTGTTCTTACTCCACGTTCCAAAACAAAATATCTTCCTAAATCTTAAACATAGCTCTCTCACACTTGACGGAAGGATACTTGTACCATACATGTTGAAATATCTGCGACAAGAACGAATACAGATGAAAATGTAGTTGACGATGCGCATTCGCCAAAATTATTCAAGAATTGCAAGAAAGTAGAACTCGTTGGCTGATACCGATTTAGATAACAGAATAGAAACTAAACTGAAAAATAACAAATAACAAGAGAATGTAATCGATTCGTTTCAGTATTCCATCAACGAAAACACCTTTAAAATGCATGACTACCGATTCTATCGCCAGATACAATTAGATTTCGCACATCGTACGGGCCAAAAAACGGCATAGCTGTTGTTTCGTGCGTGATGTGTCAAAATATAACCACCTAATGAAATGCTTTGTTTCAGTGGCATTTTTTTTCGGTCCGCAACTTTACAAAAATTCAAGCTGGATGTAGGTTCAAAATCCAGACTGAGCTTTTCGTGGATTCAAAATTCAATTGTCGTATATATCACAATTTTTCTTACTTCGAATCCAAAGAACAACATTTTTCCCAAACATGAAAGGATGCTTTTCCAAAATATATGCCAAGAGCAAACTTTTGTGTGATTTAATCAACAGAATATTTCTAGCCGATCATTTCTACTATTCGAGCAAAGATTGAACTATTTTTTTTGATTATACATTTTCTAATCTGGTGCTGGTATATTGGAGTATCAGTTTATCTGGGATTGACTTGAATACATCGCTTATCATTTACACGGTAATGATGGTCCAAAAGAAACACAAGCGTTGTAAATACAACACAATGAAGTATTCCGTTTTACTGGTAAGTTTCAAATGTTATTTTTTCAACTTATCAAAAACCGAACTTTTGTCAGGATTTTAAATTAATTATTTTAGGATGATTTTTCAGCACAATTTGTGCTACAGGTAGCAAATTTGCAAATTTCGGATCGTCGGTTTGAGTCTTCTCAGTAATGAGTCATTCAATATGTTTAGTTCATACCGTACCTGTCCGATGACGAATCGAAGCTCAAATAAAGCTGCGATGTGAATTTTTGTTGAAATTGGATTTGTATGACGTAGAAATGCGTTATTTAAAGGTAATTAATTTTTTGTAGCATTTGGCGGAAAATTAAAAAAAAGTTATGATGATTCACTGGGAATTTATGACATAGTCATAGCACACAGCACAAAAGCTCAGTCGGCCAGAATAATTACTGTATTTGTATATATGAAAAATATAAAGTCCTATTTATCACAAAAACAGACGAGCTTAGATTGATGATAAGTTAATTTTACGAATTGAAACACAAAACAAAGCACACAGAATACGACGTTGGCAGATTATTTGTGATAGAAGCAATGCCGTGGTGAAATAAGTGATAATCAGGGTGGCAAGTGAATTAGCGATTTCAATTTCCCGGATATTTCCCCAGTGCGTGAGTTAAAAATTCCCGGGTTTTAGAGCTGGCCCTGTATTTCCTAAAATATTTCTCTCCTTCAAGCTTTAAATAGAAATCCCAAGTCCAGAAGAACATCGAGAATTGCGAAATGAAGTATTTTCCGGGTATCTCCTTGGAACTACGTTTAAAAATCACATCCACAGTTTGTCCAAACGTTCATCTTCTGAACTAACAGTACCATCCAGCTTAATGTGTTCCATCTTTATTTTGTCGGTTATTTCGTCAGTATCTGCATAACGTTTATGAAAGTAATTAGTTTTGCATTTCACGAAGGAATTTTAAGACTTCATGCTTTTTGCAAAAGTGCTCATTTTCAAAATATCTACCGATTTCGGTTACCGGCACCCCATTTTTTCGACTTTTTGTCGAAATTGGTCTTTTTTACACAATTTAAAAGGGCCACGTTACGCACTTCGTAACTTTATATTACTTGATGCAGGCTTTCCAAAAAGTATATGTATATGCCTTTTGGTCTGCGACCCTGCTTCCTATTAGTAGTTAAATTTAGTGTATATAAAAGTTTAATAACTTTAAGTTAAATAACTTTTTAGAAAAAAGGCCAAACCGTGCACAGACTTCAACAAAAATGTATAGTTTTACGTTCTTAGTAATTCTCTCGAACAAAGTAGACACTTTTTCTTTGAATAACTGCAGCCTTTACTTATATTTTTCCATTTTTAGTGAAATTTCTTGGGGTGCCGGTAACCGAACATCTTTTTTTAAATGGCCAACATTTATCGCTTTACTAAATTGATAATAATAATTTTTCAATCGATTGAATCAACTTAGTTTCTTTTAATCAGTTGTTAGCTAGGGATTTAAGCTTTCCATTGATGTATAGATGTCCGCATAATGTGCAGTAAGTCAAAAGTTTTGAGCTTAAAATGAAAGGGTGCCGGTAACCGAACACTCTTCCTTACCATTGAAAACTTAATAGTTGTACCGAAAGAATTAGTTCTAGAGCTACAATTATATTTTGTAGTAAACAGATTCAATAATAGTGAGTGCTTTTTGCATGTGTTCTACCAATAATCATTCTCTTTTGAATACATTTTCAAAGTTCGCGAGCTTCTACCAGATTCCTCAAACCAGAAAGCGTTCCGAAAGACGCAGCATTTTTGTATATACACTAAGGTCTTTTTTATGCGACTTTTTTATGCGAATTTTCAGAGCTATGCGGTTTTTTTTAATGCGAATTTTCAGAGTTATGTGGTTTTTTTTATGCGGTTTTTAATGCGAAGTTTCAGAGTTGTGCGGTTTTTTTAAGCGAATTTTCAGAGTTATGCGGTCTTTTTATGCGGTACGTAAACTCGCATAAAAAAGACTTCAGTGTATACTCAAAGAATTTGATTACTTTCATTTCTATTGAATGAACTAAGGAACAACTATCCCTCCGTAAAACCGATTCCTTCTGACAACATATACGATATTCTTTCAAAGTAGGTTTTTAGCGAGTCAGAACAATATCCTTCTAGAGTTCTTAAAATGTCTGCTTCACACTTTTTAAAAACAACAACAATCTATTCCTCTAATGACTGGGATGATCTTTTGATTCTCCTATCATCGACAATCTTTGACTACTTTTCGTCGACAGCAATATCCTATCATAGCTAATAACCTTAAAACATTTAAACATAGATTCACTGAACAAATTAAATCATCTTCTAAGGTTCCTACAAACTCTGAAACCAAATTTCTGCTGTCAAAGAAGGAAATCAAATACTCCTTGCAAACGGTGGGTAAGGTTAAGGTCGACAGCTTTGTCGATTTTGTGAACCCTATTGAAATCTATAGCAAGATTACAATACAAGTATTGTCACAATTTAGCATTACTGAGACAAATTTTGATGAAATTAGGGGAATCATTGGCTAACACTTAAAAACATGAAGGCTTCTAAGAATTCTTAATAAATTTATTAAACATTTTACCGTGTTCGTTTTTGAACCTACACGCGGGCGACTCTGACTCCGAGTAAAACGAACACGTGGTACGCGTTCTAAACAACAACTCATAGAAAAAAGAAAAAAAGAAAAATACTCGCATGAATGCGTAGTGCGACCCGTGCAAATTTTCAGAGCGAAACTACGCGATTGGAGTCAGATCTAGAGCGACCCCAGGTTGCTAAAACAAACACATCAAAAGTTGTTTTGGCAATTCTGATGAGTCAGCTCTTGGGCTGCTCTGATCAATAAACGAAAACGGTATAGGCCTAACACATAGTTGGCGCTAGTTTTATTGCAGAATAGAACAATTACGTGTTTTAATTTTACTACAATGGCTTGAAAAGTGTTATGGAAACTCCGCTCCATCAGAAACAACAATAAAACGTTGGTTTGCTGACTTCAAACGTGATCGTAGAGACACCGATGTTACAGAACGCAGTGGATGTCCAAATGAGGCGGTAACACCAGAAAGCATTTAAAAAAATCTACAAAATCGTTTTGAATGATCGAAAAGTGAAGTTGCGTGAGTTAGCTGACATCGTAAAGATATCAAAAGAATATGTTGGTTTTATATTGCATGAGCATTTGACTATGAGAAAGCTCTCTTCAAAGTGAGTGTCGATAGAACATGAATTCATCACTTCACTCCGGAATCAAAACGATCGTCATCTGAGTGGACAGCAACAGGTCAACCTCGTCCAAAGCGACCGAAAGCACAACAATCGCAGCCAATCCTTAACGTACAGAATCATTGCATGGCTAGTACTATGATCCTACTGATACTAAGAATCCTTCCAGGTCGAGGCTCGAACAAACGACAACTGGCTTGTGAGACCAGCGTCCTATGATGCATTGAACCACCGACCCGGGTTATCGCTAAAACTGAGGCAAAAGATAAATCGTTCTACAAAAGTCAAAGTGGTATTGCAATGTTAGAGCGGCGCTGGAATGATTGCGTTGCTCTTGAAGGAGATTATGTTGATGAATAAAGTTAATTTTGAAAACTCGTGTTCCTTTTGTTAGGCCCGGGACTTTTCAGCCCATGTGTTAGAGCCCAGTACTTCTCTGTTTGGTGTAGTTCTGGACAGCTTGGTGGATTGGCTGTTTGTGGTACATATTTGACCTCTTGTATCTCATACCATTCCAGGACGGACACTGACGAAAAGCCAAATTACTTATTGGTAGTGCCTTTAGAAACGAAACTTTTAGATATTCGACCACAATTCCATATGGCCTGCTAAATCAAATACTTCTTCGGGAATTTGGAAACTCTCTTGGTTCGAAAATGTTCGTCAACTGCGTTCATTCGCACTGCGGTATAAAAATCCAATCCCGAAAGCCGTTCAATGTGTTCCAGCACTCAATGTTGTTTCCATGTAATGTCGTCCATTATAGTCCAAAACAAATTGTGTAGAGCTCTTTAACACGACAGTGAAATTTAACTTATCATTACGGTTGGACACCATTTTCACTCTGTATACCTCCAGTCGTTGCTTCTGCTTCACTTCTTGTATGTATGACTTTGACTTCCCAAGCTTGCAAGTCACATTTCGAACAGGAAAATTGGAATTTTTTTCAATAATGGTTCGAAATAAAGTGAAGAGTTTCAGCTGTCATCAGCGATCCGTGAATTAATTCAAAATCTTTAGTCCTTAATCAAACCGTTGCCAAAAACAGAGAGCATGTTTGTTTTTGACAACTCAATAAAAAATTTCTGACACCGAAAAAAATATGTGTATGGCTGCCCAAAATATTCGAGACCAAAATTAACAGCGATTTTGACAATAGTTGTGTAGACCTACGTCAACAGTTTGAAAAATTCCATAGGGCTGTCTCTTGTGGGTTTTTAAAAGACAAGAATTAGCCAACAAAATTATTTATGAATTTTATTTTAGACTATTAAACTATTGTTTCAAGTTACCTCCTGATCAAAATTAACCCAGACTGGTTCATTTAAACCGCGCGCGTAAACCCAATCGGTAAACTTTATTTTTCCTGGGTTGGTACAACCTTCTATGACATTCCTGTTAAGTTTGAACGGGATCTGTCTATCAGTGTGTGTTTGGCTGCTCCTTGTTTACGACACGAAAATTTAGTCTGGATATTTTTTTAATTGAAAAAAAAATTGGACCAGTTTGCTCGAAATTTTGTGTTTCAAATGGAATTTCGGCAACGACAACATTTCATTGAAAATGTGTTTTGAAGAGCCTACTTTATCGAGAACGCAAGTATTTGAGTGGCATAAAGCATTCAGTGAGGGCCGTGAGATCGTAAAAAATTTGCCTCATGCTGCTTGCCCATCTGTTAACGACGATAACATCGATAAAGCGAAGGAAATCGTTTTTGAAAATCGTTGTTTTGGCATTAGAGAGATAGCAGAGGATCTTGGAATCTCTTATGGATCGACTCAGCACATTTTGGTTAAAGTTTTGGGTACGAAACGCGTCGACGCCAAGCTCGTACCGAAAGAACTAAACACGCCGTCGCATTCCGTGACTGAATCTTCTGCCAAACACGAAACAAAAATCATCGCTCAGCCACCATATTCGCAAAATTTGGCTCCCTGTGACTTTTTCCTATTTCCAAAATTATAATATCCACTCCGGGGAACGCGCCATGACACGATCGAGGACATAAAAAGTAATTCGTTGAAGGAACTGAAGGCCATCCCGGCCGAGGCCTATGGCAAGTGTATGAAAAACTGGATTGAGCACTAAAATGTCTGTATTTGATTCAGAAGGAGCCTATTTTGGAGGCGATAATAAAGCAATGTGCTTAAATATAAAAAAATAGTTTTTGCCTTTCTCATATAGACTTTTTAACCAAGACCCGGAGAACCGAATATCATATACCATTCGATTCAGCTCGATAAACTGAGCAAATGTCTGTGTGTATGTATGTGTGTGAGTGCATGTATGTGTATGTAACAAAAATATGCACTCACTTCTCTCGGAGATGGCTGAACCGATTTTCACAAACTTATACTTAAATGAAAGGTCTTATGGTCCTATAGCTTGCTATTGAATTTAATTTGGATCAAACTCACTGTTCCAGAGTTACAGGGTAATATAAGAAAATTAAAGAAAATGTGTGCAATCAATTTTCTCGGAAACGGCTTAACTGATTTTCACAAACTAAGTTTCAAATGAAAGGTCTTATAGTTTCCTTAAAATTTCTAGAACATTTTATCCGGATCCGACTACCGGTTCTGAAACTAAAGTGTGATAGATGGAAAAATACCAATTTAATGAGTATTTTTCCACAAACGATTGTCAAAAACAGATTCCATAGAGCTGTCTGATAAATTCTTCTAGTTTGCAGAACTTATTAGTTTGTGAGCATATAAACTTAATTCGACACTACTGGTCCTCCCTTTTCCTGTTCCGGAAGCTCCGAAAGTAGTGAAGGAAAACTTCAAAAGTAGAACTCACTTCGATTTCTCAGCAACGCTTGAACCGATATCCACAAATCTTGGTTTGTATTAAAACTCACATTGTCTCGAAGGCTATTGTGAAATTCGGTTCCGCAGTTACATGGTGATGAGTGTCAAAGCTTTCAAACAGTCATATAAAATGGCAATACAGTACCATGAAACATGGAAGAAGAAAACACACGAGCGATGCGTGCTTTGTGCTGTTTCGCACACTCTATGAATAAATCGAAATGGCTACGAATATCTGCTACTAGTGTTTGATTCTGGTAAAAAACGGTGCTGCGGTTTCTAAAAATGTTAGCTTTTTTATGAAAGAATAAAAGAATTGCAATGAATTGAAATTTATTTGAAAAAATAAACATATATCGGAGTTCCAAGCTTCGCGATGTAAAAGCAATTTTCACAGCCGGTAGTGCAGTAATGCCGTACCGGTGGTGTAGTGATGTCAATAATAATAATAATAATAATAATAATCATACTTCATGATTTATGCTGCTGATTCATGGTGTTTAGCTTGACTTACATTTGGAAAAGTAACAGAAACGCAGGTTTGCTTCGTTTGTTAGATTTCGTTTAATTGGTTCAATCAAAATAGAGCATGAGATAGAAAGTCTCGGTTTAACTAAGTTCAAAACTGTTCCAATTTGTAGCTAGCAAACGAACCAACTTCGGTGAACCTAAAGTGTCTTGACAAAACCCCACACCACACTTTCCCCCCTCCCCCATAGTTTGCGCCGCTGCTAGAAAGAATAATTAAGTCATCACTGAGACTGAACCGTTTTTTAAGGCTTAGTCAATGAATCACAGACTTTCGAGAATATTTATTATGTTTCCAAAATAAGTAATTATATAGGAAGAATGCGTATGTTTCTTCGGTTTCACAGATTTCAAAGTTGTTTAAAACGAACTGTGAATTAAATAACTTCTTTGATCAGAAAATCGATTTGGAAAGAAAATCAATTTGCTAACAACTGCTATTAAAACTGTATTACTGAAATTAGACTCATCTTTTTCATACTACTTGCCTCATTTATAGCTCCCCTGTTATTCATGGTTGTTATGATCGTAAATCACGAATGCGAGTGCTTAGTTGAAAACATGTAGTACTATTAGAGCCGATAATCTGCATTATCTACAAGTCGGCATCATCGTGCCGTTCTGCTACAATATATTTCCACGCTATTGCAAATGTAAGTCATTTTCACGGAATCATCCAACCATCAATCAGAAGTGACATTTCATGCTTGGTGACGTGAAATAATTTCATCGTGATTTGATCATGACAGTAGCGGGTGTTACTTTTGTCTTTTGGTGGATAATTTAGTGATGGCTTTTGATTGAATAATTTTGTAATTATTCAACTTGGGTGCTAACACCACCGGCGGATCTGTTTATTTACGGGCTTCTTCAATCGCAGTATTTTTTATTTATTTACATTTATTTTGTCAATCGATAAAATTAAGCTATGCACAGAAGAAAATAGTCATATTCTGTTTGTGAAATATTCTACAAAATATGGTATCGTTCGTCATCGCTGTCGGAATTGTTAAATGAAATTATATTTACTTGAAATAAGAGTGTTCTGAAATTTCGCTGTTTCTATACATTACACGATCAGATTATGACATTTTGAGGTACTTGATAACAACACACTAATTGAAAGATAGCTAAAAATTTATCAAATTTCAGATTTGTTCAATAATTCACCCTTATGTTTACTCTCTTTTTTACTACCGAACTTCTCAAAAACAACCTTGTAAGCAATTTGCAATTTGTTGATTTGTTTTAGCGGAATGTAAAAGAAAATAGTGAAAATAAATAGAACCTTAACGTACTCTTGAGTTATTTTACCTCCTTAAGTAGAACTGATTATTACAAATGTGGGTCAACACGAACGTGTAGCTCCCGGCGAACAACCACAATTAGGTTGAAGCCGGGGGAAAATAAAAAAGTATACTCATTAATAACAACAAATACTTTGCTGCATTGACCTAGCTGCAATAATGGGTGTTCAACAAGTTCTCGTTTTGTACCTGATTACTTCGACAATCGATTTACCAATTACATTATGCTCGCACTCGTTTAGAAATCCCACTCTCTTCTAAAGTATGTCGATAACGATTTGGTGCAGAATAGGGGAAATCATATCGTACAGGTCGTAAACTTTGTACAGGGTGTCCCACGAAAAATCTCGAATTTAAAAATTCAATAATAAATCAAACAGCTTGATAGATTTCAATGATTACACATTTATTTTTTTTTTTTTTTTATAATAAAATTTTTATTGGGCTCATTTGCGTTAGCTTAACGTGGCCGATTATCTTGTTGTTAGGTGGATATGAGTGGAAGCCGTATTATGGGGCGACCTGCTCCCCTAAAGTTAGTAAAGGAGTGTCAGGAGGGTGGGACCTATACTGTATTGATTTTGAACATATTTTGGTATTACAAATCATTCATTAATAGCTTGCATCTTCTTAACACACTTTTCATTTCCGAGTTCTTGACGTTCTCCAGATTGTAACGAGGAAGAGACTGTACTAGACTCGGATGCTTTGTTGGTGTACTTTGATGTCGGTGTGTCATTTATGGATGGTTTCCAGCAATTCAGCTTGACCAGTGTTTAGTTCATTTGGGGTAGGACCACTGTAGAAGAAAGAAAGAGAAAGAGAGGGCACTAGATTTGCACGTTTATAGCTTTGAGGAAGTTATAGAGGTAGGTCATGTAAAGGAGATCTCGGGTTGCCAAAACGTCTGGAACGACTGGAACATAAGGTGGTCTACCTCGGGCCCGAAGGGAATCAATTAGCTGGAGTCTGACGTCGCAATACTCGGAGCACACCCAAACAACATGCTCGATGTCATGATAACCGTCTCCGCAAACGCAATGATTACTCTCACTAAGGCCAACACGATGAAGATGCGCTTTGAGCAAAGAGTGGTTGGACATAAGTCTTGACATTGTGCGAATAAAGTCCCGGTTCACGTCCAACCCTCGGAACCAAGCTTTCGTCGATACCTGCGGTATAATGGAATGTAACCACCGTCCTAGATATCCATCATTCCAGGAGGTTTGCCAGCTGACGAGTGCCTCTTGACGAGAACGACTGAAAAATTCATTGAAGCAGATTGGTCTTTCATAGGTTTCACCTTGTAATGCGCCCACCTTGGCCAGTGAGTCCGCCATCTCATTGCCCCTTACGGAACAATGTGATGGGACCCAAACCAAGGTAATCCGATATGATTTTTCAGATAAAGCACTCAGTTGTTCCCGTATTTTCTCCAGGAAATACGGCGAGTACTTTCCAGGCTTCACTGAGCGAAGAGCCTCGATAGAGCTGAGACTGTCCGATACAATGAAGTAGTGGTCTGTGGGCAAAGTTTCAATGATCTCAAGGGTATACTGAATTGCAGCTAGTTCTGCGACGTAAACTGAAGCCGGATCACTGAGTTTATAGGAGGCGGTGAAATTTTCATTAAAAATACCGAAGCCAGTGGACCCGTCGAGATGTGATCCGTCAGTGTAAAACATTTTATTACAGTCGACTTCTCTAAATTTGTCATTAAAAATATTTGGGATCACTTGAGGGCATACGTGATCCGGGATTCCATAAATATCTTCTTTCATGGATGTGTCGAAAAACACCGTAGAATTAGAAGTATCATAGAAACGAACACTGTGAGGATTATATGAAGAAGAATAATTGTTACGTGACATGAAATCAAAGTACAATGTCATAAATCGGGTCTGAGAATTAAGCTCGACTAGCCGTTCAAAGTTATCGATAACCAACGGGTTTAAGACGCTACATCGAATGAGTTGTCGATATGAGAGATCCCACAAACGGTTTTTCAGCGGTAGAATTCCCGCTAGTACCTCGAGACTCCCCGTATGAGTCGACTGCATACAACCCAAGGCAATACGCAAGCAACGATACTGGACTCTCTCCAGCTTGATAAAGTGTATCTTCGCGGCTGAACGGAAACAGAAACATCCATACTCCATCACTGACAATATCGTTGTTTGGTACAGCCTTATAAGATCTGTTGGCTGAGCTCCCCACCAAGTCCCGGTCACTGTACGGAGAAAGTTGATTCTTTTTTGGCATTGTCGTTTCAGATACCTAATGTGACATCCCCAGGTACCTTTGGAATCGAACCAGACTCCGAGGTATTTGAATGTGAAGGCCTGAGCTATGGTTTGACCCATTAGTTGAAGCTGTAGTTGTGCAGGTTCACGCTTCCTGGAAAATACTACCAACTCAGTTTTCTCCGTGGAGAATTCGATACCCAGCTTTAGAGCCCATGTAGACAAAGTGTCTAAGGTAGTTTGTAATGGTCCTTGCAGGTCGGTAGACTTGGATCCTGTAATAGACACCACGCCATCATCTGCAAGTTGCCTTAACGTGCAAGAATTTTCAAGACATTCATCGATGTCATTGACGTAAAAGTTATAAAGAAGGGGGCTGAGGCATGAGCCCTGGGGAAGGCCCATGTAACTAATTCGTGAGGTCGTCAAGTCTTCATGTGTAAAAAACATGTGCTTTTCCGATAATAAGTTGTGCAAAAAATTGTTCAAATGTGGGGAAAGACCATGCTTGTGCAGCTTCTCCGAGAGAATTTTTATGGAAACTGAATCAAAAGCCCCCTTTATGTCCAAGAATACTGATGCCATTTGCTTCTTGTGAGCGAATGCCATTTGAATTTCTGTAGAAAGCAGCGCAAGGCAATCGTTCGTTCCTTTGCCTTTACGGAAGCCAAATTGTGTATCTGAAAGCAAGCCACTTGTTTCCATCCATTCATCGAGACGAAACAGAATCATTTTTTCCAGCAGTTTCCGAATACAGGAAAGCATTGAAATCGGCCGATACGAGTTGTGGTTGGAGGCTGGTTTGTCCGGTTTCTGAATAGCGATAACCCTCACTTGTCTCCAGTCTTGAGGAACAAAGTTCTGTTCGACGAACTTGTTGAACAAGTTTAACAGACGTTTTTTCGCGATATCGGGAAGATTTTTAAGCAAGTTGAATTTAATTTTATCACACCCTGGGGCATTGTTGTTGCACGATAAGAGGGCTAGAGAAAACTCCGTCATCGTAAAGGGGGAATCGTTTTCACTGTATCGAGAGGACGCGACGCGATAGACATTCGATTCGCGAACAAAATCCGGGCAAACTTTCTTGGCGAAGTCAAATATCCAGCGATTTGAATATTCTACGGATTCGTTATTAGTGGTTGCATTTCTCATACGACGGGCTGTATTCCACAGAGTGGTCATCGATGTTTCCCTAGATAGGCCATTGACGAACCGACGCCAGTAACCTTTTTTTTTGCTTTAATCAGATTTTTCAGGGTCTTTTCTAGTGATGCATATTTCTCGTAGTCTTCGCGCTTGCCACTGTTCCCGAATTTTTTATACGCGGATGATTTTGTTTTATATATTTCCGAGCACTCTTTATCCCACCATGGGGTTGAGGGTCGCGTAGTGATTGTAGTTTTGGGTACTCGTTTGGTCTGGGCTTGAATCGCGGCGTTGAGGATCAAGTCAGCTAGGGATTTGTATTCTTCTTCTAGCGAATCTGGTTGTTTCGTTTCGAGAGCTTGGGATATCGCGGTCGAGTAGGAACTCCAGTCGATGTTTTTCGTGAGATCATATGTCATATCGACTGATGTCGGTGTTTGTGCACCAGTGGATATTGATACCAAAATCGGCAAGTGATCACTACCGTGGGGATCAGGGATTACCTTCCACTTGCAATCTAGCTGTAGTGATGTCGAGCATAGGGATAAGTCCAGCGCACTAGAGCGGCCTGGCGGTCTTGGATTGCGTGTCATTTCACCCGTATTTAAAATTGTCATATTGAAGTTGTCGCACAGATCATAAATTAACGAAGAACGGTTATCATCATATAGGCAGCCCCACCCCGTACCATGCGAGTTAAAGTCTCCTAAAACTAACCGCGGGGTGGGAAGAAGCTCAATGATGTCTGCCAGTCGTCGATGCCCTATCGAGACTCTGGGAGGTATGTAGATAGAAGCTATACAAAGATCTTTGCCTCTAATTCTGATTTGGCAAGCAACAACTTCAATGCCCGGGATCGAGGGGAGGTTAATTCTATAAAACGAATAGCACTTTTTGATCCCTAAAAGAACCCCTCCATAGGAGTCTCCTCGATCCAGGCGTATGATGTTGAAATTGTGGAAGTCAAAGTTTATATTTGAAGTGAGCCATGTTTCACACAATGAAAATACGTCGCAGTTACGCGAATTTATCAAAAATTTGAAAGAATCTAATTTTGGGATGATACTTCTGCAATTCCACTGCAGTATAGTGATCATATTCTCGATTTCTGTAGGTATTTCAGCCATCGATAGATACGATCGCTGCAAGGAGGGGCCATTGTTCTGTCAACTGTTTTAAAAATGTTCTTACTGTTGGTAATAAAGCCGTTAGAATACTTTTAAGAGGATCAGTTATATTGAAGGCTGCTAATATCCAGTCCACGATATCAGAGAATTTTAGTAATCCAGAGTTTGTCGGATTTTCTGGTTGTGTTTTGGGATCACCTGGGTTTTTCGGTGTCCCTGGAAGCGCAGGAAATTCCTGGTTGTATTTTAGAAATCCAGGCGGTATTGGCTTGGGTTCAACGGAATTTTTCTGGTTCAACTTTAATGTTTTATTTTCATTTTGATGTAGTACTTTTAGACCTTTGCGAGGAAGGTTAGGAGAGGACATAATTGGTCTTTTCCTATTTGTTCCTAGCTGAAGAGAAGAAGGTCCTACGCCGGGGTCATAAGAAGCATCAGCGTCAGTCGCCAAAGAGCAAACGGATTGTTAGGGGTAGGGGGAGTGGCTCGTTTGAGGATTTCCGCGTAAGATCGTTTAGAATGCTCCCTTACGGTTCGCTTAAGCTTTTCCTCGCGTTGTTTGTACTTGGAGCATTCAAAAAGATCATGCGGATTCTCGCCACAGTAAATACACTTTTCGGTCGTTTTCCTGCATGAGTCATCCCCGTGTCCCTCGCCACATTTACCACACCGTGGTTTGTTACAACAGTATGGTGCCGTATGTCCCATCTTTTTGCAGTTCGAACAGTGCATTACCCTCGGTACATACAACCGGACAGGTAGACGAACCCCTCCCACTAAAACGTAATTCGGAAGTGCAGAACCGGCGAAGGTCACACGAAAAGAGTCTGATGGGTAGTACTTCCCATCTTGTGCCGATTTAGAGTGCAATTGCTTGCACTCCAATATCTTCACTGGTTGAAGATCGACATTCTTGAAGCGGCCAATCCCATCCTTCATAAGATCTTCAACCGTTAAACTCTCCTCGCGAACCACACCGTCGATCTCCACCATCCGAGAAGGTACGTAGACGCGATACTCCCTCGTGAAGATCTCATTGCTAGCAATATCGTTTGCTTGTTTCAGATCAGTCACGACGACGCGCAGTCTATTTGGTGACACCTTGTCAATGTGTTTCACTGCCGAGTAGTACTTATACAGATCTCGAGCTATATTAAGGACTCTAAGAGATTTAGCTATGGGCCGGAAGTATACCACCCACGGGCCAACCGATCCGTCATCCTGATAGACCTTCCGACGGAGGGGTGGTTTTTCCAAAGGGGTTGCGGGGATATCCATGTAAGATGTGTCACCATAAGAGTATTCATCTAAATGTTCCACCTCTTCAGGTACATCATCATCTTCCCCGGGGTTCCCCCCATCGGAAGACATATCTCCCACAGCAACAAGATAAATAGAGCAAATAGATAGGGTAATAAGAAATAGAAAGATAAAAATAAGGAAAAAACTACTTCACCGGTATGGTTTGTTGAGCCGATAGATGAGTTCGCTTCGATTGTTTCCCTCGCGTGACCTTGATGAACCAACCACTGCTGGTGCCGATGCTATTCAAGCGACAGGTAGAAACGCTGAAGCACACAACTGTCTGCTGCCGGTGTGTATCACTGCCGGTGTGTATCACTGCCGGTGTGTATCACTGCCGATCACTTATTAGATCTAAGAAAGATCTCACAACAGAAATGTTTCCGCTAGCCCTTGCTACGGAAACACCTTCGCACTCGAGATTTTGTAATTAATACCGTCCTGATACGGAGCAGAAAAAAAACAAGTGTATCGCGGACGACTGCTCGGATACGAATCACACACATTTATTTAAAAGGTTGATTCATGAAATTTTTATGAAAATAATTTCTTTCAAATGACCCCCACGGCTGGCTTGGTCAGAAAAACTTTCTGACCCTATAGACTTACCCATCACGCTATACTCGTCACCTATTGGGCCATTGATCAAGTTCGAAGATCAAATGGCTATCACTTCTGGTTCCGGAGATATAATAGTATAAGTGACGTAACCAACAAATCGCTCGTTTTTTACCGCTAAATTTTCTCAAAGATTACTTTACCGATTTCAACAAGCTTAGGCTCGTTTGAAAGCTACAATCATGTCATTGTTCAGATTCGAAGATCAAATAGCTATCATTTCTGGTTCCGGAAATATAATGATGTAAGCGGCGTAAACGACAAATCTCGATGTTTTCTAACCGTTTAATGTTTTCGGAGATGGCAAGCTTAGGCTCATTTCAAAGCTACTATTGGGTCATTGACCCAGTTCGAACGTTAAATGGCTGTCAGTTCTGGTCAGATATAATGGTAAAAGTGACGTAAATGACAAAACTCATTACTAAATTTTCTCGAATGTGGATGAACCGACTTAAATATTTCTAGTCTCTTTCGAAACTTGTATTGGGTTGTAGATGAAGTTCGAAGATCTTATGATTTACAGTTAAAGTTTCGAAGATATAATCGCGCCAGTAACGTAACCGACAAATCAAGGTGACCAATGATGAAGTTCAAATTGGTTTGAGATACCAATTATAAGATAAAGGCATTATCACATTCCTAGGTGAATTAAGAATAGGTATTTTGTCACATGTTTACATGTTTGTACGTTAGTACTCGATTCATGAGAGAAAAATATGAAAAACTTGCTAACTTTGCAACGGAGTGGAGCATCGGCCAGAAATAGTCGAAAACACGTTTTCGTTCGGCACGTCAGAAAAGACATTGCGCTCCGTTACAAAACAAAAACTACAAGGATCAGCCCCATGGGGTTGTTCGAGCCATTGATGTGGAACAAGGCAACCAACATTTCTAATGATCTACAATCAAAAAATTCAATCAATCGTCACACTTTTGAATCCGCAATTGCACGAGAGTCTGCTTATATTGATCTTGATTAGGAACCAACACCGAACAGCGTTTGTCTTGATTTGTATTTATTTTATTGCCGACGAAATTACACCAACATCCCAAATGTATGCAATTATATCTTTGTACATACTTGCGATTTCGATATTTAAGCTTCTCTTCGCCAAGCTTGTGTTCATGTTTTGTATGCAAGCAGTTATTTTTATAGCGTTGTATCTTTACTACTCTGTGATTTCGGTTGAATCGATAAAATTTTTCTCATTATCAATCGAGTTCATCTTATATAAATTAGAAATTAATCTTAGGCTTACAAAATTTATCATGGGGTAGTTGTCTATTTCTCAGGCGAAACGACATAACATGGAATTTCATCCGAGCTTGCATGACGCAAGATCAGATCATACCAATTAAAGCTTCAAATCGTTTTATGGCACTTTTTGTATTGCTGTCTAGCAACAACCTACCTCTAGCATGCTTCGCGTAGGACTGAAACGTTAGCTATAATTTTTCTTCTATTTATAGGTTCGCGTGCTTCCAACAGCTTCGCTTTTGCATCGATTGACCAATCAGAGCGATGCTTTCCCTTTGATATATCGCTCGCTCCTTCAAAACCGTCGTCTATGGCAGGGAAATCCGATATGCCGGAGATTTTTAGCAGACAAAATAGGACATTGCTCGCTACTAATCAAAATTTGAATCATTTATAATTGAAAATACGTGGCTTGATACATTCAAATCGAATCTTAGAAATATTTCCAATCAAATAATGAAACAATATTAATAATTGGTAGAAAATATACTGAGCTGTAAGTGTTTAAGATCTGACCACATTTTTACGTGTAGTTTTCGTTGAGTTTCTGATTTGCACCCCTATATAGAAAATAAAGATGTGTTCCACATCAAAAGAGTTCTGTAAATGGCAGAAACTTTACGTCTGCTTAGCGATTCAAATTGAACTGCCGCGTTTAGCACTAAGCAGTTCAATTTGAACTGCTCTGCCCTGATGAGTCAAAGACGAAACGTAAAAATAATTAAATCTTCATGCTGAATCTACGAGGATCTCCTGGAGGACATAAGTTCCTTGAACGACAGAGTACTTATTATATAAAGGTGCACTAAAAAGACGAACGCCACCACACTTCGGAAGCATGTTTGGCTATGCTGATGTAGATTCGATTAGACTTTTGGTGTAGGTTAGTAATTGTTGACGAAACCTTGATCTCAATCGGAAAAATCTGACGTCAGTTTCCTTGGATTGTCTTGGCAAAACTTTTCATGAACTACCTTCAAAAATGAAAACTAAACCATAGTATTAGTGTGCATTATTGGGGCGATTCAATACCGAATATCTCTACCACGGCAACGTAAGAGCAACGCTACGGGTTTGGCATCCTGGTACTATCACGATTTCCTTGCGCTTATTTGTTCCAAAATATTAAGAAATCGATGTGAGTTTCATTTTAAAGGTTTTCGTTCTTCGTTTTCGACTCACTCGAAATGTCGCATCCCTACTAATACGAGGTCTGTTCAAAAAGTTCCCGGAATTTTTTAATTGCGCGCGTCTGGAGAGTCCGGTGGTCAAAATTTTTTTTTTCATTGTGTTGGTACATATGTCCCTAATGTATGGTGAAATTTTCAGCTGTATTCATTGTTTACATTCTGTCTTGTAGCGGCTGGTGTAGACGTGTTTTTTGAGCTCGGCGATTTTTGTCTTGGTGACGTTGGGTGCTTCCACGTGGACGATTGTGCTTTTGTTTCGACATCATAACCGTACACCCATTTTTTATCACCAGTTATGACCCTTTCAAGTAAATTTGGATCGTCGTTGACGTCGTTTAACAGCTCCTGAGCAATGGTAATGCGTTTGTTTTTTTGATCAAAATTCAGCAGTTTTGGAACGAATTTTGCTGCCACTCGTTTGATGCCCAAAACATTTGAAAAAATATGATGGCATGAGCCAACTGATATGCCAACTTCATCAGCAACTTCTCTAATAGTGATTCGGCGATCATCCATAATCATTTTTCCACTTTTCCCACATTTTCATCGATTAATGACGTGCCGGGTCGACCGGAGCGTTCGTCGTCTTCAACGTCTTCGCGGCCATCTTGGAAACGCTTATACCACTCGTAAACACTTGTTTTTTTCATAGCAGACTCACCGTAGGCTCTCTGTAACATTTCGCACACTTGGTTACACTTTATTTCATTTTTCACGCAAAATTCAATACAAATTCTTTGATTCTTCAATTCTTCCATTGTTTAAACTTACAAAAATCGCCGAGCTCAAAAAACACGTCTACACCAGCCGCTACAAGACAGAATGTAAACAATGAATACAGCTGAAAATTTCACCATACATTAGGGACATATGTACCAACACAATAAAAAAAAATTGACCACCGGACTCTCCAGACGCGCGCAATTAAAAAATTCCGGGAACTTTTTGAACAGACCTCGTATATCATAATTCACCTAAAGTGTTATTTATTTTCCATGCGAATTCGAATTCTTTTCAGTTCATTAATTACTTTTAAATCTGCATTTCTACTTCTAAGAAGCAAGAGGCCAAATCTATTATTTTGATGGTGGCTTCCGATATACGTTGCCAGTGTTTGAGAGACTAACGTATTAATTTCTCTGGTAAGGAATAATTGTAAAATTCGTTTATAAAGAACGTAAATTGATTTGTAAGCTTCTTACTGTAGGTGCACGTGATTTATGAACGACCGCTAATCACTTCGAGCAACACACCTAGAACTGTAAAGTTAGCCGTACCGTGTTTGTATAATGATTTCAGGATGGTCATTACTTACCGAAAATCGGATTTCCTTATCAAGAATGTTATCGTTGATAACTTGAATGAGACCTTCCTCACTGGAGTGCAAAATTGGCACCAGAAACACGTAAGGTGATTTCGTAAGTGTTTTGAGCTGTAAATAAAAAGAAGGGAAAAATTCATGTTATTTTTGCTGAATTTATTACCATTAATGTTACGGCAAACACAAGACTTAAACGATAAGTATATTACGGGTCGAAGCAATAGATCATAAAAACTAGAAAAGATAAATTTCGGGCCCAGCCCTTCAAGATCTTGGACTTACCTTTCGATGATGTTGGAATAAGAACGGATAAAAAGAGGATAAAGGAAGGTTGAAGAGTATGTTATTTACCAACGAGAAACCTCTTTAGCTTACAGAAGTTCGTGAATAATAAGAAACGTGACAGAAACTAACATTTTTGACAACAAAAAAGCATATCGAAAACTACCTAGTTCTACAGAACGTCGTAGAACCGTGGATACTTTGTCGTTTTGGTTCCAGAGATTGGGGTTTCCAACAGGGTTCGGCACCGGTTAACAAAGCGAAGAGAACCTCAAATAAAACTCAACTCTAGATTGCGGAACATTTCCCCGGGTTCATGGCGAGCTCAATATCTGTTCCACAAGACATATACGAGTTCATCAGAGGCGTTCCACGAACATTTGAGGCGAGTGGTTATTGTCAAGGTCGGACCAATCGAACTTAACCTGTTAATTTTCAAGAAGTGATTCGTAGCGATCATAAAAAGTCAAAGTTTCTTTTCAATTAGGTTAATTCCTGAGTTGTGCTTCACATTCAAGGTCGTTTGATTGACAAAACGATTTCCTAGGATAGCAGAAGTTGCGGGTTCGAGTCCCGTCTCTGTGGAATATATTTTTTCACGAATTATTATTATTATGTTGCAGAATCGGGTCTCCCCTCCGACTTCTGATATATATATTTTTTGCAAATGAAAAAAATGCTCAGTACGAGAGGTTTTAAATTCGAAGACCATTTGACAAAATCTTCAGTTATTTAAATCCTAAGGAATATCGAGTGACTTACTACAATACTAACACATTCTTATCTATCTCAAATAGAAAGGCTATGCAATCCTTATGAAAACCGACTTATTGAACCAAAGCTCGAGAGCACGATTTTCAGATACTATTAGAAATTAATTAGTCGAGATCGCAGAATGTTTGTGGTGTATAACTCAATTCGTTTTGGCGATGGATCGATTTTCATCAATTTCGATTCAAATGAAAGATTTCATTTTCACATAAGGATTTTTTGATTCTCATCCAGACCCTATTTTCGGATGCGGAATAACAGGGTGAAATGGGGAAAAAATTGCGAAAAAATGCACTCAATTTTCTCGGAGATGCCTAAACCTATTTTCACAAACTTAGATTCAAATGAAAAGTCTTATGGTCATATTGAAGATCTTTGATTTTATCTGGATTCGACTTCCGGTTCCAAAATTACAAATTTATTTTTATATTTATAACTTTTTTTTATATTTATTTATAACTTTTTGCCTTTCTCTATAGAAAGGTATAAGAATCGCTGGTAAAACCGACTTTCGACCAGAGCCTCGGAGACCCATAGTGTTATATACCATTTGACTCAGTTCGACGAGATCGGAAAGTGTCTGTGTATGTATGTGCGTGTGCACGTTTCGCGCTCAATTTTCTCAGAGATGGCTGAACCGATTTTAACAAACTTATGCTCGTTTGAAAGCTACTGTTGGGCCATTGATCAAGTTCAAAGATCAAATGGCCGTGACTTTTGGTTCCGGAGATATAATGGTATAAGTGACGTAACCGACATAACACGTTGTTTTTTACCGCTTTAATGTATATATGGGTGCCAATATTTTGGGATCAAATATAATTTCGTGAAGCGCTATTGTTCAAAAGTTTAAGCACCTCGAAAAAGTCCTCATGCAAAATTTATGCTGAATCGGACATGGGTAAGGGGTGCTGCCCAGCGGTTAAAGTTTGAAAATTTTCGATCTTGAAAAAGCACCATAGGGGAAAGTACATGAAATTTCCGAAATCGAAAATTGTTTTTTAATGCCGAAAATCTTAAAATTGCATGAAACGTCTAGATTTAGTGTCATCCCAAAACCATTTTTTTTAAATCTACTTTCTGGGACTTTTGTCAATCTCGACGTTTCATGCAATTCTAAGACTTTTGGTATCAAAATTTTTTATTCGATTTCGGAAGTTCGATTTTTCAAGATCTATGAAAATTTCACTAAATGAACTAAGAAGGGTTTTTGCCTTTCTCTATATTAGAATTGCTGGAAAAACCGACTTTCGAACGGAGCTTCGGAGACCCATAGTGTTATACACCATTCGACTCAGTTCTACGAGATCGGAAAATGTCTGTGTGTGTGTTTGTGTATGTGATTTTAGATTAGCATCACTCTTCTCGTACAAACGCAAATGTCAAGCGCTTGGTTGGAAAACTGATGCCTACTATGTTATATAAACAGTGAAGAATGCTTTTGTGAACTACTCGATTCAATCTGAATCAATTGGTGTCAAAAATGAGCCCAAATTAGCATCACAAATTATTTCATAAAACGTAAAAAATGTTTTTATGAGACTGGTTTGAAGAAAGAGAAAGGCATTATCAAATTACTAGGTGGATTAAGAAGGGTTTTTAGTTCGTAAAACTTGTTGGTTGATGGCCAAATAAACTCAATTCCGGAAATATCAGGAGAAGTGATCACTGAACTCTAAAATGACACTCGTTTCGATTTCTTGAAGGATTAACCAGTGGTGTTTCGTGAAAAAAATTACGGATTGTACACTGATTATGTCAGATGTAACAGTTCGTTGTAAGTGAAAACTAAAGATTTAGGAATTGATATTCGCTTGTGTTTTTCAATTCAAGCTGGGATTTTTTTATTAACAAGGATGCTAGGTCATTTTTTTTAATTGTGTTCGAAACAAAAAACATTCTAAGCAAAGAAAAGGATCCGCCACTTTTAAACGCTCTTTTTTTCAATTTGTTTTAAACGCTCTGTAGGACACATTGTTTTACCTAGCAATTTGAAGGCTTTAAAGGACTCATGGTCAGTGGTCCTGTGATTAATTTCAGAAATCTGTATTTTGTAAATCTGTGCAGCATATTCAGAATCGGTGAAACTGAGATTAATCTATGAATCTGGCGTCTCTGGAGACAGCAATTTGTTTTCAACTGCCATAAGCATCAGTCACTAAAGCATCTCCTAAAGGTGTGCATACAAGTTCTAACAGAGACAAACGTAACAGAAAAAAGCAAAGTCCTGGCATTACATTCCTTTTGTGGAATTTGGCCTTTCTGTTTCAACAGACCGCAGCCGATTCTTAGTGTAAAGAATCATTGCATGGCTAGTACTATGGATCTTACTGACACTAAGAATCCTTCCAGGTCGGGGCTCGAACATACGACAACTGGCTTGTAAGACCAGCGCCCTATGCATTGAACCACCAACCCGGGCGTAACAGAGAGAACAACAAATCTCAGAGCTGAGCGGAAAAATTTCCACTCTTCTGGAGTCTGTGCAGGCACTCATGTACACGGAAAAGACACTACTACTGCGGCAAGAGATACTTGAAACTTTAAGTTGGATGTATATGAGATGTGTGTAAATACACACAAGTTCGGCGCACAAGGCAAAGTTTTCGAGTTCAGAGCGCCACGTTTTGGCTACAGCAATGCGATATGAAAGGATCTTTTGGCTGTGATTTACCAGCAAGCGCAAGCTTATAACCGTTTATATCATATAGGTGGGTTTTGAAATTTATCCAGATCCAACTTCCAGTTATGGAGTTAAGGGGGTTAAGAAAGTCTACGTTTGTCTACGAGGGGGAGGGGAGTTTTTGTGCAAAGTCTACGTAGTCTTAATTTTTTATTTACGAATATATCCCTTTCCTATCGTTCATCCGGTAAAGACAGAATATATCTCTTTCGTTCGTCCGGTAAAGACGTTTGAGAATCATTGTGTCTCACTGCCGCTTCTGTATCTGTAATAACTGAGAATTGATGACACCTCTCTGTAAACGACTGTCAAATTGAACGATATAACAGAACTAACATTCAACACAAACACTTTCCTGAGCTCGCTTTGGGACTTATAGTATTATATTGTTGACAAACAAAATTTATCTCGACTACTTATTAGGTATTTCTAAATACTCTAAGAATATCTCGTCTACGTGGTTTATAAACGGTTCTTTACCAGTTTTCGTAAGTACCGGAAGTAGTGGTTAAATTTATTTTCTTTCAAAACAATTTAGTTTATTCTAGTAACCGCTCTAGAAATTAATTTATTTTCATGTTCTTGATGGACAATATTCATAACACTAGAACATTATTTAAGAGCCATAAAATTTCTCAAAGTAACCTTTCTTCTACAAATTGTCGTTGTTAAAAAATTTTGATCTAAAATTCAATATACCAAGATCCATATTTAAGTGGTTACATGACAATTTTTCAACAAAAACTTATTGCGAATGCATTTAAATTGTTTTAATTGTTGCTCCTTCGTTGATAAAAAAAAAGATACTAATCAAATAGACTTTAAATGTTTGTTTTAGAAACAGGTTTCAAATTGAAAAAAAAGCAAAAAAATTCAAGATTCGTTTTTACTTTTCTCATATAGAAAGGTTATGCAATCACTGTGAAAACTGACTTTATAATCGAGGCTCGGAGGGCCGTGTGTCATATACCATTCGATTCAGTTAGTCGAGTACGCAAAATGTGTGTGTGTGTATATGTGTGTATGTGTGTTGGTATGTATGTGTCTGTATGTGTGTATATGTGCGTACGTGTGTATGTAACGTTTTTTTGCACTAACTTTTCTTGGAGATGGCTGAACCGATTTTCACAAACTTAGATTCAAATGACTTCCGGTTCCGGAGTTATGGGGAAAAATTTGCAAAAAATGAAAATATGTTTGCTAGTTTTTCTCATAGATGGCACGACCGATTTTCACAAACTTAAGTTCAAATGAAGGTCCTGTGGTCTCATACCGAATGCTAAAATTTCATCCGAATCCGACTTCCGGATCCGGAAATATAGGGTAAAGTACGTTAAAAATTTTATACCATCACTGAAAAGGGCGAAAAACCGTAAAAAAAATCTAAATCTTCTCTAATTGGTAGTTTCTATCAGTAGACGGTCAAACAAACCGATTTCGGTTATTCTTTCAAGAATCGAAGAAAACTATTTTGAAGAATACAACAGTATTATATATGATATTATGATAGATATGTGAAAGGCATCATTACACCACTAGGTGGATTAAAACAAATTTTTTAATTTTTTTTTGGTTTGAAAATCAAATTTTTTTTCAGTGTACTTTTGTTTTGAGATTTCATTTCGTTAGTTGTTGTGTTATTCGTTTCCGGCTCTAACCTTAGTAGTCTTTCGCTGGAGGGTCGTTCCAGTTTAAATTTCTTCAACTTCTCGGACATCATTTGTGTACAATTTGCAGTATATGAAATATAACGATTCGAAGTAAGTGCAGGCAAAAACACATCCGCCTCATCTAAAAATCAGTCTTGAATCGAATTGGTCTGTACATCCGTTCAAAATAAAATGTTCGTCATACTAAAAATCCATTGCTGTTACCTGTATCGACGGTATCAAATGATATTTGAGAAGATTTAGCTGGCGGCCACTTCATGCTGTTGCTTGCGAAAGCCGCATAAGTTCTGGTTTATTCTGCTGACTAAAATGTTAAAAGAAGCAAGACAAAAGACTTATTGGTGTGCTGAAAGTATGGCAAACCACTTTAATTGTCGTCTCTGGATTGAGGTTTAACGCATGGGGCACTGGTCTTACAAACCAATGGTCGTGTATTCAAACCCTGACCGGGAAGGATGCAAATTGTCAATATAATCGTGGCACTAGCCATACGCTTAAAATTTGCTACAAAGTTGATTGAAACAGAATGATGAAGTATTTTTTTTGAAAGGAATGTGTAATACCAAGTCTTTACTTTTTTAACAACTCGAGAATACCTTATGAATAATTGGGAAAATGAATGCTTTTCTTTGGGCAGTCTTTCACCAATCTGCTTTTCTCGTTAGATACTTAAAATTAGTCCAGAAAGTATCTACGTCTTAACAAGACTAAACCAAATCGTTAAAAGGCATTTTTTTGCCCTTCAATAAACAGTTCGTTCAATAAGATCCTTAGCAACGATTACATTGTGTTTAGTTAGAATTGCGACTGAGTTTCTTATAGTTTGTTTTGTGTATGAAAAATAAAGCGTTATGTTTTGCATATCTTACAATTATTCATTTAATTTCGGCTGAATTGTTTCCTCTTCAAAAAGTTTAATGAGGAAAACCATTCAGGCGATATAAAGAATGACTAAAAATATTGAAAAGCCTCTCACGCATCGCTAACACGTCTCTAGTGTTAGGAGTTAGAAATCCTTGACAGTGGTTCGTTCTATAGAGAACAACTGCTGCAAGTTCGATCAAAGAAGTCGATTGCATTTAGGAATAACGTCAAATGGAGCTGAAATAAAAAATATTGTACACAAACACCTGGAAAATCCGGAGTGGTACGATGCCAAGTTACAGTATGCGTCAGAAAATAATGAGACTCAACAATTTTTAATTTCATTGGGGCTTAGTGTCTTTTTTCTCAATTTTAAACATAGCCTGTATCAACATAAAATGTTTGTAGAAGATTAAGATCACTCAATATGTCCGCCATTTGTATCTATGACCGCTTCTAGACGACGCCTGAACGCCTTTTGC
Organism: Malaya genurostris; assembly: GCF_030247185.1. Classification (NCBI taxonomy): domain Eukaryota; kingdom Metazoa; phylum Arthropoda; class Insecta; order Diptera; family Culicidae; genus Malaya; species Malaya genurostris. Next base: position 217,758,266 of record NC_080571.1, on the reverse strand, counting down.
AGACCTTGGCAATATAATCTGATGACATTGCTTTGTTATGGAGGTCCGTAGAGAGATCAAATTCGAGTTCGAGTTCACATACACGTGCTTCAATATTCAGGTGAGCTAAGTTGCCACATCTTTTTGAACCAGAATTGAGGCATGTTGTCCCTCAACAACATTTGTGTTTTCTTCGACATGTGGGCAGGTGCTCCGTCTTGCTGGAACACAATGTTTGAATCCTTGTGAAATCACAATGTTTGCATCCTTGTCTTCTTCAGATTACTAAGCAGTTTCTTACTTTGCTCCACTCTAACTACTTTAATTTTGTCAGTAATCAAATGTCTTTTAACTCGAGCTTTTCCTTTCAAGTCATATTCCACAACTCTTCTCACCGTCGCTTCTAATACATTAGTCTGCTTTGCCATTTTTCTCATGCTCCGAACGGGATTACGAGTTACTTTCACCTTAATGGATTGTATCAACCCTGGCGTTCTCACAGCTCGCTTTCGACCACTTTCAGGTTTTCTTGGTACTGTTGGGAGTCCAACTGACGCCTTGACACGAAATACAATAGCTCTTGAACCTTTTACAAAAGCTCATCATATCTGAAACTGACTTCTGGGCGTGAAGTAAACTAAGGATGTCATCTATGTCGTACATTGTTCACCTTCCTTAATAAAAATCAATTCAAATATACGAAAAAACTGTCGGTCTTTCGATCGCAGGTGTGACTTTTTAACGGTGCGGAACATTTTTGCCAGGGAAGAATACAAGTTGCAAAAAGGCAGTGAACATCCGTACATAATCTATACGAAACACATGGGCGAAAACAAAACATACGTCAAACTCGATTTTAAGCGGCTTCCCACATGTCGACTGTACTTATTTAGATGTGCCGGAAAGATTAAAGTTCTTATTTGACGACAAGTTCGCGAAAAAGGCCAAATTTTCATCGAAGAATGTCTGAGAAAGCGTGAAAAGTGATCTTTTGGATAGATTTGGCTAGCTGTCTTCTCTTCAATATGGTTCTAGAGCTGTCAACAAGATCGATTTTGTTCCCAAATTTTGATAAATCGAAAAAGTATTGGGTCAGTTGATCTGGAATAAAGAACTCACTCTCGGTAGGAAAGCTCAATACGTGAGGTTCTACAATCGGAGAGCGCAATGAACCCTTAAATGCGCAGTGTTGTTTTATAACATAGCGGAAACGCCTGAAACTTTGTATTTACGCCTTCCATGCAAAATTATATCAATACAAGAAACTTAATCAACCTTGAGAAAAGATATTTTCTGTCACTAACTGACATATTTTCCAGCATTAACGATAGATCTAAAACCTATTTTATCGGGATTCCAATGCGAACAATTCGAATTCGACATAACATAACATTATATCAATTTCTCTTTTACTGGTTGGAAGATTTATCGTTTTAAATCAATTCGTTTACTTTTTGCGAAGATATGAAATAACTAATTTTAGGCGACAACGTTTCTGTCCACGTTCTAATTTAAAATGCTAAAACTGCAAATGATACTTACGTGCACATTAATCTTCATTTGAAGCTCGAGCGAATTGGTCGTCGATGAAAGTGATTGAAATAGATTTAAAATAATTAACGGATCACAGGGTTCGTAGACGGTGGTCACTGGTGTACCGTCGAGGTTGTCTGGCGGTGGTTCAGCGCTTGTCAACAAACCGGTTTCATCCTGCTCCTGCTCCATCGACACCGACGTCGCGTTGGTGTTCGTCAACGTGTTAGAACAAGCAAAGGACGGATTGACCTCCGGCGAAACGTCACACTTATCAGTGCTATCTATCAGCACGTCACTGGAATCGTTACCGTTATCACCGTCGTCAAGCAGCACTTCTTCTTCCTGGGACATTATGTTATCGAAAACGATTAACCAAGAACCGCGACACAACGCACACGGCTTATTTGCACGGCGGACGGCAAAACAGGTTTAACTTTTTTCTTTACGACCAACAGAAGCACTTTCGGCGCACTTTACGGACTTTCTTATTGTTATATTTTTCTCACTTCTTTTCACTGAAATTAAACAACCTCTTCTGGCAAGCTGTACTAAATAATCACACTGGTAAACGAGATCATAAAGAACGATGTTGGTGGTGTGACGGTTACAGGAAAATTACCAATGACTGGGAAAGAGCACACACGACTGAAGCACATTTTTACAGCCATGCCATCGAGTCATGATATATCACAACACTAGCATATAGCATTTTGCCGACAGTCGCCAACAATCTACGAAGGCAGATGAAATCGGAAAATAATGAGATGCTAAATGTTGACTTGATGAAACGTGGTTAACGCTTATCAAACTTGGAGGAATCGACTTTCGAAATAGTTGAAATTTGTTTGCTAACGGTAACCCGTGGGCATGACACACACGCGCTTTGACATTACTGTTTTCCTTCACATCACACAAATTATCGTGTCGTAAAACTGCCTATAACTATCAGGTTTTTATCAATGAAACGAAACGAAAAACAAATCGAAAATGTTGAATCAGTTGATGAACGAAAATAACATTCCAAAAAGGTTCGATTCGAACATGGAATCTTGGCTATAATGTAGCATGGATTCAAACAATTTCTATTTGTGTGACATATACTCTGAACGATGCAAAATTTATTCAAATTAAAAATATGTCAGCTTCTTTAGCGTGAATTTGAGTTGCATCATTTAATAAAAATCATTCAGTTTAATACTACAAATTTTTCATGATTTTACTCAGATTACAGCCTAACTGCACAAGCCTTTCCGCAATAGTTGGTCCGAGATGATTCTGCTTATTCCGCAGAACCGTTTAAAGAAGCACGAAATATACAATAATTCACAATTCCCTTGCGTCACACTATTATTTACCACTCACTATTCAGATGTCGCTAAAAAAACGCAGTTACGAACGAAGAAAAATATAGCACAACATATCCGAAATTCAATATTTGCACATCTTCATTCATAGTCATCTTCGTTTACCGTACGTCGATATGGGCAACGCAACGAAAAAGTTGAAAGTAAATGAAATAATTATTTACACAATCAAAGGAAGCCACATCCGTATCCGCCAAAGTATACCTTATCCCAGCCAAGCAAAGCCGACACACGAATATCTTCGCCTCCGTTACCGAACCGAACGAACAGCGATCTCTCGACCGAATGGTTTGTTTTGATTCACACCGTTCACTTTTTATCTTTCGCGGCTCTCGCTACTCATCACTAAACAGTACGTGCAATGCACCAACACGCGCACATTCAGCCTGCAGCTGCTTTTTGCAATCGGATGATGGACCACACGAGCGGAGGCCTATGCCTACCACATAATATATACGTATTCGCTACAGTAAATAGGGAGCGAATTTACTACAAAGGGGATCTCCGGCTCTCTTTTTTGTCCTGGTTGGTAATCAAAAAGTTCCATTTTTCTCAAACGAGAAATTCCGTAGAGCTTTTACATCATCAATCAAACTGCTATGTGTGAGAAAGGAAGAGAGATGATCATACCGGCAGCACGTAAACAACATACAGGGTTGTGCTGTGTGATTTCAGGACATTCAAAATAGTAACACAACCCACCGTTAAAAATATGTGAGTGTCTGAATATATTACACTGAAAAGAAAGACGTAGTTGTTCTAACTATATTTTCAATGATGCTGAACATATGCAAAAAATTATTAATAATAAATATACCCTAATATCTTTTTAACGACTATGTGCTCCGATGAAACTAAACATGTTTTTATTAAAAACTAAACTTGTTTGTTAAAAACAGTAGACATAGATGTCTTATCTGATAACAAAGATTTTTCCATGCTCACCTTTACTTGCAACTAGTGTAGCGTAATTCTTTATGCTTTCAAAGATTGCTTCTGATAAGATGGAAAGCTGATGGCCTCGGTCATAACGGAGGGTAGTAAAAAAAGCTTACCAATTGCATTATACAAAAGGCATCATATTAACAAGATATCCAGTTCTTACATTTCCCGCACAAATCATTGGCAGCATCCTTTTTTGCGAGCATGGCGCCCTCAGATGAGTCCGCATCGAATTTCGAACATAGATGTAGGAGGGAAAAATGTCAAATTCATTCGCGCCAAAATAGCAACACTACCAATTGACATGATATCTTGAATGTGGCGCCGTGCGCAGGAATGCCAGGTTCACAGGTTAATCTGTGTTTCACAGATTTTCAATTTTCTGCACAGATATTTTCACAGATTTCTGAAAATGATCACAGATTTTCACAGATTCTGGAAAAAATCACAGATTTTCACAGATATTTTTGAAATCGAGCACAGCTTAGCACCAAAAAGTACCAGAGCGGTTGATGAAAAAGGTACAGAGCGTGTTGGTAGTGAGACCTTTTTTTGCTCACCAAATTGATTTTGATCTGCTATTACGGGAAACTGGCACAGATTTTCACAGACAGATTTTTGACTTGATCACAGATTTTTGAAAAAATGACCTGGCATCCCTGGCCGTGCGTTGGCGTTGCTGAACTGAAGATTGATTAGGTTTTAAGCTGACAGGGTCTGATTATACCTAATAAACGCAAGTGAAAATAATCAGTCTAAGTTCTCACTTTCAGAATGGAATTCAAAAGTTTTTCATTAAATCATCATTTCGAGAGGCTCAAACGCAAAAATAACTTCTAGCAAGGGACAAATCACTCTAAACTTTGTCTGAACTCAAACAAGTTTTACCGGGAGTAAAAATGTTTAGCAGGGATCTCGCTGGATTAGAATGGGATTAGAGAGGTTTAGCCGAGATCTGGAAAAGCATTATTTTGACATAAGAGGCTGTAAACGTGGGAGCAGAGATGCCAGATATTTTCATAGAAAATCTGTATTGATTTATGTAAAAAATCTGTATTTATCTGTATTCACTAATGAAAGGAAATTTCGGAAATAAAATGATGTTTAAAGATGTTATTCCATTAGATTATTGTTATAAAATGGCAGATGCAAGGAGGTTTTCTTTATATTGTAAGTCCTTGCCGTACTGACAAGAACATTCAACGACGAAATTTAATTGTTTTTGTTATCAATCACAATTGAATTGTTAATCCATATACTTTTTTCGTTTGAAAATGATGACTTGGAATTCAAAAAAGGAATTCAAACGACCAATACGCAACGTCAAGTCAGGTCATACAACTTTTCAGTCTGACAATAAAGGTTCATGACGCCATGACTTCCTTGAACATCAGTTCAAATTGGTTTCAAATTATGATATAAATGTATTTCAGCGTTCATCATTAAACAGCTGCACGAAAAAAATTTCATTTTAATATGGGCAATCAAACACGCTCAGACGGAAAAGTTTCATTACTTCTTTTTTACTTTTTGTGATATCTGTATAAATCTGTATTTAATTTAAGAAATCTGTATAAAATCTGTACTCTGTATTAAATCTGTATGCGCATGTAAAAATCTGTATAATACAGATAAATCTGTATAAATGGCATCTCTGCGTGGGAGCTCGAATGACAGATACACTTCAAACAAGATTAGGAAAAACTTGGTTGGATTAGTTTTAAATTACCCAAAGTTATCTAGACTAGTTGGGATTAAATGAGATTAGAGAAAATTATTTTGGAATGACATGAGTTTATTAGTATGAGATTGTCTAGAGTTTAGACTGATTTGCCCCTTGACTTCTAGCGTTTTTCCAACTACATAATCATAAAATTCAAACCAGGAAAAGTTTGGTTTCTTTAAGTTTGGGTTCTGAAGACTTTTTGATTCCGTTGTGCTTCGATTTCTTATCACTTCGATGTTTCTGTTATACGTATCCTAGGATTTAAGTGTGATTAAGGGCTAACTGTATACTTTTTTATTACGTTATGCCTTTCTCATATAGAAAGGTTATGCAATCACTGTGAAAACCGACTTTTGAACCGAGGCCCGGAGGGCCGAGTGTCATATAACATTCGACTCAGTTCGTCGAGTACGCAAAATGTCTGTGTGTATGTGTGTGTATGTGCGTAAGTGTGTATGTAACTAACTTTTCTCGGTCATGGCTGAACCGATTTTCACAAACTTAGATTTAAATTAAAGGTCTTGTGGTCCCATACAAAATTCCTGAATATCATTTGGATCCGACTTTCGGTTCCGGAATTATGGGGTAAAATGTGCAAAAAATTGTTAAAATAAGTGCACTAACTTTTCTCAGAGGTGGCTGAACCGATTTTTACAAACTAAGATACAATTGAAAGGTCTTGATGTCACATACAAAATTCCTGAATATTATTTGGATCCGAGTTCCGGTTCGGGAGTTATGGGGTATAATGTGCAAAAAAAAAGAAAATATGTGTTCTAACTTTTCTCATAGATGGCGCGACCGATTTTCACAAACTTAGGTTCAAATGAAAGGTCCTGTGGTCCCTTACGTTATTCCTGAATTTCATGCGGATCCGACTTCCGGATCCGGAAATATAGGGTAAAGTAGGTTAAAAAATTGTATACCATCACTGAAAATAGGGAAAAATTTGTCTAAATCGACCTCAAATGTTTTCCAATTGATAGTTTTTATCAGTAGACGGCCAAAATAACCGATTTCGGTTATTATTTTAAGACTCGAAAAAGATGATTTTGAAGAATACCACAGTATTATATATGATAGTATGATTGATATGAGAAAGGCATCATTACACCACTAGGTGGATCAAAACAGGTTTTAAAATAAAAATTGGTAAGAATAAACTGATTTTGTAATGGCAGCTCGATTTTACCATATCATTATTTGTGAAAAATTGGATGTCTCGAGATAGATCTTGTTAAGAAGTTTGAAAAGAGCCTGTAGATCACAACGATCACTATAAAATCTTTGAAAAATATAAATCCCAAGATATCAGTGAGAAGAATTACATGTGTTAAAAAATCTAACTCGTGTAGCAATGGATACACTAGATTATTATTATTCGCTCGGAAAGTTTGTTGTACGAGTTAAATCACAAGCTGAATTGTGTGAATTGAAATGAAATGATAATAGACCCGCTTTTTATTCAGAGAAAAATCACACCAGAGAAATCAGAAGACTATGTGTAAGCAACGAAATTAAAGTTCAATATTTCGTGTCCTATGCATAATTTAAAAAAAAACGTCGAAAACTTTTATTAATTTTTTTAGAAAACTGCATAGATTAGTCTCGCGATGGGTAGGAATTGGAAATCAGACCGTAATTCTCTTCTTGTTTATCGTTCAACTCAACTTTCAACTACAATTTTACGAACTAGCAAAGTTACTTCTTGCACGACAAATTCGAGTGAAACTTATCGATACAACCACAAATGATAATTTATAGAAAACTGGTTGTAATAGTTGAGTTGTGAAATTAAAAGCATTTGGAAACATAAAAGAATATCAAATATCCATCGTGTTACTTACTAAAATTTACACTTGCGATTGAAGCAACAAATGGCAAAACCTCCCAAAACACAATCATGGCAGAGTATGAAAAAATGAACTTAAGAAAAGGATGAATCTTCTGAATTTTCCATATTGGCAGAAGTCATTAGTAACGATTTTTCCATTTCTATTTAAGATATCCGAATTTAAAATTACCGCGTGGGGCTAGCAACCTGATCTAAAAGGGATGAGTACTGTTTTTTCTAGTATGAACCACGATAGAACATTGGAAAATTGAAGAAATATTCAAAATTGACCATTATTTCACATTTCTGAATTTTCTCACTAGAAAAAGTTATAGTAATCACTTCAAAATTTATGCTCTTACCCTCCTAGTCCATTTCCATTGTTGATAGAGTGCCTGTAATATCAGAGTGATGACTTTTCAATCGTAATGTTATCAACAACTCAAAACATTTATTCAGATTTATTTATATTATTTGTTTGAATCTTTGCAAGGTTCGAGTATATTTCAATAAGCTTCGATGTGTTTTCTCCTCTGCATGAGTGCAGTATAAATGTATGTGCGTAACGCTTGATTCAGTCAACCGTATTTCAATTGAAATAAGAAATTCATATAGAATCAAGAGGTAACGATATATCTTATCTCTTTGATGTACATATCATATAAATGAAGCATGATTAACATTAAATATCAACAGTTTTCACACTAATTTTATAAGATAAGTGTATATTTTCATGAATTTCATGTATTCTACATGTAGCGATAATTAAAATGCTTTGTACATGACGCTATAGCTCTAGCTTGACAATTATTTACAGTGTAGCTAATTCGATTTTTATTTTAAAGGTAATCTTGTGGGCAGAGTTAACCAGTTTGCAAATTTGTCTGTAAATCTGCAGATTTCGTACATAGTGCTGCAGACATTTTTTTTGTGCAGACTTTTGAAAATCGAGTTGTTCACAAGCTTTCGTTAAAATTTACAGATTTTTGATTTTGATTGTCGTGACTTTTGTTTTGCTCGCCAAATAAGTTTAGCGTATCATACTTTATAGAGAAATGGCTGCCAGCAAGACATACTTGCTGAATGCAGATTTTTTTCCGGATATACAGACTTTTCCAACCCTGTCTGAAGATATTTGAAATTTTTACCTGGCATCTCTGTCTGTTGCCCAGTTTGCAGATTTCGACGTGAACATTTCATAAGGGCACATAAAGCAACGAGAGATTCTCTTTGTTTACTTTCTCTTCTGTTATTAACACCTAAATTTTCACGTTCACTTACCAAATTTTCATATAGAATGAAAGAAAATATCTCCAGCTTTGTAATAGTATCATACATGTAACGAACAATTGCGTAATAACGCAGATATAATCGAAAGAGGAAGTAAACAATGAGAATCTGTCAATTGTTTTAAGGCTCTTTTGAAATGTTCACGTCGAATTTGTCTGTTAAACAACAGTTATCCAAATATGCTGCAAGAATATTTTTGTTGCAGACTTTAAAAATTATGTTTTGCATAGACATTCGTTAAATTAACATATTTATAAAATTGGCGCAGCCCTTTTCTTGTTCACCAAACTTATTCCGTGTATCATTATTTTAATAGAGAACTTCTTTTGAGTTTAAAAACATTAAATTTTTACCTGGCATTTCTGCTTGTGGGAAATGTGTTATCTGCGCCATTTATTTTGCAGTGGGCTTTGCTGTGAATTTTATTTTTCGCTACTCGCTAGCATCTGCGCGGCGTTCTGTCTCATTTCCCTCAAGGAACGAATGCGGACTGGGAAAGGAGAAAAGGTATCCAGTTTGTGCGCAATATATTTCTTTCTGAATAGTTTGGGTTGAAAAATACATAAACCTGTGAAGTGATATCTCCAATTATCAGGCAAGTTAAATTCCTTTTTCGTTAGCCCCTTGTGGACGCGAATATGGTAAGAAGAGGTGTGCGATATTAGAATAGATGAAAATTTATCATCGACTCCATCTTTCTTTTTTCCTTACACAGTCCAGAAAGATGTCTCGCTATCCTCACGACGCTAAAGTTTATGTTGGAGAGCTAGGCAACAACGCCAGCAAACAGGAAATTGAAGATGCCTTCTCTTATTATGGGCCGTTGAGAAACGTTTGGGTCGCTCGGAATCCGCCCGGTTTCGCCTTTGTGGAGTTCGAGGATGCCCGCGATGCGGAAGATTCGGTGCGTGGTCTTGATGGCCGTACAATTTGCGGCCGTCGAGCTCGTGTCGAATTATCCACCGGTAAGGGAGGACGCGGCTTTCGTGGTGGTGGCGGCGGCGGTGGTCCACCCCGTGGAAAAGGAGGTCGTGGTAACTTTCATCCGGACGATAGATGCTATGAATGCGGAGGGCGAGGACATTACGCTCGGGATTGTACCAAGCGTGGACGCAGCAAGGGACGTAAGAGGTAAATTAAAGCTCAACTTTTTCGTTTTGTTATATTGGTACTTGTACCGGTGTGAGGTCGGACAAAGGTGACACCATTTAATTGGATGTTGTAAAAGTTTGTATCAGTCTTTACGCTGATATCCTGGTGAAACACTGTCCCACCTCACAGTAAGCGTTACCGGGATATGTTTGTGCACCCAACTGAAGGTAGATTTTCATTCTGGCATTGATTTTCACCAGAGTAGAGAGAGATGCATCGAAAGAGAGACTAGGGTTTCCTGACTAATTCAATGATGGACCAAACCTGGTCATTCGTGCTTTGAATCAGTCAATGAAACCCTCGACCTTCGAGTACTGATAGCGATCACCGCAGAATGTCATCGAAGCGAGAAATCTGCGTAGAGTTCATCGCTCTCAAATCCAACTTCTGCTTCGGTTAATCTTCTGGTTCCAAAAATTGCAAGCCTACTATCCACTGCTATCGACGGCCAGCGCCGAAAGCATCGCACGATCTGCTCAGTCTGCGTCCGATAGGCAGAATTAGTCACGAGAATGAGAAAGAGAATTTTGTGTAGAAATCATCCATTGCTTGCAAAAAACACCACTCTATCTGCAAGTCTTCTGTGTAGAGTCTACTAGAGCGCACCCGTCTCGAACAGATTCTGCAAGAGCGTTTTTACCGAAATCTCCCGTGAGTGTTCCTTTTGATTTAGTTTAATCCACAACAAAACATGTTTTTACAGAAATGCCATGGTTAGTCGTTTAGTCGTATCTTCGTTTTGTAACCGGAAAATGCTTGACAGTCGGAATATTAACATTCTATTCATAACATTTTAACAAACCTTCAATTTCATCAGATGAAATGGTTCAGTATGTAGATAATATTATTTGTGTTATATTTTCGGTTTTCGTACAGATGGTTTAGATAACTATTGCTCAAATGGTCAGTTCTAGTCAATCTAGGTTCATTGGTAATTCCTAAGGGTTTAAATTCTTGTCATGTATGCCACTGGTATGCCGTCAAGTGTTATTTGTTTAACGTTTCCTGTGCAGTGATGTTTTATTTGTTGGAAACGGTTCCGTTCTGACTACCGTTCGAAAACCTTGGTGAAAATTTAACATTGAACCTAATGTTGAGTTGATTAATGAATCGGAAATATGACAAAATTTATGCGTGACGTTCAAGGGCTTTAGCTTGGCCAAATTTTTTGCAGTGTATTAGTGAGTTACACTGCTTCTTAGCCGTATATTTAATGTACATTCACATGAGTTATAAAGTTAAGAAAAAAGTACGCGATGGCGAAAGTAAGGAAAGCGATTTTAAGAAGGGAATGGAAGTAAGAATCTAGAAGTATCACATGGATTTGCCTTGTACTTATTAATTCATTTTGAGCAATAGTTATCTCTCGGTTTACAACGCGGTATGATTTAGATATTTATTGAACAGCGAGAACCTAATATATTTTTGTATTTGCTTTATTCATCGCTCATCCCTAGATCTCGGAGCCGCAGTCCCCGTTCGCGCTCTCGTGAGCTTCGTACTCGTTCTAAGAGCTACAGCCGTAGCCGCAGCCGTGATCGTGGTCGTGACCGTGACCGCCGTACTCGGTCGAAGACACCGAAGAAGACAACCCGTGACCGTTCGATCACTCGGGAACATACCAAGTCCCCACGCCGTTCCAAAACGCATTCTAGGAGCCGTTCACGTACACCCCGTTCTGCCAGCAGATCTCGTTCCAGATCACATCGTCGCAATGGCGACTCACATCACGATTAATCGGTCTACGTTCAGTGAACCGTCGAACGCTTTGTTGCCAGTAGCATTCCGTCCTGGGAACTACGTGGCTGCATGCTGCTAGACCACCACCGGAAATGGAACAGATACTGAATAACGATTTTTGATGAAACAAATATGACGCAGCTTTTCAAGTGAGAGTAGGATTCTCACAATTTGGCTAGATAAGGATTTACTACTATTAAAACCAACAACTACTTAATGCGTAGATTGAAATAACAGTTTTTAATTTGTTCCAAATTAATTCAAAGCCCTACATCATTAGATTACAGTGTTTGACTAGACCAAGTTAGTTAACGACTTGTGAATGAAAAATACTAGATCGTAAGAAAGAAGGTACTACTGGACGTTCCTCTTAGCGCTCAGCTCTCTTCGCTGATTCAGCACAATCACATTCTATTTTATCCCAGCGCAGAAATCTGCATTTATCCAAGTAAGTCCACAGGAGAACTTTGAATGCTAGTTTAGAACGCAGGAACGGTCCTTTTAATTGAAATGTGTAAACTTGATTATATGGAATAAAAGTATTTGAACTGGACATTTTTTGTCGATTGTTTTTTTCATGATCACCGCAATGAATTGGCATTTGGGGGGGAAGTGACAGTTCTAAATCAGTAGAATTACAATCACTTCTATTCAGCATTTCGTTCGAATCGGATTATTTCGATCGAATGTGAAAATTGCATTTTGTAAATCGATCTAGTGATACTTTTGCATGGGAAACTCGTACGAAGTACAGAATGCAAAATTTCGCATTCAATCCACATAATCCGATACGATCGAAATACAGAAAAGAGGTGAATTTTTGTAAAGTTGTATACACTGAAGTCTTTTTTTATGCGAGTTTACGTACCGCATTACTCTGAAAATTCGCATAAAAAAACCGCATAACTCTGAAACTTCGCATAAAAAACCGCATAACTGAAACTTCGCATTAAAAACCCCTAGGATAGGACTAGACAAAAATATAGCTCTGGATTCATTTTGATCAGATGTTTGTTTTGAAGAAAACGTTTAGTTGAAACAGCTTAATAAAATTTTCCTAAAACACTCAATTTTGGGTAATTAATTTTTGCAGTTTTATTAACTAAAGTATTCAAAATATTCTATTTGAGAAAAACAATAACATACAGAAGTATCCAAAAATTCGGTGCTATTCTCAACCAACATAATCAATATTCTCGTGCATATCACAATCCGTGATTTCAGGCTTTCTCTTTGTATCATCCAGTGATTGTTAAATGTACTCGTATACTTTCCGCATTGACAGGACTTAAAAACAAATTGAACTTAAATCCTATTGAAATTAATAATTTTTTAAAAGATGATCCGAAAAATAAAATATCCAATATCAAGCTACATTGTTACCGACGATCTGACAACACTTTTTCTACCACCCTGCAGTAATATTGATTTGAATCAGGTTCACAGATGTGTTTCACAGAATTTGAATTTTCTGCACAGATTTTTAAAATGACACAGATTTTCACAGATTTCTGAAAATGATCATAGATTCTTGAATAAATCACAGATTTGGGAAATCGAGCACAGTTTAGCACCAAAAAGTACAGAGCGGTTGAGGAAAAAGGTACAGAGCGTGTTGGTAGTGAGACCTTTTTTTTTGCTCACCAAATTGATTTTGAATGCTATTAGGGTACGGAAAACGGTCACAGATTTTTGAAAAAATGACCTGGTATCCCTGATTTCAACAACTTAGCTTATGTCAATTTCAACCAATCACGAGCTGGTCCGAAACTGGTCCTGGATTAATAATTGTCAGGTCCTGTCCTAGAAAAAACCGCAGAAAGGAAACCGCATAACTCTGAAAATTCGCATAGAAAAAAACCGCATAACTCTGAAACTTCGCATAAAAAACCGCTTAACTCTGAAAAAAAAAGACTTTAGTGTATTTGGATTTATTGTTTTTTTTTTCTAGTAGGAGAAAGGAATAAGAACGGAAGTGTCATTGGGTGATATGGAACAATGAAAAACAAAACATATCGTGTTGCCCCCCGAAAGCTGCTACACTATCTGCAGGAGCCAAATAAGATTTAGTAGATTTAGAGGTTTTATGAATTTGAAATAATCCAGCACCCTCGGAAAGTTGCCAACCACTTCGCAGCACTAAACAAGGAAATCCCCTGTGGGGGACATTAACTGATCTGCTTCAATTGTTCTAGAATAGATGAGTAGGGAACAGAGGTATTTTGGCCCACTTTAGGATTGATTTTATTTTGGCCCACTTTGTAAAAATGTCCACCAAATGTTGAAATATATTTAAAAAACCCTTCCGCAATAGGTAATTTAATGTGATTAGCTTCAAATTAATGCAACGTGAATTACTTAACATCGATTAAATCCATATAGTTTGTTAGGGGGGCCAAGATATATGTGTTATGACCGATAATGCCGGTAGGGAGGTGATATTTTATACTCAGTAATAACACGAGGTGTACGATCTAACAGTCAACTGTAAACAATCTATTGTCTTAAAAACAATCTATTGCCGGGTGGTCACCACAGTTCTTCCCCCTTTATTTTAAACTTACATTCGATCATGGCGAAACTTCACTGCCATATAAATTCAAACTACGGCAAAACTAAAACTGCCGCAAACTAAACTTCGAAAAAACGGCTAAACTTCACTGCCGTGGAAACTTATTTAAACTAATTTTGAAAGTATCAATAAAACACGAAATCGGGATCTTTCCGAGGACGCTTCGATCTCCTCGAACGACGTAAACTAATGTACGGATGACTCGAACATTCGGGTGAATTCGTTTGCTTCGATCGCGACCACTGCCGCGTAGATGTGCCTTCTTGAGGATCAACTCCCTCAAGCGGTAAACAGTTGCTGCCCGAACCAACACCATCCCAATCACAAACCATTGGTTGATCGTCAGGTGTGTCTCGGTAAATAAACGAATCCGCTGCGAAACCGAGGAAGTCGCTAGCATCGTCGTCAAAGCTCTCGTCGTTATCGTCTTCCCTACTTCGTTTACGTGCTGGACTGCTCTCCTTTCCCCTCGCAAAAATCAAACCACACCTTTTCTTGTTAGTGCCAAACACCTTGAGTTGATTGCGGTGCGCCAGATACACCCGACCTCCAACGGAAACCTGAAATGTATTTAAAGAAACACGTCTTAGAAACTTGGCTTCAAGCCATCGTCGAATATCGGTAGGTCTAAAATTTTTAAAATAAATTAATTCTCCTGGGCGCAAAGTCGGTGTTTATCTTTGGTGTGTTTGTTATTTACAGGTATATCCACAACTTCACGCTTCGTCAAATGATTCCTAAAACTATTTCTAGGATGGATTATATCCAACAACGTCTTGGGCTTAAAACTAAACAGCCTCTCGGAAGGAAACGAACGACCATCTTCCAAACATGTATTCCTATAGCTAAACAAAAAGTACGAAACCAAATCATCTGTACTTAAACCTGCCATTTCCGGATCCAACAAAAACTTCTTTAAACCATCTTTCACCAATCTTACCATACGTTCTGCTTGTCCATTGCTCGATGGATTATACGGTGGACTCTTCATCGCCTTTATGTTGTGTTTCTGTAAAAAATCAATAAATTCTTTGGAATTAAACGGTGGTCCGCCGTCCGTAACTACTACGTCCGGTAACCCAAACCTTGCAAAAACGCTGATAAACTTCGACTTGACACTCCTGGCATCAGTACTAAACTTCATGTACTCAACCTCGAGCCATTTTGAAAAACTGTCAACAATGACCAGGAAAACTTTCTTGTCGAAATGAAAGAAGTCCGCATGAATGCGGGTAAACGGTTTTGTTGTTGGAATCCAGTTAGAGTACGGAGCTTGCTTCGGAACAACATTCATTTGGCAACACACTCTGCATGATTTGACGAAACTTTCAATGTCACTATTCATGCCGTACCAATAGACTGTCCTTCTTGCCATTTGCTTAATCTTGGTTACCCCGGAATGGCTTTTATGTAACAATTTCAGGATCTGCTTTTGTAAATTTGCAGGTATAATGACACGATCCTGATACAGTAAACATTCTTCTACTTGTTCTAAATCTTGGTGCTGTGCATAAACATCCAAAAACATTCGATCCAACTTCTGCGGCCAACCATGCTTCATGTAATAAACTATTTGTTGCAAAAACTTGTCTTTCTTTGTCTCAATTGCAATCAAAGCATGATCTATCGGAAACTCATTCGAAACATTTAAACTCTTGATAAACGCTCTTTGTAAAGAAGCTGGTACATTTTCTGGCAAAGGAAACCTTGAGCAAAAATCTGCATTGCCCATTTTTGTTGACGGTCTATAAACAATGTCGAAATCGTAAATACTCAGTTCAAGTACATATCTTTGTAAACGCGTCACAAACAAAGTATTCTTGCCTTCTTTACCGAAAATGCCAATCAACGGCTTATGATCAGTATACACAGTAAACTTCTTTCCAAATAAAAATTTGTGAAACTTCTTAATGGTGCTCACAACTGCTAAAGCTTCTAAGTGCAAAATTGGGTAGGATTTTTGTGCATTCGTTAAACTGAAGGAGGTGAAACTAATGGGCATCTCTTCTCCTTTGATTTGATGTGACAACAGGCTTATTCGGATCATAAAACTCTAAAAGCTTTGAGCTCAACAACGCTTGCTTACAGCTTTCAAACACTCGACTACACTCAGCATTCCAGACAAACTTAACGTCTTTCTTTAATAAACGATACAGACAGCTAAGGCGTGCGGACAAATTGGGTAGAAATTTACCATAGTAATTTACTAAACCCAAACATGCCTTAAGCTCAGAGACGTTATTCGGAATACTAGCTCTTCGAATAGTCTCGACCTTTTCTGGACTAGGCAACAATCCTCTGTCGCTCAAAACATGTCCTAGAAACGGCAAACTCGAAACAAACCACTTGCATTTCTGCAAATTGACTTTAATGTTGGCTTTAGACAAACGTTCTAAAACCACATTAAGCCTTCGCGCACAGTCTTCTTTGTCCTTGCCTGCTATCAAAACATCATCTAAGTAAACGTAAACTCCGTCGATATTTTTCAAAACTTGATCCATGATCCGTTGGAATATAGCTGCACTAGAAGAAGCACCTTGTGGCAAACGATTATACGTAAACAAACCTTTGATTGTATTTATCACCATTATTTTCCTACTTTTTAGATAATAATAACTGTGTATACGCGCCAGCCAGATCAAGAGAACAGAAAACTTTAGCGCCAGCCAACGAGGCAAACAAATCTTGAGTTAATGGTAACGGATATGTATTAGGGATCAAAACTTTGTTGATTGAAACTTTACAATCAATGACCATCCTAATACCATTTTCTTTTTTCACCACAACTATTACCGGAGATGCCCATTCACTTGCATCTATTGGTGTTATGACGCCATCTTTTTCTAAACTACTTAAATGTTCTAAAACTTTATCTTTTAATCTGAATGGAACGTCATAAGCACGCTTAAACACCGGTGTGTGATCTTTTAAAACTAGATCAGCCCCAAACCCTTTTATTGGCGTAGATAAAGATTTATCAAAAATATTGGCAAACTTACTCTGTATCTCTGCAACGGTCTGGTCTGTCGAAACTGCCAGTTGATTGATGTTGCTTCCAAACGCTCTTCTCCAATCAGGAACAAACAGATCCAGCCAATCTCGTCCAAGCAAAGGCGTGAAACAGTTGTCGCTTCGCAAAACAATCAGATAAACATCCTTTTTCTGATTATTAAACTCGACATAAACTTGAATCTGTCCTTCAACCTTCAAACGACTCCCATTGATCACTGCTAACTTCTTGTCGCATTTTTGCAATGGAATATGATCGAAATCTCCCTCGTACATCTCAAAACTGATGACGGAAACTGCAGCGCCACAATCGACTTCCATTTTTAACCGCAAGCCGTCAACGTAAACGTTACGGAAACACGGTTCGTTGATTCTGTTGACTGAAGAAATCAACAAACAGTCCATTTCATCATCCGAAACTGAACGATTCAAACGACGTCTTAAACTTTTCTGATACTCAGTCATTTTGGGCTTTTCTGCTGGAGAATCGACAAACTTTACTTTTTTTGCTTTGTTCTTCAAGTCATAACAAAAACGACGTACATGACCTTTCCTACGACAGAAGTTGCAAAACAAACTTTGAGTCCTGGATGAAGAACGATTCCTGCGATCAAAAGAAACTGAACGGCTTCGACTTCTCCTTCTGCTTGGTTCTCGACTCCTTCCTCGTGAGCGATCTCGAGAAACCACACGACTGTCACGCTTCCCAAGTCTGTTCAAAACGCTAACACGAGTCGAATCACCAGAGATCAACTTAGCTCTTGCTCCTGCTAACTCTCTGTTCACAATGAGCTTCTCCGCTTTGGCCAGAGTTAAATCCTCCTCATCAAACAAACGCTGCTGCAATTCCTTGTTGCTGATACCACAAACCAGTTTATCACGAATCGCCATGTCCTTAAACTCTCCGAAATCACACATTTCTGCCTGGAGCTTGACAGCAAGAATAAAATCCTCTGCACTTTCATTCGGACCTTGGACACGTTGGTAAAACTTGTACCGCTGGATCAAATCGCTTTCCGTCTTGTCGTATCGCTTCTTCAGAGCATCCGTAATCTCTTTAAACGATACGTTTTTGAAATCTTTTCCGGAAAAAAGAAGCTTCAGCTCACTATACACTTCTCTACTACAAGTAGCCAAAAACGACACTTTTTGCTCCTCCGGACTTGTCACTTTATGATGCGCAAACACCCAATCTAACTGCTCCAAAAACTGCGCGAACGGGATCGTGCCGGGAATAAACGGTTCTATTTGATTTACCAACGGCATACTTGACATAGTGAGAAAATAAACGAAATAAAAAAAAACACGATTTGATTTGAATTGTTTTTTTTTTTTAAATAAACGGTAAACTTTTTCTCTCAGTGTAAACTGGAAAATCGAATCAAAACAAACTGAATTCGACTTCGAAATAAACAAACAAGTTCTATTCGCTAAACTGGTACGCGATAAACAATGAACTTTTCAATTCCGTTTTGTGCAAGAAACTAACGGTAAACAGCGATAACCATAAAATTCATATGCAACAAAGCCAAGCGATAAACAACAGTCGCCGATGAAACAAATTTTTGTTGCGAAACAAATAGATGTTGCAAGCAAAACTCGGGTGCTACAACTCTATGTTGATGGTAGTATGCAACATAAAACCAAAATCCAAAATGGTTTTTCTGATGCTTAACTCACTTTCTAACAAAATCAAGCGCAATTCCTTTTGTGTGCTAAACAATCAGAATGCCTTCAAATGCACTTTTTTAACATGCACTAGAAACTTTGAATTAAACAAAACATGCAAAAACTTACGTGATCGTTTACCAAACCTACGGCAAACAAACCAAAACAAACTATTCCGGAGAAATAGATGGGTCTTCCTTCCTTCCTTCTTTGTCGGATGATAGCGATCCAACAGAAAGTGTCTGTTATCAAGCGGTTATTTTCCGCAAATACACCTCACTGAACCCAACCACGGGATAAACTAAAATGTTATTTCACCGTTGAAACCAGCAAAAAGCCGGAAAAAACACTAGCAGTAACCGTAAACGGCCTCTGGTAAACTTAACACCAGGAATAAACACTGCTAAAACACTTTTTTAACGAGAAATTGAACGATTTTTCCTCGTCGCCACTGTTATGACCGATAATGCCGGTAGGGAGGTGATATTTTATACTCAGTAATAACACGAGGTGTACGATCTAACAGTCAACTGTAAACAATCTATTGTCTTAAAAACTCTGAACGCTGAGCCAGCAGCTGTTCATTCAGGGCTGTAGTGCCGGGTGGTCACCACAATATGAAGTGGCCAAAATACCTCTGTTACCCTATCACTAGTTAGTTTAATATCGGCTGCCTTCTTCCTCATCTCGTTTTTAATATCTCAACGAGTGAGCGAAACAACTCGTGCTAGTGCGTTAAAAATTCAAGTCGTTGTGAGAAAGAATTATCCATATTCTGACAACTCGATGTTGCAACTTAGCGAGGTTTTTGCTGGAAGTCAAGCGAAAAGGAAGTCCTTTGGGCTCCTAAAAAAGGATCGCTTCAATATAGTCTAAGTTGCTTTGCCTTAAACCGGAGTCATCTCAAGTAAGGTGACGGCAATCAGAAAAATAATAAGTGAAGTATCGTTTATTGCCAAAAGTACCACGTGTACTCTGAAGCAACGAGAAAGCTCACGCGGAACTTGTTCTGTACTTCGAACTGTCAAAAATTAACACGTGTTTTCTTAAGCAGCGAGAAAGTTCATATGAAACTTGTTCAGAACTTTCAAGTTCTCAAAAGTTCCGCGTGGACTTTTCAGCACCAAAAAGGGGATGTTTTGAGTAATTGTGGAACTTCTGGTTCCTGTGCCAAATTTAGAAGAAACTTGCCCTCTTTTGCACCGTTGCTCTAAATGACATTTTGTAATTTATTCTTAACACACTTCACCCTGCAACTTCGGAACCCGAAGTCGGATCGGAAAAAAAATTCAATACCAATCTATGGTAAAGCATGACTTTTCATATGTTATTTATTTTTGTGAAAATTGGTTCTACCATCTCGGAGAAAATCGAGTGCATATTTTTGTCACACACACACAGATACATTTGTCGATCTCGACGAATTGATTCGAATGGTATACGACACTCGATCTCGACGAATTGATTCGAATAGTATATGACACTCGGTCCTCCGGGCCTCGGTTCAAAAGTTGGTTTTCACTGTGATGGCATCACAGACTGACAGACAGGACACTCAAATTAGATTCTTCAATCATTTTAACGGTCATTTCGAATATTCCTTTATTTGGGACAGTACTCACATGTGTCATGATGGCGCCACGTTACCCTATCAAAAACATCCTGTCTGTCATCTAGACTGTGTTTATTTTTTTCATTTACCAACAGAGTTGCCATTCATACAGAACTACCTATAATGTATTGATTTGTATACGTCCATGCGAATTTCATGCAGGATACAGATTTAATACATATTGCCAAAACTATATACATAATTGTGCCTACTTCTCATCCTCCAACGCAAGACAAAATCGAACCCGTTGTGTTACAATATTTACTTGCTTCTGGTCTGCCGCCACTTAATTTCTGGTGAAAACTACCAACACAATAAAAAATAGTCTAGATGAACAACGTTGAGTCAAATAAATGGTTACCTCCAACATCGCGAAAAAGTTAAATATATTATCAACGTAATCCAATAATCCATTGTGACGATTCATTTTCAAATATTTTGATGAAATCAGGCATCCCTGCAAGCAGCTGATCGGTGTTGACAAACGAGGGGAAACCAACTAGTAAAAAAACTTTTACATAACACAAGGGGTGTACAAATAGTAAATAGTTCGCGCAGTACAATATAGGTGGAGCTAGTGCATAACGAAAATTTTTTTTATAAGAATTTACTCATACTGTCATGTCTGTTAGTCTGTGATGGCATAGCCTTTCTATGGGAGAAAGGAAAACATATTGTAAAATAAGAAATTTGGGTTTTCAAAGATTTATTTTTATTGTTATTTTACGTGCATCGTCGTTAACAAACTGGTGTAGGCGAAACTCATTTTTTAGATGAAATAAACAGTATACTTAACCGGACAAACATTGTTAGAAATTGTTATTCCCTCCAAATTTATGTTTCTACGACTGGATACAAGGATTAGCCCATCGGTACTTCAAATTTATGTTTAAAAAAAGTATAAAGTATAGGCAGACCGTGTCAGCTTGGAGCGAAATGATTCTTCAGTTCAGCAACGCCATCACAGTCTATATATCATGTCAATTGTATGGGTGCACAGTGCTGCTATTTTGACGCGCACGAATTTGCAATTCTCTTCCCTACTTCTATGAACGAGATTGGATGCGAAATCGCCTTAGGGCGTCATGCTCGCAAAAAATGCTAATGAATTGTTCTGGAAATATGAGAACTGGATATCTTGTTAATATAATGTTTTTGGAATAAGTAAATATACAGTCTGTTACATGAGAGCGTGTCACTGTTGTGACTAAATGAGAATACTGAACATGGAAATACTTTTGAATATTGTTTTATTAGATCAAAAACTTGCATGCGAATACATTAATAGCAAGTCCAATAATAATGACTTGACACCTTCGAGGCATACTTTGAGCGAGATTTTGCGCGTATTCTTCTAAAAACGACCTCAAAACTCGTAAATTTGGCGAATTTAAATTACCTGCACATTATCTTTTCTCTCAGCGAAAGTTAGAATGTAAAAAAAAATTATCATTTTTATAAATTGTTTATGAATTAAAACTTCATATACTAACGATCTGACCCTTGATGTTACCTGTTTTTGATATTTATTTTCTAAAAAGTAGTTGAATTTCACTCAACAGATGAACCATTCCAAAATTCGACAAATAGGAAGTTTGTTTAGCACTGAAAAAATGTTATTAAATACAATGATAAGTGCAATACAGTAAGCATAAGAAAAAAGTTATACTTATTACTTTTACTACAATGGATAGCTCTCGTTGAGGCAAATTACAAGTTTAGTTTTTTTATACTAATTTATCTTGTTTTGAAGCATTTGTTGATTTAATTAACAACCTGATATTGTGTATTTCTATCACTGGAACCGTAATCATTATCACAGCAAATATGAATACAAATGTAATTATTTTTCAAATCAAGAAATTGTAATACTTAATTCGAGAATGTTGGTAAAATTCTGGAATCAGCATTAAGATTAATTTGCAATTCAAAACCGTATTTACAGCTTATTTTTTCGTGCAGTGTATATCGAAAAATATTCCATATATTTGGAGCTGTTTGGTTCAGTGTACTGTGATGTCCCTCATAAATCTCAAGAGTGATCCATATTTATATATAGTATATTTTCTCTTATGTATCAGACTGTAAGTAAAGTAAGTAATTTGTTGCTTTTTATTTGTAGAATCATATTCTATTGTTCAGATGACTATGTTTCATCAGTAACTTAAAGCCTGACAAATGCCTGAAAGTTGTTTCAGCTATAAATTCTTCGCCGTCTAATTCACACTAATTACATTATATTTTTTAGTTCCTAAAATTTTCTTGCAAGAATAGGGTAAAAAGGATATTTTTGCCATTTCATATATTTTGGCCCACCTAACAAACTTGATGGATTTAATCGATGTTAAGTAACCCATGTTGCATCAATTTGAAGCTAATCGCATTGAAAGACCTATTGCGGAAGGGTTTTTCAAAGATATTACATCATTTGGTGCATATTTTCACAAAGTGGGCCAAAATAAAATCAATCCTAAAGTGGGCCAAAATACTTCTTTTATCTTTTTTTACATTCGCTATTTTAAAAATCAGTATTGGATAATCATGCTCTTTCCATCCTTGTGAAACAAACGGTTTGTAATACTGAAGCTGTGTGCAAAGTTTCATCCGAGCAAGTCGATCCTAACTTTACCACCTTTACTACGGTTGATTTAGGGAATTGCTCTACTCTGGATTTTCCTGAAAATTCCAGTGCTCAATAATGGGATTGCCATGCATAGAAAATATTTTTCTGAAAATTAAAATTCATATTATTAATAATTATAAAATGAGTGATTTGATACAAAACATAAATCGGCACTGGCAATTCTACGAGTCCGGAGAATTTTTATTTCCGCGAGTAAAACGACTTTTCAACCGATGCCGAAAATCGAGAGCCAAGCTTCATAAGCAGCTCAATTTAAAAAAAAACTTACATTCTGTTGGCCACTAACACAGCAAGTGACGACATTTCGACAACCCTTGCATTAATCATCGCAACGTTTTGCGATCTCGACGAACTGAGTCTAATGGTATATTACACTCGGCGCTCCGGGTCTCGCTTCTGAAATGGGTTTACACAGTGATCGCATAGACTTTCTATATGAGAAAACAAAAACTGTTCTTTACAACTATTTGGGGCTCAAAAGATATGGAATATATGAATGAAAGAAGATATCTTGTATCCAAAAGCAAATGACCCGATGGTTGGAATAGCGGTTGAATAAATAAAGCAAAGTCCTGGAATTACATTCCTTTTGTGGAATTTAATCTTTCTGATTCAACAGACATCGCAGACGATTCTTAGCGTACAGAGTCATTGCATGGCTAGTACTACGATCCTATTGGAATAAATGCACATAATATTATTTGCATTCGATTTTCCGTCAAAGAATAACTTCACCAACTTTTTGATATCAAATTTCATCAAGTACCATCTCTGTTTACTTTCCCGTTATATTATCTTATGGGTTCGTTATGTACAACAAATCAAAATATTATAATAACTATTGGCCACCATTGCAAATGTTTTGTAAGATATCAGCTCAAGATTTAAGCATATTCATTTTCTATCTCTTCCTCTTCGATTTGGAAAATTTTGGTTACAGCTTCGGTGTTAAGTTGCTTCGGCCCTTCGCAACTGGTATCCATGCTGGTACATGTCTATAAAAATTGGAACATTTTCAGTTATATGGAGTCATGCAGGAGGAAACTTCAACATACCTGACAACTGCACGATTTTGGTTCCATGTACTCGTACAGTTTTGTCTCTGCATCTGCATCAGGATGACAGTGCCTCAAGGTAGCAACGGATCTCGTTCGTCCTGCGTGCATACAAACCGGATGATGTGACCGCTTGTACGGGAATCTCCAATCAGAGATCTCGTTTGAATCGCATCGCCCATGACAGGACCAAACGCTCACGTGGTCCCAACATTCGCGCCCTTTGTTGTCCGTTTGTGAAACACGATAGGTGAAAACTCGTTTATGACAGCCTAGCATGAGCGCTCTTCTGTCTCGCTCTAGCGTTTCGCCAGTGGCTATCGAAAATATGAACACCGACAAAATCCATATCGCAAAACTCATGATAAAGCACGAATCTACCCAACGCAAGCCTACAAAACGAAAGCGAATCGATTTTAAAGATCCCAAAATGCTCGCTTTTAATCCGTTTCACTCATTGTCCGTTTTACAAATGATTTCGTTTTCCAGCCGGTCAGTGGGTTTTTATTTCCCGATTACTCTGGGGGAAATGCCATGGCACAGGCGCACGCTGTCGGAAGCAAATCAGTAGGACAACCGACCACTTTGGGATTCTACAAGCGGTTCTTCAACTTGGCATGCAGAGGAAAATATGCCAGCCGAGCGGATTGTCTGGTAATCGGTTTAGCATTCAAGCATAGAATATGTGAAAATCATTGAAATTTTACAGCTTTGTTTTTAGACTTGAAGCATATTAATAAAAATAGATCCATTGTTGGATGCACGATACAACACGCATCATGTACTACTAAGCATTTCAATTAGTTATGATGACGTCCAGAAGAAATGCAGCAAAGCTTACAATTAAACATCAGTTAAATGTAGAAATTATTTTACTTGCATATATGATATATTCAAAGTATGTCAAAAATGTTCGGGATAATTAAAAACTGTTCAATCTTATTAATTATGTCTGCATCCCCTGAGACTAATCAATCATATTCTAAAGACGAACACTTGAATTAAATAACCAATCATTAAATGCATAGAGTTCATTTAAATAATCAATTATTTCGAATCGTAACGTTGGTTTCACTCCAGTGCAATGGTTTTTACTTCTAATGGTAGTTAAAACCAAAACCCCAAACAATCAAAAAAAGTTCCGTGTTGCAGTTTTTGCCCAATATTTCTGCTACTTTCGGAACCGGGAACTTGTAGCCAGTGTAACCGAAATCAGTTCGTTTAACCAGCAACTAACATGAAATACAATTTGAAATGGTATTGAGCTCCATTTAGAAATTTTTTTCTGATTTTTGTCTCGTCTCTCTAAGTGACGGCTAGTTTGTGAGGTTTTATTCATTTTTACATCGCCATGGATCAGGCGCGTAAAAAATTTCTGGGGTGTTTTCATAATATAGGGGAGACCGGGGTTAAATCAGACACTTTTTTATTTAAAAGATATTTTTATTCAGGCCTGTTTGCGTACAAGCTTTACGTGGCCGATTGAGCCGATTTTTTAAATAATTTTTTTTTTGAGTTGGATCTTGTTGTCACCTTTTTTCTAGGGGGAGAGGAATTTCCATTTCCCTCCTGCGAGGATTGAGGGGCACTTCGTTCGTGGTTCGTCTCGTCATCCATTGCCGCATCGATGGTATTGTTGTCGATTTCCGTCTTCTTTTCGTTGCTGTAGATGCACCTTGTTGTACATTGGTTTCAATTGCTGGTTGGTTGGAGGGTAAGTTGTTAACTGCAGTGGTGTACTTTGTTCTTTAGGTGATGATGATGGATTCGTTGAAGGGGATGCTTCATTGTTGTTGGTGGCTGTCACAGGTGTACTGGGGTTGCTTGGGGTTGCTGTGAAGGAAGCACCGTTGTCCTTTGGTGTAGTTGTCTCCTTGTCCAGTTTATCACATGGCTTACTGTAGTGAACAGCTTTTTGGCAATATTGACATGTGGCCATCTGATTGTCATAGGTAACAAGTGATTTGCACGGAGTTCTTGTATCTTGACCGAAAATCACATAAGAAAGTATAGCCTTCTTCAAGTGTATGCATAATAAACGTACGCCATTTAGAATACCGGGGAAAAATTCTTCCACTTTTCTTTTTCGATAGAGAGAATCTCTCCGTATTGGGACATAGTTTTGCGAATATATGAATCGGTGACGCTTGAGGGAAGATCATGCACACGCACTTCTATAGCACTATCTTCCATATATACTGAAATGTTGTACTTAATGTTCTCGTGCTCCACATAGTGCACATTGTTATTGTCTTTTGCGGATTGAATTGCATCCAACTCTTTATAAAACTGTAAATAAATGTAAATAACATCATTTGTCTTATTACATTGAAGTAAATGCACACGTTTAATGTCAAGATGCATTTGCTCCATAAGCAAACCTTCAAGTTCTCGTTTTGAAGGTCGAATTTTGCACTGCCTGAAGTCAACAACAATAGTATTTCTTTCGTGTCGGCGGTAGCTTTTGTTCGTTTGGTTCGCTCATTTCGAGGTCGTTCTATTGTTCACTACACAATACTGTACTTGGTTTCTTCTGTGCCGAACGTAAGCGATTATGTTTTATCGACTGACTTGGATGAAATGTGAAACCGAACTGATCAGACACCTTTTGTAAATTGCAAAAAAAAGACATCCACAAAAACTGGGTTTTTACTCAAGTCATTTCTACCGCGTCATCTCCAAGTGCGTTTACAAAGTAGGTTTATAAGATATTTAGGCTGTCCGGTTCAACCACTTGTCCGGTCCCCTAATAAATTTCTTGAGTTTTGTGGGGGTGGGGGGTGTCAAGCCTCTTAACCAACTCCCCCCTTCTGTATTAGCGCCTGCCATGGATATAAACATGCTTTAAAAATTGATTTTTTTCGCGTAATTCCGGTATCGTATCAAGATAAAATTCAATAGCGTTCTATGAGATTGTAAGATCTTTCATTTGAATCTCAGATTGTTAATACCGGCCCAGCCATCTATGACAAAAGTATTTCTTGTAATTTTTGTACATATCACTCGGTAATCCTGGAACCGGAAGTCGGATCCAGATAAATATCAATAGCGTGCTAAGGAAAAGTAAGACCTAGTCTAAAATTTAATTTACAAAAATCGGTTCAACCATCTCCGAGAAAATTAACCCAAGCAACCAGAACTTACACAATAAGTTAAAAATCCACTTTCTTGCTGCTTCAAAGTACACGCGTAACTTTTGATAACTTGAAAGTAAAAAACCAATTTCCACGTGAACTTTCTAGCAGCTAAAGAAAACACGTGGTAATTATTAACAGTTCGAAGTCAGAGCAAGGTTCCATGTGAACTTTCTTGTTGCATAGAAGCTAAACAATGTGTTCAAGAAATTGCTAACAAGTTCGTTCGGTTAATTGCCCAAAAAAGGGAAGCTTAGAATTCTATTCACGAACTTCTTAAGCTTTGTCCGATTTTTTTGATAGTTGGGAAGTGACTATTTGGTGAACACATACATACACGCACACATAAACACACGCACACAGACACACTTGCACACACTTAAATTTTCTTGCTGAATCTCGGCAAAAAATGCCGAGATTTGCACAGCCGAGTGCTCGGTAATAGTCTCGCAAAATGTATAATTACTGAGAATCTCGGCAATCCAAAATTTGTTAACTGTCAATTATTGTCGAATTTATCAGCAGAAATTTTGCTGTCTGCTCGGCAAAACTTATCAGGATGGAATCATGAATTGGCGAGTCATCAGTAATCGAAAAAATATCACAAAAGCTAATGTTGGCGAAAGGGGTGTTTTATTGATGTTTATTTCAATTCAGCAAACAAAAATGCGCTAACACAAAAAGAAAACGTCACGGGTAAAGACAATTGTTTCTCTTGCTCGTTAACGCCCCTACCTGTAAATAAGCGGATATTTCTAAATATATATGCAAAGTAGATAGATAGATATTTGTCCGAGAAACTTCATAAATTTTATTCATATGATATAAAACCAGACAGACCCTTCAAGGCTGTCTTGAAAGGCTTATCAAATGATCAAAGTACCGATGAAATTAAAAATGAAGTAAAAGAATTGCTTGGTTTTGCCCCTTCCCAAGTAATACTTATAAAAAAAGAGCGAATGGTACTTCTAAACCACGCTCTGGAATTTCCCATGAACTTTACCTAATACACTTCAATCGAAGTGATGTAAACAATTTGAAAACTTTAGAAAAAGTACGTTTCATTTCCCACATTAAAATTCATTGGGAACATTATAAACGGCATAATCGTATTGCAAACTTAACGCAATGTCGTCGTTGACAAGGCTTCGGCCATAGAACCAAAAATCGTCATATGGATATACGGTGTTTAAATTGTGGTAAATCGCATTCGAAAGATGTTTGTCCAATGAATGAAACCTGTGATAAATTATCATGTTCAAATTGCGATGGAAATCATAAATCCAATTATTTGAAATGCCCTGTCAGGGAAAAAATTTTAAACGCTCGTTCGCTTAGACAACAAGTCAAATCAACGACCTTAAATTTACAGAACATACCTGAAAATCAAAAAACCGTTACAAATGCCACGCCTAATTCTTCTAAGGCACTTATTTCTTCGAATTCAAAACAAAAAACTGGTACGCCTGCCAATTCCTCTTCTAACGAAAACAATTTATTGACAGGTAGATCGACCTCGTCATCATCTTCTTCTAATTTCAGTTATGCTAGTATAACAGGTAGAAATCTACCTCTTAATTCTTCTAATGTAAATAATCAAAACACAGGACCGCCTTGCAGTTCATCTTCTAAAGAAAACAATTTATTAATAGGTAGATCGGCCATATCATCTTCTTCTAATGGCAGTCTACCTACAAATATTCCTTCAATGCCATTCACTTCTTTAAATGAAGTTGATTTAGGCGATATAACCACAGACTAACAGACATGACAGTATGAGTGACTTCGTCTACGAATAATTTTTCGTGTTGCACTAGTTCCACCTATATTGTGCTGCGCGAACTATTTAATATCGGTTCACCCCTTGTTTTATGTAAAAGTTTTTTTTACCAGTTGGTTCCCCCTCGTTTGTCAATACCGATCAGCTGCTTGCAGGGATGCCTGATTTCATCATAATATTTGAAAATGAATCGTCACAATAAATTATGGGATTACGTTGATAATAACCATTTATTTTTCTCAACGTTGTTCATCTAGACTATTTTTGATTGTGTTGGTAATTTTCACCCGAAATTAAGTGGAGGCAAATCAGAAGTAAGTAAATATTGTAACAAAACGGGTTCGATTTTGTATTGCGTTGGATCATGAGAAGTAGGCACAATTCTGTATACAGTTTTGGCAATATGTATTAAATCTGTAGCCTGCATGAAATTCGCATGGACGTATACAAAACAATACAGTACAAGTAATTCTGTATGAATGGCAACTCTGTTGGTAAATGAAAAAATAAACAGTCTAGATGACAGACAGGACGTTTTTGATAGGGTAACGTGGCGCCATTCGAATATGGAATATTCGAAACCGTTAAAATGATTGAAGAATTCAATTTGAGTGTCCTGTCTGTTAGTCTGTGATATAACTGAAAATAAAATGATCTACCTACAAGATCAACTTTTTCAAATGATCATCCGAATGAATTCGACTTCATCACTTTTTGAAGCATTTCAAATCGGATGGCAATTTGCAAATAATATTATAATGAATTTAAAGTTTAACTGTGATGTTAAATAATTATTTGAATATTTTAAATTGGAATGCTCGATCTTTGAAATCGAGTGAAGATGAATTTTATAATTTTCTCAAAGTTCACAAAATTCATATTGCCATTGTGACAGAAACTTTTCTTAAACCAAATGTAAAATTGAAAAGTAATCCACATTATGTGGTTCATCGATTTGACAGGTTTACTGGAATGGGTGGTGGAGTTGCCATTTTTGTCCAACGGCAAATTAAACATCGAATTTTACCTTCTTTCAATACTAAAGTTATTGAAAGCTTGGGAATCGAAGTTGAAACCATTCATGGAATTTATTTCATGCACCGGCGAACAATTATATTTCTTTAAAGGCGATTTGCAAAAACTCACAAGATATCGACCGCAATTTTCCGTAATAGGAGACTTAAATGCTAAGCAAGTCCAGTGGAATTGTAGGTAAAATAACCGTAATGGTAAAATACTTCATAATCAACTCTCAGCTGGTTACTTCACAGTTCTTCATCCCAGTAATCCGACTTGTTTCTCTTCCGTGAAAAACCCGTCTACAATTGATCTGGTCTAACGGATCAAAATCACATTTGTAGTGAACCGATTACACATGCTGACTTTGACTCAGATCATCTTCCTGTAACATTCAGACTTTGCAACGAAGCTATAATTAATCCAATTAGTACTATATTCAACTATCATAGAACTAATTGGTTGGATTACAGATCTCACATTGAAATCATGTGGATCATGAAACTATTTTAGAAAATTCTGCGGACATCGACACAGAAGTTGATAATTTGAATCATTATATTATCGAAGCTAGAAATCTTTCAGTTCCCAAAGCTCAAACTAAATTAAATTCTCCTATCATCGATGACAATCTTCAACTGCTCATTCGGTTGAAGAATGTTCGTCGACGTCAATATCAACGTTCTCGTGATCCTGCTGTGAAAAACATAGTTAAGGATTTACAAAAAGAAATTAAACATAGATTTACTCTTTTGCGAAATGAAAATTTCGCTAAAGAAATTGAACAAATTAAGCCATATTCGAAACCTTTCTGGAAACTTTCTAAAGTTCTTAAGAAACCTCAGAAACCAATTCCTGCTCTCAAGGAAGGAAATCAAATACTTCTTACGAATGGCGAAAAAGCTCAAAAACTTGCTCAGCAGTTCGAGAGTGTCCACAATTTTAATTTGAACGTTGTGAGTCCTATTGAAAATGAAGTCTCACTGAAATATGATCATATTTCAACCCAAGTGTTATCACAAGATGACACTATTGAGCCGAATTTTGATGAAATTAAATCAATTATTAGAAAATTTAAAAACATGTAGGCTCCTGGTAATGATGGAATTTTTAATATTCTTATTAAAAATCTTCCCGATGTTGCCTTGAGACTCCTG
This sequence comes from Malaya genurostris, assembly GCF_030247185.1. NCBI lineage: Eukaryota > Metazoa > Arthropoda > Insecta > Diptera > Culicidae > Malaya > Malaya genurostris. Next base: position 217,727,055 of record NC_080571.1, on the reverse strand, counting down.
GTTAAAATTTTCAACAAGTGTTTTTCATTAGCTTACTTCCCAAAAAGATGGAAAAACGCTAAAGTAATTCCTATCCTCAAACCTGATTAAAACCCAGCAGAAAAATCAAGCTATCGACCAATTAGCTTACTTTCTTCTATCAGTAAACTTTTTGATAAAAAATATCTTGTTGAGAATGATGTCTCATATAAATGAGAATTCAATTTTTTTACCAGAGCAGTTTGGATTTCGTCATGAACATTCAACTACTCATCAACTTGTCAGAGTAACGAACATGATAAAATCAAATAAATCTTCTGGATTATCCACTGGAGTTGCTCTCCTAGACATAGAAAAAGCATTCGACAGTGTTTGGCTCAAAGATTTAATACCAAAAATGTCTGATTTCCACTTTCCTATTTATTTGATCAAAATTATTAGACTGATCGTACTCTTCAGGTTAGCTATCAGAATTGTAAATCTGAATTGCTACCCGTACAAGCCGGTGTTCCGCAGGGTTCGAGCGTAGCTCACATCTTGTATAATATTTTCACTTCTGATCTTCCAATTCTACCCGTTGGTTGTCAGAAATCGCTATTCTGTGACGACACAAGTCTGTTAGCCACAGGTAGAAATCTAAGAGTGATCTGCAGTCGCCTACAAAGAAGTTTAAATATTTTCAGTCATTATCTGTCAAAATGGAAAATTAAACCAAATGCTGCAAAAATGCAATTAATTATCTTTCCTCATAAGCCAAAACCTTTTTTCCTAAACCAAACAATAATCACATTCTCAAATTGAATGGCTTGGAATTGACATGGTCTGATCAAGCTAAATACTTAACGTATGACAAAAAACTCACTTTCAAGGATCACATTGAAGGAATCCAGGCAAAGTGTAATAAATATATTAAATGTTTATATCCTCTTATAAACAGAAATTCTAAGCTCTGTCTAAAAAACAAGTTGTTAATTTATAAACAAATTTTCAGACCAGCCATACTTTATGCAGTACCAATGGTCGTGTTGTTGTTCCACCAGGAAGAAAACATTTCAAAGGATTCAGAATAAAATTCTGAAAATGATTTTGAAGCGTCCTCCCTGGTTTAGTACAAATGAGTTACACAGACTCACAAATATAGAACCATCTAATGTCTCTTTCCGATTTTGCAAAGCATCACGTCGCCATTGCTCGTGAAACTGGAAAACATGTGAATTGGATTAAGGAAAAAGTTTTGTATATTTTATGAAAAGACAAGTTTTTTTTAATAACTATTTATTGGAATATGAGTTAAAATTAAATTATTAAGATTTAAATTGGGTGTTCAGCCACAAGTGGTGACTTTTCAGCCCTATTTTATATATATATATATATATATATATCTATATATATATATATATATATATATATATATATATATATATATATATATATATATATATATATATATATATATATATATATATATATATATATATATGATTTGGTTCTTACCATGAGGACATCATTTGCTTCCGCACTTCTGAGATTTTTGTGTAGGGAAAATTCTAAACCTACTTGTATTGTGTAATGGGGAAAAGGAACTTATATACTAACTTACTAAGTAATACAGAGAGCGAATCGATTAAATTGAAGATTGCATTTTTGTTGGAATTTGCTTATAATATTATGTAACATTACACCTAATGGTTCTATATTTGTGAGTCTGTGTGACTCGTTTGTACTAAACCATGGAGGACCCTGTAAAATCATTATGTTATTGAACTGAAAATCGAGTCAATTTCAGACCTGACTTAGAACATGACATGTGTAAAAACGTAGGATGCACTCTCAAGCCAGTTAGTTCAACACTTGTTCCTACTAGTGACCGAGGAATTCTAGGCCGAGTTCAGGAGTTCTAGTTCTAGATGGATAATTTATGTCAGGTTTAAATTTTAAATCTAGAAATAATAACAAAAAAAACTGGCAGCCCCAGCAGCTTTTTATCTGTGTTTCAAATATAGAAAAAATAGAACGTATGCCAGTTTTAAATTTGACAGTAGAACTGTTCGAATAAATAAAACTAAAACGGCTTGCTGGGGATACGTTTGTTTCAGTTTCAGTTATATTATAGACCACCCATATGAATCTTGCAGCTGCTGAATTTGCTCTAAGTGTCACAGGAAAAGGGCCGATGTTAGTAGGGTGAGAATATGATCAGAATTTTTCGCTCATCTATAGCCGATCACGAATAAAACATGCAAATCAATTATGAAAATAGCGATTCGCGAGGAAGTCTATAAATTTTTCCATATTTTTTTTTGACGTGGTTTTATCCAACGAAACACAGAATTGGAAAAACAAAATGATTGGAACTGTGCATGTAAACATTTGCCAAAAAGTACACTCCTGCAAATCAAACCTGCACACAAATTTCACCAGTAAAATTGTTGGTTTTATTCACCTCTTTCATAGCGTTCGTCCAGTAAAAACGTTTGAAATTTATTGTATTTCCTGCCCCTGAATATGTTGAATTACAGAGATGTTTTGAAAAACAAAGTTCACGAGGAACTTGTTTTGTACTTCCCAGCTGTCAAAATAAACACGTGTTTTCTTAAGTAGCGAATAAGTTCATTTGATCTTGTTCTGAACTTTCAAGTTCTCAATAGTGCTACATGTACTTTAAGGGGTTACACCACTGTAGAATTTTCAAATAAAATTTCATTGCAAAATGTCATGTATGATCTTTAAAATAATATTCCAAAAGATGAAACGCGGGAAAAAATTTTATTTTAAAAGGGCTGCCATTTTACAGAAAATCAATTAATTAAGAAACCCTTACGTATGCACACTGTAATATGAATTAGAAAATGTTTTGTTTTTGATTCTATATCGAAAATTGCGGGAGCTGAATTTCCGGCCGTCAAAATGCAGCACTATCGCGGAAATGCCGCCAAGCCACCATTACACAATCCGTGTCTGGCTGGTGTGAATGTATTTCTTCCTATCGGTGATTCTACCATCTATCTTAACTTTTTTGGAAGTGATATAGATACAACACTCACATGTGTTCATTCGGATTCCATAGATAATTTCTCAATTACCAACCACAACAGTCATATATACATGACTGTTAAATCCTTACAGGAAATAAATCTACTACATAAAATCAACTATTCCCAAATGCGTTCAGTGAGGGAATTACCGAATTGAATTTTTGGGCAAACAGTCGAATCAAAGAAAGTCGCATGTCCTTTCCAATACACTTTTCAGGTTCCCATTCGCCTGAGGCGAAAAATGATGATTGGGCATAATCAATAATAGGAGTGTATTAAATATGAATGTAGCTTTTGAAGATATATCCTTAGGAATGACTTGCCAAAACTGATTGACATAAACTTTTTGGCTTGTCTGAGACTATTAATTCTAAAATAAAACGGACGATTCAAGAACATGTATTTTTATCTATAAAGCGTCCAAGTAAGAAATCGAGCGCAGGCAGAAATATTGTGTGGGTTGTGCAGAAAAATTCGGTTTGAAACTTTTTGTTCCTGTGGAAAGATGCTATAGCAATGTGTTCCTGTGGTAAGTTGCTATAGCAGATGACATATCAAGAATTTGAACAATTTGGCTCATATGACACCGTGCTGTTTTTCTCTTGTCAAAGCCTTGCGATAATGTTTTTCATTTGTCAACCAGTTTCAAAACATTTTCTCACTGAGTGTTTTGACCCAAGTTGACCAGGTGTTCCGGTTAATAGTGCGGGGAACTATTGTGTCGTTTTTCTGCGATAATATCACTTTTCATAGTTGTTTTGTCAATTACAAATTAGTGTCATATACATTTAGTGAAGTGAACATGTCGAAATTCTTGCAAAGCAAAGACCATTTGTGAGAAGTGTACACGGAAAATAAAAACTACCTATTATTTGACTTCTTTTTACTTAATATTGAGTTCTTTTGAATCTTTTCTTTCATTCGCCCCTTCCATTGTTGTCAAAATACAAAGAGCGAAACCACCCAATAGCAAGAGTTTCGTTCAATAAGCTAAAATTAAGCAAACCCTGTTAGCTTGGAGCAAAATCAATCATCAGTTCAGCAACGCCATCGCACGGCAACACATTCAACATATCATGTCAATTGTATGAGTGCGCAGTGCTGTTATTTTGTCGCGCTCGAATTTGACATTTCCGTCCCCTATTTCTATGTACGAGGTTCAATGTGGACTCGTCTGAGGCCGCCATGCTCGCAAAAAAGGATGTTGCCAATGATTTGTTCGGGAAATGTGAGAGGATTTCTTGTTAATGTGATGTCTTTGAATTAAGTAAAGACTGTCCCAGAAAGTATGGACGCAACTAAAAACCGCTGCCATTTCGCAATGGTTCAGAATCTGTCAATTTTTATGACTGCGTCCTGTTGTTTACACTCTTCCCTAACCGCTTGTGCAGTTGTTTATTCGTTTTCACTACAAAACTAAGCGATTTGTAAATATACAGCCTTGTTCGATGAAAAAGTAAATGCAATTCAATGTAATTTTACATCAATCATGGTTTTAAATCAGATTCTCGTTTCAACTGATGTCTGTTTAATAGTACGATTGGTTTACATGTCGTGTAAGTTTCATCTTTTCTTTCTGAGTATGTGAAAAAGCCGTGCGAAATGCAATCAAGAAGTTCGGTAAGAATAACACCTTTGCTAACCCTCAGTTGGATAAACGTATACTGAAGGCATTCGAGCAAAAAAAGGAGGTTTCAGTTCGAGATGTGGCCAAAAAGTGGGCGCTTCGAAGTCAAATGTTCTTCTTGCTAAAGAACGTTTGAATCTTCGAACCTATAAGAAGCAGAAACAACCAAAACGTAGTCCTAAACAAGAAGCATCGATTAGGCCGAGGGTTCGAAAGCTGTACAATACGATTCTGGAAATTTGAACTGTATAATCATGGACGACGAAACCTACGTGAAACTCGATTACAAGTCCTTGCCGGGACCACAATATTATACTGTGCGAGAAGTGTTGAACCAGTCCGAGACATCGATTGAAGTCGAAAAATTTGGTAAGGAAGTTATGGTCTGGAAAGCAATTTGTAACTGCGGTATGATTTTGAAACCTTTCATCACCACTGCTTCAATGAACAGCGAAATATACATCAAGGAATGTATACAAAAACGACTTCTACCCATGATTCGAAGCCACGAAGTAGTATACCATTCTACCGAAGTCTTCGGTAGAATGGTATACTACCAAAAATATCACTTTTGTCCCAAAAGACATGAATCCACCAATCAAAGTGCGTCCATACTTTCTGGGACAGTCTTTAAACCGTATTAAACCTGAAATTGAGTCAATACGACTCAACTGTAGAGTATATAAAACTCATCTTTGAGTATTTTTGTACGGGTCTTACGGAAACTACCTAGAGTCACTTTACCTAAAGTTAGGTTATTGAACGGAGCCCCCGAATTGGGTGGAATGTACTTAAAATTAGGTTGTTCTGTGGATCCGTGTAGATTCATTACTTTTTTTAAAAAAATGTTTCTGAATCCATTCCAATTGGGTTTGAATGATTAAAACGTGAAGATTTTAGTGTGAAAGACGAAGAACGCACTGGTCAACCTAAAAAATTGAAGATGTCGAATTGCAAGGATTGTTTAACAAAGACCCAAACTCAAAAACAAATGGCGGAGAGATTCAACGCTAGTTGCAAGCAATTTCTGAGCGGCTGCACGTCATGAGGAAGATTTAGGAGGGGGATTCCTTGTAATTTGAATGACAGACAACATACACTTAAAACTTAATTTTGATCTCGGAGCAAACAAACAACGGAAAAGCACGAAGTGCGATATTTTACCGGTGAAAATGAAAGATTAGGTTTATTTTTATCCGAATTTTCGGACATCTAAAATGTTGACAAAATCTCAGGTATTTTTAGTCTCCACGAAATCGAAAATCTCGATAAATACAAATTATCTATCGGATGCAAAATACCGAGAATTTCAGTTGTTTTAATGTGAACCGAGATAATAACCGAGCACTCATGTGTTCAAATTTCGGTAAATCGGAAATGTGTATCATTTGTTATTCAAATGACGTACTGTTGTATTACAAAATATTTGAGAAATATGACGTCTCGACTTGAAATGCACAAAAATTATGTTGATTTCATAATATCAATTAATTTGTGTCAATTTTGCTTGCACGTCGTTGCATATTTCAACAGCGAAAAATAAAGATTTTCTTTTTTGTGTTTGTGCACCACATACACATATACAGGTAGACATTTTCCGACTTTGTCAAACTGAGTCGAATGGTATATAAATCTAAGGGTCTCCGGAGCTCGGGTCAAAGGTCGGTTTTCCAGTATTTTTATATCCTTTCCACAGAGAAAGGCAAAACCGTTAGAATTAGTGGATCAGCATTTTGGAGAGTATCATTTGGTTTAACATGATGATTTCGGGGGTAAAAAATTATGCATTTTATCTTTTTTTTACTCACGTTATTCATTGATTTCATGATTCTGACGTCAACTGTTGTCTTCGGAACATTGTAATCCGTGTACTTCATTCAAACTTCGAAAGTTGTTCCTAGGAATTATGCATTTGCTCCTATCATCGTTAGTATCCTGTCGGATCAGCGCATGTCCCACAACCGTACCGCGAATTTCATGGCCTATAAAACCATTCCGTTGCTCGGGAAATCTACCAGTCATCAATAGTGCGCCTCTAAACACGCATTGGTCTTAGAATTACAGAACGCAATACCACCGTAGTTCTGAAAACATGTTCAATTTCAAGTGCTAATTTGTAGAGAACATATTAGAGTATAATTTTCGTTCGGGTGTATGTTTAGTTCCGCAACATCCATAGGGATAAGAATGAGATTAGTGCAGTTGGGAGCGTTGTTCCTGCTAGCAATGGTAGCTTGTAGCCGAGAAGCGTGGCAGAAACCCGGCTGTCATAAAGTTGGTCAGTAAAACCCTAGTGAAAGCAACTACACAAGATGTGCTCAATGTGTCCTGTTTTATTCGTCTTTTTCCATTAGGCCACACCAGAAAGATTAGCATCCCGGACTGTGTAGAATTTTCAATCACTACTAATGCATGTCGTGGCTTCTGCGAATCGTTTGCTGTTCCTTCGGCTCCATTTGCCATTGGGGCACACAAACCGAACCAACCGGTTACTTCCGTAGGCCAATGCTGCAACATTATGGAAACCGAAGACGTTCAGGTGCGGGTTCTGTGCGTCAACGGAATTCGCAATCTGACCTTCAAGTCTGCAACCAACTGTTCGTGTTATCATTGTAAAAAGGATTAGATGTCTACTTCTGAGTGCAGAATAAATACTCCGCACTGTATGTGAAGCAAAGGAATGTGATCACGCTCGTTATTATTAATATTCAAATTTAATCTATAATCATTTACCTCTGAGCCACCCTTACGCATTAGTGTGATGACTTTGAAATCCCTTTGGGATGATGATGGTTACTGTATATTAATGTACATTTGTAGATGAAATAAACAAATATATTTTTACACAAATGAAGGAGTTCTGTGAGTACGATAGTTACTGTATCCTAATATCAACAATATCGAAATCGTTATCAATGATTTTTTTTGTTTAATTCGTTTGCTCAAATACCCTGATTTACATCAAAACCCCTGAAACCATGCTTTTGATAAACTTTTAAACGTATTGGATAAAGCCTCCGACCCAAATACCATGTTTACGTCGCTGGCTAAACAGTACAATATTTAGGTACTCATCTAGATACTGATAAGTACCTAAAAAACCTGAAAAAACAGATTGAAAAATACTGACGAATACAACTATGCAATGAAAATTTGCGAAATAGTTTCCACAGGGGCTGAACTCTTATCCGGGGAAATCATTTTTCCAATTCAACTACCCTGTATGTAAAATACACGCAGAAACAGGCTAATCAAACAGAAGAAGCATGTTCGTATTACTGACCAGTGATGTACATTTTAATATGACTACTTCAACAAACTTCAGTTTCACTTCGTCTTCGTCAATACAATAATTACTTAAATTATTGCGAGACGTTCAGCTGTTTAAAAGTCAGCAAAGATATTGTTGAGTTCGGTGAAACTAACTAAGTATTCGTTGTGAAGAATGTTGAATTCCTTTTCAGTTTCATTGCGCACAGGGTAGGCCTTTTTTTAACTGTCGCCAAAATACGAATAAAAAATTTTTCTCTCGAAATACTCGAATTTCCACCGAATATTTTTGTTGATATGGTGACAATATTAATTCTGATTTCATTCAACCATTGCTCGAATCAACCAGCCTTTTTTTGGAATAACCATGACATCATTTCTGTCTGAGCTCTCTGCTTTGTTCAGCTAATGAAATAGTGCGAGAATGTGTTTGAGAGTCATGCAACTGAATGAGTTCGAATTTGTAAGCCATTTTCGAATTTCTGCGTCTAAGTATTCAAGAGTAAGTCGACTCTCAGGAAAAGTCACAACGAAGAGCTGTGAATTCAAATAGATTATTTATGAAAAGACAACTAGACGATTCAGTACTGCTCAGCAACACTTACATCGAATAGTACAGTTCAATGCAATAATTTGACAGTGAATCGAACGCATCGAGGGGTCGTATTCAGATGCTACATAGAAAATCGCCGAACCTTCCATCTTGAGTTTGTCCTTGTTGGAAATATGATGTCTGTGATAACTTAAAGCTGAATTAAATGATAGTTTTACAAAAACCTTCGTGCGTTGTCAAACATTTATGGAAAAACCAAAGATAAACTCAAGATTACAATGTCCCATGCGATATATTGAAAAGTGTTGGGTCAGTAATCTTGTACCAGTAGGCTTAGAAATAATGTAATTTTATTGACCCTTCGTTAATAAGCGTCGTCCGGCAAAATGTCATGAAAAGAATACAAGTTGGAAAGGAAGCAAACATATGTTTACATTTAGCACACAATGATTCTTCAATTGACTTTAATGCTTCTTGGGATGAGACAATAAAAAACTAAATAAATTTTTAGTAATTTTTACTTTGGTACTAAATAGTATAATTTTTACTTACGTTATAAATCAACAAATTATTCTAGTCTTAAGTACGGTAAGAAATGCCCTCGGCAGCTTAGAGCTACGGTAGTGTGCCTTAATAAATATGTTATTAAAAAAAGTATTGGCTTAGTTACGAAGAATGTAGCTTGAGTTTATCTTTGGAAAAACAATACAGAAGATAGCGGTGAACGACCAAAATGGTTGAAGCCGGGGTAAAATATATGATATAAAAAATGCAGAAGATTATTTTATTGTATTTTCTGGAATAAATCCAATTTTGCAAAAGCTTATTATAATGTTTAGCAATGATGATATTAGTTAAAAGTCTTTTAGAGGACAGATATAGCGTAATGGATAAGTCGACGCCTTTCACGCAGCCCACCTGGTTCGATTCCCAACCTCGCGCATTAGGGTCAGAATTTTTTTCTTGCCTGAAGAGGCGATTGACCATGTTTAAAACCTCTACAATTATTACACACATCACACTATTTATTTTATTCACTCGACCCGTTAATTTTATTCTCAGTGTACATTGATTACAAAATTGTGGACCTAAAGCATTGTTGATGTAATAGAACCGTTCGTGATTCCAACCAGGTATAAGGGCATATTCAGGAGTGTTCTAATTCTAGACTAGGACAGGACCTGACAATTGTTAATCCACTTTTAGGACCAATTTCGGACCAGCTCATGATTGGTTGAAATTGACATAAGCAAGTACAAGTTGTTGAAATCAAGATTACTGCAGGGTGGTAGAAAAAGTGTTGTCAGTATCGTCGGTAACAATGTAGCTTGATATTGGATATTTTATTTTTCGGGTCATCGTTTCAAAATTATTGATTTCAATAGGATTTAAGTTCAATTTGTTTTTAAATCCTGTCAATGCGGAAAGTATACGAGTACATTTAACAATCACTGGATGATACAAAGAGAAAGCCTGAAATCACGAAGTGTGATATGGACGAGAATATTGATTATGTTGGTTGAGAATAGCACCCAATCTTTGGATACTTCTGTATGTTATTATTTTTCTCAAATAGAATATGTTGAATACTTTAGGTAATAAAGCTGCAAAAATTAATTACCCAAAATTGAGTGTTTTAGAAAAATTTTATGAAGCTGTTTCAACTGAACGTTTTCTTCGAAACAAACATCTGATCAAAACTGATCCAGAGCTATATTTTTGATCGATATAACATTTGTCTAAGTGTTTTCAAATGATAAATAATTGCATGTTATAAGGGGAGAAAGTTTTCAGAATGAATAATTATCTCTACTGGCAACAGTGATCGCGAGGCATTTATTATTTACAGCAGGGAGCAACCGGAATAAGAAGAGAAATATTTTTCTGGAAAAAGAAGCCAGTTGTCTGGTCCTGTCGTATATTCTAGATGCATAATTTATGTCAGTATTAAAATTTAAATCTAGAAATTATAACAAAATAAACTGGCAGCCCCAGCAGCGTTTTATCTGTGTTTCAAATATAGAAAAAATAGAACGGCATTGTATACTAGTTTTAAATTTGACAGTAGAACTGGTCGAATAGATAAAACTAAAACTGATTGCAGGGGATACGTTTGTTTCATTTTCATTTACATTAGAAACCACCCATATGAATCTTGCTGCTGCTGAATTTGCTCTAAGGGCATATTCAGGAGTGTTCTAGTTCTAGATGCATAATTTATGTCAGTTTTAAAATTTAAATCTAGAAATTATAACAAAAGAAACTAGCAGCCCCAGCAGCGTTTTATCTGTGTTTCAAATATAGAAAAAATAGAACGGCAATGTATACCAGTTTTAAATTTGACAATAGAACTGGTCGAATAAATAAAACTAAAACGGATTGCTGGGGATACGTTTGTTTCAGTTTCATTTACATTATAGACCACCCATATGAAATTTGCAGCTGCTGAATTTGCTCTAAGGGCATATTCAGGAGTGTTCTAGTTCTAGATGCATATTTTATGTCAGTTTTAAAATTTAAATCTAGAAAATATAACAAAATAAACTGGCAGCCCCAGCAGCGTTTTATCTGTGTTTCAAATATAGAAAAAATAGAACGGCAGTGTATACCAGTTTTAAATTTGACAGTAGAACTGGTCGAATAAATAAAACTAAAATGGATTGCTGGGGATACGTTTGTTTCAGTTTCATTTACATTATAGACCACCCATATGAATCTTGCAGCTGCTGAATTTGCTCTAATGATTTATTAATTTTTTTATATCGATCTATACCGTATACAAATCAGCTTTTTTTCAAAGAAGGACGAATCTTACAAAAGTAAACAAATCGAGTTTCTCTCTCCTACCAATAAATGTCCTACATTTTTGCCTAAAAATTCGGATTCCACAAAAATCTCAATCTTAGTAATACAAAGAACTATAAAAGGCGAAACTGTCATTCTACTTGTTTACGTAAGTTTCGCCCTCCGTGTTCCATGCCAACAAACAGGGCGATATTTCAAGTCCTTGAAAGGAAGGGCGAAACTGTTTATTTTTGTTATTTTAAGTGGTTTCCGATATGTTTACTACTGGAAATAGTACATGAGACGAGAAAATTGTTCGCAGATTCATCTTAGTCGCTGAAATCAACCAATTTCACGAAATACACGCAAGGGCGTATCTTTATAATTCACACAGGAAGCATAAAAGTAAACAAATCGAAAAAGGCCGAAACTCTTTTTATGTTGATCTATTGAGAGGATATAGAAGGAAAGTGGTAAAATTTGAATGCCTTTTGAAGATAAACTAACAATTCATCGACTAATCATAAATTGATCGGAGAATATACGATAATTTCTAAATACGATTTGAAACCAAAGTCGAAACATTCATCGATGTTTTTCTCCATTTGCTGTCAATGTTAGATTCGCCTTTCTTTGAAAAACAGCTGAAATACGTTCTCCTAAAATACTGATATTTCTCTGATCATAAATACCGATTTTCGGTTTTGGCTGATGGGAACTTTCATTTGCTAACCCCGGTTCTATTTTCTAGCGGTCTTATTTCCTAGCAAAAGTCGAATCATACCTCATAAACGAATACCATGAACTAACTATTCTAGATATCGTCAAACGTTCAAGAAAATGGTTTGGATTATACATGAAATAGGTTATTGGACTGGTCTAACAATACTTTTACATGGTCCCCAGTAAATATCTCGCGTTTTTTTGTGATAACGTCCAATAAGCAACATTTACTTTAAAGAGGAACTCCGAAAGACTCGGTACTCGCTGAGAGTAAGTCATAATAGTGAATGATAAAGAAAAGTTTTCTCTTCCGCCAGGTGTTTAAATGACCAGTCTTTTTCATAGCTCGCCTGCAATTTGTTACAAAAATGGATGTTGAATGGTGGCTTTTTGGCCGTAATTTAAAAACTGTACACATTTGATTTGTACACACAGACAAAATGATCCTTGTGGCTGAAAATCATACACTCAGAAAAATATTATGGGCCAACCTGACCATGCGAGTATAGTGGTTTTCAGCCGACTATTAAATCAGATGATTTCAACAATAATCAAGTTCATGTTTACTATAAATAGTATCGGCTCTAGAATAGTAATATTGAACAGTATATTGTATGAATAACTAATACGATTGAGATGGTTAGGCTAACCATGACCGAATCTTTATTTACATTGTAGTTTTCGCTATAACCAGAGCCATGGTATTTTTGACATTTCACTTCTAGTTATTTCGAAACTAAAGGCAGTGGTTGATTCAACAATGCTGAAGATCAACAAAACATGAGCTAATGTTAAAAAGTTTTATGAATTTGAATTCTATAACAAGAACAACAAAATAGTTTCATTGAATTCTATTTTATTTTTGCATTAAATCAAATGATGATGTGCCTGGTGAAATATTGATTATCAACGAAGACACGGAGAAGCATTGCTTGGTTGAAACTGTTGATCCCAGGCTCTGTTCGGTGAAGTTTTTCCTGAAACAGGAATGAACTGCATGGAAGAAATTAATATCCAAGTCCAGATGCAAACCTCCATACCCACCTGCCATATATTGTTATTTTTTTCCGTCGGATTCGATCGATTTGAATCCGGGAATCGGACGATGTTCGTCGTTTTCATCAATCGCTTGATGTTGTTTCTACAGCGAAACTAGTAAGGCTACAAAATTTACTTACCTGCAAGACCTTCCAAATTGCACAATATAAGTCACAATATACTTTTTTTTTAAATCAATCACTGATGTGTTACGAAATTGTCTGCTGTATTGTAACTTTATGTGACAATAACAAAGTACACCCGTTTATTGACAATTTGTATAGTCAGCACAAATGAAAAACATAGTCGGTTAAAAAACACTATACGATAATGTGCTTACTACATAAATTCTGTTGATATGGACTACATGAATAGTGTTTTCAAACTTCATAATTTCTTTTAAACCATGTATCTATTTATGGTAACATTATTATACTGTTGACATATTTACATGGTAGCAATAACTATCATATATATCAAGGCTTGAGAGAAATTTCACCTTACTAGAAATTGTGATTTTAACTATTTGTTCTTATATTTGAGATGACTACCATTGTCAGGATGACCATGCCAGAAAAGTCATAAATACAAGTAGTTTAGTCAAGTCGTAGTCTTTGTTGTCTAGTAATTTATACAATACAGATGGTGAATAGTCATATATCATGATTGTTGCTACTATTTAAGCGACGACACGACCTGCCACTCGCTTTTAAAACTGTATCGCAAATCGAGCTACCCCTTAGTAACTGGTAATGTCAAAATGATATCTTATAAAAAATGTTTTAAATTGGGAACGCGGTTAGAGAAATTGTTGTTTTCAAAATAACAGTTACAGTAACCCTAGTTACCATTGTTTATCTTTTCAAGGTAATCGTTCTCGGTTTCATTATTGCACATGCCCAATCTAGAGCATCTCAAAAGTTCTCATCGTCGACTGCAGATCTAAATCGGAATTGAGAGTTTTTATGGCTTGCTAGTTTTGTATTTAATTATATATCCTGTTCACTAATAATATGTATTCTTGTAGCCTCTCTTCAAAGTTTATCTACGGCGTGATGCTTAGAGGGTGAAGAAAATCTCACCGTGAGACCAGAATGATCTTCAACCTATTGCATTGTAGTACTCAGATGAACAGTATGACCACGAATGTTGGTGTTATGCTGCAATTTTGATGATGTTGCTACTTGTTAGAATCATTTCGATCGTGATTGCAAATATTTATATACTTTCAAATGTACTAATCAGCACTCACAAATTTTATATGACTTCTTCACCAATATTTCAATTATATAAAAGTCTTACAAAAAATAAATGTTTAGTTACCGGTGAAATATGCTGCGATTACAATTTCAATCAACTGTGATCTGCGCTTCGCTCATATGAATTACATTTAATGATATATGTACGTAGCTACATGTCGTTGTGAGAAGGAACCAAAATAAGTGGACGAAACCGTAGGTCGAGTGGCCTACGCTAAAATGCGGAAACGGAGTGTCCCTTATATCGAATTCATATAATGAGGCCCTTATTACAGGTATCACTACACGGTGAAAACCCTTATTATAGGTAGCACTTCACGTTGAAAATCAAGTGAAGTGAGTGTAGGTATTTATCACGAAAGTCGCTTCAGAGGAAAAAGTAATTACTTTTAGGAGCTTGTGGTTATTACGAACATCACATCATATTTTTTGGAAAAATGATTTTTTTCACTACAGTGACTACTTCAGTGTGCGTGATACTGGTAACAGGGAAAATCAAGTGAAGTGATATAAGTGTGAAGTGAAAGTGGAAGTGAGAACGGTTATTAGGGCCTGAAACTCTTTTTAAACGCCTGTAGACGACGAGACAATCAGTGGGAACGACTTGACAGGGTATTTTGATTATTAGAATGAAATGCAAAATCGCGGTTCTGCACATTAGGGAAAAAACCAAAATCCCGAAACGACATTATCACTCCTGTTGTCATTCAAATATTTTTGATAGATACGTAGATTGCAAACGAAAAATTCAGTGGCAAATATATACGGATATGTTCCATTTTGCTCGATCACCATTACATCGCCATATTGTTAGTGCCATGTGTGTGGGTACAGATGAGTTTATAATAATTCACGCATAGTATGCCATGACAACTGTAGTGGGGACGATGGCATTAGGTCAATCGAGTCATCGACCATTCATTCATTGCATCACGGACGGCTGCACAGGTAAGAAGTGATTCACTCTGGGTGATTCCGTGTACAAAGTAAAGTCTATTATTCACAATGGCGATCCTGCCAGGAGTTATTTCAGTTATTCAACATCAACGGAATCACCCAGATCGCAAAATATGTATAGATATTCGGCAGAAAAGAAATAGCCGACGAGAGATTGCGTAACATTAAATTATTAGAAAAGCGGATCAATATGGTCGCGCATTGGAAGCGGACCAGGAAGGTCGCGCATTGGAAGCGGACCAGGTAGGTCGCGCATTGGAAGCGGACCAGGTAGGTCGCGCATTGGAAGCGGACCAGGAAGGTCGCGCATGGGAAGCGGACTAGGAAGGTCGCGCATTGGAAGCGGACCAGGTAGGTCGCGCATTGGAAGCGGACCAGGTAGGTCGCGCATTGGAAGCAGACAAGAAAGGTCAAGCATTGGAAGCGGACCAGGAAGGTCAAGCATTGGAAGCGGACCAGGTAGGTCGCGCATTTGAAGCGGATCAGGTAGGTCGCGCATTGGAAGCGGATCATGTAGGTCGCGCATTGGAAGCGGACCAGGTAGGTCGCGCATTTAAAGCGGACCAGGTAGGTCGCGCATTTAAAGCGGACCAGGTAGGTCGCGCATTGGAAGCGGACAAAGAAGGTCGCGCATTGGAAGCGGACCGTGAAAAAATTGAGTAAGCGGACTGTAAACGTCGCGCACAAGAAAAACTAGCCACGTGGGCGCGCAAAATGAAAAAAGGTAATTTTAATAATCACGCTATTCAAAGTGAATCTTCAGATTGCGCACACCTGATTAATCATACATGATAACTAAACGAAAAAAACATAGCGAATGGTGGAATATATTCCGGATCGGTTGGCTGTCGAAGCGATTCAGATGATGAACCGATATCTGACGAATTAGTTGACCAGGCCGACATGGAGTCAGTACATGCAATAACGTGGTGCAATTCACGGCACGGACTGGAACACTTTCTACCTTACCATGGGGTCAGTGGCGTACCGAGGAAATTTGGCACCCGGGGCAAAATAAGATATGAGTGAAAAAAAAGAGATTTAGTGAGCAAAAATAAAAAAGCTGAATTCCATCTTCGGAAAGGTGACTTGGGCGAGCGAAAAAAAAGGTTTGTCGCCCCCCCTAAAAACGCTACGCCACTACATGGAGTGTAATTTTTCGTCAGCTAGCCCTTGGTTCTGACTAATAACACAGTGAGAATCCGATCGTTGCTGGATCATTAAAGGGTTGATGGCAAACAAACAAGTTCTTATACAAATGTTGCAGATTTTTGAACTGCAGCCACGGTAGAAAAACCGTTTATCTGCATGAGATTAAAATTTTTAACACAAGTGTTTGGATAACACGTAGAATGTTTATCAGAAATGTATTATTGTGCGCAGTGCCTTTCGGTCCATGTGGTACGTTCATTCTTTCAAATACAATAGGTATTTCTTTTTATTTATGAGAGGAAAATTCAAGCTTTGTTGCACTTTTTAAAGTTAGAGTCATAATTGCAAAAAAAAAAACGATAAACGGTAGAGACGACGATCGAAAGTAGACGACAAAATTGGGGATGTCGTAATATCGAGTAAGCAATTAATCCAGATAATCAAGTAACATGTAATCGATTAGTTTGGAACTAATTTACGAATATTAAATCAATTGAATCATTTGAAAAATAAACCGAGAAATAACAAAAACAGAACAGAGCTGCCTATGCTCAATATTTATCTGAATACATGTAAGATTTTTTGTCGTGAATACGACTTACTTTACTATGGGGTGCCTTTTCAAAATTTACCCTCTGAGAGAGTGATAAGTTTTTGATCGTGAATATCTATTGTTGTATCTAATTAATCAATATATCTCTTGCGACATGCCATCGGAAATATGATCACAATTTTATGATAAAATTTTCAGTTTTGTGACATAGTCTCAAATAAATCAAAATTAAACTTTTCTGTAATGTTTGGTACAAACGAGTATCAAAGAGGATAATTCATAAGCCGCGTTTGCCTTTCTCGTATTTATAAAGCTCATAGCTCAGTGATCTGTGATAGGATTTATATAATCTAACTACCAATAGAATCGAAATTTTTCAATTTAAACGTGTATAGCAAAAGCATTGAAGTATTTCAATAGTACACTATTGAAAAACCTGTCTCATTTGATCCACGTCAACACCAGCCAATCAGAACGCGTTCTAAGGAAGAGAACAAAATATCTGCTGCTGTACAACAAATCGTCCGGGAAAAATGTTCCGAAAAGTGGTGAATATCGCAGTGAGTTCCTCAATTTGGTCCTTCTGAATGCAAGAAACGAATCCCTACAGCATATTGATAGTTTCTTTCAATAAATTATGCAAATCCGAAATGAAATAATCGACATTAAAATTCTGTATGCGGCTATTTTTATAGCCGTTAGGACCGCCCATTAGTGAAAAAGCTACAAACGAAATCACATAAAAGGAAATCTCTTAACAAAAATTCAATCAGTTTGGATTCTATCGCCACTGCGAGCAGATGTGTTTTGTGTCGTCTGCACAACTAGTTTCGCTTTCGACAAGAGCGATTACGTCACAGCTGCCAGTCATTAGCATTGGGAAAAAAACAACGGTGGAGAGCATTGCACAATATCAGCCGTTCTAATGGCTCTAAAAGTTTTCTAAAGAACTATTAGGATTAGTTGTTCGCAAATCGTAGGGAAATATCCTCAGTTTACTGCAAATCAAGAACAGTTTGCTTAGATTTGTGCACTTTTCGCTGTGTGAAATTCACAGTAATCGAGATCAAGTGAAGCCTTCTTTGTTTTTGCGAAAAATGTTCCAGAGTTTAATGTCGTAGAGAATTACGCAATTCGACTCTTCTGAATGCTGGAAACGAATCCCTACAGCATATTGATAGTTTCTTTCAATAAAATATGCAAATCCGAAATGAAATAATCGACATTAAAATTCTGTATGCGGCTATTTTTATAGCCGTTAGGACCGCCCATTAGTGAAAAAGCTACAAACGAAATCAGGTAGAAACAAGCCTCTCAACAAAACTTGAATCAGTTTGGATTGTATCGCCACTGCGAGCAGATGTGTTTTGTGTCGTCTGCACAACTAGTTTCGCTTTCGACAAGAGCGATTACGTCACAGCTGCCAGTAATTAGCATTGGAAAAAAAAACAACGGTGGAGAGCATTGCACAATATCAGCCGTTCTAATGGCTCTAAAAGTTTTCTAAAGAACTATTAGGATTTGTTGTTCGCAAATCGAAAGGAAATATCCTCAGTTTAATGCAAATCTAGAACAGTTTGGTAAGATTTGTGCACATTTCGCTGTGTGAAACTCACAGTAATCGAGATCAAGTGAAGCCTTCTTTGTTTTTGCGAAAAATGTTCCAGAGTTTAATGTCGTAGAGAATTACGCAATTTGACTCTTCTGAATGCTGGAAACGAATCCCTACAGCATATTGACAGTTTCTTTCAATAAATTATGCAAATCCGAAATGAAATAATCAACATTAAAATTCTGTATGCGGCTATTTTTATAGCCGTTAGGACCGCCCATTAGTGAAAAAGCTACAAACGAAATCACATAAAAGGAAATTTCTTAACAAAAATTCAATCAGTTTGGATTGTATCGCCACTGCGAGCAGATGTGTTTTGTGTCGTCTGCTCAACTAGTTTCGCTTTCGACAAGAGCGATTACGTCACAGCTGCCAGTCATTAGCATTGGAAAAAAAAACAACGGTGGAGAGCATTGCACAATATCAGCCGTTCTAATGGCTCTAAAAGTTTTCTAAAGAACTATTAGGATTTGTTGTTCGCAAATCGTAGGGAAATATCCTCAGTTTACTGCAAATCAAGAACAGTTTGCTTAGATTTGTGCACTTTTCGCTGTGTGAAATTCACAGTAATCGAGATCAAGTGAAAACTTTCTTTGTTTTTGCGAAAAATGTGAAAAAGGTGAATGCTTGCATAATTATTACAATTGATATTCGGAAGTGTTATGGAACATGTCAGTTGTTTTCGTATTCAC
Organism: Malaya genurostris; assembly: GCF_030247185.1. Lineage (NCBI taxonomy): Eukaryota > Metazoa > Arthropoda > Insecta > Diptera > Culicidae > Malaya > Malaya genurostris. The sequence goes on along the minus strand of NC_080571.1, from coordinate 217,707,821 downwards.
GACAACCAGTTATGTCTCTGACATTACCCACCCGCCTTTTTTTCATTTCGATAGACACTAACAAACCGGATCTTTTGCCAGATTTTCTATTCCGGGAGGACTATATTTTATTTTTTTAGGACTTGGCATCAAAAAAAACTAATCCACTATGTAGAATGTACTGATAACCAGCCCAGCAATTTTTATAGGTTTGACTGACTTTTTTACTTTTTACTCACGTGATAGGGTTTTTGTACCAAAGCCACCACATTATATTACGGTTTAACTGAAATCGTTAAAAATTCTCGCTGCGCGGTTCTATGCGGCGAATTTCAGGTTAGTGCTGCAGTGACAATATATTTTTTTAAGAAGAGGGTAGATGTGTGGGTACAGATGAGTTTATAATAATTCACGCATAGTATGCCATGACAACTGTAGTGGGGACGATGCCATTAGGTCAATCGAATCATCGACCATTCATTCATTGCATCACGGACGGCTGCACAGGTAAGAAGTGATTCACTCTGGGTGATTCCGTTTACAAAGTAAAGTCTATTATTCACACCATGAAAACTGGTTTATTCCTGCAATCAATATAATTAACCTAACTTGAAATAAACTGTTTTACTTATAATACATCTTTTAAAGTATTACCTGTTTGTTTATTATGCTGTGCATGGTGACTATTTCGTAGCAACCACAGCAGTGATGCTTGTAAAATATATTTTTATTATTACCTAGGGGTCTTTCAATACTTCGGTAACTGACAGTGATCGCGCATGAACACTTTTTATTGCGATTTTTCTTCGAAGTACCTGGTCGACGACACGACCTGCCACTCGCCTTCCAAAACTGTATCGTAAATTTGACTACCCCTCAGTAACTGGTAATGTCAAAACGAAATCGCATGAAAAAATTTTAAACTGGCATCACAAGTTGATAAATTATTGACTTGGAATAATAGTTACCTTGGTTACGCACTTTATAATGATTGCCAAAGAGAAGTAAATGTTTTTATATCTCCAACTTTCTCTTTCAATAACTTTTATTCTTATCTGTCTGAGGCAACATTTCGATCGTAGCGGACATTGTAACGATACCACCCACTGCTGAGTTATAGATCCGTTGTAGATTCATAGCTCGGCTCAAACCAACGAGGAGAACATGGGAATGAAACAACGAGCTATGCGCGGCCAATCAACTATGGAAATAAGCGCACTGCTGCCCCTATATAATGTTCGCCGATTTCTTTGGGGAAGGATTCCATCAGCAATCTTCGAATAAGGGTAAACTACCTGTTACGCAATCAACCGAGACAAGACTATTCGTTTCACGCTAAATCGTACTGCTCGAAAGATAGTCGGTTTGATCATAAGCCTTTCCTGTATCGGGTCAACTGCATCTAGTGGTTAATGTGTAGCGAAGAATAGCTGTAACAAGTTAATTGTCCATGTTCGTTGGGAAACGATAAATCTACAAATTTGGATCTCCGAACACAAAGTGTCTGTCGTTAATGTCATCGGGACGGATCATTGGTGGAGTCTTTCAACTACGATGGATAGAATTCCATTCGGGATACCGAAGCAAGTAGTGTATTAAGACGCTCATAGACTACGACAATCTGCAGATTTCGTCTGCAAAGTTTTCACCCAATGCAATGTACATTTGGCGGAAATATTGGTTGACACATTGAAACTGTGAGACTACTGTAATGATAAATGTTTCGGTTGGTTTATACTTTTGTTGATTGTTGATTCAATAAAATTTCGAAAATCGAGTTCATTTAAATATAATTCTACTCTGTTTTCAATTCCGTAGTTTGGAACTGCGACATCGTCATATCGATTGCCGCACCATTATTTTTCATCACATTGTTAACCATCACGTAATACTTCATTACGTTATGTTTCATGAGTCTCAAATATCACATCACTCTTTGAAGACTTTTCAATGTTGCGTTCTGCTGTGTTCATCAATAGTTTTCATTTGTTTGAATGCCTGACTCAAATGCATAAATTCTAGTTCCATATGACTCCAATGATTCGACAGAGCAGGTCATAATTTATTACGGGCAGTTGATACCACCTCATACATCGCAAAATTTCTTGAATTTATCTAGAATAGTGACTAATCTAAATAGAAACCTTATCATGGTCACATAAGTAGGATAAAGAATTTTCTTTTGAGCACAATGCCGAAGTAAGGAGATATCCTGGAGAGATTCTTTTAATGTGTGGATTCAAAAATTAAAATAAATTATAATTAGAAGATAATATGTATTGTTTTTTATCTGAAATTTAAACAATCACAGGCTTTTATCAGTCGACAGTTTTAGAAATAGTTTGAATTGGTTCGTTTGTTTATTTATTTTGGGGCTCCTTGGTAACTAGTTCATGGCAACTTAAACAGTGTTGCTCGGGAGGATTATTTTTATCATTATCAAGGGGTCGTTCTATTTGTGGTAACTGGCGGTAAATCGCACACGGACAATTTCAATGCTGTTTTTTCTTCGGAGTGCCTGGTCGTGTCATCGACCTGGTCGTGTCGTCGACCTGGTCGTGTCGTCGACCTGGTCGTGTCGTCGACCTGGTCGTGTCGTCGATTTAAGCGTATAGTTGAAATGACAATGGAAAACAGGCTACGGTTACTATGGTATTTTTCTCAGTGTACGATATCATTATGAAATTCCATATTCCCGGTTGATTTTCCAGAAGGCCGTAACAGCAAGTGACAGTTTCTCTTTGTTCACTCTCTCTTTCGATTATTGTGATGTGATCTAAAAAGATTTTCTTGGATTTTACAGTTCTGTTTGAAAGTCGAACGTTTCGAGCATCATTCTATGCAAAGAGTTAAGTGATAAACGTGTAAACCGCTTGGTATAATACACTCAAATAAAAGTTCACGTTCGATTCACTTGAAAAATCACGTAGAATGGTTTCAAATGTCAAATTGAATATTTTACGTGACGAAAATGAATGTTATACGAACATCCCCTAAAATGAATAGAGTCATCACATAAAGTTTACGTGAATTGACCAAACGTCAAACAATCTACGTGAATTTCCAGTGTGAAAAACTCGATTTTGAAAATGGCGAGCAGTGGCCCTCGAAGTGTAAGTAGTGTAAATATTTGCGAGAAAAGTTATTTAATTACAATTTTTTACTCCATCGACCGGACCATTCCAGTATGACAGTTTCCATGTGTTCAACTGGACCGAGTGCCTGCGTGAGTCCGGAAGTTTACCCGCGCCTGCCGAATGCTTCAAACAGGCCGTCGGTATGAAGCTAGAGACACTGGAAACATGTAATGCAACTTCAACCTGCATCGGTAGTGTTGTGGGAGTTCATGGATCTCGACTTCGGCTTCGGTTGGATGGCAGTGACAACATAAACGATTTCTGGAGGCTTGTCGATTTGAGATACCACGAAGTTATTAGTTGCTTTTTAAGCCATTGGAATTATATGACAATTTTCTGAAATAAATGTTTCATATTTCATGGCATTTTTCATTTCCCAGATTTATATTAAAATCTGGAATCTCCCTTTCGACTTCAACCAATATATGAAATAGTAATTTTCTGGTATCAAAATCACTGAAATAGTAATTTTCTGGTATCAGTCCATCACTCAAAATAATAATCATATTATAGTTACGTGAAAAGTTATGTGAATATTTTCCACCCTACTTTTCACGTAGGTTTTAATGGACTGGCATTTAAAAGCTGTTTAATGTATAATCCAGTAAAAGTTACTTGTTTCATAGGTAAAATGTAATGTACTGTTCATATCACATTTATCTATCAGATCATATCAAATTTTGATACCAGAAAATTACTATTTCATATATTGGTTGAAGTCGAAAGGGAGATTCCAGATTTTAATATAAATCTGGGAAATGAAAAATGCCATGAAATATAAAACATTTATTTCAGAAAATTGTCATATAATTCCAATGGCTTAAAAAGCAACTATCACACTTAAAACCATTTCTTGAGCTCGGCATAATAAAATGCCGAAACTGATCAGCAACACGTAAATTTGCTGATTGCTCAGTAATCAATACGCATGTTTCTGAACTTCGTTAAATGCATTCACTGATATTTCGGTAAAATGCATCACTTTGCCGAAATTTGGCATAATTGCTTGCTGAATTTATCAGTAAACAACAGATATGCCGACATCAGCAGAGACGTTTGCCGAGATTTCGGAATATGCGCTAGCTGTTGCCGAGATTCAGCACGACAGCTGTCATTTATTGCCGCGTTACATTTTCGCTTCGCATTGTGCGATTATTTTCTAATGAAATTCTCGAGTGAAAAAATGGAGAATCTTCGAAGAAGCGTGGAACCGTGTGGAAAGCGTCCTCGAGACAAAACTTTGGGGGATATGCGAAAAAATAACCCAATGCAAGGAATAATTCAATAGATCAAAGTAAGTTTATTCTTTGAACAATCCGTATATGCATCATTAAATATTGAACATTTTTGTAAGCCGAAAATCAATGCATATTTTTATTTTCATATTTCCAGCTCGACTCAAGGTGGCCGCATCTGGAAACGCCGCTTTTTATTTATGCTACATGTTTTCAGGTAGGCTTTAAGCACTACTGGCAACAAATTTGTAAGCCTCCTTTAAGTGTTAATAAAATGAATTTTTTATCCTGAATGGCGTGTTTATAATGTTGAGAAAATACAAAATTAATTGACTAGATTTTTAATTACTGATGATTCGGTAATTTATTTTTTTCATTTTTTCGTTTTATTGGATTGCCGAATATTCAGTGAACGTTTCACTGAGCAAACAGTAAATCTTATGCTGACGATTTCGGCAATATTTGACGTTTGTCAAATTTTAGGGTGCCGAGACGCTCAGTAATTTTATTTTTGCCGAGAGGGTTGCTGATTACTCGGCTGTGCGAATCTCGGCATTTTTTTGCCGAGACTCAGCTAAAAAAATTAAGTGTGTAATAACTTCGTGGTATCTCAAATCGACAAGCCTCCAGAAATCGTTTATGTTGTCACTGCCATCCAACCGAAGCCGAAGTCGAGATCCATGAACTCCCACAACACTACCGATGCAGGTTGAAGTTGCATTACATGTTTCCAGTGTCTCTAGCTTCATACCGACGGCCTGTTTGAAGCATTCGGCAGGCGCGGGTAAACTTCCGGACTCACGCAGGCACTCGGTCCAGTTGAACACATGGAAACTGTCATACTGGAATGGTCCGGTCGATGGAGTAAAAAATTGTAATTAAATAACTTTTCTCGCAAATATTTACACTACTTACACTTCGAGGGCCACTGCTCGCCATTTTCAAAATCGAGTTTTTCACACTGGAAATTCACGTAGATTGTTTGACGTTTGGTCAATTCACGTAAACTTTATGTGATGACTCTATTCATTTTAGGGGATGTTCGTATAACATTCATTTTCGTCACGTAAAATATTCAATTTGACATTTGAAACCATTCTACGTGATTTTTCAAGTGAATCGAACGTGAACTTTTATTTGAGTGATTAAAACCTACGCGAAAAGTAGGGTGGAAAATATTCACATAACTTTTCACGTAACTATAATATGATTATTATTTTGAGTGATAGAGATTCTGGCACAGATGTGGTACAGATAGATTTTTGCGTCGGAAAAAGATTTTTTAAAAAGCTGGCAACTCCGATTCCAATCGCGATTGTCTGACGTTACTTTGAACTGTCAACGAATTTTGTTCAATCGTGTCAGCTGCGGTCGTGTTAGAGCTATCGTATGATTTTTCCTGAAAATTTTGTGGTTTCTGTACCCGGCACTTACTTTTCGATTATTTCAACCAACATACGGGTTGACTAGTGGTACGATCCAGTGGTAAATCTGCAGTTCAGTATGTGCCAATGGCTAAATTCAGCGGAGTGTTCGATGTGAAGGAGCCACCACCATGGCAAAATTGCTGCTACTGTAGCGCTTCTTCGTCATCATTGTCTACCTCTTCCTCGGTTGCGATATCGGGACTTCATCAGCAACAGCAACATCAGCAGCAGCAGAACCATATACTGCTTGCCTTCAAAACACCAGTCGATTTCGCGAGGTGAGTTCGATATACTGTTTGCACAGTTTTAATTGGTGTAAATTGTTTTGGCCAACAGCTTGCTAGTTGCAGCAGCGTACGGTTTTGATTGATAGATTATTTGAACTATGCGTCTGATGATTGATATTACTTAAAATTTTCAAGTTGAAATAGATTTTATTAATATGAATATTCCCTGAATTAGCAAAAAGGACACCTATATAACCGAAACATTTTGCTTACAGACGTGGCAATGACTGTATAATAATACTGATTTGAGTTCTGGCCCCTTAAATTGATAAGCAATTTATATTTAAATTGATAGGTCTAGCTTGAGTTAAAATTTCAAACTTTCAACTTCTTTCGATTTCTAGACACTTGCGACAGTACCATTGCACCGTGGAGGGAGGTTCGTTCGTGTGTCGTTATGGCTACAACGGGGTCTGTTCTTCGTTACCTCTGGATGGCGTCAGCGATAGAGACTATGAGATGCATGTTAATCGCTGCCACGTAAATCAACAACAGAAGGAGGCCCAGATTAAATGGTCGGTGTTTTCGGCGGCACAGAATCTTCCGGCAGTGCTGAACGATCCTAGTCGGGGCAAGCAGACACATTTCTTTACGAAAAAATGGGGTGACGCCTTTGTCGAGCAGCAGGCTATCGGGACGTCTCCGCAGCTACCGGACATAAAGTGGGATCATTTTGATTTTTACCTGAAACGAATCGGAAAAAGATATCGCATTCATACGCGTATAGCAAAAACCGCACTACCGAGTGGTTCTAGTCCTAACCAACAGCAGCCAGTAGTAAGTGATCGTTTACCGAGTGGTGGAGTCGCCAATTTAAATGACATTCCGGAAATATTCCTGAAACACAACTTAGAACTGCACATTCCGGCATCGTTTACGGCCGTTTTTCCCGGAATCGAATACGCGGGGGAACAAGCGAAACAGTCGAGTAGAATGCTACAGGAAAAACTAAGCAATTACTTGGATATAGTTGAAGTGCTGATTGCAAAACAGGTTAGTAGTACAGCAGTTCGTTGCATTATCTTTGTGCACATTGCTTGGAACCTTTTGTTTTCTATCGTAGGTTGCGGAAAAGTCGTCGGCCTTCTTTCATGCAATGACTTCGCAGGACGCCATAATGGAACAGATGCGCGAAGCGGTAATGCATGTGGCACGGTTGCGATCGAGGCTTGAGCAAATTGACAACATGATCGTGCGCGAATCTCTGCAGATCATTAGCCTAGAGCGGACCCGTTCGAACAAAACGATTGTCCTGGACCGGTTGAAGTTGATGTCGACGGTGCACCAGACGCAGCCTATGATTCAACTGTTGCTCAGCACGCAGGATTATGTGGCCGCTCTGGATCTGATCGGGACGACACAGGAAATTCTAAGTCAGGAATTGATTGGACTGAATTGCTTTCGTCATTTACCGTCTCAGTTGAACGAGATGGAACGTTTGATTGACAAAATGCTAACGGCAGATTTTGAACGGTATTCGACGGCGGATCTGAATCGACCTTTGCGTACCGCCGCCGAGCATGCGCCGGAACGTGTGCTAGAGGAAGAAAAGCTTATCTGTATAATCTCGGGTTTATTGAGGAAGCGAAGTTTGGACTTTGTTGATACGTACAAGGAAGAGGCGATCACCACTGTTCGAGCAATCGTGAAACAAATGCTTATTGAGGTACTAGCCTCGGGAGATGCGGAGGTATGTTTGACCGGATCCGGTGAGGAAGCGCAAAGTTTAACCTTTTCTGATTGGATTGCACTGCTGGAAACGGCAACGGGAACGTTGGTTAGACTGCTCCAGCGAGTTCGTGCTGTGCACGACGTGATGCAGCAGACAGCCGATGCCAGTGCCGGGAAAATAACCGAAGATGTCAGTTTTATCGACACCGAAGCGTTCCTGAGCGTGGAGGATCATCAAGTTGTGCGAGCGAAGTTGACGAATTTGCTGCACTCGGTGTGTAACTATTGTCACGAAAGGTGTGCCAATCTAGTGTCCAATCAAAGTTTGGAGAAAAGTTCGCCCACAGCAGATGAGATTGCGAAATTTGTAGAACTTGTGACAGGTTTTTGTGAGCGAAGTGAACACCTCTGTGGAATACAAAGTCCATCGTTGAGGCTAGCTCTGCGGGTGCATAGTACACGATATGCCGTAAAGTTCCATTCGGAACGGAAGTCCAAGTTATCGCTCCTCTTGGATAGTGAACGATGGAAACAAGCTGAAGTTCCGTACGAATTCCAGAAAATGATCGAAAGTATTGCTAAAGAAGACTTCCTGTGGACAAAAAATGTCGATTCTAATGGCGTCTCGATTCCCTCTCCGGGTCCACAACCGTTTTTACTGGTCGAGGGTCAACCTTACGCGGTGGTTGGTGCCGCTTTACTGCTCGTTCAGATAATCGGAGAATATTGTCGCTGTGCTTCTCAACTACCGATCATTGCATCGTCGCTGGCTCGAAATGTGATCGACCTGCTGCGAACATTCAATTCGCGCTCATGCCAACTAGTCTTGGGAGCTGGTGCGCTTCACGTTGCCGGTCTCAAAATCATTACCAGCGGTAATCTGGCTCTAGTATCCCGTGCGCTTCAACTAGTCCTGTGGCTTTTGCCGCGCGTAAAACGTCACTTCCAAACGCTTGAATCGAATGGTTCCAACAGCATCCTTAACGGGTATGAGGCAATCGAGCGTGACTTTACGTCCCACGTGAAAGAGCTGGAAAACAAAGTGCTGACGATCGTTTGTGATGTCGTGAACGGACAGCTAGGTAACTGGGATGCCCGTCCGCCCGTTCCCTCGCAGCCATTTCGCAACATTAGCCGGCAGTTTATCAAACTGCACGAAGTGATAGCACCGGTCCTGCCCGACAAACAGGTCGCTGCCATCTATCGAGTGGTGCACAAAAACTTCAAAGATAAACTACGGGAACAACTACTACGGAACAACATCACAAACAATGGTGGACCGCAGCACGGGACGGTCGTGTCGGAGCTGACATTCTACATGGAAACGCTGCGTACGCTCAAAGCACTGCCGGACGATGAGCTGTGCGATGAAACGTTGGATGATATTTGGCTGAAGTAGTGCGATTCGTGCGAGTCTTAGGCTAAGCCTTACTGTAAGTAGCTTCTTCACGATTTCGTCGTTTTTGTGCAAGTACCTAGTAGGTAGTAAAGATAACTATATATTTTTTATGATACTGAAAATATCTGTTGTGTTGAAGCGTGTACCAGAGAAACCAGATCTTGTGTAAACTGTTTATTTTTGTTTTAGATTCGATTGCTTGTTTCATTATGTGATTCATATTTTAAAATCATTCAGTACATTCCTTGTTATTCGAGAAGAGAGTGGGTCATTTCTTCAAAAGTGATTCCGCCGAATGGGTTTTTTTCGCGGAATGGTTTTCTTTTGCGGAATGGTTTTTTTTATTGTTGAAAGTTGTTTTGTCAGGATATACGTTATTTTGTGTAAGTTTATTTGTCTTGAATTCGTTAGGTATATTTTTTTTATGTAACGTCATTTGGTATAAAGGAGCCTCACTCTAATCCATGGTGTTAATACATGAGATAATCAATTAAACTGAGATAGGCCAAATGAAACAAGCATGTCACTTTATTTTATGTCAAACGAAAGTTATAGCAAAAAAACTTATGCCAAATAACGTACATCCTTTTTTTCCGAACGGTTCATTTCTTCACAATACTTCGTTACGTTTCACAGAACTCAAAATTTAAAAAAGCATTCGGGAGTTAGAAGTTTTAATAAATCATATATGTTGTTGTTTCTGTATCATTGTAATTTATCAGTTTTGTAAAAAATGGCAAAGGAGAGAGAATTTTTTTTCATTTTTTTTTAAAATAACTATTTGAATATGAGTTAAAATTAAATTATTAAGATTTAAATTGGATGTTCAGCCACAAGTGGTGACTTTTCAGCCCTATTATATATATGATTTGGTTGTTACCATGAGGACATCATTCGCTTCCGCAATTCTGAGATTTTTGTGTAGGGAAAATTCTAAACCTACTTGTATTGTGTAATGGGGAAAAGGAACTTATATACTATTTTACTAACTAATGCAGAGAGCGAATCGATTCAATTGAAGATTGCATCGATTTTTGTCGGAATTACATCTAATTATTCTATATTTGTGAGTCTGTGTAACTCATTTGTACTAAACCAGGGAGGACGCTTCAAAATCATTTTCAGAATTTTATTCTGAATCCTTTGAATCGCTTTCTTCCTGATGGAACAACAACTTGATCAAATTGGTACTGCATAACGCATGGCTGGTCTGAAAATTTGTTTATAAATTAACAATTTGTTTTTAGACAGAGCTTAGAATTTCTGTTTATAAGAGGATATAAGCATTTAATATACAGGATCCGCCATGTAAATTTTTTTTAAACATGCAATAAAACACAAACGATTGATCCGATTTCAAAATTATTTTTTTCATATTAAAATACAATCCTTCCGGTTAATTGTGGAATATAATTTCATTCAAATGGCTGCCTCGGCTGGCCTTGCAGTACGCCATACGGTCGGTCCAGTTTTTTAGTACATTTTCGATTGTATGCAGCTTTATTTCAGCTATGGCTGCACGAATGTTGTCCTTCAAGGCTTGAATTGTCTCTAGCTTGTCCACATAACACTTATCTTTGACAGCCCTTCAAAGATAATAGTCTAACGGCGTCAAATCACAGCTCCGAGGCGGCCAAACTACATCCGAATTTCGACTGATAATTCGTTCTTCGAAGACTGTGCGCAGAAGATCGATCGTAGCGTTGGCTGTGTGGCACGGAGCGCCGTCTTGTTGGAACCAAATGGTGTTCAAGTCTTCCTCTTCAAGTAGCGGGAAGAACCAATCGCTAATCATGGCGCGGTAGCGCTCGCCATTTACCGTAACGGTGGCTCCTGCCTCATTATCGAAAAAAAATGGCCCAATGATGCCGCCAGACCAAAATCCGCACCAAACCGTCACTCTCTGAGGATGCATCGGCTTCTCCATGATAACGTGCGGGTACCCATCCGTCTCTCAGATGCGCCGAGATGAAATGTGCCTCATCCGAGAAGATGATTTTTTGGTAAAAATCGGCGTCTTCTTCAAGCTGATCCCAGTTCTCACTATTTTCACGCGTTCCTCAAGCGTAAACACAACCATTTGCGTTCAGCGGAAGGATATAACTAATGGCGTTTTCGTTTTAATTTGCACTGCATTTTAATTTGCACTGCAATTAACGATTCCATTGCACAGAGCTACACCAAACTTTTGATGAGTGCTACACCAGTGGTATCGGTGCAGAAAAAGTGTAGCACTGGTGTAGTGCAATTGGTAAAAACGAACGGTTTAGGTTCAGATTTCGATACACCGGTGTAGTGCAATTTAAAAACGAAACGACATAAGTTTCTGTCAAATCAGAAGTGACATTAAGGTTACCAATGACGAAATAACCGCTAGTTAAAAAAAAGTTAGATGGCGGACCCTGTATTTATTACACTTTGCCTGGATTCCTTCAATGTGATTCTTGAGAGTGAGTTTTTTGTCATATGTTAAACCAAAGACATCATACTAACAAGATATCCAGCTCTCACATTTCCCGAACAAATCATAGGCAACATCCATTTTTGCGAGCATGTCGCCCTCAGGTGAGTCCGCATCGAATCTCCTACATAGAAGTAGAGGAGAGAAATGTCAAATTCGTGCGCGCCAAAATAGCAGGCCATACAATTGACATGATATGCTGAATGTGATGCTCTTGGCTTATGAGGAAAGATAATTAATTGCGGGCCGGCGAACGACCGCAACTTGGTTAAAGCCGGGTATAAATAAACGATATAAAAAAATGCGGTTTTGCAGCATTTTGTTTAATTTTATATTTTGACAGATAATCACTGAAAATATTTAAACTTCTTTGTAGGCGACTGTAGATCACTCTTAGATTTCTACCTGTGGCTAACAAACTTGTGTCGTCACAGAATAGCGATTTCTGACAACCAACGGGTAGATTTGGAAGATCAGAAGTGAAAATATTATACAAGATTGGAGCTACGCTCGAACCCTGCGGAACACCGGCTCGTACGGGTAGCAATTCAGATTTACAATTCTGATAGCTAACCTGAAGAGTACGATCAGTTAAATAATTTTGAATCATTTTGATCAAATGAATAGGAAACTGGAAATCAGACATTTTTGCTATTAAACCTTTGTGCCAAAAACCTGAATAGTACGATCAGTTAAATAATTTTGAATCATTTTGATCAAATGAATAGGAAACTGGAAATCAGACATTTTTGCTATTAAACCTTTGTGCCAAAAACTGTCGAATGCCTTTTCTATGTCTAGAAGAGCAATTCCAGTGGATAACCCAGAAGATTTAATTGCTTTTATCATGTTCGTTACTCTGACAAGTTGATGAGTAGTTGAATGTTCATGACGAAATCCAAACTGCTCTGGTAAAAAAATTGAATTCTCATTCATACGAGACATCATTCTCAACAAGATAATTTTTTTCAAAAAGTTTACTGATAGAAGAAAGTAAGCTAATTGGTCGATAACTTGATGTTTCTGCTGGATTTTTATCACGTTTGAGGATAGAAATTACTTTAGCGTTTTTCCATCTTTTTGGGAAGTAAGCTAAAAAAATTTTAACCAGGAGTCTCAAGGCAACATCGGGAAGATTTTTAATAAGAATATTAAAGATTCCATCATTACTAGGAGCCTTCATGTTTTCAAGTTTCATAATGATTGACTTAATCTCATCAAAATTCGTCTCAATAATGTCATTTAGTAATAATACTTGAGTTAAAATATGATCATATTTCAGTGAGACTTTATTCTCAATAGGACTCACAACGTTCAAATTAAAATTGTGGACACTTTCGAACTGCTGAGCAAGTTTTGAGCTTTTACCCTTGGCATCTTAGAGCTTAAGCAGTGTGCCTTAATATTATATTATATTATTGAATAAAAAAAAAAAAAAAAAAGTTTTGAGCTTTTTCGTCATTTGTAAGAAGTATTTGATTTCCTTCGTTGAGAGCAGGAATTGGTTTCTGAGGTTTCTTAAGAACATTAGAAAGTTCCCAAAAAGGGTTAGAATAAGGTTTAATTTGTCCATCTTCTTTAGCGAAATTTTCATTTCGCAAAAGAGTAAATCTGTGTTTAATTTTTTTTTGTAAATCCCTAACTATGTTTTTCATAGCAGGATCACGAGAACGTTGATATTGTCGTCGACGAATAGTCTTCAACCGAATGAGCAGTTGAAGATTGTCATCGATGATAGGAGAATTTAATTTAGTTTGAGCTTTGGGAACTGAAAGATTTCTAGCCCTACGTTGACTATGAGTATTGTTGAAAGAGCGCATTATTCTGTGAAATTTAAAATTGTTCTTATTTTTTTTATTTTGAGGTACGTAAAAAGTGTCCGAAGACTGACTCAGGGAAGTATGGAAAAATTGCGGCAAAGTTAGTATTCGTGGATGCGAGCTACACTGTATAAAGACTGTACAAGAAAAAAAATGAACACCGAAAATCCATTTTAAGTCGTATATTTTTGAAATTTCTCGGGAATAAACACCTTTTTAGCTTGTGCAAAGTTGTTGGTTTATTCAACTAGGTTGTTGTTCAGGGTTGGTTTATTCAATCTTTTCTCCTAGGTAAAATACCTGTATCTTGGACTTAACTTACTCTTACTCTTACTCTTTCAGTCGTAGACCACGCGGGTCTCTGCTGTATACAGGAGGCGTTTCCATTCAACTCGGTTCATGGTTGTTCGCAGCCAGCCTCGGTAGCTGCGACTGGTGCAGTTCATGGTTCATTCGCCTTCTCCACGTACCGTCTTCCATCCGAACTCCGCCGAAGATGGTTCGCAACACCTTCTGTTCAAAAACACCTAGTGCGCGTCGATCCTCCGCAAGCATTGTCCAGGACTCGTGCCCGTAGAGAATAACCGGTCTAATCAGCGTTTTGTAGATAGTTAACTTCGTACGACGACGAATTTTGCTCGATCGAAGCGTCCTGCGCAGTCCAAAGTAAGCACGATTTCCTGACAATATTCGTCTCTGAATTTCTCTACTGGTGTCACTATCGGCAGTCGCCAGTGAGCCCAAGTACACGAACTCGTCGATCATTTCGATTTCATCACCACCAATCAGAACTCGTGATGGGTGGCTGACGTTATCTTCTCTCGAGCCCCTTCCTTTCATGTACTTTGTCTGTGACACAGTGATGTCTAGTCCGATCCGCTTGGCCTCAGCTTTTAGTCCGATGTACGTATCTTCCATCTTATCAAAGTTGCGTGCTATAATATCAATATCATCAGCGAAACCAAGTAGCTGGACGGACTTTCTGAAAATCGTGCCACTCGTGTCTATCCTCGCTCTTCTTATCACACCCTCCAAAGCAATGTTGAATAGCAGACACGAAAGGCCTTGCCGTAGCCCTCTGCGAGTTTCGAAGGGACTCGAGTTTATCCCCGATACTCGAACAACGCACATCACTTGATCCATCGTAGCCTTGACCAATCGTATCAGTTTGTCCGGGAATCCGTAGTCGTGCATGATTTTCCATAGCTGATTTCGATCGATTGTGTCGTAGGCTGATTTGAAATCGATGAATAAGTGACATATTGTATTCGCCCATAAATCCTGCCTGATAACAGTTCGGCTGAAAAGTTCGTATCGTTTAATAGAAACACACATTTTTTTGCCAAAATTCGTTTTTATTATTCAACATAATTGCCATCAGAGGCGATACAGCGATTATAGCGATCTTCCAACTTTTCGATACCATTTTTGTAGTACGATTTGTCCTTTGCCTCAAAATAGGCCTCAGTTTCAGCGATTACCTCTTCATTGCTTCTAAATTTTTTACCAGCGAGCATTCTCTTGAGGTCTGAGAACAGGTAAAAGTCATTGGGGGCCAAATCTGGAGAATACGGTGGATGAGGGAGCAATTCGAAGCCCAATTCGTTCAATTTCAGCATGGTTTTCATCGACTTGTGACACGGTGCATTTTCTTGATGAAACAAAACTTTTTTCTTCTTCAAATGAGGCCGTTTTTTTTGAAATTTCGTCCTTCAAACGCTCTAATAACGCTATATAATAGTCACTGTTGATGGTTTTTCCCTTTTCAAGGTAGTCGATGAAAATTATACCATGCGAATCCCAAAATACAGCCGCCATAACCTTACCGGCCGATTGTTGAGTCTGTTGAGTCGGTTCATCGCGTGCAGTCCACTCAGCTGACTGTCGATTGGACTCCGGAGTGAAGTGATGGAGCCATGTTTCGTCCATTGTTATATATCGACGACAAATATCGGTTTTATTTCGATATAACAGCGATAAACACTATTCAGAATCATCAATTCAATGTTGTTTTTGATCGATTGTGAGCTCACGCGGCACCCATTTTGCACAAAGCTTTCTCATATCCAAATATTCGTGAATAATATGTCCAACACGTTCCTTTGATATCTCTAGGGTGTCAGCTATCTCGATCAACTTCACTTTACGGTCATTGAAAATCATTTTGTGGATTTTTTCACGTTTTCATCGGTAACAGCCTCTTTTGGACGTCCACTGCGTTCATCGTCTTCGGTGCTCATATGACCAGTACGAAATTTTGCAAACCACTTACGAATTGTTGCTTCGCCCGGTGCAGAGTCTGGATAACACTCATCAAGCCATTTTTTGGTATCGACGGCACTTTTTTTCATCAAAAAGTAGTGTTTCATCAACACACGAAATTCCTTTTCTTCCATTTTTTTTCACAATAACAAAAGTAGCTTCACTCAAAATGCAATATCTCACAAACTAATAATCAGGCAGCTGTCAAATTTATACACGTATCTTTTGAAGGTTGATACTAACTGAAAATGGTATGGATTTAATTCTAGTGGCGCCCTCTCATAGAAACGATACGAACTTTTCAGCCGATCTGTTATTGTCCCACGAATTCGTTTGCAATCGGTGACAGTCGACGGCATAAGATTTGGGAGAGTACCTTGTAGGCGGCGTTCAGCAGAGTTATGCCGCGGTAATTGCAGCAATCCAGCTTGTCGCCCTTTTTGTAGATGGGACACACGATTCTTTCCATCGCTTCCTCCAGTAAAATCTCGTCCTCCCAGATCTTGGTAACGACCCAGTGCAGTGCTTTCACTAGTGCATTACCACCGTGTTTTAGTAGCTCGCTTGGTAGTTGGTCAACGCCAGCGGCCTTATTATTTTTCAACCGGTTTACACCTCCTCCACTTCTTGGAGGTCTGGGACCGGTAGTCTACCGTCCTCCGCACGGGTTCCCAAGTTCGTTACCGCGCCGCCACTTTCGTATTCCGCCACATCGTCATTGAGGTGCTCGTCGAAATACTGCTGCCACCGCTCGATCACCTCACAGTCGTTCGTGAGAAGATCCCCGTTGGTGTCCTTGCACATATCGGCCTGTGGCACATGGCCTCTGCGCGAACCGTTCACCTTCTCGTAGAACTTCCTTGTGTCATTAGCTCGGAACAGCTGTTCCATCGCTTCGCGATCTCGGTCTTCCTCTTGACACTTTTTTCTACGGGATACCGAGTTTAGTCTGTTCCGCGCCTGTCTGTATCGCTCCTCGTTTGCTCTCGTCCGGTGTTGCAGCTTGCTCGCACAAGCTGCATTCTTCTCGGCCACTAACTGTTTACATTACAGTCGTTCCTTACGTTCGGAGACGTCATACCTAGCGTTGCTGATGCAGTGCTACCTATGGCAGAACGGATGTCTCTCCAGCCATCTTCAAGAGTAGCTGCACCAAGCTGCTCTTCCGTTGGTAGTGCTACTGCCAACTGCTGCGCGTAATCTTGAGCTACTCCAGCATCCCGGAGCCGCGCGATGTTAAACCGCGACGTTCGGTTTCGACGTTGGATAGCCACCGTCGAAAGTTTTGAGCGCATGCATACAGCAACCAAGTAGTGGTCCGAATCTATATTCGCACTGCGGTAGGTGCGAACATTGTTGATGTCCGAGAAAAATTTTCCGTCGATCAAAACGTGGTCGATTTGGTTTTCGGTCTGTTAGTCAGGTGATCTCCAGGTAGCTTCTGACTACCATTCCTCGAGAGGCCGCAAAGTTGACACATCGTTGGCCGTTGATATTCAATGCGGCATGCAGGCTGTTCGGCTCAATTACTGGTCGGTACATTGCCTCCCTTTCTACCTGGGCATTCATGTCACCGATGACAATGTTTACGTCTCTACGTGGGCAGCCGTCATAGTCTTGTTCCAGCTGCACGTAGAACGCTTCTTTCTCGTCATCGGGTCTCCCTTCGTGTGGGCAGTGCACGTTAATGATGCTGTAATTGGAAAAACGGCCTTTAATTCTCAACTTACACATCCTAGCGTTGATCGGCTGTCACCCAATCACTCGCTGACGCATCTTGCCCAGCACTATAAAGCCAGTTCCCAGCTCGTTCGTTGTGTCACTGCTTTGGTAGAAGGTAGCCGCTCGATTGCCGGCTTTTCCACACCTTCTGTCCCGTCCAACAAAGCTCATGCAGCGCTACGACGTCGAAGCTGCGAGTATTTAGTTCGTCGTATATTATCCTGTCGCAGCCTGCAAAACCTAGCGACTTGCAGTTCCATGTTCCAAGTTTCCAATCGTAGTCCTTATTTCGTCGCGTGGGTCTATGCCGATTGTTCCGGGTCGTATTCTCTCCTGTATTATTTGTAATGATTATTTTACGCGCGGCTTATTAGGCCTACGCCAACCCCCTGTCTCGCCGGAGGATCATCGTAAATAAGACTAAACGACGTAAAGTGCCGCTTTTGAGTTCAGTGCGACCGCGATATTTTCGGCATGCTGCGTTCACCTAACTGAGCGTTAATTTCAAAAAGGCGACGCGACGGTGTATTTCGCTGGAACAAAATTTACTCAACCGAATTGATGGATTATTCTGATATCGGGTTGCCATAAACTTATTTGCTTGTATGCAAATTCTTATTTTGACATTCATTTATTGTTTTCTTATCGATGTTTAGTTGGGTATTGCTAGAAGTTAAATAATACCATATATGTTTCCGTTCTGTGGTTAGGGTCTCTGGTACACGATAATAAATAGTTATGATTCATATGGTTTCATTATACTTTTGCCACTATAAACCTATGTATTGTTAAAACTAATTTGCCAAACATAAACATAACCATTTCGTAATGCAGGATTAAGTATAGTACTAGTTAATAAGGATAAGCTGCTTATGTTTCTATATTTATCCAACATTGTTGGCAAAGTGACGAGTGTAGCGAGTATTACATTAAATCAGACGCACTAGAATTGTTATACACGAACGAGTTTAGCAGAGCGAGTGAGTTTAGTTTCTCCGTAGTTGAAATGATCATTCGATTGTCGAGTAATTTCCAATGCACATTCAACAATTGCTATTGACTAGCATTTTCGTTAACTGAGTCAGTAAATATGAGGGCAACTCTTCCGTTTATTAATAGTACTAAGTAAAATTTTTGCGGTCGTTTGAATGACGTCTGATGAGTATAATTGACGAATGGCGGCACGATAAGCTTAAATATAGGGATCGACATGTAACTATTTATCTGCGGCGGTATATGTAGTTTTGAAATTAATATCCGAAATCCACTTTCTAGAGCCGAAAGCAATCAATAAAGCATTATTCAAATGATTATGATGAAACTTTGCATTCAATCGCCCGTAATCATTAGGCTCCCTTAAAAGTTGTCAACAAAATGGTGGTCTATTGTTTTCAAAAGTCAATCGCCATTTCTTGAACGTTGGGTTTAATTCATCCATCGTTGAATTTCGGAGCCTAAAGTTTCAAGCGATGAAAAGCCAATCTGATAGAATTATATAAAACTACTACTAGGATGTATTCGGTGAAAATGGGTATGGGGTATGGGGTATGGTATGAAAATCTTCTAAAATGAGTTGTGATTTACAAAATGTTTTATTCAATTTCGTCTCCCATGCCAAATACCCGCACCTTGATTTTCACTTCTTCACTCAAATTTTGTATGACCGATTTTCTCAGTATTTTCCTTCAACTTACCCTAATTTTGTGCAACTCCAGCAACTGTTTTATTAGTTTTGGATCGTTCGTATTCACAATTGGCCAGATTTTTTTTTCAATTGAGTGAAGTACCGGTTAATTTGGTTGGTTCATATATTTTGGCACAATATTGACTCCGTTTGTTCGTTACTACTTCAATAGGTTTCGAGTGTAGTGTCAAGATGCTACATCGAGACAAAACAGTGTTGATCCACTGTGATCCCGTAATAATGACAAGAGACGGCTTGGCAAGGCACTCTTCCGTGCAAATCACATCGAATTATGAATAGAGCGCTTATTTCTCCACATCAGCCAATCGCTTGTCAGGTCAGGATTTTTTTTTTCAATTTTAATAATTTATTTCGAGCATCCTCCGGAACATCAAAGTTGGATTTAGTAACGGATGATATTTGCTCAGGAATTTGACGGCATTGACGTAAGTTTCGTCTGAACTGAATTCTTTAGCTACATCTCGAAATGACATGTTTTGACCGTACATGAACTATTGCATCTCATTCCTGGCCAGTCGATTGGATCACTTTTATGATAAAATCCTTCCTTCCTTTAATCACTCAGATGCTCATTGAAAGTTTTAATCACATGAGATGCAGTTATATTTGTAGCGATCCACTGCAGATGCATCAAATTCCTTCACAGATAATTTCTTGTTTCGACTACGTGACGGGAACTACTCTATGAATAACATATGTGAACAATAACAGTTTTCTAAAATTTCCAGGTTTGCTTCTCATACAGTTCAACAGTTACAGGAGCTTTTTGGTGTGCCATTTTTGTCGAATACACCCTTTAACTGTAACAATCCTTCTTGAACTGGATTTTAACATCTTAATTTAGCACATCACGGTAAATGGAAATCAAGTCAAAGCCTGATTGGAAACAGTTTTGACTTTGTTATCCGGTATGTTGAAATAAGTTTTTATCTGCCACTCTTACTTTGAAGATGTTCTGAGCCGACTATCCAAGCAATCAAAAGATTCATAATATCTGAAAAAAAATTTCGCGTGAATTTCCTAAAACTCCAGAAATGTGATATAATTGTTGCTGTCACAATGCACTGAAATTTTATTCAGATACAACAGGATTGAGGTGCGCTGCCACTTCAAATTAACACCGTTAACTCAAACACCGATACTGTTCGGCTCTCTATTTTTGGAACAATTCCATTCAAATTAGAAGGATGTTTCCTGTTTTTTCGGTTTGAAGTTTTCATAAGGGAAATGCTATACCTTGAAAGGATTCTTTGGACGAGATTTTGTGTAAATTTTTCTCAAAACGACATGCAAATTTCGTCAATTGCTTCAAATTGCAGGTTCGGTTATTTATTTAAGTCCAAACGTCTTCAATTGGCCCAAACACGATTCGAATTATATCAACCCAGAGTACTTCGATATTTCAAATTATTTGCGTTTGAGTGACTATGAACAGTTTCGTCCAATGTACTCGAACCATCCCGTTTGCCTCCTGTTGTTAAATTACATCGATGGAACCGAGATTTAGAAACTCATCGACATGTTTTACCTATTCGAACAATTCACTCTCTTGCTTATAAACTGTCAAACTGATTTTGGTTGTATTTTGCTTAGGTCATTTGGGACCTTGAAGAGCAGGAAAAAAAGTGCGAAGTGTACGTGTGTACCTGTTTTGGGGAAAAAAAAATTCGAGATCGAATCAAAAACAATTGTCAGATGATTCATTTTTACAGAACATAAAGGATAATATTTCGCACTGTGCGAAAAAATACCATTCTACTTCACTGATCGCGAGCAACCCTGAGGGTCGTTCGATTATTCTAACTTTAGACTATTCGAACTATCAGGTGTACAACTTTGCTTCCGCCGTTTTTTTTTCAAAATTAAAAGCTTTATTGCGAAAAAGTGCTTACAGATGTATTATTCAAAGTATTGTCCGTCGCTAGTGACAACTTTCTTTCATCTTTCCGGCAAATTTCGGATCCCGGCTCGAAAAAAGAAGTCCTCTTTTGGCGCTATCCATGAAGCAATCCATTTTTCCAACTCTTCAAAGGATTGAAAATGTTGATCTGCCAGACCGTGTGCCATCGAACGGAATAGGTGGAAGTCAGAAGGGGCAACATCTGGGGAATACGGCGGATGGGGCAAAACTTCCCATTTCAGCGTTTCCAGGTACTTTTTGACCACTTTTGCGACGTGAGGCCGACCATTGTAGTGTTGGAGGATGACTTTGTCATGTCGCTCTTGATATTGTGGCCGCTTTTCTTTTGGCGCGCGAATAAGGCGCATCAGTTGCGTTAGGTAGCGATCTCCTGTGATGGTTTCACCCAGTTTTAAGAGCTCGTAGGAAATCACACCGAGCTGATCCCACCAAATTCCGTGAGAGATAGCATGCCCGGGCTTTCCCCATGATTTTCTGCGTTTAGGATTATCGAATCGAACCCACTTTTCATCGCCGGTTACGATTCAATGTAAAAACCCCTTATGGTTTTGTCTTTGAAGCAGTTGCTTATATACAAATAGACGGCGCACGATGTCCCTCGGTTTCAACTCGTACGACACCCAATTTCCTTCTTTCTAAATCATGTCCAGGGCTTTGAGACGTTTTGAAATGGCTTGCTGACTCGCTCTCAACGATTCGGCAAGGTCTTCTTGGGTTTGGCACGAATCTTCATCAAGCAATGCTTCTAGTTGTTCATCTTTGAAGGTTTTTTCTCTTCCACCACCATGTTTGTCTTCGACATCCAAATCACCATTTTTAAAACGTTGAAACCACTCCCGACACGTTCTTTTGCTCAGAGCAGTATAACCGTAAGTTTCTGAGAGCATTCGATGCACTTCAGCTGCATTTTTTCGAATTGTAACAGCAAAGTAAAACTTCCCGCAATTGGCGAGAATTGGGCACATAAACAGACATTTTCGAGCGTGAATAATACGAAAACAAGAACAACTGTCACTGAAGCGGCGGAAGCAAAGTTGTACACCTGATAATTTACAAGTGCAGAAAGTGCAAAACGAAGTACAGAAATGAGAGAAACAAGTACAGGAAGTACTGGCACAATTGCAGAGCACCCAGAAAAAGGTACAGAATGTGCAGATGGTACAGATATAAGTACAGAAGTTACAGGACCAAATACAGAAAATACTGGAGTAGGTACAGAAAGTACAGGAACAAATTCTGAAACAAGCACAGGAACAAACACACAAATTACAGAAACAAGCACACAAAGTACAAAATAAATAGCAGAAAATAGAGGAACAAGTACAGAAAAAAATTTAAAGTTCAAAAGTAAATCGCAAATGTTGTTGGGGCAACAATTTTGAATGTCAAATTAGAAGAAGAAAAAGTTTTCATTCCACGCATTCCAATGATGCCCACTGATATGTCATTTCAATTTGAATGTCATTTTCTCATCCGTTTAATTTTTCTGTTATCGTCAATAATCGTTAGGAGTTTGTAGCATGGGCAATCGTTATGAGTATGTAGTGTGAATTTAGAGTTTTTTCAGATGGAAAATTGTATACTGCCTGTACGCGTTTCGGCAAACCATCGGTTTTATATATTTTGTCCTGTTGTCCGCTATATAAAAAGGTTGGGGCCACTGTCATAGAGCATTATAATGATTTTTTTCCTTTAATAATCATTAAAATGGATAAGTAGTTTTGATTCTCTATATCTAATCTAATATTATTGCGCTGCGAAGTGTGCAGGGGTCCGCTAGTAATCTCATCTACGAAAACCTTTAGTTAGAGTGAGATCTGTTGTCTCTGTTCGATAGATTGATGTTCACGGTAAGATGAAAATAGGTGCATTCGTTTCGAGTTTCCGTGTCGCTATAAGAGCAGCATTGAACAATTTTTGAACTATTTTTTCTGCGGTATTGCTTCTTAGAGCCGAAGCAAAGATATTGTATCCGTTGTTATCATAATTCGTTGATTGAAAGTCGAGTAATCGGTAAAATTTTATTGCGACTCTACTAATGAGATGGCAATTGGTACAATAGCCCTATTTGTTCCTATCTATGGTGTTATCGACAAAGCCGGTAATAAGATAGTGTTAAAATATTGAGATATTTTTAAATGTGTTAAAATATTTTTTTCGAAAATGTGGGTGTTTCATGGTATACAGCGTCATTGTTGCATTACTGAGAAACATAATGTCTAATGATTCTGGCTGAAGTGATGAAAATTGATTATTAAAAATACATTTTTCAAAACGACCACATTCTCAGATTATTCATTTCCCTCACAACAAATCAGTGGTATGCCACATCTCGGTTGATTTTTCAAAAGGCCGTAAGAGCGAGTGTCAGTCTCTCTTTGTTCACTTTCTATTCTATTAATTACCAAGTGGTGTCCACGTTTATCACTCAACTCTTTGCATAAAATTATACCCGAAACTTTCGACTTTCAAACAGAATTGTGAAACCCAAGAAAATCTTTATAATTTCACTTGCTCTTACGGCCTTCTGACAAATCATCCCAGACATAACAAAAGACTAATTGCAATATATCAAAGATATGGCCTTATTTATTTGCATGTTTCAGCCACGAATAGAAACATTAGCACTGCTAAAAGTTAGGTAAAGAGTAAAGGTAAAGAAAGTATGGACGCACTTTGATTTCGCTGTAAATAATTCACAAGTGTTAGATATTCAAATTTTATTCGATATACTGATAATTTTAGACTACAACAACAGAATATTATTCTCAACATTTGCTACTTAGCCATTGTAGACTAGCTGGCGCACCATCTTATGCGAACGTTCCTTATTAAATTCCGTACAGACAGTTTTGACACTTTTTTCCAATCTTTTTCGAACTGTTGAATGGTTTCGGCTGCCGAGACATGTTTCCTAAGATGTGCCTTCGTTAATGCCCAAAATTCCTCAATTGGTCGAAGTTGTGGGCAATTTGGTGGATTCATGTCTTTTGGGACGAAAGTGACATTTTCGGTAGTATACCATTCTACCGTTGCTTTCGAGTAGTGGCAAGAAGCAAGATCTAGCCAGAAGACAACAGGATCCTTGTGACTTCGAATCATGGGTAGAAGTCGTTTTTGTAAACATTCCTTGATGTATATTTCGTTGTTCATTGAAGCAGTGGTGATGAAGGGTTTCTAAATCTTACCGCAGCTACAAATTGCTTGCCAGACCATAGCTTTCTTACCAAATTTTTCGACTTCAATCGATGTCTCGGACTGGTTTAGCATGTGCCCTTCTCGCACCGTATAATATTGTGGTCCCGGTAAGGATTTGTAATCGATCAATTTTCATCATTTCTTCCTCAGGTGTATTGCAAATAAATACCTACATCCTTCATGAAAATATATTAGTACATTTAGAAATAACACTTTATCCAAGTAGCAATCCGCAACTAACAGTTCGGCTGAAAAGTTCGTATCGTTTAATAGAAACACACATTTTTGCCAAAATTCGTTTTTATTATTTAACATAATTGCCATCAGAGGCGATACAGCGATTATAGCGATCTTCCAACTTTTCGATACCATTTTTGTAGTACGATTTGTCCTTTGCCTCAAAATAGGCCTCAGTTTCAGCGATTACCTCTTCATTACATCTAAATTTTTTACCAGCGAGCATTCTCTTGAGGTCTGAGAACAGGAAAAAGTCACTGGGGGCCAAATCTGGAGAATACGGTGGATGAGGGAGCAATTCGAATCCCAATTCGTTCAATTTCAGCATGGTTTTCATCGACTTGTGACACGGTAGATTGTCTTGATGAAACAAAACTTTTTTCTTCTTCAAATGGGTCTTTTTTTTTAAATTTCGTCCTTCAAACGATCTAATAACGTTATATAATAGTCACCCTTTTCAAGGTAGTCGATGAAAATTATACCATGCGAATCCCAAAATACAGACGCCATAACCTTACCGGCCGATTGTTGAGTCTTTCCACGCTTTGGGTTCGGTTTATCGCGTGCAGTCCACTCAGCTGACTGTCGATTGGACTCCGGAGTGAAGTGATGGAGCCTTGTTTCGTCCATTGTTATATATCGACGAAAAAAAGCAGTTTTATCTCGATATAACAGCTCCAAACACTGCTCAGAATCATCAATTCGTTGTTGTTTTTGATCGATTGTGAGCTCACGCGGCACCCATTTTTCACAAAATTTTCTCATATCCAAATATTCGTGAATAATATGTCCAACACGTTCCTTTGATATCTTTAGGGTGTCAGCTATCTCGATCAACTTCATTTTACGGTCATTGAAAATCATTTTGTGGATTTTTTTCAAGTTTTCATCGGTAACAGCCTCTTTTGGACGTCCACTGCGTTCATCGTCTTCGGTGCTCATATGACCAGTACGAAA
Source organism: Malaya genurostris (assembly GCF_030247185.1). Lineage (NCBI taxonomy): Eukaryota > Metazoa > Arthropoda > Insecta > Diptera > Culicidae > Malaya > Malaya genurostris. The sequence goes on along the minus strand of NC_080571.1, from coordinate 217,682,403 downwards.
TTTTGCAAACCACTTACGGATTGTTGCTTCGTCCGGTGCAGAGTCTGGATTATTTCTCAACGCATTGAATCAGCTCCATTATTATCGCAATTAAATTTTTATATACCTAGCCGTCAATTACGTTCCAGGAAATTATTTTTAGAAAAACAAGCTAGAACAAATTATGCAAAATTCAGTCCAGTCAATCGAATAATGCGCCATTACAATCAATACTGCGAACATCTTGACCTTACTATGTCTGAAAATCAAATCAAATCTCAGCTTTGTCGTAGAAATAATGCGTAGTATGTAAGTGAACATTGTAAACAATTTATATGTAGTCTACATTTGCTTGACGAAATAAAATAAATAAATAAATAACACTCATCAAGCCATTTTTTGGTATCGGCGGCACTTTTTTTCATCAAAAAGTAGTGTTTCATCAACACACGAAATTCCTTTTTTTTCCATTTTTTTTCACAATAACAAAAGTAGCTTCACTCAAAATGCAATATCTCACAAACTAATAATCAGACAGCTGTCAAATTCATACACGTATCTTTTGAAGGTTGGTTCTAACTGAAAATGGTATGGAATTAATTGTAGTGGAGCCCTCATATGTCATATTGAATTAAATATATTTTCTAAGCTATCGTTACTTAATCCAAACATATCTTTAATCACAACAATGCTTCTAGCTACTAGTTGAAAATAAGTTTACTTGACTTCAATAGTAGCAACCCGTAACTCGTTTTGATACTACTTAACCCAACTATGTTGCAACAAGAGCATGAACATGTTTTTTATGTTATACTGGTTAAAACAAGGTGACAGCAGTGTTTCTTTATAACGTAAACATTGAACTAACTATCATTTGTAAGTTATCGTTACTTGATTCTACCATATCTTTATTCACAGCTATGTTTTTAGTCACTAGTTGAAAAAAGGTTTATTTTCCGTTGCGAAACCATTATAAATACTTTAACGTATATGTGAATCGTTACTGTGAATTGATATATCAATAACTTAGATATTATAAGATTATAATATATAATTTCTTCATTGATTCAGATAGTTATCGGTAGGAATTCCCAACTTTATGATAACGAAAATGCAAACAAAGCAACCTTTTTTTTTTTTTTTTTTCAAATAAAATTTTTATTAGGCTCATTTGCTTTAGCTTAACGTGGCCGATTGTCTTGTTGTTAGGGAGAGAGAAAGGGATGCCGTATTACGGGGCGGCATACTCCCCAGTTAGTAAGGGGACATAGGGAGGGTGGGACCTACACAGTATTGAATTGAAATTTGAATACATCATTGGTTTGTGGCATACATCTTTTAGACACATTTTGCGTTCGATGAATCTTCATGTTTTTCAGCTTGTAGCAATGAAGAGATTATTCTGGATTGGGATGCTTCGTTGGTGTGTTCTGACGTTGATGTGACGTTTTTGGGTAGCTTCCAGCAACTCAGTCAGTTCAAGGCAGGTGCATGCTCCGAAGCATCGTTTACACAGGCCATACTTCCAGCAACGTAAAGAAGAGTGCGGTAGAGCTGTAGACGAGAAAGAGATAGGGAGAGCACTAAATTTGAGCATTGATAGTTTTCAAGAAGTTATAGATGAGAGTCATATAAGGAAGATTTCGAGTTGCCAAGACGTCGCGGACTGGTACGAAGGGTGGTATACCTCGGGCCCGAAGGGAACCTATGAGTTGGGACCTGGCATCACAATACTCGACACATGTCCAAACAACATGTTCGATGTCATGATAACCCTCACCGCAAACGCAGACACCACTCTCAGCGAGCCCCACACGACGGAGATGCGCGCTGAACATATAATGATTAGACATGAGCCTTGACATTACACGAATAAAGTCTCGGCTCACGTCTAACCCCCGGAACCAAGCTTTCGTCGATACCTGTGGGATTATTGAGTGTAACCATCGTCCCAGAGTTCCACTATTCCATGTATTCTGCCAGCTAGCTAGAGTTTTCTGACGACAGCAACTGAAAAATTCATTGAAGCAGATTGGTCTTTCATAGATATCACCTTCTAGTGCGCCCACCTTGGCTAACGAGTCCGCCCTCTCATTGCCCCGTATGGAACAATGTGAGGGGACCCAAACCAAGGTAATCTGGTATGATTTTGCAGATAAAGCACTCAATTGTTCCCGTATTTTCCCCAGGAAATACGGTGAGTGCTTTCCAGGCTTCACTGAACGGAGAGCCTCAATGGAACTGAGACTGTCCGATACAATGAAGTAGTGATCTGTGGGCAGAGTGTCAATGATCTCAAGGGTATACTGAATTGCAGCTAGTTTTGCGACGTAAACTGAAGCTGGATCACTGAGTTTATAGGAAGCGGTGAAATTTACATTGAATATACCGAAGCCAGTGGACCCGTCTAGATATGATCCGTCAGTGTAAAACATTTTATTACAGTCGACTTCTTTAAATTTATTATTAAAAATTTTTGGGATCTCTTGAGGGCGTACAGGATCCGGGATTCCACAAATTTCTTCTTTCATGGATGTGTCGAAAAGCACAGTAGAATTAGAAGTATCCACAAAATGAACACGATTGGGAACAAACGAAGAAGGATTTATATTCTGAGCCATGTAGTCAAAATACAAGGACATAAAACGGGTTTGTGAATTAAGCTCGACGAGCTTTTCAAAGTTTTCTATCACCATCGGATTCAAAATGTCGCATCGGATTAGCAGTCGATATGAGAGATCCCAGAACCTGTTTTTCAACGGTAAGACGCCCGCCAGCACTTCAAGACTCATCGTATGGGTTGATTGCATGCAACCCAAGGCAATACGTAAACAACGATACTGAATTCTTTCCAGTTTAATGAAATGAATATTCGTAGCGGAGCGGAAACAGAAACATCCATATTCCATTACTGACAATATCGTCGTTTTGTATAACCTGATCAGGTCTCCTGGGTGAGAGCCCCACCAAGTTCCGGTTATTGTACGAAGGAAATTGATTCTCTGTAGGCATTTTCGTTTCAAATACCTAATGTGACATCCCCAGGTACCTTTGGAATCGAACCAGACCCCGAGATATTTAAATGTGAAAACCTGAGCTATGGTTTCACCCCCTAGTTGAAGCTGTAGTTGCGCAGGTTCTCGCTTCCTTGAAAATACAACCAGCTCAGTTTTCTCCGTAGAGAACTCGATACCCATTTGAAAAGCCCATGTCGACAAGTTGTCGAGGGTATCTTGCAATGGTCCTTGGAGATCGGCAGCTTTGGGTCCTATAATAGACACAACACTGTCGTCGGCAAGTTGTCTTAGCGTGCAAGATGTGTTGATACATTCATCAATGTTATTTACGTAAAAGTTGTATAAAAGGGGGCTTAAGCATGAGCCCTGAGGAAGACCCATGTAACTGAATCGCTTTGTCGTCAAATCACCATGCTCAAAATGCATGTGTTTCTCGGACAATAGATTATATAAAAAGTTGTTCAAAACTGGTGAAAGACCATGCTGATGCAACTTCTCAGATAGAACGTTAATGGAAACTGAATCGAATGCCCCCTTGATGTCGAGGAAAACTGATGCCATTTGTTCTTTACGAGCAAATGCCATTTGAATTTCTGTTGAGAGCAACGCTAGACAATCGTTCGTTCCTTTGCCCCTGCGGAACCCAAATTGTGTACCTGAAAGCAATCCATTTGTTTCGACCCAATTGTCTAGACGGAAGAGAATCATTTTCTCCAACAATTTCCGAATACAGGAAAGCATAGCAATCGGCCGATACGAATTGTGATCGGAGGCTGGTTTTCCAGGTTTTTGAATAGTAATAACTCTCACTTCTCTCCATTCGTGTGGGACAATATTACCCTCGAGGAACTTGTTGAATAAATTCAACAAGCGCCTTTTGGCAGAATCGGGCAGATTTTTCAACAAGTTGAATTTAATTCTGTCTAACCCCGGGGCTCTATTGTTACACGACAAGAGCGCAAGTGAGAACTCTACCATCGAAAACGGTGTTTCGTTTGTATTCAATGTCGCGACGCGGGATATCTTCTGTTCCGGAACAGAATCAGGACATACTTTCTTAGCGAAATCAAATATCCAGCGGTTAGAATATTCCTCGCTTTCGTTCGCGTGATTTCGATTGCGCATGCGACGGGCCGTATTCCAAAGAGTGCTCATTGCTGTTTCTCTCGTTAATCCGTCAACAAACCTTCGCCAGTAACCGCGTTTCTTAGCTTTAATCAGACTTTTCATTTGAAATTCTAACGCCGCGTATTTCCGATAATTATCTGGAGTTCCGTTCCTTCTAAACGAGATGAAGGCTGAAGCTTTTTTCGTTTTCAGCTCTGAGCACTCTTTGTCCCACCATGGGTTGGGAGAACGCATACTAGTTTGCGCGCTAGGTACTCATTTCGTCTGAGCTTGAATTGCGGTGTCAAGAATCAAGCCAGCCAAAAATGTATACTCTTCCTCCGGAGGAAGCTCCTGTGATGTTTCTAGTTTCTCAGACATCGAGCTCGCGTAACGTTTCCAATCAATGTTTCGTGTGAAATCGTACGAAACATTGATTGTTTCCGATGGTCTTCCACGGTTGGTGATAGAAACTATGATCGGCAAGTGATCGCTACCGTGAGGATCACAGATTACCTTCCACTTGCAATCTAACTGTAGCGAAGTCGAGCAAAGGGATAAATCCAGCGCACTTGGTTGTGCTGGCGGTCTAGGGTTCCGTGTCATTTCTCCCGTGTTTAGAATTGTCAAATTGAAGTTGTCACACAGATCTTGGATTAACGAAGAACGATTATCATCATATAAGCAGCCCCATCCTGTACCATGCGAGTTAAAGTCCCCTAAAACCAGCCGCGGTGAAGGAAGAAGTTCTATGATGTCTGCAAGCCGACGATGCCCTATCGAGACTCTGGGAGGAATGTAGATAGAAGCTATACATAGATCTTTGCCTTTGGCAAGCAATTTGGCAAGCAACAACTTCAATTCCCGGTGTCGAGGGGAGGTTAATACGATAAAATGAATAGAACTTTTTAATCCCTAAAAGTACCCCTCCATAAGAGTCTTCTCGGTCCAGGCGGATTATGTTAAAATTATGGAAGTCGAGGTTGATGTTAGAAGTAAGCCAAGTTTCACTCAAGGAGAATACATCGCAATTATGAGTATGTATTAAGTGTTTGAAAGAATCAAGTTTTGGGATGATACTTCTGCAATTCCACTGAAGCACAATGATCATATCTTCGATTCTCAGTGGTAAATTATCCATCAAAAGATACGATCGCTGCAAGGAGGGGCCATTGTTCAGTCAACTGTTTTAAAAATGTCCTTACTGTTGGCAGTAGAGCAGTTAGGAAGCTTTTCAGAGGATCAGTAATATTGAAGGCTGTTAATATCCAGTCCACGATATCAGAAAATTTCAATAATCCAGCGTTTGTTGGATTTTCTGGTTGTGCTTTGGGGTCATTCGGGTTTTTTGATGCCCCAGGAAGTGCTGGGTACTCCTTATCATCCCTAAGTTTTTTGAACCCAGGAGGTGTTTGCTTCGGTTTTGAGTCAGCACTTTTTGTTTCCGTTTGGTTCTTTTGTGACGAAGAGGACAGTCTGAGGCCTTTACGAGGAAGCTTGGGAGAAGCCAGATTTTGTCTTTTCCTGCTTCCTTCAACCTGTGTGTAGGAAGGTCCTTCGCCTGGGTCGTCAGAGGTATCCTCTTCAACTGGCAAGATTGCAAACGGGTTCTCAGGGGTCGATGGAGTGGTTCTTTTTAAGATTTCCGCATAAGAACGTTTGGAACGTTCTTTCACGGATCGCTTCAATTTCTCCGCACGCTGTATGTACGTAGGGCACACCGAAAGATCATGAGGATTCTCCCCGCAGTAGCAACACTTTTCCACTGCTCTTCTGCAGAGATCGTCCTCATGGGCCTCTCCGCATTTGCCGCATCGCAGTTTGTTGCAACAATAGGTTGCCGTATGACCTAGCTGTTTGCAGCTTGTACAATGCATTACCCGCGGTACATACAGCCGAACAGGTAGACGAACTCCACTCACTACCAAATAATTTGGAAGTGCAGATCCGGCAAAAGTCACGCGAAATGAGTCCGATTGGTAAAATTTACCATCTATCGATTTGGAGTGCAATTGCTTGCACTCCAAAATTTTCACTGGTTGAAGGTCGGGGTTTTTGAAACGGCCTACCCCGTCCTTCATCAGATCTTCGATTGTCAGACTTTCGTCACGGACCACACCGTCGATCTCCACCACATGAGACGGGACGTACACGCGGTACTCCTTCGTGAACAACTCGCTGGTAGCAATCTCGTTTGCTTGCTTCAGGTCGGACACAACAACGCGTAACTTGTTTGGCGAAACCTTATCTATTGTTTTTATTGCCGAGAAATGTTTTTCCAGGTCCCGAGCAATATTTAAAACTCTGAGAGACTTTAATTTGGGCCGGAAGTATACCACCCACGGACCCCCCGAGCCATCGTCTTGGTAAACTTTTTGGCGAGCAGGCAATATCTTAGAGGGAGATGGAGGCATCGGAGAGGGAGATGGCATTGGAGAGGGAGATGGTATCGGAGGGGGAGATGGTATAGGAGGGGTAGATGGCATCTCGGAAGCAAACTCAGCCTCTAAATGTTCTTCGTTCATTCGTTCAGCTTCGCCCTCCTCCGAGACACCCCCACTGTCATCAATATTCATATTTAAAGTGCGGGAGTAAAGAAGTCTCCCGCACTTGAAATGAGAAAGAAAGAAATAAAATGAAAAGAAAATATATGAATAGTAAAAGTTGAAAGAAAAAGTTTGAGAAAATACTTAACAGTATGTCACGGTAAGCTGTTAGGTGAGTTGCTCCTTCACTCCTTCGTTGTGCTTCAGCGTGACCTTGACTCAGGATTTGGCTGCTGCGATGCGGGTAGCAAACAATAGAAATAACTGCTGCCCGAGGATAGCACAATAGCGTCTACTGTCGATACCGATACAAAACCGGTGCACAGACAGAACTCACTTGCGGGGATGCTACTTTTTATCACTTTTATTTAATGCCTATACTACAGCCTCTGCTGTGATAGGCACCTTCGTCTTACCGATGTCGATTGTTAAAAAAACGCGTGTGCTCACTTCGAACATTCGGTTACGAATGAAAAAGCAACCTTTGTTGGCTTGAATATGGCGACCACAATATGGAGTCTCAAGAAGTGTATGAAACATAAATAAAACCAGGATATTACTTTTTTCAAAACTACTTTTTGCCGAAAATAGTGAAAGGCAGAATAGTCATTTTTGTTCTATGCACTGTCATAAACACGAAGAAAATAATATAGGGATTGAACATCGATTGTGATAATATCATAATTCTCATGATATATGAATTTAAAATGATGAGAAATCACTCTATTTGGAATAATTTTGAGCATTTTGGACATAGGGTTATTTTGTTATTTATTTTTTATATATTTATAAACAGATTTAGATTGAAGGCGCATAAAAAAATAGTTGCGTAAAATTGAATTCCGCTCGACAGTTTTAAAATCGTTGTGAAATGTGTACCTTGTATCAAGTTTGTGATTTAAAGTACTCTTCTGCTTTTTTATTGACGATAGAAAATTATTCTGGATTCATTCAATGTTTATAATGTCGTTGGTGACTAAATTTCAACTAGTTTACTTGAAAACAAGTTATTTTTAAGTTATGAAAAGATAAGTTATTTCAGTATTGCATTATAAGGTAACGAAAACTTATATTTAGCCGACTTAACAACTAGTAAAGGGTGATTTTTTAAGAGCTTGAGAACTTTTTTAAACAATAAAACGCATAAAATTTGCAAAATCTCATCGGTTCTTTATTTTAAACGTTAGATTGGTACATGACATTTACTTTTTGAAGATAATTTCATTTAAATGTTGACCGCGGCTGCGTCTTAGGTGGTCCATTCGGAAAATCCGCTTTTTTATCGACAAATTTTGTTCAGCGATGAGGCTCATTTCTGGTTGAATGGCTACGTAAATAAGCAAAATTGCCGCATTTGGAGTGAAGAGCAACCAGAAGCCGTTCAAGAACTGCCCATGCATCCCGAAAAATGCACTGTTTGGTGTGGTTTGTACGCTGGTGGAATCATTGGACCGTATTTTTTCAAAGATGCTGTTGGACGCAACGTTACAGTGAATGGCGATCGCTATCGTTCGATGCTAACAAACTTTTTGTTGCCAAAAATGGAAGAACTGAACTTGGTTGACATGTGGTTTCAACAAGATGGCGCTACATGCCACACAGCTCGCGATTCTATGGCCATTTTGAGGGAAAACTTCGGAGAACAATTCATCTCAAGAAATGGACCGGTAAGTTGGCCACCAAGATCATGCGATTTGACGCCTTTAGACTATTTTTTGTGGGGCTACGTCAAGTCTAAAGTCTACAGAAATAAGCCAGTAACTATTCCAGCTTTGGAAGACAACATTTCCGAAGAAATTCGGGCTATTCCGGCCGAAATGCTCGAAAAAGTTGCCCAAAATTGGACTTTCCGAATGGACCACCTAAGACGCAGCCGCGGTCAACATTTAAATGAAATTATCTTCAAAAAGTAAATGTCATGTACCAATCTAACGTTTAAAATAAAGAACCGATGAGATTTTGCAAATTTTATGCGTTTTATTGTTTAAAAAAGTTCTCAAGCTCTTAAAAAATCACCCTTTAGAAAACTGCGTTTTTTGAGTCATGCAAGTGGTTAGATGTTAGTAACAATCACTCAAATATCTGGTTGCAAACTAGTCACAAACAAGCTAGCGTAACAAAAATTGTTACTTGGGTATATCCTATTACCAACCTACTATTAAACGTTGTATAATGATAAAATGTTTACATCGAAAAGATGTCTAATGTCATTTTCAGTTCCTTCGTATTTTTCAACAGACAACAACTGCCATAATCACATAGCAAAAAGTTCCTACGAAAAGAGTGTTAGTGATAAAACTTTTGCTTAGAAAAGTTTTGACGCTTAAAAAAGAAAGGGGCGTTTTAGTCAGCAGAGACGCTTTATACTACTTTCCCCTACATGTTTTAAAATGCTTGTTCAAACTACGGTTGTTGCTATTGTTATTCTAAACACAACACTATTTTAGGCTGTGTTGTCGATCTCGTCGATTTCAAACATTTATCGAATAATTTAATTATGTTATGACAATATTCCTTTTAAGTATTTAAAGCATTTAAAGCATTGCTTGAAAAACTGGCTGAATCCCAAACCTGTTCAACATTTTTAGTATCACAACATTAATTCGAATTTAAGGGGCAAATCACTCTAAACTTTGTCTGAACTCAAGTAACTGTTGAAGGGAAGAGAAAAACCGCATTTCCAGTCGTGGAATTCCACACCCAGACATTTTCCAGGTGTGGAGTTCAGTACACTCTCAATAGGTCTTACACCGCCCCTGCAATAGCATGACTAGTGTAACGACATAGCACTAGTGAGATTACTTCTTTTTCAAGGACCGAGTTCTATCCACTAAACGTGAAGGAAATACTCGAAACGTCCTTAAATTTACCACCTGACTATATGCAGTGCAGTATCGTGTAACAAATCGGTAAATATCGAACACTACCTCGAGAAGTCTATTCCTCTTTGGGTAGGGTACACTCTAGTTTCAGTATTTGGTTGCTATGACAGCTGTACGTGCAAACTTTATGCCGGTCGATAAGGACGCCATTCAATACATGTTCTACATGTTTAGCCTCGGATCAAGGATTTTATAGTGATTTTCAATTTTCAAAAGTGCACTCAGTATTGTGATTAAAGTTTAGCAAAGACAGCAGGAAATGAGCGAGCTCAACTCGATGGAGGTTGATGCCAGCGAGACGATTCAGGATATTGCAATAAAATTGGTTGCCGAGCAGATGAAGAACGAATCACGTTTAACGATGGGGCCCAATGAAAGGACTATTTTGGTTCTCGGAAGCAAGGGAGCGGTAGGACGTCTTTTTTATTGTTATTATTTTGTATAGCATGATCAAAATTTCCTTCTTTGCAGGGTAAATCTACGTTAATCAATAAGTTTCTAGATCGAGATGATGTTCCTCGACCTACTCTGGCATTAGAGTACTCATTTGGACGTCGAACTGCTGCCGGACAAGGAGCCCAGAAAAATATCTGTAATGTGTGGGAACTCGGTAGCTTAGTTAATTCTAATCAGCTTATCGAAGTACCCGTTCGGTCGAACGGGTTGCTCACGTTTTCCGCTGTCATAGTACTGGATTTGTTCCAACCAGATCGTCTTTGGACTGATCTTGAATGTGCCCTCAATGGACTGAAACAGGCTATCAACAAAAATTGCCCTTCATCTGATTTGGTTACAATGTTGGATTTGATGAAACAAAAGATTGGCCCCGATCATAAAGACATAAGTACACTGGAAATTGTTCCTTTCCCAGTAGTAATTGTTGGCGGAAAGTATGACCTTTTTCAGAGTTTGGATTCAGAAATTAAAAAGCACGTGTGCCGATGTCTGAGATCGATCGCCCATGCGATTGGAGCAGCACTGATTTTCTATACCATAAAGAATGCTGCTTTATCGAAAATAACTCGTGACACGATGAATCATTTGGGATTTGGAAGTCCTTCTAATCCTTTCAAAACTACGACAACAGATCATAACGGACCGATAGTGATTCCGTTTGGCGGTGATTCATGGGAAAAGATCGGTGTAATGCCAACCAACTCGGAACGAATTGGAATCAATTACAGCGCACAAATACCACAAATTGAAACGGACAAAGTTGCTATACCGGATGATCCGGCGAAAGACATCGGTTTTAAGGAAAGCGTTATCGATGAACTGAGAGCACAAAAAGATGAGGAACTTTTACGACTTCTGAAGGATACTGAAATCAGAATGAAATTTGAAGCAGTGCAATAAACGAATATACTGGTATACGATGTCTAAATTTTATTTTTTCATGAAGAAATATTAGACCAGACAATAGACATATTTCATTCAAGCCAAAGCCTTGGTATTACATTCCTGTTGTGGAATTTGACCTTCTGTTACAACAGACTTCGCAGCCGATTCAGAGCGTACAGAACCATTGCATGGCTGGTGCTACGATTCTACTGACACTACGAATCCTGTTGTTTCATTCTCGATTCATATTTTTTGTTCACATGAACATTCTTCCGGGAAATGAATAAGAAAATAGATGATTTCATACAAATATGAGCACAAATAATTGAAAAACATTTTTTTTTGTTCCAGAGTGATATAAAACATTTTCCAAAAAAAAACGCTTGGATTATGTGTTGTTGATACAGCCACCTGGAGGTAAAAAGCATCTAAATCGCTGAGCCGAGTTTCACAAATTTGGGATAAAACAAAAAACAACTATCGTCAAATTTTCTTCAGTTCTTCTGTTTGTTATTTAATTTGGGTCGATTGCAAACTTTTTTAGTTTCATTTATATATTTGATCTAGCCAACGATTCAAGGAATACTACTGAATAGAGTAGAATTTTACAGAAGAATTAGCACGTTTTAAGAAAACGATTAACAAAAAATTGTTTTAATCCACCTAGTGAAGTAATGACGCCTTTATCATAACATTTTTTTGCAAAAGTGGAAAGTTTAATTTTGACGTTTTTAAAGATTATCACTGGAGTTTCTGGAAAATGAACTGGGTATTGCCAAAACCAGTTGTTATTGTCATCTGGAGTTTTTACCCTTTATTCACGACATCACTTGCATAACGGTTTACAAATTACACTTCACAACCCTGTTATCGCTGGATGGTCAGAGAAATCTTTTTCATGTATTTAGGACAGCACGAAATGCTATCATGTTCAGTTTACCTCAAGATCCCCTTTTGTACTGTAACAGATCGGCTGAAAAGTTCGTATCGTTTCTATGAGAAGGCGCCACTAGAATTAAATCCATACCATTTTCAGTTAGTAACAACCTTCAAAAGATACGTGTATAAATTTGACAGCTGTCTGATTATTAGTTTGTGAGATATTGCATTTTGAGTGAAGCTTCTTTTGTTATTGTGAAAAAAAAGAAAAAAAAAAGGAATTTCGTGCGTTGATGAAACACTACTTTTTGATGAAAAAAAGTGCCGCCGATACCAAAAAATGGCTTGATGAGTGTTATCCAGACTCTGCACCGGGCGAAGCAACAATTCGTAAGTGGTTTGCAAAATTCCGTACTGGTCATATGAGCACCGAAGACGATGAACGCAGTGGACGTCCAAAAGAGGCTGTTACCGATGAAAACGTGAAAAAAATCCACAAAATGATTTTCAATGACCGTAAAGTGAAGTTGATCGAGATAGCTGACACCCTAAAGATATCAAAGGAACGGATTTGGATATGAGAAAGCTTTGTGCAAAATGGGTGCCGCGTGAGCTCACAATCGATCAAAAACAACAACGAATTGATGATTCTGAGCAGTGTTTGGAGCTGTTATATCGAAATAAAACTGCTTTTTTTCGTCGATATATAACAATGGACGAAACATGGCTCCATCACTTCACTCCGGAGTCCAATCGACAGTCAGCTGAGTGGACTGCACGCGATGAATCGAACCCAAAGCGTGGAAAGACTCAACAATCGGCCGGTAAGGTTATGGCGTCTGTATTTTGGGATTCGCATGGTATAATTTTCATCGACTACCTTGAAAAAGGAAAAACCATCAACAGAGACTATTATATAGCTTTATTAGAGCGTTTGAAGGACGAAATTTAAAAAAAAAACGGCCTCATTTGAAGAAGAAAAAAGTTTTGTTTCATCAAGACAATGCACCGTGTCACAAGTCGATGAAAACCATGCTGAAATTGAACGAATTGGGCTTCGAATTGCTCCCTCATCCACCGTATTCTCCAGATTTGGCCCCCAGTGACTTTTTCCTGTTCTCAGACCTCAAGAGAATGCTCGCTGGTAAAAAATTTAGAAGCAATGAAGAGGTAATCGCTGAAACTGAGGCCTATTTTGAGGCAAAGGACAAATCGTACTACAAAAATGGTATCGAAAAGTTGGAAGATCGCTATAATCGCTGTATCGTCTCTGATGGCAATTATGTTGAATAATAAAAACGAATTTTGCCAAAAAAATGTGTGTTTCTATTAAACGATACGAACTTTTCAGCCGAACTGTTATGGTATTCAAGCTTAACTATACCACATAAAATCGAAATACTTGCAGAAGAGCGAATAGAGTGTTTCTGATGTAAAAAAGTCCAACAAATCGATTGCACACATTTTTGACAGTTGTACTGTTTTACCCCATTTCTTTTCTATGTATAATATTCAGTTGAAATATGATTTACAATCCAAAAACAGATTCAATACGATCTATCAATATTGGCTCATATTACGTACAAAACATCTGTGGTCCAATAAAACAGAATGGGGATGACAATAGTAGCTTGCTTAACACTTTTTACCCCATTTTATTTCATAAGTTATATCATTGGTTTAATTTTCTTTCGCATTCCGAAAGGAGACTAATTGCGGTTGATGAAAATCAATCGATATTATGAAGAAAGAACTAGAAATAAGATTATAAATAGGTTCAATGACCGCACGAATCTTGTTATACCGTTTTACCCCCTGTTCATTCTATAACTGAGTCTTTTGATAAAAATTGATCTACAATCTAGCAGAGATGTCCATCTCCTCTGTGTGACGAAGAGCAAGCAAAATTTCTCCCCTCGCACTGACAACTTCAACGAGAGCTCTTCTCTTTCACATTTATACACCAATGTTGTGTAAGTGTGCACGCATCATGAGTGCGTTTGTTTATTTCCTTTTACCTCTTCCACTGAATCGCACCAAAGTGCTAGAGCATTAGCTAATAAATTCTCTGAGGTGGATGCAGATACTTTCACAGAGGTGTACACGCCGGTGAGCACTCTGCTGGATGGTTTTCGTAGATGAAGCGTGGACACGCAAAATCAGCAAAATAAAACAATTTATCGTAAAATTTTCGGTTTTCCTTGCAAATTTTTCATAGCAAGGCCAGATCTACTCTCTATTAATTGAAGTTCACAGAAGTGTTCGCTCGCAATCACGCGCCAGTGGTCACTTGGGTGTATTTAGACGAGAGCGCGTGTGAGCGATTCATGCGAAGAGAATGTGTTTCACTCGCGCCAGCTGCTTTAACCACAAGCACACACTCAAATGCTGTCTATTCGACACTGAGAAGAAGTGCGCTTTCCTCTTTGTGCGGTGCTTCGTTTTTTCATCCTCGGTGTGGCAGAAATCTGACTCTAGCGTTTATCACTCTGGTGAAATGCCATATCTGCAATCTAGACCCAGATTCAATACGAACCATATCAATATTGGTCCATATTAGGTAGAAAACTTCAGTTTTTCAAATACACATAATGAGAATGACAGTATTAGCCCGTTTAATCCTTTTTAACACGGTATTTTATAAATTGTATCACTGGGTGAGCTTTCTTCGGTTCTTTTTGAACCAGAAAAACGACTTATAAAATAAATTGGGGTAAAACGGTATAACAAGATTCGTCCGGTCATTGAAGCTATTTGTACTTTACTTTTTATGGCTTTCTCCATTATTCGAGTTTGATTAACTGCGATCAGCCTCCTTTCTTTATGTGAAAGAAAGTTTAATCAGAAATACGAAATACATCAATCGATTTTAATCAACTGCAATTAGCCTCCTATCGGATTGCGAAAGAAGCTTCACACAGAGATACAACTTATAAAACAAATTTTGGTAAAGGGGGTTAAACGGGCTAGTACTGTCATTCTGATTATGTGTGCTTGGTTCACTGAAGTTTTCTACGTAATATCGACCAATATTAATAGTTAGTTATTTGCGGTCGATCTTATTAAAACAACTGGCTTGTATTGAACTGCCAATCTTAGCAAAAATACACAATTCTCATATTGAAAATTTTATTATTCATCACCCTGTGATTCTGGAAACGCAAATCAGATCCGCAAGAAAGTCAGTACCGTTTCGTGTGCCTACAAAACCTTTTTTCTGAATCTAAGTTTGAGACGACGTTTTCGTACTCGACACATGACAGATGACACAGTTTTTTTTACTAATAAACTGATGAAGGATGCAAATAGCACACTGAAATATTGGTATATGTGTCGTTAATTTGAATTCAATGCAGTGAAAAAAGCGAATCGTATGTACCACATACACAACTATAAGTAAATTTTAGAGCGAGTTCATGCCTTTTACATTTGTTAATATATTGAATATATTAAAAGTAATCTTTCTCTTATCATGGAAACTCCAGTTATTTTGAATGAACTTATCACAATATTCTTAGAACAATTGGGATTGAATTGGAATGGCAGTAGCCATGTTTAATAAGACAGCATGATGTGGTATTAGTGCGGTTGAAACTTGAAACTGCCTAAATTTTAAGTAGTTTTGATAATCATTCAATTGAAATAAATACTTTGTAAATGCTCGAAGCAGAGATTTTTTTTTTTTTTTTTTTTTTTTAAATAACTATTCATTGGAATATGAATTAAAATTAAATTAATAAGATTTAAATTGGGTGTTCAGCCACAAGTGGTGACTTTTCAGCCCTGTTATATATATATATATGATTTGGTTATTACCATGAAGACATTATTTGCTTCCGCAATTCTGAGATTTTTGTGTAGGGAAAATTCTAAACCTACTTGTATTGTGTAATGGGGAAAAGGAACTTATATACTAACTTACTAACTAATACAGAGAGCGAATCGATTCAATTGAAGATTGCATCGATTTTTGTCGGAATTTGCTTATAATATTATGTGACATTACATCTAATGGTTCTATATTTGTGAGTCTGTGTAACTCATTTGTGCTAAACCAGGGAGGACGCTTCAAAATCATTTTCAGAATTTTATTCTGAATCCTTTGAAGCGTTTTCTTCCTGGTGGAACAACAACTTGACCAAATTGGTACCGCATAAAGCATGGCTGGTCTGAAAATTTGTTTATAAATTAACAGTTTGTTTTTTAGACAGAGCTTAGAATTTCTGTTTATAAGAGGATATAAACATTTAATATATTTATTACACTTTGCCTGGATTCCTTCAATGTGATCCTTGAAAGTGAGTTTTTTGTCATACGTTAAACCTAAGTATTTAGCTTGATCAGACCATGTCAATTCCAAGCCATTCAATTTAAGAATGTGATTATTGTTTGGTTTAAGAAAAGAAGCTCTTGGCTTGTGAGGAAAGATAATTAATTGCGTTTTTGCTGCATTTGGTTTAATTTTCCATTTTGACAGATAATCACTGAAAATATTTAAACTTCTTTGTAGGCGACTGCAGATCACTCTTAGATTTCTACCTGTGGCTAACAGACTTGTGTCGTCACAGAATAGCGATTTCTGACAACCAACGGGTAGATTTGGAAGATCAGAAGTGAAAATATTATACAAGATTGGAGCTACGCTCGAACCCTGCGGAACACCGGCTCGTACGGGTAGCAATTCAGATTTACAGTTCTGATAGCTAACCTGAAGAGTACGATCAGTTAAATAATTTTGAATCATTTTGATCAAATAAATAGGAAACTGGAAATCGGACATTTTTGCTATTAAACCTTTGTGCCAAACACTGTCGAATGCTTTTTCTATGTCTAGAAGAGCAACTCCAGTGGATAACTCAGAAGATTTATTTGATTTTAGCATGTTCGTTACTCTGACAAGCTGATGAGTAGTTGAATGTTCATGACGAAATCCAAACTGCTCTGGTAAAAAAAATGAATTCTCATTTATATGAGTCATCATTCTCAACAAGATAATTTTTTCAAAAAGTTTACTGATAGAAGAAAGTAAGCTAATTGGGCGATAACTTGATGTTTCTGCTGGGTTTTTATCAGGTTTTAGGATAGGAATTACTTTAGCGTTTTTCCATCTTTTTGGGAAGTAAGCTAATGAAAAACACTTGTTGAAAATTTTAACCAGGAGTCTCAAGGCAACATCGGGAAGATTTTTAATAAGAATATTAAAAATTCCATCATTACCAGGAGCCTTCATGTTTTTGAGTTTCCTAATAATTGATTTAATTTCATCAAAATTCGTCTCAATAATGTCATCGTGTGATAACACTTGGGTTGAAATATGATCATATTTCAGTGAGACTTCATTTTCAATGGGACTCACAACGTTTAAATTAAAATTGTGAACACTCTCGAACTGCTGAGCAAGTTTTTGAGCTTTTTCACCATTTGTAAGAAGTATTTGATTTCCTTCCTTGAGAGCAGGAATTGGTTTCTGAGGTTTCTTAAGAACCTTAGAAAGTTTCCAGAAAGGTTTAGAATATGGTTTAATTTGTTCAACTTCTTTAGCGAAATTTTCATTTCGCAAAAGAGTAAATCTATGTTTAATTTCTTTTTGTAAATCCTTAACTATGTTTTTCATAGCAGGATCACGAGAACGTTGATATTGTCGTCGACGAACATTCTTCAACCGAATGAGCAGTTGAAGATTGTCATCGATGATAGGAGAATTTAATTTAGTTTGAGCTTTGGGAACTGAAAGATTTCTAGCTTCGATAATATAATGATTCAAATTATCTATTGCTGTGTCGATGTCCGCAGAATTTTCTAAAATAGTTTCATGATCCACATGATTTTCAATGTGAGATCTGTAATCCAACCAATTAGCTCTATGATAGTTGAAAATAGAACTAATTGGATTAATTATAGCTTCGTTGGAAAGTCTGAATGTTACTGGAAGATGATCTGAGTCAAAGTCAGCATGAGTAATCGGTTCACTACAAATGTGACTTTGATCTGTTAGAACCAGATCAATTGTAGACGGGTTTTTCACGGAAGAGAAACAAGTAGGATTACTGGGATGAAGAACTGTGAAGTAACCAGCTGAGAGTTGATTATGAAGTATTTTACCATTACTGTTATTTTGCCTACAATTCCACTGGACATGCTTAGCATTTAAGTCCCCTATTACGAAAAATTTCGATCGATATCTTGTAAGTTTTTGCAAATCGCCTTTAAAGAAATTTAATTGTTCGCCGGTGCATTGGAATGGCAAATATGCTCCAGCGATGAAATAAATTCCATGAATGGTTTCAACTTCGATTCCCAAGCTTTCAATAACTTTAGTATTGAAAGAAGGTAAAATTCGATGTTTGATTTGCCGTTGGACAAAAATGGCAACTCCACCACCCATTCCAGTAAACCTATCAAATCGATGAACCACATAATGTGGATTACTTTTCAATTTTACATTTGGTTTAAGAAAAGTTTCTGTCACAATGGCAATATGAATTTTGTGAACTTTGAGAAAATTATAAAATTCATCTTCACTCGATTTCAAAGATCGAGCATTCCAATTTAAAATATTCAAATAATTATTTAACATCACTGTTAAATTTTAAATTCATTATAATATTATTTGCAAATTTCCATCCGATTTGAAATGCTTCAAAAAGTGATGAAGTTGAATTCATTTGGATGATCATTTGAAAAAGTTGATCTTGTAGGTAGATCATTTTATTTTCAGTTATATCGCCTAAATCGACTTCATTTAAAGAAGCGAATGGCATTGAAGGAATATTTGTAGGTAGACTGCCATTAGAAGAAGATGATTTGGCCGGTCTACCTATTAATAAATTGTTTTCGTTAGAAGAAGAACTGCAAGGCGGTCCTGTGTTTTGATTATTTACATTAGAAGAAATAGGTGATAGATTTCTACCTAATATACCAGCATAACTGACATTAGAAGAAGATGATGACGAGGTCGATCTACCTGTCAATAAATTGTTTTCGTTAGAAGACGAATTGGCAGGCGTACCTGTTTTTTGTTTCGAAGAAATCAGTGCCGAATTAGGCGTGGCATTTGTAACGGTTTTCTGATTTTCAGGTATGTTCTGTAAATTTAAGGTCGTTGATTTGACTTGTTGTCGAAGCGAACGAGCGTTTAAAATTTTTTCCCTGACAGGACATTTCAAATAATTGGATTTATGATTTCCATTGCAATTTGAACATGAAAATTTATCAGTGGTTTCATTCGTTGGACAATCGTCTTTCGAATGCGATTTACCACAATTCAAACACCGTATATCCATATGACAATTTTTGGTTCCATGACCGAAGCCTTGGCAACGACGACATTGCGTTAAGTTTGCAATACAATTATGCCGTTTATAATGTTCCCAATGAATTTTAATGTGGGAAATGAAACGTACTTTTTCTAAAGTTTTCAAATTGTTTACATCACTTCGATTGAAGTGTATTAGGTAAAGTTCATGGGAAATTCCAGAGCGTGGTTTAGAAGTACCATTCGCTCTTTTTTTCATAAGTATTACTTGGGAAGGGGCAAAACCAAGCAATTCTTTTAGTTCATTTTTAATTTCATCAATACTTTGATCATTTGATAATCCTTTCAAGACAGCCTTGAAGGGTCTGTCTGATTTTATATCATATGAATAAAATTTATGAAGTTTCTCGGACAAATATCGAATAAGACGTTCGTAATCTTCCAATCCATCCACCAAGACTCGACATTATCCTCTTCGTCCGATTTGAAATGAGACTTTTACTTCCGGGAGAAAAGTAGAAAGCTCAGTACGGAATGCTTTGAAGTCGGAAATCATCACCGTCACTGGTGGCATAGATTGATGTTTCTTCCCAGAACGACAAGCGTCCATTTTGGGAATTTTTGAAGAATTTTCTTCTATGTCGCTACAATCGGATTCAGGAAGAATCTCGTAAATATTGTTAGACGGCATAGAATCAACGGAAGGGAAATCCGTCCGTTGTCTTTTATTTTTACATTCAGATTCTATAAGATCGTGAATGTTATTAGAAAAATGTTGAATAACGGATTGTGATTTATTCCGTATTGAATTATTTTTAGCCTTAGGCTTGTTGCCTTTCCGGTTGGACGCAGGCATTTTTGAAATTAATGAAATTTTAAATTAAATTAACTAGGCTAAATTAGTCTTCGATTAGACTCCTAGCTAGCCTTAAAAAAGGCTGATTAATTTCTTAGTCACTCTAATATCACTCTTTGTATCACTTAGTCACTCTAATATCACTCTTTGTATCACTTAGTCACTTAGTTAGTGATTCAGGTAGCCTTGAAAAAGACTGAAGCCTTGAATCAATGAAACTCTAGGTAGCCAGAAAAAAAATTCCAGGAGCCAAGAGCTATACGCGTGCGGTGCGAACGACTGTTCAACACCGACTGACGAAGCAGAGATGTCCATCTCCTCTGTGTGACGAAGAGCAAGTATGATTTCTCCCCTCGCACTGACAACATCTTCTCTTTGACACATATGTATACACCACTGTTATATAAAGTGGTGCCCGAATCATGAGAGCGAGTGTTTATTCTCTTTCAACTCTAGCACTGGATCACACAAAATTACTAGAGCAGAGCTCTGAAATTCTCTGAGGTGGATGAAGATATTTTCTCCGAAGTGTGCACGCCGGTGAGGACTCTGGTGTACGGTTCGCATAAAAGAAGCGTGAGGCACGCATATTCATCAAAAGCGCAATTTATCATTAAAATTTAGTTTATCTTAGCTGCGAAAAATATTGTCATAACAAGGCCATCGTTACCTTCTATGAATTTAAAAATTAAATCACAGAAGCGTTCGCTTACTAGCACGCACCAGTGGTCATTTGGGTGTATTTAGACGAGAGAGCGATTCATGCGAAGAGAATGTGTTTCACTTGCACCAGCTGCTTTAACCACAAGCATACACTCAAATTCTGTCTATTCGACACTGAAAAGAAGTGCTCTTTCCATTTTGTGTGATGTTCGCTTCTTGCATCTCCTGTGTAGACATAAATCTTACACCAGCGTGTATCACTCTGATGAAATGCCTGGCTCGAAGGAAAACATAGATTTTGTTTCCAAACTATGTTGAAAAAAAAAATCATATGTAAATGGTTGCCAGATTGTTCGAATTGATCGACGGGATTAAAAGACTTTCATAAAGAATGGATTCAAAATTTTGGATTTGATAGATTTTTCTGGATTGTCCATGAACTTTTTTCGAACTTTCAAGAATCGACAAGAATAGAGGAAAACATGACACTACGAGGAAATTTCAAACAGATTTATTGTAAAAACAACTGAAATTCGGAGGTGTAATTCTCGAGTTTTGGTGTATTTTGGCTGGTGTTTTTCGGTGTAGAAAGGAAATAGGACTGCTTGAATAACCGACTTTTGATGAATACTCGGAGACTCCTAGTGTTCTGTACCATTCGACTCGGCTCGGCGAATCGGAAAATGTCTGTAGGTGTGTGTATGTATGTGAGTGCACCTATCAAAAGACCTTACAGTTCAATTTTCCTTGGAGATGGCTGAACCGATTTCAACTAACTTAAGCTAGGTTGAAAGCTACTGTGGATCAAGTTTGATGATCAAATGGCGGTAACCGCACTTTTTTATCGACTCCACTACTACTATACTTGAATGCTACTATCTGGTTATTTGATAAGTTCTCAAACCTAATGGTGTTCAGGAAATGATGACTCTGCTCCAATCAATACTGAATCATTTTCTTCTTGGCACAGCACTCAGTCATTGTAGTTATCAAACTAAAGCAGTCAGCCTTGAAACCGAATTTGTACTCATCAGTCGACATTCGCCTTATTCAAATGATTTTGAACTAGTGATCTTTAGTGTATTCAAACACCGCATTCTCTCACTCCATGTTCACCAACTAAGATATGAAAGATTCAATAATACTTTCAGTGAAATCCAAAACGCGTAGATACGTCAAACTCAGAATCTGGGACGTAAAATTGCATAATTCTGGAAATTTTCCATTTTTCTGTAACGCATGGGAAAGAAAAATGCGATAAAGCTAACAGATCTGTGATATATCCAAAATGGTACCATAACGTATTTTGACAACAAAGTATTCTTCAAAGTTTAGTGTACCTGCTAAACTTGTGACTAAATATTAGGACGCCTTTTTGCTAACAACGCTTATCTACATGTTAGCTCAGCCAGCGGGATTATCACATTCTATTGTCTGGTGCATATCCAGAGCAGATTGTTTCTATGAAAGAAAACGATGGATGTACGCAAATAGCAAAGCTCGGATGCATTTAGGTTATCGCAAGTACAAAACTAAGGTGAATAAACTGAGCACAACGATTTGAGCCGTTGGAACAGTATAATGCATTGTGTTAATAATGATCTTAGAATAAAAATTTGGAAACAAAGCATATCAAAACGGATTCGAATATAAAAATTGAAATTTTAGAAACACTGCATTATTCGTTAAGTGCTAGTTCTTCTAATAATCAAATAACTATAATAAAAATGTTATATTGTGGTTTATAGCAGTTTATCATGAGATCGCATTCATTACATAGTTACTCTTGAACTAGAGAAATACCAGAAATTAATAACTCTAAAGATGGAAATACCACAGTCGATTTACTCAAATTTAGATGAAACTTTGCACACGGTTTTAGTTTGATAAATAATCTGTTTTGCCTGGGCGGAGAGACCAAATTATAGAGGCTTTAACATTAATGTCATTTGCCTCTTCGGGCCAGAAAAACTTTCTGACCCTATGTGCGGGGTTGGGAATCGAACCCAGGCGGGCGGCGTGAAAGGCATCGACTTACCCATCACGCTCAGAGCTGCTAAATGTCACTATCAACTAGCAACTTTGCACGACGAAGATTGGAAAGTTTGTGTCACTGGACTGCTGCCAACCAGGCTCTACCAATCATCATATATTGAGTATCTGAGAGCCGAACTGTCATAACTTAAATTTTCTTGATATTATACTCACCAGGACGCTCATTGATTGCCGATGCGATTGATATTATCTTCATTTCTCCTGTCACTGCTTGATTACGATGTGACTAAATATTAATCAAGCAGCATAAACATTGAATTAAATTCATTTACACCAATAAACTCCGAAGTCCGATGACTTTTTGCAAAGAACAATGAACTTTATCAATTTATATTTATGTTAGTAC
The DNA here is from genome assembly GCF_030247185.1 of Malaya genurostris. Classification (NCBI taxonomy): domain Eukaryota; kingdom Metazoa; phylum Arthropoda; class Insecta; order Diptera; family Culicidae; genus Malaya; species Malaya genurostris. Next base: position 217,659,477 of record NC_080571.1, on the reverse strand, counting down.
TCTCATGGAATTTTGTTACTTCAACAGGGAATAGGAGAATGAGAGAGAGAACAAAATTCGTCACCAGTCTTTGACTGAGTATACTTCTATTTGGTCATTGAACTATCGAGTATCTCATTTGACAGACACTTTGACCGTACTGATTACAGTTGACGATGATTTTATTCAGTCTGTCAAGGTCACTTGACATGACTGACAATTTGCAGCTCTGATCACGCTATACCCGTCCCCAAATTGCTGTAACTTAAAAACTATCAATTGTTTAGAAAAATGGTACCAAGGAAGAAGTTTACACTTAAAAAATGAATGCTTTTTCGAAAACTCGGGCATGAAAATTACGCAACAGTAACAGGTAATTGTACATTTTAGGTCTAATAAATTCTTCAGATATAATTGTTTTAGCTGAGCAATTCCAGGAATGAGTAGACGAAAAAGTGACAAAATCAGAATCGATCTGCTCCGATTTGGATGAAACTTTGCACATGGCTTCAGTATGGTAAACCATAAGTTTTGAACCGATGGAGAGATCAATCCGACTCACGACTGATTTTTAAAAAGGGCGTATGTATTTTTGCATTTCTCAAAAATTGCCTTTTTCATTTCGTTGTAACTCGGAAATTGTTATTTGTACAAAAATGGCGTTCAGGAAGAAGTTGTAAGGAATCGATTGGGCACTCTAAAAAAAATATACACTGAAAAAAAATTGATTTTTTTCTCAATTTCAAAATGAACCAAAAATATTAAATTAAAAAAACAGGGTTTCGATTTTTTTTGATAATTTTTATGTTAAAGCTCTTATTAAAACCTACAGATTGATGGCTATCCCATCCGTGCCTTTTGAAAAATGAAGAAGTTACAGCTAAAACAATTTACAGATATATTCGAAATTTCAAGTTCTCGTTTAAAGATAATCATTTAAACAGTAGAATATTATTCTACAGGTTAAAGGCAATAAATTTGTTCATGATATCCTTTCTTCTAAAAGTAGGTGTTCTTGAGATACTTGGATATTTAATTATAACACCATTATGTTGTGTGAACCAGAACTTCCAAGCAACTTGCAGTGTTTTGGTCTTAATGCTGCAAATGTACTAAATCCAAAATTTCTTTCAATGATGAATAAAGCAATCGTTTTTGTTTGCGTTCACATTTACCATTCATTTTGACTGTGACGTAATCTCTTGATCCCGGCATTACTCTGCTGACGTCATCGCTGTTGAAATATTTAAGCACCTCGTTTTCTATCGTTTCGTTCCTGCTGCGTCCCGTTTGTTTCTTGGCTTTTTTTCCGTCCGTTGATTCCCTTGCCTCCGACACAATGTATTTGTTCGCCTTGAATTGGGTGGCTATTTTCTACTTTGACCACGAGTTTGGCAAGACTGACAACAAACGCACTTTTTCATTCCTAGTGCAATCAGGCTTAGCAAATTGCTCTATCATTTTAGACTTCATCCAACTCTGCTGCTTTCGTTTTGAGTAATACTGAATCTTCTTCATCCGCCGGGAATACGAATATTTGCTTTTTTATACCTCTTGAAATATCCAAATATTTTTCTCGTGGATAATCAACATTCCGAGGTTTCTTCGTTGATGTCGGAGACACGTTGATTCCTACGATGCCCTTGTTGAAGAGTTCAATGTTGTGTGCTCTTGAATACTCCACCGCGACTGATGCTTCAGAAGATGCTGAGTTGATTGAAGCTGCTGAAGGTACTTCCTCTAAATCGTATCGCGAAGTGGATGGTTGTGGTTCCGTTGTTGACTGCCCTTCTATTTCTGACGTATGACTTTCCTTATAAGCCTGCCTACGACAGCGATCACAAATGCTTAACGTGGTATTCAATGTAACCTTGCACTTTTGAGCTTCTAATTTTCCATGTTAATTGGAAAAAAATTCCGGAACACACAAAACCAGAAAAAGGTTTAGAACACTTTGGGAAAACCATATTGTAGTATTGTAACTGTTTCGAAAGAGATTTGTTATAAACTGATATCTGTATGTGAAACAGGTAGAATTTAGGTAAGCAATTCGCCGGTACGTACGTTGGTTGTAAACAGTAGGATGGGATAGCCATTAATCTGTAGGTTTTAATAACAGCTTTAAAATAAAAATTATCAAAAAAATCGAAACCCTGATTTATTTTTAATTTAATTTTTTGGTTCATTTTGAAATTAATGAGAAAAACAATCAATTATTTTTCAGTGTATATTTTTTTAAAGTGCCCAATCGATTCCCTACAGCTTCTTCCTTAACGCCATTTTTGTACAATTAACGGTTTCCGAGTTACAACGATTTGAAAAATGCAATTTTTGTGAAATGCAAAAATACATACGCCCTTTTTAAAAATCAGTCGTGAGTCTCCATCGGTTCAAAACTTATGGTTCATCATACTGAAGCCATGTGCAAAGTTTCATCCAAATCGGAGAAGATCGAGTCTGATGATCTACTAAGCATTTCTGGAATTGCTTAGCTGTAACTTTTTCATTTTTAAATAGGCACTAATCGCATTATCGTCAAATGTTGGTTTTATTAACAAGTTTAAAATAAAATTACTAATAAAAATTGAAGAGACGGGACGACCATCAAAAAAGTTTGAAGATGCCGTATCGCAGGCAATATTGGATGAAGATGATACTTCTAGTTAAAAGCGAATGGCAGTAATGTTTAATGGTGCACAACAAACTATTTCTGACTGTTTGAAAGTTATGGGAAAAGTTCAAACGTCTGGTAAATGGGTGCCACATGAATTGAATGAAAGACAAATGGAAAACCGAAAAAAAACATTTGTGCACATACCAGTTTTGCATCCAATTGTGACTTTAAGAATTCTAAACGGAAAAAAATCATGGGTTAATCCAGGACAACCATCAACACCGACCAGATCGATTCGGCAAGAAGACGATGATCTGTGTTTGGTGGGTCAGAAAGATGAAGAGCATCATGAGCATTTAATAGCTGGTGATACTGTGAGTACTAATCGCTACAGACATCAAACAATTAATTGATCGAAAAATGACCAGAATGAACCAGAAGACACGGAAAAATAATTTTGACACACGACAACGCTCCTGCACACAAAACAAAACCGGTTCAGGATACAATAAAAGCTCTTGGCACCCGCCGTGTTTACCAAGTTTTGCTCCTTCCGACTACTAGCTGGTTACATCGATTGGTAACGCAATGGCTGAGCATCATTTCGATTCCTATGAAGAAGTCGAAAATTTGGGTGTTTGATTGCTGTGCTTTAAAAGACGAACATTTTTTTGACGTAGTATTCCTAAAATACCAGAAAGGTTCTAAAGATGTGTAGAAAACGATGCTCAATACTTTGAATAAAATTTGTTTATTTGCCCATTCAAAATTAGTTTTTTTAACAATTTTTATTCAGGCCAATTTGCGTATAGCTTTACGTGGCCGATTTACCCATGTTTTTGTTACAAAAAAATTATTTTTTTATTGTTGGATCTCGTTGTCACCCTTCTTCTAGGGGGAGAGGAGCTTCCATTTCCTTCTAGCGAAGATTGGAGGTCATTTTGTCCGTTGCTCGTATCATCCATTGCTACATCGTTGGAGTTGTGAGCGTTTCCTTGTTTTCATTGTTGATCGCCGTCTTGGGTTCATTTGCAGTTGCTGTAGATGCACTTTGTACATTGATTGCAGTTGATAGTTGGTTAGATGGTGAAGGTGTTTTTGAAACAGGAGCACTGCATTCACTAGTTTCCGTTGTTGAGCGGTTGTCCTTGTTTTTGTTTGTTTTGTTTGTTTTCGCAGTTTCAGTGCAAGGTTTGCCGTAGTGTGCAGGTTGTTCACAAAACTGACATGTAACCAATTGATTTTCATACGTAATCAACGTTTTACACGGATGTATCCCGTCTTGACCACAAATGATGTATGATGGAATTGCCTTACGTAGTTGCATACCACTAGCACGCCATTCCGGATACCCGGGAAAAAAATCCGCCATACTTCCCTTTCGATGGAAAGAACTTCACCATACTGCGACATACTTTCCCGAACATACCCATCGCTGGTCTGCGGGGGAAGGTCATGCACGCGTACTTCTATGGCATTGTCCACCATGTACACAGGGATTTTATATTTAACATTGTCATGATCAACACTGTGCATCCCGTTATTATACGAAGCAAATGCAATTGCATCTTTTTCACGTTTGAACATAATGTACACACAGTTAGACGCCTTGTTGAATTGAATCTCACTTACATCATTAACGTTTAGATGCATTCGTTCCTTAAGTGAGATTTCAATTTCGGTTGCTGCTGGTCTAACATTGCAGCGCTTGAAATCAATACAAATTTAATTTGGTCTTGTAGGCCAAATTCAGGCTTTGTTAAATCGTATTTGCCCATTTCGTACACTCTATTGTTCACTGCACTGTATTGTCTTTGTTTGTGTCGTCGCGAGTAAGAAATTTTCGACTGCGTAGGATGCGATGCGAGCACGAACTGATTCAAAATTAGTGTTTCATTTTCATCAAGAAATGCTGCCGATATTTCTGTATTCTTGGTATTTATTTTAGAGTGCTGAATCGATTTTTTGAAAACTACTCATTGGAAACCATTTTTGTGCAATCAGAGATACAATGAAAATACAAAAACAGCGGAATTGGCTTCCTAATTCGTGCAGAGCCGAAGGCTAGTCATACTGAAGATGTGTGCACTGTATCATTTCTAAATCGTAGTACTGGAAATACTCACTTTACATTTGTTACAAAAAAAAACTCAGCTGCGTTAGTGACAAATTATTAACAACATTTTGCTAAGTCGGGGAGAGTTCTTTGAGTTGTAATCAGTACAGGGTGCGTCATCTGGATGTGTCATATTCCAACATTGATTAACTCCGCCATTTTTAGCCGATTTTGACAGTTAAACACAAACATCATCTAGTGTCATTTTGGCTATGAGTCGATACAGACGAAAATAACGTGCTGAAATTGGAGCGCTTTACATTGAAAACGATTGTTCAATTGTGAAAACTGTACGTGTCTATCGCCCAAAAAATACAAATCAGACATTCGGCACCTGCAAACCAGACTTTTTCTGTGAGGTTATTTAAAAGTAAAGCTTATTCCAGCAAGCCGAAAAACATAAACGAACTCGAAGCTTATGTACAAGCTGATATGGCTGCGATAAAATCCAAAATGCTGGCCTATATTTGTCAAATTGACCCAAAAGAGTCAGGTTCTAAACAAGGTTTGAAATGAATGGCAAAAAATTTTGCGTTTATTTGTGAAAATCGGCTGAAAAATAGCGGGTTTTCCCAATGTTGAAACTGAATACATCCAGGATAGTGTGCAACAGTTTTGAGTACTAGAAATGTGCTGCAAAGTTTTTTTTAAATTAAAAGTAAAATGTAACGTCAAAATATACTTGTCGAACTATACAGCAAAAGTTTCGAAAAGTACTGTTAACGTAAACTCAAACATGACTCAGTTCATGAAAACGTTATCCGGCAGGAATTTACGCGAATAACTTAAATCTGAGGAAAACGTGGACAATCGTAAAATTACTTATTCCAACACGTAAAAATATATCAAAATGTGTGCATTTTCTATTGAATCAACTGTATAAATGTATTACTTTTTCGACACTCGAATATGTCCGTCTCAGAAGATGTTAATTTACATATTTTTTTTTTCTAAGTGTGTATCAGAAATTAAATTGTACAATATTAAAATGTCCACGAATGATGAATTACGCTTTATAATATTCAAAAAATGCAAAATTGTGTGATTAGATTAACTGGTCGTAAATTTACCGTAAATTAAAAAAAAGTGAGTGCATTCGTAAACAATGTCAGTAAGCAAATGTTGACAGAGATGAACACTTTTTTTCTAGCTCCATCAGACCTTCAAATCTTTGGCAAACTTTTCAACGTTTACCAGTGCGATCTCGGTATTTATTTGGGTGCATTCTGTGCAGTTGTGTAGGTCGTTTTGGCAAGCAATTGCTTAGCAGTTGGCACGACTGGCCCGTGTATGGAACCAGTCTTCAGGGTGAACTCTATTTCTTCGGTCGAAATCGAAACAGCAGTCGCGCGGTTGTGGAAAGCTGAAGTATTACGACACAAAGTGCAGTGGAGTGAGCGAGAGAAAGAGAGAGAGAGAGAGAGTGAGTAGCCCCGCGACTAGTGTAGAAGGACAAACCGATTTCAGTCGTTTAATTGCACAGCCAGAGCACAGCGTTTCGATTCGCTTGAAACAGTGCAGTGAGAGTGCTTGTGTTTGCAAAAAGTAACTGAAGATTCGCTATGAGTGATATAGTGAAATAGAGCAGTATTTTGTGCCACCAGACCCTCCCCAACTGATATTTTATTATTATTTACTCCTTCGCGAAACCTCACGGTTGCATGGCTTAGTAACTAGTTCAATGCCCTGATATGCCTAAATCTATCTTTACTTCTAATCAAAACAGATTAGCGTACAAAATTATCTTCATGGAGTATCAATAAGACATGAAAGTGATAAACAAATTGGTGTATTTATTGATAATCAAGAAAAAACTCGATAATTGTAGCTAAATTCTTCACATTCGACATCCCGGTAACATTTTCGGCTATTTATATTGATTGCTTCAATCAGATTCGAGCTTTTATGCCAACCTGATCTGGAAACACATTAGTCGTATATTAACGAAAATTCGTTTTTTCTTATCCTACCCCGTTTTACAATTTTTGGGGTAAAGTTATTTAGAATTCATGTGGTGGTAACTAGAGATAGTCGGGATTCGGGTATTTGAACCCCACGTGTTCGGTTAGAATTTTTTCCAGCTCTGGTCGAGTACGGTTACAAATGTTCCGTTTACGACAAACTTTTTCCGGTACCTGCAATCATTCAGTCATTGGCGCGGAAATACACCTTTACTTGCGAGCTCCCGTTTTAGTGGCCTTTTACGACATGGAACAGCAAATCAGTGGATCAATTCTTGGTTGAAATAATTTGGTGGACTTATACCATCGGGACAGGTGGAACGTAGTGTTATTCTTAGCCAGTGGAGAACCGCTACCGACACTACACGGCTATCAGGGCTGCTCAAAAAAAAAAAGTTGACATTGAAGATCAATTTCCATTGGTGGCCGACCAAGTGGTCGCAGTGACACAAAGCGATTGCAAGAGTCTGACACTCTGACTCTGGCTTGCTTTGATCAAATGTAATTTTCTCGCATTCGCTTCTTGACTTTGATAAGCTTGGGAATTGAAAGAATTAAAAATAGTTCTTGAATGCTTAAGTCTCAAATTTTTATTGCAGGAACACGTTTTACTAGGAAAATATTTTTTATAGCTTTCATCAAACTCACAGACAGATTGTATCGCTGCATAATGCATTCCCAAGCGAAACTTCACACTATAAAATAAATAATAATAATTCTGTGCAAGAAAAACTTGAATACAAGTGCACTTGTGCTAGCGCTATGTATACTTGCATACGTTTTGGCTACTATATAATTTCGTCGTATGCAAAACAAACACAAATTATGGCCAACAGTGTATTTTATTAGCTCGCGAGTCCGGTGTTTTCGAGCTTTTACACAAAAACTTGAAGGTTTGCGTCGTTACGCTCGTCCAAATCGATATAAAATTATCGATAATTGAGTAATATGAGGACTGATTGAACTGTTTTTATAGAAATTATCAGTCATTTCCACATCAATAGCTCGAGTAACTAAATATGGCTGATCGTTCTAGGTTTTCCATCTTTCCAAAAACTCACGAATATCAGGTTGAAAGAACTCATTTTCCGCATTTTCTTAACTAGTAAAGTGCTGCTCAGCAAGTGCGTGAGATATCAATGAAAAAATTATAGTCAGAAAAGGTCTAGTCTAAGGAATATGACGATTGGGACGTCAGTAGTGCTTAGTTTCGCCTGGTTTAAGAAGCTTATAATACAAGTAATCTGTTTAATCATACTAAATACACAGCAGGTTTTGCTGTTGATGTCGATGGTTGGCCAGGGTTAAGTATTAATTTTCAGCTCTTTGAATTCTTAAAATAAGCCGATCTCTTATCTTGCTTCACGATCCGGTGCAGAAAACGCTTAGCTTCATGCCGAGAAAGGAAAACTTCGCTCACCGTTTTTCACTTTTCCTGCTGTCAATCATTCAACTCATGAGGAACCAATTACCTCGTATTCTAAATATTTCCCATGACGTGTAGGCAATCGGAAACTAATGGTTGACATCTGCGCAATTTATTTTTCAGTTTGGGAATAGCCTTCATTCAACAATGCTTGCAATCTTCTATATTCATTTTTGGTATGACCTGTGCGTTTTACCTTACTCTATAGAAAAACTGAATTTCGAACGGAGCCTCGGAGATCCATAGTGTTATATACCATCGGAGATCGGCAAACAAACGTAGACTCGTTTGAAAGCTACTATTGGGCCATTGATCAAGTTCGAAGATCAAATGGCTGTAACTTCTAGTTCCGGAGATATAGTGGTATAAGTGACGTAACCGTCAAAACATTTTGTTTTTTCACCGCTTTTATCAGGAAAGCCTGAAGTGATTTTAACCAAACTTAGGCTCGGTTTGAAGCTACTTTTAGGCCATTGATCAAGTTCGAAGATCAACTGACTGTCACTTTTGTTTCCGGAGATATAAAGATATAAGTGACGTAACCGACCAAACGCGTTGTTTTATTACCGCTTGATTTTCTCAGAGATGACTGAACCGATTTTAACGAACTTAGGCTCATATGAAAGCTTAAATTGAGTCATTGATAAATGGTATAAGAGACGTAACCGATAAAACGCGTTGTTTTTTTACCGTTCAATTTTCTCAGAGATGGCTGAACCGATTTTGGAAAACTTGGATTCGGTTTGCAGCTATTGTTGAACCATTGATCAAGTTCGAAGATCGAATGGCTATCACTTCTGATTCCGGAGATATGGTGGCATAAGTGACATAACCGACAAAACGCGTTGTTTTTTACCACTTAATTTTCTCAGAGATGGCTGAACCAATTTTAATAGACTTAGGCTCGTTTAAAAGCTACTATTGAGCCATAGATCAAATTTGATGATTAAATGGCTGTGACTTCCGGTTCTGGATATATAATGGTATAAATGACGTAATCAACAAGATGCTGTATAATATTGCTTTGCTTAGTAGGTGTTTGCCTGTGAATGAAGCAAGTAACTCGCCCACCGAGTTTTTGTCTGGTTTACAATCCAGTTGTAAATGCGTTCGTTTGTTAGAATGTCGCTTTTGCGTTGTGTTGCGTGTCGGTGCAATTTTCTGCTGTCTGCTGCACACTGTGTTCTCTAGAGTATTTTAAATATCATTATTTTTACATTAGCTCAGCAGTAGCCTATAACTGCTATTATTGATCCAAACAATAATCATATAATCTAACTTAATGGCTAGAAACTGACATGGTTTGATCAAGTAAAATCCAGACTAAGTGTAGCAACAGCAATAAATCGTTGTACAGTACCAATTTTCTTCATTTCAATTATCATTTGCATCAAATTGTAACAATATTCGTTCATATATTAATAACAAAAAAAAACAAAATAGCGGAACTTTGCTGCGTATCCAGTGGTTCTTAGTACGCGAAAGCGAAATCAATACAAATGGACTGTTTCACGTGTTTTCTTCCTTTTATTGTTACCATAGTAATTATCGACACTTTCAGAAGATTATCGATGCTTTTTAACGAATGATCAATAAAGTTACAATATTATTGAGTTTACTGGTTCAAGGTTACTGATTCAGCATTTCTTGATCAAAATATATTGAATCTTCTTTTGAATCGATTCACTGTTTATAAAAATAATAAGTTTGTATGTTCTCTTTCTCTAAAATTATCATGATAAAATTAAATCGTTTCATTTTGTTTATATATTGAGGTTATTTGTATCCAAAATTGATCTTTGTGGAAAGGGTTAAAAATCAAACATTACGCAAAAAATTAACTCTCAATTTTATCGTTGGCAAACAATCTTATCGCTTAAGGGGCGGGTAGGGTCTAACACTTTTTAAAAACCATTTATTATTTTCTTTGTATTTGCTCATAGTAAAACATTTCAAGAATATTCTGTGAAATTTTCAAGCCTATCGGAGAAAAACTCGGCAAGTAAGAAAAAGTAAGAGCTCGGCACACAGGTCCAAGATTTCTGCTTCGATCGACTTAAAAACTTGACAAAACATTCTTGAAATGTTTCATTATAAAAGAATACAAAAGAAAAAATATGAATTTGTGAAAATGTTAGACCCTACGGGCTCCCTTGAGTAATAAATTGTTTCTATTGATTTTATAGACAAAAAACTTTGAACGCGTTTTTTTCGAGAGCAGGCTTTGAAAGCCGTGTCCATCGTCATTCAATAACTACTAAACCAATTTTTTTCAAATTTTGCACACACTTTCTACATATAAAAAACCAGACCCCAACGTTTCCTTTTTTTTGTTTATTACTTTGGGGAGGTTTTACAGCTACAAAATGGCGAATTTTTTCGTGAAAAATCGCAGTTTTCACTTTGAACAACCACCAAAAATTCAAAAAATTAAAAAAAAATCAAACCGAAACGTTGGGGTCTAGGAAAACATCTACTCTATCTATCTTGATTTGTTGACTTCTTATCAGTCGGCGCTGAGATACAATGGATACAGTAAATCATGATTTTTAAGAAGCGTACTAAAAAATACCTCTTCACCGACTTATTTCTCAATATTTTTCCACGAAAAAAATACAAAATGTTGTTCGAATGATGCTTTTTATCATGCAAAAAATTCGGAATTCTTTTTGTTGCACGATAACTCTGAAAAAAATTCTCAAAACTGATGATATTTTTCATCATTTAGACTTAATCCCTCAAACGATGTAATTCATAAAGACCTAAATTGGCAAATGATGGAAAATTTTATTTGTTATGACTTAATTTTAGATGAGCTTGAATTTTACTGGTTTCGACTGTAACTTGCATTCTGCTAGCAGGTGCGACTGTATGAATTTAAATGCACCTTTTACCAGTCAAGCAGATGTATGCTTCTGTGGCTCAGTCGATTAACGGACGCACTTGCGATCCAATGATTCTCGGTTCAAGTCGCGGCGGTTGCTATCAGTATTCTTTTTTTTTTATTTCAATGAATTTTATATCATGGACACAATTTAAATGTTCTTCCACGTGTTTTAGACACAATTTTAAATGTTCTTCCACGTGAATTTGCGTGAACTGCGACGCTCCATTTATGTGCATCTAATAAGATGTAAAATCACAGGGATTTTTTTAAGTGTGCAGAACGAGAATCCAATTCTAGAGTCCAGTTTTGAGATTCGGATTAAGAATCCATGACAAAGTTTTTTGACATTTCCACGTCCTGAATCCAAGCCAAGAATTGAGTTCTAGAATTTGGAACCGAATTTCAAAACTTGACTCTAAGCCAGAATTTTGAAACCGAAAACTGGAATTGATATCAGGATCTTGATTCTAGACCTGGTCTTTGAAATTAAATTTCAGAAATGAATTCTGGATTTGGATTTGGAATTTGAAACAGAACACTGCAAACTAAAATTGAGGTCCAGACCAGAATGCAGATCCAAAATTTACTCGATTCTTGTCTTGGATTCAGGATTCTGAAACTGAATTCCGAACCTCAAATTCTGGAACTTCATACCAGAATTCCGAATTCATCCAGAACCAGAATTACAATCCAAAAGTTGTATTTACTGTTCTTAAATGCATTCCAGACTTCAGGTCCAAAATTAGTTCCAGAATGCAGGTCTAAAACTCAGTTTCATAATTTTAGAAGTGAAGTAGTTTCTAAAGAATCTCTGAACTAAATTCCGGGTCTGGATTCTAGAACTGAATTTCGGAGCTGAATATCAGATCCGAATTTGAAAACTGACTTCTGGACCAGAGTTCTGTAACTAAAATTCATCTGCAGACCATAGCCCAGGTCTAGCGTTCAGTGCTAGGGTTCAGATTCAGTGTCGAATCAGAATTCAGGTCTCGAATTCAGTTCCAGAACACAGGTTCAGAGAATATCCTCTGAGTAAATTGAGCTTTTTTTTTTATCTATTTTGCGTATTTCATCCCGTTACTCCCGAACCGGAAGTCGAATCGCGATAAAATTCAACAGCAGGCTGTGGCACCAAGGGACTTTCCATTTCAATCTAAGTTTGTAAAAATCAGCCTCCGTAGGTGTTACATACACACATGCATTCAAAAACAGACATATAGCGTACTTAACGAACTGAATCGAATAATATACATATATCAGTCGGTAATTTGGGTCGTGGTTCAAAAGTCAGTTTTTACAATGATTGCATATCCTTTATATAAATATATGAGATCGCTAAAAACGTCATATCCAGAGAAACCGTTCAAATGTTTAATAAATACAAATGAACAGAGCTGATACATAATACATGGTACACTAAACCTGCGATTAAGAAAAAAAAAACCAAGTCATCTACTTGATGATTGCTTTCTGATGTACATTCGTCACTTTTACCATTATAGCGATCGAATGAAATCTCAATTGTTTACTATTTTCTTCTCTCACTCACACTAACAGGGTATGACAATCGATGACCGACCGCATGCTACTCTCTCATCGTGAGAGCTGGAAAAATATAACTTCGTGTTAACCTACTAGCGTAAGGTGATGGAAAACTGAGACAAAACTGTGAGCAAGAGAGAGCGCGCATGGAAAACTCGAAAAGTGAAACATTGCGTGTTTGAACGGAGCGCGTCTCATCGTTTCATCATTCATCACTCCTGCTGCTATCAGTGCAGTGCAGTACCGTCTCAGTGGGTGGGTGGCAGTCCAAAGTGTTTGTGTGGGTTTCCACCGGAGAGTCGAATCGAGCCGAGAGTATAAACCGTCGAGATTGTTGTGTACGTTTATTGACTCGGAAAATCGCAAGTAGTGAAGATGTTCGGAAATTTACCTCTGTGAAAATGCAGTCGTCTTCTATTCATGTGTGTTGCCACTGTTCAACGAACTGAAATCTTTGAAATTCTTTCCAAGGATAGTGCTGTGATAACACGGAAATTCCATTGTTTTGTGTATTCAACGGGCTTCGGTGATTCCAAGATTTTTTTTTCGTAACAGTGTTAAGTTTCCGTGATCACTTTTCACTTCTCCCGAAGAAATCGAATCGATTGTGTACGGTTGAAAAGTCATGCGAAAAACTGAGAGTTGTTGGCTGTTTTCTGTGTGAATCTAGTGTGCATTTGGTAACTGACTGACTGACGGACTGACCGATGACGGTGGCGAAAGAAAAATATCAATCGTTTCAAATTTCGATTGGGCTACTGTGAAAACCGGGTCGTCATATATTTTTTGCGTTTTCTTCGTCATCGCCGCACATCAGAGCGAGGTCAAATTGCCAGTCGGACAAAGAAAAGAAACACCGCACCACTGATCCATACATCCATACATCGCCGACAGATTAGATATCTTCATAGAATTTTTGTTCGATGGTGTTACAGTAAAAAACAAAAAAAAAACGACAGAGTGGCAAAATAAGAGTTAGCGGTAAATCTATTAGAAGGAGCTGAACGAAAATCCAAATAAAATGTAGCCAGAAGAAGTTGTTACATAAATTAGCCCAATGCTTAGTAATGTATAGTTTCAACAGAGCGTGAAGTGATTCGTGTGATAGCACATCGTGATAGTATTTGACGACCAAAAATTTGAAGATCCGGTTTTGCGATTTTGCCGTACCAGTTATTAAATTTGAGGATTACTGCTGATTAGGACGGGCTGGCTCCTGATAAAGGCGATAACAGGAATCAATAACAGTAAACCGTAAGTACCAATACTAAGTGTACTCAATATTTCGATTCCAAAGTGGCCGTAGAAAGAGACTACCAGTCAGGTAAAACATTCGGAGAAGTGTTCGTCCGATAGAACTAAAAAGAAATCTTTTTGATGTACTTTGCTGATAAAATATTTGTTTAATGATTTACATGTTTATTTTCACAATGACGCAGAACCATCGTCAACTTTATTCGATCTTTTTATCTATACTCGACGAAAACCCCAAAGAACAGTTAAGTGAATTTGTGAAGCGAGAATTTTAACGATTTCTCAGAGGCAGAACTCGAATCTGCAAAACTTCTTCAATGGGTTATATACCTTCCGGCTCGAGAAAAGAATCCCAATCGTTTGATTACTGTAGGAAGTAAGAAAATGATTTTATTTCAATGAATTAAAAATCGCAGCAGAATTTTTGTCGGTTTATGTAGAAAATTTTAGATTGTGATATCTAAAAACTAAAAAATCGATTAATTTCAAATTTGCAGGTGTTGTTCTTAATTTCTATAGATAGTTCGTGAACGAAGGATTTTTCCGAAAGAAATAATTAACAAATATTGATTTTTTTCGAAAGTATAGAATTGATATTCACAAAATCGTAACAAACATAATTTCTACTGAATAAGTTTCACATTTGATTTACAAAACAACTAATCATTTCGTGAACATGAATTATGAAACACATTCTCTGTATAAATGAATGATAATTCTAAATATTGTATTGATTTCGTCTATTTCTGGATAAAATATCGACAACGAACTACATTTTTGTGGTGAAACAAAATATTAGTAAACCTGAAATTTTCAAGCATTAAATGTGTTTTAATGGTCGTACATCGATTTTTGTAAAAATAAAAAGGTATTTTTCAATGAGAATCATTAAAATGGTGTTTAAAATACGCATAAGATAATTTTCTTACGAAATTTCAGATCATTTTGATTAAATTTATATTTTAAATAACCAGATAAATACAGAAAAGATTTTTTTTATATATTCTAAAATGGCATCGATCTGGGACGGGTGTAGCGTGAAGGGTTAGTCAAAGCCTGTCATGCAGCTCACCTGAGTTCGATTCCCAACCCCGCACATAGGGTCAGAAAGCTTTTCGCTTTTCGACTCAGCTCGAAGAACTGAGCAAGTGTGTGTGTGTGTGTATGTATGTAACAAAAATATGCACTCACTTTTATCGAAGACGGCTGAACCGATTTTCACAAACTAAGATTAAAATTAAATGTCTCATGGTCTCATAATCTGCTATTCAATTTCATCCCGATCCGACTTCTGGTTTCGGAGACATAGGATGATACGCACCAAAAAATGGAGAAAATACACACTCACTTTTTTCAGAGATGGCTGAACCGATTTTCACAAACTTAGATTCAAATAAGGGGACTAACAGTCCCATAGCCTGCTATTGAATTTTATTTGGATCAGACTTCTGGTTCCGGAGTTACATGGTAATATGTGAAAATAAGAGAAAAAGTGTCATTTTTGAAAATTAGAGAAAAAGTCTCATTTTTCTCGGAAACGGCTCAACCGATTTTTACAAACTAAGATTTAAATGAAAGGTCCTTAAAATATTTAGAATATTTTATCTGGATTCGACTTCCGGTTCCGGAACTTAGGCGTGATAAGTGGAAAATTACCACTTTTCATGTTCCGGAAGCACCGAAAGTGGTGAAGAAAAACTCCAAAAATCGAACTCATCTCGTTTTTCCTACGATGCTTGAACCGATTTTCACAAATCATGATTTGAATTGAAGCTCATATTATCTTTAAAATACTGTGAAATTTCATCCGGATCCGACTTCCGGTTCCGCAGTTACAGGGCGATGAGTGTCAAAGCTTTCAAATCGCCATGTAGATTGACAATATGGACAACACCGAAAGAAGAAGAAAACACAAAACGAACGATGCGTGCTTTGTTCTATTTCGTACACGCTATAAAGAAATCGAAACGGTTACGGATGTCTGCTACTGGTGTGGGATGTTGGTAAAAGACGGTGCTGCGGTTGATTAAAATTTCAGTTATTTTATGATAAGAGCGACCGAAAGAATAAACGAATGTCTTTGAATTAAAATTTATTTGAAAAAATATGCAATTTTTACAGCCAATAGTGCAGTAATACCGTGTCGGTGGTGTAATGATGTCAATAATAATAATAAAAGTAATCATCCTACTACATGTTTTATACTGCTGATTCATTCTGTTTAGCTTGACTTACATATGCAGAAGTAACAGAAACGCAGGTTCGTTTCGTTTGTTAGATTTTGTCTAATTGGTTTAATCGGAATACAGCATGAGATAATAAGTCTAGGTTTAACTAGGTTCAAAACTGTTCCAATTTGTAGGTACTATTTGTTGCTGGCAAACAAACCAACTTCGGCTATTTCGGTCATCTGAATCCGGTTTTGGAAGAATTGGAAATGGTGATTGAAAACTGCAAAAGGGTCTCACTCGCTTTGCTTTGGCCACATCGATTTTCACAAACTTATAGGTTCAAAGGAAAAACCATACTGTTTCATACGGAATTCCTAAATTGGTTGTAGATTCTACTTCCGGTTCTGGAACTGCAGGATAAACAGAATTTGTAGAGTTTGTTAGATTAGGTCCGAACAAACTTTCCTATTTCTATCCAATAATCAGTTGTTTTAGCGAATTCCACAGTAATATTTATGATATTATGAATAAAATGAGAAAGGGGGAGCGGGTCATCTCACCAAAAGCAATTTCGCCGAATGTCGTTTCGCCGAATGCCATTTCGCCGGCGGCGGCCTCTTGCATACAAACCTGTAACCGCCTCGTTTCCCCGGTCTACTGAAAGCTAGGTTTCTTTGCTTTAGTTAGGTCCGAACTAGCGGGAGCGAGGTCGGACAGCACACGATGTGGCGAAGCAGCATTAGATATTTTTTCCCTAAGTAAACGGAAAATACCACAGATATTTGCTTGGTAGATACACCTATGCAATTGCTTTGATGCTTAGTGACTAATAGTCAACAAGTTTCCTTGGGAAGTCCGTCCTGAGATTCATGAATCAATCTTTATTCTAGAGTACAAGAATCAATCTTCATTCAAGAAGTACAATTGTAGGTAAAACAAACGGGCGTTAACGTATTATCATTAATCTGTGTTTATTTGAAATCAATTCCAATTATAATATTAAGACAATTGCAGGAATCGGCGAAATGGCTTTCGGCGAAATGACATTCGGCGAAGTGACCCATTCGGCGAAATGATCCTTTCGGCGAAATGACTCAGCGAAACGACTTTCGGCGAAATGGCTTTCGGCGAAATGGCTTTCGGCGAAATGACCCTGATCCTGAGAAAGGCATCATTACACCACTAGGTGGATTAAAACAGGTTTTTGGGATGCATTTGTAGCTCTTGCAATGCTTCTGGCTGATCTTCACTTCAGATGCGGCCATTTTGCTTGTTGACGTATCCATTCTAGATACTAGTATCAACTAGAAATAAGCTTCGTTTTTCGAAAAAAAGGGGATTCATGATTAAATTATAGACCAAATGGAACAAGTTTGACAATGACACAATTCACGCGTGATCTGTCAAAAACAGTGTTGCCAAAAAGATAGCAACAAAAAAAATCACCCTTTACTATCTAAATAACAGGAAACTTGAATATGTGAATATTTCCGGAGAAAAATAATCGCAATAAGAAATGCTTTACGTTGTATAATTTATCGAACTAGTTAAAAGAAATTAAATTATGTTTGTGATACGCACTGTAAATATTGATTTTGTTTAGTCCATGTGCTGGAGTTGCACAAACAAGTTACTTAAGCGGTAATATATACCTACGAAAAAAGCCTTGATGAACTTAGCTTTTCGTTCAATATCTTTCAAAAGTGATGCCAGGTCTGTTCATTATTTTAGCAAAGAACAAACCATACACAAGTTTTCTGATTGCGAATAGTGAAAATTTTCAATTTCATCAGCATTTTTTCACAAGCGATAACGAAACGAGGTGCACATTTTTATAAAACTTCTAAATTCATCTAGTTAGCAGATCTTGTTAGTTAGTGGATATATAAATCTACTTTGGGACTACTAATCCCCGGTTTCCGCGTCCAGAAGCACCGATAATAGGGAAGAAAAGCTGCAAAACCGGAACTGACTTCGATTTCTCAGAATTAAACCGATTTTCACCAATCATGGTTCAAATTAAAGCCCTCCGTGTCTTAAAAGATACTGTGCAATTTCATCCAGATCCGACTTTTGGTTCCGAAATCGTAGGGCAATGAGTATCAAAACTTTCAAACTGTCATAAAAAATGATGCAAAATCGGTACGCATCGGTACGTACTGGTAAGGAAGAAGAAACATCGCCTAGCACACAGCGTGCTTAGTTCAATTTTGTATATCGATAAGGGATGCCACATTTAAATCTATATCAACTTGACATAACTGTTTACAAATTGAAATGGTAGTTTATACCTGAGAAAGTTTTTGATTTTAAGTTTGGAAAAAAAATCTTGACAGAATCTTCTAATGATGTTTTCAAAAATATAGGTAATATAAGAAAGACATTGTTACACCACTAGGTGGATTAAAACAGGTTTTTTACCTTGTGGAGAGTGTTATTTCGCTCACATATTTTACTTCAATAAGTGATTTATAGCTATTTCGGCACATATTGTGTCCGATGAAATTAGGTCAGCCATTAATTAGTTTCTAACAGTGATAAGTTGTACAGCCAATTTGAATATGTTTATAGATCTTTCTAAATATATCTAACGTAAATTACAATTCTAAAACAATGGTAGAACATCTTGAAACTTTAATAAGTTACATTTGCTACCTGAGATGTACACTACTTGCGATTATAAATGTTTTGATGAAGCCTTTCTCACAGTTTTTTTATAGTTACTTATACCCCTTGTAATACAACTAAACTAAACTAAATTGGATGTTATAATGAATCTCAAAATTGTAAAATCCATCGCGTTTTTGTTTCAAATCTAGTTACCGTAACAAAATGTGAAACTTGGGATAACTTGTTATACTAAGACAACCGAAGTTGCCTACGAGTATCAAATTGCAACATGTCAACTCTAATCTTATCTTTAAAACCCATACGAAATGCTCGATTAAAGTAGCAAAATATCTGAATAGGTCAGAAGCAATTAAGTGTACAGCATGAGTCATCACGGAGCTTGAACCCATTAGTTCACATTTCATTGCACTCAAATTACGGACTTCCGGCGTGGTTGGAACCAGCTAAAAGTGGTTACATCTACGTATATGTACTAAGTACGGTTGCGGAAATACTGTATTGCGGAAGAGCATCGAAATGTTTGAAGGGCAGTAACGGTATTTGCAGCAATTGGTGTGGCAACTCTTGGTCTAGGCTATTCATTTGCAACTTCTAGTGCGATGATATAAGTTTCACATCTACACCAAACAGATAATTAATTCTGCAACCAAAGTTATGACGTCATACAACGAAACAGAAATGTATAGAATACCCGTGTGTACACGTGCAAACCGAAACTCGAGAACCATGAAGGCGAAGACGCTCCCTTCGCCACCGGGCGAAATCGATTCCTCATGGTGGTTGTTTTGCGTTATAACAACCGTTCGATGGGTTGTCTTTGGTTACTGAAATCTACTGAACAAACTGTACCTTAAAATGGAAATATTAATAATCTCAATCACACGAATCATATAAATTCAAATTAACCCTTTCACGACCATAAGAAGTGCAGGGCGAAATATGTCAGTACAAGACAATATTTTAGCTATTGGAGATGTAAATTAAGAGAATATCACCAGGAAAACAAAGCAGGCTGCATAAGTTTCCTATAATTTCATGGGAAATATTTTTCCCTATGATTCTTAGAAATAAATAAAAGAAGAGTTGGGTTTATTATATCGTAATTAAATTTATTGCTTTAATTGCTTTAATTATCAGAATAGTAAAATAAATAGTAAGCTATGGCATTCTACGAAACGATTTCATGTACTTGTGGACGTTGCACATACCACATTTATTATAGGTTCTATTTTTTAGTGCAATAAAGTATGATAGTTATTTTTACTTATTCGTTCAGAAACACATTTATCGCTTTGGAAATAAATTTTCTTCAACATTCAGTAAAAAAACATCGATTTAATAGTAATTGAAGAATCTATAATGATTTTTATAGAAGGGAAACATATTTCCCTTAAGCGTTGAGCGGTTAACAAACGAGTTGGCTATTAAGATTTACACGAACATAACATAACCTCACCAAAATGAGCTGAATGAACTTGGCTTGATTTATCAATCGATGTTCGTCTAGTTCATTCTTAGTAGTCAAATTCGCGTAAAACTAATATCAAGTTGGCAATATTAGGTTTTACGCTAACAAGACATAACTTTTCAAAATGAGCTGGACAAACATGGTTTAAAACTTCAATCGGATGGAAATTAGGTTTCAAACAAACAGGACAAAACCTCACAGTCCATCAGAGGTTCATCTTTTGAATTTTAAAAATGGAAGTCGCCTCAAACTAAACAGATTTATACAAATCTCGCTCATTGATGCTGAAAACGCATACAGAGCAATCTTCTTAGTTATTATCACTGTAGAAGACGTTTTTAACAGGGACTTTTTCGTCATTTTTCAATTTTTAATTTGCAGTCGCAAAACAAAACAAACCACCGGCAGCTGTCGAAGATGAACTTGATTCATCGGCAGTTCATTTGTGTCGTTGTTCAAAAGGTGAGGAAAGCGCAAAAAATCAGCTTGTTTGGTGAAATTGTGTTGAGTTTGCGCAAAATTTTATGAAATTTTACAAAGTAACGTAACAAATGAATTCGTGATGAATGGAGTATTTGTGATTTGTCTACAATCAGATTTTGCACCTCACAAAAATGAACCAAATGAATCTATTTTGACAGCTATCAGTGTTTTGTTTATGTGTTCATTGCGTTCATTCTAATTTGAATACGCGTTAATAGATATGTAAACAAACCGCTGATAGCTGTCGAAAGATGAAGTTGATTCATCGGCATCGATTTTAACATAACTCAATAACAGTATTATACCCCATAAATTGACTCAACTACAATGTTAGATCCATGGACCAACCGTTTCTAATAAATAAATGAGTTTTATTTTGGATTTTTCGTACTGATACCTTTGGAATCGGAGGCATGGGAAACCTATTTGGCATTTGGAACTTCAGTCAGTCATCAATCGTCAAAACCTACAAATTGATGAAATCTGGTGTAAATTTTCACCAATTACTCTCCTGTTGTGTAGTGACTTAAATAGGATTTTTCATGCCGGTCCTACCCAAATTCTATGATTCTATAATTTCGGAACCAAAACTCAGATGCGCATGAAATTCAATAGTGGCCTAAAAGCGCCTTCCGTTTTCGGGCTAGGTTAAAAAGTCGGTCGGATGCAGTAGTCTTTCTATTGAAGAAAGAAAAAAAAAAATGGTGAAATCATGGAATTGCAAGAGCCGAACCATGATTTGAAGGCGATCGTTTTATAATTAATTCGGACTATTATTCAATACATCACATTTCAATATGAATTTCGATTTTCAGAAACATATTATTTGCATTTAGGAGATATCATTATAAAGTTTATTATTATTGAAGTTTTGAAAAGGTTTAGTATAAGAATGTTTAACTTTTTTTCCTACTGCATTTTTAAATTAAAGATATAAATAGATATCGAACAGAAATAGGAATAAGGCTAATCCCTAAACGACCAAACCTGAATCTGTCAGTAAAAGTTCGATACAAAACAAAACGTTCTCTGCATCTATCAGAAACTTAACGACTTATGATGAACTGCTAGGTAGCGTAACAGCACTACACAAACTGTTATGCACTGACAAGGTGAAGGCGGAAGGTAATGAAAATTATAACCGGTTATGTGCTTAAGGCAAAAAGGCTGATCCTGGAATGAGTATTGAAATTTTGAATATTGAAACTCAAATTTTGCATGAGTACTTTTTTCGAGGTGCTAAAACTTTTGAGCACTAGCGCTTTACGAAATTAGAGGTGATCCCAAAATATTGGCACCCTTATATATAAGAGCGGTAAAAATTAGCGTATTTTGTCGGCTCCGGAACCAAAAGTCACAGCCATTTGATCTTCAAACTTGATCAATGGCCTACAAATAGCTTTCAAACGAGCCTAAGCTTGTTGAAATCGGTTTAGCCATCTCCGTGAAACTTGCGCGATAAAAAAACAACAAGTTTTGTCGGTTACGTCGTTTATACCATCATATCTCCGGAACCAGAAGTCACAGCCATTTGATCAATGGCCCGACAGTAGCTTTCAAACGAGCATAAGTTTGTTAAAATCGGTTCAGCCATCTCTGACAAAATTGAGCGGTAAAAATATCTTCGAAAAGTCCACACACAGACATTTTCCGATCTCGTCGAACTGAGTCGAATGGTATATAAAACTATGGGTCTCCGAGGCTCCTTTCGAGAGTCAGTTTTTGCAGCAATTCTAATACCTTTCTATAGAGAAAGGTAAAATTTTTTTTTTGCTGGATCTTGTTGTATATTTTTTCCTTGGAGGAGGGGCGCTTTCGCTGTTATCTAACGAATGAAGGAGGAGCAGTGGTTCGCTGTTCACGCTCCCGTCCATTGGTTCGGCATCATTGTTATTGGCGGAACAATTGTTACTTATTTCACGAGCGTTGGGTAATTTGTTAACTGTAGCTGGTGTACTTTGTTCTATAGAGGATACTGATAGTTTCGTTGAGGGGGATGCTTCATTGTTGTTGGTGGCTGTCACAGATGTACTGGGGTTGCTTGGGGTTCGTGTGAAGGAAGCACCGTTGTTATTTGGTGTGGTTGTCTCCTTGTCCAGTTTATCACATGGCTTACCGTAGTGAACAGCTTTTTGGCAATATTGACATGTGGCCATCTGATTGTCATAGGTAACAAGTGATTTGCACGTATCCTGACCGAAAGTCACATAAGAAGGTATAAGCCTCTTCAAGCGCATGCATAACAAACGTACGCCATTTAGAATACCGGAGAAAAAGTTCTTCCACTTTTTCTTTTTCGATATAGAGAATCTCTATCTATTGGGACATAGTTTTGCGAGAATATAAGGATCGATGACGCTTGAGGGAAGATCATGCACACGTACTTCCTTTAGCACTATCTTTCATATATACTGGAATGTTGTACTTAATGTTTTCGTGCTCCACATAGTGCAGATTGTTATTATGTTATCAATCTTTTTTTAAAACTGGATGTAAACACTTTATTTGTCGTATTGCATTGAAGTAAATGCACACGTTTAATGTCAAGATGCATTTGCTCCCTAGGTATACCTTCAAGTTCTCGTATCGAAGGCCGAATTTTGCACTGCCTGAAGTCAACTATAATTGTATTCTTTCGTAGCGGTGGTAGCTTTTGTTCGTTTGGTTCACTCATTTCGAGGTCGTTCTATTGTTCACTACACAATACTGTACTTGGTTTCTTCCGTCGCGAACGTAAGCGGTTTTGTTTTATCGACTGACTTGGATGAGATGTGAAAGCGAACTGAATCGTGTTCATGTTTTCAATTGATTTTCTGGGTTTATTTTTTGGTAATTTTCGGTTTAAAATTCTTAATATATTCATGAAACACGCTTTTATATTGATATCTACATTTCTGTTCAATTTTATTTTTCTTATTGAAGTTAGATTTACTTGAAATTTAAGCGAAACGTTCATCATGTGTGGCGAAACAATCAAATAGCCTTTTATAAAGACTCAAAAAGCAGTTTCAGCATAAATTATTTGGTACAACATAGCGCCAAGAGAGAGTACTATATTTTTGGCGAGCAGGATTAAGTCTCACGAATAATGTATTTGAACATGGTTTCATTTTCTTTCTTTTGTGAGAAACTTTTCAGTCGGGTTAGCCCATAGGGAGCCCAGTTTAGCCCCGCGGTTCCTGAAATATGGGATTTTTGGTTGGTCACTTCAGCGCAACTTGGTGCAAAAAGTAATGCATATTGTTCCAAATCAAACATTTGGCATTGTAGCTGATGGTTGAAGCTACATAACGATAGAGATAACTTGGGTAAAAAACGGTAAAAAAATTTCAATTTCCAAAATGTGTTCAATTTAGCCCCGGTCTCCTCTAGTTGAAATAATTCTGACGTGGCACAACGTTTTGCCAATTCTTTCCGTCCCTCTTGTCACAATATTCACAACCCTCTCCCTCTCTTAGAGCGTGACATACCACATGTCCTGATATCGTGAATTGTTTTGACGCTGTAATACAAGCGTGACGTTCCTTTCCTTATAGTGTCAGGCATATTTATGTTATGATTCCGGGCAGCCATCTTTGCAGTATAAGTTCAGACGTTACGTTTTAGAAATTATTCCTTGGTTTTTTCACTTGTAATTCCATTTTCTCGTTTTTACGACAATAATTATCATTTCAAATACTATGTCTTCGAATATATTTTCTTCAAAATCATTTATCATAATTCATTTTAGACATTTATTCAATATTATAGTATAATTTTAAGGCACACTGCTTAAGCTCTAAGATGCCAAGGGTATTTACTAATCTTAATTACGACTAACTTAAAACTAGAAAAGTATCATTATGTAATGTAGCGGTAGCGGATTCTCGAGAAGCTATCGGTAGTGGCCGGTGAATTGAATATCGCATGAGGGTCTTCCATATGCCGTTGGCGAAGATCCATGTTGGCCGCATCCTTCGGTCCGTGTGGGTCCGCGGGAAACACCCCCAGGCTACGAAGGCCCGGCGGGTGGCCCGCATGCTGGTTTTCGACTGGGGCGGCCTTCCGTGGACGATGATGGTGATGTTACGGAAGAGAATGAAAAAAAAAATAAATATTGTGGAAACGGGGTAAAAAGGGGATGTGGGAACAAAATGTTTGAAAACGATAAAGATCTAATTAGTTGCCATCGAGATGGTGAAGAGACAGGGAAGGGGTAACGAAAAAGTTAGTGACAAAAAAAGATCTTGTTAGTTCCAATGAAGATGGTGGACAGGGACGGGGATCGAGAGAATCGGGCGGATGTTAGTGTCGAACCTGTAGGTGGAGTTTATACTTTCTGAGCGAGGGATAACACATTACACTTGTATATCAATGTGTTTAAGGTACTGGTATATGAGAAGCATATATAAACTATCCCGACTCGCCAACACATCCCGAACCGGAACCTCAGGCGGTCTACCTCGGGCCCTAAGGGATTCCAGTAGCTTCGACCTGGCGTCACGATACTCTACGCACGACCACACGACATGCTCGATGTCCTGATAACCGTCGCCACAGGTGCAGAGAACGCTCTCCGCAAGCCCAACACGCCGGAGATGTGCGTTGAAGGTGTAGTGATTTGACATGAGCCGCGACATAACACGAATGAAATCGCGACTCACGTTCATCCCCCTGAACCAAGGTTTCGTCGATACCCTAGGGATAATGGAATGTAGCCATCGTCCCAGTTCGCCATTGCTCCATGAAGTTTGCCAACTTTCGAGAGTTTTCTGACGAGAGATACTGAAAAATTCATTGAAGCAGATTGGTCTTTCATAAATATCACCTTCTAATGCGCCCACCTTAGCCAATGAGTCTGCCTTTTCATTGCCTGGAATGGAACAATGCGAAGGGACCCAGACTAACGATATTAAATAAGACCGTTCAGATAAAGTTCGCAAGTGTTCCCGTATTTTCCCCAGGAAATATGGGGGATACTTTCCTGGCTTCATTGCCCAGAGAGCTTCTATTGAGCTTAGACTGTCCGTGACAATGAAGTAATGGTCTTTGGGCAAGGTTTCAATGATCTCAAGGGTGTACTGAATAGCAGCTAATTCTGCGACGTAAACTGAAGCCGGATCATTGAGTTTGTGAGAAGCGGTGATGTTTTGATTGAAGATGCCGAAGCCTGTGGACCTGTTTATGTTTGAACCGTCAGTGTAAAACACCTTTTATTTTAGACATGTTTAGGAGGACGACGCTTAAGGGGAGCAACTATAGCGCATTGAGTAACCATATCTCAGGAACAACTCGATATTTTGACATAAAGTTTCCACTGTAGCAGTCTCTAATAGAAAATAATAACTACATAAAAATTGAAGATCCCCGTTTACAGGAGAATCTTGTCGTAATTCCATATCACAAAATAGTGTTTTCTAGAAAGGTTTTTCTTTATCATTATTCGTATATAATCTTATTTGCTGTCAATTCTGTAGCAGTCGGTAAATGAATAAACACATGCGATCATTGATTGTTGAAAAAATTTCTCTCCGAATCAAATAAAGTAACTTCCATTTACCGACTGGTTTTGGATTGTTGTCTTGTAATGAACGGCTTTCCTCAGTCAAAAAAGTGAGGCAGACGATTTGTTTTTAAATTTACCCGACGTTTCGGCCGTTTTTGATGGCCTTTTTTAAGAGAAAACTACGGAAGTGAAGTTTATTCAAGATTTAGTTGTTTGAGAAAACATATTTTTACAATAATAAATACATTTTGGGAACTCACTTAGTATCGTCGTCTTTGTCGATCTCGTTTATTGAAAACGGTAAGAAGTTTGTTGTAGTCTGTGTCTAAACTTTCGATTACTTTACATTACTTTACAGCGCAGTGTGAAAAAGTCTCTTTCTCTCATTGTTATGTGTTATAAGCCAGAAGCAATGGGAGCTGTCGTGATGGAAGTTAGTGATGCTATGCGTGACCGTTGTCTGCTCATTGTTAAAAGTTGGTAGCTGACATTTCTACTCTCCCTTTTTAAAACGTTCTATTTGCATCTACCAGCCTAATATTCCTAATCAACCACTAGCTTCTGGTTTTAGTCCAAGGCGTCGTAATGACATTGTGTTTCAGTGCAATTGGCTCATAAATTATATAATTATGAATGTTGAGATCAACTTTATATCTGCTTAAGGAAGTTCAAGTAGAACTGAAAAGTGCCGAATCTAGTATCTAGTTATTTCCAAAAGTCTGGATCCATTAGTCAAAGTCGCATCGTTTCACAGTACTCATGCCAGTGGCAAGCACGTAGAGCCGTCATGATCGAAACTAAACCAGGGTGGGATTGTGCCAGTTTTCCGAGCTATATGTTAATTGCTTCACCACTTCGTAGGTGTCCACCCATTGGCGGATGGGCTCGGCGTACCTGCAAAACACCACAATTACCAAGTTTACTCGGAGCCACCTTCAGATTTTCATTTGATTTCGCATCTTCGAGGCCGTGTGCATCGTTTCCCGTCTTGTTCCTCAGCGAGATGACAAATTCGCGTACTCGTTAGTGTTAGCGAGCAGACAAAAAAAATTATACCATTGGTAATGACATTCCTTTCTCTTAAATAAGAAATTTCCGTGGCCCAACGTAGATTCAACATAAGTATTCTAGAAATCAAACAAAAATGTATCACAAACAAACAGAAAAAGATTGTGGTAGGTCGAGACAAGGTCATCGAATGCCTGCCCAGCGGTGGTATTACCAAACACATCTTTGAAATCTGAAGCGTACCTTGTAAGGGAGCTTGAAAAGGAGCAGCTTTGTGTCTTGGTGAATAAGATGGCATTGCGCTGGCGATAGAGTTGTGCAAGAACAGTATAGAATGAGTGGGGGAAAACCACACATAGTGCATATTTTTTCTAGTATAATATTTCTGAGGTTCAACCATTTGTAATATTCCGCGTCGGTTAAGCGGTTGCTCAAGCGAGGAGCTGACTTAGAATGACGTGCGTTGGGCGGATTTTCTGAAGAGTGTCCATATATGTACTAGAGTTCAAACAGTTCGAAATCCGACTTATCATTTCCCGTTACACAAAGAATTTTTAACTTCTTTCAACGGAAATCCGGCCGTCTTGTTCCTTGCATTGTCGTTGAATGCTAAAAGGACCTAACCAAACTTGAATAATGCAATCTTTCGCTCGGTCGTGTTGTTGCATAAAACGCGGAAATAATTCAAAACTCGAGTAGTCATTGAAATATTTGCCGGATTTAACGCTCCGGAAAATGTCACCCTGCTTCAACAGTGGAAATGTGTGCGCAGCCCTCTAATTTGAGCGCTCGTTTGTCGTTTATTTATTATTCTTTTCCCATAGAATAAACATTAAACTGCGGAAATCTTGAAAGCGGCCAAACTCGAACGTTTCAAGTGCTCTTCCAGGCGCATGCCATCCGTGTCACTATTGCGGAAGAATACTCCACCGGCCGGTTGTGAAATCATTCTCAAGTGTCTTCTATTGGATTCCGTTCAGGAGCGGGGTTGTGTATATTCCTTGGAAATGATTATGCCATCAAACCGTCAGCCGACCGTGCACGTGTTTTTAGTGTCGTGTGAAATCAATGAGCGATGAAAATTATACGAGCATAGGTGGCTCGACGTAATTGCAATAGTTTATCTGACGGAGTTTAGATAAACTGAACGTGACTAATTGTATTCTCTTTATCACGACAGTGAAGTTAGAGGGGAGTTGAGCACCAGCAAACCTGATAGGAGTAGGTTTGTTTGAACACAATTCAGTTAGGGAGTGATTGAGTCGCTCATTCCTCCAGTTTTTGAAGGTGGAAGCATAGTTGAACACATTGATTGGTAGACTCAATCATCACTAGAAACGTAGTTTGTATGCACATTTCTACTATTGTAAAAGAATGTCTGGCGATAGCTTGAAAATATAATTCAGGGGATCGTGTTAAAAGTTACTATTTTACGCTAATCGTTTGAATGAATTCTGCATGCTTAATTTGTTAAAATTCAAATTAGGTATGCCTTCGGCTCATTGGTGCTTTAGCGTAGAACTTTGCCTTCGGCGTGATTTAAGCTGAACTACTATATGGCACTGACAGTGCAATTTGAACTGCTAAAATACTGACGCGCCGAAGGCGGACCGTGAAAAATTTTTAAAATAAAAATGTGCTCTCTGCAAAAACCGGTTTCTCTGTCACCCAAAAAATAACCCTAAATATTATTTGAATTTGCCTATAGGTATGAAATTCGTATTCACCGTATAACTAGGTGCTAATTATTACTGTGTCATCCATAAATAGTGTATAATTGAAATCACTGGCAGACCAGAAGCCTTAAATATAGAATAAAAATTAAAAAGAATATGATGGGTTTCCATCGTACACAGCGATGATTGTATCGCTGTCCGGAACTACTTGTACCCTTGGCCGAATAGCCACACGCTACAAATCTAGACACTCAAGCTCTGGTTCGGGTAAATCTTCCATTCCGGTGATAAAACTAGCTACACTGACTGACCACAAGTCACAAAAAACCTGTTTTTATCCACCTAGCGGTGATCATGACCTTTCTCATATTACTCATATTCCCAACATAGAATATTTTTGCTAACATATACTGCCTGCACAAAAAAAGAATTACATAGTTTATTCAAAGGATTTTGTTCATATCTGCATCGTTTTTGTATAGAAACATGCTGTTTAAATTACCAGTGTAAACCATATTCCGGAATTGAAAATCTGATCATGAGTTCTATGAGTTCGTTGGACCTTTCATTTGAATCTTAGTTTGAAAAACTCGATTCTGTATCCTGAATCAAACAGAGTCAAACATTTCAAAGATCGTATAAATAATACAGATTGCTTCCAAAGCCCTATTTTGTGGCAATCGTATCCAAACCTTTAGTTTGCAAAATCTGCCAACCTAGCCAACGACCTAGCAAACATCGGAATATCATTCTTAGTACCGTCTACCTATATAAAAAAACTAATACAATTAGTATTTATTTATTATTATTTATAGACGAACATTCCATAAGAAATATTCTTTTCTATCCTGATGTTTTGCTGTGTGTAAATTGCTGGGGCAATTCTTCGGCACAATTGTGCTGATCGCTCCTTTCCAAAAGCGTGAGATCTTCGGTGTTTTTCTTCCGTATGTCTTACTCCGACAACCGTTGCACAGAATGTTCATCTTTTATACCGATATAGTTCTACAGTAGCAGACATTTTGTTCTCTTCCTTCGAACGTGTTCTGATTGGCTGATGCTGACATGGGTCAAATCAGACAGGTTTAAGGTTAAGTTAAAAAAATTCGAATTTATTGCTAGCTAGATTATATAAATCATTCTACAAATCACTGAGCTACGAGCTTTCAAAATTATGACTGAAAGTCTAACGCGGAAATGAAATGTCGCTTACAACATAAAAACCGTCGGCTCGGGTACGAGAAATGCAAACACGCGTTATGAGTTTTCCTCTTTGTTACTCGTTGATACCAAACATTTCAAATACTTTAATTTTGAATTATTTGTGATTATGTTATACAATTGAAAATGTTACCATAAAATGATGATTATATTTCCAGTGGCTTGTAGAAAAAATGATGTTTATACGTTATATACAACAAGAGGTATTCACGATCAAATACTTAATACTCTCTCAGAGGGTAAATCTTGATAAGGCCCCCCATGATAATTTTTCATTTTATTTACATATTTTACCCTGTTGCACCCGAGCCGAATGTTGGATCTAAAAATAATTCAATGCCAGCTATGGGACCAAGAGACTTTTCGTTCGAATCTACGATTATGAAAATCGGTTCAACCGTTTCTAAGAAATTGGAGTGTTTTACGGTTTGGAGTAGACGATAACTTTTTTTTATACTTTTTACAGTTTCCAAATCTGAAACGAAGATCCGGTATACCCACAATCAATGTATTTGGTCATCAACTAAACAAAACTGTCCGATTTAAGAATTATACGGCTATTTGAATGTGTTTGATTGAATTTTATCTATAGCATTTATAAAAACACGCCTCTGAAAATGGAATGAATGAAATTTTCATACCTATCTGTCTGTAATTCCGGAACCGGAAGTCGTATCCGGATGAAATTTGGTAAGGTTATATGGGGTTATAAGACCTTTCATTTGAACCCACGCTACGAAAATTGGATGAGGGCTCTATGAAAAAAATCGATTGCACGTTTTTAGTTCATTTTGCACATTTTATCCTGCAACTCCCGAACGGCAAGTCGGATCCAGATGAAATTTAATAGAAACTTATAGGGCTATAGGGCCTTTAATTTGAATCTTAGTTGAAGAAAATTGGTTGAGCGGTCTCTGAGATAATCGAGTGCACTTTTTCTTATTTTTTTGCACATTCTACCCCGGTACTCCCGAACCGGAAATCCGATTCGGGTAAAATTCAATTGCAACCTATGGGACCAAGATATCTTTTATTAGTTTGTGAAAATCGGGTCAGCCATTTCCAAGAAAATCGAGTTCACAGCTTCTAAGACCATTTTCCAAAATTATAATTAATTTTCAAGAGGAGAATTCAACGTAAGACTATAATTAAAAGAAAAGAAATCATCTTTTGCGAAAATTAGCTACTATAATCAGAGCCGCCGAGAGCAAATTCGGGCCGAGCAAGATTATATCATCGTATCAAGAGATTTACATTATTTTAACAAAATTCGCTAGATAAGTTTGTTTCGATTTATGATTTTTTTGTTATGAAGAATGAAAACATAATTTTGAATCTTCAAATTTCCGGGCCCCCTGAAAAAATTCGGGCCCGGGGGGATTCATCCCTTTCCTCCTCCCGTCATGGTGGCACTTACTATTATAATGTTAGTAATATAGATGAATCTGCTTTAATGAAACTGCGGTATGTTGAACAAATAACAGCAGAATACTTGATATATTTGGTCATCTAATTACTAGTGACCGATAGAATATTTTTAATAGAGGAGACCGGGGCTAGTTGGCCGAAGGGACAGGTTGGCCGAGTGTCTTTTTTGAACAAGGTATCATACGCAGAGGTGACACTGTAGTGATTTTAGAGGGGTATTAGATACCGACCTAATTTCAGGTAAGTTTGTGTTGTCGTTTGTACGGTAGGACGTTTGTTCTGTTTCGCTGGAGAGTAAATTTCATTTTATAAAGTGATACTTATGTGTTACGCGAATCAATTGGTATTCAAAACCCTACAAAATGGTATAACGGTTTCTATTGTAACTTTACTTTTGTTTTAGTAAATCATGAATATTCTCTAGGGTAGGTTGCCCGAATTTTATGCGGGGTTTGTTAGCCGAGTTGTATATTAACGTCGAGCAATGTGCTTTTTGATATTCGTGGAATGTCAACCTGTTTTTCTACAAAATTTGATTTTGTACTAATATTGATGACTATAAAAAAAATATACATGATAAATAATTGATAAAAATAAAATAAAATGATTAACAAAAAGAAATAAGAGATAAGATTCATTGGAAGTGGGAAATTTTCAATAAAAGCGATGATTTCTTTGCCAAATATCAAATGTCAAATGCCATCAAAAGAATTTAAAGTTCCTGATAGGATTTGTCACAGATCAACTCAACCCCGAATGGAGCTCGTCTATCAGCCTAGAATCTGCTGCAGATATATCTCTGAAGATGTTCGACTCATTCCTAAGCTTGAGTGACCACCCCTGGCTGCTACTCCGTTACTGATCGAGAAAATTGTACAGAGAATTCCTAGATGATCAGACCTGGGAGTGACAAATTATCCTTCCATGTACTAATCGACTAAGAAATGCGAAGGGATGTTAGTCCAACACTTGTTACTAGAGACCATATATATTACTGCGCATAAATTTCAGTAACGGATGCACCACAAAACTCACAGACTTCCCGAGTAAACTTTTCAACAATACCCGATTCTGAAGTCCCGAGAAGTCTTGATTCACAGTTCTTACCCGTGGAAACTTAAGGAAAATTTTTAAATACTATAGGGACCGTGCACGATAACAAGAAGCGCGATTAGTAACTAATAGGCGAAAAAACTCTACCATAGCTTTACACTGTTACCATATGTTCACGGTGAATAAAATAGTCAAAAACCTGTTTTAATACAACATAGTGGTGCAATGATCCTTTTCTCACATCAATCATATTCTCATATATAATACTGTGATATACTATTAAAAATATGTCTCTCCGATTCTTAAAACAAACCAAAGAGATTGTTTGTACATTAACTAGTATAACCTACAGAATGAAACAGTTCTCTGATCTCGATGAAAAAACGAAGTGAGTTCCACTATTGTAGGTATTTCGGGCACTAGAACCCGAGAACGTATAATCGAAGTTGGTTCGTATGGCCATCAACTAACATGATTTTAATTGCAACCGAAAAATATGCATAATTTTCGGTAGCAGCATAAGATCATTCATTGAAACCTAAGATTAGGAATACCGGACTAAGTGTAAAAGTAAGTGAGATCCTTTTTTGAGTGTATGACTATTATCTGCCGTCGTTATTCGAAAACCGGGAATACTTTCGAGTCCAATTTAGAAAACTTTTTACTTTTTTCGTTTCGACTCTTCAAGTGACGGTACACAATTTTTAACACACTTTGCCCTATCATTCCGGAACCGAAGGTCGGATCCTGATGAAATTCAAGAATTCCGTGTGGAACCATGAGACCTTCCATTTGAATCTAAGTTGGTCAACATCGATTGAGTCATTTTCGAGAAACACACACACTCACAACACACAGATAGATTGCTCAGCTGAGTGGAATGTCATATGACACTCGGCCAATTTTTACTAGTCAATTTTCAAGTGATTGTATAACCTTTCTATATGAGAAAGGCAAAACAGCTCAGCGTTTCAATAAAATGATTATTTGTTGTTAGCTTCGTGACTCGTAATTTCAATATACGTCAAACTGGCTACTCGTGAGATTGCTAGCATTTTCGCGATTACAATTTATTTTCTTCCTCCATTCTAAGAGTATGGGCCATCCTGCGAATTATTTGAACTTCTAGTTAAAACTTGACAGTCGGGCAGTTATTTTTATCGAGTAGTTAAATTTATCTAAAACTGTGGCCCATTTCAAAGTTTGACGGATGGAAAGTTATTTGGGTCTATTTTACTCTGAAAATAAAGTAATAGTAAGTGGTGTAATAATTGCAATTCAGCTAAAGTAAGAATAACTTCGAGATAAACTTACTTCATTTAAAAAATATTTAAACTTTTTATTGGGGTATTTTCTTTGAGTGAAAGTATAAAAAGAAATTACACAGAAGCAATTTTTACTAAAGGTCTGAAATTAGAATGTTTTAGCAAGATATTTTTCAGTGTTTCCGGTCAAGTCGATTAAAAAATCATTTAATGTACTGAGAATATCGTTTGAGTGAATATGACTAATATTATACACAAATCCAACTGCAATGACAGAAAGTGAGGTGGCCGTCTTTAGACACAGAATGAATAATTTGATTCAAAATTTAATAGTCAGTCAATGTTGAACAATCGTTCGCACCACACGCGAATAGTTCCATAGGGTCCGGAAAAAACTCCGCAGAGAAAATATGCTAGAAAGTATTTTCAAACTCAGTTTACAAGTTTTGCTATGGTAGCATTATTTTTTCCACTCGTCGCCTCGTGCGCTGTAGTCGCCGGGCTACTAAACCACGCCCTCGTGCACGGTCCCTATAGCGTAACGAATACAAATTTGCCTATTTTTTTCTAAATGAAGTTGCCTGCTACAAAATAAACGAGTGAATAGGATTTAGGCAAAACATTCATTTTTAGGTCGACAGATTTCATGTTCGTCTTGATTGTTTAATATTTTCACTTTATTATTTACCGCGAAAAATGGTATTGTATCGCGATATTGATTGATCTGGGCAGCCGGCCACCGAAAAAATATTAAGAATTTATCAAACAAACAAGTATGTTCCTACCAATTAATCAATATACCGATCTATGTTTTCTCTGTTATTAACATTGTAATATAAACGAATCTTCACAATAGTTGATTTAACACATGGATCTATAAGTCCCGAGACTAACAATGGAAACAACATTTTTTTTTGCAAATTTTTTTTTTATTCATCAAAATAATCACCTTTTAGGGTGATACAATGGATCCAACGTTTTTCCAATTTTTCAATACCATGTTCATAAAAAAATTTATCTTTCGCTTCAAAATAAGCTTCAGTTTCAGCGATGACCACCTCATTTGAGCCAAATCTTTTTCCCTGGTGCATTTTTTTAAGATCAGCAAAGAGCCAGTAGTTACTGGGGCTAAATCTGGCGAGTATGGGGGGTGAGGAAGCAGATCAAAGCCCAATTCGTTCAATTTCGCCATTGTTTTCATCGATTTGAGGCAGGGTGCATTGCAGCAATCGCGGCACCCACTTGGAAAAAACCTTCATGCTCAATTTTTCATGAAGGATAGTTAATACACTTCCATATGATATCTGTGTCATCTCAGCAATCTCACGGAGCTTCACTTTACGATCGTTCATTATAATTTTTGTCACTTCACTGACATTTTCCGGTGTAACGGCTTCTACAGGTCTACCCGAGCGTTCGCGTCATTTGTGTCGGTACGACCACGTTTAAACTCGGCGAACCACCGACAAATCGTTGCTTTTGATGGACAAGAGTCCGGATAACATTTTTCAATCCATTGTTTCGCTTGCACGGTGTTTTTACCCATTAAAAAAAACAATGTTTTATCAAAACACGAAACTCGTTTTTTTTCATTTTTTAAACAAACTACAAAACAACTCTACTCCAACCTCGATAACTCAGCTGTTTCTGGTCGGATCGACTTATTTTGACCCGTTTCAAGCAAAGGTTAGTACTCTAGAAAGACGTGGTTACTGGTTTACTACGAGCGCCATTTCTGCTTTAGTCTTGGGACTTATTGATCCATGTGTTATATGATTCAATTTATAATCTAGAAAGACAAACAATAACATGGAAGAAGGAAAAAGTACCAATGATAAAACATCATAATGGCGAAAAATGATTAGAAAATATGTGAAACGTTGAACCTCCTGCAATTGTCACCTTTCACGACATGGAATCCAGTAGATCTATTCCGCCGGATTTCACACGTTATCTAGGCTGGTTCTGTCCGGAGCAAGATGAAAGGTACTATCAATCTCCTAAAGGTCCCAAGCCGCTGATGTTCGACCTCTCCCTAAGGGGAGTGTTCGAACTGATTCGAAGGAGCGTCAAGGTTGTAAATTCGGATTGATCCCAATTTTGACCGAGGATTGAGGAAATAGCCAAATTCAGCGCGTATGCTAGTGGGGGACAAGATAGAAGCGAAAAGTGTAAACATTTTATTGATACTACCGACATTAAATCTAAAATATTAAAAAAAGGTACAAAACTTAAAAGTAAAGAGTAGAGTAAATTTACGAACCTGGTGAACTATATATTTTTTCAATATTTAACATTTTCCATTGCTATATTTGAAGTGTTTCAAGTATTCTATCCAAATCGGTCAACCTGCTCCAGCC
Organism: Malaya genurostris; assembly: GCF_030247185.1. Classification (NCBI taxonomy): domain Eukaryota; kingdom Metazoa; phylum Arthropoda; class Insecta; order Diptera; family Culicidae; genus Malaya; species Malaya genurostris. The sequence continues at coordinate 217,623,449 of NC_080571.1, read as the reverse complement.
CTGGGGGTGGTTGACCGATTTTTATTTCCGCATTTGAGTGTTAACTTTTTTTCTTGATTTTCCTTCTGGAATGAAAAACTGTGCTAAGTGCTCAAAAATTGTATCGCCTTGGCAGCCATTTATCAGAAAGTCTAACCAGAATGAGTAATGACATTCCGAAAGCAAAACTCGGCTAACTAATCCCGGTCTCCCCTAAGGTTGTGTGTCACATTTCAAATAATTATCAGATAAATCAATGAATAAGAATGAAATGAATTTTTCCCGAGAAACAGTAAAATAATTTTTTGTTTATTTCTTAAGACATTTTACATAAGTTTTTCATCGTCGTAGCATTCATTTTACATTTAAATTTTACCCTGATATAAATCCATCATAGTCATACTGTTTTATACTGTTTTTGTGGAGCGATTGTTAATAATATCATTGTAAGCTACTGATTCAATTTTAATCAATACTTGTATCAAACACCTACCACTCATACTCGTTTGAATTTAAAGCCACTTTAGCAACAGCTTTATGCAAAGCCGCTACGAACTCGCTAACAATTGTTGTTTGCTGGTTACTCATTCCTAGGATGAGATATATCTTTGCATCTGGTGAATCGTTCCCATAGCTCAAACCATTCCCATTTTACGCATCTCGAGCACTATCTATAGTATGCAGAGTTGCACAGATCCTAGCTTGTGCACAGTGTATTATCACGTAATGCGCTAATCATTGTCGTTATGCAATGGAGGCAGCATGCTTCACGGGTGGAATATTAATTGCTCTTCAATTGAGTTATCCTTTCTATCTGTGAATGTCGAGACTGCACTCGTCGGCAACGGTTGTACAAACGCGCGACGGTTTATTACGCCTAGATGCACGTGTACCGCACGGGTCAGAACGGAACCACCGAAGAGATTATCAGTCGAAAGTTTTTCCCTTCCCAATCGATCGTGTCGCTCGCGGTTAGTGACTGCACCCCATTGTGGGAGACTCACTATGGGAAAGTGCCATATGAACGCTTTCCTTCGTGTCCCACGAAGGAACGCGGGAGAAGGAATATCATAGTCTGGTGGTAAGTCGAAAGGATAACCAGGTCAAATGGTTGGTGGAAATCTCGAGAGTGCAGCAGAACCGGAGGGGAGAAAGTTCCGTTGCTTTTTGTTTCATGGATTATGCAATTGGTCGTTGCTCGCTCGGAATTAACTGGGAAAAGGATTGGCCACTGGAAAGTGCACTCCGTTGGTTCTGAATGCAAATTTTGAAACGTGACCTTTAGCCGCGTATTTTGCATTTTCAGAAAAACTTTTCACTGGTTATTTTACTGTCGAAGCGTACGTGTACCGTGGCAGTGATGTGATACATCGTTGGGAGTTTTCTAGTTTGAGCCATAAATTATATTAAATTTTAATTTTAACTCTTTTCGCCTAGAATAATAATCTGTTTTCAACCGTAATGAATCAATATAGAATTGTAATGTATGTAATTGGAAAATGTTTATTATGAATTGATAATTTTTACAGCACTTCTTCACTAATAGCTAGTATTGGTAGCCTTGCTTTACTGTTTAAAAAAGTCTACACAGCAGTAGGAACTAGAAAAAAATTGTTTCAATCTGAAATCACCACTTACTTACGTTTCCGTAAGCGCATTATAAACAAATATACAAAGGAACCGATTGGAGTGCATTGGTTTTCGGTTTCCTCAACCACAGGTCGGAAGTTCTTGCTGCACTTATCTCTGTCTCTGTTGCCGTCAGGTTTTTCGATAAGATAAGTAAGCTGCTTACCAGTAACGGTATTTGAACTTCAAACAACAGAAAGTTCAGTGCACTAGTTAGATATCAACTTTCCGCAGAGCTGTCGTTGCATGTGCACCGGAAAACTTGCTTGTTTCGATTGTCGTTCTGCTAAAAGTCGCCTTCCGGTTATGTCTCTCACCTTCGGATCCCAGAAACTCGATATTGGAATTAGAATTACTGTGAGGGTAAGTTGAGAGAGGTCAAACTTGGAATGTCTGTTATTTAGTATCATTAATATTTTACGACAACCGTTTTGCTAAATGCGATTTGACCTTCATCTATTCAAGTATGTACTGATTTGGTGGTTGACCTTTTAGTAGATGAGAGTAAAAAAAACGAAATTAAAAGAATTATTTTCACCAAAATTGCATACAGTAAACTAGCAGCATTTAGATTATAGTCTCACTATGTCCTCTAATCGAAAATCAATACTCGTATATTTTCGCAAATGGTATGAATAAATACCCAACCGATCAATTTATGTTGGTCATTAACGGACAAGGTCAGTTGTGTGACACTTCGAAGATAAATTGGTTTTGGTACGCTTTGATTTCTTGAGTGTACGACACAAAAAGAACATTTTATTGCTGATTTTCAATGGCGCCAAGATATATTCACATGCACTACAAACGGAGTCACATAAACAGCCAGAATGGTTTCGGTGGGTTTCAGTCAGCGTAACCGATTTAAAACTATCAAAGGTGGAGATTACGTATTCAGTTTTTAGATTTTCTGTATAAAAATGTTTGTGAATATAATATTGGTTTATTGTTTTCCGGAAATGGCTAAACGGATCTCCACAAACTTATATTCAAACGAAAGGTAATCCTACCTTACTTATAGGTTGCTATTGAATTTATTCGAATCTGACTTCTGGTTGCGGAATTACGGGTTGTTAAATACATCCGGTTAGAGAATGCTCACTTGAATTCCTTCGCAAATATGTGTACAATTTAGGGAACCTAACATTAAATACAGTTAAATTTGCTGGTAGTCAAAGGTGGAAAAATCTCACTCATGAGCCTCATTTTTTTCCTTTTCATGAGATCTCCACATGATTTAAGATGTAATCCTTAAAATAATGGTAAAGATGAAACTCATCGCAGATCTATACAAACACACTCACCTATACAGATAATGACTGACACCAAGTTGTTATGGTATTAATAGCTTTCAGTTTTGATTTCATAGTACCTAACTCTCTTTTCAAGTTTTCAAAACAGAGTACTGAGTTACGTTGGTGATTATATGTTTGCCTTACAGAGCTTCTAACATAACCTGGCTTCGTTTGTGTTTTTACTGGTACTTAAACCGAGCACGCGAACCGATGTACGAAAACAAAAACCGAACCGTAGCGTACACGATACACGATACACGGTTGAACAGTATCTTAAGGTGAAATGTAGCGTCATAAAATGCGCGCAAAATTTTATCCGCTTCAGTTGAACGAATTTTGTGGATGCCACGGCGAAGAAAAACTTATCTATATTGCCTATAAAATAAACGTATTTATGAAAAAAAGTTGAACGAAACGTCGCACAAAGCATACCAAGAAAAACGGACACATAGAAACAAGAACTTTTTTCAATGATTGAGCGCAGTGGGTTCACCTCTCGTTATATTGGCTTGTAATAAAGACTGAACGTAATGGATTTTTGAATCCTTCACACTTTGAATATATGCTAATTCAATCGTTATTATTAGTGATTACTCTTACACTAGAGCTATAAATCTTGAGTAATTATGAATGACTAACATGAGGTTATATGTATATGTATTGAACAACTTGCTAACCATGTATATGCCTGAGCTTAGTAGCAAGCCTGGATTCTTCTTCAAAATAACGTTTGAAGACAAGAGAACATTCAAGTATTTTCGATATCTTTGCCAGGCCCTTCCCGCCGATGAGATAGAATTTACGTAAAAGTATTTACTTGACTCGCATGAGTTCATCTTACCATGCAGTTAAAATTATTTAGTGAATCTTTTCTCAAGCACATATTTGGGGCACGAAATTGAATATAAAGTTATTTCGTAGTTCATTATTATTCAATCGATTTTGAAAGGAAAATCAAGCGTTGATTCATTGTATTCATAATAATTGAAAAACCAATGAATTCCTATAAGTTTTCCATGCTGACTGGCTCGAGGCTGACTCTCAATTTTTATCACATTGTTTGTATCACAGGTTAATGAACGATAATACTTGGCTTGTATTCATTTCATTCAGTAGATTGTCAATGATGAATATAAAAATTGCTAAAATCTAAAATAATACCTGTTATACGATATTACACAGCAGGGCTTTATTGCTTCAGTAATATCAATGCATTGAACTCAACAGAATTGGACATTATTAGCATTATAAATGACAGTTACTTAGAAAATAAAGGATTTCTTACAATACCCAATTTATTGTATTCAACTCGTTTTTATTTCAACACAAAACCTAATGCTGCATAAATTCGCATCTCTATTTTATATGTAATTTTTGCTCACGATATAATGCCACCGTGCCCACCGTGCATTTCTCATACAATGCGGAAAAGTTTATTTAAACTTTTTCAAATTTCGGTTGTTTTAGCTAATATTTTATAATTTTGAGTTGCATTTTCAGATTCTTTGTGAAATTCTGCTACAAACACTACTTTTCAGTTCTAAAATTATCCTCGTGGAACGAAACAGTAACCGTTTATACATTTCATAAACCAATTACGGCTCGGCAAAGCAAAATTTCAAAATTCTAAGAATACTTAGTTATGATAAATTTAATTTCGAAAACTTAAGTGTTCTTGGTTTTTCGAAAATCGGTCTAGTTTTTGAATAATTGATCAAAAACGCGATTTTCGCATTTCGCTACATTTCACCTTAAGAATCGGAAGCAAGGTGTTGATGTACGAACACGTTAAATCATGGCTCACAAATCGTCTTTCAGTGGGTTCTAATATTTGACGTGCGCTCAGTGCTTACTAATGATGAAGTACAAGAATGATGATTACCAGCCTGGTAGTATCATTGAAACTTATTTAATCTGACAGTGAATGTTAGCATGAATAAAGTTTCTCTCATTGTGTTAGGATTTGCCAACCAAATGTAAATCATTTAGAGGTAAACCTAAGTTTGTGCTTAGGGCACATAACCGTTTTTACTTTTCTTTACGTTTCGTCTTAGACTCGTCAGTGCAGAGCAGTTCAAATTGAACTGCTTAATGCAAACTTAAACAGTTCAACTTGAACCGCTAAGCTGACGTAAAGTTAATGCTATTTGCAAAACACTTATTAATTGGCACCGAAGTGCCATGTCTTTGCTGACGTGCCGAACGAAAACGTTATTTTCGGCTAATACTGGCCGATTCAGGAATGGTCATTTAGCGGTAAACCTAAGTTTGTGCTTAGGGCACATAACCGTTTTTACTTTTCTTTGCGTTTCGTCTTAGACTCGTCAGTGCCAGTATTAGCCGAAAATAACTTAGGCCTTTATTACGGGTATCACTACACGGTGAAACCCAAGTTAAATGATTTTTACTTTATTATCGGTATCACTTCACGGTGAAAACCAAGTGAAGTGAATGTAGGTCTTTATAACGAAAGTCACTTCACAGAAAAAAGTAATTACTTAGATGAGGTTGTTGTTATTACGAACATCAAATTCACATCACTGAGCGTGATACCGGTAATAGGTAAAATCAAGTGAAATGATATGTGAGTGAAGTGAAAGTGGAAGTGAGAACGGCAATAATAGCCTAATATTTGAAAAGAATACTTTGTATTTGTTCAACGGTAGTCACTACTTTCGTCCATCTTTCTGTCATTTCACGGATACCCATTTTTGAAAAATTCGATCGGTTTGGCCGCAATCCACAAATCGATCCTTTTTTGACTTCATCATATTTTCTCTCAAAGTTTTACTTATATTATGACTTTTCAGGAACCGCATAAGATACATTTTTATCGATCTGGCATCTAATGAATATTGATATTTGAAGGTTGACTAGTTTTTGATGAAAAAAACAATCATAACTTTTTACTGGTAGCTCATATGAAAAAGCTTGGTACAGTAATTGTGCGCCAAAAATTAGTTCAACAACTCTTCAGAAGACAACTTTTCCATAGAACATTTCAGAAGGTGATTTTTCAGGAGCTATCCTACTTTTCCTCGGAAAAATTGATGTAACTCGATCAAATGAAAAGCTGGTGCTTTTTTCAGCAAAGTTGCTCATAATAAAATTTCCTATAACTTTATTGTACAATAAAATCGTTTTTGAGTTCAATTAAGAAAGTTAACTTTCAGATTTTAATCTAAATAAGGACCACCCTAGTATCTTTTTTCATCAAAAGGAACCAGCAACAAAAAACTATTGTTTAATAGTGAAAATATTCTTGTCACGCTAATTTCCCGTGTCGGACCGCTGTGCAATGTCAGGAGAATACGGTGGGTACGGCAAAATGTCCCACGAGCAATTTAAATTATTTTTTCACGACTTTCGCGATATGAGACCGAGCGTTGTCATGCAGGAGAATAACTTTATCATTTATTTTCTTGTATTCCGGCCGTTTTGCATGGCTCAAACGCATCAATTACAGCCTATACCGATCACCCGTTATAGTATCACCTATTTGTAGCAGCTCATAGTACACTCTTTTGGTCGCACCAGATGCACATGACCTTCGAACCATGAATATTCGGCTTTGAAGATGATGTTTAGGTCGATGGCAACAATTGGCCGGCATCCCCAGTAACAAAACCCTTTCTTTGTTACCTTTGAATCAGCTGCTTGCAAGTGAAAAATCGTCTTTCAATGCCTCTCGGTTTCAGCCACCCTACTGCCTTGCTTTTGAATTATTTCCATGGATTTTAATCGTATAAAAACCGCACGTTGAGTACTTCCAGGGATTTTGCAGCTCTTCTTTCGTTTGACTCGGATCTTCATCGAGTAATGCTTTCAACTGTTTATCTTCCAATTTTTTTTGGTTGCTTAGAACGAGGCCTGTTTTCAACGATGAAATCTCCATTTTTGGAACGTCGAAACCATTTCTTACATAGTTTTTTAATTGGAGCATTATCACCATCAACATCCACAAGCAGCAGATGCAATTCATTGGCTCTTTTCTTCCATTTAAAACCGAAAACTAAAACTTCCCGCAAATGCTGCTTGGTCAACACAAAATTGCTACTTGGTCAACAAATCATTTAGTAAATAAAAACTATGAACTAATATTAATGACAGATGTCTAACCTCTTGAAACGACATGATCTTTTGAAAACGGACCAAGCTATTTTGCACTATTAATACAATTGTTACGAATCACTAAGTTTTTTTTATCAAATCGTGAAAAAATATTACGTCTGTTTCAATGTCGATTTCGGTTAAAGGGGTCCGCTAGCCGTTTTCTAATGCTATTTTGGAGAATTTTTTGAGAAAGCATTGAAACTACACACTTAAAACCATTTCTTGAGCTCGGCATAATAAAATGCCGAAACTGATCAGCAACACGTAAATTTGCTTATTGCTCAGTAATCAATACGCATGTTTCTGAACTTCGTTAAATGCATTCACTGATATTTCGGTAAAATGCTTCACTTTGCCGAAATTTGGCATAATTGTTTGCTGAATTTATCAGTAAACAACAGATATGCCGACATCAGCAGAGACGTTTGCCGAGATTTCGGAATATGCGCTAGCTGTTGCCGAGATTCAGCACAACAGCTGTCATTTATTGCCGCGTAACATTTTCGCTTCGCATTGTGCGATTATTTTCTGATGAAATTCTCGAGTGAAAAATGGATAATCTTCGAAGAAGCGTGGAACCACTTACAAGTAAAAATATTGAATAAATATAGTGACATGTTTCGCTTTATAAAAAGCGACTTTATCAGAGCACTCGCGATTATAAGGGAAAAGCACCCAACACGGGGCTCAAAGCGTCCTCGAGACAAAACTTTGGAGGATATGCGAAAAAATAACCCAATGCATGGAATAAAGCAATAGATCAAAGTAAGTTTATTTTTTGAACAATACCGTATATGCATCATTAAATATTGAACATTTTTGTAAGTCAAAAATCAATATATATTTTTATTTTCATATTTCCAGCTCGACTCAAGGTGGTCGCATCTGGAAACGACGCTTTTTTTATGCTACATGTTTTCAGGTAGAGGCTTTAAGCACAACTGGCAACAAATTTGTAAGCCTTCTTTAAGTGTTAATAAAATGAATGAATGAATTTTTGAATGAATTTTTGATCCTGAATGGCGTGTTTATAATGTTGAGAAATTAAAAACAAAAATAATTGACTAGATTTTTAATTACTGATGATTCGGTAATTAAATTTTTACATTTTTTCGTTTTATTGGATTGCCGAATATTCAGTGAACGTTTCACTGAGCAAACAGTAAATCTTATGCTTACGATTTCGGCAATATTTGACGTTTGTCAAATTTGAGGGTGCCGAGACGCTCAGTAATTTTATTTTTGCCGAGATGATTGCTGATTACTCGGCTGTGCGAATCTCGGCATTTTTTTGCCGAGACTCAGCTAAAAAATTTAAGTGTGTAAATAGTCGTACCTTTTTTGAATCCCTTATAATAATTCTTTTTCAAGTTATTACACAGAATATATTCGGAGTTGTACCGATAAACGGAAACAGCTGTAAAAATATGATTTTCCACCTAGTGGGGTAATGATGCCATACTCCTATTAATCACTGCAGTTAATGCACCATGGTTTATAAATATTTCAGAGTGATTTTACGTAATTACGTATCATCCTGTAATTGCGAGAACGATAGCCGTTCTAAAAGGTAATTTAATAGTGTTCTATGGGATTGTAAGTAAGTTTTAATCTAAGATCTTAAAAATCAGTTGAGCCGTCTCTGCGAGAATTATCTGAAATAAAAAAAAACTATGCCCAATTCTATTCGCAACTCTCGATACTCAAATAAATGCTTTGGAAGGCTTCATCGAACAATAAAAAATCTTCTTAGATAAGAGCGAGACAATGAATGATAAAACATATTTTTAATTTTTTGCTCGTAAATTTAAGTCAGTAGCGACGCTTCTTTAATGTGCGTTTTGTAAGTTTATCTAATTTTTCGTACTGTGTAAATTTGTTCCAAAATAGGAATCACCCTGTAGCACTACGATGAGTTCAGCGATAAATCGGCTTTCGATATAACAAACACATGCGGACGCGCAACGATCGCAAATTTATCTCACAGTTACACTGCGTACTAGTACCAAGTAGTGTTGGTGGCAACCGTTAACGTTTACACGCTTATACCATCAGAGTCAAGACTGTGGGAATTATCGTTACAAAAACGTTGTTTCTTTCGTGTTGACATGCCCGTGGCGAGCGAGCGGCGCATAGTGCAAGCCATCATCAGCAGGCGGGTGCGGCGGCGATGCAGCATACAAAACATGCTTTGCTGCTTTGAATGGAACGGAAAACGAACGTGTCAATGAATGGTTCGTCGTTTTCCATAGCGATAGAAAATACGGAAACACTCAACATGCTGAATGAATGAACCTTTTCCGAATCAGGTTCATTATTTGTGAACTTAGCTGCACATACAGGAGGGAATAATTGAACACTCGCAACGGTTTGGTTTGGTAGAGTTGCATTAGGTTTTGCTGTTTTCCATTCCTTCTGCGTGGTAGTTTCAGTTTGGCCCTTGCCGGACTGGTGGCATGAAGTTAGCAGGATCGAGTCGAGTGGGTAAAGTTATTGGTTTTACTTAAAGTTCAATGTTGAATGGGTGGTGACTTTGCAGCCCTATTATATACATGATTTGGTTATTACCATGAATACATCGATTTTTGTGTAGGGAAAATTGTGAACCTACTTGTATTGTGCAATGGGGAAAAGGAACTTATATACTAACTGACTAATACAGAGAGCGAATCGATTCAATTGAAGATAGCATCGATTTTTTTCGGAATTCGCTTATAATATTATGTGACATTACATCTAATGGTTCTATATTGGTGAGTCTGTGTAACTCATTTGTACTAAACCAGAATTTTTTTCAGAATTTTATTTTGAAACTTTTGAAGCGTTTTCTTCCTGGTGGCACAACAACTTGGCCAAATTGATATTGCATAAAGCATGACTGGTCGGAAAATTTGTTTATAAAGATAATAATTTATTCTTTAGAAAGAGCTTAGAATTTCTGTTTATGAGAGGATATGAACATTTAATATATTTATTACACTTTGGCTGGATTCCTTCAATGTGATCCTTGAAAGTAAATTTTTATTCGTTTTTGCTTTTTTTAAATTTTTTTGTATATTTTATCGTGGTACATAATCCACGATTTCTTAGTTGAGTATGTACACAGATAACAGATATACAGACTCAAACTAAATTTTTCAAAATCCTGTGTAAATTCCAAATTTGCTATACGGCGGAAACAGCACTGCCACCCACTCGACTATTCGTCATGATCTTTCAAAACGTTCCACTACGTTCCGGAACGATAACAAAATCCTCGTGCCTATTATAGAAATATTCCAACTACAACAATTTTAACATTCATCACACGATTTCCCTAAGAGTTAAAGGTAACTTTTTTCCATGTCGCATAAATCACACGAGAATTCGTTCGAAATAATACAAAAACAAACTTGTCATTTTAACCAACAGCAAAACAAAAATCTAGCGTGAAGTGAATGTTGCATTCAAAATTGTGTCTCATGTGCAAGCGGCCTCCAAATCGTGGTGACATCTCGTGTCGATCGTGGTAACATCTGAAAGTGTTCGCCATACAGATTGAGCTAATTTTACACACCGTTTTTCACAGAAAATCGATTTATTGCAGTAATTTGCTGAATGAAAACAAGCTAGGAGTATAAATTTTAGTAGTAGGTACACTTAAATCTTTCTTATGGGTGGGATACTTGTTTCTGAGTAACACATAAAATCCCAAATTAACACTGAATACCACAACTGTGAGAAACCGCATATAAAATGACTTCAGTCCTAGTTTTTTTTTTCTTTCTTCGTAATGAATTTTGTACCGCGTCGAAAAGTTGTATAGTTAAGTAATTTTTTTATATATCGGATTTATGAAACTGATTGAAAAATGATTCTGTTAGACTTGTCTGACAATATTTTGGCTGTTGCGAAATCGTTGAGCAAAGTTCTCTGGTGTCAACATCTGTTACATTGTTCACAAAAATTTACATAAATTATGTCAGAAAGTCAACGGATAATTTTAGTAGATACTACTAATGGGTTGAGAATAAATTTGACTTTAAATAAGTACGGTTCAATTTACAGCTCAATTGAGAATAGAAAAAAAAAGATTTCGACGAAATTTCTTCAAGCCACATTGATCTTCCGGGACCGGGTGGGTAAAGCAGTTATTTCCATCTCTCTTGCTCTGTGAAGTAGCTTCACTGAAACCAGTTTTCAAATAGGAACGCGTGTAGTTTGTTTACTTTGGTTGGTATTGGTTTCTGTCATTGGGCATAGTGTGTGAAATAGTGAGTGGTTGGACGGCTAGAAGAGTTGGCTACCGTCAGTCAGTCGTTTGAAGTTCGACCGTTATGCGCGGCGTTCCGGAGCACACGGAGTCGGAGGAGTAGTCTCTCGAGGTGTTCGCTGGGTTTCAGGTTTTCGCGCGATCGCGTGTGTCAGTGAGGTTGCGCTGATTATTATTCATTTCGCACTAGTTAGACGGAGATTTTCTGTGCCGTGGTGTGGTGCCAACTCGATGTTTGCGTTGTGTGGGCAGTCAAGCGGAGTTATTTTTTTCCATACTCCCCTTTTTTCGGGAGCTTGTTTGAGAACAGAATTGTGAGACTGTGTTTATCTTCAGCGAGAATAAGAATGTTTTGAAAGGGTCGTTGACGAAGCTAGTTTGGTTGAGTGCTGGGATTGCCGTGATTTAACCGAAGCGAATCAAACAAGGTTGAGACGTTGTGCAACACTTCCATTGGGATTTCCCTTGAGGCAAGCATTCGACGAAAGCAAACACAAGTCCTTCTGGTGAACACGAATATCGATTGTGCTTGCATATCGAATACAACTTGCCACTAGGACAAAAAAAAATTGTTTCTTCCTTTGAATTTCCTTCCGCTGGCACAAATGTGTTTGAGTGGACGAGTTTAACTGACCTCACTTGTTGGAATCTACAAGAAAGTTGGATTTTCGCTACTGTCCTACTAGGTCGCAGCAAACATAGCCGAGCAGGTAAATAATTACAAATATCGATTGTTTCAATGGTTTGGATTTCTGATGTCAGCTCAAACGAACGCTGGAAATAAAACGTGTGCATATTTGATTAAACCCGAAAATAGGTGAAATATCTATAATGAAAATAGTAGCAAAGATTAATATATTATTCAAACATCGGTTTCATCCTTTATAGATAATTTTAATAATAATTCATGTATGGTAATTGAGAGTGGAACACGAAACAATTCGGATTCGAAAATCTAGTGAGTAAAATTCTACATCCTTATGTTTTTAAGTTTATGGCCATTGTTTTGGTGCAGCCTCTTACATCAACTCATTGCTTCAGCTGTTCTATCACACTCACGGACTACTATCTTCCGCAACAAGTTTTTACCCACTTGTTTGCTAGACAAGGTCCTCCATTGCCTGTACTCCTACTCGTCGCTGATAGTTCTAACTATTGTTCCGTAGCTACAGACTGCTTGCCAAATAAGGAACCATTTACATTCTATTATGCAGTCTTAAATTGAATAATATTCAACATTTCTGTTCGAAAATAAGCCCGTAATCACGTTTCTTTGCTTTCAGATTCTACTTCTCGCTACAGCTCGGTACATTTCGTACCTAGAAACTTCTCAACTTAGTGCTCTTCTTCCAATAGTTATCTCATTAGAAGATTCGTCGTATTATTTTACCAATTACTCGGCTCGTTGATTGAAACGAATTTTGATGAAATCGGATAGAACATCTGCCTCGCCGCTAAGAAACATTATTACAGAGAAAAAAAAAATCGAAAATTGTTCAATACTGCTGTTATAGAGACGAGAAAACTCGAAGCGAAAGCACCTATTTTCATCTTACCCTTAAGTTCACTTTATCGAACAGAGACAGCAGATCTCACTCTAACTAATGTTTTTCATCTATGAGATGACTACTGAAGCCGTTACCCTAATTTTCAAATCGATTGTGAATATCAGACACCGTAGATTCAGAATAATCCAACATTTCATCGTGATCTCATGAGTAAATGATGTGGAATTTCCATTGTGAATTTGGATCGAATCGAAGCGTCTTCTTGGAAGCGTTCTCAAATGTAATCAAATTAATCTACCCCCATTTTGGACTCAAATTGCATCACAAGGAAATATTCGGTAAAATTCACCCATTCATCTGTTCATAAGGTCCTGTACAACATTTGGGCTAACATTTTTTTTACCTTCTAAGGATGTTTCCGAAGCGCCTGTTTTATGATGGCCCAGTGCTTTTCAATTGGCCGCAGTTCCGGAACGTCGTGGGATTAAGATCCTTCGGCACGATAGTGACCTTATTAGCCATTGACCACTCCAAAACATCTTTCGTGGTACGCGGCTTAATCCTACCAGAAAAGCGTAGGACCATTGTGTGACTTTAGAGGTTGGAAGCAGGCACTTTTGGAGGGATTTTTTAATGGTTATGATTGTCACAAATGGAGTGTTTTGTTTTCCATATGAGCAAATCATGTATTTTTTTGGTAAACTTTGACATCACTTTTAACGTCTTTTGGGACATCAAACTGCTTGTCAAATCATGTATTTTTTTTGGAAAACTTCAATATCTACTTTATAACGTCTTCTGAGACATCAAATTTACGATAAGCAGTGAAAAACAGATGTCCCCTAAACTACCCGCGAAAAGTCTTCTTTCATTCACGTCATCCATAATGAGACAATGCGGTTTTGTCAACACCAGTCATGAGCTTCCGTACACTTGATTTTCTCATTGAATCCTGCCGTTCATTGCAATTCGGTGCCTTTTGAACTTTGTACGTGTGTGGCCCGTCACATTTTTTCGCATCTTGCACGAAAGTTTTACTCTAATGAAACTACCCGCTTGTGATCCTTTTCACTATACGGAAAATCATTTTGGACCCTTTTTGTTCAACAGTTAAACATTTGTTGTGTTGATTTAAAACACGAGATAAAGTAGATTGCTCAATTCTAAGCTTCCTGCTGATGCGAGAGATCCGGATTTTCAAGGTGCAAAATTATTTTACGCCGCTGCTGTTCTTCCGACTACTCCTTCGCAACGTTTGCAAAACTACTACTCATTTACACATGCAAACATCACACATTGAACTTTTACACAATATTTGAATTAAAAACACCAAATGGGTAAAAAGTTACAACCATTTGCAATTTGAGTACGTACACCCTTTAATCCTGGAAATTCACTGCCAACTGTGATCCTATAGTTTGTAGATGTGTAATATTAAAAATAAGCTCACTACGCTTTCGAGATTTCAATCGTAGAAGGCGTTATTGTTCAAAAGTATTCAAATTAATACCATGTAAGTATGATGTCTTGAAAGACAGAGTTAAAAAAAACTTATTCTTACAATAAAAAATACTGGAAGTTACTAGTTATGATTGGAAAAATCAATGCAGCCAGCTTTAAAAATTGTTAATTGTCCAGTAGTGTAACCCACCTGTAAAAGTACCATTTGATCAGCGTAATAAACTATTCCATGCATAATCCAAACCATATTCTTGAACGTTTGACAATATCTATTATAGTTAGTTTATAGTTGATCGCACCTCGAAGGAACACCCGTAAAAAAATAAACCATTGATTTTACATCATAAACAATTGATTCACAATTAAATCTATTGGTTACAATACATTTTATTGTATTTTGACAAGATAGTTTTCATTTCCAACCATTCAATATATTGTTTTGACGATTCTACAATTGAATTTATTGTACACGTGGTGTTTTAAACAATATGCAAACTGTACATTTGATTGTTTTCCAAGGAAACATGTATGAGAAAATTTTATGATTTGAATTGTTACGATACTTAACATCCTATACATTCTATTGTAAAAAGCATGTTCATAATTAATTGAATAGTGTATAACAATTCATTGAAATATTTTTCAATGGTCGAAGCAAAATGGTGGAAGGTTTTGTAACAGCAAATCGTATTGTTTTTCTACAATATTTTTTATTCGGGCAGTGAACAGACGTAACACATTGTGTTATTAGCAGAAATCACTAAAACCCAAAAAGTTTTCTATATAGTACAGCAGGAGACTGTGTTTTCTAAAGACCTCTAAGGAAAACAAGAACGATATGCATTATAATGATTTAAAGAAAATCCAATGAGGTTCTGTTGCAGATGACTAACGTAATCGTAGTGATTCTAGCCATATATACGTATCGCACACAGCAGCGCTACCCGTAAAAAAATAAACCATTGATTTTACAGCATAAATAATTGATTCGCAATTGGATCTATGGGTTACATTTTATTGTATCTTGACAATTTTTTTTCATTTCCAACGATTCAATATGTTGTTTCTACGATTCACAATTGAATTTATTGTACACGTGGTGTTTCAAACAATATGCGAACTGTACATTTGATTGTTTTCCAAGGAAACATGTATGAGAAAATTTTACGATTTGAATTGTTACGATACTTAACAACCTATACATTCTATTGTAAAAAGCATGTTCACAATGAATTAAATAGTGTATATGTTAAAAATAAATAAAAATATTTTTCAATGTTCAAAGCAAAATTGGGGAAGGTTTTGTAACAACAAATCGTATTGTTTTTCTACAATATTTTTTATTCGGGTAGTGTCACGCTTAGCAAATTAAATGAATTGTGCACTAGGGGATACATGAAGAACATTTCCGAATAAGAAATTTAGCAAGATTATAGATTTGAAAAGTTTCAGTTTTGTCGAGGACGGGACGGGTAGGAACATAGCTGTACAACGTTCGCTGGCTGTCATAAATTTTTCCGCATTGTCGCTTTATCATCATTATATCATCATTGGAAATCATTTTGAAAAATTAACCCAAAGTTTTTTTTCGTTTTCGCTTTATCATCATTATATCATCATTGGAAATCATTTTGAAAAATGAACCCAAAGTTTTTTTTCGTTTTCGGACAAATCGATGTAGAACTGATTTATGCTACATGCTGATGCTAGGTATGTGACAAATTGATTCCAAGAAAAGTAGCCCTAATGAAGAAAAAACCCTTCTTAATCCACCTAGTGGTGTGATAATGCCTTTCTCTTTTTTCATAACAGTCTCATGATTTTTTTTTCATTTTATAAAATAATTTCTAATTTTGGCCCTGTCACTTGCTCATATAAGAAAAGTGATGCTAATCTAAAATTAAAAAAAAAACCCTTCTTAGTCCACTTAGTGGAATTTTCATATATCTTGAAAAATCACCATAGGGGGGAGTACATGAAATTTTCGAAATCGAAAAAAAATTTTTGATGCCAAAAGGCTTAGAATTGCATGAAACGTCGAGATTTAGTGTCATCTCGAAAAAAAATTTTTTTGAAAAAATCGAATTTTTGGGACTTAGAAAAAATATGAAAATTTTTCTAAGTCCCAGAAAGTTGATTTTTTCAAAAAAAAATTTTTTTGAGATGACACTAAATTTCGATGTTTTATGCAGTTTTAAGAGTTTTGGCATCAAAAAAAATTTTCGATTTTGGAAATTTCATGTACTCCCCCCTATGGTGCTTTTTCAAGATCGAAAATTGTCAAACCTTTACCACCGGGCAGCACCCCTTAAGCATGTCCGATTTAGGTCAAATTTTGCATGAAGGCTTTTTTCGAGGTGCTTAAACTTTTGAGCACTAGAACTTTACGAAAATAGAGTTGATCCCAAAATTTTGGCACCCTTATATATATAAGAGCGGTAAAAATCAATGTGTTTTGTCGGTTACGTCACTTATACCATCATATATCTGGAACCAAAAGTCACAACCATTTGATCTTCGAACTTGATCAACGGCCCGACAGTAGCTTTCAAACGAGCCCAAGTTTGTTAAAATCGGATCAGCCATCTCTGAGAAAATTGAGCGCGTTCAAATACAACGCTTTTTGTCGGTTACGTCACTTATACAATCATATTTCTGGAACCAAAAGTCACAACCATTTGATCTTCGAACTTGATCAATGGCACGACAGTAGCTTTCAAACGAGCCCAAGTTTGTTGAAATCGGATCAGCCATCTCTGAGAAAATTGAGCGCGTTCAAATACAACGCTTTTTGTCGGTTACGTCACTTATAGAATCATATCTCCGGAACCAAAAATCACAGCCATTTGATCTTCGAACTTGATCAATGGCCCGACAGTAGCTTTCAAACGAGCCCAAGTTTGTTCAAATCGGTTCAGCCATCTCTGAGAAAATTGAGCGCGTTCAAATACAACGCTTTTTGTCGGTTACGTCACTTATAGAATCATATCTCCGGAACCAAAAATCACAGCCATTTGATCTTCGAACTTGATCAATGGCCCGACAGTAGCTTTCAAACGAGCCCAAGTTTGTTCAAATCGGTTCAGCCATCTCTGAGAAAATTGAGCGCGTTCAAATATCTTCGAAAAGTGCACACACATACACACACACACACATACACACACACACACACATACACACACACACACACACACACACACACACAGACATTTTCCGATCTCGACGAACTGAGTCGAATGGTATATAACACTATGGGTCTCCGAGGCTCCGTTCGAAAGTCGGTTTTTCCAGCAATTCTAATACCTTTCTATAGAGAAAGGCAAAAAGCCTTCTTAGTCCACTTAGTGGGATTTTCATATATCTTGAAAAATCACCATAGGGGGGAGTACATGAAATTTTCGAAATCGAAAAAAAATTTTTGATGCCAAACGGCTTAGAATTGCATGAAACGTCAAAATATAGTGTCATCTCGAAAAAAAAATTTTTTGAAAATATCGACTTTTTGGGACTTAGAAAAAATATGAAAATTTTTCTAAGTCCCAGAAAGTTGATTTTTTCAAAAAAATTTTTTTTTGAGATGACACTAAATTTCGATGTTTTATGCAGTTTTAAGAGTTTTGGCATCAAAAAAAATTTTCGATTTTGGAAATTTCATGTACTCCCCCCTATGGTGCTTTTTCAAGATCGATAATTGTCAAACCTTTACCACCGGGCAGCACCCCTTAAGCATGTCCGATTTAGGTCAAATTTTGCATGAAGGCTTTTTTCGAGGTGCTTAAACTTTTGAGCACTAGAACTTTACGAAAATAGAGTTGATCCCAAAATTTTGGCACCCTTATATATACAAGAGCGGTAAAAATCAACGTGTTTTGTCGGTTACGTCACTTATACCATCATATATCTGGAACCAAAAGTCACAACCATTTGATCTTCGAACTTGATCAACGGCCCGACAGTAGCTTTCAAACGAGCCCAAGTTTGTTAAAATCGGATCAGCCATCTCTGAGAAAATTGAGCGCGTTCAAATACAACGCTTTTTGTCGGTTACGTCACTTATACAATCATATCTCCGGAACCAAAAGTCACAACCATTTGATCTTCGAACTTGATCAATGGCCCGCCAGTAGCTTTCAAACGAGTCCAAGTTTGTTCAAATCGGTTCAGCCATCTCTGAGAAAATTGAGCGCGTTCAAATACAACGCTTTTTGTCGGTTACGTCACTTATACAATCATATCTCCGGAACCAAAAGTCACAGCCATTTTATCTTCGAACTTGATCAATGCCCCGATAGTAGCTTTCAAACGAGCCCAAGTTTGTTAAAATCGGTTGAGCCATCTCTGAGAAAATTGAGCGCGTTCAAATATCTTCGAAAAGTGCACACACATACACACATACACACATACACACACACACACACACACACAGACATTTTCCGATCTCGTCGAGCTGAGTCGAATGGTATATAACACTATGGGTCTCCGAGGCTCCGTTCGAAAGTCGGTTTTTCCAGCAATTCTAATACCTTTCTATAGAGAAAGGCAAAAAGCCTTCTTAGTCCACTTAGTGGGATTTTCATATATCTTGAAAAATCACCATAGGGGGGAGTACATGAAATTTTCGAAATCGAAAAAAAATTTTTGATGCCAAACGGCTTAGAATTGCATGAAACGTCAAAATATAGTGTCATCTCGAAAAAAAAATTTTTTGAAAATATCGACTTTTTGGGACTTAGAAAAAATATGAAAATTTTTCTAAGTCCCAGAAAGTTGATTTTTTCAAAAAAATTTTTTTTTGAGATGACACTAAATTTCGATGTTTTATGCAGTTTTAAGAGTTTTGGCATCAAAAAAAATTTTCGATTTTGGAAATTTCATGTACTCCCCCCTATGGTGCTTTTTCAAGATCGATAATTGTCAAACCTTTACCACCGGGCAGCACCCCTTAAGCATGTCCGATTTAGGTCAAATTTTGCATGAAGGCTTTTTTCGAGGTGCTTAAACTTTTGAGCACTAGAACTTTACGAAAATAGAGTTGATCCCAAAATTTTGGCACCCTTATATATACAAGAGCGGTAAAAATCAACGTGTTTTGTCGGTTACGTCACTTATACCATCATATATCTGGAACCAAAAGTCACAACCATTTGATCTTCGAACTTGATCAACGGCCCGACAGTAGCTTTCAAACGAGCCCAAGTTTGTTAAAATCGGATCAGCCATCTCTGAGAAAATTGAGCGCGTTCAAATACAACGCTTTTTGTCGGTTACGTCACTTATACAATCATATCTCCGGAACCAAAAGTCACAACCATTTGATCTTCGAACTTGATCAATGGCCCGCCAGTAGCTTTCAAACGAGTCCAAGTTTGTTCAAATCGGTTCAGCCATCTCTGAGAAAATTGAGCGCGTTCAAATACAACGCTTTTTGTCGGTTACGTCACTTATACAATCATATCTCCGGAACCAAAAGTCACAGCCATTTTATCTTCGAACTTGATCAATGCCCCGATAGTAGCTTTCAAACGAGCCCAAGTTTGTTAAAATCGGTTGAGCCATCTCTGAGAAAATTGAGCGCGTTCAAATATCTTCGAAAAGTGCACACACATACACACATACACACATACACACACACACACACACACACACACACAGACATTTTCCGATCTCGTCGAGCTGAGTCGAATGGTATATAACACTATGGGTCTCCGAGGCTCCGTTCGAAAGTCGGTTTTTCCAGCAATTCTAATACCTTTCTATAGAGAAAGGCAAAAAGCCTTCTTAGTCCACTTAGTGGGATTTTCATATATCTTGAAAAATCACCATAGGGGGGAGTACATGAAATTTTCGAAATCGAAAAAAAATTTTTGATGCCAAACGGCTTAGAATTGCATGAAACGTCAAAATATAGTGTCATCTCGAAAAAAAAATTTTTTGAAAATATCGACTTTTTGGGACTTAGAAAAAATATGAAAATTTTTCTAAGTCCCAGAAAGTTGATTTTTTCAAAAAAATTTTTTTTTGAGATGACACTAAATTTCGATGTTTTATGCAGTTTTAAGAGTTTTGGCATCAAAAAAAATTTTCGATTTTGGAAATTTCATGTACTCCCCCCTATGGTGCTTTTTCAAGATCGATAATTGTCAAACCTTTACCACCGGGCAGCACCCCTTAAGCATGTCCGATTTAGGTCAAATTTTGCATGAAGGCTTTTTTCGAGGTGCTTAAACTTTTGAGCACTAGAACTTTACGAAAATAGAGTTGATCCCAAAATTTTGGCACCCTTATATATACAAGAGCGGTAAAAATCAACGTGTTTTGTCGGTTACGTCACTTATACCATCATATATCTGGAACCAAAAGTCACAACCATTTGATCTTCGAACTTGATCAACGGCCCGACAGTAGCTTTCAAACGAGCCCAAGTTTGTTAAAATCGGATCAGCCATCTCTGAGAAAATTGAGCGCGTTCAAATACAACGCTTTTTGTCGGTTACGTCACTTATACAATCATATCTCCGGAACCAAAAGTCACAACCATTTGATCTTCGAACTTGATCAATGGCCCGCCAGTAGCTTTCAAACGAGTCCAAGTTTGTTCAAATCGGTTCAGCCATCTCTGAGAAAATTGAGCGCGTTCAAATACAACGCTTTTTGTCGGTTACGTCACTTATACAATCATATCTCCGGAACCAAAAGTCACAGCCATTTTATCTTCGAACTTGATCAATGCCCCGATAGTAGCTTTCAAACGAGCCCAAGTTTGTTAAAATCGGTTGAGCCATCTCTGAGAAAATTGAGCGCGTTCAAATATCTTCGAAAAGTGCACACACATACACACATACACACATACACACACACACACACACACACACACAGACATTTTCCGATCTCGTCGAGCTGAGTCGAATGGTATATAACACTATGGGTCTCCGAGGCTCCGTTCGAAAGTCGGTTTTTCCAGCAATTCTAATACCTTTCTATAGAGAAAGGCAAAAAGCCTTCTTAGTCCACTTAGTGGGATTTTCATATATCTTGAAAAATCACCATAGGGGGGAGTACATGAAATTTTCGAAATCGAAAAAAAATTTTTGATGCCAAACGGCTTAGAATTGCATGAAACGTCAAAATATAGTGTCATCTCGAAAAAAAAATTTTTTGAAAATATCGACTTTTTGGGACTTAGAAAAAATATGAAAATTTTTCTAAGTCCCAGAAAGTTGATTTTTTCAAAAAAATTTTTTTTTGAGATGACACTAAATTTCGATGTTTTATGCAGTTTTAAGAGTTTTGGCATCAAAAAAAATTTTCGATTTTGGAAATTTCATGTACTCCCCCCTATGGTGCTTTTTCAAGATCGATAATTGTCAAACCTTTACCACCGGGCAGCACCCCTTAAGCATGTCCGATTTAGGTCAAATTTTGCATGAAGGCTTTTTTCGAGGTGCTTAAACTTTTGAGCACTAGAACTTTACGAAAATAGAGTTGATCCCAAAATTTTGGCACCCTTATATATACAAGAGCGGTAAAAATCAACGTGTTTTGTCGGTTACGTCACTTATACCATCATATATCTGGAACCAAAAGTCACAACCATTTGATCTTCGAACTTGATCAACGGCCCGACAGTAGCTTTCAAACGAGCCCAAGTTTGTTAAAATCGGATCAGCCATCTCTGAGAAAATTGAGCGCGTTCAAATACAACGCTTTTTGTCGGTTACGTCACTTATACAATCATATCTCCGGAACCAAAAGTCACAACCATTTGATCTTCGAACTTGATCAATGGCCCGCCAGTAGCTTTCAAACGAGTCCAAGTTTGTTCAAATCGGTTCAGCCATCTCTGAGAAAATTGAGCGCGTTCAAATACAACGCTTTTTGTCGGTTACGTCACTTATACAATCATATCTCCGGAACCAAAAGTCACAGCCATTTTATCTTCGAACTTGATCAATGCCCCGATAGTAGCTTTCAAACGAGCCCAAGTTTGTTAAAATCGGTTGAGCCATCTCTGAGAAAATTGAGCGCGTTCAAATATCTTCGAAAAGTGCACACACATACACACATACACACATACACACACACACACACACACACACACACAGACATTTTCCGATCTCGTCGAGCTGAGTCGAATGGTATATAACACTATGGGTCTCCGAGGCTCCGTTCGAAAGTCGGTTTTTCCAGCAATTCTAATACCTTTCTATAGAGAAAGGCAAAAAGCCTTCTTAGTCCACTTAGTGGGATTTTCATATATCTTGAAAAATCACCATAGGGGGGAGTACATGAAATTTTCGAAATCGAAAAAAAATTTTTGATGCCAAACGGCTTAGAATTGCATGAAACGTCAAAATATAGTGTCATCTCGAAAAAAAAATTTTTTGAAAATATCGACTTTTTGGGACTTAGAAAAAATATGAAAATTTTTCTAAGTCCCAGAAAGTTGATTTTTTCAAAAAAATTTTTTTTTGAGATGACACTAAATTTCGATGTTTTATGCAGTTTTAAGAGTTTTGGCATCAAAAAAAATTTTCGATTTTGGAAATTTTATGTACTCCCCCCTATGGTGCTTTTTCAAGATCGATAATTGTCAAACCTTTACCACCGGGCAGCACCCCTTAAGCATGTCCGATTTAGGTCAAATTTTGCATGAAGGCTTTTTTCGAGGTGCTTAAACTTTTGAGCACTAGAACTTTACGAAAATAGAGTTGATCCCAAAATTTTGGCACCCTTATATATACAAGAGCGGTAAAAATCAACGTGTTTTGTCGGTTACGTCACTTATACCATCATATATCTGGAACCAAAAGTCACAACCATTTGATCTTCGAACTTGATCAACGGCCCGACAGTAGCTTTCAAACGAGCCCAAGTTTGTTAAAATCGGATCAGCCATCTCTGAGAAAATTGAGCGCGTTCAAATACAACGCTTTTTGTCGGTTACGTCACTTATACAATCATATCTCCGGAACCAAAAGTCACAACCATTTGATCTTCGAACTTGATCAATGGCCCGCCAGTAGCTTTCAAACGAGTCCAAGTTTGTTCAAATCGGTTCAGCCATCTCTGAGAAAATTGAGCGCGTTCAAATACAACGCTTTTTGTCGGTTACGTCACTTATACAATCATATCTCCGGAACCAAAAGTCACAGCCATTTTATCTTCGAACTTGATCAATGCCCCGATAGTAGCTTTCAAACGAGCCCAAGTTTGTTAAAATCGGTTGAGCCATCTCTGAGAAAATTGAGCGCGTTCAAATATCTTCGAAAAGTGCACACACATACACACATACACACATACACACACACACACACACACACACACAGACATTTTCCGATCTCGTCGAGCTGAGTCGAATGGTATATAACACTATGGGTCTCCGAGGCTCCGTTCGAAAGTCGGTTTTTCCAGCAATTCTAATACCTTTCTATAGAGAAAGGCAAAAAGCCTTCTTAGTCCACTTAGTGGGATTTTCATATATCTTGAAAAATCACCATAGGGGGGAGTACATGAAATTTTCGAAATCGAAAAAAAATTTTTGATGCCAAACGGCTTAGAATTGCATGAAACGTCAAAATATAGTGTCATCTCGAAAAAAAAATTTTTTGAAAATATCGACTTTTTGGGACTTAGAAAAAATATGAAAATTTTTCTAAGTCCCAGAAAGTTGATTTTTTCAAAAAAATTTTTTTTTGAGATGACACTAAATTTCGATGTTTTATGCAGTTTTAAGAGTTTTGGCATCAAAAAAAATTTTCGATTTTGGAAATTTCATGTACTCCCCCCTATGGTGCTTTTTCAAGATCGATAATTGTCAAACCTTTACCACCGGGCAGCACCCCTTAAGCATGTCCGATTTAGGTCAAATTTTGCATGAAGGCTTTTTTCGAGGTGCTTAAACTTTTGAGCACTAGAACTTTACGAAAATAGAGTTGATCCCAAAATTTTGGCACCCTTATATATACAAGAGCGGTAAAAATCAACGTGTTTTGTCGGTTACGTCACTTATACCATCATATATCTGGAACCAAAAGTCACAACCATTTGATCTTCGAACTTGATCAACGGCCCGACAGTAGCTTTCAAACGAGCCCAAGTTTGTTAAAATCGGATCAGCCATCTCTGAGAAAATTGAGCGCGTTCAAATACAACGCTTTTTGTCGGTTACGTCACTTATACAATCATATCTCCGGAACCAAAAGTCACAACCATTTGATCTTCGAACTTGATCAATGGCCCGCCAGTAGCTTTCAAACGAGTCCAAGTTTGTTCAAATCGGTTCAGCCATCTCTGAGAAAATTGAGCGCGTTCAAATACAACGCTTTTTGTCGGTTACGTCACTTATACAATCATATCTCCGGAACCAAAAGTCACAGCCATTTTATCTTCGAACTTGATCAATGCCCCGATAGTAGCTTTCAAACGAGCCCAAGTTTGTTAAAATCGGTTGAGCCATCTCTGAGAAAATTGAGCGCGTTCAAATATCTTCGAAAAGTGCACACACATACACACATACACACATACACACACACACACACACACACAGACATTTTCCGATCTCGTCGAGCTGAGTCGAATGGTATATAACACTATGGGTCTCCGAGGCTCCGTTCGAAAGTCGGTTTTTCCAGCAATTCTAATACCTTTCTATAGAGAAAGGCAAAAAGCCTTCTTAGTCCACTTAGTGGGATTTTCATATATCTTGAAAAATCACCATAGGGGGGAGTACATGAAATTTTCGAAATCGAAAAAAAATTTTTGATGCCAAACGGCTTAGAATTGCATGAAACGTCAAAATATAGTGTCATCTCGAAAAAAAAATTTTTTGAAAATATCGACTTTTTGGGACTTAGAAAAAATATGAAAATTTTTCTAAGTCCCAGAAAGTTGATTTTTTCAAAAAAATTTTTTTTTGAGATGACACTAAATTTCGATGTTTTATGCAGTTTTAAGAGTTTTGGCATCAAAAAAAATTTTCGATTTTGGAAATTTCATGTACTCCCCCCTATGGTGCTTTTTCAAGATCGATAATTGTCAAACCTTTACCACCGGGCAGCACCCCTTAAGCATGTCCGATTTAGGTCAAATTTTGCATGAAGGCTTTTTTCGAGGTGCTTAAACTTTTGAGCACTAGAACTTTACGAAAATAGAGTTGATCCCAAAATTTTGGCACCCTTATATATACAAGAGCGGTAAAAATCAACGTGTTTTGTCGGTTACGTCACTTATACCATCATATATCTGGAACCAAAAGTCACAACCATTTGATCTTCGAACTTGATCAACGGCCCGACAGTAGCTTTCAAACGAGCCCAAGTTTGTTAAAATCGGATCAGCCATCTCTGAGAAAATTGAGCGCGTTCAAATACAACGCTTTTTGTCGGTTACGTCACTTATACAATCATATCTCCGGAACCAAAAGTCACAACCATTTGATCTTCGAACTTGATCAATGGCCCGCCAGTAGCTTTCAAACGAGTCCAAGTTTGTTCAAATCGGTTCAGCCATCTCTGAGAAAATTGAGCGCGTTCAAATACAACGCTTTTTGTCGGTTACGTCACTTATACAATCATATCTCCGGAACCAAAAGTCACAGCCATTTTATCTTCGAACTTGATCAATGCCCCGATAGTAGCTTTTAAACGAGCCCAAGTTTGTTAAAATCGGTTGAGCCATCTCTGAGAAAATTGAGCGCGTTCAAATATCTTCGAAAAGTGCACACACATACACACATACACACATACACACACACACACACACACACACACACACAGACATTTTCCGATCTCGTCGAGCTGAGTCGAATGGTATATAACACTATGGGTCTCCGAGGCTCCGTTCGAAAGTCGGTTTTTCCAGCAATTCTAATACCTTTCTATAGAGAAAGGCAAAAAGCCTTCTTAGTCCACTTAGTGGGATTTTCATATATCTTGAAAAATCACCATAGGGGGGAGTACATGAAATTTTCGAAATCGAAAAAAAATTTTTGATGCCAAACGGCTTAGAATTGCATGAAACGTCAAAATATAGTGTCATCTCGAAAAAAAAATTTTTTGAAAATATCGACTTTTTGGGACTTAGAAAAAATATGAAAATTTTTCTAAGTCCCAGAAAGTTGATTTTTTCAAAAAAATTTTTTTTTGAGATGACACTAAATTTCGATGTTTTATGCAGTTTTAAGAGTTTTGGCATCAAAAAAAATTTTCGATTTTGGAAATTTCATGTACTCCCCCCTATGGTGCTTTTTCAAGATCGATAATTGTCAAACCTTTACCACCGGGCAGCACCCCTTAAGCATGTCCGATTTAGGTCAAATTTTGCATGAAGGCTTTTTTCGAGGTGCTTAAACTTTTGAGCACTAGAACTTTACGAAAATAGAGTTGATCCCAAAATTTTGGCACCCTTATATATACAAGAGCGGTAAAAATCAACGTGTTTTGTCGGTTACGTCACTTATACCATCATATATCTGGAACCAAAAGTCACAACCATTTGATCTTCGAACTTGATCAACGGCCCGACAGTAGCTTTCAAACGAGCCCAAGTTTGTTAAAATCGGATCAGCCATCTCTGAGAAAATTGAGCGCGTTCAAATACAACGCTTTTTGTCGGTTACGTCACTTATACAATCATATCTCCGGAACCAAAAGTCACAACCATTTGATCTTCGAACTTGATCAATGGCCCGCCAGTAGCTTTCAAACGAGTCCAAGTTTGTTCAAATCGGTTCAGCCATCTCTGAGAAAATTGAGCGCGTTCAAATACAACGCTTTTTGTCGGTTACGTCACTTATACAATCATATCTCCGGAACCAAAAGTCACAGCCATTTTATCTTCGAACTTGATCAATGCCCCGATAGTAGCTTTCAAACGAGCCCAAGTTTGTTAAAATCGGTTGAGCCATCTCTGAGAAAATTGAGCGCGTTCAAATATCTTCGAAAAGTGCACACACATACACACATACACACATACACACACACACACACACACAGACATTTTCCGATCTCGTCGAGCTGAGTCGAATGGTATATAACACTATGGGTCTCCGAGGCTCCGTTCGAAAGTCGGTTTTTCCAGCAATTCTAATACCTTTCTATAGAGAAAGGCAAAAATCGTACCAACAATTCACTCTTTGGAGTTGGCGAATTCTCAATTTTACTGATATATCGAATACTCTTTCCCCATCATTCGATGAGATGAGATATTATAAGTTTTTTATAAATGTCCCTGCAGCTGAGCGTTTTCTTATTAATTCGATGAGCCATCAGCGGATATGTCCTGTATGCCTCGATCTCAATGCAGCACGATGCAAAATTAAACTTTCGCAAGATTTATTTTTGTGTTTTCCTTTCCCATTCTTACTTAATTATTTTCTAACGAGAATTAGAATGAAACATATTGAATAATAAAATTGTTTACATGCAAGTTTTCGAAGAGGCTTTACTCGATTTTGTAACTTTCGTCGATTCATGAAACTGCTATACCATTGATCTACCCTGGATAGTAATGAAAGCGCTAGTTCGGATGATTTTTTTTCGGTTTAGTAATTAATTTGTTGAGTTTAAATCTCGCATTAATATTATGTGTTGGGGATATAAAGCACTTATTTTACCAGCCAGTTGTAGTGAATTCGGATCCCGTCCTCAAAAAATTTCTGATGACGCTAGTGGCAGTAGTCATGCAATTATTCTGTACACTTGAAAATTGATTACGTAAAAAGAAACGATTGAATTCATCATTGTAATGTAGTGAAGATTTTTTTTGCAAGCGATTTTTTTTTAAGATTAGTGAACTTCCTCTTTGTTTTATTCTTGATAATAATCAAAATTTAGTGGCAGAGTTTCAAAACAGTGAATAGATGAATAAATACTCATGCGATGCTTCTGGGTTTCCCTGCATAAAATGTTGGAACCCGATTAGAAAGAGATAATTTCATTTGTGAATATGAAATCCATGTTCGTTCGACAACACAATCAAGACAGTAGTTTCAAAAAAGTGCTCTTGTTTTCGTTTCCTTACTCGTTCATTTTACTTTCATGCGAAGAACGTGTATGAAGCAGTATCGATACTTATTCGACGATTCAAGAATTGATAATGAAATAAATCGATTCACTTGTTGTTGCTTATGTCTAACGTTCATATCACTCATACTGTATTTTACAGTTTTGTACGGTATTTTCGATTCAAATGCAGTGTACTTTTTTTCTCTCTTAAATGCATTATATTCTAATTTGTACTGTATTTTCCCATTATAATGTCCGGTATTTTGTCTTGAATACGACTTACTTTACGTCTTTTTAAAATTTATCCTATACAAGACTGGGTAGAACTTAATCGTGAAAATTTTTTGTTGTTCCCAAGGCAACACCACAATTTCTTCTCCATACCATCGAAAATATATTCAGTAATTTATGATAAATTTTTTTTGTAAAAAGTGAATTTCTCCATACTAAATCTAATACAAACTTTAAACCTCGGGCGCGAAAATATAGTTTCGCCGATTGAGCTAAAATTTTGCATGGTGGTTATGGGACCCAAAAGGAACAACCTAACACATGGATCAATAAGTCCCGAGACTAAAGCAGAGATGGCGCTCGTAGTAAACCAGTAACCACGTCTTTCTAGAGTACTAACCTTTGCTTGAAACGGGTCAAAATTTTAGGTCGATCCGACCAGAAACAGCTGAGTTATCGAGGTTGGAGTAAAGTGGTTTTGTAGTTTGTTAAAAAAATGAAAAAAAAAAACGAGCTTCGTGTTTTGATAAAACATTGTTTTTTAATGGGTAAAAACACCGTGCAAGCGAAACAATGGATTGCAAAATGTAATCCGGACTCTTGTCCATCAAAAGCAACGATTTGTCGGTGGTTCGCCGAGTTTAAACGTGGTCGTACCGACACAAATGACGCGGAACGCTCGGGTAGACCTGTGGAAGCCGTTACACCGGAAAATGTGAGTGAAGTGACAAAAGTTATAATGAAAGATCGTAAAGTGAAGCTCCGTGAGATTGCTGAGATGACACAGATATCATTTGAAAGTGTATTTATTATTCTTCATGAAAAATTGAGCATGAAAAAGGTTTTTTCCAAGTGGGTGCCGCGATTGCTTTCGATGGAACAAAATGCACCGTGTCACAAGTCGATGAAAACCATGCTGAAATTGAACGAATTGGGCTTTGATCTGCTTCCCCACCCCCCACACTCGCCAGATTAAGCCCCCAGTGACTACTGGCTCTTTGCTGATCTTAAAAAAATGCTCCAGGGAAAAAGATTTGGCTCAAATGAGGAGGTCATCGCTGAAACTGAAGCTTATTTTGAAGCGAAAGATAATTTTTTTTATAAACATGGCATTGAAAAATTGGAAAAACGTTGGAACCATTGTATCACCCTAAAAGGGTATTATGTTGATGGATAAAAAAAAAAGTTTTGCAAAACAAATGTTGTTTTCATGGTTAGTCTCGGGACTTATTGATCCATGTGTTAGTGGTCAGTAATGTCAGTCTGGAGAAAAACAATCCATTATATCAAAGGCTGCGGTTTTCTTTCGCATGGTAAACTAAATCAAGCTTCAGACTAATCTAAAATCAGAAATCCAAATTCGCTTTGCGGAAACGACTGATAATTCAATTTAGATATTTTCTGGTTGTAAAAAAAGCTTCGGTTTTAATGCATTAACTTGTTTAGTATTATCTAGAACTCCCATAACCTCAATTATCTTTCTCTTGTGATGATGATTCGTGGCTTCTAGATTGAACTACTCATTCATATTCTTACTTTCGAACCTATTTACATTCCACTCGAAAAAAGTAAATTACCTCCGGTCCATTAGCACATTTCCTTTGCTCGCGAACCTGCCCTGATATTGTGAACTTTACCTGTATTTTTTTCAGTATGGGGGAGCACTGCTGAAACCAAAATCGATTTTTTTGTTCAATTTGCCAGTTCCAAGATTTTAAGTTGACTCTAGGCATACCCACGGCTGATGATTTTATGGCTGATTCGAGCATGGAAATCTGAGGAGGAAAAATAAACCCTATCTCATCTTCTGAAACCGGTTTCAGATTCACCTTTCATGAGTGGAGTTTTGTTGCAAAGCTCGGACCGGAGAGTACTGGGTTGATGCGAACGCTAGAGTTTGTTATTTTTTGCATTAATTGATTCTTTTCATTTCTTCCAGACCGTGGTTGATTATTCGAGCAATAAATTATTGCAACGTTGTAGTGGTTGTGGTAGTTTTTGCAATCAACTATCCACGCCACATTGGAAATTTGTGGGTTGGTTGATTGGTGTAATAGAATCCATTAAAAATGGAACTTTATCCAAATGTGAATAATTTGGAAGGTTATGAATTGAATTAAACATAAACCTTTGGCAATCTGTTTTTACTGCTACCAAAAAGTATTATACTATCACTGTTTAAACAAGTAACCTTCACAATTAAATGATCACAACGAAACCTAGAACTAATTCCGACAGCGGAAACGGTGCCTTCGGGGCCAGGTTAGTCACTGAAACCAGACCGTGATTCACCTATGAATTAGTAAGGTTTTGCAAACCCACATCGGAAACGTATCGATTCGGCCGCTGCATTCAAACTATCCAGTGAGCTGATTCATGGCATAGCAATGTCAGGTTGGTTTATTGGTTGGTGGTCTCATGCTGGGATCGTAAGTCTCTTGTTCATCGTTGTTGCTGGGGAATATTGACTCTCGGCAAATGTTGCAAAAGCTGTGCTGTAGACAAACAGGTTTCCTGAATAATTCTAGAGCTAAGTGTTTGAACCCAGTGCTAGATGTCGAGGTGATGTCATGAAAAAAACTTCGTTTCTTTAAAAAAAATTCGATTTCTAATGGGTCAACTAATTTGCGTAGACAGCATACCTTCATGAGTAGATTGGAGTTGACAATGGTAAACCAATTTGAAAGTGAGAAGAAGTTGGTAGAAGATTAAAAGATAGAAATTTAACCACATTTACCACTTCCAGCATGCAATAGGACTGGGACATTTGAAGTACAACACTGTTTTCCAGTAGACTTCATTTGCCTATAGTATCTATGTTGTCTTCGCCAAGCATGATTGACACAGCATAAGCCTGGGCTGTACCTCGCACTGCAAGTGCGAATTAATTTCTCATGAATTTTCCGGTTCGAAGTCAAAGTATCACCATTACTTGGCACAAATGTGCACAAGCACATATGCAACAGTTGAGTGCACTCTTTTCCTCCGGCGTGTTGCCCAGTTCCATGCTCGCTGTGCTTGTTTATTTATTCTCTCAGCCCGACGAACACCGATGAAGTGGTGGAACCGGTGACAGATGTTTTGCATGTTCACAGAATCGGCTTTTGTGTACGGAATGCGACGGAGTGGCTTTGCTGAATGGTCTGCGTCTGTACCGTGGTCATTAGCATGAAAATTGAGCTGAAATGATTGCACCTTTCAGTCGCACAAAACCTGATGCTGATGGGCGGCATGCTGCGAACGGATGAGAACGGCTCCGGACTTTCGGTGACGAATCTTGACAGCCGAAGAAGGTTGTGTTACATGTATGTCGTATGCACCGAAACGTACGTTTCGACGACAGATTACTATTTACAATTTAATGTGAATATGCGACGAATTTAGGTTTTCTTCGCAAAAAATTCAATCAATCAAAATCTTTATACGCAGATGAAGCAATGTTGGAACATTGATCAAAGTTCAATAAATAATCTGGGATTCGGAAGGAGCTGAGATAAAGTAGGAATAAACATGGTAAATGATTATTCTGACTATCGGAAATAGATTGTTTGACTTCATTTTTCACTAAAAAGTTCCTCAGAATAACGCGGATGTCATTCTTCAAATAACCTCAATTAACGAGTGATCATGCTTATGCTTATTCCGTGAGACAAAGTATTACCTTCCGCCAACTGAGTATAAATTTACTCGGTTTATCTAGTTTGACAATGTATTATGGCTAAGGATGTTTTTGGAAGAGGTAGGTGTTAAAATTCCGTTCACTGTCTTGGGTTTGAATAACGCACAAATCGTACAGGTTAGTTTTTGCAAATAAAGTATGTTCTGCTCAGAATTCGAACACTTAAAACAGAAGCTTTTAAGAAATAAATTTATGGAAAAAGAATGTTATGTGCACACACACAGACGTTTTCCGATCTCGTCGAACTGAGTCGAATAGTATATAACACTATGGGTCGCCGAGGCTCCGTTCGAAAGTCGTTTTTTCCAGTAATTCTAATACCTTTCTATAGCGAAAGGCAAAACTTGAAAAGAAATCGACTCTCTGGAACTTAGAATATTTTTGAAATAAAGTGAGACTGCGGTTTGAAATAAAAAAAATTATAGCTCCTGCTTTTAGTAAGAAAATAGGCAGTAGTTCTGAAATTTCGTTGACTTGCTTTTAATTACTCAATAAGTCGTATGACTAATCCACAGATTAGTATCAACTTCCAAAAGACTATGTGTGAAATTTCAAAACATTTCGATTAGTTAGAAAAAAGTGACAACCATTTCAGTGAAGCTACTTTTAACGGTTCAATGCATAAAGCGCTGATCTTTCAAGCCGGTTATCGTATGTTCGAGCCTCGGTCTGGAAGGATTCTTTGTGTCAGTAGGACCAGCCATGCAATGGTTCTGTACACTATAAATTGACTGCGAAGTCTGTCAAGAAGGTCAAATTCCACAATATAATAACGAGGCAATTATCATTTTCAAAACAATGGGTTCAAAACAATTTCGTGTGTCAACTCATCGTTGCTTCTAGATGATAAAAATACTGTACAAATTCTGCAGCGGATTCAAAAGTGGTATCCGAGCTCTGCTTCACCGAAAATAATCATTTTACTTTATTTATTTATTTATTTATTTATTTGGGAGCAGGGAGAAGTCCGCTGGAGATGAAAACCACAATCTCTCTCTCTAAAACATCTAAACTCTAAGGCATAATACCTCCTTCTCCTTGTATATCTACAGATTTCAATAATCCAACAGATATAATTGTTGCTTACTACGAAGTAGTATCAAGCCTCCAGGCGATGTTCGGCATTGGCTAGTGGGTTGAAACTCAGTCAGATGACGTTGGTACGTATTGTATCACTTGTTACTGGCTGTTTTAAAACGTGGTCGTACAGACACCGATGATGGTGAACGCTTTGCTCGTCCATTTGAGGTGATTACTTAGGAAAACATCAGAAGAGTCCACAAATTGGTTATAGAAAAAAAATGAAATTGCGTTAGATAGCTAAGGTCGTAAAAATATCAGAAGGCAGTGTGTTTACAATTTTGTATGAACATTCGAACATGAGAAAACTTTTTTCAAAGTGAATTTACTTGGCAGTCAACCAAAAACAACAGCCTGTTGATGATTCAGATCAGAAAATCAATTTTGTTTGAGTCGATATGTGACAATGGATGAAACATGGATCTTCGGAATCAAAACAATCATCATATCAGTGGACTGCAGCCGGTGAACCACGTGCGAAGCGTCCACAGGTTCAACAGTCAGCTGGGAAGGTTATGGATTCAGTATTTTAGGATGCACATGGTATAATCTTCATCGAATATTTTGAGAAAGATATATACAATCTATAACAAAAATTACTCAGCGTTTTTGGAGCGTTTGAATATAAAAATCGAGGAGAAACGAAGAAAACAACACATATACAAAGGTTATATGAACATAGTTACAATAAGTGGCAATAGTGAAATGATTCTATCGCAATTATCCACTGCCCGTATAGAATCGGATAACAAAACGAGAATAAGCGACTGTTTGTTGCTTCAGAAAGAATCCTCACAGCAGCGTGCTAACATTTGGTTCTCAGATAGGTCATCGAGAGAAATTCGCTCTCGCACTGGTGTCCATTCTAAGTTATGTGAACCATGACGGTGTTTTGTTGCTGAAATGATATCCGTCTCTCTTTGATGGCACTGATTGAATCGCGTGAAGAGTTGGTAGAGAGCGTTCTTTGATACGATAAAAGTAATCCTTGGCCATCATGCCGCTTATAATTTTCCGGCCGAACTGAGATTTCCACTTTTACTTCCGGAAGGAGCGAAGAAAGCTCTGTGCAAAATGATTTGAAGTTGCAAGCATAGATTGTTGTTGTTTTCTCCGAGTGGCAAGCGTCCGTTTTTGGGATTGTTGTTTCTTATTGGTTTATTTTCAATCATATGTATACCAAAAAAATAATAAAAACAGTCATGTACACTCGGAAGAAATCGGTTACGTGTATCCAAAACCCCTGAATGACTTGAAATATGATTTATGCTTTTCTTATATGCACATGTTATAATGAATATTTTCTATTTATACATCAAAAAGCCTGGCAAGTATTTGAATCCTTAATTAGCGGAACTATTACAATTATCCTTTTTAAACATGGGATATTTGTTTAAAGTTTGAATTAAAAAATGTTAAAAAAACTAAACAGGGGCGATTTGAGCCTATTTAAAAAACCGGGAATTTTAATCTAAAAAAACGGGAAAACCGGGAAAAAACCTGGAAATTGAAATCGGCAATTCACTTGCCACCCTGGATTACGGACGGAAACCCGAAAAAACTTATATCCTTGGTGGTCAATTTCTTGCTTGAAAATAGTTTTCAAAATAATTTATTCAATAAGATTGTTGAGTGTTTGCGAGAAAAAAAATTAATGAACATTTTGATGAGATAGAAACCAGTGTATTTCTGCCGATATTTGTTTATATCGTTAAAGCAGAATGAAAATAGAGAGGGTTCAATATAACTACCTTGAGGTGCAGTCATCGATTTCAACTGTAATAGTACGTTCTATCCGATAAGACTGCAACACGGATTTGTAGATATATATCGTTTTGGTATCAAATCGTGTTGAGTTGAGCACATAGAGTTACAGCAGTTGTTCTTGGCGAAATCCTACTTGAAATATCTTAGACACAGGCTCACCACTATTGAAAAATACACTTTGTTCCAGAGATTCGAATTTTTCAAATTTTATTTTTTAGATAAAAGCGAAACTGCGTTTCTGTTACTTTTGCATATGTAAGTCAAGCTAAACAGTGTGTTGCACGTAGCTTTTGAGGCAATGTTTGATTTAATTTAAACCAAGATTTGTAAAACTCGGTTCAAGCATCGCTGAGAAATCGAAGTGTGTTCTACTTTTGGAGTTTTTCCTCACTACTTTCGGTGCTTCCGGAACAGGAAAAGGTGGAACTAGTAGTACCGAATTATGTTAATATACCCACAAACTAACAAGTTCTGCAAAATAGAAAAATTTATTAGACAGGTTTATGGGATTGTGCTTGTTTTTTACCATCGTTCGTGAAAAAATACTCATGACATTGGTAATTTTCTACTTATCACGCTTTAGTACCGGAACCAGAAGTCGGATCTGGATAAAAGTTGACTGAGCAGCATGGCGATCACTTGCAGATGTCGCTACGGTCGACACTATTTCAACTACATGGGAATAAAATGCGTGGAAATGTTTCGATTGTTGTAGTTGAACTTTTTATGTAATAGGCTAGTGAACTTTAATATCACGATGAACGTTTTGAAAGACCGTGGCAAGAGTAGATAGCAAATTTAAAATTTAAAAAGTTTTTTAAAAGTTTTGTTCGAACCTGTGTATCTATTATCTGTGTTTGTAATCAAAAAATGAAAACGTACGATTTGCTTAATTATTAGATTACAATATGCGTAATTCATTCCTAACGCGACCGTCGTACCGTTCGGATGCTAATTCGTGGTAGAGCAAGTGTGTATATAGCCGTGCTAATCCGCTTCAAGGTCAATCAAAGATTAATCTTTTGTTACTGTGAGCAGTGTACCAGACAAACACGAAACAATAGAAACAATACCGTTAGGCGATTTCAAGTGCTAGTGCAAGTCTGTAGACTTTAAATAGTGATCGAACGTTTGGAGTGGTGCCGTGACCCGGTGCTGTGTGCTTTTTTCCTCCTAGAGGTTTTTTTGCACACGGGCACAGTTACAATTCAATCAACGCGTGG
Organism: Malaya genurostris; assembly: GCF_030247185.1. Classification (NCBI taxonomy): domain Eukaryota; kingdom Metazoa; phylum Arthropoda; class Insecta; order Diptera; family Culicidae; genus Malaya; species Malaya genurostris. Next base: position 217,587,229 of record NC_080571.1, on the reverse strand, counting down.
CCCCAGCGGCCGAGCTTTGCTACGGAGCACACCGATTAACCAAGGCCAGGCATTGGTGGCTATTGTTTAAGATAAGTAATATTCTCTTTTCCTATTTTATCTGTCGTTTAAATTACCTGATAGTACCCCAGATCTCTTACCCGCACGGATACAATTCCGTGTCATGATAAACATTGAGAAACATAATCCTGATCCACCAGATAATGAAATGGATACAACTGCTAATAGCAACAAACCCCGCGTTAAAAATTATCCCGACGGACTTGCACTCCCGGCCGGACCGTATACGGTTTATTTCCGGCCCAAATTAAATGGAAAAAAATTGAACACTCTTCAATTATCGAGAGAACTGTCAAAGCGATACTCTACCGTTAAGAGTATCGACAAGGTGCGCCCAGACAAGCTTAGGGTCTCGTTAACCAGTGCAAAACAGGCTAACGAGATCGTTCAATGCGAGCTCTTTACGCGGGAATATCGTGTGTACATCCCCGCTCGTGAAGTCGAGATTGACGGCGTGGTCACCGATGCCAGTTTGACATGCGAAGACGTTCTTAAGTACGGGATGGGTTGCTTTAAAAACCCCTTACTTAAGACCGTAAAGATACTGGATTGCAAGCGATTGCATTCAGTGTCGATCGCGGGGGATGGTACCAAATCATATCCCCAATCAGACTCGTATCGGGTGACCTTCGCTGGCTCGGCTTTACCTAACTACGTCCTCCTGGACCGAGTGCGCCTCCCTGTTCGTCTTTTTGTTCCGCGTTTAATGAACTGCACCAACTGCAAGCAACTGGGACACACAACATCCCATTGCTGCAATAAACTCCGTTGTGCTAACTGTGGGGGGTCTCATGCGGATGGCTCTTGCGGTAAACGCACTGAAAAGTGTCTTTACTGTAAGGAGGGTCCGCATGACCTAATGGCATGTCCTGCGTACAAAATGCGCAAGGATAACATGAAGCGTTCCCTGAAGGAACACTCCAAGCGTTCCTTTGCTGACATGCTCAAGACTGCCACACCCCCTAAACAATCAACGAACATCTATACCTGCTTGTCAACTGACGAGAGCGAGTTTGACGACCCATTGGAAGGTACATCTTCGGCGGTCCCTCATAGCTTTAGAAAAAGAGTAAACAAATCCTCTCATAAGCTCCCAAGTAAGGGTTCGAAGATGTCTTCCGATGGGCCTCCAACATTTATATTTAGGAGTAGTGGAGAAAAAGCTCCGAAGCAAAAAGTTCCTGGTTTCGGAAAACTCAATTCTGAGAAGGAATTCCCACCACTTCCCGGGACACCAAAATCCCCAAGTGCCCCTGAAAACCCAACAGAGAATCAGCTGGGTGCTGGGCTCATAAAATTCTCTGATGTTGTGGACTGGATTTTTACCACCTTCAATATCTCTGATCCCCTTAAAAGCCTGTTTATGGCTTTGATACCTACAGTTAGAACTTTTTTGAAGCAGTTGACTGCAAAATGGCCCCTTCTTTCAGCGATCGTATCCTTCGATGGCTAACTCATCCACCGAGGTCACGGATTCAATCACTGTTTTACAGTGGAATTGTAGAAGTATCATCCCAAAAATAGATTCTTTTAAAATTCTTGTGAATAATCTGAAATGTGACGCATTTGCATTGTGCGAAACTTGGCTAACTTCTGATGTTTCCCTGAACTTCCACGATTTTAACATTATTCGCCTGGATCGAGACGATCCCTACGGAGGAGTACTTTTGGGGATCAAAAAGTGCTACTCCTTCTATCGAATTAACCTCCCATCGATACCAGGTATTGAAGTTGTCGCATGTCATGTCACAATGAAAGGCAAGGACCTTTGCATTGCTTCCATCTACATTCCCCCTAGAGCCTCAGCTGGGTACCACTGGCTCAGCAGTATCATGCAACTTCTTCCCGCACCGACGTTAGTTTTAGGAGACTTTAACTCTCACGGTGCGGGATGGGGTTGTCTTCATGATGACAACAGATCAACCGCGATCTATGATCTTTGCGATAACTTCAATATGACTATTTTGAATACCGGAGAAATGACACGGATTCCCGCACCACCAGCAAGACCAAGCGCGCTGGATTTATCCTTATGCTCGACCTCGCTACGGTTGGATTGCACGTGGAAGGTGATCCCCGATCCCCACGGTAGCGACCATCTACCTATCGTAATTTCAATCGCCTACGGATTAAGACCATCGGAGACAATCAATTTTTCGTATGACCTCACACGAAATATTGATTGGAAATACTACGCAAATTCGATATCTGAGAAACTAGAATCAACACAAGAACTTCCTCCGGAGGAGGAGTACACGTTGTTGGCTGACTTGATTCTCGACACCGCGACTCAAGCTCAGACGAAACGTGTACCTGGCGCGAAAACCAACATCCGTCCTCCTAACCTGTGGTGGGACAAAGAGTGCTCATCACTGAACGCGGAAAGATCTTTAGCGTTCAAAAAGTTCAGAAAAAATGGAACACCCGATAATTATCGGAATTACGCGGCGTTAGACAAGCAAATGAAGAACTTAGTCAAAGCAAAGAAACTTGGTTATTGGCGACGGTTTGTTGAAGGATTATCAAAAGAAACATCGATGAGCACTCTTTGGAACACAGCCCGACGAATGCGCAACCAAAACGCCACGAATGAAAGCGAGGAATATTCCAACCGCTGGATATTCGATTTCGCTAAAAAAGTATGCCCAGACTCTGTTCCGGAACAGAAGACCACCCGCGCCGCGACATCAAATACAAACGAAACACCGTTTTCGATGGTAGAGTTCTCACTCGCACTCTTGTCGTGTAACAATAAAGCCCCGGGGCTAGACAGAATTAAATTCAACTTGTTGAAAAATCTCCCTGACCCTGCGAAAAGGCGCTTGTTGAATTTATTTAACAAGCTTCTTACGGGTAATATTGTCCCACACGACTGGAGACAAGTGCGAGTGATCGCCATCCAAAAACCAGGAAAACCAGCCTCCGATCACAATTCGTATCGGCCGATTGCTATGCTTTCCTGCATCCGGAAATTGTTCGAAAAAATGATTCTCTTTCGTCTTGACAATTGGGTGGAGACTAATGGCTTGCTTTCAGATACACAATTTGGTTTCCGCAGGGGCAAAGGAACGAACGATTGTCTTGCGTTGCTCTCAACAGAAATTCAAATGGCATTTGCTCGTAAAGAACAAATGGCGTCAGTTTTCCTCGACATCAAGGGGGCCTTTGACTCAGTTTCCATAAACATCCTATCTGAGAAGTTGCATCAGCATGGTCTTTCACCAATTTTGAATAACTTTTTGTATAATCTATTGTCCGAGAAACACATGTATTTCGCGCATGGTGATTTGTCGACAATACGATTCAGTTACATGGGTCTTCCTCAGGGCTCATGTTTAAGCCCCCTTTTATACAATTTTTACGTAAGCAATATTGATGAATGTATCAACACATCTTGCACGCTAAGACAACTTGCCGACGACAGCGTTGTGTCTATTATAGGACCCAAAGCTGCCGATCTCCAAGGACCATTACAAGATACCCTCGACAACTTGTCGACATGGGCTCTTCAAATGGGTATCGAGTTCTCTACGGAGAAAACTGAGCTAGTTGTATTTTCAAGGAAGCGAGAACCAGCACAATTACAGCTTCAACTAGGGGGTGAAACCATAGCTCAGGTCTTCACATTTAAATATCTCGGGGTCTGGTTCGACTCCAAAGGCACCTGGGGATGTCACATTAGATATCTGAAACAAAAATGCCAACGGAGAATCAACTTTCTTCGTACGATAACCGGATCGTGGTGGGGTGCCCATCCAGGAGACCTGATCAGGTTGTACCAAACAACGATATTGTCCGTTATGGAATATGGATGCTTTTGCTTCCGATCCGCGGCGAACACTCATTTCATCAAGCTGGAAAGAATCCAGTATCGTTGCTTGCGTATTTCCTTAGGTTGCATGCAGTCAACTCATACGATGAGTCTCGAAGTGTTGGCGGGCGTCTTACCGTTGAAAAACCGATTCTGGGATCTCTCATATCGATTGCTAATCCGATGCGAAATCTTGAATCCGAAGGTGATTGAAAACTTCGAAAGGCTTGTCGAGCTCAATTCTCAGACCCGTTTTATGTCCTTGTATTTTGATTACATGGCTCAGAATATTAACCCTTCTTCGTTTGTGCCCAACCGTGTCCTATTCTTGGATACTTCTGATTCCACTGTATTTTTCGACACATCCATGAGAGAAGAGATTCGTGGAATTCCGGATCACGTACGCCCTCAAGTGGCCCCCAATATTTTTTATAACAAATTCAGAACAGTCAACTGTGAAAAGATATTCTACACTGACGGATCATACATCAACGAGTCCACAGGCTTCGGCATCTTCAATCAAAACATCACCGCTTCTTACAAACTCAGTGATCCAGCTTCAGTTTACGTCGCAGAACTAGCTGCCATTCAGTACACTCTTGAGATCATTGAAACCTTGCCCAAAGACCATTACTTCATTGTCACGGACAGTCTAAGCTCAATAGAAGCTCTTCGGGCAATGAAGCCAGGAAAGTATCCCCCATATTTCCTGGGGAAAATACGGGAACATTTGAGAACTTTATCTGGACGGTCTTATTCAATATCGTTAGTCTGGGTCCCTTCGCATTGTTCCATTCCAGGCAATGAACAGGCAGACTCATTGGCTAAAGTGGGCGCATTAGAAGGTGATATTTATGAAAGACCAATATGCTTCAATGAATTTTTCAGAATCTCTCGTCAGAAAACTCTCGAAAGTTGGCAAACTTCATGGAGCAATGACGAACTGGGACGATGGCTACACTCCATTATCCCTAAGGTATCGACGAAACCTTGGTTCAGGGGGATGAACGTGAGTCGCGATTTCATTCGTGTTATGTCGCGGCTCATGTCAAATCACTACACCTTCAACGCACATCTCCGGCGTATTGGGCTCGCGGAGAGCGGTCTCTGCACCTGTGGCGACGGTTATCAGGACATCGAGCATGTCGTGTGGTCGTGCGTAGAGTATCGTGACGTCAGGTCGCAGCTACTGGAATCCCTTAGGGCCCGAGGTAGACCGCCTGAGGTTCCGGTTCGGGATGTGTTGGCGAGTCGGGATAGTTTATATATGCTTCTAATATACCAGTACCTTAAACACATTAATATACAAGTGTAACTCGTAATATCCTCTCTCTTGTCGAGGCTAAGAATAATCTTCACCTATAGGTTCGAGACTAACATTCGCCCGATTCTCCCAATCCCTAGTCTGTCCACCATCTCTGTCGAAAATAACAAGATCTTTTTGCTGTCACTAATTTTTTCGTTCCCTTTTCCTCCGTTTCTCCACCATCTCGATGTCAACTAATTAGATCTTTGTCGTATTCAGTCATTCGTTCCCATACTCCCTTTTTTCACTCCGTTTTCCACAAAATTACTTCTCCATGTTTCTTTCAATCTCTTAGGTAACATCACCATCATCGTCCACGGAAAACTGCTCCAATCGATGACCAACATGCGGACCACCCGACGGGTATCCGTGGCCTGGGGGTGTTTCTCGCGGACCCACGTAGAATCGTCATCTGGAAGACACTCGTATTACATTCAATCCATCGACCATTGCCGATCGCCAACTGCAACTGCAACTGAATCTGCCAGAATCGACCATTGCGACCGGAATACGTCACTACCCTAATGATAATACCCTAGTTTTAAGTTAGTCGTTAATCAAGATAAGAAAATACTCTTGGCATCTTAGAGCATTAGCAGTGTGCCTTTAAATATATTATTAATGAATAAAAAAAAAAAATATGCGTAATACATTATTTTAACATGTCCACCATTTTCCAAATCGGATGAGGCTAGAGAAAGCATTGACCCGTAAGATCGATTCTGTCTTATCGCGCTATTCATCAAAACAAAATCTGAAACTGGCGGTGGCAACACGTGCCTCACCATCCGAAAAGTATATACATATTACCTTCGACCAAACGAACCAGATTTCAGACATGACCACGCGATACGGCGTAAGAGAAAGAGACATCCGAAGGGAGAAAAGGTTATTGACCACCACAATACAAACCAGATCTCAACTTGTGAGTACTTTTAACGTCCGCCGGGAAAGTAATAAAGTGCCCTGTAACGTCAAGAAAGACAGCCAACTTGATGTGAGTACGTCAAGTTATATGTATTATCTTGTTATGTCCACCTTATGTGCTGTGGATCAAGACGGATAAAAAGCGAGGTAAGGAAAGTTGAAAATTTGCCAATTTCCCTCATACACAGTTAGAATGTTTTGTCGTTATCATTTCGCCCTGCAGAACCCGACATCAACGGTGGCCATGGCTGCTGTCGATGTTGATTCGATTCGAAACATGGCAATCAATTTAGCGTGAAGATTGTTCGTGATTGCTTCCATTGTTGCACGACGACGTGAATTCCAACGAGACCACTGACTCGATGGTTACATATCAGCATGAGCATGAACGGTAAACAGCGCATTTGGTTGGAGGATGTCTACCATGGATGGATTGTCACGACCGGCACGAGTTGAAAGTTGTTAAACTGGATTTCAAGCACCATCCGAGGGATTGCGTGACCTTGAGATTATTAGATCTGGGAACTGTCGTCACAATGATGAAGCCCAGAAGCAATTACCAAGTTTTGTGATAAAACTCCTTATCCGTTATTCGTCTGTACGTGAGAGCATGTGCGCAACTACCGAGCATCATTTCGAAAACTGTAGAAGCTGAAACATGCCATCGCTCAGATTGCCAGATCCTTGAAATCCATCGAAGCCACCACACTGTTCATAGTACTGGTATGCTGGTGTTGGTGAATTGTAATGGTCTTTCTTTTCGTTTTTTTTTTCGTTCTGCACTCTGGTGGACAAACATAAAAAGAACGAAAACATGACATAAAAAATTTAACATCTGCTTCGAAAGCTTTGCCTCTCGTGAAAGGAACCTACATACTGTTACTGCCTATTCGAATAGGTAGGTTGGTAGGTAGGTAGGTATGCGTGCTCAACATCCCACAGCTCGAACCCATCTGTTAGCGTTGTGTTGACTCTTCTCGATAGAATCCTGGTGCTGCTACTGCTGATGTTGATGTCGTTGCTGGGTTTGGCGGTGGCTTCGTTCCTATTGCTAGCATAATGGAGCACACATCTGTGCATTCCGTACCATGATGGCATGTGTGCCGTGCATATTTTTGTTGGTTCTACCAGTTGCGCTCCTCGTATGTAACTTGGTTTTTGGCGTCAAGTATATTATTGCTATCATTTTAAACATCAATTATATTTTCGTGGAGTGCCCCATTCAACGAGCTGCTTTTAATTGGATTCATATCACTTGTTATTTTGGGAATGAAAATTTTATCCGTATTCGGTGAATAGAAATTTTAGGTGTCCATAATCGTTCCAAGCTTTGGAGTACGGTGCAGAAGTAAGCAACTGAAATGTTTCCTCAATTAACACCGAACGGTCGATTTGTGTATCCGAAAATACATCTCGAAATGGTGGAGATCGCCGGAAACGATAGAAATAAGTTTTATAAACCACATCATTTAAACTGACAGGAATGTAATAACAACTTCTAGATATGTAATAACAAAAAATTCATTTCACATCGAAACTCGTTTTATCAATTTTTAGTGCAGAATTTTTAGAATCCTGTTCAAAATTTAGCTTGTACACAGAATGAAATAAAAAAAAGACCCGACATGAGCACTATGAAATAGACATCGGTTGAATCCAAAATTTGATTTAACCCATAATCTTAGTTTTACTTTTAAAATATATTGAAACATAAAGAACTGTTATGTAACTTATCCGTGTGTGAACTTCTTATGATCAGAAGACGTGCTTTTGAGAATACATTCATAGTTCGAAAAAATCTTGTGATTTTACATCTTATAAGATGCACATAAATGGAGCGTCGTATTTCACACAAATTTATATTCAAGAACATGTAAAATTGTGTGATCTGTAAATCACATAGCTTGAAATCGAATAAAATAAAAATCAAAAGATCGATAGCAACAGCGTGACTTGAAGCAATAATCATCAGCTCACAAAACACGTCAGTTAATTGTCTGAACCACATAAGGCCCATGTCTGCTTGGTGAATAATTGATACATATTAATCTACTTGGCGGCATTTGGTTGCCGAGGGCAAATTACATTCGGAGCCTGTAAAATTCTGTACGAGTGGAATATTGCGTCATTTGAACAGTTAAGTAGTTATGAATTTTATCGTTTGTAAAATTATGTCACCTTTAAAATTCATAACTGTTTTCTGTGTTTATTTGATGTGACATGCTTCTCTTACCTGAGATGTTAGACTGTTATGAGCATAATGATTCGTGTACACAGTAAGAAATAATGAAATTTACACGACATGTAACATGGAATAGACATGGGTTGAATCGCAAAATTGGTTGAAAACCATCACCCATGCATCACCTAAATTGGATTGCATTGAATTTTCAATGAATAGGACTCTATCTTTCTATTAACGCTTAATTTTGCGATTAAACTATATTGAAACGTACAGAATCGTGAAGTTAAAGTTACTGTTTATTTGCCTACTCCAAATATGTGCATGAAAATAGATGTAAATTTTTTATCTGTGTACGTACAAAAAAGTAATGAAATTTACACGATATGTAAATGAATAGTATTATAAAATAGACATCAGTTGAATCGCAAATTTTATTTAAAAGCATGTCCGATGGAATACTAAACCGAAATGCATTGATTTTTCAATGAACAAGACTGTATAGGGGAAGGGGTGGCAAAAGTGGCGTTTAGCTACTAGTTGAAAATAGGTTTATTTTCCGTTGCCAAACCATTATAAATAAGTAAGCTTCTATGTAAATCGTTACTGTGAATTGGTATAGCAATAACATAGATATTATAAGATTATAACATACAATTTCAGCATTGACTCAGATAGCTATCGGTAGGGTTTCCCAACGTCATAATAACGAAAATGCAACCTGAAAAACTTTTTTTGGCTTGAATATGGCGATCACACTATGGAGTCGCAAGAAGTGTATGAAACTTAAATAAACCAGGATATAACTTTTTTCAAAACTACTTTTTGGCGAAAATAATGAAAGGCATAATAGTCATTTTTGTTCTATGCACTATCATAAACACGAAGAAAATAATAAAGGGTTTGAACATCGATTGTGATAATATTATAATTCTCATGATATATGAACTTAAAATAATGAGAAATCACTTTACTTGGAATAATTTTGAGCATTCTGAACATAGGATTATTTCGTTGTTTATTTTTCATATCTTCATAGACAGATTTTGATTGAAGGCGCATAAAAAACAGTTAATTAAAATTGAATTTCGCTTGACAGTTTGTGAAATTTGTACCTTGTATCAAGTTTGTGATTTCAACTACTCTACTGCCTTTTTATTGCTGATAGAAAAGTTCTCTGGATTCATTCAATGTTTATGATTTCGAAGGTGACTAAGTTTCAACTAGTTTACTTGAAAACAAATTATTTTCAAATTATGGAAAGATAAGTTATTTCAATATGGCATTGCAGTGTAGTCAAAGTCATGGCATTACATTCCTTTGGTGGAATTTGGCCTTTCTGTTTCAACAGACTTCGCAGCCGATTCTTAGTGTACAGAATCATTGCATGGCTAGTACTATGGATCCTACTGACACTAAGAATCCTTCCAGGTCGAGGCTCGAACATACGACAACTGGCTTGTAAGACCAGCATCCTATGCATTGAACCGCCAACCCGGGCATTGCAATGTAACGACAACTTATTTTTAGTCGACTTAGAAACTAGTAGAAACTGCGCTTTTTGAGTCACGCAAGTGGTAGGATGTTAGTGACAACCACTCAAATTTCTGATTGCAAACTAGTCACAAATAAGCTAGCGTAACAAAAATTATTACTTGGGTAAGTAATAAGTCGACGCCCGTACCCAGGCCTTCGTTTCGGGAGGGGCCTTCAGATAAAAGAAATAATGTTACTGAAGATTGCTTATGTACATAATTTTTGGTGTGCTTTCTACCAATGTTTTTAATAGACATTTTCATCTTTTCCACTGGATAGTCATTATTAAGTCATAAAATTTGCGACTGTGACCGAGAGAAGGTTTTTGTATTACATTTTGTAACGTTTACTGTCACGCCATTTCAGTCTAAGACCTTCTAAATGGCTATTTATAGAGCACAAAAATCCAACAGACTTGTGATTGGTTTTGAGAAGTTGTCCGAGATAGCTACCTTACTTCGATTCGTGGAGAACGCAAAACATCTTTATTTGAGGTTTGGGAACAGCTTATCCTAAACCGTTGATTATAAGCATGGTAACGATGCTCATGTGCTTTCTCAGCGATTTCGGTCTTCAATCGCTCCATTAATGCACGGAAAAGCCAGCGATCGCAAAGCAACTAGAATGTTAGTTGTTAGTTTGTTAAAATTGGTACAACTAAACAATTGTTGTTTTAACTAAACTGTCATTTTTTATTTATCATGCTGGCAGATTAGCAATGACATTCATAAAAGACACGCACCACAAACGGGTAACGGAACGTTACGGTTGAGTTATGACATACATCCTAAACGGAAAATGAAACGTTTCAATGAGATGTCACTCGTGCAACTGAGCAATGACTCACTCCCGGTAAAGCTATTTAAATGCATGAAAGCAAAAACTGTCTCAGTTGTTTCAACCAATCATTCAGTAATTTGAACTTAAGATGCCTATTGCAATAAATATTTTAGGCATTAAAAATGTCTTACTTCTCACTATACGGGGTCGGGTGTCCGTCATAATTTTGAACGTTAATAACTCAGTCATTTGTTGATGAATTATTAATATCATTTAACAGCCATTCGATTCGGAAACCTCTAATTTAGACATGTATTGCAACGTCGTTTCAGTATTTCAATAGCATACTATTGAAAAAATGGTTAGAATGTTTTTATCCACCTATCTCAGTTGTCCAAAATGATGTCATTTTCTTGTTCGGCATCGATTTGGAAACATTTAACTTAAACTTATGAGATAACGCTGTTTAAGTATTTTAATTGGATACCATTGAAAAGTTAGTTTGAATTGACATATGTTTTCACGAGCCAATGACAGTTGCAGTCAATGATGTCATACCCTCGTCCGATTTGCGCAGTATGAACTACAGGGTCCGCATCTAACATTTTTTTAACTAGCGGTTATTTTGACATTGGTAACCTTAATGTCACTTATGATTTGACATAAACTTAGTTTTATCCTTCCGCTGAACGAAAATGGTTGTGTATACGCTTGAGGAACGCATGAAAATAGTGCAGTTTTACTTTGAAAATCAGCTTGAAGAAGACGCCGAATTTTGGCAAAAAATCATCTTCTCGGATGAGGCACATTTTCATCTCGGCGGGTATGTTAATAAGCAAAATTGTCGCATCTGGGGGACGGAAAACCCGCACGTTATCATGGAGAAGCCGATGCATCTTCAGAAAGTGACGGTTTGGTGCGGATTTTGGTCTGGCGGCATCATTGGGCCATTTTTTTTGAAAATGAGGCAGGAGCCGCCGCCACGGTCAATGGCGAGCGCTACCGCGCCATGATTAGCGATTGGTTCTTCCCGTTACTTGAAGAGAAAGACTTGGACACCATTTGGTTCCAACAAGACGGCGCTCCGTACCACACAGCCAACGCTACGATCGATCTTCTGCGCACAGTCTTCGAAGATCGAATTATCAGTCGAAATTCGGATGTTGTTTGGCCGCCTCTGAGATGTGATTTGACGCCGTTAGACTATTATCTTTGGGGGGCTGTCAAAGATAAGTGTTATGTGGGCAAGCCAGAGACAATTCAAGCTTTGAAAGACAACATTCGTGCAGCCATGGCTGAAATAAAGCTGCATACAATCGAAAATGTACTAAAAAACTAGACCGACCGTATGGCGTACTGCAAGGCCAGCCGAGGCAGCCATTTGAATGAAATTATATTCCACAATTAACCGGACGGATTGTACTTTAATATGAAAAAATAAATTTTGAGATCGGATGAACCGTTTGTGTTTTATTGCATGTTAAAAAAAAGTTACATGGCGGACCCTGTATAGCAAAAAACGGAATCTACAAATATATGCCCGATTACATTTCTGCTTTAGTCCACCCTTGACTGTCAGCGAGGAAGGGTGAGTGGACGACAAAGCTGAAAATTACATTCATTCGCTCGCTGGATTTTCTTTTGTATGTGTGCGGTATGTCGATACCATATTCACTGGCTTGGGGTTTCGGTATGGTCTAAATGATGAAAAAAATAATTTTTTTTGAGAACTTTTTTCAGAATTATCGTGCAACAAAATAAATTCGAATGTTTTGCATGATAAAAAGCATCATTCGATGAACATTTTGTGATTTTATCGTGGAAAAATATTGAGAAATAAGCCGGTGAAGAGATATTTTTGAGAACGCTTCCTTAAAAACCTAATTTGCGGTGTCCACTGTACCTCAGCACAGACTAATCAGAAGTCAACAAATGAAAGCAGTATAGATGGAGTAGAATTTTTTCTAAACCCTAACGTTTCTGTTTGATTTTTTTTAATTTTGTGAATTGTTGGAGGTTTTCAAAGTGAAAACTACGATTTTTCACGAGAAAAACTGCCATTTTGTAGCTGTAAAACCTCCCCAAAGTATCAAACAACGAAATGGAAAACGTTGGGGTCTGGTTTTTTATATGTAGAGAGCGTGTGCCAAATTTGAAAAAAAAATGGTGCAGTAGTTTTTGAATGACGATGGACACGGACTTTCGAAACCTGCTTTCGAGAAAAACGCATTTAAAGTTTTTTATCTATAAAATCAATGAAAACAATTCATTATTCAAGGGGTCTAACATTTTTTTTCTTTTATAATTTGTTATAATGAAACATTTCAAGTATGTTTAGTCAAGTTTTTAGGTCGATCGAAGCAGAAATCTTGGGCCTGTGCGCCGAGCTCTTACTTCTTCGTAGAATGAGATAGCCATAGATAAAAGTCCATAACTTCCAGAGTTTCGTTCCAATAGACTTGAAAATTTCACAGAATATTCTTGAAACGTTCTACTATAAGAAAATATAAAGAAAATAATAAATGATTTTTCAAAAGTGTTAGACCCTACCCGTCCCTTAAGGAAGGATCAATAAAATTACTCTATTACTGAGTTTATTGGTTCACGGTTACTCGCTCAACATTTTTCGATCAAAATATATAAAATTTCCCCTAATCACTGTTTTTAAAATGTATAAGTCTGTACGTTCTCTGTCTTGAAAATTTCATTCGTGCAGATTTGTATCTTGAGGATTCATTTAAAGGATATTTTTCAAAAATTTTGAACTGTCAAAATTTGTGGAAGGCATCAAAATAGAGTAGAATCAATTGTTCTGAAAGAATCTAATTGTCAATTTGATCATTCGCAAAAATCTGAACACTAAAAATAGAGTAAATTTGTAATTTGTCACTGTTTAGTGCATCCACCATCATCTTTATTTTTATATTTATTATCGGCATCTTAGAATTATTTCATTTTTAATGTAACCGTGCTCGGACGTGTCTTGCATACAACTCTTTAATTTTGTTACTTCTAGGTTATGTGCCGTAAGCACAAACATAGGCTTACCCCTAAATGAGTTAACTATGTTCACTATGTCTGTGTTAGAATATTTTTCTATGAAAATTGCATGATTGTGAAAATATAGAAGACAGAAATCAACGAACGTTAGCGTTCGTCAAGATTAGTTGTATACAAGTCTTATTGAGACACACGACGTCAATGTCACGGAACGTTTTGACATACGGCACGTGTGTGCTTTCGGTTTCGGTTTAACAGAATATGACTGATCGTCCGAATCGTATTTTAGAAGCGTAATATGATTTGAATAACTGTTCCTACGAGCGTTGTTTGACAGCTATCAGTGGTTTGTGTACAGGGTTATTCCATTTCGAATGCGTGTGGTTGAAAATGGAAGCAAACCTTCAATATATTCATCACCAGTTCATTAGATTAGAAGAAGCTATTTTTTCTGGGATACTTTCCTCGTTGTGATAAGTCAAACAAATGCCAACATTACGCTATTTGTTTTCGCTTTGTTGACAGCAGTACCGCCAATGCGGTTCCGAATCATTATTTTGCAGTGGTTGGTAGTCATAAAACAATCTGGTAACATTCGAGTTACTGAAAGTTAGCCTTCTCATTGAAGCAGCGACGAATTTGATGAGCATTATCATAACACACTTGTTTACTTATCATTAAGTGTTCCGAGATGCCCACCCATCTTCCGGTTTTATTACAGCTAGGACCGAAACTGCTAAATTTTTGTCGTGATAAAAGCATCTTTTATCTTGTCCGGATGAAATCGCAAGTTTGGTTGTCACACGAAACGAACCATACGCTGCTGTCATTAAATCGTTAAAACTCACACGGTGAAGTCTGTTTGCTTATCACACAAGACGCCTGATATCATCCAGGTAACGTCGTCGTATGGCATGTCACTACAAGGAGCAAAGTAGCAAAATAAGCGAATCTAAAGAAGAACAAACAGCGCACCGGAGATTAAGCGGATGAGTGGTTGTTCCACGTGACCTTTCGGTGCGCTGCTGCCACTGACACTTGGACAGCTGGAAACCTTGATCGGTGAAGCTTGGTGTGGAACAGATACGGCCCGGATTGAACAGATTTCAACTACCCATCTAATCCGATTTACCGACAACGAACGAGGTGAAAGTATTGAACCAGCGGTGAAGGTATTTTTACCGGCTCCGGGCTTCAGAGGAATTATACTGGATTTTTGTGCATTACCGACGTTCACTCGCCGTTGATTTTATTTGTATGGTGATAACTGTACTGCCGGGTTAAATACAAGGGTCTACCTGGTCTTTGAATTATGTGATAAAATTTTTGACCTGGGGCTGAGGATTGATTTTTAGTTCAAGCGATTTCAGTGATGGAAAAAGGGCTCCTATTTTTATACCAAATAAAAACCATGCATAAACATGTATTTCAATCTGCCATTCGGTGGATGGCTTCTTAAAACATTTGTCAATATAAACAGATTTTCAATGGTGTAATATCGATCAAATGTTCTCTGAGAAAATTTCGTGCACATGATTTCACTTTTGTTGCACATTTTCATTCATTATTCCGGAACCGGTAGTAGAATCCAAATAAAAATCAATATCAAACATTGAGACTTTAAGTTGTTTTATTAGAATCTAAATGTGCGGAAATCGTATCAGCAATTTCTGAAAAGATACAGGACACTTTCATTTCCTTTTGTTTGAACATTTTACCCAGCTTATTTGAATTCTAGTTTATGACAATCAGAGCTAATAAAAGTCATTTTCATTGACTCAAAATAGACGCAAATGACTAGAAATTAATGTCACTCTCAGCTTCGCTTGCAAACTATGAGAACGAAATCCATGTCCAGTCAATGACATAAGCGGAACAGTAGTTTCAAAATTATGTTGTTTCTTTCATTTGCCCTTTCAGTCATTTGCGGTTTTTAGTGAAAATCCCGTAGTATGCAGTGTCGATATTCAACCGAAGCTTTGAGAATCAAAAATGACAGAAAAAGGTTTCACAATAACTTTTACCGTTTGGTGCTAAAATCTGTAGTAGTTTTGGTTTCCAAAGAGGTGCTGGGGTATAATTACTTCGATTTATCATCTTTTAGTCACTATTTATAGCCAAGCGTCACAGATTTTCAATACATCGATGAAAGAATGAGAATTGAAACTCTGCTGATGCTCCCTGCAGACGTTAGTTTTGTTTCGTATTGTCATAGAGGAAAGAGTGACGTTGGCAATTATACTCTCTCTTTTTTTTCAATGAGAATCGAAAATGCTTCGTCTCTCTTCGTTTGTTCTGGTGTCGGTCAGTGAGACACTAAAATATTGAAAATGACAATCGATTCAGCCACCTCCGAAAAAATGGAGTTCACTCGGACGAATGTTGTGCTCTCTGTGATCATCAAGTGATTCTTAGGACTTCAAAAGGGTTTTTGTGTTCTTAGAACTACATTCGATATATTCGATCATTGTTGCGTAAAGCAAGCAAGTGAATATCTTTGACATCATTTTGTGTGATTCTTGTTTTCACTCTAAACAAATTGATTGCATGTCGTTTGGTTCTCTGACACATTGGCTGCTATTTTGTAGAATATAAGCGTTGTTCGCGACAAAATCTGGAAAGATTCAAATTAGAGTAAAACAAATTTGCTGTTAGTTCAATCCAAGATGCATTTTTATTCATATAACACATGGATCAATAAGTCCCGTGACTAACAATGGAAACAACATTTTTTTTGCAAAAAATTTTTTTTATTCATCAACATGATCACCTTTTAGGGTGATACAATGGTTCCAACGTTTTTCCAATTTTTCAATACCATGTTTATAAAAAAATTTATATTTCGCTTCCCTGGAGCATATTTTTAAGATCAGCAAAGAGCCAGTAGTCACTGGAGGCTAAATCTGGCGAGTATGGGGGGTGGGGAAGCAGATCAAAGCCCAATTCGTTCAATTTCGCCATTGTTTTCATCGACTTGTGGCAGGGTGTTTTTGTTCCATCGAAAGCAATCGAGGCACCCACTTGGAAAAAAACCTTCTTCATGTTCAATTTTTCATGAAGGATAGTAAATACACTTCCATATGATATCTGTGTCATCTCAGCAATCTCACGGAGCTTCACTTTACGATCTTTAATTATAATTTTTGTCACTTCACTCACATTTTCCGTTGTAACGGCTTCCACAGGTCTACCCGAGCGTTCCGCGTCATTTGTGTCGGTACGACCACGTTTAAACTCGGCGAACCACCGACAAATCGTTGCTTTCGATGGACAAGAGTCCGGATAACATTTTTCAATCCATTGTTTCGCTTGCACGGTGTTTTTACCCATGTTTCATCAAAACACGAAACTCGGTTTTTTCGATTTTTTAAACAAACTACAAAACGACTTTACTCCAACCTCGATAACTCAGCTGTTTCTGGTCGGATCGACTTAAAATTATGACCCGTTTCAAGCAAAGGTTAGTACTCTAGAAAGACGTGGTTACTGGTTTACTACGAGCGCCATCTCTGCTTTAGTCTCGGGACTTATTGATCCATGTGTTAATTGTGCATTATTAGTCATCTTAAAATAGAAGAAACTACGAATTTTTGAGTTTACTCCAGTCATTAGGGTCTCTACAGCCGATTTCCCTGCTTTTATCCAAGATTTTTGAAATTGTGCTATAGTTGTGACTTGTTTGTTTATATTCTCTTAACGAGAACCCAATAATGCTCGACAGGCCGCAACTCCGTGCTGTTACGTGAACTCGCTTCTTTCGATACAACATGAACTCCATTCGCTTTATACCATTCTAAAACATCTTTGGCGTAGTGATGCAGCTTTGGCTTGCTCGACCACATATGTATATTGCCTGTCAAACCAAATATTTTCTTGAGAATCTTGGCCTTTTTCTTCGTTGTGAGATAGAGGAAGGAATCTCTATGCCATTCCGTTGCATAGCAGTATAAAAAGACACTCCGGGAAGCTACTCAAAGCCATAAGTTTCTTTATCCATTATAACGCAGGAAAGTTTCGTCAAATATTCGCGATACAACTTGCGAGCACGGATTTTAGTCGTCACATAAATGACTAGAACGACGTCTTATTGAGTCGTTGTTTTAGTCATTTACTATTACGATTTGGTACAGTTTTCACGTTGAACGACTTCATATCTCGCCGGTGCTTGAAAGTATGCATGAAAGTTGGAGACAATGTTGCACATATTATTCGTGTTACTAATTCATTCATCCATCTTCAGTGCGAACTTCTTTATATTACTCACACCCGTCTCGAATAACGTTGAACTATTCATCGCACAAAAAAGAGAAGGTGAAAATTAATAAGCAACAATCGTGGAGAACCCGAATCTGCTAATACATTCTTCGTTGCTGTTCTACATCGTGCATGTTAGTTTTATACATTCGTTTGTCATTTGTTCATTCACTTTACTCCTCGAATTGGTTCGAATAGCGTCACTGCGATGATCGTTGGATTTCATTCTTCATCTAATAAGTTCATCATATCTCGTTGGGTAGCAGCAATTGGAGTGCTAGGACACACACACACACACACACACACACACACACACACACACACACACACACACACACACACACTCGCTTCTAGCCTTCCTGGCTGTTGTCAAATGCGTATCGAAGGATTTAAGAACGTTATGCACAGTGCTTGCCGGAAAATCAATCTTTTTTGCAAGTTTTCTTATTGACATATCCGGATTTCCATTGCGACCGCACACAATTGCTTTTTGCACTGTCTCTTTTTTTGTTTCGATTAAAGAGATTTTAACCTTAAGGTCATTTGCCTCTTCGGGCCAGAAAAACCTTCTGTCCCTATGTGCGAGGTTGGGAATCGAACTCAGGCGGGCTGTGTGAAAGGCATCGACTTACCCATCACGCTATACTAGCCCCCACATGCGCACTTGCTCTTCTTTTGACGCCATCTTTGATATAAAAGCTTATCTGCCCATACTTGCATATCAGTCCCATATGGAAAATCGGCATGTGGAGAAAAAGATGATCAAAATTTTATTTTCGATTTTTTTGATTTATTGTCCTACCTAATGCTAAATCATAGTATTATTACATGAAATATCGGTAATACACCTCTGCAATTCCAATATTGCAACGAATAAAATAATTGAAATTTGCACTGAATGGGACTGACATGCGGGTACTTTGCAATTGGGACAGACATGAGTTGATATTTTTTTCACACTTTACTGAACAAACCCTCAACTTTTATTGCAATATCTGAGAGTGTATTAAGAATAGATTTCATTCCTCAAGCTAACACGATATTGGCAAAAATCGATATGGGGCTGATATGCGAGTATGGGCAGTTATGGTATCACCAAAATTTTTTTTTACATTATGAACAGAAATACGTTCATCAGTATGCGAAATATTTCACGCGTCGATGAATTATTTTTAGAGATATACGTATTTATGGGTGTACAGATTTTGTCGCGAACGTGCCTTAGCTTTTGGGAAATGTCGAACCACTACGTATTTTATGCTATATAATGTTTTTTTTATGATCCTAAATGATTATAGATGTGAAATAGCAATAATTCATCGAATAAAAAGACACATAAGTGGTCAGTTTCAATCATTTTATCATTTAGTTTTTATCAATTCGAACATTGATTATTATCTATATTTCTCATAAAAATTGTTTTTTTTTTATTTCGAAATCACAATTGAACGATTTACATTAATATTTGCTCAAACGGTCTCATATATGGTGTCGATATTCAACCGAAGCTGAGAGAATTGAAAATGACAGAAAAAGGTTTCACAATAACTTTTACCTGTTGGTGCTCGAATTTGTAGTAGTTTTGGTTTCCAAAGAGCTTCTGGGATGTAATTACTTCGATTTGTCATATTTTAGTCACTATTTATAGAAAAGCGTCACAGATTTTCAATACATCGATGAAAGAATGAGAATCGAAGTTCTGCTGATGCTCCCTGAAGACGTCAGTTTGGTTTCGTCTTATCATAGAGGAAAGAGTGACGTTGGCAATTATTCTCTCTCTTTCTCTCTCTCTCTCTCTCTCTCATTTTTTCAACGAAAATGCTTCTTCTCTCTTCGTTTGTTCTGGTGTCGGTCATTTAAGAATGAGACAGTAAAATATTGAAAATGAGGCTGTTGGATTGGGATCTTTCATTGAGAATGCGTGACAATTTTAAGCTCTGGTTTAGAGTGCCTACTCGACTTGCTACAGTAATCTTATAATTTTTCGTACAATCAGTTTAAAGTCGAATTGGTCTCTCTGATTCTGCATTTTGTTACCTCTTCCGTTTCTAGAAACAATTGCAATTGAGTTTCTCATTTGGTTTGCGTAAATGAATTTTCAACGGACTGATTTGTTACGCTTTCTCGCCAAACCAGATTTGCAAATATAATCACAATCACCATTCTGACAGTATTCCACAAAGATCTTCTGCGTTAATGAATCATTCAACACCTCTCGATTGATGTTGATATTAGTTGCTCGTGATATTCACCTACCGATGAGTTTCAGTTGCTTCGGTTGTATGAATATTCCAGTGCTCAGTGCTCTGTGATGTTGTTTTCTTGAGCGAAATGCTACCCACGTTAGGAACGGATGACATCGTAGTAGGGGTAAGCCGATGATTTGAAGCAATAACTATTAATTTCGCAAAACAAAAACAGACAAACGGGCTATGGCATTAGTGGTTCCATAGAGTCAACTAACAACGATAGTTCTATAAATTGAATCAAAATAACTCACCCGTTTGTTACGCTTTCATTTTAGATCCAGGATCTATTCTGAATGTTCACAATGCTAGAAAGATTGAAGATGAAACTCATTTATAGAAATATTAGAAATTGTAGCCTTCATCATAGGCGTACCACTTTAGTGATTCAAGCATCATGTCCAATGCGTATCGCTAGGATATACATATAGTATCTGGGATCCATTATGAATGCAAAATAGGAACAAAATCTTCGAAATGTTGCTAGTGATTTTCTCGTTTCAGAGGATATAATCTTATTTCCACTGATTAAAGCTACCCTACTGTATTCTGTTCCGTCGGGTACTCTTCCGTTTCGGTACAACTCTATCAAAAAAATGTTCTCTCGAATTTATGTTCAGAATCGTACAAGGGTTGTTTGAGGAAACTGCATACTATTTTTTTCTATCATCTCAAGTTTTGTAGTAATCCTCCAGAAAGTACTGTTATCTGATTAAATAGAGAGCGAGAAAATTGTCCTTTCGCTCGTGTTTTCTAGGACATCACAAGTAAACGAGCAGTGACTTTGTAGATAACGATGTGTAAAAAGATTACGATAAATGGGTTCCATAATTCACCGAGCGATTTCGTGGAATCTGAAAATCAAACAAATCAAAGAAAAATGAACGAGGATTTAGAAAAGAGGCCATTCGGTTATGGGTTAGGACCTTTTTTTTTGGTTGGTTACAGACGATCTTAAAATAGACTTGTGTAGGGTCATGATGATTATGGTTAGCGTTTCCTGAAAATATCAGCAACATTCAATGAGGTACTATCACAATGAATGGGAAAACAGCATGACTATTTTTTATGCCAGCTGGAAATTCATATACGGTTTGCAGAGTTGGATTATCGATTGCCCACCGATGCACAAGTGGTACGCGTAACAATTGAAAGTAGGAAGCTGGAATTTTTTAATTTACGAGAGCCGCTTGTGGGCTGTGGCTCGAATTTGAAAATAGAAAGTACATTTGATCGAATATCAATATCGCTCATAGATGCAACTAACTAAACGCTTTGCTACTTCGGAAGCATTTTGCCGGTCAGTAGAATTAATTTGTAAATTTTCATTGATTCGGCAAGTTCGGCGATCAACGGTGAGTGGCTTCGAAAACAGTGAAGGTTACTTACTACCTACTGTGTAATATAATTGTACCACCAAAGTAACCGCGGTTGACTGAACTCCGGAAAGTACGCCAAGTAAACATGTGAGTAAACCATGCATCAACCCATGCGTTACTGATCGGGCAAACTTATTAATGTTTTAAACGCCTCACGCACGCACACAATAGCATCCACCCGCAATTGGATGCCAATTGAAATAATTGCCTTCAATCGACACTGGAGAGTGAGAGAGCAACCCGACGAGCGGATCAAATGCATTGCGTTAATTAAATCAATATTGCCTTTACTCATACGCTTGTGAGCTGTGTTGCAGAAATGATGCACTTCACCAGAGGTCGTTTTGCTGGGGAAGCAAAAGAGGCACTGTTTATTTGAAGGAATGATGATCTTTCTCAATGAGATTGAGCTTAGGGCCGATTTACAATCTTCGGAAAACAGCCATTGTTGCAAAACGCAGAAGCAGCTTTCTTCACGACCGTTGAGCGCCGTTATCAGCTTATTTAGTACATTTTTCTATATAAACTGATGTTTATTTCTGGAAGATTCATCTATTTGTAGCGGAAAACAAAATCTCTTGAACCTTAAGTTTGAGTCTTTTCGGAAAATCGGGGACTTTAGAATCATCCTTTAATAAAGGATTTTCAGTAATTGTAGGATTTAATGAAGAATCGGACAAAACCGAATGTAAGCCACTGAGAGAAAGTTAGGCATCGATGTAAAAATCGATGCTACTAGTAACCAGAGACGAATTCAATCACGCGCATTTCCAAATGTTTATGCATCACTTTTTCAAAAAGTTCCAAACAGAATCGTGCATAAAAGATCGAATATCAATTTTAACATTACACGATTTTTTTTCATTAATTGCTGTGATTAGGTCTCGGTAAGAACCAAATTTTCCCCAAACCAAGGCTTTCATCAGTGCACAGGACATTTCCATAGCGTCCCAGTATATCTAGGTTGGGGCTCACAGAAGTGTTAAGAGGCAATTTACAATCTTAGGAAAACAGTCATAGTTGAAAAACACAAAAGCAGTTTACTCCGCTTTTGTTGAGCGAAATTCAAAAATGGAAGATCAGTTCTTTTAGTTCATTTTCTTGAAATACTTTTTTTTTCTTTCTCTCGAAGATTTACCTATCGATAGCGAAGGAAACTGCTTTTACGTTTTTAAACAATGGTTCAACTAAGATTGTTAGTAGAACCAAACTGTTAAAGCATAGAAGTTTTCGAGAACATATACTACGTTTTCGAATCCGATCGCGATTTACTACAAAATTTGAAAAATTTGAACATGTATGGGTCAAACCTTATTTAGTAGAAGAAATGCATACATTTGTTTCACTATATTTTCCCTCTAACAATGCCCGCATCCATCGAAAGTTAAAGTTCATATACATGTTTGGAAATGGAACAAATCGAAAAGTGTACTCCCGACAAATGGGCGAGAAGGTGGTAGCCATTATTACGAAATATCTCAATCTTTCTGTGCGAAATGTGACTCGGAAAGTTGGGAAGTCAAAATTATAAAGGGTGATTTTTTTGCTGGTATCTTTCTAGCAACACTGTTTTTGACAGATCACGCGTGAATCGTAATCTATAATTTAAAAATGTATCGTATTTTTTTCCATACTTCAATGATGAATGGGCGCTGGCGCAGTTGGAGAAAGATCCTTCTTCTATCGAAAAATTGCGATCAGCGAGCTCAGTTTTTGTTGAATGGATATGCTATCAAGCAAAATTGCCGCATCTGGAGTGAAGATTAGCCAGAAGCATTGCAAGCAGTGTTGGTGATTGCCGAAAATTTGACAGAAGCTGCTCGATATTTATCAATATTGTATACAACATTTTCAATCCGGTAGAAGATGCTACAAGAACTCGAGTCTCTCAATGCATGAACCGCGAGAGAATTTTTCTCCATTTCTTCGCTCCACTTCATACTCTGAGTATTTCGCGGCCCTTAAAAAAATAACAGTCTGATAATGATTGGTGCTGTGTGGAATTTACCAAGAGAGAATCGCAAGTTGACAATTATCGCAGAAAATCGAATCGATGATTCGACTTGATGATTCTCATACTAGGTTGCAATATTTCAAAACCCTTGTGTGGAGCATTCACATGCATTTCCATAGACACAACTTATACAAAGGTTATATGCACATAGTTAGAATAAGCGGCAATAGTAAAATGATTCTATCGTAATTATCCACTGCCCTTACAGAATCGGATCGCGAAACGAGAATAAGCGACCGTTTGTTGCTTCAGAGAGAATCCCCACAGCAGCGAGCTAATCTTTAATTCTCAGACAGGTCATTGAGAGAAATAAGTGTCTATTCTATGTTAAATGAACCATGCCGGTTTTTTGTTGCTGGGATGATATCCGTCTCTCTTTGATGGCCCTGATTGAATCGTGTGATGAGTTGCTAGTGAGCGTTCTTTGATACGATAAAAGCCATCCTTGATTGCAAGAGCTACCAATGCATCCCAAAAAAATCACTGTTTGGTGTGGATTATGGGCCGGTGGCATTATTCGTCAAATACCGGCCGATATGTTGGAGAGAGTGTGCCAAAATTGGACCTTGCGCATGGGCCATCTAATGCGGAGCTGCGACCAACATTTGCATGAACTCATCTTCAAACATTAAATTATATTGATCGTTCTATCGGTTCGAAAAAAAGATTTCATCAATTTACTTAATTTTTTTTTGAGAATCAAATCTTATACCTTTTAAAAAATCATCCTTCACGTACAAAAAATGAAGCAGAGGGTGAAGGTGTGAAAAGGTCTCCAACTGCGATGTCGAACAAAATTTCTCTGTCGAGCTGAGAAGCTTCACAATAATTTAAACTTTTAACAGCTTTCAGCTTTTTTATGTCGCAATGTGAAAAACACCGTTGCCGAACATATCCGGACAAAGAAGGTTCCCGGATAATGATTATAGCGATGAAGGGCTGTTTTAATTCCAGCTGGCTGATTACACTACACTATTTAGATTGAACCCAATAAAACTGAATTTAGCATGAATTTAATTCATAGAAGTAACAGGGGCGCAGCATTGTCAGCATGTCCGAAATACTCAGACGCTGCGCCTGCGCCTGCGCCAGGAGCGTTTGAATTGGCGAAGCGATAACCTGCGCTCTTGTTACTTCTGCGTACGATATTCAAGTTTATTCGGGTTATATTATCTGCAGCATAACATGCTTTGTGATTGTTTTTTTAATAATATTTTCTATCATTATAACTATGATTAATGACAGCACTTGCTGCTTTTATCAATGATGTTACTCCACCACCACGGTATTGCTAAGTAAATCCCGATTATATCATCACTATAGATCCACTTATTAACCACCTTACGCGCACTGAACATTTTCAGAGAGGTTCTGGTTTTGTTCATCGGCGAATTTATTCATCATGTGTTCTGCAAAGTGTTGAGATATAACGAGAATCATATATTATCATATATCATATATTTTTTTCCTAAATATCATCGAGCAGACTGTGAACTTTACACAACTGATTTTTTGCCATGTGAAATCAGTTTCAGTGAGAATCGCGTTTGCAAAAAATCAGTACTGAACTTCATTGCTGTGAGTTTTCTGATCAATGATTTTTTTGTCTGAAAATCACTTCTGAAAAATTTCGGTTGCGATTTTCGAAACTTTGATTTTTTTCCAACACTGATTTTGCCCAAAAAATCCTAATTGTTAAAAACTAATTGAAGTCAGCCCCAATGCTAAAAACTAATTGAAGTCAGCCAATTTTCCACCAAGAATGTATCAATAGGAGAACTTTTGTATTAACTGACAGGAAATTTGTAAACCTTTAGCAGTTTTTTCCAACAAATTTACACGATATTTTCAGAAGAAGACCGTGATCCTGATATAAGCACCAGGTTCGAAAATGACTCGATTTTCAGTTCAACAACGTTGAAACTAGGTTCGAAACTGGCTTCAAACAAACGGTTTGACAGCAGTTATAGTGGAAACTGGGTTAGGTTTGGCATCAAGCGAAAACGACATAAGAGTGTGGTATCCTATTGAATACTATAGTCTACCCAGGTAACCATAGTTGTGAATTTATATCTTTTGTCATGTACTTATATGGAGCAGGAAATTGAATATATTATTGCCTAACATTTTCTAATACACTTTAAAAGCAAAACTAAGCCCTAAAAATACAGTCTTATTAATTGAAAAACCAATGAATTCAGAATTTTAATTCAACTGATGTCTGTCTAATATTACTATTGATTAACAAGTCGTATGAATTTCATTATTTTCATAATCTTGTACTCTTGATTGATGACCACAAAAGACCTGCGCCTTGTTCTATGAACTATCAACCTGGGATATATAATTTTTGGGTGTATTAAGTTTATTTTATAAACATGATTGATCAAAATTTATAATTACATCACAGAAATCTCCTATTTTTTGACATCTTTTCGTAGCACAATAAGCGCCTTAATCGCTCTTCCCGCTTTGCCGAATAATTTACATAATTCTAAAAAAATCTGCCTTATGGCCTTGGATCGCCACAGTTCACTGCTCTCCGTACCGTTGGCACATGTTTTCCACGAAGGTCTTTTCTGAAGCCTACGAAGTACACATTTGCCTTGGTTTTTCTTCTGATAACCAATAATAAAACAGAACGTTTGGTAGATTTTTGCCCCGTCGGAAAGCTGACACTATTTGCATTGGTTGTTATTTTTTATGCAGGATTGGCACAAAGCAATGGATAACATGCGCGACTAGCAATCGACAATGGAAAAAACTGATTCCGTTTCACATTACCGAGCACGGCTTTTCCATTTGATTCCGTGTTTGAGCGCCAACTTTGATGAATATAGATGAGGTTGTATGACATTTAGCAGAACGTTTGCGAAATTGTGTTTGTTGCATTGTTCATCCCATTCTAGATCGAACATGAAATAAAAATGCAATAACATGGACCCAATAGATTAATCCATACTTGATCAAAGATTATGGAATATTTTTTCGCATTTGGATCTGGAATCATAGTTGATAAAAAGTACGTGGATATCAAAAACTGTGTTGTAATCGATGAGCTAAATGCCTTTTTAGGTGCATGCGTAACAAACACTTTTCTTTTTTAATGGATTGGATCTCTCCGTACTGCAACATGGTTCTTCAAATGAATTAATAGTGGCAAAGAGAATGTCACGAACACGTACTTCTATGGCTTGATCCTTCACGCACACTGGTATGTTGCATTCAATGTTTTCATGGTTCACATAGTACATGTTGTTCTTGGCGTTATTTAGACAAATTAAATTCCTTTTCACTTCCTATTGATTTGAATGTAGATTACACTGTTCGTTTTATTTAATTGTAGTAAATGCACCTGTTTTAATCGGGATACATTTGCTTCTTAGACAATGTTTGATTTTTTTGTACCAAAAAGTCGAAAACGAGCCCTTTTGAATGCAACAACCGAGTATTTGGCGGCAATACCTTTTGATATTTAAATTTACCCATTTCGAAATCTCTTTTTGTTCACAAACTGTATTGCAATTTGTTTCTGTCCTTTCGACTGTAAGCAGTTTATTAGTTCGACTGTTTCGGACGAGGTATGAATGCGAACTGAGTAAACAATACTTGTTAGGGAGATTTCGAGCAAACTTTGAACAAATCTTGAACGTATTTTCAACAACTTTGAACGGAAATTGAAAATATAATTAAACCTTAAACATCGGGCTTAGAGAGAAGTGATTAAAATATATTTTGCTTTCTGGTTGTTTATTTAACCTATTCCAAGATGTTCTCATGTGTTTTGTTTATACATGCAAATAACTTTAGTGCAGGACTCAGGTAGGTGTTAGCTCAATAGAATGTCGATGACCTATTCGTGGTCCTAGGACACCGTTTCATCGACAATGCAATGTGCAATGTTTTCTTCAAATGGATTCAAAGGTTCCAAGAAGGTTTTCGATCTCTTGTAAATGGCATGCAATTGACGCGTATATAGTTTATATTCATCAGTATTACTTAACAACTAAGGTCTATCGATCTCACCAAAACTTCAGTTTGGGTACAATGTCCTATTTCTTACCCATCATATCCCATCCTTCAGAACCAGCCAATTAGACCGTTTTTCCTATAGACGATTCTATGTTACATCAGTAATTCCGCGAGAAACTGAATTTCGTAACATTTGGAGTTACGAAATCGTTCTCCATCGAAAAATATTAGACCCGTATTATTTTATTTCGTCATTAGGGTGACCATTTCCAGTGGTTATGTCCATGTTAGGCTGGATGAAAAATCGATTTTTTCGATTTTCTTCAAAAATGATATTTTTGAAGAAATCATAACTTTTGAAGCACTCGAGCGATCCCGATAATTTCAATGAATGCCTATGGTTTTTAGTTTTTAGTATATTGTAAAGTTTTGTGTTTGAAATAGTCAATTGTATGACTTTTTAACGGTTTTCATGGTTTGCGACCAATGGTCACTATGTAATTTCAAATTTTTTTTGAAAGATGAAACTTGTAATATTAACAAAACATATCCTAAAATTGGCGATTCATGTTTTCTTGTTTAAAATTAAAATGTTTTGAAAATTAATTTCGCGTTGACTACATTAATTTTTGCATTGTGAACATGTCCAAAAATAAGCGGAATCGGTCGAGTGGTTCAAAAGCTATGATTATAAAAATCTTTTTTTGAAGAAAATCGAAATAAAAACAATTTTTTGATCTAGAATTCAGAAATAGGACCAAGTCAAAATAGATAACCTATTTGAAAGACTTCAATTTATTTCGCAGTTTCAAATAGAGTTGGTACGGGTCGGGTTCGGGTATAGATTAAAATTGTTTGTCGGGTTCCTGTTGAGTAACGCTATTTTTTAAATTTTAAACGAGTGCGGGTCGCATTAGGGTTCAAAAATTTGGTCGGGTTTCGTGAACTAGAACTCGACAACCAAATTTTTCTTCGGGTTCGGGTCGAGTCCGGGTAAAAATTCTTATTTTCAGCGGGTACGAGTCGGCTTCGTGTTTCGAGGATAATGCATTCTTGGGTTCGGGTCGGGTACGAGTAATTTTTTTCATTTTCGATCGGGTACGGGTCGGGTTCGGGTTTAAGAAATTGCTTGCCCGACCATCTCTAATTTCAAATGAGGTTTTACAAACAAAGCTATGCGCACTAGGGTGGGACAAAATATTAATTTCAGTTCCATTAAATTTTTCTATTGGGTCTCATAAGCGCCATGCAAAATTTTAGCTCGATGGGAGAAACTTGGTTTAAAGTTTGTATGAGATTTAGTATGGAGAAATTCACTTTTTAAAAAAAAAATCGGCTAGAGATCAACCTATGAACTCTAAAAATCAGAGCGAATGTCATTTTTGTAGGAAATTTTACGAGGAAGAAAAACTTCGAAGATTTCAAAACAATCCGACATTTGTAAAAAAAGTAATTAAAGTTAACGATGGCTCATTCCTTAATATATCTAGCCTCACTGCTGCTAATGGTGATAATTTGATTTTGCTTTCTTTTTTTAAACTATAACGGTTGATCTGAGTTGTTTGATGTTCTGACGATAGTTACTGAGCTTAGAATGAAGAGTCTTTTTAAGAGACAAACCATGCTGAGTTTTGGAACATGGCTTGTCACTTAAAAAAAATCTTCGTACTAAGCTGAGTAACTATCGTTAAGACATTAAACAACTCTGATCAATCGTTATAGCATAATAAAAGAAAGCAAAATCATATTACCACTACTAGCAACAGTTTTGCTAGATATATTAAGGAATGAGCTATTGTTAGGACTTTGTGTCGGTTTTCTTTTAATAACTTTTTCTACAAATGTCGGATTGTTTTGTGGACTTCGAAGGTTTTCCTCCTTGATAAATTTCCTACGAAAATCACACATGCGCTGATTTTTAGAGTTTATAGGTAGATTTCCAGTCGATTTTTTTTGTAAAAAGTGAATTTCTCCATGCTAAATCCCATACAAACAACATACAAAAATATAGTTTCTCAGATCAAGCTAAAATTTTGTATGGTGCTTATGGGACCCAAAAGGAACACGGAAAATTTAGTGGAGCGAGAAAATAAACCTTTTCATCTTTTTCTCATACAACCTTGTCCCACCCTAATTCGCACTCTCTCATTCTGCTACTAACGCAGTAGGCGAAAGCACCCAGTCGATGTCGTTCTACTGACACAATGTCATCATATACACATGGGGAGACATGAGATAGGAAATTGTGAGCACTTGCAACAGTAGCAATCACCCAGTCTGTATTGTATTCCTTAACTCTAACTCTAACCCAGTTCTTGTATTGTATTCATTAACTCTTCTCGCAACGATTGTGCGATTCGAAAAGCGCACTTTACTTGTATGATGAGCAACAAGTTTCTTGTTTGATATATTTCATAGCAGTAATATTTGTTAAGAGAAATCCGGATATGAAACTACTCAAATAAAAATATTGTACAGCCAGTTGAAAAACAGATTTGGAATTTAAGCCTCCCTGGTTTTTCAGTTCACAAGCAGCACTATAAAGCGTGAAATCACTTTTCTAACATATCCAAAAAAACAACAATGTATCGGTCAATGTGACGGCGATTTCACGTCGTATGTTGTCTTTGAGTCGAGCTATAATTTTTGCTATGATGGTTTTGGCTTATCAGCGTATATCTTGGATTTCAACTAGTCAAAAAAAGTCTGGTGGCGTCAAATCGGGTGATCTCGGGGGGAACAATGCACAGTGGTTCAAAAGTCCAATTTCATATTATTATTCCAGCTCAGGGCCAACATAGGGGCTAAGTAACTTCGACAAAGTTGTGCAGAAAGCCATTTCAAACAAATTTGCAGAAAGTACTATTTCTTGTCCCTTACAATTGCAATGATAAGGTTCATTGTATGTCAGATCAGATTTCAGTATATATTCGTCACCATGAGTAATTGTCACAATATATGATTTTTTTGTACATCGAAGTCTATAAATGGTAAAATTTTGTAACCGTTACAGACGTTTGTTAAAAATAACTGTGGAATTACATTTTTGAGCCATTGTGCAATGGTCGTAACAAATCGATTGTTAGTCGAGCTTTATGGCATGTTGCACCGTCCTGTTGAAACTAAAGACTGTCCCAGAAAGTATGGACGCACTTTGATTTCTGATTACTGATAATATTGGACTACAACAACAGAATATTATTCTCAACATTTGCTACTCAGCCATTGCAGACTAGCTGGCGCACCTTCTTGCGAACGTTCCTCATTAAATTCCGTACAGACTTCTTGGCGACAAGTTTTGACACTTTTTTCCAATCTTTTTCGAACTGTTGAATGGTTTCGGCTGCCGAGACATGTTTCCTAAGATGTGCCTTCCTTAATGCCCAAAATTCCTCAATTGGTCGAAGTTGTGGGTAATTTGGTGGACTCATGTCATTTGGGACGAAAGTGACATTTTTGGTAGTATACCATTATACCGTTGATTTCGAGTAGTGGCAAGAAGCAAGATCTGGCTTCGAATCATGGGTAGAAGTCGTTTTTGTAAACATTCCTTGATGTATATTTTGCTGTTCATTGAAGCAGTGGTGATGAAGGGTTTCGAAATCTTACCGCAGCTACAAATTGCTTGCCAGACCATAGCTTTCTTACCAAATTTGTCGACTTCAATCGATGTCTCGAACTGGTTTAACACTTGCCCTTCTCGCACCCTTTTTCGGCCACATCCCGAACTAAAACCTCCTTCTTTTGCTCGAGCGCCTTCAGTATACGTTTATCCAACTGAGGGTTAGCAGGACCTTTTTTCGACCCGTTTTCGGTTTATCCTCAAAGGTGTTATCCTCACCGAACTTCCTGATTGCGTTTCGCACGGCTTTTTCACTTACTCCTTCCAGTTTTGCTATCTTTCTCAGTGACAGTCCGAGTTCTGTGCACCATTTGTATACAATTTTTCGACGTTGTTCTGCTGAAAGTCCACGCATTTCGAAACAAACTAATGAAAACGAATAAACAACTTCACAAGTGGTTAGAGAAGAGTGTAAACAGCAGGACGCAGCCATAAAAATTGACAGATTCTGAACCATTGCGAAATGGCAGCGGTTTTTGGTTGCGTCCGTACTTTCTGGGATAGTCTACCTTAGCCATTCAAACCTCTTTTCACGAACAATGGGTATCACAAAATCATTTATCATGGCTCGATAACGATCGTCATTAACAGTTTTCGTTGCTCCATTATCGTCTTGGATAAAATTAGGGACCAATAACTAAATCCGCACAAACACCACACCAAACTGTAATTTTTTGGTCGTACAGAGACTGTTCCTCAATTAATTGAGGGTTTTCAGTGACATAAAACCGACAATTTTGCTTATTAACGCTTATTATTTTTCGAACGAAACGCACGTTTGGTTTTCTCAATTGAGAAGTTATTTTAAATGTAAAGCTGAACAATTTCAGAGGAATTTTGTTTGGTGTGTACTGCTCCATGGTTAAATTTTTTTTGGTAGGATGCTTCCAACGCGGTCTGTCATTAGTCGATCTGACAATTTTGTCAAAAGGTATTGGGTTGTTTCACAAATTACAAACAACTTTCGTAGAAATTTTTTGGACCGTAAAACTTTCTGTAAACTCCACAGTGTTAGTTATAAAATCGAACAGATTCGAATCTTATTTCCATGAATACTAGAATCACTTCATTTTTAGGTGTAAATACAATTATCATTACTGCAATCGTGCTTCAAGCTAAGTCAATCTATATTTTAACAAAAGTTGACCAGATGGATGGTTTAGGACAATTTATTTGACCAAATCCGGAAATCTCGACTTAGATTTGAATGCGTCGCTTAAAAATTATTCCGAATTGTAAATAACAACTATTAATTCACCCCTCTGCACTCAGACCTCTAATCGATGAAATTTTTTAGGTAAGACATTTTTGAAATTCATCGAACAAATGAAGGCACTGACCTTGCTCGGTATATATTTTTTTGTTCGATAGTTCGTACCTACATCAACGCACCCTTCATATCTAGATCAATATCGTTACATCAGTTCTGAGTGAGTTCACCGTGGACGGAAATAAGTCGGCGAGGGAGCAGCTCCGCTGAAATCAAAGTTGAAAATAGTACAACTCGTTATGACAAAACTTTGACTGAATTTATGCCAGCACCCGAGGGCCAACAAACTGTAATTCACTCATAGTGGTACAAGATTCTACCAGAAACAATGTCACTTGTGTAGATGCATTTCGTTCTGCTCGACGAGTTGGAACTCTCCGGTTTGAAAAGGCAGCATTGAATGTTGGAACCGGCAGCCGGCGGTTCGACTTTCACTGTATGTATGTGGAATGGTATTTGTGGGTGTGTGCAGTATGGGCAGTATGAAAGCGTCTTTACATTCAACGAAATGGATGGTGCTGCTTTCATCAAACTATGGGACTAACTTCTTCCGGTTTGATAATTAGTGCTTCGTTTTTCCAAAGGGACAAGAACGATGGCTGATAGGGGCTGAACGGTTGCTCTAACTTTAGATTCAGAATTGATTGGTCCTAGCTCTAGTCTTTACGGAAAAGAGAATCTAATACAGGCCGCCGGTAAACTGACGATGAAACAGCCATATCGATGAAAATCAATCGGCAATTGAATTAAATTTTCCGACGGCACCGAAGAAAAATATCATCGTAAAAGTTAGTCATCTAGCGAAAGCAAGCACCGTGAATCGGTCCCCGGTGGTATCTAGGGGCGAATATAGCACCTTGATATATATCAAGTTAGTTCATCATCACCGTCACCGCCGACGTAACCGGGTCACGTCGACAGGTTTACAAAGTGCTTATGATAGATTGTTGCGCGATAGGCACGGAAGCAGATTGTGAGCTACGTCAGCCGGTGTAATAATACAGAAATTCAATTTGTGTGCCATCGCTGTGATATGAAGTTGCATAGGTCAATTCAACTCCCCTGCGTCATGGGTTAGGTGCGGGATTGAGAGTGCTTCGGAAAATAATCCGTTTTCTGCTACTGATGTGTATAAATAGAAACGATTAAGTTAAAGTTTTCTCTTGAATAGCACTGGAAAAACATATCCAAAATATATAACATATAAGCAAAATTCGGTTCCTATTACAAACATTGCCCCATTGCTTGAACTTCTCTATTCAATTAAAACCTAATTGGATTAACTACATCCCGCCGGCAATTTTCCCACCAGCGACGCGTCGTGTCATCATCCATAAGTGAGGACACAAATTGCTTTACAGCGTCACGCAGAGCGACACCCGCGCATGTGTTCTATATATGTGATGGGTTCCGCTTCATTTAAACCTGCCAGTTTTCCGTTCTTCCCCTTCGACTTTCCAGTGACTGCTTATAAGATAATGAAGTTTTGAATCTACCATCATCCTTTACCGGCTTCGCCTAACTATGCCTGCATCCAGTTTCACAGTGACGGCCACCCTTGCGATGGAATCTCGTGTTGGGATTGTAATGCAAAAACAATGCCTGATAGAGAAGCCCGGATCCCGAATGGATTGTTAAGAGGGTTACCAGATCAAAATGAACATTCATCATATTAGGTGATAAAAAATGAGAGTCACCGCTAAATTGATTACTAACTGCAATAGTTTATTGGTAAATGAAACATTCAATCTACGATTTACATTCTACAAATGTGTATGAAATCGAGCAACATTTATGCATTGTTTGCCTAGTCAACGGAACCACGGATAATTTAAAGACATTTGTCAGGTAACCCATTTACCTTGACAAATGGCTTTCGATCAGTTGTGTGTGAAGGTTTGTGGCATCATGCAAAGCTATCAGGCTGTTAAACTGTTTTTATGTGTACCTGTAAGCCGGTTTCTTCGAAACATTAGTGATGCTCATTTGCAATTAGAGTGCATTTAACATACACAGTACAGTAGTGCAGCAAGAAGTGTTTACATTCTACAGCCGTCATAGATGTTCAGTTACTATCTGCCATTTGAAAATCTATTGCGTGGCTTACGATTGTTCGGCTTTCAGTGGAAGCTGAACCGAAAGCTCGAAACGAAATCGATCAATTTTGATAAACTCTGAATGGAGCAATTTTGTTAAACTCCGGGTCATATATGAACAGTAAGAGCCGTTCGCATATATTTGCAGATGGGCATGTCTTAACAAGCTCAAATCTGTACATGCTATACGAGTACAGAGCTATTTCAGGTGTTTTTATTATTTAAAAGATATTTTTATTCATGCCTATTTCCATTCAAGCTTTACGTGGCCGATTGATCCAATTTTTTAAATATTTCTTTTGTATTGGATCTGGTTGTCACCCTTTCTCTAGGGGGAGAGGAGCTTCCATTTCCTTCCTGCGGGGCACTTTGTTCGTAGCTCGTCTCGTCATCCATTGCCGTATCGGTGGTATTATTGTTGATGATTTCCGTCTTGAGTTCGTTGCAAGTTGCTGTAGATGCGCCTTGTTGTACATTGGTTGCAGTTGCTGGTTGGTTGGAGGGTAAGTTTTTAACTACAGCTGGTGTACTTTGTTCTACAGGAGATACTGATGGTTTCGTTGAAGTGGATGCTTAATTGTTGTTGGTGGCTGTCACAGGTGTACTATGGTTGCTTGGGGTTGGTGTGAAGGAGGCACCGTTGTCATTTGCTGTAGTTGTCTCCTTGTCCAGTTTATCACATGGCTTACTGTAGTGAACAGCTTTTTGGAAATATTGACATGTGGCCATCTGATTGTCATAGGTAACAAGTGATTTGCACGGGAATCTTGTATCCTCACCGAAAGTCACATAAGAAGGTATAGGCCTCTTCAAGTGCATGCGTAACAAACGTACGCCATTTAGAATACCGGGGAAAAAGTTCTTCCACCTTTCTTTTTCGATAGAGAGAATCTCTCCGTATTGGGATATAGTTTTGAGAATATAAGAATCGGTGACGGTTGAGGGAAGATCATGCACACGCACTTCTATAGCACTATCTTCCATATATACTGGAATGTTGTACTTAATGTTCTCGTGCTCCACATAGTGCACATTGTTATTGTCATTTGCGAATTGAATTGCATCCAACCCTTTATAAAAACTGGATGTAAACAACATTATTTGTCTTATTGCATTGAAGTAAATGCACACGTTTAATGTCTAGATGCATTTGCTCCTTAAGCAAACCTTCAAGTATCGAACGTCGAATTTTGCACTGCCTAAAGTCAACAATAATTGTATTCTTTCGTACCGGTGGTAGCTTTTGTTCGTTTGGTTCACTCATTTCGAGATCGTTCTATTGTTCACTACACAATACTGTACTTGGTTTCTTCCGTGGTCGACTGACTTGGATGAAATGTGAAGGCGAACTGAGATTTCAAGTGTTGTTTTGATTTAGCAGTCATTTGACTTTCTGTGTTTACAGAAAACAATGTCATCGATAGTCTTTTCATGTGCAATATATTCTTTTGGTAGAATCCAGTATCCATTATCCGAGTTTTATTTTATCTTGTAGTTTCAGTTCTACGACCAAATGTTTTTGATAAATTTCTAGCGTTGCATCGCTTCCGAATTTTAGGTATATAGAAAACATTCCAGCATGTACATGTGAGCCCTCCCGACGCTGACGGAGAGTTCTTCTTGACTCGCGAGGTTAAGAGTCACGTTAGTAAAGCACGCGGAATTCGGCTCCAAAAGAAGGCCTTGTGTAAACCTTCGGTTTCTCTGATAATGAAATTGAGAGATAGAGCATTGTCCATGTTTGAATGACGTCCAACCGTTGCGAAATTGGACAGCACCATAAGTAAGTGTGAGTTTTAGTATGAAAGATTTTTGTATACGAAAAAAGAATACTGTTGTGGGTAAAAAAAAATGAGACTTAGTTCATAATTTAAAAATTCTAAATCTATTTCGTCCTCCTCACAGTAATTACCCCGGCCCCGAAACACTTGCGCCAACATTTTTTTCCAATCCTCGAAACAGTTGTTAAAGTCAATTTCCGAAATATCCTTGAATCCCCAGGAACGGTCGTTTGAGTTTGCTGAAAAGCCCGAAGTCACACGGAGTTAAATCAGGCGAATACGGTGGTTGCGAAGCGATATTGGTTAAAATTTTTGACGAAAAAATCACAAAGAATCAATGCAGTCTGCGACAATGCATTGTCGTGGTGCAAAAACCAAGAGTTGTCGGCCCATAGCTTCGGCCTCTTTTTGCGAATATCTTTGCGAAAATGACGCATAACACTCAAATAGGCCTATATTTCAGGTAGATTTCGGATGATCCAGTATTCTTCAATAATATATAAAAATGATCCTATTAATTGAATATCATACCATGAATATGAACTGGAAGATATGGTGGAAATTGTACAGAAAGTTCCTAGATGTTCAGATCTGGTACTGGAAAATCATCCTTCATTGTACCCCATTTACAGTTACGAGTGAATAGGGTTTAGACAAAATAGTTAATTCATTATAGTGACATATTGAAATCAACCGAAAGCTCTATTTAACAAACAAAATACGCGTATAAGTATTCTATAGATTATATCCAACAATTTTAAATTACCAAACAAATTCACGCGCGTCCTAATTGTTTATTATCTTCACTATATTATTATTATTTACCACGGAAAGTTGCTGTAATTGGTTATATTGGCTGTTCTGGGCAGCCAGCTACCGAGAAATGTTTTCCTTTCTCCTATAGAAAGGCTATGCAAACGCTGTGAAAACCGACTTTACAACCGAGGACTGGAGGGCCGAGTGTCACATACCATTCGACTCAGTTCGTCGAGATCACAAAATGTCCTTCTGTGTGTATGTATGTATGTATGTATGTATTTATGTATGTATGTATGTATGTCAATAATGTCACTCAATGTTATCAGATATGGCTGAACCGATTTTCACAAACTTAGATTCAAATGAAGGTCTTATAGCCTCATACAATTATCCTGAATATCAGTTGAATCCGATTTCCCGTTGCAGAATTACAAGGAAATATGTGCAAATTTATGAAAAAAATGCGCAATCAATTTTCTCGGAAATTTCTTAATCGACTTTCACAAACTGATAAGCAAGTAAAAGGCCTTAAAATTTTTTAAAAAGTCCCCGAAAAGTTATACCAGTTCCGAATTTCGGTTCCAGTATTACAGTGCGATTAGTGACAATTTTCGATTTTATGAGTATTTTTTCACAAGCGATAGCGAAATGAGGTGCACATTTTTATAAAACTTTTGCTATATAAGACTACTACTTTGGAACTACTAGGCCCCGGTTTTCACTTCCGAAAGCACCGATAATAGTGAAGAAAAGCTCCAAAAACGGTACTCACTTCGATTTCTCAGCAACAGTTAAACCGATTTTCTCAAATCATGATTTGAATTAAAACTCTTATTGTCTTTAAATATACTACGTGATTTTATTCTGATCTGACCTCCGGCTCCGAAATTATTGGGTGATGAGTGTCAAAACATTTAAATCGTCATTCAAAATGATGATGCAAAACTGGTATGCGTCGGTACGTGCTAGTATGTAAGAAGAAAACCCCACCGGCTTTGGTCCGTTCGCAGAGTGCTTTGCTCAATTTCGTGTAGTGTGCAGTGTTGCCATATTTAAATCTATATTTTTCATTTAAATAAAACGGAAATTTATAAAACTTTTATTTCAATTTGTACCTATTTGTTAGTATTATCACAAAATCATGATAACGATTATTTTCACTTATTGCCTTTCTCATATAAAAAGTTTATGCAATCACTAGAAAAATTGACTGGTGAAAATTGGCCGGGAAGGCTAAATGTGTATGTATGTGTCAAATAATGTAACTCATAAAATAAAAAATCGCATAGTCCCGCTTTATCATGCTTTCATGGGGTGAAGTGTGTTTAAAATCGCGCACCATCATCTAGAGCGACGATGCAAAACAAGAGTAAAATTCTTCTAGATTTGGCTTAAAACTGAATTAATTTGTAGGCTATATTAGTTACTTACTAAACGAACCGACTTCGGCTATACTGGTTCCAAGTTCCTGGTTCCAGAAGTACCGGAAATAGTGGTCTAACAGTTTAAAACGAGACTCGCTCAATTTTCTCAGAGATTATGATTCCACAAACAGGCTCAAATAAAAGTTCCTATAGTCTTATAGGTTGCTGTTTAATTTCATCCGATTCCGACTTCCGGATGCAGAAATGTAGAGTAAAATGTGTCTAATGCGAAATGCAAAATGAGACGATGCAAAATAACGAAAAAAATTTATTAACTTGACATAACTGTTTACAAATTGTAATGTAACGTTAGTTCATACCCAAATAAAATATCTTATTTTATTCAAGATTGAAAAAAATTCTTGACAGAAGTTTCTAGTGATATTTTTGGAAATATAAGTAATATAAGAAAGGCATCATTACACCACTTGGTGGATTAAAAAAGATTTTTTTTTAATTTATCTGCTTTAAAAACATTCCTAGGTGATCAAACAAACAAGTATTTTCCTACTATTCATGTTATCTCTGTTATTAACAGATTGACAGATCCTAGCAGATAACGATGAAGCTTCTCTGCTACTGTAATTAGCATACCTCGTGAGTTTTTCTTTATGATGTTTTTTTAGAGCCCCTTTTTTTAAATAACTATTTATTGGAATATGAGTTGAAATTAAATTATTAAGATTTCAATTGGGTGTTCAGCCACAAGTGGTGACTTCTCAGCCCTATTATATGCATGATTTGGTTATTACCATGAGGACATCATTTGCTTCCACAATTCTGAGATTTTTGTGTAGGGAAAATTCTAAACCTACTTGTATTGTGTAATGGGGAAAAGGAACTTATATACTAACTTACTAACTAATACAGAGAGCGAATCGATTCAATTGAAGATTGCATCGATTTTTGCCGGAATTTGCTTATAATTTTTAGATCCCCTTATTTTCGACATATTTGTTGCTATCCTAATCTCATCGCTATTTGAGATATTTGTGGTTTTCTCAAGGATTCTCAGCATCAGTAGCATCGTAGTACTTGCCTTGCAATAATTCTGTAAGCTATGAATCGGCTGCGAAGTCTGTTGAGACAGAAAAGCCAAATTCCACAAAAGAAATGTTATGCTAAGACTTGACCTTTGTGGCTATCTCATCATAAATTGCTGAACGTTCTTTTGATGGCATGGAACTTACTACTCTCAGAGAGGGCAATTTTTGCTATAACACCATATCTAGGACTCTGCTCAGGACAAACAATGATTTTTCAATCCTCACTGATATTTAGTAAAATTTTTATAGTTTTCCTTTGACGGTTTTGAATGTGCTCAAAGCTTAGATATTGTTTTTTTTTTCCGCAACAGACCACTTATTTGTGAGAACGGAAAATCTTTTGTAAATGTACGAATTTGTAGCCTGTAATCGTAACTTTTTTTTTGCGTTGTGAATTGATAGACATTTTAATGCATCACACCCATTTCTAGCTTTAGATGCGTAGGCGTATTTTGTTTGCCGAAACGCAAAAGTCGTTTCCCGTTGAGAATGATGCGGAAATTAATCTCTTCGAATTCGTCACCCTCTTTTTATTGAACTGGCAACAGTCGCATTGGCTTCTGGCGATGCCAACAAGTGAAATCTCCTCACACTGAAGAGGGTCGAAAAGTGTCAGGATTTTTCTCACTTGCCCCACTCAGGCTGTCATGTTTTCAATTATTCACTTGTTATATCCTGACAAGTATTCATTTTAATGCATCCCCGAATTAATTTTGGCACAAAGAAGGTGAATAATAGCAGCTGAAAAGGATATGATATCTGGTTGCTGCATTAAAATGTATAATGAAAATAAAATAATAAAATAAATAATGATTTGACCTTTCCTTATCCTGACAGCACTGCTTGTTTCAAGCCAGATTATATAATGCAATATACTGAGTACATTGTGTTTATCATGTTAGTGAAACCATATTTTTCGGTTTTTGGTTCTATAATAAATAAGAAAAATCATTCGCTTTGTTATGTTCGCCTATGATATCGAAGAAATTCATATTCGTTGTCGATTTGAAATTATATCGTGTGACTCACATTGACCACATTTTTTCTCCTAAAAACCAAATATGTCAACCACACTAACATTATACTATCTATAAATTAACTTTATTTAAAAGACCCTACAGGCAACGGTCAGGTCGGCGGCTTTCGTTCGTGCATAGTTCGCTAGCATTTGTGCGAATTGGTAGTACACAGTGGCAAATTGTAGTCACATCTCGCTGGACAACGACCGACGCCGACGCTCGAGGGTTAATTGAGTTAATTGGTAACCCAAGCGTGTCTGTCGCCCCACTGTACAGCGGGCATCAATTCAACCGATTGATACAATACAAATGAGTATGGCATCGTGATTGAAGTGTAACTCAATCCAGAAATTCCGCCGTCAAGCTCCCATTCACCAAGCTAAGCAGATGCACTTGACTGTTTGGCCGTGGGAGTCAAGTTCGTTTTTCAGCATCATTTGTTTTGTGTTGTTGATGCAAATTCGGCATTCCATAAATTATCCACAAACATCTAAACATCCCATCAACGCCACCGGGTGGCCACCTGTTTTCTAGCACTGGCAAAGAATAATTGTGTTTACAGAAAAGTTCACGTTCCTCTTTCGTGCCGGTTCGACCCCAGTTTCTCATCCTGCTATCCTGCTATGGTTGTGTTACAGTCGTTGTTGGCTGTTGAAATGTCTAGTTCGCTGCACTTTATTTTCATGATCATATCCCGGCTTGGATTCGATCGATACTGTTCGAGGTTGTTGAGTCTAAAAATAAAGATTTGCTCTTCGGAAAACAATCGGGAAAAGGTACCGAATCCAATTATGTGTGAATGCTGTTGAACGCGTCGCACGCAAGAACCGTGTCGGAACCGAACAAACCCATCATCGGCAATGAGCCGTGACTCCGCACGGGACATCTGGAGCTTTAATTCGGTCCTTATCCATGATGAGACGATAAATGGTAGCGGGTGAGTGATTTGGGATATCGGACCTGACAAAAATTCTGCAATTGTACCATTCTGTGTGGAATCTGTGGAAGATTATGCCGTGTTTGGTAAAATTCAAACATTAGGTAAAAATGTCACACATTTGTACAGTTTTCGATTTGAATACGAATCATTACATATTGAACTAGTGTATTTTGGGTAAGACTTTCAAGCATAAAAGACAAATTACCTAATCTTACAGTCTTGATCAACAAGCAAGCAAGTGAAAGTATTTCGAAAGTAATGAAACTATTTTTATTTAAAATATTCTCCGCAGTACCCCCATTGGGATAGGCAGTACACTTTCGATCAAAACATGCATCCGACGGACAAGGTTTTCATTATAGCTTGTTTGAAGAGAACGCAAATTTTTTAAAATTTCCCGACATATGTGTTTCAACTTGTGAACAGAGTTTCCCGCAAGTTTTCTCTTTATGGTGTTAAATGTTGCGCAACAAACCATTTCTGGCCGAGAAAAATCCAAATGTATGGAAAATGGGTTTCACATGGATTGAATAAAAGGCAGAAGGAAAATCGAAAAAAAACGCTTGAGAAATTTTGCTCCAAAGACACGAGAGAAAATCCGTATTATTTCCGATTTATTTTAAGAATTCTAAACGAAAAAAATCATGTGTTGATCCAAGAAAAATCTTCTTTAAATGCAAAACCAGATCGATTCGGCAAGAAGATAATGCTCTGTGTTTGGTGGAATCATAAAATTGTATCAGTGTATCAGAAGCTTCTAAAACCTGGTGAATATCTTGATACTAATCGTTACAGACAACAAATGGTCAGTTTGAACCATGAATTGAAGCGACCAGAAGACAGGGCAAAATATTTTTGTTTCGCGACAAGGCATTTGCACACAAAGCAAAACCGATTCAGGATACAATCTACGCTCTTAGTTGGGAGCTGCTACCACACTCGTCGTATTCACCAGACATGGCCCATACCGACTTCAATTTGTTTTCATAGTTGAGCCCAGTACTGTAAAACTTCATTCAATTCAATTGAAATCGAATGTGTGCACACAATGACGAGCATTTTACTGCAGTAAACTTCACACTCTAACAAACACCCTGCGCAGTCGCACCGAATGAGCATCATCCCGTCCTTCATTCGTTTTTCTCTCTACCGAAGCTCAGTTTAACCACCGTCAGTTTATCTCTTGAAGTAACAAAATATCTCTTACAATTGAATGAGAGAAGTGAGGTTCATGTAAACATTCGAATTGGTTCAAGATAATGGATGAAAGGTAAACCAGTCATGAAAACTCAAATATCAATTACAAAATAAACACAAATTAATTGTTCCCTCTTTCAGTTTTCATTTTTAATATTTCGTAACACATCTCAATACCTTTCAAACAGTCGAAATGATCGATTTTAACTTGCTGGTGTTAATTGAAAACTCAAATGAG
This sequence comes from Malaya genurostris, assembly GCF_030247185.1. Classification (NCBI taxonomy): domain Eukaryota; kingdom Metazoa; phylum Arthropoda; class Insecta; order Diptera; family Culicidae; genus Malaya; species Malaya genurostris. The sequence continues at coordinate 217,544,370 of NC_080571.1, read as the reverse complement.
AACCGCTACCCTCTATTTGTCATTATGGTCGAGTAATGTTTATGCCTATTTATTCGCACTTGCTCACTACCCACAGTGAAGATAAAGCAGACAATGAACCAGGTAGACTACTTGGCATTAGCACTATAAACTTTCCAAGGAAAACTTCTAGTGACTAGGCACGGTTATTCAATTGACGATGAATTCTGGCATCTACGGCAACACAAGTAAAATGAATGAGTAGGGAAACGCTAACAGTCAACGGCCATAAAATTCATTTTCAGCAAAAAATATTCGATTGAAATAAAGTTTTACCGCACTGGTTGAGCCATGCATTGGCTGAACAGCACTTCGATTTCTACGAAGAAGTCAAAAATTGGGTGTCTGATTAATTTGATTCTGAAGACGATTACTTTTATTGGCGTGATGGCGTAATGGTTGCATCGGATAAGTAATCATCTATTAAATGTTTACTGTAATATTTCGATTGCATCACAGTATCTTTCGCCGTCTACTCTGGAATCTCTCGAGGCAGTCATTTAGGACCATTTATATATTTACTCTACCTGAACGGTATCAACATTTTAAATGGCACAAGCTATTTTTCACGGTCGATTTAAAGTTATATGAAGACAAACACGAGAAAATGTCCTAAGTGCAAATGATAGTTTCTTTTTGTTTACTTTCTCTTTCGAGTGTTACGGTCCAATCAGCAGTCTTTCCATTTAACACTTCACATAGGATAATAGCAAAAACCATAAACTTTCGATATGCACTGTATAATTTGTTAGATATTACTGGAATTTGCCGTAATAATTGAAACAGAAAGTAAACCAAGAGAAACTGTCATTTGCACTTGGGACCTTTTCTAATGTTCATCGGGATATTATCTAGTGAAAAATTCAGAGACACTACATTTTTGCAGTCACAGCTGGATTAATTTGCGAACTGGTGTCCAGTTTTGGGGAAATCATGATCAGAAAAAGTTCGTGAAAAAATCAGTTCAATAGATTTTCTAAAAAAAACTCAGTGACTGAAAAAATCACTTTCGACATTTTCATTCATGAAACAAGCATCCACAAAACTCTAAACTTCAAGGTTAACAAGTGATTTTTTTGTGGCAGCGAAACTTGATGATGATTTTTCACTCAAATAAATATCGCTAAAGAGATACCACTACGCTTCACTTCGATACCGAAGTGAATCGTGCAAGATTAAATTATTATATTTTCATCAATAATCTTTACTGAATAAATTCGCAACTGAACCGCAACTAAGAAATACTCAATGCAATATTTTCGAGGCACGTAGGGTAGTTAATATGAACAAAAATATTTTTGCCACATTCCAAATAGTGATTATAGCGACGAAAGGCTGTTTCAATTCCAGCTGGCTGATTACACTGCACTATTTAGATTAAACCCAATAAAACGCTATTTAGCATAAATTTGATTCATAGAAGTAACAGGAGCGCAGCATTGTCAGCAAGTCTCGAACACACAGTAGACGCAGTGTTTGAATGTCGCGTTTGAATTGGCATAGCGGTGGTCTGCGCTTCAGTTACTTCTGCGTATGTTATTCAAGCTAAAAGGCATGGCATGGTTAATATTTGTTAATCAGCATAACATGCTTTGTTAGTGTTTTTATTATCATTACAACTATTATTAATCACAGCACTTATCAACCACCCCAAGCATACTGAACATTTTTAGGAAGGTTCAGTTTTTGTTCATCGGCGAATATATTCAACATGCATTCATGTAGGGTAAGGGCTCCCTATTTCATCTCACTTGTAAGGACGTCGCCTTCAAACAACGATTTAGCCACTAAAATCACTATAACTATTTCATATTACTGCTTCATTCGCCTTGCTCCACATTGAGAATTGATTCACATTTCTTGAAAATTTAACAAATATTCATAAAACAGCTAAAAACACTTATGATGTGTTCACTACTCTGCTCCTAATTCCATCTCAATGGATTTTTATCCATCCTATCGTTGATCCTTTATACATCCTATAATTTAGCAATGGCGACAGCAATCAAAACAAAATATTCCGCTATCACACTCTCAGATTCAAAATGTCAGAATTCTTCTTAAAAACGGTCTAATGCCAACTATGAGACAACATACGATATTTTTAGAACCAGTTTGAAATCATTTCAACGTTTAAAATTTTTTCGGTCGTTTCCGTTACCTTTCGCTTTGAATTTAATTTACTGTAAAGTTAATTTGGTGAACTTTAAATAAAAACTAAAATGTAATTGTTACTATATATTCTTTAGCCCTTCTTAAAACAAAGTGTAGAGCCAGAGATGCCATTTATACAGATTTTATACAGATTTCCTTAATTTAATACAGATTTGTACAGATTCATAGAAAGTGAGAAGTAAATAATTAGACTTTTCTCTCTGAGTATCTATTAGTATTTGATTGCAGTGATTCTTTAAAAGTTTATTAATCAACGGACAAATCACATGTTAAAGTGGAAATCTTTTATGCAGATAACAGTTCGGCTGAAAAGATCGTATCGTTTAATAGAAACACACATTTTTTTTTGCCAAAATTCGTTTTTATTATTCAACATAATTGCCATCAGAGGCGATATAGCGATTATAGCGATCTTCCAACTTTTCGATACCATTTTTGTAGTACGATTTGTCCTTTGCCTCAAAATAGGCCTCAGTTTCAGCGATTACCTCTTCATTGCTTCTAAATTTTTTACCAGCGAGCATTCTCTTGAGGTCTGAGAACAGGAAAAAGTCACTGGGGGCCAAATCTGGAGAATACGGTGGATGAGGGAGAAATTCGAAGTCCAATTCGTTCAATTTCAGCATCGACTTGTGACACGGTGCATTGTCTTGATTAAACAAAACTTTTTTCTTCTTTAAATGAGGCCGTTTTTTTATAAATTTCGTCCTTCAAACGCTCTAATAACGCTATATAATAGTCACTGTTGATGGTTTTTCCCTTTTCAAGGTAGTCGATGAAAATTATATCATGCGAATCCAAAAATACAGACGCCATAACCTTACCGGCCGATTGTTGAGTCTTTCCACGCTTTGGGTTCGGTTCATCGCGTGCAGTCCACTCAGCTGACTGTCGATTGGACTCCGGAGTGAAGTGATGGAGCCATCTTTCGTCCATTGTTATATATCGACGAAAAAAATCGGTTTTATTTCGATATAACAGCTCCAAACACTGCTCAGGATCATCAATTCGTTGTTGTTTTTGATCGATTGTGAGCTCACGCGGCACCCATTTTGCACAAAGCTTTCTCATATCCAAATATTCGTGAATAATATGTCCAACACGTTCCTTTGATATCTTTAGGGTGTCAGCTATCTCGATCAACTTCACTTTACGGTCATTGAAAATCATTTTGTGGATTTTTTTCACGTTTTCATCGGTAACAGCCTCTTTTGGACGTCCACTGCGTTCATCGTCTTCGGTGCTCATATGACCAGTACGAAATTTTGCAAACCACTTACGAATTGTTGCTTCGCCCGGTGCAGAGTCTGGATAACACTCATCAAGCTATTTTTTGGTATCGGCGGCACTTTTTTTCATCAAAAAGTAGTGTTTCATCAACACACGAAATTCTTTTTTTTCCAATTTTTTCACCATAACAAAAGTAGCTTCACTCAAAATGCAATATCTCACAAACTAATAATCAGACAGCTATCAAATTTATACACGTATCTTTTGAAGGTTGGTACTAACTGAAAATGGTTTGGATTTAATTCTAGTGGCGCCCTCTCATAGAAACGATACGAACTTTTCAGCCGATCTGTTAATTGATTATGATTAACATCATTTTGTTAGTGAAAACAGATAGAGCAGATATAGACTTTCTATGCAACGTAATACATATTTTCTATGAAAATATCTGGTATCTCTGTGCACAGCCGATGAAACACACACACTTCACAGCGTTATGTTGACGTAAAGCGAAATAAAACCAGTGCTACTGGATTTGCCACAATGATTATTTCATTAGTATTTAACACGCTCTTTCTGGTAATATTCGAAGCCAAAACATTTTTATTTAAATATTAATATCAATAATATAATAAAACTAATGTCACGGATACCAAAAACATACTTATTGATAATAATTTGAAGATGAAAAACAATTTATTTTTTGTAACAGTATGAGATAACTTGGCAACTTTGCGAAACCAAATGAGATGAAAACAAAGTGCAATCAAGCGAACTAAGTGGAAAACTTTCATCTTGTATTTTTGAAGACTTTTATTGCTTGTCGGGCAATTTTTAATCTTTTTAATCGTTAGTTAAACAAGTGGCAAGTGAACATTACTAATTATGAAGTCATACAGGATTCAATAGTAGTGTAGTTGTGCGAAATAGTGATCATGTTTTGAGACGAATCGATTAGTAGATATTCAGAAACATGACGAATTGTAAATCTTGAGACGAAAATGTATCCTAAATTGAAATTATTTATTTTAAATGAAAAAAAAACGATAACCGAAGAATTTAAAACCATTTCTTTCAATAGGAAAGTGTGACAATAGCTTTTATAATCATTTTAAAACATTTCACAGTTTGGTTCAGGTAGGTTGTAAAATATTATTCATGTTCAAAGAAATGAGATGGAAATAGGAGCTCAGATGAAATAGGGAGCCGTTACCCTATATCATCGTATTCTTGAATATCATCGAGCATAATGTTCGCTAGTGAACTTTTCACAACCGATTTTTTGCCATGCGAAATCAGTTTCAGTGAGAATCGCGGTGTCAAAAAATCAGTACTAAACTTTTCTGCAGTGAGTTTTTTGATCAATGATTTTTCGATCTAAAAATCACTTGTGAAAAATTTCAGTTGCGATTTTCGAAATTTTGATTTTTTCTCAACACTGATGGTGTCATGACAATAGGATGATTTTAAACGTCTCTAAGTGTTCTGTTTGTCATTTATTCGAAAACATTTGCTAATTAGCTACGAATAGAATATCTCACATGAATTACTGAAATCTGCATCTCCTGTGAAAGATATAGGAATTATTTTCGATACTAAGTTTGACTACAAAAGTCGTATCGATTATTTGATCTCTAAATCCTGCAAGCTTGTAGGCTTCGTTTATCGCGTTACTAAGTGCTTTGTTGATGTACACTGCGTGAAGGGTTTGTATTATGCTTTAGTCCAAGTAGCAAACATTGTGTGATTGGAAAAGCGCACTTTGCTTGTATGTAACAAGTTTCTTGTTTGACATGTTCCACAGCAGTAATATTTGTTGAGAGAAAACTGGATATGAAACTGTTTAAATGAACACTTTGTACAGTCAGTTAATAAAACCGATCTGGAACATAATCCTTTCAGGTTTTTAAGTTGTTTTCACAAACAGAAATATGAATGAATTTCCCATTTGTGACAAAAACACGTGGAATTACTTGTCTAACATATCCAACAAAAATAACTGCACTGTAGCAATTGTGAAACATGTCAAGAAGTTCTAATTGCTACTTGGGAGTCCGCTCGACTCTTGAATACACAGCTGTTGTCTGGTCTCCTCACCAGTAAATTGTCATTGATTGCATCAAAGCCATTCAGTACAAAAAGTTCAGATTCGCTTTGCGTAATCCAACAGGGAAAGATTTTGCTAATGTTTCCAGTTACAAAAATCGCTATAAGTTTATGGGCCGGGATCTGCCATCACTTCGTAGGAATGCCTCCAAATCTGCTTCCATTGATGATTTGTTACAATCAAGTACCGATTGTCTTAAGCTCCTGGACATGATCAATTTCGACATTCATCGTCGCAGTCTACGTTCTCAGATTACATATTGCAAGACCAAATTACGATTATAACTACCCTTTTCCAGTATGTGCCGAACATTTAATAACTGCTCCAATGTCATCGATTTCTATTTATCTTGTAGCAAAAAAAAAAAATGACCTGAACAGCTGTGCATCGAAATCGGAGGTTCTATTTTTCGGAATAAAATTCTAATTTGTTCACTGTCTACAGGAATGTTTCATGACCGCCCCAAGGTTGGCCCATAAATAGAACACTAATCACCCTGCCGGCGAAACTACGCATTATGGCTAGCTTTAATCCCCCGCCGTCAGCAGTTACACCAGCAAAAGTGGGTGTAATTATTTTATTTCAGTCGCTTTCCACAACCCCCCGTGACTGCGTTATCATAGGAGAACAAAAAAAAAAAATTGCAGCTACACACCAAATCAATCGTGCGATTGTTTAGGTTCTGTGTGGCACTGCTACACACAATCGAAGTTTCCTATCGTTTGCATTACTGCTGCAGTAAGCATATGCCGTGCATGGGAATGCACAAAGTAGCATTCTCTCGTGAACGATGGAATCAAGGGAATTCCCTGCACATACGAATAAATGCCGCATCCCAGTTCAACGTTCACGGTAGCATATGGTGAAACGAGGGAGCACACTAAATAAAGGCTTTGTACACACGCAACCAGCTTGGAACTGCCGTAATGACATGAAACCCAAATTTTGATTGCAGGTATACCAGAACGATGCTCCGTTGGGTCGACATGCGTGGGAATTTCCATCGATACCATTCCGTACGTATCAATCTGTTTGCGTTTGACCCTAAATAAAAGTTTTAGATTCAACCTTGGCTTGATTACGGTGTATGAAAATTTTGTCATATGTGCTATGTTAAAAAAAATCATGAGAACACCACTTTTTAACAGGCTTTGAATTTGAATGCGTGCTTTTTCCAACTGTATAACACAGTCTCAATCGGAACGTCATTACTATGCCATAGAAAACTTTCACAGAATATTTTGAACACTCAATCGAATCGGTCCTAAACTTGGTAGTATCTTCCGACAGTGTGAAATTCATTCGGGACTTAACCATTCCGTCTATTCATTGTGTGGACTGAATAATGATTTGAAATAACCGCCAAGTCATACCAGCCGTCTAAGATGGCTAAGAAGTCCATATCCAAAGAGGAAGGGAAAAGAATTTGCTAATTTATGCTCTGGGAAATTTTCACACGACCCCTTGCCAGCGCACTGCAGCTAGCGTCCTCTCACGGTCTCCGGACTTCTAGTTCAGCTTCTTTACGATGGGCGATCTAGCGAAGACCGTCTCGATAGCATCTTTTAATAAAATCGTATTAACAATTTCGCCTCTGCTCCTTTCCATGCTAGTAAATATGTAAGCAGCGAAAGTACGGCGAATCGATAATACAGGAGGGAAGGGGAAGACGTATTTATTCCCACTTTAAGCAGCATAACCCAGAGGGGAACATTTATACCTTCCATTGTACTTCCTCAACCGAGGGCTACTCGAGTGAATTGTGCTCTCATTTTTATCGGGAAAAGGACTTTTTCCCAGGAGGGGTTCGCAATGCATTCCAGCATACGTCTACTACTGTGCTTCAAGGGTTATTAATGACATGGATTCGATGTGTGAATTATGGTTTGCTTCGTACGAGTATGACATTTCACCTGCGGAAAACGTGGGAAGTTGTTATCATTCTCCTTTTTTCTTCAGAAAAACAATGAACTATTTAGCGAAGTCAATTCAACTGCGAACAATAGCTTACTCGGTATCCATTGGCAAATTGAGGAATCAAAAAACCCTTCTCAATCCACCTAGTGGTGTGATAATACCTTTCTCTAGCCATTTTAATAATCTCATTCAAACATTTATTCATTTCCATCTCAAATCGATTTTTAAAATCTGGAGGTATTATATCATTTTTTTTAGATTACACCAGGTCTCGACGTTTCATACATTTCTATAACATTCCATGCATTTCATGCGTTTCTAACACATCAAAACATTTCTAAGGCTCAAAGTCGATTTTTTTCCAAATGTTTTTTTCAGTGCGGTTTCTTTTACGCGGAAAGTATCCCCCGCGTAAAAAAGGACTTCAGTTTGCTTGAAATCAAAAACATTCAAAAGGCATATAGCTGATTTGATTTTCTCCGTGTTTAAATCCTTTTCTCGGAGATGGATGAGTCGATTTCCACAAGTCAATACTCGCTTGAAAGCTACTGTTAAATTGAGGATACAGTTTAAAGATTAAATGGCTGTCGCTTTTTTCCGGAGAAATAATGGTATAAGTGGCATAACCTCAGTTCGGTTTCACATCTGAACCAAGTCAGTCGATAAACCAAAACCGCTTACGTTCGGGACAGAAGAAATCAAGTACAGTATTGTGTAGTGAACAATAGAACGATCTCGAAATGAGTGAACCAAACGAACAAAAGCTACCGCCGGTACGAAAGAATACAATTATTGTTGACTTCAGACAGTGCAAAATTCGACCTTCGATACGAGAACTTGAAGGTTTGCTTAAGGAGCAAATGCATCTTGACATTAAACGTGTGCATTTACTTCAATGCAATAAGACCAATAATGTTGTTTATATTCAGTTCTTTAAAGAGTTGGATGCAATTCAATTCGCTAAAGACAATAATAATGTGGACTATGTGAAGCATGAAAATATCAAGTACAACATTCCAGTATATATGGAAGATAGTGCTATAGAAGTGCGTGTGCATGATCTTCCCTCAAGCGTCATCGACCCTTATATTCGCAAAACTATGTCCTAATACGGAGAGATTCTCTCTATCGAAAAAGAAAAGTGGAAGAATTTTTCCCCCGGTATTCTAAATGGCGTACGTTTGTTACGCATGCGCTTGAGGAGGCCTATACCTTCTTATGTGACTTTCGGTCTGGATACAAGAATACCGTGCAAATCACTTATTACCTATGACAATCAGATGGCCACATGTCAATATTGCCAAAAAGCTGTTCACTACGGTAAGCCATGTGATAAACCGGACAAGGAGACAACTATACCAAAGGACAACGGTTCTTCCTTTACACCAACCCCAAGCAACCCCAGTACACCTGTGACAACCACCAACAACAGGGAAGAATCCTCTTCCACGAAACCATCCAACGTAACCCCTATAGAACAAAGCACATCAGCTGCAGTTAACAGCTTACCATACAACCAACCAGCAACTGCAAACAATGTACAACAAGGCGCATCTACAGCAACTAGCAACGAAATCAAGAACAATACCACGGCAATAGATGACGAGACGAACCACGAACAAACTGCCCCTCAATCCTCGCAGGAGGAAAATGGAAGCTCCTCTCCCCCTAGAAAAAGGGTGACAACGAGATCCAATACAAAAAAAATTATCTAAAAACTCAGCTAAATCGGCCACGTAAAGCTTGTACGCAAATAGGCCTGAATAAAATATCTTTTAAATAAAAAAAAGTGGCATAACCGACAAAACTCACTTTCTACAAGTCTAGGCTCGTTTGAAAGCTACCGTTGAATTTTGAATAAAGTTCGAAAATTTAAAGGCACACTACTTAAGCTCTAAGATATTGAGAAAAAAAAAAATCAAATGGTTGTCACTTTCGGCTCTGAAGATATAATAGTATAAATGACGCAACCAACTAACCGCACATTTTTTCAGCGACTAAATTTTCTCGACGATGACTCAACGAATTTCGATAAATTTAACGCAATAAGTGACGTTTCCGACAAGACACATTTTTTATCTCCGCCTGTGTCAAAAGTATCTCAATGAAAGGAAAAAAATATTTTAATGAAACTAATGGCTAAGGAAATGCAGTATCACATCACTAGGCGGATTTTTAAGTTGTTCAGGCATGTAAAAGAGATGTAAAAGACCGGGGCTAAACTGTATAAACATTATTACAACTATTGTTTACAAAAGTTATCTATACCGTTGTGTAGTTTCAATCTCCAACTTAAATTACTAATTCGTTATTCTGAAAAAAAAAATGTATTTAGCCTAAAAATTAAAAAAACAGTATTATATTTTATCGGAAATGGTTTAATTGTTTTTTCAAATTATTCCCCTAGATCAGGAGTTCCCAAAATGGTCGATATAGATCCCTTGGGGTCGATATCCTTTTTGCGGGGGTCGACGGAAACGAAAACTGATTATGGGGGTCGACGAGGTCTAGAAATCGATCCAATATTGTTTGATATAAGCTGTTATTTGAAATATTTACACTAAAAAAGTTGTGTTTATTTGACAATCCGATGAAATTGGTATGAATTTTACATTAATATTAAAAAAGCAAGAAATTGAATTTTTAAAGAAATTTGTTGAAGGGGGTTTGAATCCTAAGTTAATTTAAGTCAAGGGTTCCATGACCCAAAATAGTTTGGGTACCCCTGCCCTAGATGATCAATACACTATCGCATACGCTTGAAACTGACATTCATAACATTTTTTCCAAAAACCATGTTCCCCCAAAACATGGTTTTTGAACGCTTCAAAAGCTTCTTTAGGAGTATTGAATCGCTCTCCACGCAGTTTGCTCTTCACGGAAGGGAACAAAAAGTCGTTAGGTGTCAAGTCAGCACTATACGGCGGGTGACCCATCAATTCGACGCTTTGGGTGCTCAAATATTCGGTTGTTTAAGTCGATGTGTGAGAGATTGCATTATTGTGATGAAGAATGATTTTGCGTTTGTTTTTCTTATTTCACGAAAAACTTCTGGCAAACAAATGGTGGTATTCCAATCAGAATAGACGGTCTTACGATCCTCTAAAGCAATGATTCCCAAAGTGGTCCCTACAGCCCACCAGTGGGCACTAGCTCTTTTTTATTGGGAAATAATCTTAAAATTGTAAACAGGTTGGCAATCTTAAAATTGTAAACAGTTGGCTTCGCTACTTAAAAAAATTTATCTGGAAAAGCGCTGAGCAAAGGTTTACAAGTTTATATCTACTTGTGAAAAACTTTTCAAAAAATCATTGCTAAATGCAATTCAAGATCAAGCTAATCTATTAGTTGCAGATATCATGTGAATAGTGAATCATTGAATTCTTGGTCAAACAATATTGAGTGTAAATAGTTTAAATGTTTGATTAGAAATTCAAATCAAGCCTATATTCCAAATTCAATCCTTATAGAGTACAGGAAAAATATTCACTCATGTTCACCTTGAACTGCATCTTACTGACAAAAGTCTGTTGCTTCTTATTGAGTTTGCTATTGCAATGTCCCAATACATTTATTTATAACGTAACTATGGCGTCTTGTGAGGATTCCGCTTGTAACAGATGGTCACTCTTTTTGGCGTTTTTGCGAAATCCGGCATTCGATTCTCTTCCGATTTGGCTAAATTTATCATTTACGATAGCTTTGCGCGCGAATAGTATGAATTTTCGCGATGCACAAGCAAAATTTTGACCGCTATTTTCACAAACAATAAGCAAATTTCAAAATCAAATGCGTATTAGCATAATCAACAAATTTGTATTCTGATTTCAATACCGTCGGATTATACTTGCAACGAGATCAACTAAATTAATTTGAGCTTCGGTTACAAACTTTTGAGGTTTCAACACAATATGAGATGCCTGAAGTTTACATATTCTTCGTATATCGCCCAACAACAGGTTAAAGATGGTGATTATTAGGAATACTGCGCTCATTTAGAAGTTCCTTTATTTCGAGGTTCGAAGATATTTTCAATTTTGAAATCTCTGTTTGGATCCGTTTACAAATATGAATAAAGCCAGTTTCACAAATACAAGATAAGTTGATTAAGACGATGGAAAATAAAGAATTTATATCTAGGTTTAAGCGAGATTTTCTGTTTTTTTTGGGTTCAGCAGTTGATTTCCAAACCTTATTTTGACCTATGAAACATTGTTGAAAGTAATGTTATTGTATTTCCTTGTTCATATCTTGTCGAAGAAAAATCAAATGTAGTTCTGGTTACCAAACTAAGGAATCGCTTATTTATTTCTGAGTAATAAACAATCAATCACATCACAATCTTGCACAACCTTCTCGAGAAAAAATGAGTCTTAATTTTCCATTTGAAAGACTGTGGGTTGTGAATGAACTGTTTGACCTCAAATAAATTGTTTGATATCAAATGTTTTTGTTCCTTTTCTCACACATAAGAAGGTTCGGTAAATACGCGTTTCAAACTACAAGATTTTTGATGAAGTCTTATAACCGACTGAGGCACGTAAAAATTGTTTATCTGTGTACGTATTTGCATTTTTTTGTTTTATATGACAGCTTTTATAAAAGCATCTAAGAAAAATGCATAGTTTTGTCCATGTATGCCACAAGAAAACACTCCTAATGCAGAACTTTTCTCTATTACCCAACTGTAAGACAGATTATAAATATGACTGGTAGAATAAAAAATGGAAATCCCAAAAGAGGAGGGAATCCTCCGTTCTGCCAATTGAACTACTGCGGATGTGATGAAACATAACTCAGAAGCCCTGCAGAAAAGCACTTGGTATATGATCTTACTGTACACGGCCAGTATGGTTCAAATTTTAGTTTCACTTCTGTGATTCAATACCGCACGCAAAAACATACCAAGAATTTCTCCTACCTATTGAATCTATTTTTAATTCTCCGGCTGGGCAATGATATGTGAGATTTTGCAGTGTCTCTATTGGCGTCTATTTTGCTTATCCAATGTTTGCTCGATAGGATGTTGAATTAAAACTTTTTTTTTTTTTTCAATTATAGAGGCTTTAACATCTTAGGTCATTCACCTCTTCGGACCAGAAAATCTTTCTGACCCTATGTGCGGGGTTGGGAATCGAACCCAGGCGGGCTGCGTGAAAGGCATCGACTATCCCATCACGCTATACCCGTCCCCCTAAATTAAAACTTTATTTCTACCGTGTAATTGGTCCGAAAATTATATTTTGTTCCATTTCCCCCATCTTTGAATCTCAAGTTAACTGCAAAAATGCTAAATCGATTTCCATTTATTTTTTTTACTTGGTGGGCATTAGAAAGAATAATGTATCCTTAATGGGCATTCGACTAAAAAAGCTTGGGAACCACTGCATTAAAGAAACAACTTTTGTTAGATTCAGTACTTTTTGGAACAACCATACAGTTGACTGCTGTTTAGTTTCGGGCTCAAAGGAGTAAATCCATGTTTCGTCACCTGTGGAGATGTTATACACCAAATTTGAAGCACCACATTAATTTTTTTCAGCATTTTTTTTCACTAATTGACACGACTCTTTTGTTTTGAGCAATTTTCAAATTATCCAACGTAAACTAATTTTTTTTCACGACTACGTAAAATAACATATAAGCTTTAAACACTAGTGCCCAAGGCGATCTTCCATTATCAAATTTTTCACAGCATCGATGTTTTCTGGCACAATAACTGATTTTGGACGACCTTCGTTGAATTTATCGGCAAACGAACTACGACCACGATTGAATTCGTTATACCAGTTTTGCTTTTCTTATATAGAAAGGTTATGCAATCACTGTGAAAACCGATTTTTGAACCGAAGCCCGGAGGGCCGAGTGTCATATACCATTCGACTAAGTTCGACGAGTACGCAAAATGTCTGGTAGTGTATGTGCGTTTGTATGTATGTAACGTTTTTTGCACTAACTTTTCTCGGAGATGGCTGAACCGTTTTTCACAAACTGAGATTCAAATAAAAGGTCTTGTGGTCTCATACAAAATTCCTGAATATTCTTTGGATCTGAATTCCGGTTCCGGAGTTATGGGGTAAAATGTGCAAAAAAATGAAAATATGTGTTCTAACTTTCCTCACGACCGATTTTCACAAACTTAGGTTCAAATGAAAGGTCCTGTGGTCCCATACGTAATTCCTGAATTTCATCCGGATCCGGAAATATTTTATAATATTTTATAAAATTTTATACCATCACTGAAAAGGGCGAAAAACCGGGAAAAGTTTTCTAAATAAGCCTCAAATCTTCTCCAATTATTAGTTTTTATTAGTAGAAGGTCAAACAAACCGATTTCGTTTATTCTTCTAAGAATCGAAGAAAATTATTTTGAAGAATATCACAGTATTCTAGTATGATTGATATGAGACAGGCATCATTACACCACTAGGTGGAAGAAAACAGGTTTTTTATAGTCGCATAGGATGATGCTATACTGCCAAAAGTCGAACTAAGTTGATTGGAGCACTCTTGTCTTGATGATCCACAACGAAAATCGTAATAAATAAGGTAAAATTGTTAAAAATGTCAAACTTTATGATGGAAACGTCAAATCCACCAGGCAACATTTAGGGGTGCAAACGCTCCTATATGGATAGTTATTATTTTCCATGTAAGTTAAGCTAAACTGAACTAAGATTTTTATAAAATCTTCATAGGTTTGTTTTTGTTTGTTGGTTACTATTATTAAAACTGTGTATGAGCAAAACATTTTCCAATTACTTAAAACATTCACTTTCTTGTTGCTTATAAATACATGCGGAACTTTTGAGAACTTGTAAGTTAAAGTAAGAAAGTACAGAACAAGTGCCGCCTTTCCTCTGCTTGAGAGTACTTGGAACGTGGAACTTCTGGAAATAGTTGGGTTGTATACTGCAAATAATTATCCATAAATGACAGATCTGGAATGGTGTTGACGTATCTGAACTTGAACTTTCAAGCGGGAATTCATTTTGAACAATTTGGAAGAAATTCCACAAGACCTGTGAAGTATAATTAAACGTTTCATTTAGTTTAAATTATTTTGCTGAACAACGACAATGAAGCCCATCACTAGACAGAGCCGTTGGAATTTTCTTTCTTCGGCACTAATAACGTCGGATAAATGGCTTCCTAATCCCAGCCAACATTCTTCGCCCACACGGGCTCGGTCAGAACCGCCGCAGCTAACCGGTTGCAATAAACTCGACGCAGAAAAATACGACACAAAGGAGAAAATATCCAATGCCCACTGTTGTTCTCCCTCGTGCCCTCGTCGAAGGCAGTAATTATGGGTTAAATAAACAAATCAGAATCTCCCATGGACAGACACGGTGCAGTGCCAGTGGCCGGTTTCTCGGTAACTACAAGTTTTAAATCACGACTGCCTTGCCCAGCAACTTACTTGGTCGAATGACAGGCAGACCGTCGAAGAAAGCATGTAGCCCGAAAATGTCAGCGCCAACGTCTCGAGCCAAGTCCATATCGGCTGTGTTGGTTCTACGGTGGGCTCGTTTCGCGAGGTAGCGAAGATACCACTACGACACCGAACCTACCGAACGGTCAAACGTTCATCACAATGCTATACACAGGTAAAGTGAAAAACACCTTCGTTTTCGATTGTGTTTGTAACGACGGTTGGTTGAGGTTGTTACCGTTATGGAACGCTCTGTGCGCTGGGTTTCACCGAACATACCAACACCAGCGTCCGGGCTTTTGAATGGAATTGTGTGTGCACATAGAGTCAGATAGCGTGAGAGCGAAGGACCCCTCCATGGCAGGTATGCCGTCACCTCAGTCGGTTGGATATTTCGAGGCTGTCGCGACGCAACACATCAACTGAAATCGGTACCTTTGCCCGTGGAAGTGCCTCTGTCGAGAAGGAATTTGTCCGTCATGGAATATGACATCAAGTTTCGATTTTGAGTTTTAATTCGCTCTGTTATCGAACCAATGACGTCCTCACGAAGCTGACGTTGCGATTACTCTGGTGCCCGAAGTGCAATTTTAGTGAGTCCGCTCAGCCGCTTAGTAGCTGACAGTGTAAGTGTTCGTTTTATCGGTAATTTATTGTGGGAATTGCTATAACCTTAACCGTTACTGCGTGGAAAGTGGATTAGACTTTAATTTTCTCACATTAGAAGACGAGTGTGTTCCTGGTTCGAGATTTTAGAGGGGAAAACTCGAACTTCCCCCGACGGAGTAACCGTTGAATGTCCTAATATCAATTTGTGTGTAGTTTATGGTTTCCTCCGGACGTCAAAACAAGCGCCAGTTAAAACAAGGCCACAAAAAAACACGGAATTTGGAATTGGGTTTTTTATTATTTTGAAACACCCCACCGCTTACGGTAGCGTACGTTAGTTTCTTAAGTAATCTCGGAATGTGAGACGATTTCGATCAGAACCAGCTGTGTCACGAAAGCGCTTGTTTGCTATTGGAATGTATTTGAAATGCGGTTGGGTCCTAATTCCTGTGCGGTTCTACACTTAAATACTACCGAGGGATGATTAATGCACCGTCGAACGGACGGGGAAGAAGGAAGAAAGATGGGATTGCTTTCTCGATAGACAGGACATGTTATTTTTTTTCTTCTTCTAAATTCTCAACCAAAGATAAGCACTTTTAAATGGATGAACCGGAAGTGTATGGATTTAATACTTGTTTTAGTTAATTGAATTTTCCTCAACCATACCTCGGTTCGGGGAAGTACGGGGAAGTTGTGTTTCGTCTGCTTATCTGTAGGTGTTTGTTTGGTTGCGATATGAAAGATCAGACTGTTTGCAGTGCTTTTGAATGAAAAAATTAAATGGTGTGGTGTGCTGATTGACATTGACTCGGTTGAGTCTCGATGAATCACGACAACTTCGAATTCGATCTTTCGATAATTGGAACCTGCACTGGCTGATACATGCAGATCACGTTCCAGTCGGACTGAGTAATCGCTTATCGGTGATCGTTTATTCCGAGAATCACATCTATGACTAAGAATTTGAGCGAAGATGTACGCAGTGATTCTCTTGTGTCGGATGGGAATTCTCATGAATTCTGTGAATAAAGAATTTATTAACAATATTGACGTCCGGCTCATTCATCCTCATTTTATACATGTTTGTCTAAAGCATCAGAAATTGCCATCAATTTAGCAGTTCATGATGTAGAGCGAAACTATTTTTCTCCACATTATTGTTTATCTCTGCTTCAAGTGAATGTAACAAATCTGCCTTGCCCAAACCATACTTGTCCAGGTCTGCAAACTCATTGGCTTCCAATAATGGCCGGTTCATTGTAGTTCATGACCGCTCGTCACCAGTCGCTTGCGACAATACCTTCATTCACTTGATCGATCCACCTTGTTCGCTATTACTATTCTGTTTCGACGGTCGGCATCCTAATGACATGTGTCCATCCCACCGTTCTTCAAGCAGTGGTCGCAATTCGTGGGTTCATTAGATGATTCGCTGTATTTTCACGTATAGAAGTACAAAAGGGGCATTAGACTTCCGTCCTATTTTTTTTTCATGGCCGTATTTTAGCGAATTCAGAAGTTAACCACGAATTGAAATCTCAAATAAAGATGTGCTGTATCCTATTTTACCCCCTGCAAATCTGAATTACTGTACCTTTCTTATCAGGCTACGGGCTTTTCTTATCACAGTATTGAGGTAGTATGCCACATATCAATTGAAAAGCATCCCTCTGATTGATCATTCATAGCTGCGAGAGCTGATAAATGTAAGCGAGATTTTTCAATCGTTCAGTGTCATATGAGACATATCAAAGTACGGGTCGTGCACACTTAAAGGGTGTTACGATTAAAAATTGGCAAACAATAATAATAATAACAAATAATAATTCTTCATTTATTCTTCCAAATCTATTTCGTCTTCCTCAATGTTATCCCCCCTGGGCCTAATACATTTGTGACAACGTTTTTTTTCCAAACCTCGAAGCAGTTATTAAAGTCAATTTCCGGAATAGCCTTGAATATGCCTAGCGATTTACGTTGATCTTCATTTGACTCAAAACGATTTCCCCGAAGCGGTCGTTTGAGTTTGCTGAATAGCCAGAAGCCACACGGAGCTAAATCAAGCGAATACGGTGGTTGCGGAACGATATTGGTTGCAGTATCAATAATCAATGCAGTATGCGACTGCACCTTATCGTAGGGCAAAAACCAAGAGTTGTCGGCCTATAATTCCGGCCTCTTTTTGCGAACATCTTTGCGAAAGTGACGCATAACAGTCAAATAGTATTCATTGTTGATAGTTTGGCCGGTAGGAAGGAATTCGGAGTGCACCACACCTCGATAATCAATATCTTGATTTTTGACTTACTTTGACGTGACGCGTTCTTAACCTCCTTTGAACAACTTGTACCAATCAAAAACACTTGCTCGTGACAAAAAATTATCACCGAAGACCTTTTGCAACATTCTGAACGTTTCAGCACCAGAAATTTGATTCCGCACACAATATTCAATGGAACTTCTTTGTCGAATAATGTCACTTATTGTAAAAAATCGCCGATTGCATACTAAACACTAATGAAAATTTTGGCGTGACACTTGGCACAGATGTCACTGACAGTCATAGCAACTCAGAAAAAAAATTTAGACGAATACGGTTTCCGCGCGAAATATTATTCAAAACTCTTACTACTTTTTGTCACAGTAGTATGCTGGTAAACCTTTGATAAATAATTCAAATCAGTTGTATCGTTGAAGTTCAATTCATATAGAATAAAGCAAAAAATAACATTTCTTTCATTTTTACGAATGCAACTATTCTTTCGTTTGAATGCTTCCAAGTTTCGTACAACCACTTTGGTCATTTTCATCGTCGCTGAACGCTTGTTTGCTTTGAATTGCATTTCACTGGCAATTGTCTTTCGCATCTTTTTGGGGTAATGGCACGATGCCAAATCCCACCACAAAGACAGTTGTAAAATATATAATAGCATATTAATTTTCTGGTTGATGGTCCCAGATGTGATGTAAATATCGCTCTGCTAGCCACAGGTCTGCCCTATGAGATATTTTTTGGCGAACATCAGTAGCTTAATGTGTTTTGAGAATCTGCAACCCTTCCTCGTTCAGTTGCCTTAGGCAGTGAACTTTTTCGCGGATGATTTTAACTTTTGGTCAGAATTTGTCACTTCGATAGGTATTTTTATCGTTTAGATAAATTCAACTAAAACTACGGCCCAATTTGAAGTTCGATGGATAAAAAGTTATTTGGGTTTATTATGCACGGAAAATAAAATGATGGTGCACTGAGGTCTTTTTGCGCGGTTTTCCGAAGCTATGCAGTTTTTATACGCGGTTTTCCGAAGCGGGATTTTTACGCGATTTTCTTGTTTTGTTTTAGAAATGCATGAAACGTATTGATCTGGTGTTATCCCGAAGTTTTTTTTAAGCCAACTCTTGGAAACTTGGAAAATTTTCGATTTCTTTTCAAAACAAAAATGTTCAGATCACACCAGGTCTCGACGTTTCATGCATTTCTAAGACAATCGGCATCAAAAAAAATTTTCTTCAATTTTGCGATTTTTTTTGTACGCGGATTTTTTGAAGTTACACGTCTCAAATTCCAAAGTCGATTTGCACAAAAAATTTTTTTTTAGATTTCACCACATCTGGACGTTTCATGCATTTCTAAGATTTGATGATGTTGAAATCAAATTTTTTTCTGTAGTTTTGAGGTTTTTTTTCGCGGATTTCCGAAGTTACGCGTTTTTTTTTTGCGCGAGTTTCCGAAGTTACGCGGATGTCAACACTTCCTTCGTTTGACAATGTATCGATACTTTTTTTGCGGTATTTTCTTTGACTGAAAGTATAAAACGAAATTATGCAGAAGCAAATTTTACTACAGATCTGAATAATAATTTTTTGAAAGATTTTCTTCTAGTGTCGGAAAACAACTATCGAACAGTCGAAAATAACCATGCTATCAAGAATGGAAATTTAGACAACAACAAAAGTCAAATTTGAAAGATAAAATAATTCGCGCGATGGTCCATAGCCTTCGAATATTTTAGTGCAGAAAGGCCAAATTCTACAAAAGAAATGTAATGCCAAGACATTGACTTTGAGCCGCGAAGCCAAACTTTTTCTGACGTTTTATTTATAGTTTTTGCGATCGTATGCTTGTCGACTTATTTTTTGTCCCATGTCAGGAGTAGCTTTGTCTAATGTCACGAGTAGCTCAGGAGATTTTCTCGATGCACGAGCAAAATTCTGACGTGTTGTTCCTCTTGCTTCGATATCATTTTCACAACTGGAATACAGATGTCAAAATAAAACAGTTTATCTTTAAAGTGAGGTATATGCAGGTTTTTTTTCACTGCTCGTTGTAAAAATCCGTCACGCGGATCGATGTTCAATCGTAAATTTGAGAATACCATGTGAAAAGGCTTCGGATTTGGAAAGATAAAAAATTTGATTGTTTCTAATTTGTAGGATACACTTTCAATTACAATTTAAAGAACTCGTTACATTAAGAGAAAATCGTGAGCGGTTTTCGTCGGTATTGCAGGCTGGTAAAAGTATAGCGCGACCAAAAGGGACACACAAGCTAGAACAAACATTATTTAAAAGGCTGAGTTTTCGGACAGACCTATTTTTTGGTCACTTGTCGGTGGTAAAGTCGAAGGGATCTATTTTTTGTTCGATAAACCGATCCCCTCTTTCGTTTCGAAGCTATTTAGAACCATAAAATATAATACATTAGAAGTTTAAATGAATGGTCTCAAGATTCAATGATGCAATTTCATCAGCACACTTTTGACAGTTGCCAGAATCTTGCCAGGCTTCTGTCAGCTGCCAGAATTTCTCACAAGCGGGCAACTGGTTTTTTATTTTTATTTGTCTTGCTTTTCATCTGTCGAAATATAATCGACAATTGACTACAAGCGGCTACATGGAACCGCACAACTGTCTCATTTTATATACTTTCGATTTAACTTCGGGTTCCCGTTCAATAACCCAATTTTATGGTTCTAAATAGCTTCGAAACGGAAGGCTATGTCAGGCGCTAAAAACGAAGAACCGATTCAAAACGGTTCTGCCAGTCTTGTATGGCAAAAATCAAGCAGAAACAGTACCGTTAATAACCTCTAGGTGAAATTCTCTGCCGGAAGCGGTTGTTGCATTGTTGCTAGATAACACTGTTAGCAAGCTACACCTTACACTTTAAATGTAGTTACTTGCATTTGGACTATTAATGTAATATCGTCAAATATACGCCAAACACAAATTAAGGCTTGGTTTGCGTGTTCGTCGTTCTTCGAATATGTTTGCACAATAACAATGAAAATCGATCATAAATTGCTTGAAATTTTTAAGTATTTTTTTATGTATGTATGTATGTATGTATGTGTGAAGCCACCATCAGTTCAAGGCATTACCAGTGGATGCAGGTAGACTTACAGTAGATCCGAATTTGATTATCAGATAACTTTCATATTACTGCTGTTAAGAAGGCCAAAATGGGTTTTGAGGACCCGGCGCCTTCCAGCAATAACATCCGGCCATATAATAAAAGAATTCGCTGTACCAGCTTAAACCTGCCTGATGGTTTGTTTGTTAGAAGGGTGCGTCTTACTCATTTCAGACCTTCTGGGGAAAACACACAGCTTTCCCCTGTGAATCGGGTTGACATTTCACTCCTTCATCCAGTCATTCACTTGTAAGATACCCTGATGCACTCCCATCCCTCTTCCCTTACAATGTACTTGAGCATAGTATTATATAATGTAACATAATACACTTAAATATAATTTCCGGCAGTATAATACAATAAAACACAATATAGTATAAAACGGTGCAAAATCGTATGGTACAGTGTATTATAGTCTACTATAATATTTTATGATGAATATAATAGTATCATAATGTTATGTGACATAATATAGTAAAATATACCATAATATATTATAATATAGTTTGGTCACTATACGACACTGAATATTACAAAATATTATTATGCATAAAATATAAAAATGTAATACATCACAATGCAATATGATACACTTATAATTGTGTATTAAAAAAATGTATTACAATACTATATAAAACAATACCAAACATTGTACCATAATATAGTATAATATAGTACAATGTAATATAATATAATACCACAAAATATGACGTAATATAATATGATACAATTTAATAATATATGTGTAAAGTGAAATGTTTAGTATGGAAATGAAAATGTAGCTGATAATGATAAAGATTATAATAATGGTAACAATAGTAATAATAATAATAATAATCATAAAAATAATACTTATAGAAACAATAGAAATACTATTAATAATATTATTAATAATATTAATAGTAATAAAAATAATAATAATAATAATAATAATAATAATATTAATAATAATAATAATAATAATAATACTAATAATAATAATAATAATAATAATACTTAAATACTACAAAATAATATAATATAACACAATATAGTATAATATATTTTAATTTAATATAATATAATACAATGTCATACAATATAATATATTATAAATCAATATATAAAATAACAGTTAATGTAGAGTGTCAGTTATGCTCTTCTATCTTCGCAATACTGCAGGAAGTAGAATATTTCTCTTCTAATAACAATAATAATATCCACATCTATAAAAATAATATATGTTATTATTATTGATGACAAATTAATAATAATAACAATAAATATAATAATGAAAATAATAATAAAAAACAACATAATTTAGTACAATGAATTATATAATAAATAATAGCATGAATAAAATGATATGTTGCGATATGCTATGATATTATATTACTTCAATTTATATGTCATTTCTCATCCTCTCATTCTGCCATCAACGCATTCCATCGACCAATTGTCACCACAGATACACGTGTAGGCATGAAACAGGAACCAGTGAGCACCAAGCTCACCTTGTGACGACCTTGATATTTAGTTAAAATTTACTTTAAAAATGATAACTTATAAGGAAAACAAATTTATATTTTGCGCAGAGGTACGTAGTACTACTCATAATAAAGCCTATAATATAATATAATTAAAAACAACATAATGCAATACAATATAACATAATATAATAGAATACAATATAATATAATAAAATATAATATAATATAATACAATATAATATGATATAATGCAATGCAGTATAATACTATACAACATAGTATATAATAACATAAAATAGTGTAAGACGATAATATGTGAAATAATATGCTATGATACAATATAACAGTTAATGTCGCAGTGTAAGTTACGCTCTTCTAATAATAATAATAATAATAATAATAATAATAATAATAATAATAATAATAATAAAAACAATAATAATAATAATAATAATAACAATAATAATAATAATAATAATAATAATAATAATAATAATAATAATAATAATAATAATAATAATAATAATAATAATACATGATGTAATAAACAACAGAATTATATGTTGTAATATACTATGATAAACACTGCACTTTAGGATGGGCTTCAACCTGCAAGCCGTTTCGCACCCTCTCATTCTGCTACTAACGCAGAAGGCGATAGCACCCAGTCGACGCCGTCCTATTGACCAAATGTCATCATAGACGCTCGGGGAGGCATGAGATAGGGACTTGTGAGGACTTAGTTATCTCACCATTTGACGACCTGAAATTTTTAAGTATTTTTTTTTACATCAAAAACTCGAGCAACCCCAAACGGCTGTCTTCTGTAGTTTGACTTAAACAAAATCATTCCTTACGTATTTTTATCATCGTAAAAAAATCAATGCTGTCAAAATAAATCTCTGTCATCAAATTCCCGTACCAAGGGTGCTACTGTAAACTGAACAGTGTCCAGATTTAAAAGAATTTTTGCGTTTTTATGTTACGTGTTTTGTGAGAAAATTATTCTCTTGCCATTTTTATTCTGCATAATTCACTCTTGATTTTCGGATTGACATTTTTGCGAGTATCTTCATGAAAAAGAAGCTAGTTTAGCCATTCGTCATGTCTCAAGTTCTTTCTTTCCAATGAACTTTTTTTTGTTGAAATCAACGAAGCTTAAAGCAATTTGTGGTTCTAATCTTCTCTACTCGAAGTAGTTGTTCAAAATTTCCATCGAAAGAAAATATCGGATCAGAATATTTCGTTCTACCTCAAATTACGACACCCGTGTACTATTTAGAAAACCATTTGAAATATAGCGCTTCTGAACCCATCTTTTTTCCCACTTTTGATTGCCATATGGAACGTTCTTCAATTATGCGAACGTGAAACCGACAGCACAACCATTTCCCGGTGCCCCGTTCTAGAGTGGACAATTATTCGATACCGCGGTTCTAGCACACGCTTTCGCTGACATCAGTCTTTCCAGCTCAGTCACCATCTAGCTCAAGCGCGCGCGTTCGGTTTTGCCCACTGGGGCTAATCGGAGCGTAATGCGTGCCACGGAAAATTATATTTCTAATGGACATCGTTCGTCGTTACAGTTTTCGTTCGCGCAGTAGCAGCAGCATCAGTAGCAGCAGCAGCAATAAAAATAACGGCATTAGAACGCGTCAGTCTCTGTGTGTTCCGATAACCCGTCTCCTGCACAGAATTGTACCCAACCCGAGGAATCGTCCGAGAAGAAGAGGAGAAAGGTCAACAAGATAGACGACATCGCTTGATCTAGCGTTACATTTATGACACCGGCGGCGGGGCAGCAGTCGGCAGCGTCGTCTTCACAGCTCGGTGTGCCATCGTCATCATCTTATCTGTAGCCATTGAGTTGCACTTTTATAGAAACGAAATATCTCATGAATGTGATAATTAATCAACCTTAGAATTTTATTAAATTTGGTGTCTCCGACGGAGAGTAATATTCCTGCTTTTATTGTTTCAAACGACCTGATAGAGGTTGGAATATTGTATTCAGACGTTGCTGGTGAACATTGTTACAAAAGATGGGGAACTCAACGTCGTCACACGAACCGCTGGAACGGGGCTTCACCCGTGGGACGTACGGTGATGTTAAGAATACGGTTGGTACTCGTCTCTTTCTACGACCGTTAAAAACCTTTAAATAATACCACCTGTAGGAAGTTTGCTTTGTCGATGTTCTCTAATGTCATTTTTTTCTTTCATGGTTTTGTTTTGCACATCGCAATCAACAGAAGGCAGCATCTTTTCGACACAGCAAGCGCTCCCCGAAGAAGATGGATCGTTTGCGAAAATCGTTCCGTGATTCATTTCGCCGACGTAAGGACCGAGTCCCGGAGGCGGCGAAACCGCACCAGTGGCATTCGGATGAGCAAGCAGTGCGGTCTGCCACTTGCACTTTCTCAGTTAAATATCTCGGCTGCGTGGAGGTGTTCGAGTCGCGTGGAATGCAAGTGTGTGAGGAAGCGTTGAAAGTTTTGAGAGTAAGTTTTAGAAATGAAGATTGATGTTTAAATGAGGCTCAGAACCGAGCAGCAACGATTAAACATAGAAAAATTTGATCATCACAAATATTCGTAATTGCCATTTCGCCTACTGTGATTTAAATTTTCTGTTTTAATTTTCAAGACTTGAATTTCTAAGTTCCAACCTCTAAATATAAAGCTATAGGGTCCAAGTTCTGAGCTCAAATTTCCTAGCTCTTAGATAAAAGTTTCAACATCGAAGTTCCTTGTTCCCAGTTTTCTGTTCGAAGTTCCCTGTTCCAAGTTATCTATTTCAAGTTCCCTGTTCCCAATTCCCTGTTCCAAGTTCCCTGTTTCAAGTTCCCTGTTCCAAATTCCCTGTTCCAGGCTCCCTGTTAGAAGTTCCCTGTTCCAAATTCCCTGTTCCAGGCTCCCTGTTAGAAATTCCCTGTTCCAAGTTCCCTGTTTCAAGTTCCCTGTTCCAAGTTCCCTGTACCAAGTTCTCTGTTAAAAGTTCCCTGTTCCAAGTTCCCTGTACCAAGTTCTCTGTTAAAAGTTCCCTGTTCCAAGTTCCCTGTTAAAAGTTCCCTGTTCCAAGTTCCCTGTACCAAGTTCCCTGTTCCATATTCCCTGTTCCAAGTTCCCTGTTCCAAGTTCCCTGTTCCAAGTTTCCTGTTCCAAGTTCCCTGTTCCAAGTTCCCTGTTCCAAGTTCCCTGTTCCAAGTTTCCTGTTCCAAGTTTCCTGTTCCAAGTTCCCTGTTCCAAGTTCCCTGTTCCAAGTTCCCTGTTCCAAGTTCCCTGTTCCAAGTTCCCTGTTCCAAGTTCCCTGTTCCAAGTTCCCTGTTCCAAGTTCCCTGTTCCAAGTTCCCTGTTCCAAGTTCCCTGTTCCAAGTTCCCTGTTCTAAGTTCCCTGTTCCAAGTTCCCTGTTCCAAGTTCCCTGTTCCAAGTTCCCTGTTCCAAGTTCCCTGTTCCAAGTTCCCTGTTCCAAGTTCCCTGTTCCAAGTTCCCTGTTCCAAGTTCCCTGTTCCAAGTTCCCTGTTCCAAGTTCCCTGTTCCAAGTTCCCTGTTCCAAGTTCCCTGTTCCAAGTTCCCTGTTCCAAGTTCCCTGTTCCAAGTTCCCTGTTCCAAGTTCCCTGTTCCAAGTTCCCTGTTCCAAGTTCCCTGTTCCAAGTTCCCTGTTCCAAGTTCCCTGTTCCAAGTTCGCTGTTCCAGGTTCCCTGTTCCAAGTTCCCTGTTCCATGTTCCCTGTTCCAAATTCCCTGTGCCAATTTCCCTGTTCCAAGTTCCCTATTCCAAGCTCCCTGTTAAAAATTCCATGTTTCTGATTCCATTTTCCTGGTTCCCTGTTCCAATGTTCCTATTCCAAGGTCCATGTTCCAAGTTTCCTGTTCAAAATTCTCTGTTCCAAGTTGTCGGTTGCAAGTTACCTTTTCATGTTCTAAATTCCCTGATTCAAGTTCTCTTTTTAAGTTCCTTGTTCAAAGTTTTCTGTTCCAATTGTCCTGTTTCAAATTTCCTTGCCCAAGAACCCTGTTCCTAGTTCCATGTTCAAAGTTACAGTTTTCATGTTCTAAGTTCCCTGTTTCTAGTTTCCTGTTCAAAATTTTCTGTTCCAATTTTCCTGTTACAAGTTTCCTTGTCCAAGTTTCCTGTTGCAAGTTCTAACATTTTAGTTTGTTGGCGTTCCGCATAAAACACTGATATGTTTCGATATGTACAACAGAACTAACCCCTTTCCTCATTTTCCAGAACTCTCGACGCCGTGCAATACGGGCTCAGCTGCATGTTAGCGGAGATGGTTTGCGGGTTGTTGAAGACGATACCAAGGGACTTATCGTGGATCAAACGATCGAGAAGGTTAGCTTCTGTGCTCCGGATCGGAATCATGAGCGTGGTTTCAGTTATATCTGCCGAGACGGCACTACCAGGCGATGGATGTGTCACGGATTCCTAGCGGCAAAAGATTCCGGTGAGCGACTTTCGCATGCCGTCGGCTGTGCGTTTGCTGTATGTTTGGAACGGAAACAGAGGCGTGATAAGGAATGCGGTGTTACGATGACTTTCGATTTGAAGAACTCTACATTCACCAGAACCGGATCATTCCGACAGCAAACGTTGACCGAAAGGTTGAACAGTGCAGATACGGCAGTAGTTGCTCCTACTCAAAACAATAACTCATCCAAGCCGGTTAATCCGTTCGCCATCGAACGGCCACACGCAACGCCTTCGATGTTGGAACGACAGGGAAGTTTTCGAGGATTCACACAGATCGGTCAAGCATCTCCGTTCAAGCGTCAGATGTCGCTAAGAATCAACGATCTTCCATCCAACGCAGAAAGACAACGAGCCTTCCTAGAACCAACTACACCGCATCGAACAACTGTTTCTCCGATCCCTGAAGTTTCTCCTCAACCAACAGATACCGTCAGTCAACTCTGTCAGGAACTAAGTCAAGGACTTTCTTTGCTAACCAAGAACGACGCAGATGATTTCTATTTAGATAAGGAAGCGAAGAACCTAACCGCAGCCTCTGTAAACAGCACAACGACTATCGGGAATTACGTTAGAATGTCATGTACTACTAGTCCGTCAGACCTTTCAACAGCTAGTACTATCCCAATATCGTCCATTTTTACACCCAGCTCCGTAGCACTTCAGCAGCCATCGATTCCACCACGGTCCATCTCACCGATGAAACAACAAACGCTAGATCTCACGCACAGTTCTGCCATGGCAGTAACCAACCCGATTACTGCCAACAGTATAGCACCTTCTTTTTCGACAGTGACCTCGATGGAGCCTGCCGCTCAGAAAGTTCTCCCTGTGGAAACCGTGTCCCCGCTGCCGAATCCGGAACAGTGGCTCGGTCAGATAGTGAAGAATGTCTCTCCATCTCCGAGGCGCGCTCCGTCACTGCACACCCGGGCAAAGTCGCTCAGTGCGGCCGATCCATTCGATGCCGAGTGGGTCGCCGAGGTAGCTCAGCCAGAATTGCATAGTACCAATCCGTTCATCTCGCCACCGAAACCACCGGCTCAGAGTTTTCAGGTGCATCTTTGAAATTTATTCCGTGAGTAAGCTGCTGCGGGACACAAACCGGTGCTAGGGAAAGGCGCGTGTAGGCGCGAGTGCTGTAGCTTTTCGTTAGGGGAGTTACGATGTGTGTCGGAGTGTTTGGACGATCGCTAGGCGATACTAGATTAGACAGAAGTTGTAGACCGGGGCTAGGAAACGCGTAGTACTTACTCAAAATTGATTCTTACATTCTGATAGCATTTATTTTCGACTCAAAACTGTCGTTTTCAGAAAATTGTTTCCACGTAATACCGAGATCGTTTTGTCATATCTACACTTCTTCTTTGTTTTGTGTCCAGTTCGATCGAAATAGTTTTCTGGAAACGGAGTCAGGATTTTTGTTAGGGAGCTAGATTGTCGCTGATTGCTGTAGGCTGAGAGTAAATTTATTTATTTCGTGAATGTTTGCAGATTATGTCCGTTGATCAATTGTAGTAAATTTGGTTCACTGGTTGAAACAGACAAGAAAATATTCTTCAGTAAAATGAGTAGAAAGAATGTGATATTTTTCATTTCCAAATCCGACATCAGAGCCCACCATGTTCAGCTTGAAACGAAAGGTGTTTTGAACACTCGTTTTTATGCGAGCTTATCCAGCATTGAATCGCGGTGATAAAATGAATTATTCTGTTATAGTGAACCAATAATAATGGTTTCATTCAGGTTCTGGTTGGTTTTGGAATTGAATAATGAGACAATACCGAGGATATTTTCCCATGATGACTCCAGAAAGTTGACTTAAATATGCCCAACCTCCGGAAAATATTCGAGAGAGTTTTAAACTTTTGTGGAATGAAAACGATATGGCGCTGGGTTTCTTGATTACTGCTTCAAAACCATATTGTTTATGCTAGTATATATTTAGATACAAGGTGCTAAAAGCATGTTATCGTGTTAGTTACAACTTCTAAATCAGCAGCAGCAACAGCGACATAAATAGTATCAATGTTCCATTGAATCTTTAGGAAATGGCATCTAAAGATATCCTCATTCATACAGTAAGAACAACTACCTATATGAAACGCATAGTTAAATCAAACCGGCTTAAGCAGCTTTACCTGTGTATCTGTATACCTTAAAATATCCAATTAATCTCCCTCAGCACACATTACTCTTTACCATATGAAACATAATCGTGCATATTCCAAGCAGAACCAAATGGAAGTATTAGCAATTTACAGAATTTACAAAAAATAAAAAGAAATTATTTACGAAAAACTAACACCAGACAACGTAATATTCTATTCACAAAAGAAGATACAATCCACAGCCGGTTACTTCTTGAGCACCATCGCTAAAGGGCTTTTCAGCATCGTATACAGCTACTTTACAAGGGCTGCTAAGTTCAAAAGACAGTCCATATAAAATCGAATTATAATATATATCAAAACAACCAATATTTTACAATCTAGCTGTATCTAGCGGAAATAAACTAACTTAGAACAAACATAGAATATTAGCACAACTGTTTTCCGGCAATGGCGAATGAAGAAAGTAGAGAAGAATTGTGATCAATGATGTGGAACACATTCAAAATCATGCTATAACAGTGAATATTATACAAGCGGAAACATTTTTAGACTAAGAAGACTAAGTTGATTTCGCACGGGAAAAAACGGATAACTTAAAATGCTAGCAGTTTTATGGTTATTTTTACTGAGATGAAATAGAATTCGCGAACTAATGTACTTAATTATGGATAGTTTAAAATTTCGATTGTTGTATATATTTAATATGCTGTTTAATGCAGAATATTTTGATGTTTTGTATATATATAGATATTTGTAAATATATTCCAAACAAACTGTTTATCAAAAGAAACATTACATTCTGAATCGTGTTGTTAGCGCGAAAGTATGCGTAGCTTCTCGAAATGTGTTGGAAATATGGATTTTTTTTTCAGTTATGCAAATAATTATTTATACGGGTGAATCGAATCGAACGACCCGTATATTAGACTAAATGTGTGGCCAATATTTGTACGTTGATGCTTCGCAATTACAGAAAATATATTCACCCATAGGTGTACAGAAGAATCTTGATCTTGTAACATAATTCCCAATACT
Organism: Malaya genurostris; assembly: GCF_030247185.1. Classification (NCBI taxonomy): domain Eukaryota; kingdom Metazoa; phylum Arthropoda; class Insecta; order Diptera; family Culicidae; genus Malaya; species Malaya genurostris. The sequence goes on along the minus strand of NC_080571.1, from coordinate 217,514,372 downwards.
GCGTAAGTGTATACTTTAGAGTTAATAAATGTTTAGTAAAAAATAAATCAAATTTTGTTTTTTTTCTGTTCCAATTAATTCGGCTTTTTCCTTTGTTTCATCCGCTATGGAATTATTTCATGTGCTAACTGAGAGGAAATATTTCGAGCGTATGGTTTGCGTCTCGGCTACACAAGTAAGATTTTGATTTTTCAACTGGCGATTTTTTTTTGGTACTTTCAATGAACAAACATAGAATATATGCAACATATCAACTCTGAATACTGTACCACTAGCCTTTAGAAAGAGCTCGATTGTTACGATATACCTACGAATATTAGACAGAATTTTGCACCGATAAAGTCCTGTATCACCTCAGTTTATTCTCGAGACTAAAATTGTGATTGTTTACCTAGTGAAAACTTCATAAATATATTTTACTGCGAAATACACCAAATGGCAGCTAACAAACTAACATGCGTGCTTCGGTTCAATAAATGCCAGTGTAGTAAATTGACCATGCTTACTAAAATATAAATGTCGATAAAATATCAAAGTTTCATGTAATGCCGATGAAATCTCGATAATAGATTCATTTTAATTTTAAATGGTCTATAAGTAGAAGTTAAACCCTGCACGAAATGCAAGCTTTTCATGTCACTCACATGCACATTTGGGTACGACGGGAACCCGAAAGACAATTACAATACTATACTGGTACCAATTTATTGCATTGTTGATAATTGTATAAGATACTGAATTATATTAATTATATTGATAATGTGAAATACACAGTATTGAAGATATAATAAATGAAAATAAACAATGTTTCAAAAACTGTAGTTTATGTTGGAATGTGTTGAGAACTTTAAGCAGAAAAGTTTAAAATTTGGAAAGTCAATCAAGCATCAAATCATCAAATCAAGCTATCATAACACAGGGGGTTAAATAAATTGCGAACAAGATAGCCAATCAATTCTGGAGTCAATTTTTTAAGCAATATTTTTAGAAAACCTGTGCGACATATTAGCTGGAAGCACCTTACCTTACCTTATCTAGCATTTTATGGCTAGATATCAAACAACGGTGTTTGAGCTCGTTTCGGAATTCAATATGGTTCTTTTTACGAAATAACTCGATTTACGAGCCCCCGTTTAGTTCGTATATGGAGGCTTCGGTTTGATAAGGATTATACTAGAAAAAAAAATCAACAGACAAAAATGATCACCAATGATTCACACCTATTAATTATGTTTTCGCAAAGTTGGTTTATTCAACATCCTCTTCCAGGGTAAATGCCCGTACCTTGGACTCAGCATTGCTCATCAAATTATGTGCAGCACTTGTGCCATTTTACTTAACATACATACTTCAATAAATTCTTTCATTAAATCCTTGTCGACCTTCCCTGTATTCCGAAGTTTCCCCTTCATACTCGCCCACCATTTTTCTACAGGGTGAATTTGCCTCCTTTACATCGTTTGCTTCATACCACTTCATCACCGGTTTCGCGTTACGGTTCGATACTAGAACCCAACCAAAACCTTAGTGAAACTGGAGGGAGGGCAACAGGTGCTTCTGGAAAAATTCTTCTTTAAATATTTGAACTCTGATGCTGTCGGTTTACTAAATTGATCACAGATTATCTGCTATACCAAAAAAAAAAAGAAAGGTCCTTATTGTGCTAGAAGTAATCCCATATCTTCATCAATCATCTTAGGTTGCTGTCAGAACGAAAGCATCACGCGAAGCGTCTGGACGCGCGTGTGAGCTAGTTACATTTGATCAAAGCAAACCTGTCAGAGTGAACGCGATGTGGCAAAAGTGCATCGCATCAAAACGCTTCACACCGCTTCGCAAATCAACGCGATTGACATGACATGACAGCAGCCGCAGATTACAAGCGTCACGCAAAGCGCCAACAACGAATTGTTGAGCCGATGTTGGACTAATTTTATGGGAGAATTTCGAAGATTTCTCTTCACGTAGTTTTTAATAAAGACTAAATATCTATAGAATATTTGTACTTTGGAGTAGCAAGGCTGGCAATCATTATTTTTGTACTTCATAATCAGTGAGTTCAGCTCATCTTCTAATAAATTTCAGCAGCACCACTGAGCGAGTTGAGTACTTGGGCAACCATTCGGGTACAGAAACCATCACCTCAACGACGTAGTGCCAAATATTAGAACCCACCGAGAGACGACTTTCAAACAGAATTGTAAAATTGCCGAAAAACTTTATAATCACGTCACAATAATCGAAAGAGAATGTGAACAAAGAAAAACTGTCACTTGCTCATACGGTCATTTGAAAAATCAACCGAGAATTATGAGATGAACTGATGAATAGAAGAAAATGAGCCTTAAGAGATAGCTTTTGCCACCCTTGGTGAGTTGATATAACTTACTTTTCAGTATATTTTTGCCAGTGCTTTATGGAAACTACTTAGTATCATTTCGCGAATTATTTTAATTTTTTTAAAGTTAAAATTTGACAGTCAAGACGAGCAAGTGTTGTTTTTGTTTTGGTTTTGTTTTGCACTGAAAATATAATGTTATTAAGTGGTATGATAATTGCAATACATCGAACGTAAGAATAACTTCGAGGTAAACTTACTTCGTTTGACAATGTACTGATACTTTTTATTCTAAAATGTATAAAAAGAAATTATGCAGAAGAAATTTTTACCAAAGGTCTGAATTTGGAATTTTTCGCAAGATTTTTTTCAGTGTCCGAAAATAACTATCGAACTGTCAAGAATGCTTTCAAGTACACTCAACAAAATCCTCACTTCAATGCTACGTGAAAACGTATGTGATTTTTATCCATAGAACTTTTCTTGTAATACTTATGTGAAGTATAGATAGCACAGAATGAACTCATGAACTCTTTATCCACATTTGTATCACGTAATATCTACGTAACTTTTTTCGTATATTCTATAGAATACTTTTGTGAAATTTATACAAAGTTAATTTGAATTGTGCTGTAAAATTTATTTCATCTTACTTTTTACCAGAATTTTACTTAATAGTCACATTATTTTTATGTAATTGTTACTATAAAGTTCTATATTGAATCTTATTAATGTATATTGGTACTAAAAACTAATAGATTACATAGTCTGTTGGACATAACATTGCGATAAATTTTGTTCGCACGCAGATATTCTGAAAATTTTACTTTTAAATTCGTTTCTGTTGAATCACTGGTGAAAAATATCAAAAATACAGAATGCATTGTTCTAAATCCTTTCTCCGAAGCAGCTAAACTTAAGCAAACATTGTTCCCTTTAAGGAATGCACACTTTCAAGTTCAAGATGTGATTGATGTGCTGGAACACAATCTAGAGGTTTTGCCTTTTGAACTCCGCTGTAGAAAAAATAACAAAATTGAATTGTGTTTCAGTTTCGTATTTTTGGAGCAGTTTTTTGTGTTTCAGTTTCGTATTTTATTTACCCTAAAATCACTGTGATAAATACCTTAGAAGGGTCAAAAGAATTTGGCCAATGTTGTTTGCTTAAGGTTTTTCAACTGACGCCATATTGCGAGCAGAAAATGAACATGACAAAATGAATTTAAGTAAGTGGTACAAAAAATATATGTGACAACAGCAATAATTCTGACATATGGTTCATTTCATGTTCAATCATGATCCGCTGGTTGTTAAGAAGATCACGTAAACTCCGATGACAAAGCCATTTTTGGTATCTACGTGTTTTTTCACATAAGGTTAACGTGTGGATTTTTTTGAGTGTAGGGTAATTTTTGACGACAAAATGCGTTGCTTTTAATAAAGTTTAATTTCAATGTGTATCAAACAACTTATTGCAAAGTAATTGGTGGAAACAGTTTGAGTGATAGTACAGCTGTGGCAAGGGCGTGTTGGTTAGTAAAAGTGTTATTTCACGAATAATTGAAAGCGATGGAAGCGCCATCTGCATATCATTATCGATGTCAGACCCTTACAAAGGATTTCGTTTCGGGAGGGGCCCTGATCGAACATAAAACTTCTAACTTTTTTATGTTACTAATTCTTGGTGCGCTTTTAGTACCTCTTGTTTCTTAGAAGTGTAACATAAATGCAGATTCAAAAGTAATTTCGTATTCGCATAGAACATCATTAACCCTTTAAGTAAATTATGATATATTAGTAGGAATGCGACATTGCAAGTGAATAAAAAACGAAGAACCACTGAAGAAATATTCATCTATTTCAGAGTGCATGTTGGTTGATGAGAGCACAACGATTCTCGTAACGTAGTGATTCAGCCAAGGTAGTTGAAGATCGAATAGGACGAAACACTCTTTACTTTCGTACCCTTTCGTTCCGATCGATGTCCGGAGAAAATACACGCCATTAAAGTCTTGAGTGTTGCATGTGATGAGTACCAAAACTGCATAAGCAGAAACAGTCTGGATGCCGTTTCGGTAACACATGTATCGGAAACCCTCTTCATTTGAAGACCACCTCAATCAGCAAGGATTTGCGATGATGCGATATATTTTAAGAATTCACTGCAAAGATCATTTGTGAATAGCATGAAAATGAGTGGTCCAAGGATGCTCCCTTGTTTGGACTAGTGAGAAACAGAAAGTCTTCTGAACTCCTTACTCCACTGGCTCTCGATTTCAGGTTCCGGAAATAGCGATCGATACCTTCAAAATGAAACTCACATCGATTTCTTAATATTTTGGAACCAAATTGGGCGAATAAGGTGGATAGTGAAGTAGTAGGAACTCTAAATCGTAGATGGTAGCGTTGTTCTTATGTTGCCGTGGTAGAGATATTCGGTATTCAATCGCTCCAATAATGCACACTAATACTACACACTTAGAAAAAATTACATCCTAATAGATGCACATAAAAGGAGCGTCGCGATTCACTTACATTCACAATTCAAAGCATGTAAAGATAAATCATATCATTAACTTCACTGTTAATTTAGCTAAGGTTTACATTGATACAGATGCAAAATTTATTTTTACATGTTATTAGATGTGACATTATGGCATCGCCGAAGAAATTACGGCATTCTTGAATTTACATCAAGCGTAAATTTCATTTTGTCTAATACCGTTTTCGTTTTTGAACCTAGACGCGGGCTACTCTGACTCCGAGTAAAACGAACACGTGGTACGCGCCCTAAACAACAACTAATGAAGAAAAGAAAAAATAAACAAAATTGGCTGGATGCGCGGTGCGACCCGAGAAAATATTCAGAGCGAAACTACGCGATTGGAGTCCGATCTAGAGCGACCTCAGGTTGCTAAAACGAACATATAAAACGTTGTTTGGGCGACTCTGGGTCAGCTTTCGGGCTGCTCTGATCAATAAACGAAAACGGTATAAGAGTGTACGGTTTAATTTTCATTTTTCAAGGTAGTTCATGGAAAGTTTGCCATGACAATCCAAGAAAACTGACGTCCAACCTAATCGATTGAGATCAAGGTGTCGTCAATAATTATTAACCTACACCAAAAGTCTAACCAAATCTGCATCAGCATAGCCAAACATGCTTCAGAAGTGCGCTCGCGTTCGTCTTGTTAGTCCAGAGTATGCATACGCGGAATCCAGTGAATTTTTTTTTCATCTGCAGAATCTTACCTAAGCTATGGTAAGTGCGCTCAGTACTAATCCTTGTGGCATCTGTTAGACTGTCTACCTTTCTTTTCCAGTCATCCATCATCATTTCATGTAATGTTGACCTTGTAAGCGCATCGAAGCCCTCACCGCTGCGGGTTCGATCACCACAAAACTCTCACAACCACAATTTCTACGGTGCAATCCAAAGGAGCACTAGACTCATGATCTCGTATCATAACTTTTGTTTGGTTTTCTTCGCCTTTTCGCTTCCCAAACAAGGCCAAAATCTTTTTTTTTAGTTTTATATGTATAAAAAATAAATGAATAAATAGTATATTTTTTAAAATCTACAACGGTGTCCGATTTCGGGAGAGGCCAGGACCCCTTATGTTATCAGATTCATATGGAATGGGTGAAAATTTATAAGTTGATCGTGTGATTCCAGCTGAAAATCTAAATTTGGTTTTCAGCATTCCCATCCGCGAGTGTTTATTTTTTTTAGTCGTGGTGTGTCATCTCGCGTTGTTTACAGTAATGCGACTGGGAGAAGCAGGATACGGTGAAATAGTTTTTTAGAGATATTTCACATTTTTCTTCTTACTAAAAATCGGGTACGACAATACTCCGTCGATTATTCGGGGAAAGTTTAATCAATGGATTTATTTTTCTTCGGATAAAACGCTAAGGTTAAGACGCGCGCGAGAAGTAAACCGTGTAGATATTTCTTGTGCCCGTGCTTAACTAGGATGTATGAAAATACGTGCATGTGTGAAGTTTAGGCTGCGAGGAGGATCCATTTGGTATTTTATTATTTTGGTTTGGACGACGTTACTTCGTATGTATGTATTTATAGTGAACCGACAGCCGGCTGTCCGGAGTTTTACAAAATTTCTTATTTTAGTATGAAGCACTTATAAATACAAAACGCGATGAAATTGCAGCGTATTCTTGGTAGCCGGCTACCCAGAGCAAAAAACACATGAAAATATTATTCGAAAATTTACTAAAAACAATTTACTTCCTGTGATGCATGTGGAAATGCAGAGGATTTCTCGGTTTCTAGTAGCAACATTGATTGAACAAATAATCCTTTATTCCCAAGTAGTCGGTATTGGTCAGCATGCAGGGATTAATGCAGTTTACACAATGTGAAACTACGTGCTATACCCAAGCAAGTTTTTTCGGAAAAATATTTTGCAAGCTTAATTGGTTTTGATTGATAACGGAGTAGCAACACACGTTCCGCTTTAAATTTCTCATTGCATAAAAACTGTTCATGAGCTTCGTAAGTTGCTTAAGGGGGGGAGGGGGGTCTTGAGTCTAACACAAAATCATTTATTATTTTCTTTGTATTTTCTCATAGTAAAACATTTCAAGAATATTCTGTGAAATTTTCAAGCCTATCGGAGAAAAAGTCATGGGCCTTTATCTTTACTTATCTCATACTGCGAAGAAGTAAGAGCTCGGCGAACTTGTTGTTAGTTTGTAACTTTTTCTTTATACAGCTACTTAATAATTTCGTCACCGGAACGTCAGAGTCCGTCAAAATGCGTTCAAGTCTTTTTTCACCGGATCGTACATACGTGCCGGATTTCAAAATGTGCCGTGACGGTGAGGTTGTGTGTGAATGTTTCCATAAGAATTACCTGTAACTAATGCTCACTTACCGATGATGTGCTTCACTGTGATGGATGCTTTAAATTCCCGTCACTGACAGTATATGTTAGCTTTGCTAATGAGTTATTCAAGGATACCATAGGTTTCAATTTTGTATTATTCTGTGTTTTATTACAACTACATTTTAGAGAACTGTATGTACAAGATTGGCCTTAAAATTGCTTAGAAACTAATAACTACACTTAATAATAAATTAACATTGCCACTTACGAATACGGTTTTAAACGATTGTGACATCGTTCCAACAAATTTAACAGTTATTTGTTCGTTTTCATTTTTTGACCTAAAGGTTATTACTCTCTATGACCATCCGTAACGAGAAATTGGCTCAAGATTTGCAGTCAATTTCTGTTTGAAAAATATAGAGATTCGAATTTAATTCGCTGTTAATAAATAGTCTTTCAAATCAAAATGGATAGACCAGTGTGTGATTATTCGTTCACTGATAATTTTCGCGTAAGTTTTCGGAAAATTAGGTGGTTTTTTATTTGTCGAGGGTCACCTCTGCCCGTAACAGTTTTGCGGGTGGAAGAGGTGGCATGAAGGAAGGATCGTTGATGCTGGAAATAGGCACAGTTTTACAGCAGTGAATCGACAGCGTGTATCACACCGTTCGTAGTGGGGATGTTTGACGTCTGCAGGTAACCATCGTTGATTTTAATTTTTCCTGAAACAAAAAGCGATCCAATAGACGTTAGTCGGTATTCTAGGGGAGTTCGATTGGTTTAAATGTACCTCCACTTTTTTGTAACGTCACCGTTTTACCCTCAGCCATGGCATCCTTGACCTGGTAGAACCTCATACCGGCGGTGAACAGTGTTCCTGGAATCACGTGCTTTTTGACCAATTCTTCGGATTGATCCTTGTCCGTGACTAGTTTGTTCAGTTCGTCCGTCGAGTAGTTGGCAAAGGCTGCGTCGGTCGGGGCGAATACTGTATACGTTTTGATACCTGTGACCAGTGACGAGATGTGTTTATCTAATGTTCGTCTAAACAAGCACCATGCTGTCTACTTGCCTTTGTTCTGTAGTGTATCGGACATTCCCGATGCATACAATGCCCGCAGGAAGTGAGTGAATCTTCGTTCTCGGTCGGACTGAAGCGTTTGTAGGATGTCACCGACTGGCAGAGGGAACATTACTCGATCTACGGCATGCGCAATGCCTTGAGGAATTACAATATCTTGCTTGTCGGGAACGATCATGGCACCGTTGATTGTCGTAACCTGAGTGAAAATCAAGAATTTTATTACAAACGCGTTTTCGTTTTCCACCCCGATGCTACAACAGTGAGATTGTCCGACTAGTGCTGTTTTACACTAATAACTAGATGATATGATCTCATAAATGTAAAAAAAACATATTTCAGTCCTACTGTTTAGACCAAAACTGTACTTGTTTCTTACTTTCGTCGACAATTACTAAATTCTCGGAATTCTGGCAGGACCTTGTGAATTTGCAGAAAATAACAAAAAAATCCAAGAATAAATACACTTCTTGATCAGCCGGACATTACACAATTACATCAAAAATGTATCTCAGTTTCGTAACAGATTTTGTTATGGAAATTGTGTATTTCACGACTTCATATAGAATCCTATTCTTCTATTGCTAGGAAGCGGCTACATACAGTGAATTCACCTTGCAGGCTTATAACATAAATGATGGAATGGAAGACATTTCATTTGCGAATAGTTTGTCAAAATCGGTCCAGCCAGTCTCATAGATCTCGATCTCTTTGTCAACAGTTTACTTTTTTGTGCATTTTACCGCTTTACTCCAAAACCGCAAGTCGGATCCGGATAAAATTGAATAGCAGGATACGGGACTTTCAGTTGGATCTAATCGGGTAAACGATCTCTGAGATAATTGAGCAGTTTGATACAGGTGAAATTCAATAGCAGTCTATAGGACCAAAATATCTTTCATTTGAATTTAAGTTTGTGAAAATTCGTCCAGTCAACTCCGAGAAAAGTAACTACATATTTCCAACAACACCTGACCACCTCCTACGAATCTTCATCGAAATTTTTGACAAGTGAACATATCCGCCGACTCCAATAATCCGGGAAGCCGAACACAATTTTACAAGGTCGAATTTTCGGAAATAACGACGCCCTTTGACGAAGGAATAGACACAAAAATTAGTAATATAAGTATTCCAGAATTCTCAAAAACTTCTTCGCTTCACAGACAAAATGTGACTCAAATTTTGGTCTATTGCCAAAATTTCAACAGCATGAAAAGCTCGGCCAAAATGAAAGAAATTCATCAAAATTTAATAATCCCCTCTTTCGACTTAATCCTTGGAACTGAAAGCAGCTGGGATGAAAGTGTTAGAAGCGAAGAAGTATTTGGAAATAATTTTAACGTGTTTTGGCACGACCGAAATTTATCTCTCTGTCAGAAAAAATCTGGAGGTGGAGTCCTCATAGCCATTAACTCTTGCTTTACTTCTGAAGAAATTATTACTCCTAAATATAAAGAATTTGAGCATGTATGGGCCTCAATACTGGGAGAAGAACATATTTACTGCTCTGTCTACTTCCCACCCGAAAATGCGAACAAATTCTCTTTTGAATAATTCTTTCAATCTTTAAACACAATTATTTCGAATATGGAACCTGAAGTAAAGCTTCATATTTTTGGCGACTTCAATCAACGTAATGCGGACTTCATTTCTGATATTGAAAATGAATCAATCTTACTTCCAGTCGTAGGAGAAAACGAAACATTGCACTACTTTTTCGACAAAATTTCTAATTTTGGCCTACATCAAGTAAACTCCGTAAAAAATCAACAAAACGCATATTTAGACCTTCTCTTCACAAATTGCACAGAAGACTTTTGTGTGAATGCATCAAACCTGCCATTATGGAAAAATGAAGCATTTCACACCGCAATTGAATATTCCTTCCCTACAACTTGGAATATGAGGAAGTGCCGGAATACAATAAAATTGACTTTGAAGAAGTCAAGTGTAGACTAAGTATAAACAATTGGCGTAACATACTGAGTACAGTAGGAAATGTCGACGTCGAAATAAACAAATTCTATCACATTATAAACAAAATATTAGCCGAAACTTTACCTATGAAAAGAAGAAGAAAAAATCATAACGACAAACTACCTGTATGGTTCAATTCACAACTAAAACATTTGAAAAATAGGAAACAAAAAGCACACAAAACTTACAAACAAGAAAAAAGTGATGCTCATCTTCAAAATTACTTAAACCTATGCAATCAACTCAACATAGCCATTAACACAGCACATGAAGAATATAACCGCAAAATTGAAAACGAAATAAAGACGTGTCCTAAGAACTTTTTTAACTACACAAAAATTAAACTAAAAAGCAACAATTTTCCATCTCAAATGCACCTCGACGAACAAATAGGGAAAAATAGTACAGAAATCTGCAATCAATTTGAGAATTTTTTTCAAGAAGTATATGTTATACATCTTATTCAGAAACTGACCGTGACCGTGAATACTTCTCTTTCATACCTGCATTTTCCAACTCCATCTCTGTAAACTATCTATCAGAACATGACATTTCGACAGCACTGAAAAACTTAGACGCCTCAAAAGGGCCTGAACCTGACAGTATACCACTAATATTTAAAAAAAATCTTGCTGAAGAACTTACACTACCACTACAACTACTTTTTAACTTATCACTTAATAAATGTACTTTTCCTGAGCATGGAAATCTTCCTTTCTTGTACCAATATTTAAATCTGGTGCAAAATCTAACATTCGGAACTACCGTGGAACAGCCATTATCTCATGCATTCCAAAATTATTTGAAAAAATTGTAAACGAAAAACTTTTCCATCAACACAAAAATGTAATAACAAACAAACAACATGGCTTTTTTAAAGGCCGCTCAACTACAACAAATCTCTTAGAATTTATGACACTGGTTTTAGCAAAGCCTTCGATCGTATTGACATACCATTACTTCTACACAAACTACAAAATTATGGCATAAAACATACTCTTCTTGAATGGCTCAAATCATACTTAACGAATCGTGTACAGGTAGTCCGCTTCCAAAATATTCTGTCTGAACCAATGAATGTAACTTCTGGCGTACCTCAGGGTTCTCACTTAGGGCCTCTCCTTTTCATTTTACATATAAACGACATTTCGTTCGTACTCAAAAATCTGAAAGTGCTTATATATGCAGACGACATGAAACTCTTCATGGAAATAAAAAATATCAACCACGCTGTAATATTCCAGAACGAAATCAATCTATTCCACATTTGTTGCTGCAAAAGTCCACTCCAACTCAATGTAAAAAAATGTAACTCAATAACTTTCAATAGGAAAAATGAAACTATATCCACAAACATACATCTAGGAAATCAACTTGTAGAAAAATGTAAAATTGTACGAGATTTAGGCGTAATCTTAGACTCCAAGCTCACTTTTGTGGAACACTACAATACCATAATCGATAAAGCAAATAGCATGCTGGGCTTTATTAAACGCTTCAGTCATAACTTCCAGGACCCATACACAATAAAATTATTATACACTACATATGTCAGACCGATTTTGGAACATTACAGAATAGTATGGAATCCATACAATATTATTCACGAAGAACGCATCGAATCTATTTAAAAACAATTTCTTTTATATGCACTTCGTAAATTAATCTGGACAGCATTTCCTCTACCATCGTATGAAGCACGCTGCATGCTCATCAATATTCAAACACTTAAAGAACGCCGCGACCTTGCAATGCTGTATTTTATCAGCGACATTATTTCTCAACGCATTCAATCACCTTCTTTATTATCGCAACTAAATTTTTATACACCTAGCCATCAATTACGAACCAGGAAATTATTTTTAGAAAGAAACACTAGAACAAATTATGCAAAATATAGACCAATCAATCGTATAATGCGCCACCACAATCAATATTGCGAACATCTTGACCTTGGTATGTCCAAAAATGAAATGAAATTACATCTTAGTCGTAGAAATAATGCGTAGTATCTAAGTAAACATTGTAAACTATTTATATGTAGTCTACATTTGCTTGACGAAATAAATAAATAAATAAATAAATTTAAAATTTTTGGTGGTTGTTCAAAGTGAAAACCACGATTTTTCACGAAAAAATCCGCAAGCTACAAAGCTGCAAAATCTTCCCAAAGTAACAAACAAAGAAAAGGAAAACGTTGGGGTCTGGTTTTTTATGTGTAGAGAGTGTGTGCAAAATTTGAACAAAATTGGTGCAGTAGTTTTTGAATGACGATGGACACGGACTTTCAAAACCTGCTTTCGAGAAAAACGCGCTTAAAGTTTTTTGTCTATAAAATCAATGGAAACAATTTACTACTCAAAAGAGCCCGTAGAATCTAATACTTTCAAAAAATCTTTTTTTTTCTTTTATAATTTGTTATAATGAAACATTTCAAGAATATTTTGTTTATCAAAGCAGAAGTCTTTGGCATATGCGTCGAGTTCTTATTTCTTCGCAGTATGAGATAAACGAAGATAAATGCCCATAACTCGCTGAGTTTTGTTCCGATAAGCTTGAAAATTGCACAGAATATTCTTGAAATGTTTTACTATAAGAAAATACAATAAAAGTATATTTGATTTTTCAAAAGTGTTAGACCCTACCCGCCCCTTAAGTGCTATAAACAGTTTTTCAAGTGCGTATTAAAATCTTGTTTCACTTTGCGTTCAAACACGGCTTCATCATGAAACGCTTAAAACTCCGTTTACTGGGATAAAGAGGAAAATTCATTTTCTCAAAAGTGTCAATATCGCCGTTAAAAATGAACGAATTGCAACATACTTTGGTGAACAAGCAAAATTATTATAACCTAGGTATTATAACCCGATATCTAAATTTTGGAATCTATTTTGAATTTAAGGCCACTTGAGACGGATGTTGTCAAAAAATTGCAAATTTTAACAAAAAACTTTGTATAACTTAAAATGTAAACAACGATTTCAAGAACGAAAACAAGATAATAAGATCTACGCCTCTTTGTCCTGTACTCATATACAGACACAAACAGACATTTGTTCAGTTCGTCGAGCTGAATCGATTAGTATATGATACCGGGTCTTCCCGGCCTCGGAGAAATTTTCCAAAGTTTGAGCAAATTCGAAACCTTTTTTGTATATATTCAAAAAAGGTAAAACAAATTTAAAACCGGGCTACTAACGGCTGAGATATGGTCAGTCAAAGTAATCGTTCCTACTTTTTTGCAAACATCTTTGATTTGCAGTTTTCCTTATAATTTTGGGTAACAACTCAATTTTTCATGAACCTACGTACTCTTCATTCTTAATGAGTGTACTTTTCAAATGGCTATAAAACTACCGAAATCGGTCAAAAAGTAGCTGTGATCACATCACAGTGTATGTAGTCAGTCAAAATTAGCGTTCCCATTTTTCAGAATATTCGGTATTCGGTATTCGGAGTGTTAAATTGTTAATTTCAATGCTAATTGAAATTCTTTTCCATTAGAGTGAACTCAAGCTGCCAAATTATAAAAGGTACTGAAGGCGCACCTAGGCCTGTATACATACTACATTGAACTCGATTTTTCAATTTGAAATCTTTTTTATTCTTCGGTATAATCTCCATCTAGAGCAACACACTTGACCCATTGGTCCTTCAACATTTTGATGCCCTTTGAAAAAAAAAAAATGTTTTAACAAGACCTTCAAAATAAGCTTCCGTTTCTGCAAGAACCCCAGCATTAAACGAAATTTTTTTTCCCTGGGGAAACCATTCCAGGTTTAGAAATAAAAATAGTCGCTGGGGGCCAGGTCTGTAGAATACGGGGGATGGTGGACCGATCCGTACCGCAAACCATTTAATTTCACCGCTGCTTTTATGCATGAATGTGCTGGTGCATCTTTTTCCATAGCTTGATGAAAACTATATCTCGTCTGACACGAACAGCTATTATTCAAGTACTAGTGGATAGATTGCCATGAAATTTGGTATTGAGCTTTCTAGAGACTTGTCCTCAACAAAAATATACACGGTTCGAAACTATTAACGTCTTTTCTGCGAGAGGCCCGGAACTTTTATTATCTCTGGGCTTCTCCCGAAACGAAATGCTGAATGAGGGCCTGGCTGATTAAATGAACATTTACAGGATTCATTCGAAGCCCTACAGACAAGTGTTGACGTTAAAGTAAATATCTATGATATTGATGACATCACATTATATACAGTATTTTTAGAGTAATAATTATGTTTAGAGATATTTGCGTAAAAAAGTTTTCATAGTTTTGTTACTGTTTATGCGTTACTGGCTACCCACAAAAAAGCGTATAAAAAGCTTAGAAATAGAAATTGTTCGAATACTTTCAGGGTATATACGTTTGTATCTCTTTATAGCTCGGGTTGGCGCTTCAATGCATAGGGCGCTGGTGTTACAAACCAGTTGTCATATAGGTATTTAAGTCCCAACCTGGAAGGATTCTTATATCGTTTTCGCTTAATGCCAAACCTAACCCAGTTTCCACCCTAACTGCTGTCAAACCATTTGTTTGAAGCTAGTTTAGAACCTAGTTTTAACGTTGTTGAACTGAAAATAGAGTCAGTTTCGAACCGGTTTTTAAATCAGGCTCGCTCAAACCCCTAAGTGCTAAGTGCTAAACCAACACAGTTTCGTGAAAAGTGTTTGTTTGATGGAACTACCCTGGATCAGTTTCAGTTTTCTCAAGCGAAATGACATTAGTGTCAGTAGGATCGTAGTCTACTGGCAGACTGATAACTAACTGGCAGAACGATTCCCGGATGGGGAAAGTTGTCTCCAGGATGAAACTTTTTATTGAAAGATTTCATTTTAGATATGTTTTTTTCTTCAGTTTCATTGACAGTCTGGCTCTCACGAAGCAACACTTGGGAATTCTGCTAATAATATATATTAGATGTGTTCAAACCTACTTTTCTTCTCAGATACACCGTAGTTTATGGTTAATAATTAAAACCAATAGCATTTTAGAAGACTAATCAATTATATTATCTCAACAAAAAAACTTTAACAAATATGCCCGGCCTCTTCCATTACCCTGAGATCGACGTCTACACCGATATTATCTGTATGGTAAATAAGTTTAATAGTTAATTATACATATTATTTGTATAATTTCATATTTAAAAGTGTGTTATCTGTTATCTAATGTTACAAGCGCATCGCGTACTACTATTTAGAAGCAACCACACTGACTCATTAAATATGATACAAGTGAAAATAATTTTAAAAAACCTTTTTTTAATCCTTCCTCATATAGTTTATATTTTTAAAAATATCTCTAGAAGATTCTGTCAGGAATTTTTTTTTCATTCTTAAATAAAATAAGAAACTTTTGTGACGGTGTGCCATTTTAAACACACTTTTCCCTATGAAAGCATGATGAAATTCAATAGCAATTTATGGGACTATGAGATTTTTTATTTTATGAATGACATTATTTGACACACATTCACACACATACATATACACACAGACATTGCTCAGCTCTATGAACAATTTTTAAGTGATTGCATGAACTACTTGCAATAAGTGTACTTTTATAGAAAAGCATCGTTATCATTATTTTTTAGTAACACTAACAAGTAGGTACAAATTTACTAAAAGATTTACAAATTTACATATTTTTCACCTGAAAAATATAGATTTTTATGTGGCAGCCTGCACGCTATACGAAAATAAACAAAGCACGCTGCGAACGGTTGGTAAACGACTGGACAATGCGCAATTCAGGCCCCAATGTGGTTCTTAGTCTCTTGTCCAGTAACTCCTATCCCTACCTCCCCGCGGTGCCGGCTGGGGTACGAGTAACCATAGGAAAGATCGGGTAACCAACCCCGGTGAGACCGCGGTCGTATGCTGACAGGGAAGAGGGGGCTTGCCTTCTCTTTACAGAGAGCGAGCCTACCCCGCGTCTGTTCTCCATGCTGGGGCGGCTCGAAACAGCGTCTGTCCTCCATGTTAGGAGCGGCTGATTACCGTCCTTGTATCAGTGTGAGACTCTAAACAGTGCTGACGCGATGGCCCTCTGGCGAGACAGGAGGTTGGTGCAGGCCTAACAAGCCGCTCGGAAAACACATGTTATGTACGATCAAGAAAAAAATACGACTCGGAATAATCGGCAAAGATCTACGCAACGAACAAAGGACTACGATTGGAAGTTTAGCACATGGAACTGCAAATCGCTTGGCTTATTTTTGCAGCCTCCCGAGGAATGGTAGTTCGAAGCACCTTCTTCTCCCGCAAAGATATCTACAAAGCCACCTGGAGATCACCTGATCAACATACAGAAATTCAAATCGACCACGTTCTCATCGACGGGCGATTCTTTTCCGACGTCATCAATGTCCGCACTTACCGCAGTGCCAACATTGATTCTGACCACTACCTTGTCGCAGTTTGTATGCGCTCAAAACTATCGACGGTGCACAACACTCGTCGCACAGGAACGCCGGGACTAAATCTCAAGCAGCTACGTAGCATTCGTACTGCAGAGGAATACGCGCAACAACTGGAGTTAGTGCTACCAACGGAAGAGCAGTTTGGCGCGGCGACTCTTGAAGACGGCTGGAGATACATAAGGTCCGCCGTGAGTAGCACTGCTGCAACCGTTCTAGGTACGAGGTTATCGAAACCATCGCACTAGAGCGAACGAGGAACGATACAGACAGGCGCGGAACAGACAGAACACGGTTTTCCGGAAGAAAAAGCGCCACCAGACCAAGATCGCGAAGCGATGGAACAGCTGTACCGCGCAAATGACACACGGAAGTTCTATGAGAAGGTGAACCGCTCACGTAGAGGCTACACGCCACAGGCCGAAATGTGCAGAGATACCAGTGGTAACCTTCTCACGAACGATTGTGAGACAAGTGGAAGCAGTACTATGATGAGCATCTGAATGGCGAAGCACAAGATACAGAGAACGGTACAAGAATCAATCTGGGTGCACGCTCAGCCGACGACAGATTCCCAGCCCCTGATCTGTCGGAGATAAGTGAGAAGATCGGCAAGCTGAGGAACAACAAAGCCGCGGGCAATGAAAAGTTGCCAGGCGAGCTGCTCAAACATGGAGGAGAGGCACTGGCTAGAGCGCTGCACTGGATGATTTCTAGGATTTGGGAGGAGGAGATTCTACCGCAGGAATGGATGGATGGAATGGTATGTCCCGTCTACAAAAAGAGCGATACGCTAGACTGTTGCAATTACCGCGCTATCACATTGCTGAACGCCGCCTATAAGGTACTCTCCTAAACCCTTTGCCGTCGTCTATCACCAATAGCTAAAGAATTCGTAAGGCCGTACCAAGCGGGATTTACTGGAGCCCGCACCACTACGGATCACATATTCGCGATAAGACAAGTACTCCAGAAGTGTCGTGAATAGAACGTACCCACGCATCACCTATTCATTGACTTCAAAGCTATGCACGAATACGGTTTCCCGGATAAACTGACGCGATTGGTCAAATCAACGATGGATAGAGTGATGTGCTACGTCCGAGTATCTGGGACGCTCTCGAGTTCCTTCGAATCTCGGAGAGGGCTACGTCAAGGTGATGGACTTTCTTGTATCTTGTTCAATATTGCCCTGGAAGGTGTGATTTGAAGAGCGAGGATCGACACGAGTGGCGCGATCTTCCGAAAGTCCGTATAACTTTTTGGCTTCGCTAACGATATTGATATTGTGACACGTAACCTTGAGAGATGACGGAAACCTACATCGGGCTAGTCGTATCGGACTGGCCATGAATGCGTCAAAAACAAAATACATGAGAAAAAGAGGCTCTAGAGAAACACTACGCCTCCCACCACGAATATTGATAGACGGCGAGGATATCGAGGTGGTTGGCGAGTTCGTGTATTTGGGCACACTGGTGACCGCCGATAATAACACCAGCAGAGAAATTCATAGACGTATTTTGGCAGGGAATCGTGCGTACTTTGGACTCAGAAAAACCCTTCGATCGAGAAAAGTACGCCAACGCACGAAATTGACCATCTACAAAACGTTCAATAGACCGGTTGTTCTCTATGGCCACGAGACCTGGACTATGTTGGCAGAGGACCAACACGCCCTCAGTGTTTTCGAAAGAAAGGTACTGAGGACCATCTATGGCGGAGTGCAGATGGAAGACGGAACGTGGAGACGGCGTATGAATCACGAATTGCAACAGCTGCTAGGAGAACCACCCATCCATCGTACGGACAGCTAAAATCGGACGTCTACGATGGGCTGGGCATGTCATAAGGATGTCGGACGACAGCCCAGTGAAAATGGTTCTTGAATCTAATCCGACTGGTACAAGAAGAAGAGGAGCGCAGCGAGCAAGGTGGATCGATCAAGTGGAGGAAGATCTCAGAAGCATCCATGCCTTGAGTGGCTGGCGACGAGCAGCCATGGACCGAGTTTTGTGGAGACGTATGCTTGATACAGCAAAGGACACCCCAGGCCTACAGCTGTTAGGTAAGTACACTGCGAACGGAGCATACTCGCACGAACCGACGCGTACCAGTTTTGCATCGTCATTTTGAATGACTTTTTGAATGTGTTGACACTCATCAACCTATAATTTCGGAACCAGAAGTCGGATCTGGATGAAATTGCACAGTATCATTTTAAGACAATAAGAGTTTTAATTTGAATCACGATTCGTGAAAATCGGTTAAGCCGTTGCTGAGAAATCGAAGAGACTTACTTTTTTGGAGCTTTTCTTCGCTATTATCGGTGCTTTCGGAAGCGGAAACCGGGAACTAGTAGTGCCATATATTAGTAGTTTTCTATATTAACTAACTAACAAGATGTGTTAACTAGATGAATTTAGCAGTAAGTTTTATGAAAATTTGCACCTCGTTTAGACATCGCTCGTGCAAAAATACTCATGAAATTGAAAATTTTCACTAATCGCACTGTAATACCGGAACCGGAAGTCGGATCTGGATCAACTTTTCGGAGACTTTTTGAAGAATTTCAAGACCTTTTAATTGCATCTTAGTTTGTGAAAATTGGTTACGAAATTTCTGAGAAAATTAAGTGCGCTTTTTTTTTTTTAAATTTGCCTATATTTCCTTGTAATTCCGGAATCGGAAGTCGAATCCAAATGACATTCAGGAAAATCGTATAAGGCCATAATTTCAATCTAAGTTTGTGAAAATCGGTTAAGCTCTCTAAGAAACGTGTGTGAAGTCGGATCGTGATGAAATTTAATAGCAGTCTATGGGACCATAAGACCTTTCATTTAAATCTGAGTTTGTGAAAATCGGTTAAACCATCTCTGAGAAAATTGTTTGATACTATTTGTCACATACACAGACATACACACAAATACACACAGATATTTTGTGATCTCGACGAACTGAGTCGAATGGTATATGATACTCGTCCCTCCGGGCCTCGGTTGTAAAGTCGGTATTCACAGCGATGACATAACCTTTCTATATGAGAAAGGCAAAAATAAAACACAAAATGGTTACTCACGATGTGTTCGAACCCCTGAGTAACCTCACTGATCTTAGAAGAACTCATGTTGAGAAATCTACTAACAAGCTACAATATGCGGAACAGACTAAAATATCTTATCTTATCGGATACATTCTGCAAGCAAGTGTTTGGTATTCTTTATGAATAAACACTGTAATACAAACAAAAAATGACATTCTTTTGATTTTTGTTTTTGAAATTATCAAAACACGAAATGGTGAACTATTTACTAGTTCAAACATTTACCTTGACATCGTTCCACTCCGAATCATGCATGTTGTACTGATTTACCCGCAGCTGTGTTCCGGCCAGCGAAACTCCGGTCATTTCGTCTTGTAGTGTTCCGATCTCGAACGATCCTGGGATAACGTGATGTAGCAGAAGCTAGAACGGGAAGTAATATCGTTTTATTAGGAAAGAGATTTAATTGGGTCATCTGTGATAAACTCACCCCACTGAGCAGTCGCGGATTGTTCTTGAATTTCTCCTCGGCTTTCTCCGGTCCTCCCAGCTGCACCAGGAGACTTCGGAAAGCTTTGTCCGTTGGCACGAAGATCGTGTACGGACCGGTTTCGTTTAGTATCGTATCTAAGCCAGACTGTCGGAGGTATTTGGCCATCGCAAATAGTCCGTTTTTCCTAAGAATTACTGGCAGTTCGTTCGTGAGTGACGAAGTCGATTGGGCTGATTGTTGTTCTTGTTGTTGTTGTTGCGGCTGCGGTTGCGGTTGCAATTGCAGCTGTTGCTGAACCAGCGGAAGCGACTGCTCAGATTTTTGCTGCTGATAGACGTTCTGCGCGGTCACGGTTGACTCCGGTGTGGAAGCGGTCGGACTCACTGCATCGAATTTTCCGGTGACCTGCTGTTGATACACGTTGGAACTGGCCGTTTGCTGTGCTAATGTTGAGGATGAAATATAGTTTTCGGATCGCGTTGAGCCGCCGTATTGGGCGGTTGTGGACACTGGGATGGGAGCAACAGTTGGAGCCGAAGTGCTGGTAGGATACGTTGAACTTACTCCATTGTAGTGGATAGTGTTATCATTGTGATAGTAGCTAGGGATTGTGGATTGAGTGGAAACGATTGGCGAGGATTGGTGAATTGTACTGCCTGAATGGGTGCTTGGCGAGTATGCAGTAACGGAACTTGGGCTAGACGGAGAGGCAGTTGATACATAGGTCGTTGAAGTAGGAGACGAAACTGTGCGAGGAATGCTATGGTCTGCTACGAAGTTGACCATGTGATGCGTTTCGAGTGGAGTGCTGTGTGGGATAATTGTAACTGAACTGGCTTTTTGTACGGGAACAATTCGTTGCGTGGTGGTCGTAGACGGATTCTCTACAATGATTGGTACTTTTAGAGCTTTGTTCGATGGAGGCGGCAGCTGTATTTCTCCATTCTTGATCCTTTTCAAAATACTATCTACGTCCGCACCGGATGTTTTAGTTTCCTTGTCATTGCTTCCTTTAACACCTTGCACCTTGTACGATCCATCATCTTGCTCTTCCAAATAAACAAAAGTGACCTTTTTCTGAGGCGGTATTTTTGCCACCTCCTCAATCTGTCCGTCTTCGCTTTGTTTGATCAGTTCGAAGTCGGCTCCAGGTGGGAGAATTCCACTTTTCGCTATATCATCGAAAGAGAGCGGTTTGGAAGTGGTCGGTGAATCGGCTTGATGTGTTAAAACAGCTTCTGAGTTCACGTTGGCACGCTTTATAATATCGGGATCAGAGGTTCGGATTACCTGTACCTTTTCTCCGTTCGGCAGTACGATATCGGTACTGCTGAAGTTCTTGCTTCCGAGATCCTGGTGGCCCTGTTCTTCCAGTGCAGCTTTCAGTTGTTTCAGTAGTTCATCACGTCCCAGAGCTTTTGTGGATTTTGTTTTCGTTGGTCTAGTTTTGGTTGGTTTTGCCGCTTCGTTTTTAACGTTTTGGAATAGGTTCTGGCGATTGGACTGTAGCAGAGCATCCAGATCGGTTTTGGAAATTGTACTATAATCTTTTTTGTTGTTCGTCTTCAGCGGAAGTACCGACAGGCTGCGTTCGGTTGTCGAAGGTGACAGATTCGATGAAGCGGTAGTTGGATTAAGTTTGGTTTGAACTTGGTGGGCTTTGGTCGCTTTATCGTACGGCGTTCGTTCAGCGGAAACAATTTGACTTCCTGCTACGGGAGTTTTTCTAATCGTTTCGTAATCTTGCTGTTTCTGTTGTTTCTTGATAAATTCTTGGTGCAGTTGTTGGACTTTCGCTTGCTGTTTCTGGTATTGCTTCTGCAGGAACTGTTCGTGTTTTTGGATAACTTTTTGCCGTTCTTGAAGATCTCGAATTCGTACGCTCTCTTCCTTAAGCCGGTTTTCGAATTCTTGCTGTTGCTGGAATGTTAGTTGTTGAAGTTGTTGCTGCTGCTGCTGATTCTGGATAGCGAATGATTGTTGATGTTGATTCAACTGCGGTATTTGAGGGAACACTCCTGGCTGGGAGTTGAGAACTTGTGCCGGAGCGAAGACTGGCACATTTTGAGCTGGTGGGAAATTGTTGAATTGTTGCTGGTTTTGTTGAGCAGCAAATGGATTGAAGTTCGATGTCTGTAGTGGTTGTTGGGCAAGGGGAACAACTTCGGAGCGGATGTGGTTGCTATCGAAAGGTTGCTGTACAATGGCTTGATTGAAGTGAGGAGTTTGTTGGTTGGGTGGAAATGCTTGTTGTGGTGGAGCTTGGAAAAGAGCTTGTGCTTGCGGGGCTTGAACATTCGTAGGGAAACGTATCTGTGAAGCGGAGGTTTGTTGTGCAGGGAATGATGGTGGCTGTAGGAAGGCATTTTGTACAGAAGGATTTGGGGGGCGTGTTTCGGGTAATCGGGATGCACTGAATGATGGACCATCTGCATTGAAGGCATTGTTTCCGAAATGTTGATTGTTGGATTGGGGTCCGTTGAAGACTTGCTGTTGAGGTTGTTGGAACGTGTTTGAACCCGGTCTATGCTGTTGTTGTGATGGTTGTGGAAGTTGTGGTTGTGGTGGTGGTGGTGGTGGTGGGTGTCGTGTTTCTTGCTGTAAGAGTCGTAAAAAATTCGGTATGAAAGCGGTTTGTGTGTGATGTTGAAAGTAAATTCGATTTACTTGTGCTCCGAAGCCGTTGTGTTGTTGTCTGCTTGATTGATGTGGTCTGAAATTGTTGGGTGGCACTTGAGGGGATAATGGTTTGTTGTTGAACGGTGGTGGGTTCGCTTGGAAAAGGTTGTTGTTCACGTTTGGAAATGGCCGCTGGTTGATCGGTTGCGGAGGAATTGGCAACTGGATCGATGGTTGGATGACTACATTCTGGGGGCGCTGATTCTGGTGCAAATTGAACCGATGTTGGTGCTGCTGGATGTCGCTGAGGATGTGTGATTGCTGATGCTGCGTGAGTTGCCGTCGTTGCAGTTTTGGCTGCGGCTGAAACTGAAAAAGGATATATCTGTTAATATAGATGCATTGTCAAGTGATTGGGAGAACGATTTAATAGAAATTACTTTCAAAAATAAGAGATTCGAATCAGTAATAAATAAATGCCAAAAAATGAATCGATTCTTTATTTGCCTTTTTTCTATTCTACCATAGTCACTAATTGTAGTAGATTATTTGACGTAAAGACTGTCCCTGAAAGTATGGACGCAACCAAAAACCGCTGCCATTTCGCAATATTTCAGAATCTGTCAATTTTTATGGCTGTGTCCTGTTGTTGACACTCTTCTCTAACCACTTGTGCAGTTGTTTATTCGTTTTCATTAGTTTGTTTCGAAATGCGTGGACTTTCAGCAGAACAACGACAAAAAAATGTGTACAAATGGTGCACAGAACGCTGAGAAAAATAGCAAAAATGGAAGGAGTAAGTGAAAAAGCCGTGCGAAATGCAATCAGGAAGTTCGGTGAGGATAACACCTTTGAGGATAAACCGAAAACGGATCGAAAAAAAGGTCCTGCTAACCCTCATTTGGATAAACGTATACTGAAGGCGTTCGAGCAAAAAAAAGCAAAGAAAAGTGGGCACTCGAAGTCAAATGTTCTTCGTGCTAAAAAACGTTTGAATCTTCGAACCTATAAGAAGCAGAAACAACCATAACGTAGTCCGAAACAAGAAGCATCGATCAGGCCGAGGGTTCGAAAGCTGTACAATACGATTCTATCTGAAAATTTGAACTGCATAATAATGGACGACGAAACCTACGTGAAACTCGATTACAAATCCAAATTACCAGTTCGAGACATCGATTAAAGTCGAAAAATTTGGTAAGAAAGCTATGGTCTGGCAAGCAATTTGTAGCTGCGGTAAGATTTCAAACCCCTTCATCACCACTGCTTCAATGAGCAACGAAATATACATCAAGGAATGTTTACAAAAATGACTTCAACCCATGATTCAAAGCCACAAGGATCCTGTTGACTTCTGGGCAGATCTTACTTCTTGCCATTACTCGAAATCAACGGTAGAATGGTATACTACCAAAAATGTCACTTTCGTCCCAAAAGACATGAATCCACCAAATTGCCCACAGCTTCGACCAATTGAGGAATTTTGGGCATTAACGAAGGCACATCTTAGGAAACATGTCTCGGCAGCCGAAACCATTCAACAGTTCGAAAAGGATTGGAAAAAAGTGTCAAAACTTGTCGCCAAAAAGTCTGTACGAAGTTTAATGAGGAACGTTCGCAAGAAGGTGTGCCAGCTAGTCTACAATGGCTAAGTAGCAAATGTTGAGAATAATATTCTGTTGTTGTAGTCTAATATTATCAGTATATCGAATAAAATTTGAATATCTAACACTTGTGAATTATTTATAGCGAAATCAAAGTGCGTCCATACTTTCTCTGACAGTCTTTATGATGGGTATACAGAATCAAATAGCATCACGAGAAAATATTCGACAAAATTCACCCATTCAACCGATTATCTCCAAACTTTTGGGGAATCAAATCAAAGATTCGGCACGAAGTTGAACTCGTTAGTCTTGGATCACTCCAAAACAACTTTCGAGTAATGGCATGAGGCTAAGTCCGGGCAGTAAAGTGTATGGTCATTGTACGATCTTAGAAGTACAAGCAGATGCCTTTGTATATTGCTGTCTGTTATTCACCCCAGTTGTCACAAATGGAGAGCTTCGCTTTCCACATGAGCAAATTGCTTGCCATATTATGTATTTTTAGCAAACTTTGACATCTACTGCTTTCTAACGTCTTATGGGACATCAAACTTATAATGAGCAGTGAAATGCAGTAAGTCCCGGAGGCTGCCGGAAGTCTGCTTTCTCGTACGTCCCGTCATCCATAATGGACTATGCGATTTTGTCAACATCTGGGTGTAGATCTTACGTGAATCTGATTTTCCCACCGTATTTTGCCGTTCGTTACGGTTCAGTGCATTCTCGACCTTCACATGTTTTCGCGTCTTTCACGAAAAGTTTACTCAAACGCAGTTATTCGTTATATCTCTTACATAACTGTTTGGATTCCTCTTGAAAACTTGACCGGATTATATGACAATTATTGTTTATTGCCTTGTCTGTTTGAACTTTTTGATTCAAATCATATTTCTGTTGACTTCGTCTTAAACAGATATGCTGAAGTTATTGTTCTCGGTGCTGTCAAAAGTCTCAGAATTAATGCAGCAAATCGGAAAACGGCAACATCTTTGGTTGAATCAGCAATCCTAATTTTTCAAACGTAAATAAAAACTTTTTTTTTTTCCTGTTGGTTAGTAAGATGAACGTCATTGTCTAAAATTGTTCATAAACTTGAAATGTAAGTGCTATATTTTAGAACAATTTACATCTAAAATCACTCAACGTTTGATTGATGGTGAAGTGAAATGACAAAAATATTTTTTTTTCAGAAATGTAACAGGTTAAACGCATTAGGAGATGATCGATCAGAAAGAAGAAATAAAAAAACTGTTTTAATCAATAATATATAGGATACTGAAACAGGATGTATAAAAAAATTGAATACATTTGAATTGAAATTAGTGGAAATTGATTCAATCATACATTGGAAAATGGAGCGAGTTCCAGTTTAAAAATTTTGATCACTTTTTCCGCTACTTCTGGAAAACCCGAAAACCGGATGCCGGTAAACCGTATTCAACCTGTACTTGTACTTATATGAAGTATAAATTATCAAGTTTTAAGCCCAACTTAGAACGTTTTCATGGTTTTTAGGATCATATTTTGGTCATTTTTCTATGACGATTTGAAATTTGAAAAAAATATCATATCATTCTCCAACCGGAAGTCCGGACTTCAGTTATTTTTTACGGGACTATCAGTACTTTTATTTTTTTCTGACTTATACAAATATGATATGATTTTATTTGGTCATGGATCCGTAAATTCAAGAAATATTTAAGCCAATTTAAAGAATTCGCTACTCGTCACATGGTAACTTGTTCAAAACATACTCTCGAAATTGTCATTTTTATTCTAAGCACCCTGTATTTCCGGAACCGAAAGTTTGATGTGGATAATAATTGGGCTTTCCTTATGGCATCTTAAGACCTTTCAAGGAAATCTGGAGTCGGTTGAGTCATATTCGGGAAAAGTGAGTGACATTATTTTCATTTCATTCACACGCTACCTAGCCTTGTATGGGACTTTAATAGCTCTCATTAAAATTTAAGTTTGTGAAAATTGCCTCAGTATTCTCTGAAAAAAGTTATTTACATCATTTTCATATTTTTGATGCATATCACCATATAGTTCCAGAACCGGAAGTCGAATATTGATAAAATTCAGGATCTTTGTATGGGATTTTAGGAGCTTTTATTTGAATTTAGTTGGTGAAAATCGGTTTAGCCATCTCCATTAAAATTGGGTAACGATATTCCCATTATTTTCGCGCCTATAACTCTGTAATTCTGGAGCCGAAAGTCGGATCCAGATAGAATTCAGGTGCTTTGTATGAAACCAAAAAGGTAATCATTTCAATTAAAATTAGTCGGTTGAGCCACCTCCATAATTCTTTTAACTGACAAGTATTCCTGATATCGGCTCAAAAAAGTACGGGTGTGTAATGTCAGAGACATAACTGGATGTCGTGAATACGAATAAAACTGACACGATTTCTTTACACTTTCGAATTCGAATTGATAGTTGATCGATTGTGTGAATTGCGAAACTTTCTCCCTTTTCACTACTAAAATTTTCAACGATTTTTGACGTCGATTATCTCATTTCGGATTTGCATATTTCATTGAAAGAAGCTATCAAGATGCAGTACAGGATTCATTTCTGTCTTTTAGGAGGACCAAATTGTGGAATTCTCTACGATATTTAGTACAGTTCGGAACATTTTTCTTGAACAATTTTCGCACAGCGAAAAGTGCACGAAGTAAATCAAATTATTTTTGAAATTCACTAAACAGATGATTTCTACCTTCGATTTGCAAAGAAGTAATCTTAATAGTTCCTTAGATAATAATTAGAGCCATTAGAACGGCTGATTTTATATAATGTTGTCCACTTTTCGTTTCTTGTTTTCTTTCTCTCCAATGCAAACCATCAGCAGCTGATGCAATCGTTCTTGCTTGAATTGAAACTAGCTTTGCGTACAAACCGAAACATCCGCTCGCAGTGCCAAATGATGCGAAACTGGTTTAATGCGTCTTCTCGCCTTGACGACCGGAAGGCAAATGAGAACTACGACCTGAGCGTTTGAGGTTTTTAACCACGCAGAAGGTGCGCTCTCCGATGCCGCTGTTTGAATGCGTCTTTCTGCCCCGACGTCTGCTTCCATCCAACGCACAAGAAGAAATGATCGATTTTCGACCACGGTTCCCCTTTTATAACGATCAGTTGAAGATATGTGCCTGACTACCTCAAAATCGTCGTCCTTGCGCGAAAAACTCAAGCAAAGAGTTTTCCGCGCTGTTTTAAAATTTTCAGAAAATGTAATTTTTGAGTTGTTTGTGGTTATTTCACACTGTTCAAAATATTATCCTAAATTCCTGATCATATTTTTGATGAAATAGTGAAAGAATTATGTTGCTGCCTTTAATACAAGTCGAGATATTCACGATTAAGCTCTGCCCATTCTTCCATATGGCTAATTTTGAAAAGGCACCCCATAGTAAAGTAAGTCGTATTCACGACAAAATCGTGTTATGTCGGAAACTCTTTTGCACTTATTTCTAAACAACGGAAGATTTGGTAATAAGTGCAAATGACAATTTCACTTTGTTTTCTTTCTCTTTCAATTATTACGGAATATTCCTGTGTTTTTCGATAATTTCCTCGGTGCAGATCAGGGACGCTTCCCAAAACTCCAAAAAATATTAGGGGAGACTCGGGCTAGACCGGACACGGGGTTAAACCGGACAATTTGAAAGTCTTATAAACCAGCAATTATTTCGATCCGGACGTCGTTTAGCTGGATTGACACCCGGGATGGCGATTCAATGCATCGAGCGTAGGTCATACAAGCCAGTTGTCGTATATTCGAGTCCCGAAGGAAGGGTTCTCAGCGTCAATAGTATCATAGTATTAACCATGCAATGAGGCTGTACGCTAAGAATCGGTAGCGAAGTCTGTTCAAACAGAAAGGCCAAATTTCACAAATCGAATGTAATGCCAGAACTTTACTTTCTAAAACGTCAGTCTCACGAAAGGTTGGGAACAACCGAAAACCGACTTGAGCATGGCTTCAATTTCTTCACGCTCGTTAAGGTATGTCGAAATCTGGCACTGCATTGTATTCGTTTTTCATTTTTGTGAAAAGCTAGTCTGGTTTAGCCCTGGTATCTCTTATATTATGAAAACTCTTTTCTTCGGATACCTAAGTCAATCATAAAATGGATAAATTTCAACAAACGATTTTATAACCAAAAATTTTCCTAGTATTTATTTATATATTTCCATACGTATGGAAATTGATCTGCCGTATAAAATACCCCACAACAAATTAGGGGTATGCCCCACAACAAAATACATTATGCCCCTTGGAATGTCGATATAGAAGAAAAGAAGAAATAGGAAATTTTATTTGCATCAGAAATTAATTGTATAATCAACTAATTGCAATTGTAACTTAACATTTTCGATCCTCCCAATCATGTCCAAGCACGCGTTTTTTTTTATTTGTGCTTCAGGGGTTAATTTTGAAGCTTTCATGTCTTCAGAAGAATTTCTGTTTGAAACAGTCCGCTTCTTACAATATAATCAAAGTTGACATTAATCCATCTACAAGTAAGTTAAAAAAAATATTTTGCATACAATACGAGATGGAGCATTTATGTCTATAGAAAAATTGTAGAACATATTCAAACAAGAAAACATGCCAAAGAAATAAACAATTTCAAATGCATTGGTGTCGAGATATGACGCACTGTTTAATAAGGACCCTTAAAATCAAGTATTTCCATCATAACTTTTTTCAATGAATTTTTAGAATTTTCGGATACTCTACAATAATATTTTAATTATCATATTTTTGTCAAAGACTGCATATTTTTAAGCTCACAAACTAAAAAGTTTTTGAGCAATTTAATTATGAAATACTACATATTCAAGTATCAATATCTCGAAGATGTGGAAATATGTAGAACCAATTTCAACAAAGTTTGAAAGTATGGTCAAAACACTATTAGAAAAATTATTAGTCACAACTTAAATTCGCTTAAATTTATATGAAAACACACTACAGTTCAGTTGTGAACAACCTGATAACTATGATATACTCTGTACTGAAATGTAGAAACTGACACCTTCAACCAAATACAAGGATAACCGTACAGTACCGGCAACTACTGAACACGAGATGACACAAAACTACTGAGAAAAATAAAATAAAATAAAGACTCGTCGATGGGTTTGCTGCAAACCAATCTTAGATTTTCAGCTTGAATGATACGATTGACTTGTACATTTTCACACAATCCATATAAATCTGATAACAACGACCGTGATATGCAAATGGTTTTTCGATTGGTTGACATCGTTTAATTATGGGCGGTAAATTTGCAGTAGCCGTCGCTTAAACATTTTTTAGTTTCCCAAATCAGCGCTATTCAATAAAAAACACTTTTAACACTTTTCACTAATCAACACATCCGCAGTATAACTCGAAATAACAGTTTCGACCTATTTCTTTATTATAAGTTGGTTGATCGTATGCCCAGGGATGCCAACTCTCCCATATTTTTGGGAAACCTAGAGAAATGCTGTTAAACTGGAAGCAACTCTAGGTTGCTTCTAGAAGACAGAATCTATTCGAATGAGATAATCAAACGACTGAGATAAATCTATAAGGTAAATATTTTTTGACGTCAATACGTCCTACTTTACTGTGAAGTGCCTTTTCAAAATTCGCCATGTGGAAGAATGGGAATCGTGGATATCTCGAGTGGTATTTGAGGTAACAACATAATTCTTTCTCAATATGATCAACAATTTATGATTATGTCTCCAACAGTGTGAGATAACCATAAATAACTCAAAAATTCAGTTTTCTTCAACTTCGACGACGATTGTTCGAGAGTACCGATGTTCTACTGGACGAGTATTAAAGGTAAGCCATGGTTGAAAATCGTTCATTTGTTCTTGTGCGTTCAACACAACGAGACGTCGTGGCACCAAGAGCTGACCTTCTGCGTGGCGTAAGATCTCATTTGGGTTAGATTCTGGAACTGAATTTTATAACTGAATTCTTAATCTGGATTCTGGTCCTTCTGAATTTTGAACTTAATTTTAGGTTTAGAACTTAGTTGCAGAATTCAGTTTTGGAATTTAGTTTCAGAATACAGACTCAAGCAGTAGTTTGGAACTGATTTCTGACCTATTTAATTGCTGAATTCAATTTCATAACATACTTCCTGAATTCAGCTTCGGAATATTATTCCTAAACTCGCTTTCAGAATTCAGAACCTGCAAGCTCGAATTGAATTCGGTACTTAGGTTTTAGAATTCGATTTTGGATCTGAATCTGGAGTTCTTAGAATTTTAGAATTAAATTTATGAACTGAATTCTTGTTCTTTATTCCGAACCTGCATTTTGTAACTGAATACGGAGTCTCAGGTTTCGAATTGAGTTCTTAAATTCAGCTCCAGTTTCTGAATGTTCAGAGTTCAGACTTTAATTTAAATAAGTGGTGGCAAAAAATACTCAACAGTTGTAAACATCGGATAGATTTCACAAATCGGTTCTTTTTAGAAATATTAAAATATTCCTAAACAACTATGCCTTTTTTATAGGCATGGTTCAGGGGACTGGATGTGAGTAGGGATTTCATTCGTGTGATGTTCAGACTCATGTCCAATCACTACACGTTAGATGCACACCTCCTTCGAATTGGACTTTCCGAGACTAATCATTGTGCTTGTGGCGAAGGTTATCGCGTATTGATTATGTCGTTTGAAGATGTGTGGAGTATCGTGATATCATATCTCAACTAACAAATTCTTTGTGTACCCAAGGTAGACTATCCAATGTCCTAGTTCGTGACATTCTTGCTTGTCGTGACCTTCCTTACATGAAACTTCTTTATCATTTCATTACGTCCATTGGAGTTCCAATTTAAATTTTATTTTATGTTAGACTCCTTTCTCTTCCATGAGTTCAACCGATAGCCAGCTATATTATATTGAATAAAAGTGATGAACTGATACAAACAAAGCTGAAATAGTTATAAGATCATGTACAAAATGAATGTATTTTTCAATGTAATTTATAAAAGCAAATCACTTGGTAAAAACAGTGTTTAGAATAACTAATGAATACCAGCATACTAATATGATATTCGAAATGTATTAGGTTTAAAGTACTATTCATTGTGGATGCCACGGCGAAGAAAAACTTATGTATATTGCCTATGAAATAAACGTATTCATGAAATAAATTATGCCGTTTCTTCCAATGAGGATGTAAATCTACAAAAAATACAGCGTTATTTGTGTGGATATGTTTGCTGACAATAAGTCAAACTTTTGTAAGGAGTGTATCGATAAGTAGTTGGCAACATTCAAACAGTTATTACTCTGAAATGGCTTAAATTTTGCAACGTGTTTTGCGGTGACATGTTTGTTTACATGTCAATAATAGCTGCGCAATCGTTTGGCTCCGGTACGGTTTATCGTTTCAATGGTGAGTCGAATTGATCCGGAAACGCGAAAGAAAATTCTGCACACTTGGTGCTCAGAAAGTGGTGTCACGTACAACGAAATTGCAAAACGGGTGAAAGTGCACCACACCAGTGTCAAAAATATTATCGAGAAGTTCGGTAAGACCCTTTCCATGAAGGATTTGTCTCGATCCGGTAGTAAAACGGGTCCCAGCCAGCCCGGCCGGGACTTAAAAGTGGTTGAGTACATCAGGAAAAACCCATCGGCGTCGACGCTGGATTTGGCCAAGCAGTTCAACACCAGCATCGAGATGATTCAACGGATCATTGTTCGGAACTCGCTGAATACGTACAAGAAACAGAAGGTGCCGAAAATGTCCCTGGTACAGCAAGTTCAGGCCAAAACAAGAGCGTGAAAACTGTATTACCGGATTCTACAGAATAAAGACGGATGCATCCTGATCGACGACGTAATCTACGCCAAGGAAGACTCTCGAGCGCTGCCCGGACCGCAATATTATACGAAATCGGTGTACCAGGACCTGGACTACGCTGACACCACGGTGGTGATGGAAAAGTTTGGGCAGAAGGTGTTGGTCTGGCAAGCAATTTGTACCTGTGGTTTGTGGTCGTCGATTTTCTTCACGAAGGGCACAATTAACACCAAGGTGTACGAGGAAGAATGTTTGAAGAAGAGAATGCTGCCACTGTACATAAAGCATAAGGCTTCTCGACTCTTCTGGCTAGATTTGGCTTCAGCCCACTACGCTTACTCCGTTCTACAGTGGTTGTCAAAAAATAATGCACAATTCGTGGAAAAAGGACATCAACCCACCGAACTGCCTGGATCTTCGGCCAATTGAAAGGTATTGGGCAATTGTCAAGCAGCACATTCGGAAGGAAGGTACAGTGTCCCAAAACATACAGGAGTTAAAAAAAACTGGACAGCTGCCACCAGGAAAGTCACAAAAGTAACTGTGCAGAATTTAATGAAGAATGTCAAGTCCAAAGTGCGAGCATTTCACATAAACTAGGACTTTCTTCAATATAATCAGTGAAATGCATAAAAATGTAATTTTTCTACAATATATCGAAAACTGATGTCAACATATGTTTTTTTCGCTTTTTTATTCAATAATCAATGTTGCTAACTATTTTTCGATACACTCCTTAGTGTTACAATTTTAGAAGCGAATCAGCAAAACTTTTAAAATTCACACAATCAATCAATTATCACGAACGATCATTTATACTGAGAAGTATGAAATAAAAATGTCAATTTTATTCGTGTTCACGTCCTCCAGTTATGTCTCTGACATTACCAACCCATCTTTTTGAAATAAAGTCAATATCAAAATTATCACTTTCAAAACTGTCCACTAACAGGGCCCCCGCGACGATCATTTTGAGTGCAACGATGAAACAACTTTCAGCAAGTTAATATGCGGTATCTGGCTTCAGGTCTGCCGCGAATATTTGTTGCATACTATGCAATCTAATTATCATGTAGTTAAGACTGTAATTTGCGATATGCATCTGAAATGGCAGTGCAGCACACCCAACTCTAGCTGTGTAATAAATTGTTGAAAAAGAAAAAAATCAAATCTTAAGGTACTTCAAAGGGAAACCGTTTTACTATTGGTTGATTTTAATTCCCTTAAGCTTGATGTCGTTGATCGTTTGAAATTTCTAACGCACCATCAACCACAAACTAATTTAGTACGTTTGCATAACCTACTTGAAATGACACGAAACATTAATATCTGAGATGAAGCTAACGACCGAGATCTGCTTTTACCGCACTCGCCATACGAAACATAACAGGTTCTTCATCTCCGCCAAGTGCTTTCGGTTGTGATCCGAACGAAAAGCTTTTGCCGGCCGATCCTCTCAAAAAAGGAATTTAAATCTTCAAACCTAGGTGCTAAAATGATTTAATGATGATGAATAGTATGTTTTCTTCGTCCGATCACCTCAACGTAGATTCGTAGATTCCTGCCGGGCAGTCCGATTTACTTTCGCTTTTTCGTTTCCAGCAAGTTTTTTTTTGTGTATTGATGTTGATGTTCGAGATATCTCTGGAACTAGTTCGGCCGAACTCACTCGGATCGGCAAACTTGTTTGAGGTTGATTTTGATTGTTTTGATTTTGTATCCTAACTGAAGTAATACCCACTGGTTAGCCAGTCATCAAATTTGACTTAGGTAATTTAACCAAATGAACGCGAACAATGATTTTCTTCACAGCATTTAGAATTATTTGATTGAGAGGGTGGAATTTCTGTTGGCCGAAACACCGTTTGCGAAAAAAATGCAGCACTTCCTCCTTTATTTTGCTACGTCTGACATAATTCTGAGAATTGGATCACTAGGCGGGATTCTCGTAACACATTTCAGCGGTGTTGGCCATTGAATTGTCGTGCCAAGTTCCCAGCGTTTCTGCGGTCCGTTTCCTCAAAACAACAACTTGTAGTGAAAGGAGAAGCAAAAGAGTCGTTGATTTATAGACGGTTGATTTGTGAAAGACATTTGATTTCGTGCAGTGATTGCGGCGTTTATTGAATAATTATGGCCAAAATTAGCAGCATTACTCAACTAATAACTATAGATCAGTTTTGTTCAATTTTTTGTTTCGATTACTGCCGTTGTGTTTTGAAATCGTCACATATTTTTTCGGCACTAAAATTAATGAACATCAATGAACTTTCAAGAGCGCGTATGAACTGTTCAAAGAAACAACATAATTCGCCATAAAATGAATGCTGTGTGTTCTTGTTGCTTTTTTTTTCTTACTGAAAAGCTATCAGCTGAAAATGTTTTTTTTTCTTCAAAAATAGTATTCCACGAAATATGCTAAGGTGTCATGCACATAACAAGTTACCCGAAATTAAAAACAGACTTAACCCCCCATATCTTAATTCGTCTCCGCCTAAAGAATTATGTAACAATTCTTATCACCCATTGTAGGATATTTCTATTGGATGATCACAGTTAAAAAATT
This sequence comes from Malaya genurostris, assembly GCF_030247185.1. Lineage (NCBI taxonomy): Eukaryota > Metazoa > Arthropoda > Insecta > Diptera > Culicidae > Malaya > Malaya genurostris. The sequence continues at coordinate 217,479,526 of NC_080571.1, read as the reverse complement.
GATAGATAGTAATACTGAATAAATAAATAAAGAACTAAATATTGGACAAAAATACAGGTTGAGATATAGCCTCGATTTAATGTTAAAAGGTCTCCTGAGCTATCCGAATTTCGATCTTTAAGAATATTTAAAAATTAGCGTGCAAGAGGGAACATCCTTCCCATGAGAAGAGAGAGAATGAGAGCAACAGCATTCTCATTCTCTTTTAAAAATGATAGAGAGATTTTCAGATTGGGTGATATGACCGTAAGCGCAAATGAAAATCCATTAGATTTTTTATCGTGATGTGAACTAATGAACAAAAATTCATCCTTGACAGTTCAGCGGTACTGCTTACAAACAAGCTTAAACAAAAATCGAAATACACATCTTAAACAATCGTCTATACACTTTGCAACTAGTCACTTTTATTTAACAAATCCAATCGTGAACAAATGTTTTAATACTCTATTTAGGAGATATGCATCATAAAAGGTCTCATCCATTTTGTCAACAAACAAACAAAAAAAAGTCTGTTTACAAACAGTACCGCTGAACTGTCAAAATGTGTTCATCCGATTGAGGTTAGCAGTGACGGTAAAAAACCTAATTCAGTGTTTAAATTTTGAAGCAGCAGCATGCAAAACCAGCGAACGGAAACAAAAAACGTGTTTAATCCACCTAGCAGTGAGATGATACCTATTTTTATCAATCTGCATGTGTTTTTTGCATGAATATTCTTCGGTGTTTAAGTTTTCATGACATTATTTTAATGACCCTCGTTTTAAGCGACAATTTGAGATTTTAATCACTCATTACTCTGTAATGTCGAAACTGCAAATCGGATCGAATTTGAATCTAGAAGTGTGATAATCGATTAAACATGCCATGATATGTAAGTTCCACTCTAGAGTTTACGGTAATTTAAGGTACTTCCAGAGCCGGTATTCAGGAACCAGCATAACCCAAACCGATTCGTATGGCCATATGACGAATAAATTACAACAGTTTTGAGTTCAACTTTGAAGCTTTTCGGGATTGTCATCTTCTATATCGGTTTGAATTTTAAAAATTCATCATCATGTAATTCGAGAACCGGAAGTCATAATTGGATAAAATAATTAATTTTTGTATATTAGTTTGTTTTAATTAAAATTTTTGTTTCTGAAATTTGATTAGGCTTTTTTTGAGAAAACGATTGAGCTTTGAGAAACGATTTTATACTGGAACCGGAATTCTAAAAGCGGTATGGCCGAAGTCAGATAAATTCACCTGAGTAGCTGTACACTTTACATTTGTTTCAAAACATTTGAAAATCAGTTAAGACATCTTTGAGAGATCATAGCACGAATTAAATTTTTAGGTGCCTTCTGATCGACAACTGAATACCACTAAAACTGAAAAAAGTTAATTTTTTTATCGACTATCCAAATCTGCTAACCCGATAAACCTGATTAAATTATGTGGAATAGACATTTTTATACAATCCCCGAAACTGGAAGTTGGATCTGACTGAAAAGCAAGATGTTTTATAGAACTTTGAAACTTTTCATTTGAATCTTAGATGATTCTTAGATTTCATTTGCATCTTAGATCGGTTCAGCCATCTTCAAGAAAAATGAGTTACACAATTTTGATTTCGTTCCACATATCATCCTGTAGTTCCGAAACCAGAGGTCGGAAACAAACATAATGCAGGAACTTTGTTTGGGAGCATACGACTTTTCGTATGAATCTGAATTTGTAGAAAAGAAATTTTCCGAGAAAATTAATTGAAGTTATTTGTCACACACGCTTTTGCTGATCTCGACGAACTGATTCGAATGGTATATGGATGTTATGTTGTTCCAGCATTTATTGCTGTAAGTAGTTTAAAACAAAATAATTAAAAAAAATTCTGCCATCATCTGGTTTATATATGTCATATTCGAACGATTATGTTGCCAAAAACGAGCCGTGCCAAAATCGGTCCGAGGCTAAATGTCATGAAAAAGAATGCTGTACACAATCCTTTTGGTTCTTAGAAACAATTGTATGTAACAGTATAAAAAATCGTGTTTTCCGTTGCTCCCAAGCATTTCTTTGTCATACAGCGCTCAAAACTCCTACTGCTGGAATAGGGGGAAAAGCCGTTTACAGAAAAATTTCGATATCTCCGTTAAAAATGGACGGATTTTAACAATCTATGGCTTGTTGGATAGGTATTACCGTGCGGAATCTAAGTCTGAAAACATATTCTGTTTTCAAGGTCAATTGTGACAGATACTGTCAAAAAACTGAAAATTTTGACATAAAACTTTGTATAACTCAAAAAGTAAACATCCGATCTCAAAACCATTCAATAGCGTTTTGGGTGACGGGGAGACCTTTCATTTGCGACTAGTTTGATGAAAATCGGTCCAGCCATCTCTGAGATCTCGACCTCTTAGTTGACAACACACATACGGACACACACACATATACACACACACACAGACATTTGCTCAGTTCGTCGAGCTGAATCGATTGGTATATGTCATTCGGCCCTCCGGGCCTCGGAAAAATTTTCGAAAGTTTGAGCGAATTCTATACCTATTTTTTATATATATAAAAATAGGTAAAAATGGAGGCTTAGCGTCACGACACCCATTTCTTCCATATTATTTTATTCAATTGGTAATATATTATTACACCTCTCTATGTGAGAAATTGCTTTCTTTCGTCTCTAACACGTCTCTCATGAATCTTCTGAAGCACTAGGCGATTATTATATTATTTTTGCATTGCTTAACTGTTTTCGTGATAAAAAATTGGCATCAACAGAAGACTATGAACTAAATAATTGGTGATACTTTTTTCCATTACAGCATGGGACACTTACACGCATGTGCTGCAGCCGGTATTACACCGAATTTATATGTTCAGTACATCCAGTTTATTGAAGGCGCGTTTACAATTTAATTTCAAACATTTTATTTTTTTAATAATATTTGCTCAAACAAATGTAAAGCATGATTTCATATTGAAATATTTATTTTAATAAATATTTCGTCGATGTTTGATGGAAAATTGCATACATTCTTAGTTTTTCATTTGAAGTTACATATTAGAAAGTATAGTTACACTGCTTCAGTGCATCTGTATTGGTTTACGCTATACAAAATAAACAAAAATGAACATGTTTTATAAAAAAGCAGCTTTCCGAAAGAATAAAGAGTTTTTCAACAACATACCGTATTTATGGCCTTTGGCTTCTTCGAGCAAAGGTTTTTATTTAATTGGAATTTTAATAAAAGCTATGCAAATTTTAATTTTGAAGCAAAATCTGCGAGAGAAAATTCATACAAAAATGTGTTAGTTGCTGATGGAGTGTGCGGTAGTGCAAAAAAACTGAAATCAAACTATTTTTCACTAGCAGTTTTCAGCAAAATGGAAAAGGATTCGTTCGATGTTCCTACTTTTCTTGAATTGCCATTCTAAGCAGAAACGACTGCTTTGTTTCATTTTCAACTATATGATAGTTTTATCTGATCAAATCCAGAAAAAATGATGGAAATTGTTTTTACGCACACATTATTGCATTACCTATACGCTTGCAAGTTCTCTTTCCCCTTAATGCACATCTTATCACACATACTCTCAGACATGTCCCGGGTTGGTGGTTCAATGCATAGGACGATGGTCTTTCATGCCAGTTGTCGTATGTTCGAGCCCCGACCTGGAAGGATTCTTAGCGTCAGTAGAATCCATAGTACTAGCCATGCAATGATTCTGTACGCTATATGAATCGGCTGCGAAGTCTGTTGAAACAGAAAGGCCAAATTCCACAAAAGGAATGCAATGCCAAAACTTAGCTTTGCTTTGCTAAGACATAATACTGTGATATTTTTGAGAATACTCTTCTTTATTTTTTGAAAGAAATCAGAAAAGGTTGTTTGTGCCTTTCCAAATGAAACAGGTCTCAGATCGACCAAGCCTTCTCTGAGAAAGCGTAGTAAGTTACACTATTTCAGATACTTCTGGAGCCGGAATTTTATACGATTTTCGTACCGTGCTTTGAAGGAAATTCGTGGAATCGTGTAATTCCGTAACCTTAATTCGAATCTCAATAAAATTCAGAAGACCAAATGCCTTTATTTAGAATCAAGGATGGCTTTTATCGTATCAAAGAACGCTCACTAGCAACTCTTCACACGATTCAATCAGGGCCATCAAAGAGACACGGATATCATCGCAGCAACAAAAAACCGGCATGGTTCATTTAACATCAGAACAAATTGGCTCAAATGGCACGTTCCCCTTGATATTTGGAGATTTGTGTCTATGAAAATGTATGTGAATGCTCCACACAAGGGTTTTGAAATATTGCAACCTAGTATAAGAATCATCATGTCGAATCATCGATTTGATTTTCTGCGATAATTGTCAACTTGCGATTCTCTCTTGGTAAATTCCACACAGCACCGATCATTATCAGACTGTAATTATTTTCAAAAAAAAAAAAAAAACGTAATTTTAGAAAAAAAAAAATACGTGAAATACTCTATGACTATGAAGTGGAGCGAAGAAATGTAGAAAAATTCTCTCGCGGTTCATGCATTGAGAGACACGAGTTCTTATAGCATCTTCTACCGGATTGAAAATGTTGTATACAATCTAGAGAAATATCGAGCAGCTTCTGTCAAATTATCGGCAATCACCAACACTGGTTAGAATCTTAGTGTGTGAAAATCGGTTATTTCGAAAAATCGAAGTGAGTTCCGTATTGGTAAATTTGACTACTACTTCCGATTCTTCCGCAACCGGAATCTGGGGACCGGTATTATCGAAGTCGGTTTGATTGGCGGTCGACTTACATAACTTACAAAATGGACTAGTTATAAATCCAATTTAGAGTTTTTTAAAATTTTTTCTGTATCGTCGCTTTAAATACGGATTTTGAATGCTAAGCATTTATCGATATGTAATCCAGGAACCGGAAGAAGAATCCGGATTAAATTCAGAATGAAAAAAAAAAATATAAAAATGGATTTTAAAAACTCATCACCCTTTGACTTTGATCGGAAGTCGCGATCGGATAAAATTCATCAATTCTGTAAGTCTTTGAGTTTGAATTTTTGTTCATTAAATTCGTTTTGGCCTTTTTGGGGAAACGCTTGAGCTTTTCTAACTCCGATACTTTCGGAACCGGCGTTGCGAAACCGGTATATTAAATTCACTTATCTTAGAGAAATCGTAGAGCATTAAAAATATTTTTGGGTACCTTCCGGGATCGAAAAACGAGTACCGGTAATACTGTAATAAGTTTATTTGGCCATCGACTATCAAATTCTGCAAACCTGATCAATCTATATGAAATGGACATTTTTGCACTAATCATCCTGTATCTCCTAAACCGGAAATCGGATCTGATTAAAAAAACGAGTAAAAAAGAAAAGTTAGTGAGTTTCATATTGGAGTATATGCTCGCTATTTGCAGTACTTCTCGGCACCCGAATCTGGGGACTGACATAGTCAAAGTGAGTTCTAATGGTCAGCAAAAAATATAATCCATAAATTGAGTTATTATTATTGTACACTCCAAACAAAATTTAATTTTACAGGTGACTTAATCCCTTATACGATGAAATTCATAAAGACCTAATTTGTCAAATGACGGAAGATTTTATTTGTAATGACTTAATGTTAGATAAGCTTGAATTTTACTGGTTTCGACTGTAACTTGCGTTCTACTAGCAGGTGCGACTGTATGAATTTAAGTGCACCTTTTACCAGCCAAGCAGATGTATACTCCTGTGGCTCAGTCGATTAACAGACGTACTTTTGCGATCCAATGATTCTCGGTTCAAGTCGCGGCGGTTGCTATCTCAGAATTCTTTTTTTTTATTTCAATGAATTTCATGTCATGGAATTTTAGACACAAAATTAAATGTTCTTTCACGTGAATTTGCGTGAACTGCGACGCTCCATTTATGTGCATCTAATAAGATGTAAAATCACAGGATTTTTTTTAAGTGTGTACAAGTAATGCAACTGTGAATTATCAGTTCTGATATATTTTCATCATCATCAATATATGAGCCATGCAGTGATTGGATTCCAGTCTAAATTTCAACGTAGTGCATCATCATGATGATTACAATCTCAACTTGACCCGAATGGTTCCGATTAACCGGGCCTTTCACCTATTCATTAGCAGCCGTTCGTTAAACCTTTGCTTCTCTTCCACCATTTACCTACTTTTGATAAGCCACATTACATCAGCAGCCCAATTCGGTTCTGTAACATCTTGGTCCGTGGTGTGAAAGATGACCGCATAATTGCGCGTAATCGATGCCCATGGCGAACCGACCCGTCTGCCCGTCATTATTATATCAACATGCGGGTATGGAAGATCGCCTTAAACATCATTGAATCGGCATGGTGGCGTCGAGGCGATGCTGCACCATGATGCCAGCGTAATCACTCAAGAGTTTGCGAGATGTGGCTTCACTCAATTTATCTTCTTTTTTTTCTACACATTGAGACATCTTCGTCAGCACAGAGCATCTATAAAAAGTACCGACTAAAACCTTTTTTTCATCGATTCCACTCACTAATGAGACTGTTTACCACAGAACGTTACGTAATTTTGTCTTTCGTAGTAGTCCAGTCAGTGGCGTTCGACGAGGATCATCTCTGATCAGTTATCAAGTTACTCCACCAAAGCTTTCGCATTTGTTGCAAACTAAAATTATTTCGTTTTCATACACTGTTTAATGCGTGTACTGCAAATGAAATTGTTTGCGGGGGTCTCATGTGAAGATTCCATGGAAAACAAAAAAAAATCACCCCCCTTCGAGTGATTTTGTTAACTCCCCGAGAGCAGTGGGTCTGTCGGTCGGCTCTCGGTTTTTTTTATTTGAGTCCGGACTGCGGTCTGCAGTTATGTAACTGTGGTTGAGATTACGCATCAAAACAAACCTGATTTCTCACGGGCCGCCCACTGTGTTGGGGTGATCTCGGGAAGCATCTTTCATTGACCGCAAATGATGCACGAAGTATTCATTAGTCGCAGTGGTTATGGGTTTATGTCACTCTTAGGAATCAATTGAAATGAATCGGCTGGAGTAGTTGAATTGACGAAATGAAGATCGAAGATTTTTGGGGTTCAATCAGTTACGGTTTCCGGTAGATAATAGTTGGATTTGAAAATTGATTTGAGAAATAGTTAAATTATTTCATCAGGGCTCATGGGATCTCATCTTTCATAACCTGACATCGATTTAGCTGACAGGCGAATTTATTTCGTACTCTCTATGATAATCAAGTGATTTTTGAGAGTCGAACATAGTGGAAAATGAGTCCTGCTAATCCGCGTTTGGATGAACGTATACTAAGACCATGCCCAGCGTGCGTAAACGTAATTTGGCAATCATCATCATAACAATATTCCACACCGTCGGTTGCTAAACTGGTTTAGAAAAAGATATTCACTCGTTCGATTATCGTTACTATTGTGAAAGAACGAATCAAAATAAAAGTAAATATTAAAAAGCCGTGCAGTATATCGTTTTTTTAATAGGACAATATTTTCTGGGTGATTATCATAAACCCTTTAAATTCTTCATCACTGGGAACTACGTACCTTACGATAAAAAAAAGCCGGAATTTTCATTTTAAACCTCCCGCGCTTGTCCAATCGGTAAACTTTTATTCTCTCAACGTTGGCAACACTTTTATACACATTCTGTCAAATTTTGAAGCATATCGTACGATTAGTTTTTGTTTGGCGTCTATACAAAGAAGTTGAAAAATTTTCGTGTGATTTTTATAATGGATGAAAATTTAGAACAACGTGCGTGCATCAAATTTTGTGTTGCAAATGGATTTAAGTGTTCCGAAACGTTGAAAATGTTAGAAAAGGCCTTTGGTGAATCGTGTCTAGGAAAAACACAGGCATACGACAAGCTTGGATCATGATGAGATCCCTGGCCGCCCAACAACATCTGTTGCTGAAGAAAACATTGAATCGGCGAAGCAAATCGTGTTGCAAAATTGTTCTGTACCGATTAGAGAGATTGCTGTGTTGTTGGGCATCTCTTATGGATCAGCCGAACACATTTTAACTGATGTTTTGGGTTTGAAACGCGTCGCTTTTCGGCTGGTGCCAAAAAAGCTGAGTTTCATTCAAAAACAGCGTCGTGTTGATGTGGCCAAAGAGATGATTTCCAACGCAGATAGTGACACCACATTCATCGAATGCATCATAACTGGTGATGAGGTATGGATTATGTATTATGGTCCCATAGCTTGCTATTGAATTACATTTGAATGTGACTTCCGGTTCCGGAGTTATATGGTAATATGTGAAAATTCGAGAAAAAGTTTACACTCAATTATCTCTGGAACAACTCAACCGATTTTTGCAAACAAAGATTCAAATGAAAGGTCTTATAATATCCTAAAAATTTGTGGAACATTTTATCAGCATCCGACTTCCGGTTTTGGAACTAAAGCGTGGTAAGTGGAAAATTACCAATTTTATTAATATTTTTCCACGAACTATGGTTAAAAACAGGTACAAATACCATAAAACTGTCTGATAAATTCTTCTAGTTTGCAGAGCTTGTTAGTTTGTGGGCATAAAAACTTAATTCGGCACTACTGGTCCTCTCTTTTCCTGTTCCGAGAGCACCGGAAGTGGAAAAGAAAAACTCCTAAATGGGGACGGGTGTAGCGTAATGGGTAAGTCGATGCCTTTCACGCAGCCCACCTGGGTTCGATTCCCAACCTCGCACATAGGGTCAGAAAGTTTTTCTGGCCCGAAAAGGCGAATGACCTTAAGGTTAAAACCTCTATAATCGAAACAAAAGAAAAACTCCCAAAACTAAATTCACTTCGATTTCTCAGCGATGCTTGAACCGATTTTCACAAATCATGATTTGAATTGAAGTTTATACTGTCTTTAAACCTACTGTGAAATTTCATCCGGATCCGACTTCCGGTTCCGCAGTTGCAGGGCGATGAGTGTCAAAGTTTTCAAATCGCCATATAGAGTGACAATATGTACAACACCGAAAGAAGAAGAAAACACAAAAAGGACAAGGTGTGCTTTGTTCTATTTCGTACACGTTGTGTAGTGATGTCAATAATAATAATAATAATAATAATAATCCTACTACATGTTTTATGCTGCTGATTCATGCTGTTTAGCTTGACTTACATATGCAGAAGTAACAGAAACGCAGGTTCGTTTCGTTTGTTAGATTTCGTTTAATTGGTTTAATCGAAATAGAGCATGAGATAGTAAGTATAGGTTTAACTACGTTCAAAACTGTTCCAATTTGTAGGTCATATTTGTTGGTAGCAAACGAACCAACCTCGGCTATTCCGTTTATCTGAATCCGGTTTCGGAAGAATTGGAAAAGTGTGATCAAAAACTGCAAAAAGGATCTCACTTACTTTTCTTGGAGATGGCCAAATCGATTTTCACAAACTTTTAGCTTCAAAAGAAAAGTCTTACAGTTTCATACGGAATTCCTTAATTTGTTGTGGATACTACTTTCGGTTCCGGAACTACAGGGTAAACAGGTTTTATAGAGTTTGTGAGATTAGGTCCGAACAAATTATCCTATTTCTATTCAATAAACAGCTGCTTTTGCGAATTTCACGATTATATTTATGATGTAATGAGTAATATGAGAAAGGCATCATTCCACCACTAGGTGGATTAAAATAGGTTTTATTCAATAATCAATGTTGCTAACTACTTTTCGATACATTTCTTAAATATTACTGTGGAATTCGAAAAAACAACTGTTCATTGAATTAAAACTGGAAAGTTTGTTCGGATTCAATCTAACAAAATCTACAAATCCTTTTTAACCTATAGCTCCGGAACAACAATTCAGGAATTCCGTATGAAACTGTAAGACTTTTCCTTTGAACCTATAAATTTGTGAAAATCGATTTGGCCATCTTGAAGAAAAGTGAGTGAGATCCTTTTTGTAGTTTTTAATCACCAATCCTCTTCTTCCGAAACCGGATTCAGATGATCGGAATAGTTGAAGTCAAAGTGAAAATCGGTTCAAGCATCGTAGAGAAATCAAAGTGAATTCTATTTTTGGAGTTTTTCTTCACCATTTTCGGTGCTTCCGGAACAGAAAAAGGGGGGACCAGTAGTGCCGAATGAGGCTTTTATGCCCACAAACTAACAAGTTCTGCAAACTAGAAGAATTTATCAAACAGTTTTATGGGATTTGTACCTGTTTTTGACCATCGTTCGTGAAAAAATACGAATGAAATTGGCAATTTAACATTTATCACGCTTTAGTGCCGGAACCGGAAATCGGATCCGGATGAAATGTTCCACAAATTCTTAGAAAACTATGAGACCTTTCATTTGAGTCTTTGTTTGTGAAAATTGGTTGAGCCGTTTCCGAGAAAATTGATCGCGTATATTTTCTCAAATTTTCGTATATTACCCTGTAACTCCGAAACCGGAGGTCGGATCCAAATAAAATTCGATAGCCCCATAAGACCTTTCATTTAAATTTAAGTTTGTGGAAATCGGTTCTGCCATCTTGAAGAAAGTGAGTACATATTTTTTTCATTATGCGGATCGGGATGACAGTCAATTTCTACATGAGAAAGGCAAAAGAGACCTTTGAAGGATTTAAAAGCATTTTGTAATGGAAAAGTGTGGCAAAAATTTAAATAAACATTTTAAAACTTTTCACAATTTTTTTCGGGTACGTTAATAGATATGATTCAAGTTCAAAGTTATGAGATGAAAATAGGAGCTTAGATGAAATAGGGAGCCGCTAGCCTATATATTAAGCCGACTCTAAATTCAGATTTTAATGGATTTTCTAACGATGAAGATTTTGGACGTTTCATTTGAATCTAAATTTATGATAATCACACATACTTTGAACAAAGAGTCACCAGATCGTTTGCATGATTGTTATCTGTACTATCTGCAAGCATACTCTCAGACTGGACAGGCCCTGTGACGTTTGACATCAACATTTTGAATATAAATGGTGGAATTCGGGAAGTTTCATATTGTAAAACTTATTATTATTGGGCATGCTGAGCATAAAATACTATATTTAGAAGTGATTACTCCGTATCGCTTCCAATGAGAAACTAAAAACCGACGTGAACGTCACTTACTTAAACAACACTATATTTCTTTAAGCATTTTCGTTGTGTACTATCCTCTTAAACGGCGCAAGGTAACAATTAGCTAATCAACTCTTTTCTGGCCGGAAACCTTCGTCTGACCTGATCCGACTCGATCGAGTAACAGCTGCGTACCTGCCAGCATAATTATGCGTTGATGCAATTTGCCTCCGCAAACTTGACAAAGTGAATGTGCGCTTTTACGGGGAGCACTCTGATCGCAGGTTTCACTTTCAAGAACACCATAGCGTCGGGGGTTGCCCAACAAAAACAACTTAGCAACTACAGGCACGAGAGATCTGAGATCGTGCCTGGCTGTATGTTGAAAAGCACGGATTCAGTTCCCCGTAAGCAGTTCAATGGCGCTGGATGCGCTTTAAGCCGTTTTCTAATGGCAAGGCATGAAAGTGAAGGGATTTGTTTTTGGTAACTCTCGGTGCTTTCCCGCCTTCCACGCAAGACCGAGATCAAGGACATTACCGTTCGCAGGTAGCACTCCGGTGTCGGTTCCGGAGTGTGAGAAAGCCAGCGTGCCAGTCTGCAATTAATTGAATAACTCTTTGCCAGTTCTTAGCAGCTCACGAACACATTTAATCCAATATGGTTCAACATGAATTGCCGATGAGTTCGAGATCGATCCACGGAAGCAACATGCTTTCGTAATGTCATGAACTTAAACTGAATCTTGTAATTGAATGAATGGACCAAAAATGGCATCGTCATGAATGCTCGCTGCTAGAGTGGTAAGCCGGCATGACAGCTCACAATGCATCAAAGACCGGCAGCAGGCTCATGAGTTTCGGAATTTAAATCCTGTTGCAGACTGACGTAATACACCACCGGCCGATATGGATGAGAATGCCATTGTACCACCGATTCGTCGTTTTGTCGATAACTGACCCACAAATAAACGTGTCATCGCCAACCGGTCAGAGAGAAAGCACAGTGATGCATCTTTTGTGATGGGTTATAGTCGCTATGTGTGTCGATTTTTTAATATTATTTCGTTGAGGAATGCGTACATGGATTTTTTCTTCTTCAGATTTTGACTTGAAAAAGCCGAACTTTTATAGTATTGTTTTATGGTCTGAACGACTGTTGTATAACAATCGTTGCAGTTCGACGATTTGAGATGATGTCTGGTTAGGCATGTGTGTGTGTGCTATGACTAAACTAGGCACTAGGTTAAGTCGCACAGTGACGATGGTCTGATTGACTATAAAGAATTCCTCATGTAGGAAAAAGTTTCGGGTTCAAGTCCAATCACGGCGATAACTTTTGCGCAGATTTTACATTTCATAGTTGTATTCGTAAGATACCGATAAAAACCTGTAAAAAGTTACTTAGGAAATGATATTGTGAGTTGTAAGTGATAAAGACCGTTGCCTGCCATCCTCATCATTCACAGATAAGAAAAAAACATGTGAAAGAGAGGAATAGTTGATTCTTCACATACTTTACGGAAGGACGATTACTCATTAGACTATTCATAGGTGTCACGGAGTTAGTGATTCTAATGGACTTGAGGTCTACCAGATGTACTTCTAATTAATTTCCGATTTTTTTTTGTTAATAAAACACCAGAAATTCCTCTTTTCTTTCTGAATGACCCGTGGACGTTTGTAAATTGCTTGTTGTTGAACTGCACGCATCTATGTAAAGTATCGTTGCGTTCGTGTGACGTCTTCGTCCAATATTGCTTGTGAATCGGTGCCATCAATCAATTTTCGCTTGTCAAAGCATGCGGCATCGTTAGGGTATGTCAACATTTTTGGCACGCGATATAAATCGATTAAATTAAATAAAGAAAATCGTTTGAAAGAATTTTGTAGAAAAACGTCGACGTAAGGAGTGTTTCGAAAATAAACTATCCACAAATTTATCTTTCAAATTATGAAAAAAAAACGATATTTTATTCAAACTTAAAATTGAACCTTTATTGTACGATTGATTTGGTGTTTGCGGCAATGTGTTAGGTAACTTTTGGGGATACATAGAGTAAGTATACATCGTGATAAAACTGTTGCAATTTTAATTTTTGCCATTAAAAATACCCTATTCTTTACTATACGGAGCAAGGTGTCAATTAAAAGATTCAAAAATATCTGCGTAACCTTTTTCTATCATAATTTTGTACGTTAATAACTCAGTCATTTGTTGATGGATTGATATAATTTAACAACCAATCGATTCGGAAACTTAAAAATGTATGGCAACGTCGTTTCAGTGTTTCAATAGCATTCTATTGAAAAATTGATCAGTGAAAGAGTTGGCATCACTGGGAGTGCGATGCGGTGCCCTGGTGCTGCTTTCGAAAAACTATAATTTCAATGTGTTGTTTGATACGTATAGTTAAAAATTTGGTTGAAATAGTAATATTGAGTGGTAGTGCAGGTGTGACAAGTGTGTGTTTAGTAGTGAGAGTGCTATTTATTGAATAATATTGATCCGCGAAACTAAAGATGCTCAAGCGGCGAAAACTGAGAATATACCGCCCCAAAATTCAACGATGTAAACCTGTTAACCGTTCGAAGCGCCGTCTGTATGTCATTGTCGATGTTGTCAGATTTCTATGGAATGTGTGAAAGTTTAGAAGTCGATCGTGTCATTCAGACTGAAGGTCTAGTGTTGGTCTGCAGCGGGTCTATTCGCGAGTGTTTTTATTTTATTTATTCAGTGGTCGTGTTTCATCTCGCGTTGCTGACAGCAGAGCGAGCAGGAGAAAAGAGATACTGGTGAGATCGTTCCTTGGAGATATTTTATATTTTTTTACTTATTACCCGATCATATGGTAATAACAAAATTAAGACAACTGGAGTAACTTATTTCAGACACATTTTGTAACAAATTTTGAAATATTTTTGGCTAGTAAGCTGTTAAAATAACAAAAATCATGACAAAAAAGACTCTAGAGGGAACAAAATCGCAACAGATTTTGAAACGTTTGTATCACAATTATTATTGAATTTGATATAACTACAGAAGTCCGAACGCAGAAATTTATAACAATAGTTGTAATAAATTAGATAGATAATTTAACACAGAAAAACTATATCAATAATATAATTTATTATATTTATTATAATTTTTTTATTAAATTAATAATTTACGTAGTGATCTGGTTTCTTATTTTAGTTCTTTGAAATTCTGATCATTATATTTCGATATGAAGCAACGGAAGAACTCATTTTTTCAATTAATTAACTTTATCATGAGTCTTGCAAATGAAAATAAAACATCATAACTGACTTTGTTATTATATTGTTATCATAAGTTTTAACTTTCAACTGTTCATTTGTTAAACATCTCAAAATAATACAAATTGTTATACATATGAACTGTTGATATACTTGTGTTATGATTTTGTTATGTGCATCTGATCGGGTATATTTCTCCTGAGTATCAAAAATCAGGTTTTGTTGAGATCATATTGTTTACCAAAACATATCCGGATCTCTTTCCCTCCCTACTAACAAATCTCCTAACCCGTGATGCTCGTGGAGATACAGTGGTACCCGCGGTCTCTAGAAACAACGAGTATCGGACTAACATTCCTTCCTTACCCTCAGTAGCACAGCCTTTGGTCGTAGCCAGCGTCGTTATTGATCATTCAATAAAAAGTTAGGAGTGAGTGGGTATGTACAGTGAAAATGATTTGCTTCTCCCAAGCTTCATTTTCTTGGTTCATTGTACATTTCCACTTATTCGGTCAATCACGAAGTGCAACTACGGGCGATCTACTTCAGCTCAGCTCAGCTCAGCATTCTATTGAAAAATTGATCAGAATCGACCTATGTTCTCATCCACCAATCGCACCTGACCCAAATGATGTCATTCTCTTGATTTTTCGTCCACGGCCGACGGTTCCGATCGGTACACCTATAATTTCAGTAGAAGATCTGCTTCGTTCGGCATAGGAGGTTTTGCGTCATGCATAAAGACACCGCATCGAAGTTTAGCACGAATAGGAATCTATGAATATTTGCTGCATAACATTTCTTTGTCTAGTTCATGCTTGTCTGTCTATGAAACAAGTAGCTCGTCCAGTGAAGCGATGACTGGATTGTATATGCGTTCGTTCGCTGGATTGTCACTTTTGCATTATGTGTTGGTGCAATTTTCTGCTGTCTGCGGCACACCGTTTATAATTTATCAGTTAATATCTAAAATCTAAGAATTACCCAGAACAATGCCCAACCTAATTCTTCGAATTTGAAAATTCATTTTACGTTTCCTACATAAATATTATTCAAACCAAGGAATGTGCGATTTTGTTTATGTTATGACTTCGCCAAATCGAAACGCAGCAGTGTGGCGAAAATGGTCACTTTTTAGTGGGGAGAAATAAACATCTAGTCATTCAGTAATAGCCGTTCAACCGAGAAGGTTGTGTATAGAAGCGTACAGTTTAATAACGCTGGTTAGTTTACACGCGTTAAATACGACAACGGTTGAACTACAGGTGGAGACCTGTTGGCAGCAGCCGTTAAAACGTAAAATCGTGCTGCATAAGAGAGCCCTAGTGCTGGGCCAAGCTGGTGAAGGAAACAACAAAGGGCGTTTCCCAAGCTCTACCCAGGCCACAATATACAGCCACAAGTGCTGAGCAGGAGAGTGCAAAGGCACATTGAAGAAGAAGAGTGCAAAGGCACACAGAAGCAGGAGAGTGCAAAGGCACACCGGTGCGAAGGCACTTCGGTGCAGAAGCATATCGGTGCGGAGCACAAGGAAGAAGGAGACAAGACAACTCGGTCTTTCCACTGCCATACAACACGCAGGTATACACCGGTGACCTGCGCTGGTTGCAGCTGGCGAAGACAAAAGTATATCGGAAATCGAGTGGTGCTGGATGTCAGGTAGCAGTAGCATCACATCCAACAATCAGCATCCAACAAGAACATCTAGAGCAACGAGGATCTACACGGCAGTGCAACGGAGATAGACAACAATTTCAAGGTAGAAGTTTTTTCTTTTCCTTTTGATTGAGTACTGTATAGTGTTGGTTTCATTTTTTATTTTAAAGTTTGATTAAAAATTTTAATGTGATGGATGAATCCATGGACGTAAATCCTAGCATGAATCCTATACCCCCACGAACGAAAAAATATCAGGAGAGCTCTTCTGGGCCTTGGATAGTCTTTTTTAGACGTATATCAAAGCCATTAAACATTTACCAAATTTCTAAAGGTTTGACATCACGATTCTCTTCAATCAAAGAGATCATAAAAGTAAATAACGATAAAATTCGTGTTGTGGTAAATAATTTGAAACACGCGAATGATATTGTCTCTTCGGAACATTTCAATAAAGAGTATAAAGTTTACATACCCTCCAAAGATGTCGAAATTGACGGTGTTGTTACCGAAGCGAGTCTTTCGGTAGATGATTTACTCAAGCATGGTGTTGGTCGTTTCAAGAACTCTATGCTTGAGGGTGTGAAAATACTGGAGTGCAAACAACTGCAAACTACTGAGTTTATGAAGAGGGAAAAAAAGTTTATCGCCCATCAGACTCGTTTCGAGTGACATTTGCCGGATCTGCGTTGCCGTCCTATGTCTATGTCGATAAAATTCGCCTCCCTGTTCGGCTTTTTGTTCCAAATGTAATGAATTGTACGAACTGCAAAAAATTCGGACACACAGCTACTTACTGTAGTAATAAACCAAAATGTATTAAGTGTGAAGGACCTCATAAAGATAATGATTGCAACAAGGAAATTGAAAAATGTATTTATTGTGGGGAAAGTCCTCATGAGGATATTTCAGTATGCACTGCATTTAAAGTGCACAAAGACAAAATTAAGCTTTCTTTAAAAGCACGGTCTAAGCGCACATATGCAGAAATGCTTAAAACGGTCATTGATGTCCCCCCTTTGGAAACCGAAAACGGGTTTTCAAATCTAGAGGAACCAGAGGACTCTGACTCTGACGAAAATAGTGAACATAATTCGTTTATCACTACCCAAGGGTCAGTTAAGAGAAAGAAGTCTTCTTCCAAATTACCAAAAAAGACACCTAAAGTTTCATCTTCAAAAAAAGATCCCCGTGTTAAACAAAAAAAGTCAAAACCAAAGACTGTGCCTCCTGGTTTGTCAAATTCACAAACCAATCCAGGATCTAGCACAGAAAAAGGTTATAATCCTGTGGGCTCTATTTCACACCCACCAACAGGATTACTGAAGTTTTCGGAAATTGTTGAATGGATTTTCTCAGCATTCCATATATCTGAACCCTTAAAGACCCTCATAATGGCATTCCTTCCAATAGCTAGAAATTTTTTGAAGCAGTTATCAGCTCAATGGCCAATTGTCTCAGGTTTTGTATCTTTTGATGGATAATTTATCACCCGCCGCAAATGATACAATCACTGTCCTGCAGTGGAATTGTCGAAGCATCATGCCAAAACTTGATTCATTTAAAATTTTATTGCATAGTCAAAATGTGATGTATTTGCTTTATGCGAAACATGGCTTACTTCAAACATAGCCTTAAATTTTAATGATTTTAACATTATACGTCTCGATAGAGATTCTCCGTATGGTGGAGTGCTTTTGGGAATGAAGAAATGCTGTTCCTTTTATAGATTAAACATCCCTTCAACTTCTAGTATAGAAGTTGTTGCTTGCCAAATAAACATTAAAGGCAAAGATATTTGCATAGCTTCGGTTTATATTCCTCCAAAAGCACAAGTTGGACAGCGACAGCTTAATGAAATGGTTGAAGCCCTTCCTGCTCCACGATTGATTCTGGGGGATTTAAATTCGCACGGAATGATGTGGGGTTCCGTTTACAATGATAGCAGATCATCTTTAATACAAAACATTTGTGACAATTTTAGCATGACGGTATTAAATATGGGTAGCATGACACGGATCCCAAGACCTCCTGCACGCCCAAGTGCATTAGATCTATCTCTTTGCTCAACATCAATTCGACTAGATTGCACCTGGAAAATATTGCCTGATTTACACGGTAGCGATCATTTACCAATCATCATCTCAATTAGCTGTAACAAATGTATTGCTAATTCAGCTAGTATTACCAAAGTAGAATCTCTAGTATTTTGAATTCAATGGAAGAGCTCCCTCCACTTGAAGAATATGACTTCCTCGTTTGTTCGATTCTGGAGGCCGCAGAACAATCCCAAACTAAACGCTTTCCTGGGCCAACGACTAACAGAAGGCCTCCCAACCCCTGGTGGGACAAAGAGTGCTCAGAGGCTAAACTCGCAAAACAAAATGCTTGCAAGACGTTTCTAAAACGGGGAGAAGGAACTCCTCAGAATTTTGAAAAACTTATGGTTTTAGAAACCAAGTACAAGAGCATACTTCGAGCCAAAAAATGTAGCTATTGGAGACATTTTGTCGAAGGTTTGTCAAGAGAAACCTCAATGAGCACTCTTTGGAATACGGCCAGACGAATGAGGAATCGTAACGTGGGCAATGAGAGTGATGAATACTCGAACCGATGGATATTTGACTTTGCTAGGAAAGTTTGCCCAGATTCTGTTCCTACGCAGAGCATTATACGTGAATCTCCTCCAAATAATGGTTTTATTAATAACCCATTTTCAATGATGGAATTTTCTATAGCACTCTTGTCTTGTAACAATAACGCCCCTGGGTTGGACAGAATTAAATTCAACTTGGTGAAGAATCTGCCCGACCTCGCAAAAAGACGTTTGTTGGAATTGTTCAACAAGTTTCTTGAACAAAATATTGTTCCACCTGACTGGAGACAAGTGAAAGTTATCGCCATTCAAAAGCCGGGGAAACCAGCTTCCAATCACAACTCATATAGACCCATTGCGATGTTGTCCTGCATCAGAAAATTGTTCGAAAAAATTATTCTGCGACGTCTCGACACTTGGGTCGAGACGAA
Organism: Malaya genurostris; assembly: GCF_030247185.1. Taxonomy (NCBI): domain Eukaryota; kingdom Metazoa; phylum Arthropoda; class Insecta; order Diptera; family Culicidae; genus Malaya; species Malaya genurostris. The sequence continues at coordinate 217,460,519 of NC_080571.1, read as the reverse complement.
CGGTTTGTTGTCAGATACTCAGTTTGGCTTCCGTAGAAATAAAGGGACGAATGATTGCCTTGCATTACTTTCGTCTGACATCCAAATTGCCTTCGCTCAAAAGCAACAAATGGCATCTGTATTTTTAGACATTAAAGGAGCATTTGATTCAGTTTCCATTGATGTTCTTTCAAACAAGCTCCACCAACATGGACTTCCACCGGTTATAAATAATTATTTGCACAACCTTTTGTCAGAGAAACGCATGCATTTTTCACATGGCGATTTGGCAACATTCAGAATTAGCTACATGGGTCTACCGCAAGGCTCATGCCTCAGTCCGCTCCTTTATAATTTTTACGTGAATGACATTGACAGCTGTCTAGTAACCCCATGTACACTAAGACAATTGGCAGATGATGGTGTTGTTTCAGTTACTGGATCCAAAGCTATTGATCTGCAAAAACCATTGCAAGATACCTTAGATAACTTGTCCGTTTGGGCTGTTCATCTTGGTATCGAATTCTCTGCGGAGAAAACAGAGTTAGTCGTCTTTTCAAGAAAGCATGACCCCGCGCAGCTTCAGCTCCATATGATGGGAAGAATGATCCAACAGGTTTTAACTTTTAAATACCTCGGGGTGTGGTTCGATTCCAAATGCACGTGGGGAGGACACATTAGGTATCTGATAACGAAATGCCAACAAAGAGTAAATTTTCTTCGAACAATAACAGGATCTTGGTGGGGTTCTCATCCGCAAGATCTAATAAAATTGTATCAAACAACGATACTTTCAGTGATGGAATATGGATGCGTTTGTTTTCGTTCCGCTGCAAACTCTCATTTTATCAAACTTGAGCGAATTCAGTACCGTTGTTTGCGAATTGCCTTAGGCTGCATGCACTCGACACATACAATGAGTCTTGAAGTTCTGGCGGGAGTTCTTCCATTAAAAGATCGATTTTGGGAGCTTTCATCACGCCTGCTAATAAGATGTGAGGTGCTGAATCCCATGGTAATTAATAATTTCGAACGACTAGTCGAGCTTCGATCTCAAACAAAATTTATGACAGTATATTTTAACCATATGTCACAGGAAATCAACCCTTCAAGATATATTCCTATCCGTGTCAGCATCCTAAGTGCCCCTGACTCAACTTTATTTTTTGATACATCCATGCAGCGTGAAGTGCGTGGAATCCCGGATCATCTACGCTCGACGGAAATCCCAAAAATATTTTCAAGTAAGTTCAGGCATATTGACTCTGAGAAAATGTTTTACACGGACGGATCGCGAATTGAAGAAGCGACAGGGTTTGGTATGTTCAACAATAATGTTTCGGCCTCATTTAGGCTTCAAGAACCTGCATCTGTTTATATAGCAGAGCTAGCAGCAGTTCATTATAGTTTGAGTGTAATCGTCACATTATCTCCAAACCATTATTTCCTCTTCACAGATAGTCTGAGTGCAATTGAAGCCATTCGCTCAAACGCTGCTGGCAAAAATGAACCGTTTTTCCTGGGCAAAATAAAACAGTGCCTGAACGACATATTGAACAATAATTATCTAATCACTATAGTCTGGCTCCCGGCTCATTGCTCCATTCCTGGCAATGAAAGAGCCGATATTTTAGCCAAACGTGGTGCTATTGAGGGTGAAATTTATGAGCGACCGATTGCTTTCAACGAATTCTATAGCTCGTCTCGCCAAAGAACACTTGCCAGCTGGCAAGCATCTTGGGATAGAGATGATCTGGGTCGGTGGATGCACTCAATTATTCCGAAAATATCGACAAAGGCATGGTTCAGGGGACTGGATGTGAGTAGGGATTTCATTCGTGTGATGTCCAGACTCATGTCCAATCACTACACGTTAGATGCACATCTCCTTCGAATTGGGCTCTCCGAGACTAATCATTGTGCTTGCGGAGAAGGTTATCGGGATATTGATCATGTCGTTTGGACATGCGTGGAGTATCGTGATGTCAGATCTCAACTAATAAATTCTTTGCGTACCCAAGGTAGACTATCCAATATCCCAGTTCGAGACATTCTTGCTTGTCGTGACCTTTCATACATGAAACTTATTTATCATTTCATAAAGAAAATTGGAGTTTCAATTTAATAAAGGCCCCTTTTAAGACTTAGTTCTGATCCCAGCTGCGTCCATGAGTTCAACCAATAGCTAAATTAGAATAAAAATTATGTAATGATACAAACAAACTCGAAACAGTTTATGAAATTATCAACAAAATGTCTGAATATAACAGCTTATTTTATAATTTATAGAAGTTAATCGTTTGGTTCAAATAATATTTCCGAGTAGATTTCATAATTAATGACGAGTTACCTAAGATGATATTTAAGCTATAAGAGAATATGTTTTAATAAATTCAAAACGTTGTGACTATGTTAGAATTAAACTAGGATAAGAATATTATGTAAAAGTGATGCTACGGCGAAGAAAAACTTATGTAAACTGCCTTAAGAAATAAACGTATTTATAAAAAAAAAAAAATAAACATCTAGACTCGGTCTGAGTCGTAAATTTATTGCTGATTCTATGAAGTTCAACACTATTTTCGCATTCCAAAAAAAGTCCAAAAATCCTCAAATCTCGTGCCTAATCGATAATCACAAATACGGTATTACCGACAACGTGTGTGCGTTACTAAACTTTTTTCAAGTACATTCGGAATCGGCAGCACAAAAAATGCGAGATGGTTTCAAACCATAGAATGATTTGGACAAATCCTGCGTTTACTGGGACAAATTAATCAAGAATTAGTATTGAAAGTTTGCATTGCATGCTCACACAGAATTCGCCCGGACGCACCATTTCCACATGCATGAATTGCTTCCCTGAGGAGGACAGTGAATCAGTGAAACATTTTTCTACTTATCTATTATCTTAACTAAAAAATAATTGTATTTTATTTCACATATTTGTTTGTAATCAGTTTTCATATTTCTTTCACGAAATTAGCAGGTTGGTACACTTCGAGCTAGATTGCGTCCGTTTAAGGGGTGGGTAGGGTCTAACACTTTTGAAAAGACATTTATTTCTTTCGTTATATTTTCTTATAGTAAAACATTTCAAGAGTATTTCGTGAAATTTTCAAGCCTATTGGAACGAAATTCTGGAAGTTTTGGGCCTTTTTCTATGTCTATCTCTTTCTGCGAAGAAGTAAGAGCTTGGCGCACAAGCCCAAAATTCCTACCAAATAATACCCCTAGCTCTCATACAAATGAATCAATTCTTTTTGACTGACCAAAATGAACATGTTAACGCGTTTTTCTCGAAAGAAGGTCTAACACATGGGCTGAAAAGTCTCGGGCCTAACAAAGAGGACACGATTATTTTGGTACAAAAGTTACTTTATTCATCAACGTAGTCGGAATCAAGAGCAACGCAAACATTCCAGCGCCGCTCTAACATTTCAATACCAGTTTTGTAGATCGATTTATCTTTTACCACAAAATAGGCCTCAGTAGTCACTGGGAGCCAAATCTGGCGAATATAGTGGATGTGGAAGTAATTTGAAGTTCAATTCATGCATTTTCGCCATTGTTTTGATTGACTTGTGACACGGTGCGTTATCTTGATGAAACAGTATTTTTTCCGGTTTAATACGTTTAAACATGGCCAACCACTGTTCAGAATCATCAGTTCTCTTTTTTGGTCAACAGTCAGCAAACGTTTTCGTTTGAAAAAACTGAAACTGACCCAGGGCAGTTTTTTAAACGAACACCCGAATTAATTCCGGTTCAATAACGTTGAAATTACGTTCGAGGCTGAGTTAAAACCAAGGTTTGATAGCAGTTAGGGTGGTATCAAACGAAAACGACATAATAATCAGCTGTTGAAACACCATCTGAGAACAACAGAGGCGCTTCAAAACCATGCTTAGACTTTCTGAAACAGCGAATCCCTGTGATTTTTTTTTTCATATTTCAAAATAATGCACAATATGGTAAAGCTTGTGCATAAATGAGTCTGAATATTTTATTAAACCTTTTCAAACGTTTGCTTATAGATATGTAACTACAAACTTTAATGGTGTTGGATTCGATAGTATAATTATTTAAAAATCTCCTACTCCAATTCAAATTTACTTCAAGTTCTCTATGCTTCTGTATATCAACATCTAGCTTTGTGTAAAATATTTCCCAATCTGATGGTAGATCGTCATTTCGATCCTTCGCCCAAGAACTCTTGCAAGTTGATGATTTAGCACGTTTATGTTACTGTTTGGACATTGCAAAACAAGTTAGTAGGGACGATGAACGTACAATCGCATCGTCAATCTTTTTGCATTGGCAAACATGAGAAAATCTGATTGAAATTTGACGATGATGCTGAATTTTCACTTGTTTACGCTTTTATGAGCACTATGCATATTTATGAATTAACATCTCCGTTTTCTTCATCTACCCATGATTCGATGTTGAACTGCAGAATTTGCGCTAGTCATCAGAAGAAGAAAAAAAAGTAAACTGATCGTCGGAGTTTCAATTGATTCGACTATTTTTTCTGACTCGTTTCCATCTGATCGAACGATTGAATCGTCCGTCGACTGCAGTAACGAAACCGGAGTCAAACTCCGGTAGCACCGTAGAGACGCAGCAGAAAACACACTTACGGCGGCAAAAGAGAGTTATGTGGCGTGAAAGATGAAATTTACGATTTCCAGCGGTTTTTTTTGTGTGTGTTGATGTTGTTTGGCACTGCCCACCATTGGCTCTGCGAAATTGTTGCAGTTTACGGTTCGAGATTCGCTGCAAAGATTGCGTCGTCTATCATATCTACGAAGCTGCCGACTGCCGACTGTCGAGTAAATTTATCGACGGTATTGGTACGTAATGTTTTGCTGGCGAACATCAATCAATCATGTGTTGGGTCTGAACATTTCACAGTTTTTTTTACAGGCTTCTCGGACGCATGTATAATTAAGTGTGGTTATCTATTTATGGTAATATTTAAGATTTTATCTCGTCTGGACGGTTTCTGACTGTGATCTTTGATGTTTGGTTGAAAAGTGTTCAAAATGACTGCCGGGAAGTGAAATGACGTAGAGATTTAGGGGAGCAATTCGGTATCAAAATCGAATGTGTAGAATTTGATGGACTGACAAAATACATTCTTGATTGCAAAATTTCAATATAAAATGTAAGAGATTCTTCGACCAGAAAGACATTAAAATAGTACTCACGTTTTGATGCTCTTAATTTACACTTCATTAATATTTTACTAAATTTCCTACTGTTTCATACTTACACTTGGCACATGATTCCTGCATATCGAATAGTTTTAACAGATCTAAGTTTCGTTATCAGTAATAGTAATATTAGTGGATGTTACGACGCATAGAAATAGATGTTAATTGACCTTAATTTTTTTTTGATTTCACGTTTCGTCTTTGACGTTTTTCCCTTTCAAAGTTAATTTATTCACTTAGTCGTCAAATTATAGTAGACCATTACATTACATTGATTATATTCTTTATTACATGTTTCTAGAATAAGCATAATGCATATTAATCTTGGACCTAGATCGCATTGATTATAAATATTGTTTGAGCTGGGTTTTCGTCATTGTAAAGTCAATTGCTCTGCAATGCTTATTATAAATAGATATCATTTGATTTAATGAGATAAATTTTGCATAATTGGTACGATAATGGTTTATATAGAATATAGCTCGGTTTCGCAATTGCCGAGAGGATATATAAACATTTTACATTTTATAAACGCAAGCATGCTATTAGCTCTGCATATTTTCGTATTATAGTGATCGATGGAAGTCAACTTTTTTTCTAAAATTACTATCAGATCTCTAGTTCTGATACATCTTTCTACTGTTTGATCGCCTAGTTTAATCACTTTACATTTATCAACGTTTAGTTTCAAAAGACTTCTGTTACACCAGACATGGAAAGTTTGCACTTCATCTTGAAATAACGCCTTATCTATTTTAGTTATTATTTCTAGAAAGAGCTTCACGTCATTGGCATGTATGAAAACTTTTATGTAATATATCGTTAACAAATAAAATGATTAAAAGAGGACCCAGATGAGAACCTTGTGGAACTCCTGAGGTAACTAGAATATGGTTGGATGTCCTCCCTTTAAATCGGACCATTTGCTAACGATCAGTCGGATATAACTCAAGCCATTTGAGTAGTTCCCGTAGTTCATATTTTTTGTAGTTTGAATAATGACATAGAGGTATATCAATGCGATCAAATGCTTTGGTGAAGTCAGTTTAGAGGGCTTCTATATGATTAACCCTCTCCATTGCAGTCAGTGAGTAATTGACAAATTCGAGTAAATTTCTTTTAGTCGAGCGACCCTCAAAAAATCCATGGTGCATACTAGCGATTCTATTTTTGATTTGATAAAACATTTTTTCATTGATTATCGCTTCGAAAAGTTGAGGAATGCAGGAGATAACTGCACACGTCTGATTTTTTTTTCCATTTTTGAAAGTCGGTACTAAATAGGAGTCCTTCCATAATTTAGGAAAAATGCCAGTTATGAGTGTTTTATTGAAAAGCCAAAACAAGGGTGTGGCTAGTTCCAACGATATATTTTTCATAAATACGGGAGGAATTTCATCAGGTCCGGGACCTTTTCAGATATCTAATTTATTGGGCATTAATGTGATGAATAGTAATGTTGCAAACATATTCGGGGAAGAAATTAAAATATTCACGATCTCGATCCTCTTCGAAATTCGTAGTATAGGTTTCTTGGAAGTAATTAGGAAATATTGTGCAAATATCTTCCGAGTTGTCGGCAGTCTTACCCTTGTAGAACATTTTTGAGGGAAAATTTTTAAATTTTAAATTAATTTTTACGTAATTGAAAAAATTCTTCGGGCAAGATTTTATGTCACTCTCCGTTTTTGAATTGTACTCTTAAGATGGAATTTCAATAGCCAGATTTAATTGATCACAAGTTTGTAAGTAAGTTTCCAAGTTGACGAATCTAATGTTCCTATTATATTTTTAATGTTATCGTAATACCAAATTGTGTATTTAGAGTTATGTTGTCATCTGATTCTCTTAGTTGGTCATTAATAGTATCAAATAAAATCTCATAAAACATTTTCATAGATGTTTCAACGTTTAACTCCATGAAAATTGGTTGCCAATCAATGTTACTTAGTTTCAACTTTATGTTATCATAATTTGCCAAGTCATACGGATCAGGGTCACTTCGCCGAAAGCCGTTTCGCCGAAAGCCATTTCGCCGAATTCATCAATAGTCTTCATATCGTGATTGGAATTGGTTTGAAATAAAGACAAATGAAAAATGATAATGTTTACTCCCGTTTTATTGAACCACAATCGTACTTCTGAAATAATCCAAAAAGACTTGAATGATTTTTGTATTTTCTTTTTTATCTCATTTTTATTTCATAATGTTCGGGTATTTCTCGATAACTAAGTGCAAATGGAAAAAAAATACGCCACATCGTTTATTCAGGAGACACAAAAGCAGATAGATAATTTTGATAAATAACCAGAATTTAAAGTTTTCTAATTCGTTATGTGATGTTACGAAATTAACCTTTCGGCGAAATGACCTTTCGGCAAAATGACCTTTCGGCGAAATGGCATTCGGCGAAACGGCATTTGGCGGAACGGCTTTCAGCGAAATGGCCCGCTCCCAAACATTCGGTGAGACAAAAGTCTTCTTGCGAATTTGTCAATAAAAAATCTAAGTAACTATTTTGCTGATTTTTAATTTGATTAATTTGATTGAGTCCTAAGCTTGCAATTTGATCAAGGATATATTTGAGAGTTTCCTTCTCTCCCACCACTGGAAGTAGGATGCTTTCATTTTCAGAGCCTGGGAAAAAGTCAACGCCACGTTTATTGAAGTGTCACCATAAATGTGTACTTTTGCTTCGGAAGGAAGTTTAGTTATCATTTCTTCAGCAATTCGGAAAAAACTTTTTGTATATTTCTTAACGGGTGTTGTTTGGGGGAAAATACACTGTGCAGAAAATATGTGTTTCCCCTGCCAGACGAGTTTGAAATTAGTCAAATTGTTCTTTCAATTCGTGCAATTCGAATGGTTTGATATACTCCAGACGCACAGTGGTTCGAATCAATAAAAACGTGGACAAAAATCAGTAGCTGCCAAACCGTTCTTTTAATGCATATAGTTGCTTTGAAGAAATTATTTACAAATATATACCGCGTAATTTGATCATATCACTAATTGTTCATGGCCTACTTTGACAAAAAATGTAATCATAACTTTTTTATCTGAAGAGATAGAAATTTTTTTTCTTCTACAAAGTTTTAGAACTATTAAAAATAATTAACTTTGTCAAATATACCAAAAGTCTAAGTCGCACCGTTTCGGATATACAAAGCATTTTTATGGCAACCCCCTTAAAATCAGTTTTTTATTCATAAATTGTTTCGAGTTATTTTACTATGCATACTTTGTTTGGAATAATTTTAGAATTTATAAAATCGCATATTTTTGTTGAAGATAGTGCATAGGTTTGTTCTTTCTTGGCAAAGTTATGCAACATTTTACCTTTTTTTTACCTAGGATAAAACCTTGCACCGAAGCGAAATATGCAACTTTATGCAGCTGATTTTTACAAAATTTGTAGGAAAAGATGTGCCCAATATCATAAAAAAAAATCTAAGTGGAACTCGGTGGAACTTTTTTTTTAGGTCTTTTCAAAGTTAGTTTTAATTACTGAATTATGGCAACCCCCTTAAAACTAGTTTTCTAGTCATAACTTGTTTCGTGTTATTTTTTTATGCATACTTCGTTTGGAATAATTGTAGAAAATATAGAATTTCATAATTTTGTAGAAGCTTAGTTTATTCTTTTCTGGAAAATTTATGCATAATTTTACCTTTTTTTACCTAGGAAACCTTGTGCCGAAGCGAAATATGCAACTTAATGCAGCAAACTTCAATAATACTTATAGGAGAACATGTACCTTATCCAATTTATTTTCCAATGAGTATATCTTGAGTACTCTTCGTGTGACTCATTTTCACTATGGTCATGCTGAAACCATGAATGATTAAGAAACAGAGGGCGCACAGTGGTCCAAAACTAGAAAAAGACGGTCACAAGTCTGTACAGACTTTCACTGATTTTTAAGAGCTAATGTGTCTTCGAAGAAATTTTACAAAATTATATAACGCTTCTTTTGAAAGTAGCACCTTAATTTTTGTTAAGCACCGATTTCGAAAAAAAAAAAAATTTTGTTTTTGACGAAAATTTTTTTTTCTATCTCGTTTCAAAGAAAAAAACATTTCAAGTATTTTTGCTGAAGATATGAATAATGTATAAAAAATATTTTTTGAGATATTCGCTTTATTTTAAAAACAGCTTATTTTTGGATTTACCTACGTAGAATTTATCTCTATTACCTAAGTATCTACTACAAAGTTAGCATTCAAATGAGTAACTTTTCCCAATACTTTTCACAACCTAATCAATCAACTAGGTAGTTAATGTTACCTAATAAATCATTACAATATGTCACTTAGTCGCATTGCATTCGATCAATCAGTATCAGTCACGCTATCGTCCGAGTTTTCCGTATCGCTAATTTCTTGTTTTGTTGTAAGTTCTAGCATATCAATTGCTTCCAGTGACAATTTCTTTCCAGTTTTGATAGGTTAGTAATAAATATTCGAAATCAGTGGGTCAGACGCTACTAGGAGTCTACAAAAAACATCTGTCATCGTTTTTTTCACGGCTGTTTTTCCTCGTGCCCAAGATTGGATTTTTTTATTTGTTTATTAATTTTTAACTTTTTTCATTCAATAAACTATAAAGGTTGTTTTATGGAATCGCTTATTTGAAACCTGAGAAAAAACCGTACATTTCATGCCTTGGACGAATTTTCGTATCTTTGTTATATTTTACAGGCTGTTGAAAAAAGGCTTTGTGTGAAATACCCCATGGATTATTACTATACATGCTATGCACGTATGCAAATATATGAAAGATATTTCTATCCTATTTCCGACTACCAGTCTGGACGCGCGTAAACACGCATAAACAAGTTCATGCTTGCACGCGCAATTTAAGCAAATTGTTGCGATTTTTATTTTGTTATTTTTTACAATTGACAATATTAGAATAAATCTAAGTGGAACTAGATGCAATTTTAAGCCTTTTCAAATTTAGTTTTAATTATTGAAAATCCGAAAAATTATCAAAACTTCAACACATATTTAAAAAATGGAAAAATGTTTTCTAGACAAAATATGATAAAGTATTGTTAAAGTACAAACCTTTACGAAGAGATTTCATGTTTAAACGTGTAAATAAATTGAGTTATCGCGAAGCAACACGATTTTTAAGACGAGATGTTGATCGGGCGACGCTCACTGCAAAAGTGAGTTACAGAAATAGCAGACGCGTGACGCCCTCTGTTTCTTAACCATTCATGGTTTCAGCATAACCATAGTGAAAATGAGTCACACGAAGAGTACTCAAGATATACTCATTGGAAAATAAATTGGATAAGGTACATGTTCTCCTATAAGTATTATAAAAGTCTGCTGCATTAAGTTGCATATTCCGCTTCGGCACAAGGTTTCCTAGGTGAAAAAGGTAAAATTATGCAAAAATTTTCCAGAAAAGAATAAACTTATGCATTGGCTTCTACAAAATTATGAAATTCTATATTTTCTACAATTATTCCAAACGAAGTATGCATAAAAAATAACACGAAACAAGTTATGACTAGAAAACTAGTTTTAAGGGGGTTGCCATAATTCAGTAATTAAAACTAACTTTGAAAAGACCTAAAAAAAAAGTTCCACCGAGTTCCACTTAGATTTTTTTTATGATATTGGGCACATCTTTTCCTACAAATTTTGTAAAAATCAGCTGCATAAAGTTGCATATTTCGCTTCGGTGCAAGGTTTTATCCTAGGTAAAAAAAGGTAAAATGTAGCATAACTTTGCCAAGAAAGAACAAACCTATGCACTATCTTCAACAAAAATATGCGATTTTATAAATTCTAAAATTATTCCAAACAAAGTATGCATAACAAAATAACTCGAAACAATTTATGAATAAAAAACTGATTTTAAGGGGGTTGCCATAAAAATGCTTTGTATATCCGAAACGGTGCGACTTAGACTTTTGGTATATTTGACAAAGTTAATTATTTTTAATAGTTCTAAAACTTTGTAGAAGAAAAAAAAATTCTATCTCTTCAGATAAAAAAGTTATGGTTACATTTTTTGTCAAAGTAGGCCATGAACAATTAATGATATGATCAAATTACGCGGTATATAATTGTAAATAATTTCTTCAAAGCAACTATATGCATTAAAAGAACGGTTTGGCAGCTACTGATTTTTGTCCACGTTTTTATTGATTCGAACCACTGTGAGACGTGTGGAAAGTTTATTAAAAAATGGTAGTTAATCGATCCAGATTCCACCATCTGGATTTTCTGTTATTATATCGGATTTGTGTAATTCTAGGAAATTCTGCACGTAGTAGAAACTTTATTCCCCCTTGATGATTTATATTCAACTACAAGGCCAAGGTATTACATTCCTGCAATGGAATTTGACCTTCTGTTTCAACAGACTTCGCAACCGATGCAGAGTGTACAGAACCATTGCATGGCTGGTGCTACAATCCTACTGACACTACGAATCCTCCCAGGTCGTGGCTCGAACATTATGTTGAATTACTGGGTGAAATAATAGCTCAATATAAGCTGTTAGGTACCGATGAGTCGAAGACGATTCCAACTTTTTGCCTTTCTCATATAGAAAGGTTATGCAATCACAGTGAAAACCGACTTTTGAACGAAGACCCGGAGGGCTGAGTGTCATATACCATTCGGCGCAGTTCGTCGAGTACGAAAAATGTCTGTATTTGTGTATGTGTGATGGCTGAACCGATTTTCTTGAACTTAGATTTAAATGAAAGGTCTTGTAACCCTTTCATTTAAAAGGTCTTATTTGGATCCGACATTCGGTTCCGGAATTACAGGATGATATGAGCAAAAAAATGAAAATAAGTACACTTACTTTTCTCAAAGACGGCTAAACCGATTCTCACAAACTTAGATTCAAATGAAAGGTACAATTGTCCTATACAAAGTTCCTGAATTTTATTATGATCCGATTTCCGGTTCCGGAGTTACATCGATTAGTGAAAAAATTCTTATTTCAAATTACTTCCTCACTTTTCTCAAAGATAGCGTTCCGGAATTATACGGTGAAGTGTGTTTAAATTGGATACCGTCACTTGAAGTGGCGAAACAAAACACGTAAAGAAATTCTTAACTTGTCTCGAAACTATTCCAATCGGTAGCCATTATCAATAGACAACCAAACAGCCCGATTCTGGCTATGCTGGTTCTCGTTTTCTGACTTCGGAAGCACCGGAAATGAAAAGTAAAATAATTTCTAAATTTACCTCAAAACTATTCCAACCGGTAGTCATTGTCAGTAGACGGCCAAACATAAATTTGGTTTTTCTTGTTCTTGGGTTTTTGATAAACGACCGAAGATTGTGGCCATAGAGACTCAAAAGTGGATCCCAGTCACATTTCTCGAACCAACTTCGATTATACCGGTTCCCAGATTCCGGTTTCAGAAGAACCTCTTTTAGTTTCCTCAGAGGTGGCCTAACCGACCTGAGTACATTCTATAGGTTATACTAGTTTATGGACAAACCTGTTTGTTGTTTAAGAATTAAAGAAAATTATTTTTATAAATACCACACATTTATATATGAGAATATGTGAGAGATATAAGAAAGGTATCATTACACCACTAGGTGGATTAAAACAGGTTTTTTAGTGTATTATCATTCTAGAGTTCTCAATCGTTTTCGTAGACGCCTCTTTCGTACAATCAACAGTTTCCAAAGATTCGAAGAAAGTGAACGCAAAAGACATTTTCGCTGTTTAAAAAATCAATCTAGTGCCTCTTCTTCTTTGCAAAAAAAATTGGTTTGCACAAAATTTGGGCGAAATGTGGTTTCAACAGGATGGTGCCACTTGTCATACTGCGGCCGAAACAATCGACTTATTGAAAGAACATTCCAAAATTACTATTTACACTGTCAGTTTCATGTATGAACGTAAAAATGTATGTAAAAATGGAAATATTTTTTTCGCAGTGCAGCTTTTCATTTATCAAGCGACGATTTCATTTCTCTTGTTTATTCAGCTAATAGTATTTTGACTACACAACACTGCTTATGAGAATTTTCTAAACAAAATCATAATGAGTCTTAAATTATAAATATTTCACTGCACTCTAATATATGCGGCACGATTCAAATACGAGAAACAGAACTTCAACAAAGAATAATAAGCGAAGGTTTCCCGGTTCGAGACAAGTCAAAGGTCGTATAAATTATAAATCGTAGGAGCAAAATTTAGGGACAATAAAGACATTCCGATGGTATCATCATCATATTACAGGTATGCAGTTACTGATCTGAGCAGTTTTTTTTGTTGTTTTGTTAATGTTAGAGGAGAAATTGAATCGGGAGAAAGTTATATTTGGACAACAAACTTCATATGTATAATAGCATCAGTTATTTTCGTTTTTTTTCTATTTTGACATTTTTACATTGGGTTCTATAACATTACTAGTGCAGAAATCGAGCAATCAATCTCTCTCTGCATTATTGTAGCTAAATACTTCACTTTTAGAGGTTTTATATCAGCTATACAGTAGCATTTAGGACTGATAAGTTTTTAATGACAATGCTATACATGTATATAAAGCTAAAATGTGACATTGTTTAGATGCTTACTGGTCGCTTGGGTAGTTCTCTAAATCTTTCAATGTTTAGGTAGCCTGCTGCTGGGCAATGGCAATAAATGCAATTTTGAGTCATATTAATATTATAAACGAATTGAGCTTACAACAATCTATTCGGTTGATCATAGTTCACTCATAATTTACAGTGTATAACCGATACAAAATGATAAGTTAGAATAAGTGATTAGATTGATGCCTTTTTGAATATCTATCATACATTGATCGACATTTATTAAAAAAAATGGAGTTATTTAAAAAAAGTTTAGCTGTATTGGATTTGTTAAAACAACGAAGAGAAAAAACTTTCAATTCATCTTAGACTTTGTGGTTTTCAAATAATAAACTCTCACTAGCTCTTCGCAGTTTGTGGACCTATTTGATCTATCGTTCCTGACGATAAGCCAGCAACCCAGTTCTTATCGGTGATTCGTGTCAATAAACTCATCAGACGCCACGTAAAATTCGAGAAAGCAGCGGTTATGTCTTCTATTAGTATAAACCGCCAGGAAGGCGAAGTTATGCAACGCAAGTGGCTTAACGGACAGTCGTCCTCTCTTTGTCTTTGGCATCACAAGTTGCTTATTGTGACGTGATGGATGGTCCGAAGGCTTCACAATTGACAGTCTCGATCGGGGTAAGCAAATCGGGAGATCTCTTAAGCCGGAAAGGTATCCAAAAGTAAACAGCAATGATGATGATGCTGTTTAGTTTGTTTACCTAACGAATGGACAGTTTTTTTCCCGCGCTGCCATGCGAATGGTTCATTATCATAGCAAACTGTTGCAATTCTTCGCAGTCCATCACGACACGAGAGTTGTTGTCTTTAGCGGCTTGGTTGGTCAACGTTTTGATCACTGAAAAAAAACGAGCCTGCTCTAGAGACCCACTTCGAGTGGACCTACTTAGGGATGGTACTGTAAACCAACCACTTTTGAGAAGGGCACACAAAAGAACATGTTGAGTTATTTGCTTGCTTAGACAATAGGTTTGGAGTGAAAGTACTTTTATGTTGATCGCTGGACAAGTAGCTTGAACGAGAGAGAGAGAGAGAGAGATGGAAGTGGCGAAGTGATGCGTTTCGAGATGATAAATGATCTTTCGAAGTGTTAGGCATCACATGTTTTGATGTGAGTTGAATAGTTGAAAGGTCAGTGAGTGGATTACAAAAGACTTTGGAGAGCTCATGTAAGTTCAACACCAAATTTTGTAGTGGGCACGAAAACACAAAACAATGTTGAGATGGCATTATTCGTCCATCGCTTTCGTTCGTAATATGGGGATTGGTAATCTTGAGATTGTACGTAACTTACTAATGAAGCATTACATATTGAATGTGAAAATGGTCAATTTTCTCAAGCTGGGTAACAATATTTTTTACCAAATCTATCTTCTTGTCATTATAGTGTTGCGTAACATTTGAGCCAGAGGTCAGTTTTACTTATTTTCGTCGATGATGCGTTTCGAGAGGTATATAGGAGGTGGTACTAAAATATTCAAATTAGTTTGACACAACTATTGAACGTTTTAGACATTCAGTTTCCGCTTCAACTGTAAAATCAATTCGTTAATTCGATTGATATCCCGATCCACAGAGCAAAACAGGATACTTTTGAAATTATATCTGATCTTGATATTTATATCTCATCAGTATCTTGATATTTATATCTTATAAGTATGATTCCAAATCAGAAGCAATCACTCACTTTGTCAAACTAGGATTTAACGGGTCATTCCTGAATTGGCTTCACTCATATCTTACTGGTCGCGAAATGATAGTGAAAATAGGAGACTGTACAACCTTACCATTCGCCGTTACCTCTGGAGTTCCTCAAGGAAGTCATCTTGGATCGTTTATATTTTTACTTTATCTCAACGACCTAAATTTTTCGATCAAGTGGATCGTTCGCCGATGACTTCAAATTATTTCATGTCATCAAATCCACAGCTGACGCAGAGTTCCTACAAGAGCAGTTGAATAATTTGACTAACTGGTGTAATATCAACAGAATGGTTTTGAACGCCTCCAATTGCTCCGTCATCTCATTTAGTCGCAAACAGTCTATAGTCAGTTTCGACTATAATATTTCACAAATTGTTCTGGAACGTACATCGTCTGTGAAGGACCTTGGTGTCCTCCTGGACTCTAAGTTAAATTTCAAGGAACACATTGAGTTTACTATCTCCAAAGCCTCCAAGCTGCTAGGATTCATTTTTCGCGTTACTAAAGAATTCGATGATGTACGTTGCTTGAAAGCATTATATTGTGCCTTAGTTCGCTCTACGCTCGAATACGCCTCGGTTGTCTGGTCACCGTACTACCAAAACGATATCCAACGCATTGAAGCAATTCAACGGAAATTTGTTCGATTTGCTCTGCGTCAGCTTCCTTGGAGAAACCCTTGGAACCTCCCAAGTTACCATGTCAGATGCAAACTGATTGACCTCGATTTGTTATCTGTCCTTCGCGACGTCAGCAAGGCTACTTTTGTGGCTGATCTCCTCCAATCAAGAATAGACTGCTCCGAGCTCTCACAGCTTTTACAAATAGATACCCATCGCCGTAATCTTAGAAATTATTCTCTTCTTAGGACCCCCTGCGCTAGAACTAATTATGGGTATAACCTATAACGAGTCTTTTGACAGCATGTGCCGAATATTCAACCACTGTTCCAATTCATTCGACTTTAATCTATCACGAAACGTTATCAATAAATTGTTCCTAGGGTTACTATCTAATTAGTTTTAGTTAGTTTAGAAATGCTACATTTAAGTGAAATGTATCATTTGGATGATTGTAATCTGTTGATGCTAAAGATGAGGAGATTTTATGCCTGTTGGAGAGCAAGTTTGACAGAAACTAACTCCACCGGGCTTTTCCCTGCTCCAAATAAACAAATAAACAAATAATCTACTCGAAATAGAAATTGAAAACTGATAAAAGAAACTCATGTCGATTTATCTTAATCCTTGTTTTGCTATTTTGCCCTGACAAGTTTTTACGTAGTTGTAATGGTTAAACAATATTGATTTAGGGTTGTAGATAAATTTAAATGAACATAATTCTCTATTTGTGATATGGTGAAATTAGGATTTTTTGTGGGGGTTTGGATACCGCTTGGGTATCGGTTTTTTGCTAAGTGCACATAACTATTTTTAATTTCTACGTTTCGCCTTCGACTCATCAGTGCGTCAGCAGTTTATGTTGAACTGCTAACGCCACCTAACGATCCAACATAAAGCGCTGAGCAGACGTAAAGTTAATGCTATTTACATTTACACTTATTGCACCGAAGTTCCATGTCTATATCAATACTAACGTGCCGAAAGAAACGAAACTATGTGACGGCGAACAGGTCTTAGGAATGCATACCATTACCCCTCCCATTCAGAGATTTTTAACATCTACTTAGAAGGTCCACAAGGGTTTGCTAATTAAATATTTTTTCCACTCAACCTAAAACCCTGTGATCTTATTAGATGCACATTAATGAAGCGTCGCAGTTCACGCAAATTTACGGTGGAAGAACATTCAATATTGTGTCTTAAATTCCATGACATGAAATTAAATAAAAAAAATTAACCCTGATGGCGACCGCCATGACTTGATCAGAGAATCATACGTCAGTTAACCGATTGAGCCACAGAAGCACACATCTGCACAATACATACAGTCGTACCTGCTAGCAGAATGCAAGTTCCAGTTGAAATCATTAAAATTCATACTAATCTAACATTAAGTTATTACAAATGAAATTTTCCGTAACTTGACAATGAATTCCATCGGTCTTAATGGGTCTTAATGAATTACATCGTATTAGACTAAGGGATTAAGTTTCCTGTAAAACTTAATTTTTTGTGGTAATTGCAATTAAATTTTCTCATACATTCAAATGATTGGTTTGATTTTCCAGTATTACATTGAAAAATGTTTACTGATGAGCTGATGATATCTAAGTCATAGTCTTAAGCAAACTAAAAATATATTGAACAAATTCCACAATATTTGGATCCGATGCCACACACTTCGTAAAAACCATGTGATTTTACATCTTAATAGATTTATGGCTGCGGCACATAAACGGAGCGTCATAAAGACTGTCCCAGAAAATATGGACGCAACCAAGAACCGCTGCCATTTCACAATGGTTCAGAATCTGCCAATATTTATGGCTGCGTCCTGTTGTTTACACTCGTCTCTAACCACTTGTGTAATTGTTTATTCGTTTTCATTAGTTTGTTTCGAAATGCGTGGACTTTCAGCAGAACAACGTCGAAAAATTGTGTACAAATGGTGCACAGAACGCGGACTGTCACTGAGAAAGATAGCAAAAATGGAAGGAGTAAGTGAAAAAGCCGTGCGAAATGCAATCAGGAAGTTCGGTGAGGATAACACCTTTGAGGATAAAGCGAAAACGGGTCGAAAAAAAGGTCCTGCTAACCCTCAGTTGGATAAACGTATACTGAAGGCGTTCGAGCAAAAGAAGAAGGTTTCAGTTCGGGATTTGGCCAAAAAAGTGGGCACTTCGAAGTCAAATGTTCTTCGTGTTAAAGAACGTTTGAATCTTCGAACCTATAAGAAGCAGAAACAACCGAAACGTAGTCCGAAACAAGAAGCATCGATCAGGCCGAGGGTTCAAAAAGCTGTACAATACGATTCTTGCTGGAAATTTGAACTGCATAATCATGGACGACGAAACCTACGTGAAACTCGATTACAAATCCAAACAACTTTGACCAATTGAGGAATTTTGGGCATTAACGAAGGCACATGTTAGGAAACATGTCTCGGCAGCCGAAACCAATCAACAGTTCGAAAAAGATTGGAAAAAAGTGTCAAAACTTGTCGCCAAAAAGTCTGTACGGAATTTAATGAGGAACGTTCGCAAAAAGGTGCGCCAGCTAGTCTACAATGTTGAGAATAATATACAGTTATTGTAGTCTAATATTATCAGTATATCGAATAAAATTTGAATATCTAACACTTGTGAATTATTTACAGCTAAATCAAAGTGCGTCCATACTTTCTGGGACAGTCTTTATTCAGGAGCTTTGAGTCTAAGTTGGTGAAAATCGGTTCAGCCATTTCCGAGAAAAGTTAGTACAAAAACCGTTACATACACACACAGACATTTTGCGTACTCGACGAACTGTGTCGAGTGGTTAATTTCAAGCATAACTGAACTTGACATTTTCATCATATGGTTGAAAAACAGGAAAAAAATATCATCTTGAATTCTACCAAAAAAAACGATAGCCTTTTGATGCTATTTAACAACTTTCATATTGCCCTAAATGGTCTGTCACAACTACCTAATGGTTTGATTCATTTTTGGTTTCTGACAAACTGTTTTTGTGTTTTCGTTCAAATGCTTTTGTAAATCAATAAACCTATTTGACAAAAGTCATTTTCTGTCAAAGCCCATATGACTATTTGAATACAAGATGCAGAATATGTATCAAATGTTATTTACAACCTAAATTATTTGTACTTACACGCAATGATCATTATGTTAATGTTTATGAAGGGAATAAATGGGCATATTACCTGTAAATAAAAAGAGAAAGAAATTCGCATTAGAAAATAAACTAGTGCACATATTGGTTCAGTGATGCAAACTGTGAAACCGGCTTTCCTCGAAGGCCTCGCAAAGCCCGGCAATCTTGGCCTAGAAACGGAAAATTTATGACATCATGGATTACGTGCTGTATTTTCTTACTATTTCATAACCCCCTCCTGGGAAGACTTCCACCCGGTTTATCTTGTTGAACTGAGTAGAAAAAAAACGGTGCTTGGTACACATTTGGTTCACACGGTGAGGCGTAATAAAATCGGCAGAAGAAGGGACTTAAAGTTCAAATTGTTGCTGCTTCGAAAGAAAAGTGCAAGTGCGACTGAAAACTGTTTGTGTGCCTACCAAAGTACCTCGGAGTCACTGGTATGCAGAGCGTTGGAGTTGGGCCCAACAATTCAATGACTCCACGGAGTGCGTTTCGTTCCGTTTAAATGCCCCAGGGCGGTCCACGGAACTCTCTCACGTATATTATTATTGCTATTATTGTTTACCCACTAGATACACTTTTTTCCGAGGCGCTAAGGCACGAGTTTATTTTCCGATGTATCTGACGACGTCGTTGGATTACGTTTTGCTCTACTCGGCACGAAACATAAATTGTGGGAGCTTTGACTGCCCTTCGTCGCAACACCCTCGCCACGGACCCCTAGCGAGGCAGTGCGCGGTGCGTACCCAGCTGAGTTATCTCCGTACGATTTTCCATTCCCAGTTTTTTCTCCTCTGCAGCGAAAATGATAACAAAGATTGCGAGCGATGGTAACCAGCAGTGCCGTGGAGTTGGTTTTCATAACTTTATGCGCGGTGCCAAGATTATCATTATTAAAATGAATTGTTGTTAGCGTTACGAAAAGTGCATAATGTTTTCTACTCACGTAATTTGTGTTCTGTGCAGAACTGGACAGTAGCAAAGGGGGCACAATTTGAATGGGCGGATGAAAAACCACTGTATTCCGCAGAAAGTTATGAAAGCGGAAAGAATTATCTCATTGGGATCATTCTGTTGAATGCAGTTTGTTATATCAGATTTATTTAATGTATGCTGGCAGGAACGTAGGAGCGATTATGTTCGGCCCGGGTAGCAAAGATGTTTCTTAACTAGCGGAAAACGTTGACTCATGTTGATACGAAATGTTAGCAAATATTAATTTATACTGAGTTCACCGTTTAAGGATAACTATAAGTTTAAGGATAATGATAAGTAAAAGTTCCTACTGGAGATGGGCAAAACAGTTTTTATAGCTATACACTGAAATGTTCTTCTGATTTTAAAGTATTTATTGTGAGGAAAAATCGTGACATAATATATAACTTTATATTTATTTTTTTCACATTTTATTACGCTGTTTACACGTATTATAAAAACTAAATTAGAAACAAAAATTATCCCCTTTTTTAAGCGTATTGATTTTAGGACTTTTGCAGGGAACGTGGTTGAGAAAAATAAGTTTTGATACTTTGTTTGCTTCCAATCGATTTTTCCTTTCGCTGCGAACTTGATCCGCCTTTGAAAATATTCGCTCGCAAAAAACGGATGTCGAAGTGATGCATAATATTTCCTATATTACGTTGTAAAAATTCGGGTAGAATTTCGCGTTTCTCCCACCGGATTTTTTCATTTGTTTATTTGGAGCAGGGAAAAGCCCGGTGGAGTTAGTTTCTGTCAAACTTACTCTCCAACAGGCATAAAATCTCCTCATCTTTTGCATCAACAGATTACAATCATCCAAATGATACGTTTCACTTAAACATATACATATGATCAAAGATTAACGGATCGTTGGTCCTTGGCAAGATGGGTTCAGCTATGTACTCTAATACAAGTAGAAACCGGATCTTGCTTGTATTGTTTTTCGATCTCAGATTCGTCGAATTCTTTCCAAAATGATTTAATGTGCATCGGTTCCAAAATATAAGCATTTGCCGAGCTATCTCTGTGAGTTTTGCTCTCTTGTTGCATGCATATATAGTCATCATACTCAAAGCTTCGATTCTTAAATCCACCCACTCAAAGCTTTGATTGTCAATCCACCCTTCATTGCGTGACTAGTAGTACGATCCTGCTGACACTATGAATCTTTCCAGGTCGGGGCTCGGAAATACAACAACTGGCTTGTAAGACCATCGCCCTATGCATTGAACCACCAACCCAGGCGTAACTCTTCAAGTTACACTGGACCCTTAAATTACGCGCAAGGTCAGGGTGTGTAAATTAAATAAAACATCGCGTTATTTCAGATTTTTCGCATTAAAAAAGGTTTTTTCAATTCTATTGAATTTTAGTTTAAATAACTCAAACAATCTAACTACGTTCATACGCAAAAGCATCTAGGACCAGCCGAGTATATTCTGAGACTACGGGAATCCGTAAGAGATATTCCAAGATCCAAGAACTACTTGGAATATTGTCCTTAGAGACTACATTGTGTCACATCTAGAAATACTACAGCTAAAATCTATTTATTGTTTACTGTTTATACTTTTAGAGCTACACATTGCTTACTTGTTTATTTATAACTGTTCCAGATATGTTATCAGTTATGTGAAAACAGGTCTTAAGATCTTCACGAGCAATCAACAGTTTAAAAATAACTTTTCAATTCTGTTCATAGTCATTGAGCTACATACTGCTTATTTGTCAATTTTGATCTGATCCAGGAACGTTCCCAGTAATCCAAAAACTTCCGTGAAAATAAATTTAAAGTTCTAAACAAACAATCCGCAGCTTATGTATAATTTTCCAATGCTGTTCATAGTCATGGAACTACATATTGTTTGTCTATTCTGATCTGTTTCATGAATATTTTCAGTCATCCCAAGGACTTCAGTGAACCGCGAGTATGGAGCGTGAAGATTAAGCTTTTAATGCACTATGTTATTCTGGTAGTTACGATCTGAATTGCAAGTAGTTATTGTAGTGTTGTAGATTCTAGATTCTGAACTCCAGGTAGTTTTTCGATGACCCAGAATGTTCACAATAAGCAAATGATTTGCATGTGGTATCACGAACATGAACCGAGTACAAGGATCTTGATAGTTCACTTTGCTACGTTGGTGGATCTTAAGGCCTCCAAGTAGTTTCTGGATGAACAAGCACTACTTCATAACTTATCACAATGATCCAATTAATTGAATCTGATACCAGGAGTATGGACCACAAAAAAGAAACTCACTAATGTTATCGATTTCGTTGGTAGACCTCAAGGCCTATATTCAAAGGAGGTTTTGGATGGATTTCCACTACCACAGTATGCCAATTTGCTGAATATATACTACGAGAAAATACCGTTAAAAAGTTAAAAAGTCAAAAGTTATGCAAAGGGCATCATTGACGAGTTCATATACTGAATTATTTTTACCAGAGAATTCTTGGATGGCCCCGATCTTAACTAGATTCTATGAAACCAAACAAATCCATAATGTACATTTCATAAAATTGAATTCACTGAAGTATGTTGGATTGTTTTGTACACGTATAAATAAAATTTTCTTCATCATGCAAAATCATTTTCTACGCGATTAAGTGTGTTTTTATAAGTCCGATTACCTCTGGGGGTGATTTTTTGCATTTGAATCAATTTTTGTGTATATGCCGATTCAGTATACGAGTTAGTACAATAGAGACACCCGTAACCCGACCCGAACCCAAACCTGAGGGTTATTGGTCGGGTTCGGATACAGAAAAAGATATGTTTGTCGGGTTTGGATCGGTTACTGATGTTGATTTTTTTTCATTTTCAACGGGTACGGGTCGGGTTCGGGTTAACAATATTTGTCGGGTTCCTGTTTTTTCAGGTTTCGGGACGTTTTTCGGGTTCAGACCGGGTACGGGTAAAGATTTTCATTTTTTATCGGGCACGGCTCGGGTTCCAGTTTGAAAGAAAACGTAATCTTTGGTTCGGGTACGGGTAGAAGTTTTTTTTATTTTCGATCGGGTACGGGTCGGGTTCGAGTTTGAAACTATTCTCACCTGCCTCTCTATAGTAAAACGCTTTTTCGTGCAGACACAACTTCAACTCAGCTGAGGATTTCACTGTAATTTCATGACAAACTTTTAGGATCACAACTGATCTTTCGATGAATAGGGTAACAGAGGTATTTTGGCCACTTCATATAATTTGGCCCACTCAACAAACTTTATCGATTTCATCGGATTTTATCGATGTTGAGTAACTCATGTTACATAAATTTGAAGCTAATCACATCAAATTACCTATTGCGGAAGGGGTTTTCTAAGATATTACAACATTTGGTGGATATTTTTACAAAGTGGGCCAAAATAAAATCAATCCTGAAGTGGGCCAAAATACCTCTGTTACCCTATTCAATCTTCATCGTTTAAAGTCAACTTACACGGAAAGACCGAAATCAGCTTTTTGGCGAAAAAATTAGTTGATTTTCTGATTTTAGTTAGTTATTTTTTGAGATAACTAAAAAAAGCTTACTTTTTGCTAATTTAGATTTTTTAATTCTAATTCCCTTAATAATAATAAAATATTTGTTGAAATGGCTATTGTTTTAGTTGAATTCACCAATTAAACGTGCTGTCATTTCTTAACTACGGTACACTTCATATCCATTCAACTAATTTTTTAGTTGAATTAGAGAAATAAAACGATGTTTTCAACCAACATAAATGGTTGAATTGGCCTCTGCAATTTGCAGCTATATGGCGCTCTGTCACCGAAAAAACGTTAACACCGTAATGACTACTAGCCACTAGATGGCACACTACTACCGAAAAAATTTAAGTCGCGGTTGTCTTTTCTATATTGGCAGGTATAAATATGATGTTTTATTGGAGAAAAAGATATAAGCGAAACATAAACTTCTTTTTGAAAATTTTTCTTCTAAATCGTTGTTTTTTTCATTCGACTTCGCGAAGTCGACTCACTCACTGAAAACTTCGAGCACTCGGAAATCAAAAACCGAATACAAGTAGTACACCGGACGGCGTCACCCGGCAGGTTGGAAGATACAAAAAACATCATTTGACATATACAATTAGAGTGCAACATTCGAAACTCACTTCACTGTTCCGCGTAAAAACATTATTACGCACAATCGCTTTAAATGCGCACAAATTCTGAATAAATACACTTTCCATTAAGAGTTTACGTCAGTTTTACATATCGGTTTAGAAATTTATATATGGATATATCGTAACACATGCGAAAAACATCTAAACAGTTTGCAAGCAGTTTTAACAAGACGGTCCTTTTAAGCTTTTAAATGGATTGTTTTGATTTGACACTTCTCATGTGTTTTTGGATAATAAACTCGTTAATAAACCCAATTTCATTTTTGTTTTCTTTGTGCTGTCCTTTAGTAATGATGGTGATAGATAAATAGAAACAAATTTTCTGATTTTAATAATAAAATTAGTTGTCAATGAGAATTTCGTGTTGGATTGAAATATTGCTGGTTTGTGTCCAGAATATTCGTCAACTAAACACATTCTCTAAAAAAAAGACTCTTTTCAGCGAAGCAAATTCTCAATTTTAACTAATTTTATAGTTATTTTGGAAATTTTGTTGTTAAAATCAACTAATTCAAAATAGTAATATGAATTAGGCGCAGAGCTAATCTCGGTCGTTCCGTGTAGTATTTAGAATAGCAAACCTAAATTTGTTTATCTGCACAAACTTGTGCAGTTTGACTGTATCATAGTGTAATCGGTTCGCAGTTGTCTGCAAGCAGTCAAAATCGGCTTGACTGTCCATCTGTATGCAGTCAAAGTGTGCAGATTATCTGTGACAATGTAATCACAGTGTGATCATAGTTGACAGACAAACAGTTGATGACTGTGCAGACAAATTTGACTGTTTCTGAAACTGTTGTGCAGAAGTTGTCTGCCACAGATTCTATGACAACCAAAAACTTGTTTATTTCATCCAAACACAAAGCAAAACGTTCCAGCACCAGTGTGAGAAGTGAGTACACGTGGTTTTCCCCAAGAGGGTTGGTTTCGTGATCAATTTTTTTTTCTAATGTGTAAAAACCAGATAGTAATAAAAAACCCGTTTTAATCCACCTAGTGGTGTATTGAGGGCTTTCTCGTATTACTCATATTCTCACATTCCGGTATATGTGGCATTCTTCGAAAAAATTTTTATTGCTTCTTGAAAGAAAACAAAAAAAATCAATTAGCACAACCAACAACCAACAAAATGAAACAGTTTTGCTATTGCAGGTACTTCTGCAACCGGTGTAAATGAAGTCGGTTCGAATGACCATCTGTTAACATGACTTACAAACTGTATTGATTTTAGTCAATTTTATAAGATTTTATATGATTCGGCCATCGTACTTTAAACGACGGTTTAAATTTTAAATACTTATAATTTTAGAAATGGTAAAAATGAAATTTTAAACACTTGCATCCGCGCAAAGTTCAGAAGCTCAGGAGTTTTGGCCTTTTATTTGAACCTAAATTTGTGAATATCGGTCAAGCGACCTCTACGAAAAGTGAGTGAGTTCCATTTTTGAGTATATGACCACTATTTCAGGAACAGGAAGCCGGGAATCAGGATAGCCCAAGGCTCTTTGAATATGATGCTGCGGCTCTTCAGTTCTATGCACATATATTGTTTATTTTACAAAAAAGTACTTAAAATCGATCGAAATCGATTAACGAGTATTAGACACCACTTCTATCCCTCAAACACGTTTACTAACTTCTCACCGAACCGCGTTGTCAATGTCGTCATTTCCGGTCGAAATAATGAAGCTTATCGCATATTTCGTAGAATTACTACTGAATTTTCCGAGCTCCTCCTTCACCATAAAGTGCAATGGATCTCCAGAAGCATAGTACTGGAACATTTTGCTTTGTACTTGGATGAAATAATTATGAAAAATTAAATAATGAATTAATGAAAAAAAGTATTAACTACTCCAAATAAAAAAATGCTGGACGGTAACAGAAAATGTACTTATTTGAAGTTTTTTTCAAGGTTTCGTAAATATTTACCGAATTTCCAATAGCTTATCGTTCGTTTATTAGTTCGATAATTAAATTGATTATAAAGCGTTTGGTAATAATATTGAGGATCTGTCCAAATCAGAACTCTGCCCCAAAGCGAATTCATACCGTTATACCATATTTGAAACAGCCTAAACTGGAGACAACCTTCCCAAAATTTCAACTCTTTAATTGTCATATTTACGGAGGTAGGATGATTCTATGGATTTCCATTGCATTTGATTTTTGAATCCACAACATTATTTACAATTTATTGAAAATGTATTTGTTGCGTGAAAAATACTTAACAATTGCGAAACATATTTTTTCACGCTTTCGATTTTGGTGCCACTCTGGATTTTTAGTAATAGCAGATATACACAAACGTGTAGATAATGAACATATGAAGTGAAAGAATCTCAAGAAAGATGGTCACTATTTGGACAATTTTTTTTCTCATTCAAAATAAACTTTTCATTCAGCAAAAACACGCTCACCTTATACTTGGTTAATAAACAATTTTTAGATACATCGAAGAGCTGTGGAAAAGTTCAGTATTTGAGATTTTCTAAAATAATAACCTCGGAAATTTTTTTTTAAGTTTGAGCGATTTCTATACCTATTTTTGATATTTATATAAAAGGGAAAAAACCGAAGTACATTTATATTCCTTCTTTAATTGCTCCAAACACAACACATCAAGTAGCAACGCAACGAGACCAGTTTGTGAGACCAGATCGATATTTTACCATAATAAAATATTCCGTGAAAAGTTCTCTGCCCCACAAACTTTCTTCCAATGTAATCGCTGTGTGCAGAAAAACTGTAATAAACAGCCCACTCCCTATATTTACGTCTGTAACCAGTTTGATTTGTCTGATCAATGTAATCACAATACAGACATGCTCAAAAAGTCTGTCACAGTCAAATATAACAATTGTCAAAATATTGACTGTCGGCAGTCAAACTTGACTGTTGCAGTCATTTAACTGTGAATAGTGTGATCACATTGCCAGACCAAATTTAAACTGCCGAAAACTTACTTGTCTGTGGTAGAAAAACTGTGACAGATAAACTGGCAAGTCTGATCGTAGCTTTAGTGTTTACTACGCATCGCACCTTCGGAATTGAAAAGAACTTATTCTCAAGCTTTTTTTTTTGTAGTGAAAGTGTTTATGGGTTCTAATTGTACGTATTATCGTTCTTTTGAAAACTAAATGCATTACACAGAAGGCATGAGCCATTTAGAATAATTTGCTTATCGTACAACGCGTTTTCTAAGTGTTTTAATTTGTCATCCAATGCTTTTAATTAAGTATGACTGGACCCTTCTCGTAACCTCAGGCTGTGTTCTAGATTTCCGTTTTTATTGTGAAATAACAGTTACATTCTCACAGTTACGTTCACCTTGCGTATATTTGGGGGTTAAAAATAATCTTTTTTCCCCTTCAAATTATCAAAAGTTACATTTTATCCAAAACAAAACAAACAAATAATCAAATCTACGGATTTTGGAATTATTGCGGAAAATTTTCCGCGCGGTTTTTTTATGCACGATTTCCGCAATTAACACAGTTTTCTTTTACACGGATTTTTTTAACACGGTACGTAACCCCCGTGTAAAAAGAGACCTTAGTGTATGTTAAAGGCTTTCTGCTAGGGATGGTTTACGATGGGCACAGCATTCTCATGATTTCTTGAACTCTTCGTCTTTTAACCAGAGATTAAGTATGATATTCTTTACAAACTATCTTCATTAGTTGCATATTAATAAGTCATTTTTTATTCTGCACGAAGAGCGGTTTGACTACATTTAAATAGATAGTTATTACTTAGATGTTTATCATCAAAGCATTGACTATGCTTAGATTCGGATAAATGTTGTAATGCTGGCGTGTAGTATTGAATCATCACACTGCCATACGATAAGAACGCGTCGAATTATTTCTATTGCATACATACGTAAACTCAACTGCCAACTTTTAAAGGCCTAAATCGTGCATTAACGGAACGGACGTTTGATTGTCGGTAAAATATGTTTGAATTGAAAACATTGCATGAATTTCATTTCCAATCTACGAGAATAAATTATATTGAAGAAAACAATAATGAATCGTAAGGAAAAATAATCGAAGTACGGACAATCGAACATAATCGAGAATTGATACAATCGAGGTTCATTCAAATCTTGGAAATATACATTAGCTGGAGACCATTGTGTGATCTTGCGCCTTTGTTGTCGAATTCCATGCTGAACAGCTCTTTCCATCCAAGACGGACATTGCTCAATTTGTTTTCCAATCCGTTGAACACGTGATCATTTCAATTCGGTAACTATGTTAATCTCAGTCGTCCGTCCGTCGAAACCGCCACAAATCAATGAATTTTTCGTGCATTAATCAATCGTTCGGCGGGCGCCGCTAAGTGGTACACGATTAGCACTTCCGCTTTTCATCTTCGCACCGCATGAAAACACTCGGTGATTGATGGTGGGCCTCCAGCGGTTGCGTGGTCGATCCAATTTGTAGCCATGCGTAGAGGTCGCATGAAGTGCGAACGTAAAATAGCTGTCGGCCCCCAAAACCAGAAATAATGGTTTGATTAGACATCACACTGTTGCATACGAATGCGTCGACCTCCCAGCGTTTTAGAAGTCACAGGAATTCGGTGTGAACCTTCACCTATAGGCGAATTAAAATATACCTATCTACTAGAAGGATCCCAGTTAGAGCTTGGTGTGAAGTGTTCACTTTCACTGACAGTTGCGGTATGTTATTGAATGACACCAGCTTTCATATGCTTATGATAAATTAATCGTTTGTCAATTTAATTATACTATTATGGAAATATGAACCTTGTGAGTAATCTAATTGTGTAATCTGCATCAACATTTGAACTTACATAATTTTTTTTCGCTACCTCTCGAAAATGTGTCGGGATTCGCACCGCCGTACTCGATAATCATCTCAGTAAAAGATAAAATTGCTTAGTCTCAGTATTCTCAGATTTGACAAATGTCAGTTATTTCCGAAATCGATAGCAAAAAGTTTTCTGTCTGTTTGGCATAACCTTAGACTTCAACAATTAAAAGTAAACAAAGAAATGGTTTTTTGCCTTTCTCTACAGAAAAATATTAGAATTTCTGGGAAAACTGACTTTCGAACGGAGCCTCGGAGACCCATAGTGTTATATACCATTCGATTCAGCTCGACGAGATCGGAAAATGCCTGTGAAATGGCTGAACCGATTTCAACGAGATCAAACTCGTTTGAAAGCTAATATTGGGCCACTGATCAAGTACGAAGATCAAATGGCTGTCACTTTCGGTTCTGGAGATGTAATGATGAAAGTGACGTAACCGAGAAAACGCGCTCAATACCGCATAATTAAAAATGTAAACACTTTTTTTCAATTACAAAGTATTGTATACAGATGATATGATTTGTTACTTTAATATAGTATATGGTTATTGAAAAATATGCTGAAGTAAAAAAAAAGTTCAGGTGTTTAAAATAATTTTAAAGAACTTCTACTGAGCCATCTGACATTAATTCACTACGGCTACTATCATTGTAGTACAGTTTTACACGGTTTTATTTTATAACGCTCCAACTGCCTAATGTAATAAATGAGCTAATTAGAAGTATTATAACATAAGGAACATAGAATCTTCAGCTTTTGTTACTGTAAAATATAGCAGCAGTACATTGTGATCTGAATGTCAATTTTTTCATAACAGTCTTTCTATGGACATTATGACCCACTCTCGATTAAACAGTGTCCTGTATTTTAAAATATACTTTTATAGATTTATAATAATTCTTAAGGCAAAATGTAACTTTGGGCAGATCGAAAATGTTTGCTTCCAATTGCAATTTATTGATTATGCAATTAATTTCTGATGCAAATAATATTTCCTTTTTCTGCTTTTCTTCTATATCGATATTTCAAGGGGAATATTGCATCATTGTTTCTGGGCATAATTGTATTTCTTTGCAATACATCTGAGGAACATATTTTTCAATGATTTCGGTAGAAGTGATGAGAATTGATTAAAACGAACACATTTTTTAAAACGACCACATTCTCAGTTTTTTCGTTTGCCGTAAGGGGCTGTCCATAAAAGACGTCACGCCGCAAGGAGGAGGTGGGTGTTTCATAAAACGTGACCTTTTGTGACAGGGAAAAGGGGTGGGGGGAGGTTTCAATGAGCGCATTTTTGAAATACCTAATTATATTATTGCTTTGCCCTATTTACTGAAAAAATCTCCACAGTAAACGTTTACATTCTATAGAAAAACGTGTATTTGTTGATGTAAACGCTTCTTCTTGTAAATTCGGAAATGAATGATGCAGGAAATCATTTCTGTTGTGATCAGCAAAAGTGCACGGAGGAGCGAGTAAATTAGCGAAATTAATAAATTTTGCCTAATATGAGTAAAAAAGAAAAAGATGCCTTCAAACGGTTTAACTTAAGTTATACACTGACAATTTTTCCAGTAATTTGATTTTCTAGCATTGATAATAGTATATCATAAGAATTTCTCTTATCTGATTCTGATGCAGTTTATTCAATTGTACTCCATTTGAAAAAGGGCGGGAGTTCAACGTTTTCAGACGTAGATCATGTCATGTCTTATCTTGATCATATATGATTTTCCTCCACCAACAATAAAGCTTTTCGAATCATCCAATGATTGAACTAACATAAATCAAGAATCATTTCAGCTCAAAATCACTACCCATTGTGTGACGGAAGATCAGTACCGATATTGATCGATGTGATTTAAAATTCACTAAACAACTGATCATGAAAAGATTCTCCGGCAGTGATCTTGTTTTGATGAGGTTTTGGTCTTTATTTTCTCATAAATCAATTAATTACAATTGAAAACCAACATTTTTGACCCTCCCAACGTTACATTTTTTAATAATCGTTATAAACTATAAACTTTAAAACAATATTTTAACTTGAAGCATACTGTTGAATCTAAGGTGGAGCATAATGTCCGTAGAGTGACTGTTATGAAAAAATTCGTATATCAAAGAAATGACTTTGTTTCTCTGGATTTTTATACTGTAAATAGGGACATTAGCACTGCTAAACGTTATTACGTTTTCCTTTTCGTTGTTTGCTACTTTGGGGAGGTTTTACAGCTACAAAATGGCGGATTTTTGCGTGAAAATAGTAGTCTTCACTTTGATCAACTATCAAAAATTCAAAAAGACAAAAAAATAAATCGAAAAGAAACGTTGGAGTCTAGAAAAACTTCTACTCTATCTACGCTGCTTTGATTTGTTCACTTCTGATTAGCCTGTGCTGAGATACAGTGGACACCGCAAATCATGATTTTTAGGAAGCGTTCTCTCTCTTTTTACCGACTTATTTCTCAATCATGCAAATCATTTGAATTTATTTTGTTGCACGATAATTCTGAAAAAAATCTCTAAAATGATGATTTTTCTCATCATTTAGACAGACATTTAGAGACATTTAGAGTTGGCATCACTGGGAGTGCAATGCGGTGTCTCGAAAAAGTATAATTTCAATGTGTTGTTTGATACGTATAGTTGAAAATTTGGTTGAAATAGTAATATTGAGTGGTAGTGCAGGTGTGAAAAGTGTGTTTTTAGTAGTGAGAGTGCTATTTAATGAATAATATTGATCCGCGAAACTAAAGATGCTCAAGCGGCGAAAACTGAGAATTTACCGCCCCAAAATTTAACGATGTTAATCTGTTAACCGTTCGAAGCGCCGTCTGCATGTCATTGTCGGTGTTGTCAGATTTCTACGGAATGTGTGAAAGTTTACAAGTCGATCGTGTCATTCGGACTGAAGGTCTAGGGTTGGTTTGCAGCGGATCCATTCGCGAGTGTTTTTATTTTATTCATTCAGTGGTCGTGTTTCATCTCGCGTTGCTGACAGCAGAGCGAGTGGGAGAAAAAGGATACTGGTGAGATCGTTCCTTGGAGATATTTTATATTTTTCCTACTTATTATATTTCTCCTGAGTATCGAAAATCAGGTTTTTTGAGATCATATTGTTTACCAAAACATATCCGGATCTTTTTCTCTCCCTACTAACAATTCTCCTATTTCGTGATGCTCGTGGAGATGCAGTGGTACCCGCGGTTTCTAGAAACAACGAGTATCGGACTAACATTCCTTCCTTTCCTACAGTAGCACAGCCTTTGGTCGTAGCCAGCGTCGTTATTGATCATTTAATACAAAGTTAGGAGTGAATGGGTATGTACAGTGAAAATGATTTGATTCTCCCAAGCTTCATTTTCTTGGTTCATTGTACATTTCCACTCATTCGGTCAATCACGAAGTGCAACTACGGGCGATCTACTTAAGCTCAGCTCCGCTCTTAATTCTAGAGAAATAATTTGTTCGACAAGGTGTTAGATTTAGTAAAAAGACGTAAAATTGTAGACAATTTTAAAGCTCTATGACAATTTTTGAAATAGTTATGGATAGTTTTATACAAAAAATTGTCATATTTCGTACCTATTTTTTCAGAAGGTTGCAAAAAAGTTGCAGATTAAACTGCTTTAGTTTAAAAGTACTTTTTATTTACATGAAACCCTTGAAGAAATGGTTTGTATCCGATAGTATCCTGAAATTCTATGAGCGAATGTATATCTGATGTATATGAGATTTAAGAACTTTTCGTATTTAAATATTTTCTTAAACATAAATGAAATGAACATAATGTATCATATATAAGTTCAACAAACTCTTATTCATCTTCTGAATCCTTCAAACTAAAAATATATGATGAATGCTTACACTTATCATTGTAACTAATAAACCTGGCGTTTTCGATAGTTTCCAGTTATTTACTACGGAGTCAGTAGACAAAAGAAGTCGCATGATTGTATCTCTGTTGGTTGAAGGTTTTTGCGATTTTCTTGTATGATAATAAAATTCTAAGTTCTTGTTATAAGACTCTTGTATTCTTCGAGAAAATTGGTATCAGAAATGATTCAATCTTGTATGATAATTTTATTTGTACAAAATCTTACACTTTGTTGAACAAATTATTTCTCTAGAACTAAGTTGGAACGAAAAAACAGTTTTTTTAAAACCTTTTAGTTATATTACCGAATAATGAGTTAACGGTTATAGTTAGCGAAATATTTCCTTCAGCAAGTTACAGCAGAAATTCCAATTGCTACAATACTGTCGAAGACGAAAATTCTCTATCTGCCTCCAGTAAAAAGTTAGTTTTTCTATTTGTTTTTACACGCGTGCTGGAACATGGTCGTTCATTCACATAAGACCGCGTCAATAACTCCTACAACTTTGCAGAAGGCACCAGCAAGGAAATGATTATGGTAATGCCGCCAAATATTTAAAGGCATGAAAATGCAGTTTTGGACCACTGTGCTCTGGTGAATCCAAAAACCGCTTTCAATTCTTAATTCTACATCGTGATGTGAGATTTTTCGATTATTAGGGTTGTATTTTTCGAATTATTCGATTAGTTAAATAATCGATTTGGTTTATATTTCGATTATAGAGGTTTCAACGTTAAGGTCATGTGCCTCTTGGGTCAGAAAAACTTCCTGATCCTATTTGCGAAGTTGGGAATTTAACCAAAATAGGCTGCGTGGAAGGCGATGGTCTAACCCATCACGCTATGCTCTTCCACAATCGAATATTAGTTTCAAATTAGTCAATTATATTTCAGTCGATTGTTTGAGTTATTAATTGAT
This sequence comes from Malaya genurostris, assembly GCF_030247185.1. NCBI lineage: Eukaryota > Metazoa > Arthropoda > Insecta > Diptera > Culicidae > Malaya > Malaya genurostris. The sequence continues at coordinate 217,426,479 of NC_080571.1, read as the reverse complement.
TACTCGATTATTCGAACGACATTCCGACATCCTTAGTTTCACTACGAGGCTTGCTGTGAAGCTGGAAATTGATAGGATGCTTTTCACGGAAAGAGGTCGGAATGGTCGATTTAGTGAATTTTAATGATTTCGCGACCTGATCACGGCTTCCATTAAATATAATTTCTTTGAAACAGAACAAGATCTACAAGAAAAATCATTTCAAAACAAACTACTGTCAAAATATTCCAGATCCGATAGTTGAATATGAAAATGACTCGAACTTTAGCAATTTCTGTTGAGTTGAGATCAATCTCGGAAATCTATTCAGTTAAGTTACAAACATGTCTTCATCAAAGGTAAGTAAGAGAGCTAAGTACAAACATATCTCTATTAGGAATGATGAATGCACTCAGTATTTTCTTCTAGGATAATCTTCAGATATTGTTTTGTAAGCATGGTGACCGAAGACATCTGAAAGTAATGAATTCATAGACTATCGATAGATAGTATTGTGGAAACAAATGATCGCAAAGACAGCCATGACATTCACATCTATCGACCTCCAGGGGGTCGAAAACCCGCGACCGTCGAGCAATTGGCACTAAGCCAACACGAACTTCGTCACCACGGAGTCACCCTTTGGCGGACGCAGATTCCCCTTAAGAAAAAAAAATAAACATTCCCGTACCTCAGTCGGTGTTGAACAGTCGTTCGCACCGCACGCGTATAGCTCTTGGCTCCTGGAATTTTTTTCTGGCTACCTAGAGTTTCATTGATTCAAGACTTCAGTCTTTTTCAAGGCTACCTGAATCACTAACTAAGTGACTAAGTGATACAAAGAGTGATATTAGAGTGACTAAGTGATACAAAGAGTGATATTAGAGTGACTAAGAAATTAATCAGCCTTTTTTAAGGCTAGCTAGGAGTCTAATCGAAGACTAATTTAGCCTAGTTAATTTAATTTAAAATTTCATTAATTTCAAAAATGCCTGCGTCCAACCGGAAAGGCAACAAGCCTAAGGCTAAAAATAATTCAATACGGAATAAATCACAATCCGTTATTCAACATTTTTCTAATAACATTCACGATCTTATAGAATCTGAATGTAAAAATAAAAGACAACGGACGGATTTCCCTTCCGTTGATCCTATGCCGTCTAACAATATTTACGAGATTCTTCCTGAATCCGATTGTAGCGACATAGAAGAAAATTCTTCAAAAATTCCCAAAATGGACGCTTGTCGTTCTGGGAAGAAACATCAATCTATGCCACCAGTGACGGTGATGATTTCCGACTTCAAAGCATTCCGTACTGAGCTTTCTACTTTTCTCCCGGAAGTAAAAGTCTCATTTCAAATCGGACGAAGAGGAGAATGTCGAGTCTTGGTGGATGGATTGGAAGATTACGAACGTCTTATTCGATATTTGTCCGAAAAACTTCATAAATTTTATTCATATGATATAAAATCAGACAGACCCTTCAAGGCTGTCTTGAAAGGATTATCAAATGATCAAAGTATTGATGAAATTAAAAATGAACTAAAAGAATTGCTTGGTTTTGCCCCTTCCCAAGTAATACTGATGGCGCTCACCACACGATTATGATGAGGCTCATCTGTACCCTACGTTGTGTTTAAATTGTACGGAAATATGAAGTCCGGGACGGCTTCCAACTTAAGCCTGGGACGGCTTTCGTACAGATTGGGACACTGCGTACACTTCGAATACATTAAGCCATGGCACGGCTTTCGCACGGATGGGGACACCGCGGAATAGTTCGGATGTGTTGTTATAAACTGGTACGCGTTTATTCTTGATTAACTGACTAATATATTTTACCGAACTAGGACAACACTTGGACGACATCGAATTACGACTAGGACAATCACGACGAATATAACGTAAACTTAATGTTCTATCGAAGTACTTTAGTACTGTAGTACCGTAATACCACAGTACCGTGTCTGATCTGATCTGCACTGCCCTTATATAGCCTGCGTACATTATTATATGAACCAAGTTTGTCTCTGCCGGAAAGCATATTACGTGGAATATGCCGGAAAGCCTATATCGCAGACGAATGTAATCGCAAACTCTCTCAACTACTAATAAAACTGCTCGAATAATAACGTTGATCGATTTCTACTTCATGTACAGTGAAGCTCACTTAACTTGTCTTCTGACATGCAATTGTGCATCAACATACCGCCCGCCTTGAAAGACTACGCTTTCAACAAACTTTATCTGATATCAATGAACTGACCTATCTTAGCATGACACAATTGAGACTCATTACTGCTGTGTGTGCGATTTCTGAACTGCCTACTGTTATCACTTTTCAAAATTACTGTACGAGTTCTATTTGCCTAACTAGCCTGTTCATTACAAGTTCTCTGTATTTGCTATTCACAATAATTTTAGTATGTTGCTTGCTGGTACTCGATGATCCTTTGGCGAACCATGGGCGTCGAGGACGGGAGACTTGAATTCGACTCCGTCAACTGCTATGCAGCCGGCGTCGATAAGACAAGACCCGAGCGACTCCGCTGGTTCCACCACTGCGATGAGCCGCGATGATTGCTAAGACCGTAGCAATGTTGTTTACTGGTATAAACTTCCTCGAACAGTGTGTTGTTCCATGGAAACAGACTGTTGCTGCAGGACAGGTGAGCTGATGATCTCGTTGACAATTGATATAGCGATCCGCTTTGATTGATGAAGTCCATTAGGTGAATTCTCTCCGTTAACCTACTCCGTAGTCCTGCTTCACCCTTGGTGGTGATGACTTATGATCTGCGGTAACGTTGCCTGTATGGGAAGATGGATCAGTTTCTGCTGCTTTCAATTTAGATTGTGTACTTAACTTGGAATAGTGTTGGGATGGTAGTTCTGATCACCTCGATCAAAAACTGAACCATCCCTGCTTGCTTCGTTGCTGGAACCTCGAAACCACTTCTGGCATGTGGTTGTCAACCGCTGATTTTGTTGGCATTGTACCTCATACTGATGGGAGAGTGCATCGGTGGCATCGATGACGATGTTGTAGACTGAACTGCTTCTCTGACGTGATGGTGATTATATGCTGCATTTCATGTTGGTGACGACAAGCTGTGTGATGTTGACTGGTGCTTTGATACGACAACGAAAACGTTTCTGGAACCGATCGATTCCTCCGAGCTTTAGCAAAGACCTTGTGGTGATTCTTCCTCCTGAGTAAGGACCGGATACATAATCGGCGGAGAAGTGGACGCTGACAGCAAATTTTACTCGAACTGCTGGTATCTCAATTCAGCGTTGGTGCACCGCGTAAACAATAGGTTACGATGACATAGCAAAGCCTATTGCTCCGTGTTGAACTTGACTTTATGAATAGGACCAGTGCACAGGAGAATGACGTGGATAATTAACAAGGCTCAGTTTGTAAAGAATTCAGTTAGTACAGAAGAGTGGAACAAGTGATTTTATGTATTTCAGTGTCAAATTGTTGAAAATAAAGAAAACAAAGGAAATAACGACTTCATGTCGTCCAAATGATAACGCTGATCAAATAACTGAACTGCTGCAACCGACGTGACTTATTTTCGACGTATAATTCCTTGGTGCAGCTTGGTGTGATGTGCCCCGGCACATTCCAAACATCTTGGTACCTTAGTGCACTCGATGGAAGAGTGCCTGGCATCAAAGCAATTTGGGCACAGCTTTGCCCTCTCCACGTACTTCAAACGGTCTGTTGATAACAACTCACGAAACTGCGGGCAATGGTACAAAAAATGCCTTTCTGCACATAGATGACATACCGGCTGATGAATCCTTTTTTGCTGTGCTTGATCCACTTTTAAATCTGGTGTACCTTCTACCTGTTTCATTGAGAACTGCTTTTCTGATAACTGTTGTTTTGCAGCTGACTCCTGTTTTACTGTTGACGGCTGTTTTACTGTTGACTGCTGTTTTACTGTTGACTGCTGTTTTACTGTTGACGGTTGTTCTGCTGTCTGTTGCTCTGCTGTCTGCTGCTCTGCTGTTGAATGCTGGTTTGTTGACGGTTGTTTTGCTATTGCCCGACTGCGACGTAGGCATAACAAAATCCATGCCCTGGCCTCTTCGATGGGCGCAAGCCGTTCTGTTTGCTTCCATGGGATTGGCTTTTCTGCTGATAAATGCACACCTAGCTGCTGACGTTGCTCCGTTAGATGATCATATGTGGCTTGTAAGAATGATACTTCTCTATCGTCCAAAAGGCCATCGGAACCCAGTGACAGGATATACTCCGCTAACCTTACGACCATGTTGAGGTGATTTTGATTGGTGACCGACATGTTGAAAATGATTTCACTCACGAAATTAATGTGAAATTTTGCTGGACGACTAAAAACACGTGTTGATGCGAATGATGTGTGCCTTCAACTGACAGCTCGTTTTTCGCTCCGTACATGCCGAAGACTTACCCGGCGGAGATGGATTCTGCTCATATGAGCATGACGTTTGATGAAAGGTGTGCACCTTTTAGTTTTAGTAAAATACGATTCATGACACACGAATATTTTGATTAAAGTTCAAAAATATACTATCTCTCTTGCTCACGAGATTTGTCTCAATAACGGTAATCACAGGGGAATTATAATGTCGCCATTGCAGCTCCACTTGACCACATTTTTCATTTTTCGACACACGATGCTTATATTTTACTGCACATATTCGACCCAATTTTAAGTACTATTGAATTATCGTTTTATCGGCACTGATTAATTTCGCCTCAATTTTTACCAACACTAATTGATACCAAGTTGTACAAAGGAACTCAAATCGGCATGTGCCTTTTACTAGCTGATTATAGCGACAATGAAGGTCGTTCTGTTCGGGATATGGCGGTTTCAATTTTGCAATTGTACTTTTTCACAGGGTAACTATGAGCTGTTTTGTTCTGAGCGACGCAATTTAGGAATGACGGTGAGAAACGATCGTATGGGGAACGAACTGCCTTTTCACATTTCAACCGTCGTAACAAATACATTTCTGATCACTGGTAACTGGTTCGTCTCGCGAGGAGAATCCTGGTCACGGCACCAAATTTATGATGGCGCTCACCACACGATTATGATGAGGCTCATCTGTACCCTACGTTGTGTTTAAATTGTACGGAAATATGAAGTCCGGGACGGCTTCCAACTTAAGCCTGGGACGGCTTTCGTACAGATTGGGACACTGCGTACACTTCGAATACATTAAGCCATGGCACGGCTTTCGCACGGATGGGGACACCGCGGAATAGTTCGGATGTGTTGTTATAAACTGGTACGCGTTTATTCTTGATTAACTGACTAATATATTTTACCGAACTAGGACAACACTTGGACGACATCGAATTACGACTAGGACAATCACGACGAATATAACGTAAACTTAATGTTCTATCGAAGTACTTTAGTACTGTAGTACCGTAATACCACAGTACCGTGTCTGATCTGATCTGCACTGCCCTTATATAGCCTGCGTACATTATTATATGAACCAAGTTTGTCTCTGCCGGAAAGCATATTACGTGGAATATGCCGGAAAGCCTATATCGCAGACGAATGTAATCGCAAACTCTCTCAACTACTAATAAAACTGCTCGAATAATAACGTTGATCGATTTCTACTTCATGTACAGTGAAGCTCACTTAACTTGTCTTCTGACATGCAATTGTGCATCAACAAATACTTATGAAAAAAAGAGCGAATGGTACTTCTAAACCACGCTCTGGAATTTCCCATGAACTTTACCTAATACACTTCAATCGAAGTGATGTAAACAATTTGAAAACTTTAGAAAAAGTACGTTTCATTTCCCACATTAAAATTCATTGGGAACATTATAAACGGCATAATCGTATTGCTAACTTAACGCAATGTCGTCGTTGCCAAGGCTTCGGTCATGGAACCAAAAATTGTCATATGGATATACGGTGTTTGAATTGTGGTAAATCGCATTCGAAAGACGTTTGTCCAATGAATGAAACCACTGATAAATTTTCATGTTCAAATTGCAATGGAAATCATAAATCCAATTATTTGAAATGTCCTGTCAGGGAAAAAATTTTAAACGCTCGTTCGCTTAGACAACAAGTCAAATCAACGACCTTAAATTTACAGAATATACCTGAAAATTCTTCTAAGGCACCTGCCAATTCGTCTTCTAACGAAAACAATTTATTGACAGGTAGATCGACCTCGTCATCATCTTCTTCTAATGTCAGTTATGCTGGTATATTAGGTAGAAATCTATCTCCTATTTCTTCTAATGTAAATAATCAAAACACAGGACCGCCTTGCAGTTCTTCTTCTAACGAAAACAATTTATTAATAGGTAGACCGGCCAAATCATCTTCTTCTAATGGCAGTCTACCTACAAATATTCCTTCAATGCCATTCGCTTCTTTAAATGAAGTCGATTTAGGCGATATAACTGAAAATAAAATGATCTACCTACAAGATCAACTTTTTCAAATTATCATCCAAATGAATTCGACTTCATCACTTTTTGAAGCATTTCAAATCGGATGGAAATTTGCAAATAATATTATAATGAATTTAAAATTTAACAGTGATGTTAAATAATTATTTGAATATTTTAAATTGGAATGCTCGATCTTTGAAATCGAGTGAAGATGAATTTTATAATTTTCTCAAAGTTCACAAAATTCATATTGCCATTGTGACAGAAACTTTTCTTAAACCAAATGTCAAATTGAAAAGCAATCCACATTATGTGGTTCATCGATTTTACAGGTTTACTGGAATCTGTGGTGGAGTTGCCATTTTTGTCCAACGGCAAATTAAACATCGAATTTTACCTTCTTTCAATACTAAAGTTATTGAAAGCTTGGGGAATCGAAGTTGAAACCATTCATGGAATTTGTTTCATCGCTGGAGCATATTTGCCATTCCAATGCACCGGCGAACAATTAAATTTCTTTAAAGGCGATTTGCAAAAACTCACAAGATATCGACCGAAATTTTTCGTAATAGGGGACTTAAATGCTAAGCATGTCCAGTGGAATTGTAGGCAAAATAACAGTAATGGTAAAATACTTCATAATCAACTCTCAGCTGGTTACTTTACAGTTCTTCATCCCAGTAATCCTACTTGTTTCTCTTCCGTGAAAAACCCGTCTACAATTGATCTGGTTCTAACAGATCAAAGTCACATTTGTAGTGAACCGATTACTCATGCTGATTTTGACTCAGATCATCTTCCTGTAACATTCAGACTTTCCAACGAAGCTATAATTAATCCAATTAGTTCTATTTTCAACTATCATAGAGCTAATTGGTTGGATTACAGATCTCACATTGAAAATCATGTGGATCATGAAACTATTTTAGAAAATTCTGCGGACATCGACACAGCAATTGATAATTTGAATCATTATATTATCGAAGCTAGAAATCTTTCAGTTCCCAAAGCTCAAACTAAATTAAATTCTCCTATCATCGATGACAATCTTCAACTGCTCATTCGGTTGAAGAATGTTCGTCGACGACAATATCAACGTTCTCGTGATCCTGCTATGAAAAACATAGTTAAGGATTTACAAAAAGAAATTAAACATAGATTTACTCTTTTGCGAAATGAAAATTTCGCTAAGGAAGTTGAACAAATTAAACCATATTCTAAACCTTTCTGGAAACTTTCTAAGGTTCTTAAGAAACCTCAGAAACCAATTCCTGCTCTCAAGGAAGGAAATCAAATACTTCTTACAAATGGTGAAAAAGCTCAAAATCTTGCTCAGCAGTTCGAGAGTGTCCACAATTTTAATTTAAACGTTGTGAGTCCTATTGAAAATGAAGTCTCACTGAAGTATGATCATATTTCAACCCAAGTGTTATCACACGATGACATTATTGAGACGAATTTTGATGAAATTGAATCAATTATTAGGAAACTCAAAAACATGAAGGCTCCTGGTAATGATGGAATTTTTAATATTCTTATTAAAAATCTTCCCGATGTTGCCTTGAGACTCCTGGTTAAAATTTTCAACAAGTGTTTTTCATTAGCTTACTTCCCAAAAAGATGGAAAAACGCTAAAGTAATTCCTATCCTAAAACCTGATAAAAACCCAGCAGAAACATCAAGTTATCGCCCAATTAGTTTACTTTCTTCTATCAGTAAACTTTTTGAAAAAATTATCTTGTTAAGAATGATGACTCATATAAATGAGAATTCAATTTTTTTACCAGAGCAGTTTGGATTTCGTCATGAACATTCAACTACTCATCAACTTGTCAGAGTAACGAACATGATAAAATCAAATAAATTTTCTGGGTTATCCACTGGAGTTGCTTTTCTAGACATAGAAAAAGCATTCGACAGTGTTTGGCACAAAGGTTTAATAGCAAAAATGTCTGATTTCCAGTTTCCTATTTATTTGATCAAAATGATTCAAAATTATTTAACTGATCGTACTCTTCAGGTTAGCTATCAGAATTGTAAATGTGAATTGCTACCCGTACGAGCCGGTGTTCCGCAGGGTTCGAGTGTAGCTCCAATCTTGTATAATATTTTCACTTCTGATCTTCCAAATCTACCCGTTGGTTGTCAGAAATCGCTATTCTGTGACGACACAAGTCTGTTAGCCACAGGTAGAAATCTAAGAGTGATCTGCAGTCGCCTACAAAGAAGTTTAAATATTTTCAGTGATTATCTGTCAAAATGGAAAATTAAACCAAATGCAGCAAAAACGCAATTAATTATCTTTCCTCACAAGCCAAGAGCTTCTTTTCTAAAACCAAACAATAATCACATTCTCAAATTGAATGGCTTGGAATTGACATGGTCTGATCAAGCTAAATACTTAGGTTTAACGTATGACAAAAAACTCACTTTCAAGGATCACATTGAAGGAATCCAGGCAAAGTGTAATAAATATATTAAATGTTTATATCCTCTTATAAACAGAAATTCTAAGCTCTGTCTAAAAAACAAATTGTTAATTTATAAACAAATTTTCAGACCAGCCATGCTTTATGCGGTACCAATTTGGTCAAGCTGTTGTTCCACCAGGAAGAAAACGCTTCAAAGGATTCAGAATAAAATTCTGAAAATGATTCTGAAGCGTCCTCCCTGGTTTAGTACAAATGAGTTACACAGACTCACAAATATAGAACCATTAGATGTAATGTCACATAATATTATAAGCAAATTCCGACAAAAATCGATGCAATCTTCAATTGAATCGATTCGCTCTCTGTATTAGTTAGTAAGTTAGTATATAAGTTCCTTTTCCCCATTACACAATACAAGTAGGTTTAGAATTTTCCCTACACAAAAATCTCAGAATTGCGGAAGCAAATGATGTCTTCATGGTAATAACCAAATCATATATATATATATATATATATATATATATATATATATATATATATATATATATATATATATATATATATATATATATATATATATATATATATATATATATATATATATATATATATATATATATATATATATATATATATATATATATATATATATATATATATATATATATATATATATATATATATATATATATAACAGGGCTGAAAAGTCACCACTTGTGGCTGAACACCCAATTTAAATCTTAATAATTTAATTTTAACTCATATTCCAATAAATAGTTATTAAAAAAAAAAAAAAAAAAAAAAAAACATTCCCGTACCGGCGGCAAGCATTACCATTAATACAGGCACATTAAAAGGTACGCAAGCTGCGGCTCGACACGCTCGATTGACCACAAACAAACAAACCTTCCAGCACGTTACTAAAGCCTAAAAGGCCGCTTCGAATTCCAAGCATATTTTCGAGGCTCGCGCAATTTCACTTTCTTCGCGCATTTTTCGCTGTCTGCTTTCTGGCTGCGCTCTGGTGAGCGCTGCTGGGTCCGTTGGTTGATTGTATCGATGTCCGATCTGCTAGTGGAGACACTTTTATCGTGATGACTCTAGTCCCGGGCGAGGGGCGGGTTGTGGGAGCTTAACCAACCGCAAAATTTATGCTGATCGAATTCAACGATTTTCGGTTAGTGCGACTGTTTGCATGTATATTTACAACAACAAAAAAAATTGGTGTCACGAGCCAAATGAATGCAGTTCCCCTGTTCCTGATTGGGCAGGTGATGGTGTCTTTGAACTCCACTCGTCGAGAGATATCCGGTAAAATGTTGGTCATCATGTGCCGTGAGATAGCGGAAGCGGTGTGACCCTTTCTGCTCGGTTGATCTTTGTCGCACTCACCGATGGCTGGACGTCACACATTCGATTCGGATGTTGTGTATGCTAATGTGGTTGGGGACGAGTTTCTTGTTTGTCGACAAGTGGACTGAGGAGAAATTTTTCAGAAGGACAAAGCAAGCGGATGCATATTGAATTAGCGGAAAGGTTAGAAGTGGTCGAGCAAAGCCTAATGACAGAGGGGTAGATAAAAGCACCAGGTACGATTTGTTAAAATGCTTTCAATATGAGACATCTTGTTTGAAACTGAGAGTCTATTCAACGGAACAGCCAACAAAGGCTACTGAAATCTTTTGAAAATGTTTTTTTGTTGTCCTGGTTAAGTGAAATTGCGCAACTCATCGAGAGGTTTTATAGAGGCATGAAATTTAAAGCTAACAAGCTTCATTTGTCCACAAAATCGAAAGTAAAACAAAAAGCTATTTCATTTCAATTGTACTCAAAAACTGAAGTTTATTTCACACAGTACCGAGGTTCACGATGATTGTGAGATTCGAATATTGTTTTTTTTCGGAAAGAAATATTCTATCTCGCAAAAATGTTCGCAAAATCTTTCATTCCGACCTAGCTTTAACAATTAAGAACAACAGTGTGGAATTTGGATTTAAACGACTTAGTGGGTTTTCATTATGTCGTGGTAACCATTAAAGCGTTTCGGAGCAGGGCCCGCACAATCTTCAATGTATATATTTATATAAGGGGTATATAAGTTAGTTTGTAAGTTAACTCTTTCTTCTCGGCCACATGACACGTAGCAGGCGAGTTTTCGTAAACCGGGAAACGAAAAAAAGCATCCATTACAACTAGGTTATAAGCTATTTATCTATACTGTTGTGCATCTTCAACCTTCAGATACAATGCCCAATTATTAATTTAGAAAAATATGCATGGGGGATATGGGTATGGGGATAAACCGGACTGTAAAGTTTAACACACAAGTGAATAACGAATACAGAGTCAATAGTTGCACTATTAATGTACCATTTAATTCCACTATTTCACTGTCACGTTATTACACTTTCAAAAAGTCACTACACTTTAATGAAGCCATAACAAACGTTACAATACAGATACGCGTATTTCGGAATATTATTTACATCCTTCTTCAGTGTACCGGTTTTATAAGTTTGTTTGAATGAATGCTGTAATGCTGCTCCTTTTATACGAAATGTCTTATTGTCAACGGGTAAAAACAGGAAGAAACAGGTAGTAACAGACGGGTAGGACGGTAGTTTGATTGTCAGCGGAGGGCAACAAACTGAAGAAGTGGGAGATTAAGAGATTAAGTATTTTCTAAACCTATTTGTATCTTATGTGTCGGTAATAACTTGAATAGCCAGGAGGGCTTATTTCCTTGGTCACAATTGAATAAAGAAGCGGAGTTATTTTTGAAGGTTTCTAAACTTTCGGCTGTGTCTAATTTACATGGGTTGGAAATTTGTCTTATGATTTTTATGTCGTTGGTAGTGAGTTCATGATCTTCAGAAAAGGCATGTTCTGCTACTTTTGACTTGAAATGATGTGGTAGTCCTTTCTCTAATTCTTTAGATGCTTTCGCTATTTCAGCGACGTGCTCTTTGAAACGGATGTCTAGAGTTCTCTTTGTTTGTCCAATATATATTTTATCACAATGATAACACGTAATTTTGTATACCCCAGATTTTTTCAAATTATCCGTACGATCTTTTGTAGAACCTAGTAAATTTTTCAATTGACAGTTCATTCTGCTGAATACTAAATCTAAACCAAATTTTTTTAGTTTTGATTTCAAAGGATGTTCAATGTTTGGATTGAAGTCCATCGATATTCTTTTTAAATTTTCCGATGGGGGAGGCAGAGTTGTGATTGTTTTTTCAACAATCTTAACAAGGATTGTTTGGATTGAACGCTCCGGATATCCATTGAGCTTTCCAATTTCGAAAATAAAGTTTTTCTCTTTTATTGCAGCATCTATCTTAAGGGGTAAGGTCAGCATTCTGTGAATCATATGGTGAAAAGCTGCCATTTTGTGTTGGTGGGAATGATTAGAAGTATTTGGTATGACCCGATCTGTGTTGGTTGGCTTCCTGTATATCTCGAAATTTAGGGTTTTTGCCTCTCTGACAATGAGGATTTCTAAAAAAAAGGTAAACTGTTGTCTTTCTCCTCCTCATAGGTGAATTTAATGTTATTATGTAAGTTATTAATCATTTGTAAGAAAGTTGATAAATCATTGCATTTGATGATACAGAATATATCATCAACGTATATCCACCAGCGATTAGGTTATAATCCCTGGTTTTTCAAAAGTTCTTCAAGATTTTCCATAAACAATTCGCATAAAAACGGGGAGAGCGGATTACCCATTGGTGCCCCTTGTAACTGTTTATAAAAAATAGTGAATACAGAGTGTTTATTGAAGGCTATTGTTTCGCTACATATGATGAATGTTTAATAAGTAATATAAGATTGAATAAAACATAGATATCAGCCTTAAAGTATGTTTCAAGAGCTCGTTAAGAATTTCAAGTCGGAAATTATGTGTTCGGATGTGCCCCATTTGGTTTTGTCCGGCTTAACCCAACACAGACAATTAATTTTCGAGACACAATAATAATATCAATTTCCACATACAATTTCGAAAGCACTCAATAATCATAGGATTCAGGACTAAATAAACTTTCAGATGCACTAACCCGACCATCATCATCATCATCATGGGTCATGGGACTAATGGCTTACTTTCAGATACACAATTTGGCTTCCGCAGAGTCAAAGGAACGAACGATTGTCTTGCGTTGTTCTCAACCGAAATTCAAATGACATTTGCACGTAAAGAACAAATGGCGTCAGTTTTCCTAGATATCAAGGGGTCTTTTGACGCAGTTTCCATAAACATCCTATCTGAGAAGTTGCATCAGCATGGTCTTTCACCAATTTTGAACAACTGTTTGTATAATCTATTGTCCGAGAAATACATGTATTTCGCGCATGGTGATTTGTCGACAATACGATTCAGTTACATAGGTCTTCTTCAAGGCTCATGCCTAAGCCCTCTTTTATACAACTTTTACGTAAACAACATTGATGAATGTATCAACACATCTTGCACGCTAAGACAACTTGCCGACGACAGCGTTGTGTCTATTATAGGACCCAAAGCTGCAGATCTCCAAGGACCACTACAAGATACCCTCGACAACTTGTCGACATGGGCTCTTCAAATGGGCATCGAGTTCTCTACGGAGAAAATTGAAATGGTTGTATTTTCAAGGAAGCGAGAACCAGCACTCTCGGGGTCTGGTTCGACTCCAAAGGCACCTGGTACATTAGATATCTGAAACAAAAATGCCAGCAGAGAATCAATTTGCTTCGCACAATAACCGGAAGTTGGTGTGGTGTCCACCCAGGAGACCTGATCAGGCTTTACCAAACAACGATATTGTCCGTAATGGAATATGGATGCTACTGCTTCCGATCCGCCGCGAACACCCATTTCATTAAACTGGAAAGAATTCAGTATCGTTGTTTGCGTATTGCCTTAGGTTGCATGCAGTCGACTCACACGATGAGTCTCGAAGTGTTCGCGGGCGTCTTACCGTTGAAAAATCGATTCTGGGAACTCTCATATCGATTGCTTATCCGATGCGATATCTTGAATCCGATGGTGATTGAAAACTTCGAAAGGCTTGTCGAGCTCAATTCTCAGACCTGTTTTATGTCCTTGTATTTTGATTACTTGGCTCAGAACATTAATCCTTCTTCATTTGTTTCGAACCGTGCTCACTTCTTGGATACTTCTGATTCTACTGTGTTTTTCGACACATCCATGATAGAAGAGATTCATGGAATTCCGGGTCACATACGCCCTGAAGTGGCCCCTAATATCATTCATAAAAAATTTAGAACAGTCAACTGTGAAAAGGTGTTTTACACTGACGGATCAAACATCAACAAGTCCACAGGCTTCGGCATCTTCAATCAAAACATAACCGCTTCTTACAAACTCAGTGATCCGGCTTCAGTTTACGTCGCAGAATTAGCTGCTATTCAGTACACCCTTGAGATCATTGAAACCTTGCCCAAAGACCATTACTTCATTGTCACGGACAGTCTAAGCTCAATAGAAGCTCTCCGGGCAATGAAGCCAGGAAAGTATCCCCCATATTTCCTGGGGAAATACGGGAACACTTGAGAACTTTATCTGAACGGTCTTATTCAATATCGTTAGTCTGGGTCCCTTCGCATTGTTCCATTCCGGGAAATGAAAAGGCAGACTCATTGGCTAAGGTGGGCGCATTAGAAGGTGATATTTATGAAAGACCAATCTGCTTCGATGAATTTTTCAGTATCTCTCGTCAGAAAACTCTCGAAAGTTGGCAAACAAATGGAACAACGGCGAACTGGGACGATGACTACATTCCATTATCCCTAGGGTATCGACGAAACCTTGGTTCAGGGGGATGAACGTGAGTCGCGATTTCATTCGTGTTATGTCGCGGCTCATGTCAAATCACTACACCTTCAACGCACATCTCCGGCGTGTTGGGCTTGCGGAGAGCGTTCTCTGCACCTGTGGTGACGGTTATCAGGACATCGAGCATGTTGTGTGGTCGTGCGTAGTGTATCGTGACGCCAGGTCGAAGCTACTGGAATCCCTTAGGGCCCGAGATAGACCGCCTGAGGTTCCGGTTCGGGATGTGTTGGGGAGTCGGGATAGTCCATATATGCTTCTCATATACCAGTACCTTAAACACATTGATATACAAGTGTAATGTGTTATTCCTCGCTCAGAAAGTATATCCCCTCCCTGTCTACCATCTTCATTGGAACTAACAAGATTTTTTTGTTGCTAACTTTTTCCTTCCCCCTTCTCCCGTCTCTTCACCATCTCGATGGCAACTAATTTGATCATTGTAGTTTTCAGACTTTTTTTTCCATAACACCATTTTATCTCGCTTTCCACAATATTTACTTTTTTTTTCATTCTCTTCCGTAACATCACCATCACCGCCCACGGAAGACCGCTCCAGTCGATGACCAGCATGCGAGTCACCCGCCGGGCCTTAGTAGCCTGGGGGTGTTTCCCGCGGACCCACACGAATCGCAATATTGATGTATTTTTGTCCTATTGTACAACACTGGAACAGCAGAATGTTCCTCCGCCCTTTGAAACTGAATGCTTGATTTAAGTGCAACTGATACAAAAACTCATGCATCGATCCTATTACAAATGCTGCAATTAAATCAGCGGAAAAACAATTGTGAACTCATGGGAACTACTATGTAATGTAAACAAGAATTGAATTGATGTTTACAAAAACATAGCAAACATAATTTCTAATGAATAAGTTTCACATTTGATTTTCAATACAACTGCCCATAACACAAACATGGAACTTTAGAAATATTCTGCACATAAATAAATGGCAATACTACATATTGTAGAATTGATCTTTTATGTTTAAATAAACAGAAAATCGACAACGAACTGCATTTTTATGGTGAAACATGTCTTCGTTCGCCTGAAATTTTCAAGCGCCTTTGAATGTACGTATTTTGATGATTGCACATCGATTTCTATGAAAATAACAAATTCTTTTCAATGAATATGATCGGGAGAATGTTTAAAATATATACAAGAAAGTTATCAAACATTCATACACCTTTTCAGACGATTTTAATCATATTGATGGGATCAGGGTCATTTCGTCGAAAGCCGTTTCGCCGAAAGTCATTTCGCCGAAAGGGTTATTTCGCCGAAAGGGTTATTTCGCCGAATGACATTTCGCCGAATGGGTCACTTCGCCGAATGCCATTTCGTCGAATCCTGAAATCGTCCTGAAATCGTAATTAGAGTTGATTTAAATTAAAGACAAACGAAAGATGATAGCGTTAACGCCCGTTTTGTTAACCTACCATTGTACTTCTTGAATAATGATTGATTGTTGCACTCTTGAATAAAGATTGATTTATGATCCTCAGAAAGTAGTTCCCAAGAAAACTTGTTGACGATTTGCTAGTAAGCATGAAAGCAATTGCATAGGTGTATCTACTAGGCAAATGTAGGTGGTATTTTCCGTTTATTAAGTGAAAATGAAAAAATACTAATGCGGCTGCGCCACATCGTTTTGATTCATAATTTATTTTACGTTTTGATTCATAATTTATTTTACCTAAATAAATAGAAATATAAACATGTAAATATTAAAAAGAGAAATTTTTGTTTTTAGTTTTATCAAACTAGTTGACTTAAACAACAATACAGTTCAGTCATTCATATTAGTGAATCCGACATTTCTGATACGCACTGTAGGTATTATTTTAGTGAGACCATGTGCTTTAGTTGCAAAAACAAGTTGCTCAAGCGGTAATATATAACTTAACATTTCGTTCAATATCTTTAAAAAGTGATGTCAGGTCTGTTCATTTTTTCGCGAGATGAAAACCGAATACAAATTATTTGATTTGATTTTTGTTTTCATTAAATATGTAAGGATGTATTTCTGAAACTTTTATGATAATATTCTCATGTCGGCAAATTTTACATTCATTTTAAGCAGATAAACCTGGTACAACTTATTTGCAAGTTTCGAATTGTTTTTCTAAAAATGAAGAAAACTGCACACACTGACCTAAAATTTCATGAGGTAGTCAAGACAATGCGGACTCGGCAGCAAAATAGTTTTTACTGCGAGGTTTTCAATTCGGCTTATCAGTTTTTGCCTTGCGGAGAGCATAATTTCACTATTTTTTCTTCACAAGAGATATACAGCCTGTTCGGCATATATTGAGTCCGGTACAATTATGACGGCCATTAAAGCGAATACTAAGCACATCTCTCGGCTGGAGTTTTCCGTTGGCAAATCACGCCTGGATATTCCGGAGAAGTTTCGAAAGAAGAAGGTCGAATATTTCACTAAGAAACACTTGGTGTGAAAAGCGATCTGTGAGTGCGGTAAATTCACGAATGTGACGCTTTATTATTACACGAAACGGATCAACGATGTTATTTTTGTACCAGAGCCGTGCTCTATGACGACGAGATGTACAATATAGCGGACACCAAGCAGACTCCTGACCTGGAATTTTCCGCTGGCAAAATTTGCCTGGATGTCGCAGATAAGCTTCGAAAGAAGAAGGTCGAATAATTTACTTAGAAGCACTTGATGTGGCAGGCGATCTGTGAGGGCGGTAAATTCAGGATGCTGTATATAACGACCGGCACCATCAACGGCTAAAACTATAAATGAGAATGCCTCCAGACGTGCCTGCGGCTTTTCCTACGGTCCCATGAATGTGACAGCTTGTTTTGGTTGGATCTGGCATCGTGCCATTACACGAAACGGACCCAGGATCTTATTTTTGTTCAGAAGCAGGTAAATGAGCCAAACTCTTCAGAACTTCGCCCAATAGAAACATTCTGGGCGATTACTACAGGAATGCTGGGGAAGTCTTCTAAAATGAAATGAATTTGAAGAAACAGTTGATGACAGTGTGAAAAAGAGATGGTACCAGTGTTGCACGGAATTTAAATGGTATCTTTCGATTCTTTATGGATGATTGTAATCTGTTTATTGTTGGATAATGCTCTTAAATGTAACGATATTTATTTACTTCATGCGTACAGCACTCAAACAGTATGGTACAGTAAAAGGTTCCGTCTCTTTTGTGGAATACTACAATTTCTCCGGTTGCGGCCTGTTTGATACATTCATCAAAGATTGCTGTTCCCGGCGAAATGTTAAAAGTCACTGCAGTCCCGAGAGGAGACCACCATCACCGACTAGTACCCGTTTGCAGATAGTGGTCATCGGATCAATAACCTCGACGTCGGATGAGTTATGCACGCTACCGACGGTTGGCGGTACTCGAAACAACAGGTTTCGTCTTCGTTTTTCCACCACGCCGAATCAACTTTGGCAGCGAAGTTAAAAAAAAAGGCTAATAAATATGTTTACGGAGGATCACGCTTTGGCGGCACGAAATAATTTATTTCACCATTATTCAAACAACGATTCTGTTGTAGGGTACGTGTGTGAGCCAACTGAAAACAACATTCACCACAGCGCCAGTATTGAACAGAAGAGGCTGGCAAAAGATGCGCACTGACTGGCCATGCCTAGTTCCTTCCAGGTGTGCGGTGACTTGGAGGCTTCGAGCGGCGATTTACGTCGTGTCTCCTCGGACTGTGGCAGCTGTCCGTGTGCAGGATGTAACTGTCCAAACGATGGCTGCCTGTTTTTTTTGCCTGGTCCGAAGCATGCGCCTTGCCTCTGCAAAGTACCTTCGAGTTGGTAGAAAATTAAAAAAAACCTTTCGCTAATATATTAGTAATGTTAATGCTGCTGCTGCTTGGTAAGCGACGAACCCGTCCTTCGCCGCTGTCACATGGAATGATTTTCTTCTAAATCGGATTTTAACTTTGACCTTTTGTGTACACTCAAAGTTTCCGCGCATTCAAAAGTGCCGATTATGTGCAACTATGACACGAACGTTTACATCATTCTGCAAGTAATCATCGAATTGAAACACAAAACAATGCATCAAGGACATAAGAAATAAAATCCACCTATTCGCGTTCAATCGCAGTGTCCAAACAATGACCACGAAGGAAGGAACACATTATCGACACATTTATTTCAAATTCCGAATTCGATGTAAGATGTGACTGTAGTCACATCATCATAGCACCGCGCTAAAGGTGAAAACACAGATTATTAATGTCGATTGTTGCATTAATTCGCGGCCAACGATTCATAAAATAATCGCTGTACTTTTTTCGTCGATTGTGCGCTTCCATCAGATGTCTCAAGTTGGCAAGTTGGCGAAATATGACGTAAGTCCGTTCGTTTCGGAGTGGATTAAACTATGCTTGCAAAATATTTGCCACTAACAGCTGCTATCTGAAATGGACAAAAAGGTGCGAACGTTGAAAAAGCACCCATGAAAACGAAATGTAAGTCATTACTATTCATAAACCATACAGCGGTAACCGACTGATGCTCGTATTACACTGGCTATGCTAATGCTCGCGGAAACATTGTTGCTTAAGTTAAATTAACTTACTTTTAAATCTAGGCCAATTCTGGTCGGGTGGAAACGGTGTTGCTTTTCGTAGCTGGTGTTCATTAGAATAATTGCATACATCAGTGGTTTGATTTCAAGAATAAAATTAAATTGTTTTCAGTCATGTATTTCTTTATACTCGGACAACCCATCGATCACAGAATTGCAGTTGCTGCTTCTTGCCTTGGGGTACATTTTTGCCGAAGCAAAAGCGAGCTATGAAAAACAGAGTATTAAATTTAACACCAGACGAAAGAGAAAACTTTTCTCTGCCGTTTACTATTATGACTTACTCTCAGCAAGTGACGAGTCATTCGAAATTACTCTTCAAAGTAAATGGATGGCGTATTGGCCGTTATTAAAAAACGCGTGAAGTCTAGGTAGAAATCCAGCTTTGGGAAGTTCTAATGGTAACAAAGAAATCTTTCAAATGCATTAAACTTATATGACGCTATAACAAGATGCTTCTAATATTTCTCAACCAGTTACAAGTAATATATTGAATAAGTCGGAAAAGTGCAATTTAGTTGGGGAAATTCCGGAATAACCGGATGGAAATATTGAGAGCAGATGCCGGACACGGATTTTGCTATGCAAGAATCGTTTATAAACATTTTTTTTTCAAGAACCGGGCAAAAAATATGAATGCAAAAAAAAAAAACGGACAAAAATTTGACTTGTTCTTCTAGAACAAATATTTTTATCCGGTTTTTGCACTCAAAGTTTTTACCGACTGCCGCTGTGAACGAGGCATAGATTGCTTGTTTATTTTGGGCAACCCAATCTATACTGCATTCCCACAGCGGGAGTCGGTAAAAAATACAAAAAACGGATAAAAACAGCTCCATTTACGCACACTTTTTTTAAGTTACCTCCTTTTACGAAACTCTTTCTAACGAACTAAATGCACCAGGTGGTGTAATGATGCTTTTCTCATATTACTCATAAAATCACAAATATTACTGTGGAATTCGCAAAAACAAATGTTCATTAAATAGAAATAGGAAAATTTGTTTGAACGTAATCTAACAAAATCTACACTTCCTGTTTACCCTGTAGTTCCGAAACCGGAAGTGGTATCCACAACGAATTCAGGAATTTCTTATGAAACTGTAATACTTATCCTTAGAATCTATAAGTTTGTGAAAATCGATTTGGCCATTTTAAAGAAAAGTGAAAAGTGCAGTTTGTATCATTATTTCCAATAACAGGATTTCTAGGACCGGAATAGCCGAAGTTAGTTCGTAGGGCAAGCAATAAATATAACTTATTAATCAAAACAATTTTAAGCCTAATTAAAAAGATTTTTTTCCTCTTTTGACTCGTCGCCGAACATTTTTTAAGCACTCTTCACAACTCAAAAGCATTATACGGGACTATAACACCTTTAATTTGAACCTAAGTTTGTGAAAATCTGAGGAAAGTAGGAAAGTGGAAATCGGTTTAGCCATCTCCGAGAAAAGCGAGTGCAACAAAAATGCCACATACACAGACATTTTACGTACTCAACGAACTAAATCGAATGGTATATGACACTTCGGGCCTATGGGCCTCGGTGTAAAGATCGGTTTTTGCAGTGATTGTATAACATTTCCATATGAGAAGAGTAAAAATCCCGTGAAATAATATTTCATTCTGAATATATCGATTATAGAGACAAAGACTTTTCATTAATTCCAATTGGTTGACTTGCTCTATTTCGATTAAAACCACACGGAAAGACCGAAATCAGTTAGTTAGTTAGTTTTTTTGAGACAACTAAAAAAATCTTACTTTTGCCAATGTAGATTTTTTAGTTCTCATTCCCTTAAAAATGATAAAATATTAGCTATTTGGCTATTTTTTAGTTGAATTCACCAATTAAACGTTCTGTCATTTCTTAGCTAAGGCACACTCCATTTCCGTTCAACTAAATGTTGTTTTCAACCAACATGAATGGTTGAATTGGCTTCTGCAATCTGCAGCTATATGACGCACTGTCACCGAAAAAATGTTAACACTGTAATGATTACTAGTCGCTAGATGGCACAATACAACCGAAAAAAATCGCTGTTGTCTTTTCTATATTTACAGGTATAAAAAGGAAAGCGACTTCCCGTGTTGTATTTACGTAAAAAGACATAAACGAAACTTAATTTCATTGCGAAAACTTTGAGCACTCGGAAAACAAAAACCGAATACAAGGCGTCGCCCGGCAGGTTGGAAGATACAAAAATCATTATTTGAACTATACAATTAGAGTGAAACATTCGAAACTCACTTCACTGTTCCGCGTGAAAACATTATTACGCATATTCGCTTCAAATGCGTACAAATTCTGGATAAATACACTTTCCACTAAGAGTTTACGTCATTTTTACATATCGGTTGAGAAATTTATTTATGGATATATCGTAACACATGCGAAAAACATCTAAACAATTTGCAAGCATTTTCAACAAGACTGTCCTTTTTAGTTTTTTAATGGATTGTTTTGCTTTGACACGTCTCATGAGTTTTTGGCTAATAAACTTGTTAATAAAACCAATTTTATTTTTGTTTTCTTTGTGCTGTTCTTCAGTAATGATGGTGATAGATAAATAGAAACAAATTTTCTGATTTTTAATAACAAAATTAGTTGTCAATGAGAATTTCGTGTTGGATTGAAATATTGCTGGTTTGTGTCAAGGATATTCGCCAAATAAACACATTCTCTAAAAATAAGACTTTTTTCAGCAAAGTAAATTCTCAATTTTATCTAATTTTATAGTTACTTTTAAATGTTGTTGTTAAAATCAACTAATTAAGAAACAGTAATACGAATTAGGCGCAGAGCTATTTTCGGTCGTTCCGAATAAGTCGTTGATTGCTTTACGCTCCAACATCCGGGGTTGGAGAGGTCGGTAGGGCTTAACTGAGCTCTGTTTAATGTTTCATTTTCATACTACCGACTCTTATTACCAGTGTGAAGTGGAAATCAAGTGAAGTGAACGTATCCCATTTGAGTTTCACACCATTCCAGTAGATGAACGGTAAATCAAGTTTATCTTTGACGTATATTGGTGGTTTGTATAACATAGAATACAGTGGAATGAGATGTAATATTGTTTAATATAATAAAATAATGTAGACTGAACATGTGAGCAAACCACTGATAGCCGTGGAAGGACGTTCATCCAGTTTATTTTGTAAGGATGACTGATGGGTGAGGTTATGTGTGAGTGAAATGTAAGAAGAAGTGCAGGCAAGAACGCTAATAAAGGCCACCGTTTCAGCTCAGGACTAACGATCGACCAATAGTAGAGATAAAAGTAGGGTCACAATACCCCCATTATCTCAACTCCAGTGAGATCTGTTATCTCTGTTCGATAGATTGACTTCAAACGTAAGGTTGCTGTCAGAGTGAAAGCGTCACACTATGCGTCTAGGCGCGTGCGAGCTAGTTACATTTGATCAAAGCAATCCTGTCAGAGTGAAAGCGATGCGAAAACAGTACATCGCATTGAATCCGCGCTCACTCTGACAGCAACCTAAGATGCAATTAGGAGCATTCGTTTCAAGTTTTCGCATCGCTTTAATAACAGTAATGAACAATTTTCAACTTGTTTTTCTGCGGTATTGCTCCACAAATCCGAAGCAAAGATATTGGGCCGTATGAATAAAACGTAGCATGTTTGAATTTCGGTAGAAAATGCTACGTGTGGATCACGTTCCTGTCAAAACATGCTACAAACTGTAGTATTTACAACAAGTTTTCGGTAGGTAGCTCTAGAGGTTGCTACTCGTGTGTTTACTGATAAAGTGAATTACAGAAATTAAAAAAGTGGCATTTTAACAGATGTAAGTACGTTTCTTGCTTTATGCATGCTTATGCCAGCATTTCCGGCTCTGTGTCGATACGGTATGCAGTAAATCCTTAAATTCGGAAGTAGCATTAACTACATGTTCGAACTTGTTTTTTTATTCATACCAAACCGCGTTATACTCTGTGGACTTTGTTTTTGAGAAGATACTACAAACAACAGACTTTACTACATTTTATTCATACGGCCCATTGTATTCGATTTTATCAAAATTCATTTATTGAAAGTCGAGTAATCGTTAAAATAACATGGTGACTACTAATGAGATGACTATTGGTACATTAACCCTAGTTAGAATCTATTTGAATAGAAACAGTACTTCAATGTTACGATGTTTGCTTGTGGAGTACATGTATGTATGTATGTTTGTATATGTGTGAGTATGTTTGCGTGCATATGTATATGTATGTGTATATTGCATGTGTACAAAAATACTAACTCAATATTTCTTTTCCATATGAAATTAATGCACACTAAGAAAACTGGTGAATCGAACGAAGAGAAGATATTAAACTTGGAAAAGAAGAATGATGCATAATGCCAGAAGGAATAAAGAAAAGAAACGAATGAATAAGGAAGGAAAAATACAAAAAAGATAAGTTGAAAAAAGTTAAGTTAAGATTGAGACTTTATGCGTCTAAAGTTCCCTACATGTAAATCCATTTTAAAGATTCTTATTATTGTTATTACTATTACCATTATAAAATTGTCACATTACTGTTAGAATTACTACCATTGCATTCCATACAGACCATTACAAAAACTGCTAAGACACACGAGCACACAATTTACATTATCACAACACAAAACGACCATTGTAATTACAAATACAACAACTAAACTATAAAACACAACCACACATCATAAGGACAATTTTATATAACCTATTTGAATCAGCACAAACAAAACAGTGACCAAGTGTGCACCATAGCCATGGATATATGATGTTTGAATTGTGGTAAATCGCATTCGAAAGACGTTTGTCCAATGAATGAAACCACTGATAAATTTTCATGTTCAAATTGCGATGGAAATCATAAATCCAATTATTTGAAATTTCCTTTCAGGGAGAAAATTTTAAACGCTCGTTCGCTTAGACAACAAGTCAAATCAACGACCTTAAATTTACAGAACATACCTGAAACCTTAAATTTACAGAACATACCTGAACCTGAACATACGTTGCAAATGCCACGCCTAATTCTTCTAAGGCACTTATTTTTTCGAATTTAAAACAAAAAATAGGTACGATTCGTCTTCTAACGAAAACAATTTATTGACAGGTAGAACCTCATCATCATCTTCTTCTAATGTCAGTTACGCTTTGGTAACAGGTAGAAATCTACCACTTAATTCTTCTAATGTAAATAATCAAAACACAGGAACCCCTTGCAGCTTATCTTCTATCGAATACAATTTATTAATAGGTAGATCGGCCAAATCATCTTCTTCTAATGGCAGTCTACCTACAAATATTCCTTCAATGCCATTCACTTCTTTAAATGAAGTCGATTTAGGCGATATAACTGAAAATAAAATGATCTACCTACAAGACCAACTTTTTCAAATGATCATCCGAATGAATTCGACTTAATCACTTTTTGAAACATTTCAAATCGGATGGCAATTTGCAAATAATATTATAATGAATTTAAAATTTAACAGTGATGTTAAATAATTATTTGAATATTTTAAATTGGAATGCTCGATCTTTGAAATCGAGTGAAGATGAATTCTATAATTTTCTCTAAGTTCACAAAATTCATATTGCCATTGTGACAGAAACTTTTCTTAAACCAAATGTCAAATTGAAATGTAATTCACATTATGTTTTTCATCGATTTGACAGGTTTACTGGAATGGGTGGTGGAGTTGCCATTGTTGTCCAACGCAAATTAAACATCGAATTTTACTTTCTTTCAATACTAAAGTTATTGAAAGCTTGGGAATCGAAGTTGAAACCATTCATGGAATTCATTTCATCGTTGGAGCATATTTGCCATTCCAATGCACCGGCGAACAATTAAATTTCTTTGAAGGCTATTTGCAAAAACTCACAAGATATCGACCGAAATTTTTCGTAATAGGGGACTTAAACGCTAAGCATGTCTAGTGGAATTGTAGGCAAAATAATAGTAATGGTAAAATACTTCATAATCAACTCTCAGCTGGTTACTTCACAGTTCTTCATCCCAGTAATTCTACTTGTTTCTTTTCCGTGAGAAACCTGTCTGCAATTGATCTGGTTCTAACAGATCAAAGTCAAAGAGATTGTAGTGAACCGATTACACATGCTGACTTTGACTCAGATCATCTTCCTGTAACATTCAGATTTTCCAACGAAGCTATAATTAATCCAACTAGTTCTATATTCAACTGTCATACAGCTAATTGGTTGGATTACAGATCTCACATTGAAAATCATGTGGATCATGAAACTATTTTAGAAAATTCTGCGGACATCGACACAGCAATTGATAATTTGAATCATTACATTATCGAAGCTCAAACTAAATTAAATTCTCCTATCATCCATGACAATCTGCAACTACTCACAATATCAACGTTCTCGTGATCCTGCTATGAAAAACATAGTTGGATTTACAAAAAGAAATCAAACATAGATTTACTCTTCTGCGAAATGAAAATTTCGCTAAAGTAGTTGAACAAATTAAACCATACTCTAAACCTTTCTGGAAACTTTCTAAGGTTCTCAAGAAACCTCAGAAACCAATTCCTGCTCTCAAGGAAGGAAATCAAATACTTCTTACAAATGGCGAAAAAGCTCAAAAACTTGCTCAGCAGTTCGAGAGTGTCAATAATTTTAATTTGAACGTTGTCAAAGATAAGTGTTATGTGGGCAAGCCAGAGACAATTCAAGCCTTGAAGGACAACATTCGTGCAGCCATATGCTTACAATCGAAAATGTACTAAAACCTGGACCGTGTATGGCGTACTGCAAGGCCAGCCGAGGCAGCCATTTGAATGAAATTATATTCCACAATTAACCGGAAGGATTGTACTTTAATATAAAAAAATAAATTTTGAAATCGGATGAACCGTTTGTGTTTTATTGTATGTTTAATAACAAAAACGTGATTAATCCACCTAGCAGTGAGATGATACCTTTTTTTTATCAATCCGCATGTCTTTTTTTGCATGGATATTCTTAGGTGTTTTAGTTCTCATGACATTATTTTAACTATCGTCGTTTCAAACGGCAAATTGAGATTTTAATCACTCATTACCCTGTAATTTCGAATCTGCAAATCGTATCGAATTTCAATCTTAACGTGTGACATTCGATTGAACATTCCATGAGATGTCGAAGTAAGTTCCACTTTAGAGTTTTTCGTCATTATTTATGGTACTTCCAGAGCTGGTATTCAGGATCTAGCATAACCCAAAATGATTCGAATGGCCATAAATTAATACGCCAAAAAATTTACATTTTCTATATCGGTATGAATTTTAAAAACTCATCATCTGTAATTCCAGAATCGGATAAAATTCACCAATTTTTATGGGACCTTAAGTCCTTTAATTTGAATTTTTGTTTTTGAAATTCGATTTGGCCTTTTTGAAAAAATGATTAAACTTTGAGAAACGATTCGAAACTGGATCCGGAGTTCTAAGATCGGTGTAGCCGAAATCAGATAAATTCACCTGAGGAGTGTGTAGTTATCTTTGAGAAATTGTAGTGCGAATTAAAATTTGGGGGTACATTCCGAATCCAAAAAAGAATACCGCTTAAACTGAAATAAATTTATTTGGTAATCGACTATCCAAATTTGCAAACCCGATAAACCTGATTAATTTATGTGAAATGGACATTTTCATACTAATCACCCTGTATCTTCTAAACCAGAAATCGGATCTGACTAATTTTTATAGGATTTTAAGACCTCTTATTTGAATCATAGATGATTCTTAAATTTCATTTGAATCTTAGATCGGTTCAGCCATCGACGAGAAAAATGATTTGCATTATTTTAATTTCGTTTCACATGTCATCCTGTGGTTCCGAAATCAGAAGTCGGATCCAACTCGGAACTCGAAAATGCTGATATCATCTGGTTTATAAATGCCATATTCGAACGATTATGTTGCCAAAAACGAACCGTGCTAAAATCGGTCCAAGGCAAATTGTCATGAAAAAGGATGCTGTACACAGTCTTTTGGGCACTTAGAAACAATTGTATGTCACAGTATAAAAATCGTGTTTTCCGTTGCTCCCAAGCATTTCTTTGTCATACAGTGCTCAAAACTTCTACTGCTGGAATAAGGGGAAAAGTCGTTTACACAAAAATATTGATATCTCCGTTGAAAATGGACGGATTTTAACAAACTATGGCTTGTTGGATAGCTATTACCGTGCGGAATCTAAGTCTAAAAACATATTCTGTTTTCAAGGTCAATTGTGACAGATACTGTCAAAAAACTGAAAATTTTGACATAAAACTCCGCATAACTCAAAAAGTAAACTTCCGATCTCAAAACCATTCAATAGCGTTTTGGGTGACGGGGAGACCATTCATTTGCGACTAGTTTGATCAAAATCGGTCCAGCCATCTCTGAGATCTCGACCTCTTAGTTGACAACACATATACAGACACACACACATACACACACACACACACATTTGCTCAGTTCGTCGAGCTGAATCGATTGGTATATGTCATTCGGCCCTCCGGGCCTCGGAAAAATTTTCGAAAGTTTGAGCGAATTCTATACCTATTTTTTATTTATATAAAAAAAGGTAAAAGATATATGGCGGACCCTGTACATACACACATGCACATACGGATGGTCATACACAGACAATTGCTCAGTTTGTCAAGCTGAGTCGAATGGTATATGACGCTTTGCTCTACAAGTCTCGGTTAAAGAGTCGGTTTTCACAGACATTTCATGATAGAAATGAACGGACTTCTATTTGGACATCCTTCAAGTAAATAGACATTTCAATTTACAATGTAAGTTGAATGCAATTTTGCGAGCATTTTCGAATTAGTTACCTTTTTACCACGAGAGGGGGTTGCTGTTACATCTTTGTCGAATTGTATGAGATTTGTCAGAGTGAGTCATGAGGATGTTAACTTTAAATAATTTCTATGTACAGGTATGAATTAATGCTGTTCAGTCAATATGTTCATTTTTGTTAGAGATAGTTCAACATTTTTTGCTACTATTTCAAATAGTTTCAACATTGTTGATAGTCTATTTAAGACCCGGTAGTATCGCGCATTAAAGCAATTGTAGCAATTCATATGAAAAAAAAAGTTAAACGCTCTTTCAATTAGAGGCATATAATCATATTGTCAAAAGAACCGGTTGGTTTTGATTTATCAAACGGTTTTTTACCCACTTTTATGATTGCTCACATGAGTGGAAAATTTATCGAAAAGGTATGCAAAAGAAGAATGCAAATGTCGGAGCTCTGTGCAAAAGAAAATGATTGAAAGCAAACCTAAAATTATCTTATTTTTTAATGAGAAGCGACTATCAAAAGGTTAAAATTATAGCCTCCGGGCTGGGTTTTCCTCCCACGTGATGAGATGTGAAAAGAGCAACCATTTAACGGCTCATACCCGACCGGCTACACCCCGCGAGCAGTGCTTTAGTGCGAACAAATCAGATCCGATGGACCGGTTGCGCAAGGAAAATGTTTGTTCAACTTGAGAAATTACACCAAAAAGCGTAATGGTCGTGTTGATTACTTCCGCGCTAATGAGTTTCTGTCCTAGTCTAGCAGTAGCGCAATTTCGGCGAGTCACGTGACTACGGACAAATGTCTATCTTTGCTTGCATCTTGTTTTAGGCTGGCTTTTCTTGCTGTACATCTGCTTTGTTGCGCAACCTGCTGTTTCGAATGTAGCTCACGAAGTGCCGGGTCGGCTTACACCCATGCACAAAGCCCGAAACGAGGACGTGTCTATAAGTGAAGTGTAGAAGTGACCCGCCCTAAATTGGTCATCGCGAAAATAATACAGTTCCTACATTATGAATGACACAAGGAGCGTTTCAGTTCAACAGGCTGAAGTGAAGTTTTCGTCGAATTATGTAACTTTACGTGTTAATTGGCGAGTTTGTTGGGTTAAAACAACAAAAGAAATGTCTTGTTAGTATTCAAGTATTTAACTTACACATGGCAATGGAATGTGAAAAGAAATGTTATTTGGTAGTCTGCGCATATATTGGTTGAAGATTTGAGGGGTTACATTTTCTGTCAAGTCTTTGTTCAAATTTCCATTTTAATTGCCATCAGTTCATCACTTTTTAATGCCATCATTTTTACAAATATTTCTTAACGCACAAAAGATCTCCTCAAAAATGGAACTTTACTCAAGTCTCACTTTCTTTCCGGGCGTTTCCTCGAATTCAATTTTGTATTTTGAAAACAGTCTTGGCTTGGACCTACAAGTCCTAAAATATGAAATTAGGTCAACTAATTAAAAGGTTCGACGTTGGAACTCCTTCAAACCTATCATCGTCGGACAACCTCGTGAAGGGATCCTCGGCACGTCTTAGCCTGCGGAGCAGTAACTTATCCAGTTCCGACTCTGAGTAGAGTTTTGTCTTCAAGCAAAAACCGTTATAAGGTTACACCTTCATTCTTGTATTACTCTTGTTTCGAAGATTGATTGATTATCGTTAAGTTATCATCGGTTCATTACCATTAAACGAAGAAAATTGCTGTCATTGCACAAATAAACCAGCAAAGAAATTAATTGTGGAATACCAAAGCAGGTTTAACTCAAATCTCGCACCGTAGCGGAAGACAGGCGTTATCACGGTAGTACGGCCATCAAAAAAAAAAAAAGAAAAGAAAAGAAAGAAAGACCGAAAGCCGTTTCGTGTAACTTTTCCTGCTTTCTTCTTGTGCCGCTCAGCACCGCTGCTTACATTGAAATTAGTTAATTACACATCTTTGTGAACGTGGTTTTTCATCTGGAATATTACGGTTGCCTCTTTGCTGATTGATTCGATATTAACCCGTCGTTTCTGTTTTGATTCAGCCTTTTCTTCGATTAATTGATCTAACGGATGACGGTGTTCAGTCGGTCCAGCGTTGTGTGGACGGTTTCAGATCCAGTAGGCTGGATCGTACAGCGAAAAATGACATGAAACCGTCGGTACTGATTATCTTTTTCTGATGATTTAAGTGTTTTTTTTTGCACTAAAGTATACGTGTTGCGTTTGTTGATAGCACCTGCTGAGTTGAAGATCGTATTTTACAACAGCGATAAAAATGCAACAAGGTTTATTTCTTTCGCGGAAAATTACATCATAGTTTGTCTGTGTCCGCTGGCTTCTTTTTTTTTTATTTGATTGACGATATTTTGGTCCCCCCAAGAGATTGTACGTGTGGTGCCGTGATACCAAATTGCATAATAACGTATTTCACAATCTCCAAAAGGATCGGACAATCGGAATATCTGAGAATATAAGTTTTGAGTTCCACACACACATCACCCTCGGCATATTACTCTATGGTTTTTTTTCCGTAATGACAAGATGCCAAATCCAACCAAATCATAGCGGAACAATTGTGTTGCTTTTAGAAAGGCAACAGACGTTTTTTCGAGCACTTCAGCATATAAATTTCCTGGTTGTTGGGCCCGGTTGATATGTAAATAGCACTCTGCAAGCTAAATGTGTTTTAAGATCTAAGGAACCTTTTTTCTTCCTATTGCCATAAGATATTAAAGGTACAAATAAAGGTACCATTTTCAATATTCAAAGTATTGTCCATCTCTATCCGCTACTTTTTCGTATATTTCTGGCAAATCACGGAAACCATTTTCAAAAATTCGACCGGTTTGACCACAATCCAAGAATGGACCCACTATTTGACTTCGTAATAATGGAAGAAGTTCTTGTCAACCAGGGCATACTAAATCGACCGGAATAAATAGTAATCGAAAGGAGCACTTATGAAGTAGAACTTCCCATTTGAGCGATTCTAAGTATGTTTTACCGATGCAACATGTGGGCGAGCATTGCACAGTGGTTTGCAACGGGAAATTAGCGAGACAAAAATATTTTCGCTATTAAATGTTATGCTTCTGTAGTTGGTGTCTTCACAATAGCTGTTTGTAATCAAATGGCGCATCTTTTGATGTAAAAAGTCGTGGACCACTGTTTGAATTGAAATCTGAAATCTAACTTTCTCGATCGAATTTAAAAAAATTTTGCACTTTACAGTAAAGTAGGAGGAAATCTTATTTTAAACAAGGCAATTTGAACACTAATTGAGTTGAAAAAATAACATCCTCTCAGATTGCTCGTCGTACTTTCCTTATTTTATAAACATTCAAATACCGTATAGCTCAATTTTGATCGATCTGGCATCTGTTGAAAATTGATATTTCAAAGTTGACTAGATTTTGATAAAGAAACAATCATAATTTTTGAACGGTTGCTTATATTGGAAAACTTAGTGGAGCAAAATTGTACTGGCTTGACAACTCTTCGGAAAACGATTTTCTCGTAAAACTGCTTACAAAAATGTTAGAAACAGAAAAAAGGTGATTTTTTAAGAGCCACCCTACTTGCACTCCGAAAAATTGATGTAACTCAATGAAATCAAGAGCTTAGAAGGTATAAAATTTCTTCCAACTTTGCTGTGAAATGCAATAATTTCAAATTAAAAAAAGAAGGTCATTTAGGGGTGATCCTATTTCGTGCATAGGGCACAAAACCGAATTCTATACTTTATGTTTCGTCTTCGACTCGTCAGTACAAAACAGTTTATGTTGAACTGTTATGTAACCTAGCAGTTTAACATTAACCGCTAGGTTTCATAACAGTTCAACATAAACTGTTATGTACTGACGAGTCGAAGACGAGACATAAAGTATACAAAAAAGAAGGTTATATTCCGGATTTCAATTCAAACATGGACCACCTTAACAACATTTTACACCAAAAGATTCGTCATTTGATTACACAAAACGGTTGTGAAGACACCAACTACAAAAACATAACACTTAATAGCGGAAATATTTCTGTATCGATAGTTTCCCGTTTCGGTCCACCGTGTCAGGTTGCAAAATTGCTTTATCGTAACGTAATTTGAATTATCGCAATTGGCTCACTGTTCATCGCCAGCTACGATTTGATGAAAAACTGGAAACCGTTATACCATTTTGTATGGTTTTGAATATACTAAAACCTCAATTAACGCGAACTTAAGTACGCGAATGTAATTTACGCGACTTTTTCTACCCTTTTTTTAAATAACGAGATTTTTTATTGATTTTCGCAATGATCGCGTAGAAAAGTTTTTTTTTAAATTTATTTATTTGGGAGCAGGAAAAAGCCCACTGGAGCTGAAACTTACACAATCTCTCTCCAGCAGGCATAAAACCTCAACATCTTTTTTTTTATCAACAGATTCTAAAAATCCAACAGATATATTGGTTAACACTAAGGGTTAAATACTAAGTAAAATTTTGCCTTTAGGCGAGGGTCAAAAGTTGGTTGGACTGTGACTTTAATACGTGTCGTTGAAGGCCGTATCTCTTGTATCTTGTTTAATATTGCCTTGGAAGGTGTGATTCGAAGAGCGACAATCGACACGAGTGGCACGATCTTCCGAAAGTCCGTACAACTTTTTGGCCTCGCTAACGATATTGATATTGTGACACGTCACCTTGAGAAGATGACGGAAACATACATCGGACTAAAAGCTGAGGCTAGGCGTATCGGACTGGCCATAAATGCGTCAAAAACAAAATACATGAGAGGAAGAGGCTGTAGAGAAGAAACACTACGCCTCCCACCACGAATATTAATAGACGGTGACAATATCGAGGTGGTTGACGAGTTCGTGTATTTGGGCTTACTGGTGACCGCCGATAATAACACCAGCAGAGAAATTCATAGACGTATTTTGGCAGATAATCGTGCGTACTTTGGACGCAGAAAAACCCTTAGATCGAACTAACCTTATGTATTAGGTACTAAATTAACCCTAAAGCTATGTATTGGAGGTGGAAAAACTGTTAGAGATTGTGTTTAAAAACAAACTTATTACGGTGTTGTGAGATAGGGTAAAATTAAATACACGAGAACGTCGATTGAACAGACGACACTTACTGGAGAAAGGTTCATTTTAGCCAGAATTAGTGCGAGCGGTTTCAATTCTCAGGAATTGATAAGATCGAAGATTTCGAGAATGGGTATCTAAATTTAGTTCAAACGCTGCGCTTGCTGCGTGTTCTAGACATGCAAAAGGCTGCACTCCTGTTACTTCTATTAATCAAATTCATACTTAGTAGCGTTTTATTGGGTTTAATCTAAATATGTAGTGCAGTATATTCAACCAACTGGAATTAAAACAGAATTTAGTCGCTATAATTATCGATGTACTTCGAAATTATTGCAGTTATTATTTCTCAGTTGCGGATTTATTCAGTAAATATTTTTTATTGATGGAATTATAATAATTAAATCTTGAACGAATCTCTTCGGTGTCGAGCTGAAGCGTAGTGGAAATTCAGCATTGAAATATCACCGTTATATATTAGCGTTATTTATGTGGGTGAAAATTCGTCATCAGTGTTTTGTGGATGTTTCTCGGGAAGGGAAAATTTCATTCAATGAGTTTTTTAAAAAGAAAATCCCTTTAACTGATTTCTTACGAGTGATAATGAAATGAACTCTTTCTGATCATGATTGTCCCAGCACTGCTCATCATTGCTTAGCAGAATATGTTGGACTGCTAATGTCACCTCGCGGATCGACACATTTTTTTTGGATTATAGAGGTTTTAACCTCAAGGTGATTCGCCTCTTCGGACCAGCAAAACTTTCTGACCCTATGTGCGGGGTTGGGAATCGAACCCAGGCGGGCTGCGTGAAAGGCATCGACTTACCCATCACGCTATACCCGCTCCCCCGGCATCAACACATTTGTTTTTGCATGATGAAGGACATTTTTATTAATGCGTATACAAAACAATCCAACATGCTTCAGGGAATTGAGGTTCACGAAATGTACATTACTGAATTGTTTTGTTTCATAAAATCTAGTTAAGATCGGGGACATCCACGCGTGACTGGTGACCTGTGCGTAACTTTTGAGTGCGGTATGTTCTCGTAGTATTCAGCAAATTGAACTACTGTGGTAATGTCAGTGGAAGTACTTGTACATACAAAACCTCCTTGGAACATAATAGACCTTGAGGTCTACCAACGAAACCGATGACATTAGTGAGTTTCTTTTTTGTGGTCCATAGTCGTGATATAACATTCAATTAATTGAATCATTGTGATAAGTTACAAGGTAGTGCTTGTTCATCCACAAACTACTTGGAGCTCAGGCCTACCTACCTGCATAACAAACTGGAATAACGAACTTTTTGGTCACGGTCTGTACTCGTGATTAAACTTACAATTGAGAGATCTATTGTAGATGCTCTGGGTTAACCAAAAACTACTAGCTCTGGCTTTAAGATCTACCAGCACAAGGAACTACGTTAATCAACATACAGTTAATAGGCCTATTGTGAATGAACTACGCCATCCAATAACTACCTGTAGTTCAGACCGTAAGAATAACCAAGAATACCAAAGTGCATTAAAAAACTTAATCTTCATACTCGTGATTCACTGAAGTCTTTGGATGTATGATAATACATTGGAATCTCAATTTACGCGCTGAGCCGAGCTGCTTAAGAGATGTTCCATTATCCAAGAACTACTTGGAGTATTGTCCTTAGGGACTACACTGTGTCACAGCGAGAACTACAACGGCTAATGCCTTTTTTGCTTGTGGTTCATACTTTTAGAGCTACACATTACTTGCTTGTCTATTTATAGCTGTTACAGGTAGGTTCCCAGTCGTCCAAGAACTTCGGTGAACACAGGCCTACAGATCTACACGTCCAATTAGCAGGTTATGAATAAATTTTCAATGCTGTTAATAGTCGGTACTTCTTGTGTTTCAGAGATGGTTTAGGGAGTATATTTATATGGGAGGGAGCGTAGCAAGTGTCGTTACCAAGGGGGGGTCATGGAAAAATTCATATAACTTGACAAGAATCGATACGTTTTGAAGACTGTAGAAACATTTTGCATACCTTAGATATGACTATATAGGGGTGGATGTAGTAAGTGCCTTTAAAAAGGGAGGTGTAATGTGTGTAATGGCATAACTCCGGAATTACTGAACGGATTGCTATCAAACTTGGCACATGTACTTCTTGCTCTTCAGAGATGGTCATAAGTGTCATAACCAAGGAGGGGTCATGAAAAAATTCATATAACTTGATGAAAACCGATATTTTTTGAAGATCTTAGAATCATTTTGCATACCGTAGATATAATTTAATGGGGGATGATTGCAGCAAGTGCCTTTAAAAAGGGGAGTGTAATGTTTGTAATGGCATAACTTCAAAACTACTTAACGGATTGCTATCAAACCTGGTACATGTACATCTTGCTCTTCAGAGATGGTTATAAGAATATTTCCATGGGGGGAGAGAGCGTAGCAAGCGTCCTTAACAGAGGTGGTCATTAAAAATGTTATTTAATTTGACGAGAATCGGTACTTTTTGAAGACACTTTCTGCACAACTTAGATGAGATTATAAGGATATTCTGTGGAGAGAGGGTGCAGTAAGTGCCTCTAAAAAAAGGAGTGTAATGTTTGTAACGGCATAACTCCGGATCTATTGAACGAATTGCTATAAATTTTGGTACAGTTATTTATTGCTCTTCAGAAATAGCCATAAAGGTATTTTTATAGGGGAGGAAGCGTAGCAAGTATCATTCACAGGAGGGGCCATGAAAAAAAATTCATAA
The DNA here is from genome assembly GCF_030247185.1 of Malaya genurostris. Lineage (NCBI taxonomy): Eukaryota > Metazoa > Arthropoda > Insecta > Diptera > Culicidae > Malaya > Malaya genurostris. The sequence goes on along the minus strand of NC_080571.1, from coordinate 217,390,538 downwards.
AATTTGACACGAATCGATAATTTTTGAAGATCATGCAAACATTTTCCATACCTTAGATATGATATATAGGGGGGGGGAGGTGGATATTGCAAGTGCATTTAAAAAGGGGGATGTAACGGCATAGCTCCGACACTAACTGAACGGATTGCTATAACACTTGGCATAGCTGCTTTTTGCTCTTCAGAGATAGTTGTAAGGGTATTTTTATGGGGGAGAGAGCGTAGCAACTATCCTTAACAGGGGTCCTGAAAAAATTTATTTAATTTGACGAGAATCGGAACTTTTTGAAGACTATAGATACTTTTTGCGCAATTTAGGGTATTCGTATAGGGTGGATGTAGTACGTCCCTCTAAAAAGAGGATGTGATGTTTGTGACGGCGCGATTCCGGAACTACTGAACGGATTGCTATCAAATTTGCCACAAAGAAGCTCTTCAGAAATGATCATTAGGACAATTCCAGGAGGGAAAGTGTGTAGGAAGTGTCCTTAACATGGGGGGAGAGGGTCGATGACGAAATTTGAAGAGAATCGACCTTTAGACTAGTAGGAGGGGTTTTTGAAAATAAATTTTAAACTCCCATTTTTTATAAAACAAGAATTCCAAGGTCGTATTTTTCTTTAAATAATTTCAAAAGATCCGGTTCCATTTTGCCGGGGAATTCAAAGAACTAAGGGGAAATAATCTTTGTCTGCCTATGAACGTGAGTGTATTCAAGTCTCAGCATAACTACAAAAACAACTAAACGAATCGCCATCAAGTTTAGCAGATGTACCAAAGGTGGGAATCGATATTTTTTGAAAAGCAGAGATACTTTCTACACTACTCAGGGTAATCATGAAGGAGATCTGTAGTGAGTTCACTGACAATAAGGAAGTTAAACCAAAATAGATTATAAGGTTATTTAGAGGCTGAGAGAGTGGAGTAAGTGCCCCGAACAAAGAAAGTGAAAGGGAAAATTGATCGGGTTTTACGAAAAATGGGTACTTTTTTACGAGTACAGTATATTTCTAGCAACTAAGTGAGGTTTGTCGAGAATAGCATGAAAATTATGATTATTGTGAGATCACCGGTCATTCGCAATCTGAACATGAACGGAGTATTGTTCGATCGGGTTTCCGTCTAAGTTATGTTTCACTAAAAGTGTATTTCACTAAGCAGGACAACTTCTAGAAGTTTTTTCGGTTTCTTCTTTACGAAACATTTCCGAGCAACGCCAGGTAATTCAGCTAGTTTCAAATAAAGCGCATAAAAAAGTCGCGAAAATTAAATTCGCGTAAAAGAAGTTCGCATAAATTGAGGTTTTAGTGTATTTCGGAAACATATCAGAATAGACAAGTAAGCAATATGTAGCTCCACGACTATGGACAGCATTGAAAAATTATACATAAGTTGCTGATTGCTCGTTTAGATCTTAAGATCTGTTTTCACTGATGTTCTTGGACTACTGAGAACATACCTGAAATAACTATGAACAGGCAACTAAGCAATGTGTACCTTTGAAAATATGAACAGCAAACAAAAAATAGATATCAGCCGTTGTAGTTCTTGTTGTGGAACAGTGCTGTCTCTAAGGACAATATTCCAAGAAGTTATCGGATCTTGGAATATCTTGTAGCCTCAGAATACACTTAAATGATTATAGATGCTTTTGCGTATGAACGTAGTTAGAGTTTTTATGTTATTTACACCAAAATCGAATGGAATTAACTTGAAATAATGCGATGTTTCATTTAATTTACGCAGTGTATCCTTTCCAATGGTACCATGTTTTTGAACATCGGAGGTAAATTGTTCCGCGTTACACGTCTTACTTTACAAAAACAGAAATTTACTCATCAGCGTCGAAGAAAAGAACGAACATACTCCTGTGCAAAGTACAACATAAAAACACTATAGATGTTGCCACTGCGCATAGGAACCTTTTCAAAAAAGTCACTCGACCAATTTGCCCCTTTGGCCAACCAGCTCCGGTCTCCACTGGTAACTGGGAATTTAACCGAGAATCACTAGATCACATCGTGCGTCCGTTAATCGATTGGGACACGGAAGCACATATCTGCTTGACAGGTAGTTTGTCTAGTCTAGATAGGGTAAGGGCTCCCTATTTCATCTCATTTGTAAGGACGTTACCTTAAAAAACCTGATTTAGCCATCAAATCACTACGATTTTTTCATATTGCTGCTTAATGCCCTTGCTCCACATTGGGAATTGATTAACATTCCTTGGAAATTAAAATAATAATTAAAAAATCAGCTAAAAACACTTCTGATATGTTCACTACTGTGCTCCTAATTTCATCTCAAAGGTTTTTTATTCATCCTATCGTTGGTCCTTTATTCATCCCATAAATTAGCAATGGCGACAGCAATCAAAACCAAAATATTGCACTATTACACTCTCAGGTTCAAAATGTCAGAATTTTCCTTAAAAAGGGCCTAATGCCAACTATGAAACAATATTAAAAAAAACAGTTTGGAATCATTTCGATGTTTAAAATTTTTTGGATCGTTTTTATTACCTTTCGATTCAAAAAAAAATTTTACTCTGCTATTAATTTGGAGAACTTAAAAAAAAAAAAAAAAAAAAGAACTGTTACTATTTAGGCATTAGCCCTTCTAAAAACAAAATGTAGAACCAGAGATGCCATTCATACAGATCTGTTTTGTATAGATTTTTGCGTTCCCTAAATCAAATTACAGATTTTCTAAATTTAATGCAGATTTGTAAAGGTTCATAAAAAGTGAGCAGTAAAACGTTAGACTTTTCTCTCTGAGTATCTATTAGTATTTCATTACAGTACTTCTTTAAAAGTTTATTAATCAACGGACAAATCACATGTTAAAATGGAAATCTTTTGTGCAAATGTTTGATGATGAACACTGATAAAGATTTATATTAAAATTTAAAACCAATTTGAATTTGATTTGAATTTGAATTTGATTCATTTTATTAGTGAAAACAGATAGAGCAGATACATATTTTTTATGAAAATATCTGGCATCTCTGTGCACAGCCGATGAAACACACACATTTAACAGTGTTATGGTGACGTATAGCGGAAAGAAACCAGTGCTACTAGATTTGCCACAATGGTTATTTGATTAGTATTTAACACGCTCTATTTAGTGATATTAGAATCCGAAACAGTTTTATTTTTATATAAATATTTTATCAATGATATAATTAAACTAATGTCACGGATACCAAAAAATACTTGTTGATGATGATTTAAAGAAGAAAAAATAATTTCTTTTATTTAACATTATGAGAAAACTTGGCAACCTTGCGATACGAAATGAAATGAAAACAAAGCGTAATCAAGTGAATTAAGTGCAAATTTTCATCTCATATTTTTCATTGCTTTTATTGCTTATCAGGTAGTTTCAGAAGTCTTTAATCGTTGAATAAACAAGTGGAAAGTTAACATTACTAACTATAAAGTCATCCATCATTGAAAAGTGGTGTAATTATGTGAAATAGTGATCATGTTTTGACACGAATCGATTAGTAAATATTCAGAAACATGATGCATTGTGAAACTTCAGACGAAAGTGGTTCCTAAATAGAAAAATGAGTTTATTTTCAATGAAAAAAACGATCGTTGATGGTTTTTTAGCTATTTTTTTTCAATTGGAAAGTGTGGCAAAATCTAGAATAAATGTTTTAAAACTTTCCACAGTTTTGTTCAGGTACGTTTAGAGATATGATTAATGTTCAAAGTTATGAGGTGAAGGAATTAGATGGAAATTGGAGCTGAGATGAAATAGGGAGCCCTTATCCTATATGATTTTTCAGCAGCACTAGCTACAGCTGAGTGCTAGACATGTGAATGTTTTATTCTTAAAGTAATGTTGGTGATAATGGTGAAGGTCTTATTCTTATATTTTATGTGGCAACTTATAATGTTACAAAAAAGTCGTATATAAAAAACCGTGCAAAAAAAGGCGGGTTTGGTAATGTCAGAGATATAAATGGATGTCGTGAATGCGAAAACAACTGACATGTTCCTTAACACTTCCGAATATCGATTAGCTGATCAATTGTATGAATTATGCACGCATTCCCCTTTTTCACATTTTTCGTAAAAACAAAGAATGCTTCACTTGATCTTGATTACTGTGAATTTCACACAGCGAAAAGTACACATATCTAATCAAATTGTTCTAGATTTGCACTAAACTGAGGATACTTACCTTCGATTTGCGAGCAAGAAATGCTAATAGTTCTTTAGAAAACTTTTAGAGCCATTAGCACGGCTGATTATGTGTGATGCTCTCCAACGTTGTCCTCTTTTCGTTGTTGTTTTTACCAAAGCAAACGACTGGCAGCTGTGACGTAATCGCTCTTGTCGGAAGCGAAACTAGCTTTGCAAACGGAACAAAATACATCTGCTAGCAGTGGCGATAGAATCTAAACTGATCCAATTTTTGTTAAGAGGTATCTTTTTACGTGATTTCGTTTGTACCTTTTTCACTAACTGGCGGTCCTAACGGCTATAAAAATAGCCAGAATTTTAATGTCGATTATTTCATTTTGGATTTGCATAATTCATTGAAAGAAACTATCAGGATGCTGTACGGGTTTTCATTACTGCCTTTCAGAGTACAGTAGCAGATATTTTGTCCTCTTCCTCAGAACGCGTTCTGATTGGCTGGTGTTGACATGGGTAAAATGAGACAGGTTTTTCAATAGTGTACTATTGAAATACTTCAATGCTGTTTCTATACACGTTTAAGTTGAAAAATTTCGATTCTATTGGTAGTTAGATTTATAAATCCTTCCACAGATCACTGAGATATGAGCTTTAAAATACGAGAAAGGCAAACGCGCCTTATGAATTATCCTCTTTGATACTCGTTTATACCAAACATTTCAGAAAAGTTGAATTTTGAACTATTTGAGATTATGTCACACAACTGAAAATTTTATCATAAAATTGTGATCATATTTCCGATGGCATGTAGCAAAAATTATGTTGATTCGTTAGATACAACAAGAGATATTCACGATCAAAAACTTATCACTCTCTCAGAGGGTAAATTTTGAAAAGGCGCCCCATAGTAAAGTAAGTCGTATTCACGACAAAATTGCGTGTAAATTCTGAAAATTTTGATGCCAAATAAAACTAAGTAATTAAATCTTCAAAGTTCGAAAGAAAGTTAATCATCTTCAATATGGTATTGATATATCAAATGCTGTCATATTCGTTGATTTGTAATTGCAAAGAAATATTGCATAAGACCACAAAAAAACGAACGCTTTCATCAATCCAAAGTCAAGCAGGTGTCAGCAAAAAGGGTTTCTTTCTCAGTTGTTTAATGATAGTTAATACGTTTCCTACATCGGTTGATTAAAAGGAATGAATTTTCTCTCATTTGGTCGTATTTAGTTTGGCTGCCTGAATGTAACTAAGAAAAAGCCGCCACCTTTTCATCACGGATAGCGCGATGGATTTGCCTACCGTTGAGTGAACGTTGGGTGCCGGAATGCTGATGACAATGACAATGACAATCGACAGGTAACTGAAATCTCTTCGATTAACCGCAGATTTGTACAGTGCGGTGGCATTCATACTGCTTTTTTTTGTTACAGGATATATCGGTGAGATTAGCAGGGTAGTGAAGGTACAACACAAAACCCGATGACTTTCATTTTCATTCATAAGCCCAGTGACTAGTGTCAATTCCATCGACACAAACACACGGCTGTGAGTGTAACTCAACATGGTGACAATAAAACGAGACGGTGACGATGACAGCGGCTTTGCCATGTTCGACATCGTCACAGCAACCTGTTACTGTTTTGATCTGGTTGTTGCTTTGTTGTTTTGGATTGGATCGTTAAACATATAGTATTTTTGTAGTTCCTGCTTCCTACTATTCCTTCACATTAGCTACAACTGGTACTTTCACGTGGAAACACGATTCCAACGTAGGTAGGCTATATGTTCCAGTTATGGCCATAGGATTTAGTGTAATTCCAAATTTCGTTCGTTTGAACGGAACAATTATAAAATTGAAAATGGACAGGCTGATGTAATATGATAAATATTGACAAATATTTCTAAAGCAAAGCATTTTAACATCTCTTGTAGGAACAGATTTCACTTATAGCCACTATTGAATCACTTACCCTGCATTGATTGATTATAATTTACACAATCATAACCCGGCGGCGTTGAAGTGACGAATTCACATTCATAAGAAATTGGTTTATAGTACGTGTATAACTCACCTGGAAAGAAAGAAAACCAAAAATTCAAATAAATATTTTGCTTTTATAAGACAAGTATCAATTGCAATTATTAAATTGTGATAGAATCGTTGCGTTGTGTACCAGAATTCAGTTCCCGAATCCAGTTCCAGATCCAAACTCGAGCTCCAGAGTCTTGATTAAGAGTGCAGGAATACGCATTGGAATGAAATTCCGTCAAACATTGTGAAACATCGAAGTAATTTTTATTGATCGATTTCTAAAGCATTCACTACGATAGCTTCTTCTGTTTGAAAGGCAAAAAAGACATACTGCCGATTTACTTGAGCTCCGTACGTCCCACATGTGAGGAAATTTTGGCTTTGGTACTTCCCACATGTGAAGAAATTCGTTTGCTCCGCCTTATTGTCTGCAATCTTATTAAAACGCAGTATTTAAAGAGAGCCTTACCAATCGAAGATATTAAATGAAACGATACCTTTATGAATCTACAAATAATTCTCAATGGAATGATTAGGATTTTCATTGGTAGAAATAAATAATTTAACAGCAAAATAGTCGATTAGCCAACGATGCTGCTGAGATCGCTACAAAAGTATGAAAAAACAATAATACGATGAGCGAAAACAGTAGATATGATAGATGGGCGGTGATGAGTGCAAAATAGTGCATCGGGAAACTGGGTGCTAATCAAACGCTGCCGGTGATGGATGTGATCCTAGTTATGACGGCCTAGCTTTACACCGGCAATCTGATCTTTCGTGAGAAGCTAAGTGAAACCGAAGGTGCAACTTTACTAGCTTTTAGAGCGTGTCGTTGGCGGTATTGCGATAAGGCAGGAAATTTCTTTTGCGATGAAGCGACTATCTATATATATAAAAATGCAGAGATCATTCTTTGTAATCGCATCACGTAAGAACGGATGGACGGATTGAGATGCTTTTTTTTTGTTTGATCAGTTTTTACCCCCACCAGGTTCGTACATCAAAAAAATTAGGAAAACTTACCGGAAAAGTGGGAAAAACCAATAAAGTTATTTTGTATGGACAATGGAATTTTCCACTGAAAAAGTCGCCAATGATTGCTAGATCATCGATAGGTGTTTGGTGCATAACGAGTTGCATAAGTGTTTGGCCGTCGAAGAAAGGAATACTAGATCGTTGAAAGAATCATTTGGCGCGCAACGAGTTGTTTTGTGTGAATTCATGTGGTTCGTCATTTCGAGCCACGTGCTTAATTGGGTATCAACATTATTGATTGCCAAATGATTCAATGATGGAACGCATATGAGTGTTCTAGCTATACCGTAAACATGATCAAAAGTTCTGATACTGTTTACCAGAAGATGCATTGTGTGCAATGCAATCAGTTAGTTGTTTGTTGCTGGCCATCGTGGGCGTGAGTTGAACAAATCACCTTATAAATAGAACGATTTTTGTACGAATCAATGATAAGATGCTGCTGTTTAAATAATGAGATCAATCATAGAGGTTTGCTTTGAATTTAGCATGCTGAAGTTCGTTCGCGTCGGGTAAATTCTGGTGGATTGAAAACCATTAGTTGTGAGATTTTATGCATTGACTCGAACGATAAGCTGAATACTGATACAATCACTCCTCATCTTCACTTCTCTATAACAGAAGAATTGCACATTATTTTCATATAAAACTTTCTGATATAGATTCTCAGTGTCGAACTCCACCATTCATTAATTGTAGGTGGCGTACTAAACAAAATTATGTGGTGTTGACTAATGAGATGACTATTGATAAAACTATTAAACGAATGCAGTGTTCATGTAAAAGTTAATGGATACAATATTTAAAAGAATGGTAACTTGAACTTTCGAATGTCCAAGAATTACTCATTTTATCATTCGATTTTTTAACAATATCAAACTAACCATAGTACTCAAGGAGGAGGATTTGAAGATAAAGTGCGGAAAATTCGACGTAACAAGGTTCATTTAAGTAAGAAGAAGATTTCTCGCATCTAAACTTTTACCGTCTACCAGAGGAGTCAAACTTAGCGATGCGAAACATCCGAGTCTCTGATATGTTAAACATTTTTTTTGCCCACCACACTCTCCCACACCAAAAAATTTACTAAATAGTTACTGACTGACCAGAAGTCATACATTAAAAGTAAAAATAAAGTTTTCTCGCTAAATTGTTAATGGAAAATTTTTCCTGTGATTGTCACGCTACGAACATTCATCAAACACGATTAAATAATATCACCAGACTAGCGAGAAGTGACGAACTACAAGTCGCGAGGGCAGCTTTTGTAAATTTGTTCTAATCAATTTAAAGTAGTCATCTCAGTTATTTTTGCTTCACTTTTTATTCCATATGTCGAAACCACAGTCTGAGAGAGATCAACAATCGCTATTCGATGCACTCAAAAGATGATTCGCGGTGCATTCGCTTTATTTTTGCGTAACAAAAGCTTTTAACATATTCACAATTTTTTTATGAATTCATCGCAGCCAAGTAATCAGTAAAATAATGGAAAGATACATTAACAGCATAACGTTTGACAATTCTACTGTCCGAAAACATAAATTTAAGAAAAACGGGCGAGACGAAGTTCGACGGGTCAGCTAGTTTGTTAATACAACCAATGTAATTGTTCAATGTAACTGTTGGCAATGGCAGTTTTGTTTTTATTTGGAGCTGCTATATACTTTCAGACGTCTATCAATTGTGAAATAATTGAAAACCATGCTTAGATGATTAATTCACATCAATCTGATATAAATAACTTTTATAAATTTAAAAAATCTGTGTAAAATTGATGTATTATAATTATTATTATTATAAGAGAGAATCAATGAAGGAAACATTTTCCTATTCGCATTGTCGATTCCGTATACACTAAGCATTGGATATATTTTTCCTTGACCGGTAAACCTAACAAATGAATATATTTCACTTCACACGCCTGCACGAGGGTAGCTATAAAATAGCTAACTGGAAAATATCCTGTTCATTCGGTTGACAAAAAGTGCTCACAAATTCCTATCTCATGCCATTTGGTCAACAGAATGGCTTCGACTAGAATCTATCATCTTACGCATTAGTGAGAAATTGAGAGGGTTCAATTTGGTTGCATATTATAGTCTAGTTTTATTGCAGAATTAATTAAATGTCCTTAAAATAGGTCAAATAGGCCTGCTGTTTAATTTTATCCCAATCAGACTTTCGGTTCCGGAATTACAGGGCGACATGCACCAAAATAAGGAGAAAATATTAACACACGTTTCTCAGAGATGGTTGAACCGGTTTTCACAAACTTAGAATAAAATGAAAGGTCTTATGGTCCCATACAATTTTCCTGAATATCGTGTGGATCCGATATCTGGTTCCGGAGTTACAAGAAAATCTGTGCAAATTTATAACAAAATGCGTACTCAACTTTCTCGGAAATTTTGTAAGCTAATTTACACAAACTAAGAGGCAAATAAAAGATCCCACTTCCGTTTCCGGTATTACAGTGCGATTAGTGAACATTTTAAATGTCATGAGTATTTTTTCACAAGCGATGGCGAAATGAGGTGCACATTTTCATAACACTAACTGGTAAAATCATCTAGTTGGCAGATCTTGTTAGTTAGTGAATATATAAAACTACTTTGTAACTACTAGTCCCCGGTTTCCGCTTTCGAAAGCACCGATAATAGTGAAGCAAAGCTCCAAAAACGGATCTCAGGTCGATTTATCAACAACGGTTAAACCGATTTTTTTCAGTCATGATTCAAATTAAAGCTCTCAGTGTCTTAATATATACTGTGCAATTTCATCCAGATCCGACTTCCGGTTCCGAAATTATAAGGCGATGAATGTCAAAACATTCAAATTGTCATTCAAAATGACGATGCAAAACTGGTACGTGTCGGTACGTGCGGTATGGAAGAAGGAAACACCATCGGCTTTGTTCAGTTCGCAGCGTGCTTGGTTCAATTTCGTATAGCGAAATCTATTATTCTTTCATTTTATCGATACAAAATGTATTGAGTATATTTCTCAGATAAAATTTGTAATGTAAATATGTAAATTTGTACCTGCTTGTTAGTATTCTCACAAAATCTAATAACGATGCTTTTCTATAAAAGTACACTTATTGCCTTTCTCACATAGAAAGTTTATACAAATGGCTAAGTGTTCTATATCATTCGACACAGTTCATCAAGCTGAGCAATGGCTGTGTGTATGCATGGGTGTGAGTATGTGTTAAATAATGTATAATTTTCAATTGTTTTAAGAGTGTGGACTATTCGATGATTCGTTTTTGAAAAGTTTCCACCGGAAAACCATAAGATTGTTTGTGTTTTGATATTTCAATATTCGATGCAAAATATAAATTCGATTTTTTATTTATTGTTTTAATCTCTAGATATGATTTCTGAGAACATAATTTCAAAGTTTCGGAGATAATGTTATTTAAATTCACTTGCGGCATGCCAAATAATGAGGAACACTCACATTTGCTCGCCATTCTCGTACCCGCCATGACGGATTTGAAGTCGTTAGGCACATTTCAGTCCCAATGTTCAACTGGACGACTATGAAAGGTTATTCATGGTCGAAAATCGATTATTTATTATTGTCTGGAACAAATTTGGGATTTCAATTTCAGAATTCTGGAGAAATATTCAGGATATGAAGCTGAATTCTGGAACTGTCTTCCTAACCAGAATTTAATTCCTGAAATCATTATCAGAATTCAGAACATGTATGCTAGAACTAAATTCAGAACTTGGAATTGAGTTCTAGAGCTTCTTGATTCTGAAAATGAGTTTAGTTTCATATTTCTGAACCTAAATTCATGGACTGATTTCTTGATTTGGAATCCGAACGAGAATTTTGCTCCTAGTTCTCGGACTCAGTTTTAGTTCCTACCCCTGGTTCAGAATTTGGGGCTGGTGTAGCAAAATAAATTATGGCAAAAAGTACTCCACGGTTGTGCATATTGAATAAATTCTGCGAAGCAGTTCTTTGTAGTACCATGAAAATATTCTCATGGATTATGCAAAACTTTTGAGTATCTGAATCTAAATTGTATGGTATGCACTCTATGTTTTACCCAGTTTTTGCATTCAAAAATACTTGAAAGAGGTTTGCAAACAAAATTACACTTATCCAATTTTTGCATTCAGCCGTGTAATGAGGTAGCGATTGGGAAAGTTCTTCAGAACCGAAAATCATTCGGATCTATGGTGGAGGCAGAAAGGGCAAACCGGGTACGAGAACGGACTCCCAGATCTTGCGCGAAGTCCATACAGGTCTTGAAGAGAAGTTCGTCTGATAGTAGAACAACGACCCGATGTCCTGACAATGTCTAGATAATTTAATTTAGGTGCGATTAGTGCATAAAAACATATATGTTGTTGCAATAAAAATGAAGTGAATGTTATTTTTGTGAAGGTAAGTCGATTTCTATGGCGGCGCCATTGTTTTCTGCTCCAGTTCCCTAGTAACGTAACGAAATATGAAAGAGAAATAAAATCGGTTCAAAAAGGTTGCCAAATAAGCGTAGCTTTATTGGATTTTATGTGATGTAGTCAAACTTGTAACCAATATAACAATATGACGATTTAGAAATGAGTAAACCAAACTAACAATAAAGCTCCGTTGCCGTTGAAATTATACCGTCGCAAATTAATTTGCTATTTGAAATAGGTGCATTTGCTTCTGCTAAATAAAACGAATAGCGTAATCTGCATTCTGTTCTATGGTAAATGGTAAGCAATCAAACTTACCAAATATATTCTACTACTAACAACGAAAACTGTGTCTGAAAAAAACAACAAAAACTGCAATACCACAGAAAAATCCTCATAATGATGTTTCCAGCAACAGGAAAGACGACGAATCAATGGATTCGTGCGGAAACAGTGAACCATTATCCCCTTCCCTTTCTCTTAATTCATCTGATAGGAATGAGAGCGCCTCTCTTCCAAGGAAAATTTTAACAACTAGATCCACTAATATTAGTAATCGAAACTAGATCCTATTTGGTCCAGCTTTTGTTTAATCCCTACACAAAATTCATGGATAATGTTGACAAACGAAGATATATTTTTGCGACTTCTATTGCCTTCGGATTCCGTAGTAAAAAGCTGTCGGAAACTGTCAAAAATGCCCTTTCACCGGATGCGAGAATCTTGTTGTGTCGCAATGACAAGTGTAAGCATTCATTATGAACTTGTAGCATAAATGATCCAGAAAATGAAATAAAGTCACTGTCATAAGCTAACAGCGATTTCACTGGGTAATTTGTTTGTTGGCACATAAGTAGGTAAAGATTTATTTTAGCAAGTGCGTAAGAAACGTACGCCATTGAAGATATCGCCAAAAAAATTACAGATGGAAAGAATTTCTCTTTACTGTAACATAGTCTAGCTAAATCACTTGCTATACTTTTATTGAAGAATTGTATGAACACAACGTCATTAGTCTTGTTCAATTGAATAATATTAACTTTCTTCAAATCGAGAAGGTATTATCTCTCTGCTGCGTGGATTAAGTACGTTTTTCGTTTATGTTGTCTAGAAAGCTTATGTTTCAAAGCCAATCTAACAACATTTTGGTAAAAAACAATTTGACAAACATTCGTCAACTGTGCAATCTGCATTTATGTGCAAGGCAAGTGTTAAGTATAACACAATGTAAAGTAATCCTGAAATTTCATTAATTCATGTACTACAAATAAATTATTTACTTTTCTTCGTCACTACTTCACAGATCTTTATGCATTAATACTTCCGTTTACAGAATTGCAATCAATCTACATAAATGAATCATTTAATCTCAAATACGAGTCAACCCAATCGTTTTCGTCTTCATATGTCCAATCATGATTCGGTTTGTTCAATTCCTGTTCCGATTCAGTCACAGCTTCCCTCTGTATAGGTCTGTTCCTAATTCGAAGTTTCGGATGTTTATTTTGTGTGTTCACGGCCCATGTGACAGTGGCCGAGATCCAAACCTGGACTAATAATTGCTGTTCCGTAAAGCAGTCATTGTTCACGTGCTCATTTGTTCGGTTGATGATGCTGTCAGTGTGCTCTCGTGGCACTAATCGGATATTTACGCGTGATTCGATATCTTCATCTTGCATTCCAGCCACACGACCACCGACAGCGAAATTGCGCTAGGTGAAAGCCTTCATTTCGTTTCGGTTCAGTTAGAAGGCCGATCGGTAGATTGTTTTTCTTTTCGTTCCCAGATCGGGAGTGATAGCTAAGCGCATAGCTGTCGCCATTGCGTAAGTTTGCCGGTTAGTGTTTTCGTTATCTGCACATTTTTCTTCTTTGGGAACAACGGCGGTAGAAGGAACGTGTTGGGGGCAACTTCTTTGAATTTCGCACTACGGCGAATAGTATCGCGGGGGTTTCATTAACATTCACGTGTAAATATGATGAAAGTGGTTCGGCTACAGCCGAAATCAGGTCCGGTTTTCGTGGATTAGGCATGGTCCGTTTCTTTCGCATACGATACGGTTTGATGTATTCGTAAAAGGTGTCAATTGGTAGCAATTTGTAAGTCCAATCGATATCCGGTTGGTTTCCTGTGTTCCGGCGAATTAATGAGATGGACCGCGCAGAGACAGGATGGCGGAATCAACTTAGATAGCCAAGTTTCATTCATAATCAATATTTTAGGCATCCAAATATTCTGCAATCTAAGCGAAATGTCATGAGAGAAACGATCACACATTTCTTGTGATAGAAAAAATTATTGATTCACCATGGAATTGTAAGTCTTTCAAATTCTAGATAAGTAACCTGAGATTTTCTGATCTTTTGAAAGTCAGTCAACATCGTAGCGCTACAGGAGGCCTACTGGAAGGAATCAGCATAATGAACGTGCACAGTCTTCACTTAGGAAGCAATGATGACGTTAAGGATGCATTCTACGCAAAACTAGGTCGGGAATAAGACTAGGAGGATGAGTACACGGGCAGAATTCCGATTCTGGAAATGAGCAAAATTATCGTTATGAAAATGATGGCCATTACCGTTCCAAACTTGATTAATGATTACATTCCAGTTTTAAAATTTTTAGTCGGTTACGCCACTTCTACCATTATATTTCCGGAACCGTAAGTGGCAGCCATTTGAACTTTGAACTTGATCAATAGTTAATAGCAGCTTGCAAATAAGTCTAAACTTGTTAAAATCGGTTAATTTAGGTCATTTCCGAGTGCGTTTTGTCGGTTACGTCACATATGCCCTTATATCTTTAGAACCAAAAGTGGCAGCCGTTTGATCTTCAAACTGAATCAATTGCTTTCAAACGAGCCTAAACTTGTAGGAATCGGTTCAGTCATATCTAAGAAAATTGAGCGTTAAAAAATTGACGGTTTTTGTCGGTTACGTCAATCTCCGAAACCGGAAGTGGCAACCTTTATATCTTCGAACCTTATAAATTGTTCAATAGTAGTTTTCGAACCAGCCTAAAATCAGGCCGGTCAGTTACCGGGATCGGTTCAAAAACTCCGCCACTCGTAATCTAATAATTTGACAAAGCATCTGTAGTTGTGGAAGTGAAATAAAAATACCGAATAAATGTACAAAGCTCGTCTACAGGAAAGAATTTCTCCATTCGTTTGGTCACATGAACGTTAGAGAGAATGTGAGCGAGTTACGATTAGTAAACAAAAAACGAACAACACAAAACAAGATCACGAGGTTTTATCTACACTAGCTCATGAGCACGAAAAAAATTGTTTCGATTCCAATAACATGATCATTTATTTGTAGAACACATTTTCCACTCGGTTTCATCTCCATTCGTTGGCATCCTTCAGTCGAAACCGTTTGATTAGCATGAGAAAAAATAATAATTATGGCTTCATTTGCTACTCCAGCGGCACCGGTTAATTGCCGCTGCGGCTAGCAAGCGGTGCACATTTAATTGAGGATTATTTGGTTTTACTTTTATGCATTTTTGCGCTGATTGCTTTTACGCGGGGATTGCTTTTACGAAGCGGTACTTGTTGAAGATTGTACCACCCTTGCAGCAACAAGCCCTTTAAACGATGAGAGCTCACTTTCTTTATTACTTTCTGCTATTGATAAAACCATCGCTTTGCCTTTTTTTAATCCGGCTCTCTTATCGTGGTGCAGTGATTTCACTGAAAGGTTTACTCCATAGAATTGAAATAAATCGAGATTCTTTTGTAGGACGCGTTGTAACTGCAGTTCTGTGGTCCTTAAAAGCTGTGATAGCTCTGAACGCTATCATTCTTGGTGACAAGTAATTTACAAATGATAAGTATTTCAAATGTCCTTATTGACAGTTTTCGAAGTCACATGTAAATTGTGCAGATTTTCAAAGAAAAAGTTTCATTAGATCAAATCAACAAAGCTGAGAGAACCTACTGAATGGACTCGGTGTCTGCGCATTTTAGTACTGCATGGCGAACCCGTCAATAACAAAATTGCAACTGTTGATTCTTGCCTTTGTTGTTTCAATAAAAGAGTTATCAATTTAATTAAAAGTCTGTTAATTCAAGAAATGTTCTTCAATAGGTCCTATCGAACATGAATACTGTTCAGTGTAATTTTTAATCAAGCAAGAAATACGCTGTTAAGTTTTATGAACTTGGGAGGATTCTAAAATAATGCTTTTTTTGTTTTTATTTAAGACACAGAAAAAAATTATGAATTTTACATGTGACATAAACCTACAAGCGATATAATTCATAACTACTTGATTTTTCAAATGACGAAATATTAAACGCGCACAAAATTTTACACGCTCCGAGTGTAATTTGCACTCGGCTACCAATTAACGCAGTATGGATTTATTTGTATCAATTATTCATCAAACAGATATTTGCTTCTGCGGCTCAGTACATTAATCGATGTGCTAATGTTTCTCGGTTCAAATCCCACTGTTGCTATCGATCTTTTGTTTTATATTTCATTTGAGTTCAAGCCATGTAATGTAATTAATTTCATATGTTCTTGAATATAAATTTTTGTGAAATACGACGCCCCAGTTATGTGTATCTTATGTAAAAGATGTAAAATCACAAGATTTTTTCGAACTGTGGAGGTTTTCAGCAATAAGTTGGTTCGCCTCTGTGACACGTTTTTAGTGGTTCGAGAACACGTATTACATAGGTAGTAACATTTGTACCTGTATGTAATTTAATTTGTGATATAAAAGATCTGTGGACTCAAAGAACAATCATTCTTTAGTTTTCTTTTAGTGCATTTTAATACCAAGATGTTCATATTCTAGTCTGAATATATTGAGTATTCTTCTTGAGTCAGTTTCTAGTCCGAATACTGTTCAGTGTAATTTCTATTACAATATTACAAATATCTAATTAATTTTGGCACTATTTTCAGTGGAATATATTCAATAGATGCATTATATATGTACCATTTAATTACACTATTTCACTGTCACGTTATTAAACTTTCACAAAGTCATTACACTTTAATGAAGCCTGCCTGGAATCATATTTTTGTGACACGTTTTTAGTGGTTCGAGAACACGTATAACATAGGTAGTAACATTTGTACCTGTATGTAATTTAATTTGCAATATAAAAGATCTGTGGACTCAAAGAAAAATCATTCTTTAGGTTTCTTTTAGTGCATTTTAATACCAAGATGTTCATATTCTAGTCTGAATATATTGAGTATTCTTCTTGAGTCAGTTTCTAGTCCGAATACTGTTCAGTGTAATTTCTATTACAATTTTAATTTTGGCACTATTTTTAGTGGAATATATTCAATAGTTGCATTATATATGTACCATTTAATTCCACTATTTCACTATCACGTTATTACACTTTCACAAAGTCATTACACTTTAATGAAGCCTGCCTGGAATCATATTTTTTTGACACGTTTTTAGTGGTTCGAGAACACGTATAACATAGGTAGTTACATTTGTACCTGTATGTAATTTAATTTGCAATATAAAAGATCTGTGGACTCAAAGAAAAATCATTCTTTAGTTTTCTTTTAGTGCATTTTAATACCAAGATGTTCATATTCTAGTCTGAATATATTGAGTATTCTTCTTGAGTCAGTTTCTAGTCCGAATACTGTTCAGTGTAATTTCTATTACAATTTTAATTTTGGCACTATTTTTAGTGGAATATATTCAATAGTTGCATTATATATGTACCATTTAATTCCACTATTTCACTATCACGTTATTACACTTTCACAAAGTCATTACACTTTAATGAAGCCTGCCTGGAATCATATTTTTGTGACACGTTTTTAGTGGTTCGAGAACACGTATTACATAGGTAGTAACATTTGTACCTGTATGTAATTTAATTTGTGATATAAAAGATCTGTGGACTCAAAGAAAAATCATTCTTTAGTTTTCTTTTAGTGCATTTTAATACCAAGATGTTCATATTCTAGTCTGAATATATTGAGTATTCTTCTTGAGTCAGTTTCTAGTCCGAATACTGTTCAGTGTAATTTCTATTACAATATATGTACCATTTAATTCCACTATTTCACTGTCACGTTATTAAACTTTCACAAAGTCATTACACTTTAATGAAGCCTGCCTGGAATCATATTTTTGTGACACGTTTTTAGTGGTTCGAGAACACGTATTACATAGGTAGTAACATTTGTACCTGTACGTAATTTAATTTGTGATATAAAAGATCTGTGGACTCAAAGAAAAATCATTCTTTAGGTTTCTTTTAGTGCATTTTAATACCAAGATGTTCATATTCTAGTCTGAATATATTGAGTATTCTTCTTGAGTCAGTTTCTATTCCGAATACTGTTCAGTGTAATTTCTATTACAATATTACAAATATCTAATTAATTCTGGCACTATTTTCAGTGGAATATATTCAATAGATGCATTATATATGTACCATTTAATTACACTATTTTACTGTCACGTTATTAAACTTTCACAAAGTCATTACACTTTAATGAAGCCTGCCTGGAATCATATTTTTGTGACACGTTTTTAGTGGTTCGAGAACACGTATAACATAGGTAGTAACATTTGTACCTGTATGTTATTTAATTTGCAATATAAAAGATCTGTGGACTCAAAGAAAAATCATTCTTTAGGTTTCTTTTAGTGCATTTTAATACCAAGATGTTCATATTCTAGTCTGAATATATTGAGTATTCTTCTTGAGTCAGTTTCTAGTCCGAATACTGTTCAGTGTAATTTCAATTACAATTTTAATTTTGGCACTATTTTTAGTGGAATATATTCAATAGTTGCATTATATATGTACCATTTAATTCCACTATTTCACTATCACGTTATTACACTTTCACAAAGTCATTACACTTTAATGAAGCCTGCCTGGAACCATATTTTTTTGACACGTTTTTAGTGGTTCGAGAACACGTATAACATAGGTAGTTACATTTGTACCTGTATGTAATTTAATTTGCAATATAAAAGATCTGTGGACTCAAAGAAAAATCATTTTTTAGTTTTCTTTTAGTGCATTTTAATACCAAGATGTTCATATTCTAGTCTGAATATATTGAGTATTCTTCTTGAGTCAGTTTCTAGTCCGAATACTGTTCAGTGTAATTTCTATTACAATTTTAATTTTGGCACTATTTTTAGTGGAATATATTCAATAGTTGCATTATATATGTACCATTTAATTCCACTATTTCACTATCACGTTATTACACTTTCACAAAGTCATTACACTTTAATGAAGCCTGCCTGGAATCATATTTTTGTGACACGTTTTTAGTGGTTCGAGAACACGTATTACATAGGTAGTAACATTTGTACCTGTATGTAATTTAATTTGTGATAAAAAAGATCTGTGGACTCAAAGAAAAATCATTCTTTAGTTTTCTTTTAGTGCATTTTAATACCAAGATGTTCATATTCTAGTCTGAATATATTGAGTATTCTTCTTGAGTCAGTTTCTAGTCCGAATACTGTTCAGTGTAATTTCTATTACAATATATGTACCATTTAATTCCACTATTTCACTGTCACGTTATTAAACTTTCACAAAGTCATTACACTTTAATGAAGCCTGCCTGGAATCATATTTTTGTGACACGTTTTTAGTGGTTCGAGAACACGTATTACATAGGTAGTACCTGTATGTAATTTAATTTGTGATATAAAAGATCTGTGGACTCAAAGAACAATCATTCTTTAGTTTTCTTTCAGTGCATTTTAATACCAAGATGTTCATATCCTAGTCTGAATATATTGAGTATTCTTCTTGAGTCAGTTTCTAGTCCGAATTCTGTTCAGTGTAATTTCTATTACAATTTTAATTTTGGCATCTGAGCTGTTAGTGGAATATACTCAATAGTTTTGCATTCTTCAGTTTTTTAGTACATTTTAATACCAAGATGTTCATATTCTAGTCTGAATATATTGAGTATTCTTCTTGAGTCAGTTTCTAGTCCGAATATTTTTCAGTGTAATTTCTATTACAATTTTAATTTTGGCATCTGAGCTGTTAGCGGAATGTATTCAATAGTTTTGCATTATTTAATTTTCTTTCAGTTCATATTCTAGTCTGAATATATTGTCTTCCTGAGTCAGTTTCTAGTCCGAATACTGTTCAGTGTAATTTCTATTACAATTTTAATTTTGGCATCTGAGCTGTTAGCGGAATGTATTCAATAGTTTTGCATTCTTTAATTTTCTTTCAGTTCATATTCTAGTCTGAATATATTGTCTTCTTGAGTCAGTTTCTAGTCCGAATATTGTTCAGTGTAATTTCTATTACAATTTTAATTTTGCCATCTGAGCTGTTAGCGGAATGTATTCAATAGTTTTGCATTCTTTAATTTTCTCTTAGTTCATATTCTAGTCTGAATATATTGTCTTCTTGAGTCAGTTTCTAGTCCGAATATTGTTCAGTGTAATTTCTATTACAATTTTAATTTTGGCATCTGAGCTGTTAGCGGAATGTATTCAATAGTTTTGCATTCTTTAATTTTCTTTCAGTTCATATTCTAGTCTGAATATATTGTCTTCTTGAATTCCGATTCTGGAAATGAGCAAAATTATCGTTATGAAAATGATGGCCATTACCGTTCCAAACTTGATTAATGATTACATTCCAGTTTTAAAATTTTTAGTCGGTTACGCCACTTCTACCATTATATTTCCGGAACCGTAAGTGGCAGCCATTTGAACTTTGAACTTGATCAATAGTTAATAGCAGCTTGCAAATAAGTCTAAACTTGTTAAAATCGGTTAATTTAGGTCATTTCCGAGTGCGTTTTGTCGGTTACGTCACATATGCCCTTATATCTTTAGAACCAAAAGTGGCAGCCGTTTGATCTTCAAACTGAATCAATTGCTTTCAAACGAGCCTAAACTTGTAGGAATCGGTTCAGTCATATCTAAGAAAATTGAGCGTTAAAAAATTGACGGTTTTTGTCGGTTACGTCAATCTCCGAAACCGGAAGTGGCAACCTTTATATCTTCGAACCTTATAAATTGTTCAATAGTAGTTTTCGAACCAGCCTAAAATCAGGCCGGTCAGTTACCGGGATCGGTTCAAAAACTCCGCCACTCGTAATCTAATAATTTGACAAAGCATCTGTAGTTGTGGAAGTGAAATAAAAATACCGAATAAATGTACAAAGCTCGTCTACAGGAAAGAATTTCTCCATTCGTTTGGTCACATGAACGTTAGAGAGAATGTGAGCGAGTTACGATTAGTAAACAAAAAACGAACAACACAAAACAAGATCACGAGGTTTTATCTACACTAGCTCATGAGCACGAAAAAAATTGTTTCGATTCCAATAACATGATCATTTATTTGTAGAACACATTTTCCACTCGGTTTCATCTCCATTCGTTGGCATCCTTCAGTCGAAACCGTTTGATTAGCATGAGAAAAAATAATAATTATGGCTTCATTTGCTACTCCAGCGGCACCGGTTAATTGCCGCTGCGGCTAGCAAGCGGTGCACATTTAATTGAGGATTATTTGGTTTTACTTTTATGCATTTTTGCGCTGATTGCTTTTACGCGGGGATTGCTTTTACGAAGCGGTACTTGTTGAAGATTGTACCACCCTTGCAGCAACAAGCCCTTTAAACGATGAGAGCTCACTTTCTTTATTACTTTCTGCTATTGATAAAACCATCGCTTTGCCTTTTTTTAATCCGGCTCTCTTATCGTGGTGCAGTGATTTCACTGAAAGGTTTACTCCATAGAATTGAAATAAATCGAGATTCTTTTGTAGGACGCGTTGTAACTGCAGTTCTGTGGTCCTTAAAAGCTGTGATAGCTCTGAACGCTATCATTCTTGGTGACAAGTAATTTACAAATGATAAGTATTTCAAATGTCCTTATTGACAGTTTTCGAAGTCACATGTAAATTGTGCAGATTTTCAAAGAAAAAGTTTCATTAGATCAAATCAACAAAGCTGAGAGAACCTACTGAATGGACTCGGTGTCTGCGCATTTTAGTACTGCATGGCGAACCCGTCAATAACAAAATTGCAACTGTTGATTCTTGCCTTTGTTGTTTCAATAAAAGAGTTATCAATTTAATTAAAAGTCTGTTAATTCAAGAAATGTTCTTCAATAGGTCCTATCGAACATGAATACTGTTCAGTGTAATTTTTAATCAAGCAAGAAATACGCTGTTAAGTTTTATGAACTTGGGAGGATTCTAAAATAATGCTTTTTTTGTTTTTATTTAAGACACAGAAAAAAATTATGAATTTTACATGTGACATAAACCTACAAGCGATATAATTCATAACTACTTGATTTTTCAAATGACGAAATATTAAACGCGCACAAAATTTTACACGCTCCGAGTGTAATTTGCACTCGGCTACCAATTAACGCAGTATGGATTTATTTGTATCAATTATTCATCAAACAGATATTTGCTTCTGCGGCTCAGTACATTAATCGATGTGCTAATGTTTCTCGGTTCAAATCCCACTGTTGCTATCGATCTTTTGTTTTATATTTCATTTGAGTTCAAGCCATGTAATGTAATTAATTTCATATGTTCTTGAATATAAATTTTTGTGAAATACGACGCCCCAGTTATGTGTATCTTATGTAAAAGATGTAAAATCACAAGATTTTTTCGAACTGTGGAGGTTTTCAGCAATAAGTTGGTTCGCCTCTGTGACACGTTTTTAGTGGTTCGAGAACACGTATTACATAGGTAGTAACATTTGTACCTGTATGTAATTTAATTTGTGATATAAAAGATCTGTGGACTCAAAGAACAATCATTCTTTAGTTTTCTTTTAGTGCATTTTAATACCAAGATGTTCATATTCTAGTCTGAATATATTGAGTATTCTTCTTGAGTCAGTTTCTAGTCCGAATACTGTTCAGTGTAATTTCTATTACAATATTACAAATATCTAATTAATTTTGGCACTATTTTCAGTGGAATATATTCAATAGATGCATTATATATGTACCATTTAATTACACTATTTCACTGTCACGTTATTAAACTTTCACAAAGTCATTACACTTTAATGAAGCCTGCCTGGAATCATATTTTTGTGACACGTTTTTAGTGGTTCGAGAACACGTATAACATAGGTAGTAACATTTGTACCTGTATGTAATTTAATTTGCAATATAAAAGATCTGTGGACTCAAAGAAAAATCATTCTTTAGGTTTCTTTTAGTGCATTTTAATACCAAGATGTTCATATTCTAGTCTGAATATATTGAGTATTCTTCTTGAGTCAGTTTCTAGTCCGAATACTGTTCAGTGTAATTTCTATTACAATTTTAATTTTGGCACTATTTTTAGTGGAATATATTCAATAGTTGCATTATATATGTACCATTTAATTCCACTATTTCACTATCACGTTATTACACTTTCACAAAGTCATTACACTTTAATGAAGCCTGCCTGGAATCATATTTTTTTGACACGTTTTTAGTGGTTCGAGAACACGTATAACATAGGTAGTTACATTTGTACCTGTATGTAATTTAATTTGCAATATAAAAGATCTGTGGACTCAAAGAAAAATCATTCTTTAGTTTTCTTTTAGTGCATTTTAATACCAAGATGTTCATATTCTAGTCTGAATATATTGAGTATTCTTCTTGAGTCAGTTTCTAGTCCGAATACTGTTCAGTGTAATTTCTATTACAATTTTAATTTTGGCACTATTTTTAGTGGAATATATTCAATAGTTGCATTATATATGTACCATTTAATTCCACTATTTCACTATCACGTTATTACACTTTCACAAAGTCATTACACTTTAATGAAGCCTGCCTGGAATCATATTTTTGTGACACGTTTTTAGTGGTTCGAGAACACGTATTACATAGGTAGTAACATTTGTACCTGTATGTAATTTAATTTGTGATATAAAAGATCTGTGGACTCAAAGAAAAATCATTCTTTAGTTTTCTTTTAGTGCATTTTAATACCAAGATGTTCATATTCTAGTCTGAATATATTGAGTATTCTTCTTGAGTCAGTTTCTAGTCCGAATACTGTTCAGTGTAATTTCTATTACAATATATGTACCATTTAATTCCACTATTTCACTGTCACGTTATTAAACTTTCACAAAGTCATTACACTTTAATGAAGCCTGCCTGGAATCATATTTTTGTGACACGTTTTTAGTGGTTCGAGAACACGTATTACATAGGTAGTAACATTTGTACCTGTACGTAATTTAATTTGTGATATAAAAGATCTGTGGACTCAAAGAAAAATCATTCTTTAGGTTTCTTTTAGTGCATTTTAATACCAAGATGTTCATATTCTAGTCTGAATATATTGAGTATTCTTCTTGAGTCAGTTTCTATTCCGAATACTGTTCAGTGTAATTTCTATTACAATATTACAAATATCTAATTAATTCTGGCACTATTTTCAGTGGAATATATTCAATAGATGCATTATATATGTACCATTTAATTACACTATTTTACTGTCACGTTATTAAACTTTCACAAAGTCATTACACTTTAATGAAGCCTGCCTGGAATCATATTTTTGTGACACGTTTTTAGTGGTTCGAGAACACGTATAACATAGGTAGTAACATTTGTACCTGTATGTTATTTAATTTGCAATATAAAAGATCTGTGGACTCAAAGAAAAATCATTCTTTAGGTTTCTTTTAGTGCATTTTAATACCAAGATGTTCATATTCTAGTCTGAATATATTGAGTATTCTTCTTGAGTCAGTTTCTAGTCCGAATACTGTTCAGTGTAATTTCAATTACAATTTTAATTTTGGCACTATTTTTAGTGGAATATATTCAATAGTTGCATTATATATGTACCATTTAATTCCACTATTTCACTATCACGTTATTACACTTTCACAAAGTCATTACACTTTAATGAAGCCTGCCTGGAACCATATTTTTTTGACACGTTTTTAGTGGTTCGAGAACACGTATAACATAGGTAGTTACATTTGTACCTGTATGTAATTTAATTTGCAATATAAAAGATCTGTGGACTCAAAGAAAAATCATTTTTTAGTTTTCTTTTAGTGCATTTTAATACCAAGATGTTCATATTCTAGTCTGAATATATTGAGTATTCTTCTTGAGTCAGTTTCTAGTCCGAATACTGTTCAGTGTAATTTCTATTACAATTTTAATTTTGGCACTATTTTTAGTGGAATATATTCAATAGTTGCATTATATATGTACCATTTAATTCCACTATTTCACTATCACGTTATTACACTTTCACAAAGTCATTACACTTTAATGAAGCCTGCCTGGAATCATATTTTTGTGACACGTTTTTAGTGGTTCGAGAACACGTATTACATAGGTAGTAACATTTGTACCTGTATGTAATTTAATTTGTGATAAAAAAGATCTGTGGACTCAAAGAAAAATCATTCTTTAGTTTTCTTTTAGTGCATTTTAATACCAAGATGTTCATATTCTAGTCTGAATATATTGAGTATTCTTCTTGAGTCAGTTTCTAGTCCGAATACTGTTCAGTGTAATTTCTATTACAATATATGTACCATTTAATTCCACTATTTCACTGTCACGTTATTAAACTTTCACAAAGTCATTACACTTTAATGAAGCCTGCCTGGAATCATATTTTTGTGACACGTTTTTAGTGGTTCGAGAACACGTATTACATAGGTAGTACCTGTATGTAATTTAATTTGTGATATAAAAGATCTGTGGACTCAAAGAACAATCATTCTTTAGTTTTCTTTCAGTGCATTTTAATACCAAGATGTTCATATCCTAGTCTGAATATATTGAGTATTCTTCTTGAGTCAGTTTCTAGTCCGAATTCTGTTCAGTGTAATTTCTATTACAATTTTAATTTTGGCATCTGAGCTGTTAGTGGAATATACTCAATAGTTTTGCATTCTTCAGTTTTTTAGTACATTTTAATACCAAGATGTTCATATTCTAGTCTGAATATATTGAGTATTCTTCTTGAGTCAGTTTCTAGTCCGAATATTTTTCAGTGTAATTTCTATTACAATTTTAATTTTGGCATCTGAGCTGTTAGCGGAATGTATTCAATAGTTTTGCATTATTTAATTTTCTTTCAGTTCATATTCTAGTCTGAATATATTGTCTTCCTGAGTCAGTTTCTAGTCCGAATACTGTTCAGTGTAATTTCTATTACAATTTTAATTTTGGCATCTGAGCTGTTAGCGGAATGTATTCAATAGTTTTGCATTCTTTAATTTTCTTTCAGTTCATATTCTAGTCTGAATATATTGTCTTCTTGAGTCAGTTTCTAGTCCGAATATTGTTCAGTGTAATTTCTATTACAATTTTAATTTTGCCATCTGAGCTGTTAGCGGAATGTATTCAATAGTTTTGCATTCTTTAATTTTCTCTTAGTTCATATTCTAGTCTGAATATATTGTCTTCTTGAGTCAGTTTCTAGTCCGAATATTGTTCAGTGTAATTTCTATTACAATTTTAATTTTGGCATCTGAGCTGTTAGCGGAATGTATTCAATAGTTTTGCATTCTTTAATTTTCTTTCAGTTCATATTCTAGTCTGAATATATTGTCTTCTTGAGTCAGTTTCTAGTCCGAATATTGTTCAGTGTAATTTCTATTACAATTTTAATTTTGCCATCTGAGCTGTTAGCGGAATGTATTCAATAGTTTTGCATTCTTTAATTTTCTCTTAGTTCATATTCTAGTCTGAATATATTGTCTTCTTGAGTCAGTTTCTAGTCCGAATATTGTTCAGTGTAATTTCTATTACAATTTTAATTTTGGCATCTGAGCTGTTAGCGGAATGTATTCAATAGTTTTGCATTCTTTAATTTTCTTTCAGTTCATATTCTAGTCTGAATATATTGTCTTCTTGAGTCAGTTTCTAGTCCGAATATTGTTCAGTGTAATTTCTATTACAATTTTAATTTTGCCATCTGAGCTGTTAGCGGAATGTATTCAATAGTTTTGCATTCTTTAATTTTCTCTTAGTTCATATTCTAGTTTGAATATATTGTCTTCTTGAGTCAGTTTCTAGTCCGAATACTGTTCAGTGTAATTTCTATTACAATTTTAATTTTGGCATCTGAGCTGTTAGCGGAATATACTCATTAGTTTTGCATTCTTCAATTTTTTTAGTGCATTTTAATACCAAGATGTTCATATTCTAGTCTGAATATATTGAGTATTCTTCTTGAGTCAGTTTCTAGTCCGAATACTGGTCAGTGTAATTTCTATTACAATTTTAATTTTGGCATCTGAGCTGTTAGCGGAATGTATTCAATAGTTTTGCATTCTTTAATTTTCTTTCAGTTCATATTCTAGTCTGAATATATTGTCTTCTTGAGTCAGTTTCTAGTCCGAATATTGTTGAGTCAGTTTCTAGTCCGAATACTGTTCAGTGTAATTTCTATTACAATTTTAATTTTGGCATCTAAGCTGTTAGCGGAATATACTCAATAGTTTTGCATTCTTAAATTTTTTTAGTGCATTTTAATACCAAGATGTTCATTTTCTAGTCTGAATATATTGAGTATTCTTCTTGAGTCAGTTTCTAGTCCGAATACTGTTCAGTGTAATTTCTATTACAATTTTAATTTTGGCATCTGAGCTGTTAGCGGAATATATTCAATAGTTTTGCATTCTTTAATTTTCTTTCAGTTCATATTCTAGTCTGAATATATTGTCTTCTTGAGTCAGTTTCTAGTCCGAATATTGTTCAGTGTAATTTCTGTTACAATTTTAATTTTGGCTCTATTTTAGTGGAATATATTCAATAGTTGCATTATATATGTACCATTTAATTCCACTGTTTCACTGTCACGTTATTAAACTTTCACAAAGTCAGTTCTAGTCCGAATACTGTTCAGTGTAATTTCTATTACAATTTTAATTTTGGTACTATTTTTAGTGGAATATATTCAATAGTTGCATTATATATGTACCATTTAATTCCACTATTTCACTGTCACGTTATTAAACTTTCACAAAGTCATTACACTTCAATGAAGCCTGCCTGGAATCATATTTTTGTGACACGTTTTTAGTGGTTCGAGAACACGTATAACATAGGTAGTAACATTTGTACCTGTATGTAATTTAATTTGCGATATAAAAGATCTGTGGACTCAACGAACAATCATTCTTTAGTTTTCTTTCAGTGCATTTTAATACCAAGATGTTCATATCCTAGTCTGAATATATTGAGTATTCTTCTTGAGTCAGTTTCTAGTCCGAATACTGTTCAGTGTAATTTCTATTACAATTTTAATTTTGGCATCTGAGCTGTTAGTGGAATGTTTTCAATAGTTTTGCATTATTTAATTTTCTTTCAGTTCATATTCTAGTCTGAATATATTGTCTTCCTGAGTCAGTTTCTAGTCCGAATACTGTTCAGTGTAATTTCTATTACAATTTTAATTTTGGCATCTGAGCTGTTAGCGGAATGTATTCAATAGTTTTGCATTCTTTAATTTTCTTTCAGTTCATATTCTAGTCTGAATATATTGTCTTCTTGAGTCAGTTTCTAGTCCGAATATTGTTCAGTGTAATTTCTATTACAATTTTAATTTTGCCATCTGAGCTGTTAGCGGAATGTATTCAATAGTTTTGCATTCTTTAATTTTCTTTCAGTTCATATTTTAGTCTGAATATATTGTCTTCTTGAGTCAGTTTCTAGTCAGAATATTGTTCAGTGTAATTTCTATTACAATTTTAATTTTGCCATCTGAGCTGTTAGCGGAATGTATTCAATAGTTTTGCATTCTTTAATTTTCTCTTAGTTCATATTCTAGTCTGAATATATTGTCTTCTTGAGTCAGTTTCTAGTCCGAATATTGTTCAGTGTAATTTCTATTACAATTTTAATTTTGGCATCTGAGCTGTTAGCGGAATGTATTCAATAGTTTTGCATTCTTTAATTTTCTTTCAGTTCATATTCTAGTCTGAATATATTGTCTTCTTGAGTCAGTTTCTAGTCCGAATATTGTTCAGTGTAATTTCTATTACAATTTTAATTTTGCCATCTGAGCTGTTAGCGGAATGTATTCAATAGTTTTGCATTCTTTAATTTTCTCTTAGTTCATATTCTAGTCTGAATATATTGTCTTCTTGAGTCAGTTTCTAGTCCGAATATTGTTCAGTGTAATTTCTATTACAATTTTAATTTTGGCATCTGAGCTGTTAGCGGAATGTATTCAATAGTTTTGCATTCTTTAATTTTCTTTCAGTTCATATTTTAGTCTGAATATATTGTCTTCTTGAGTCAGTTTCTAGTCCGAATATTGTTCAGTGTAATTTCTATTACAATTTTAATTTTGCCATCTGAGCTGTTAGCGGAATGTATTCAATAGTTTTGCATTCTTTAATTTTCTCTTAGTTCATATTCTAGTCTGAATATATTGTCTTCTTGAGTCAGTTTCTAGTCCGAATATTGTTCAGTGTAATTTCTATTACAATTTTAATTTTGGCATCTGAGCTGTTAGCGGAATGTATTCAATAGTTTTGCATTCTTTAATTTTCTTTCAGTTCATATTCTAGTCTGAATATATTGTCTTCTTGAGTCAGTTTCTAGTCCGAATATTGTTCAGTGTAATTTCTATTACAATTTTAATTTTGCCATCTGAGCTGTTAGCGGAATGTATTCAATAGTTTTGCATTCTTTAATTTTCTCTTAGTTCATATTCTAGTCTGAATATATTGTCTTCTTGAGTCAGTTTCTAGTCCGAATATTGTTCAGTGTAATTTCTATTACAATTTTAATTTTGGCATCTGAGCTGTTAGCGGAATGTATTCAATAGTTTTGCATTCTTTAATTTTCTTTCAGTTCATATTTTAGTCTGAATATATTGTCTTCTTGAGTCAGTTTCTAGTCCGAATATTGTTCAGTGTAATTTCTATTACAATTTTAATTTTGCCATCTGAGCTGTTAGCGGAATGTATTCAATAGTTTTGCATTCTTTAATTTTCTCTTAGTTCATATTCTAGTCTGAATATATTGTCTTCTTGAGTCAGTTTCTAGTCCGAATATTGTTCAGTGTAATTTCTATTACAATTTTAATTTTGGCATCTGAGCTGTTAGCGGAATGTATTCAATAGTTTTGCATTCTTTAATTTTCTTTCAGTTCATATTCTAGTCTGAATATATTGTCTTCTTGAGTCAGTTTCTAGTCCGAATATTGTTCAGTGTAATTTCTATTACAATTTTAATTTTGCCATCTGAGCTGTTAGCGGAATGTATTCAATAGTTTTGCATTCTTTAATTTTCTCTTAGTTCATATTCTAGTCTGAATATATTGTCTTCTTGAGTCAGTTTCTAGTCCGAATATTGTTCAGTGTAATTTCTATTACAATTTTAATTTTGGCATCTGAGCTGTTAGCGGAATGTATTCAATAGTTTTGCATTCTTTAATTTTCTTTCAGTTCATATTCTAGTCTGAATATATTGTCTTCCTGAGTCAGTTTCTAGTCCGAATACTGTTCAGTGTAATTTCTATTACAATTTTAATTTTGGCATCTGAGCTGTTAGCGGAATGTATTCAATAGTTTTGCATTCTTTAATTTTCTTTCAGTTCATATTCTAGTCTGAATATATTGTCTTCTTGAGTCAGTTTCTAGTCCGAATATTGTTCAGTGTAATTTCTATTACAATTTTAATTTTGCCATCTGAGCTGTTAGCGGAATGTATTCAATAGTTTTGCATTCTTTAATTTTCTCTTAGTTCATATTCTAGTCTGAATATATTGTCTTCTTGAGTCAGTTTCTAGTCCGAATATTGTTCAGTGTAATTTCTATTACAATTTTAATTTTGGCATCTGAGCTGTTAGCGGAATGTATTCAATAGTTTTGCATTCTTTAATTTTCTTTCAGTTCATATTCTAGTCTGAATATATTGTCTTCTTGAGTCAGTTTCTAGTCCGAATATTGTTCAGTGTAATTTCTATTACAATTTTAATTTTGCCATCTGAGCTGTTAGCGGAATGTATTCAATAGTTTTGCATTCTTTAATTTTCTCTTAGTTCATATTCTAGTCTGAATATATTGTCTTCTTGAGTCAGTTTCTAGTCCGAATACTGTTCAGTGTAATTTCTATTACAATTTTAATTTTGGCATCTGAGCTGTTAGCGGAATGTATTCAATAGTTTTGCATTCTTTAATTTTCTTTCAGTTCATATTCTAGTCTGAATATATTGTCTTCTTGAGTCAGTTTCTAGTCCGAATATTGTTGAGTCAGTTTCTAGTCCGAATACTGTTCAGTGTAATTTCTATTACAATTTTAATTTTGGCATCTAAGCTGTTAGCGGAATATACTCAATAGTTTTGCATTCTTAAATTTTTTTAGTGCATTTTAATACCAAGATGTTCATATTCTAGTCTGAATATATTGAGTATTCTTCTTGAGTCAGTTTCTAGTCAGAATACTGTTCAGTGTAATTTCTATTACAATTTTAATTTTGGCATCTAAGCTGTTAGCGGAATATACTCAATAGTTTTGCATTCTTCAATTTTTTAAAGTGCATTTTAATACCAAGATGTTCATATTCTAGTCAGTATTGAGTATTCTTCTTGAGTCAGTTTCTAGTCCGAATACTGTTCAGTGTAATTTCTATTACAATTTTAATTTTGGCATCTGAGCTGTTAGCGGAATATACTCAATAGTTTTGCATTCTTCAATTTTTTTAGTGCATTTTAATACCAAGATGTTCATATTCTAGTCTGAATATATTGAGTATTCTTCTTGAGTCAGTTTCTAGTCCGAATATTGTTCAGTGTAATTTCTATTACAATTTTAATTTTGGCATCTGAGCTGTTAGCGGAATATACTCAATAGTTTTGCATTCTTTAATTTTCTTTCAGTTCATATTCTAGTCTGAATATGTTGTCTTCTTGAGTCAGTTTCTAGTCCGAATATTGTTCAGTGTAATTTCTATTACAATTTTAATTTTGGCACTATTTTTAGCGGAATATATTCAATGTTGCACTATTTATGTACCATTTAATTCCACTATTTCACTGTCATCATATTTGAAATATTTTTCAACAGCATGAATCATTAATGAAACATTCTCATGGATTGTGCAAACACATATGTTATGTGAACCAGAACTTCCATGCAACTTGCAATGTTTTGGTCTTAATGCTGCAATTATACTAAATCCAATATTTCGATCTGGAAATTCCTCCTTATAACCCAAATAAATTTCTTTCAATGCTGAATAAAGCAATCGTTTTTGTTTGCGTTCACACGTACCATTCATTTTGACTGTGACGCAATCTCTTGATCCCGGCATTACTCTACTGACGTCAACGCTGTTGAAATATTGAAGCACATCGTTTTCTATCGTTTTGTTCATGCTGCGTCCCGTTTGTTTCTTGGATTTTTTTCGTCCGTGAATTCTCTTGCCTCCGAATTGGGTGGCTATTTCCTCCTTTGACCACGAGTTTGGTAAGACTGACAACAAACGACTTTTTCATTCCTAGTGCAATCAGGCTTAGCAAATTGCTCTATCATTTTAGTAATCACTTCATCCAACTCTGCTGCTTTCGTTTTGAATTTCTGGATCTTCTTCATCCGCCGGCAACCCGAATATTTGTGTCCTCTTGAATACTCCGCCGCGACTGTGTAATTTCTATTACAATTTTAATTGTGTTGGCAGAGTTCCTTATTTTGTTTTTACATCGAAAGTTGCCATTAGTTTTGCAGCTTCACTGGATTCATACATTATTGTTTTTAATGGTTCGCGAACACGGTTACATTTGTACCTGTATGTAGTTTAATTTGCAATATAAAAGATCAGTGGACTCGAAGAACAACCACTCTTTAGTTTTCTTATAAGTACATCTTAATACCACATGTTCATATTCTAGTCTGAATATATTGAGCATTCTCCTTGAGTCCGCTTCTAGTCCGAATACTGTTCAGTGTAATTTCTGTTACAATTTTAATTTTAGGATTTTAGAAGAATTTTCTGCCATGTCGTTACAATCAGATTCAGGAAAAATATCGTAAATATTTTTTTATTTTTACATTCAGATTCTGTAAGATCGTCAATGTTGTTAGAAAAAATTGGAATAACGGATTGCGATCAGTGTAATGTATGATATTAAACATTGCGCTTGTAAAATTCACCCCTGAATTTGGAGTAATTAATAGCCGAGTTAGGTTAATATGATATTTGTGTTTTGCAAAGTGAGCCGATATAAAATCAATCCTAAAGTGGACCAAAATACCTCTGTTACCCTACCTTGCAATTCCGGAACTGAAAGTCCGATCCAAATGAAATTCAGGAACTTTGTATATGTCCATAAAAATTTTCATTCGAATCTAAGTATGTGAAAAGTGGGTTAGCCAACCCTGAGAAAATTGAGTGACATTATTTGACACATACACACACAGACATTTTGTGATCTCGTCGATATACTATATGGCACTTGGTTGTTTTCGCTCAACGGCCAGCATGGAAAATTCAATTAGATTTTTCTTGTTTTAACCACCAGAACAAAAAAAAAGTTTTGAAAAAAGTAGCAATAGATTATTTATACAAAATTTTATCCAATCGAATTCCGAAAAACAACTAATATTTTAGTTGTATTGCGATCGTTGGTGGTTCCGTGTGCAAATCAATAATTTAGCTGCAAATGTGTTCGAGCCTAGCGTTTGGCATCAAACACAGAGAAATAAGGCTTTTCGTTGGCATGTTGCAAAATGCCAAACGACGAGCAATGAAAGCTTTGGTTGAAGTAGCGAAGAAAAAAACCATCCCATTGGGGTAGCTTCGGTACGGGGGAGTTGATTCGTTCCGAAGATGCATCCGGACCGTAGCGAGCGTGTTCATTGTATCCCCACCGTTCATCAGCGTTGAAGAAGCGTTGTTTAGCTAAACGAAAATTGCGGTTAGCCGACAACTGAGTGCAAGTGAAATAAAATTTTCCGCTGAACGGGTCCTAACTAACTGCATGGGAAAAGTGGCATCTCGTAGGTGCAGTCGAGCGGAACGGTAGATAGAAATTACTCGCCTGGTTGATGTATGTACTCAGATTCACTGATTGAATCATGCTTCGATGGAGAGGAGAGGGGTGGAACTTGACCTTCTATGTTTGCAGAAATGTTCGTTGAATTACTGGATAGCTGCTATCACGCAAGTAGCCGGAGTATTTTTTTCCTGCGGGTGGCATTCAGATTCGAAAGGTATATTAATAACCTATTTGAATCCACCAAGTGATGCAACCATGCCTTTCCCATATTACTCATATTTTCATAAATATTACTACGGGATTCTTAAAAAAATCGTGAATAATAAAATATAATGTTCATTTGGGTATGAAATAGTACAACTTTCTCAATTTGTAATCAGTGTTTTCGTTATTCGCATCGTCGTGCTTAAGTTTTTTTTTGAATAATACTTCTAATTAAAAAATCTGAGTGTTTATGTTATTTATATTTGAGTTTTTATGTTATTTGCATCGTCACTGACTTTATGAAATTTTTAACAGTGTTGGAACCGAAAGTCGGATCCGGATGGAATTTAAACCTGATTAAAATTCTGTGTGATAAGTTTGAGAATGAATTTGTGACAATCGGCCTCACCATCTCTGAGAAATTTAGGAGAGTTCCAATTACTATTTCCGGTACTTCCGGAACCGGAAAATGCGGACCGGTGAAATGAGAATATTTGTTCACCTGCCAACAAGAACTAGAGAAATTAAGGAATAATTTTCAAGGGAATTTCATGTTTTCGAAAAAAAAAATCCTATTAAATAATTTTTTTTCACTGGTCACTTTGTAGTTCTGAACCGGAAGTTGTAGTAGGATAAAATTCAAGAGGTTAAGCTATTTCCGTTGAAAGTCGGTTCCGTTAACTCTAAGAAAAGTTAGTGCACTGTTATTCCGGAACCGGCTGTCGGATCCGGATAAAATCCAAGAACTGTGCATGGGACCACGAGACATGGAAGCATTTGAATCTAGGTTTGTGAAAAACGGTCGAAAGTTAAAAGCGGCAAAAGATCTTGGTAATTAACAACAAAGATGTTGAAGATATGAGGAAAGGGGGGAGCAAAAACTTTGGTGACTTCACAAAGATCGAGTTCATTTCGCAGAATATGGTGGTCAGCCGGGGGATGAAGAGTGTCGAGCGGATGCTTAGGACGAATCTAAGGGTGATTTTTATTTGAATGAAAAATCGACGGAGAATTGGAGCAGACTTTCTAAGAAAGCAATTAAACTTTTAGATTGATGGTTTTTGAGTACATAACAGATCGGCTGAAAAGTTCGTATCGTTTCTATGAGAGGGCGCCACTAGAATTAAATCCATACCATTTTCAGTTAGTACCAACCTTCAAAACATACGTGTATAAATTTGACAGCTGTCTGATTATTAGTTTGTGAGATATTGCATTTTGAGTGTAGCTACTTTTGTTATTGTGAAAAAAAAGAAAAAAAAAAGGAATTTCGTGTGTTGATGAAACACTACTTTTTGATGAAAAAAAGTGCCGCCGATACCAAAAAATGGCTTGATGAGTGTTATCCAGACTCTGCACCGTACGAAGCAACAATTCGTAAGTGGTTTGCAAAATTTCGTACTGGTCATATGAGCACCGAAGACGATGAACGCAGTGGACGTCCAAAACAGGCTGTGAACCGATGAAAACGTGAAAAAAATCCACAAAATGATTTTCAATGACCGTAAAGTGAAGTTGATCGAGATAGCTGACACCCTAAAGATATCAAAGGAACGTGTTGGACATATTATTCACGCATATTTGGATATGAGAAAGCTTTGTGCAAAATGGGTGCCGCGTGAGCTCACAATCGATCAAAAACAACAACGAAAACCCATGCTGAAATTGAACGAATTGGGCTTCGAATTGCTCCCTCATCCACCGTATTCTCCAGATTTGGCCCCAGTGACTTTTTCCTGTTCTCAGACCTCAAGAGAATGCTCGCTGGTAAAAAATTTAGAAGCAATGAAGAGGTAATCGCTGAAACTGAGGCCTATTTTGAGGCAAAGGACAAATCGTACTACAAAAATGGTATCGAAAAGTTGGAAGATCGCTATAATCACTGTATCGCCTCTAATGGCAATTATGTTGAATAATAAAAACGAATTTTGGCAAAAAAATGTGTGTTTCTATTAAACGATACGAACTTTTCAGCCGAACTGTTATAACCAGTGTTGGTGATTGCCGAAAAATTGACAGAAGCTGCTATAGTGCTATCTATATTGTATACAACTCGAGTCTCTCAATGCATGAACCGCGAGAGAATTTTTCTACATTTCTTCGCTCCACTTCATACTCTGAGTATTTCATGAGTTATGAGCTCAAGACTAACAAAGCACAGATCAAGTATGCGATTGTTTACTATCATATTGGTCGTTAAACTGTATGACTCTATCGTTAAATTTAAAGATTTTTGGATACATTAACTTAACAAAATAAATCACATGTTAAATTTATTATGAAGAATAAAAAAACAATTTCTAATGTTTGAATTTCTGGTCCCCTTGAAAAAGTCCGGGTCCGGTGCACAGTGTTTCTTAATAAATTTTGTCTTTGAATTTAATTTGATTAGAAGAACCACAACATAGATGTGAACGATAAGCGTACATTTGAAATAAATGTTCAATGATAAATTAGAAATTTAGAACAAAGTATAGACAGCATTTGAAGATTTACAAAGCAAAAACAGTGCCCAATCGCTACGACAAGCAAATTACTATTATAAAATCACGACAAAACGTATGCCGTAGGGTAAATCCGGGTGAGATGCCACGTCATGTATTTCATCACGCAAGAGAAAGCATATGTAATAGCTGCTCTTTTCTGTCAGTCGAAAATATATTATTATTAACTCTACACTCTCAATCATGTTTCGGAGATCATTGATTTTTTTTGCGATTCATGAATTATTTTGTGGAAGAGACCATTAAGTATGGATATTTATTTTTTGTTTGCTCAAGAGCACTTCCATATAAAATCGCAATCCGACAAATGTCATGTGAGTCATATTGCTTTCAACGAATTCTATAGAGCGTCTCGCCAAAGAACACTTACCAGCTGGCATGCTTTTATTTATTTATTTATTTATTTATTTGGAGCAGGGAAAAGCCCGGTGGAGATGAAATTTATCAATCTCTCACTCCAACAGGCATAAAACCTCCTCATCATTTGTATCAACAGATTACAATGATCCAACAGATACATTTAGGCCTAACACTACAATTAAAACTAACAGTTAAAACTAAGTTTATAACACTATAACTAGTTGATGACACCAAGTATAGCAGTATTAGTACTCTTACTTAGAAGGTGAGAGAGAGGAGAAAAGTGGTTGGGTAAATTGAAAACAAGGGTTGGTGGAGGGGATGCTAAACGAGCGAAAACGAATGACGGGGTTGAAATCAGCATGTAGATCTAATTAGTGAGAGACGGAATGGGGGTTGAATGAAAATAAAATGTTAACGGTTCCAGACAAATCCTAATCTGACAGGTGACAATCATCTTATCTTATCTTGGGCTATCACTAACCTAATCAAAAACTTCAACGCTAATGTAGTCATGTATGTTTAAACGGTATTCGAATAGTAAAACTAATAAAGTTAGCTGGAAAAGAACCCAATAAATAGGTTTTTGACAGTATTTCGAGGTAAATGAAGATCGAACTCGTTAGAACAACTGTTGAATAAGCGACACATACTGGAGACTGGTTCATTGAAACCGTAGTTAGTTTTAGCGCGTGGAATTCGGAGAATAGGAGATGCTTCTTGGGATAAAGATGACCTGGGTCGGTGGATGCACTGAATTATTCCTA
Source organism: Malaya genurostris (assembly GCF_030247185.1). Lineage (NCBI taxonomy): Eukaryota > Metazoa > Arthropoda > Insecta > Diptera > Culicidae > Malaya > Malaya genurostris. The sequence continues at coordinate 217,353,072 of NC_080571.1, read as the reverse complement.
AAATATCGATATGATCTAGGGAGCTGGATGTGAGTAGGGACTTCATTCGTGTAATGTCCAGGCTCATGTCCAATCACTAAACGTTAAATGCACATCTCCTTCGAATTGGACTATCCGAAACTAATCATTGTGCTTTGTGTGAAAGTTGTTGATATTGATCATGTCGTTTGGTAATTTGGTAAAGCACTCTGCACCGTGCTGTTGTTTAAATTGTATCAACACCGAATCGATAGCTTTAGTCAGTTAGAAGAGATACACCGAAACCTCCATTTACGAACAAAACGGGGGTTCGTAAATGGAGGTAGTTCGTAAAAAAAGTTATTTGGGATTTGGTTCGTGAAAAAAGTTTACGTTATTTGGAATTTACTTCGTAAAAAAAAGTTTTGTGTAATGAATGTGGAAACCCCCAATCACATGACCATTTTCGGAACGGATGTGATAAGTGGGTGCAAGAAAATGATGTTTGGGGTCGGTTCAAAATCCAAGATGGCGACTTCCGGTTTATCGATATTCCTTAAACATCCTTACAATGCACAGTGGTTCAAAAGTGTAATCTCACGCTCTTAATTGATAACTCATAGAAATGTGGTTTTTGAGGTACAGTATCTTCAGCAAAGCTGCTCAGAATGATAGACACCAGCTTTTGGCAAATTTTATTTATGTGATTAATCCCCCTAAAAGTGAGATAGAAAAATTATTTTTGCTCATGGCCAACATAGGGGCTAAGTTACTTCAGCAAAGTTGTGCAGAAAGTTATTTCAAACAAATTTTCTGAAGGTACTATTCCCGTAACTTGAGTGTAATTCATGATATAGTGTATTTTCTGAAAAGGGTGTCCAAAAACCAGTTTTTGTACGCAAACACATATATTTTATATGAGTTTTTCATGTTATATAAAGTTTTTCATCATTAAAAACCACAAAACTTTCTCATACATACTATGCTGCTATCATTTCAGGTTAATGAAATAGAGCCATTTTTCATGATTTTTTTTAACAAAATTCCAACTTGTCTATCATCAAAAGGCGCAGAAAGAATTGATGAATAGAGGATATTTATCCGCAGAGCTTTTCTAAAAAAAAACTTACCAAAAATTGACATAACGTAATTTATTGCCTTTTTTCAAAGTCGTGACTTCTTATCTAACATTTAGAAAACGTCGGACAGCTATTTTAAAAAAAACGTCTGTAATTATTACTTAACTTTTCTATATGTAGACTTCGATGTCCATAAAAATCATTTATTGTGAGAGTTACCATGGTAACGAATATATACTGAAATCTGATCTGACATACAATGAACCTTATCATTGTAAATGTCAAGGACAATGATATTTGCAAAGAACATATCTCGCCTGCAGACGATCGCAGACGAGTAATTCAACCACGGTATGAAAGCTCTTTTGACGTAGTTCAATGTGTGAGTAATCTCATCTGCACCTTTCTGATCCTTTTGATGATAGACAAGTTGGAATTTTGTTAAAAAAATCATGAAAAATGGCTCTATTTCATTAACTTGAAATGATAGCAGTATAGTATGTATGAGAAAGTTGTGTGGTTTTTAATGATGAAAAACTTTATAAAACATGAAAAACTCATATAAATTGAAAATATATGTGTTTTCGTACAAAAACTGGTTTTAGGACACCCTTTTCAGAAAATACATTATATCATAAATTACACTCAAGTTACGGGAATAGTACCTTCAGAAAATTTGTTTGAAATAACTTTCTGCACAACTTTGCCGAAGTAACTTAGCCCCTATGTTGGCCCTGAGCAAAAATAATTTTTTAACTCACTTTTAAGGGGATTAATCACATAAATAAAATTTGCCAAAAGCTGGTGTCTATCATTCTGAGCAACTTTGCTGAAGATACTGTACCTCAAAAACCACGTTTCTATGAGTTATCAATTAAGAGCGTGAAATTGCACTTTTGAACCACTGTTCTATGTGGGTATTTTCGGAACGGGACTGATGAGTAGTTGGCGGAAAACGATGTTTGAAGTGGTTTGGAAATCCAAGATGGCGACTTCCGGTTTATCAATATTCCTTAAAAACCCTTACAATGTGGGTATTTTCGGAACGCGATTGATGAGTAGATGACGGAAAACGATGTTTGAAGCGGTTTGGAAATCCAAGATGGCGATTTCCGGTTTATCAATATTTCTTAAAAACCCTTATAATGTGGGTATTTTCGGAACAGGATTGATGAGTAGATGACGGAAAACGATGTTTGAAGTAGTTTTGAATACAAGATGGCGACTTCCGGTTTGTCGATACTCCTTAAAAACCTTTACAATGTAGGTATTTTCGAACCGGAATTAATGAGTAGTTGACGGAAAGCGATGTCTGAAGTAGTTCGGCAAGATGGCGACTTCCGGTACAATGTGGGTATTTTCGGAACGGAATTCATGAGTAGTTAACGGAAAACGATGTTTGAAGTGGTTTGGAAATTCAAGATGGCGACTTCCGGTTTATCAATATTCCTAAAAACCCTTACAATGTGGGTATTTTCGAACCGGAATTGATGAGTAGATGACGGAAAATGATGTTTGAAGTGGTTAGTTACGGTTTTAAATTTCGACATTCTAAAAATTAATATTGAGTCGAAAAGGTTCCATTATCAGGAAGAAGAGATTGCCATACTGAAGTGGTGTACATTGTTTCATCCGATTCGGAGAAAGTCGATCCTGCCAGTTTATCTGCTATTTATTTTTGGAATTGCTCATAAATATTAGAAATTCAGTTGTCTAACTGACTCTTACCACACGAGTCAAACGATATCCCTTTTTCTCAATGGCTTACAAAATGTTAAATCATATTCCGACGGGCCAGTTGACATGAGATTTTGACAAGTTTAAATAAAAACAAATGTGTCGTGATGAGAGTAACAGTACTTTTTTCGATTTTATCACGTACACTAAAACAACTGAAATTATAAGTGTAACACTGAAAATAAAAAAAATGAGAAAACAGTCATTGATTTGAAACCAAATTAGAATGTTTATGGTTGCTTCTAAATTTTAGATTGAGACTTCCAGTTGTTCAATAAAATATTGAAAGCATACAATATAACTATAACAATATAAAATTATTATAGCTGTTCAGACGTCTACTTGTTATGGTCATTTTGAAAATATAGTATAATATTCAAACAATAATGATTAGCAGGAAACACCTTTGTCAGAAGTATAACTTTTTTTTAAACGATATATAATCATATCGTAATGATCGTCAACGAATACCGATATAATTGAACTCACGCTTTTAAATATAATTTTCCGGTATATACTCATCAAACCCGTCCCGAAAATACCCATATTGTAAATGTTTTTAAGCAATATCAAAGAACCGGAAGATGCCATCTTGGATTTCCGAACTACTTCAAACATCGTTTCCCGTCATCTACTCATCAATCCCTTTCCGAAAATACCCACATTGTAAAGGTTTTGAACGAATATCGACAAACCGGAAGTCGCCATCTTGGATTTTCGAACCACTTCAAACATCGTTTTCCGTCATCTACTCATCAATCCCGTTCCGAAAATACCCACAAATACCCACATTGTAAAGGCTTTTAACGAATATCGACAAACCGGAAGTCACCATCTTGGATTTCCGAACCACTTCAAACATCGTTTTCCGTCATCTACTCATCAATCCCGTTCCGAAAATACCCACATTGTAAGGGTTTTTAAGGAATATCGTCAAACCGGAAGTCGCCATCTTGGATTTCCGAATCACCTCAAACATCGTTTTTCGTCATCTACTCATCAATCCCGTTCCGAAAATACCCACATTGTAAAGGTTTTCAAGGAATATCGATAAACCGGAAATCGCCATCTTGGATTTCCGAACCACCTCAAACATCGTTTTCCGTCATCTACTCATCAATCTCGTTCCGAAACTACCCATATTGTAGTAATTGTTTTCATTGGATGCAAAAACCTCTTTTTCGAAGTTGGTTCGTAAAAAAAGTTTACGTTATTTTGGATTTGGTTCGTAAAAAGAGTTACGTAAAAAGAGGTAACGTAAAAAAAGTGTTCGTAAACGGGGTTTGGGTGTAGTAGTTTTAACCACGTGGTCGTTCAATTTACATTTCAAAAGGGCTTACCACCCAGGTAACTTTACCATCATATTCTGTCTTGATATTTCTGTGCTGTCATAGTGAAATTGAAATTTTTTTTCTTTTTCTTGTGTTTGGTTTCTATTTTCTTATTCAGTCTTTGTTATGATTTATGATATTTTGACGCTTATTTCAAACTAAATAATGTTAATTTCTACCATTGAGATGCTTGGTTTTAATAACAAAATTTGTTATTTGTTTGCAAATCACTTCTACTCGTGCATTCTCTACCCTCATAGGATGGTTGAAATCGCTTATAGCTGTTTGTGTTTAAATTGATTTTTTTTTAATTTTTATTAAATTATTGGATCATGATTTGTGATAACAATAGAGTTTGGTAAAGTTTCGCGCATTATTTACAAATTTCAATTTTATATTTACGACGATTTATAATAATTTTTCAGCAAGCTTGAGTATTTTCGTGTTTCCGAAGATTTTCAGTTTATGTTAAATATCCACCAACTATTCAGCATGAAGTTGGCATGAGTTTCAACGCTAACATTGATATTCAAAGATTCATTGATTCACTTTTATAACCTGTTCGGTAGTAACAGCTTTTCAATTGCTACTGGAATTTCAAATGACACACAGTTATTGGAAATGACCAATTTCTCTTTAGACTAGATGCTGGCAACACGGACGCTATGTGATAATAAAATGCACAGCCGCCGAGAAGCGACGACAAACAAAATAAGCATCTCCGGCAGCATACCAAACAAGCAACAGGCGAAAACATTTCTTCTTTCTTTTGACCTTTAAGGTCTTCTCGTGTCTTATAGTTTTCACTTTTGATGATCGTGTGATTGCTGGTGTTTTTTCGAAGGTTTTATTTTTTTGCATTTTCTCCATCTCCAACTCGTTCTTCCCAGGCTAGCCGGTGTCGTTCGGATGCAGTGAGCTGTAGGTTGGATGTTTTTCCGAGTCGTTGAGTCCCGTTGTTGCTTCCGTCGTCGAGTCAGTTGAGGAGGTATCATCTTCTTTTTCTTCTTCTCCTTCGACTCACCGACCGTAATGGTACGGGATATCGTTTTCATTTTCGTAAACGCCGTCACGACAATCCGCTTGCTGTCCTCCCAGTTTCCATGCGGTTCGTTCGTGTCGCTCGAAATTGTCAAACATTTTTCATACGGTTGAATTGTAATCGTTTCGCGATGTTGATTTATAACAGAAACGACAATATGACAGTGACGAGAGAAATAAATCTCTAGCCGCGATTGGCTGGGGTGACGCGGTGCCAACGGCATGCCGCGGTGAAAAAGAAGGTGGATGAGGGAATTATCTCACCCACTTTTGCGGCGGGGAAGGCCGTCACCAAAGTTACGTAAGCAGAAAAGAGAAATTTACAAGAGGACGTGCACCAGTCGAGGTCGCAGAGTTTGCTTGTGCAGAATAGCGGAGTTGTTCGTGACTCATCCAAATCAAACAAACTCCAGTGGAATGAGGTGAAAAACCCAAATTACTGGCTGCAAGCCTTATAATAAAATGCACCTCGTTTGAAATATCAGATGTTGCGACATGATTGCCTCATCGCATCAAGTCCGATTGCTCAAGTTGCAACGAACTCAGGTGAGCGTGATGGTCCTTTCCAATTCATCTGTCATCATCTACCGTAATGAGTGCATTCGCGATCGGCTTGCATATGATGATGCAGTGATGCATTGAATTAAGCAATTCCAACTAAGTAAACCTTGCGTGCTAGCTTCAGACACATCTCGATGCTTATGCTCGAGTAGAATCGGAAACGACATCCACACTCACCTGATGCGCATGTATTCGTAGGCTCGATGGAATTGCTTCCTGCCATGTAACATGATGTGTGGAATAATCAAAATCAATCTCGTTATCACGAGATGTTGCTATTTTTCATCTCCAGTCAAACTTTACTTATTAGATCATCACATGAACTGCTCATAAAGATTGTTAATTTTCTTGAACACAAATTAAAAAAAAAACTAGGTAAGTGGCAACATTAATAAATTACACATTCGAAATGGAAGGTAAGATACAACAAAAAATTAAGTGTTGAAACAGTTTCCTTTCCCTCGTTTGTAGCCACTTAATCTTAGTTTACCAGCCTTGGATCTGTAATTGAATTGAATCAGCCGAGTGGGCCGTAAAGATACTCGAACCGCATTCACTGACTAAATTGAAAAAAGGTGCATTAAAGAGAAACAATCTTTCTTTTGCAGTACCCTTCGAATTTGTCAACCAAGTAGAATGATTAGTAATTGAATCAATGTTCAAAACGTTTGTTACAGCAGTGCTCATCTATTGAAATCTCAAATAGTGAAGATCAACTGCATATTGACTAGATTGGCTAAAATGAAACTAAGCATTGTCACGGATTTCATCACCATCAGGCTCATCCCATCGAAAGCATCGCATTTTTATCCCGCGACATGCATCTCATCTCTCACGATTGCCATGAACGACAACAAAATGCTACTGCACTTCACAGCAATCGATGACAGAGAAAAAAAAATATTAACATTTAAGAGGTAGAAAAAAATAAGCTGGCAGCACACTCCTCCCTTCATCCATGATCATCCATGGTTCGATCATCGACGATCGGTTCGACGTGCATCTCGTTGGAAAGTGCTTATACACCGCCGCAAGTACATTACTTATTTCGATTACTTTCGATTTCGATGCTTGTCCGCCTCCAAGGTCGGATGGAATGCGAAAGCAATCGGAAAACCTCCGGCTCCGGCGAGGAGTATCTTGAGTATCAATACGGCGTGGTGGCCATGGTCAAGCGCTGACAATGGGACGGAAAGCAAAACAAAAGAGCTCGGAGATTTTTAACAAACTAGTTCAAACTAAGAAGGCTTTTCGTTCAATATAAACAGTAGGGATTTGTTTAGAATTCTGATGTTTATATTTTTTGTAATTTCATGTTAAAACTCTCTGTTGAATTCGTGATTAACTCCCAAGACTCAGAATATCATGATTGAACAAAATTTCAGCTTGGGGTGGGAATTCATGGTTTTGATTGTAGCTTGTACTTCTCTGCCACATCTGCGAATTGCGCACCTAACGAAGTATTTTTTCTTATAACAGTATAACAGTATAACAGTATAATATCTCAAACCTGGTAGATGCTTGAAATCTTCTGGTATAAATCCAGGTGAGACGGTACACCTTTTATAAAATCGATATTTCTTCAAAACTATCACTGAATCAGAACTAAACTTATTGTTATTAAAAGCGAAAAAATCCTACTACTAGTTCTTGATATTTATATTTACCTAAATAAAAAGGGCAAATCCGGGTGAGATGCCTCACCTCAGGGTAAGACGTCGATCAATATTTTTATACAAAAAATTATTATTTTTTGTTGTGTTTCAACTAAGAACAAACATAATCATTAAGAACAATTCCACCGCAAATGGTAGATTTTTTTGATATATTATTTTAGTATTTATTGATTTGACTTAAATTTTGAATAATCGTTATTTATGGCCCAACGAAGCAATTTTCATCATCAGTTTGCATTTTAACTCTACCCTTATTACTTTTCGAAAGGGACTAAGCAGAAATCCCTTGAAAATTTTCAATAATATATATCCCAGAAACGTTGAATACTTTGCTTTAGGTAATTATGAGGATCATTTAAAAAAAATTGTGCTGTTAACCAATTTTTTGGTAATTTTTACCTTTATTTTATAAATATAAAAAAATAGGCATAGAATTTGCTCAAACTTTGGAAAAATTTTCCGAGGCCCGGAGGGCCGAATGTCATATACCAATCGATTCAGCTCGACGAACTGAGCAAATGTCCGTGTGTGTATGTGTGTGTGTCTGTATGTGTGTTGTCAACTAAGAGGTCGAGATCTCAGAGATGGCTAGACCGATTTTGATCAAACTAGTCGCAAATGAAAGGTCTCCCCGTTACCCTGAACGCTATTGAATGGTTTTGAGATCGGATGTTTACTTTTTGAGTTATTCGAAGTTTTATGTCAAAATTTGACAGTATCTGTCACAATTGACCTTGAAAACCGAATATATTTTCTGACTTCAGATTTCGCACTGTAATACCTATCATACAAGCCATAGATTGTTAAAATCCGTCCATTTTTAACGGAGATATAGATGTTTTTGTGTTTTGTTTTCCCCTATTCCAGCAGTAGAAGTTTTGTGCGCTGTCTGGCAAAGAAATACTTGGGAGTAACATAAACGATTTTTTATACTGTTACATACATTTGTTTCTAAGTACCCAAAATACTGTGTACAGCATGATATTTCGCCTCGGACCGATTTTAGCACGGTTCGTTTTTGGCAACATATTCGTTCGAATATGACATATGTAAACCAGATGATGGCAGAATTTTCGAGTTGAAAGCAATTCCATAATTAAATTGTTTTAAACTACTTACAGCAATAAATGCTGGAAGAACATAACAGCCATATACCATTCGAATCAGTTCGTCGAGATCAGCAAATGCGTGTGTGACAAATAATTTCACTCAATTTTTTTCGGAGATGACTCAACCGTTTTCTACAAACTCAGATTCATATGAAAAGTCGTATACTCCCAAACAAGGTTCCTGAATTATATTTGGTTCCGACCTTTGGTTCCAGAACTACATGATGATATGTGAAACGAAATTAAAACTGTGTAACTCATTTTTCTCGTAGATGGCTGAACCGATCTAAGATTCAAATGAAATCTAAGAATCATCTAAGATTCAAATGAAAAGTTTTAAGATTCTATAAAACATCTTGTTTTTCAGTCAGATCCAACTTCCGGTTTCGGAGATAAAGAGTGATTAGTATAAAAATGTCTATTTCACATAAATTAATCAGGTTTATCGGGTTTACAGATTTGGATAGTCGATAACCAAATAAACTTATTTCAGTTTTAGTGGTATTCAGTTTTCGATTCGGATTTAATTCGTACTACGATTTCTCACAGATACTTTACACAGATTTATACTGATTTTCAAACATTCTGAAACAAATGTAAACTAAACAGCTACTGAATTTATCTGACTTCGGCTACACCAATTTTCGAATTCCGGTTCCAGTATCGAATTGTTTCTCAAAGCTCAATCGTTTTCTAAAAAAAAGCCAGATCTACGAAGACGAAATTATTTAATATTATCCAATTCTGACTTCCGATTCTGGAATTGCAGAATGATGAATTTTTAAAATTCAAACCGGCCCTGGAAGTACCTTAAATTACCGTAAACGCTAAAGTGGAAATTACTTCGACGTATCATGTAATGTTCAATCGATTTTCACACTTTTTAATTCAAATTCGTTCGATTTGCAGTTTCGATATTACAGAGTAATGAGTGATTAAAATCTCAAATTGCCGCTTAAATCGACGGTCATTAAAATAATGTCACGAGAACGGAAACACCGAAGAATATTTATGCAAAAAACACATGCGGATTAATAAAAAAAGGTATCATCTCACTGCTAGGTAGATTAAGCACGTTTTGCGATGACAATCTAAATTTTTAGTTTCAAATTTTTTATCATTAAATTGACAAAATAAAAGTTTTTTCTTCAGTTCCGCTAAGAATAATGAAATTGGATGAAATGTCAACAAATGTCATAGCTCAATTTTTATGTAGGAATTACAAAAGAATAGGTTTGATAAAAATTCACAGTGAAGGTCAGGAGGTGTACTAAAATGCCATCGGGCGGAGTTTTTAAATACCTTTTATTTCCGCACATGCATAAAAACATTTTAAACTAAATTATAAATAAATATTATAATTACTTAAAGCTTTTTGTATATTTAAGGGCAGAAGATAATTTCGTAACACAAAGCCCACTTGTGACCCGCTCAAAGGAAATGTTTGGTGGATTCGAAGAATTGTGCAATATGCTGGAGGGCTCTCAAAATTCTGGTCAACCGAAACATGAAGTCAGCTTCCGAAATATTGTATTAAAAACAGCACCGGCTGCCTCCATAGATTTCTATTACACAAAACTGGCCTGAACATTTTTTCACTCGTTACTGTATAAAGCATCCAAATTCGAAAAATGCAATTTAATTTAATTTAAATTTATAGAACTTTACGGTAGTTATTTGATAGTTGAATAAAAATTTTATTATCAAACGTTCAGTAGTCAATACAATTACCAAACTGATTACTAAACGATTAGCTGTTGTAAATTCGGCAAAAAATCGCTGAATTTTGCTGTGGTTGTGAATGGTTTAGTACGAATACATCGACAAAACGTAAAGATAATGAAGTTGGTTATGTGTCCTAGTACAAACAAGGTTAATCCCTATATGTTATATCGAAATGTTTTCCTACAATACTTTTAATGCTAAACCTGAGGTAACTGATTTAGAGCAAGTAACTAGTTTTTGTGCTACATGAAATAAATCTGATCAATTTTACACACTACAAGTAGGTTTACAATTTTTTCTACACGAAGATCACAGAATTACGGAAACAAAAGCAAAGCAAAGTCAAGCAAGTCTTGGCATTACATTCCTTTCGTGGAATTTGGCCTTTCTGTTTCAACAGACTTCGCAGCCGATTCTTAGCGTACAGAATCATTGCATGGCTAGTACTATGGATCCTACTGACACTAAGAATCCTTCCAGGTCGGGGCTCGAACATACGAAAGCTGACTTGTAAGACCAGCGTCCTATGCATTGAACCGCTAACCCGGGGCGGAAACAAACGATGTCTTAATGATAACAACCCAATTAGGTGTATCATAGGGCTAAAAAGTCATCACTTTTTACTGAACACCAAATTTAAATTCTAATAATTTAATTTTAACTCATATTACAATTAAAAATAAATTTAAAAAATTGTATTTCCAGTCAGAGACATCAGATGAAAACTTTACGGTTCTACTCCGGGTAGATGCAAATAGCAAAGCAAGATTATAATAATAAGAACTTTTACCGTCATATCTTGTCTTGATGTTTCTGTGCTGTCATAGCTTTACTTTATATTTTCTTGATATTTAATAGAAGAAAATATAAAGTAACTGTGCAATATCTGTCTAGCATCAAAATTAGTTATTAAATCTTATAGAATATCAAACAACTGAAAAATTCTCCCTCTATAAATATTTTATTCTTGCTTTGATATTACAACGACAGAATTTTATATCATGTTGCTATTTTCTCAAGCAGACTTTGTTATGATTTTTGATATTTTCACTGTTATTTCAAAATAAATTATGTTAATTTCTACCATTGAGATGTTTGATTTCGATAATACAAACTTGCTATTGGTTTGTAAATCACTTCTACCCGTGATGTAAGCCATGAAGTGAAGTATGTTTTTGTTTTACTTAGTGGTACAAGCAGCTTAGGAACATCCGAAATTTATCGCTAATCCAGGTATCCAAGGTATCTGCTTGAAGGGATGGATTGGACGTTTAGAAAAAATTTAAGTCAGTTAAGTTTATTTGTTCAGTTATTTGACGAATTACGTTTTGCTTTCTCACATATAGAAAGTTTATGCAAACACTGTGAAAACCGACTTTAGAACCGAGGCCTGGAGTTTCATATACCATTAGTTCGTCGAGTATGCAAAATGTCTGTGTGTGTATGTAACGTTCTTTTTCACTAACTTTTCTCGGAGATGGCTTTACAAACTTAGATTCATATGAAAGGTCTTGTGGTCCTATACAAAATTCCTGAATTTCGTTTTGATCTGACTTCTGGTTTCGGAGTTATGGGGTAAAATGTGCATAGAAATGAAAATATGTTTTCTAGATTTTCTCATAGATGGCGAGACCGATTTTCACAAACTTAGGTTCAAATGAAAGGTCCTGTGGTCCCATACGGAATTCTTAAATTTCATCCGAATCCGACTTCTCGATCCCGAAACATAGGGTAAAGTGTATTGAAATTTTATAGGTTTTATCAGACGGTCATACAAACCGATTTCGGTTATTCTTTCAAGAATCGAAGAAAATTATCTTAAAAAATACCACAGTATTATATATGATAGCATGATTGATATGAGAAAGGCATCATTACACCACTAGGTAAATTAAAACAGGTTTTTATGAATTTAGTCACATGTGAATTTAACTGCAAATCAGGTATCAGAATACTTAGGCCAATATTTATATCTGAAATTCAGTATTTCATCAAACGAAAAAGTTTAATTTGTTGTTGACTAAAAAAAGCACGAAATTTGTCTAAAAAATTGAGATTGAAAATTGTGTATCAACGTGGTTGACATGTTTCAATGTTCGAAAGCGAACTTTATGAAACTATTGCTTTGAAACTTTAAAATGTGTTCAGAATACACTTTTTTACATCTTGAAAACTAAGTTTGGCACCACTTCACCAAAAAACACACAACCGTTATTTAACTATTCAACTTCACGCACCGTTTCCGAAGGCGGATATCGGTTGAACCGCACTGTCGCATATATTTTGTGTAAAAGGTTTTTTTTTGCACTAGCGCCATCTTCGTCGTTACTTCTACCTGCCCATCTCTTCGTTTTTTTCTACCAGCAGGGTTTCATCGGTTCCGTGAATAAATTTCGGTTTCATTTCAACAACTGATTGGTCGCTTGGTTGCTTCTTATCCGGAAGGACCGGTTTTAGACCTAGCGATTGGACAACGCAACACCGAGCTGCCGTGCGGCCGCCGCTGCCACTGCCCCTGTCCGTCCCATCGAACCCAGGCATCATCATTATCGTCTTCGAAAAAGGAGAAAGTACCAATACCACACATCAAGTGGCTGCCCGATACTCACCGGTCTGAAGGGTGGCGGCTGCAGGAATCCTTGCGACAACACACCTGTTATCAGGAAGCACACGAACAGGATCAATCGTCCCATGTTTGGTTGGCACTAGGAAGCACTATTCACTGGATTGAACTGGAAAATTTGATCGCACAGACTGGACACTTGTTTTCCACTGTTAAGGTTTTCTCCTTCGACTTATCGTACAATTCGATTATCACTTTCTCAAAAAAAAAAACTCTTTCGGACAACTCAACATCCAGGATGAATGATATCCATCTGGGAAACACTTTTAGCAAATTTCGTACAAGCGCACTCTAATTATCACTGACATATCCTTTCTTCACGAATTCGTAGCACACTTTATTTTCCCACTGCGCCTATCCAGGCATCATAAATCCAATGAACTTCGGAGCTCAGATACAGTCGAATTGATCCCGAGTTATGCTGTTAGTCGAATATCTCTGCAGGCACGAAATCCTTAGTCCGCCGGAGCTTGAATTGTTCCGTTACCACTCGTTGCAAAGTTCCCACCAGAACTGACGGCTGCGTTCAATAGTGTAATGCTAAAAAGTCTTTCTCTTTTCGATTTTTTTTTGTGATCCAAGAGCAACGGCGACCACGACGACGACGACGACGACGGCAACGACGACGTCGGCAGCATGTTAAAGTTGGAGGTTTTTGCTCAAGTTTGCTATGCTGCTTCTCTCGCATCGAAGTCTATTCGTTTGCTGCAGCTGCAGTGACGCATGCCGGGGATGAGAGTCGCGAACCACTTGCTGCTGGTTGCCTAGTTTGTTTCAGAGGATCTGTTGAAATTTAAAGCTTTGGTTTTGGTATTTCTATTAGGCGCGTTCGGACTTTTGTCGTAGATTTTATTTGATATTTTAATAAAAATAATTAAAAATATCCTTACTGAGCATAGAAACATGAGAGTAGCAACACAACTCCGACAATTAAATCGGCTGCATTGGGTTTTTAATCTCTCGCTCTTCGATCCGCGACTATCTCATGAGTGAGTTCTCCGACGAACGTGAGTCTGCAGAAAAAAAAACACTGAATGTGCATTCGCCGACGATACTACTACTGCACGACAGTCCGTTAGTAAGAGCGTACCTAGGCTTTTAGCTTGATGTTATGCTACACGGTTTTCCGGTAATCTTCGTTTGTGTAATGAAGCATGGGAAAAGTCCAGACGTGCGAAGTAGATACTTTCAATAATGGTATGCCGTAACTCCAGAAGCTGAAACCAAGAATGCTCTCTAAGGTTCAATCGTATACCAGCAAAATAAAGTTAAAAAGATAATTTCGACGTAATTTAGAGACACATTTCACAGATTGATTAAACATAAATATTATTATACAAGCTTTTTAGTGAAAGATTTGGGAATGAAACTGTTTTTTTGTAAATACATTGATATTCAGTTGTTCTAGAGAAATTTCAATTGTGGGGTACAAATAAACCTCACAAAAGCGTTTACGTATGGAACAATACTCGAAAGGGTTTCAGGGTTAATAATGTTGTTTCGTTTTGCTACTGTAACAAGACAACTCGAATCATTTGATCTCCGGGGGTAAATTAGTAAACAGGAAATAAAATTATTACCAGCTTTATTAGGTTTTGGTTTCAATGAAATGACAAGGATTTCTTTTCTTCTAATTCTTGTGTACTGCAAGCTAAACTGTGGAAGATTATCTTAAATATTCAAAATAAAATTCTGCACTAGATTTGAAAGAGAAGGTTTGAAAAACTCTAAGCATTTACAAGGCAAACATTTTGAAATGTATTAAATCTTCACTGGAAATACGCGCAACAATACCTCGAAGGCTTCAAAGCCTATCTAGGGCAGAACGCGGCTAAATTGAACTGCTAAAATATCTTATAAATCAGCAATTATTACAATCCAAAGATTGACTTTGTAAACGCACTTTCATGTGACAGACAGACGTCAGTCAACTGGGTAACGCTGAGTCAATTCAGTTTAGCGTTAATCATTTTGATTACAAAACTTGCACTTTCCTTTTTTTATAAATTTACTAATGTTTTAGGTATATTTGATTTCCAGTGCATTGTAACTACGGTTTGATTTATGTTTTTACAAGTTCATACCGTGTAGAATTTAGTGATTATTGAGAGATTTTTTTTACATGGAAAATGAGATTATTATCTCTTTGGGGCTAAACCGGACACATAATTTTCGAATTGAGATTCTTAACGGTTTCTTGAAACAAGCCTTTCTTTTGATAACTATCGACTATTCCTTGATATAAACTATTCTATTTTGTATCACATATTAACACGTTGCTTAGAATTCAAGCAAAACGTTCATTATATCTACACGCTTCGAAAAAAAACCTGCAATTTTACATTTCATTAGATGCACATGAATAGAGCGCCGCAGTTCACGCAAATTTAAGTGGAGGAACATTTAATATTGTTTCTAAAATTTCATGACATGAAATTCATTGAAATAAAAAAAGAACCCTGATAGCGACCGCCGAGACTTGAACCGAGCATCATTGGATCGCATAGTACGTCTGTTAATCGACTGAGCCACAGAAGCACACATCTGATTGACTGGTAAAATGTGCATTTAAATTCACACGGTCGCACCAGCTAGCAGAAAACAAGTTACAGTCGAAACCAGTAAGTTCAAGCTAATAAAATTGTTCGTCATTTGAAAAACTAGGTCTTTACGAATCACATCGTTTGAGCGATGAAGTCACCTGTAATATTCAATTTTGTTGGTGAATAGGGAAACAATCAAATAGTCATAATTAAAAATTTTCTGCATAAATTACTTGATACTACAGGGCGTCAGGGTTGGAGACAGTATCGGTATTCTCGGCGAGCAGCAAGGTTGGAAAAAGATATAGGGAAAGTAGGCGTTCGTCCAGGGTGCCAAGATAAAGTTGGTAGCGAAAGTCAGAAACTTTAAAAACGTTTTTTTTCTTATTATTTTTACGTTTCGTCTTTGACTCATCAGTGTAGAGCAGTTCAAATTGAACTGCTTAATACTAAAATCGGCAGTTCAATTTGAACCGCTAAGAGCAAATTCAGCAGCTGCAAGATTCATATGGGTGGTTTATAATGTAAATGAAACTGAAACAAACGTATCCCTAGCAATCCGTTTTAGTTTTATTTATTCGACCAGTTTTACTGTCAAATTTAAAACTGGTATACATTGCCGTTCTATTTTTTCTATATTTGAAACACAGATAAAACGCTGTTGGGGCTGCCAGTTTATTTTGTTATAATTTCTAGATTTAAATTTTAAAACTGACATAAATTATGCATCTAGAACTAGAACACTACTGAATATGCCCTAAGCAGACGTAAAGTTTCTGCTACTTACAGAACACTTTTTGTTTTGCAACGGAGTGCAATGTCTTTTCTGACGTGCCGAACGAAAATATGTTTTCGACTATTTCTGGCCGATGCAGATTTTTTTTTCTTTCACTTGAATTTTTTGAACACAATCCATTAGCACATGGTTTCAACATTTTTCTAAAACGAATACTGCACACTTAACACATGGATCAATAAGTCCCGAGACTAACAATGGAAACAACATTTTTTTTTGCAAATTTTTTTTTTATTCATCAACATAATCACCTTTTTGGGTGATACAATGGTTCCAACGTTTTTCCAATTTTTCAATACCATGTTTATAAAAAAAAATTATCTTTCGCTTCAAAATAAGCTTCAGTTTCAGCGATGACCTCCTCATTTGAGCCAAATTTTTTTTTCCTGGAGCATTTTTTTAAGATCAGCAAAGAGCCAGTAGTCACTGGGGGCTAAATCTGGCGAGTATGGGGGGTGGGGAAGCAGATCAAAGCCCAAATCGTTCAATTTCGACATTGTTTTCATCGACTTGTGGCAGGGTGCATTGTCTTGATGAAAAAGGATTTTTTTCTCTGCATGTGCGGTCGTTTTTTTTTGCGATTTCCTCCTTCAATCGCACCAGTAAGTCAATATAATAATCACTGTTGATCGATTTACCTTTTTCGAGGTAGTCAATGAAAATCACGCCATGCGTATACCAAAAAACTGACGCCATGACTTTGCCAGCTGACTGCTGCGTTTTCGGACGCTTCGGACGGCTTTTGCCAGCTGTGCGCCACTCAGATGACTGCCGCTTCGACTCTGGAGTGTAGTGATGTATCCATGTTTCGTCCATGGTCACGTAACGACGCAAGAAATCTTTTTTGTTGCGAGTAAATAGCGATAAACTGCTTTCTGAATCATCGACTCGTTGCTGTTTTTGTACCATCGAAAGCAATCGCGGCACCCACTTGGAAAAAACCTTTTTCATGTTCAATTTCATTATAATTTTTGTCACTTCACTCACATTTTCCGGTGTAACGGCTTCCACGGGTCTACCCGAGCGTTCCGCGTCATTTGTGTCGGTACGACCACGTTTATACTCGGCGAACCACCGACAAATCGTTGCTTTTGATGGACAAGAGTCCGGATAACATTTTTCAATCCATTGTTTCGCTTGCACGGTGTTTTTATCCATTAAAAACAATGTTTTATCAAAACACGAAACTCGGTTTTTTCCATTTTTTAAACAAGCTACAAAACGACTTTACACCAATCTCGATAACTCAGCTGTTTCTGGTCGGATCGACTTAAAATTTTGACCCGTTTCAAGCAAAGGTTTGTACTCTACAAAGCCGTGGTTACTGGTTTACTACGAGCGCCATCTCTGTTTTAGTCTCGGGACATATTGATCCATATGTTAGATGGTGTAAATTTACGCCTTTATACATGAACACACTTAATTTTACAATTCAAAGTATGTAAAAATAAGTCATATCTTTGACTTCACAGTTAATTTAGTTGAATATCGTTGTTCCTATAAGTTTTCGATAAATTTACACTGAAAAAAAAAACCTTTTTTAAACCACCTAGTGGTGTAATGATGCCTTTCTCATATTGCTTATATTTCCAAAAACATCACTAGAAGATTCTATCAAGATTTTTTTCAGATTTGAATAAAATCAAAAACTTTCTTTGGTATAAAAACCATCACGTTTTCAATTTGTAAACAGTTATCTAAAGTTAATATAGATTTAAATGGGCAACCCTGCATGCTATACAAAATTTGACAAAGCACGCTGTGTGCTAGGTGGTGGCGTTTTCTTCTTCCGTACCAGTACGTACCGATGCGTACCGATTTCGCATCATTTTGTATGACAGTTTGAATGTTGTGATACCCATTGCCCTAGAATTTGCTCCTTCTGAATGCCAGAAATGAGTCCTGTACAGCATTTTGATAGAAATATGCTGACCTGAAAATAAATAATAGAGCAATTGAGCGATTGCGTCATCCAACTGCTGGTCGTTTGCATTGGGAAAAAGAAAACGAAAAATGAACAACGATGGGGAACATTACACAAAAGATCTATTAAGATCACTTGTTTGTGAATGAAACGTAAAAATCATCAGTTTAGGGCAAATCTGGAATAATTTGATTAGCTTCGTGCACTTTTCGCCGTGCGAAGCTCGCACATAACGAACGCAAATAAACTAGCATAAGCTAGCATTTGGCTGAATCGCATTCGAGAAAAATGCTCCGGACAGTGTTTAATGTCGTAGGGAATTCCACAATTAAGCCCTTCTGAAAGCCGGAAAAGAGTCCCGTACAGCATTTGGATAGTTTTTTTTTTCACTCAAATATGTGTGAAATATTGAAATATATGAGCGATTGTACTACTTTTGTTACGATTATATTTATGTAATGATTTCTTCTAGATCAATGCAAGTTTGAGCCAAATGACTTAGAATGGTGTCCTACTTCCTGGAATACGAACGTAATCATTCCTAAAAAAATAGTCTTTTCCAGGATTCCAAAGCCACTAACGGTTCCCAAAAGTAACGTAAAGAACTTATTTAGAAAACTGTCTTAAATCGCCGCTCTACTTCTTCGAATACAAATACAATCTGTTCAAACGAAGTCGGGTGGTCGTACTTTTTTGCCAAAGAGTTGACCTCGACATCCTAAAATTTCATTCTGAGCACATTTTTTGACGTCACCGTCCGGTTTTGGTAATGCTCTTTTTTATTTGCGAGGCAAAATGGCTAAAAAATCATTTTCGATCTCACTGAATCATGAGATGTGGCTATTTTGCCCCATCTGTTGTTTGGTTATTCTACCCCACATCCTTTTTGCCATTCTCATATAGAAAGGCTATGCAATCACTGTGAAACCCGAGTTTTTAACCGAGGCCCGAATTTTATATACCATTCGATTCAGCTCGACGAACTGAGAAAACGTCTGTGTGTGACTGTCTGTATGTGTGTAATAGGAATATGCTCTCACTTTCCTCAAAGATGGCTGAACAGATTTCCACATACCTAAATTCAAATGAAAGGTCTTATGGTCTCATAGCTTGTTATTGAATTTCATTTGAATCCGATTTTCGGATCCGGAGTTGTAGGGTAATATGAAACTTTAGGGAAAAATGTGCACTCAATTTTTTTGAACATGGCTTGACCGACAAACCAAGGCTAAAACGAAAGGTATTGAAGTTTTTCTCTAATTTTTTTGAACATTTCATTCAGATCCGACTTTTGGTTTCGAAACTAGAGCGCCCCTTCATTTTCATGAGCATTTTTTCACAAACGATGGCAAAAACATATACAAATTCCAGCAAACTGGCTGATAAATTCTCATAGTTTTCAGAACTTTCTAGTTTGTTCAAGTTCAAGAAACACCAAAAGTGGTGAAATACCGATACAAAACCGGTAAGCAACGGTACGTGCTGGCACAGAAAAAGAAAGCACAACACGCCTTCACAAACGATAAAAATACCAAAGTTGATTACTTACTGTACTTTCCTCAGATATAGCGTGGCCGATTTCCACAAACTTAGGTTCCAACAAAGGTCTTATGGCCTCATACAAAACTTTAGAATTTCATCCGGATACACCGCGTGGTTCAGGAATTACAAGGAACCTTTAAGTGGCGAAACAAAAATCGAAAAAATATTTCTGAACTGGGCTCGAAATTATTCCAACCGTTAGTCGTTGTTAGTAGACGGCCTATCAAATTAGTTCCGGCTATCCTGGCTTCCGATTTCCGATATTGAAAGCACCAAAAATAGTATTGAAATATTCCAAAATAAAATTCAGACTATTTTTTCAGAGATTCCGGTCCTCAAAATTTTTGGAAGTATTGGGAATAGTGGTCAAAAATGCCAAATGGACTTTTTCTCAAGATGGCCAAATCGATTCTCAGAAAACCTCTAGATTCCAAAGATAAGGTCTTATCATGGATTCGTTGTGGATAATAAATCCGATGACGGTGTTTCGATTCATAAATTTTTCTAGATTAAGTTCGAACAAACTTTCCTGTTCAATGGACAGTTGTTTTTAGAACTCTGCAGGCTTATTTATAATAGTATGAGTAATATGGGAAAGGCATACACCGCTAGGTAGATTAAAACATGATTTTGCTGTACACTCAAAAAAATCCACACGTTAACCTTATGTGAAAAAAACACGTAATTCCAAAAATGGCTTTGTCATCGGAGTTTACGAGATCTTTTTAACAACCATCGGATCATCATTGAATATGAAATGAACCATATGCCAGAATTATTGCTGTTGTCACATATATTTTATGTGTCACATGCTTACTAGAATTTATTTTGTCATGTAAATTTTGTGCTCGCAATATGGCGTCTATTGTTGCACCTCGATTAAACTATACATAGGCCAACTCCTTCTTGACCCTTCTACGGTATTTTGCACAGTGATTTTAGGGTAAATAATTGCTGATTAATTTTATCGACAGCATATTTTTATTATACTTTCAGATCTAATATTAATATTAAACATTAATTTTGTTTTTTTCTACAGTGAAGTTCGAAGTGCAAACCTTCTAGATTGTGTTCAAGCACATCAATCTTCTAAAAGTGGATTAACGAAATCACATCTTGAACTACTAGTTTCAGCTGAATGCATTCCTTAATGGGAAAAATGTTTGCTTCACTTTAGCTGATCATACATTTGCGTTTTGTATTTCTGATATTTTTCATCAGTGATTCAACAGAAACGAAATTTTTATGTCATTTAAGACTAAAGTTTATCGCAATGAACAGAGTATGTAATTTATTAGTTTTTAGAACCAATATACGTTATTATTATTCAATATAGAACTTGGTAATAATTACATAAAAATAATGTGACTATTAAGTAAAATTCTGTTGAAAAGTAAGTTCAGATGGAATTAATTTCAGTGATGGCCCAGCACACGAGCCAGCTCTCATACAATCCGTGTGCTGTACCTTTTCAAAAACGCGCACACGAAGTCTGAAGCACACGCTCGTGTGCCGTGTTGCTACTAGATCGAGAGTCGTATGCTTCGAAGAACCAGCTCGCGATGCTGGCTCATCTTCTGGCTCATGAGCTGGGATGGGGAGCTAGCTCGTGAGCTGACTCATGAGCTAGCTCACGTGCTGAGTTGAGTGTCCGTTTTTTCTTAAATTTAATAATATAATATAATTTTTAAGCACACAATGTCCGCCCTTGTATTGTCTCTTGTCAGTAGGTGGACTACACAAATAGCACACGATCATGAGTCTGGTTTAAAAAGCACAGCACACGAGTTTAATAGGCACACACTACAGGTATAGAGCAGCTCGTGTGCTGAGCTCGGGCATCACTGATAAATTTTACGGTACAATTTAAATTAACTTCGTATAAACTTCACAACATTATTCTATAGAATCTACGAAATAAGTCACGTAGATATTACGTGATACAATTGTGGACTAAGAGTTCATTAGTTCATTCTGTGCTATTTATACTTCACATAAGTATTACAAGACAAGTTCTATGGATAAAAATCACATACTTTTCCACGTAACATTGCAGTGAGGAGTGTAAGAGTCGCGCTATTTAAAAAAAACTGTTTTAATTGACCTAGTGGTGTAATGATGCCTTTCTCATATCACTCATAACTTTATTAAAATTACTGTGGAATTCTCAAAAACAACTGTTCGTTGAATAGAAATAGGAAAGTTTGTTCGGACTTAATCTAACAAGATTTATAAATCCTGTTTACCCTGTAGCTTCGGAACCGGAAGTAGTATCCACAACAATTCCATATAAAACTGTAAGATTTTTCATTTGAACCTATAAGTTTGTGAAAATCAATCTGAATCTTGAAGAAAAGTGAGTGAGATCCTTTTTGCAGTTAATGGTCATTATTTGTCATATTTTCGAAATCGGATACACTTGACCGGAATAGCCGAAGTTCAAACGGTTTATGTTACTTTTCCATATGTAAGTTAAGCTAAACAGCTTGAATCAAAACATGTAGTAGGATTATTATTATTATTGTTATAATTGACATCACTACACCACCGGCACGGCATTACTGCACTACCGACTGCAAAAATTGCATTTACATCGCAAAGTTGGGAATTCCGATATATATTTATTTTTTTAAATAAATTTCAATTCATTGACATTATGTGTAGTGTAGTGCCGAATTGAGTTCATATGCCCACAAACTAACAAGTTCTGCAAACTAGAAAAATTTATCAGACAGTTTGATGGGATTTGCACCTGTTTTTAACCAACGTTTGTGAAACTCATGAAATTGGTAATTCTCCACTTATCACACTTTAGTTCCGAAACCGGAAGTCGAATCCAGATAAAATGTTCAGGAAACTATAAAACCTTTCATTTAAATCTAAATTTGTGAAAATCGGTTCAGCCATCTCTGAGAAAAGTGAGTGCACATTTTTGTTACATACATACACACATACACACAGACAGACATTTTCTCAGTTCGTCGAGCTGAATCGAATGGTGTATGATATTCGGTCCTCCTGGCCACGGTTAAAAAGTCGGCAAAAAGAAAAATACAGACTCGTGTTTTTTACGATTTTCTGTTTAAAATAAAACATTTCGCGTTCGATTTAGACAGTTTCACATAACCGTAAAACTTCAAAAAAATTCGGTCAAGCTTTGCTGAAAATGTTCATGACGTTGTAGAAAAGATTAAAACCTATGTGCGGAACAAAAAATAATTACAAAATATACGTCATACCGACAACAAGCATTTTTAAAATCGTTCGTTACAATACGTACATAGAAAACTCTTCTGAGTGTTTATCAATAATAAAATGAAAAAATCAAAAATTTTCCATGAACTGCCAGTTTTAGTTAGATTTCAGGTTCAAATCTGTTGGCGCTGGTGTATTTTATTTGTGAATAGTTTGTGACGATTCTTAACCTTTCCAGTTCACCTTGCTAGAAAAGTTACCGTTTCATCTTCATTTGGAAAATAGTGATATTGATTTTTTTTCCTTGATAATTTCCGAACAAGAATTGGAAGGGTTCATTCGGTTTCGGTTGTAATAATGACAAAATTACGAACCACAAACTTTAAAGGTGAGTTTATGGCAATATATGTATATTCACGATTATGATATTTCATGGTACGTTGCTAGCATCAAATTGAATCTTCATTAATTCTATGCGCGTAATTGGCAGAGAAACGTGCTTCAGCTCAAAGTCGTATAATTTAAAAAAAACTGTGTTTAATAGTTTTGAGCCGTTTTATGCCTGTGATGTTTCCTTACGAACTCTTTCCTCTTTGACCATAACATTCACTTTTCTTCCTATTTTGGCAAACTTTCGACATTGGCTTTACCGATTTGGTCGGTCTCTCCAGCGTCCTCGACGACGTTGGAACGGTATTCGTTAGCGGTTCTCGGTAGTCCACATGTCGAGACCTCTTGCGGTGCTCACTTACTCACACATTTAGGAGCTAGGCCTCGACGAACGTTGGATGATCGCACGATCGAGGCGACACGGCGAATGTATGTAAATTGATGTTGCGTCTATTAAAATACATTTCTTCTCACTTTCATGCGGTGAATGCCGATGATGGTGGATTGAACGATCCGCGAAGGCCGAGAAATCCGCCACACGAATCGAATGGCGATAATCCCCGTGGGGCTCCCTGCCTGCTTGCCTGCCTGTCTGCTCGTTTGCTGCCACCGGCTGCTGGTGGTTGAGGACGCTGGAGGGCATCTTCGGCAGCGCGAGTGAGAGTGTGGTTCGTGTTTGGGTTTTCTGCTGCTCGCTGGCTGGCTGGCTGACTAGCAGGAGGATGGATGTTTGTTACATGCTCCGGCTGCTTCGCTTGCTTCGACTGAGCAGCTGACTGTAACGAATCGTTTCCGAAAGCGAAGGTTCCAACTATTTCCAACGGGGGCTGCTTGGGAAGTTGATATTTCTAGGACAGTTCTACTGTCAATTACAGTTTGAAAATAGCAGATAATTGATTAATTGGATCAGAAGAGGTAACCAATACCCATCAGGAACTTGAATCGATGTCACTAATTTGTGAATAATTGGGATCTATTCCACATTAATGTTAAAAAATGTAATGCATAATCCATGATAAGAAATTTTGTAATCCAGAAACCAAACTTGATCAATCTGTCGAGGGATATGTATTCATTGCATTATGGTTATAAAGAAACTGTTTTGCTTCACGTTTCTAACGACGCAAGCAAATAATACATAATTTTTCCAAATATCTAAACCAGTTTTGATTCACCTGCTGCAATGCTGATGGCTTTCAGTGGACAACGTTTTATCGAGACTTGCAAATCTTGGTCGAAGACCATCGACCTTTTTCGGCAAGTAATAAAATGAAAACACACAATTTGCCTAACATTTCGGGCTACTTCAAGCTTTCACTCTTCTTCTGCGGTCACTTCGTTTTATATTCATAGATATTTTATCGTCAATTTAATAAGCTTATATGCTAACGCACTGATCAACCTGTAACTTGGAAACCGGAACACGGAATCCGGATCAATATGAAATTTGATAGCTAGAAATTTGAGCTCCGTTCCAAAGGAGTGTGGGATTTTCTATAACTTAGAACCTCAACTCAAATTGGGTGTAGAACTCATATTCATCATTCATCACAAATCTTTTTACTTGTTATTGAGCTTGTAAGAAAAAGGTGGGTGGGTAATGTCACAGACATAACTGGAGGACATGAATACGACTAAAACTGACATGTTTCTTTCTCACTTCCGAATAAAGATAATCATTCGTATAATATTGTGTATATTTTGCAACTTTCATTGCTTCGCTTCCAAAATTTTAACGATGCATCTGTACTACAGTGCGAATGATTGACTACAAACATATTCTACCATACAATTAAATAACACGGGACAAATACAGTTTTGTAGATTTAGATCCTAGTAGAAATAAACTTCTCAAAATCCTTTGGAAATATTTTTGTAGTTCTAAAAACACCGCTTTGCGTAATATGTCCAATGTTTATAACTGTTAAAATTCAAGAACTAATAAAGAAATCTGAGACACGCTCCAAATTCAACTGCAAATTTTCGGAATCTAGATCAAAAACTCAGGTCATAAATTTAGTTCTAAGAGTAAGGAATTGAAGATATTTTTAGAATTTTCCAAATTGCGTTATAGAACTAAATTCTAAACTTTAACACCAAGTCTTAATATAGGAACTGAATTCAGTTCCAGCATCTAGTTCCAGAAATCTTGTAACAATTTAGTTCCAACATGTAGGTTCTGAATTCTGGAATCGAATGCTGAAACTGAATTGATGAATTAAATTTTAAAACTTAATTCAGGAATTGAACTCTGGTTTTGAATTCGGTTTTAAAATGAAAGTTTGGTGTTCAGACCTAATATTTAGTGTCAGAATACAGATCTAAAATTCATATCCAGAATTTTGTTCATTAATTATGATGATAAAATCCTAAATGATATCTCTGGATTCGAATTACTGAATAAGGAAATAAATTTGAAACCAGTTTCAAAATCCAGAAACAGGATTCTTTTATTTATTTGTCGTCAATCAAAAGTAGACCATAAGGATAATTACAATAATCGTTTTAAATTAGTAAACTATTCTAAATAGATCACTAAATAATGTATAATTTATTATGAGTTAAATAATTATAATTGGCTTACCGAATAGAACTGAAATATTGCTTTAGTTTGTTTTTTGACATAGTGAAATCGACTGCTTCTGAATGCTTGGTGTATACAGCCATCAATTGATTTATTGGCCCATTTTTTGCATAGTTTGTTCGCTGGTGGTTTGTAATAAAAATATTTCGATTTCTTAAAGGCCGAGATGGTATGTAAAAATTTAGTTTGGACAGGAGTTGACTGGAATCTACGCGATTCGAGACAATGTCATTTACAAATGAGACCATTGAAAATTCTCTGCGTTCTTTTAATGTTTGAATACTGATCAGCATACAGCGAGCTTTATAGGATGGAAGAGGAAGTCTTGTCCAACCTAATTTACGAAGTGCAAATAACAAAAATTGTTTTTGAACTGATTCAATTCGATCTTCCCATGTGATTAAGCAAGGTGACCAAACTAAGCTACAGTATTCTAGTACTGACCGAACATAGGCAATGTATAATGTTTTAATTGTATACGGATCGTGAAAACAGTAACAAAATCGTTTTATGAATCCTAGCATGTTATTGGCTCTGTTTATGATTGTATTATAATGGTCAACAAAAGTCATTTTAGAATCTAGTATTATTCCTAAGTCCCTAATTCTTTCGCATTTTTGAACTGTTTGACTTCCAAGAGTAAGTATCAAGTCAGGTGTATTTCGTTTTTTACTTAATGTTATTCTACTGCATTTTTTCACATTTAGTTGAAGAAGACTTTTGTTACACCATGTATAAAAAGAAAGAATTTCTTCTTGATAAACCTTGGCATCCTCACTTTTCTCTATTTCTAAAAATAGTTTGATATCGTCTGCGTATATTAGAATTTTTATTTTTTTTAAAAGAAAGGAAATGTCGTTTACAAACAAGATAAATAAAAGAGGACCTAAATGAGATCCCTGGGGGACCCCGGAGCTGACGTGAATGGGGCTCGACTTTTTACCCTTAAATTTTACAATTTGTTGACGATTTGTTAGATAAGATTCCAACCATTTAAGAAGACCTGGTAAGATTCCCAATTTCTGTAATTTGAACATAAGCATGGGTATGTCAACACGATCGAATGCTTTGCTGAAATCTGTATAAAGAGCTTCAATGTAATTTCCCTTGTCCATAGAGGTCAGGGTATAGTGGACGAATTCAAGCAAATTAGTAGTAGTGGAACGTCCTTTGAAAAATCCATGTTGCATGTGAGTAATTCTATTTTTTATTTGACTAAACAGTTTGTCATTAACGATCGCTTCAAAGAGCTTCGGAATGCAAGAAAGAATAGCAATCCCGCGATAGTTGTATATGTCTGCTTTTTTCCCATTTTTGAAAATTGGTATAAGGAAAGAGTTTTTCCACGTATCTGGAAAAACTCCAGACTGAAGCGAATTATTAAAAAGCCAGCACAAAGGGGTTGCAAGATCTAATGCTAATTTTTTCATAAATATGGGTGGAATCCTATCAGGTCCGGCACTTTTAGAGACATCCAATTTGTTTAGGGCATCTATTATGTCTAGCACTTCGATTTGATTTACATTAATATCTTCAGTAAACTCTGGAAAGAAATTAAAATATTCACGATCGCGGTCATCTTCAGAAAACTTCGTATAGATTTGTTGAAAAAATTTAGCGAAAAGATTACAAATTTCTTGTGAGTTATTACCAATGTTTTCCTGTAAATACATTCTTGACGGAAAGTTTTCTGATTTCAATTTGTTTCTAACATAACTAAAGAATTTTTTTGGGCAAGACTTTATTTCCTGTTCAGTTCTTGAGTTATACTCTTTGAATGCAGTATCAATTGCTAAACTTAGTTGGTCACAGATGTGTATGTAATTCGATAAATTGTCACTATTATTTTCTCTTTTGTACTTTTTATGAGCTTTTTGTTTTCGATTTCTTAAATTTCTAATATGCTCGTTATACCAAACAGGATACTTTGAATTATTTTGTCGCCTAATTTTCTTTAATGGGACATGTTCATTTATTATGTCGTACAGCCGTGCGTAGAAAATATCGACTGAAATTTCGACATTTCCTTCGTTTCTAAGGAGTTCTTGCCAATCTATTTCTCGTAGCTTACGACTAATACTATCATAATTTGCTGAGTGGTAATCGAAAATCTCCTCATACTCGTAGTCGTCGGGTCTATTAATCTGATGTATAAATATTGAGAATTCGATTGCTGTATGAAAAACTTCATTTTTCCACAATGGAGTTGGTGATTCTATTACACAAAAATCATCGTGAATATTAGTAAATAAAAAATCTAAATAACAGTTTTGCTGATTTTTTACATGATTAATTTGATTAAGACCTAAACCAGATATTTTGTCGAATAAGTAATGAAGTGTTTCATTCTCCCCAACGAGAGGTAGTAAAATGCTATCATTTTCAGCGTCTTGAATAAAGTCGATATTGCGCTGATTAAAGTCTCCATATATATGAACTTTAACTTCCGATGGAAGCTTAGTAATTATTTCATCAGCAACATGCAAAAACTTTTCATATGTGGCTTTTTGGGCATTGTTAGGAGGAAAATATACTGAAACAAAAATATGTGTTTCACCTGCTAAATGAATTCTTACCCATACGTGTTCAAATTCTTTAAATTTCGTAGTGGTTATCATTTCGACGTCAAATTTTGCTAAAACAGCAATGAGAACACCTCCCCCCGATTTTTTATCAGATGTATGGAGCTCACGATCGTTTCTAAAAACGTTGTAAATGTTTCCGAAGACTTCCGTGCTGTTAACGCTATCATCCCAACTAGTTTCGGTTGCTAGAATAATTCCATACGAACACCCTAAAATATTTTTATGGATTTCATTAATCTTAAGTGCGCTCTTCATACGGTTAAAATTTTGACAATATGCTACGATTTCTGTCGACGACGCTAGATGAGGAGATCTTATTGAACATGATTGTTGACTTATGATAATATTGTCATTATTCTCTTCTTCTGGGTAATGCGTCAAAATTGTCGAAAACACGAATGTTGAGCACGACACGCCACGCACGTATCAGTTGACGAACATTCAGCAGACATTTGATTCGGCATCGTTAGTTGCAGGTTGTGCTCTCGATAAGGATTAATCGTCGGTCCTCTTTGAAAATTAATTGTAGGTCTGTAATTTGTTGGTGGTCCCGAAAATCGATCCTTAGCTTAGATTATTTCGGCTGTTGTTGTAGTTGTTGTTATTATAGTTGTTGTTATTATTGTTATTGCTATTATTATTCATGTTGTGACTAATAATGTTATTACAATATCGTTTTGTAGATGAATGATGCGTTGAAAGAATATTGGATCTGTTATTGTAATTTTTTGTTGAATTTCGCTTTTTGCGCCTTCTTGACTTGTCAGCCTCATTTTGCTGACGTCGGAACCTAGATTGGCGTGCGTCGTACTCACTCCAATCTGTTTCCATACTTTTTTGGTGCCTAATAAACGCCATCCAGAATAGTCGGGTTTTTTACAGTTCAATTCGTCATCCAAACTGGGGCATGAGTCAGGTGTCGATGATGATGATACAGCCATTTGGATTCCAGCAATATTTGTTGATAAAGACTTCAACTCCTCTAGAATGTCCAACTCGACCATAGAATTCGGATTGTTAGGTAAACAGGTTGCTGATTGATTGAAGAGAAAAAAGTGCTTATTGTCGGTTACGTCATTTGTACTATTATATATCAGCAGCCAGGAGTGTCTGCCATTTGACCTTCGGAGTTGATCCACAACGCGATAGTAGCTTTCGAACGAGCGTAACCTTGTTGAAATTGGCTCAGGCACCTCCAAAAAGATTGAGCCCAGAAGTCCGCTTTGTCGGTAACGTCACTCATATATCCCGAGCCCGAAATATTTTCCATCTGACCTTCAAATTTGATCCACGAGTAGCTTTCAAACAGGTCCAAGTTTGTTAAAATCCTAGGCAAATTGCACCTCTTGCTTGTCTCAGAAGTTACCGATTTTTTTCAATAAAATTTTCATGATACTGAAAGTCCGACATAACAAAAGATTACTATAAAGTTTTGAATTTTTTACTATAAAATTAGGTCAAAACGATGAAAAAATCATGATTTTAGCGTTTTTTTTCCAGAATTATCGTTCAACAAAATAAATTCAAATTTTGTGCATGATAGAAAGCATCATTCGAACAACATTTTGTATTTTTTTCGTGGAAAATATTAAGAAATAAGTCGGTGAAGAAGTATTTTTGAAGACGCTTCTTAAAAATCATGATTTGCGGTGTCCACTGTATCTCAGCGCAGACCAATCAGAAGTGAACAAATGAACACAGCATAGTTAGAGTAGAAGTTTTTCTAGACCCCAACGCTTCTGTTTAATTCTTTTTATTTTTAAAATTTTTGGTGGTTGTTCAAAGTGAAAACTACGATTTTCACGAAAAAATCTGCCATTTTGTAGCTGTAAGACCTCCCCAAAGTAACAAACAATGAAAAGGAAAACGTTGGGGTCTGTTTTTTTTATATGTAAAAAGTGTGTGCTAAATTTGAAAAAAATTTGTGCATTAGTTTTTGAATGATGATGGACACCGACTTTCAAAACCTGCTTTCGAGACAAACGCGTTTACAGTTTTTTGTCTACAAAATCAATGGAAACAATTAATTACTCCAATCAATCACATTTTAAACAAATCATATGTTTTTCTTATATAATTTATTATAATGAAACATTTCAAGAATGTTTTGTCGAGTTTTGAAGTCAATCGAAGTAGAAATCTTGAACCTGTGCGCTGAGATCTTGCTTCTTCGCAGAATGAGATAGCCATAGATAAAGGTCCATGACTTCCAGAGTTTCGATCCAATAGGCTTGAAAATTTCACAAAATATTCTTGAAATGTTTTACTGTAAGAAAATATAATAAGAAAATATAAAGAAAATGATTTTTCAAAAGTGTTAGACCCTACCCGCCCCTTAAGATTATCCTGCCTCTATGTTCAGATTAGTGCAGTAAAATGTCATTTTCAATCGAATAATATCAGAAGAAAATGGAATTTATGGCCACTGCCTGACAGAGTATCCCTACTAGTTCATTTGACTTTTGCTGCCATTTTCAAGTGAAGCTCCCAGAGTTCATCGTCAGTTTAATAATTTTACCTAGTCATTTGAAGTTTTACTAGTTCAAATTCAAGTGCCAAGTAGTCTAGCTGTCTCATTGTCTTTGCTCTTGGTAGTGAACAAGGTCGAATGAATAGAATTATAAATAGGGAAAAGTATTAAACATGAAAACTGAAAGAGGAAACAATTAATTTATGTGTATTCTGTAATTGATATTTCAGCTATCTGGTACCAATTCGAATGTTTACTTCAACCTCATTTGAAGGCCGCTCGCACACTATTGAAAGAGATATTTTGTTTCTTCTAGAGATCAACTGACGGTGGTTAAACTGAGTTTCGATTGGAAGAGAAACGAGTAATGAACCGAATGCTGTCCGTTCTGTACGTCAGCGAACGTTGTGTGTGTCAGAGTGTGAAGTTTACTGCAGTAGAGAGATCTTCAATGTGTTCCACATTCAGTTTCAATTGAATTGAATGAAGTTTTACTAGACTGGTTCAGATAACCGTGATTTCGCACAATTTAAAATGTATATTTTTCATGTTTTCCACGAACGGGCGTCATGCCCCGCATATATATCAATGGACAATTTTACAGGGTTTTGAAAAATAAGATATTTCATGTATTTTTCAATGCATTCAGTGAGTATTTGTTCGTAATTATGGTAGTAATGGTGAAGGAAGTTAGTCATGCATGTAACTCTCATCTGTTATTCTCTTTAGTTAAGATATAGAAACATTTCCTTAGAGGGTACGTTTTACCACAGTTACCCTTATATCTCCGGAAGTGACAGTCATGTGACATTGAAAACTGATTCACAAACCGAGAGATGCTTTCAAATGAGCCTAAGCATGTTGAAATCTGTTAAGGCATCTCCGAGAAAATTGAGCGGAAAGAAACATATATGGAATGTTCACACACAGGTGAAACTGTTTCAATCTACGTAGTGGTGAATGGTGTCTTTCTCATAATCGCTAATATTAGAAATTGATGCTAGTTTATTTTCAGATTTTTTTTTTACCTTTAATTTCACAATCGGTATAAATTGGTATGGCTATCAACTACCAAGAACAAGATGTATTAGATCAGTTGAGGGGCGGTCTAACACTTTTTAAAAATCATTCATTTTTTTTGTATTTTCTTGTAGTAAAACATTTCAAGACTATTCTGTGAAATTTTCAAGCCTGTCGAAACAAAACCCAGCAAGTTATGGGCCTTTATCTTAGCTTATCTCATAAGAGTAAGAGTAAGTAAAGGTAAGTAAGAGCTCGGGGCACAGTCCCAAGATTTCTGTTTCGGTTAACTTAAAAACTTGACGAAATGTTTCATTATGACAAAATACAAAAAATATGACTTTTTGAAAATGTTGGACTCTAGGGGCATCCTAGAGTAATAAATTGTTTCCTTCGATTTTATAGACCAAAAACCTTAACCGCGTTTCGATCGAAAGCAGTTTTTGAAAGTCCGTGTTCATCGTCATTCAAAAACTACTGTCCCGAGTTTTTTAACAAATTTTTCACACTTTCTGCATGTAAAATACCAGACCCCAACGTTTTCCTTTTCGTTCTTTGTTACTTTGGGTTTTATAGCTGCCAAAAGACGGATTTTTTTTCGTGAAATATCGTAGTTTTGCTTTAAACAACCACCAAAAATTCAAAAAGATATTTAAAAAATCAAACAGAATCGTTGGAATATAGAAAAACATCTACTCTATCTATGCTGATTTGATTTGTTGACTCCTGATTGGTCTGTGCTGAGGCACAGTGGACACCGCAAATCATAATTTTTAAGAATCGTTCTCGAAGATACCTCTTCACTGACTTATTTCTCAATATTTTCCCACGAAAAAATTACAAAATGTTGTTCAAATGATGCTTTGTATTATGCAAAACATTTGAGTATATTTTGTTGAACGATAGTTTTGAAAATAAAAAAAATCGCAAAAATTATGTTTTTTCACAATTCAGATCCTATTTTCTCACCCCATTAAACGATTTGTCAAGTATTTAGCATCATCGTTTTAAATCAAGGCTTCAACATTTTTACCTTACAATACCGGAACCGGAAGTCGAATCCGTCCAAAATTTCATGGTAACCTAATCCAAGTAACAGAGTTACCTTATTGAAATTTCAAGTTGTTATACAATTGTTTTATAATTGGTATTCCAATCAAATATGTCCAGAAGGATTTTTAAATATATAAAAATCGATTGTGCAACTTATCACTGTAAAGTTTGACATTGCTTCATAAAAATTAAAATCATTGTAGAAAAACTTTTAGTACACCTAAAACAATTGTGCAACAAATCATCAACTTATCTATGTCAGTTCGGGTTTACATCTCATCCAAGTCAGTCGACAAACAAAACCGCTTACGTTGGGGACAGAAGAAACCAAGTACAGTATTGTGTAGTGAACAATAGACCTCGAAAATGAGTGAACCAAACGAACAAAAGCTACCGTCCGTACGAAAGAATACAATTATTGTTGACTTCAGACAGTGCAAAATGCGACCTTCGATACGAGAACTTGAAGGTTTGGTTAAGGAGCAAATGCATCTTGACATTAAACGTGTGCATTTACTTCAATGCAATAAGACCAATAATGTTGTTTATATTCAGTTCTTTAAAGAGTTGGATGCAATTCAATTCGCTAAAGACAATAATAATGTGGACTATGTGAAGCATGAAAATATCAAGTACAACATTCCAGTATATATGGAAGATAGTGCTATAGAAGTGCGTGTGCATGATCTTCCCTCAAGCGTCATCGACCCTTATATTCGCAAAACTATGTCCTAATACGGAGAGATTCTCTCTATCGAAAAAGAAAAGTGGAAGAATTTTTCCCCCGGTATTCTAAATGGCGTACGTTTGTTACGCATGCGCTTAAGGAGGCCTATACCTTCTTATGTGACATTCGGTCAGGATACAAGAATACCGTGCAAATCACTTGTTACCTATGACAATCAGATGGCCACATGTCAATATTGCCAAAAAGCTGTTCACTACGGTAAGCCATGTGATAAACCGGACAAGGAGACAACTATACCAAAGGACAACGGTGCTTCCTTCACATCAACCCCAAGCAACCCCAGTACACCTGTGACAGTCACCAACTACAGTGAAGCATCCTCTTCAACGAAACCATCCAACGTATCCCCTATAGAACAAAGTACACCAGCTGCAGTTAACAGCTTACCATCCAACCAACCAGCAAATGCAAACAATGTACAACAAAGCGCATCTACAGCAACTAGCAACGAAACCAACAACGATACCACCGATGCGGCAATGGATGACGAGACGAACCACGAACGAAGTGCCCCTCAATCTTCGCAGGAGGAAAATGGAAGCTCCTCTCCCCCTAGAAAAAGGGTGACAACGAGATCCAATACAAAAAAAAATCTTTATTTTAAAAACTCAGCTAAATCGGCCACGTAAAGCTTGTACGCAAATAGGCCTGAATAAAATATCTTTTAAATAAAAAAAAAACTTGTCCATGTTGAAATAGCAGTTTAAGAGGTTTTGAAAAAAATTTCACATCGTCTTGTAAAAAAGAAATAACTATAACAATTGTGCAAAGGTAACTCGAAAATTTTTCAAAAGGCTGTTTGTATGGGACACAATATATGCCGAAATTGTTCAAAAACTTTTGTAGAAGAAAAATGTAAAGAATGGTAATCTCCGTAAGGTAAAAAAACGGAAAGCCGGAATGAGAGCCTTGCTATGAAAATTATTTTTCTGCTGAGTCTGCAAAGTTTTGGCCGCATAAAAAAAAATTCGAACAGTGTGTGTAAATTTCTACATTTGTAGAAATAAAACATGCGAACATCATCATAAAAGTTGCAGGAATACAACATTATATTCGCAATGATAACAAAACTCAATTAGAATACTTGTGTATAATTTGCCATTAACTGAAATAATGAGCAGACCTGACATCACTTTTTGGAGATATTGAACGCAAAGTTAAGTTCAATAAACGCTACTCTTGTAGGTATATATTATTGCTTGAACAGCTTGTTTGAGAAACTATTCAGTAATACAGAAAGACAGATTATTTATTGTTGATACAGATAAATACCGATTTTCAATTTTGGATTGTTTAGGAATGGCCAATTGTGGTTGCGGAATCTTTGTATTATATTTTTAATGTGGAACACATTTTTGTTTTCTATATAGGCGTGCAAACTAGAAACTCAAGTAAAATACACGTAGAAATGTGGTCAGGTTTTGAACAATTACAGCTCAGTCAATTTTATATAAATTATTAATATTATGTCACCATTTGGTTGGAAATATTTCTACGTATTGATTTGAATGTTCATAGGAATGTATTTTTAATTGTGTATCATTGAAATGTTGATTAATAGCTAGCAGTGTCCTATTTTGTCTGCAGAAAATCTCCGGCATACTGGATTTCCCTGCCATAGTCGACGGTTTTGAAGGAGTAAGCGATATATTAAAGGGAAAGCATTGCTCTGATTGGTCAATCGATGCTAAAGCGCAGCTGCTGGAAGCACGCGAATCTATAAATATAAGCAAAATTATAGCTAACGTTTAAGTCCAATGAGTAGCATGCTAGGGGTAGGTTGTTGCTAGACAGCAAGACAAACAGTGCCATAAAACGATTTGAAGCTTTAATTGGTATGCTCTAATCTGGTGTCATGCAAGTTCGGATGAAATTCCATGTAATGTCGTTTCGCCTGAGAAATTGACAACTACCCCAGGGTAAATTTGGAGTGCATAAGATAATTTCCAATTTATATAAGATGAACTCGATTGATAATAAGAAACTCGCTTCAGCCGAAATCGCAGAATGGTTGTAATGGTAGAGAAACGCTATAAAAATTACTGCTTGCATACAAAACTTGAACACAAGTTTGGCGAAGAGAAGCTTAAATATCGATATCCGTATCGTGTACAAACATATAATTGCATACATTTGGGCTATTGGTTTAATTTTGTCGACTACAAAACAAAAACAAATCACGACAAATAAAGTCTATATTCTGGGTTCGCGTGTTCGGTTTTGGTTCCTAATAAAGTTCAATCTAAGCAGACTCTCATGCATTTGCGAATTCAAAAGTGTGACGATTGATTGAACTGTTTGATTGTAGATCATTAGAAATTTTGGTTGCCTTGTTCCACATCAATGGCTCGAACAACCCCATGGGGCTGATCCTTGTAGTTTTTTCATCAAAATGAACCTCGGTCACCATTTTTTGGTACAAATAAGTAGCGCATGTAACGCTTTGTAATGCCTATAACTTACAAAAAAAGTAACGCATGTAACGCTTCGTAACGCCTTTAACTTTCAAAAGAGGAACGCATGTAATGCTTTGTAAAACTTATAATTTACCAAAAAATAACGCATGTAACGCTTTGTAACACCAATAACTCCCCGAAATTTACACATGTAACGCTTCGTAACTCCTATACCTAACTATAAAGTAACGCCCATGATTCACTAAAAGTAGCGCATGTAACACTTCATAACACTTATAACATACAAAAAGCATGAGACGCTTCGCAACGCCTATAATTTACAAAAAGTAAGGCATGTAATGCTTCGTAATGCCTATAATTTACAAAAAAGTAGCGCATGTCACGCTTTGTAACGCCTTTAACTTACAAAAAAGAACTCTTCGTAACGCCTATATTTTATTAAAAGCTAACGCATGTAACGCTTTGTAACGCTTATAACTCATCAGAAAGTTACACATGTAACGGTTCGTAACACCTATACCTAACTATAAAGTAAGGCATGTAAGGTTTCGGTACGCCAATAACTTACAAAAATGTAACGCATGTAACACTTTATAACGCCTTCAACTCACAAAAATCGATTGGTATATGACATTCGGCCCTCCGGGCCTCGGAAAATTTGTTTGAGCGAATTCTATACCTATTTTTTATATACAAAAAATGGTAAAAAGTGACATATTTAACGCCTCGTAACGCCTATAACTAAAAAAACGCTTCGTAACGTCTATAACTTACATAAAAGTAACTTATGTAACGCTTCGTAACGCCTTTAATTTACTAAAAAGAACGCTCCGTAACGTCTGTATCTTACTAAAAGTAACGCTTTGTGACGACACAAATCACAAAAAAGTAACGCATGTATCGCTTCTCAACGCCTATAACTCACAAAAAAGTAACATATTTAACGCTTTGTAACGCCTATAACTCACGAAAAAGTAACGCTTCGTAACGTCTATAATTTATAAAAAAAGTAACGCATGTAACGCCTTGTAACGCCTATAACTTACAAAAAAGTAACGCTTTGTAACGCCTTTAACTTACTAATAAGTAACGTATGTAACGCCTTGTAACACCTGTAACTTACAACTTAACTTACAAAAGAGAAACGCATGTAACGCTTCGTAGCGCCTATAACTTACAAAAAAGGAACGCATGTTACGCTTTTTAACGCCTTCAACTTATAAAAATGAACGCTCCGTAACGTCTATATCTTACTTATAGTTAATGCTTTGTAACGACACAACTCACAAAAAAGTAACGCATGTGTCGCTCCGCAACGCCTATAATTTACAAAAAGTAATGCATGTAACGCTTCATAGGGCCTATAACTTACAATAAAATATTGCGTGTAACGGTTTGTAACGCCTTCAACTTACAAAAAAGGAACGCTCCGTAAAGCTCCGTAACACGTATATTTTAATAATAGCTAACGCATGTAACGCTTTGTAACGCCTATAACTCATAAAAAAGTAACACATGTAAAGCTTCGTAACGCCTATATCTAACTACAAAATAACGCATGGAACGTTTCGTAACGCCTATAACTTACAAAAAGTAACGCAACTAACGCTTCGTAACGTTTTAAACTTACTAAAAAGTAACGTATGTAACCCTTCGTAACGCCTATAACTTAGAAAAAAGTAACGCATGTAACGCTTCGTAACACCTATAACTTACAAAAGAGCGGCAAATATAACACTTTAATTTATGTGGTTTTTACTTCCTCCATTTTATGTGGCTATTACTCTGAAACTCTCAAAAAATCTCTATCTCACGGTGTAATCTACAGCATCAAAAGCCCTATAATATTTTTCAAAACTTTTTCTTTCGTTTTTGTTTCTGAAGGGTCAGAGCCTGCTATTTTCCTTCGAAATACTACAGAAAACTGGAGTACGATTGGTAATAAAGCGTGAAGTCAATCAGTAATGATAAAAAAATACAATGAACTAAAAGTCCATGTAAATCAAATTAACTATCGATTCAAACGCTTCGAAAGAACACCTCGATTCCAATGCCTTTTCATAATTTCATAATGAACGGTTGTTAAATGTATTGCTTATCATGTCCGCAATTATCGAATTGGTAGAACAACTTGCACTTTCCTCACGCCGATGAAAGTGGAATAGTTAATACCAATCGACAGACGAACATAATCGCATTGATTTGGTTGCAAATCGGTTCGCGTGGCTGTTCAACACGGCGAGCTCTCGGCAACTATTAGACCAAAAGAGATATTCCCGACGCCGATTGGAGTGGAAAAAGTGTACATGCCGGGCTACGGCAAACATCCTAATACCACTGATTACACCGGTAGCTAGATACAGTTTAAACGATAGCCTTATGCTCAGATTGTGGAATTTCAAAATGCATCGTTGCCTCCAGCTGATAACGTCGGACGCTAGACGGAGGAGTGCACAGGAGATTGGCATGTGTGTGGAAGATCACAATCTTTAGGATGCTTCGTGGATGCTTGAGGTTAACCCTTGAGTGCAGCTGCTAGCGGAGCTAGTTTGGATTTCGCCATGATTTTGATGCAAATTTTTCGTATGCGTTGGTATGTGGTTTAGCTTCGTTACTGGAGATGCTAATTATGAAGAAAAATGAATGTTGATGCTTCCTATTTGTAGGCAATCCGAAAACCAACTGGGAAAGGAAACTCCGTGGCCACGGTGAAATGCGATTCAGCTCATGGCTGTTCGACCGAAAAGAGTAGCACTAATGCTAACGGATACTGCAATAATCGCTAGGTAGTTGATTTTCAAATTAGGGCTTTGATTGTGTTCCCTTTCGCACGCCATTGCCTTTCAAGCGCATAACTAATTGCGTAGAAAAATTCTACAAAACGATGGGTTCTTTTGACTAATCGAATCATGCATTTTGATTTGCTTTAAACCGCTTGGTTTGTATCGCTCGTAGAGAATATTGTTAATGGTATTGCAGTGGAGTTCGTATTCACTAATTCACTAATTCTAATCGAGTTCACTTATCCTGATACTAAAAGAACTGGATTGATGTTTCGAATAGTGTTTTTTGTATGACCCACTAGGTAATGAATGTCCTGTTTATCCATTAGATGAACATTGTCATAGTTACAATGCGTGTAGTCATCAGAACTCTTATTGTTTTGAAGCAAATAATAATTGAACTGAAACTGGCGGTTAACCAAATTCTACGAGCTTTCCTATTCAGACGATACATGTAAAATCGCATTTAAGCTTACCTTGAGTTTATCTTTGATACTAAATGATATTGCATCTAATAGTTCTGTATATGTGAGCCTCTGGAACTCTTTTATACTACTAAACCGAGGAGGCCGCTTTTAGACAAGTTTCAGAATTTGATTTTGAACCTTTTGAAGCGTTTAATTCCTGGTGGGACAACAACTTGTTCAAATTGATACTGTAGGCACATTTAATGAAAATGAAGTATCTATGATTATCATCATAACACAACTTTCTACTGAATCCATTTGCGCACCACCGTTTTGTAAGGGAATGAAGATTTAAGGTGAAATGTAGCGTCATAAAATACGCGCAAAATTTCATCTGCTTCAGTTGAACGAACCGTCGCACAAAGCATAACAAGAAAAACCGACACATAAAAACCAGAACTTTTTTCAGTAATTGAGCGCAGTTGGCTTACCTCTCGTTTTGTTGTCTTGTAAAAAAGACTGGACGTAATGCATTTTTAAATCCTTCATACTTTAAAAATATGCTAATTCAATCGTTATTGTTAGTGATTACTCTTACACTAGAGCTTCGAATCATGAGTAATTATGAATGACTAACATGAGGTTATATGTATATGTATTGACTAACTTGATAACAATGTATATGCCTAAGTTCAGTAGCAAGCATGGATTCTTCTTCAAAAGAACGATTGAAGACAACAGAACATTCAAGTATTTTCGATATCTTTGTCAATAGTTCATCAGGCCACATTGTTTGTATCACAGGTTATATAAAAGTTATATTTTAAAATTATCTACATGAACGATAATACTTGGCTTGTATTCATTTCATTCAGTAGCCTGTCAAGTTTGAAGTTTTAGTTTTGCTATAAAAATTGCTACAATCTAAAATTATACCTATTATATGTTATTACACAGCCAAGTATTATTGCTTCAGCAACATCAATGCATTGAGCTCAACAGAGTTGGACATTTTTAGCATTATAAATGACAGTTACTTAGAAAATAAACGATTTCTTACAATACTCATTTTATTGTATTCAACTCGTTTTCATTTCAACGCAAAACCCAATAATACATAAATTCGCGTCATTATTTGTAATGTAATTTTTGCTCACGATATAATGCCACCGAGTCCACCGTGCATTTCGCACACCACTTCAATACGAAACAGCAGCGCGCAAGCCATAAAAAATGCGGAAAAGTTAATGTACACTTTTTTCTGATTTCGTTTGTTTTGGCTAAAGTTTTATAACTTTGAGTTGCATCTTCAGATTCTTTTCAGTTCTAAAACCATCCCCGTGGAACGAAACAGTAACCGTTTATACATTTCGAAAACCAATTACGGCTCGGCAAAGCAAAATTTCAAAATTCTAAGAATACTTAGTTGTGATTAATTTGATTTCGAATACTTGGTTTTCCGAAAATCGGTCTAGTTTTTGAATAATTGATCAAAAACGCGATTCGCGCATTCCGCTACACTTCACCTTAAGTATGCAACCGATCCGTTGACAAATGAAAACATTTTAAGCGTACAATATTGAAGCTTTGGTATCATTTAAATGAGGAAAATTCATTTACAAATTATCGAGGAACAAGCGCTGCAAATTAGATCCGAAAAATCTATCGTCGATAATTCTAAATTGGCCTGATAGTTACCAGAGAACCAAAATAAAATACTACTATATTATACTGAACACACCGCACACATACAAAAGCGACTATTCAGCGAGCGAATGGATGTGACTTTCATCCACTCACTATTCAAACACCTTCACCGGCCTACGAGGCATGCTTGCTCACAGCATGGGGTTAACTAAAGCAGAAATGTATTCGGGCATATATTCATAGATTCCCTTTTGTGCTATAGTTCATGCTTCGCAAATCGGACGAGAGGATGACATCATTCACGCACTGTTATTGGCTCGTGAAAACATAGGTCAATTCAAACCAATTTTTCAATGGTATGCAATTGAAATATTTAAAAGACGTTACTTACAATTTAAGTTAAATGTTTCCGAATCGATTGGTTGTTAAATTATATGAATCCATCAACAAATGACTGAGTTATAAGCGTTCAAAATTATGACAGAAAAATCTTACGCGATTAGTTTTGCATGTTTTAAATTGACACCCAGCCTCGTGTAGCGAAGAGTAAAGAATATTTAATGGCAAAATCGATAACTACGCTGATTCGGTTCTTCAATAGCTAGATGATATATGAGATACTCAAGCGAACTCGGTGTTGCGCAGATAGCAGGAAATTTCACTAACACATAATGCAAAAGCGACAATCCAGCGAGTGAACGCATATTACAATCCAGTCATTAGCTCACTGGACGAGCTACTTGTTTCATTCACAGGCAAGCATCAACTAGGCAAATAAATATTGTGCAGCATATATTTATAGATTCCTCTTCATACTACTTCATATATGTTTATGTTAAAAGTTTCCGAATTGATTGGTTGTTAAATTATTATCAAAGTTATCAACGTTCAATATTATGACAAAAAAAGGTTACGCGGCTATTATTGAAACTTTTAATTGACACCCGGCATAATACACAAAATTGTACTGGGTGACTGAAAGAAGAAAGTGAGCGAGTCATAGTTGGGTAAAAATCTGGAGATGAGAAAGATATTCTAACGCTGAATCCCGCTTTCAGTGCATACACATACGCAAGCGCACTTCGAATACATGTTTGGCTGGGTCCATTATTATAAGCCAGAGAACAGTATAATTAATCGACAATGAACTGAAGTAGGTACGAGGATCAAAGGAGGCTCAATGGGTTCGCAAGATTATGATGTCGGTTTTCTGGGATGTTCATGGTATACTTGAAAGGACCACTTCAAAATAGAAATGCAAGTATATTCATGAAGCGATTGATGGACAAAATCATTGTGAATTGGCCTTACATGAAGCCTAGGGGCATCGCTACCATGATTAAAATTAACGGCTCGTCCACCTTATTCACCTGATCTTGCTTCCTAAAAAT
This sequence comes from Malaya genurostris, assembly GCF_030247185.1. Taxonomy (NCBI): domain Eukaryota; kingdom Metazoa; phylum Arthropoda; class Insecta; order Diptera; family Culicidae; genus Malaya; species Malaya genurostris. The sequence continues at coordinate 217,310,737 of NC_080571.1, read as the reverse complement.
ATTATCTATTATTGAAATTTTAGACCACTACTTCCGGATTCAGAAACCGAAGGCAGTATAGCCAAAGTAAGTTTGTATGGCCATCAAATAATATGATCTACAAATTTAGTAGAGATTTTTCGTTCTCCATGAATCGTAGTAAGGGAGCTATCTCGGACCATCTTACAAAATCTATCACATCAACACAAGTCTTGTGGATTGTTGTGCTCTATAAATGGACATTTAGAAGGTCTGAGGCATGTGTGACAGAAATGACAGTAAACGTTAAGAAATGTAATATAAATGCAATACATAAGAACAGTTCCAACTGAAGAAGTTCTGTCTGTTAAAAACGTGGGTATAATTCGCGAGCTCTGTCTACCTCTGCCCAAGTTTTTATGATGCTTGTTGTCTCAAGAAACGTTACACTGCACATTCGTGAATACGGAGTTACAATTTGGGCTCACGTTCATATCGGTCTTGACTGAATCGTCTTCAATTACCACGTTACGAGAATCGCGGTGTCCTCATTAACCTACCGACTCTGTAAAAGAAGACGAGTACTTCTTCAAATCTAATAGAAGTCAATTAAGAAACATAAACTTGTTTGAGATTTTGAGCACTCAAAATTCTGTATTTCTTGACCCAGACACCGAATTCGGATGAATTTGATCCCGCTTCCGACTTCCGGTTCCGGAATTACAGGATGATATGCACAAAAAAATGAACTGAAATTGTTGCTCACTTTTCTCCGATATGGCTGAACCGATTTTCACATACTTATATTTAAACGAAAGGTCTTATGATTCCATAGTTTGCTATTCAATTTTATCTTTGTCCGACTTCCGGTACCGTGATTACAAGGAAATATGTAGAAAACTATGGATAAATTTTCGCTCATTTTTCTCGGAAATTTCTTAACCGATTAATACAAACTAAGATGCAACTAAAAGGTATTGAAATTCTTTAAAAACTTGTAGTAGGTAACTGTAGAGACATAACCGCGAGATTCACGTAGCGTCAGTATATCCCGGGGCTCGTGTTTTCTTTCGGTACTTTATTCCGAGTCTTTTCAATGTTTTGCAGATGTACTGGTGAGAACAGTTGATTTTTTTGCGGCATCCCTTTGACTCAGTGAATCCTTGTTGTCGAAGGTACGAGAAAGAGAACCCACTACCTTCCTTACGAGCAGTTGTTGGGCATCTTAGGATATTGTAAACTGTTGAAGCCGCAACATTTTCGCTTTTAAAATGTTGTACCGTATACTTTTTGCCGAGATTTCTGTGCAGTTCGTAGAACTGTACAATGCGCTCGTGAAATACTTCTTGTTTCGACGGCATTTTGAGCAGAACTGAGCAAGCATGAACATAACAGAAAATACTAGCAGAAAGAGGAGAAAGAGAGCTAACACATACACACTCTTAGTTCTTTCTGAGCTCGTTTGTCGTTGAGCATAAATTAGTTCTTTGTAAAATGTTTTGGATTCTGAAATGAACCGAAAGTTACCATTTCTCTAACTTACAACACAGTTGACAATTTTTTCCACGAGCAAATCCCGAACAAATCGGCTGCCTGTCTTTTGGAGAACGGCGCACAAAGTAAATCTGCCTGAAAATCAAATTAATGTATATGAGGAAATCCAATTTACTCTTTGCTTGAATCTATGTAGAGACACTGAAAATGGTTTGGAACTAAATGATTTGACCATGACACCATCATTTATGCAGAAAATCAGAATTAGCGAAAATACTCAAAAGGGAAAAAGTTATTAGGCAAATCCTACGTCAAAAGTTGATCTAGATTAGCCTTCCGGTTCCGGTATTACAGCGCAATAGGTGAAAAAATTTCATATAGAAAGGTAATGCATTCACAGTGAAAACCAACTTTTGAACCGAGGTCCGGAGGGCCGAGTGTTGTATACTATTCGACTCAGCTCGTCGAGATCACAAAATGTGTGTGTATAACTTTTCTCGGAGATGATTGGACCGAATTTCACAAACTTAGATTCAAATGAAAGGTATTCTGATCTCATACAAAATTCCTGAATTTTATTTGGATTTGACTTCCGGTTTCGAATTTATGGGTTAAAATGTACAATAAAATGAGAACATGTGAACTTTTCTCAGAGATGGCTTAACCGATTTTTACAAACTTATATTCAAATGAATGGATGAATGAATGGTCTTTTGGTCCTACAAGAAACTTCTGAATTTCATCTGAATCCTATTGCGGAATTATACGGTAAAATATGTTAAAATTTATATATCATCACTTAAAAGGGCGGAACAGAAGGCGTACAAATTTCTAAATAGACCTCTTAACTACTCCATTCGATAGATATTGTCAGTTGACAACCAAACAAACTGATTTCGGCTATCTTGGTTCTCGATTCAGGCATAATATTTTCTCAAACGAATCTCACTTACCTTTCTCAGCGACAGTTTGGCCGATTTTCACAAACTTAGATTCAAATGGAAGGTCCTGTGGTCCCATCGCAATTGATTCGAGAAATTCTGATTCCTACAGACAATGACAACCAATTGGAATAGTTTTGAGGCGAGTTTAGAAATTATTTTACGTTTTTTACCTCGCCGCTTTTAGTACATATACATATATTAACAATCTTCACCCTTTAATTCCGGAACCGGAAGTCTGATCTGGACGAAATTCAGGAATTCAATATGGAACTACAAGATCTTTCATTTTAACTTGAGTTTGTGCAAAAGTGAGATCCAACTTGGAATATATGACCACTATTTACGGAGATTCTGGAAAAGGAAATCGGGAATCAGGATAGCCGAAATCGATTTTTTTTGTTGTCTACTGATAATAACTACCGATTGGAATAGTTTCGAGGTCAGATTAGAAATTGGTGGCGTTAAAAACATTTCACCCTAAAATTCCGAAACCGAAGGTCAGATTCGAATGGAATTTGTGTGTTTTATTTAGAACTATGAGATTTTTCAGTGAGAAAGTAATTTGAAATAGGAATTTTTTTACTTATCACCCTAAAATTTCGGAACCAGAAGTCGCATCGAAATATAATTCAGGAACTTTGTATGGGACAGTTGTACCTTCCATTTGAATCTAAGTTTGTGAGAATCGGTTCAGCCGCCTCTGAGAAAAGTAAGTGCACTTATTTTCATATTTTTTATGCACATATGCTGTAATTCCCGAACCGGAAGTTAGATTCGAATAAAACTAAGGAGCTTTGTATGAGGTTACAAGACCTTTCATTTGTATGTAAGTTCATAAAAATCGGTTTAGCCACTCAGAGAAAAGTGAGTGCAAAAAAATGTTTCATACATACATACACACATCGGCTCATTCCAAGAGTCTCCGAATAGATCGATAGACTCGACGGCGAAGTAAATTTTGGCCTGACGCAGTTCCTTACAGGTCACGGTTGTTTTAGGAGGTACCTCCACAGGTTCGGCCACGCGGCATCTCCTGCTTGTCCTGGCTGCCCAAATGAGCTTGAAACTGCAGAACACGTCCTGTTTGCCTGTCCCCGCTTTGTGACACAAAGGAATGGTCTACTGGATGTATGTGGTAGAGAAACTACACCAGAGAACCTAGTTCAGAGGATGTGCCACAATGAAGATAACTGGTACGAAGTGTCGACCGCGACCTCTCAGATCGTAAGCATCTTGTAGTGGAATTGGAGCGCAGAACAACAGGCAGCCGCGACCACCGGACGCTAAACCAAGAGAGATCAGCGAACAGGCGTCGAGAGTTTTTTCGTTGTCGGGGAACTCTTCGTCGGCGTAGTCTAGATCTTTCGACAAGGATTAGATGAGTAGATGGCGACGTAACTCCGGTATGGATCGTCGGGGCGCCAGTGAACAGGAAGTCATCCTCCAACCGGAATCACTGGACCGACTCAGGCATCCTGTAGTTAGAACCGTTCACGGTTTTCGGGAGCGTCGGTCCCGCAGAAACTTCCATCGTCGGGGAACTTTTTCGTCGGTGTAGATAAGATCCATCGTTGGGGATTAGTCGAGTAGTTCGTGACGTAGACCAGCCCTGGGTCGTCGAGGCGCCAGCGAACCGGAAGTTAAGCTCTAACTGGAATCGCCGCACCGACCTCGACATCCTCCTGGTCGATCCCCTGTAGCAAAATGAGTTGCTCAAAATCGAGATAAATGCCCCTAAAGTAGAAGAGAACGCCGCAGACGTCCATGACGATGCATAAGTCCGGGAAGGGTGCTTTGAACACCGATAGCCTTCCACCCCGAAGTAATGCCTAACGGTAGTTCCGGGTAGGTAGGGTTGGAGATCCTACGTGTTTTAGTGGGTAGTTCTAATTATACAGTGGTAGTCCTGTGGAGAGTCCCACATTCTGTGCGTAAATGCATTTCACCTTGTAAAAAAAAGTATCTGTTTCGGTTTTGTCACGCGTCTTCCCTTGTTTGTCCGGAGTGTGTGAACGTGGAGGAAACACCGGCCCACGTCGTCTTTGAATGCCATAGGTTCGCGGAACTACGCAGAGATATGCGCGACGTGACAGTTGACAACATTGTCGAGGAGATGTGCTGCAACGAAGAAACGTGGCACGTTGTTGACAGAGCAGTAAAGGGAATGATGTGCGCGCTGCAGAGGAAGTGGCGCGAAGACAAGAGAAAGCCGGACATTGATCCGGGAGAAACAATCTACCGCCGGGCCACAAGCGTCGGCTCGGGAATTTTTCAGTCATCGGGGAACTCTCCGTCGGTGTAGTCTAAATCCTTCGCCGGAGATTAGACGAATAGATTGCGACGTAGCACCGGTATGGATCGTCTGGGCGCCAGTGAACCGGAAGCCTTTCTCCAACCGTAATCACTGGAGCGACTCAGGCATCCTGCCGATCGATCCGTTCACGGGTATCGGAAGCGACGGTTACGGGAGAGCTTCCATCGTCGGGGTAGGGTAGATCCTTTGTCGGAGACTAGCCGAGTAGAAGTCACAGCACCGAAGTCGAGTCGTCGGGGCGTCAGTGAACCGGAAGCCAGACTCCAACCGGAATCACCGGATCGACCTCGGCACTCCTTCGAGTGTCCCGCGTGGCGAAATACGAGATTCGGTGTTGGGAGGAACTCTTTTACCGGGAATTCTCCGTCGGCGTAGTCTAGATCCTTCGACGGGGATTAGATGAGTATATTGCGACGCATCTCTGTTATGGATTGTCGGAGCACCAGTGAACCGGAAGTCACCCTCCAACCGGAATCACTGGACCGACCGTCGGGAACGTCGGTCCGGGGAAACTTCCATCGTAAGGAAACTTTTACGTCGGTGTAGGCTAGATCCATCATCGAGGATTAGTCGAGTAGTTCGCGACATATACCAGTCCGGGGTAGTCGATGCGCCATCGAATCGAGAGTGGTAGTGCTTCAGCACTGCCCCCCTGCCGAAGTAATACCTTATGGTAGTCCCGGTAGGAAGAGGGGAACGAGGCTTAGGGGGTGTTTTAGTTCGGGTTCGACTCCCACATACCAAGTTCACTTATGTGCAGGTAGCTTGATGATCCGGCGTTTTCACCTCCTATAAAAAAAATACATACACACATATATATACACATATACACACATCCAGACATTTTTATGACACTCGACCTTGCGGGCCTCGGTTCAAAAGTCGGTTTTCACAGGGATTGCATAACCTTTCTATATCTCGGTTGATTTTTCATTAGGGCGTATAAGCAAGTGACAGTTTCTCTTTAATCACTCTCTCTTTCGATTATTGTGATGTGTTTAAAAAGATTTTCTTTGATTTCACTACTCTGCTTAAAAGTCGAAAGTTTCAGGTATCATTTTATGCAAAGAGTTGAGTGATAAACGTGCAAACCGCTTGGTAATTAATAGGAGACAAAGTAAACAAAGAGAAACTGTCACTTGCTTATACGCCCTAATGAAAAATCAACCGAGATATGAGAGAGGCAAAAACCAATAAATCGATTAGGGAATACCGACGCTAAAACGGACACTGTTTGAAAGTTGAAAAAAAATTTCCATTGAAACTAGGTACCCAAGTGATTTTGTGATTTAGGAAACTATGCCTTTTTCGTACCAAGTCACGATGAAGTCACCAATCCAAAATACAATATTTCAGGAGCCGTGAGGTAAAACCGGACTAGAAATTTCATTCCAAAAATAAACGAATACAGTAGGTCACCAAATTTGATTCTTTGTTGATTTCAACCTTTTGTGAGACATAATCCAGTTCGATACTTGACGCCCTGCTGTATCAAATAATTTAAGCTGAAACCGATTCAATAATCTTTATTGAAGGCTATTTGATTGTTTCGCTAAATACTCTTATCTACTTTTCTAGTTATATTCCACCTCGGTCTCTGCTGTATACAGGGTCCGCAGGTCGTTCTAAACTTGATCGATCCCCATATTGTCCGCTGTGCGCTTTTTCTTCTTATACCGGTCGGAACATTATCGGGACATTCTAGCAACATGCCCGGCTTACCGAAACCGCCCGCCCTTGGCCGTTTGGACGAGGGTTGGTCCTCCCAGCAACTGACGCAGTTTATGGTTCATTTACCTTCTCCACGTACCATCTTCCATCCGCACTCCGCAACACCTTTCGTTAAACAATACCCACCTCCACAATCATGTTTTTTGTTTCGATTATAGAGGTTTTAATATTAAAGAAAAACTTTCTGACCCTATGTGCGGGGTTGGGTATTGAACCCAGGTGAGCTGCATGAACGGCAGCGACTAACCCATCATGCTATACCCGTCCCCATCCTCGACAAGCATTGTTCAGGACTGCTGGTGTCATTATCGGTAGTCACCAGTGAGCCCGAAGACACGAACTCGTCGACCATTTCGATTTCATCACCGCCAATCAGAACTCGCCATGGGTGGCTGACATTATCTTCTCTCGAGCCCCTGCCTTTCGAGTACTTTGTCAATCAATGCATCGATGGAATTATTAGTTTATCAGATTTTGATGCTGTCCGGTTGACCCCGTGTTCGGTCCAGCCCCGGTCTCTATTTGAAATTATCAAGATATTGTTCTTTAGTGCTATAGCTAGAGCGTGAGTAGAGGAATACAATTTTGCACAAAAATGTCATTTAATTCTTGACGGAAACTCAACTTCCAGAACATCAAATGATTTATTTTATGCGGTGTCCATTAGGCAAAACACTCTTTTTGCAAAAACCTTCGTTTACGAACTAACTATAGCAATTAGGAACAACACCTTATAATATGGAAGACGGACTAACTAAAATTATTGATGACCGAAAAAAAACTTCACACTAAAGACTCTCTCAGAAAGTATGGACACAACCAAAAACCGCTGCCATTTCGCAATGGTTCAGAATCTGTCAATTTTTATGGCTGCGTAATGTTGTTTACACTCTTCTCTAACCACTTGTGCAGTTGTTTATTCGTTTTCATTAGTTTGTTTCGAAATGCGTGGACTTTCAGCATTGTGTACAAATGGTCCACAGAACGCGGACTGTCACTGAGAAAGATAGCAAAAATGGAAGGAGTAAGTGAAAAAGCCGTGCGAAATGCAATCAGGAAGTTCGGTGAGAATAACCGAACCTTTGAGGATAAACCGAAAACGGGTCGAAAAAAGGTCCTGCTAACCCTCAGTTGGATAAACGTATACTGAAGGCGTTCGAGCAAAAGAAGGAGGTCTCAGGCCAAAAAAGTGGGCACTTTGAAGTCAAATGTTCTTCGTGCTAAAGAACGTTTGAATCTTAAAACCTATAAGAAGCAGAAACAACCAAAACGTAGTCCGAAATAAGAAGCATCGATCAGGCCGAGGGTTCGAAAGCTGTACAGTACGATTCTTTCTGTAAATTTGGACTGCATAATCATGGACGACGAAACCTACATGAAACTCTGTTACAAATCCTTGCCGGGACCACAATATTATACGATGCGAGAGGGGCAAGTGTTAAACCAGTCCGAGACATCGATTGAAGTCGAAAAATTTGGTAAGAAAGCTATGGTCTGGCAAGGAATTTGTAGCTGCGGGAAGATTTCGAAACCCTTCATCACCACTGCTTCAATGAACAGCGAAATATACATCAAGGAATGTTTACAAAAACGACTTCTACCCATGATTCGAAGCCACAAGGATCCTGTTGTCTTCTGGCGAGATCTTGCTTCTTGCCATTACTCGAAATCAGCGGTTGAATGGTATACTACCAAAAATTTCACTTTCGTCCCAAAAGACATGAATCCACCGAATTACCCACAACTTCGGCCAATTGATGAATTTTGGGCATTAACGAAGGCACATCTTAGGAAACATGTCTCGGCAGCCGAAACCATTTAACAGTTCGAAAAAGATTGGAAAAAAGTGTTAAAACTTGTCGCCAAGAAGTCTGTACGGAATTTAATGAGCAACGTTAGCAAGAAGGTGCGCCAGCTAGTCTACAATGGCTAAGTAGAATAATATTCTGATGTTGTAGTCTGATTTTATCAGTATATCGAATAAAATTTAAATATCTAACACTTGTGAATTATTTACAGCGAAATCAAAGTGCGTCATACTTTCTGGGACAGTCTCTATCTGCACATATATAATCAAAAGGGACATAAGTGCAACGGAAGTGTGCAGCTTGCCAAATGGCGGTGGAAGATCGGGTATCTTGTAAATATAAATTCCATTGAAATAAGGCGAAGGCAAAGACTCAACGTGAAGTAAAAAGATATAAAAACGTACTGACTATTTGTAATAGTTTTTTTTGAATTATTTTTTGTAATGATAAAAGGCAAATTGAGGAAAAAAGCAATGAACAAATTTATGAGAAAGGCTTCAATACTCCAATGAGCGGATCAAAACTGATTGGAAATTATTAAATTATTTATTTACATTTTCCATATAAGAAATAAATCAGCTAATGAACTACCAATAGGTAGACAAATGCCGTCACTGCACAGGCATTCAGATAATGTTTCGATTGATTGACAGGCCTTAGAAGTAGACAGCATTCCGAATGGATTCGTGGTGGCAAAAACCAACTCTAATAGTAATTCATATATTTTGCAATTGGTTGCATGATCAGCGGAACCCTGACAAATTGAGTGCCGCTACGAATCGATTCGATTGTCCCTCGTCATCGTCGCTCATAATCGACTCAAGAAGGAATCACTTGGCAAAAACAACCCATTTGTCGCTTCTGCTGACCCGACGCATATCTCATGCGGCCATTGGCTCACGAGAAGTGAAAGGATTTCGTTTCCAATCCAGTAGTAATCGGACAGCCTCAGCCCGGAGATGTGTGGGCTCTTTCTCCGTGTCCATACCAAGTAGCACGGCTCATTACATCATACGCGAAACCTACCAATCTCGACACCGGACTTGGACACTTCTGTCCGCGTTTCAACCATCGGCATCACCCGCATCCAGTGCCGCCCGCAGCACCGGCATGCGCAACAAGTGCTCATCTTCAATCAAATGAAAATTTATCTTTAATCGAATTAAGAAGAAACGAACGACTTTAAAAGTGTGAGCAAAAGTATCAAACGAAAAAGGAAAAGTAGCAAAAAAAAAAATGCAATCCTCTCACAACAACTCTTATCTTCGGGTACGTGTTTTTTTCTTCACTGGGCAACGACTGCCAATAGGCCCCTTTAATGCGAGGAGAAGCTTGCGGAAAGTGTCCTCTTCATGAGGCCATGATGAAACTTCGCATAACAGTGAAGCGGTTGTTTTGATGGCTTCGAGACAACTGACGAAGAAGTAACTATTTCTAAAGAAAGTATTTAAAATTTTGTGGAAGTTTAACCTTCGAACTACTGAAGAGCCGGGGTCGTTTTGTTGTCAAAGAAAACTTTTTATACACGCAAAATTCTCTACCGTATACTCAATCAAAATGGATTGTTTTGGTACTAATAAATAGGCATCTAATTAGCATTAGTAAATAAACATCTCAATCGTCGATACATAAATATTGCCGTCGAAGTTAGCCATCTTCACAAATATATTTCAATTATTCATGAACCGCGACTCTGCCATTCTTCGCATTCGCATGCAGAGCAAAATCCAAACCAATCCAATCCGATCCAATCCAATATGACGTAAAGTTCACATCACGTAACTAAACCATTCAACTGATGGGGTAAAACTACGGCAGTTAAGCTGGGTTAGGATCGGGTCGTAAGACTGATGGAGTGAAAGAAGTTGAAAGCCGCGTAGTCAGTCAGTCATTCAGATAACTAACCATCCCAGACCCAACCCATCCGCCGATCTCCCGGTCGGTTCGTAATATCATATTTAGCTGGTGTTAGTGTTAGTGCACAAAAGCAGTTCAGTCTAGTTTGGTCATAGATGGGGTGCCCGTCTCACGGGTTCGTCCGTCATAACCGAACCTTAGGCAACGGGGCGTCAAGTTTAATGAGAAACAACGCGCAGCATTACGCCCTCTTTCATTCACTGTTTGCATATTCGCATCGGTGGGATTTTCCGAAGCCACGATGGGTAGGAAGGATGCCTTCCTGCGTTTAGTGTTACCGGGACTGCAATCCATAAATTACGCATCAACAGTTATTAATCTTGCCGCTTTTGTTCCCAGGTAATGGTGTTAAAATGAAGATTTGTATTTCTTGTGTTTCGTTTTCGATTCATCATTAAGATGGTAGCGAAACTTTGCAGTTCAACTTGAATCTATAAGCTTTAACTCTTCTAGAGCGGAGATAACATAAAATCCAGTAAATATGTTTTGCTTTGTAAAACACCGTTACATGAATTGCGCATCACAGTACGATAAAAGCTTAGGACTGTGGAAGAAGGTTTTATTTAAAAAATCAAACTGGAAACTGTTTTATAATGCATATGCATTACACAAAACTAACTTAATATATCCATTTAAACTAAAAAACCTGTTTTAATCCCCCTAGTGGTGTAATGATGCCTTTCTTATATCACTTATATTTCCGAAAATATCACTAGAAGAATCTGTGAAGAATTTTTTTTTTCAATCTTGAATAAAATAAGAAACTTTTCTATGGGTATAAACTAACATAACCTTTTCAATTTGTAAGCAGTTATATCAAGTCAAGAAGAATTGTACTGGAACTGAAAGTCTGACCCGGATGAAATTAAACAGCAGTCTATGAGACTATGGAAACTTTTGTTTGAGTCTGTTTGTGGAAATCGATCAAATCATCACTGAAAAAATTGAGTGAGTCTCGTTTTAAACTTTTTGACTACTATTTCCGGTACTTCTGGAATCGGGAACTTGGAACCAGTATAGCCGAAGTCGGCTCTTTTAGTAAATAACTAATATAGCCTACAAATTGAATCAGTTTTATGCCAAATCTAGATGAATTTTAACCTTTTTTGCTTCGTCGCTCTAAATGACGGAGTGAAATTCGATAGCAACCTATGGGACTACGAGATTTTTTATTTTATGAGTGGCATTATTTGACACATACTCACACACAGACACATACATAGTTCAGCTCGATGAACTGTGTCGAATGATATAGAACACTTAGCCCTCTGGGCCAATTTTCACTAGTCAATTTTCCATGTGCATAAACTTTCTATATGAGAAAGGTAATAAGTGTACTTTAATAGAAAATCATTGTTATCATGATCTTGTAATAACACTAAGAAGTAGATACAAATTGAATAAAAGAACAAAAAATTTACATTTTTTTCACCTGAAAAATATCAACTTTATTGTGGCAACCCTGCACGCTATACGAAATTGAACAAAGCGCGCTGCGAATGGAGTAAAGCCGCACGTACCGTCGCGAACTAGTTTTGCATCGTCGTTTTGAATGACGATTGGAATGTTTCGACACTCATCGCTCTATAACTTCAGAACCGGAAGTCGGATCAGGATGAAAGTGCACAGTATATTTAAAGACAACGAGAGCTTTGATTTGAATCATGATTGGTGAAAATCGGCTTAATCGTTGCTGAGAAATTGAAGTGAGTTCCGTTTTTGGAGATTTTCTTCACTATTGTCGGTGCTTTCGGGAGTGGAAACTGGGGACTAGCAGTCCCGAAGTAGTTTTATATATATTCACTAATTAACAAGTTCTGCCAAGTAGATGAATTTAGCAGTAAATTAAAAAAAAATGTGCACCTCGTTCCGCCATCGCTTGTGAAAAAACACTCATGAAGTTGTAAAGTTTCACTAATCGCACCGGAACCAGAAATTGGATCTGGATCATTTTTTCGGGTATTTTTTGAAGAATTTTAAAACCTCTTATTTGCATCATAGTTTGTGAATATCAGTTAAGAAATTTCCTCAAAAATTTAGTGCGCATTTTTTATTAGATTTGCACATATTTCCTTGTAATTCCGGAACCGGGCCATAAGACCTTTCATTTGAATCTAAGTTTATGAAATTTGGTTCAGCCATCTCTGAGAAACGTGTGTGACTATTTTTTTCCTTTTTTTTGTGCCTATTATCCTGTAGAATCCGAGTTTGTGAAAATCGGTTCTGCCATCTCTGAGAAAATTGAGTGACATCATTTGTCACATACATACACAAGCATTTTGTGATCTCGACGAAATGAGTCGAATGGTATATAACATTCGGCCCTCCGGGCCTCGGTTGTAAAGACGGTTTCCGCAGTGATGGCATAGCCTTTCTATATGAGAAAGGCAGAAATGCTTTATCCATCTAACAGTAAGATGATATGTTTTTGGTCGATCCACATAATTTCTGCAACAATATTTGTTTGTATCTCAATAATTGTGACTAGAAAAAATGGTAATCAATTGCTTTATTGAAATATCAAAGAAAAAATATTAATTAAAATAAACAGGACAATTTCCATAAATACGTATGGGGCATTGCACGCAAAATCAGCCACTCAAAAAATTTGTTTTCATCTAACTTCTAACTCGGTAAATAACTCGGAAATATTCGACAAGTATTTTTTTATTTCAATATGGTACGTGGAATTTTCGAGATATGATTTTTTGAAGTTTCGCGTTTACAAAATTTCAACAGGCTATACTGTAAAATTTAATAAAGATACAAAAATTCGTCAAAGACATGAAATGTGCTTCTTTTCCTTAGCTTTCAAATAAGCGCTTCCATAAAACAACCTTTCAAGTTAATTTAATGAAAAAAGTTAAAAATTTCAGGTGTACAACTTTGCTTCCGCCGTTTTTTCATCAAAATTAAAAGCTTTATTGCGAAAAAGTGCTTACAGATGTATTATTCAAAGTATTATCCATCGCTAGCGACAACTTTCTCCCATCTTTCCGGCAATTTTCGGATCCCGGCTCGAAAAAAAGGAGTCCTCTTTTGACGCTATCCATGAAGCTATCCATTTTTCCAACTCTTCGAAAGATTGAAAATGTTGATCTGTCAGGCCGTGTGCCATCGAACGGAATAAGTGGAAGTCAGAAGGGGCGACATCTGGGGAATACGGCGGGTGGGGCAAGACTTCCCATTTCAGCATTTCCAGGTACTTTTTGATCACTTTTGCGATGTGAGGCCGAGCATTGTCGTGTTGGAGGATGACTTTGTCATATTGCTCTTGATTTTGTGGCCGCTTTTCTTTTAGCGCGCGACTAAGGCGCATCAGTTGCGTTCGGTAGCAATCTCCTGTGATGGTTTCACTCGGTTTTAAGAGCTCTTCATCAAGCAATGCTTCTAGTTGTTCATCTTTGAAGGTTTCTTCTCTTCCACCACCATGTTTGTCTTCCACATCGAAATCACCATCACCATTTTTAAAACGTTGAACGTCCCGACATGTTCTTCTACTCAGAGCAGCATCACCGTAAGTTTCTGAGAGCATTCGATGCGCTTCAGCTGCATTTTTAGCGAATTGTACACCTGATAATAAACAAATATAAAAAATCAAACTTGGGTCTAATTATTTTTCTTTTTTTTGTTGATAAAAGAAAGCCTTAGGAGTTTAACTCAAAGTGTCAGAGTGGAAAGATTAATACTTTTGAAGCAGTGAATTTTTCAATCACGTACCGCAGCGCAACTTGCTCGGATACGGGCATAACTTGTCGACACTTGCCGTGCCACTGATCGAATCCTAACTTTGACAGTTTATTGTTACGGAATCGTTTATTTGAAAGCTAAGGAAAAGACGCACATTTCATGTCTTGGAACGAATTTTTGTATCTCTATTAGATTTTGCAGTATAGGCTGTTGAAAAAATGCTCTTTGTTGTGAACGCGAAACTTCAAAAAATCATATCTCGAAAATTCCACGTACCATATTGAAATGAAAAAAATACGTGTCGAATACTTTCGAGTTCTTTATCAAAAAAAATAGTTAGATGAAAAAAAAATTGGGTGGCTGATTTTGCGTGGAATGCCCCATATACGCTTTGAATGTTAAATTCGACAAAACCATCCACAAATCACCGAGGTACAGGCTGAATTAGGTACAACTTTTGGCCTGCTAGTTACCAAAGAATCAAAATAAACCGCTAATTGATATTCAATATACTCAAGTGAACACGGCATCAACACACTGCACACATAAAGCAGCGAGCGAATATGTGTAAGCTACAAGCTACCTGCTTCGTTGGTAGCTATCTGCCGACTGGTTAAAATTGTAAAATGGCATATTAAGGCATGCGTTCCCTTTTGTGCAATGGTCAAGGTTGCAACATCAAATCACTGTATTGAAAATCTGTCCATGAAAATGATAAGAAATCGAAGCACAACGGAATGAAATAATCTGCAGAACCCAAATTTTCAGACACCAAAACTTTTCTTCTTTTGTGCTTTATGATGTTGTAGATGAAAGAACGTTGGAAGTAATTTTTGCATTTGAGCGTCCCAAAATGATGATTTTATGAAAAACATTTCAAATCCCATCTGAAAATGATAACTTATTCTGTATGTTTTCACTTTCGTTTATTGGGTATAATGAAATTGGCTATCTTTCTCTCTTACCATCATTATGACCGAAAGCAAAGTCTTGGCATTACATTCCTTTTGTGGAATTTGACCTTTCTGTTCCAACAGACTTCGCAGTCGATTAATAGCGTACAGGACCATTGCAAGGCTAGTACTACGATCCTACTGACACTAATGGCGTTCTTCATTGAAAAACACTGGTGGCGTGGATTGCTCTGGTTTTGCACTTTCCAGCAGAAATGGAAATAAAACACCGTCAGAATAATGCATTTCCGCTCGAAAGTGCAAAATCAGAGCAGTCCACGCCACCAGTGTTTTTCAATGAAAAACGGCATAAGAATCCTTCTAGGTCGGGGCTCAAGCATACGATCACTGGCTTGTAAAACCAATGCCCTATGCATTGAACCACCAACCCGGGCCATTATGACCGAGGCATTATCTTTTCATCTTATCAGAAGAAATTTTTGATAAGCATATGTTTGTTTAATTGCAAGATAGAATGAACATAGATTTTTATTTTCACTAGCAGATGAGAGCATTTGTAGTGTTTATCGTTATTGATATTTTCTTTAATGTAAATTTTATTCTCTTTTTGGAATCAATACATCATCAGGATAATGGTTTTACTTAAAAAAAAAATAGTTCCGATCATTATTCAATTTTTAATTCACGCTATTAAAAATCTATAAAATTTGTATATCTGGCCGAAAATCTGTAATCTGCATGTACAGAATCTTGGTCACCAATTTATCTGAAAAATCTGTACAATACACTTGATTTTACGTTTCGTCTTAGACTCATCAGTGCGTAGCAGTTTATGTTGAACTGCTACCTCCGACCTGACGGTTCAACATAAACCGCTAGGCAGACGTAAAGTTCATGCTATTTGCAAAACACTTCTTTGATATTACACCTAAGTGTACAATATAGATTAACTTGTATATGTGGCAACCCTGGTGATGGTTCATACGATGCAGAAGATAGCGATACTTTCTCTTGCATTAGAGATGGTCGGGTATCGGGTATTTTACCCGAAACCCGACCCGTACCCGTACCCGACGGGTTTTTGGTCGGGTACGGGTGAAAATTTTTATTTTCAATCGGGTACGGGTCGGGTACGGGTAAAAAATTTTACTGCTCACTCGGGTACGGGTCGGGTACGGGTAAAAAAATTTACCGCTCACTCGGGTACGGGTCGGGTACGGGTAAATTTTTTTTTCGGATCGATTACCCGACCATTTGTACTTCACAGAAATATGTTTACACGTTGACGAGATTTTTTCATTGCAAAACAGTTCTTCCGAAAAATAATCAATTTGAATCAAGGGGTTTTGACATTCGCGCCTAGGACCAGACCTGTCAACTGGCATATTTTTCCAGAAAAAAAAACATTTTTTTCTTCATTTAAAAAAAAGATCATAGTTACGTGAAAAGTAATGTGAATATTTTCCGCCCTACTTTGTTTATAACATATTTAATAAGACACACTGCCTTAGCTCTATGATGTTGCGGTCGGAATCTACTTTTCACGTAGGTTTTAATGGACTACCATTTTAAAGCTGTTTAATGCACAATCCAGTAAAAATTATTTGATTCATATACTGCCCATACTCGCATATCAGTCTCATATCGATTTTCGCCAATTTTGAGTTAGCTTGAGGAATGGAGTCTTTCCTCAATATACTATCAGAAATTGCAATGAAAGTTGAGGGTTTGTTCAGTAAAATATAAAAAAATATCAACTCATTTCTGTGTCCCATATGCTAAAGTACCCGCATATCAGTCCCATTCAGTGCAAAATTTCAATAATTTCATTTGTTGCAATATTGGAACAGCAAAGGTGTATTACGGATATTTCATGTATTAATACCAAGATTTAGCATTAGAGAGCAAAGCAAAGTCTTGGCATTACATTCCTTTCGTGGAATTTGGCCTTTCTGTTTCAACAGACTTCGCAGCCGATTCTTAGCGTACAGAATCATTGCATGGCTAGTACTATGAATCCTACTGACACTAAGAATCCTTCCAGGTCGAGGCTCGAACATACGACAGCTGGCTTGTAAGACCAGCGTCCTATGCTTTGAACCGCCAACCCGGGACCAGCATTAGGGAGCACTATAAATAAAAAAATTCGGAAATAAACTTTTGATCGTCTTTTTCTCAACATGCCGATTTCCCATATGGGACTGATATGCAAGTATGGGCAGTATATAAAATGTAGTGTAGTACTCATATCACATTCAGATACCAGAAAACTGTTATTTTAAATATTGGTTGGAGATTTTCAAAAGTTTCATAAAAATCATTATGATTCTTACCATAAAAACATGAACATTTATTTCAGAAAATCTGCATAGAAGTTCTTCTTATTCTGCACTTCTGGGTGGTGTCACCTCACTTGAAATGACACCGATTGATGGCGCAGCAAGTTGGGCTATATTGCTAGTTAATTTTCGTTTCTTTTCACTGAACTACAAGTGAAAATCTCGATGCGTGACAACGTGGAGTCGCAAAAGTAAGGATGAAAATCTTTTCTCGCGAAATACTCAAATTTTCACCGTGTTCACTCGTTAAGGGTTCCACCGGTTCAATGGCTGTAAAAACCACCAGCTACCGATAACATCGTGGGTGTGGGTTTGTGAGGCTTACAAAACGGGCATAGTTGACAGATTAATTTAAATCAAAATCAATTTGCTTTGTAGTAAAAAATTGTAACCAAAAAAATTTCCTACGAATGGTCAAACTACTTACACTTGAAGGACTCACTGTTCACCATGTTCAAAATTGAATTTTTCACACCGGGAATACACGTACATTGTTTGATTCTTTGGTCAATTCACTTAAACGAACTGATAACACACTATTCATTTTAGGGGATGTTCGCATAATATTCATTTTCGCCACGTATAATATTCAATTTGACATTTGGAACTATTTTACGTGATTTTTCAAGTGATTCGAATGTGAATTTTTATTTGTGTGTCAAGATAATGAGCACGCTTACTTGTGGTTCTAAAGAATTGGATCAAAAGTCGCACTGTTTCGTAAAAACCATACCTACCCAAAATTGAATACAACGGGTATTACGACATTTTGGGTAAATATGCTTCTAGAAAAATTTGAGTTGATATTACTCCCTTTTGTTGACATTTGTAAATAAGTATAAAGTACCAAAGACATTGAAAATCTACAGGGTCCGCCATCTAACATTTATTTTTGAACTAGCGGTTATTTCGACATTGGTAACCTCAATGTCACTTCTGATTTGACAGAAACTTAGTTGTATCCTTCCGCTGAACGAAAATGGTTGTGTATACGCTTGAGGATCGCGTGAAAATAGTGCAGTTTTACTTTCAAAATCATGGTAATGTTGCGGAATGTGTGCAAAAAAATCATCTTCTCGAAAGAGGCACATTTTCATCTCGGCGGGTATGTTAATAAGCAAAATTGTCGCATCTGGGGACGGAAAATCCGCACGTCATCATGGAGAAGCCGATCTCAGAGAGTGACGGTTTGCTGCGGATTTTTGTCTGGCGGCATCATTGGGCCATTTTTCTTAGAAAATGAGGCAGGAGCCGCCACCACGGTCAATGGCGAGCGGTACCGCGTCATCATTAGCGATTGGTTCTTCCCGTTACTTGAAGAGGAAGACTTGGACACCTTTTGGTTCCAACAAGACGGCGCTCCGTGCCACACAGCCAACGCTACGATCGATCATCTGTGCACAGTCTTTGAAGATCGAATTATCAGTCGAAATTCGGATGTCGTTTGGCCGCCACGGAGCTGTGATTTGACACCGTTAGACTATTATCTTTGAGCGGCTGTCAAAGATAAGTGTTATGTGGACAAGCCAGAGACAATTCAAGCCTTGAAGGATAACATTCGTACATCCATAGCTGAAATAAAGCTGCATACAATCGAAAATGTATTAAAAAGCTGGACCGACCGTATGGCGTACTGCAAGGCCAGCCGAGGCAACCATTTGAATGAAATTATATTCCACATTTACCCGGAAGGATTGTACTTTAATATGAAAAAATAAATTTTGAATTCGGATGAACCGTTTGTTTTTTTTTTTTTTTTGCATGTTTAAAAAAAGTTACATTACATTATTCATGCTTCACAGTGTATTTATATGTTTAAAAGTAAACAAGCATTATAATGTATTTTTCTTACCAACTAGAGCCTGATACGGCTCGATATCTAAAACACTTTATTTTTCCCATACTGAATTTTGGTAAAATTTTTACTACTCATTCGGGTCGGGTACGGGTACGGGTAATTTTTAATCGGGTACGGGTCGGGTACGGGTAAAATTTTTTATTTTTTTTCGGGTACGGGTCGGGTACGGGTAATTTTTTTTTATTATTGATCGGGTACGGGTCGGGTACGGGTAATTTTTTCAATTTTTAATCGGGTACGGGTCGGGTACGGGTAAATTTTTTTGCTGATCACTCGGGTACGGGTCGGGTTCGGGTATAAGAATTTCTATACCCGACCATCTCTATCTTGCATGACGTAAATCCTCCCCGGTCGAAGCCGAATTGCTACTAAATGGAATTCGAGGTGTAAGCAACGATCGAAACCGTCAGCCATGCGAGAGAAATCAAAAGGATGACATCATGATGGCATGCTGTGGTTGGCTCGTGAATGCATAGGTCGATACTAACGAATTTTTCAATAGTGTGTGCTATTGAAATACTGAAACGACGTTGCCATTCATGTTTAAGTTAAAAATTTCAGAATCGATCCGATAACCTTATTCATTTGTCTCTTCGGGCCAAAAAAGCTTTCTGAACCTATGTGCAGGGTTGAGAATCGAACCTAGGTGGGGTATGCATGAAACCGATTTATTGATGAAGATTTTTGTTAACAATTATCTCCACATAATGATAAAAAGACAAATCTATGTTAACTTCCGACATCCCATATTGCATTTAAACTTCAAAAGTTTTAAGTAATTTAAAAGGGAATGAATTATCTTTTACCCTCAAATTTATGCTACACATTTTCATTGAAATTTACCTGACGAGTCCAACCTGACGGCTCAACATAGGGAGACGTAAAGTTAATGCTATTTGCAAAACACTTCTTGCTATTACACCCTAGTGTAATGTCTAAACTGAAGTCTTGGACGAAACTAGTTTCGGCTTGCTAGTCGTTATGTTGTAGCTGACCTCATCAAACATCGTGTCTACTGTTTAATTTTGGTATTTACTTCTCGATTGTTAAAATGGCATCGAAGCAAGAGTAGTAGCGTGTCAAAAGTTTGCTCGTCCACCGTGAAAATCCAAGCTATTCGCATGCGACGTAGTCTAAATGTGACAAAACTAACTGTTACCAATGTAATAAAAGTATTCGGAGAACGTTTGTTGATCGCCAGGAAGACTGAATCGGGTGGGGTTGAAATCAAACGTCGAATGTCGCGAAATTGTCGAAAAGAATGGTCATCTGTTTCAAGTGGAATCTCAACATCTTCATCCAAGATTTCGCAATCAAGCAGGGAATACCATCTTTAACCATGCGTCGAATTAAAAACCTAGCAGGACTGTCGTCCAACAAAAAATGTGATAACTCAAAATCGTGTGATAAGAAATCAAGTCGTTATTCAAGGGTTTGGCTAAAAACCGTTTTTCACTATTCTTTACGGTTTGTCTTCGATCCGTCAGTGCATAACAGTTCAAATTGAGCGAGCTACACCCAATATGAATATTTGTCATTCAGACAAGTGACAACATAAATAGAATCGACAGACTGTTGTCAGCGAGTTGCAATTCAAGTAAAACTAACAAGATGCAGTTACTCTGACGAGGGAAGTTACCAATGATGAAGTACAAAACTTGCTGGGAAAATTTAAGCGAAAGGCATAAATAATTGCATTTGCTTAGGAAAAAGCATAAGTGAATATTTTTTCTATACTCTGTATGAATTGAACTTAGAATACAGGCATGATTCGAGCGGCGACACGACACGACACGATTCGAGTCTTGTTTGAAAAACTTTTGATCATAACACCATCATTTTCATTGTCTTTTTTATAGACTTCACTGCCCACTAAAAACAAGCTAGCAGTTTGGGAATCACTGGCTTATACCCTCGTTGCTAAGTGCGAATTCAACTTGGTTTTATGAAAAGTTTTGTCGTGAACACGACTTACTTTACTATGGGGTGCCTTTTCAAAATTTACCCTCTGAGAGAATGATAAGTTTTTGATCGTAAATATCTCTTGTTGTATCTAACGAATCAACATAATTTTTGCTACACTCCATCGGAAATATGATCACAATTTTATGATAAAGTTTTCAGTTGTGTGACATAATCTCAAATAATTCAAAATTAAACTTTTCTGAAATGTTTGGTATAAACGAGTATCAAAGGGGATAATTCATTCGTTTGCCTTGCTCGTATTTTTAAAGCTCATAGCTCAGTGATATGTGAAAGGATTTATAGAATCTAACTACCAATAGAATCGAAATTGTTCAACTTAAACGTGTATAGCAAAAGCATTGAAGTATTTCAATAGTA
This sequence comes from Malaya genurostris, assembly GCF_030247185.1. Lineage (NCBI taxonomy): Eukaryota > Metazoa > Arthropoda > Insecta > Diptera > Culicidae > Malaya > Malaya genurostris. Next base: position 217,289,427 of record NC_080571.1, on the reverse strand, counting down.
CACTATTGAAAAATCTGTCTCATTTGACCCATGTCAACACCAGCCAATCAGAACGCGTTCTGAGGAAGAAAACAAAATATCTGCAGTTGTACAACAAATCGTTCGAGAAAAATGTTCCGAACAGTGTTTAATATCATGGTGATTTCCACAATTTGGTTCTTCTAAGTGCTAGAAACGAATCCCTACAGCATATTGATAGTTTCTTTCAACAAATAATGCAAATCCGAAATTAAATAATCGAAATTAAAATTCTGTATGTTGCTATTTTTATAGCCGTTAGGACCGCCCATTAGTGAAAAAGCTACAAACGAAATCACGTAAAAAGAAACCTCCTAACAAAAATTGGATCAGTTTAGATTCTATCGCCACTGCGAGCAGATGTATTTTGTGTCATTTGCAAAGCTAGTTTCGCTTCCGACAAGAGCGATTACGTCACAGCCGCCAGTTGTTTGCATTGGTGAAAAAACAACGAAAAGTGGACAACGGTGGAGAGCATCAAATCAGCCGTTCTAATGGCTCTAAAAGTTTTCTAAAGAGCTATTAGGTTTTTTTGCTTGCAAATCGAAGGCAAATATCGTCAGTAGTGCAAATCTAGAACTGTTTGATTAGATTTGTGCACTTTTCGCTGTGTGAAATTCACAGTAATCGAGATCAAGTGAATTCTTTGTTTTTACGAAAAATGTGAAAAAGGGGAATGCTTGCATAATTCATACAATTGATCAACTAATTGATATTCGGAAGTGTTAAGGAACATGTCAGTTGCTTTCGTATTCACGACATCCAGTTATGTCTCTGACATTACCCTCCCGCCTTTTTTGTTTGATGAAAGTATCCTTGGTCAGTTTCAGTTTTCTCAACCGAAAACGACATATAAATGCATGTTGTGTTTCGTGAAATTGCAAATTTAAGCAACCACGTTTATTCAGAGCAAAAAGCCAGTGCTAACTTTGTTTTGTTTTTTTTGCGTTTGGAAAGAGAAATCGATTCTTTATTTTCCAAAACTTTTCTGTGAACTCAACTGAATCTAATTATGCCAAAATCAAATTATGAACTACTGCAAACGGCCAAATTTTCTATACGATCACCGCGCAACCGGAATGCGAAACGTGTCCAGCAGGAGTTGGTCAGAGCTAGCGAAAGGAAAAGCCGCTCTCGGAAAACAGTGATCGAACGGTGTTTGAAAGCTGCGAATCAACGTATTGCAAAAGTTGCCCAAAACTTCCTACCCCAGCATGATGAAAGTATTCAAAATGCTGTTGATTTGTTCATTACAAGGTATTTAATTGAAGTGTGTTTAGTATTAATTAGAACATCTATCATTTCTTTGCAGTGAACTTCAAAAAATGGCAATGTCCGTGAAAGATATACGGAATAATACTAGTCTGATTCAAACAAGCATTCAGAAGTTTTTCGATCAACCTCTTGCTACTCAGCAGCAATTTGTGAAGGCATCGATTCTGTCGCAAGCCAACAGAGCCAAGACTCATTCCGATCCATTTCTGATATTTTTGGACCTTCACAAAAAGCAATCAAAGTCGAAAAGACGGTCAGATTCAGCTGAAATTGGACCGTTTGTCGTGAACCTCGAACAGGCTGAATCTGGCGAACAAGCAGATCCGACTCGGTTTCGACTCGAAGATCAACAGCATTTCGTTTCCACTGCAAAACAACTTTGGAACCGTATGAGTCCAGATTTGAAATTACCGTTTTTTGTGCAGGCATTCCTTGTGACACATTTTCCCGAATCACTGGATCACGCGTTATGAAATAGCGAAGATTTTTGGTGCCTAATATTGACACTAGTTTAAAGCAATCGAAAATGAACAATAAAAATTTGTGATTGGTCTGAGAAGTTAAGTCTAACTTGCGGAAAATAATTAAAACAGCACATCAATGATGTTTCCGATCTCCGCAAGGATTCAGTCCTCACCCGGGAGCAATTTTTTTGGTGAATTTAAGATTTTGTATTAGAAAAGAGTTACTTATTGGACCTCTTTGGTCGAAACGATATATTCGGATTGTTCTTGATGTGATCATTCATCTTTCTTGCGTTCAAAGGGTTGCATTTCTTCTCTTTTATTTCGCTACCAGATGGCTGCGGGATCAACTGGGTCTCCTTAATCAATTTTACCACACGGAACATATTCGAATTTTCGATTCCCAACTGTTTCACTAACCACATGTGAATTTACTTCAACCGCGCCCAACAATTTTTGTTGCAACATTTACTTACATGGAAGCTAGCTTGACAACATTATAACAGGTTGTAAAAAAAAATTCACACTCTAAACTAAACTCTCTAATTTTCCAACTAATATAATGGCATTATCATTAATCAATTATTTATTTTCAACTTTATTAGTAACAGTAATATTTTTTGGTTCTTTACGGCCAATAAATTGATTTTAATTTATGTTTAAGCCTTTTCGTCAAATACAACCTTTTATTAAAATTATAAATAATTCTGTAATTGATTTACCTACTCCTATTACTATTTCTGCTTGATGAAATTTTGGATCTTTATTAGGACTATGCTTAATTATCTAAGTTTTAACTGGATTATTTTTAGCAATACATTATACTGCAGATATCGAAACCACCTTTAATAGAGTAAATCATATTTATCGAGATGTGAATAGTGGTTGATTTTTACGTATTTCTCACGCAAATGGAGCTTCCTTCTTTTTGCCTGTTTATATTTACATGTAGGACGAGGAATTTATTATAATTCATTTCATTACATTCCTACTTGAATAGTAGGACCTATTATTTTATTTATAGTTATAGCGACAGGATTCTTAGGTTATGTTCTACCTTGAAGACAAATGTCTTTTTGAGGAGCAACTGTAATTACTAATTTATTATCCGCAGTTTCTTATCTTGGAAATGACTTAGTTCAATGAATTTGAGGTGGATTTGCTGTAGACAATGCTACATAACCTCAATTTTTTACTTCCCATTTTAATTTACCTTTTATTATTTTAGCTTTAACAATTATTAATTTATTATTTTTACATCAAACTAGATCTAATAACCCTTTAGGATTAAATAGAAATATTGACAAAATTCCATTTCATCCTTATTTGGATTTATTATTTTTATTTGCATTTTAATAATTTATATTTGAGAATTTTATTATTATTATTATATCGTTTATTTATACTCGGTTTTAACCTAGTTACGGTCGTTCACTGGGTTATTTGAGAATTTAATTATTTATAAATAGATCCAGAAAATTTTATTCCGGCCAATCCTTTAGAAACCCCAGTTCATATTCAACCTGAATGATATTTTTTCTTTGCATATGCTATTCTTCGATCTATTCCTAATCAATAAGAAGACGTAATTGTATTTGTAGCCTCAATATCTATTTTATTTATTTAACCTTTTATTCATAAAAATAAATTCAAAGGATCCAATTTTATCCAATTAATCAAATTTCATTTTTAAAATTTAACAATTATTTTTCTTTTATTAACTTGAATTGGAGCTCGATCAGTAGAAGTTCCTTTTGTATTGACAGGTCAAATTTTAACTATTTTACATTTTTCTTAATTTTTTATTAATATCTTAATACTAAAATATTGAGATAAATTATAAAATTAAATTTGAATTAATCTAATAAGCTTTTAAAAGTATATGTCTTGAAAACATAAGAAAGAAGTAAAATTTTCTATTATTTTTTTATATTTTTACTCAAATAAAATAAGGGCAACGTACCTCGTTCTCAAATATATGAAAAAGAAATAAAAGTTAATTTGAAAAAAAATCTATAAAGATTTCTTACTAAAAAACTACGCAAAATAATATACTTATATTAGGTGTACAACTTTGCTTCCGCCGTTTTTTTTCCAAAATTTAAAGCTTTATTGCGAAAAAGTGCTTACAGATGTATTATTCAAAGTATTGTCCATCGCTAGCGACAACTTTCTTCCATCTTTCCGGAAATTTTCGGATCCCTGCTCGAAAAATGGAGTCCTTTTTTGACGCTATCCATGAAGCAATCCATTTTTCCAACTCTTCGAAGGATTGAAAATGTTGATCTGCCAGGCCGTGTGCCGTCGAACGGAATAGGTGGAAGTCAGAAGGGCGACATCTGGGGAATACGGCGGGTGAGGCAAGACTTCTCATTTCAGCGTTTCCAGGTACTTTTTGACCACTTTTGCGACGTGAGGCCGAGCATTGTCGTGTTGAAGGATGACTTTGTCATGTCGCTCTTGATACTGTGGCCGCTTTTCTTTTAGCGCGCGACTAATGCGCATCAGTTGCGTTCGGTAGCGATCTTCTTTGATGGTTTCACCCGTTTTTAAGAGCTCGTAGTAAATTGTTATTCATCTTTGAAGGTTTTTTCTCTTCCACCATCACGTTTGTCTTCGACATCGAAATCACAATTTTTAAAAAGTTGGAACCACTCCCGACACGTTCATTTACTCAGAGCAGCATCACCGTAAGTTTCTGAAAGCATTCGATAGCAAAAATTACACCACTAGGTGGATTAAAACAGGTTTTTTTAATATAATCCTGATTCTGTTTATATATTCGACATAGAAGGTAATTTGACATGTATGTGTGCGATCAGTTTTGAAGATTTATATCCTTTTTGTGTTTTCATTTATAAGCCAGTTTTAATTTTGCTGTAGGAGTTTTTGTGATCTGGAGACTTTAAAATCCTCATAATTCTGGAATTTCAGAATTGGAAGTTGGATCTGAATGAAATTTAATTAGAAATAAATTTGTTTTGAATCTAAGTTCGTGAAAATCGATCGATACCAATTCCATTTTGGAAATATAGGACACTATAATTTTAAATTTTTAAATCGCGATTCAAATGAGCGACCACAAAAAAAAATTCTGCGGCCTAATACTCATATTCAAGTTAACATGAATAGACATGAATGCTTTTTTATCAAAAAATCTACTGATACTGTTTGAAGCGTAGCAGACTTCAAAAAGTGTAGAGCGTTATATGATCGGCTGATAAGTGCAACTTAACGTTGAAACCCCCTTTAAGTAGTTTTGAATGAGAAAATCGAATTAATATTTTGTGTGCCAAAACCGAACTTAAACTTTTCAAAACAGAAAACGTTTAATGTGATTTTAGTGCAGGAACCGGGTAAAACACTTTTAAATTGAGGTCCAGTGCAGGGTTGCTGAAATTCGCCTCACGCAACTCATTAACGTTCATCGCCTGCGAACGATTCAAGAACGGAGACAGCAAAGCATGTAATGCCGGACGAGGCAAAAGCTATGCTTAATATGTGACTGCCTGAGCGACTCGCAAGAGAGAAGAGATCTTGCTTTTTCATGCTTGTTGCTATTCCGCCGTGAGCCATTCTCCACCATTTTAAGAGCAGGTATCATCAGGCACGAATAGCGCTTACATTGAATCAATTTTTGACTCACTGCGAGTCAAAATGCCAGCAATCATAAATGCAAGTGTACGAAAAAAATTGAAGACAAAAATTAGCGATGCGATGGAAGCAATTTTTTATTTTGCTTAGTTTAATTGTCTCGTAGATATTGCCCTGATAAAAAGTGTGCGTTGAACATCACAAATTAGCTTGGAAAACTTTAAACGTAATATCATTACTTATTATTGGAAGATGGCGAAACGATTGGGTTGGATAAAAATAAAACTGATAGTCCACTTCAAAACGTTGTTTAAAATCGTATACTAATGTACATATAATGTACTTCCTACTGCAATAAAACTAATGAAACAGTTTATTCAGATTTCACCGAATACTATTCTCACGTTCGTACTCCGTGCTGTTGAAATTTTGCGACAAGTAATGGCAGATAGATTTTAAAAAAGCTGGAGTTGAATCACCTGAGGGCAATCACTTTTGTAAAGTGAAAATTTTGCAGTTTATATGGCTTATATAAGAAATAAAATAAAAGGAATTATTTTCCACATATAACTGTAGCAACACTTTTGATTCTCTTTCGGGTTGGTTTGATATTTATTTTATTTATGATTTTTAAAATGGACTGAAATATCTACAGTGATATTTTTTAAAATCACATATGATTATGAATGATCAAGTCCAATACGCAATATCAATATGCAATGCAAATAGACAAAAATATATTCTGAATATTGATTATAGAGGCAAGTCTAATCTTTTAATTCCTGGGATGATTTATTTTTTCATGTTTTTATTATATTAAACACAATTTAACGCTTCTTCGCATAGATTTGATTTATAGAAGTAATAGGAGTGCAGGGTTTTCCACAACGTTTGAACCTACTGAGACGCCATGTAACTGCTTGCTCTGCAAAAATCAAAGCAATTAAGAAGAATGGCTAACAAAGAAATAGTCATTACTAACTAAATACTCATTCAGCATCTTTTACCATACATCTACGCAAATTATCGATTAGAATAACTGTACTACGATCAGGAAATTAAGACTTTTAAATTGAGAATCACGGTTGTGGTTCCGGCCAACTGCCACAGGATGTCGAAGCATTTTGTAAAACGCAACATAAAATTGGAGGAATAGATGTTCCATTGAAATTTACTTTTGCATTTTTGTATCGCCTTATTAACTTAGTCCTATTTTAATGCATTCATTAAATTTTTGCATTTAATATTATCATTTTTGGAGTTTCACAAAACTATTGCCTCGTAAGTTTTTCTTCCAAAAGCAAACAGCAAAATAATAACGTAATGTGATATCAGTTGAGAAATTGATGAGCTGAAATCAAATTAAGATTACAATCTGATATTGCTGTCAAAAATGTATTGAAAATAAAATGTTCTACAATTGACTCCCGAAGTGATCGGTTTAGCTTTTTTTTAAAAAAGAACATCCGCTAGAAGAAATTGTAAATTCAATTTCATAACATTTTACAATATTCATATTACAGAGGAAACGATTTCAATTTGAAAAATAACACAATCCGCGTGGTTTATCGATTAGTCAGATAGTGCGATTTAGATTTTTTTTTTTTTTTTTTTTTTTTCATAAATACGTTTATTTCATAGGCAATATACATAAGTTTTTCTTCGCCGTGGCATCCACAATACATAGTAGTTTAAACCTAATACATTTCGAATATCATATTAGTATGTTGGTACTCATTAGTTAATCTAAACACTGTTTTTATCAAGCGAGTTGCTATTTTAAATTACATTAAATAAAATACATTTATTTTGTACATGATCTTATAACTATTTCAGGATTGTTTGTATCAGTTCACCACTTATATTCAATATCCTATAGTTGGCTATTGGTTGAACTCATGGAAGAGAAAACAGTTTAACATAAAATAAAATTTAAATTGGAACTCCAATGGATTTAATGAAATGATAAAGAAGTTTCATGTATGGAAGGTCACGACAAGCAAGAATGTCGCGAACTGGGACATTGGATAGTCTACCTTGGGTACGCAAGGAATTTATTAGTTGAGATCTGACATCACGAAACTCCACGCATGTCCAAACAACATGGTCAATATCGCGGTAACCTTCGCCGCAAGCACAATGATTAGTCTCGGAAAGTCCAATTCGAAGGAGATGTGCATCTAACGTGTAGTGATTGGACATGAGTCTGGACATCACACGAATGAAATCTCTACTCACATCCAGTCCCCTGAACCATGCCTTTGTCGATATTTTAGGAATAATTGAGTGCATCCACCGACCCAGATCATCTTTATCCCAAGAAGCTTGCCAGCTGGCAAGTGTTCTTTGGCGAGACGCGCTATAGAATTCGTTGAAAGCAATCGGTCTCTCATAAATTTCACCCTCAATAGCACCACGTTTGGCTAAAATATCGGCTCTTTCATTGCCTGGAATGGAGCAATGAGCCGGAACCCAAACTATTGTGATTAGATAATTATTATTCAATATGTCGTTCAGACACTGTTTTATTTTACCCAAGAAAAACGGTTCATTTTTGCCAGCAGCGTTTGAGCGAATGGCTTCAATTGCACTCAGACTATCTGTGAAGAGGAAATAATGGTTTGGAGATAATGTGACGATTACATTCAAGCTATAATGAACTGCTGCTAACTCTGCTATATAAACAGATGCAGGTTCTTGAAGCTTGAATGAGGCCGAAACATTATTGTTGAACATACCAAACCCTGTCGCTTCTTCCATTCGCGATCCGTCCGTGTAAAACATTTTCTCAGAGTTAATATGCCTGAACTTACTTGAAAATATTTTTGGGATTTCCATAGAGCGTAGGTGGTCCGGGATTCCACGCACTTCGCGCTGCATGGATGTGTCGAAAAATAAAGTTGAGTCAGGGACATTTAGGAGGCTGACACGGATAGGAATATATCTTGAAGGGTTGATTTCCTGTGACATATGGTTAAAATATACTGTCATGAATTTTGTTTGAGATCGAAGCTCGACTAGTCGTTCGAAATTATTAATTACCATGGGATTCAGCACATCACATCTTATTAGCAGGCGTGATGAAAGCTCCCAAAATCGATCTTTTAATGGAAGAACTCCCGCCAGAACTTCAAGACTCATTGTATGTGTCGAATGCATGCAGCCTAAAGCAATTCGCAAACAACGGTACTGAATTCGCTCAAGTTTGATAATATGAGAATTTGCAGCGGAACGAAAACAAACGCATCCATATTCCATCACTGAAAGTATCGTTGTCTGATACAATTTTATTAGATCTTGCGGATGAGCACCCCACCAAGACCCTGTTATTGTTCGAAGAAAATTTACTCTTTGTTGGCATTTCGTTATCAGATACCTAATGTGTCCTCCCCACGTGCATTTGGAATCAAACCACACCCCGAGGTATTTGAAAGTCAAAACCTGTTCGATTATTCTTCCCATCATATGAAGCTGAAGTTGCGCGGGATCATGCTTTTTTGAAAAGACGACCAGCTCTGTTTTCTCCGCAGAGAATTCGATACCAAGATGAACAGCCCAAACGGACAATTTATCTAAGGTATCTTGCAATGGTTTTTGCAGATCAATAGCTTTGGATCCAGTAACTGAAACCACGCCATCATCTGCCAATTGTCTTAGTGTACATGGGGTTACTAGACAGCTGTCAATGTCATTCACGTAAAAATTATAGAGGAGCGGACTGAGGCATGAGCCTTGCGGGAGACCCATGTAGCTAATTCTGATTGTTGCCAAATCGCCATGTGAAAAATGCATGCGTTTCTCTGACAAAAGGTTGTGCAAATAATTATTTATAACCGCTGGGAGTCCATGTTGGTGGAGCTTGTCTGAAAGAACATCAATGGAAACTGAATCAAATGCTCCTTTAATGTCTAAAAATACAGATGCCATTTGTTGCTTTTGAGCGAAGGCAATTTGGATGTCAGACGAAAGTAATGCAAGGCAATCATTCGTCCCTTTATTTCTACGGAAGCCAAACTGAGTATCTGACAACAAACCGTTCGTCTCGACCCAAGTGTCGAGACGTCGTAGAATAATTTTTTCGAACAATTTTCTGATGCAGGACAACATCGCAATGGGTCTATATGAGTTGTGATTGGAAGCTGGTTTCCCCGGCTTTTGAATGGCGATAACTTTCACTTGTCTCCAGTCAGGTGGAACAATATTTTGCTCAAGAAACTTGTTGAACAATTCCAACAAACGTCTTTTTGCGAGGTCGGGCAGATTCTTCACCAAGTTGAATTTAATTCTGTCCAATCCAGGAGCGTTATTGTTACAAGACATGAGTGCTATGGAAAATTCCATCATTGAAAAGGGGCTATCAATGGAATTATCATTTGAAGAAGACTCCCTAACAATGCTATGCGTAGGAACGGAATCTGGACAAACTTTCCTCGCAAAATCAAATATCCATCGATTCGAGTACTCCTCACTCTCATTTCCTACGTTACGATTCCTCATTCGTCTGGCCGTATTCCAAAGAGTGCTCATTGAGGTTTCTCTTGACAAACCTTCCACAAAATGTCTCCAATAGCTGCATTTCTTAACCCGAAGTATGTTCTTGTACTTGGTTTCTAAAACCAAGAATTTTTCAAAATTCTGAGGAGTTCCTCCTCCTCGTTTTAAAAACGTCTTGAAAGCATTTTGTTTCGCGTGTTTAGCATCTGAGCACTCTTTGTCCCACCAAGGATTTGGAGGTCTTCTGTTAGACGATGGACCAAGAAATCGTTTGGTTTGGGCTTGTTCTGCGGCCTCCAGAATCGAACAAACGAGGAAGTCATATTCTTCAAGTGGGGGAAGCTCTTCCATTGAAGTTAAGACACTTGAAATATTACTTTGGTATTTAATCCAGTCAATATTTTTTGTCAAATCATATGGAATATTAACTGAATTAGCAATGCCTTTGTTACTGCTAATTGAGATGATGATTGGTAAATGATCGCTACCATGTAAATCAGGAAATACTTTCCAGGTGCAATCTAGTCGAATTGAAGTCGAACAAAGAGATAAATCTAATGCACTTGGACGTGCAGGAGGTCTTGGGATCCGTGTCATGCTACCCATATTTAGTACCGTCATGCTAAAATTGTCGCAAATATTATATATTAGAGATGATCTGCTATCATTGTAAACGGAACCCCACATCATTCCGTGCGAATTGAAATCTCCTAAAATCAAACGTGGAGCAGGAAGGGCTTCGACAATTTCATTAAGCTGTCGTTGTCCAACTTGAGCTCTTGGAGGAATATATACCGAAGCAATGCAAATGTCCTTTCCTTTAATGTTTATTTGACAAGCAACAACTTCTATACTAGAAGTCGAAGGAATGTTTAATCTATAAAAGGAATAACATTTCTTAATTCCTAAAAGCACTCCACCATACGGGGAGTCTCTGTCGAGACGTATAATGTTAAAGTCATTAAAATTTAAGGCTATGTTTGATGTAAGCCATGTTTCGCACAAAGCAAATACATCACATTTTTGACTATGCAACAAAACTTTAAATGAATCAAGTTTTGGCATGATGCTTCGACAATTCCACTGCAGGACAGTGATTGAATCATTTGCGGCGGATGATAAATTATCCATCAAATGATACAAAACCTGAAAGTGCTGGCCATTGAGCTGATAACTGTTTCAAAAAAGTTCTAGCTATTGGAAGGAATGCTGTTATGATGGTCTTTAGAGGTTCAGAAATATTGAATGCAGCGAAAATCCATTCTACAATTTCCGAAAATTTCAGTAATCCTGTTGGTGAATGTGAAATGGAGCCCACTGGATTATTGTCTTTTCTTGAGCTAGTTCCTGGATTGGTTTGTGAATTTGACAAACCAGGAGGCACAGTTTTTGGTTTTAAATTTGGCTTTTTAGCTTTAACACGGGGATCTTTTTTTGAAGGTATAATTTTAGGTGTCTTTTTTGGTATTTTGTGGTTTGTTAATCTCCTCTTAACAGACCCTTGAGGAGTGACAAACGAGGTATCTTCACTATTTCCGTCAGAGTCAGATTCCTCTGGCTCCGCAAGATTTGAAAAACCGTTTTCGGTTTCCAAAGGGGAGACATGTATGACCGTTTTGAGCATTTCTGCATATGTGCGCTTAGACCGTGCTTTTAAAGAAAGCTTCATTTTGTCTTTACGCAGCTTAAATGCAGCGCACACTGAAAGATCATCATGAGGGCTTTCCCCACAATAAACACATTTTTCAACATCTTTATCGCAAAGATTATCCTTATGAGGCCCTTGACATTTGATACATTTGGACTTATTACTACAGTAAGTAGCTGTATGTCCGAATTTTTTACAGTTCGTGCAATTCATAACATGCGGTACGAAAAGCCGAACAGGAAGACGAATTTTATCGATATAGACATGGCTAGGCAATGCAGATCCGGCAAATGTTACGCGAAACGAATCTGAGGGACGATAAGACTTTTTTCCATCGACAATAGATGCTGAGTACAATTGTTTGCACTCGAGTATCTTAACTCCCTCAAGCATGGAGTTTTTAAAACGGCCAACTCCATTTTTAAGTAAATCATCTGCTGTCAGACTTGCTTCAGTCACAACACCGTCAATTTCTACCTCCTTCGATGGAATGTAAACTCGATATTCAATAGCAAATAATTTACAGGTTACAATATCGTTTGCCTGTTTCAAGTCGTTAACTACAACTCGAATTTTATCTCTATTAACCTTACAGATTTCTTTAACTTCAGAGAAATGTGATGTCAAATCCTTTGTAATTTGCATCAAGTTTAAAATCTTTTCTTTTTTTCGAAGATAGACTATCCATGGCCCAGTGGTACCCTGTGGATAATGTTTAGCCCTCGGAGTATTTAAACTTTTACTAGTATCCGGAATCGGATTCGGATGATCTTCCATGAGATCATCCATTACATTAAATTTTTTTTGTAAATTAATAATACCAAAATAAAAACTTATGTTTAGTAAAATTTCAGATATAAGAAATAAAAAATAAATTAAATTAAATCTACCTTGTAGCTGATGTCTCTGTTCCTTTATCGTGAAGAACGACGTGAAGCTCTTCCAACGATTTCCAATTGGCAGTCTTTTGCTGTTTCCAATTGGCAGTCTTCTGTCGTTTACTGCTATCTCAGTTGCTCTGCCGTCGTTGTGAACACCACTGCACTTGCTGTACCTGACCCCAGGTACAGTGCTTTTGCTCTTGGTGGCGATCAAATGCGATGCTTGCAGTGTAGCACCTCGCGATATATGCCGTCTCTTTTGATCCTACGCAGCGTACAAATTCTGGTACCTGGTAGATCAGCACTGGGTTGCTTTAGCACCTCTGTGCCTTTGCACCCCTTCGTCTTCGCACCTTTATGCGATGGCACCTCTGTGACTCGTCACTTCTATGCTCTCGCACCTCTGTGTCTCTACACCTCTGTGCGTATGAACGGGATGGCCTTCGTTGCTAGCTTTCCAGTCGGGAAACGCCCCGAATATTGCGTTTGCTATGGGCAGTTTAACTACCTGAAGCTTAGAATTGTCTCGGTAGCAGCCGTTAACTCACGAGCCAGTACAATCGAAACACAACCTCTTCGCTTGAATGGTTTTTACTGAATGGTTTAGAATTTTTGTTACTCATATCACACATTCAGTTTTGAAACTACTCATTGTATTATTTACCTTAAAACTGTGTTGAGCAAAAAAATTTTTACGTGAATACTTCAAGGATCACATACAAAGAGTCCAAATGAAATATAATTCTGTTATCACATAATCAGGAGATAGTAGGAGAATATAGGATCAAGAAAAACAAAATGCATTTAATTCCACTTTATTTAACGTCACTAATGTCACGAGACAGATAATTTTGTTGTGTTTGATTGTATGATACTTGATTTTTAGATATTTATTTCGTTATTGGAAACTGCGGAAGGTCTTCATTGCACGATTATCCATGGCACAGTTTCCAACAAGTAACTGTAGAGAGTTTGTTTGTTTTTGATAATTCTTCAGTAAAATCTTATGTTGTCCTCCAAATTAGTGCCTTATACAAAATTATAGAAGTTCTATTTCGGTTTTAGTTTCTATTATATTGTAGCTCTAACGCCCTGTCTATTGAATGTGACGGAATTATTTGGTGTTTATGGTTCTTCTAGTATTTGTACGAACTGATAGTGTTTATCATCAAAGTTGGTCTCAACTTTTTTGGTAGTTGACTTGGTTCGAAACAACTTGTCTCGATGTCAATACAAATACTATTAGTTTATTATGAATGATTAACATGAAATTAAAAGCAATCATCACATATTTTTTTTTTTTTATTCAATAATATAATTATTTTTAAGGCACATTGCTTTAGCTCTAAGGTGCCAAGGACTTTTTCTAATTTTATTAACGACTAATTTAAAACTAGGATAGTATGATTGGATAATGTTGTATTGGGGTCGCAGTGGTCGACTTTGGCAGATCCAACCTTCAGCTGGCGATCGGCACCGGCCGGTGGATGGAATATATCATGAGTCTTCCAAATGACGTTGGCCGCATCCCTCGGTCCGTGTGGGTCCGCGGGAATCATCACATATGTTTATAATTATTAAGGAAACGATCGTCGAATGGCTTTGTAATCGGTATATAAATAGTTTCACGATCATGAGAAACAATAATAGTTGACAAAAACTTGGGACTATTACTTCTCAGGCATAATAAACAACCCTACATTCGACCGAATGAAAAATACCAATTTGGCATTTCGAATGAGGTATAATTTGTTTGGAAAAGTCGAACTCGATCGAAACACAAAATGAATTTATTATAGAACTACGGAATAGGAGTGAAAGTTACATATTTACGACACACAAAAACGCTCTATTAATAACCCTTTACAGTTTGATGATTAATCAATAACATATTCTGGCAGGTATCAAAGTTGTCCTTAACGCTACAAATCACGATTGAAGTATAGCAAACACCGAAGAAATGTGCAGTGAAGACAATTCAAAAAGATTCGACATCTTTCTTATAAGCTTTATACAGGAATAAAATTTTATCCTGGGCGGTCATTCAGTTGTACCGCCATACGTCGCAGAGAACGAATCACCGTGAGTAGAAAATTCGACTCAACGCGAGTCATCAGCACCACCGAATAGCTTTCTACCTAAACGCTTCGAAACGAACTCACTGCGAGCGAACAGAGTGCATATATGATGCTTACTTGCTTTGCCAAGCGGTACAATTCTCTGAGTGGAAGGAGAGAATGAATGAAGCAGACACGGAATATATACAAACTGCTCGCCGCACGGGTAGAGCATCGCCGGTGAAGAGAATAGTTCACGAGTAATGTTTCATTGATAGGATCAGCAACCTTGGTCCAGTGTAATAACAACGCAATTTATTTTTGTTTATTTCGCCAGTTATTATTAGTCTAAAGCAACCAAAATTTTCTAGTAATATCTTGTTACGTTAGACTTCCAGTTTTAATAAAACTCCAGCGAAAAAAATGGTAACTTCTAAAAAAAGCATGAACTAAGCTTTGCTCCGGGTGTGCGTTTAATCCCATCTACTCTTATAGGCACATTCCTTCCTACATCTCACTGGCCAGTCGAGAGAAGTCGCCACTCGAACGAAAGTGAATTTTTTGGATGGTCTTTCGGATGGGTCCTTCAACTGAAAAGAGCTGTTACATTTGTGGGGTTTCTTTTCACTAGTTAAATGGAAATTTTAGCATTGAATTGAATCTTTATATTTCCGATATTGCGGTTTTGACAAGAATGTACATAAAATAATGTTCCCATATATAAGTATATGTATAGTCATATATTTCACTTCGTTTAAGAGTAATTCTGCGTTTCCGCATCAATCATAGTGGTGTCTGAAAGAAGAGCTTCGACATTTGCTTGTTCTAGAAATTTAGCGGTGCCTTTAACTTACTTAACATTGAAAAAGTTCTCAATCGAAGCCAGTAACTTTATAGATCAGCGCTTATTTTGAATGTTTGTTTTTGTTTTTCGGTTTGCAAGCAATTTCAAACGTATTACTTTATTTTGAAGATGATTTGTCATAACATTACATAAATGAAACATTTTCACTACTCACTAGAAATCACTTACTTCGACGCCTGAATTATTAGGTTAAATATATTTATCTGTTTGAATCTGGCATTAGAACTGATCCTATTTCTGTTCAGGGCTGCTATTTGCATTCTGGCTGTCACTAAACAATAAATTACGATTATCGGCTATACATTTTTAATCTACGTTATTAAAAGTCAGTCGTACTTTGATGCATTTGCAACACTGTTCGTCACGAAATTTCATTCCGGTCCTTGATTTCCGTTCTGATGTGATCCGAATGCTAGTCAATTTAGGTTTTCTAATCTACAACACTGTCTCAATTGGTCTGTTGATTTATTTTTTGCTTACGTAATTCTAGCATCAGGGGTCAACTGGGGGGGAAGCGATAGTTGCTATCTCAAAATGAAAAATAAATTTCAAGATATCACGATCATTCCGTCTCCATTTGTTTTTTATTCGAATGCAGCCTACTTCCGTTGTTTGTCCGTCGATTTGGAACATTGATCAAAGATTTGTTTGTGTGTGTGTGTTTGTCCTCTGCTTGGTTTTACCTCAGAAAACTGTAATGTTCTAATACTGTATGATTCATCATGAATTATTTCCCTATTTCACATTTGCTTGCATAGATTTTAGAAACTTGAAGAATCAAATTGGAATGAAAATTTGAAGTAAATCAACAACTAAGCCGTTTTTGAACAAATGTTTAGCATCTCTCTCTCTCTCTCTCTCTCTCTCTCTCTCTCTCTCTCTTTTGGCAGCAACAAAATTGTTAAGAAAACCTAACTGAAATGAGGAGATTCTTATGGAAAACAGATTTGCACATCCCCTTCTTTGTCATACGTTTTCTACGGGTCTACTTCGGATGATCCTAAACTGAATGGCAAACAGTCGGGTCCACTATTTGGGAGGAAGGCAGTGGAAGGATAATAACTCTCTGAGGATTACGGATACTGATTAGCGATTAATTCCTATCGTTCTACCTCATCTAGATTCGCGCGTTTCGCCATACACTATACACATCACTACAAAACTATTCACAATTAGGTACGACCTGAACCTAGTAGGCCTCTATCCTACAGTCGTGTCAACGTAAGGTACGGTACGGGTATTTTTTTTGTTTGTTTTGTTTTTGGAGGAAGAAATTGGGTTCGTCTAGACCATGCCGGTCATTTTGCTGCTGGTGTCCCTGACCTTACTGAGAGTACCATGTCATGCACGTCCGAAAATGGCGGACACATCCCCGGTGCTTTGGGAGTGCGGCATTCCTCCGTGATGATGGTAGTGACCACTGCCACCACCGCCTCCACCAGCCACGTGATGATTCGAGGAGTACTTGCTGCTACTGGAGTTTATTGTCTGACTGCTGCCGCTATGATGCATGCCCATGTTGTTGTTGTTGTTGATGTTGTTGTTGTTGTTGTTGTTGTTGTTATGGTTGCTAATGTTGGTACTACTGGAGTGATTGTTGTTGTTGTTGTTGGATGCATTCAACGTTGTCTTGCGGGCGTGGTACAATCGATGTAACGAGTATTGCTGTTGTGCTGATTCGAGATCTGTTGCTGGGAAGAAAACAATTTACAATTATAATATTTCCGTTTTTTTTTTGGCAGTGACTTAACATAGAGTAAGGAAAACACAAACGACATTCAACTGCGAAACACCACTTGATAAATGAGCTGTAATGGACGCAATTTATTCAATTGAAAGTGAGTGATTTGTGATTGAACTAGTTTTTGTAAAGATGTATTTTCACTTCGAATATTGAGTTTGACGGGTCAAGAATTTCTGTCGTTTTAGAAAGTTTCTCACTGTATGAAAATAAATAACTCTTAATTATTAACAAAAAAAAGCAATGTGATAATTGTCCTTTACAAACTCATGTAAGATTCTAAATGCACAAACGAACGCTACCCGAATCATTTACTGTGCGCCACAATGGTATTCTATAAATAAAACTTTTGAATAAAACCCACAAGATTTATTGTTAAATGTGAATATAATTACTACACTACGGTTCAGGTTTGCATCGTAAGGGTTTTATTTGTGTGTTTATTAACTTGTTCTCACACTCCAATTTTGAATCCAATACTAGATGAGATGGTCGCCGAAAAGTACTGCAATTGTCAAAAAGTCTATGATGCTTTATGATAATTTTATGTTAAAGTAGACATGCCAATTCCACCGCGATTCAATCATTTATTTTGTTTTGGCTGCCGAATCTTAAGTACGAAAAATCTACGAAGACACTCAATAAATATTTTGGAAAAAAACAATTCTACCCCTCATGTTGTCTCCGGATCAAAAATTCGAACGCGAGCGCACTTCGTAAGCATGTTTAGTCATACTGATACGGAATTGGGTGTTTTTTTGTATCGATTGGAGAATCGTCGATGAAATTTAATGGCTCTATTATTACACTTAAGAGAACAGGATGTCAATAAGTCGGAAAGCTCATTGCGTCGGTTTTAGGAAGTGGTAAACAAATCCTGTAGACCTTGTTTTTTTGCTTTTCCATGCGATCTCTCCGGAGATGGAGTTAAGCCTGTTTTTGCTCACTAAGCCAACGATGTGCGACAATTCTTATTTTCAGGGTTGTTACGAAAAATTTCAAAATCAAAACGCGCGGAATCCGCGCGAAGTCGAACACTACAACGCGCGGTATTCGAGCGAAGCGTTAGACAACTATTTTTATGCAGGTGATACTTTCCGCAATACTTGAATATTCACTTAAATATAATTTAAAAACCATGAAAACGATTTCAGTTTTATTCTCCATCTATTTCGATGTCCTTAGATAAGGAGCAAGACTCTTTGCAAGCGTATGTGTAATGTCAACAATATGTGTGTAAAACCAATTCCGGCGCTTATTTTCCTGATTTTTCTCAATAAATCTTCCATATGGTTAAAAAATAAACCAATCGGTTCATACTGCTTATAATTGCAGTTCAAGAAAAGCGAAAATCTTAGTCTAAAACTCTTCCGCTTTCCTTAAAACTGCTCGAGAAAAAATACCTCAGTTTCAGCTTACATTCACTAACACATTTGATTAGCAACAAACACATTCCTATGTGGATTTCCTCTTGCAGAAATTATTGCGATATAAGGATTTACGTACCTTCTATAAGTAAACCCGTAAAATTGGAACCTTTAATTTAACACGCGAAAGGCAATGGATATGGAATGTTGTCGTAAAACTATTTATTTTTCCGGAATACTGCTTTTGTAACAGAAAGTGTTTAGTTTTGTTTATTTTGTTTAGCGCAATCTAATACAAATGCATTGAAGCAGTGTTGCTAACTTTTATTATAGGGGAATAGAATCTACATTCATAAAATGTAAGCAATTTTCCATCGAACGTTGGTGAAAAATTGTTCAAAACTGATATTTCATACAAAATGTCAGGCTTAACATTCATTTGAGAATAAATTATTGTCAGAAAAAAAAATTGTTTGAAACTCTATCCTGCAAGTCACTTTGATAAACTCGTTGCACTACATATACGAATACATAGATCTATGACATACGTACCAAATAAAATGTGCGTAAAATACACAAATTACCAACACAAGTTAACTTGGTTTACTCTTGATCTTTAATTAATACTCTCTGATGTACGGAAAATGTTATAGTAAAAATAAAAATGCGTACAATTGTGATTTTGAAAGAAGTTAAACAGGTTTTACCGAAGATATTTTTTTTGCTTCGACATCTCTTTGCTCGGCAGACATTTTCTTCTTGATAAGAAAAATTTTAAGCTAGACCACATCAGGATGATCTGATTCGCTCTTTTTAATTTCAGTTTCAATTATAATAGAATTTACTCTGAATGTCTTTCATTTCCTCCTCATCTCTTATTATTTTATTTACATCAGGGAAAAGACCACTGGAATTAGTTTCTGTTAAAATTGTTCTCCGGCAGGCATAAAACTTCCTCATCTTTTGCATCAATAGATCAAAATAATCCAAATGATACATTTCCTTAAATCTAGTGCTTCTATAGTAACTAAATCTAATGAAACAGTAACATAAGAAACGATTTCTTGATAACATTACGTGATAAATGAAAGTCGAAAGAATTGAAACATCTGTTGCGGCACATGCTAGCAATGGGCTCGTTATATCCATAATTAGTTCTAACATAGGAAATCCGAAGAAAAAATAGGAAAACTACGACGTCGAATATCAAATTGTACAATTGCAAGCTCTATGTACTCTCTAAAATTTAACTTGGTTTCCAGAACACCCAAGTCCTTAACAGATGATGCGCGTTCGAGAACAGTTTGTGAAATATTATAGTCGAACTTGAATACAGACTTTTTGCTACTAAAAGAGATGACGGAGTATTTAGTGGCATTTAAACCATTTTGGAATATGAAATGTGAAAGTCATCGGCGAACGATAGTTTCATGCACTTGATCGAAAAATTTAGATCGTTGAGATACAATAAAATTATGAACGATCCAAGGTGACTTCCTTGAGGAACTCCAGAAGTAACAACACATGGTGAGGTTTTACAGGCTCCTATTTTCACTATCATTTCATTACCAGTTAGATATGATCGAAGTCAATTGAAAAACGATCCGTGTAATCCCAGTATACTTAACTTATGTTATGTGATGATTAATTTCGTCAAACGCAGCAGGGGAAGTTAAAAGCTCTGGCATGGATCCAAGCTAAGTCTCAGATATGTAGTCAGAGCAACTATGTGTTATAAAATCACGAACTATAATTTCAAATAGCTTCGATTCAGCGCACAACGCATCAATTCCACGGTAGTTGGATACTATACCCTTGTTCGCATTGGATTTCTTCCATATTTCAGGAAAAATTCCAGAACGCAAAGAATAATTGAAAATGTTGGATAGTGGAACCAACACTTTCTTATCACCACGGATGGAATCCCAGAACTTCTTCGTTTCTTTAATTGTCAGACTTCGCTTTGTAAGCATGTCGTGCAAATTTTGCTCTAAGAATGCGAATTTTATCATACACAAAATTTGTTACCATATTTTTGAATAACCGCATTCCATTTATTACGTTATTTGCATTATTGAATGTATTTTCACTGAGACGATATCTGCCATCAGACATCAATATCCTTGAGTGCGAAAATCTTCTTTCGATTTCCGCATTGGAATGGGAAAACGCAATCACATATATCGAAAAGTTTTTGTAATTCCTGGTAACAGCTCTGTTGAAATAGCAACTTGTATCACTCGAGATCGAAAAGCATAAAATCGAAATTTTGTCCACTGAAGAAAGCATTTGCTAGAACCGCCTTCTAGTAAATTTCAGTTTTATCAAGGTGAAAACTCATCAATTCGGCCAGCAAAGATTTTTTTTATTCGAACAAATGAAATGTGGAATGATATTTTTTGAAATTCGCGCGAAATCTGCGCCCGAGCATCGAAATCTTAGCAGAAACCGTGCTAAATCAACGAAAATCGCGAGATCCGCGAAAACCGCGTAATCCACGCGACCGTAACAACCCTGTATTTTACTTCGGGCACATGTCATGTTAGTTGTTGGGCAAACCAATCGGCTTCCATCAAAACCTCCAAAACGGAACTCACTTCATTTTCTCAGAAATGACTCAACCGATTTTCACACACTTTTTTTACAAGGTGAAATGCATTTACGTACAGAGTATGGGACTATCCAAAGGACTACCATTGTATATTTTTAACTACCCACTAAAACACCTTGGATCCCCAACTCTACCTCCTTGGAACTACCGTTAGGTATTACTTCGGGATGGAATGGTATCGTTGTTCAAAGCACATTTTATGACCTCATGCATCGCCATGGACGACTACATCGTTCTCTCCTACTGTTGGACTATTTAGCTCTCGAATATGAGACACTCGCTTTTCTGCAGGGAATCTAGACCAGAAGGATGTCGAGGTCGGTCCAGCGATTCCAGTTGGAGCATGACTTCCGGTTCACTGGCACCGCGATGACCCAGAGATGGTCTACGTCACGAACTACTCGGCTAGTTCCCGACGATGAATCTAGCCTACACCGACGGAAAAGTTCCCCGACGATGGAAATTTTCCCGGGACCGACGCTTCCGAAACCCGTGAACGATTCGAACGGCAGGCTTCCTGGGTAGGTCCAGTGATTTCGGTTGGAGGATGACTTCCGGTTCACTGGCACCCCGACGATCCATACCGGAGTTACGTCGCCATCTACTCATTTAATCCCTGTTGAAGGAACTAGACTACGCCGAACGGAGAGCTCCCTGACGAAAGAATGTCTACCGATACCGAATTTCGTGTTACGCCACAAGGGACACTCGAATGAGTGCCGAAGTTGGTCCTGTGATTACGGTTGGAGCATGGCTTCCGGCTCACTGTGTCTTCTACTCGGCTAGTTCCGGACGAAAGATCTAGCCTACACCGACGCAGAGTTCCCCAATGTTCTTCCGTAACCGTCACCTCCGATACCCGTGAACGGATCGATCGGCAGGATACCTGGGTAGCTTCAGTGATTCCGGTTGGAGGATGAATTCCGATTCACTGGCGTCCGGACGATTCATGCCGGGGCTACGTTGCCATCCCGGTGATGTTTTCGTCTTTTGTACCAGCACGTAGCGGTTTTGCATCGTCATTTTGTATGACATTTTTAAAATTTTGACACTTTTCGCCGTAAAATTTCGGAACTGGAAGTCGGATCTGGATGAAATTGCACAGTATCTTTGAAGACGAGCTTTAATTTGAATAAAAAAATTGAATGAAATCACTTTTCTCATGGTTTTAAAATTGAACGAAATCACTTTTCTCGTGGTTGGCAATTTTTACAAACTTAGGTTCAAATAAAACGGTTTTGTAATTCCATACATAATTCCTTAATTTCATCCGGGTCTGACTTCCGGTTACGGAATGCCATGATTATGAGTGTCCAAAGTTTCAAACCGTCCTATAAAGCGCACCGGTACGTACATGCGTTGGTACGGAATAAAAAACACAACAGCGCTTCTACGAACGAAGCACGCTGTGTGTGGTGTTTGATTTCGCGCACGCGATAATGAAAACAAAAACCAACACCGGGGCTCGATTTTGAATACACAAACGACTCCATCGGCACCGATCACACTTCAGTCCGAGTTTTTAAATGTTTTGAAAAAAAACATTTAGGTACAGGCACGAATGTCTGAGGTAAACACAGGATAATGAAAGATAAATATGTCTAACCTTTATATAGTTGACGACACAAAAAAGTACGAAACAGATTGTAAAAATATTCGAACCTGTAGGCCAGGCTATTTAATGACCCAAAAGATTTACTTCAACTTCTCCCGATACCGGTTCCGGACACAGTGACTCAAAAAGTCCATTATGAAATTTGGATCGATTCCTCGTGAAGTGTTAACGAGTGAGGCACCTTTGCACCACTAGGTGGGTTAAAAAGGTTTTTTATGCGAATTTGCAACTTATGCGATTTCCTTGTTGCATCTTAGTAATGCACGAAACAATGAGATGTAGTGTTATCTCGGAAAAATGATGTTAAATCGACTCTCTGGGACGTATAATTTTTTTCAATATTTTGTTTTGAGGTAACATAAGATCTCGGCGTAGCATGAATTTCTTAAACATTCGACATGAAAAAACATTGATTTCGAAAAACTTAAAAGTCTCGAAGTCGATAAGTTTCAAACAATTTCTTCTCGAGATAACACCAGATCTCGATGTTTCACGAATTTTGAAGGCATCTGTCAACAATTTATTTTTTCAGATATGCGGTTTTTAATGCGAATTTGCAGAATTAGGTGAATTTTCGAAGTAACTAAGGTGGATTTTTTTGGGGAATTTGCGAAACTATGCGTACGTATCCTCCGCTTAAAAACACTTGAGTGAACTAAATGTATGAAAAAGATGAGTCAATGTAGGCACTACAATATCCGCAAATGTTGCTTGCATTGTGAGTGTGCTCATCAATGCTTAAAGCGGTTCAAATTGAACTGTTAGACGAAGATGGCAGTTCAATTCGAACTGCTTCGAGCACTGATGAGCCGAAGGCGAAACGTGAAGAAAGCTGAAATAAAGTATGTGCTTTCCTGTACAAACCAAAAAACCCCTAAATGTTCTTCGATATGTTTCAAAATATCTCCAGGGTAGCGCAATGACAAAGCATTTCCCCGAATTGGAAATAGTTTGAGGGAGGATACTTTTTACATTTTCGCATTTATCTGACGTGTGTTACGCTGGATTTGATAAAAAAATACACAACCTTTTTTTTTCGAATACATAAAACTATAGCAACTCAAACGAATTTCCATCTGTAGCATTTCCTTCAAGCAACAATTTCGATTTCGATGAGATTTATGAATGACACGGTGGCATTCGTAACGCTTACAGAATGAAGGTGATGATTCTGACAGACGAAAAAAAAACGAACAAAAACTTACGAGCAGCAAACCAAATAAAAAAATCATTTTCACCAGTGCAAACAGAGAGTATCGCTACTCTTAGAAAAAAGTGCTAGGTTGGTTGTGCACCGGAAGCTGCTTTCGGGTTGGATCATTTGCTACCCTCCTTCTTGTGGACATCGAAAACAGAGATGAGATCTTTCACGGTGGTGCAGCTAACGAGAAGCTTCGTGAGTTGTTTTTGTCCCGAGCTTTTGCTGGACTCTCTTGATTGCTTCTTTTTTCCTGCTGGTTTTCAGTAACGACAAGGGAAATATTTCACACGCGCACGAGAACGAGTGAAAGTAAGAGTGAGTGAGAAAGAGAATGGAAAAATACTCCGCTGGATTGGTCAGAGCTTTCGTCGAATAAAGATGGGAATGACGCCGAGAGGCGCGAGCTTTAATCTTGAAAGCAATGTTGCGAACAATACGCACCCACAAACCGCAATCGACGTAGGAGTTTAAATGATTGGATAACCGTTAGGAAAAGGACTCACCTTTAACCCGTTCCTTTACGTAGCGCTGGCGGGTGGATGGAGTTTTAATCTCCGGAAGAATCGTATTTGGTGTCATTGGCTGAGATCGTTGCAATTTCTGCATAAAGCTGAGCTGATTATGATCACTGTTTTCTTTCGATTTCGAAGAGACGTACGTAGATGAGGCGCTGGGCTGAAGCCATTCGTGGCGAGCTGCCTCCTCCGGTGTCATGCGTTTCTTTGGATCCCACCTGAAATTGGTAAAAAGCAACGAAGAGGTTAGTTAGTGTGTGTGTGTATGTAGGTGCTTTCACGAAACCGGAACCCAACGGAACTCGTCTATATTGACTATTAACGACGCAAAATGAGCTTTCTATTTTTAGTTTTCCGAAGACTACAAATTTGAATCGATGACGTCGTTTGCTTGATTTGTTTACATAAACATTGCCACATTGAAGATTCTTAAATACAAAACCAAAACTGTACACAAGGTGCATGAATATTTTAACCCATAAAAATACTCCCAAAAATACGACTTGAGAACCAAACGGGTTCGGGAACGAACAGCCTGGGCTGGATTCGCTTGAATATGTAATGTGAAACCGCAAAAATCGTAACTCGCACTTTGTTCATCGCACTATTTTTTGTGATGTTAATTTTACGACCAATTTCTGTTTTGCCAGCTCCGGCCGAGGCCAGTAAAGCGGACGTAAACTTTGATAGGGCAAGCCATTCGACCGCAAAATTTGTCTGCGTGACTGTGGTAATGAGGGGGATAAAAGGATTTTCTTGTCTGCGATCTCAAACGCTACAGGCCAACCGGCCGGCCCGGAATAGTGCAATGAATTGGAATAGTGAGATAGAAGTTGAGATTTGTGAAATTATTGATCGAATGTTGTTTAGTGCATGAATAGAGAATAAACTGCTACCAGAAGATTCATGGCTTATCGCAAATGTACTCTTCTGCATTGCATTAAATGGATTGGTTTGAATAACAATGTGAAAGCTGATGATTCTGGGGTTTGATTCTAGCCAAGTATTCATTTAACAAAAAAATCATTGGTTTGAATTTAAATTGTCCATTGACATAGCAGTCCAATCCTGGTGTACACCAAGAAAAGCTAAAGTTCAAGGCTCATCCGGAGACAAAGGACAAAAAAAAAAAGAACTAAATTGGAACGAACCGCAAATTCATTAACTCAACACAGAAAAGGAACCTTCACGAAGCTAACTAAATAACTTTAGGGAGTAATGTCAACTGCCACAGCAAAGCAGATAGGATAGAACAAGAGCACAAACTGAATCCACCAGTTTGTATGTATGCTCCTATACAGGGAAAGTTTTGCCTGGTTCGTTTGCATTGAACGAAAAAAACTTTTGCAGCCTCCCATAGTTGTTGAAATACCACTGTCTAGGGTGCAATGGATGAGGCCGCATTAGCACCAAACAATGGTTGCTTCGTAAACTACTAGTTGGCTGTGGAATTCAATGAATATGAATAAACAGTAAAAATTGAATCAACGAAAGCTATACTGAATGCGGAGAATAATCAGTGGAAAGGCGATTTTAGATGAAATTTGGGAATAAATTAAAATCGTTTCACATGTTTTTATGGTCCCTAAGAAAATAAGATTCAAATTGCTGAAAACTTAGTATTGTTTTTTTTAGAGTTTTCTAAAACCGAGTCACCGTTTAAAAATAAATAGCAAAATTCTACGACTTTTGCTTTCTATTCATCAACATCAATTGAAACTTCTCACTTTTAATAATAATTTGAAAAACAATATAAAAACAACGATTCGGGTACATTACAGCACATACTTTTCCATTTTCTTCTCGTTTCACCTTCGGCTCAGTGCATTGTCAGTTCAAATTGAACTACCACTGCCACCTAGCAGTTCTATTTGAACCGCTAAGCAGACAGAATGTTTACTCTACTAAAGCACTATATTCTTTCTGATGACTCAGAACTGTTAGGTGTACGAGTGGCAATTCAAGTTGTACTGCTAATGGCACTGATGAGCCGAAGGCGAAACGTGAAGAGAATGAAAAAATATTTGCTTGTTGTACAATACGGTTACTTTGCAACCGAAAACCCCTTAATATCAACTATCTGTGGTGGCCTGCAAATCATCATTCATCTACGTCTAAGCCATAAGAAAATATATAGCTCATCTGTGCTTTGAAGCGTCAATCAAGTAGAATAAACTCTGCGCCTGCTTAGCCGTTCAAGTTGAACTACTTGGTGACAATGGCTATTCAATTTGAACTGATAATGCACTGATATGACGCAGACGAAACTTGCAGAAAATGACAATTCAAGAGGATCCCGTTAGTAAAGAAGAACCGGTTGGTCGAGATAAAAGCGATTCAGTAAAAAATTATCAAATTCACAGGTCACATAAATCCTCGTATGGCACAATTCATAAAAATGTTATTGGTCAAATGACTCGATTTTTCAAGAACGACTTGAATCAGTGACATACACACCTAGTCTTCACCACAGGCACGTAAAGTTATAAGTTTCAGTACTTTGAATTGTATCAAAATACAGGAATCTTATGTTAGGTATTCGGTGAAAATATGTCATTTTATAATGCTTGAATATATCGGTCATAGAAGATGTAAGTGTACTCGTGTGAAGGTATTACTTTTCGATGCGAAATTTGCTCTTACGTTCCAATGGACTTCGCTGCAGGTTCTCAGAGTGCATCATAATTATATGACAGAGTTACGATCCAATAACCTCTAAAAGCTATTTCGGAGGGAGGTTCGAACAGACGAAATCTGGGTTGAAAGCTATATCAGAGTAATATTCATATCCGACGATTTATCACAATCGGAGCCAAAATAGATATTGCTAAATGAAATATGTTGGAAACTTACATATCTCGGTTTAAATGTTTCATATAGTGGAACAAAGGTCAAAATGTACATTTTAAGGAACAATGGCCCTCTATCTTAGCTACAGAAGAACAATCGTGTTTCCAATATTTCTTTGCTGAAAATACGTTGTTTTTCATAAACCCGTCAAATTTTATTTATGCATCTCCAAAACGGGTATTCTTCTTTTTGCCTTTCTTATATAAAAAGGTTATACAATCACTTGAAAAACTGACTAGTAAAAGTTGGCCCGGAGGGCCAAGTGACATATACCATTCGACTCAGTTCATCGAGCTGAGCAATATCTCTCATTGTGTTGTGTGTGTCAAATAATCTCACTAGGTTTTCTCGGAGATGTCTAGAAGCTATAGTTAGCTGAATTTGATAACTAAAGGTTAGGATTCGATTGGTAGGAAACATGAAATTGGAAGCAAAAAGAATGAATTACATACATATCGATAGCTTGCCATTCGCAAAAGATCGAAAGTCTCTTGGTAATGTTTAAATCCATTGGATTGTAGCACTGCATTGGGACGGGGCTGGACGATTAACGAATGACCAATTATACGACATGGATCATCGAAACTCGAACCTAGCCGAGTCCAGAGTTAATGTAAACAAAACACATGGAAACGTATTTTTTCTGAAAACTGCTATCAGACAGTGGGGTTTGAAAGTGAGTCATTTCACCGAAAGGGTCTTTTCGGTGAAATGATCGTTTCGTCAAAAGAATTTTTCAACCGTAAATACCGAAACGAGCATAAATGTCATTGATTTTTTAATATGATATGATATAACGGCTATTTTACTGTCCGACGTTTCGATTGATGATTTTGTCTTTAATGATTTTCAGACGAGAAATTTTTGATAAAAATCGAAACTAGTGATCGACAGGTTAATTCCATCATTAGCAGGATGTTTTCAAGTTTCCTAATGATTGACTTAATTTCACTAAAATTCGTCTAAATAATGTCATTTGGTAATAACACTTGAGTTGAAATATGATCATATTTCAGTGAGACTTCATTTTCAATAGGACTCACAACGTTCAAATTAAAATTGTGGACACTCTCGAACTGCTGAGCAAGTTTTTGAGCTTTTTCGCCATTCGTAAGAAGTATTTGATTTCCTTCCTTGAGAGCAGAAATTGGTTTCTGAGATTTCTTAAGAACCTTAGAAAGTTTCCAGAACGGTTTAGAATATGGTTTAATTTGTTCAACTTCTTTAGCGAAATTTTCATTTCGCAAAAGAGTAAATCCATGTTTAATTTCTTTTTGTAAATCCTTAACTATGTTTTTCATAGTAGGATCACGAAAACGTTGATATTGTCGTCGACGAACATTCTTCAACCGAATGAGCAGTTGAAGATTGTCATCGATGATAGGAGAATTTAATTTAGTTTGAGCTTTGGAAACTGAAAGATTTCTAGCTTCGATAATGATTCAAATTATCAATTGCAAATCGTGTAAGTTTTTGCAAATCGTCTTTA
The DNA here is from genome assembly GCF_030247185.1 of Malaya genurostris. Taxonomy (NCBI): domain Eukaryota; kingdom Metazoa; phylum Arthropoda; class Insecta; order Diptera; family Culicidae; genus Malaya; species Malaya genurostris. The sequence continues at coordinate 217,260,742 of NC_080571.1, read as the reverse complement.
AAGAAATTTAATTGTTCGCCGGTGCATTGGAATGGCAAATATGCTCCAGCGATGAAACAAATTCCATGAATGGTTTCAACTTCGATTCCCAAGCTTTGAATAACTTTAGTATTGAAAGAAGGTAATATTCGATGTTTAATTTGCCGTTGGACAAAAATGGCAACTCCACCACCCATTCCAGTAAACCTGTCAAATCGATGAACCACATACTGTGGATTGCTTTTCAATTTGACGCTTGGTTTAAGAAATGTTCCTATCACAATGGCAATCAGAGTTTTGAGAAATTTGAGAAAATTATAAAATTTATCTTCACTAGATTTTAAAGATCGAGCATTCCAATTTAAAATATTCAAATAATTATTTAACATCACTGTTAAATTTAAAATTCATTATAATATTATTTGCAAATTGCCATCCGTTTTGAAATGCTTCAAAAAGTGATGAAGTCGAATTCATTCGGATGATAATTTGAAAAAGTTGATCTTGTAGGTAGATCGTTTTATTTTCCGTTATATCGCCTAAATCGACTTCGTTTAAAGAAGCGAATGGCATTGATGGAATATTTGTAGGTAGACTGCCATTAGAAGAAGATGATTTGGCTGATCTACCTATTAATAAATTGTTTTCGTTAGAAGATGAACTGCAAGGCGTTCATGTGTTTTGATTATTTACATTAGAAAAATTAGGTGGTAGTTTTCGATCTGTTACCAAAGCGTAACTGTCATTAGAAGAAGATGATGACGAGGTCGATCTACCTGTCAATAAATTGTTTTCGTTAGAAGACGAATTGGAAGGCGTACCTGTTTTATTTTTTAAATTCAAAGAAATAATTGCGTTAGGCGTGGCATTTGTAACGGTTTTTTTGATTTTCAGGTATGTTCTGTAAATTTAAGGTCGTTGATTTGACTTGTTGTCTAAGCGAACGAGCGTTTAAATTTTTTTCCCTGACAGGACATTTCAAATAATTGGATTTATGATTTCCATCGCAATTTGAACATGAAAATTGATCAGTGGTTTCATTCATTTTACAAACGTCGAATGCGATTTACTACAATTCAAACACCGTATATCCATATGACAATTTTTGGTTCCATGGCCGAAGCCTTGGCAACGACGACATTGCGTTAAATTTGCAATACGATTATGCCGTTTATAATGTTCCCAATGAATTTTAATGTGGGAAATGAAACGTACTTTTTCTAAAGTTTTCAAATTGTTTACATCACTTCGATTGAAGTGTATTAGGTGAAGTTCATGGGAAATTCCAGAGCGTGGTTTAGAAGTACCATTCGCTCTTTTTTTTTTTCATAAGTATTACTTGGGAAGGGGCAAAACCAAGAAATTCTTTTAGTTCATTTTTAATTTCATCGGTATCTTGATCATTTGATAAGCCTTTCAAGACCGTCTTTAAAAGTCTGCCATATTTAATATCACATGAATAAAATTTATGAAGTTTCTCGGACAAATATCGGGTAAGACGTTCGTAATCTTCCAAGACTCGAAATTCTCCTCGTCGTCCGATTTGACATAAGACTGTTACTTCCGGGAGAAAAGTAGAAAGCTCAGTACGGAATGCTTTGAAGTCGGAAATCATCACCGTCACTGGTGGCATAGATTGTTGTTTCTTCCCAGAACGACAAGCGTCCATTTAGGGAATTTTTGAAGAATTTTCTTCTATGTCGCTACAATCCGATTCAGGAAGAATCTCGTAAATATTGTTAGATGGAATAGGAAAAACGGAAGGGAAGTCCGTCCGTTGTCGTTTTTTTTTACATTCCGATTCTATAAGATCGTCTAGGTTATTAGAAAAATTTATAATAACGGATTGAGATTTCTTCCGTATTGAATTATTTTTAGCCTTAGGTTTATTGCCATTCCGGTTGGATGCAGGCATTTTTGAAAAATATAAATTAACTAGCCTAAATTAGTCTTCGATTAGGCTCCTAGTTTGGAAAAGTCTTGATAAAGACTGATTTTGTGGTAGTCTTAATAAAGACTGATTAGTTCGAAAAATAATTCTTTGAATGGCTAGCCTTAAAAAAGGCTGATTAATTTCTTGGTCTTGAAAAAGTCTGATTATATTTGAATATCACTCTTTGTATAGCTTTGAGAAAGGCTGACTAATTGTTAGTCTTCAAAAAGACTGTTAGTGATTCAGGTAGCCTTGAAAGAGATTGAAGCCTTGAATCAATAAAACTCTAGGTAGCCAGAAAAAATTTCCAGGAGCCAAGAGCTATTCGCATGCGGTGCGAACGACTGTTCAACACCGACTGGCGGATAACACCATAATTTCTCATATTTCTTTATATTAAATCAATTCCAGTAGGATATGCCCCGGCGAATATAATTGAAACCGAGGTAAAATAAAAATATAAATAACCTGTTTTAATCATCCTATTGGTGTTATGATACCTTTCTCGTATAACTCAAGTTTTCATAAATATTACTAAGGAAATCTTATAAAAACTTTTTTTTTGAATCTTGAATAAGAACGAAACAGTTGGTATGGGCACGCACCGGAGGTAGGATCCGAACAAAAGTCAATAGCATCCTATGAGACCGTAAAAGCTTTCTTTTCAGTCTAATCTTGTGAAAATATACTTAACCGTCTCTAAGAAAATAAAGAGAGTTCCATGTTTTGAGTTTCTAAATACTATTTCTGACACTTGGAACTTTGAATTGGAATAACTGAAATCGGTTTGTTTGGCCAGCAATTAGCGTAATCTTTAAATTAAAACAATTTTTAACCGATACACTGAAGAAGGATGTAAATAACATTCCGAAATACGTATCTGTATTATAACGTTTGATACACTTTCGGAAAAATAGTGACTGTGAAAATAGTGACATTGTGAGAGTGTAATGACGTGGCATAGTGGAATTCAACGATACAACAACAGTACTATTAGCAAATTTAGAAGATTGTCGCTGCATTATCGCTCTGTATTTCCGGAACCGAAGGCCGAATATGGATTAAATTCTTCATCAACTTAAAGGAACATAATACTTTTCATTTAAATATAAGTTTGTTAAAATCGGTCCGGTAGTTTCTAAGAAATTGAAGTAATTTGCGAGTTGGACTTTTTCAGGTACTTCCGGAACCGGGGACGTAAAAATCAACGTATTTGGTCATCAACTAACTAGATATGTCCAACTAAAGTTGAGGGTACTCGGCACATTTTTTTCAAGTTATGTATAAAACACGCTTCTGAAATTGAAAATTTTATACTTATCAGTCTGTAACTCCGGAACCGAAAATCGTGTCAGCTTTATGAGAATATAAGACATTTCATTCTAACCAAAGCTTGTGAAAATTCGTTCAGCGGTTTCTAAAAAAATCGAGTGCAATTAATTTTAGTTTTAGAATGTAGTTCCATAATACAGGTTTAAAAAATAAAACTAAGATTCGGAAACTGAATCATAATTCTAGAACTGAATTGATATGAATATAATATATGATATGAATTCTAGGTCCGAATTTTGGAATCAAATTTTAGATCTGAACCAGAATTTTGAAACTGCTGGAATTGAATTCGGAACTTGGGTTCTGGAACTTAGATTTTGGAATTGGATTTAAAGCTTTAAGTTCGGTTCGGAACTCATGTTCAGTATTTAGTTCTAGAATTAAATTCGGATTCTAAAAATGAGAGAGAATTCTAAAACTAATACCGTTTTCATTTATTGACCAGAGCAGCACGAGAGCTGACCCAGAGTCGCCAAAACAACTTTTGATGAGTTTGTTTTAGCAACCTGGGGTCGCTCTAGATCAGACTCCAATCGCGTAGTTTCGCTCTTAAAATTTTCTCGGGTCGCATCATGCATCCATGCGAGATTGTTTATTTTTTCTTTTTTGTATGAGTTGTTGTTTAGAGCGCGTACCACTTGTTCGTTTTACTCGGAGTCAGAGTCGCCCGCGTGTAGGTACAAAAACGGTATAAATTTATGAGTTGAATTCTTGATCTGGATTTTGCAACTAAGCTCGGAGCCAGTCCCATGTTCCGAATTAATTTCTAGTCATACTCCAATATAGATGCTCCGTTACAATTCTAGAAGTGAAGCAGTAAAATTTGTAAAATTCACACAATCAATCAACTAATATGAACGATTATTGATATTCGGAGGTGTGAAAGAAACATGCCAGTTTTGTTTGAATTCGTGTGCTCAAGTTATGTCTCACATTACCTAGCCACCATTTTTTCGCCTCCGTGTCATCCGTGTCGAATATAAGAAAAAAGATCGTTTTACAGTACTTTTTCTGAACTATATAATTAACTTTTGCTTTTCGTGCATTTTGTATCTGCTACAAAATATGCTACAAAATATCAAATCAAACCAAAGGTGTAATATACATTCTCGAAAGACTACACACGCGTTCACTTTGAGAATAAAAGTGAGCAATGTTTACTCACTTTTGCTTATTAAATTCAAATGTCAAAAAGTGAGTAATGCTGATTTAGAGAACTGAGTAACTTCTACTCTGTTTATAAATTGACAACAAATACTACTCGCCGTGTTTTGAGAATGTTGTGCGAGTAAAATTTGGCAAACTTGATCGTAGAAGCATTTATATGTTTTCGACAATTATTTGAAGTGGACAATAAGTATCGATTGGATTTCTTGCCGGACTGGGCCCCGATTTTTCACCGTTGTGGTGAGGGCTTAATCCGTCCGTTCCGTCACAGGTAAGTTAGAAGTTGTTCGACGAAAATTGTGAAAACCTTTGCTTATTAGAGTTAATTTTTCCTTTTTCTAGCACTGAGTGAACGTTTATTACGAATTTGACTAAAGCCATCCTTAGGCAAAAGTGAGTAAATCTAACTTTACCCACTAAACAGTTGTTCAATTTTCAGGTACTCACTTTAGAGCTATTGTCAACCAAAAACTAGATAACCTAAATTTGACACGTGTCCAATAGGAACTGTGATGGCGGTTGAGAAAGTGGCACCAAAAGGAACTACTCAGTTCAGTATACGTACGCTGAGGTAGACACACCTGAATGACAAAACCTGCTTCCGAAACGACCATCATATCGATTGTTGGGCCACTCGGAAAGTATTAATTTATCCACAAGTTGCTACAACAATTACCGCTTGTTGCCACAATTTAATAACGTGACACGCAAACCGAACCCACTTCATTCATGAAATGTATCGAATTGGAAACGATTTGTGCATAAATCCTTGAACTTTGCTGCTGCAGACTGCTTCTGGGTTCGTGTTAATTTATACGATAAATTAAAACCCTGCTCGAGTATTACAATAACGAGGTCACCAGAGCGCAGGATATACGAATTACTGGACTAGTTCTTTTGTTTACCCCATTGCAGAAGTATTCCACTGTTATGTAGCTATGAGTAAATAAAGTTCGTGTAAAAATGCGCTACCCTTCAGCTCAAGTTGACACACAGTTTCGGAACCGATAGGGTGCCCGTAATCTAGTGCGGGAACTGGTAATTGTGAGCCAGATAAGTTTTCCGGAGTCACGTGAAACGTCCTGGGGTTTTGTTTCTGCTATAGTTTATGTGTTTGACTTACTCTAGGCATTTGCTGACGAAATCGATGAATACGGTATCGTTGCAGCGGAGCGCTTGGGAAATGGTTTTCGATGCCGGCTTCCGCTTGCGTCCCTTGGAATTCGTTATACACCGTGGGATGCCTCTGGAATCTATGGACGAAATGCAAAGAGTGACAGAAAAGGGTTATTTGTTAAAATGTTTTTTTTTGTTGTTACAAAAAAAGTGGGTACGGAACTAACCAAAAAATAATCTCCTCCTGGTGGCAGTATTGATGAGATCATCGGGAGGAATGCCCAGAACTTCCATAATACACGCTAATTGCTCCACTTCGTTCTCCCCGGGGAACAGCGGATATCCGGTGTACAGTTCTGCCAGTATACAACCTGGTGGGAGAGGGGTGGAGAAATTGTACACATAATGAAAACTGCGACTGCTAGGGGTGGCAAATGTAATTAACAGATCATCGTTGGATTGTCATGTGGGATTTTATGTTTATTCAACTGATTATTTTAAAATATTCAACAAAAAACAACATTGCATATTCATAGACACCATCTTTGTTGGAAGAAATTATCTTTTCAATCCTGGAAATGTGTTGAAAATGTTTCAAAAATTTTAGGTAAACTCCATCTATGAGTAAATCATTTTCACCTTTATTTTAGTTATGTCATAAGCACAAGTTTGAACAAATTACGACAAAGCTCACGGTAGACGTGTTTGATCTTTGTTGTATAAAGAACAAATTCTTTGTGTGGTAACTACCTGCTACTTGAATAATGCGCATGCACGATTGTACATTAATAATGACATATTGTGACGAAAGGCTAATAATTTATCATCGATTATTATGGCTATCTGTATGCCAAGCTACCCAGTTGGGTAATCGAAATAATTGATTATCAGCCATTGAGGAGTAACAAAAATAGTTTGACTTCGGTTGTGTTTCGGTTGATGTTGCGATAGGCTGGCAGTTGCAATAAATTTGTTGAAAAACAAATTACAAGAACCAGAACCGAAAATTGTCCCGTATTTTTAATGAAAGAATAACACAAAACAAATGAAGAGAGACGCACCATTTTCGTCACTCGTTTCCCTAAAACAAGACGGAACCAAAATATCGTCTGCAGAGAAATTCAGTCGAATTTCAATCTTCATCCTTTCTTCAACAAAATGAAAATCTGTGAAGCTTGGCTATATTAGTGTCTAAGATACGATATATCAAAGTTATTACACCCCAGAACCTTTTTGAAAACGAAAAATTACTATAGATACGATGGGTAAAAAGTACGGGTGTGTAATGTCAGAGACATAACTGGATGTCGTGAATACCAATAAAACTGACACTCTTTCTTTATACTTTCGAATATCAATTTGTTGATCGATTGTGTGAATTGTGCAAGCTTTCCTCTTTTTCACTACTAAAATTTTAAACGATACTCCTAAACTAAAGTACAGATTAGTTACATCAAACATTCTGACACTTGTTGAAAAATGGGCCGTATACAGTATAGTGAAGAAAATTTCGCATAATGTTTCGGGTATACAATGTATGTTCTAAATAGAAATATACAGAATTTTGATGTCAATTATTTCGTTTCGGATTTAAATATTTCAATGAAAAAAGTTATCAAAATGCCGTAAGAGATAAATTTCTGACATTCAGAAGGGCCAAATTGTGTAATTCTCTAAGATATTAAACACTGTTGCGAATTTTGCACTGCGAAAATTGCACAAAGCTAATCAAATTATAATGAAAACTGGCTCTGTGACCTGAGCGTTTGAGGCTTTACACCACGCAAAAGGTTTACTTTCATTGTCGACTGATCCTCCTGACGACCGAAGTCCAAATGAGAGGACGACCTGGCTGATGTTGGTGGGAGAACCTCACCTCGACATCGAATTTCGTCTGTAGCAATAAGAGAAATGAACAGTTTTTATTCAAAGATTCCTAATCATATTACCGATAGAGCTTGTAGAAAAAAATATGTTGTTGGGTTAAGTACATCAAAAGGTATTCGTGGTAAAGTTCTGCCCATTCTTGTAAAGGGTAAATTTTGAAAAGTTACCCCATAGTAAACTAAGTCGTATTCAGGACAAAAGAACCGATTTGAAGAATTCTGGAGTTAGGAACTGGACCTGAGCTCAAGAACTATATTTAGAACTTAGAACAGACTCAGAATTCATCTGGATTTTAGTAGACTACAATTTCGAAACTGAAATCAGTTCCGGAATCTTTTTCCAGAATCCACTTCAGCACGCAGGCTCTGAAATTCGACTACCAAAATGGGTTGCATAGAGTACAGCAAAATGTCGCATAATTCTTTGGGAGTATTATCATAATTCTAAAATGGATCCAACAGAAGAATTTTGGAATAAGGAACTGGACCTGAGTTCAATTTAGAACTAAGAGCAGACTCAGACTTCAGTTGCAATTCTAGAATTACAATTTCGAAACTGAAATCAGTTCCGGAATATAGTTCCACAATCCAGTTTCAGAATGCGAATGACAGTTGCTACCTGAGCGTTTGAGGTTTTAATCAAGCAGAAGGTGCACTCTTCGTCGCTGTTGGTTGATGATATCGCTCCCTCGATGACCGGAAGCAAATTATAAATCATTCTCACGACGTCTGCTTCCATCCGACACACAAGAAGAAATGATCGATTTTCGACCACGGTTCCCCTTTTATATGCATTCAAATGAAGATATGTACCTGACTACCTCGAAATCGTCGTCCTTGCGCGAAAAATTCAAGCAAAAGTAAAGAGTTTTCCGTGTTGTTTTCAAAGTTTTGAAAAACATAATTTTTGAGTTGTTTGTGGGTATCTCACACTGTTCAAAATAATATCCTAAATTCCTGATCATATTTTTGATGAAATGGCGAAAGAATTATGTTGCTGTCCTTAATACAAGTCGAGATATTCACGATTAAGTTCTGCCCATTCTTACATATGGCTAATTTTGAAAAGGCACCCCATAGTAAAGTAAGTCGTATTCACGACAAAATCATTGTAAATCGTTTTAAGACGATTCTCGAAGCTTCGGTTAAATATTGATACTGCACAGTATACAGTTTTCACCGAAAACCGAAAATGACGGAAAGGGAAAACGGAAGAAAGAACACAATTTTAAAACCACTGTTTTGCTTTTGACTGGATATGAAATGGAGCTGGATATTAAACGGAGCTGAGAATTATTTTTGTAATTTTCCGCTGTTTTGATTAAATAAAAGTGACTTTTATTAGCTATAGTTGCAGTGCACATCAGCAAGTGGACTATTTGTGAAATTGTTTTGTGGGTCGTTACCTCGCACGAGAACCGAAATTCGGCGAGAATCGAGAAAAACGCAGGATCGTGATCAACACTTTTAATCACAAACACAAACAAACTCAACGATCTTCTTTCTGGGCACTTAAAATTGAAAAAAAATTCTATTAGTTCATATGGAAGAAAAACAAACTGTTGACTAAATATTCAGAAAAAAAGTACAGGTGTGTAATGTCAGAGACATAACTGGATGTCGTGAATACGAATAAAACTGACACTTTTACTTTATACTTCCGAATATAAATTAGTTGATCGATAGTGTGAATTGTGCAAGTTTTGCCCTTTTACACTACTAGAATTTGAAACGATACACCTAAATTACAGTACAGATTAGTTACATTAAACTTTGTATTTCGCTTGGAGATTCCTCGATCGCACCATAATCAACACGATGACAACGATAGCCGAATTCGAAATGAATGGCTTCTGAGTCGGTGCTATGCATTTTATATACCAAATCTGCAGAAAGTTTACTATAAACTACAACTGGTTGAAAAATGGGCCGTATACAGTATAGTGAAGTAAAATTTCGCAAAATTCTGTGGGTATAAAATTATGGTTCTAAGTGGCACCTTAGAGAATTTTGATACTATCAAAATGCTGTATGGGATTAATTTCTGGCATCCCAGAAGAACCAAATTGTATAATTTTCTGAGATATTAAACACTGATTAGATATGAACGATTTTAAACACTGTTGCGAATTTAGAACTGTGAAAATTGCAAAAAACTTATCAAATTATCTTAGATTTGCATTATACTGATAATTTTAATTTTCGATTTACAAAGAAGCAATCTTTATAGTTTTTTAGGTAACATTTAGAGCCATTAGAAGGGTTGATTTTGCCTAATGTTCCACATTGTTGTCCATTTTCTGTTGTATTTTGTTCCAATGCAAACGACCACCAACAGGATGATGTAATCGATCTTCTTCGAAGGGAAACTGGCTCTGCAACCTGAGCGTTTGAGGTTTGGTACCACGCAATAGGTCTGCTCTTATTATTGACGACTGCTCCACCTGACGACCGAAGTCCAAATGAAAGCACGACCTAAGCGTTTGAGGCTTTAAACCACGCAAAAGGTCTGCTTTCATTGCCAACTGCTCCACCTGACGACTGAAGTCCAAATGAGAGTTGCGACCTGAGCGTTTGATGTTTTTAACCACGCAGAAGGTGCTCTCTCCGAAGCTGCTGGTTGATTGAATCATTCCCACGACGTCCGCTTCCATCCAACGCACAAGAAGAAATGATTGATTTTCGACCACGGTTCCCCTTTGATACGCAGTCGGTTGAAGATATGTGTCTAACTACCTCAAAATCGTCGTCCTTGCGCGAAAAACCCAAGCGAAAGTAAAGAGTTTTCCGGGTTGTTTTAAATTTTGAGTTAACTTAATTTTTGAGTTGTTAGTGGTTATCTCACACTGTTCAAAATTTTATCCTAAATTCCTGATCATATTTTTGATGAAATAGTGAAAGAATTATGTTGCTGCCATTAATACAAGTCGAGATATTCACGATTAAGTTCTGCCCATTCTTCCATATGGCAAATTTTGAAAAGGCACCCCATAGTAAAGTAAATCGTATTCACGACAAAATTTTGCAGTGATTTTGACTATTGTTGTGTAGTTTTACGTCTACTATCTACTATTCGGTACAAGACTGGCTCCCTTCGCTCGGTAGCACTTCAACACGTTTCGAACGTAGTGGCAGGATGCTAGAACAAGCCAAATCATACTTGATCCGTTGTTCTTTCTTATGAATGGCAAAAGATGCGCCTTGAGGTACTCTTCCGTGAACCGTTGATTATTTCGGAAGTGATTAAGGGAGCGCTATTTATTCGCTGGGGTTGGCGGTTCAATACATGGGGCACTGGTCTTACAAGCCAGTTGTCGTATGTTCGAGTCCCGACCTGGAGACATTTTTAGTGTCAGTAGGATCGTAGTACTAGCCATGCATTGATTCTGTAAACTGTGAATCGGCTGCGAAGTCTGTTGAACCAGAAAAGCCAAATTCCACTAAAAGAATGTAATGCCAAGCTTGTAAGTTTGGGGGGGATTAAAATTCCTTACTCTTCAGTATACAGCCGCAAAGCCAGCCGCGAGAATTTTTTCTGTCATTATTTTAAACGATAATATTTCAATCATTTGTTGATTCACATAATTTCACAACCAATCGAATCGAAAATATTTTGGCAACGCCGTTTCAGTATTTCAATAGTATACTATTGAAAAATGGGTTCACCAATCACAGCATGCTATAATCATGGCACCATTTTGATTTCTCTCGCACGGCCGACGGTTTCGATCGTTACTCCACACCTCGCATTTCTTTCAGTAGCAGTTCTGCTTCGATTGATGTAGGGAGGATTCACATCATGCATGAACAAATATCACTTCGTTCTGCCCAGTAGGTTCATACGCACAACCTATAAATATGAGTCCTGTCACAATTTCCACTTTAGTTTGAGGTTGCCTGCGAACGAAATTGGTAACTTGTCCAGTGAGTGGACGACAAAACTGAGCAAACTGCACACCGTCTTCACTTGAGTTTATTGAATACCAATTAGCTGTTAAATTAGATTCTCCACTAACTAGCAGGCTAATTTTGAACTATCGGTGATAGATTTTACGGGCATAATTTGAAGTGCTTGTATCTGGATGATTTGTTGATTCGATAGCATTAAAAATGGATTGGTTTGTCGATGTGGTCGTGTGTTTTAAAATATCTTAAGGTTTGCGTTTTTTTCCTTTAGGCTCCGCCTTCGATCCATCGGTGAATCAGCAGTTGAAACAAAGCCACTCTTGACTTAAACCGCTTAGCAGAAGCAAACTTATTTGACTTTGACTTTTAGACAATTGCACCGGAGCCCGACATCTCGTCCGTGTTTCAAATCTGCTTTGTAATCCTCAGTAAAGTTACAAAATTGCCCTTCCGATGAACTGTGTCATTTGCCTCAAATAGTTTTGCAACTTCTAAAATTTAATTCCTCATTCAGAATCCATGGCCAGATTCGAGTTGCAGAGTTCTGGAACTGAAACCAAATTCCTTGTTTCTAAGCCTGGGTTTTGGAACCGAAATCAGGAATTGAGAACAGAATCTTGATTCTATACCAAAAACTAAATTTCGGAAATGAGTCCGGGACTAGAATCTGAATATTGAAACTAAATCCTGCTACATGAGGTCAGAATTCAGTTCCGAGATTGGTTATCCGGAATTCAGTTTCAATTCTGGAACTTAAAACCAAAGTACAGGACTAGAATTTAGATCCAAAATTCAGTTGTATTGAAACGAAACTCGCACTGCGAACGACTCGCAGCAGAACTGATTCCTGTGCGGATTGATTCAATACTGAAGCAATTTCGGTGAAGGGAATTCCTCGCGGAATAGCAACATGCTAAATTTTGATATTGATTTTTTTCATTTCGGAACCGCTTAGCAGAAGCAAACTTATTTGACTTTGACTTTTAGACAATTGCATTGGAACCCGAAATCTCGTCCGTGTTTCTAATCTACTTTGTAATCCTACGTGAAGTTACAAAATTGCCCTTCCGATGAACTGTGTCATTTGCCTCAAATAGTTTGGGAACTTCTGTCTTAGAACGTAATAGTTTCAAACAATACACCATAATTTTTATCGTGCATATATCTAACGTATCAACATAATTTTCGATACATACCTTCGGAAATATAATCATTAATTTATGATAACATTTTCAGTTGTATGTTTGATATCACAAATAATTAAAAATTAAAGTTTTCTGAAATGTTCGGTATCAACGCCTATCAATGAAAAAACCTTATGACGCATTTTTCGTACCCAAGCCGACGGTTTTGGTGTAGTTGATGTTTCAAACGTTTCAAACAATGGTAATAACATCGTCATTCATCTGTTGATCCTTCTCATTTGACAAAACATACCGAAAAGTAAACAATGACAGCGAAAATTCTACAAAACAGCCCACTTAAGAGCAGTAAGTAAGTTTAATGTTTACGGAAGAACTATTAAACTTACTTATCTGTTGAAATATGCAAATCGAAAGTGTAAACAAACATTTGAGTTCACCGCCAGAAATAAATTCCGTGTAATATTATAATAGTTTCATTCGTTGAAATCGGCAAATCCGAAATGATAAAATCAATGTCAAAATTTAATATGTTGCTATTTCGCGAAATTGCTTCTGTATTGAATCAATACGCACAGGAATCAGTTCTGCTGCGGGTCGTTCGCAGTACGAGTTGCGCTTCAAACAAGAGTGATTGCGTCATCCAGCTGCTGGCCGTTTACATTAGAGATAAATGCCTCGAAAAGTGAACAACGGCCGTGAAAATTTTGCAAATCAGCCCTTGTACGGGCTATAAATGTTCACTATTAGAATTACTTATCTGTAAAAATATGCAAATTGGAAGCTAAAATGATAAGTTTAGTGAAATCTTACAGTATGATAGACTTTAATTAGAAAATATTCGCATAATTTTCTCGTTTCTTTTTAAATTGGAATTTTGTGTATTGATTTGATTGCGTTTGTTGACTTTCTGTAACTAAGTTTCGGACCCAAGACCAGATTTTCAGAATCCAAATCTAAAATTTAATTCCTCATTCAGAATCCTAGACCAGATTCGAGTTGCAGAGTTCTGGAACTGAAACCAAATTCCAGAACTTGACTCTAAGCCTGGGTTTTGGAACCGAAATCTGGAATTGAGAACGGAATCTTGATTCTATACCAAGAACTAAATTTCGGAAATGAGTTCGGGACTAGAATCTGAATATTGAAACTGAATCCTAGTACATGAGGTCAGAATTCAGATTTGCTATCCGAAATTCAGTTTCAGTTCTGGAACTTATGACTAAAGTACAGGACCAGAATTTAGATCCAAAATTCAGTTGTATTGAAACGAAACTCGCACTGCGATCGACTCGCAGCAGAACTGATTCCTGTGCGGATTGATTCAATACTGAAGCAATTTCGGTGAAGGGATATCCTCGCGGAATAGCAACATGCTAAATTTTGATATTGATTTTTTCATTTCGGATTTGCCGATTTCACCGAATGAAACTATTATAATATTACACGGAATTCATTTCTGACGGTGCATTGAAATATTTATTTTCACTTCCGATTTGCATATTCCAACAGATAAGTAATTTTAATAGTTCTTCTGTAAACATTTATCGTCTTTAAAAGGGCTAATTTGCAGAATTTTCGCGGTCATTGTTTACTTTTCGGTGTGTTTTGTTCCAATGCGAAGGATCAACATATGAAATACCCGATGTAATTACCCTTGTTTGAAACGAAACTCCCATCAACTACATTAAAACCGTCGGCTCGGGTACGAGAAACGTGTCATAAGTTTTTTTTTCATTGATGCGCGTTGATACCGAACATTTCAGATAATTTTGAATTATTTGTGATTATGATATACAACTGAAAATGTTATCATGAAGTGATTTTCAGTGTTCGATTCTAAAACACATGCCATGAACCCACGAATCCAGGTTCTGAATTTAAAATTTGTTCTCAAAACTCAGTTCTATTCCGCATTCTGGATTCTAGAACTTAATTGCAGAGCTATTCAGCTATCTGGATCCGAATTTGAAAACTGAATCCTGGACCATAATTATCAGGCTAAAATTCAGCTGCTTACCAGAATCCATATCCATAGTTCTGTGCTAGAATTTAGATTCAGAATTCAGTGTCGAACCAGAATCGTATACTGGGATTCATTTCCAGAACACAGGTTCAGTGATCGGTTCAATGATCAGGTTTAAAGTTTAGCTCCAGAATCTAGTATAAAAATTCGGTTTCAGAATACAGTTCTAGCATTCGTCTCCGAAATTCGGTTCCTGAATTCCAGAATCGGAATTCGGGTTCTTTAACATCAAAGAAACAGCCATTTTATTCGTTTTCCGGTTATGTTTCTTTATGACATTCAAAATTTATTCATTTCAAAATTTTCAAGATTTTCAGTGCGCTATTTTTCGTGAACGCAACCTACGTCCTTGGAGATGAAATGAAATTTTTTGATCTACCTTTTGTAAAGAAGTAATATCTCGTTGAGCAAATATTTCATGAAATTTTTGTAAATATTTTGTTGTTTGTTTTCGTTCCCCGATTTGGGGTAGTAGTGGGTAGTATAAAATTAAGAGTCCACAGAGAAGCCGGTCAAAATCCGCGTTGAAATATAGTACCAATATTTTGTTCTGTTATGAGAAGCAGAATTACGAAAACATGAAACCGTTGAAGTTATTGATGTTCGCTGATCGATTCTCACTTCACTAATATCCGTTCCAGTATGGCCATGAACTCTCCAAACGAGCGCTCCCTTGGTAAACGAATCAATATTCGACGTACTTTCAAGGATCATAGAACAATGGCTGAAAGCTTTCGCATGTTGCTGCGTACCCAGTCATAGTAGCGTCCTTGTGCAGGGTCGATTCCCTGCCAGTTCTGTTCGCAGTTGGTTTTCTCATTTTTCGGTTTGATGAAAATAAAATGAAAATGGTGCCAATATTGATCTGTGCTGTTTCATTCATCCTATCAATGAATTATTCAGCAAATTAGGATGATGCTTTCGTTTCGGAATTTTTTCACATCAATTTTGCCAGGATAATAAAGCTTTCTTGTGCAATGGAAGTAAAATTTTGTGCTACCTTCAATAACGAGATAAACATAGAAACATTTTCCCTACTAATCTATTGGAGCTCTCAGAAATACGACATGCCGATGATTATGTGGTGTTTTATTGCATTCGTAGAATCGAGATCGAACTATCCTCTTCCGCGCTATCCGGGCCATTCACCGAGCACCCATCCTGCTGGTCAATTTCATTCGCATGTAGAGAAAAGAACACGACTGAACTGTTATTGTGTTTGCGATCTGAACACAAATAGTGGCTCGGGGATGAGACGGTGCTAATGCTAGTGAATAGCTTCAACTATGTTGTTGCATGTTCGATTCAATTATCACCCAATGGGTGGGCAGGAAATGGTAGCGTAGTTTTAGTGACTAAATTGACAATCCTGTAGTTAAATACGAATACAATGAACCGTAAATTGTGGTTTCTTACGAGATAAGTTCTCAGATGAACCGGAAGAGTTATTAACATTATTTTGGATCGTCTTTCGAAACATTGGCAATATCATTAATTGTACCTTTCAGTTTAGTAAGCAAAATAATTACCTAAGCTCCACATGTCAATTGGCGTTCCGTACGACAGTCCCAGTATAACTTCCGGCGACCGGTAGAAGCGGGACTGAATGTAGGTGTAGACTTTCCGGTGTGAGTAGCACGAGCTTCCGAAATCGATGACCTTGATCAAACTGCTGCCTCGTTGTTTGAGCAGAACGTTTTCCTATTTGGGGTTCCAAGGGAAAATAAATGGCAAATAAAAATTACAGATTTTTTCTTTGGAAATTTATGACACCACTTCACTTACGGGCTTTAGATCACAGTGAATGATGTTCTCCTGGTACAGCAACCGAAGACATTTGACTATCGAATTGCAAAACCGCCGGATGAGACTCAGGCTGAATCCTTGGTAGTTGTTCTTCTTGATGAGCTCGTACAGGTTCAGACTGGAAAGGACAGTAAAAAAACAACAAAAACACGGAATAAGTTTACATTCTATTTTAGCGATTTCGTGCGAGGAGTCCATTTCGCAGTGACTTTTTTTTTCACTAGATCGCGGGTGAATGATTGGACCCAAGTAATCACGATTAAACTTCGTTTTGAGGCTGTGCTGCACCGTGGGCCGTTCGTGTGCGGTTGTGGGCGATCGATCTAGTGACAGTACGGTACAAACTATGGGCTTTCAGCAGGAGTTTTTGTCTACGTTAATCACCTTAAACTTTGGTTCGACATTGTCCCCAAGAACGACCGGTTGCCATGAACGTGAAAGCATGGAAGCATGTCATGCCGCATGGCAATATATTTTGAAATTTTATCTAATTTTTATGACTACGTGATGCAACACAAACACGGAACATGGAGCAGCGTATATCTAGCTCGATTCAGAATGATAATGCCAATTACTTATAAAGCTAACGACTGTACATTATTTTCCACTGTGAACTACTGGAATGGCTCTACAATTTTCAATGATTGCAGATTATTATTCTGCTGTCATCAAAATGCTTATGCTCGTGACGCAGTACTGTTAATTGTTGATTGAGTTATTTTACTGGTTTTCGGCAATATAGGATTTGATGAGTTGTTATGAATTCACCCCTTGCTGTATCCATTTTTACTAAATAACTTTATGATTAAAGGTGCTTTTCCCAGATCAATTTTGTAATACGTTAGAAGAATTTTGTAATATTTCTGATTGTTTGTCGGCTTATTTATAATTTTAAAATTTTCACCACATTATTAGAAAAACTCTTCTTGATCTTCATTGTAATGTGTTAATGCCTTTCTCTTGCAATTCAAACAGTCTCTTTATAACATTTTTTTTAATTCATTTTTTGTAGATTTCATTAGGTATTTTCTGACAAGAATTTGGGCTGATAATTCCTGAAACAAATTCATTTAGATTGATTCGGTTAGTTCACCAAAGTGCGCTTTTATCGCTTATTTGACCAATTTCCCGAACGTTACTTATGCGATGTTATCTCCGGAATCGGAAGTATCAGCGATTTTATCTTCGAACTTAATCAATAATCCAAAAGTAGCTTTTAAACCAGATTGGACTGTAGAAATTGGTTTTGTCGTCCTCGAGAAAATTGAGCGGAGGGAGAAGCGCCAATTGAAAAAGCTATCGCAAAACATCTAAAATATTATTTATTTTCTTAAGTTGCTTTGTAAACATTTGCTCACATGAATTAACAATTACGTCACTTACATAAGTGACGATTACTTGCCATTAAAATGTCACTCATATCACAATGCAATATTGTTATTGAAGGGATCTCTGTTTATAATTTGACAATCGTTAAAATGATATAAATGGTGATTTTTTGCTGGTATCTTCTTGCCAACACTGTTTTTGACAGTTCACGCGTAAATCGTGGCTTGTGCCATTATCAAACTTGGACTATACTTTAATCGTGAATCGTCGTTTAGTCTATAATTCAATCATGAATGGGCCCTGATAAAGTTGGAGGAAAATCCACTTTTTGTCGAAAAATTGTTTTCAGCGACGAAGCTCATTTTTGGTTGAATGGATACGTCAACAAGTTAAATAGCCGCATCTGGAATGAAGACCAGCCAGAAGCATTGCAAGAGTTACCAATGCATCCAAAAAAGTCACTGTTTGGAGTGGATTATGGGCCGGTGGCATTATTTGTGTAATACGCGTTGGAGAGAGTGCGCCAAATTAGCCCTTGCGCAAGGCCCATCTAAAGCGGAGCCGCGGCTATCACATGGGATCATTTTCAAACATTAAATTATATTGATCTTTTTATCAATTCCAATAAAGATTTCATCAATTTTCTCTAATGTTCTGTTTTTTTTTTGAAAATCAAATTCTATACCTCTTAAAAGTCACCTTTTTTTAGGACGCAAAAGTGGTTAAAAAGTATCTGGAAACGCTGAAATGGAAAGTCTTGCCCCACCCGCCGTATTCCCCAGATGTCATTTTCGATCCTTCGAAGAGTTGGAAAAATGGATTGCTTCATGGATAGCGTCAAAAGAGGACTCCTTTTTACGAGCCGGGATCCGAAAATTTCCGGAAAGATAGGAGAAAGTTGTCTCTAGCAACGGTATTGTCCGTTTGAATAATACAACTGTAAGCACTTTTTCGCAATAAAGCTATTAATTTTGGATAAAACGGCGGAAGCAAAGTTGTACACCTGATACATATATGACATCTAAAACTCTCCACTTTATTTCGTAGTACAACATGAGTCAATTCTGCTTACATTCAGTAACATGACATCGAATCAAGTGGGAAGTGCACAAACGAATTTTGCTCGAACGGCAGAAAATACGGCCAAGAAACTGAAACTGAGCTGAGCTGAAGTAGATCGCCCGTAGTTGCACTTCGTGATCGACCGAATGAGTGGAAATGTACAATGAACCAAGAAAATGAAGCTTGGGGAAGCAAATCATTTTCACTGTACATACCCATGCACTCACTTTTTATTGAATGATCAATAACGACACTGCCTACGACCAAAGGCTGTGCTACTAAGGGAAAGAAAGGAATGTTAGTCCGATACTCGTTGTTTCTAGAGACCGCGGGTACCACTGTATCTCCACGAGCATCACGGGATAGGAGATTTGTTAATAGGGAGGGAAAGAGATCCGGATATGTTTTGGTAAACAATATGATCTCAACAAAATCTTATTTTTGATACTCAGGATTAATATAATAAGTAAGAAAAATATATCCAAGGAACGATCTCACCAGTATCCTTTTTCTCCCACTCGCTTTGCTGTCAACAACGCAATATGAAACACGACCACTGAAAGAATAAAATAAAAACACTCGCGAATGGATCCTTTGCAGAACAAACCCTAGACCTTTAGTCTGAATGACATGTTCGACTTGTAAACTTTCACACATTCCATAGAAATCCGACAACACCGACAATGACATGCAGACGGTGCTTCGATCGGTTAACATCGTTGAATTTTGGGGCGGTAAATTCTCATTTTCCGCCGCTTGGACATCTTTAGATTCGCGATGATTATTCAATGAATAGCACTTTCACTACTAAACACACACTTGCCACATCTGCACTATCACTAAAAATAACTATTTCAACCAAATTTTTAACTATACGTCACGGTCTGGCCAAGAAACTTAAACTACCAAAAACATACCGCGCGTGCTTTAGAGATAATATTTGTACCCGAAACCCGACCCGAACTCGATTGGTATTGATCGGGTTCGGGCACAGAAAAAGTTTGTCGGTTTCGGGTCGAGTACGCGTACCGTTTTTTTTTTCATTTTCAACGGGTTCGGGTTCGGGTTAAAAAAAATTGGTCGGGTCTCGATTTTTTTTCGCGGTTTGAAACTTTTTTCAGGTACGGGTAAAAAATTTTATTTTTTAATATAGGATACGGGTCGGATTCGGGTTTGGAAGAAAAATTAATCTCGGGTTCGGATGGAATACTAGTAAAAGTTTTTTATTCACGATCGGGTACGGATCGGGTTTGGGTTTGAAAAAATGCTCTCTAGTGTGATTGCGAATCGTTTGACCAGCGCTTGACTGTGGATTAACAGGTTGAAAGCGGTAAAAATAGAAAAATATGCTCCCGACAAATGAACAAGAAAGTGGTAGCCATTATTGAGAAAAATCCCGACCTTTCAGTACGAAATACGGCTCGCAAAGTTGGAGAGTTAAGATTATACGTTAAAAAAATGAAACAGTGGCAAGGGCTGAGGGCGTACGATGTGAAAAAGGTGCCCAGCCTTGATGACAAGCGAAATTTCGCTACTAAAAATATTTGTGCTCAGGAGCTTTGCATCATTTTTTTACAAAATTTTTCTTGTACGATGCAGTAAACGAACTCGGAGACATTAAACAGCATCTGGCATTGTTTTTTTTTCCCGAAATATGAAAGAACGTCGTTGTCGAGCATTTCCAGACAAAGAAGGTATCCAAATTCCCAAAGAAGTATTTGATTTGTAGTAGACCATATGTAGTTGCGGTCGAAAATTTCAAAGTATCGTATCGCACTTACAATAAAGATGTGTACAAGTAGGAATGTCTGCAAAAGCGGTTTTTACCATTTATCAGAAGCCACGACTCTCCTGCTCTGTTTTGACCTGAGTTCACTTCTTGTCACTAAGCGAAACTCGCCCTGGAACAGTATAAGGCAATACTGTGAATAGTGTTAGGATGGAAGTCAAACAACACAGAAAGAAAAGATGAAACTTACACGACCTGTAAACCGATAGTACTATGAAATAGACATCAGTTGAAACGAAAATCTGATTTAAAACCATGATTGATGTAAAATTACATTAAGATTCATTTAATTTTTCATTGAACAAGACTGTATATTTAAAAACCGCTAAGTTTTGTAATGTAACTTTCCATTCAATTGCCTGCTCCAAATATGTGCATGAAAATAAATGTAAATTCACAAAATATTTTTATCTGTGAACTAACTACGGCAATAGAGGCTTCACAAGAATTTCTTTCCTCTAAGTTTGATGATATTTTAACTGATTTTAACGAAATAAAAGTTGAAAACGAAAAATTGAAGAAAGAGATTTGTACGTTGAAACAGTCAAATGCTAACCTTGCTGGAATTGTGCACAAGTTAGAAGGAAATGTTGATAAGGCAAATAGACTGGCTGTCGGGGACAATGTCATATTGTTCGGTATACCGGTGCATCCCAATGAAAATGTTTCTGCAATAGCAAGGAAAATATTGGAACTAATTGGTATGACGTTGGAATCTGACACCGTTGTGTCCGCAGCTAGAATATTTGAGTCGAACAAATCTTCTAACTCGCTAATTCCAATTAGAATTGTTTTTAAAAATCAAACCACTAAAGATGAAGCACTGAATAAAAAGAAACTGTTGAAAAAATGCAGTCAACGATGATCCAAAATTCATTACTACTAAATGGAAAACCCACAAATATTTCAATTCGCGACGAACTGACACCGCTCTCTCTTGAACTTCTGAAAGAATTGAGGGAAGCTCAGGAAGCTCTCAATATTAAATACATATGGTCAGGTAGAGGGGGAGTGGTGTTAGTGAAAAAAGGCGACAATTCAAAACCCGACATGATCCATAATAGAGATTACTTAAGCCGATTGTTTACACGTCTGATGAACAACTCAGTCTCTATTACTTCGCCATCTCCTAAGAGGAAAAGAAATGGTAATTCGCTCGAATAAAACCGTTGAGATATTATCATAGCCTCGGGATATTTTTGTTTCTCTCTCTTTGAAATGGAAAGCTCAGTTAATATTTTTCATGATAGTTTAGAAGATTTTAATGCACGTTATAATGATAACAATAAAAAATGTTTGAGAATACTTCAATGGAATATACGAGGGATGAACGAACTGGAAAAATTTGATAACATAAAATACTTTTTGACCCAATGCGATTCAACTATTGATATAATCGTCATTGGCGAAACTTGGCTCAAAGAAGGCAATACTACAATTTACAAGATTTCTGGTTATTTTGCCATTTTCTCATGCAGAGCTAGTTCACACGGAGGATTGGCAATGTTCGTCAGTGAAAAAATAGAACAAAATTTATTGAATAATGAGGTTGTCGATGGCCTACATACAATCCATGTTGAAAACAACAAAAACGGATGCAGCTCAGATATCATTGGTATTTATAGGCCTCCCGCTTTCGATTCGAGTCGATTTCTTGAGCTGTTGGAAACATGGCTTTCAAATGCAAAAAATAACAAAGCATGTTACATTATGGGAGATACTAATATACCTATGAACATGCCAAACAACAATCTTGTCTCACGTTACCAGCAGTTTACTAGAATCTTATGGCTTTTTGTGTACAAATACTATCCCGACTCGACCAGCCAGTGGGAACATCCTTGATCATTTTATTTGTAAGGTTGATGATGTTATGCGTTTGCGAAACGACACCATTTTCACGAACTGCCGTCCAATCAATGTGGGGGTACCACAAGGCAGTAACATTGGAACCTTACTATTTTTACTTTTTATCAACGATATTGAAAATTTGAAATTGAAAGGTATACCAAGGCTTTTTGCTGACGATACTGCACTTTTTTATCCGTGTAATGACGTACATACAGTTATCTCGTTGATTCAATACGACATTCAAATATAATTAAATTACTTTAATGCGAACTTACTTTCTTTGAATCTATCAAAAACAATATACATGGTGTTTCATTCCCCACGAAAAAAACTACAAAATCATGCAAATCTATGTCTGGGCTCGACAGTGATCGAAAAAGCCAACGATTTTAAGTATTTAGGCATACATTTAGATTCAACACTCTCTTGGGATATCCATATAAAGCATGCGCCTCGACTAACTTTGGCCAAAGCCGAATAATGTTTCATGGCCCAACAGTCTATAATTCTCTACCGAATACTTTGAAACAAATAACAAACATAAACATATTCAAAACTAACCTGAAACAACATTTGAAATCGAACATAGCCGATTATATCGTTTAAGTGTATCAACCGTATAATGCATATTAGATTATATTATACTATGTTACCTGTAGTGATGTCAAACTGTGTTACTAGCGCATGCATTTACTAAACTCATGATTATCAACTTTATCTATTCATTCATGTACTCAAACAAGTCACTCGTTCATTCATTCTTTTACTCATTCACTTTCACTCATCCATAATTCATTCATTAACTTATTCATACATTCATTCATCAAACCATTCTTTCATTCACTCATTCATTGACTCGTTTATATATTCATCTATTTATCCACCCACTCATTAATTAACACCAGTCACGTACCTGGAGGGGGGGCCCGAGGGGCCCTGGCCCCTCCCGAAATCAAAAACATATAATTATTTAGAATGTCTCAGACATGTGTTACAGAAAGAACAAGACAGTTAACGTAATGAAATGTAATACAATATCAGATCCAGTGGAAAAATTTAAAGTGTATGTTAAAAACAGCCGTAAAAGGCACACCCAGAATTAGGTACATAAGCAATCTTCAGTAATGGGCCCCTCCCGAAATGAAATCCTGGATACGGGCCTGATTAACACTTAAAGTTTCATTTATTCACATATTATTCCACATACATAACGAAAAGATGAGGAGGTTTTTGTGCCCTTTTGAGATTGTACTGGTATAACAGTCAGCTCAAGGGGGCTTTTTCCTGCTCCAATAAATGCATATAATTTTTGTTGTAAATTATTATTAGTTTTTAAAATATTTAAAAGAGCCCCTTAAAAGGAATCGTACATTCCACTGGGTGCTCTTGTTTTGTAGCAATAGTTTATTGCCTTCTTCGCTTGTAAGAACCGTTAATTGTAATACCCTCAGATTGTTAACATCGCGTTGTAGTCTCTTGTTTTTTTGTAAAGTTTTAATTTATTCCAAGCTGAGGATTGTATGTGTCCGTTACCAGGGGGCTCCGAACGTTGAGCTCTTTGATGCGGGGGAGTGTGGAGGGCCAAAAAAATAAAAAGAAAAGCAGAAGAAACTTTTCGAAGCTAAAAAGAAAGTGCACAGAAGATGGAGAATCGAAGAAAAGCTATTCGAATTTCGATTAACGAATTTTACCCATCGGAACTATAAGTTGTTTTTGAACAGTTGTGAGAAAATGCAGCACTCACTAAAGAATGTTTTCATATTCAAGAATAGTTTCATATTCAAGTGCTCATGCAGAATTATGAACACACCTTTTTATGACATCTCTATCAGCTATTTCCTGTACTTCATTTTCGATTTTCCTTAACGATGGAATGAATCTTTGAGACGATATCCGAAAAAGCAGCAAAAATTTATAAATGATTTTTAAGATCTATTTTTCGCTAGAGGAATTTTCAATAAGTGGCGCTCTCTGTAATTCAGAGAGAGGACTTATTGACCAAAACACAATTAATGCTTTTCTCGCACACCTCAAAATTTCAGTATATATTACTGAAGATATTTTAGAATGAATGGTACTAGAGTTATAGTTTTTCGTTGTGAAAAAAATGACGGATGGATTATGTCAGAGACCAAACTGGATGACGTAAATACAGGGTGATTTTTTAAGAGCTTGAGAACTTTTTTAAACAATAAAACGCATAAAATTTGCAAAATCTCATCGGTTCTTTATTTTAAACGTTAGATTGGTACATGACATTTACTTTTTGAAGATAATTTCATTTAAATGTTGACCGCGGCTGCGTCTTAGGTGGTCCATTCGGAAAGTCCAATTTTGGGCAACTTTTTCGAGCATTTCGGCCGGAATAGCCCGAATTTCTTCGGAAATGTTGTCTTCCAAAGCTGGAATAGTTACTGGCTTATTTCTGTAGACTTTAGACTTGACGTAGCCCCACAAAAAATAGTCTAAAGGCGTCAAATCGCATGATCTTGGTGGCCAACTTACCGGTCCATTTCTTGAGATGAATTGTTCTCCGAAGTTTTCCCTCAAAATGGCCATAGAATCGCGAGCTGTGTGGCATGTAGCGCCATCTTGTTGAAACCACATGTCAACCAAGTTCAGTTCTTCCATTTTTGGCAACAAAAAGTTTGTTAGCATCGAACGATAGCGATCGCCATTCACTGTAACGTTGCGTCCAACAGCATCTTTGAAAAAATACGGTCCAATGATTCCACCAGCGTACAAACCACACCAAACAGTGCATTTTTCGGGATGCATGGGCAGTTCTTGAACGGCTTCTGGTTGCTCTTCACTCCAAATGCGGCAATTTTGCTTATTTACGTAGCCATTCAACCAGAAATGAGCCTCATCGCTGAACAAAATTTGTCGATAAAAAAGCGGATTTTCTGCCAACTTTTCTAGGGCCCATTCACTGATTTGCAAGCGTTGCTCGTTAGTAAGTCTATTCATGATGAAATGTCAGAGCATACTGAGCAAATAATAATGCATGAAAATCATAACCTCAAAAAATCTGAGCAAATACTAATGCATGAAAATCCTAACCTCAAAAAAATCACCTTTTACAAATAAAACTGCCACTTCCGAATAACAACCACCCGTTCATAAACCTGCGTACACAAAAACACTGAAGTCTATTTTTATGCAGATGTTACGTAGAAATATATTGTTATTGAAAAAAGGCGGGAGGGTAATGTCAGAAACATAAATGAATGACGTGAATACGGATAAAACTGGCATGCTTTTCCACACTAGTTGATTGATTGTATGAGTTTTGCAAACTTTCAACGCGTCACTTGCATAATTTAACGGTACAATTATAAGGTAGAACATACGAAAGCAATTAAATACGGGCCTGTGTATGGACAAGAATGTAATGTTCAAATTCATTCATAAATTTAAAACAGTTCACAACAAATCATTTCTAACCATCTAGGGTTTATAAATTGAAGTTAGAAATTTATATAACATTAATTTCAAGAACTTACTTGTCAAACCTGTCTCGAAAATACAAATTTTATTGCGAATTGAAAGAGAATCCAGAAACGAAGTTTAATAATTATAGAAAATAAATTATTGATATCTACTCGCCAGGCGTGGACGAAAAGTATCTTTAATTCCTTCAAAAATTCATGGTAAAGAAATGGTAAAATATTATTCACTTATATACTGATATGATATGCACTTCACAAACTAGATATTTTTAATAAAAATCATTTTGATTATTAATTGAATGAACAAATTGACTGCCTTGAACACCATGCACCAATGTGACTCCTTAATATTAGTCAACTAAAACATGTTCATGATTTATTAGCATACATAGTTAGTGTCTGTTTTAGTAGCGAACAAAACACCACGGAGCCCCATTGCATTCAACCACTGGAAATATTCCGTATTTCTATGTGTCGATTTTGCAGTATACGTTTTGTGCGATGATTCGTTCAATTCATGCGGTTGAAACTTTACGCGCCTTATTTTGGCACTGTATTTCACCTCAATGTTTGTTCATATCGAACATTTTAGAAAACTTATAAAAGAGATTTGAAGACGAACTGAACTAAAAGAGGTCTTTTAAATGCAACTGAGACTGCAAATTTCAGTAAAGTTCGATACTAATACGCATTGCCGAATTTTTCTCTACTCCTGGGCAATGGGTAACGGTTCTACAGCCACATCCATAGAACAAAAAACACAAATCACCAAGGCTATCCGATTCCCGAGCCAACCGACGTCACAACCGGAAAGTTATTTTTATCGGTTCATCGCCGAAAAAGTTTTCTCCATTTCATGCTTGTTTAACTTTTTGTTTTGTGTACGCTGCCCCGCACAGCATTTTGCTTGAACTTTAACTCTTGCTAATTCGATGTGTTTATATTTTTATGTTCTAAGTTTTAATGGATTACCTGAGCCAGCACGAGCCGGGTGAACTTTAAAAGGTACAAGATTAAAAGCGAGTCGTCGCTAGCTTCCTTGCGGTATCGAAATGTCAAAGAGGTCAGACTTATGTTGGCAGTTCGAGTTTAGTAAGCATTTTACATGCTAACGATGGTAACAGATTAAGATCGGTTCAGCAAATAATCAAGTTGTTTTGCTGGGCCTCAGGGTTCCGCCCGAACAGGTGGTGGCGTGGCACTCTTCGCGCAAACGGAGCCCTTCGTTTCAATCGTTGCTCCTGACAGGATCGCCGAGCCATCTTTAATCACTTAGTCAACAAAGTTTGTTTAGTGGAAGATGGATCAGGCAGTGCTTTTAGACTGTCAAGTGAAAGGTGCAAAATGTTTTCCATGCCTGGCTGGTACTTCTGACAGTAAATTAATAATCGTTTGATCGATGCTGTCTCAATATTACTGGGCATCAATCTAGAGCTTGACAAGTTGAATATTTTTATGAATCCAACAGTTTATGCAACAGGGTCTCGAATTGACATTCAAATACTGCGATAGTTTTCGTTATAGAAATTTCTACACTGAACTGAACAATTGATGAGAATTGAATAGCAAATAAGAGAACAGAAGCTTTTTCGAAATCTGTTTCTATCAGTTATCGAAACAAGTCATATAACATTCAATTCCCGAGGGGCCAATGTCCTGCCTGAGAGAGCTTCACTCTTTCTATTTCAGGAAATGAATTCAACGTCACGTTTAGGGAATTGTGGATTCGATGAACAAAAAGTTTTTTGTTTGTTTACCAATACACTTTGCTCATTGTTCTAAGTATAGAAAAGTGCTTCTAATTCCGTTCACTTTCGCTTGGCACCGAACATTTGTTCTGCCAATCAATCGTCTAAATTAGGCTCCAGGCGTGAATGAAATCGCTTCAGGGGTGGTGGAAGGAGTGTGCGTGAGTGAACAGCGATGGCGAGCGAGCTTTCCGACCTTCACCGTAGCATAGTCTAGGCCAGCCAGCAGCATAGAAAATAGCGTTGGTGAACTTGACTTTTCGTGCTATTGAAACGAACGTTTTGACACCAGACCCACCCCATCAGCGCTGATTATAACCTTCTACGTCCAACTGGTGTCCAAAATCAGGTGAGCTTTTCCGGGCCGTTGCAATCATGTACTTGGTTTTTCTCGAAGTTGTAGCGAATCGGTCCGTAATAGTAAAATGTTAGCTGTCCAAACAAACACAATAAGAGTCAATCTTGACAATGAATGGAATTTTCGGTTGGTTCATTGGTATGAAACATCGTCTAGGACTTCCACCGGGGCTGTAGTGCAAGCTTTGTGTGCAACTGTTGTTCTGATTGCAGACGCAAGATGTTAGGAAATAGCCCTCGACGAACATAGTAGGTAGTTTATTGATATTGTATTATATTGCATTTCAGTTTTTATTTGGGCCTAAACAAGAAATGATTTACAATTTAATTGGAAATAAGTTTTTTCTCAAAAGCTTAACAGATTGGTTGTATTCGATTTTTAAGACCCCCAGACACATTCAGTTTTCTTGACAGTTTTTCATCATTCTGAATCTCAACGCAATTGTACGAGTATCCATTCAATTCGATCGAAATTTGAGACAAAATTTCAATGAATTTCGTTTCAAATTTCGGACGATTTTATTGGCGTTTGGACTGTGATTGACGAAAACCTGTCCGGAAAATTGAAGGTGTATGGGTCGCTTAAAAGCCGCTATTGTATAAAACTGAACAAAGCAGTCCGAGGAAATTTTCACCTTTGCCAGTGAATAATTCCATCTACCAAAGCTCATTCAGTTTCAATTTTTCGGCCCGTTCGGAAGCTAAATTTTTTTATGTGAATAATAAAAGTAAGAAAGCATTTTTAGAAGTGAGTATTTGAGTTGCAGCCGTAGTGAATCTGACAAGCGTATTCATCATCAAGTAGCAGTGACGAAACAAACATAATGCCGAAGAAAATACGTTGTTCCCCGTGCTTCCTGCCGTGTGGACCTTGTGGACCCTGCAGACCTTGTGGTCCATGTGTAAGTTCTCATTTTCGAGTTTTATCTACAATCTTTGGCAAACAGCCATTGTTGGGAGTCGCAAAAGCAGTTTTCTCTGCTACTGCTAGATGAATCTTCAAAAAAGAATACAGTTTATTGATGGTGTTTTCGCTTGATGCAAGACCCAACCCAGTTTTGACGCCAAATACTGTCCAATGTATGGATTTAACAGCGGTTCGTGGTTGGAGCTGGGATAGTTGTAGCTTCAAGCGAAATAGGAAGAATTTACCAAATACACTGATATTCCTTTATTAAATTTCCGCTCACCAACAGTGGAACAAACTGCTTTTACAGTTTTTCAACAGTTGCTGTTCTTCGATATTTGAACACTGCCCCTCAATGCATTATGGAATGTTAGCATAATAAAATAGATCTAAATCTACGTTTCTCTTATAGGGTCCCTGTGGGCCGTGCTATGATCCGTGCTGTCCTCCGGTGTGTGGTCCATATGATGCCTGCTTTGGAACTTGTTCACAGATTGGTTGTGCTCCTTGTGGACCATGTGGTCCCTGTGGACCATGTGGACCATGTGGCCCTTGTGGATCATGTTTGCCGTGCGGACCATCGGCACCTTTACCACCGTGTGTGCCTTGTGGTCCATGTTTGCCTTGTGGACCTTGTGGACCATGCGATCCCTGTGGACCTTGTGGGCCATGCGGCCCTTGTGGACCTTGGGGCTCCTGCCGAGATACTAATAACGGATGCTGAAAAGAACTGGGGAGTCCAAATCGAGATAGGATAAAATTCAAACAACAATGGTTCTAAATACAATGCTTTCAAAAATATTATTGAATTTTTTAAATTTTTATTCTTAGATCATAGATTGAAAATAGATGTTATTTTGATGTACTCTGCCTTTGACACAGTGAAGTAATCAGCCGAAATCACTTCATTTGGTTTTCACCGTACAATTGCGAATGGAATTTGAGTGACGCTAGGAAATTCTCAACAACCACCCTTATTCCGAATAACGTCGTCCTTAAAATAGGTATCACTTCACAGTGAAAATCAAGTGAGGTGAATGTAGGTTTTTATCACGGATGTCGTTCAGAAAAAAAGTAATTACTTATGGCGTTTTTCATTGAGAAACACTGGTGGCGTGGATTGCTCTGGTTTTGCACTTTCGAGCAGAAATGGCAATGAAACACAATCAAAATATTGCATTTCTGCTCGAAAGTGCAAAATCAGAGCAATCCACGCCACCAGTGTTTTTCAATGAAAAACGGCATTAGATGAATTTGTTGTTATTATGAACATCAAATCACAACAATTTTTTTGAATACAATGGCTCTTATTACCGTTCTCACTTCCACTTCCACTTTCACTTCACTCACATGTCACTTCACTTGATTTTACCTATTAACAGTGTCACGGTTAATAAAATAATCACTGTAGTGAAAAAAAAATCATTTTTTTCCAACAAAATTTTGGTGATTTGATGTTCGTAATAACAACAAGCTCATCTAATGTCGTTTTCGTTTTTAAATTGCACTACACAGGTGTAGCGAAAGCTGCACTGAAACCGTTCGTTTTTACCAATTGCACTACACCAGTGCTACACTTTTTCTGCACCGATGCCACTGGTGTAGCACTCATCAAAAGTTTGGTGTAGCTCTGTGCAATGGAATCGTTTATTGTTACTGGTTACTGGTTGTTATGGTTACTGTTTATGTTTTCATCATTTTTGTTCGTTTATCCATGCCATGGTGTAGCACTCCACCGGTGTAGTGCAGTTTAAAAACGAAAACGACATAAGTAATTACTTTTTTTTCTGAAGTGACTTTCGTGATAATGACCTTCATTCACTTCATTTAGTTTTCACCGTGAAGTGATACCGATAATAAGGCAAAGATCACTTCACTTGGGTTTCACCGTGTAGTGATACCAGTAATAAGGGCCAACGATTTTTTTTCACTACAATGATTACTTCACTGAGCGTGATACTGGTAATAGGTAAAGTCATGCAAAGTGAATGTGAAAGTGGAAGTGATAACGGAAGTAAGGGCCAGATAGAATTCGATCGAACCAGTGAAATATAGCCAAAAATAAAAACAAACTGGGGATTTCCAATTGCTATTCGATAATCCACAGAACTGAATTTTATATTTAATCAGTATCTAACAAGGAAAACAGATTGAAAAAATGACATGCAAACCGCAAAAATGCTAGTCTAGAAATGAAACTCCGTAAATGTATGTCAATAATTTGAATTCCAGTTTCAAACCATAATATTTTCGACCAAGTGCTGTAACTTACTGAGCAACATAAATTTTTAAACATGTTTCTTTCTTTGTAAGTATTTTCAGGTGTTTGTCAATTGTTGTTTGTTCGAGGAAACACCATGAAATTGATAATGTTTTGATATGCGGTAAGGTTTTCCATATTAAAAGTGGAGATACCTGATTGTTTAAAAAAATTGAAACGGTACAGTTCTGAAATCATAGTTACCCAATGTTTGCAACAAGGAATTCGCAAATGAGGAAATTTGCGAATCTAAATTACAAACGGGCAGCTGTTTTCGGATAATTTAATAAGCGCGTAGTTAGTTGCGAAAACTAATTGGTTATATGAAACTGTTAGTTGTTTCTGTCTCAGTCTTATGTAAAAACTTTCACAAAAGCACATTACCAAAATACACGGTTTTAGCCACATAAAGACTGTCCCAGAAAGTATGGACGCAACCAAAAACCGCTGCCATTTCGCAATGGTTCAGAATCTGTCAATTTTTATGGCTGCGTCCAGTTGTTTACACTCTTTTCTAACCTCTTGTGCAGTTGTTTATTCGTTTTCATTAGTTTGTTTTGAAATGCGTGGACTTTCAGCAGAACAACGTCGAAAAGTTGTGTACAAATGGTGCACAGATCGCGGACTGTCACTGAGAAAGATAGCAAAAATGAAAGGAGTAAGTGAAAAAGCCGTGCGAAATGCAATCAGGAAGTTCGGTTCGGTTTCTGTTCCTTTGAGGATTAACCGGAAGCGGATCGAAAAAAGGTCCTCAGTTGGATAAACGTATACTGAAGGCGTTCGAGCAAAAGAAGGATTGGTCAAAAAAGTGGGCACTTTGAAGTCAAATGTTCTTCGTGCTAAAGAACGTTTGAATCTTCGAACCTATAAGAAGCAGAAACAACCAAAACGTAGTCCGAAACAAGAAGCATCGATCAGGCCGAGGGTTCGAAAGCTGTACAATACGATTCTTGCTGGATATTTGAACTGCATAATCATGGACGACGAAATCTACGTGAAACTCGATTACAAATCCTTGCCGGGACAATATTATACGGTGCGAGAAGAGCAAGTATTAAACCAGTCCGAGACATCGAATGAAGTCGAAAAATTTGGTAAGAGAGCTATGGTCTGGCAAGCAATTTGTAGCTGCGGTAAGATTTCGAAACCCTATTATGACATACTATTTTGTATATAATTTATTTTACCCTATGCCAGACTAAAATGTGACTGGTAAAATGAAAATAATGAGCTATTAATTCGCAGCCTTCTCCAATCCTCGGATATTGCTCTTTCAACTGAACTACTGTGGATGTTATGAAACGCAATTCAGAAGACAGTAGAAATGAACTAAATAAATTATCTGACTATGAACGGCTGAAATAGTTCAAATATAAAATCTCACCCCTGTAATCTAATACTACCCAATAAACACTTTTCAAGTCTTTGCCGAGCCAATCGAATCTCACTGTAATTATCCTACAGACAAATAATGTGAGATATTGTTGAGTCTCTGTTGTTGTCTAATTTTCTTACCCAATATTTACTAGATAAGATGTTACATTATTTACATTTTACTTTAACTTTGTAGCGTAGCGAAGAATACTAGTTTTTTCACCATTGCTCTCTAATTCATATTTTAAATTCAAGCTTACTGCAAAAGGGCTAAATTGATTGACACGGGTTTTTTTCACCTGTGGGCGGTAGAAAGTATAATACTGAGGTCTTTTTTTATGCGGTCTTTTTTATGCGGTTTTTTTATGCGACTTTTTTTATGCGAATTTTCCGAGTTATGCTTTTTTATGCGAAGTTTCAGAGTTATGCGGTTTTTTTTATGCGAATTTTCAGAGTTATGCGTTTTTTTATGCGGTACGTAAACTCGCATAAAAAAAGACTTCAGTTTATATCCAAAATGTGCATTCGACCGAAAATGTTTGGGAAGCACTGGTGCCCGCATAGCGTTTTGGCTACCTGGGCAGCCATGGCCACCAGACGGCTACCCAAATTGATTCAGTGACGGTTGTCAAATCCAATTTGACAAAACAAAGTCGCCTGTATCTAAGTTAGCCGAGCGTTTTCATCTTCTCACCTTCGCTGAAAATGTCAAAGATTTCAATGTGGAAAAATCCTGGTGGATACGGTTGTATCATTTGAGTTGTATATCTGGTAGCGGTGAGGCAGTCGGTCACCAGAATGTCTGCCAGCCATATTTTTCCAGCTGGCTGCGTTTAGTCAGCCATCTGGCAGCCATGCGTATGCTGGTGTATATAATACTACACTGATAAAAATAGCAATTTTACTTAAGATCGAGGGGGACGACAGAACCTGAACTTTCCTAATAAAACACAAAAAGTCGTTAGATTCTAATCAAATTCCATTTATCCTGAAAAATATATCTAACCGTTCAAAAGTATATCTAACCGTTGAAAAGAACGTCGAAGCACATGTGATCTCTTTTAATTTTTCATTCATGACATTTGACGTGTTGTCAACATTACGCCACAAATCAGGAAAAAGAAGTGATGCTTAAATCATAGAGCTATGTACGTAATTAAAATTTCATGAGAATTTGGTTTGATAGTTACTAGAAAACGAGAATTCGGAACTGTGATCATGAGCAAAGACCTATTGAGAAATAGTATGAATCAGCTTGGGTTATGATTATATTTTATTACGTTTGAAAATCTGGGAAATCCGATACATTTATTCTATTTTAAGATCCTTGAAATGAATCTTAAAATACAGTAGTTACAGTTCGATAACCAATCAAACTATGTACACACATAATGCTGAGAGTAAATTAATATTGGTTTCGCATTAGTGAGACTGTCATAACCTTAAGTTCCTAATAGCATTTGAGGAAAGTGCCATATATTAGTTTATGACATGAATGTTACTTTTTTTACGAAAAGTTTAGACATATTGAACAATATTTATTTAAGATTTGAGAATTACTGTTGAATATTCGACTCGATTTGGTCACAACTTAAATTTTATTGTACTGAATGTGATGTTCAGTACCGGAGATCCACACTTTAATTCTGTGCCGAATATGAAGTTGATTTGATAGTGGCATGAATGAAAGAAATATTGGTGATCCAGAAAGTATTTATTGCTAAGCATCACTTTTAAAGTGAAATTTTTAAGTGTCGTTCCCCTCGCTTAAGATACAAGGTTTTTTTTATTTTCGCTTAGTCTAGATGTGTTTTCCTTTTTTGTGTCTGATATGTTTCGCAAGTTACTATGTTCGCAAGTTACTAAGGAGCTTGAGAATAAAGGAACATTTGAAAGCGCTTCAGATACGTATAAACAACACAAATTTAAAATGTGAAACAATTTGTAGATAGTAGATATTGATATTGATTAGTGTTTCAAGAATAGTTGTAATGACTCCAATAAGAAAACTCAATGAAGGTCGACTATAGTTCACTATATGGTTCAGAAACTGGTTATAAACATAAAATTGCAAAATAAATTTGTGTGTTTTAAAATGTCTCGTATAGGTCAGCTTCTTTATAATTTTTACGTGAACGACATTGACGGTATCAGTTACTGGACTCTAAGCTATTAATTTGCAAAATCCTTTGTGATATAAATTGGACAACTTGTCCGTTTTGGCTGTTCAGCAAGGTATCAAATTTTCTGCGGAGAAAATAGAGATGGTCGTCTTTTCAAAGAAGAATGATTACTCTCATCTTCAACTTCATATGGTATTCGTCCAGATTTTGACTTTCAAATCCATCGAAATGTAAATCGATTCCAAATGAATCGCATAATGACTAGGCCCAGCAGATCATTTTTGTCCGGAATGGTTAGTTGTAAATTTTGGCTTTTCTTATAAAAAAAGTCGACTACTTTTCTATTATTCACGAAAGAGAAGGAATATTCAAGTACACGGAAAATAAATTGGGCATGTTGAATCAACAGTAATTACATTTCATATTAGGTGTGAGTTGGTTCGACATTAAATAAAAAAAAATAGCGTACCAAATAATTAGTTAGAGCAAACTCTATATTGTATCTTTTTTCATTCTGCCATTTTGGTGCTTTTGGCTCAAGCCTTTATATGGGTAAGCATAAATTTCAAATCTGCTGTCAGGTCAGCTGCTCTCAGTGGTGCGGTTTCATGAGAAAATTAAATACGATTCCGTCAATATCATGTACCTATGTAATGAATTACATCTTTGTACTTTTTTACAATACATTATTCTTTATTTGTAACTAACCTGATTCACCTTAAATTCAACGGGTGCCTCTATCTGCCATCTCATATTTTCAATATCGGTTTATTGGCAAATTCTACCAGTGGTTTGGGTGGGCTTAGAGTAGGTAATCCAAAACGGGTTCCATATTCACCGAGAAAGATAAGCGCTTGGCCCATGACTTCTCTTTAAAGTAACGAGTGTATTGATAAGTAGTTAGCAACATTCAAACAGCTATTACTCTGAAATGGCTTAATTTTTTGCAGTGTATTTTGCGGTGACATGTTTGTTTATATGTCAATAACAGCTGTGCAATCGATTGGTTTCGTTACGGTTTATCGTTTCAATGATGAGTCGAATTGATTCGGAAACGCGAAAGAAAATTCTGCACACTTGGTGCTCAGAATGTGGTGTCACGCACAACGAAATTGCAAAACGGGTGAAAATGCACCACACCCGTGTCAAAAATATTATCGAGAAGTTCGGTAAGACCCTTTCCATGAAGGATTCGCCCCGATCCGGTAGGAAAACGGATCCCAGCCAGCCCGGTCGGGACTTAAAAGTGGTTAAGTACATCAGGAAAACCCATCGGCGTCGACGCGGGATTTGTCCAAGCAGTTCAACACCAGCATCGGGATGATTAAACGGATCAAAGTTCGGAACTCCCTGAAAACGTCCAAGAAACAGAAGGTGCTGAAAAAGTCCTTGGTACAGCAAGTTCAGGACAAAACAAGAGCGCGAAAACTGTATAACCGGATTTTACAGAATAAAGACAGATGCATCCTAATCGATGACGAAACATACGCCAAGGAAGACTCTCGAGCGCTGCCCGGACCGCAATATTATACGAAATCGGTGTACCAGGATCTGGACGTCGCTGACACCACGGTGGCGATGGAAAAGTTTGGGTAGAAGGTGTTGGTCTGGCAAGCAATTTGTATCTGTGGTTTGAGGTCGTCGATTTTCTTCACGAAGGGCACAATTAACGCCAAGGTGTACGAGGAAGAATGTTTGAAGAAGAGAATGCTGCCACTGTACAGAAAGCATAAGGCTCCTCCTCTCTTCTGGTCGGATTTGGCTTCAGCCCACTACGCCAACTCCGTTCTACAATGGTTGTGAAAAAACAATGTACAATTCGTGGAAAAGGACATCAACCCACTGATCTGCCCGGATCTTCGGCCAATTGAAAGGTATTGAGCAATTGTCAAGCGGCACTTTCGGAAGGAAGGTACAATGTCCCAAAACATGCAGAAGTAAAAAAAAACTGGACAGCTGCCACCAGGAAAGTCACAAAAGTAACTGTGCAGAATTTAATGAAGAATGTCTTACCACAACTTACCGCAAGAAGACAATATTCCACTCGAGCAAGTCGGAATTAGTTTTGTTTACATTCCTTATGCTTTCCACACGCAGTAACCAAGGTAATAGTAACTGTTATTCAAAATCAATAGTTTTTCAACTTGTGTTGCCAGTTTCTAATTTTTTAAAGCGATTTCATTTCAACATTATCAGTTACTGAGGGGTAGTTAAATTTGTGATACAGTTTTGAATAGCGAGAGGCAGGTCGTGTCGTCGGTTTAAATGTTTTGCATATGATGCTAGCGTGAAAAATTGGAAAAAGGTGTTACTCTTTTGTTGATTTGTTCGGTCAAAATTAAAAAGAATTTGCATGCGCCATAAATATTGACCAACACTTCATCGAATTCTCAAATACTGATAGGAAAAAAATACGTCAGTTTCTGAATATAAATTGAAATCGACTCAAACCATTTATTTTCTCTGATTTCTTTTTTCGACAGCTATCGGTGGATTGTTTTCATTGGAATGACAAAGCACACGATGAAATGATAGAAGAATAATATGAATGAACAAGTAAACAAACCACTGATAGCTATCAAACGATGTTCATCGTGATCATTTTTGAGGTTATGTCATTTTCGAGCAAAACCTAATTTACTGTTAATGTTATTCGCCCTTCTTAAAAAAAACAGCTGAAATGTGTATTACTCAT
This sequence comes from Malaya genurostris, assembly GCF_030247185.1. Lineage (NCBI taxonomy): Eukaryota > Metazoa > Arthropoda > Insecta > Diptera > Culicidae > Malaya > Malaya genurostris. The sequence goes on along the minus strand of NC_080571.1, from coordinate 217,223,502 downwards.
CGTGGCAAGCCTTGAGCGTTTTGACGTAACACAAATATTCGAAAAGAGTCATTATAATTATTTTTTTGGTCAAAGCAGGAGCTAAATTGTCATTTTACTGACTTCTTCGAAAAAAGATATATAATCTTGGCGATGCCGCTTTTTTGTAATTATGTCGGATGCCCATCGGTAAATATTTTCACACTGCTCTAAGACATACTGTAACGTGTTTTAAATTATCATTAGACCAACTTTTGCTGGACACCCGGATGTGGCCGGTTCGTCGCACCTTACGGACCTGGTGGACCGTGTGGATTAGGTTGGGCACGCACTCCGTTTAGACCACGCGGTATTCAGTACGCGCCTTGCTGGGGACCAAACAGTCCATGTTCCCGTATAGAATATTATGATCGTTAATAAACGCGTATGATTGTTACGTTTCCGTTCAATCGTGATTACCGTTTCCAACAAGAAATTTGCTTTTTCGATTATGACTTACCTCATCAGCTCAAAACTGATGCACAGATGATTGCGGAAGTAGAAATAATCCAGCATGTGTATCACGTTGTACGACCCATCCACGTCCTTCTTCCGCAGTTCGTCTAGTATCCGAACTTCGACGAGGGCTTGATGGTGGAAGCGCTTCTTGTTGCGGATAATTTTGATTGCGACATGCTTATTGGTTTTATGATCCAGCGCCCGAATCACCTGACCGAAACTACCTTTTCCGATGACCTCGAGAATCTCGTACCGGTAGCAGATGTGGTCGTGGATCACCTGTGAAGGATACCGGATTCGATCGTTTCCTAGGTCGACACAAAGGATTGACAACTTACCTTATTGTAGCTGCCATTGTCATCGTCAAACCCCGAGTTAAGTGCGGTGCCCGGTTTGGCGTTAATCTTGCAGGCATCGAGACCCAGATAGTACACTTCCGGATACTTTTCAATTTCCTGCTTCTCATAGTCCGTCAGTCCGGTTCCATGGTACTTGAGTGCCTCTGAAAAAAATATGATAAAAATGTCAATGTCAGATATGTTATGTAAACAAATGGTTCTTATATTTGCTTGTTTTGAAATACAATCTCATTGAAAATTCATTACTCGCTTCCGAGAAAACAGAACTCACATCATGCAATCGACATCACTTAGTACTTTGAAAGAATCTTATTTCTTAACTGCGGCAGAACCCCTTCGCCTTCTCTTCGACCCCATTGCGAGAAATGCGAGTTAAAAGTTCAAACAAGCGCTCTGCCGCAGTCAAGCATTACTTTGCATGTATGTTGCTTTGGGAAGTTTGCTCGAACTCTATTCATCCTTCTTGGGACTCTCGTCTCGTGCTGAAAAATCATGAATTATGAAAACAATCAGCCATGAAAGGTCCCTCCTCTCGTTTCCCGTTTCCTGCAGTATGTTTTCTCGGCGAACGCTTCGTCACCGCGTGGTCGCATGTACCGACTAGTCTTTAGTAATGCAAATGGAAAGTGCGGAAATATCTCTTTCACGGCGAACAAACTAAATGGCTAGTTTCCAGTGAGCGCTTTACCGGATCCTTGCTTGCCCGGGCAGCCATCAGCGGACGCGAGACGGTGCCGACAGGAAAAGTCGTTGTGAAGAAACGGTAATTTAATATTTCCTCCATTTACAAGCATGCTCTTCCGTTGTTCGTAATTTGTTTCTGCTCGTCGATGAAGCGCGCGCTGCGCTGATGTTGTTTGGTGGAAAATTATTCTCCGCCAAGGTGGAATATAAATTGCATCCAGTCCAGGCGGGGTGTTGGGGCTCTAGTCACGCGTAACAAGCATTTGATAAACTGAAGAAAGCACAAGTTTGCTGCAGTAATGGGAAAATTAGAGTCTCCGGGTATGTCTGTGTGTGTGTGGGCTGATTCAGCGTCACATCACTGATGACGCTAGTTGGCAAACTACCGACAGTTTCCATCAAAATGTGGTTCTATGATGCAGGCGCGTTCAATTTGTGCAGTGACGCTTGTTTTATGGCAACTTGGGTAGTCGGATGGTTGCTTACATTTAGGCGATTACGGTTATGAGGAACGACTCAATTGCAATCCTCATTTGGCAGATGCAGTATTGTAATTTAGTCAATAAATTTATATTGTTACCTTGATACGTACAGTAAATAGAAATCAGGTTTGTAATGATAATTTTTTCAATTCCTAAGTTAAAATCATACTCAGCTATAATAATAAATGGGAAACAATTCGTTTCTATTCAAATAATATAAAATAATAATAAAATATAAATGAATATGAATATGTTGCTCGTGTTAGTCGGAGTAACTTTCCTTCTTGTTCAATATTTTTCGAAACATTCGGGTGGCATCCGTATAATCTCCATACTTTTGCTGATACAACCGCATAAATGAACATGAATTATTAGAAACCATAACATTTATTACGGATGCATATTCCATCGCCTCTTGGTGAAGTAGTCCAACGCCAATAAACCCTGTTTGTTTATGAGTCATCATCAATTTCCTTAATGCACTAAACTGATCATATCAATCGATTTAACGACAGGGAATTTCCTTCTAAGTGAAACCTCCTATCCATGCTGCAGAAAAACTAATAGCGTGCTAACTTCACTCAGATGTATATTCATATTCATGTATGTGTTGGTTAGTGTTTTCGTTTTAGTTACTGGAGAACTAATACCTGTCCACCCATGCTAACGACTATTACTAACCGGAGACTGGAAATCATATGGCAAGACGATCTATATTGATATTGATATTTATTAGGCAAGCTTCCATTCAAGAGTTTTCACTGCTTTTCGACGTAATTAGTAGAAACGTAAATTCACATGGTAGAACGTACATCGAACATTGTCTACATTCTGGCCGTCACCCGACCGATACAATACTTTGGCTTCTCCAATATATGTTTCCACTCAGCCTTTGCAAAAAACTCAAACTTTATGTCTATGTTTATGTCTCAACGGTTTTAGTCAACGACAACAACGGTAATTATATTGTACCTCTTTTCGTATGTGAAAACTCCAAGACTTTCGAAAACAAAATGTTGAAGCACAGTTTTTTAGAGCGAAGTGTGAATTTTACTATTATTTTTTGCAGTCCGAAACCAAACAAGGTATATTTGTTTTTAGCGTGTAAGCGCCATTTGTTCTTTCTACGATTCAAAAATGATTAATGGAATCATTTATTCAAAAACGTTACGAATTCCGTTTCAGAGATACTAGTATGAAGTGAGCGTTTTTGTTGTTGTTAAAATAAAACACTAATTTTGAATGGGAAAATAAAAAAACAAGGAATAGGTTATGTTTGAGACATAACCGCGAGATTGACGTAGGACTGCAGTCGAAATGTGTAAAGATACTAACTGATTTGATACCCTTTAAGATATTATAGTTCTGAAAAGTACCATTCGGTTTCGGAACATTGCGTTTTTATTCTAGGAAATAGAGCGGCAGTTTAAGACAGTTGCATTAGTTTTGGGGGCTTTAGAGTCTTGGAAAGGACTATTTTGTTACGGATGATTACATTTGTATTCCAGGAAGAAGGGCACCAGTTAAAGACATTTGTCCTAGAGAACATCATTACATAAGTGTAACCGTAACACAAATCGTAGAATCGCTTATATATTTCAATATTTCATACATCGCAATAATTGAGTGAAAGAAACTATCAAAATGCTGTACGGGATTCATTTACGGCTTTCAGAAGGGTCAAATTATGGAATTTTCTACCATATTAAACACTGCTCGGAACATTTTTCTCAAACGCGATGCAACTAAATGCTAGTTAGTTTTATTTGCTCCCGATTGGTGCGAATTTCGCACAGCGAAGAGTGCACAGAGCAATTCAAATTGTTCTGGATTTGCATTAAACTGATGATTTTTCCTTCGATTTGCAAAGAAATTAATCTTAATAGTTCTTTAAATAACATTTAAAATAACGTTTAAAGTCATTAGAACGGCTGTTTTTGTATAATGTTTCCCATCATTGTCCACTTTTCACCAGCAGCTGGATGACGCAATCGCTATTGTTTGAAGTAAAACTCACACTGTGAATGACAAACAGCAGATATGCTCGCACTAGAACTAGTTGTTGTTTTTCGGCGTTTAGGTTCGAGGAACGGAATTTCATATTCACCATTGACTGAAGTACCAGTTGAATAATGACGGGTGTAGTTCCATTGTCTTGACGTCAATGAGGGCCTGCGCATTCGATGTGTCTCCGTTGATGGATTATAAACGTGCAATAGAGTTTATGTTATAAATTAGTTGACTTCGATGTTTCGTATTTGGGTCTATTTTTTCACTATTTGAACAATGTTTACGTAATAAACGTGGTATTAACAACAATCTTACACCTTCTTCCATTCGTTTCGTGAAATAATTAGAGAAAATACTCAAACAGGAAATAAGTTACGAAGAATCAAATCTGAAGTAATTTCGTTACACGTTACCTTAAACAGACCCATCGATGAAAACAAATGGTAGCCGGAAGGGGCCAAGTCTGGTGAATACGACGGGTAGGGTAGCAGCCCCCAGACAAGTGTATGTAAAATTACTTTGCCGTGTGTTTGACCCATTCTGGTCGTTTTTCGATCAGTTTATGGTTCAAATTGATCATTTGTTGTATGTAGCTATTAGTATTAACAGTTTACCTTGGTTTTAAAGCTTATGATACACACGGATAACCCGAAGATCACAAAATTACAGTTGTTGTTTCACGCCCTGGTTGTTTCAACTTAAATGTTGTTGATTTAACTAGCATCTGTTGATTTTGTTCAAATGCTGTCATTTGGCGGAGAACGAAGACAGCAAAACGCAGAAAAATCTTCTTCATTTCACCAGAAACGTTTCATATTGAAAATTTTGAATGGCAAATGAACGTCATTTATGTCAGTTACTTAGTGGCCGCTTCATGCGAATAAAGGAAAGTAATCCATATTCCTACAGCATAAATGTTTTAATTTCATCTGCGAGTGATGTAAAATTTCGAACTGCTTATGTCAATTCAATTAAAAACGCTTAACGCTTCAAAATTTGCTGCTAAAGTGAAGTGTTGCTATTTGTATTTTCTCAAAAGTGCATCTATAGCATTAGGCTTATCAGCAACATTCTTGAAAACAGAATAAAAAAAAAGGCTGGTGAGTAATGTCAGAAACATAACCGGATTACGTTAATACGAATAAAATGTATGTTTCAATTTCTTTGATGTTGAAGAAATTGAATTCTGGATCTGAAATTTTTGATTCGAATTTTGAAGCTGAATGCAAGAACTGAATTCAGAATCCGAACTCCAGAACTGAATTCTAGAAGTGAATTCTGGATCTGGAATATTGAACTAATCACGGAACTTGTATTGTGGAACTGAATTTGAAAGTACGATTCTGGTTCGCCACTGAATCCGATTCCGAGCACTGAACTCTGGATCTGGGTTCTGCTCTGAAGCTGAATTTTCTGTCGTTTTCACTTGATGCTAAACCTAACCCAGTTTCCACTCTAACTGCTTTCAAATCGTTTGTTTGAAGACAGTTTCAAACCTAGTTTCAACGCTGTTGATTTAAAAACCGAGTCAATTTCAAACCTCTGGGCCGAACACAGTTCTGTGAAAAGTGTTTGATGTAACTAGCCTCAGTCAGTTTCAGTTTTCTCACACGAAAATGGCATTAGTTACACAATTCAGTTTTTAACTTCGGATGTAGAATTCAGTTCCAACACTCAGTTCGAGGATTCATACTGGAATTTAGTTCAAAAATCTTTGAAATCTAGTTCCTGAATTACACTCCCAGAATAGTGGAACAGAATTGTGGAGCCAAATTCTAGACCTGCATCGAGTTATTTGTAGTTATCTCATACTACTGAAGATTCTATCACAAAATGCTGATTATATCCCCAATGACGTGGAGACAAAATTATATTGACACGTTAAATAAAACAAGAGATATTCATGATCAAAAACTTATCACTCTCCTGTATGATAAATTTCGAAAACGGCGCCCATATTAAAGTAAAACGTATTCACGTCAAAAACTCTTCCAGCGAGCCATTTCTGCAAGTGGACTTGTGAACATTGCTGGTGAATTCCCTCTTGGGAATTTTTATCTTTTGTTGTATTTTTATATCATCTGTGAGTTCCAAAAAATAATCCGCTGTAAAAGTGGCGAACGATTAGCTGCCCCCCGAAGAGACTAACAGTTAGAAATGTTTATTATATATGCGTCTTAAGTTCAAATAAATAAATAATTGGTTAAAACAACTGAGACATTTTATGTTTTCATTGCTTCATTTCTCAGTTACACGAGTAACAACTCAATTAAACGTTTCATTTTTCGCTTAGGGTGTATGTCATTGCTCAACTGTACCGTTTCATTACTCGTTTGTGGTTCGTGTCTTTCCTGGGTGTCGTTGCTAAACTGCCAGCACGATAAATAAAAAATGACAGTTTAGGTAAAACAATAATCAATTGGTTGTACGAAATTTTAACTAATCATATTCAGAAAAACAACTAATATTTTAGTTGTTTTGCGATCGCTGGCTTTTTCGTGCATCACTCCTTCCTGATCCCATGGGGCACAGAGCATTGTCTTCTTTCCAAATCGATCTGGTTTTGCACCTGATGTTGATGGTTGTCCCAGATTAACCCATGATTTATTCCGTTTCCATTTTTCAGCGATGCAAAACTGCTTTTCTTTCTTGTTTTTGAAGCAAAATTTCACAAGTGATTTTTTGGTATTCCATCTGTCTTTCATTCAATTCATGCGGCACCCATTTTCTAAACTTTTGGTCTTTTACCAACTTTCATGAATATCAATCATTTTCTCTGTAACATTTAATCCATGATAATCAAAGGCTCCGACAAACATTAGGTCAACTCTCTGCTACGAATGCTAGTTCCTGAAACCATCACATCTTGTTGTGGTGGCATTGCTCTCATCAATATGTTAAACTACCTTCATATAATTTTGGAGTGCACAGTATATGATTATGGCAAAGAACTACTGTCTGATACTTTATCGTCATAAATCATATGTTTCTCAATCCTGAACAGAAAACCCAAGAGTCGAATAGTTTTATATTAATTTGGGAATATAAATAAAATCGAAATCCGTCATAATTTCTTTGTTTCTTTATACAACCGACAATTTGACTGGTATCTTGTTTACTTTCGTGAAGATTATAATGCTGCGAAACAGCTTACCTATGTTGGTGAAACCGCATAAAGAAAGATATGAACATTGCTTAAACACAACGTCTAACAGTGAAGTTGAAAAAAAGAAACCAAGAATTCTAACTTCAAGCCAATTGCATGCAGATGACAATTGTACCACCGGGATGCATTCGACGCGACTCTGCAGTACTTTTCTTCAAATGGAAATAAAAAATTAATACTTTACGCAAAATATTACTTTCTGGTACGAAATTTGACATTTTTCAACTACTTGATGTTTATTGAATAAGCTTTTCAGATGTCATAATAAATAACAAAAATAAGGATTGTTCGCACCAAATGTTCATCAACGACACATCATATCTTAACACTCATTTCATTTCGGATAACCTGAAAAAAAAAATTTACAATTTGTGCACTGAAAACGATGATGAACAATTCCAGAAATTATCATCGGAAAAGATCGTATTTCTCCAATGTGGATAAAACTTTGCATACGTCAGTATGGTAAACTAGACTAATTTATAAACGACGGCGAAGCTGTGCTCGAACGCACAAACTAAGACTCCAATCCGTTCGGAATAAGATTTCAAAGAAAAAAATTGTTTGAAACCCCCCTTTTCAAGTTGTCATTGCACTGGTTTCGATGTTTTGAAAAATGAAATGTTTTTTTACGATATAATAGTAGCTCGAAAGGGGTAAACAATTTTTTTTACCCTTAAATATATGCTTGGATGAACATATCCTCTTTGAATTGACTTTACGTTTCGATTTTGACTCATCAGTGCGTAGCAGCTCATATCCTCATATTACAACCAAATATCCTTATTGTTATTAATATTATTAGTATCACTATTGATTTCCACTCGAAATTCTAGATGGGTAATTACCCACCTCAAAAATTTTCGAGTGATTAGTATCCTGCGTTGGTTGATCAACACGTTCAATAGACGAAGAATTCAAGCAACGTCTGTTTTTTGCGCCTAAAGCTGAATTGTAAACAGAAAACCTAAAAGTTCTGTAATAAAAAGATTAGAAAACTTACACCAATTTCATTTTATTTTCCATAGGGATTACAAACCCCGTCATTCGATAAATTTTTGTTCCACTGTATTGTCCTATTTCAAGACGAAGCCTATGTGGTTCCATTGGGATACCGTTTCACCTGTTTTCAGCAGAATAGAAAAAAAAAACGCCAAAAAGGAAAATGCATTACCATCTCCATCGCGACGGTGTCGATGGAATGGTGGCTGGGTCGCTTATGGAAAATAAGTTACCAAAAGACGATACGAAAAAAATGACACGGCACGCAAAACGTTCGTTTATTACTTCTTTCGGAACCGACGGAACTCGAACGCGGAATTTCGCCTATTGTACCCACGGCCCAAACCAAATTCGTAGCGATAAAAATAATTGAATTGAATTGACAACCAAGTAGGAATAAAAAAATCAAATAAAGAAGCTATTCCGCAACGCGAAAACTTCGACAGGAAGTAACTCAATCGAATCAGTGCGAGCTGGAGGAAATATTTGTTCCAGCATTTTCAGCTTGCTTTTGAAAATTGTTTTCGAAGTCGTCATTCGGAAGATTTTCTCCTGGTTTATTTTGCGAATATTTGCCAATAAAAAATTTAAACGAATCCCAAGTGTACCAGAAACATTATCATCTACAATGGAGTTCGACAGCTTAATACATCCTAAAGTGATTTTTTTTTGTTTTTCCGATTCAGTGATGCCTTTTCCGTAAGGAATTGAACCCCTTGAAACAGAATAAGAAAATTCACAATGCAATGGATAGAAAAAAAACCCTTCTTAATCCACCTAGTGGTGTGATAATGCCTTTCTCTTCTTTCATAACAGTCTCATGGAAATATGTTTCATACTTTTATTAAATAATTTTGGATACTAATTTTGACACCAATTGATTCAGATTGATTCGAGTAGTACACAAAAGCATACTTCAGTGTTTATGTCACACAGTCAGCATCATTTTTCCAAACTAGTGCTTGACATTTGCGTTGCTTATTTGTATGAGAACAGTGATGCTACTCTAACAAAACCCTTCTCAGTCCACTTAGTGGAATTTTTATATATCTTGAAAAATCACCATAGGGGGGAGTACTTGAAATTTTTGAAATCGAAAAAAATTTTTTGATGCCAAAAGGCTTAGAATTGCATGAAACGTCGAGATTTAGTGTCATCTCGACAAAATTTATCACAAATCATATCAAAATTTCACAGTCACAGAAAGTTGATTTTTTCCAAAAAATTTTTTTTTGAGATGACACTAAATTTCGATGTTTCATGCAGTTTTGAGAGTTTCGGCATCAAAAAAAATTTATTTTCGATTTTGGAAATTTCATGTATCCCCCCTATGGTGCTTTTTCAAGATCGAAAATTGTCAAACCTTTACCACCAGGCAGCACCCCTTACGCATGCCTGATTTAGCTCAAATTGAGCGTGAAGGCTTTTTTCGAGGTGCTTAAACTTTTGAGCACTAGAGCTTAACAAAAATAGAGGTGATCCCTAAATTTTGGCACCCTTATATATAAGAGCGGTAAAAATCAACGTGTTTTGTCGGTTACATATATCTGGAACCAAAAGTCACAGCCATTTGATCTTCGAACTTGATCAATGGTCCGACAGTAGCTTTCAAACGAGCCCAAGTTTGTTAAAATCGGTTCAGCCATCTCTAAGAAAATTGAGCGCGTTCAAATATCTTCTAAAAGTGCACACACACATACACACACACATACATACACACAGACATTTTCCGATCTCGTTGAACTGAGTCGAATGGTATATAACACTATGGGTCTCCGAGGCTCCGTTCGAAAGTCGGTTTTTCCTTCAATTCTAATACCTTTCTATAGAGAAAGGCAAAATTAGTTTTAGATGAATGAAGTCTAGTTTAAGTTAATTATTTTTAGCGCACTAACTAATTAGTTGACACTAATTATGATTTCGGCTTTAGCGGTCTGTTGAATAAGAACGGCTGTTATATACTGCCCGACGTTTCGACATATACGGTTTAACTACTACATACGCAGCTGTACTCCACACAATACACACTATAATATCTCTAGATCAAAAGCACAACAGAATGATAAATTATCATCTCACCATTCTCGCTCAAGCTCAGTCACGCAAATAAGTTCACCCAATTCAGCACCATCTCATCATTTACCCACCATCTTTGAAAGTGACATTAGGTAGTGCATAGTGGTAAAACAGGCTAAAGTTTAAAACAAACGTTATTAGTGCAACGTAAGAAATCAGTTCAAATAAAATATGTTAATGTATTTAAATGAACAGTTTTGGTGATCGCACATATGTTTTTTGTATATTTTATAAAAGTGGCGAAAGAAGCTTTTTTATTATGTAAACAACCGTTCGTGGGCATACGATTTTTAGACGAGGAGCGATAAGATAGTGAGTTAACACAAAGGTTTTAATATTTTTGTAATATCTTTCATAACCAATAAACTTACAGTTTCCCTTGAAAAAGATCATAACCAGTGGTCGAAACGTCGGGCAATATATAACAGCCGTTCTTATTCAACAGACCGCTAAAGCCGAAATCATAATTAATGTAAAATATTTGTACGGTCGACTAATCATCTTCCTAATTAGTTGAAATAAGTGAATTTAAAAGTAGTTTTTTCAACTAACGCTTTTATTTGTCATAATCACATATTATTGTTTGTTTTTAAAAATGAATTGATTTTTTGATGTGGAGCGCATCCTTATTTTCTATATACACACAGAGAAAAATATTGTAAATGTAACTAAATTTGGCTTTCACGTAACGATTCATTTTATTGAAATAGTGATAAAAGAAAATTTGGTTTAATATATCAAAACTTGAAACAACAAAACTAGATATTTGATTTTTCTCGGTGGATTAGTTTGTTTCAATAAATATTTTGATAATACCAACAAACATTTTACTTGTGCGTTCCTGTCAATTTCTTAACTAACAATTTCATAGTAAATTCAAATTGCGAAATCAGTTTAAAATGAACTAGTTTTGAACAAACGTAAAAAAGGGTGTATGTATTTTTGCATTTCACAAAAATTGCCTTTTACAAATCGTTGTAACTCGGAAACCGTTAATTGTACAAAAACGTCGTTCAGGAAGAAGTTGTATGGATTCGATTGGGCACTCTAAAAAAATATACACTAAAAAAAATTCTGATTTTTTTTCTCAATATTTACAAAATAATCCGAAAAAGTTGAATAAAAAAAATCAGGATTTTATTTTTTTTATGATTTTTATTTTAAAGCTCTTATCAAAACCTACAGATTGATGGCTATCCCATCCGTGCCTTTTGAAAAATGATTATTTGTATTTGATTATAGTACCAGTAGGTTGGTTTTTGCCTTTCTCTATAGAAAGGTATTAGAATTGCTGGAAAACCGACTTTCGAACGGAGCCTCGGAGACCCATAGTGTTATATACCACTCGACGATCGGAAAATGTCTGTGTGTGTGTGTATGTATTTGTGTGTGTGTATGTGTGTGCACTTTTCGAGGATATTTGAACGCGCTCAATTTTCTCAGAGATGGCTGAACCGATTTGAACAAACTTGGGCTCGTTTGAAAGCTACTGTCGGGCCATTGATCAAGTGACGTAACCGACAAAACACGTTGATTTTTACCGCTCTTATATATAAGGGTGCCAAAATTTAGGGATCACCTCTATTTTTGTTAAGCGCTAGTGCTCAAAAGTTTAAGCACCTCGAAAAAGCCTTCACGCTCAATTTGAGCTAAATCGGACATGCGTAAGGGGTGCTGCCTGGTGGTAAAGGTTTGACAATTTTCGATCTTGAAAAAATTTTTTTTGATGCCGAAACTCTTAAAACTGCATAAAACATCGAAATTTAGTGTCATCTCAAAAAAAAAATTTTTTGGAAAAAATCAACTTTCTGTGACTTAGAAAAATTTTGATATGATTTATGATAAATTTTGTCGAGATAACACTAAATCTCGACGTTTCATGCAATTCTAAGCCTTTTGGCATCAAAAAATTTCGATTTCGATTTCAAAATTTCCATGTACTCCCCCCTATGATGATTTTTCAAGATATATGAAAATTCCACTAAGTGGACTGAGAAGGGTTTTTTTTAGATTAGCATCACTGTTCTCATAGAAATAGGCAACGCAAATGTCAAGCACTAGTTTGGAAAAATGATGCTGACTGTGTGACATAAACACTGAAGCGTGCTTTTGTGAACTACTCGAATCAATCTGAATCAATTGGTGTCAAAATTAGTGTCCAAAATTATTTATTAAAAGTATGAAACATATTTCCATGAGACTGCTATGAAAGAAGAGAAAGGCATTATCACACCACTAAGATCGGTTTTTTTTAAATTGAATTTCAGGAATCAGGAGATTTGTGCCTTGCCATCAATTTGTTTTTAGCATCATTTTCCCGATATATAAGAGGGAAGGATTGAACGGAAATGGTAAGGGTTGGACTAGGAGGATTGGAAAAATTGACGACACAAAAACACATAAAAGCAGAAGTAAATTCTGCACCTCTAAGGGATGCTGAACAATCTGCTGAGGATCACATTTAGTGGAAGCAGAAGTAAATTCTGAACCTCTACGAGGTCCCGAACAGTCTGCTGTTAATAAAACCTCCAACCCCCGAGAGGATTTGAAGATCTTACAAAAGCGACACCTTTCTGCACTCCCGGAAGAATGCAGAACGATTCGCAGTATGTACGAGCAGAAGTAAATTCGGCACCCCCTAAAAGATGCCAAACAATCTGCTAAACCCTATTTAAGGTGAATACAGAAGGGATTTATTCACTCCAGGAAGAACGATGAACCCTTCTGACTATAGCTCCTTACCACATTGGGTAAGAAACGAGAGAATATCCTTCAATTTTAGCTCCGCATACACAGACTCAACCATGTATGGAGAACCAAAAACCCGGATACGTAGCTGCGTCAATGCGGGACAGTTACATATCAGATGATATGAAGTACCATAATCGCATTCACACAAATCACACGAATAATACTCAGCACGTTGAATAGTCGCCATGTGATAATTGAGTTTGCAATGTCCAGTCAGAGCTCTGACCAGAATACTGCAATGATGCTTGGAGAAATGCAGTAGACACTTTGACATTTTCAGATTTAAATCTGGTAGAAATGCTTTTGTCTGAGCGCAAGTTTGCAAGCTGCGCCAGTAGCTGGCATGTTTGGATACAGCCCAAGAACGAATCTTGTGCTTTATCCAACTAGTTGAAAGAGGTAAAACTGGTTCAGGACCAACGAAATCATTCGTTGCACCAGCTCTAGCCAACTCATCAGCCCATTCATTTCCAGTAATACCAGAATGGCCGGGTACCCATAAGAAGTAAACAGCATTTGAAATGCTGAGGTCTTCAATTTGAGTTCGACATGCGATCACTAGATTCGACCGTGAGTCATTCGAACTGAGTGCTTTTAAGGCTGCCTGACTGTCGGAACAAAAATAAATTCGCTTACCACAGATCCTCTGCTGAAGTGCCGATTGTACTCCACACAGAATCGCGTAGATTTCTGCTTGAAACACAGTACAGTATCTACCAAGTGAATGAGACTGCTCCAGCCTCATTTCACGACAGTAGACACCTGCACCAGCACGACCATTCAACAGAGAACCGTCCGTATAACAAACTATGTGTTCATCAAGTTGTCGTTCCAGACAACCAGACAACCATTCCTCACGAAGAGGATAGCTCACATTGAATGTTTTGAAAGGAAAACTGCATGTGAGAGTTAGGTCACTAGGAGCGAGTAAATACTCATCCCACGTAACCATTTGAGACCACAAGCGAGTGTGGCTGGTAGCATAATCTAATGGGTTACTGTTCCACACGGAACCACCCGCGATCCCATTTCAACCAGAATATTAGTTGATTTTCTGAATTCGATTGGTTAAAATTTGGTACAACTAATCGATTGTTGCTTTAACTAAACTGTCATTTTTGTTTTTCGATTAGCAGAAACGAGGGTTGAAAAAAAAATGCTGTCAATTAGTGAGGACACATACCTTTCAATTTCAACAAATATTTTAGTTGAAATAACTGGTGTTGTTATTTAAATAAAATTCTGTTAGTTGAAAAATAAATCGGTTTTATTTATTTTAGACATTGCAAATAGTTGAATCAACTCTAACAATGTTATTGATTTGCGAAAATAATCAAAATATACTTACTGATACACGTTATTTTCTATTTGAAATAAATTCGGAATGTTGAGATTCATGAAATGAATATCGTTGTTAAAATATAAACAGTATTTTATATTGACATGCAATATCATTAGGGATGGTAGAACCACCGATCACTGCTGATTTCAAGTGATCTTAACCAAGGAATAAATTATCATTACGAAATCAGAACTGATCTGATCTCTAAGTCATTTTGTTTTTTGTATGATCATGATCATGTCAAGTCGAGATCAGTAAAGATCTAAATTCTAAAAATATACTTCTGATTCGATCGGAAATGATTGATGTAGAAAAACGTTTTTAATCAGCAAACATGCCCGGAGGGGCGAGTAAATTAGCGAAATTATTAAATTTACCTAAAATGAGTATTGAAAGATGATGCCTTCAAACGGTTGAACTACAGTTATGCACTGATAATTTTAGTCAATTTATATAAACTTGTGTGCATCAACCGCTGGGAATTAGAATTTTGCGACGGCAATTCAAACGCGCCATTCAATCGCAGCGCGTTCTGTGTGTTTGAAACCCTTCGCTCCTGTTACTTTTATAAATTAATTTCATGTCAAAAAGCGTTTTATTGCTAATGCATGAACATCATCATCGGTATCAAACATCTGGAAGTAAAACAGCCTGCTGGAAGTACATCAATGATCGAATTTGAAGCATAAAATTTTTGCGCATACCTGAAAGATAACGAGATTATCATTCATTAACATTTTCTAATTTGTCACCAAATCTTTTTCATCTTAAACAAGGTTAACCTTATCACAACACCGCTGTTAGATAAACACTTGTTATATTAAATTTCTCAAATCGATATCACCAAACGCTTTAACCATCGATGTTGTTTTCATTGACATTTTGAAGCGACGCGAACAGATTTCAACTAAAAAAGTTGTTGATTTTGCATTGCGATTATTGTTTTGCTTTCAACTGTCTCCGGCATTTGACAGCATTCAAAACAACATATTTTTCAACTACTTGAATATATGCAAATCAAAAACCATATTGGTTGAATCAAAAAGAAATTAGTTAAATCAACTATCGCAAAAATCAAAAACTGCGATATCGCAATTTTATGATCGAAGGGTTCTCCGTGCAAAGCCCTGTAACCTTAAGACGATATGCACAAGATAATGCTTCTTGTTTTAGGAACACATGTAGTGGTTTAATGCACAGTAGCGCCTCTAGAGCAGCAGTAGGAGTTGTCGTGAATGCTCCTGTCATCGCCATTAGGACCATCCTTTGGAGATGATTTAGCTTTGACTGAACTGTCGCGACTTCTCCTTTCTGCCACCATACAAGACATCCATATGCTAAAATTGGTCTAACAATAGTTGTGTAGATCCAATGAATATTTCTGGGTTTGAGTCCCCATGATTTTCCAAAAACTCGTCTGCATTGGCTGAAAGCCATGCAAGCTCTTTTAATTCTGAAGTCAATGTGAGCAGACCAATTCAGTTTTGAGTCAAGAATAACCCCGACGTATTTAACTTGTTCGACCACAGTGACCTCTGAACCAAAGAACTGCAACGGACGAGCTCCTGTGATTATCCTACGATGGGTGAAAAGCACCATTGATGTTTTGCCCGGATTTACAGATAATCCAACCTGACAACACCATTGTTCAACAGATCGCAGGGCTTGCTGCATTAAATCAAAGAGAGTGTTAATGCTTATACCGGTCATCAATATATGATAATCGTCGGCAAAACCACAAGTCGGAAATCCAAGGTTATTAAGTTTCCTTAACAAACCATCAGCGACTAGGTTCCATAAAAGTGGGGATAATACACCACCTTGAGGACACCCACAGACACTCAGCTTTCTAATCTCTGCTTGCCGAAGCGAAGAACAAAGAAGTCGATTGCTAAGCATTGCGTGTATCCAATTTGTGATACTTGAAGGTATGCCATGACCACGGGCTGCTTCCAGAATTGAATTGAAAGACACGTTATCAAAGGCACCTTCAATATCTAGGAAAACTCCCAAGCAAGATTGCTTTTGTGAGAAAGCTTTTTCAATGTTGTACACAACATCATGTAACAGGGTTGTAGTGGACTTTCCACGCTGGTAAGCATGTTGCATTCCATGTAGCGGATGCAGGCCCAAACTAACATTTCTGATATAGTGATCGACTATGCGTTCCACTGTTTTAAGAAGAAATGAGCTTAGACTGACAGGCCTGAAACTCTTCGCTTCCTCATAAGTGTCGCGACCGCCTTTGGGAATAAATTTGACAATTATTTCCTGCCAGGCTCTTGGAATATATCCAGTCGCAAGACTAAAAGTAAGTATTTTCTTCAAAACATGTTTGAAATGTTCATACCCTTTCTGCAGTAACACTGGGAAAACTCCATCCTTTCCAGGAGACTTGTACGGAGCAAAACTCTCAACTGCCCATTTGACCGATTCAATCGTCACAACGCTTCGAGCAAGGGCCCAAGAATCGTAACTACCTGAAAAAGTCTCGGGAAGAGCTGTCGGTGATGGATCCATACATCCTGGAAAGTGAGTGTTAAAAAGATAGTGAAGTACATCACCTTCATCAGACAAGTGTTCACCATCTGAAGTTCTTAAGAAACTGACATTAAAGTCCTTAGACTTCGAAAGTAACTTATTTAATCTGCTAGCCTCGTTGAGACTAGAGACATTTGTGCAGAGGCTTTTCCAACCACTTCGCTCAGACGATCGAAGAGCATTTTTGTAAGCCCTTCGAGCCAACGCGAATGCCTCCGACCCATTTCTGCGACGGTGGTTCCAAGCTCTTCTGCATAGTTTCCTTAGTCTAGCAAGTTCAGCATTCCACCAAGGAGTTCCTCTAGTAGCTCGCACAATCCGAAGTGGACAAGCCTCTTCATATGCTGCAACTATGAGTGAGTTTGTCTCGTCGACAACATTTTCCAAATCAATTGGGGTTTCAATTGTTGGTTGGTACCCGTAAAATCTAGTCGCCAAGCCCTCTTCATAGAGGTCCCAGTTTGTAGATTTGGGATTACGATATGTGATAATATCAAATTTAACGTTTGAATGATCAAAGAATATGTACTTATGATCAGACAACGAAGGTTCGAGCTCATCGGAGACGAGCCAATTCACCAACTCATGCGCAATTCTATCAGAGCAGAGAATTACGTCCAAAACCTCCTCTCTGCCAGATCTCGCAAAAGTTGGACGGTTTCCTGCATTGACTATGTGCAGGTTTGTACTGCTCACAAATTCCATCATATCAGAGCCTCTCGAATTTATATCTGTGCTGCCCCAAATGATATGGTGAGCATTTATGTCACTGCCGATTACAAGCGGTAAATCACTTTTGCAGCAGTATGATACAACCTTTTTGAAGTCATCGCTTGGCGAAGGTTGGTTATGCGGCAAATATGCCGAACAATAGACATATTTCCTGTCTATGCCATCAGTAGTCATACCAACTGTGACAGCACAAATATCCCGAGTTGTGAGCTCCGATATGAGAGAAACATCGAGAGCACTATTTGCAAGTATGCATGCTCGAGGCATTTCACGTGGATTAGTCATACCGGTCTTGTTGAAGGCAAGAAAGACTGGGTTTAACAATTTTCCAACGTAGAAGTTTCCCTTTTGGAAATATGGTTCTTCAACCAAAGCTATAGATGCTTTACCTTCTTGCAGAAATCTGGATAGATTCATAGTTGCTGTACGTTTATGCTGGAGATTGATTTGTGCTACTCTAACCATTATCAATTAAAGTAACGAACACTCCACCTCCAGCACTTACCGTACAACAACTACAAGAAACCAAATATATTGGCTTATAATCGCCTATAGCGAACCATGTAAGGATTTTTTTTAATGTTTTAATCATTTAAATCCCACGAGATGCGAAGAAAGAAGTCGTCCACTGTGCCAGAGCTTCGCTTAACACAGTAAGGGAAAATCCCAAGATATTCCGTTCACGACTGCATTGTTTAACCTCCTGCAGCCATTCAGCCATCGGCACGGAAATACACCTTGACTTAGGAGTTCCTATTTTGTGGCCTTTTACGACATGGAACAGGAAACCAGTGGATCAATTCTTGGTAAAAAATAATTCCGCCGGATGCCACACGGCTTACCTGTTTGGTGGACTTATACCACCGGTACAGGTGGACCGTAGCGTTATTCTTAGCCAGTTGGGAAACCGCTACCGACACTACACGGCTATCTAGGCTGCTCAGAGAGGGAAATTGACATTGATGGTCAACTATAACTTACTGTGAATTTGTTTGTCAAGCAATTGACACTAACGCACAAGTCAAATATTTGTTATTTTTATCAAAATATTGATTGAAACAAACGAATCCACTAAGAAAAATTAATGATCATGTTTTGTAGTTTCAAGCAGCAATATTTGCAATATTAATTCAGATTTTTTTTTATCACTATTTCAATAAAAAAAAATCATTGTGTGAAACCCAAATTTGGTTATTTTACAATATTTTTCTCTGCGTGTATGTTGCTTTGATTTTGGGACTTCTGATAATTCTGCGCTGAGATACACGGAGCACCGCAAATCATGATTTCTAAAACGCGTCTTCGATATTTCTCAATATTTTGTCACGAAAAAATTACAAAATGTTGTTCGATTGATTTTTTTTGTATTATGCTCCTCCGCCTCTTAACATGGAAGTGACAGAATGAAAAATATTTTTCTAATATTTTTCAAAGCAAAACTATCAAATTTATCATATTCTATTAAATATTACAAAAATCTGAGAGATTTTATATTGTTTTCTCGTGGAATTGCTGTATGAGAAAATCCATTGCCGTAAGCTTTTAAATCAGAGTCTTGTGTTCAAATGACTATTTTCGATCAAAAACTTGATGTTTTGCAAATACCTGTCATTTGTTCCAGCTGTTTTATTTGTAGTTTTGAGAAGACACACGGGGAAAAATCTATTGTTGGTACCATGATTTTTTAATCATGAAATCATGAACCATGTCTTCTCATGAAATTTCATGAGCAAAATGATTGATATCGTGAAAATTTTCATAAAAGATATGTTATTGTTAATGATATTAAAGGTTTTGATCGTGAAATCATGACTTATTATTTATGATAGATATGATTCATTTTTTCATGATTTTTAATCTTGGTTTCAGCAATAGATTTTTATTCGTGCACTAATCAAACTAACAGCAAATGTTAATTTCAATTATAACATCAACGTGAATAAAGTTCCACCTAGATCGGAGAATGATATTTTGATGACTAGCATCCCATTTCAGGAACATCGTCCATACAACTTGAAAGTGATGTGTAGCCAAATGAAAATATTTCCAATTTATCGATACTACGTATCAGAAATCATCCTCATTGATTTTGTGGTATTTGGTCTCATTATTTACCATTAGGTGCACATGTTTATCCTCGGAACTGCTATAGGCTGATGGTAAAAGAATGCAGCCCGTAATGCCGGCTCATCACGTGAACTCACCGCACTGGTCTACGTCTAAATGTGGTTATTTGTGACGCAAGCAGCCGCTCACGTTACTTCGAAAAAGTATTTATTTTTCCTTTCCCGATTTCCGCATTGTCCCGGTGTTCACGCCGAACGGTCGAACGCGTCATGCCGGTCATGCTTAATCTATAGGCCCAATCCGGTGCTCACGTTGCACCATCCACTGCGGCGAGATTCATTGGTTGCATAAAAAAACAAGCTTTTCGGATTGACACTGCAGTGCAACGTGAGATTGCAAATTCTTTGTGTTGTCCTTCCCGTTCGGTTCGATTTTTCAAGTGAAAACCTATCATAAAATCCAGGAAAAAATGTTGCTCTTTCGGTTGATCACAAAACACGTGCTCGAGCTATTGGTGGCATGACAGGACGACGATTAGCTTTCTGCAAAAATTTTCAGCGCAGAACCGAGAAAATGATGGTTGTTACGTTTTGCGAAACATTCGTTTGAAATCGCTGCGCTACTAAGGAAAGATACGGATAACGTTCCCGAAAAAAAAACCTCCTCAGGATTTACTGTATTTCCGCTCTACGATATAACCGAATGAAATGTCGTATTTGGTAGTAACATTTTCAATGCTCGTAGTCGCGTCGGTAAGGTAAATATTGACAGCTTTGCGGTTGCTCACGTCAAAAGTAACATAAGTCTGTGGGGGCAATGCATAATTTTAAATAGTTCATAATGGTGGGAGTGAACCCAGAGCCTAACCACGTTGTCAAGCGGCAGTTGTTATTCGTCGCCATTCAGTTCGACGGTAGATTCATGAGCTCCGTCCGTCAGTATGCGCCATTCCTTCTGTTTCACGGTCGCATAATTGGATTTATTTTTGGGGGGAGGAATAAGATCTGATCCATAGGGGGACCGAACTGTTTTGAGCGATAGCGTTTTCTATTGCCGATGTAATCTATTATCGTTATTTCGATTTGGATCGTAAAAAGTAATTTTTATTTATGTTAGGCTCGTTGAATTCGATGCAAGAACTAGGCAGCGAGTTCCCGGTAGCAGTCTTTAAAATGGCATCCACAACCCGTGTGAAATATGGTTTGAGCAGAGTCACATTCTGTTGCCCTTTGCTTTCTATCGAAGCAAAAATTCCGTTTTGAGGAGGTTTTCCTATACGGCCCAGTCCAGTGGAAAACGGTGGAGACATAATGTACATGAAATACTCACCGGTTGGGGTCAGCGGAACTGGCTTCTGGTCGATGTCGCTGGCCGCTGTCGATGAGGACGAATTATTGTTGCTAGACGGACTGAGCGGGGGCAGCGCATTTCCGTGTGAATCGACCATATTGGTTCTGCCGGATCGAGACG
Organism: Malaya genurostris; assembly: GCF_030247185.1. Classification (NCBI taxonomy): domain Eukaryota; kingdom Metazoa; phylum Arthropoda; class Insecta; order Diptera; family Culicidae; genus Malaya; species Malaya genurostris. Next base: position 217,202,343 of record NC_080571.1, on the reverse strand, counting down.
CGTTCCGTGGTCCGCATAAACTGGCGAGATCCAGGCGTGATCCGGTCAAATGTGGATCCCGTTCGCGACGACACTTGTCGTTATCTAACTGTACCTGGTTCGGAAAGATCAACGGAGAAATGTCGATTATAGTAAATGGCAACATTTAAATAAATATATTTTTTGAGTTTAATATTTAAATTAAAAAAAAATTGACGATATTTTATTGGATACTCTTCGGACAGCAAAACTTCACACAATAAAAAATTGAATTTTACAGATGCCCTAATCCCTCATACGATGCAATTCACAGAGACCTATTTTTTGTCAAATGACGGAAAATTCCATTTGCAATGAACCTTTTCGTGGTTAATTTTAACTTTTGGTTAAAATCTGACACTCGAGCGTTTGATTTGATGTTGTCAAAAATAACCCTGCTCGAGAGCATGATTATTTTTGACAGATCGATGGTTATTTTCCGACACTGGAAAAATCTTGCAATGCAAATTCTACTTAATTCTTTAGTTGAAATTATTTCCAGTGGAGATTAAACCCAAATAACATTTCGTCCGTCAAATTTTGAAATGTGCCGCAGTTTTAGTTAAATTTAACTACTCGACACAAAATAACCGCTCAAGTGTCATATTTCAATCAAAAGTTAAAATATATCACGAAATTGTTCACAGCCTCAATATTGAATCAAACTGTATTTTACTGTTTTCGACTGTAATTTCCACTTGGTTAGTAAGTGCGTTTATATACACCACAAACCAGCCAAGCAGATGTGTGCTTCTGTTGCTCAGTCGGGTCCCTCTCAGTATAGACTAACAGCTCCCTGTTTCATCTAATTTGTAGGGACGTTACCTTAAAAAACCAAATTGAAAGCAAATTCAGTAGCTTAAAATTTTATCTGGAAGATGTATAGTTGAACTGAAAAAACGTATCTCCAGCAAGCAGTCTTAGTTTTATTTATTCTACTGTCTAATTTAAAACTGATATACGCGGTCGTTCTATTTTTTGGATGTTCGAAACACGAGTAAATCGCTGCGTGGGCTGCCAGTTTTTCTTGTTATAATTTCCAGATTTAACTTATAAAATTGACATAAATTCTACATCTAGAACTGGAACACTCCTGAACATTCCCTTAGCCACTAAAATCACTATAATTATTTTATATTTCTGCTTAATTCGCCTTGCTCTACATTGGGAAATGATTGAACATTTGTTGGAAATCAAACTAGTATTCAAAAACCCGCTCGGTTCGTTGGTCCTTTATTCATCCTAATAATTAGCAATGGCGGCAGCAATCAAAGCAAAATATTGCACTATTATACTTTCCGGTTTAAAATATCAGAATTCTTGCTAAAAAGGACCTAATGCCAAATATGAGACAACACACGAAATTTTTAGAACCAGTTTGGAATCATTTCGACGTGTTTAGGTCGTTTTCGATACCTTTCGTTTTAAATTTAAAATTTTACTGTAAAGTTATTTGGTAAACTTAAAAAAAACATAACAAGAATTGTTACTATTTAGGCATTAGCCCTTCTAAAAACAAAATACAGAGCCAGAGATGCCCACAGATGCCATTTATACAGATTTATCTGTATTGTATCTGTTTTGTAATTTAATACAGATTTTTACAGGATCATAAAAAGTGAGAAGTAAAAAATCAGACTTTTCTCTCTGTGTATTCAATAATATTTGCTTGCAGTGATTCTTTGAAAGTTTATCTTTTAACATAATTTTATTATTAAAATTTCATTTTATTAGAGAAATAGAATATAGAACAGATATAGACTTTTTATGCAAAGCAATACATATTTTCTATGAAAATATCTGGCATCTCTGTGCACAACCGATGAAACACGTGCACACTTAACAGCGTTATGTTGACATATTAGGTTTTGCACGATGACGAGACAAATGAATTGCCGATGAATCAAGTTCATCTTTGACAGCTGCCTGTTTTTTTTTTGTTTTGCGACTGCAAATTAAAAATTGAAAAATGACGAAAAAGTGTCTGTTAAAAACGTGTTCCACAGTGAAAAGAACTAAAAAGATTGCCCTGTAGGCGTTTCCAGCATCAAGGAGCGATATTTGTATACAACGAGGTCTCTTTTTACGCGGGGGATACGTACCGCGTAGAAAAAACATCGTAACTTCGGAAATTCGCGTAAAAAAAACCTACAAACTAAAGAAAAAAAATTGTTTGATGCCAGATATCTTAGAAATGCATGAAACGATCTGGTGTAATCTCAAAAAAATTTTTTTTTGAAAACCGACTTTGGGACAGAAAAATTTTGAGACTTCCAAAATCGAATTTGGAAAAATGACACAAATACCAAAAAAAATACCGCGTAACTTCGGAAATCCGCGTATAAAGAAACCCCAGTGGAAATCTGTTTAGTGTGAAGTGACTTGCAATTTTTAAATTCAAATGATGAAGCTCTGATGAATTTTTAAACTGCAAACAAATACATGGCGACTGTCAAAAAAAAGTCCATTCTGTTCATTTTTGTGAGGTTATGTTATGTTCGTGCAAAACCTAATTAGGTTTTGCACGAACATGACATAACCTTACAAAAATGAACAGAATGAACTTTTTTTGACAGTCGACGTGTACTTGTTTACAGTTTAAAAGTTCATCAGAAGTTCATAGTTCGAATGTAAAAATTGCAAATCGCCTCACACTCAACAGATTCATACATATATCGCTCCTTGATGCTGGAAACACATACAGGGCAATCTTTTTAGTTGTTTTCACTGTGGAATACGTTTCTAACAGGCACTTTTTCGTCATTTTTTTCAATTTTTAACTTGCAGTCGCAAAACAAAACAAGTACACGCCAACTGTCAAAAATGAACTTGATTCATCGGCAGTTCATTTGTGTCGTCATCGTGCAAAACCTAATTAAGTTTTGCACGATGACGACACAAATGAACTGTCGATGAATCTAGTTCATTTTTGACAGTTGCCGTGTGTTTGTTTTGTTTTGCGACTGCAAATTAAAAATTGAAAAATGACTAAAAAGTACCTATTAAAAACGTGTTCCTCAGTGAAAAGAACTAAAAAGATTGCTCTGTATGCGTTTCCAGCATCAAGGAGCGATATTTGTATAAATCTGTTTAGTGTGAGGCGACTTGCAATTGTTATATTCAAACGATGAACCTCTGATGAACTTTTAAACTGTAAACAAATACACGTCGACTGTCAGAAAAAGTTCATTTTGTGAGGTTATGTCATGTTCGTGCAAAACCTAATTAGGTTTTTTATCGTGACGTCACAAATGAACAAGAATTCATCCTTGACAGTTCAGCGGTACTGGTTACAAACAAGCTTAAACAAAATCGAGAATCACTTCTCAAACAATCATCTTTTCACTTCACAACTAGCCACTTTTATTCAACAAATATCTGAAAAGAATCGTTAACAAATGTTTTGAAACTCTATTTAGGCGATATGGACCGTGAACGTTCTCATCCGTTTGTCAACAGACAAACAAACAAAAAAGTCTGTTTACAAACAGTACCGCTGAATTGTCAAAATGTGTTCATCCGATTGAGGTTAGCAGAGACGGTAAAAAACTCAATAGCGGAAAGAAACAAGTGCCACTAGATTTGCCACAATGGTTATTTCATTAGTATTTAATACGCTCATTCTGGTAATATTCGAAGCCGAAACCGTTTTATTAAAGTGTAAATATCAATAATAGAATTAAGCTAATGTCACGGATACCAAAAACAAAATATTTGTTGATGATAATTTGAAAAAGAAAAACAATATTTTTTGTAGCATCATGAGAAAACTTGGCTATTTTGCGAAACCAAATGAGATGAAAATAAAGCGAAATCAAGTGAACTAAGTGTTAAACTTGCATCTCATATTTTTGAAGAGTTTTATTGCTTGTCGGGTAGTTTTTGAAAGTTTAATCGATAATTAAACAAGTGGAAGTAAATATTACTAATTATGAAGTCATCCAGCATTCAATTGTAATGTAATTGTGCGAAATAGTGATCTTGTTTTGAGACGAACCGATTAGTAGATATTCAAAAAACATGACGAAATGTAAATCTTGAGACGAAAATGTGTCCTAAATTGAAAAGGGAGTTTGTTTTAAATGAAAAAACCTGTTTTAATCCACCTAGTGGTGTAATGATGCCTTTCTCATGTATAGTACTGTGGTATTCTATTCAAAAAAATTTCTTCGATTTATGAAAGAAACCAAGGGATTGCTTGTGCATTAAGTAGTATAACATACAGAATGAAACAGTACTTTGCTCGCGTAGGTCATCCTTAAGAAAACGAAGTTGGTTCACTATTATATGCACTTCCGGCACCGGAACCCGAAAACTGGTATAATCGAAGTCGATTCGTACGGCCACCAACTAACATGACGTTCAAACTCTACTAGTTTTTATTGAAATTTTGAAAATTTTATGCAATTTTAGTATTAAGTAATTTTTGGTGGGACCATAATACCATTTGACCCTAATATTGACGGTTTTGAGTCCAGTTTGCAACATTTTTTACGTTTTTTGTTTCACCGGTTTAAGTGACGGTGTAAATATTGAACACACTTTACCCCATAACTCCGGAACCGGAAGTCGGATCCGGATGAAATTCAGGAATTCCGTATGGGATCACCTTTCATTTGAATCTAAGTTTGTCAAAATCGGATCAGCCATCTTCGAGACAACCTAGTGAGATTATTTGACACATACACACACACACAGACATTGCTTAGCTCGATGAACTGAGTCGAATGGTATATGACAATTTTTACTAGTTGGTTTTTCAAGTGGTTGCATAACCTTTCTATATGAGAAAGGCAAACACGAACGACGAAGAACTTTAAACCATTTCTTACAATGGGAAAGTGTGACAATAGTTCAAATAATCATTTTAAAACATTTCACAGTTTGGTTCAGGCACGTTGTAAGATACTATTCTTGTTCAAAGTAATGAGGTGAAGGGATGAGATGGAAATAGGAGCTCAGATGAAATAGGGAGCCGTTACCCTATATATTTTATTTTATTTCAATATATTTTATGTCATGGAATATGTTGTTTCACGTGAATTTGTGTGAACAGTGATGCTCCATTTATGTACATTTTATAAGATGCCAATTCACAGGGTTTTTTTTTCAAATTGTGTCCAGTTTTTGATTTTCATGAGGATTTGACTTTCGGTTCCGCAGTTATAGAATGATGATTGTTAAACATATCATTCCGTTCGTATGATTAAACAAAAGTCCGAGTTCTTTGAATTTCATGTTTGAACATTGTGTTATTAGCTTGCATGCGAAAAATACATTCCCTTTTCTAAAACCCAGCATTGAGTCGAATCGGCCTCTCCATACGTGTAACACCAATGATGTACCATACTGCCCTCTCAGCAGGTGGCTCTGTTATGTTGGTCCTTGAGCGCTTGTTGAACAACATGCTGCACGAAATATCCGTTCAGTTTGCTGGAACGGTTTGTTATTGATTTTTCTCTTGCAAAAACAGTGTGAAAATTGTAGTATTGTACAGGTATGTAGTGTTAGTTTTAAAAAATTAGTGGAAAAAACTTCGGAAATTGTCCAGTAAAACTAGTCCAGCGGGGCTCCAATTCCTCATATTAAAAATGGCTCAACAATGGACCTCTGTCTGCCGGGTTTGTTGAACGAAAAAACGGCATTCGCTTCAAGGATCTGTTTCAAAATCAGCAAACGAAGGTCCCGTGTTGGCCTCCCGTTGAACGATGATTGGACGTTCATTGAACCAACGAGTATTGGACCAACGAAGGACCACCGTTGAACGTTTTTTTTCTAAGAGGGTGAAGATCAGTAGAAAAGTCTACCTTGATTTTCTCCCTTTCCTCCGTTTTAATTTCTGGAACAGCTCTTAAGCCAAATCATAATTTCGTTAGGCAAAAATTCTTTATTATGCTCAGCCTTCATGAATGTTATATTTTGCATACATTAATTAAGTGATCTCGTACCGCCTAGTGTAATCATATGAGTCACTGTTTTACTCTCCAAAGCCCAAGATGCTATAAAGCGCTTTTTATGGAAATGAAATTTTTATCGGCATACATCTAGGCGCTTGGCAAACCCCTTTATGCGAGCAGTCGAGCACTTTCGCTGTCGTTGGTGCGTTCATTCCCTCTCAGCAGGCCGTTCAATTTTGTTGATTTTTGATCGCTTGTTGAACGATATATTGCACGAAATATTCGTTCAATTTGCTGGAACGGTTTGTTGTTGTTTTTTCTCTTGCAAAAATAGTGTGAAAATTAAGTTTTACCTTTACATAGAAAGAAAATTTGTTGTTATTCTACGTGAAGTAGAAGTATTGTGCAGGTATGTATTGTTAGTTTAAACAAATGAGTGGAGAAAACTTCAGAAATTCTGCAGTAAAACTAGTCCAACGGGGCTCCAACTCCTCATGTTAAAAAAGGCTCAACAATGGACCTCTGTCTGCCGGGTTTGTTGAACGAAATAAATGGCATTCGGTTCAACGCCCTCTCAGCAGGCCGTTCAATTTTGTTGATTTTTGATCGCTTGTTGAACGATATATTGCACGAAATATTCGTTCAATTTGCTGGAACGGTTTGTTGTTGTTTTTTCTCTTGCAAAAATAGTGTGAAAATTAAGTTTTACCTTTACATAGAAAGAAAATTTGTTGTTATTCTACGTGAAGTAGAAGTATTGTGCAGGTATGTATTGTTAGTTTAAACAAATGAGTGGAGAAAACTTCAGAAATTCTGCAGTAAAACTAGTCCAACGGGGCTCCAACTCCTCATGTTAAAAAAGGCTCAACAATGGACCTCTGTCTGCCGGGTTTGTTGAACGAAATAAATGGCATTCGGTTCAACGGTCTGTTTCAAAATCGGCAAACGAAGGACCCGTGTTGGCCTCCCGTTGAACGATTGATTGGACTTTCATTGGACCAATGATACAACGTATTGGACCAATGAAGGACCACCGTTGAACGTTTTTTTCTAAGTGGGCGGTCTGTTTCAAAATCGGCAAACGAAGGACCCGTGTTGGCCTCCCGTTGAACGATTGATTGGACTTTCATTGGACCAATGATACAACGTATTGGACCAATGAAGGACCACCGTTGAACGTTTTTTTCTAAGTGGGTTTTCTGTAGGTACCTGCACGGTCTGTTTAAAATATGCATTCGAAACAACAACAAACATCAAACGAAACGAAAAACACTAGTCCGTGTACACATTCGCTGCGAGAGTGTATGTGTGTGTGCTTCATGCTTATTTAATAGCTCGCTTGCTCTCGACGGACGCTCTAGCTTTTATCAGGTCTTAATTGCAGTTGTCCATGAATCTGATATTGAGTCGTACTGGAGGGTGGTGTTGTTTTTTTTTGTTGTGCTACATAAATACGCACGATTTCCGTGGATAAAAGTACAACACGACGAGTGGCAAGCGTATTAGCAACAACTTTGAGAACAACAAAGGCAACGAGCTCAAGTAAACGACTTTTTCCCGCGATTCTACAACTGCAACAGCTTCGAGTATGGTACAAGTCGTCGGTGGTGATGCGGGAAAGAAAAGTACACGATGAGAGAAACAGAGAAGATAGCAGGTACATTAATTACCGCAAAATTGCAATTTTCATTGGTAATTCAACACCTGTTACCGGTGGCGGCAGCAGCGATGCATAATTAATCCGTAGCACGAGGTAGACTCTATCAATCAGGAGGTTGATTTTATTGTAAACTGATCACTGGCCCACTGTGCCGGAAAGGAAGCACACACCTGAGACAGGTAATTAATTGTTAGGCTACTGGTGCCGTTGACGATGTTTACAAAGCGATCGGCTAAGTGGAATTTTATACTGATAATGTTTTCATTAGCATTTGCTATTTATACAACAACTTTTTCAAAGTTTTTTATGCATTTTACAATACCGGTTCAACTAGAGAAAAATCGTGTTTTAAATTGATCGTAAACTTAAAGTTTATTTATAGATTGGTACATTGTTTTGCAGATTACAATATATGATGAGATCTTATGGCGTTTTCGTTTTTAATTTGCACTACACCGGTGCAGTGCTACACTGAGGCATGAATAAACGAACAAAAATGACGAAAACATAAACAGTAACCATTGACTACAATTAACGATTCCATTGCACAGAGCTACACCAAACTTTCAATGAGTGCTACACCAGTGGTATCGGTGCAGAAAAAGTGTAGCACTGGTGTAGTGCAATTGGCAAAAACGAACGGTTTCAGTGCAGCTTTCGCTACACCAGTGTAGTGCAATTTAAAAACGAAAACGACATTAGTAGTAAAATGTCCTCAAGCCGGTATCTTATAATAATACTGTTGACAAACTATGCTGATATAATAGCAAATTTATAGAAGGCAACATCTCAATGAAAAATTACAGGGTTGTATGCAAGTCTCAATCGAGCACAATTAGGGGAGATCGGGGCTAGTCCGGACATGGGACTAAACCGGACCGTTCAAATATATTATAAACCAGCAATTATTTCGCTCCATGGATTGATTTTATAAACGCGCTTTCATGTGACAGATAGACGTGAGTTAACTTAATGACACTGAGTCAATTCAGTCTGGCGTCCATCGTGTTCGTTTTTTACTGAACTTTTTTTGAAAACTTTCCAAATGTTTTGGGTATATTCGATTTCTGTGCATTGTAATGATGTTCTGATGAGTTCCTTCAAATGTTTATTACGTAATGATGTTCTGATAAGTTCCTTCAAATGTTTATTACGTGCCAGGATTACCACCTCGGATGCATTCCTTACCCGGGAATATATTTTTATGAAAAAATTCTTGAATTTGGAGAGAGTTATTCATATAACATATTATGCAATACTTGCGTTGTAACACCTAATGCTGAAGTTGTAACTGAGTGCTAATTATACCTTATTATTATCCATTTGTATGGAATGTATATAACTAACTATAGATCTAATTGCTAGATATTTAACATTGTGTGGGAGATGCGCATTGTTTTATCTAAGTGAGTTTATCTTTTGATTAACAACAATGTTTCAATCGATGAATAGTCAGCATATTAGAGGAGACGTATGGCTCATGATTTGTGGAATCTGATTTCCCATTGAGGGAAAGCTTTACATAGTATACTATGATATACACACACGCAAAACACAACTAGCAGAAATGTTCACAATGTCTGTTATACTTTATTACTCTAACTTTCTATTTGAATTTGTTTTAGCGATTAAGTTTCGTTCAAGTCAAACTGACTAATTCAGAATAAGTCTTGTTTTCAAGTTTTCCAACATCAGCCATCATCCATTCCAACATTCCAAGATCAGCAAAATGTTTTCGATTAGACTACTCTCGAAGTATATTTTTCCAATTCATTGCTTGTTTCACCATATAAAATTTTGTTGATTGCACAGTCGATCAAAAGTTCATTTTTACGCTCTTAATTGAAAACGTGGATTTCAAATGATAGGCGCCATTTTTTGAAAATTTTATGTATGTGATTGATTACCCCTAAAAGTGAAATAAAAAAATATTATTTCAGCTCAGGATCAACATAGGGGTTAAATCACTTCGACAAAGTTGTGCAAAAAGTTATTTCAAACAAATTTGTAGAAAATATTGTTCTCGTAACGTGAGTAGAATTCATGTTTTAATGCATTTTCTGGAAATTGTTCCCTAAGACCAGTATTTGTAACAAAACGTGTAAAACTTTAATTTCTATAATTGTTTTATGTTATACAAAGTTTTTCATATTTAAAACCTACACAACTTTCTCAAATACAATACAAACTATGTCGCTATCTTTTCAGTTTAATGATATAGAGCAATTTTTTTTTTTTTTTTAAATAACTATTTATTGGAATATGAGTTAAAATTAAATTAAATTATTAAGATTTAAATTGGGTGTTCAGCCACAAGTGGTGACTTTTCAGCCCTGTTGTATATATATGATTTGGTTATTACCATGAAGACATCATTTGCTTCCGCAATTCTGAGATTTTTGTGTAGGGAAAATTCTAAACCTACTTGTATTGTGTAATGGGGAAAAGGAACTTATATACTAACTTACTAACTAATACAGAGAGCGAATCGATTCAATTGAAGATTGCATCGATTTTTGTCGGAATTTGCTTATAATATTATTTGACATTACATCTAATGGTTCTATATTTGTGAGTCTGTGTAACTCATTTGTACTAAACCAGGGAGGACGCTTCAGAATCATTTTCAGAATTTTATTCTGAATCCTTTGAAGCGTTTTCTTCCTGGTGGAACAACAGCTTGACCAAATTGGTACCGCATAAAGCATGGCTGGTCTGAAAATTTGTTTATAAATTAACAATTTGTTCTTAAGACAGAGCTTAGAATTTCTGTTTATAAGAGGATATAAACATTTAATATATTTATTACACTTTGCCTGGATTCCTTCAATGTGATCCTTGAAAGTGAGTTTTTTGTCATACGTTAAACCTAAGTATTTAGCTTGATCAGACCATGTCAATTCCAAGCCATTCAATTTGAGAATGTGATTATTGTTTCGTTTAAGAAAAGAAGTAGAGCAATTTTTAATGTTACCACCTCGAATGCATACCTCGTTCGGCAGTAGTTTAAAGAAAAATGATCATGCAATTGAAGGGAGCTTTTTAAAAAAAACGTAGCAGTACCTAATGTTGGAGACGTACTTGAGAATTTTTTACACCACATTATTCACATTTTGTTAGGTGTGTATGTATTTCATTAGTCTTCTATTTACCAAAAGATCTACGATGCGTAGGAGATACTCATGGTTTTGTCTAAGCTGGCTGATTCGCGTCTTGGCAATATTTTTTCGTCCGATGGGTATTTAGTGACTGAAGACATTTAGCTCTCAAACTATGTGAACTGATTCCGCAGCAGATTAAACGTTTTACCTAATTTGTTACTTATTGTGTTATTTACCGAATTCTTCAATCTATTCGAGAAGGAAGAAATAATCTAAATATAAATCAAGTATGTTGTACTTTATTTCGTTAAAATTACACGAAACCAATTACCTTTGCTTAATCATAAAATCTTAATCAAAATTGAATACAGACAAAGACATTTTCAAAATAAATATTTTTTGCCATTGTATGCAGAATATGCTAAAACTTTCTTATACATACTCTGTAAACTAGTAACTAACAAAATGTAGTCGCCATTTATTAACGTTTTTCTCCTGATAATATTTCCATGTTAGAATTCCACTGTGATCGTCCTGTTTTTCTCTCGGGACTCAACTACAAGAGCGATAACAAATGGAATTATCTTTATTCATTCTTTAGCATTTTCATCTTCTGCTTTTTTAACTTTCAATTAGTGATAGTTGTGCTAACATTTACCAGCTAAAGTAAACAACCTTTATTGTGAGCAGAATGCATTACCTTCTTGAACAATATAGACGGCGTAGTTTCTAGCGAAGATGGATAGACGAAGTAACCATATGCATTTAAGAACTTGTGTTATAAAAATTATAAATTGTGTAGCATAAATATTAGAAATGAGATTCCATTGTTGTGTTTCATTCTTTAGCGATCCTAACGAATTCTCAGATCTTGTTTTTCTGAATGTTTCTGAGATATCCGGTGAACATGATTTTTGTGTTTGTAGTTTTTTAACAAAGATTTTACTCCGTGCAAACTTTCTTTTTTTTGTCAGTTATGTATGCTACGCAACGAAACATGAAGAACAGTTTTAGGCAAAATTAAGAGGCACTCGTTGTAAACAAAATTTTGTTGTTGACTCACAATTGACTCAATTGACAATTTATCAAATATTGCGCTTGGTTTGTGGAAAGCGAGTGAGACTCTTTTGCAGTTTTTATCACCATTTTCAATTCTTCCAAAAACCGGATTCAGGTGACCGAAGTAACCGAAGCTGGTTTGTTTGCCAGCAACAAATATGACCAACAAATTGGAACAGTTTTGAAACTAGTTAAACCTAGACTTACTATCTCATGCTTTATTTCGATTAAACCAATTAGACAAAATCTAACAAACGAAGCTAACCTGCGTTTTTGTCACTTCTGCATATGTAAGTCAAGCTAAACAGCATGAATCAGCAGCATAAAACATGTAGTAGGATCATTACTTTTATTATTATTATTGACATCATTACACCACCGACACGGTATTACTGCACTATTGGTTGTGAAAATTGCATATTTTTTCAAATAAATTTGAATTCAATGACATTCGTTTATTCTTTCAATCGCACTTATCATAGAATAGCTAAAAATTTTATCAACCGCATCACCGTCTTTTACCAATATCACACACCATTAGCAGACATCCGTCACCGTTTCGCCCACAAACAAACAAGCTCTGCAAACTAAAACTTTTGTTAAATACATACACACATACACACACGGACACACATAGACATTTGCTCAGTTCGTCGAGGTGAGTCGAATGGTATATGACATTCGGCCCTCCGGGCCTCGGTTAAAAAGTCGACTTTCACAGTGATTGCATAGCATAGCATTGAGAAAGGCAAAACAGCTAATAATATTAACATACATACTGCAATGAATAATAATTATAACTATAAGAAAAACATGTCAAAGCATCACAAAGCGTGCTATTTAGCTTGAGTATCATACACAGAAGTAACAGGAGTGCAGGATTTGACTACGCCAATTCAAACGCACAATTGAAACGCTGCGTCAAATGCTGCGCTCCAGTTACCTCTTTAAATCAAATTCATGTCAAATAGCGTTTCATTGGGTTTAATCTAGATAGTGCATGAACATCATCATCAGCATCAACCAGCTGGAAGTAAAACAAAGTCGCTATAATCACTATTTGGTAAGGTATAATTTTTTACTAATTTTGCACTGCGTGTTGATATTGCGCAGCGAAAACCGTAAAATTAACTTTATCAATTGGATTACGATCCAATCTGATTATTTTCATAAAACCTTCTTCTAGCATTCATTTCCTTTCATCTAGTATTAATTTTACTGCAGTGAAACAACAGCTTGCGAAATAGAATACGGTTTGTATCAAAGGAGAACATGTGTTAAAACTTCGTAAACCGTGCCGTAACGAAACCGGCATTTTTCCCAACTCCGGTGATAAAGACTGTTAAACGAGCATTCCGGAAAGTTACAAATTGACAATTTTCCCCAATTTGAGTACCCTCATGCATATAAATTGATAAAAATCATTGATGTACAAACTCCTTTCATATTCCTTATCACCCATCACTAAACTCACCAAAGATGCAAAATTTGCAATTTTCCACGATTTTAAAAGTCTCATTGACACGCGTTATCCTTAGTTTAAAATTACTGTAGGATTACTGTTGTCACTAATTTTCACGCCCCTCACTGGGATCAACGATTTTAGACGTAAATCAATCGGCACTCATGTCTGATTTTGCTCATCTGTGATTTTCTTCCAAAATGCTCAAAGCTGATCGAATCGTCCAGTAATTTGATCTTACAGGAATCAGTGAAAATAGTTGCTCAAAATCATTACCGATCAGTATTGATTTTGATCGATATGATTCAAAGATCACTGATCAACTGATCTTAAAAAAATTAGATCAGTAGTGATCTTTATTGGGAAAGATCACAATCGATCGTCTTTGCTAGAGATTACGATTAAATGATTGTTTGTTCTTGATTTTTTGCACTTTGAATGGGATAACCGGATAAAATCTTAGCCGATACTTTCAGAGCAAATATGTTGATTTTTGCATGGAAACTTTCTAAGCGTTTCTCTTGGCTGCGGAATTCATTCCACATATTGAATGTTATGTATTTTGTTGAACAGATTCAAAGCAGTTTGCTGTATTATTTAAGCGTATGCGCTTGCACTCCACTTTTTAACTTACATGTTGTTTGAGATCTAAAAGATTTTTTGCGTACTGGATATTGATGACGAACCTTTCATTTTAATGTAATTGTATAGAATTCAGATATATTTTTATCTTGACGAATTAGGCTCGATAATATATGTCTATTAAAATATTTTTCGGAATCAAAATTCATAAAAGCGTCAAAAATTACTTCAATTATCGATATTTTCAGGTTTAAAAAGTAGTTTAATATAATTAAAATTACTTACGTGATTACTATATTTAATTCTAGATCATATTTGAATGATTTTTTTGTACCACGCAAACAATTTTAAATGAATTTTATGGTGGTGTTGAGCAAGATCGCATCAGGATTTTCAAGAGTAGATAAAAAAAACTTTAGAATGATTGAATAGCTACAGATATTTTTCCCCTTTGAAACTCTAATTATTAACAATTGTGCCGTACGCCAAGGAAAGTAATTGAACAAGTCTCAGAAAACACAACTTCCAAAAAATGTAGGGTTTAATATTATTACAAAATTGTATGAATATGACATTGTGTTCGGGGACTTGTCGGAGAGTTAATTAGCACAAGTTGCTACACCTGTTCTCATGCAAATGGAGCACTCGAACTCCGTTCTTGGCTAAATGCGCTGAGAACGAACGGACCGTTGTACATCAATTTCTGCCGCGGTACTTAAATGCGCTAATTTTTGTTTTGTTACCCATTTTTTTAATTCACGGTGTTCGGTTTTCTGATTCACAATCGGAAATCTTGATTCACATTTTCCTGCGCAAAATGGGCTTATTTCCACCTCTGGTTCATTAATTTCAACATACAAAAAAAAAAAGAAAAACAATCCCCAAAAGAAAACATCACGACTAAGGACAATTATTCAAAGTGCTTTTCAACGCCTTTATCTGAAGAAAAAAAGCAGATATTTGTAAGTTTATAAGAAAAGCAGATAGCCTTTTAATTCACTTATCTTTTTACGAAATATACACGGAACCACCCGCGATCCCATTTCAACCAGTATATTAGTTGATTTTCTGAATTCGATTTGTTAAAATTTGGTACAACTAATCGATTGTTGTTTTAACTAAACTGTCATTTTTGTTTTTCGATTAGCAGAAACGATGGTTGAAACAACTAATTTAACTGTTTGGAAAAAAATGCTGTCAATTAGTGAGGACACATACCTTTCAATTTCAACCAATATTTTAGTTGAAATAACTGGTGTTGTTATTGAAACAAAATTCTGTTATTTGAAAAATAAATCGGTTTTATTTGTTTTAGTCATTGCAAATAGTTGAATCAATTCGAACAATGTTATTGATTTGCGAGAATTTTAGTCAATTTATATGAGCTTGGGTGCATCAACCGCTGGGAATTGGAATTTTACTACGGCAATTCAAACGCGCCATTCAATCGCAGCGCGTTCTGTGTGTTTGAAACCCTTCGCTCCTGTTACTTTCATCAATTAAATTCATGTCAAAAAGCGTTTTATTGCTAATGCATGAACATCATCATCGGTATCAAACAGCTGGAAGTAAAACAGTCTGCTGGAAGTAAATCAATGATCGAATTTGAAGCATAAAATTTTTGCGCATACCTGAAAGATTACGAGACGATCATTCATTAACATTTTCTAATTTGTCACCAAATCTTTATCATCTTAAACAAGGTTAACTTTATCACAACACCGCTGTTAGATAAACACTTGTTATCATGAATTTCTCAAATCGAATAAACACAATTTCACCAAACGCTTTAACCATCGATGTTGTTTTCATTGACATTTTGAAGCGACGCGAACAGATTTCAACTAAAAAAGTTGTTGATTTTGCATTGCAATTATTGTTTTGCTTTCAACTGTCTCCGGCATTTGACAGCATTCAAAACAACATATTTTTCAACTACTTGAATATATGCAAATCAAAAACCATATTGGTGGAATCAAAAATAAATTAGTTAAATCAACTATCGCAAAAATCAAAAACTGCGATATCGCAATTTTATGATCGAAGGGTTCTCCGTGTAAAAATCTTATTCCTTCATCAAGCAATGTCGACGTGGCGCCTTGCAAAACCGACAAGAGACGTCAGATGACAAATGTCTTACCGAATTTCAGTAAAAGCTAACACACTGTTCGAAATCTCGGAAAACGGATATGCTGATTTCGGTATATTTTTTGTTTACTGACAAGTTCAGCATGATATTATGTCAAACTTCGGCAAAAAGACGCACTCTACCGAGATATCAGAATATTACTTCAACGAATTTAGGAAAAAAATGCATGTGGGTTACCGAACAATCAGTCAAATGTTCAATCTAGTTTGGTATTTCAATGTGCCGAGATCGAGAATCTATTTTGAAGTGTGTAGCTTCGAAAATCCTATGCCATTAGCAGAACGTCTCGGTGACGAGAGTGCGAAGGGAACAATTTAGTTAAATTAATAAAACCAATTAGATACTACGGGCTTCTCGTCTAGTATCAACACTACGTGCTCGTACTACAGGCGTTAGTTGCAAATTAACGCGGATCTAATTGCACTGAAATTGAATCATTTACCGGCTCTCGCCAACCGCTGAATCTATTCGTTACTATGTTGGAACATGCAGAAACTTGTTTGAGGCTTGGCGCTTTCTGTTCGTATTTTGCCTGTTGGTATCGAACTGGTTGCGAATTAACGAACACACGCACATACACACATACACACATTAGTGGCGGCATATGTGGCGTGCATTGCTGATAAAGCATTCAAAGGCTTATTTTTCAAACGACGCTAAAAGTCTGACTCCGTTCTCGGACAACTCGGCTGGTGGTCGAAGTTTCTATGCTATTAAATAAATACTAAACGCTGACAAGTCATTCATCAACGGTTGCTTTATTCTACCCGCTCCTGCTGCTGGCAAACGACGAATGTAGAACCTAAGGCGAAAAAACGGCCTACTCGAGCTATTGAGTGGCTTATGAGATACTACAAGTGCGATAGGAGCTGGCTAAATGACCCACCAGAGGTGTAGCCGGAAAAGAAGTGGCCTTGCCGTGACAAGAAAATTTGTCATGATTACAATGTTGCTTTTGAACACGGAAATTAACCCACTGCACTTGAGCAAATAAAATAAAATGCTTTCATCGAGCAGTTGAGAGCCGGGGGAAGAAAATGTAATCATAGACAAGCAACTGCGGTTAATTTCAGGCTGCATACAGAAATGCTACGAGCTTACTTGAAACATTACTCAGCCATAGGAATTTGATTAAGTGAACAAAGAAATGCCTTCTAATCTCAGTCAATATATTAACTACAATGAACCAGTGCAGGCGCGTAGCCAGAGAAAATTTTCGGGGGGGGGGGGGTTTAGAACATGGTGATAAATCAACACATGTACAATTTATATCACAATGTTTCCCATGGGTTATAATTTTTTGTTTCGGGGGGGGTTTGAACCCCTAAAACCCCCCCCTGTGTACGCGCCTGAACCAGTGACAAGTGATTTCTCATTATTCTCTCTTACAGACCCATTGCAATTCGCACGTGTTCACAGCAAACCACAATTTGTAACACCAGACCCCCTGTCTGATGTGCATTGCCGCGGCTCAACAATCCACCGCTGAATGTCCAACGCCGTGTAATATCTACATATCTTGCCGCCCGATGTTCAAGCCACGGCCAGCCGCTACGGTCAACCTACGGTGAAGAGTTCAGCTGTGTTATGTAAGAAAGTGCATAGCCGTAATAAGCTGTTGCATGTTGTTGTCGCTGCTTGGCCGGTAACCCCCATTTGCTTGTAAAAGCCGCCGGTGATCAATGACCCGCCAAAGCCCGTCACACACTTCCCAGAGTTCCCGGCCGCTGCGGCCCCGACGGACGACGGACCACGGAATAAATACTTGATAAAGCATAAAAATTACATGCACGGATTGGCACTGATTTTGGACCTGCTCGCAAGCAGCAAACAGCACAGAAAAGTTGATTAGTGCATTTCTGGGTGCATAAATGGGAGTCGTCTACCGTTGCAACAGCTGTGCTTTTGACCGATTTTGCACTTTTGCCTTCATGCAAACTTCCTCTCTACGGTGGTGCGGCTTAACGTGGTGGTGTCTCAAAAAGTACACACAACAGCAATCCGATGATAACACGCCGAGTCAGCTGCCTTACTTTGCATTGGCTTTGTGTTGGACCCCACTGCAATTGTGCATAGGTCGATCCAGCTTGGAGCTCTCCATTACTTTGTTACTCGGTACGGCGCGGCGGCGGAAAATGGTTATTTCCATCTATTGACTGTTAACAAAGTTATTCTGAACAAAGAATGTGAGACTTTGTTGATGGTTAAGTGAGAATGATATTGTGAAGCAGCAGAAGATTTAATTTTTCAATTCCTGCCGGTCATATTTGGACAATACACGTATCCTGGATGAGGAAATGAAAATGTCAAATAGAGACTTGATGTATTAATAAACGTTATGTAAATGTACCATGGATGAAAGTAAAATATTTTCAAAAGCATTAACGCTTGCAGTCATAAACTATTTGTTAGCATTAACTTTGGTAAAATGCTGTTACATAGCTAGTTGAATTTATAATAGCTATCAGCTATCAGCATTTGCCAAAAAAATTACAATACATATATTTTCCACAGCAGATTTTTATGGAAATGAAAACCTATATACGTTTCATGTGTTTGCTTTTTAATCGTGCGCCGGTAATAATCTGAATAGACATTAAGATTGTCCCAGAAAGTATGGACGCACTTTGATTTCGCTGTAAATAATTCACAAGAGTTAGATATTCTAATTTTATTCGATATACTGATAATATTAGACTACAACAACAGAATGTTATTCTCAACATTTGCTACTTAGCCATTGTAGACTAGCTGGCGCACCTTTTTGCCAACGTTCCTCATTAAATTCCTTACAGACTTCTTGGCGACAAGTTTTGACACTTTTTTTTCTATCTTTTTCGAACTGTTGAATGGTTTCGGTTGCCGAGACATGTTTCCTAAGATGTGACTTCGTTAATTCCCAAAATTCCTCAATTGGTCGAAGTTGTGGGCAATTTGGTGGATTCTTGTCTTTTGGGAAGAAAGTGACATTTTTGTTAGTATACCATTCTACTGTTGATTTCGAGTAGTGGCAAGAAGCAAGATCTGGTCAGAAGACAACAGGATCCTTGTGGATTCGTATCATGGGTAGAAGTCGTTTTTGTAAACATTCCTTGATGTATATTTCGCTGTTCATTGGAGCAGTGGTGATGAAGGGTTTCGAAATCTTACCACAGCTACAAATTGCTTGCCAGACCATAGCTTTCTTACCAAATTTTTCGACTTCAATCGATGTCTAGGACTGGTTTAACACTTGCCTTCTCGCACCGTATAATATTGTGGTCCCGGCAAGGATTTGTAATCGAGTTTCACGTAGGTTTCGTCATCCATGATTTTGCAGTTCAAATTTCCAGCAAGAATCGTATTGTACAGCTTTCGAACCCTCGGCCTGATCAATGCTTCTTGTTTCGGACTACGTTTTTCTTTTTTCTGCTTCTTATAGGTTCGAAGTTTCAAACGTTCTTTAGCGCGAAGAACATTTGACTTCGAAGTGCCCACATTTCGAACTGAGACCTCCTTCTTTTGCTCGAACGCCTTCAGTATACTTTTATCCAACTGAGGGTTAGCAGGACCTTTTTTTCGACTCGTTTCCGGGTTATCCTCAAAGGTGTTGTCCTCACCGAACTTCCTGATTGCATTTCGCACGGCTTTTTCACTTACTCCTTCCATTTTTGCTATCTTTCTCAGTGACAGTCCGCGTTCTGTGCACCATTTGTACACAATTTTTCGACGTTGTTTGGCTGAAAGTCTACGCATTTCGAAACAAGCTAATGAAAACGAATAAACAACTGCACAAGTGGTTAGAGAAGAGTGTGGACGCAGCCATAAAAATTGACAGATTCTGAACCATTGCGAAATGGCAGCGGTTTTTGGTTGCATCCATACTTTCTGGGACAGTCTTTATTTGAATCAAGATTACAAGTCGTATCCTTTTTGACATGAATATGACTTACTTTACTATGGGGCGCCTTTTCAAAATTTACCCTCTGGGAGAGTGATATGTTTTTGATCATGAATATCTCTTGTTTCATCCAACGTATCAACATAATTTTTGCTACATGCCATCGGAAATATGATCAGCAATTCATTATAAAATTTTCAGTTGTATGACATAACCACAAATAATTCAAATTTGAAGTTTTGTGAAATGTATCATCAAAGATTTGTCTTTCTCGTACCCGCAAGAACGGTTTTGAGATAGTAAGCGGCATTTAATTTCTGCGTTACCTTACCAACTGGGTAGCTTGATAACACTTCATAACATTTGATATAATTCATTCATTCTATCCTGCGTAGTTGAAGTAAAACAAGTAGATCTTAAGCACTTCATTTTGGTTGGTTCCAGAATCCATTTATAGGTGTTACGAAGTGTTACATGTGATATTTTTTTTAAATTATAAGTGTTACGAAGCATTACATGGGGTATTTTTTTGCAAGTTATAGGTATTACGTAGCGTTAAATGCGTTACTTTTTTGTAGGTTATAGATGTTACGAAGCGTTACATGCGTTACTTTTTTATAAGTTATAGTTATAGTTTATAAGTTACGAAGCTTTACGTGTGCTACTCATTTGTTTTTTATAGGTGTTACGAAGTGTGACATGCGTTCATTTTTGTATGTTATAGATGTTACGAAGCGTTTCATGCGCTACTTTTTTATAAGTTATAGGCGTTATGTAGTGTTACACGCGTTTCTTTTTTATTTGTTATAGATGCAACGTAACGTTACATGTGTTACTTTGTGAATTATAGATGTTACGTAGCGTTACACGCGTTCCTTTTTTATGTTAGAAGTGCTACGTAGCGATACATGGGTTACTTTTTTTTAAATGTTAAAGATGTTACGAAGCGTTACATGCATTACTTATTTTGTTTGTTATATCAGGTGTACAACTTTGCTTCCGCCGTTTTCCGATAGGTGGCTGTACCGGCTGAGGCTGGTCAAAACACATAGATGATAATGCCTTTAAAGTGAGTGTGTACAGTGCCTAACGAATTGTCATCGCCGTTTCAGTGACAGTTGTTCTTGTTTTCGTATTATTCACGCTCGAAAATGTCTGTTTATGTGCCCAATTCTCGCCATTTGCGGGAAGTTTTACTTTCCTGTTACAATTCGAAAAAAATGCAGCTGAAGCGCATCGAATGCTTTCAGAAACTTACGGTAATGCTGCTCTGAGTAAAAGAACGTGTCGGGAGTGGTTTCAACTTTTTAAAAATGGTGATTTCGATGTCGAAGACAAACATGATGGTGGAAGAGGAAAAACCTTCAAAGATGAATAACAATTTACTACGAGCTCTTAAAAACGGGTGAAACCATCACAGGAAATCGCTTTTTTGTACATTAGAGGTGTTACGAAGTGTTAAATGCGTTACTTTTTTATACGTTATAGGTGTTACGTAGCATTACATGCGTTACTTTTTTGAACGTTAACGCGTTATATGCGTTATTTTTTGTAAGTTATAGATGTTACGAAGCGTTACATATGTTTCTTTTTTGTACGTTAGAGGTTTGTGAGTTAGACGTGTTACGTAGCGTTACACGCGTTTCTTTTTTGTTTGTTACAGGTGTCACGTAGCGTTACATGCGTTCCTTTTTTATATGTTTTAGGTGTTACGAAGGGGGGTCATGCGTAACTGTTTTGTATGTTATAGGTGTAACGTAGCGTTACATGCGTTACATTTTCTAAGTTGTAGATGTTACGAAGCGTTACACTGGTTAGTCTTCTGTGTGCTATAAATGTTTCGAAGCGTTACATGCGCTCCTTTTTGCCTTTTTCTATAGAAAGGTATTAGAATTGCTGGAAAACCGACTTTCGAACGGAGCATCGGAGACCCATAGTGTTATATACCATTCGACTCAGTTCGACGAGATCGGAAAATGTCTGTGTGTACACTTTTAGAAGATATTTGAACGCGCTCAATTTTCTCAGAGATGGCTGAACCGATTTTAACAAACTTAGACTCGTTTGAAAGCTACTGTCGGGCCATTGATCAAGTTCAAAGATCAAACGGTTGTGACTTTTGGTTCCGGAGATATGATTGCATAAGTGACGTAACCGACAAAACGCGTTGTATTTATACGCGCTCAATTTTCTCAGAGATGGCTGAACCGATTTTAACAAACTAGGGCTCGTTTGAAAGCTACTATCGGTCCATTGATCAAGTTCAAAGGTCAAATGGCTGTGACTTTTGGTTCCAGAGATATAATGGTATAAGTGACGTAACCGACAAAACACGTTGATTTTTACCACTCTTATTTTAGGATCACCTCTAATTTCGTAAAGCGCTATTGTTCAATAGTTTAAGCACCTCGAAAATGTCCTCATGAAAAATTTGAGCTAAATCGGACATGCGTAAGGAGTACTGCCCGGCGATTAAGGTTTGAAAATTATCGATCTTGAAAAGGCACCATATGGGGGGAGTACATGAAATTTATAAAATCGAAAATTTTGTTTGATGCCGAAACTCTTAAAACTGCATGAAACGTCGAGATTTAGTGTCATCTAAAAAAAGGTGGATTAGGAAGGGTATTTTGTATGTAAATGATCAGTTCTTGAATATAGTAACAGGTTCAGAATTCAAATCAATACAGAATCAAACATGTAATTCCACAGATTTCAGTTTTAAATGGAGAAGAAATATTCTTCTGTTCCTGCGTTGTACAATCGTGGGAAATAGCATCAATATTGTGGAGCATCGAAATGATAGTTAATTATAGGTTTTTTTCAGTCTGCATCATTTTTCGCAATGAATTACTACGATATTTCCTTGCTGTGCTATTAGCAAAGCGGCATTTTGCATATTGATATTTTACGCCATTCGCAGTTTACGCAGTGTTGGCGTGGGAAAAACTACGGCGGGATTTATTTTGTGCACCGTTCACAGTGTGAGTTTCGCTTCAAACAAAAACAGTTACATCAGCATTCAGCTGCTGGCCGTTCGCATTGGAGCCAAATACACCGAAAAGTGAACAACGACGTAGAAAATGTTTCCAAAAGAGCTATAAGAAATGTTCTACTGTTGAAATATGTAAATCGAAAATGGAAATAATAAATTTGGTGAACCGTTTATAATGCGAACTTCGCACCAGCATTCAGCTGCTTTGCATTTGATGAAAATGCATTGTGTGTATTGGTATGAATGCGTTTCGTTGACTTTATCACTTTATACTTTAATGATTTTATTGATCATTACATCTGAATCATTTGGAAATTATTTCTATTCACGTCAATTCGGTTTTGTCTCTGACATTACCCACCCTCAATTTTTGACGAGAATAACATATTTTGGACCAAAATTTCTTCTCTGATAGAGTTTTGCATGATTACCAACTCGTCACTGATAAACTCGTACGCTTTTTTCGTAAGTAGTACGGGTTGGCGGTTCAATGCATAGGGCACTGGTCTTACAAGATAGCTGTCGTATGTTCGAGCACCGACCTGTAGCTATCCTTAGTGTCAGTAGGATCGTAGTACCAGCCGTGAGGAGTGGATGTCCAGCTATCAGCTATTTGGAACAATAATTTGAAGACCACATAGCGATACGGACTGTTTTCTATTGGATAGTCGTGCTGGTGTCTACTATCGCGAAATGAGACTAGATTTATCTCATTAAAATGATGGACTGTGTACTGTGTTCAAGCAAAATCTACGCGATTCTGAGTATTTTTGACAGTTAGACAGCTTTAAAGGCACTCATTTTGAATGATTCACGGTCGAGTTTAGTGATCACATGTAGAACTCAAATCAAACCTCAGTATTTTAAACACGGTTTATTTCTTCTTATAGGTAGCCGGCCATTCTGCTATTAAGGGAAATCAATGGGCTGATAATTTGGCAAGAGCTTGTGTAACGAATGACTTGCTTGGACCAGAACCAGCTTTATCACTGTCAACAAGATGGATAAAGCACAAAATTCGTTCTTCCAGCTAATGTCGAAGCTTGCAAATTTTGCACTTAGACAAAAGCTTATTGACCAGACCTAAATCTGAAAATGTCCAAAAATCTGGTGCACATTTTTCCAAGAACCATTGCAGTATTCTGGTCAGAGCTATTGCAAACTCAACAATCACAAAGCGACTGTTCAGCGAGGTGAGTATTATTTGTGTGAAGTAGATTACGATTCTTCATGTTATTTGATACGTAGTTTCCCTGCATTGATGTAACTTCATATTCGAGATTTTGGTTCTCCATACGTTGTTGAATCTGTGTATGGTGATCTATAATTGATGCATATTTTATCTTTTTTCACCCGATGTTGCAAGGATCTATAATCAGAAGGATGATGAACCCTAAATAGTTTTGCAGAATGTTTGGCATCGCTCATGTGCAGGCGCGTTTAAAGAAGGGGGTTTTCGGGGTTCAAACCCCCTCCGAAACTAGAGAAATTATTAGATTATAAAATCTCTTCTTTTTAAATATTTAAATCAAATAAAAATTAAATAATTTCCGAAAAAAGGTTTTAAAACCAAAAACTTTTGATGTAAGTATATAAATATTTATATTCGTATAAAAATTTATCAACATTTTCGGAAACACCGAAATTACGTCAGCTTTTAAATATTTCGAATTGTTCTACACTATTCCGGGAATGCAGAATAGTGTCGCTTTTATAGAATCTCTAAATTCTTTGAAGGGATGAAGATTTTGTTACATGGTAATTTTGGCACCAGCATTCTTTTGGAGATGAAAAATGGTATATATTTGTATTTTTATTTTGTACTAATACACCTGCTCCAAAAACTGTGCAATTCCTTGCCATCTTGGAACCACCGACGTACAGACTTATCATTCCTTTTCCATTAGGAGAACTGGACTGCATGGAACGGAATGTCAATCTTGATTCGTATGTTTGCCGAAAATAAATTCAATTCGATCTAAACTGATATAGTTCTAGGATACTTTCAATTTTAGATACATTTCTAAAAAGTTAAATAAATAGAATTTTGTAGTTTATAAAAATCGTACAGCTGAATTTCAATGGGTCGTCAACTCTCTGTCGTCATTTAAAAGCGCAGCCAACAATGCATTTATCAGACTATGATAAACCGACTTTTTTTTATTGCTGACGACATCAGATAAAGTTTGTGTACGCAAAATATCACCGTTACCGTATATTTCCTTTTAACTGGTGAGTCACAGTTTTTAAATGTAATCGTTAAATGGATTGAATTTGTGGGGAACTCATACCAAAGTTTTGCATAACACAGCAGTATTTATATGTCGCAACCTATTTGGGTAATTCAAATTTTAGCCTGTTAGGAAGTTAGTTATGTTTTTGCCAAATCAAGCCTTCGTTTTACATAGTATATATGAGGCAATAGTCGCCTTCAATCAGTCATAGCAACTCTACGATGTGGATTTTCAATTTCCTTTCATAGTATGCGGATGGCCTTAGCACCGTGAGGATCATTAGCGAGTTCGATTGACATTGAACGAGTGCATGGCATTTTTGTTTCGATTGTTTCCTGCGATCGGTTTAAAATATGTTCGATCCCGAACCATGCAAAACAGAAATGGCAGATAATTGTTTGCCCACACATTCATTTTGGCCGTCTGTGCTGGAAATTGAATTATCTTTTTTTTTGTTTTCCTCCATCGAAGCCGCGACTACCGCGCACTGCGGCAATTAGCAAAAATGCCTAGCGAAATTAGTTTGGCTAACCTTTGTTACGTAATAACGGCGGAACTACGGCCAAGGCAGTCACTTCGACTAAGCAAGATAAGTAAATCTATGAAGTCGTTGCAGGAAAAAAAACATCATTAACCAACTTAAGATCATAAAACTCATTCCTCGTCTGTGGCTCTGTTGTAGTCATAATAATCGTAAAACTGATAGCATATGCAGTAAAATTTCTCATCAGCAAGTAACTGCCTTTCTGCATCGAACTCTGAAAATGGTTTTCCAAAGTGTAGCAGCATTTATAGAAAAGGTCTCGACTCCGTCAGCGTCAGCTTCACCAGTTTGTCAGGATTGAATTATAAAGTTGGGATCCAGCTTGCGACAGGGCTGCAAAATTTTACGACCTAACCTAATAGCGTTAGTCTTTACAGGCTAATGAAGTGAAAGTGTGTAGGTGATATGAAATAATTTTCTTCGACCGATGATGTGTACATTTTGTTTCAAAGGCGTTGAATGGTCTAGATTACTAGTATATATGCATACTAAAATCTAATCAGTTATGACAGCTCGAACGTATTCAATTCTTATATGCTTTAGAACTGAGTGTTATAAGCTATGTCAGTGTATCAATTGTATCAACCGAGGGTTTGTTACTTGCGACTCGCGAGTCACGTGTGGCTCTTTGGATGTTTACTTGAAAATTTTTACAGTATTTGGCAGATTTTCACCGAAAGTTCCACAATTGAATTGACTACAAAGTGTTCGGTAACACGGATGATTCCGTAAATGTAATGTATATTCTGATTATTTGTATCAGCAAAAATTTAGAGCGTATTTCATTTTTTGAATATATTACGCCTAAACATCAATGCTAAAAAAAACTACAAGGATCAGCCCCATGCAGGCCCGTGCGCAGGAATCATCCATGGGGGGGGTTTCAAGGGGAGAGAGGGTGTCCAAAATGCGAAAAGGCGCCCCATCCACTATATCGACAATGTAAAAAGGGGGGGGGGTGGCGGGGGGGTTATTATGTCAGTTTATAAATAGATAATAAATTGACAAAAAATATGAATTGTCAAGTTATTTGCACTTTAATATAATAAGTACTCCATTGTTCATGAAACTTAATTTAAAAAAAATTCTTCATGGGGGGGGGGGGTTAAAACCCCCAAAACCCCCCCCTGCGCACGGGCCTGGCCCCATGGGGTTGTTCGAGCCGTTGATGTGGAACAAGGCAACCAAAATTTCTAATGATCTACAATCAAATAGTTCAATCAATCGTCACAGTTGAATTCGCAAATGCACGAGAGACTGCTTAGATTGATCTTTATTAGGAACCAAAACCGAACACGTGAACCCAGAATATACTCTATTTGTCGTGATTCGTATTTGTTTTGTAGCCGACGAAATTACATCAATAGCCCAAATGTATGCAATTATATGTTTGTTCACTCTAGCGATACGGATATTGATATTTAAGCTTCTTTTCGCCAAGCTTGTGTTCAAGTTTTGTATTCAAGCAGTTATTTTTATAGCGTTTCTCTACCATTACTACAATTCTGCGATTGCGATTGAAACGATAAACTTTTTCTCATTATCAATCGAGTTCATCTTATATAAATTGGAAGTTAATTTTATGCACTCCAAATTTACCCTGCGGTAGTTGTCAATTTCTCAGGCGAAACGACATAACATAGAATTTCATCCGAACTCGCATGACACAAGATCAGAGCATACCAGTTAAAGCTTCAAATCGTTTTATGGCACTTTTTGTCTTGCTGTCTAGCAACAACCTACCTCTAGCATAGTACGCGTAGGACTGAAACGTTAGCTGTGTATGTGTGTAAAGTATTATTTATTCATTATTTGTTGTGTGTTTTATACAATGTTTGTTTTACATTTTAAGTGATTTGGCCCTTTGGCCCTACATCTTCAATGAAATTAAGTACATGTAATACATGGTGTTTGTAGTTTAGTCTGTTCATGAAAATTTAAGTTTGTGTCTTAACACATTGTTAATGGAAGATAATTTAAATTGAAATTTCCTACCTACTTATATCTAACCTAATCTAACCTAAACCTAAAACATTCAATCTTTGAATGATTGGTATTTCTGAGGTTGAGCACCTCTCTCCAAATTTTACAGTTTGATGTTCGAAACGTTGTTCTAGGGTATCCAGGGAAGCCAACTCATGCACTTCACTGGTTCTCGTCCAAGGGGGCAGATTTAGGATCATTTTTAGAATTTTATTTTGAACTCGCTGGAGCTTTACCTTGTGTGCTCGTGCACAACCCCGCCAAACGGGGACTGCGTATTCGATTGCGGGGTAGATGATTCGTTTGTAGACAGCCATCCGATTCTTCAGGCACAGTTTTGATGTTCTACATATCAACGGGTACAGAGACCTGATGAGTATGTTACATTTGATGATAATTTTTTCAACATGTGACCTGAAGATCAGATGTCTGTCATACGTTAGTCTTAGATAGACCACTTCGTCGGACCACTGCACGTCAGCGCCACCGAACCGAATTCTGCATTCGTCAGACGGAACAAGTCTAGTCGATCTCGAATGCGGAAACAGGATGACCTGAGTTTTCGCCGCGTTGATTACAATTTTCCAGTTGGTGAAATATTCATTTAGAGCATCCAGACCCCTCTGCAATTTGTTCTTCAGAGTACTGACGACTCGCCCATCATAAAGGATGGCCGTATCGTCAGCAAACTGTGACAAGACACCACCCCCCGGGAGAGGTGGGATGTCTGATGTGAAAATATTATACAGAATGGGACCCAGGATACTTCCTTGGGGCACACCAGCAGGGATGGAAAATTCGTTCGATTGAACATTTTGCAGAGAGACCTGGAAAGCTCTATTTGAAAGATAACTTTTTATGATCTTAATAAGATACATCGGAAAATTGTATCGATGAAGCTTGTACAACAGGCCATCGTGCCACACATTGTCGAACACTTTTTCGATGTCCAAGATCGCCATTGCTGTCGTCTTGGAAATCGACTTGTTCCGTCGAATGATGTTTGATACTCTAGTGAGCTGATGGATGGTGGATCTTCCTTTCCGGAACACAAACTGATAAAACGTTAGCTATAATTTTGCTTCTATTTATAGCTTCGCGTGCTTCCAACAGCTTTACTTTTGCATCGATTGACCTATCAGAGCGATGCTTTCCCTTTGATATATCGCTTACTCCTTCAAAACCGTCGACTATGGCAGGGAAATCCAGTATGCCGGAGATTTTTTTGCAGACAAAATAGGACACTGCTAGCTATTAATCAACATTTCAATGATACACAATTAAAAATACATGCCTATGAACATTCAAATCAATACGTAGAAATATTTCCAATCAAATGGTGACATAATATTAATAATTTATATAAAATTGACTAAGCTGTAATTGTTCAAAACCTGACCACATTTCTACGTGTATTTTTCCTTGAGTTTCTAATTTGCACCCCTATATAGAAAACCAAAATGTGTTCCACAATAATACAATCGAAAAATATGTTAGGTGCTGAAAATGATCGACGTAATTCAAGCAATGGATTTCCCTGCCATAGTCGATGATGCAAATGGCCAATATTTTGAAAACTACCTTATTGAAATCCTCAACATTCAATTCAAATACTATTTATTGCACAGTTCAAACCAAATCAAACTGTACAGAATTAAAGTATTCTGAATTAAAAGTGGGATCATAACTCGAACTACTCTGCACTGACAGAACTCTGACGGTTCCTTTCGCCTTTCTCATAGTATCATATATGCAATCACAGTGAAAACCGACTTTTCGAGAAAACGCAAAATGTCTGTAGGTGTTTTTATGAGTGTGTATGTATGTGTGTATGTAACTTGTTTTCGCACTAACTTTTCTCGGAGATGAATTGACCAGTTTTCATAAACTTAGATTCAAATGAATGGTTTTATGGTTCCATTCAAAATGTCTGAATATTGTTTGAATCCGACTTCCGGCTTCGGAATCATGGGTTCGGAAATGTGTAAAAAATGTGAAAATAACTTTTCTGAGAGATGGCGTATCGATTTTTACAAACTTAGAAAGATCTTATGATCCTTTACAAAACTTCTGAAGTTTATCTGGATTTGACATTTGCAACCGGAATTATAGGGTAAATTGTGTAAAAAAATTTCTACCATCACTTGAAGGGGCAAAACGAAACACGTAAAATAAATCTAAATCGGTCTCAAAACTAGCCCAAGTCATTATCAGTAGAAGGCCAAACGAACCGATTTCGGTTATTTTGTCAAGAATCGAAGAAAATTATTTTCAAGAATACCACAGTGTTAAATAAAATAGTATGACTCATATGAGAAAGGCAGCCTAAAACAGGTTTATTTATTGCTTCTTTTCTGCTCTTTGTCAAACTCGTAAGCAGGGTTAGCAATTATGCCGATGTTCAAGAAAGTTCCATAGAAAAACTATTTTTTTCGGCAACCATGTTTGTGAAAAAAGGGTGTGATCAAGAAATTGTGTCAAAAGTTCGGCTTTGGATGAAACCTGCAATATTTTTGGTTATAGAATATTTTGTGGCTCTTTGAAAACATTAAAATTTTGTAAATTGTATGTTTCGGCTCCTCCTAAGCCTGCATTGGTTTAAATGATTTATTGCCAATTTTGGTGCGGAACTTATTTTTTCAAAGTGTAATGAATTGACACATTTCCATTACCGAAATCTGTAAATAGATATACAATTCATACGATAAATCGGAATAGTCACCGATTACGGTAAAAATCATACCGTCCGTATGGCAAAATTATCTTTGAATAATCAAACTTCTGTAGATACTGATTGTCGTGGAAACTGACTGTCAAACAGTCATTAAAAATTTCCGTACCTGTCTTTATATTAATCAAACAAAACAAATATTTGAGGGTTTGTCGAATGGATTAAGGTACAGGTGCACAAGTTTTCGAAACATTTTTATTTTTATGGGAGAGGGAGTGTAGAAAGTGGCGTTAAATTGAAGGATCGTGACAGAATTTATCTAATTTGACGAAAATCAACACTTTTTGAAGTCCAGAGAAACATTTTAGCATACCTTAAATATGATTATATAGGGGGTGTATGTAGCAAGTGCCTCTAAAAAGTGGGGTGTAGTGTTTGTAACGGCATAATTTCGAAACTACTAAACGAATTGCTAACACACTTGGGAAATATATATCTTACTCTTTAGAGAAGGCCATAAGGGTATTTTCATAGGTAAAGGAGTGTAGCAAGTGTCCTTAAATCGGGTTCATGAAAAAATGTATCTAATTTGACGAGAAGCAAGTGTGTAGAGTGTAGCAAGAGTCCTTAACAGAGGGGGCCATGAAAAAAATATGACGAGAATTCATACTTTTTAAAGAACATAGATACTTTATGCACAAT
Source organism: Malaya genurostris (assembly GCF_030247185.1). Lineage (NCBI taxonomy): Eukaryota > Metazoa > Arthropoda > Insecta > Diptera > Culicidae > Malaya > Malaya genurostris. Next base: position 217,171,406 of record NC_080571.1, on the reverse strand, counting down.
TTAGAGATGTTTATAAGGGTATTCGTGGGGGAAGGGGGTTGTAAAAAATGTCCCTAAAGGCGTAACGTCCCGGATTGGTGGTTCAATGCATAGGACACTGGTCTTACAAGCCAGTTGTCGTATGTTCGAGCCCCGACCTGGAAGGACTCTTAGTGTCAGTAGGATATATTGAGTGGATCCAAAAATGGTGATTTAATGTGAAATGTATGAGGAGGAGAAAGAGGTTTTAAAGGATAAATTATTTGTATGATCGACCATAGCTCCAAAACAACTCTATAGATTATTACCTTGCTTGGCACAAGTAATTCTTGCTGTTCATAGGTTGCTATAAGGGATACTTTAAGGAGGAGGTGGGTTATAGTAAGTGTTTGCTAACAGGCGAAATATCTCTAATTTTGCGAAATCGAGAGTTTATGATAGGCACAGATATTTATTACAACTAAGAGATGATCCGTAAGGATATTTTTACACGTGAAAAGATAGCAAGCGTCTCTCTAAAGAAGCTCTAAGTTCAATTGTTTGTGAATATCCAAATAATTTCATAACAACTTAGTAAATTATCACCAAATTTGGTACAGGTACCTTTTGCAATCCTGAGTTGGTAATAAGGGTATTTTTTATTTTCTTGGCAAGATCAGATTTCTATTGAACAAAAGGATGAAGTTTGTAGCATGTGCCTCTAAAAGGGGTGTTTATTGTAAAATTTATCGTATTTAGATTTAGATTAGGAGAAGGAGGTCTTAAAAATCAATTTTCATCTCCCCCCATCGACACTTTTTGGCAAGCACAGAAACTTTTTGCACTACTCATAGGGCAGAGAACTGTAATAAGTTCACTAACAAAAGGGGAGTTCGATGTAAAATTTATTCTACGAGAAACGATATTTCTGGACTAATTTATTTGATGCGGGTGCGACCAATTAATAATGATTCAAATCAAAAGATGGCTTTTCGGTCAATTGGTTTATCATTAAAACATTTATTTTTTGTTACCGGCCACAGTTTCGAAGGTTATACTTTCATCTTCAGGGCAAAATAAATATTTTTCGTCAAGTATGGTATAACATTTAAAATAGTTGGTTGAAAAATGGCTATTCTACAACAAGCACTTCCCACACCCATTGGCCGTTAACGAAAAATAAATGTATTGACAAGGAACCAATTGACCAAAAAGCCATGTGTTGATTTGAAACTCCTTGACTAATACAGATACTACTTTCACTTCAAAATGGATTATAAGGTTATTCTGAGGGAGAGGGAGTGTAGCAAGTGCCTCAAACATGGGAAGTATAGAGTAAAATTGATTCGATTTTACAAATAAAATGGTACTTCTTGACCAGTACTGCATATTTCCAGCAATTGAGTGAGGGTCACAAAAATATTCACTAGAAAGAGGGAGAATAAGTATTCTAAACAAAGGGAGGTACCATTGATCTGATTTGACGAATAAATCATACAATCAATGTGCATTTTTTAAGTAACCGGAGATGGAAGATGCCCAAATCTTCAACAGCAGAAATGCGTTTAACTGGAATAGCCATCACAGAGTATTCAAGTACGATCGGGAATTGCGATCGTGAAAAAGTAAATGCACTGCATTTTTTTATGTTTATACTCATACCGTTTCTGTCACACCAGTCAATAACTTTGTCAACGTCCATTTGTAAGGCACAGCAATCCACAAGGCTAGTAATGATGCTACTAGCACTTTGAAATCGTCTGCATACATTGCTGTAGGCGACGATAATTCTCTAAAGAGGTCATTCACGAACAGTGCAAAAAGTAGTGGTCCTAGGTGGCTTCCTTGGATGTTGAAAGGATCAGAAAGAATAGATCCTACACGAACTGAGGTCATGCGTTTTGTGAGATACGAAAAAATCCAATCAGTCAGCCAGTCGGGGAAACCACTGCGCCTCAATTTTGTTCAAGGAGTGTATCGAAAATAAGCTATCCACATACATTTGTGTTGTGCGCATGTATTTGTGATGGTTTTTTTATGCTCAGATCACAGCATGCTGTGCGTTTGGCTGTCAGCTTTCGTTTGTTTACTTTTTTGTGCGGTTGAAATTCTGCGTTTTCAAAATACGCGAGTATTGAAAAGGATGTGAGAATTATGGTTCTGGACACATGGCTAAGTGTGAAGGGTATTACTATGCGAAAATTGGCGAAACGATTTGGAATTCATCATGCCAGTGTTAAAACCAACATTAATAAGTTTAAGGAGCACTGTTCTTTGGATAAGCTACCAAGAAGAGGCAGAAAACCCGGTTCTTCCAACCCAAAACTGGACCTGAAAGTTGTATCTCTAATCATGAAGAACAAATCTATGTCTATACGTGATTTGACAAAAAAAGCAGGAACGAGTGTCGGAATGATCCAGCATATCAAGAGGTGAAAACACCTGAAGTCCTACATGAAGCAGAAAATCTAGAAATAAAGTGTAGAACAGAAGAATCGAAGAGCAACAAGGGCCCGGAAATTGTATTCGCGTCTTTTGCAGTGTCCGGATACATGCGTTTTGATGGACAATGAGATTTATGTAAAGGAGGACTCAAAAACCCTTCCAGGTCCACAATACTTTACTGTCGTCGTTGGGGAGGATATGAGCGATGCGGACAGTGAAATTCGTGAAGGAATAACTTAAATTTCATTCGGTATTCATTATGCTCAAGTTTAAACTCGTACAATAAAGGATCAATTTTTAGTTTGAATAAAATATCGTTTTTTATCATAATTTGAAAGAAAAATTTGTGTATAGCTTATTTTCGATACACTCCTTATTGTGAGCAGATGGGGAACACAATCGAAAGCTTTCGAAAAATCGACGTACAACGCATCAACTTGTTGTCGTCGTTCATCATATTAGTCGTTGTTGATCGTTTTCTGCCAAAGCCACGCTGATCAGTGTTGATATTGTACTTTACTACGTTTCGAAAACTTTTGGTAAGCAACTCAGAATGGAAATGCCTCTGTAGTTATCGACGTTATGAACGTTACCAGTTTTATGAATAGGAACGATTACAGCTTCTTTCCACTTCGCCGGAAAATAACTCTCAGCTAAGGAACGATTGAAAAGCAGTGATGTAGGTAAAGCTAAAGCAGAAGAACATTCTTTTATAAGTGAATGTGGCAATCCCTCCTATTCTGGTCCTTTCGATCCATTGACACGTTGCACATTTGTATACACTGAACACAATCGCTGGTAAGTTCAGATTATACATCAGGTACGATTCTGTCAAAGGTGGTGAGTTATTACTTAGCACACTTTGAGAAAAAAGGACGCGAATAGGTTTGCTGAATCCAAAGCTGCTGTAGATTAGTGATTTCCGTAGAAAACATTTCCAGGAATTCCACGAGAAGACGTTTTATTCCGAACATAAAACCAAAACTGTTTTGGATCAGATTTGAAATTACTTTCCCCTCGAGAAATATAAATCCGAGTTTACTCGTTTCTGTGGAAAATATCCGAAAGCATAATCGTAAGTTGAAAATGTGTGTTGTTTTTTAAAAGCTGAAATTCAGAATATGAATCAAAAGAAAACAAACACAACAAAATTACCGAATCAATCGTTAAATTTACACATAGAATTTCCATTTACAGTTTACAATTTACGGTAGTTGTTTGACAATTCAGCAAAAAAAAAAAATATTACGGAACAATCGGTAACAATTCGGCTGTAATTATCTGTATCCATATGGCATGTGCGAAACGCAAAAAAAAAACGTGAACTATCATTTAGCCTGTGTTGATCTTGTAGCTCTTGGGCCATCGCTCGGAGTAGTTAAAACAAACAAAAGAACAAAAACAGCACAAGGACTCCGGAGTGGCAATCTAAATTAATAAATCATTAATAATTGCATCACATTCGATCACACTGCATAGCAATGCAAATTAGCTGCAACCCGCGAGGAGGAAGCGCACACGTAGGTAGTCAGTAAACTCCACTACTTCTGCAAGATACTTACTGGTCCACGATCCAACATGATTGCAGTTTTGCAGCGATGGCGTGCAGGTTTACTAACTGGCTAAGGTGCAGCTTAAACCTAAGTAAAACTGCTTCTTATTCTGTTTTTTTCTCGCTTTTCTGTAGGTTGTGCCGTAGTATAGCGCTAGCTAGCTAGTTACTAGTGATTAGCTTGTAATGTCTACGGGAAGCAACAGTATTTGGTTGAAGTAACGCCACAAATCACGCAGCAAATTGAGCACATTTAATTTCTTCTTGCAGTGTGTTGTGTGTAAATTTCTTATCTTCTATTCTTTTTTTACTTGTGAAGGGGCAAAAACTTCTTGCCTAACCCACTCCGATGCGATTCCACCTACTAAGGTTACACTCGACCCTCTTTTATTTGTATATTTTTTTTCGCTTCCCACAGCAAACTCCAAGCAAGCAGTAATATTTACTTGCTTACACCGAACAAAAATAATTTGCTACTTATCAAACACTTTTTTGATTGCACATACAGGCTTGAGAAATAGAGAGCAGGGAGGATTTGATTTACTCTAGATGCAATTATTGATCGCTTTCTCAGTCTTTCACATTAGCATTAGCAACGGTGCTTTTAGGCTTTATACTCTTTTTTTCTCTTTTTATTCACTTCTATTTGGCTACACTCTGGAATAATTTTTTGGATCAATTTTACACCGGAACTTTTGCACTTTTCGTTCTGCTTTTACCTTAATCTAGCTACAGCAGAAGTTAATTGATTGACTTGTTTTCTTCTGGTGCGATGAGAACACAGGCGAAACAAAACAAAACTGCAAGTCTGAAATTCAGAACACTCGCGCGCGATCAAATCAAATTTGCTTGTTTTAGTCAAGTTTCGACCGCTTGTCGTGATTACCACTTTGTTGAACCCGCTAGTCACGATCGGTTATCGCGTAGCCGCGTATCACGAGCGCTTCGGAACAGATCAGCTGTGCAACAACTCCGATTGACGGCTTGAGGCTGACTGTTGGCTGAAGCAAAAACCCTCGACGGTTTTCGATACGCGCGAGTGTGCTATGCTGCCTCGGCTGTCAGTTGGCTCACTTGCTCACTCTCGCGCAGCAGCAGCAGCAGCAGCTGTTTGGTTTGGTTTGGGTGGCAGTCACTAGCTCCCTGTCACTACTACCAAACATACGTGCTAACACTAGTGCCTGGGTCGTTCCGGTCGCAAGGGGAGCCGCTGTTGCATCGAATCAGGGGGCCCAACCGGTTTACGCTCTTGATGTTCTTCGGGGCACACGTGCTGCTCATGGATATCTCTGGAGCATGAGTCGTACGTATTCTGGCTAATTTCTGTCCTGGCACACACGGTTGGCGGCAGCCGGAGGAAGCATGAAACGAGAAAGAGAGAAAAAGAAAAACAACTTTGGTGAGGCGCATTGCAGGGTCAAAGGCAAGGAAAGGAGGGTGCATCGATTGAAATGTGCATTACGGTGAGCAACGTGGAGTGTGCGATACACGAACCAAAGTTTGTTCAGTTCCTGGTTCTACACCAACGGAGTGATAAAAATCAGCTGCTACATGCCAACGCGTTTATTTTGTTTATTTTTCGAACTGTTCTTTTGATATGTGATAGCTACTATATGTATTCAATATTCTGACATCGAACAACAGATAAACACCGAATGCTCAGTTCGGTTGAATTTTGGAGAGAATCGGTTAACCCGAAGGAAAAAGTTTGTTTGTTTCGATAAAGTTGCAAAATCATAAAAAAATCGAATAGTGACTATCATAAAATGCAGTTTGACAATGTGAACCCGAGAAATAGTTGTACTTTCACATCAATACAATTTTTCTCGGATGCGGTATCTCAATAGTTTTTGAATGGCCAATTCAATACTGTATAATCCAATTATCGTATGATAATTTTATTCACCTTGAAGCAAATCTTGTGAAATACTATTCAGTTACATTCAAGAGAAGCAAAATAATATCCAGAAGAGAGAAGTTCCCATTCACCACTTCCGTTATCGCTGTCATGATTAAAACATCATGAAACTAACCATTGTAACCCATTGTAACCCAACTATGAAAATCCATCATGGTCGTAAAGTGCGTTAATTTTGAAATTATTTTATTCGAAACACGAGACTCCACTTATTTTTTATCGCTTTGAACCTTCTGAAAGTGACAATGTCATAAATTGTGTTATAGATTAATTAATTGGTAAAAAAATGACATTGGTGTACTTTATTCGGAGAAATCTAGGTACATATATATAAATGCAGAGATCATTCTTTGTAATCGCATCAAGTAAGAACGGATGGACGGATTTACATGATTCTTTTTTTGTTTGATCAGTTTTTATACCCACCGGGTTCGTGCATCAAAAAAATTAGGTATACTTGCCGGAAAGGTGAGGATAATCAATAAAGTTGTTTTATATGGACAAAGCAAATTTCCTTTGAAAAAATCGCCTATGCTTGTTAGATCATTTATAGGTGTTTGGCGCATAACGAGTTGCATAAGTGTTTGGCCGACGAAGAAAAGAATACTAGATCGTCGAAAAAATCGTTTGGCACGCTATGAGTTATTTTGTGTGGAAATTCCCCATACATACTTGATTCATGTGATTTGTCATTTCGAGTAACGTGCTTAATTGGGTATTAAAATTATTGCTTACTAATGTCGTTTTCGCTTGAGAAAACTGAAACTGACCCAGGGTAGTTTCATCAAACACTTTAAATTAAGTCTTTAGGTTTTGCACTTACCAACGGGGATCTGAGCAAACCTGATATAAAAACCAGGTTCGAAACTGACCTGATCTTCAGTTCAACAATGTTGCTCGGAACTAGCTTCAAACAAAAGGTTCGACAGCAGTTAGGGTAGGTTTAGGTTTAAAATCAAATGAAAACGACATAAATGACTGGCGGAATGTATATGACTGGTCTAGAAATACCGCTGAGGGCAGGAGAAAAAGGCGGGTGGGTAATGTCAGAGACATAACTGGATGTCGTGAATACGAAAACAACTGACATGTTCCTTAACACTTCCGAATATCAATTAGTTGATCAATTGTATGAATTATGCAAGCATTCCCTTTTCCACATTTTTCGCAAAAACAAAGAAGGCTTCACTTGATCTCGATTACTGTGAATTTCACACAGCGAAAAGTGCACAAATCTAACCAAACTGTTCTGGATTTGCACTAAACTGAGGATATTTCCTTTCGATTTGTGAACAACAAATCCTAATAGTTCTTCAGAAAACTTTTAGAGCCATTAGAACTCAATTTTTGTTAGGAGCTTTCTTTTACCTGATTTCGTTTGTAGCTTTTTCACTAATGGGCGGTCCTAACGGCTATAAAAATAGCCGCATACAGAATTATAATGTCGATTATTTCATTTCGGATTTGCATAATTTAGTGAAAGAAACTATCAATATGCTGTAGGGATTCGTTTCTAGCATTCAGAAGGACCAAATTGAGGAACTCACTATGATTTTCACCACTTTTCGGATCATTTTTCTCGAACGATTTGTTGTATAGCAGCAGATATTTTGTTCTCTTCCTCAGAACGCGTTCTGATTGGCTGGTGTTGACATGGGTCGAATAAGACAGGTTTTTCAATAGTGTACTATTGAAATACTTCAATGCTTTTGCTATACATGTTTAGGTTGAAAAATTTCGATTCTATTGGTAGTTGTATTATATAAATCCTTCCACAGATCACTGAGATATGAGCTTTCAAAATACGAGAAAGACAAACGCGCCTTATGAATTATCCTCTTTGATACCCGTTTATACCAAACATTTCAGAAAAGTGAATTTTGAACTATTTGAGATTATGTCACATAATTGAAAATTTTATCATGAAATTGTGATCATATTTCCGATGGCATGTAGCAAAAATTATGTTGATTCGTTAGATACAACAAGAGATATTCACGATCAAAAACTTATCACTCTCTCAGAGGGTAAATTTTGAAAAGGCACCCCATAGTAAAGTAAGTCGTATTCACGACAAAAATTCTGATATCGTTCACCAGTTGATGGATTGTGTGGAATGAAGTCAGATGAATAATATTGGTCATTGGACGATAGCTATCAAATACCGTAGAATATGTTTGATTATGAACTTATAATACCATTTAATAAAGGTCTTAGGAAGGTCCTCGCCTAACTACATCCAAACCTCCATTTACGTAATAATCGGGGGTTCGTAAATCGAATTATGACGTAGAAAAAGTTTACGTTACTTGGAATTTTCAACGTAAAACAAGTTAACGTTATTTGAAATTTTCAACACAAAAAATGTTTTCCTTATACATATGTCTTAATGGATATGTATAATATAATGTATAATTTTGCAAAGAAAATGAAAAACTGGAGCAGATGGCTATTCCATCTTGGAATTCAGAATCACCTTAAATGTCGTTCTCCTACATCTTTTTATCTAATCCGTTCCGGAAATCATTTCGGATTTTCAAAGAATATCAATAAACCGGAAGTCGCCATCTTGGAATTCAGAATCACCTCAAACATCGATATCTACTCTTCAAATCCGTTCCGAAAATACCCATATTGTAGTCATTTCCATGGAATATAAACGAGCCGGAAATCATTTTCATCAGTAAAAAAAGATTACGTTATTTTTTTATTTTTTTTTTCTCCATAAATACGTTTATTTCTTAAGGCAGTTTACATAAGTTTTTCTTCGCCGTAGCATCACTTTTACATAATATTCTTATCCTAATTTAATTCTAACATAGTCACAACGTTTTGAATTTATTAAAACATATTCTCTTATAGCTTAAATATCATCTTAGGTAACTCGTCATTAATTATGAAATCTACTCGGAAATATTATTTGAACCAAACGATTAACTTCTATAAATTATAAAATAAGCTGTTATTTTCAGACATTTTGTTGATAATTTCATAAACTGTTTCGAGTTTGTTTGTATCATTACATAATTTTTATTCTAATTTAGCTATTGGTTGAACTCATGGACGCAGCTGGGATCAGAACTAAGTCTTAAAAGGGGCCTTTATTAAATTGAAACTCCAATTTTCTTTATGAAATGATAAATAAGTTTCATGTATGAAAGGTCACGACAAGCAAGAATGTCTCGAACTGGGATATTGGATAGTCTACCTTGGGTACGCAAAGAATTTATTAGTTGAGATCTGACATCACGATACTCCACGCATGTCCAAACGACATGATCAATATCCCGATAACCTTCTCCGCAAGCACAATGATTAGTCTCGGAGAGCCCAATTCGAAGGAGATGTGCATCTAACGTGTAGTGATTGGACATGAGTCTGGACATCACACGAATGAAATCCCTACTCACATCCAGTCCCCTGAACCATGCCTTTGTCGATATTTTCGGAATAATTGAGTGCATCCAACGACCCAGATCATCTCTATCCCAAGATGCTTGCCAGCTGGCAAGTGTTCTTTGGCGAGACGAGCTATAGAATTCGTTGAAAGCAATCGGTCGCTCATAAATTTCACCCTCAATAGCACCACGTTTGGCTAAAATATCGGCTCTTTCATTGCCAGGAATGGAGCAATGAGCCGGGACCCAGACTATAGTGATTAGATAATTATTGTTCAATATGCCGTTCAGACACTGTTTTATTTTACCCAAGAAAAACGGTTCATTTTTGCCAGCAGCGATTGAGCGAATGGCTTCAATTGCACTCAGACTATCTGTGAAGAGGAAATAATGGTTTGGAGATAATGTGACGATTACACTCAAACTATAATGAACTGCTGCTAGCTCTGCTATATAAACAGATGCAGGTTCTTGAAGCCTAAATGAGGCCGAAACATTATTGTTGAACATACCAAACCCTGTCGCTTCTTCAATTCGCGATCCGTCCGTATAAAACATTTTCTCAGAGTCAATATGCCTGAACTTACTTGAAAATATTTTTGGGATTTCCGTCGAGCGTAGATGATCCGGGATTCCACGCACTTCACGCTGCATGGATGTATCGAAAAATAAAGTTGAGTCAGGGGCACTTAGGATGCTGACACGGATAGGAATATATCTTGAAGGGTTGATTTCCTGTGACATATGGTTAAAATATACTGTCATAAATTTTGTTTGAGATCGAAGCTCGACTAGTCGTTCGAAATTATTAATTACCATGGGATTCAGCACCTCACATCTTATTAGCAGGCGTGATGAAAGCTCCCAAAATCGATCTTTTAATGGAAGAACTCCCGCCAGAACTTCAAGACTCATTGTATGTGTCGAATGCATGCAGCCTAAGGCAATTCGCAAACAACGGTACTGAATTCGCTCAAGTTTGATAATATGAGAGTTTGCAGCGGAACGAAAACAAACGCATCCATATTCCATCACTGAAAGTATCGTTGTTTGATACAATTTTATTAGATCTTGCGGATGAGAACCCCACCAAGATCCTGTTATTGTTCGAAGAAAATTTACTCTTTGTTGGCATTTCGTTATCAGATACCTAATGTGTCCTCCCCACGTGCATTTGGAATCGAACCACACCCCGAGGTATTTAAAAGTTAAAACCTGTTGGATCATTCTTCCCATCATATGGAGCTGAAGCTGCGCGGGATCATGCTTTCTTGAAAAGACGACTAACTCTGTTTTCTCCGCAGAGAATTCGATACCAAGATGAACAGCCCAAACGGACAAGTTATCTAAGGTATCTTGCAATGGTTTATGCAGATCAATAGCTTTGGGCCCAGTAACTGAAACCACGCCATCATCTGCCAATTGTCTTAGTGTACATGGGGTTACTAGACAGCTGTCAATGTCATTCACGTAAAAATTATAGAGGAGCGGACTGAGGCATGAGCCTTGCGGGAGACCCATGTAGCTAATTCTGAATGTTGCCAAATCGCCATGTGAAAAATACATGCACTTCTCTGACAAAAGGTTGTGCAAATAATTATTTATAACCGCTGGAAGTCCATGTTGGTGGAGCTTGTCTGAAAGAACATCAATGGAAACTGAATCAAATGCTCCTTTAATGTCTAAAAATACAGATGCCATTTGTTGCTTTTGAGCGAAGGCAATTTGGATGTCAGACGAAAGTAATGCAAGGCAATCATTCGTCCCTTTATTTCTACGGAAGCCAAACTGAGTATCTGACAACAAACCGTTCGTCTCGACCCAAGTGTCGAGACGTCGTAGAATAATTTTTTCGAACAATTTACTGATGCAGGACAACATCGCAATGGGTCTATATGAGTTGTGATTGGAAGCTGGTTTCCCCGGCTTTTGAATGGCGATAACTTTCACTTGTCTCCAGTCAGGTGGAACAATATTTTGCTCAAGAAACTTGTTGAACAATTCCAACAAACGTCTTTTTGCGAGGTCGGGCAGATTCTTCACCAAGTTGAATTTAATTCTGTCCAACCCAGGGGCGTTATTGTTACAAGACAAGAGTGCTATAGAAAATTCCATCATTGAAAATGGGTTATTAATAAAACCATTATTTGGAGGAGATTCCCGTATAATGCTCTGCGTAGGAACAGAATCTGGGCAAACTTTCCTAGCAAAGTCAAATATCCATCGGTTCGAGTATTCATCACTCTCATTGCCCACGTTACGATTCCTCATTCGTCTGGCCGTATTCCAAAGAGTGCTCATTGAGGTTTCTCTTGACAAACCTTCGACAAAATGTCTCCAATAGCTACATTTTTGGCTCGAAGTATGCTCTTGTACTTGGTTTCTAAAACCATAAGTTTTTCAAAATTCTGAGGAGTTCCTCCTCCCCGTTTTAGAAACGTCTTGCAAGCATTTTGTTTTGCGAGTTTAGCCTCTGAGCACTCTTTGTCCCACCAGGGGTTGGGAGGCCTTCTGTTAGTCGTTGGCCCAGTAAAGCGTTTAGTTTGGGATTGTTCTGCGGCCTCCAGAATCGAACAAACGAGGAAGTCATATTCTTCAAGTGGGGGGAGCTCTTCCATTGAATTCAAAATACTAGAGATTCTACTTTGGTATTTAATCCAGTCGATATTTTTTGTCAAATCATATGGAATACTAGCTGAATTAGCAATACATTTGTTACAGCTAATTGAGATGATGATTGGTAAATGATCGCTACCGTGTAAATCAGGCAATATTTTCCAGGTGCAATCTAGTCGAATTGATGTTGAGCAAAGAGATAGATCTAATGCACTTGGGCGTGCAGGAGGTCTTGGGATCCGTGTCATGCTACCCATATTTAATACCGTCATGCTAAAATTGTCACAAATGTTTTGTATTAAAGATGATCTGCTATCATTGTAAACGGAACCCCACATCATTCCGTGCGAATTTAAATCCCCCAGAATCAATCGTGGAGCAGGAAGGGCTTCAACCATTTCATTAAGCTGTCGCTGTCCAACTTGTGCTTTTGGAGGAATATAAACCGAAGCTATGCAAATATCTTTGCCTTTAATGTTTATTTGGCAAGCAACAACTTCTATACTAGAAGTTGAAGGGATGTTTAATCTATAAAAGGAACAGCATTTCTTCATTCCCAAAAGCACTCCACCATACGGAGAGTCTCTATCGAGACGTATAATGTTAAAATCATTAAAATTTAAAGCTATGTTTGAAGTAAGCCATGTTTCGCATAAAGCAAATACATCACATTTTTGACTATGCAATAAAATTTTAAATGAATCAAGTTTTGGCATGATGCTTCGACAATTCCACTGCAGGACAGTGATTGTATCATTTGCGGCGGGTGATAAATTATCCATCAAAAGATACAAAACCTGAGACAATTGGCCATTGAGCTGATAACTGCTTCAAAAAATTTCTAGCTATTGGAAGGAATGCCATTATGAGGGTCTTTAAGGGTTCAGATATATTGAATGCTGAGAAAATCCATTCAACAATTTCCGAAAACTTCAGTAATCCTGTTGGTGGCTGTGAAATGGAGCCCACTGGATTATTATCTTTTTCTGTACTAGATCCTGGATTGGTTTGTGAATTTGACAAACCAGGAAGCACAGTCTTTGGTTTTGACTTTTTTTGTTTAACACGGGGATCTTTTTTTGAAGATGAAACTTTAGGTGTCTTTTTTGGTAATTTGGAAGAAGACTTCTTTCTCTTAACTGACCCTTGGGTAGTGATAAACGAATTACCTTCACTATTTTCGTCAGAGTCAGAGTCCTCTGGTTCCTCTAGATTTGAAAACCCGTTTTCGGTTTCCAAAGGGGGGACATCAATGACCGTTTTAAGCATTTCTGCATATGTGCGCTTAGACCGTGCTTTTAAAGAAAGCTTAATTTTGTCTTTGTGTACTTTAAATGCAGTGCATACTGAAATATCCTCATGAGGACTTTCTCCACAATAAATACATTTTTCAATATCCTTGTTGCAATCATTATCTTTATGAGGCCCTTCACACTTAATACATTTTGGTTTATTACTACAGTAAGTAGCTGTGTGGCCGAATTTTTTGCAGTTCGTACAATTCATTACATTTGGAACAAAAAGCCGAACAGGGAGGCGAATTTTATCGACATAGACATGGGACGGCAACGCAGACCCGGCAAATGTCACTCGAAACGAGTCTGATGGGCGATAAACTTTTTTTCCCTCTTCATAAACTCAGTAGTTTGCAGTTGTTTGCACTCCAGTATTTTCACACCCTCAAGCATAGAGTTCTTGAAACGACCAACACCATGCTTGAGTAAATCATCTACCGAAAGACTCGCTTCGGTAACAACACCGTCAATTTCGACATCTTTGGAGGGTATGTAAACTTTATACTCTTTATTGAAATGTTCCGAAGAGACAATATCATTCGCGTGTTTCAAATTATTTACCACAACACGAATTTTATCGTTATTTACTTTTATGATCTCTTTGATTGAAGAGAATCGTGATGTCAAACCTTTAGAAATTTGGTAAATGTTTAATGGCTTTGATATACGTCTAAAAAAGACTATCCAAGGCCCAGAAGAGCTCTCCTGATATTTTTTCGTTCGTGGGGGTATAGGATTCATGCTAGGATTTACGTCCATGGATTCATCCATCACATTAAAATTTTTAATCAAACTTTAAAGTAAAAAATGAAACCAACACTACACAGTACTCAATCAAAAGGAAAAGAAAAAACTTCTACCTTGAAATTGTTGTCTATCTCCGTTGCACTGCCGTGTAGATCCTCGTTGCTCTAGATGTTCTTGTTGGATGCTGATTGTTGGATGTGATGCTACTGCTACCTGACATCCAGCACCAATTACGTTATTTTGTTCTCAAAAAAAGTAACATAAAAAGAGGTAACGTAAAAAAAGCTTACGTGAACGGAGGTTTGGGTGTACTTGGTTTGATGTTCATAGAAATATGACGTAGGACGGCTGTAGGAAATGGGCTCTAAATCATATGACTTTTGACATTTCTATGGAAAATGATTTTTCAATGATTTATTCAACGATTTCGTTTTTATCTTGAAGCATCCTATTTCTTATTTTTTTTATTATCAACTTTTTTACATCATCACCACATTTACTTTGTACCACGAGTTAAAACTATTGATGCTGCTTCAAAGAGTTAAGCTACTTATAATTACCAGTAGGATTCAACGTTGTTTGATTCAGCAATGTAACATTGCATCCCTCCAGAATGGCTTCAGTTCTGTCGAAGTATTTGTATTACGAGGAATGCGACAAACACTTCAGTTCGTCCGGGGGAATATCGATACCGGTACCCTACCTTGAACGGGCCTCGAGAGTGTTATTTGAACTGGCCTGTCTATTTGTGACTGTTGAAAAAAAAATGAGGGGAACGGGAATGCATGAGATTTCCTAAGATGGAGAAAATGGCATTTAAATATCCAACGCGACATACGCTTTCAACAAATGAAGCAACAGGTGGCAGACCTCGAATATTGACAATGGATTTTGTTTCTACCTGTTTCACACTTTACATACTATCCTAGTAATGATGTCGCCAAATGTGATCCGGTAGATCAAAATGCTAATCATCACATTTGTTTGTAATAATTTGATAAAACTTACCGGAATTTTCCATTCAAAAACTAAGAAGTGGTTGTAGGGATGTCAACGGAACAAGAATTTATTTCGAATATCCGAACGTTCTTGACGCATCAATTCAAAGACATTTAAAAAAACAAGCTGATTCAAGCCTCGAAATACTCTTACTTCTTTATTCTTTGTCCTCACTTACAGAACTCGACGTAAACATTTCAAAACAACCTAAAAACAATTGACAGATTCTCTTTCGATTATATCTGTTATTTTAGAACTATTTGTTACATATCTAGTACTGTTAGAAAAAACTAAAATATTGGCTTTCATTCTACACGAATATTTTGCAAATAAGGTGAAAATTAACGAGTTATTAACAGAAGAGTGGGTTAACAAAGAGATATCTCATTGGTTTATGTGACCTTATAAAATGCTCACGTCGAAATGTCCCTTATAACTATATACTTATAAAAATCCGTGTGAATTCACGAATCTTCAGACTGACATATTCGAGCATAAAAAATAACACATTTTTATAGTCGATTCAATACCAAATTCATGCATATTGATTCATTTTTACGGGCTGAAGCAGTTGATGCAACACTCTTTTTTCAAGTAGGCATGCTTCAGAACTTAAAAATATGTCAGTGAGTGCAGTGAATTTGTCGGTCTCGAAAGACGTAAATTCACACAGCTTTTTCTAGGTACACGTTTCTGAGTGAAAAGTGACATGGATTCAAGTAATTTTTGCAAAATTCAAAAAAGGACCGAAAAGATAATATTGAAATTGACCGAATCTTCTGGGCCGGACACTACCGAATGACGCAGGTATTTGAGTAATTTGAGAACTCAAATCTATATAAATATTTTTTTAATGTGGTTTTCAATTATTCAAATGTGCTTGATAAATGCGCATTGTGTTGTCTGAGTGGGATGATTTCATCTTTTGAAATTGATATTGTTCATGGAACTACACAAAACTTCTCCCAAAACGCTGGGATAACAAATTTCTTTTTGTTCAAAAATGCATTTATTCCAGAATAAAAAGGACTTGAAGATTAATCAAAGTATCTACCATCGCTTGTCACAACTTTTTCCTACCTTGTCAATTTTTTAGGTTGTCCAAAGAAAGGCTTGTCTTCAGCGCTGAAATCTACATTTTTGAAACGTCGAAACCATTCCCTATATGATTTATTAGTTGTAGTAACCCTATGCCCATAGATGCATAAACGTAAACTGCAATAAGGGTCGTAAGGCAAGTAAAAATCTGATTTTTGAAATATTTGTAACGACTTATGTATTGCAAAATACGATACGAATCACACTGAGATAATTTCAGGGATACTACATTCCTGTCGGTTATTAATAGGGTTTTCATTATAGGCACATCTCTTGTTAGGTGAACATTCAAGAGAAACTTACTTGTACTTAGAAAGAGTTTTTTTGATTAAATCTGCCGGCATATTACATCACGTAATGTACATATGTAGCTAGCTATGGATGTGATTCTTGGTCCTACAAGCACCCTAACATAATTTCCAAATTTAAATCTAAATGAATATTTTTTGGTGACGAATCATTCATCATTCATTCAGATGTGCTTGATAAATGCGCATTGTATTGTCTGAGTGGGATGATTTCATCTTTTTAAATTGATGTTTTTTATGGATCCACACAAAATTTCTCCCAAAATACAATCGCATATTGGTAGACGCAGACTGTTGTTAATTTCAAACTGTTCGCTTCAAAGCATGTTCAAACGGAAGAATATCGAAATGTGCTGCAATTCTTTTTATTCATTCAATGTTCCCATTATGTTCAGTTGAGAACCCTTCCTGAAGTTATGAAGAGGCCAAGCGTGGTTTGGACAGGATTTCCTGTCCTTAGATTAAAATATAAATAAGTTTTATATTTATATTACATTAGTCGAGGTCGAAGAAACCGGTAAAAATTATATACATAAAAATACAAACCGAAGCCTAACGTAACGTGTACTGCGTAAAATGTAAATCCAACTACAGAAAATATGAACAGAGTCGCTGACTCATGCAAAGGCTGTGGATGCCTTTTCCTTCATTAGTTACTTTGTCTGGCCTCTAGAAGAACGTACCTCGTTTACACGTGCCCCGCGAATGTTTACTTTGGCTGCATTGTTTTTGTTTTCGCCCCACTCTCGGCTTCCTTTACGCGTACTTTCAAAAAGGAGGATATATCACTATCATTTATTTTCCAAACATTGTCAGTACAGCAGTATGTACTGCTTAAACCTGGCCGCAGACCTACACGGTAGCATCTGAACCGAGCAGTATCCAGCTAATCTCCGTTTCGGACCGCTCGCACATTCACGTGCCCCGTGCGGGTGTTTGTGGGCCAGCTACATTCCCAAGGAAAACGATTAGTGGAAAATCTAAATACAATTACGACGTTCTCAGGAATGAATTTGTTATTGAACGATGTTTAATTCTACGCCTGTCGTTGAATTTCCTCCGTCGCCAGTTCCCTCTTTCAACAATAAGTGTTGAAATTATCCAGCTCCAATTCGATTTTGTTCATCCACTTTGATCCGATTACACTTGGAAGGAAAATAAACATCGCATTCAATTATTCCCCACAACCGTGCATGCACTGTTTCATCGAAATGTTCTTGTTCGTAGGACACCTGTATTTAGGTACGATGACGCCAGGGATATTTCCTGTGTAAAGCCTTTCCGTAACGACCGGCATGCGTTCAGGATTTGGCCGAATCGGCACGTGTGGTTTTGTCGGCACTCGGCACATTGGATGGCCACGCGATCTCAGTGCCCAACACCACAACGATTCTTTCGTTTCGGTATCAGGTTGGTGCAAGTCTTCGGCTCAGATTTTTGATGGAAATGGCTTCACTTACTATAGTTTCGGAACATGAATTGTCTTTTCAGTCTGGACAAATAGTGTTTCTTGAACGTCCTCAATCATTATAACTTTGAAATCATTATAACATTTACGCCTGTCTATCAGTTCGTGTTGAACAGATAAGTTAACTAGCAGTTCGATAGGAACAGCTAATGCACGGATGAGTCGAAGTTGAAACGTGAATTAAAAATGAAAAACTACAAGGATCAGCCTCACGGGGTTGTTCGAGCCATTGATGTGGAACAAGGTAACCAAAATTTCTAATGTTCTACAATCAAACAGTTCAATCAATCGTCATACTTCAATCCGCAATTGCAATTGCAGAGTCTGTCTAGATTGATCTTGATTAGGAACTAACACCGAACATTGTTTGTTCGGCCGACGAAATTACACCAATATCCCAAATGTATGCAATTATATCTTTGTACATACTTGCGATACGAATTTCGATATTTAAGCTTCTCTTCGCCAAGCTTGTGTTCAAGTTTTGTATGCCAGCAGTTATTTTTATAGCGTTAAGTTTCTCTACCATTCTGCGATTTCGGATGAAGCGATAAACTTTTTCTCATTATCAATCGAGTTCGTCTTATATAAATTAGAAATTCATCTTAAGCACTCAAAATTTACCCTAGGGTAGTTGTCAATTTCTCAGGCGAAACGACATAACATGGAATTTCATCCGAGCTTGCATGACACAAGATCAGAGCATAACAATTAAAATTTCAAATCGTTTAATGGCATTTTTTGTCTTGCTATCTAGCAACAACCAACACCCTACCCCTAGCATACTACGCGTAGGACTGAAACGTTAGCTATAATTTCACTTCTATTTATAGATTCGCGTGCTTCCAACAGTTTTGCTTTTGCATCGATTGACCAATCAGAGCGATGCTCTCCCTTTGATATAACGCTTACTTCTTCAAAACCGTCGTCTATGGCATTGATAACAGATCGGCTGAAAAGTTCGTATCGTTTCTATGAGAGGGCGCCACTAGAATTAAATCCATACGTTGAAAGTGAAGTTGATCGAGATAGCTGATACCCTAAAGATATCAAAGGAACGTGTATGACATAATATTCACGAATATTTGGATATGAGAAAGCTTTGTGCAAAATGGGTGCCGCGTGAGCTCACAATCGATCAAAAACAACAACGAATTGATGATTCTGAGCAGTGTTTGGATCTGTTATATCGAAATAAAACCGATTTTTTCGTCGATACATAACAATGGACGAAACATGGCTCCATCACTTCACTCCGGAGTCCAATCGACAGTCAGCTGAGTGGACTGCACGCGATAAACCGAACCCAAAGCGTGGAAAGACTCAACAATCGGCCGGTAAGGTTATGGCGTCTGCATTTTGGGATTCGCATGGTATAATTTTCATCGACTACCTTGAAAAGGGAAAAACCATCAACAGTGATTATTATATAGCGTTATTAGAGCGTTTAAAGGACGAAATTTCAGAAAAAACGGCCTCGTTTGAAGAAGATAAAAGTTTTGTTTCATCAAGACAATGCACCGTGTCACAAGTCGATGAAAACCATGCTGAAATTGAACGAATTGGGCTTCGAATTGCTCCCTCATCCACCGTATTCTCCAGATTTGGCCCCCAGTGACTTTTTCCTGTTCTCAGACCTCAAGAGAATGCTCGCTGGTAAAAAATTTAGAAGCAATGAAGAGGTAATCGCTGAAACTGAGGCCTATTTTGAGGCAAAGGACAAATCGTACTACAAAAATGGTATCGAAAAGTTGGAAGATCGCTATAATCGCTGTATCGCCTCTGATGGCAATTATGTTGAATAATAAAAACGAATTTTGGCAAAAAAATGTGTTTCTACGTGTATTCTGCCTTGAGTTTCTGATTTGCACCCCTATATAGAAAATGTGTTCCACATAATAAACCCTTTCTTTGGTACCTTTGAATCAGCTGCTCTCAAGTGAAAATTCGCCTATGAATGTCACTCAGTTTCAGTTCAGTCCCCAACTGTCTTGCTTTTGAATCATTCCTATAGATTTTAATCCGTTTAATCGAGTTCCGTTTTTGAGTTTTCGATCACTATTTCCGATACTTCCGGAACCGGGAGTTGAGTATGTCGGTTCTCAGCTCCCGTTTTCGGAAGTACCCGAAATAGTGGTCGAAAACTCAAAGACGGGACTCGCTTTATTTTCTCAGAAACAGCTGTGTTAATTTTCACAAACTTAGACTAAAATAAAAGTATCAACGAGTGAGATGTGTTAAACATTTTAAACCGATTAATTTGGTTCAAAACTGTTAAAAATTGAAAAGATCATGTATGTATGTATGCGCAATCAAACTTTTAATTTCTTATTCAATATTTAAAGTAAAGTGTTTTGAAGAATCTCTAAGTAATATTATTGAAAATATGAATTATATGAGAAAGGCATCATAACACCATTAGTTGGATAAAAACTTGTTTTTTTTTGCATTTATTTTCAACTGGAACTTGTTTTACAAATGTAGCAAACTTTAGCGACAATTATTTGACTCTCCGAGGACCGGAAAGTTCAAATCCGAATTGCAATTTATTCTCATAGTCCAGAAACTAGTGATAGATAATTGCTATCCTAGCTACGTTGGAAATTGTAATGGTAAACATTTTCGAAAATAATGAACCAATTAGTCATTTCTCGCTTCCAATTCTACGTTCATCTCCTCCCGCAGTGTTTTCCGTGCTGGGGTTGGAAAAACGTGAATTGTTTCTCTCACTCCGGTTGTACTTTTTCTGTTTCCGCTTGGACTTGGAGTGTGAGCTAAGTGAGTCATGGTTCACCCAGGCAGTCGTTTGGAATTGGCAGCATTCACGTGTTTTCCTGAGCAGTCGAAGCGACAGTGTGTTGATCTAGTGTTGTGGTTTACTGTTTTCCATCGCCCTTCAACCCACTAGTTGGTTTCGGCTTAGGATCGGGAGGGAAATGAATGAAGATTTATGAAAGCTGTGGTATCTGGGTCAACACGCGATGGTGGTATGAAATAATTTGTGTCAACGAGCCGACCAGTGGGAAATGATGGCGGTTAGGGATATTTTTCAAATATTTAGTTTTCAAAAATGGGTGATAGACACAACGAAACTGACTTTCGGTAATTTGAAGGCGTGCGAGAGAAACGGCAATAAAACCATTTCGTGCCGACTATTCATTGCATTCTAAATATGCACACAATTTCAACACAGAGATTGAACATTCTCTCTATATTTTACTGCTTGATCAACCAAGGAAAGAGGCCACACAGACTCGACTCGGCTGGCGTCAGTCAAATATTTGCCGAGCCAACTATTGTGGGTTATGTATACATCACAGCATGTAAACAAAAGAGCATAAGATAACACGCCGGAATTGAGTGGAGCAGACACTCGGCGTAGAACACACGACTACTAATCTTATTAAAGCAAAACATTCCACTGCTGCCGCCTGCCGACTGCTGTAATGAGTAAGCTAATCTTAACGGAAAATCTCTCTAGAAGGCAAATTGTCAAACTGACCGATGAAAATCCAAACTCACGTTCCCAAGCCAAGCAAAATTACAGCAACTGCAGGAAACATTGACACTCTGCCAACACACATGTGAAGTGTTTTCCAGTCGTACCGAAGGCATCCATAGAAAATCGTGTTCTGATTACCCACGTGTCACCGTAATTCTTTTTACTATCCAATCGCATTAGTATGCCAGCTGATGGTCCGGAATTCGCCGCATGACTCCACGGGTTGGGACAAGTCGTACATATGTACATACGTTGTGATTAGCCTTCGTCTTCACTCAATTTTATGACGACAATGTATGCATGATATAGTAGTAGCAATACATACATATGTACATACACAACAACGTGAGCGTCACATGCTGCTGGTGTTGGAATAATATATTTTGAATATGCACTTGACGAGATATCCGTGTCGACGCGGCAAGTGTAGCAACGTGCCAGTAAATGTTTCAATTTATGCTCACATTTCCTCGATTTCGCAACCAGCTGGAGGATTCAGCGGAGTCCGTAGTCTACGGTTTGTTGAATCATCTTGATGTCAAAGGAGAAAGTGTAACAAATTTTATGTATGCGAAAAAATAACGTCGTAACATTTATCATATAAAAAGGACATGAAACTCGCATCCATTTTCGGGAATTTGTTGCTGTACCGACATTAAAAGACACCATTATCGATTGTAAGATTCTCCGTCGTCGAATGAATTCAAAATTGTACTCCGTGAATGAATTCAAAATTGTACCGTAGAACTCTGTAGAAACCAATGCACAGTGGTCCGAAATTTCGCTATTAAATAGTATTTTTTGGTAGTTTCACAAAAGTTGTTTGTATTCAACTGGCGCATCTTTTGACGTAAAAGATCATTAGAGTGATTCATGTTTGGATTTAAGTCTGAATTCTTACTTTCCTAATTGAATTTAAAAATTATTGCATTTCACAGTAAAGTTGTAGAAAATTTTATTTCGAGCAACGTTGCTGAATAAGCCATCTTCCTACCTCTTTATTTGCTAAAGTTACATAAATTTTTTCGGAGTAAAAGTAAGGTGGCGCTCTAAAAATCACCTTTTTTGTTCTAAGTTTTTGTGTTTTACAGTTTTACAAGCGTCTTCCAAAGATTTGGCGAGCTAATTATTGCGCACAGTTTTGCTCAAATAAGCTTTTCAACATAAGCTACCATCCATTACGATTGTTTTTGCGTCAAAAACTAGTCAACTAATCTCATACGGTTTCTGAAAAATCATAAAAAAGTAAAGTTTGAAGAGAAATCTGGAAGGGAGTTATTTTCTCAACTTATTAAAATTAGTGTTCAAACTGCCTTACAAAAAATCGAAAAAGTCATATAACTCCTAAACGCCAAAACGTAGAAACATTCTACCTTCAGTAAAACGATGGTTTCTGATGATTCCTGTGAGTGTCTCATACACCATTTTTTCGAAAAAAGATAAACTACAGTCAAAAATAAATTTATCGCTTAAAAAATTTCGATAATTTTTTTCACAAAAAGATTGATTCGATTGAATTTGAAAGATTGGGAGTATAAGATACAGTTTTATACCGTTGTTCCAAACTAGTAGGCCATGGCATTGCTATCAACAGACATTTTCATTAGCTACGAAACGAGCTATAAAGTTTGTACATTGCGAAATGTCACCTTCCAAACCTATCACACTTCTTGCAGTTTTGTCAGGTATACCGGTAGGAAGTGTGCGTTAAAATACAAATGTGTCGATAATGAATATTTGGTGTGAACGAGTGTGTGTGTGTGTGTGTTTGGTTGGTATGACATATGCCAAACATATTAATGATCATTTAGGGGTTAGCCAAATTTTGTGCTAGGGCACATAACCGTTTTTATTATTTTTACGTTTCGTCTTTGACTCATCAGTGCAGAGCAGTTCAAATTGAACTGCTTAGTGCTAAACTCGGCAGTTCAATTTGAACCGCTAAGCAGATGTAAAGTTTCTACTACTTACAGAACACTTTTTGTTTTGCAACGAAGTGCAATGTCTTTTCTGACGTGCAGTAGCAGAAACTTTACGTCTGCTTAGCGGTTCAAATTGAACTGCCGAGTTTAGCACTAAGCAGTTCAATTTGAACTGCTCTGCACTGATGAGTCAAAGACGAAACGTAAAAATAATATTAATGATATTTTCGCTTGATACCAAACCTAACCCTGTTTCCACCCTAACTGCTGTCAAACCGTTTGTTTGAAGCTATTTTCGAACCTAGTTTTAACGTTCTTGAACTGAAAATCACTTCCGGTGAAACCTTTAACGAGTGAACACGTCGTATCGTGTTAGTGCGGTGAAAATTCGAGTATTTCGCGAGAAAGAAAGGTTTTTCATCCGTACTTCGGTGACTCCACGTTGTCACATAGCGAGGGTTTCACTTGTAGTATATAGTATATATAGTTAAATCGTTGTGCCATCAATCGGCGTCATCTCAAGTGAGGTGACGCCACCAGAAGTGAAGAAAAACTGAAAATCTAGTCAGTTCAAACCTGGTTTTTATATCAGGTTTACTCAAACCACCGTTGCTAAGTGCAAAATCAACACAGTTTCGTGAAAAGTGTTTGTTTGATGAAACTACTCTGGGTCATTCGTCATCTAACACTCGATGTGGATAGACAAATAACCTGCTACGAGTAATTTCGATTGTGTTCGAGTGTTTTATCTTTTATTCGCATCTGCCTACCTACCCGAGCTATGGGTAAAACGCGCCATAGATCCGAAAAGGATCCAAAGGATGCTAAGCGTCTGAAGCCAACTGATGTACAGGTAAACGAGGTAAAAATGCCGCCTTTCTACCTGAACGGCTTCTCACCGACTCTACGCTCGGATTTCAACACGCTGATCAGCAAATGACTACAGGCAACAATCCGTTTATGTACTGAAGGCTACAAAATAAATGTTCCGGTTTTGAACCACTACAAAGCAGAGGAATGTTACCTGAAGCAGACAAAAGCGGAATATTTCACACACAATATTGCCGCCAACAAACCTATGAAGGTTGTACTTCGAGGAATACCCGACATGATGGAAGCCGAACTAAAGCAGGCACTGACGGAGGCTGGACTAAAGCCTGTGATGGTGTTTAAAATCAAACGACACAACACGGACAAAAAGTATCGAGATCAACTGTACTTGGTTCATCTAGAGAAGGGCTCCATCACCATGAGTCAACTGAATACGATAAAATCGTTATTCCATCTAATCATCGAATGGCAAAAGTATGAACCGGTACATCGGGATGTCACACAGGGTACGAACTGTTTGAACTACGGCCATGGAACGAGGAATTGCCACATGAAAAGTCGGTGCGGGAAATGTGTCGAATCACACAATATCAATGATTGCTTACTAGATGCCATCGCTGTAAAATGTGTGAACTGTGATGGCGACCATCCATCTACTAGCAAACCGTGTCCCAAACGTGCTGAGTTCACAAAAATTCGACAACAGGCGTCCCGTAAACAATCAACGTGCAAGAATGTTCAACAGAAGGATGAAATTAATTTCCCACGGCTCCCACCGAAGAGGTATATTCCAAATTTGCCACAAGTTCCTCACAGCAATCCAAAAGATTCATCCACTGGACCACAAAATCCTCCAAAATCCCTCCTGGATGGGGCAATAATCAACCACAAGAAAAGGATGACTCTGGTGACTTATTCTCTGCTGAACAACTGATCGTCATTTTTGACACAATTACAACAAAACTAGGAAACTGCAGAACGCGGTTAGATCAAATCAACGCCTTAGGTAAATTCATCATCGAATGTGGAATATAATAAGTAACTTGTAGTAAATTGGAATGCTTGCTCACTCAGGAGCCAAACTGCTGAATTATACGACTTTCTTCAAGAGAAGAATGCCGATATTGCTATTTTAACTGAAACTCATCCTAAACCTGAAATTTCTATTTTTATTTCCAATTACAGAATTCACAGGCTTTACAGGACAACTACCAGAGGAGAGGGAGTTGCCATTGCCATTGAACGATCCATTCAGCACAGGCTTCAGCCTGCCTTTAAATTGCAAATTATAGAAGCCATCGGAATTGAGATTACAGCGACGATGGGACCCATCATCATCGTTGCAGCGTAATGCCCCAAAAAAAAAATTAGAGGGTTGTATTCAAGACACGACCGAGCACAATAACATTAAAAATGAAACGTTTCTAGGGTCATCATAATAAATACAAAATAAAGATGATATTGATGATGATACACTAAACTTCACTTCACTTCAAAGTTACTTGAAAGCTCAATTTTAGATACAAACAACCTAAAGATTTAAACCTGAACTAATGAAACTATTTTATTTTATGATGATAATTTTCTAGAAACGTACAAACTTATTAATTTGATTTGATTTATATCGTTTATTTACCCCCAGTTTTAACCTAATAATATAATCTCAGTAATGGTGTAATTTTATTAATCCTTCAAAAACGTCGATAATCTTAGGGAAGTGTCGGTAGATAATATGGCAACAATACGAGGAAGAAAACATGTGAAACAATCCGCATAAAATATTTAGTTACTTACATTGATTTTCGCTTTGGCATATTAGGAATATATGGATTGGATACGCAATAAAATTCCGAAAATTACAACGCGTGTAGCCATCAGACGCTTATTGTTTTGAAGCAAATAATAATTGAACTGAAACTGGCGGTTAACCAAATTTTACGAGGGTTCCTATTCAAACGATACATGTAAAATCGCAGGTAAACTTACCTTGAGTTTATCTTTGATACTATATGATATTGCATCTAATAGTTCTGTATAAGTGAGCCTGTGGATCTCATTTATACTACTAAACCGAGGAGACCGCTTTTAAATAAGTTTCAGAATTTAATTTTGAATCTTTTGAAGCGTTTAATTTCTTGTGGGACAACGACTTGTTCAGTCACATTGTCACGTTTTGTTCGTATGGGAATGGAGATTTAAGTATGCAAACCGATCCGTTAACAAATTAAAATATTTTTAATCTTACAATATTGAAGCTTTGGAATCATTTAGATGAGGAAAATCCATTAACAAATCATCGAGGAACAAGCGCTGCAAATTAGATCCGAAAAATCTATCGCCGATAATTCTAAATTGGTCTGATAGTTACCAGAGAACCAAAATAAAATACTCAATTCAAACCAATTTTTCAATGGTATGCAATTGAAATATTCAAATGACGTTGTCTCATAAGTTTAAGTTAAATGTTTCCGAATCGTTTGTTTGTTGAGTTATATAAATCCAGCAACAAATGACTGAGTTATAAGCGTTCAAAATCATGACAGAAAAATGTTACGCGATTAGTTTAGCATGTTTTAAATTGACACCCAGCCTCGGGAAGCGAAGTGTAAGGCATTTTTAATGGCAAAATCGACCAAAAATTTGCTAAATACATGTGATATTTCAGAAGAATCGGTAACCACGCTGATTCGGTACTTCAATATCTAGATGATATATAAGATACTCAAGCGAACACGGTGTTGCGCAGACAACAGGAAATTTCACCAACAAATAATGCAAAAGCGACAATCCAGCAAGTGAACGCATATACAATCCAGTCATCAGCTCACTGGACAAGCTACTTGTTTCATTCACAGTCAAACATTAACAAACATTAGCAAAGAAATATTGTGCAGCCTATATTTATTGATTTCTCTTCATACTACGCATAACGATACGGTGTTTTTATGGATGACGCAAAGCCTCCTATGCCGAACAAGAAGTTGACGTCATTTTGTGCAACAGGGATTGGTGGATGAAAACATAGGTCGATTCCAACCATTTTTTCAATAGTATGCTATTGAAATACTGAAACGACGTCGTCATACATGTTAAAGTTAAAAGTTTCCGAATCGATTGGTTGTTAAATTATAACAATCAATAAAAAATGATCGAGTTATTAACGTTTAAAATTATGACACAAAAAGGTTACGCGACTATTTTTGAAACTTTTAATTGACACCCGGCCCCGTATAGCGAAGAGTAAGACATTTTCAATGCCAAAAACAATCTTCGAGATGGTACGTGTGCATCATTTAAGCGAGATCTAGCTATGCTCACTCGACGACAGAACAAATTCATCATTGCTGGGGACCTGAACGCACGGCATGAGCTGTGGGGAAACAAAAGACAGAATCGAAACGGATTCGTACTTGCCGAAGATTACGAAGCTGGACAGTACAACATCCTCGCTCCGGATCAACCAACGCGACTTTCCAGATCGGGAGTTCATTCCATTTTGGATATATTCATCAGCAACATCGCCATAGACAGCTCTCCGGTTGTCTTCAACGAGGTCTCTTCTGACCACTTTCCAATAATATTGACGTTAGGATCTTCATCAGAAACAGTGCCTATTCAACCTCGGAAGAACTATTATCGCACCGACTGGGTCCAATTCCAACAAATCACCGACCAACTTATTAATACCCAAGTAGCAATCCGCAACTAGTTCTGATGCGACTAAGTCCAAACTATGTTGCAACAAGAGCACGAATATGTTTTTTATGTTATACTGGCTAAAACAAGGTGACAGCAATGTTTCTTCATAACCTAGCCAGTTACGAAACAGTTATTTAGGTTTCAAATCACCACATCTTTTTTGTCATATTGAATTAATAATAAATTATAAGCTATCGTAACTTAATCCAAACATATCTTTAATCGCAACTTTATTACTAGCTACTAGTTGAAAATAAGTTTATTAGACTCCAATATTGGCAACCCGTAACTAGTTCTGATACCACTTAGCCCAACTATGTTGCAACAAGAACACGAACATGTTTTTTTATGTTATGGTTAAAACAAGGTGACGGCAGTGTTTCTTTATAACATAAACATTGAACTAGCTATCATTAGTAAGTTATCGTTACTTGATTCTAACATATCTTTAATCACAGTTTTAGTTTTAGCTACAAGTTGAAAAAAGGTTGCGAAACCATTAAAAATACGTAAGCGTATATGTAAATCGTTACTATGTGAATTGATGTAGTAATAACTTAGATATTATGAGATTATAACATAAAATTCTTCATTGATTCAGATAGTTATCGGTAGGTTTTCCCAACGTTATGATAACGAAAATGCAATTTCGTTAACCTTTGTTGGCTTGAATATGGCGAATACAATATGGAGTCTCAAGAAGTGTATGAAACGTAAATAAAACCAGGAGATTACTTTTTTCCAAACTACTTTTTGCCGAAAATAGTGAAAGGCAGAATAATCATTTTTGTTCTATGCACTGTCGTAAATACGAAGAAAATAATATAGGGATTGAGCATCGATTGTGATA
Source organism: Malaya genurostris (assembly GCF_030247185.1). Classification (NCBI taxonomy): domain Eukaryota; kingdom Metazoa; phylum Arthropoda; class Insecta; order Diptera; family Culicidae; genus Malaya; species Malaya genurostris. The sequence goes on along the minus strand of NC_080571.1, from coordinate 217,142,800 downwards.
ATATTATAACTCTCATGATATATGAATTTAAAATGATAAGAAATCACTCTAATTTGAGCATTCTGAACATAGCGTTATTTTGTTGTTTATTTTTCATATCTTTATAAACAGATTCTGATTGAAGGCGCATGAAAAACAGTTAAGTAAAATTGAATTCCGCTCGACAGTTTTAAAATCGTTGTGAAATTTGTACCTTGTATCAAGTTTGTGATTTAAAGCACTCTCCTGCTTTTTTATTGAAGATAGAAAAGTATTCTGGATTCATTCAATGTTTATAATGTCGATGGTGACTAAGTTTCAACTAGTTTACTTGGAAACAAGTTATTTTCAAGTTATGAAAAGATAAGTTATTCTAGTATGGCATTACAACGTAACGACAACTTATTTTTAGCTGAATTAACAACTAGTAGAAACTGCGCTTTTTGAGTCATGCAAGTGGTTAGATGTTAGTAACAATCACTCAAATATCTGGTTGCAAACTAGTCACAAACAAGCTAGCGTAACAAAAATTGTTACTTGGGTATCGATTTGCCACTTGATTCCCCGATGGAAATCGATGCGGCCCTATCTTCCTTCCAGCATTCAATCACAGTCGCTCGTGATAGGACGGTTCCAGTAAAACATATGCCAAGTTCCTCTCTTCAAATTGACAGTGTCACCAAGAGACTCATCCGACTTCGAAATATCTACCGGAGGCAGTATCAACGAACTAGCATCCTAGATAAGAAGACTTCTTATAACAACTTAACTAGGATAATCCAGGAAAGGATAACTGAGCTTCGCAACAGGAACTTCCAGCAAAAGCTTCGAGAAATTCTCCCACATTCAAAGCCATTCTGGTCCTTAACGAAGGTGCTTAAGAAAAAACCGAAGCCTATTTCTCCTCTGATGTCACCCCAGGACGCAGCTGAAGGAATATCTTTAATCACACCAGTAGAGAAGGCAAATGCGCTAGGCCAGCAGTTTGTGTGTTCTCACAATTTAGGACTCAACATTGTTAGTCCACATGAAAGAGCTGTTGCTGATAGCGTAGCTGAGGTTGACCAATCAGACAGCTTGGTTCCGGAGGATAGTAGAGTCACTGCGTATGAGCTGATGGCTTTTGTGAAAAAATCCAAAAATATGAAGGCCCCCGGTTTCGACAACACATTCAACATTGAGCTGAAACATTTGAGTATTCGCTCATTTGTCTTCTTAGCTAAACTTTTTAACAGGTGCTGGGAGCTTGGTTACTTCCCTTCAATGTGGAAGTTAGCTAAAGTTATCCCAGTTTTGAAACCGGGGAAAGATCCTTCCTTTTCCAAGAGCTATCGACCCATCAGCTTACTCTCTGCCCTATCCAAGCTGTTTGAAAAGTCAATACAAAGGCGAATTCTTGCTTTTGCAGATGAACAGGATATATTTCTGGAAGAACAGTTTGGGTTCCGGAAAGGAAGATCCACCATCCACCAGCTCACAAGGGTTAACAACGTCATCCAGCAAAACAAATCAGTGTCCAAAACGACTGCCATGTGTGGCACGATGGCCTAGTGTTTAAACTGCATCGGTATAATTTTCCCATGTATCTTATTAAAATTATCAAATATTATCTCGCAGATAGAGCATTCCAGGTTTCTCTGAATAATGCACTTTCAGAAAGATTTAAGGTACGATTACATTAGCCAGTTTATCTGCACAAATTTGTGCAGTTTGACTGTATCATGGTGTAATCGGTTCGCAATTGTCTGCAAGCAGTCAAAATCGGCTTGACTGTCCATCTGTATGCAGTCAAAGTGTGCAGATTATGGCCCTTATTACCGTTCTCACTCCACTTTCACATTCACTTCACTTACATGTCACTTCATTTGATTTTACCTATTACCGGTATCACGCATAGTGAAGTGATCAATGTGGTGGAAAAAACTAATTTTTTGAACAAAATGTTGGTGGCGTGATGTTCATAATGACATCAAGTTCATTCAAGTAATTACTTTTGTCTTCCGTAATAAGGACCTACATTCACTTGATTTCCACCGTGAAGTGATACCCATAATAAGGGTCACAGTCACTTCACTTGGTTTTCACCATGTAGTGACACCGGTAATAAAAGCCTATATGTGACAATGATCATAGTTGACAGACAAACAGTTGATGACTGTACAGACAAATTAGACTGTTTCTGAAACTGTTGTGCCACATATTCTATGACAACCAAAAACTTGTTTATTTCATTCAAACACAAAGCAAAACGTCCTAGCACCAGTGTGAGAAGTGAGTACACGTGGTTTTCCCCAAGAAGGTTGGATTCGTGATGAATTTTTTTCTAATGTGTAGAAACCGGATAGTAATAAAAAATCTGTTTTAATCCACCTAGTGGTGTATTGATGGCTTTCTCGTATTACTCATATTCTCACATTCTCATATATGTGGTATTCTTCGAAATAATTCTTATTGCTTCTTGAAAGAAAACAACAAAAAATCAATTAGCACATCCAACAACTAACAAAATGAAACAGTTTTGCTATTGCAGGTACTTCTGCAACCGGTGTAAATGAAGTCGATTCGAATGACCATCTGTTAACATGACTTACAAACTGTATTGATTTTAGTAAATTTTATAAAATTTTATATGATTCGGCCATCGTACCTGAAACGACGGTTTAAATTTTAAATACTTATAATTTTAGAAATGGCAAAAATGAAATTTTAAACACTTGTATCCGCGCAAAGTTTAGAAGCTCAGGAGTTTTGGCTTTTTATTTGAACCTAAATTTGTGAATATCGGTCAAGTAACCTCTACGAAAAGTGAGTGAGTTCCATTTTTGAGTATATGACCACTATTTCAGGAACAGGAAGCCGAGAATCAGGATAGCCCAAGGCTCTTTGGATATGATGCTGCGGCTCTTTAGTTCTTTACACAAATATTGTTTATTTTACAAAAAAGTACTTAAAATCGATCGAAATCGATTAACGAGTATTAGACACCACTTCTATCTCTCAACCACGTGTACTAACTTCTCATCGAACCGCGTTGTCAATCTCGTCATTTCCGGTCGAAATAATGAAGCTTACCGCATATTTCGTAGAATTCTTAATAGAAATTACTACTGAATTTTCCGAGTTCCTCCTTCACGATAAAGTGCAATGGATCTCCAGAAGCATAGTACTGGAACGTTTTGCTTTGTACTTGGATGAAATAGTTATGAAAAATTAAATAATGAATTAATGAAAAAAGTATTTATTACTCCAAATTAAAAAATGTTGAACGGTAACAGAAAATGTACTGAATTGAAATTTTTTTCTAGATTTTGTAAATATTTACCGAATTTCCAATAGCTTAACGTTCGTTCATTAGTTCGATAATTGAATTGATTACAAAGCGTTTGGTAATAAAATTGTGGATCTGTCAAAGTCTGAACTCTGCCCCAAAGCGAATTCATACGCTTATACCATATTTGAAAGAGCTTGGACTGGAGACAACCTTCCCAAAGTTTGAACTCTTTAATTGTCATATTTACGGATTTTTGAATCTACCACTCCATTTACAATCTATTGAAAATGTATTTGTTGCGTGAAAAATACTTAACAATTGCGAAACATATTTTTTCACGCTTTCGAGCTCGGTGCCACTCTGGATTTTTTACTAATAGCAGATATACCCGTATGATGTGAGCGTTAAGACACAAACGTGTAGATAATGAACATGTGATGTGAAAGAATCTCAATTTTCTGTTGTTATTATGACATCTGCTAAACATATCAAATATACATCATAGTCATAGAAATACATATACATCATAGAATATACATCATAGTTGTTTACATCGTATATTTTCATCATTTAAAAATTGTCGAATTTTGTATTAGAAAGAGATGATTTGGGGAAGGCATTAGAATTATGTTTGTATTTGAAGAAAAATACTGCAGGGTCAAATCAAAATCAGTTTCAAAGTTCAGGAAGGATACAATCATAGCACTTGACTGGGAGCTTCTCCCTCACCGTCGTATTCATTTATTTCCTAATACTATTTGTATCAAATGACACTAAATCAGTGAAAACCAAGATACAGACAGAAAATAACAAACAGAACAACCAAAGTACTGTAACAAAGATGAAATATGTTATTATAGAATCACTTCAAATGTAAATCATTCAGAGATAAAAAAAAGGAAGGAAAACAAATATGAATTTAAATGAAATGAATACCATTTGTTTTTATCGAATAGCCATGCATTGACTTTGCACCATTTCAATTCCTACGAAGAAGTCGAAATGGGATGTCTGATTCTCGAGGTATCCACAAATTGCCAGAAAGATGATCACTATTTCGACTATTTTTTTTCTCATTCAAAATAAACGTTTCATTTTAACAAAAACACGCTCACTTCATATTTGGTTAATGAATTATTTTTAGATACATCGAAGAGCTTCGGTTTCATATTTTTTAAAACTGTGTTCAGTATTTGAAATTGTCTAAAATAATAACCAATCCACCATGCGTCTTCGGGCTTCGGAAAAATTTTCTAAAGTTTGAGCGATTTCTATGCCTATTTTTGATATTTATAAAAAGGATAAAAAAACGGAGAACATATATATTCCTTCTTTAATTGCTTCGATACACAACACACCAAGTAGCAACGCAACGAACTTCCGTTTGTGAGATCAGATCGATATTTTATCATAATGCAATATTCCGTGAAAAGTTCTCTGCCCCACAAACTTTCTTCCAATGTGATCTCTTTGTGCAGAAAAACTGCAATAAACAGCCCACTCCCTATATTTAAGTCTGTAACCAGTTTGATTTGTCTGATCAATATAATCACAATACAGACATGCTCAAAAAGTCTGTCACAGTCAAACATAACAACTGTCAAAGTATTTACTGTCGGCAGTCAAACTTGATTGTTGCAGTCATTTAACTGTGAATAGTGTGATCACATTGCCAGACCAAATTTAAACTGCCGAAAAATTACTTGTCTGTGGCAGATAAACTGTGACAGATAAACTGGCTGGTCTGATCGTAGCTTAAGATCTTAAAGATGATTCTAAATCGACCCCCTTGGACAAGGACTAGTGAAGGGCATGAGATGGCCTCCCGGGATATACTAGAACAAAAATTCGAACAATACTGCACGAAATTTGAATAGAGGTGCTCAATCTCTGTAATACAAATAATTCAAAATTTGCACGTATTAGGTTAGGGATAGTTATAAGTAGGTAAATATTTTATTAATAATTAAAATAAATATTATGATTAAACATTAGTATGTAAAACAAGAGTAACTAAAACACCTATTATTAATAACGAATCGTATGAACAACAAAGATGAAAGGCCAAAGGGTCGAAACACTTGTACTGTAAAACGTTGATGTAATTCACAAAAATAAGATTAATAAACAGATATTTATGCAAAAAAAACACCCTGGGTCAGTTTCAGTTTTTTCAAGCGTCTTGTACCAAAAATTGTACAAAATGTCGAATGTAGAAAAGTGCTGCAGAGTAGCATCAAATGCTATTTGAGGCACACGGCGATCAGGTTCTATCAAAAGTAGAGATGGCAAAACAGATCATTTCAACAAAGAACCGTTCAGTACTGCAGAGTTCTATTGAAAGAACTAGTTCTCCAGAGCCGTTCGTTCTTTTGATAGTTGGTATGTTTGTGCAAGAACTAAACGAGAACTTAGTTTTGCTAGGTTAAGCGAACGAAACAAAGTCGCAGGAATTGGAACTGGGGTATCGTGATATAGCTTTCTTTCTAGAGATCTACCGTTCTCGAAAAAAGAACTATTGATCATTCATTTTTTCACAAGAACTAGTTCTTCGAAACCGTTAGCTAACGAATTGCCATCAAAAGCAAAAAAGTTTGAAGACACCGAATTGGATGAAGATGATATTTCTAGTAAAAAAAGCGAATGGCAGCAATATTAAATGTTGCCCAATGAACAATTTCAGACCATTTAAAATCTCTATGTATGTATGTATGTATGTATGTGTGAAGACACTGCCAGTTCAAGGCATTATCAACGGATGCAGGTAGATTTACAGTAGATCCGAATTAGATAATCAATTAGCTTTCATATTACTGCTGTTGATTTCTGACCATTTTAAACTTATGGAAAATGGGTGCTACATGAATTGAATGACAGATAGATGGAAAACCAAAAAAATATGAGTGAAATTTTTCTTCAAAGACACAAAAGAAAATCAGCTTCACATCGAATTGTTACTGGCGATGAAAACTGAATTTATTTTAAGAATACTAAATGAAAAAAAAATCATGGGTTCATCCGGAACAACCATCAACATCGACTGCAAAACCAGATCGATTTGACAAGAGGTCAATACTTTGTTTTTGGTGGGATCAGAAACCTGGTGAAATTGTTAATACTAATCGCTAAAGATAACAACAGATCATATTGAACCAATGAATTGGTCGATAATCGACTAGAATTAGTCAGAAAGCACGGCAAAGCAATTTAGTTATAGGGGAAATTATTATGAAGCGTCCCTGCTGGCCAAAACGCCCCCTTTGTTTTTTTTAAGTATTCAAGACTTTTATAAACATAAGTTTTATCATTAACACTATCTTTTCATAAGATCTTTCGGCTATGGAAGTTTAGCAGTTGTCGTTTATTTGGAAAAGATGAAAGAAAAAACTAAAAACATCATTAGGCAGCTTTTCGATGTAAGGTTTTGCTTCGACTAAACAATAATTTTATCCGTATAAAACGTCTAATGATCGGTTGCTATTTAGTAATTAACTTTTAGCAGTGCTATTGTCTCTATTTACAGTATGAAAGAGAAACAAACTAATTTCTTTGATATACGATTTTTTTATAACAGTCTCTCTACGGCTTCGAGTTAAAATATTGTTTTAAAGATTTATAACAATAATTGAAACAAAATGTAGCATTGGGAGGATCAAAACTATTGGTTTTCAATTATAATTAATTGATTATGCAATTGATTTCTGATGCAAATAATATCTTCTAGATCTGCTATTCTTCTATATCGACTATTCCAAGGGGCATATTGCATCATTGTTGTGGAGCATTCCACTGATTTATTGTGAGGCATATTATACGGTTGGTGGGGCATTATGTCTACGGCACGCGAAAAAACTGAGAATGTGGTCGTTTTGGAAAATTTGTTTGTATCAATCAATTTTCATCACTTCTACCGAAATCATTGAAAATTATGTTCCTCAGGCGTATTGCAAAGAAACACCCACATTTTCGAAGAAAATATATCAGTACATTTTGCAGGGGAATATTATAACACTTTAACCTACGGCAATGAATCACCACGCAAAGCAAAAGCGGTTCAGGATACAATCAAAGCACTTGTCTGGGAGATACTATAATACCCGCCGTATTCACCAGACTTGGTCTCTTACGACTATTTTTTGTTTTCATCGATGGGCCACGCATTGGCTGAGCAGCAAAATCGATTTCTTCGAAGAAGTCGAAAGTTAGGTGTCTGATTGGTTACAATCTCCAATTTTTTGTGCCAACAGTCAAACAACGGAACGGAACGGAAGCTCCGTGATGGCCTGGGAGTGTTTCAGCTACGATGGTGTTGGAAAGTTGGTCTAAATCGAAGGAATAATACGGAAGGGTCACTATCACAATATTCTTCAACGAAATACCATTTCATCTGACATTGGTTTGACCGGTCTTTCAACAGTATAATGATCTCAAGAACACCTCACATCTGCACATGAAATATCTACAGTCCTACACGAAGAACCCTGCGATCATAAAATTGCGATATCGCAGTTTTTGATTTTTGCGATAGTTGATTCAACTAATTTCTTTTTGATTCAACCAATATAGTTTTTGATTTGCATATATTCAAGTAGTTGAAAAATATGTTGTTTTGAATGCTGTCAAATGCCGGAGACAGTTGAAAGCAAAACAAAGATCGCAATGCAAAATCAACGACTTTTTTAGTTGAAATCTGTTCGCGTCGCTTCAAAATATCATCGATGGTTAAAGCGTTTGGTGAAATTGTGTTCATTCGATTTGAGAAATGTACGATTCCATAACAAGTGTTCATCTAAGTGTTGATCTATCGGTGTTGTGATAAAGTTAACCTTGTTATAGATGAAAAAGATTTGATGACAAATTAGATAATGTTTACTGATTTGGTGTTACAAAAATCAAACAATTCACATACAATTGTACTCCTGAGAGATATTGAAATTTAAAAGATTGCTAATAACCAAATATCATCAATCAAACGTATATGCGTTCGTCTATACCCAATCATTTTCGTTGAATCCATGTTAATGAATGATCATCTCGTAATCTTTCAGGTATGCGCAAAAGTTTTATGCTTTTAGCGATTGATTCAATGTTAAAAGAAAAATGTCCATCTTCTTTCATGATTTATAAAAAAACGGTTCTTTGGCCCAAAAAATGAAAACAAAGATTCCAATACGTAGAAGCTCTACGCGCAGCGTTAGACATAAGCGCACATTAACATATAGTTGATAACAGTTAAGAATACATTTATTAATAACCTGGGCTGGAAAAGCAAGATGAAAGAATCGTCCAAGTGGGATCGCTGCCAAAGAAGATCACTTGTGATTTTTCCCAATAATGATCACTACTGATCTGATCTTTTTAAGATCAATTGATCAGTGATCTTTAAATCACATCGATCAAAATCGGTACTGATCTTTCCTCGCACAGAATCGATAGTGATTTTGAGCAGAAATTATTAATGATTCATGAAAGGTCAATCATTGGATGATTCGATCAGCTTTGATCTTTGTCGAAGAGAATCGCATATGATCAAGTTCAGATATGAGGGCCGATTTATCTACTTCTGAAATCGTTGATTTCCGCTGAGGAGTGTGAAAATCAGTGTTAACAGTAATCATACAGGAATTAATAACTATAAGGGTAACGCGTATCAATGAGATTTTTAAAATCATGGAAAATTGTCAATTTCGTATCTTTATCATCAGATTTGGGAAAAATACCGGTTTCGTTACGGCAAGGCTTATGTAGTTTCAACATAGGTATGTTCTTGTTTGATGCACCCCGTGTTCGAATTCACAACCGATTGTTTGATTCACAATAAAAAGAATGCCAGATTAAGAAAAATTAATGTTAGATGAAAGTTTCATGAAAATACTAACTTTGGATCGTAATCACATTGATATTGTTAATTCGACAGCATTCTCTTTGCAATAGCAATATCCAATGCGAAATTAGTAAAAAAAATATTTCACACCGCATATAGTGAGTAGAGCGACAAAAGACTGTTTTACTTCCAGCTGTTTGATACCGATGATGATGTTCATGCACGGAACGACCGAAAATAGCTCTGCGTCTAATTCGTATTACTGTTTTTGAATTAGTTAAAATTGAGAATTTACTTTGCTGAAAAAAACTCTTATTTTTAGAGAATGTGTTTAGTTGGCGAATATTCTGGACACAAACCAGCAATATTTCAATCCAGTACGAAATTCTCATTGACAACAAATTTTGTTATTAAAATCAGAAAATTTGTGTCTATTTATCTATCACCATCATTACTGAAAGACAGCACAAAGAAAACAAAAATGAAACTGGTTTTATTAATAAGTTTATTAGCCAAAAACTCATGAGAGGTTCCAAAGCAAAACAATCCATTAAAAAGCTAAAAAGGATAGTCTTGTTGAAACTGCTTGCAAATTATTCTAATGTTTTTCGCGTGTGTTATGATATATCCATACATAAATTTCTAAACCGATATGTAAAAATGACGTAAACTCTTAGTGGAAAGTGTATTTATTCAGAATTTGTGCGCATTTAAAGCGATTGTGCGTAATAATGTTTTTACGGGGAACAGTGAAGTGAGTTTCGAATATTGCACTCTAATTTTATATGTCAAATGATCAGTTTTTGCAATGACTGAGCGGAAATATATATTGGAGAAGCCAAGTGAAAGAAAAACTAACAGAAAAGATGAATTTTTGGAAAAAGATACGCTCAGAGACAGGACTCGAACCTGCGTTCTTATGCATTCCGTGCATACGCGCTACCATTTCGCCACTCTGATCTTGCTTTAGCCACACTAAAACTCACAGACATGCTTAGCAACGTACATCGAACATGGTCTACATCCTGGCCGTCACCCGACCGACTTGGCTTCTCCAATATATATTTCCGCTCAGTCATTGCAAAAACTGAACTTAGTCATGGCGGCTTTACGTCAAACTAAAAATTAATAAATCGATGTCAAATGATGTTTTTTGTATCTTCCAACCTTCCGGGCTACGCTGTCCGGTGTATTACTTGTATACGGTTTTTGTTTCCGAGTGCTCAAAGTTTTCAGTGAGATAGTCAATTTCGCGAAGTCGAATGAACAAAACAGCAATTGAGAAGAAAAATTTTCAAAAAGAAGTTTATGTTTCGCTTATGTCTTTTTCTCCAATACAACATCGTATTTATACCTGCCAATATAGAAAAGATAATCGTGACTGAAATTTTTTTCGATAGTCGTGTGCCATCTAGTGGCTAGTAGTCATTACGGTGTTAACGTTTTTTTCGGTGACAGAGCGCCATATAGCTGCAAATGGCAGAAACCAATTCAACCATTTATGTTGGTTGAAAACAAAGTTTTATTTCTTTAATTCAACTAAAAAATTAGTTGAATGGATATGAAGCGTGCCTTAGCTAAGAAATGACAGCACGTTTAATTGGTGAATTCAACTAAAAAAAATAGCCATTTCAACAAATATTTTATTATTATTAAGGGAATTAGAATTAAAAAATCGAAATTAGCAAAGGTAAGATTTTTTTAGTTGTCTCAACAGATAACTAACTAAAATCAGAAATTCAACTAATTTTTTCGCCAAAATGCTGACTTCGGTCTTTCCGTGTGCATTAGCAAAAAACCCTTTTTGACATGAATTTATTTTATAAAAGTAACAGGAGCGAAGGGTTTCAAACACACAGAACGCGCTGCGTTTGAATGGCGCGTTTGAATTGCCGTAGCAAAATTTCAATTCCCAGCGGTTGATGCACCCAAGCTCATATAAATTGACTAAAATTATCAGTGCATAACTTTAATTCAATCGTTTAAAGGCATCATCTTTCAATACTCATTTTAGGTAAATTTAATAATTTCGCTAATTTACTCGCCCCTTCGGGCACTTTTGCTGAATAAAAACGTTTTTCCACATCAATCATTTCCGATCGAATCAGAAGTATTTTTTTTTAGAATTTAGATCTTTACTGATCTCGACTTGACATGATCATGATCATACAAAAAACAAAATCATTTAGAGATCAGATCAGTTCTGATTTCGTAATGATAATTTATTCCTTGGTTAAGATCACTTAAAATCAGCAATAATAAATAAAATACTGTTTATATTTTAACAACGATATTTATTTCATGTATCTCAACATACTGAACTTTTTTCAAATAGATCATGACGTATATCAGTAAGAATATTTTGATTATTTTCGCAAATCAATAACATTGTTCGAGTTGATTTATTTTCCAACTAACAGAATTCTGTTTCAATAACAACACCAGTAATTTCAACTAAAATATTTGTTGAAATTGAAAGGTATGTGTCCTCACTAATTGACAGCATTTTTTTTTCAAACAGTTAAATTAGTTGTTTCAACCATCGTTTCTGCTAATCGAAAAACAAAAATGACAGTTTAGTTTAAAACAACAATCGAATAGTTGTACCAAATTTTAACCAATCGAATTCAGAAAATCAACTAATATTCTGGTTGAAATGGGACCGCGGGTGGTTCATAGGAAGAAAAAAGTGTGTTCAAAATCATTTATTCCATCCAAGATTAAGAGAACATTATAAATTAATATCCAGCAAAAGTTCGATCATTCGATCTAGTTGTTATATTCTACAGTTGCTCACCTTCACAACCCGATGGCAGAAGATTAATGCTAATGATTTCCGATCAAACGGTGAAGTTCAAAAGTACCTGAAAGGAAATAGAAAAAAAATCAAATTAGTTCTTTTTCTCCAGAAACGTCTATACCTTTATGTGCAACAAACTCTCAGAAGGCATCTCTAGTAATAAATTATTAGAGTGCTGCAGCCCAGGGCCCATCGTCTTTTTTACCTAGTCCTAACTGGAAATCTAGTAATAAACAGAAATTTAATAAATTATTCCTTATCTGGTATCTCCACCAGGCACCGGCAGACTCTGGATGCTATCATCATTCATGGATGTTCACGGAATGGCATTCTGGCAGCACCAGAACTCCCATGCAGTACCCCGCTCACGACGACGAAAAAGAAGAAATACCTACAGACTGAACTCCCATGCGGTGATGGTATCGATTCTTGGTTCGTTGTCGGAGAAACACGATGTCGTAAATCTAATCATAGGATCGAATTTCGTAGCACCATCAAGGATAGTACCGTAAAATGATGTTACGTGGGCGGTATGTTGAGTCTATAAACTACCGAACCGGAAAGAAATGGTAAATGGTTGACTTCACCTGTTGGGTTGTCGTTAATTCAAATGTATCGAATACATCGAATGGTGTGAATTGTAAATTTAGTTTTCGAACGAAATCCTTTGAAAACCTGAGCCAATCTATTGTGGTTAGACAAAGGTCTGGTAACCCTTTGTGTTCAAGCTAAACGTTGGCGCTTCACGGGAATGTCACCTCACCAATTACGACAGTTCAAACCAGCCAAGAGGGAAACGAACAATGCCACGAGGGTCACGAAGGTAATTGCTTTACTCGTAATACCCGAGATTGATTATTTTTTACTCAATTTCTGCGGACAGCGCGAAATCGGGGGGGTTGAAGATTACCGCCGTTGGCGGATTGCCATGCGGAGAAGCACGGATTGCTCCGGTTGCACAAGTCCGATGCTGCGAAAATCTACGCGTCCCGCAGTTTGGCCATTCAAACTAAACAATTCGATGCCAAGAAATTCCGCACTATGCGAATTGATTGATTGTGCACAGTTCGGGCCAGTTCACTGCGGTTTGGTTATGTGAAGTCCGTTCTAAATTTAACCAGTACTGCTGCTATTAAAGATGCATGTAACGCCCAGTCTGACAGGGCTGGCGTCGGATATCTTCTGTTTTCGTACAAAGGGTGGAACCGATTGAGTGAAGGAAACGACCGACGCGAAGACGATTGTAGATTTCTCGTCATGCAAATTGGAAGCTAATCTCGTTATGGCAAGAAGGCAAATTAGGTCTAATGTTAAAGGTGTTATTTCTAAAGATCGCGGTTTATTCTATTACCCCTGAATGGTCCGAAAGGCGAGAACAAAACGATCCTAGATCGAAATAGTGCAAATTAGCATAAACATTTTCGAAAAGTATGAATACATTTATAAAACAACAAGCCACTTCTTCGGGAAAATTGAAAAACGTTCCACCGAAAATGGTTGAAACGACGGCCAGTAATAGGCCCATTAAATTTTGCTTCGAAAGGGACTTCAGTGCTCACAGCGAACTAGTCACATTAACAGACAAGATACGGAAGTTTACTCGTTCGTTTAAATTTAAAATTAATATTTATTTTGTTATTGCTCTTTGGGATATTTTTTCTTCATTCATTCGGGTTGGACAAAAGATTTCTCTTTCAGTATTTAACATTGAATTGATTGATCGAGTTTTCTTTGACCCTTATTAGAATTGCATGTTTTTTTTTTGAAAAAAAAAAACTGTATGCAAATATTGCAAAATTAAGGAACGGGCATAAATTCGATTCCTTTCACGCAAGCATGAAAAATTTAGGACCTTAATCTTTTGATGAAGAGCGATTCTACCAAATTTTACGAAATTCTAGGAAACCGTACATCGTTTTCTCATGGAATTGCTGTGCAGCAATGCATTTGTTTTTTTTTATGGAAGGAGAGACCGATTCCACTAAAGACTGATTTTTGAAAAAAGTATACATTTTCTTCAAATCATTGGAATTCAAAAAACGTGATTAATCCACCTAGCAGTGAGATGATACCTTTTTTTTTATCAATCCGCATGTGTTTTTTTGCATGGATATTCTTAGGTGTTTTAGATCTCATGACATTATTTTAATTATCGTCGTTTTAAACGGCAAATTGAGGTTTTAATCACTCATTGAACATTCCATGAGATGTCGAATTAAGTTTTTCGTAATTATTTATGGTACTTCTAGAGCCGGTATTCAGGAACTAGCATAACCAAAAATGATTCGAATGGCCATAAATTAATACGCCAAATAATTTACATCTTCTATATCGGTAGGCATTTTATAAACTTATCATCTGTAACTCCAGAATCGGATAAAATTCACCGATTTTGGATGGGACCTTAAGTCCTTTAATTTGAATTTTTGTTTTTGAAGTTCGATTTGGCCTTTTTGAAAAAATGATTAAGCTTTGAGAAACGATTCGATACTGGAACCGAACTTCTAAAATCGGTGTAGCCGAAATTAGTTAAATTCACCTGAGCAGTGTGTAGACATCTTTAAGAAATTGTAGTGCGAATTAAAATTTGGAGGTACATTCCGAATCGAAAACTGAATACCGCTTAAACTGAAAAAAAAATTATTTCGTAATCGACTATCCAAATCAGCAAACCGATCAACCTGATTAATTTATGTGAAATGGACATTTTTATACTAATCACCCTGTATCTCCTAAACCAGAAATCGGATCTGACTAAATTTTATAGGCTTTTAAGACCTCTCATTTGAATCATAGATGATTCTTAGATTTCATTTGAATCTTAGATCGGTTCAGCCATCTACGAGAAAAATGAATTGCATTATTTTAATTTCGTTTCATATATCATCCTGTGGTTCCGCAATCAGAAGCCGGATCCAAACGTAATTCAGGAACCTTGTTTGGGAGTATACTACTTTTCATATGAATCTGAGTTTGTAGAAAACGGTTTAGCCATCTCCGTGAAAATTGAGTGAAATTATTTGTCACACACGCATTTGCTGATCTCGACGAGCTGAGTCGTACGGTATATGGAAGTTATGTTCTTCCAACATTTATTGCTGTAAGTAGTTTAAATCAATATAATTATGGAATTACTTTCAACTCGAATATGCTGATATCATCTGGTTTACATATGGCATATTCGAACGATTATGTTGCCAAAAACGAACCGTACTAAAATCGATCCAAGGCAAATTGTCATGAAAAAGAATGCTGAACACAGTCTTTTTGTTACTTAGAAACAATTGTATGTCACAGAATGAAAAATCGTGTTTTCCTTTGCTCCCAAGCATTTCTTTACCAGATAGGGCTCAAAACTTCTACTGCTAGAATAAGGAGAATAGTCGTTTACACAAAAATTTCGATATCTCCGTTAAAAATGGACGGATTTTAACAAATTATGGCTTGTTGAATAGGTATTACCGTGCGGAATCTAAGTCTGAAAATATATTCGGTTTTCAAGGTCAATTGTAACAGATACTGTCAAAAAACTGAAAATTTTGACAAAAAACTTCGTATAACTCAAAAAGTAACCATCAGATATCAAAACCATTCAATAGCGTTTTGGGTGACGGGGAGACCTTTCATTTGTGACTAGTTTGATCAAAATCGGTCCAGCCATCTCTGAGATCTCGACCTCTTAGTTGACAACACACATACAGACACACACACATACACACACACATATACACACACGGACATTTGCTCAGTTCGTCGAGCTGAATCGAATGGTATATGTCATATGTCGGAAAAATTTTCTAAAGTTTGAGCGAATTCTATACCTATTTTTTATATATATAAAAAAAGGTAAAATTATTACCTTTTTCAACGAGGGTTTCAAAAATAAATCAAATTTTCGGCAAAAGGAATAAAGTATAATGATTTTTCAAGAACTGGAAAGTTAACCAAATTAAAAAAAAAACCTGCTTTAATCTACCTAAGGGTATCATGATGTGGTTCTCATATTACTCATATATTGAGCGAAAGAGTGGTGCAATAGTTCGAGAATCATCCAACATGTCAATTGGAAATGTCGCTTAAAGTTCAAATTGTCAGTCGATTGTTGTGTCGAAACCATATCTTACATACTTACAAGGAGTAAAAATCCTCAAACCGGAATGAGAAGTAAAACTTTAGACAGCCGATTTTTAGTGTACAGAATCATTGCATGGCTAGTACTATGGATCCTACTGACACTAAGAATCCTTCCAGGTCGGGGCTCGAACATACGACAACTGGCTTGTAAGACCAGCGTCCTATGCATTGAACCGCCAACCCGGAACTTAGATCACATATCCGTGTTTTATTTTATTTATATTTTGTCTTCGACTCGTCAGTGTATAACAGTTTGTATTGAATTGTTTTGGCACCTAGCTTTGATGGATGGAGTGAAAAGGAAGAAGCGGACATTTGACAAAAATAGATACAGTTTTGCAATGATCGGCGCTGTGTGGAATTTACTAAGATAGAACCGCAAGTTGTCAATTAACGCAGACGATACTAGATCCCAATATTTCAAAACCCGTGTGCGCAACATTCACAGAGATGTTCATAGACACAACTTATAAAAGATGATTTTTTAAGAGGTATAGGATTTGCTTTTCAAAAAAATTGAGAAAATTGAATATAATTAAATAGATGCAGAAATTTTGCTTGTTGACGTATCCATACAACCAGGAATGAGCTTCGTCGCTGAACACAATTTTTTCATAAAAAATTAGATCTTCCTTCAACATTGCCAGCGCCCATTCATGATTAAATAATAGACCAAACGACGATTTATTATTACATTATAGACTAAATTGAACATGTTTGATAATGACACAAGATACGATTTACGCGCGATCTGTCAAAAACAGTGTTGGCAAAAAGATATCAGCAAAAAATAACCCTTTACAAAAGTTATATGTACATAGTTAGAGTAAACGGCAGCCAATAATAATTTTAAGAAATCACTATTCAACAATAATTTTTTTTCAACATTTTTTTTATAAATTATTTTTATCTTGAAACTAAACTTCTCAGAAATCTTCTCAAAAAACAAACCATTTGTTTTACCTTTTTTTTATACAGGGTCCGGCACTCGAAGTGTAACCAATTAAAAAGGTCATAAATTCAGTTTGGAAAATTACTTTTACTTAATTCAAAGTACAAAATGTGTAAAAATAATACAAAATTCAGAATCAATTCACTTTTGCTCGATATGACCACCTTTTGCCTTGACTTGATGACTTGAGAGAGCGAAGGAGTTGCTTCGTTTTGCCGAAAGCGGTCAATTTCCGAACATTGTATTTTCTGACGAGAAAATTTTTCCAATTGAGCAATTCGTAAACTCTCAAAACGATAGGGTTTGACCGACCGTTCATACGAGAATTTGAGTCATCGGCCACCAGGAGGCAGCACACGCAACAGATAATGGTTTGGGCCGCTGTAACCGCAGATGGGCGCTCTCCAATCGTTTTCATCGAGCCTGGCGTCAAGATAAATGCGACATATTATCGGGAAAGTATTCTGGAGGTTGCTTTGAAGCCGTGGGCAGACAAATATTTCGGTGGCGGACCATGGACGTTTCAGCAGAACTCGGCACCGTCTCACAAAGCTCGAGTGAACCAAGAATGGCTGAAAAACAACGTTCCGAACTTCATCACGTCCACACAATGGCTCTCGAATTCACCAGATGCGAATCCAATGGATTATTCTCTTTGGGCCATTTTGGAGAGCAAAGTCCGAACTAAAAGATACACCAGTCTCGAGGCGCTGAAAAAAGTTATTGTCCGCGAGTGGGCCAAAATACCTACAAGTCACATTCGGCCAAACGAAACAACTCCTTCGTTCTCTCAAGTCATCAAGTCAAGGCAAAAGGTGGTCATATCGAGCAAAAGTGAATTGATTCTGAATTTTGTATTATTTTTACACATTTTGTACTTTGAATTAAGTAAAAGTAATTTTCCAAAATGAATTTATGGCCTTTTTAATTGGTTACACTTCGAGTGCCGGACCCTGTATATAAAAAATAGGTATAGAATTCGCTCAAACTTTAGAAAAATTTTCCGAGGCCCGGAGAGCCGAATGTCATATATCAATCGATTCAGCTCGACGAACTGAACAAATGTCCGTATGTGTGTGTGTGTGTGTGTGTGTGTGTGTGTGTGTGTGTGTGTGTGTGCGTGTCTGTGTGTTGTCAACTAAGAGGTCGAAATCTCAGAGATAGCTAGACCGATTTTGATCAAACTAGTCGCAAATGAAAGGTCTCCCCGTCACCCAGAACGCTATTGAATGGTTTTGAGATCGGATATTTACTTTTTTAATTACGAAGTTGTATGTCAGAATTTTCAGTTTTTTGACAGTATCTGTCACATTTGACCTTGAAAACAGAATATGTTTCTATATTTAGATTCCATACGGTAATAGTAATCCAACAAGCCATAGATTGTTAAAATCCGTCCATTTTCAACGAAGATATCGACATTTTTGTATAAGCGACCTTTCCCCCTATTCCAGCAGTAGGAGTTTTGAGCGCTGTATGACAAAGCAATGCTTGGGAGCAACGTGAAACACGATTTTTTATACTGTTACTTACAATTGTTTCTAAGTACCAAAAAGACTGTGTACAGCACCCTTTTTCATGATAATTTACCTCGGACCGAGAGCTTGAAGTTATTCGAATATCTGTGCATTAGTTTGGAAAAATACTCCTTCATTTTTCAAATAGCACTAATCGCAATAACGCCAGTTTTGGTTTTAATAACAAGATTGAAACAAAAATATTGAAGGCTCGGTTTTATCTTTTTTTTTCAGTTACTAGGATTGGAACTAGGAGAAACATTCATCTTTTTCTTCCAGTGTGCATGATTTTTATAGCGTTCAAATGATTTCTTACACGCAGGAGAAGCTATTGTAAAAATAAATAAATCCCGACTAATTCTAGCGAATCATTTTGTTGATATAATGGTTATAGCAATTTTGGTTTTATGCTACCATCATCCATATTTTAGTTCGAAATGAGATTATTTTGAATATTTTCTTTATATTTGTTGCAGAGTGGTATGATTGTTTTGGTAAAGCGACAAAACAATTTTTTTTTGCTTTTAGAATGTTTATTTTTAATGTTTCTTTTAGAAAATAATGTCGACCATAGAATAAAACACCATAGATAATGGAACCGAATGCCAACACTTTAACAAAAAATTTCAATAGTCGTTTTTTCGGGGTGATTTAAAGTGAATTCAGACCCATATAGAAGTTGGAATAATGGTATATTACCTACCCCCATTTCATAGGCACTTACAATTACTTCCTCACATGATTACTCTTATGATCTTCCCTGAGTTGCGCAAAAAGTACGATAGTCAACGCCCAGGTAACCAATAAGCACATACTAATACCGCATTATAACAGCAAACAATCGTTAATTGGCATTTCATTCGCTCTTGAAACTGAATTAGAGCTGACTTTGGCAAAATATAGGGCTACTCATAGATAATATTTATTTATGACAGGTGAGCATTCTGAAAGTTGAACTTTGATTTACAACAGCTGAGTTTTCAGAGCTATAAGAATTTTTGATGCTCATAAAAGCCTATTTTACTGCTAATAGTAGTACTTAGTGGTTACCTGGGTAGTAACAATTTTTGCCAAATTTGCTAAGTTTTATCTTCTATCCATCATGACAGGGATACTCCCTGCCATCGAAATATACAATCACTGAAGAGCTGGAAGTACTTGTGTCAAGATTTGGTAAGAGCACGTTAAATTATACTAGAGTTATAATGAAACATACAAACATGCACCAATATTGTCCATGTAGCGATAGTGATGCCATACAATAGTAAAATGATTCTATCACAACTATCACCTTCCCGTATAGAATAGGATCGCAAAACAAGAATGAGCGACAGTTTGTTGCTTCAGAGCGAATCCCCACAGTAGCGTGTCAACCCGTGATTCTCAGACGGATGATTGAGAGACACTCGCTCTCGCATTCCTCGCTGTCCATTCTATGTTAAATGAACTATGTCTCACTTAAGTTTACGTTTCGTCTTCGACTCATCAGTGCGTCAGCAGATTATGTTGAACTGCTGACGCAAACCCCCGGATCAACATAATCCACTGAGCAGACGTAAAGTTAATGCTATTTGCAAGACACTTTTTTTGTACACATGAAGTGTAACGTCTAACCTGACGTCTCGAACGAAACAAGTTTCGGCTTACTGGCCGTACAGATTGTGGTAATTTGAAGGGGAAAAAAGTTTACTTTTACCCCCAAATTTATGCTAGGTGCACATAACCATTTTCACTTAAGTTTACGTTTCGTCTTCGACTCATCAGTGCGTCAGCAGATTATGTTGAACTGCTGACGCAAACCCCCGGATCAACATAATCCGCTGAGCAAACGTAAAGTTAATGCTATTTGCAAGACACTTTTTTTGTACACATGAAGTGTAACGTCTAACCTGACGTCTCGAACGAAACAAGTTTCGGCTTACTGGCCGTACAGATTGTGGTAATTTGAAGGGGAAAAAGTACAGGTATGTAATGTCAGAGACATAACTGGATATCGTGAATACGAATAAAACTGGCACTGTTTCTTTATACTTCCGAACATCAATTAGTTGATCGATTGTGTTAATTGTGCAAGTTTTGCCCTTTTACACTACTAGAATTTGAAACGATACACCCAAACTACAGTACAGATTAGTTACATCAAACATTCTGACACACAAATATTACAAAATAACCAGTATAGTCTTTATGATAAAATATTGGTGGTTTTGGAAAGAACCTCTTATGAAGGCGTGCTTGAAGGGCCAAATTGTATAATTTTCTAAGATATTAAACACTGATTGGATATAAACGATTTTGAACACTGTTGCGAATTTATAACTGTGAAAATTGCAAAAAAAAATGATCATATTATCTTAGATTTGCACTCCACATTGTTGTCCATTTCCCGTTGTATGCAAACGACCACCAACAGGATGATGTAATCGATCTTCTTCGAAGGGAAACTGGCTCTGCGACCTGAGCGTTTGAGGTTTTGTACAACGCAAAAGGTCTGCTTTCATTGACGACTGCTCCACCTGACGGCTGAAGTCCAAATGAAAGCACGACCTAAGCGTTTGAGGCTTTATACCACGCAAAAGGTCTGCTTTCATTGACTACTGCTCCACCTGACGGCTGAAGTCCAAATGAGAGTTGCGACTTGAGCGTTTGAGGCTTTTAACCACGCAGAAGGTGCACTCTCCGAAGCTGCTAGTCCCACGACGTCTTCGTCCAACGCACAAGAAGAAATGATCGATTTTTGACCACGGTTCCCCTTTTATACGCAATCAGTTGACGATATGTGCCTGACTACCTCAAAATCGTCGTCCTTGCGCGAAAAAGCCAAGCAAAAGTAGAGTTTTCCGCGTTGTTTTCAAAGTTTGAGAAAACTTAATTTTTGAGTTGTTTGTGGTTGTCTCAAACTGTTCAAAATATTATCCTCAATTCCTGATCATATTTTTGATGAAATGGTGAAAGAATTATGTTGCTACCGTTAATACAAGTCGAGATATTCACGATTAAGTTCTTCCATATGGCTAATTTTGAAAAGGCACCCCATAGTAAAGTAAGTCGTATTCACGACAAAAAGTTTACTTTTACCCCCAAATTTATGCTAGGTGCACATAACCATTTTCACTTAAGTTTACATTTCGTCTTCGACTCATCACTATGAACTATGTCTGTTTTTTGTTGCTGAGACTATAGACACCGTGCACGACATCAAGTAGCGCTATTCGTGACGAAAAGACGAAATAATCCTACCATGGCTTTGTACTGTTATCATTCGTTTACGCTAAATACAATAATCGGAAACAGTTCAACGTTTCAATAAATCAATTATTCGTTGTTAGTTTTGAGACACGTATTTTAAGTACACGTGGAGATGGTTAGTATGATCAAGAAATTGTTTTTTTTACATAAAATTCCTGTTTATATACCAACAACATATGGTTTCCCACGATTAATAATCACTCTACTCGTTCCGTTCCATTAAAAAATAATTATTTTGTCCACTATCCCTACTATTTTCGGAACTTTCCGCCTCGCCATACTTAGAATTTCGTGAAAATAGCGATAAAATGTGAATTTTTCACCTGATGGCAGTAATGTGAATCATCTGTAAATAAATTGTAAAAGTTAATTTTAAGAAAAGCTGAAAATGATGTGGATAAGATTGTGGATTTTATAAGTGTTTTACCCAAAGAATCATTCTACGAATTGATCAACCTTTTTCAATCTTTAATCAATCTTTATTGAAGTATGCAATTGTGTGCCGTCTAGTTATATGGATTTCTGTATTTAAGTTACTCTTCGCCAAGTTTGTGGTCAAGTTTTGCATGCATGTAGTTATTTTGATAGCGTTAAATTTCTCTTTTGAATGTGGAACATAGTGATTTGAGATTCTGCGATTTCGGTTGAAGCGATAAACTTTTTCTTAATATAAACCGAGTTAATCTAATTTTAATAAAAAATCAATCTTTAGCACCCACGATTTACCCTGGGTCAGTTGTAAGTTTCCCATAAGTCACGCGCGTGCAATTTAATGACAATTAATCAAAGCAAACCAGTTAGGGGACGGGGTTACAAAATTTATTTTTTTTTTCAGGTGAAAAATCTATCAATCTGTATCAGGAGATCAAAAAGCAGTACATGAAAATGATAAAAAATCGCAGCACAACTAAATGAAAAAGTCATTAGAAGCCGAATTTAAAGAGACCATTTTTCGTTTGAATTTCATAATGAAGTGGTAATGACGGTTTGATGATAAACATTAAAAATTCGGTTTTAAAATGGCAACTTATTTCTATTAATTTCCACTAATGTTAGATAAGATGTATTTGACAATATTTATGACAACATAAAAAATTTCGCTATAATAGTTTCAAAAGAGGGATCGTAGAAACACCGTTTATCGTCCTTTTATGTAATTTTTATCTTCTTTTGGGTAGTATCACAAAATCAACAACGATTTACTTCGTGCAAAACATGCCATATTTTGATATTTTTAACTACTTAATTATTCGAATTATTAATCACGTTTTCAAAATCAAACAAAATGCAAATTCTATATTGCTTGTCAAAAACCTGTAATCTGTATAAACAGAATCATGATCACAAATTTATCTGTATATGTGGCAACAATGAATAGAGATTCAAATCGTTTTAAAGCGCTTTGCGTGATGATTACTGTCTAGCAATAAGCTTCCTCTGACATGTTTAATGTGAGACTGAAGCTTTGAAAATAATGTCGCTTACATTTATAGATTTGCGTGCATCCACTGTTTCGCTTCTGCATGAAATGACAGGTTGATTAATCGTTTACTTTTTTTGCAGACCAGTACGCTGTTAATAAAAGTTCATATATTATTAATAATATGTGGTATGGACACGTAGAAATATTTGCAATCAGAAGGTTAAATAATATTAGTAATTGATACAAAATTAACTCTGCTGTATAGAAAACAAAGATATGTCCCACTCAACAACTTTAGAATATCACAAAAATACGCACAAGAAACGCGCTAAAACGTACTATCAAACTTAGATAACAAGTTTTGTTATGGTAGGATTATTTTTTCTATTCGCCGCCTCGTGCGCTGTCGTCGCCGTGCCACTAAAACACGCCTTCGTGCACTGTCCCTATATTCATCTCTCTTTGATGGCACTGATCGAATCGTGTGAAGAGTTGCTAGGGAGCGTTATTTGATACGATAAAAGCCAACCTTGAAAGGAATACAACAATTTAAATTCCCTGGAAATTTTAGGAAAATTCAATAATCAGTTTAATTTTGGTGAGCACCATTTTTGTTTGTTTTTGCATGGGCCTTAGGGAAATTACCTGGAGCTCTTGAACCAAAAAAAAATTGAACGAAACCTCGATACTTCCAAATTAGACAGTTTCCTGGTTTCGTTTATGAATTATGCATAAGTTGTAAAATTTTTCGATATAACCTTACTTAAATAACCTATGAAATTTAATTTAATATAACAAAATGCTTAACATATTGATGTTATTACGTTGTTTAAAACATCGATGAAAATGATGTATGAATCCCCTTCTCTTGATTTCACCTTGATAGCTAGCAAGCTCGAAGCTCCACAACGAAAATGCCCTTCCAATCAAATATCGAAAGAAGACCAATTTCATCCCAACAGACTATGTCACGAGCAACTGATAACAGAACACACATTCATTCCGACTGTGATACAGCGCGTTCGAAAAAAAATCGCTGATAGACAAAGGGAGGGAATTTTGGTCGGTACATTATCATGCAACCATTACGAAACAGGTGATTAATCAAATTTGTTTGGAATAGGATGAAATGTGTCTGCAAATCGATTCGTGGAATAAACCCGTCGCTACCAACCCATTTTGCGTTCGTTGAATACCGGTTGCTTTTAATCTCCTGCTCGCATGTGTTGAACCGATAGTGACCAATATTGATGAACGACAATTGAGCAATAAATTTGTAAAACATACTCGGTTGCGGCTCGTGGAACTCGCATGCATCGACCTGAAATGGAAAGGCTCATGTTTAAACTAGCCGATTCACTTTCAAGAAGTAAAGAAACCGCCACGAGCACGCTTCCATTGAATCTATGAGCACACATAAAAACGTCTAATTAACGCGGTAGGACGCTTGGCTGCGCACCGTTGGATGACCGGCATTCGGCCAACCTTGATTCATAAAGTTTTGAATTTGATTTCGAAAGAAAAAACAAACGTTCTAAAACTGTCGAGACTTCAGTCGATGATGGAATGATCGAAAGGGACATGGTCTACGGTTAAGAACTGATGTTGGTTTCTGTTGGATGAGCTTGACCAAGGTATTCAAATTGTTATTTTTTATGACAAATATTTTATATTTTTGGAAAAGTTAAGTTATCCGCTGGCTCTATTTTGAAGGATCTTCTTCATGGAAATTAAAAACTGCTGCTTGTGCTCATCGAATACACTAGCCTTGAAACGTTAAAATGCTCTTTGATTTAGTAATTCATTTCCAGAATGGTTAGGTTAGATCAGTTCAGCTGTAAGCTCTATACAACTATTGTTGGTAGTATAAGCAGAATACATGCAACAGCATGCACCGCATTATTCAATCCCCTAACGGCTTGAAATTTCATAATCCACCATCAATAAAATTCTACCACACTTCCTTTGTCTTACAACTTTGTAAACACGATGAACTAATCGTTTCTCCCATCATACACACCGTCGGTATTGGTTATGCGACTGAAACAATGTAGTGTAGCATACGATGCATCCAGCTTATGCATCAACGGTTCGCCCGTTGATCGCACCTTTGCCTGCCGCCCACCACACTTCCCCGATACCGCGAGCGAGATGATGATTTTGAATGATGGTGCTGACGCGTCGGCCGTTGAAGAAAGATTTTTTTTTGCTTTGACTAATAAAATCACCTCACAATAGCTAATGGTGAGAACGCACGTGAGCTGCTTGAATAATCGACGAACACACGTTGCAACTGTGAAGCATAATACAATTAGTAATTTTCTTTTGTCGGCCAACACCGGGTACCGGGTAGAATAATCGACAGTTCGGGCTGGGAAGAGCAATGAAAAACCTTTGCTAGTCAGTTAGTCATTTTTTCGATGTAATGTGAGAATGCTGAAATTCTTCGCATCACGTTTGATAATGTTACACATGCACAACTCGGTTGTTTCTAACGTCCGTTCCAGAGCCGAGTCTATTTTTTTTCAGTCAACGAAACCTCTTCGATCCGTCAACGGTTTTTTTTTTGGTTTTCGGAAGTCACGATCCTTACATAAATTTTATCCAATCGCAAACGCAGTCACGTCTCAATCACTGTGTTTTGAATGGCAAACATTTCTCCAACGGTAGAAAAAAGTCGTTAACATCAAAGAAACATGGTGCATAACGAAAATAGGAAGGCTGGAGCGAAAACGGCTCAGCGAAATCAGCTAATTGCCGCTAATTGAAACCACTTGAACCAGTCGGCCGCCGGTTCGCATCTTCTCTTCCGGGGAAATGTGGGCATGTCGACGGTGATGATTTGACGAGATTGGCATTGGTCTAGGCGTTTGCTTTACCTTGACCAGTACATCAACTTGTGTTTAATTATACCACAAACTAAACGGACGCATTCATCTATTTTGATTTTTGAGTTGCCAATTTCAATGCTGAATTAAAAACCGTACACTTCAAATGTTTGTTCAATCCTTGCACTATATTTAAATGATTATTTGTGAAATGTTGTGATTTTTTCCTTCAATTATTAAAATCGACATAACCAGAAAAATACAGGGTGATTTTTTAAGAGCTTGAGAACTTTTTTAAACAATAAAACGCATAAAATTTGCAAAATCTCATCGGTTCTTTATTTTAAACGTTAGATTGGTACATGACATTTACTTTTTGAAGATAATTTCATTTAAATGTTGACCGCGGCTGCGTCTTAGGTGGTCCATTCGGAAAATCCGCTTTTTTATCGACAAATTTTGTTCAGCGATGAGGCTCATTTCTGGTTGAATGGCTACGTAAATAAGCAAAATTGCCGCATTTGGAGTGAAGAGCAACCAGAAGCCGTTCAAGAACTGCCCATGCATCCCGAAAAATGCACTGTTTGGTGTGGTTTGTACGCTGGTGGAATCATTGGACCGTATTTTTTCAAAGATGCTGTTGGACGCAACGTTACAGTGAATGGCGATCGCTATCGTTCGATGCTAACAAACTTTTTGTTGCCAAAAATGGAAGAACTGAACTTGGTTGACATGTGGTTTCAACAAGATGGCGCTACATGCCACACAGCTCGCGATTCTATGGCCATTTTGAGGGAAAACTTCGGAGAACAATTCATCTCAAGAAATGGACCGGTAAGTTGGCCACCAAGATCATGCGATTTGACGCCTTTAGACTATTTTTTGTGGGGCTACGTCAAGTCTAAAGTCTACAGAAATAAGCCAGTAACTATTCCAGCTTTGGAAGACAACATTTCCGAAGAAATTCGGGCTATTCCGGCCGAAATGCTCGAAAAAGTTGCCCAAAATTGGACTTTCCGAATGGACCACCTAAGACGCAGCCGCGGTCAACATTTAAATGAAATTATCTTCAAAAAGTAAATGTCATGTACCAATCTAACGTTTAAAATAAAGAACCGATGAGATTTTGCAAATTTTATGCGTTTTATTGTTTAAAAAAGTTCTCAAGCTCTTAAAAAATCACCCTGTAGTATTTGAACATGACTCCGGTCTGCCATTACAAACACATCACAGGGACGACAAAATCGTGTTCGTTGTTGGCAGCACTCTTTCAGATTTGAATGACACTTTCTGGACATGAGTACTTTGTCACAAAAACCCACGTTGCATACTAGTCTGTCTCTTGAAAAGGGCCAAACTTTATTAACCTTATTCGCCTTTCTCTATTATCAGGTATTAGAATTGCTGGACAAACCCAACTTTCGAACGAAACCTCGGAGACCCATAGTGTCGTATACCAATCGACTCAGCTCGACGAGATCGGAAAATGTCTGTGTGTGTATGTATGTGCATCTTTGAACGAATTTTTTTTAATGCGTAATTTTATCGGAGATGGCACCAATTTTAACAAGTTTAGACTCATTTGAATGCTACTATTGGGTCATTGATTAAGTTCAAAGATCAAAAGGCTGTGACTTTCGGTTCCGGAGATATGATGGTATAAGTGACGTAACCGACAAAACACATTGTTTTTACCGCTCTAATATATATAGGGGTGCCAATATTTTGGGATCACCTTTAATCTGGTAAAGCGGTAGTACTCAAAATTTCAAGTCCTCATACAAAATTTGAGCTAAATCGGATATGGCTAAGGGGTGCTGCTCGACGGTTAAATTTTGAACATTTTTTATCTTGAAAAATTATCATGAAATTTCCGCAATCGATTTTTTTTGTGTTGCCGAATGCCTTAGAATTACATGAAAAATTGATATTTAGTGTCACCTCGAAAACTTTTTTTTTTTGCAAAAATCGACTTTCTGAGACTTAAAAATAATCTCAAAATTTTGATGATTTTGTTAAAAAAACTTTTTACCCTTATAAATGCCCATCTTGCAATATACGAAAGGTTGATATAGAACATAATTGCTTACATTTAAACGAATTTCATTGAATTCGAAAATGGTGTATTTGATGTAGAACTACGTCTTTCTTTACTATGCTCATCTGGGTTCATTTTCAAAATTTCACAACACGAAAGTGTGATGAAATTATTCCAGATTTGATTTCCTAATAACTTCTTCCCTCTTTGAATACCACGTTTATTATGAAAACCAGTCACGAAATCAAAAACAGATATATAATTATTTAGAAGGTCTCAGATATGTGGTACAGAAATAACAAGGCAGTAAACCTAAAGAAACGTAATATAATAACAGTTCCAGTGGAAAAGTGTAAAGTGTCTGTTAAAAAAAACCGTAAAAGGCACACCAAGAATTAGGTACATCAGCAATCTTCAGTAACAGTATTTTTTAATCTTTGGGCCCCTTCCGAAACGAAATCCTGAGTACGGGCCTAATGTAAACATTGTTTAAATAGTGCAAAAATAAGTCCAAAAACGAAACATCAATATCTACCGAATCTATAAATAGACCCACGTTTACTAGCTTCTATGATAATTCATGAACAGAGACACATCGAGTGGCGCAAGCCTCCAAACAATGGAACTACACCCGAGAGTATTCCGTTCCTCAAGCCTGAACGCACAAAAACAACAACTAGTTCTTCTGTGTGAGTTTCGATTCAAACAAGAAGGATTGTGTCATCCTGCTACTGGTCATTTGCATTGGAGAAAAAGAAAACGAAAAGCGGACTACGATGGGGAACATTATACCAAATCAGTTATTCTAATGGCTCTTAATGTTATCCTAAGAACTATTAAGATTATTTATTTGCCAATCGGAGGTTAAAATAATCAGTTTAGTGCCAATCTAGAATGGCGCCCTACTTCCTGGAATACAAACGTAATTATCCCAAACCAAATAGTTATTTCCAGGACTCTACAGAAGTAGCACTTATATGACCCAAATGCATGGAAAAATTTGAAGACTTTGCAACGTGCATTATAACTGCTATGTAACCTGAAAAGCGTAAGAGGCGGAGCTTGTGCGACTTACCAAGGGTTATTATTATTATTTTTTTAAATTATTTTTACGTTTCGTCTTTGACTCATCAGTGCAGAGCAGCTTTTTATTTTGCAACGGAGTGCAATGTCTTTTCTGACGTGCCGAACGAAAACGTGTTTTCGACTATTTCTGGCCGATGCAGGTTTGGTCATTTAGGGGTTAGCCAAATTTTGTGCTAGGGCACATAACCGTTTTTATTATTTTTACGTTTCGTCTTTGACTCATCAGTGCAGAGCAGTTCAAATTGAACTGCTTAGTGCTAAACTCGGCAGTTCAATTTAAACCGCTAAGCAGATGTAAAATTTCTGCTATTTACAGAACATTTTATTTTGCAACGGAGGGGTTTAGTTTACCAAGTGTTTTCAAACAACTTCTCAGTAACGAATATTTGATTTGATCCAGTCACAATGAAACAGAAAATATATGTTTGTGTCAAGTTGGCTAAATAAAGAATTTAATATTCTTTAAACTCACTATATCTACACAAAATCTAAGTGCTACTTGATATTTATGGTGAAGTTGATCATTATACTTGTTGAAACGTGTCTAATTTTCGTATAAAAATACTGGAAAAATTACTCATCGAGCTCAGCACTGAAAAAATCGATCTCAGAAATTTGAAGTCAAATTACAAAAACACAATTCTTTATTTGAATTTAATTTTGTCCCAACGTGGATAATAAAGGGCATTTTGAAGTGAAAAAGTTTTTTTACCAAAAAGTACTGATATTATCGCTAACATCAGGCAACTAGCAATAGAGTATTCGAGAGTATACGTTTTAAATCACAAATCGAGTTTCGTTGAAATCTCGGATGATGATGACTTTCTGTTAAAGACTGTCCCAGAAAGTATGGACACAACCAAAAACCGCTGCCATTTCGCAATGGTTCAGATTCTGTCAATTTTTATGGCTGCGTCCTGTTGTTTACACTCTTCTTTAACCACTTGTGCAGCTGTTTATTCGTTTTCATTAGTTTGTTTCGAAATGCGTGGACTTTCAACAGAACAACGTCGAAAAATTATGTACAAATGGTGCACAGAACGCGGACTGTCACTGATAAAGATAGCAAAAATGGACTCCTTGAAAAAGCCGTGCGAAATGCAATCAAGAAGTTCGGTGAGGATAACACCTTTGAGGATAAACCGAAAACGGGTCGAAAAAAAGGTCCTGCTAAGCCTCAGTTGGATAAACGTATACTGAAGGCGTTCGAGCAAAAGAAGGAGGCCTCAGTTCGAAATGTGGCCGAAAAAGTGGGCACTTCGAAGTCAAATGTTCTTCGTGCTAAAGAACGTCTGAATCTTCGAAACTATAAGAAGCAGAAACAACCAAAACGTAGTCCGAAACAAAAAGCATCGATCAGGCCGAGGGTTCGAAAGCTGTACAATACGATTCTTGCTGGAAATTTGAACTGCATAATCATGAACGACGAAACCTACGTGAAACTCGATTACAAATCCTTGCCGGGACCACGATATTACACGGTGCGAGAAGGGCAAGTGTTAAACCAGTCCGAGACATCGATTGAAGTCGAAAAATTTGGTAAGAAAGCTATGGTCTGGCAAGCAAGTTTAGCTGCGGAAAGATTTCAAAACCCTTCATAACCACTGCTTCAATGAACAGCGAAATATACATCAAGGAATGTTTACAAAAACGACTTCTACCCATATTTCGAAGCCACCAGGATCCTGTCTTCTGGCTAGATCTTACTTCTTGCTACTACTCGAAATCAACGGTAGAATGGTATACTACCAAAAATGTTACTTTCGTCCCAAAAGACATGAATCCTCCAAATTGTTCACAACTTCGACCAATTGAGGAATTTTGGGCATTAACGAAGGCACATCTTAGGAAACATGTCTCGGCAGCCGAAACCATTCAACAGTTCGAAAAAGATTGGAAAAAAAGTGTCAAAACTTGTCGCCAAGAAGTCTGTACGGAATTTAATGAGTAAAGTTCGCAACAAGGTGCGCCAGCTAGTCTACAATGGCTAAGTAGCAAATGTCGAGAATAGTATTCTGTTGTTGCCAGTTTATTCTCAACATTTGCTACTTAGCCATTGTAGACTAGCTGGCGCATCTTCTTTCGAACGTCCCTCATTAAATTCCGTACAGACATCTTGGCGACAAGTTTTGACACTTTTTTCCAATCTTTTTCGAACTGTTGAATGGTTTCGGCTACCTTGCTGTTGTTGCTAATGTTATCAGTATGTCGAATAAAATTTGAATATCTAACACTTGTGAATTATTTACAGCGAAATCAAAGTGCGTCCATACTTTCTGGGACAGTCTTTAAGTATAGTTTTCGATGAATAAAAAAATTCAGTTTGGACAAGAAATAGTTAAAAAAAACATTTTTTGCTGTTCTGATATGAAAAGGCTATGCAATCATTGTGAAAACCGACTTTTGAACGGAGACCCGGAAGACCGAGTGTCATATACCATTCGACTCAGTTCGTCGAGATCACAAACTGTCGATGTATGTATATGTGAATGTGACAATTAATGTCACGCGATTTTCTCGGAGATGGCTGAACCTATTTTCACAAACTTAGATTCACAAGAAAGGCATCATGGTCCCATAGCTCGTTATTATCCATCCGCATCCAGATCCGACTTCCGGTTTCGAACTGGCGTACAAAATGCTGGTACGGAAGAAAAGGTTGCCACCTTGAAATCTATATTAACTTGACATAACTGTTTACATATTGAAAAGGTTATGGAAAAGGTTATACAAAAGGAAGTTTTTGATTTTATTCAAGTTTGTAAGAAAAAATCTTGAGAGAATCTTCTAGTGATGCTTTCGAAAATATAAATAATATGAGAAAGGCATCATTACACTCACTACTACACTTCCTTAAAAGTGCCCATCTAGCAATGTATGAACGGTTCGTAGTGATCTCAATCACCTATCTTGAGACTAAATTTTATCAAAATCAAAAACCGACTATAACTCCGCTATAAACATTCTCCGCTATAACTATTAAAAAAAAAGGATTTCAAAAGACAGCCTCGATCAATTTTGGAACAACAAAGTATGCAGAGTGTGTTTTTGTGACAAAGTCTACATGTATACAAAGTTTTCTTCAAATCTCATGGGGTACTGCCAAAATGTGTTCGTGTTGGCGTTGTTCTAAAACATTTTTTTTTGCATTTATTTTATAAATCTAAACATATTCCTTAAGAATCGCTTACCGGGGTGCAATCATTATTTTCACAAGCTCATAATCTCATGATAAGTTTGAAAATAGACAAAAAAAACTAGAAGGGACAATAATATGAAGTTGTACGAACTGTTGACTTTCTACATTATATTTGGGTAAGGATTTTGCAACCTTCATCAGTGTGTCAATTCTAAATCTGTTGACTGATGAAGATTGCAAAAAGCATACCTTTTTCGGGTTTTTAACGAGTTTTCAAACAAACTAGAAATTATGAGAGGAGAAAGTATATGAAAATTATATGCCCGTAGTACTCAAGGAAGACCAAGGATGTTAAAATAAAATGCGGAAACGTGAGACGTGACAAGGGTCATTTAAGTAAGCAGTTAAGGCTTCTCTAAACTTTTACGTTCTACCAGGGAAGTCGAACTTAGGCATCTCACCGATGCAAAGTATCCGAGTCTCTGTTATGTTAGAAAGTAAAGGTAGTTTACCATTTATTATCCGAACCGGTTCGAATAGTAAATGGAAAATCTTATTACCTTAATTATCTTAAAATGATATTGAAATGTTTGGTCAATTAACATTAATTTGCATAATCTGCTCTAATTGTTTCTATCTTTGCCATTAGACAAAATATACTCATACTCTGGAAAAGTACCAAGCATTCTACAATACAATCGAAGTGCTACATTTAACATGCAACTAAACTACTAGGTGTGCAGATTTTAGACGATGTTGTCAACGCCGTTTGCGGCGCCCGAAGGTAGCAAAAAGGACACGATTCGATCATCATATAGTCAAGTTACTGCAAAAAAGATTAAATTTGATTAATAGATCGCTTCTCTTCCACAGATCAAAGCATAGTATTGCATGGACAATGTATCCAATGTAAAATTTTCCGCTTCTGTGTATTGTTGCCTCTTTTTGTCAGACATCTCCCATGGCACCATTAGTGTGCATTCTTCTTCATTGAGTAAGGATACAGACAAGCCCTGGTACCAATTCAATCTGTTTCAAAATTGTGCTGATGCCCAGGGACTTTAAAAAAAGTAAGTACTTTTTTTATTTGAAACAATATTTTTTTCTCATTTAGACTTTTCCAATACAAAATAAAATATTTTTACTAGTAAAAAATAAATGTTCTTACTGATGTCTTTGAATCGAAAATATCAAGCGTACCTTGCTTGACGACTAATTTAATTATCCAACGCATTTCAGAACGAAATAAATAGTTTAAAAAAAGCTCCAGCACAACCAACCACCTAAAACCAGGTCAAGCTTTTGCTGACCCACCCAACGGGTGCACATTGGTAAATTTGGCTTGTTTTTCTTGTAGCGGATGCGAGCCAGACTCGCTCGGTCGGGTAATTGCAAATTGGCAGCAACTCACGTGAGAAAAGTTCAACGGGAATAGCTCTTAGTGAATACAAATTCCCAGGGTACGGCATCATGTCCAAACAAAACTTAGGCCAAACTAGGGGCTTTGGGCTTTGGCTGATGGTGCTAGAAGGCGCGACTCATCCGTGGCAACGTTTTGTAAGCGACTGGGTTAGCGAATGAGTGCACGCCACCGCCATTTGTGCAAAATATATTGGTCAAAAATGTAAGATGATGCAATCTGGCTTGGAAATTGAATGTTTTTTGCTTGTGAAATATAAGCATTGCCTGTAGGCTCGTGGTTTGCAGCTGAACGTTACCGCAAATTTACAGAATCAATAATGTATCACTCAGTTTACAAATTCAACTGATTCAGCGAAATGCAGAAATAAATACTAGAATTTAGACCACCTCACCATCGATCAGGGACCATATTATTTTTAGTAACCGGATTGTGACCGTTGATTAGAAGCCTATGATCAAACTCTTGATGGAGCTATTTGTACATGGCTTATGCTTATAGGAACACGAGCGATTAAAAAGAAGAAATGCTTCTTATTTGAAAAAATAAAACAATCACGAGCATTTGACAATGGCTCTGTTTGCCTAACACGAAAATTTGATTGTTCTATAAATTCGCATTTCCAATATAGCAATAGATTGAAAAGGACATCGTTGTTGGTTGATACAGTCTATTTATTGTTCCCTTAGGCTTATGGAAAGCAAGGTTCTTATAAATGAGCTTATTTTGGCACCATTCGATTACCCCGTGCTTAGCGCTTAACTTAATGCATTGGCTTCAGAATCGATATGAACGTAAAATCATTCGAAATAGATTATTTTACGATAACGCAAACGAAAATTTATGATTTCTTTCACTTTTTTTTTTGATAATCTTGATAATCATTCCTTAAAAATTATAGTCAAGAAGAACGATAACGTTTAGACATATTTTTGAAAGACTTTTTAATAAACCCTCCATTTGACAGATTTAATTTAACATTTCTTTTCAAAATTTAGTGAAATTGAACATTTTTAAACAATTTTTTCTTCATTCTAGCACAAAAACAGTTGTTTATCCATTTGCAAAGTTTCGTGTAATTTGAAAAAGAACTCAAGTTTCAGGAAGCATTACAATGAAAAGGTATATAAATATTTATGTAACTGAAAATAGTATAAGAAATCGAATATTGACGAAATATTTTACGAACATGTTCGTAGATACTAATACTATAAAACAATAACAGTTATTGAAAAATCGGTTACCTCGTGAAAAAAGGGGGGGGGGGGGGGGGGGGTAGGGGGTAGTAAGGGGCACTCCAGAGACTTTTTCTCAATATTTTGAATTTATCTATCGACTTGCAGTTCCATGCAGCTTCCTAATATTATATTGGCTGTCGATCTATGCAAAAAATATATTTCTGGTCTATAAGAAATGAGCCTGAAAACACCTCCAATTGACAGCAAAAGGCAAGGAAATACATACTGCCGTTCTACGCTCGTTTGTCCCATATTCCAAAATAGACAACTGACAGAAATGCGAATTAAAATTCAAACTTCTATCAAATACCCTACCTAGAACCAACACTCTGGGATGGGACAGTTATGCCTAGAAATATACCAAAATAAGCGAAATTTTATGCATATCAGTCCCATTGTGTTTCACTACGCTACAGAAATGCCAGGTCTGCAGATTTCGTGCATGTTGTTGCAGTTTTGTTTAACATTCAGTAAAAAAAACATCGATTTATTAATTATTGAAGAATCTACAGGGTCCGGCACTCGAAGTGTAACCAATTGAAAAGGCCATAAATTCAGTTTGGAAAATTACTTTTACTTAATTCAAAGTACAAAATGTGTAAAAATAATACAAAATTCAGAATCAATTCACGGCACATTCACATGCCGAGTCCTGCTGAAACGTCCATGGTCTGCCACTGAAATGTTTTTCTGCCCACGGCTTCAAAGCAACCTCCAGAATACTTTCCCGATAATATGTCGCATTTATTTTGACGCCAGGCTCGATGAAAAAGATTGGAGAGCGCCCATCTGCGGTTACAGCGGCCCAAACCATTATCTGTTGCGGGTGCTGCCTCCTGGTGGCCGATGACTCAAATTCTCGTATGAACGGTCGGTCAAACCCTATCGTTTTGAGAGTTTACGAATTGCTCAATTGGAAAAATTTTCTCGTCAGAAAATACAATGTTCGGAAATTGACCGCTTTCGGCCAAACGAAGCAACTCCTTCGCTCTCTCAAGTCTATCTTGTTGCTGCTTCGGTGTGAGATCATGCGCCTTTTGGATCTTGTAAGGCTTGACCTTCAGATCATTTTTCAGTATGCGGCGGATGCTACGGTCGGATATTTTCAGTTCTTTTGCCATTTGATTGGCACTTCGTCGAGGATTTCGTTCAAGTCGCTTCTTCACTTTTTGAACCACCTCACGTGACGTTGCAGTCTTTTGATGACCACCTCCATGACGTTTTGCGATGCTACCAGTATTATTGTAACGAGTTATGGTGCGATAAACAAAAACTTTATTCACTTTAAGGTGTTTGAGCTCACGAACAATCGCTGGTTGTGATTTTCCATCTAAATATAAAGCAATCACACTATTACGTTTTAAATCCATCACTGATTTTTTTTTCGCGTTCACTTTTGGCAAAATGCTTTCTTGCGCTTGAAAACAATACAACTCCTCACTGACATTTAACAAATTTCTAGAGAGCTGATGCCCGTGCGTCAGCTGCGCGAGCGGTCTGAAGTTGGTTACACTTCGAGTGCCGGACCCTGTATAACGAATTTTATAGATGGGAAACATATTTCCCTTGGTCGTTAAAAAGGTTAACCGATCTGGCCCAAGTTAATAGGAATTCTTCGTTTTTTTAATCTTCGCTCAAAATGACGGTCTAAAATTTTAAGCATACCTCTCCCTGTTGGTTAAAACCGAAATATTGAAACAGTTTTGAACCATAATTTAGCATCTTTACGTTTTACCTTACTCATATAGAAAGGGTATGCAATCACTGCATAGTGGTTTGAATCGACAAAAACGTGAACTTAATTCTCTAGCCGTTAAACCGTTCATCCGATATACATAGTTCCTTTGGAGAACTCATTCACAAAAATATACCTCGTAATTTGATCGCAATAAAAATGTGCAAAGCCTACTACGATAAAAGTTCATTTCAACAACTTTTTTCCCTTAAGAGAGAGAAAAACGATGACTTCCACAAAGTTTTAGAACTAACGAGGAAAAACTTTGCCGAAGAAGCTATAGGTCTAACGCAAAAAGTTTCGGATATATGAAGCATTTTCGTTTGAAACCACTTAAAATCAATTTTTTGTACATAACTTTCTTCGCAATTATGTTCGAGACAATTACTAAAAACGTAAAATTACACATTCTCGTTGAAGACTGTGTACGGTTTGGCCTTTTCCCTAAAAAGTTATTTAACATTTAAACTTTTATATACACTAACTTTAACTACTAGTAGGAAGCATGGTCGCAGACCAAAAGGCACATACATATACTTTTTGGAAAGCTTATAAAATTAATATAAAGTTACGAAGTGTGTAGGGTGGCCTTTTTAAATTGTGTGGATGAGACAACAAAATATAGAGAACTTTTTTGACCATTTTCTTAGGAAAACTTACAATAATAATATGGTTTATCTTCATATCATGCGTTTTTTTGGTGATATCAACCGATAAGTTACCTTTAGGCAACAACTTTTGCAAGAAATTGCAGTCGAGGTATAAAAAATAGAGCATTAGTTTTAACACCAGACGAAAGAGAAGACTTTTCACTATAGTTTACTATTATGACTTATTCTCAGCGAGTACCGAGTCTTTCGGAATTCCTCTTCAAAGTGAATGTTGATAGGTGTCCTATTAACCGTTATCACAAAAAAATCGCAAGATATTACCGACTTCAGTAGAAAATGTAATAGAATTGCAATAAGGCAAACGATTAGTTACAAATTCCGTAAATCCAAACAATTTGTTAATTATTATTCTTTATTCTTAGTCTGTTACATAATTTGATTTGATACTTTACCGTGTACGCCTGTATGTAACGTTGAACCACTCACGCATTTTATTGTAATATTATTATCGACCAAATGCTCCAGCATTTGTATTATCAATCAACTCTTTAGTGTTCTTAAAAATAATATGCAGCGCTGCTCTCACCACCAATAGTGCATATTTGGAGCAGGACATTTAATATAAAGTTACTTCACTGTGCTTCATTTGTCAATATACTGTAAAAGTAAAACTAAGCGTCAATTAAATACACGGTCATATTCATTGAAATTAATGTATTCCAATTAATTTTTACATCGAGAATGGTTTTGAATCGATTTTTTTATTTAACTGATGCCCATTTCATAGTTCTATTTATTTAAAAATCGTGTGAATTTCATTATTTTTTTCAGTGTTATTTTTTCATAAGAACGTATTTCGTAGAATCATGTCTTACAAAAAGGATTTAGCCTTTCAAGCAGGCTAGACTTACACATTTCAACAGATAAAAATTAATCTCGGAAGACTTAAATTTAAACGATTTTTTTAGGCGGACTGGTAATGGTGTTAGATATCATCCTTGAAATGAATTGTATTGGAATTAAAAGAACGGATAAGGAATATTCTATGAAAAGAATAAGTAAAACTTGTCGAAATTTAATGAGTTAAGATGCTTCTTTAGTTTGATCAATTGCATACAAGAATGCATCATGAAATTATATTCAATCATAACACCATTGCACCAAAGCACACTAACGACTGATTCCAATTTTTTGCACATTTCCTACAAAGCTCCTTTTAATAAACAAAAAAGTTTTAGTAAATGTTTTTGCTAAGAAAATGGTCAAAAAAGCTCTCTATATTTTGTTGCCTCATTCACATAATTTAAAAGGGCCACGATACACACTTCGTATTATATTACTATATTACTTCATTTAAGCTTTCCAAAAAGTATATGCGCCTTTTGGTCTGCGACCCTGCTTCCTATTAGTAGTTAAAGT
The DNA here is from genome assembly GCF_030247185.1 of Malaya genurostris. Taxonomy (NCBI): domain Eukaryota; kingdom Metazoa; phylum Arthropoda; class Insecta; order Diptera; family Culicidae; genus Malaya; species Malaya genurostris. The sequence goes on along the minus strand of NC_080571.1, from coordinate 217,104,137 downwards.
TAGTGTATATAAAAGTTTAAATGTTAAATAACTTTTTAGGGAAAAGGCCAAACCGTACACAATCTTCAACGAAAATGTGTAATTTTACGTTTTTAGTAATTGTCTCGAACATAATTGCGAAGAAAGTTATGTACAAAAAATTGATTTTAAGTGGTTTCAAACGAAAATGCTTCATATATCCGAAGCTTTTTGCGTTAGACCTATAGCTTCTTCGGCAAAGTTTTTCCTCGTTAGTTCTAAAACTTTGTAGAAGACATCGTTTTTCTATCACTTAAGGGAAAAAATTTTTTGAAATGAACTTTTATCGTAGTAGGCTTTGCACATTTTTATTGCGATCAAATTACGAGGTATATTTTTGTGAATGAGTTCTCCAAAGGAACTATGTATATCGAATGAACGGTTTAACGGCAAGAGAATTAAGTTCACATTTTTGTCGATTCAAACCACTGTGCACTGCAATCACGCTCCCTTTTTGTTACGTAAAATAATAATTGCAGTTACAACGTTGTAGCCAATCGAATGCCAAAGGACTAATCTCAAAATTGCAGATCGAATTACTCGTGGTACTAATAGTAATCAGATAAAATAAAATCGTTCCACATCTTAATTTGACCGTCCATCGCTGATCGGTAGAGTGATTCTAATCACGTGAGTAAGCCAGTGTCTTGGCTATGAAAAGCACAGAATAAGATTTGAAAAGAAAATAAACAATGTTTTTACTCAATCATACATCCGACAAAAAAAAAACAGCGTGTCGATGTACGCTTAACGTTTTGTCAAGGCTGTTTTACCGAAATGCGCTGATCTAAGTTTTGTGAGGATGCTGTTTCTAGTATGTGTGTCTTGATTATTGTTGTTGCTGGTGCGGTAATGTAAATGTAACATCATCTGGCGAATTGTTATTTCTGCTTAAGCTTCCCTCTCGGAATCGAACTCCCCGGCTCACTGTGATGCTTGGTAGTGGTAACTTTTGTTAGTTTTACTTTACGTCGTCATGCGGCTGATCAGACAGCATCATGCTCATTTGAGATCGCCTGCAAGTAGGTCAACTTCTAGTGACTATTTTTACCACGCCAAAGCGACACAGTCACTTCGCCCCAATCAGCCTTGCAAGCGCAGTTTAATTTTACCATGCATCAAACTGATCTTACGTCAATCGTCGTCTATTTATTTTGATTCTGTTCACGCTGTGTGGCAGCTCCAGGTCACGAGAAAGATCACTCAATTAGCATAGCGGGAATTTCGTCGTGTCTAGTGAAAGATCTGGTATAATCGAAATTGACAGATATCAGGTGCGAAACAGATTTGTGCTCGAACCAGACTCGTCCACTATAAATATGCGAGTATTTTGCCTTGACCAAGCGAAACGTCAACAAGAGGCACGTCGAAGATGGAAAATCGTCTCGTCTCAATAAGCGAGACATGCACACACAAACACAAACACAAATCATCTTAATGATTCAACCGCTCAAGGTTCAGGAATTGGCTCGTTAGTCAGCTAACGGATTTAATCGGTTGGTAATGTTCCGGTAATTGGCTGTTATTTTTCTGCGGAAGGAGAATGATTCATGGGGGAGGCTGCCTGAGGAATCATGCGCTGCTGACAAATATTTAAATTTTCGTTTATTACGAAAATGTCAACAAGTTTTATTTTTACGTTTGGCTTGGAAATTCCTGCGCTTTGAGTGATTTGATTTGATTATAATCAGATGAAGAATGAAATTGATTATTAAAATGACTGAATCACGAAATTTTTGAGCCGAGCAAGTTTCGCAGTTATAGTTCTTCTTGAATAGCTCTGTTAATTAGCTTTATTGGCATTTAATTATGCTGTCAGTGTTTTTCAACCAAATTTTTGTACCAAAACAAAAGTGCATCAGTGCAAGTATCATCGACATGTATGATATTAGTAAGAACAAAAGAACATAACTTTCCTGCAGACGATCGCAGACGAATAATCCAACAACGGTTTGAAAGCTCTTTTGAAGTTGTTATATAAGTAACTGGTTTCATCTGCAACTTCTTGTCACTTTTGAAAAAAAAACAATAAATAAACAACAAGGATTTATGTAAAAAGAATACATGAAAAATTATTCTGTTTCATGAAATTGAAATGATAGTCATTGCACATTTAGATAAGTTGTGTCCTAACAACTATAGAAATACAACAGTATAGAAACTATAAATTTGTCATTGATCATGGTAACTTCACGGTAACGCGTCGTCCTTTCTCATTGTTTAAAGAAATAAGGACCGATGATTCCACCAGCCCATAGACCGCACCAAACAGTACATTTATTGGGATGCATCGGGAATTTTCGAACTGCGTGTGGATTATCTATACTCCAAATACGGTAGCTTTGTTCGTATCGAAAAATGCGCCAAATTACTGAAAAGATATTTGCGCTATAATCAGTTTCAATTAAACACTGAATTTGAAAATTTCACGATTTGGAAGCATTGTTTCGGAGTTAACCTATTCATGATGACTTGCCAAACAACACTGAGTAGAGACGTCATGTTACACTGCCTAAACAACTTTCAGACAATAGAGAAATTCCTTTTGAAAAATTAAACCTCCTAAAAATCACCCGCTGTCATGAATTCAACTCAAGATACTGGTACGACATCATTTTAAAATTTGACTGAATTTACTTTCTACATGATTTTGTACATGCTTTTTTTCACCTATAGTGACTCTCAGACAAAATCATATTTGTATCTCACTTTTAGGGGAAATAACCACATAAATCCGATTTTCAAAAGACTTTTTAGATGTTATCAATTAAGACCGTTGAAATGGGCTTTTGAACCACTGTGCCCGGTCAAGGTTTGTTGAACTAAAGTTTATTTTTCGAGTGTTTATTTTAGTTCATTCGGGTTTTGCATCTCAAAACCTCTTGCATTCGAGTTTTGCATCTCAAACTCGTTATAGCAACAAGTTGACGTTTTTGGCAACACATTTTAATTGGAGTGATTAAGTTGTTTTCTTGTTACGGCAACGTTAATTCCAGCCAAATAAAGTATTTGTGAAGGGGTGATTTTTCAAGAGGTATAGGATTCGATTTTCAAAAAAAAAACACAAAAATTTTTGAGAAAATTGATGATATTTTTATTGGATTTTCTCACACTCTCCCCAACATATCGGCCGGTATTACATGTATTTAATGCCACCGGCCCATAATCCACACCAAACAGTGACTTTTTGGAATGCATTGGTAGTTCTTGCAATGCTTCAGGCTAATTTTTTCTCTCCAGATGCGGCAATTTTGCTTCTTGACGTATCCATTCAACCAGAAATGAGCCTTTCGATAAAAACGTGGATCTTTCTCTAACTTTGCCAGCACTCATTTGCATGCGTTGTTCGATTGAAAGTCGATTCATGAATAAATTATAGAAGGTGATTTTTTTGAGGTTAGGATTTTCATGCATTAGTATTTGCTCAGATTTTTTGAGGTTATGATTTTCATGCATTATTATTTGCTCAGTATGCTCTGACATTTCATCATGAATAGACTTACTAACGAGCAACGCTTGCAAATCAGTGAATGGGCCCTAGAAAAGTTGGCAGAAAATCCGCTTTTTTATCGACAAATTTTGTTCAGCGATGAGGCTCATTTCTGGTTGAATGGCTACGTAAATAAGCAAAATTGCCGCATTTGGAGTGAAGAGCAACCAGAAGCCGTTCAAGAACTGCCCATGCATCCCGAAAAATGCACTGTTTGGTGTGGTTTGTACGCTGGTGGAATCATTGGACCGTATTTTTTCAAAGATGCTGTTGGACGCAACGTTACAGTGAATGGCGATCGCTATCGTTCGATGCTAACAAACTTTTTGTTGCCAAAAATGGAAGAACTGAACTTGGTTGACATGTGGTTTCAACAAGATGGCGCTACATGCCACACAGCTCGCGATTCTATGGCCATTTTGAGGGAAAACTTCGGAGAACAATTCATCTCAAGAAATGGACCGGTAAGTTGGCCACCAAGATCATGCGATTTGACGCCTTTAGACTATTTTTTGTGGGGCTACGTCAAGTCTAAAGTCTACAGAAATAAGCCAGTAACTATTCCAGCTTTGGAAGACAACATTTCCGAAGAAATTCGGGCTATTCCGGCCGAAATGCTCGAAAAAGTTGCCCAAAATTGGACTTTCCGAATGGACCACCTAAGACGCAGCCGCGGTCAACATTTAAATGAAATTATCTTCAAAAAGTAAATGTCATGTACCAATCTAACGTTTAAAATAAAGAACCGATGAGATTTTGCAAATTTTATGCGTTTTATTGTTTAAAAAAGTTCTCAAGCTCTTAAAAAATCACCCTGTAGATCACGCTGAACAAGTTTGATAATGACACAAGACACGATTCACGCGTGATCCGACAAATGTAGTGTTTTTCACAATAATAATTATTAAATTATTATCACACGTGAATCGTGTCTTATGTCATTGTCAAACTTGTTCAATTTGGTTTATAATTCAATCATGAATCTTCGTTTGATCTATAATTTAATTATGAATGGGCATTGGCAAAGTTGGAGGAAGATCCACCTTTTTTGATCGAAAATTTGTGTTCAGCAACGAAGCTTATTTTCAGTTCGCTTTCACCGCTTACGTTCGGGACGAAAGAAACCAAGTACAGTATTGTGTAGTCAACAATAGAACGACCTCGAAAATGAGTGAACCAAACGAACAAAAGCTACCGCCGGTACGAAAGAATACAATTAGGTTTTGCACAATGACCACTCGAAAGAACTACCGATGAATCAAGTTCATCTTTTGACAGCTATCAGTGATTTGTTTACATATCTATTAGCACGTATTCAAATTAGAATGAACACAATGAACACATAAACAAACCACTGATAGCTGTCAAAATTGATTCATTTTGTTAATTTTTGTGAGGTTATGTCATGTTCGTGCAAAACCTAATTATTGCTGACTTCAGGCAGTGCAAAATTCGATCTTCGATACAAGAACTTGAAGGTTTGTTTAAGGAGCAAATGCATCTTGACATTAAACGTGTGCATTTACTTCAATGCAATAAGACAAATAATGTTGTTTACATCCAGTTTTATGAAGAGTTGGATGCAATTCAATTCACAAAAGACAATAACAATGTGCATTATATGGAGCACGAGAACAGCGGGATGTTGCCCGTGGCCGACAGTTGGAACAACCCGTTGAAACAAGCCATACCAATCCAAACGATGGTCGGAATAATACAGTGAACTAGAACCGGACGGACTTAGTCTGCGGCCATCCGCCGGTGGCTGGACCCCCCGAGGATGTTCATCCGCGGCCATCAAAATTCTAGAGCCTCTGATAAATATTAATTGTAAAATAACATATTGTAATTTACTAATACCTTCCCTCCCCATGATATCAAACCCCCCATTCTTGGATACAAACCCGGCGAACGACCAAAGTTAGATTAAAGCCGGGTATAAATAAACGATATAAAAAAATTCAGTTTTTTCTATTTTTTGTTCATTTCTTAAATCAAACTCTATCCCTTTTAAAAAATTACACTTTAGTTTTTGACATTTAAAACCAATGAACGTGTTGTGTTTATAAAACATTGCTTTTTATGTAAACATAATTGATAAGCAAAGAAATAATTTGATAAGCATTATTCGGACTCTACTACCAGCAAGTCAACCATTTTTGACAGGTATGCGGAATTTAAACATAATCGTGCTAACACCGATGATGTACCGCGCTCTGGCCGTCCAATAGAGGTTGTTTTCCCGGAAACGGTCTCAAAAGATCATATCATCGACATGGAAACACGAAAAGTGAAGTTGTAGGAAATAGTAGACATCGTGAAGATATCAAAAGGAAGTGTACGCACAATTTTGCAACAGCACTTTGAGATGAATCTAAAAATGTTTGGAAAAGTTGATGCCGCGTTTTCTCACAGCTGATCAAATATACCGTGACACGATGGCTAAAACCAATGAATCGAAATTCGAATTGCTACCGCATCCATCATATTCGCGAGATTCAGCTCCCAACCACTATTTTCTGTACTCAGATTCGAAAAAGAATGACGACGTTTTTGTTCAACACGCCAATGGCACTTCGGTGCCAATTAAAAAGGTGTTTTGCAAACAGCATTAGCTTTAAGTCTGCTTAGCGGTTCAAGTAGAACTGTTTAAGTTCACACTGAGGAGTTCAATTTGAACTGCTCTGCACTAACGAGTCTAAGACGAAACGTATAGAAAAGTTGAAAAAGAAGTTTGTTGCAAAAAGATTTGCATAAATTGATGAGTTCATCGCTGAGACTGTTGCGTTTTTTTAGGTTGATCGTGGTAATGCCAGAGGTGTAAAAAAGTGGGAACACCGTTGGAATAATTAAATTGCTCTTCAAGAAAAAATACAGTGATAAATGAAATAGAAATTTATAAAAGTGTTGTTTACTTTGTCCGACCGAGGACTTTTTGATCGATGTGTTAAGAAATTTTCCAAGCACGGAAGCAGTAGCGTATTAAGTACGATTCAGACCGTCCGGCTTCTTCCGTCACCGTCACCGGAACGTCAGCGTCCGTCACCGTCATTCTAATTCACACGATCCGGTTTCCTATCCGTGTCCGTCATGTCATTTTCTTACACGCAGAATTTGAAGAACTTAGTTTCGCACAATTTTATTCCACTAATACAAAATCTGGGAGCTTTTGAAGCCAATCGATCTGTTGTTTTCCTACCTTTTAATTGAATAAATAACTTTCAAAATTAGCTAGAAAGAGGAAAAAACAAAACAAACAGTTCCACTCACCAACGTAACGTACTTTGCAAATCTACTAATAAATTGAATTACCTAGATGTGGTATATTTTGTTTAAGAGTGGGATCTTGACACCGAATACACACATAACAAACGTCAGCTCCATACCGTAATCATATGAATCGTGCATGTGTGTGATAATCACAGTCCGTCAAATATTCTTTCGGAGAAATGTTGACGGAGCTTGCCGTTGACGGACGTTGACGTTCCGGATCTCTGCTGGATCGTGTGAATGCGCAAAGGGAAAACTCATTTGACTAATTTTGACGGAGGCTGACGTTCCGGTGACGGTGACGGAAGAAGCCGGATCGTCTGAATCGTACATTATGGGGAGGAGTGGGGTGGTCCAAGAGGACATTCGCCCCGGGCGGCAAATAAATCCTTGGAATCATTTTTTTCTCATCAGAGTAATCTTTTCGGAAATGGAGTTTAGCCACTAAACCAACGATGGGGGCGGCAAATCTTATTTTACCCCGGGCGCCAAATTTTCTCGGTACGCCACTGCCCGGACGACAATTGGCTTGTTAACCCAGTACTCTATGGATTAAATCGTCCGGAACAATTTTAGATTGTTATCTTAATAAGGGATTGGGACCAGACTAGAGGCCGTGTGGAATCCGACGAAAACAAGGCCAATAATAAATCCTCTGGATTCCTGCTTCCATGTCGTGGAGACAATTGCAGGAGTTTCTCTTTACCTACTTTAGATTACCTGATTCTTCCATTGTTTCAATTTTGGAGACTCTTTTCACTAAACTATCACTTGGTTCAACCGACAATTTTTATTTTTATTTTTGGAAAGAATTGTTTCTTATCTTATTATTATTTATTATGTAAATTATGTTATTTCGATCCATGGACTGAATTTCCAACGCGCTTTCATGTATCATGTTAATGACGTCAAATACCGGGAGGTTGAGACGTCAATTTCACGAAAGGTTAAAATTATGGTATCTTGAAATTTAGCACACAATTGTGTTCGTTTCCAATGTTTGTGTCTAGCAAATAACTTATAACGAGTCCGATTTACCTCCATGGTTCCAGAAATATCGGACTTTGGGTTGATCACTTCTGCGCGACTTGGTACGAAAACTAATGCATATTTTTTCAAATCACAAATGGGAATTGTAGCTGAAGGGTGAATGTACACTACGGTAGAGATAACTTGGATAAAAACCTATTTAAAATGGATGTTTTTTACAATTTCCAAAAGTTTGCGGTTTAGTCCCGGTCTCCCTATATTACGAAAACTCTTTTTTTTTTAGATATTTGAGTCAATTAGAAATTGATAACTTCCGACAAATTTTTTTTTTCTGGTAATTATAGGGAATCCTGCCTCCAGATTGTAGTCGGCTATGGTTTTTTGTTTCGATTATAGTGGTTTTAAACATTAGGTAATTCACCTCTTTGGGCCAGAAAAGTTTTTATGACCCTATTGTGCGGGGTTGGGAATCGAACCCAGTTGGGCTGCGTAGAAGACATCGACTTACCCATCACGCTATACCCGCCCCATAATCGGCTATGGTTGGTGGGTTGGAACCTATCTCGGTGATGCTGGCTGCCTTTTCATTGCCTGGAATGGAACAATGCGATGGAACCCAGACTAAGGATATTGAGTTCAGATAAAACTCTTAAATGTTTCAATATTCTCCGCAGGAGCAAAGTGAAACAAGATTTTCAATACTGTATGCAGTTGTTTCTAAACACCAAATAGACTGTGTACAGCATCCTTTTTTATGGCATTATGACTCGTTTCGATTTTAGCACGGTTCGTTCTTGGCAACACCATCGTTCGAATATGACATATGTGTTAGAAAGATGACAGGATTTTCGAATTAAAAACAATTTCGTATTTATATTGATTTAAACTGCTTACAGTAATAATTTCTGAAAACCCTTAGCTTCTTACTCGCATATACCATTCGCATCAATTTTCTCCGAGATGACTCAACTTAGTAATTGTATGGTAACGAGTTTTTAAAATTCAAACCGTCATAAAAGATGACGATACCAAAAAATCTTTGAAACTGTACACAAAACAATTCCAATTTATTTGTCATGGTAATTCATGACTACACGAACCAGTTTAGCAATGACACCCAGCAAAGACACGCACCACAAACGAGTAATGAAACGTCACAATTGAGCAATGACATACACCCTAAACGGAAAATGAAACATTTCAATGAGGTATCATTCGTGCAACTGAGCAATTGCACACTCCCAGCAAAGTTACCTGAATGCATGAGACCAAAAACTGTCACAGTTGTTTCAACCAATTATTCAGTTGTTTGAACTTAAGACGCCTATTGTAATGAATATTTTTTTCTGCTAGTTTTTTCGAGGCAACTAATCGTTCACCGCTTGCACAACGAAATTTTGCCTAAGTAGCTGCTTATAGCTTTACCATTAAACTAACAGATGATATAGAAATGCAACAAAAGATTTAAAATCTCAAGAGGGAATTCACCAACAAAATGTTCACAGAGCATTAATAAATGTTTCCTCCACTTCCAGAATTGGCTCGTTGGAAGAGCTTTTTTGATTTCATTTTCAAGAATGTTGCTGATAAGTCTAATGCTAAAGATGCACTTTAAATAAAATACAAATAGTACCATTTCCCTTTAGCAACCAATTTTTAAGCGTCAATCGTTTTAAGTTACATTGACATAAACTGTCCGAAAATACATTACTCGCAAATGAAATTAAAACATTTATACTGTAGGAATATCTATTTAATACATAGAAAATTCGATTTACAATTAACTCTTACATTCTTCTGCATACTTACATGAAACGGCCACTACGTAACTGACATAAGTTACGTGCAATTGCCATTGAAAATTTTTAAAATGAAACGTTTCTGGTGAAATGGAGAGGATTTTTGTTTTGCGTTATGCTGTCTTCGTTCTCAGCCAAGTGACAGCATGCGAATACAGCAGTTTCATTTACCTGAATGATTATGACAAAATCAACAGATATGTCAGCTAAATCAACAACAGTTCAGTTGAAACAACCAGGTCGTGAAGCAACAATTGCAATATTGTAATACTGTGGTCTGCTGGTTCTCCGTGTGCTTGGATTCAAAGGATTACATTTATGGTTTCGTACATTTTTTCTGTTTTCGATCCGACTTGTAGTGCCGAAATTACAGGGTAATGAGTTTTTCAAATTTCAAATGGTCACTTGAAACGACGAACATTAAAATAATGTCATAAAAACTAAAAACACCCAAGAATATTCATGCAAAAAACACACGTGGATTGATAAAAATCTGGTATCATCTCACTGGTAGATGGGTTAAGCACGTTTTTGGTAACAAATTTACTTTGAATAAGTTATTTCCATGCTGTGTAAAAATCAGTTATTCTAGTATGATTTTGCAACGAACTGATAACTAATTTTAAACTTATTTTCAATTGATTTTCAGTATGTTGCTAGTGGTTAGATTTTAATAACAAATCACTTAAATTTCTGTTACAAATCAAAAACATTTCAAAAAAATAATTGCACTATTTATGTACCATTTAATTCCACTATTTCACTGTCACGTTATTACACTTTCACAAAGTCACGTAAAACATGGTCGAGGGTAGGTTCGATTCCTTTCTTACCTCGTTAATATGTTTCCAAAATATTTTCGGATCGGACTTTAGGTTTCGGTATCAGGTCTCGAAAGTACTGGTCTAAAATTCCAAAACGAAACTCACATCGATTTCTTTGAGATGACTTAAAGTTTGGGAACAGATAATAGTTCGAAGAGGCCAAATCAGGGGAACAAGGTGGATGGGCAAGTGACCGGAACCCTGAACCGTTGATTTTAACCGTAGTAACGATGCTCATGTACGATGCGATTTCGATCTTTAATAGTTGCATTAATGCAAGCTAATACTTGCATTGAGGTAGTTTTCCAAAAATATACTATGAAAATCCCAGAAAACCCGCTTCATAATCTTTCCGACCCATTGGGTCTCCCTTCCAGGCACTCGTGCCGCTTCGAAGCACGACTTCAATCCATTGTCGAGTAATCATTTTGTTCTCTAACATGTAATAATGAATCCAGCCAAACATGTACTCGAAATGCACTTGCGTTCGTCTTTTTAGTCCTAAATAACTATGTGCGGGATCCAGCGGCAAAATAACTTTCTCATCAGCAGAATATTTACCAACTATGGTAAGTACACGCAGTTTCTCTTTCCGGTCATCCAGTACAACTTAGTGTCCTTTTATTCAATAGTTGAACTATTTATGTACCATTTAATTCCACTATTTCACTGTCACGTTATTACACTTTCACAAAGTCACTATACTTTAATGAAGCATAACAAACGTTACAATACAGATACGCGTATTTCGGAATGTTATTTACATCCTTCTTCAGTGTATCTGTTTTATAAGTATGTTCAAAAAAGGCTACCGTAACAAAAATTGTTGTTTGAAAATTTCTCACTCTACATTCACATTACATAACATTGGCATCGAATATGAGATTAATCATTCAACTCAACACAATTACAAGAAAGTTTTAATTTTGTCATCATCCCTGAATCACAAATATGTGTTTCCTAAAACCTCCTTTCCCTCCCCATTTAATAAAAACTCACCGCTCCGAATAGCAACCAAAACTTTCTCACTCACAACCTTGGGCGATTGGAACCCCATCCCCCAACACACAAAAAAAACTCTTTTCCGCTCTATCTGCCCCTCAGCTGATGTTCCCATTATTGACTGACTAATCGCGTGCCGGAACGAGAAGGTGTTAAATACCATTTAATGCATTCAACAAAGCTAGCAAGGTGGCAAGCAAAATTTACGCGTCAAGTTCAGTTTCATTGAAATCATTTCGACCAGCGAGAAAAAAGGGAAAAACACGATGAAACAGACAGCCCATGCTCTCTTGCATCATCGAGCCTCAATCAACCTTCTTCCCCTCGTGACTGTTTTTTTTTTTTGGCCGAAAATCGTGAAGCGACGGCGTGACCCGGAGCGGCCGCTTTCATTCATCGTTTCATGCAAAGTGTCCCACAAAAGCGCGAATAAACCACAACTCAAAGGGAAGCAATCGTTGACAGGTCCATCATGGCAGCATATTTAACGACACTGAAACTGTCAGAAGCAGACTACCGACCGAAAAACGTTAAATACTATAGATATGCACTCGCACCGAGACCTTTGATGAATTATTTGGCATGTGTACCGGTGGAGCCGAACCTTGTCCATGATTAAGTCAAGTTCCGGACGACATGCAACTTCCGGTCGTTTGGATGTTTTGTTATGGATTTGAGTTAGTGCAAGCGCAACACATGATTGTGTAGTGTAGACGAAACATTAGTGAAATTTTCGTTTGACGAAAACATGAATATATTTTTTTGTGATGCTAGACTACGTTCGTAATATTTTGTTTTTCAAGCTGTCGAATGCAAAATAAAACACATTCGACCGGATGTTTCCCGTTCTGTAGGCTAGGCTATATCCTGGATGAGCCTCACTATCATAGCAATCACAGATATGTTGTTTTATTGTTTTTTTTCAGTTCAACCGACGAGCATTGGTAATTTTATAATTCGTAACACTATCAAATCGCTATCGTCATAACCTATAACCTCATTTATCAAACCGGAAAAAAACAAACAACAAAAACATAAAAGATGGAAGCGACGTGCCGACATCTTTATTGTGAATCGTGTAGCCCTCGTGGCGGCCACAAAATTCCCTAACAGATGACAGTTTATGGTTTGGTTTGCTATAAAATTATCGCCCGATTTGTGCGGTCAAGCAAATATAGGTTTTCGAGCTCATAAATTCAGACACATCAACCAGATTTGGCCAGAAGAGTGCGAAAAAGGAACACCCACAAGTTGTATTTGCAGTATTTTTCATCCTTCAGAATGCTGATACCGGACGATGATGGATCGTAATTTTCCAATTATAGTGACAACTTGTGTGATTTATTTATTTTCGGCCATTACCGGGATGGCCTTACCGTTATCAATGAGGTCAGACCTTGTTGATGGGAGCACTTAGACGGTGCATTCTATCATTCTGTTTTGCTTATCACTTCTGACACTGGGAATGATGTGCCACCATAGAGCAGATATTGCAAAACCATTCATTGTTTGTTTGTTTGATTTTAGTTTCTTGTTCCTTGTTTTCAACAAGGTCAGAGACTCACGAATTCAATTAGAATTATCAATTAGTGATCAAACCTTACCGGAGCGAAATGAGCGGCACTAGAAAAAATATATCTGGGTTTTGATGTTTTCAATAAATAATAGACATAGAGTACAGGTCTATTAAATATGTTGTAAACAGATACACTGATGATGATTGCTACAGGTAGTTCGAAAAGCATAGTGACATGATAGTGAAACAGCGAATAGTAGAATTACGGGGTAATTTAAAAAAATAATACCAGTTATAATTTTGAAAAGTTTCCGGTTTCTTACGGTAGATGACATCTTACGTGTTTGAAATTTTTAATCCTTTAATAAGTTTTTATCGCGAATCAAAGATATCGTCGTGCGAATCGAAATTTTGAGCATATGAGCAAAGCATTGCGTTTCATGTATCCGAGTTCCACCCGGCGCTTTTGGAAGTTTAGGTGCTTCGAACACTTCGAACATGCGAAACGCGGTTTCGATAATTCAAAGGGTGAAATTTTCGCCGACGCCGCACGCTACGGCAAGTGAAAATTGTTTGATGATACCGAATTGCAAACATTACTGGATGAAGATGGCACGCAAACGCAACGACAGCTTGCAATTTCCAAACGTTTACAAGTCATGGGAAAGCTTCAGCAGTGTGAAATGTGGGTGAACTGATCGAGAGACAAATTGAGAGCCGAAAAGTGACGTGTGAAATGTTGCTTCAGCAATGCAAAAGAAACTCTTATCTGAATAATGATGCATAGGAAACTAGTTTTACAAGCCAGTTGTCGTATGTTCGAACCCCTACCTGAAAGGATTTTTCTGTGCCAGTAGGATCGTAGCACCAGCCATGGGATGATTCGAAGCGCTAAGAATATGCTGCTTGTATCCGCGCTGTATTTTACAGTATTGTACCTTATGATAAAAAAAGAACCGGAATTTTCATTTCAAAATCCCGCGCTTGTCCAATCGGTAAACTTTTATTCTCTCAACGTTCGCAACACTTTTATACACGTTCTGTCAAATTTTGACGCATATCGTACGATTAGTTTTTGTTTGGCGTCTATACAAAGAAGTTGAAAAATTTTCGTGTGGCGATTTTTATAATGGATGAAAATTTAGAACAACGTGCGTGCATCAAATTTTGTGTTGCAAATGGATTTAAGTGTTCCGAAATGTTGAAAATGTTAGAAAAGGCCTTTGGTGAATCGTGTCTAGGAAAAACACAGGCATACGAGTGGTATAAACGCTTCAAAGGTGGTCGTACAAGTTTGGATCATAAGGAGATCCCTGGCTGCCCAACAACATCTGTTACTGAAGGAAATATTGAATCGGCGAAGCAAATCGTGTTGCAAAATCGTTCTGTACCGATTAGTGAGATTGCTGTGTTGTTGGGCATCTCTTATGGATCAGCCGAACACATTTTAACTGATGTTTTGAGTTTGAAACGCGTCGCTTCTCGGCTGGTGCCAAAAAAGCTGAATTTCACGAGAATGCGTCGGCTCACATAGCGTTGGTTGTGTCGCAGTTTTTTGGTCAAACACTCAACCAATATCATCAACCAAGCATCGTACTCTCCAGATATGGCCCCGTGTGACTTTTTCCTCTTCCCCAGACTCAAATTGCCATTGCGGGGAACGCGTTTCGAGACCATAGAGACCATAAAAGAGATTCGCTGCGTGAACTAAAGGCCATACCTTCGGCGGCCTATAAAACTTGTATGGAAAATTGGATCAAGCGTTGGCATGCATGTGTTGCCGCAGGAGGAGAGTACTTTGAAGGCGATAATAAAGAAATTTATTAAAAATTGAAATTTTGCGTTTTTTTTTAATAAAATTCCGGTTCTTTTTTGATCATAAGGTATTGTGTTTGCGACCCAAATACTACGTACTGTTTTTCCCATTAATATTACTGTATTTTTCGAGTCAGGATCATTGTCGAAAGTCATTTCACCGAAATGACAGAATCCTTCAATCGTGTTAATGTTGTAAATAGAACTGATTTAGTGTATAGACAAATAAAATATGATAGCGTTAACATCGGTTTTGTTGACCTACAAATGGAGTTCTGCAATATTTCATATTTAAAATAACTGATAAACTCATTTTCCCGCGTTTAATCCAGAAAGTCTACTCTCTTCAATAACGATTGATTCATGATTTCTCAGAACGGAGTAATTTTGTTAGCTATTAAGCATCAAAGCATTTGCTTAGGTGTATCTACCAGACAAATGTTTGCGGTATCTTCCGTTTACTGATTGCAAATGAGGTAATATCTCATACGGCTTCGCCACGTCGGTAATTTTATAATCTGTTCGGAAATAAACTCTAGTTCCAGAGTTCAGAATGTGCCTCGAGTTCCAGATTCAGCTTCAGTTTCAGCTCGGAGTTCAGTTTCCAAAATTCAATTCTGGAATTCTGAATTCTGGACCTAGATCTGAATATTTGAACTGAATTCATTAATTGAATTTTGTTTTTAAAATCTTGTTCGGAGTCTTGGAACTTAAATTCAAGTTCAGTCCAGAATCCTGGCCTAGAATTTAGATCTATAATTTAGTTCAGAAATCCAAGTCAAAAGTTCTATTCCAGAATTCAGAACTCAGTTCCTGAACTCAGTTCCTGAACTCAGTTCCTGAACTCAGTTCCTGAGCTCAGTTCCTGAACTCAGTTTCTGAACTCAGTTCTCGCACTCAGTTCCTGAACTCAGTTCCTGAACTCAGTTCCTGAACTCAGTTCCTGAACTCAGTTCCTGAACTCAGTTCCTGAACTCAGTTCCTGAACTCAGTTTCTGAACTCAGTTCCTGAACTCAGTTCCTGAACTCAGTTCCTGAACTCAGTTCCTGAACTCAGTTCCTGAACTCAGTTCCTGAACTCAGTTCCTGAACTCAGTTCCTAAACTCAGTTCCTGAACTCAGTTCCTGAACTCAGTTCCTGAACTCAGTTTCTGAACTCAGTTCCTGAACTCAGTTCCTGAACTCAGTTCCTGAACTCAGTTCCTGAACTCAGTTCCTGAACTCAGTTCCTGAACTCAGTTCCTGAACTCAGTTCCTGAACTCAGTTCCTGAACTCAGTTCCTGAACTCAGTTCCTGAACTCAGTTCCTGAACTCAGTTCCTGAACTCAGTTCCTGAACTCAGTTCCTGAACTCAGTTCCTGAACTCAGTTACTGAACTCAGTTCCTGAACTCAGTTCCTGAACTCAGCTCCTGAACTCAGAAATCGAGCGCAATACATCAATACAAAATGTCAGAAAGGACAGTTACAACACCCAGTGAATATAAATACATGCAAACAGTAAATGGATTTGTCTCCTTCTCTCCTTTTCATCATATATTTTTCAGTATTCATTTTTGTTCAGAGCGTGTCACAAAAGTTTTGCTAAATTTTGTTCATTTAAAACAAAAGAAAATTGTCTCCATCAAAAACAAAAAATACAACACTAAATCAAAATCATCTTCGAATATATTGGTTTCATTGAAAAAATAACTGATTTTATGTGCAAAATATGTTCAATGATTTATTCGTGATTTTTTTTAGTTTATATTCACCTAAAAATACATAAAACGAGAAACTATTGAAATTTATGAAAATAAATCATCTGATAATTGTTCAATAAGTTAAAGTATATTAGTTCTTTTTTCCCATTGCACAATACAAGTAGGTTTACAATTTTCACTATACAAAAATCACAGAATTGTGAAAGCAAATGATGTCTTCATGGTAATAGCCAAATCATGTACATAATAGGGCTGGAAAGTCACCACTTGTGACTGAACACCCATTTTAAATCCTAATAATTTAATTTTAACTCATATTTCAATAAATATTACATTAAAAAAATAACTTCACAGTGCTTTAAATTTCAATATATTTTGAAAGTAGATCTACGCGTTAATTCAGATATGCAGTCTTATTCATTGAAAATTAAATTTTTTCTCATTTAGTTTTACATCGATGATGGTTTTGAATCAAATATTCGATTTATTTGATGTCTTCTTCATAGTATGTACTATCGATTTACATGTCGTGCAAATTTCAAATTTTGCGAACATTTTCGATTCAGGGGACAAGGATTTGTCCCCAGACGACATGAATAATACTTGCTACATTACTCATTGCTTTTTCTACCCTTTCAATCTATCTACGCACTTTCAGAAATAGCTGAACCGATTTGTGCAAATTTGTATTCATTTGGTAGCTACAATGAAGTCACAAATCAAATTCACAGCGCATTTTCCAATGATGGTTAAGTCAATTTTGACAATCTTAGACTCGTTTGAAAGATTGCAACTTCGGATCATGTATAAAAAGATCGTATTAGACACATCCGATTCCGGAAACATAATCGAATTAATGGCAAAGTCGTCAAACTGCACTATTTTGTATCCGCACATTTCTCTCGATGATGGCTCATCCGATTTGGACATACTTGAGCTTGGTTCAAAACTGAATATAGTAATCAAGATTATTTGAACTATTTCTAATATTCCCGGATTCCAGGAATGTCTGAAATGCGAACACTCACGTTGCAGAGCGGAATTTCTAAGAAAACTACACAGAAAGAAATTTTGAATTTTACAGGTGGCATAAATCAACAAACGATACAATTTATAACTACTTACCTTCTCAAATGACGCAATATTCCATTCGTACAAAAATTTACTGGGTCCGAGTGTAATTTGCACTCGGCTAGCAAGTGAGACTGTATGAATTTATATGCACGATTTACCAGTCAAGCAGATATGTGCTTCTGTGGCTCAGTCGACTAACTGGTGTGCTTTGTGATCTAATGTTTTTTGGTTCAAGTCGCGTAGCTGCAGTCGATCTTTTCATTTTTCTTCCATTCCTTTTAAAGTCATGTAATTTTAAAATCACACAATTTTACATGTTTTTGAATATAAATTTGTGTGACATATGACGCTCCATTTATGTGCATCTGATAAGATGTGAAATCAGAAGAATTTTCCGAACTGTGTATGCTACGTTGCTTATCATTGAGAGAAATGGTGTAGCCGGGTTTGCCTGGCCCCAAACATAATTAAAACCTATGTAAGCCGTTTGAAAGGGTTTGTATTGGAGATAATTTCCCAAAATTTTAACCCTGTAACTACCTTATTTGTGGAGTTAAGTCTCCTGATTTTCATTTTATAAAAATTTTTCAAAAACCAATAAAAAAAATTAAACAAATCAGGAATATTTTTTAATATATGTGAAAGTCTTTCTGATTTTTTTCAGAATTTTTCAAAATGTATATCATGTGAAAAAAATTGTTCAAAATTTTCGAATTATTTTATTCGCGCTTATAATTTTGATATCACTCTGG
Source organism: Malaya genurostris (assembly GCF_030247185.1). Lineage (NCBI taxonomy): Eukaryota > Metazoa > Arthropoda > Insecta > Diptera > Culicidae > Malaya > Malaya genurostris. The sequence continues at coordinate 217,085,885 of NC_080571.1, read as the reverse complement.
ATCTTACATCAAAAATAAATTAGAGAAATTTAGGGAAAAATAAATCATTTATGAGTACATCACGATGTACTTTTCAGATTTTTATAATATCAGACTTAAAAAAATCATTCGAAAAACCATGCGTCTCCATCAAATTATCGTCCGATGGAGACTCATGGTATTTATTTCTGAAATCACATATCACATGGCCTTAGAACCAAATACCATGCGATGGAAATCTACAACTTGAGTTCAGGGCTTAAGAAAAAATTTCATTCCTAAAATTATTTACACACGTCTGTACGTGTGTCTCGATTAAGCTTGTAATGATTTAGGGAAACAGTTCGTTTGAACGCATTAGTGAACATGTTGTCAGCGGACAGTTGTATTTTATAAGGAAGGGCCAATAAGAGAAACATGCATCAGAACTAATAAATTGATAAATAATTCTTTTTTTATTCAATTATAGAGGTTTCAACCTTAAAGGTCATTTGCCTCATCGGGCCAGAAAAGCTATATGCGGGGTTGGGGATCGAACCCAGGTGGGCTGCGTGAAAGGCGGTAGACTTTTCCATTACGCTATACCCGTCCCCGACAAATATTTAGGTTTTATATTTTTTTATAGTTTTTATTTATGAACTGATAAGTCATTTTACATTTATTGTGTTCAAATCAAATAATTCAACAAATACACTGTAGTCAGTTTTAATTTCACATTTTTGCTATATTTAGTAAAAGTTCTAAAGAATGTTGAAATTATAGTTCTTGTGCAGAAAAAAGTATTCTCAGATACCAAGTGAAATCTAAAAAAACTATCAGTTATAGGGTAAACTGTTCGTCGACGACCTGTATCACATGGTATGAATGGCCAAGTTACCGAATAAACCACGGTTTTCAACAGCTGCTTGGAGATCCACCTATCATACGCACAGCTGAGATTGGACAGCTACGATCGACTGGGAATGTGATTCGGCAAGCTCAAGAAATGAAGGGTGACGCACGCAGTATCCAAGTCTTGAATGGCTTTCAAAGAGTGGTCATGGTCATGAGCTGTATGTAGACGACATCTAGATACAGAATAGACGGGCTTGAGATGATACGAGAGAAAAGTACTCCATGAAACACCAGAAAAAGACCACTAAGTGCAAGTAAACTCGATGAACTATATTTGTGAAAGCGTTTCTAGTTCGATTTTTATACATAGCAATTATATTCTTAGTTAAAAAATATTTCGATAACCGCAATGAAGCTATACGACTTTCGTTTGTATAGAAAATCGACGATGCGAATCAATACGTTCTATTTGGGTTTTCGGGACTTGCTTAAAGGCACAATTCGCATTAGCGTCAAGTGATGGGTTTAACAACAAATATGAATCAAAGATGTTGGACAAAAATAAGGAAAAAAAGATTTTTTTTCGGTAAACTTTATAATCCTCACATTTCGCCAAGCTATTTTTTTGGTAATAAGTAATCATCAATTTTGCTTGATTCGGCAAGCGGATCGCAGTTGTGGGCAAAATAAACTAAAGTTATTAATATTACTTTGATGAAAAGGTTCCCGGAATCGCCGGCCGTGTGGCGCTCTCAGTCACTCGATTCGATTTTTTTAGGTTGCCCCATCTGTCATTATTGTTGTATCAAATTTTCAGCTTGATACCTAGACATTTGTAACAGTTATGCTGTATTGATTACATCTAAGGTTGTGCGCCTTCTCGATTTCGTACATTTTTTTCAAAATGGAATTGAGTTTGTAACAACGAGTTTGCATTAAATTTTGCGTTAACAATGGTTTCAATGTTGCGATATCATTGCAGATGTTAGAAGAGGCAACGATAGTCTGAAGAAAATTGTTGTGCATCAGTGGCACGAACGTTTCAGAAGTGGCCGTGAGTCTGTGAATGATGATTAGTGAAGCGGTAGGCCATCGACATCGAAAACCGATGAAAACGTCAACAAAATCAAAGAATGGATGACCGAAGACCGCAAATTGACTATTAGAGAAAGAGAGAGAGGCAGATGAATTATGATACGTTTATGTGAAGCGATTCGCCGAAAACGATCAGATTTGTGAGTGAACATCTCGTGAATCTTGCACTACGATAACGCCACTTTACACAATGCCATCGTTATTCGAGAATATTCGGCTAAAAACGAAACGAATACCATTCAGCAACCTATCCTGTTCGGTCGACTCAAGAAACCGCTCCGTGGAACACGTTTCTGCACTCGAGATGAGATAATGGAAAAATCGTAGATGGCTCTGAGCGCCACACCAAAAACTGAATATAAAAAATGTTTCGAGGATTGGATCAAGCGCTGGCATAAGTGTGTTGCAGTCGATGGGGAGCTCTTTGAAGAGAACAATATCGATTATGATTAATAATCTTGTATTTTTAATTTTCTGATTAATTTCCAGGAACTGTTTTGATGAAGGTAGAAAATATGTCTGGGAATTCGTAGCTGTATAAGAAAGAGTTCCTGAAAAGTCACGTTAGATCAATCATTGAATCACACAAATACACACTTCCAGTATAGTTTAGGTGAGATTTGGCTAGCTGCCACTAAATTCAGGACACACTTCACTGATATTGTGACTATAACGATTTACCGGAAACCGGCTGGGAATGCTTCAGAAATGAAGCGATGGTAGAACAAAATGGCCCCTAAATCTTACGAACAGGTGCTAAGACACCAAGCGCTTCGAAGCAGTTGAGACTCTTCTGCATTACTCCAAAAAGCAAAAAATTAAATGCTTTTGGATTCCGCTTGCAGTTGAATATTATCATCGTTTACCTGACATCAATGTTCAAATAATATCAAATTGTTAATAAAGAAATCTAGCACTAGATACATCTGGCTTCAAATGAATAGGAAAAATTTCAATGTGTCTTTTTGCAAGCGTTTTTAGCACTTCGGAGAGAGAGAGAACGTTTTACGTCATTCATGTAAAAGAAGAACATCAAAAATCCAAGGTAACTTCCATGTATTTCAGCTGGCATGTAAAAATAAATCATGCAATTGACTTTATTGTTGATTTATCTGAATTTGACATCCAAACTGATTAAATTTTATATATTTTTATGATCTATCACCACTTATAAAAATACGGCTTGCTTGGATTTACGTCATGCGTAATTTTCATTTTTTCTAACAGTGCGTGTAAAGAAAACTCCGTTCCACTACAAGGCAGATTAAAAAGTTATTCTTCACAACAAACATTCCTAATGCTTGTCAATATAAATAGATTGCATGAAATGTGAACATTTAATCTTCGATCTTACCACGCATCAATAGATCACCAACATCGCATGACACGATTTAATTTGGTTCGTTTCCATCTAATATCAACAGATACTTGTCAAAAATTTCCCCCCCGTAGCAGGAGTCGAAAAAAAAACCGCGCCATTCCTTATCTTTATTGCCCCAATTTGTCGTCCGCCAGCTGATTCCGACGAAACAGGCGTAGTTTTATAACGGTGAATCTAATTTCGCTGCTTTGAACCACCCCCAACCCACCGCGGTTCTTAGCCGCGTTTGGCCGTCGCGACGCGCCGTGACACACGAATACTACCGAGTAATGAATCATCATGCCCGGCTGCCCGACGGCTGTTACGATTAGGCTGTTGACATGAGGGAACATCGAATTGAATACGGTCCCCACTTTGAACTGTACACGAACACGCACATATCCGGCAGCCAAAACATACACCCACTCAACCGGTGAAAAAAAACTGTTATGTGTCTGTCATGTCATGCGAAATTTCGTTGACGTTTTCACCGCCTAGTAACTATCAACATCGACTAATTGAACTCGTTAGACAGAGGCCCCCGCGCATTGGCTAGGAACCAGCGAAATGCACATAAACACACACTTTCTTACTCACTGACAGAATGTCTGGGAAGGTTAATAACCTAAAAGTTTAAAACTACCTACTAATTTAATATAATTGATCGGTTGGTTGACGATAACCGGTATTCAAATTGGATCAGACAGGCCGCGGCTCGTAAATGAAACTGATGTGGAAGCTTTATTGAATCCGTTGTCTTTGAGGTCAATATTCTCATTTGTAGTTAGTAGGCTAATCGAAGATTCACATTGTTCACATCATCCAGATTGGAAGTTTATTCTCCGAAATAGTACTATCAATTTCTCTACAGACCGAAAAACAAACGATTAGAATCTGATATTAGAATATCAGAAAAAATATTCTTTTTATTAGTTATGTCATATGCGGATAGTTTGGTAAAATTTACCCAATGCTGAAGACGAACTTGAGTACTGATTATAAAATATTCTTCGAGCTTGAAGTATGCAACTAACTAAACATCTAACTACTGGATGGTCAGTGATGCATGGGAGAGACGCATTGTTTTGTCTGAGTTGTCTGATTATGCTCTTAACAACTTCTTCTTTCAGTCGATGGGTATTCTGCTGGTTATTGAAGCACTGTGGCTTTCGAATTGTGTAATCTTATTTTCAATTTACGGTTGATTTTCCCCCATCATTTTCGTATAGTACACACCTAGAAAAAATCGTATAAATTTGCGTCTTTATAGATAAATGATCTTGTTAAAAGGAGCGTCATGATTTACTTAAGTTTACAATTCAAAGCATGTAAAGATAAGTCATATCTTTACCTCCGCAGTTAATTTAGCTAAAGTTTGAAAGTTTTATATTAGTTTTTCATGTTAATAGATCTAATATTGTGTGTAATTATTTTTCAAACATGAAAATCCTCAATTTAGTTAGGTATTTAAATTTATTATTTTATATACAATATAAAATGATTTGAGATAATTTGTTTAAACAAGAACAGTTTTAACCAGATATGTATTATTTAGGCGAAATAATGTACACTAAAACCTCAATGTACGCGAACTAAATTCACGCAAATTTAATGTATGCGCATTTATTCATGCGTTTTATTTTAAATAACGCGATCTTTTTTATTTAATTTATGCGATGATCGCGTAAAAAAGTTTTTGCGTATTGCACGAAATTTTTATTTAAACGTATGCAAAACAATCCAACAATTTTCAGTGAATTGAATATTTTGAAATGTACATTACAGAATTGTTTGGTTTCATAGAATCTAGTTAAGGTCGTGGATATCGAAGAATTCTCTGCAAAAAAAATCTGTGTATAAATGCGTGACTTGTGATTTTTGTATGGCTTTTGAGTACGGTATATGCTGGTAGTACTATCAAAGATAAATAATAAGGACATGTACGTGCTTATGAATATTTTTAAAAAATGTGGTTCGTTCCCGGTACCTTCTGAAATGACCGCACTAACCGCTTGGTGGAGCGCGGGATTAATTGCATTGTTATCATTTCAACCAAAGTGTGCCATGAAATCTCAATATATACAAATGAGCTACCGAATCGAAAGGGTTCTCACGGTTTGACCTTTTCATTATGGATGTATGATGGGAACCAATTTATCACCATTGGTGCCAGTTTCACGGAAGACCGTAGATGTGCGCCAAAAAAAAGATCGTGACTGTCATGTCTGGAAATTCGTTTGTGGTACTATATTCAGAAAATTGACATACTGTGATTTTATCTGCGGAAGCTCTTGTTCATCAAAAACCTTCCTGAAATAAGGACTTTAATGTCTACCAACATAACCTATGACAATAATTAGTTACTGTTTTGTGATCCATACTCGTGGTATCAAATTCAATTCGTGGGATCATTGAGACGAATTATGAAGAAGTGTTTGTTCTTCCAAAAACTACCTGGAATTCAGACCTTAAGATCTGTCACCATAACCAAATGCATTAACGAACTTATTGTTCTCGTTTTTTACTCGTGATACCACGTGCAATGATATGTATCATTCAGATAAATGTAATATGTATAATTCGGATAAATTTAATCTGTTGGTGCAAATGATGACGAGGTTTTATGCCTGATGGAGAAGGAGAAATAGAATCCCTTACTCCTGAATAAATATATAAATTTATACACTTATTATGAATGATCTACGCCATCCAAAAATTACCTGAAGTTCAAACCTTAAGATTTACTAGAATAATAAAATACACTAACGAACTTAATCTTTACGTTCTATACTCGTGATTCACTGAAGTCCTTGGATAACTGAAAATATCTCTGAAACAGATCAAACTAAACAAGTGAACAATATATAGCTTCAAGAAAGCATTGAAAATCACACATAAGCTGCGGATTGCTCGAGTAAATCTTGAGACCTTTCTTCGCTGAAGTTCTTGGATGACTGAAAACAGACCTCAAACAGCTATAAACAAACAAGTAAGTAGCTCTAAAAATACGAACACCAAACAAAACAAACAGACATTAGCCGTTGTAGTTTTTGCTGTGGCACAGTATAGTCCTTCAGGATAATATTTCTTATCTTTTACGGATTTTCATAGTCGTAGAATTTACTCAGATGATCCTAGAAGTTGTTGCATATGGACGTAGGTAGATTTTTTTATGCTATTTATACTAAAACCGAATGCAGTTGAAAAAACCTATTCTTAATCCAGCTAGTGGTGTGATAATGCCTTTCTTTTTCATCGAAACAGTCTCGTTGAAATTTTTGGTTTGTTTATTTATTAGAATGTCCCGGGTTGGCGGTTCAATGCATATGACGCTTGTCTTACAAGCCAGTTGTTGTATGTTGGAGCCCCGACCTAGGAAGGATTCTTAGTGTCAGTAGAATCCATAGTACTAGCCATGCAATGATTCTGTACACTAAGAATCGGCTGCGAAGTCTGTTGGAACAATAAGGCCAAATTCCACAAAAGGAATGTAATGCCAAGACTTTGCTTTGGTTTATTAGGATAATTTCTGACAATAATTTGGGCTCATTTTTGGCACCAATTTATCCAGATAGATTCCAGTTCGATACTTCAGCGTTTATGTCACATATTCGGCATTTTTTTTTTTGAAAAAATCGACTTGCTGGGACATAAAAAAATTAAAGAAGTCTAAGAAAGTCGATTTTTTCAATACATTTTTTTAATGACACTAAATATCATCGTTTTATGCAAATCCTAAGACTTTGGGCATCAAAAAAATTTTGATTTCAGAAATCTCATGTCTCTCCCCTATAGTGAGTACCCTAAACCCATTTCCAATTTAGCTCAAATTTTGTTTTCATGGTGCCTACATTTTTGAGCACTACAGCTTTACGAAATTAGAGACGATCCCAAAATTTCGCAATATATAAGTTAGAGCTGTAAAAAACGATGTGTTTTGTCTGTTACGTCACTTATATCATCATATCTCCGGAACCGGAACTCGTGGTCATTAGATATTCGAACTAGATCAACAGCCCAATACTAGCTTTTAAACGTGCTTAAGCTTATTGAAATCGGATAAACCAATTCTGAGAAAATTGAGCGTTGAAAAAATTCGTTAAAAGATGCACATACATACACATATACATGCATACACACAATCATTTTCGGTCGTCGTCGATAGGAGCGGAGTCGATATGGGTCTCCGAGACTCCATTCGATAGTCGGTTTTCCAGCAATTCTAATACCTTCCTATAAAGAAAGGCAAAAACATTTATTTTCGGGAAAATTTTTGAAAAAAGTTTCCGCAAATTTTCAACACTGGTAAAAACCAAGAGATGATTTTATTTGAAGCATTCAGTATCTGATGTTATCATAACCTTAAAAAAATGAAAAAAAATGTTATAAATGGTTTACCTCATGATCAGAAAAGAACCGGAATTTTACTAAAAAACGCAAAATTTCAATTTTTAATAAATTTCTTTATTATCGCCTTTAAAGTACTCTCCTCCTGTGGCAATACATGCATGCCAACGCTTGATCCAATTTTTCTTACAAGTTTTATAGGCCGCCGAAGGTATGGCCTTTAGTTCACGCAGCGAATTCTCTTTTATGGTCTCTATGGTCTCAAAACGCGTTCCCCGCAAGTCTGGGGACATATCTGCAGAGTACGGTGCTTGGTTGATGATATTGGTTGAGTTTTTGGCCAAAAACTGCGACACAACCAACGCACACACGACGCTGTTTTTGAATGAAATTCAGGTTTTTTGGCACCAGCCGAGAAGCGACGCGATTCAAACCCAAAACATCAGTTAAAATGTGTTCGGCTGATCCATAAGAGATGCCCAACAACACAGCAATCTCTCTAATCGGTACAGAACGATTTTGCAACATGATTTGCTTCGCCGATTCAGTGTTTTCTTCAGTAACAGATGTTTTTGGGCGGCCAGGGATCTCATCATGATCCAAGCTTGTACGACCACCTTTGAAGCGGTTATACCACTCGTATGTCTGTGTTTTTCCTAGACACGATCCACCAAAGGCCTTTTCTAACATTTTCAACGTTTCGGAACACTTAAATCCATTTGCAACACAAAATTTGATGCACGCACGTTGTTCTAAATTTTCATCCATTATAAAAATCGCCACACGAAAATTTTTCAACTTCTTTGTATAGACGCCAAACAGTTAGGGAAAAATCGAGCTAATTTCCTTGCATCTTTTTAATTGTATAATTCAGTTCTTAGCTTTCGTCATAGGTCTAGGTTTTGGCAACTATTTGTGGAGTAGTAGATTTCTACACCTTATTAGAATTCTAGCAATAAGCACGCTTGTATCTTGAAATTCAACACTATTATTTCAAATTTTTAAAAACAGACATCGTTTTTAGTTACCATGTCGAAACGGAAAGAATTGTTTTATCCAGGGGGTGTTTCCCGCGGACCCACACGAACCGAAAGGAAGCGGACATAGATGTTTAACAACGCCATCTGGAGGACTCATGCAATATTCAATTCACCGACCACTGCCGATCGCCAGCTGAATGCTGGATTTTCGAAAATCCGAGACGACATAATCTAATGATACTATTCTAGTTTTAAGTTAGTCTGTAATTAAGATTAGAAAATATCCTTGGTATCTTAGAGCTTAAGCAGTGTGCCTAAAAATATATTATATTATTGAATAAAAAAAAAATCCATTCATTACACTTTTACTTTTTCGATGTTGCTTCATTCACACATTTTCGCGGTGGCTTCAACGAATCCAAGAAGCTTTGCTGGTCTGTATATTTTCTCTTAAGAGTATTTCTTATAAGTTGCATTTTTCTTCAAACTCATTCGTCTAACTTTGTCAATTTGTTTCACACTGAGAACTACTAAAAAGTACATATGAATTACTGATTACCATGACAAAAGTAACTATTTGAATCATTGCTATTGTTTTGAATATGTTGGTGTCATTCTACAAAAATAGCAAATCATTTTCCATTTATTATCATTTTTTTTACTAGAACTGATGAAGTTCTGATTTACAATATTTTGTGTCTACATATATTTGAATTAACCCAGAACCACCGTTGCGTAGTGAGAGACTCTGTGCATATGGGTTTCATGAGGCAGAATGCTCACATATTAAATGGTCGTCAGCAGGTGAGATCAGTGCAGTAGAACTTCATTCAATTCAATTGAAACTGAATGTGGAACATATTGATGATCTCTCCACTGCAGTGAACTTCACTCTCTGACACACATAATGTTTGCTGACGGCCCGAACGAGCAGCATTCAGTTCATCACTCGTTTCTCATCAATTGAGGCTCAGTTTAACCACCGTCAGTTGATCTTTTAAAGTAACAAAATATCTCTTTCAATAGTGTGAGAGCGGCCTTCAAATGAGGTTCATGTAAATATTCGAATTGGTTCAAGATAATAGATGAAAGACTAATCAGATAGCTGAAATATCAATCACAGAATACAAATAAACTAATTGTTTCCTCCTTCAGTTTTCATTTTTAATACTTTACTCCATTTATAATTCTATTCGTTCGAACCTGCTTACTACCAAGAGCGAAGACAATGAAGGAGTTACACCACTTGGCACTCGAAACTGAGCAAGCAAAACTTCAAATGACTAGGTACGATTATTCAAATGACGATGAATTCTGGAAGCGATACGCTGACGGTCAGCGGCCATAAGTTTCATTTTCATCTTATATTATTCGATTGAAAATGAAATTTTACCGCACTGGGTGAGATAACGAAGTGCTCACAAGTATGTATCCTCTTGTGGCCATGATAACATTTGGTCAATAGAACGGCGTAGTCTGGGTACTATCGCCTTTTACGTGAGTAGCGGAATGAGAGGGTGCAAATCTATTTGCATGCAATAATTCATTTGAAACGCGAAAATGATTGAAAATCCTTTAAATAGGTCAAGTATTTCGCCTTGACGTCTTATTGCTGAAGTGTGTTAAACCCCTTAATGGTTTGCCGTGTTCTTTGTAATTCATAAACTAGCATTTTTCATATCGTCCTTACATATATTACGTGTAAAGAAAAATACGTCTTATAAGCAAGAGTAACTGATATGAATAATAATTCTATTCTTATTATTAGTGTTTTATGCAGGAGCGTCTATGAAAAACAAATCAGAAATGTGCAATATCATACTATGTTCCAAGGGTGTAATTGGCTGGTTCAGAAGACTGAAGGTTTGGAAGGTTTTGATACGGTAAGAAATGAAACATTGAATGAGTATTGGTAAGGTAAGAGAATGTTGATTATTCATACAAAACTGAAGAACGTAAACTAAATACACCGAAACCTCCATTTACGAACTAAACGGGGGTTCGTAAAAAGAGGTAGTGTGTAAAAAAAATTTATTTGGAATTTGGTTCGTAAAAAAAGATTTGCGAAAAGACTGTGGGAACCCTCCATGGCTATTTTTGGAACGGATGTGAAGAGTAAGTGCAAGAAAACGATGTTTGGGGTCGTTTCAGAATTCAAGATGGCGGCTTCTGGTTTATTGGTATTCCTTGAAAACCCTTAGAGTATTATTATTTTCGGGACGGGATTGATGAGTAGATGTCGGAAAACGATGTTTAAGGTTCTGCATTTCAAGATGGCGACTTTCGGTTTATTGACATTTCTTGAAAACCTTTACAACATAGGTAGTTTTGGATCGAATGTGAAAAATACGTACCGGTAAACAATGTTTGGGTTTTTTTAGAAATACAAGATGGCGACATAAATTTACCAGTATTCCTTGAACTTGGCATTCCTTGAAAACACTATACCGGAAGTCACCACAAAGAATTTTGAAATAAGCTCAAACATCGTTTATTTGTATCCAATCTGTTCCGAAAATTCCTTTATTTTAATGGTTTTCAAAGCATATCGATAAACCGAAGGTTGTTGTCTTGGAACTCGAAACGACACCATCTGTCATCTACTCATCAATCAACCGTCTCGAAAATACTCATATTCCAAGAGTTATTAAGGAATATCAAGAAACCGGAAGTCGCCATCTTGAATTTCAGAACCATCTCGAACATCGTTTTCCGACATCTACTCATACGTCCCGTTCCGAAAATACCCATATTCTAAGGGTTTTTAAGGAATATCAAGAAACCGGAAGTCGTCATCTTGGATTTACAAAATGCCTCAAACAATATTATCCGGAATCAATTCTTTAATCCCGTTCCAAAACTACCCATATTGTAATAGTTTCCATGGAACACAAATGAGCCGGATATCGTTTTCATTGTATGCCAAAACCTTTTTCTGAGAATGAGAATGAGAAGTTGCATCACCTGTAAATTTCATATTTTGTAGTTGTTCATGCTTTACGCAACTCGTCCATCAGTGAGTGAAAATAATAGTTAGAAGTTTAACGACATTTCTGCTCCATAGCTAATCGGTTAGTCGAAACGAGACAAACCCATGCAGAAAATAGTTTCCGGTATGCATGGGCTTAATTTTTATTCGTTCATTTTTGGAATTGGTTCATTTTCTGTAAACGTTCTACCATTTTATTTTTGTGCATATTGTAGCAGATAAAAGCACGCACTGCAATACAGTTGACGGTAGTAAAATGCAATAGACCGCTTCAATCGTCGCACATTTGAGTAGTTAGAGTTGTAGAATGGTCAAAATTATTCTTATTGTCATTCGTGTCATTATGCTGGACTGCACTGTGGGACTGATAGATTAATATGTTTTACATACAAATATTACATACTATTTGCCAGATAACAATTAGAATTTATACATTTCAATATTTCAAGTCAAGCCTGATATACTGAATTCTAATACTAAATATACGAAATCCTAATAAGTTTCATCACACCTCGGAACCAATTCTTAGTGTACATGGCAACTGCAGAGCTAAAAACATGATCCTACCTTTTGACATTATCAATTACTGTCTGTCTGTGGCGTGTTTAAAATAAAATAGAGAAAAGTATTGAAAAGTATTGGTTTGCTTAGTGATGGTGATCCAATGTTACAAAAACATTCATGGACTACAAATGTTTTTTTTGTTGTTTCAATTATAGTAGTTTCAGGCATAACATAGGGTCATTCGTTCCTGACTTTCTGACCCTATGTCCGGTGATGGGAATCGATCCCAGACGGGCTGCGTGAAAGGTATGACGCTTTACCCCATACAAATGATTTAACGTTTACTCAATATTCCAGTCTTAAGCTTTTCGATTATAACGAAATAAAAACTCAGATTTCGTTTTACTTTTGACCACTGATTTGTTCTAATTATTTCCCTGTGCGCCACGCAACGGATTGCTGACTACACACTACGAACAAAAAATATTAACGTTCTACCTTTTCTCTATTCTACCATAACAGGGAGCATTGAAACTTTTTGTCGCACTGTTGGCAGTATTATTGTGAAGTTTGGTTTTGTCTGGATGCAGCAGAAGAGAACCACCGATGATGATTACCCGTGCATGGTGAGTTTTTATGATTTAGATTAATTTACTTCCGCCCGTAGATATGGCGTGAATGTCCATACGTGATGTTTTCGTCGTATTCGAAAAACGATGCAAAGCAGATTGCCGGTCATTCGAGTCGGAGCTGTTGATACAGAATTGCAATGGCATGTAACCCGATTGCATTTGAAGTTGGTGTTGATGGATAAATGATGACTCTGAAATGGTTTCTGTATGCAGTGTTTGGTTTCGGATGTTCTAGAATAATAATTGAATAGAGATTGGGAGAGATCTATTGACTCTGCTCTTATCCAACTACTTCATAAATATCTTATTTCAAAATCAATAATTAAAATAAGATCTAGTGCCTCGGAATATTTAACAATTTTGCAGAAAGATATTTCATTTTTGAAATGTATTCCTAGCAGACCCGGCAGATAGTATTGATAGCTGGATAATTGTACCCACTCGGTAATTCCCGAGTGGGAAGTTTTATATAACAGTTTCGGAAAATCGTTTTTTTTACATTTTCTTGTAGTTTAACATTTATGGACCAGGGATCGATGATTCAGTGTAAGTTACCGAAAATATTTTTTTGCTCACTTTCCTAAAAATTTACTGAACCGATTCTTTTCAAACTTGGAACATACTTTCTTGTTATAAAATGCTTCCCCCTACGTTTTTGAAATTATTTCCATTTTCATATTATGGTAATTTTTCAACTCAAAATTGATGGAAAATTTAGCGTAAGATCGCGTTTTTCGCATAAATATACCACGAACTGTAAAAAAGTAATAATGTAAAAACGTGTTTAATCCACCTAGCAGTGAGATGATACTTTTTTTATCAATCCGCATGTGGTTTTTGCATAAATATTCTTCGGTGTTTCAGTTTTCATGACATTATTCTAATGTCCGTCGTTTTAAGTGGCAATTTGAGATTTTAATCACTCATTACTCTGTAATGTCGGAACTGGAAATCGAATCGAATTTGAATCTAAACGTGTGACAATCCATTAAACATTCCATGATATGTCGAAGTAAGTTCCACTTTAGAGTTTACGGTAATTTGAGGTACCAGCTCTGGACGGTATTCAGGAACCAGCATAACCCAAACCGATTCGTATGGCCATATGACGAATAAATTGAAATATTTTTGAGTCCAACTTTAAAGCATTTTGGGATTAACATTTTCTATATCGCTTTGAATATTAAAAATTTATCATCCTACAATTCCAGAATCGGAAGTCAGAATTGGATAAAATTGGATTTATTTTAAATTGAACTTTTGTTTCTGAAATTCGATTTGGCTTTTTTGAGAAAACGATTGAGTTTTGAGAAACGATTCGATACTGGAACCAGAATTCGAAATTCGGTGTAGCCGAAGTCAGACAAATTCACCTGAGTAGCAGTATAGTTTACATTTGTTTCAACATGTTTGAAAACCAATGTAGACATCTTTGAAAAATCGTAGTGCGAATTAAATTTTTGGGTGCCTTTCGAAACGAAAACTGAATCAGTGTTGGTGATTGCCGAAAATTTGACAGAAGCTGCTATATTGCTATCTATATTGTATACAACATTTCGAATCCGGTAGAAGATGCTACAAGAACTCGAGTCTCTCAATGCATGAACCTTGAGAGAATTTTGCTACATTTCTTCGCTCCACTTCATACTCTGAGTATTTCACGCCCTTAAAAAAAATTTACAGTCTGATAATAATCGTTGCTGTGTGGAATTTCCCAAGAGAAAATCGCAAGTTGACAATTATCGCAGAAAATCGAATAGATGATTCAACTCGATGATTCTCATACTAGGTGGCAATATTTCAAAACCTTTGTGTGGAGCATTCACAGACATTTTAATAGACAAAACTTACACAAAGGCTATATGCACAATTGATGTTTGGCGCGCAAGGAGATGCTCAGTATTTCACCGTTGAAGAAAAGAATACTAGATCTTTGGAAAATCGTTTGGCGTGCAACGAGTAGATTTGGGTGGAGATTTTACATGCATGATTAATTCGTCATTTGGAAACACGTGGGTATCAAAATCATTACTTGTAAATGAACTTATGGTAGAATGCACATGACTGTTTTAGCTATACCGTAAACAGAAGCAAAAGTTTTAATATCTTTTACCTGTAGATGTAGTTAGATGAATAATGTTGGCCATCGTGGACGTGAGTTGAACAAATCAAATAATGTAACGATTTTTTTTACGTATCAATGATAGGATTCTGCTGTTGAAATAATGAGTTCAGATGAAAATATTTTCCTAGCATTTAGTATGCTGAAGTTTGTTCAACCGATTCGGGTAAATTTTCAAGAGTGGTTTACTTCAAAACGGTCTGCTTAGGATGCTATTCATGACATTTCTGTATGAAATGTTCAAAACGATGAACGTAACAATGAGAGATTCTCTTTTCTTACTTTCTCTTTCGATTATTGCGAAACATTCCTGCTTTTTGTCGGTAATTTATTCAGTGCAGATTCAATGATGATAGCTTTAGTTTTTATTATCGGTAGTATGAAGGATTGCTAAGAGTACCGTAATAATCCAAAGAGAAAGTAAACAAAGAGAATCTCTCATTGTTACATTCGTCGTTTTGAACATTTTATACAGATTTGTAAGCTGTTTAAGCCAAATCATTTCAATTTTTCAATTCAATTACTTGACGAATTACCTTATGCGAATCATGAATATCATATCTGAAGGAAAATCGTGGCATGTAAGAACCATTAGTTGTGAGATCTGCTGTTTAGTACACTGGCTTTAACGATAAGAAGAATACTGGTATAATCACTACTCATGTTCACTCCGCTAGAACAGATTATTGATTCTCAGGACTGAATACTAAGCAAAACGATGTGATGGTTCGACGAATGAAAGGCCTTTTGATACAATTCTTGAATGAATCCAGCGTTCATGTCAAAATTAATGGACACAATATTTAATAAAAGGGTAATTTGAACTTTCGAATGTCCAAGAATTTTTCATTTTATCGCTAATTCGTTAATCGAAAATTGATCCTGTCATTATCATGCTACGAACATTCATCAAACACGACTAAGTAATATCACTAGCGGTGAAGCAGGTTATGGACAACCGTTCAAAACCTATTTATTACTTTCGATAATCCCTAAGGATTTGCTATTAAATTTTTGAACGTCTTCAGTACAAGTAAGTCTTAACATGCAATGACAAACAACAATCCCCGAGGGCTGCTTTTGGAAATTTGTGGGATCAATTTAAAGTATTTATCTTGGTCATCTCTTTTTCATCCATCTGTTTATTTGTTTATTTAGGAGCAAGGGAAAAGTCCGCTGGAGCTGAGATTTTTATTCTCCTTCTCCAGCAGGCATAAAACCTTCTCATCTTTTGTATCAGCAGATAACATTTGTCCAAATGATACATATCGAAATCTTAGATTACCCTTATTTAAACTACAAAGCTAACTAACAACTATTGATATCGTTTAATTACCTTAATAAAACTAGTGGGAAAAAATTCGAAGAAAACGGGTTTTAATGGAGTTACGAGATAAATTGAAATCAAATTCATCAGCGCAAGTATTGAATACGCGAAACACACTCGAAAACGGTTCATTAAAGCCATAGTTAGTTCTACCATGAGGAATTCTGAGAAAGGGATTAAACCGAAAATTACGCTGATGAATGTAAAAACTTAGCTGTTGTAGGAGATCTGAACAATCAATTCGAGATTGGATGAGGTCCGCGACGAAAACAGCTTTCAGTGTATCACGGCGGACAGATAGCAAATCGAAGTGTACGAGCCTACATCGATTTTCGTAGATTGAAAGATTCAATGGATCTCTCCAGGGCAGGCGACTCAAAGCAAAACGAATGAACTTGCGCTGGACAGTTTCAATGCGCAGCTTATCAGTTTGGTAATATGGTGCCCAAACAACAACAGTATACTCCAGTGTAGAGCGAACTAGAGCGCAATATAATTTTTTGAGATGCGAAAGATGAAACCTAGCATCTTGAATGCCTTAGAGAGGGTATATTCTATGTGATCTTTGAAACTAAGTTTTGAATCCAATAACACTCCTAGATCCTTAATTGATGTCTCCCGTTTTAGTACAGCTTGCGAAATAGTGTAATCATATATGATCGTGGTTCGTTTACTAGAGAAGGAGATAACGGAGCATTCAGAGGCGTTCATAACAATTCTGTTGACGATGCACCAGTTAGAAAATACATCCAACTGTGACTGCAAGAAATTTGAGTCTCTCAGATAAGATGAAACAGCTTGAAATCGTCGACGAATGATAGCTTCATAGATATAGGAGAAATACAGGGTCCGGCACTCGAAGTGTAACCAATTAAAAAGGCCATAAATTCAGTTTGGAAAATTACTTTTACTTAATTCAAAGTACAAAATGTGTAAAAATAATACAAAATTCAGAATCAATTCACTTTTGCTCGATATGACCACCTTTAGCCTTGACTTGATGACTTGAGAGAGCGAAGGAGTTGCTTCGTTTGGCCGAATGTGACTTGCAGGTATTTTGGCCCACTCGCGGACAATAACTTTTTTCAGCGCCTCGAGACTGGTGTATCTTTTAGTTCGGACTTTGCTCTCCAAAATGGCCCAAAGAGAATAATCCATTGGATTCGCATCTGGTGAATTCGAGAGCCATTGTGAGGACGTGATGAAGTTCGGAATGTTGTTTTTCAGCCATTCTTGGTTCACTCGAGCTTTGTGAGACGGTGCCGAGTCCTGCTGAAACGTCCATGGTCTGCCACCGAAATGTTTGTCTGCCCACGGCTTCAAAGCAACCTCCAGAATACTTTCCCGATAATATGTCGCATTTACCTTGACGCCAGGCTCGATGAAAACGATTGGAGAGCGCCCATCTTCGGTTACAGCGGCCCAAACCATTATCTGTTGCGGGTGCTGCCTCCTGGTGGCCAATCGATGACTCAAATTCTCGTATGAACGGTCGGTCAAGTAAACCCTATCGTTTTGAGAGTTTACGAATTGCTCAATTGGAAAAATTTTCTCGTCAGAAAATACAATGTTCGGAAATTGACCGCTTTCGGCCAAATGAAGCAACTCCTTCGCTTTCTCAAGCCATCAAGTCAAGGCAAAAGGTGGTCATATCGAGCAAAAGTGAATTGATTCTGAATTTTGTATTATTTTTACACATTTTGTACTATGAATTAAGTAAAAGTAATTTTCCAAACTGAATTTATGGCCTTTTTAATTGGTTACACTTCGAGTGCCGGACCCTGTATGAATGGTCCTGGATGGCTTCCCCGAGGAACGATGCTCACGATGAATGATGGAGTAACGCAGTCGCCAATTTTCACGGTCGTACTAGGACCAGTCAGATGTCAAACCTTTAGTTTAAGATAGATCTACAATCTCTGTTCAATACACTAACTCGAAGGATGAGATGGCAATCGGTGCATTTGTTTAGTTTTTGCGTAACAAAAGCATTGAACATATCCACAATACTTCATGATGATATTTCTTCGTAATTCGTTTATTGTAAGCCAAGTAATCAGTAAAATAATGGAAAGAAACATAACGTTTGACAACTCTGTTGTCCGAAAACATAAATTTAAAAAAATAATTTCAGGCGAGACGAAGTAAACAGGTTTGAATAATTTTGCTTAAGATGTTTCTCCGGAAAGAATTACAAAAAAAGAGTTTTTTGATTAGAATTATCCCTTACTCCTTCCTTAAGGAGTTGCAGATTGATGCGGAAATCGAGCAAGGCAATGACCTACCCAAGTAACCATAGACATTAAGGGCTGAGGAAAGTACCGTAAAGTGGTAGGTTTTTTGCTATTTTCCCATATCAAATTAATTTTACTTGGAAACGGCGAAGAATATAGAAAAAACTCACCTGACAATGTCTTCCAAATTTAGTTGAGAATGTTCTGTGAAATTGTCAGAATGATTCATTGAGTTTAGCGGTCGTGTTGTATTTTTTTTCTGACTGAAGAACTGCTGAAAATTGGAACGCTCGGAAATGCATACATCTACTTGTTCATCGAATATCTCGGCTTTGAAGGCTTGTATCATAAATCTACCGTGACAAAGTCTAGATAATTTAGTTTAGATGCGATTAGTACATAAAAACATATGTGTTATCGCGATAAAAATAAAGTCTTGTATTTTTCTATGAAACAAAGTCAGTTTCAAAGCATCCGCCATTTTTTTCGCTTTGGTTTCCTGATAGCATTCTGAAAAAGGAGAGAAAAATAAAATTGGCTCGACAAGGCTGCCAAACACACAGACAGTCTATCTTTGTGAAAGTTGAATGTTTTTTCATTGTTCATTGGAATCCATGTACAGGGTCCGGCACTCGAAGTGTAACCAATTTAAAAGGCCATAAATTCAGTTTGGAAAATTACTTTTACTTAATTCAAAGTACAAAATGTGTAAAAGTAATACAAAATTCAGAATCAATTCACTTTTGCTCGATACGACCACCTTTTGCCTTGACTATGGCCTTGAGACGGTCAAAAAACGAATCGCAAGTTGCCGAATGTGACTTGCAGGTATTTAGGCCCACTCGCGGACAATAACTTTTTTCAGCGCCTCGAGACTGGTGTATCTTTTAGTTCGGACTTTGCTCTCCAAAATGGAATAAGAGAATAATCCATTGGATTCGCATCTGGTGAATTCGAGAGCCATTGTGTGGACGTGATGAAGTTCGGAACGTTGTTTTTCAGCCATTCTTGGTTCACTCGAGCTTTGTGAGACGGTCCCCAGTCCTGATGAAACGTCCATGGTCTGCCACCGAAATGTTTGTCTGCCCACGGCTTCAAAGCAACCTCCAGAATACTTTCCCGATAATATGTCGCATTTACCTTGACGCCAGGCTCGATGAAAACGATTGGAGAGCGCCCATCTGCGGTTACAGCGGCCCAAACCATTATCTGTTGCGGGTGCTGCCGCCTGGTGGCCAATCGATGACTCAAATTCTCGTATGAACGGTCGGTCAAGTAAACCCTATCGTTTTGAGAGTTTACGAGTTGCTCAATTGGAAAAATTTTCTCGTCAGAAAATACAATGTTCGGAAATTGACCGCTTTCGGCCAAACGAAGCAACTCCTTCGCTCTCTCAAGTCAAGATTTTTTTTTTCGCGTTCAGTTTTGGCAAAATGCTTTCTTGCGCTTGTAAACAATACAACTCCGAACTGTCATTTAGCAAATTTCTAGAGAGCTGATGCCCGTGCGCGAGCGGTCTGAAGTTGGTTACACTTCGAGTGCCGGACCCTGTAATGTCCAGCCCATACGATAGATTAATGTGATAAAACTTCTCATCAAAATAATAAAATGTATGCTGGCAACCCGGTACAGTTTGCTCATATACAAGAGAGTACAAAAGAAATACGATACGCAAAGGGAATTGAGCGAGCCACGTGGTCGATTTAAAACTCAACACGCGACCCTCTGTCCTCAGACCTTAAGGAATTTAACTGAACTGACATGATATCAACTCAAGCACGATATAAATACCGTATTGTAACCTTAACATTACGTTTAAGCCATATATTTGAAATTTAAATGCATAAAAACGCTGCAATTACGTAGCATCATAGTTGGCTCGATGTGGTTATTGAGCGTTAATATAAAATTTACAAGCATTGATGATTTTATGTTGTAAATATTAATTTAGTGCAACTATCGAACAAGTATAACGTTATTATATTGCTTTCGTTTTCGTTTTCTGAAAAATCTTGACTACTCAGTTTGCATGACGAAAGCTTGAAAAAAATAATAGGACTGATTAGAATATAGTGAATTGACGAAAAGCAAAACTTTATAAAACAAATGAATAACTCCATCGAATTTCTGAAATGGAAGTTTTGAAAGCTAACTTTTTTTCACTTGTTTAGTCGGCTAATTCTACTCATTGCAAATCGAATGTCGTTCAAAATCGAATTATCAAATATTTCGAGTAGGCAGCATTGTTGAAGAGAAATTTATGAACAAATTAGCAATAAGATTTCAATTGAACATTAAGCACTACTCTCAAATATATTCGGCATGGCTTAAATAGAAGAAGCTGCACTTCAACAAAGAATGCCAAGAGAAAGATTCTAGGTTCAAGACGCATCAAGGATAAAATATCAACCATAGGAGCTAAATGTAGGGGCCTACTCAACAAATAAATTTAAAAAAAAATCTTCGAATAAAAAAAAGAGAAAAAAACCCTGCATAAATACATACATACATACATACATACTTATATACATACACACATGTTTTCCACAAGCAAACATTTTAACATCGAGTTAGTATTTCTATTCTAATAGATTCTAACTAGGGTTGACGTACCAATATTCATCTCATTAGTAATTTTTCAGATTACTAGACTATCAATCAATGAATTGTGATAATATACACAATATTTTTGCTTCAGTTTTGTGAAGCAATTCCACAGAAAAAGTAGTTCGAAAATTGTTCAATACTGCTGTTATAAAGACGCGAAACAAATGCTCCTAATTTCATCTTACTCTTGAAGTCAATCTATCGAACATAGATAACAGATCTCACTGTAACTAATGGTTTTCGTATATGAGATGGCTAATGGAAGTGATATAAAGGGGATACCGTTACCCTACTTTTATCTCTATTATTGGTCGATCGTTAGCCCCGAGCTGAAACGGTGGCCTTTATTACCACTCTTGCATGCACTTCTTTTCACACTTCACTCACAGATCATCTCACCCATTAGGTCGCACACGAACACGACACAAGCTCACAGAGTAAACTGGATGAACATCGTTTGGCAGCTATCAGTGATTTGCTCACATGTTCAATCTAACAGAGCTCTGTTGAGCCCTACCGGCTTCTCCACACCCGGGTATTGGAGTGCAATGCAATCAACATCTTATTCAAGTCGTTCCATATCTCATTCATTGAATTCAGTAATGATCATCTGATGATGTTTGCAATACCGTTTTTGGGTTTTTTCTCCACTATTATCGGTGCTTTCGTAACCGAAAACCGTGGACCACTAGTCCCGAAGTAGATTTATATATTCACCAACTAACACGATTTGCTAACTATATGAATTTTCCAGTAAGTTTTTAAGAAAATTGCACCTCGTTTCGCCATCACGTGTGAAAAAATACTCATGAAATTGATATTTTTCACTTATCGCACTGTAATACCGGAACCAGAAATCGGATCGGGATAATTTTTTTTGGACTTTTTAAAGAATTTCTAGACAAGAATAAGAAAATTGCACAATACAACCTTTGATGGAATCAATGCCATCTGCTAAATTTGCAAAATTATTAATCAAAAGCACATTTTAACGTGTATTTTGCTCTGCTGCCTCTAATACCAATGCTGAATTTTAAAAATTATGAAACGTGTCGATCAAATGATTCGATATAATCCAAATCCTTTCCATAATTGAACTGAAGCATAATTGATTCTTGTACTACTTCAATTACTGATCACTTTTGTAATATATAATAATGTTTATATTTGTTAAACAAAATTACACCTGCATTAAGGAATCTACGACACCCATTCAAGTTTATTGGAATGGTTATTTTCCATAATGGTCATTTGGCAGAATACCATTTGTCATAATAATAATTGGACTCGCAATATTTTATTCTAATGTGACATTTTGTTTGTTTTTCGATCGAGTGATGTTTTGCAAGGAAAACTCGGTTCAAATATTTCGATGATGAAATAGCATTTAAATTTTTTATTTTTTAAATTCTGTAGTAAATAGCACACTATCATTTTATATAAGCAACTCACATAGTGCTAGCACAATATTATGTTCGTCATAGATGATTCAGATCGTCACCTTTGTCTAGTTGCGAGCGTTTGCCCGGATTATCCAAAACTAGGGGCTGTCCCTCAGTTAAGTCCGAACGAGTGGCAGCGAGGTCGGGCAGCACGTCATCAAAAACGATGAGGCGTAGCCTCGTTAGACCTTTCAAAATCTCAGTAAATTAGAACAAATTCTATTAAGCAGCATGTTGATCTGTTACGCCAAATGAGTGTTATGTCAAATAACCATTATGCCAAACAACAAATGTCAAACGTGGTAGCCCCGTTTAAACAAAGCATTAGCAAAGCTGGGCTGACACTATGCATCTCGAATCGAGTTGCTCGAAACGATTATTTTTGAAGTCGATTCGACTAAATTGTGGCATTACATATCGCTTTCGATCTCGTGATCGAGATCCTAACAATGTGGTACTAGATTTCGACTGACGCTGCTCGAACTGTCATAACAAACAAAGGTAAACAAACCTCTATACATTGCAATCATGAAAAAAAAATTAAACTGTGAATTATTGTTTTGGTATTTTCGATTACATTTATTCGGTTCAAGTACTGAAAAATGAAAAATGTTTGTAATACTGCGGTTTTAAGTTGCCACGAAATTAACATGAACACATTTCCGAAATTTAAATCAAGAAGCAGATTCGTTTCCACTCCATTTGAAAAAGTTAAGAATTTATTAAAGCGTGGTCTTGTATACAATTTATAGATGAATTTTTGAAATTATTATAATTTTTTTTTTGTGTTTTTCCTGTATTGTTGCATGCCTAATGCAATTTACGTCATCCATATGTATAGTTTTAATCAAAGGCTTTTAGGTTCTGCAGCTTTCATTGTAGTATTTTCTCATCTTTATTAGGAGATATTGCTTTAGCTTTAATATACCAGGAGCAACCCATTCTTTGTAGTATTCATAATCTCTTTAGGCACTATTGAAGAGTCAAATACGCGCTAATAGTACGAGATTGTGATGCTTTTGGCATATTCTAAATACCTTCAAGGTGTTTGGACAAATTTTTCAATTTATTTGAGTTAGATATATGGGTAAAGACATTATTGGCTCATTGTTATCAAGCGAATAAGCTTTTTCCCACAATCCGTTCGAGCGACGTTTTCTGTCTACAGGATTAATAAATTTGATTACAAACTATAGTTACAGGGCATAGGTTAATTTCGACTTACTTTTGTTATTTTAAATAAATACCACGCAGCTTTCAATTATTATGCTTTTTAAACAGTTCGAACTTTTTAAATAGAAAGATTATCAATACTAATATGTTTATGAATACCTAAGATGTTATCGATAACTACCTTTAAATAAAAGGGAAACGTATTTGAAAACTCATACTCGATAGTAATAAGCTTTTCGACCATGTCTTATAGAGTTAAGTCGTTTATGAGCTCGATTGTTTTGGTTCCATAATGCCAAAACTTCTCGATAATCTAATACTTCTTCGAGTGAAGTCGAACGAAGCTCGATGATCGACTTTGAATCGAGAACCATAATATGAAACGTGGTCGATTCGATAAAATTTTAGTCGAATCGAAATACATAATACCACCCCTGTTTTCGGTCTTGCTATTTTTACCTCTTTACATTGTGTTTTATAATAGCATCGTTAGTGCAGAAGTCAAACAATCATCGTTTTCATTATTACAGCTGAATTTTTCGCCTTCTGTGGTTTTATATCAGTTTTACAGTAGCATGTGGGGCTGATGAGACTTTAATGGCAATTCTATTTTCGTATACAAGGAAAATATACAAGATCGTTTTGATGCTTCTTACTATAAAAAAACTTTGATGCTTATTACTATAGAAAACAATTTGAAAAATTGAATTGAATGATGAATGCAAGGTTTATCAACATTTTTGTTTCTCTAAGGGACCTCGGCTAATGATCAAATGGTTGAGGTCAAATAAATGAATAACTATAATATGAATTTCTGAGGACTGTCAAAGTCACAATTGGTGCAGTTTTTCCATGACCGTTCTGTAGACACGAAAATCGACAGTGCCGTATCAGCTAAAGCGTCTGGGTTTTATGATTACATGGAAACGTTCGAGTGTGTGAATTTTACTTGAATATGCTGATTGAAATTTTCGATCGTGTAGAAATATTAAACACACACTCGCAAGGTCTACTCTTAG
The DNA here is from genome assembly GCF_030247185.1 of Malaya genurostris. NCBI lineage: Eukaryota > Metazoa > Arthropoda > Insecta > Diptera > Culicidae > Malaya > Malaya genurostris. The sequence continues at coordinate 217,061,241 of NC_080571.1, read as the reverse complement.
CCTGATTCCAAGTAGCTTCGATTTTCGACTATTCCTATTTAAAAAACAAGCATCGCTAACGTCAACGTATTCAATGCTTTTGCACTGACCTTGTTTTAGTCATACCGACAGAATATTTCTTTATCAATAAAACACATGCGTTTCGAATAATCGCTCGAAGGACAAATCATTCCTTTATCGTTTTATCGTGAACCGTCCGGGGTCTACACCTGCTTCGGGACCACATTTCAAGGCAAGCCGTAATCCATGAACTCTCGAACGCGTTGGATTTGTTGAACCAACCGGAGTCGGTGTCACTCACCCACAGTTTATAACGTGTGAATGAGCATTTATTGGGATCATGTTATCAATTGCAGTGAGTCGCTGACTTGGCGTTGACGCTGCTCCTCCGTATTTCCTATCGGGGCCAGTGTGGAACGTTGTTCAATAATTTCACTTTTTTCCTTCGCCTTCTACCAGCCCCGGACCAGACCAGTATGTACACTGATTACCTTACGCTACCGAGGATGGCCAGCGATGCAACCGAGATAAAATGGTGCTTTCGATTGCCTGTTAATGTGTTTGTGTGTGCTGGACGAATGCCGCTTGGCCGCACTGTCGGCTCACTGGCATGTGATAATAATAATAACGAGTTTACCGACTTCTCATGTGGGTCTTGCTTGTGTTGCGTTTGCAAATTGTTAATTATTTGTGCAAATAATGTTCGCTCAGTTGCTCGCAATTTTTTTTTCTGCTGGGTATTGATGTCGAGTGATATGAGATGAAACGGGGCTGATTTTACACGTAATTGGAGATTTGGGGTGATGCCGCTGTGCTTCATGGCTGTTAATTGCTAATTTTGAGTGTGTTGTCAAATTTGCATCTATGCATTAGGCATGCATTTGATTGTGTGATGATATAATGGAGAAAATGCAATCAAAATCTCTAGGGTTGCCACCTCTCGGGAGTTTCGTGTATAGAAAAAGCTGCTGACGGGCGCTACAGTACGACTGGCGACAGATTGAGAAAGGCAATTTGATTGCGAGAAAAGTTTTCTGCAGAGACATCACTTGAACTTGAAAAACTTCTCCAATAGCTGGAGCTGTTCCTCCTATCTAATTATTTTCGGATGCGATGAAATTTATCGTAGAAGACAATTGAACAGAGCGTTCTACATTTACCCTTCTCATGGTCGACGTAGATCTATTTTTAATATTTGTTTTATATTGGAAGCAAGCATCCAGAAGCTACATCCAATTGTTGATATATTTTCTTTTCTATCGTTCGCCCAATGAAGATGTATGAATTAATAAAATCAGTATTTTCTTCAATGTGAACCGAGCACCTCTAAACTGCGCCTCAAGCTCCTTTGATAACTACACAAAAACCTTTTTTAATCCACCTAGTGGTGTAATGATGCCTTTCTCATATTACTTATATTTTCAAAAACATCACTAGAAAATTCTGTCAATTAAATAAAATCAAAAACTTTATTTGGTATAAACTTCCATCACCTCTTCAATTTGTAAACAGTTATGTCAATGTAGTGTAGAATATGGAATATGGTAACCTTGCACGCTATACAAAATTAAGCAAAGCACGCTGTGTGCTAGGCGGTAGCTTTTTCTTCTTCCGTACCAGCACGTACCAATATGTCCCGATTTTGCACCATTCCGTATGACAGTTTGAATGTTTCGATACTCATTGCCCTAGACTTACGGAACCGGAAGTCGGATCTGGATGAAATTGCACCGTATCTTTTATGGCACAGAGAGCTTCAATTTGGATCATGATTTGTGAAATTCGATTTAACCGTTGCTGAGAAATCGAAGTGAGTTACCGGTGCTTTCGGAAGCGGAGACCGGGGACTAGTAGTCCCAAAGTATGTTTGTATATTCGCTAACTAATAAGGGCTGCCCACTGCATGAATTTAGTAGTAAAATTCATAAAAATTTGAACCTCATTTCGCTATCACTTTTGAAAACATCCTCATGAAATTGAAAATTTTGCACTTATCGCGCTGTAATACCGGAACCAAAAGTCGGATCTGGATCAACTTTTCGGGGATTTTTCAAAGAATGTCATGACCTTTCATTTGCATCTTAGTTGGTCAAAATCGGTAAGAAATTTCCGAGAAAATAGACAATATTCTTTACTATTTCGCCCCGAATGTCACGAAAAAGTAACAAACACAAATACTAGTATTTCGGCATGCTTTCCTTCATTAGTGTATCAATTCTAAGTCTGTTACACTGAGGATGGTTGCAAAAAGCATACCAGAATAATAATTTACTATTGGTGAAATAGTGAAGGGGTTGGCGGCAGGTACTAGGGTTCAATGGATGAAAAAAAAGCATCATTTTTGTGATTTTTTTATTGTTTCCGTTCAAAACCATAAATTCAAACCAAATTGGCATGATACAAAGCATCATTCGAACAATATTCTGTATTCTTTTCATGGAAAAATATTGCAAAATTTGAGCTTGAACTTGAGCGACCACCCCTGGTTGCTACTCCGTTACTGATCGGGATTAGCTGAAATTGTACAGGGAGTTTCTAGATGATCCATCCTGGGACTGGTAAATCATCCTTCAATGTACATCTTCTGGTAATCCCAGAATTCATTGATCAGTACCGGCGCCGGCCAGGGCCGAACGTAGATCGTCTAAGGAATGGGAAGGGATGTTAGTCCAACACTTGTTGTTACTAGAGGCCGTATATACTACTGCGCACTCCACAAGTGTCACGGGAAAAGGATATTTGTTAGTAAAAATTTCAGTATTGGTATTTTTCGCGCGCGACTCAGTATGTTCCGGTTTCAAGATGCTCGGATGCACCACTAAACTCACTGATTTCCCGAGTGAACGTTTCAACAATATCCTATATTGAAGTCCCGGAAAGTCTTGATTCACAGCTCTTATTCGAGTAAACTGAAGAAAGATTTGCAATACTATTGCGTAACGAATAAAAACTTACTTATTTTTTATAAATGAAATTACGTGTTACAAAATAAGTGAATAGGATTTAGACAAAATACTTGATTCATTGCATTGACATATTCTAAACAGTTGTTATAAATTCATTATTTATTATTTATTATTCTTTATTATTTCCGCTTTATTATTTTAATTAGTTAATAAAATTATTAATTAGTTATATTGGTTGATCTGGGCAGCCGGCTACCAAGAAAAATCTTAATTTATTGTTTGAAATATTAATATCAATGGTTTTTTTACTACTTGTTCAATATATCTATATATGTTATCTCTGTTATTAACTTTGTAATATCAAAGGATTTGCGCAATAGTTTTAGATTATTTATTTTTTTATCATTCAATTTATAATCCTGACAGACAATCAATAACATGGATGAAGAAAACATTCAAAATAAAAATTTTTTTCGAAGTTAGACGGAAATTGACAGGTTGAATGAAGAGATAATTTAGAAAAATAGAGTAATCAGAAGTGAAACATTGAAAATTTCTGATAACTGAAAGGAAAAAGAAACTCCTGCAATTGTCGTCTTTTACGACATGGAAGCAGGAATCCAGTGGATCTATTGTTGGTTCATTTTTTTTCCGCCGGATTCTGTATTCTTTTCATGGAAAAATATTGCAAAATTTGTCGGTGAAAAAGTATTTTCGTGGACGCGTTTTAGAAATCATTATTTGCGGTATCTACTGTATCTCAGCGCAGAACTATCAAAAGTCAAAAAATCAGACCAACGTAGTTCTAATAAATGTTTTTCTAGATGCCAGATTTCAGTTGATATTTTTTATTTTTGAATTTTTGATAGTCGTTCAAAGTCAAAACTGTGATTTTTCACTAAAATATCGGCCATTTTGTAACTGTAAAATCTCTCCAAAATAACAAAAACGCAAAAAGGAAACATTAGGACTGGGTATTTTATAAGTAGAAAGTGTGTGCAAAATTTGAAAATGATTGATGGACTTTTGGAACGTGTTTTCGAAAAAGTTTATGCTTTAACAAAATCGGCGCTCTTCTTGGCGGGTAGGGTCTAACATATTCGAAAAATTGTTTTTTTTTTGTCGTGAATACGACTTACTTTACTATGGGGTGCCTTTTCAAAATTACCCATATGGAAGAATGGGCAGAACTTAATCGTGAATATCTCGAATTGTATTAAAGGCAGCAACAAAATTCTTTCGCCATTTCATCAAAAATATTATCAGAAATTTAGGATAATATTTTGAACAATGTGAGATAACCACAAATAACTCAAAAATGAAGTTTTCTAAAACTTTGAAAACAACGCGGAAAACTCTTTACTTTTGCTTGGCTTTTTCGCGCAAGGACGACGGTTTTGAGGTAGTACATATCAGAATCTACTGAACAAATAGAAAAGGTAATCTTTGAATATAAACTGTTCATTTCTCTTATTGCTACAGACGAAACTGGATGTCGAGGTGAGGTTCTCCCACCAACATCAGTCAGGTCGTCCTCTCATTTGGACTTCGGTCGTCAGGAGGAGCAGTCGGCAATGAAAGTAGACCTTTTGCGTGGTGTAAAGCCTCAAACGCTTAGGTCACAGAGCCAGTTTTCAGGATAATATGATTAGCTTTGTGCAATTTTCGCAGGGCAAAACTCACAACAGTGTTTAATATCTTAGAGAATTACACAATTTGGCCCTTCTGAATGCCAGAAATTTATCTCGTACGGCATTTTGATAACTTTTTTCACTGAAACAGTTAAATCCGAAACGAAATAATTGACATCAAAATTCTGTATAATTCTATTTAGAACAATAATTGTATACCCAAAGAATTATGCGAAACTTTCTTCACTATACTGTATACGGCCCATTTTTCAACCACTTGTAGTTTGTAGCTGAACTTTCTGCTGATTTGCTCTATAAAATGCATAGCACCGACTTAGTAGCCATTAATGAAAGGTTCCTTTCAGACCCAGCATTATTTTATCATAAAGAACTATACTGGTTATTTCGTAATATTCAATTGTGTGTCAAAATGTTCAATGTAACTAATCTGTTAGTTTACGAGTATCGTTTCAAATTCTAGTAGTGAATAAGAGGAAAGCTTGCACAATTCACACAATCGATCAACTGATTGATATTCAGTGTAGTGAGAGACTAAAAACAAAGTGCTTTTTCCTCAAAGAGGTTTTTTGCACTTTATTGAACTGGAATATTCACCGGTTGCCTAGGACCGGGCCTTGTCGGCCGATCACCCTTCGAGAGCTAAAGCTAAGTATTTTTTTTCTTTTCCCTGTTGTTCAGTACCTTTAGATTTTTATTGCCCCCTAATATTTACCCGCACGGACACATTTCCGTGCCATGACAAAAGGCACAGAATTGCCTGACCTTCCCCTAGATGATCAAATGGATGCTTCTGATGGCAATAAATCTCGCATTAGAAGCTATCCCGATGGGCTTGCACTCCCGGCCGGACCGTATGCGGTTTACATCCGGACCAAAGCCAACGGTAAAAAATTGAACCTTCTAAGACTTTCTAATGACCTGTCCTCGCGATACAATACTGTACAAAAAATTGAGAAAGTACGCCCGGACAAGCTTAGGGTCTTGTTAGCCAGTGCAAAACAGGCTAATGAGATCGTTCGAAGTGAGCATTTCACGCGGGAGTATCGCGTATACGTACCAGCTCGCGAAGTCGAGATAGACGGCGTGATCACCGATCCGAGTCTGACTTGCGAGGACGTTCTTAAGCATGGGGCAGGTGGTTTTAAAAACCCCCTACTCAAGAACGTTAAGATACTGGACTGCAAGCAATTGCGTTCAGTATCGACCGCTGAGGATGGGACTAAGTCCTATATCCCATCAGACTCGTATCGGGTGACTTTCGCTGGCTCGGCTTTGCCTAATTACGTCCTCCTGGACCGAGTCCGTTTACCTGTTCGTCTTTTTGTGCCGCGGGTCATGAACTGCACCAATTGCAAACAATTGGGACATACAGCATCCCATTGTTGCAATAAATCCCGGTGTATAAAGTGTGGAGGGAGTCATGCGGATAACTCCTGCAGTGGAGACAATGAAAAGTGTCTCTACTGTAAGGAGGGGCCGCATGACCTCTCTGATTGTCCCGTGTACAAATTGCGTAAGGATAAAATGAAGCGTTCACTCAAGCAACATTCCAAACGCTCTTTTGCAGAAATGTTGAAATGTGCTACGCCACCTACCGAAAATCCTTACGCTTACTTGTCAACTGACGAGAGCGAATATGATGACCCCCTCGAAGGTACATCTTCGGCTGTCCCTCATAGCTCATCAATTAGAAAGAGAAGAAATAAATCTTCTCAAAAGCTCCCTAGTAAGGGTTCGAAGATGTCCTCTGATGGGTTCCGAAAAATTACAACAACTGGTAGTGATGGCAAAAAACCAGAGAAAAAAGCTCCAGGCCTTGGAAAATTAAATTCCGAGCAAGAATTTCCATCACTTCCTGGGACTTCAAAACCCCCGAAAGTCCCTAAAGATCAGTCAGAAAATTTACCAAATACTGGGTTTGTTAAATTCTCTGATATTGTGGACTGGATCATGTCTACTTTCAATATTTCAGAACCTCTTAAAAGCCTGATAATGGCTTTTATTCCTACAGTTTAAACATTCTTGAAGCAGTTGACTGCAAAATGGCCCCTTCTTTCAGCGATCGTATCCTTCGATGGCTAAGACACCCACCGAGGTCACGGATACAATCACTGTTATACAGTGGAATTGTAGAAGTATCATCCCAAAAATAGATCCTTTCAAATTTCTAGTAAATAATCTGAAATGTGACGCATTTGCATTGTGCGAAACTTGGCTAACTTCTGAAATACCCTTAAACTTCCACGATTTTAACATTATTCGTCTGGATCGAGATGATTCCTATGGAGGAGTACTTTTGGGGATCAAAAAGTGCTATTCTTTCTATCGCATTAACCTCCCCTCGATACCAGGTATTGAAGTTGTCGCATGTCATGTTACAATCAAAGGCAAGGACCTTTGCATTGCTTCCATCTACATTCCTCCAAGAGCCTCGGTTGGGCATCGGCGGCTCAATGATATCATAGAGCTTCTTCCCGCACCGACGTTGGTTTTAGGAGACTTTAACTCACACGGTACGGGATGGGGCTGTCTTCACGACGATAACAGATCAACTATGATCCATGATATCTGCGACAACTTCAATATGACAATCTTGAATACGGGGGAAATGACACGAATTCCTGCACCACCAGCAAGACCAAGTGCGCTGGACTTATCCCTTTGCTCGACATCGCTACGGTTGGGTTGCACGTGGAAGGTAATCCCTGATCCCCACGGTAGCGATCATCTGCCTATCGTAATTTCAATCGCCACCGGATTAAGACCATCGGAAACAATCAATGTTTCGTATGACCTCACACGAAACATTGATTGGAAATGCTACGCAAATTTGATATCTGAGAATCTAGAAACAACACAAGAACTTCCTCCGGAGGAAGAGTACACGTTTTTGGCTGGCTTGATTCTCGACACCGCGACTCAAGCTCAGACGAAACGTGTACCCGGCGCGAAAACTAACATCCGTCCCCCCAACCCGTGGTGGGACAAAGAGTGCTCAGAATTAAACGCGGAGAGAACTTCATCATTTGTCGAGTTTAGGAAAAACGGAACACCTGATAATTTCAGAAACTACGCGGCATTAGACGCTAAAATGAAAAGCTTGATTAAAGCGAAGAAAAGCGGTTATTGGCGTCGATTCGTAGACGGATTATCGAGAGAAACATCAATGAGCACTCTTTGGAACACAGCCCGACGAATGCGCAACAAAAACACCACAAACGAAAGCGAGGAATATTCTAACCGCTGGATATTCGATTTCGCTAAAAAAGTATGTCCTGACTCTGTTCCGGAACAGACAATCATGCGCGTCGCTTCATCAAACAGAAACGAAACACCTTTTTCGATGGTCGAGTTCTCACTTGCGCTTTTATCGTGTAACAATAAATCTCCGGGGTTAGACAAAATCAAATTCAACTTGTTGAAAAATTTGCCTGACTCTGCCAAAAGGCGCTTATTGAATTTATTCAATAGGCTTCTTGAGGATAATATTGTCCCACATGACTGGAGACAAGTAAGAGTTATCGCCATTCAAAAACCAGGGAAACCAGCCTCCGATCACAATTCGTATCGGCCGATTGCTATGCTTTCCTGTATCCGGAAATTGTTCGAAAAAATGATTCTGTTTCGTCTAGACAATTGGGTCGAGACTAATGGCTTACTTTCAGATACACAATTCGGCTTCCGCAGGGGCAAAGGAACGAACGATTGTCTTGCGTTGCTCTCAACCGAAATTCAAATGGCATTTGCTCGTAAAGAACAAATGGCGTCAGTTTTCCTAGACATCAAGGGGGCTTTTGATTCAGTTTCCATAAACATCCTATCTGAGAAGTTGCATCAGCATGGTCTTTCACCAATTTTGAATAACTTTTTGTATAATCTGTTGTCCGAGAAATACATGTATTTCGCGCATGGTGAATTGTCGACAATACGATTCAGCTATATGGGTCTTCCTCAGGGCTCATGCTTAAGCCCCCTTTTATACAACTTTTACGTGAACAACATTGATGAATGTATCAACACATCTTGCACGCTAAGACAACTTGCCGACGACAGCGTTGTGTCCATTATAGGACCCAAAGCTGCCGATCTCCAAGGACCATTGCAAGATACCCTCGACAACTTGTCGACATGGGCTCTTCAAATGGGTATCGAGTTCTCTACGGAGAAAACTGAGCTGGTTGTATTTTCAAGGAAGCGAGAACCAGCACAATTACAGCTTCAACTAGGGGGTGAAACCATAGCTCAGGTCTTCACATTTAAATATCTCGGGGTCTGGTTCGACTCCAAAGGCACCTGGGGATGTCACATTAGGTATCTGAAACAAAAATGCCAACAGAGAATCAATTTTCTTCGTACAATAACCGGATCATGGTGGGGTGCCCACCCAGGAGACCTGATCAGGTTATACCAAACAACGATATTGTCCGTGATGGAATACGGATGCTTTTGCTTCCGATCCGCGGCGAACACTCATTTCATCAAGCTGGAAAGAATTCAGTATCGTTGTTTGCGTATTGCCTTAGGTTGCATGCAGTCGACTCATACGATGAGTCTCAAAGTGCTCGCGGGCGTCTTACCGTTGAAAAACCGATTCTGGGATCTCTCATATCGATTGCTAATCCGATGCGACATCTTGAGTCCGATGGTGATTGAAAACTTCGAAAGGCTTGTCGAGCTCAATTCTCAGACCCGTTTTATGTCCTTGTATTTTGATTACATGGCTCAGAATATTAATCCTTCTTCGTTTGTTTCCAATCGTGCTCATTTCTTGGATACTTCTGATTCTACTGTGTTTTTCGACACATCCATGAGAGAAGAAATTCGTGGAATCCCGGATCACGTGCGCCCTCAAGTGGCCCCAAATATTTTTTATAATAAATTTAGAACAGTCAACTGTGAAAAGGTGTTTTACACTGACGGTTCAAACATCAACAGGTCCACAGGCTTCGGCATCTTCAATCAAAACATCACCGCTTCTCACAAACTCAATGATCCGGCTTCAGTTTACGTCGCAGAATTAGCTGCTATTCAGTACACCCTTGAGATCATTGAAACCTTGCCCAAAGACCATTACTTCATTGTCACGGACAGTCTAAGCTCAATAGAAGCTCTCCGGGCAATGAAGCCAGGAAAGTATCCCCCATATTTCCTGGGGAAAATACGGGAACACTTGCGAACTTTATCTGAACGGTCTTATTTAATATCGTTAGTCTGGGTCCCTTCGCATTGTTCCATTCCAGGCAATGAAAAGGCAGACTCATTGGCTAAGGTGGGCGCATTAGAAGGTGATATTTATGAAAGACCAATCTGCTTCAATGAATTTTTCAGTATCTCTCGTCAGAAAACTCTCGAAAGTTGGCAAACATCATGGAGCAATGGCGAACTGGGACGATGGCTACATTCCATTATCCCTAGGGTATCGACGAAACCTTGGTTCAGGGGGATGAACGTGAGTCGCGATTTCATTCGTGTTATGTCGCGGCTCATGTCAAATCACTACACCTTCAACGCACATCTCCGGCGTGTTGGGCTTGCGGAGAGCGGTCTCTGCACCTGTGGCGACGGTTATCAGGACATCGAGCATGTCGTGTGGTCGTGCGTAGAGTATCGTGACGCCAGGTCGAAGCTACTGGAATCCCTTAGGGCCCGAGGTAGACCGCCTGAGGTTCCGGTTCGGGATGTGTTGGCGAGTCGGGATAGTTTATATATGCTTCTCATATACCAGTACCTTAAACACATTGATATACAAGTGTAATGTGTTATCCCTCGCTCAGAAAGTATAAACTCCACCTACAGGTTCGACACTAACATCCGCCCGATTCTCTCGATCCCCGTCCCTGTCCACCATCTTCATTGGAACTAACAAGATCTTTTTTTGTCACTAACTTTTTCGTTACCCCTTCCCTGTCTCTTCACCATCTCGATGGCAACTAATTAGATCTTTATCGTTTTCAAACATTTTGTTCCCACATCCCCTTTTTACCCCGTTTCCACTATATTTACTTTTTTTTTCATTCTCTTCCGTAACATCACCATCATCGTCCACGGAAGGCCGCCCCAGTCGAAAACCGGCATGCGGGCCACCCGCCGGGCCTTCGTAGCCTGGGGGTGTTTCCCGCGGACCCACACGGACCGAAGGATGCGGCCAACATGGATCTTCGCCAACGGCATATGGAAGACCCTCATGCGATATTCAATTCACCGGCCACTACCGATAGCTTCTCGAGAATCCGCTTCCGCTACATTACATAATGATACTTTTCTAGTTTTAAGTTAGTCGTAATTAAGATTAGTAAATACCCTTGGCATCTTAGAGCTTAAGCAGTGTGCCTTAAAATTATACTATAATATTGAATAAAAAAAAAAAACTGATTGATATTCGAAAGTATAAAGAAAGAGTGTCGTAGTCGTTCGTATTCACGACATCCAGTTATGTCTCTGACATTACACACCCGTACTTTCTTTGTACATTTCAAAAATATTTTGTCAAATTTTCTAGTCAACCACAGGCAGAACTCTTGGGACTGTGCATCGAGTTCTTGCCTCTCCGCAGTACGAGATAAGAATAGATAAAGACCCATAAGTTCCAGAGTTTAGATCCGATGGGATTTAAAATTGAACAAAACGTTTATTAAATGTAATACTATGAGCCATTGATCGAGTTTAAAGATCAAATGGTTGTGACTTCTGGTTCCGTAGATATGCTGGTATAAGTGATGTAACCGACAAAACGCGTTGTTTTTTTTTACTGCTCAATTTTCTTGGCGATGGTTGAACCGAGTTCGAAAAGCTTAGGTTCATTTGAAAGTTACTATTGTGGTATTGATCAAGTTTGGTATAAGTGACGTAACCGAAGATGGCTGAACCGATTTCGACCAACTTTGACTCGTTTGAAAGCTACTGTTGGGCTATTGCTTAAGTTCGAAAATCAAATGGCAGTTACTTCTGGTTCTGGAGATATTGTGGTATAAGTGAAGTAATCAACAAAATGCGTTGTTTTTTATCGCTCAATTCTCTAGTACATGTCTGAACCGATTCCAACAAGCTTACGTTCGTTTGAAAGCTGCTATTGAGCCATTGATCAAGCCATTGATTCAAGATCAAATGGTTGTAACCTATTGTTCCAGAGATATAATGGTATAAGTGTCGAAAATGCTGAAAACATTGTTTTTTCAATGTTCAATTTTCTTGAAGATGGCTGAACCGATTTCAAGAAACTGGAGCTTGTTTGAAGGTTACTATTGGGTCATTGATGAAGTTCGAAGATAAAATGGCTGTTACTCTTGGTTCCGGAGATATGATTCTATAAGTAACGTAAACGTCAATACTCATCACCGCTCAATTTTCTCGGATATGGATTAATCGATATCAACAATTTCAGGCTGTGGGTCGATTTCAATGATAATATGGCTGATATGTGAAGTTTCGAAAATATAATCATACACGTGACGTAATCGTCCGATTTTTTTTCCATCCGCATAATTATTTCAGAGTGTGATCTGGAAAAGGTGATCAAATGTTGCTGATACGCTTGGTTTGAAAAATGTTGCCAAATACGTGACATAACTGCTGAAGCATACTTTTGAGGATTCTTAATAAATTGGTGTCAAACAAAATCTTATGCCATGAGGTTTGCATATAAAAACTGCCCCAAAACAAAAAAAAAATGATATATGCTGTTTGAAAGGGTTTATATTGGAGATGATTTTCCCAAAATTTTGCCCTTTAACTGCCATATTGGTGGAGCTAGGGTGGTTCTTCTGTTTTTTATTTTATTTAAATTTTTCAAAAACCTCTTTAGAAAAAAAAATTGAAAAAAATCCGGAATATTTTAGGAATTATGGCAAATCTGTCTGACTTTTTAAAGAAATAAATATCATGCGTCTCCATCTGATGATGATAGTTTGATGGAGACGCATGGTTTTTGGAATGATGTATTATTTTAAAGTCTGATATTATACCCTTCCACATTTTTTAAAAATCTGAAAAAAAAACAGCGTAATGTATTCATAAATGATTTATTTTTTATTTAAAATCTAGAATGGTACAAAAATTGTAAGTGCAAATAAAAAGAAATTCGAGAATTTTGAACATTTTTTTTCATTTTATATGATACTAAGTATTATTATTTTATTCAATTTTTTTGCTAAAGAGGCTTTTGAAGAATTTAAATAGAATGAAAATCAGAAGAACCACCTTAACTCCACCAATATGGCAGTTAAAGGGCTAAATTTTGGGAAAATCATCTTCAATATAACATAATCTTTCAGACAGCATATATCGATGTTTTTTTCTGTTTGGGGGCAGTTTTTAGGCAAACCCGGCTACACCCTTAGTGTCTGACATTACCTTAATAAACAGAACGAAAATATTTTAAAGAGACTGTGTCACTAAAAAAAAGGCATTATCACACCACTAGGTGGATAAGGAATAGATTTTTAAATTCAAAATAATATAACTCATATTTTATTAACAAAATCTTATTCCAGGAGTTTTGCTTCCCATTCAAATTTGTTAGCGAATTTCGAACCATGCTTCGATCCCCTAGTGTTTTTGTGTTCTAAAAACTACATTGTGTTGTCAACACTTTTGCGTTAGACCAAACAGGTTCTACATCTTTAAATTCATTGCGTAAGAATACTGTTTACAGTCTGAAAGAAATGTTTGCATGCCTTTTGTTCTTTGACTCATGGGTGTTATTTTTAGAACACTACGTATATCTATGCTCTTCAATGTATTGTTTATGCTTTATAATTTTGTATGCGCAATCTACTAAAGACAAAATTTTTTTAATTGTTTTGTTTAGTAATTTATATCTGGGTAGCAAAACATGCCCAATCAAAAGCTGCGGCTCCGAAGAAAACACTATCCATATGTTATCAGTTCAAAAAATTTTTAAATTTTCTCATTACGAAATCATAAACGAACGTTTTGTATAAATCTTTCTACCTTATGATAAAAAAAGAACCGTAATTTTCATTTTGAAATTCCCGCGCTTGTCCAATCGGTTAACTTTTATTCTCTCAACGTTGGCAACACTTCTATACACATTCTGTCAAATTTTGACGCATATCGTACGATTAGTTTTTGTTTGGCGTCTATACAAAGAAGTTGAAAATTTTTCGTGTGGCGATTTTTATAATGGATGAAAATTGAAAACAACGGCTCGCCTTCGAAGCGCCATTCGGTAGATTGTTGTGCGGTTTCGACGTCATATTCATAGATCCACACCTCATCATCAGTTATGATGCATTCGATGAATGTGGGGTCACTATCTGCGTTGGAAATCATCTATTTGGCCACATCAACACGACGCTGTTTTTGAATGAAATTCAGCTTTTTTGGCACCAGCCGAGAAGCGACGCGTTTCAAACCCAAAACATCAGTTAAAATGTGTTCGGCTGATCCATAAGAGATGTCCAACAATACAGCAATCTCTCTAATCGGTACAGAACGATTTTGCAACACGATTTGCTTCGCCGATTCAATGTTTTCTTCAGTAACAGATGTTGTTGGGCGGCCAGGAATCTCATCATGATCCAAGCTTGTACGACCACCTTTGAAGCGTTTATACCACTCGTATGCCTGTGTTTGTCCTAGACACGATTCACCAAAGGCCTTTTCAACGTTTCGGAACACTTAAATCCATTTGCAACACAACATTTGATGCACGCACGTTGTTCTAAATTTTCATCCATTATAAAAATCGCCACACGAAAATTTTTCAACTTCTTTGTATAGACGCCAAACAAAAGCTAATCGTACGATATGCGTCAAAATTTGACAGAATGTGTATAAATGTGTTGCCAACGTTGAGAGAATAAAAGTTTACCGATTGGACAAGCGCGGGAATTTTAAAATGAAAATTCCGGTTCTTTTTTTATCATAAGGTATATATCTTTGAACCACAATTCAAAGAGCTGAAAGTATTCACTAAGTAGCAGATTACCAAACTGATTCAAAATTATTCCTAATAACAGAACTAGTTCCCTTAGACAAAACAATGCGCATCTCCTACGCCTCGTAGATATTTCAGTACTTAAACTAGATACCTAGTTAAATGCAGACAACCCTAACGAAAAGCGATTAACATAGTTTAATCACCACTCAAGTATGTTCAGCATCAGGTATTCCATCACAATGGTTTTATGGAATTTCAAATATTGAATCCAGTGTTGGGAAAAGCACGATAAAAAAAAGTTCATTTCATTATCGCTCGTGAAAAATCAGTTCAAGAGATTCTCTAAAAAAATTGAGTGCCTAAAAAAATTTAGTGCCAAAAAATTCAAATCAAAATTTGAATTTTGTTTTGTCAGCGAAACGAGATGATGAATTTTCATCCACAGAAATATCGCTACAAAGATAATTGAAAGGGAGAAGAGTCTCCGATGATATTTCGATGCTGAACCTTCCACTATGCTTCAGTTCCACACCGAAGTGATTCGTGCAGGATTTAATTATTATATTTTCATTAATGAAAAAATCTCTACTGAATAAATTCACAACTAAGAAATAATGACTGCTATATTGTCGATGCACGTTTTGTGGTCAATATGAACAACAATATTTTATTTCACATTCCGAATAGTGATTATAGTGACGAATGGCTGTTTTCTTTCCAGATGGTTGATAAACTACTGTATTTAGATTAAAGCTAATAAAATACTATTTAGCTTGAATTTGATTTATAGAAGTAACAGGAGCGCAGCAGTCACAGCATGTCTCGAACACACAGCAGGGGGCAGCGTTTGAATTGGTGTAGCGATAGCCTGTGCTTCTGTTACTTCTAGCAAAATTGGCTAATAATCAGCAAAACCACAATTAAATAATTAATTAATATATTATAATTAATCACAGCTCTTGCTGATTTTGTTGGTGATATTACTCCACCAGCACGGTATTGTTGAATAATTTTCGCATACATCATCATTATTGATCCACCCTACGCGCACTGAACATTTTCCAAAAGGTCCAGTTTTTGTTCGTCGACGAATTCAATCATCATGTTTTTCACAAAGAGTCCGGTTCAGATATATCGACTATGAAAATTTACGTCCCCAAAAATCTTCTGTTCAAGAATCATATCAGATATATTCAATGTGTGAACTTAGAATCGCGTTTGCAAAAAAATCAGTAGTGAACTTTTCTTTAATTAGTTTCCTGATCGATGATTTTTATTCTGAAAATCACTTGGAAAAAATTCAGTCACTATTTTCGAAATTTTGATTTTTCACCCACACTGATTGCATCACAATGATATGATGATATTTCCGGCATGATACCGAACGAGGGATGCATACGCGGTTTTGGTACCCCTTATAATCTCGATTACAACCAACGTTGCGTTTGAAGTTGTCACTAATAAATTACATAATCGTAAAATTTACTGCTTGAATAACGTAACATAAAATAGTGACTTATTCAATTCTAAACGATAATATTCATATAATGCTTCGATAGTAATCGGATTTATGAGATTAAAACAAACCTGATTGTGAGGTTCATCATTTACCTGAAAATAGATAGAAAACAGAACCAATTAGCGAAAAATGACATAACACGAAAAGTGCAATTCTATGAATTTTCCCCCAAAGCTATTAGAATTAAAACATGTATGAATCGGACTATAAATACCGATTAATTTATTCGGAACCCTTGTCATAAAGTTGTCTAATGACTCCATCCACAGTTCATCGGCGACGTCCTTCAACCTCATTCACCCGTTTTGACAACTAATAAAAACAGGCATCAATTTAGATTATCTGTTCTGCCGTTGGGGATGTGTTCGGTGAGGTGGCATGGGTCCTGCTTTCCGGCATCCGACACCCAGTCCAGTCTAATTTTGGTGGCGCCCAAAAGCCTACCCTTCACGAGCAGTGTTTGCAACCGGCCAAGCAGTGCAGTGAAAGCATGTTCGCATGATTCGTACACCATGCCAGCAAACTGTGGCTCTAACGCGCATGTACCGTGCGGTCCTGCTGGACCTCACGGGCACCAGGGCTCCTGGCCGTCATACCGCATGTTACCCACTCGAGTGAGTTTGCCCATGGCAGATTGATTGAGAAGCATCCTGCTGCTGTGGAAATGAATTTTGCATGCCTGTGTTCCGATGCTGCCATGATGCCGTGATGTGGAATCAACAGTGATGCTAAAAATAAAATTAATGGCAATGTCGGGGGAAGTGATCGTAAACCAAGTGTCTCACTCGTTGCCATCGCTTTGGGGCATAGTTGAAATCAACGAAAATTTCCTGCCAAAGCTGATGCTTCTAGTGTACCAAGGATCGCTTTTGCTTCATGGAATTAAAAACGAGCTACTGTCGGTCCTCGTTGAAAGCGGGGTATGCCAACCTACCAGGAACGCTGCAATGACATATGTATGTTTTTTTTTCCTTTGCCAAGAAAAACTGAACCTCATTCACACCAACTACTCTCTACGGCGATGAAGAGCTACTCGAAGCTGATTATTGCATCAGGAAGTTGAGAAGTAAATATGCAGTGAGTGAGAAACGAGAAAAGTTGTCATACGGATTAGATGCACTTCATAGGTAAGGGTTGCAGTCATTGTCGACTGGATGGAACATATTTGCATTAGTCAATTAAGCAAGGTTGAAGCGCTGGGTTTACAAATGATAGCTAGAATGTCCGGTTCTTGGGTGTCGGTTTTTCAACAGCAATCAGGCTAACTTTTATGTTACAGTCAAACAAAACAATGACCTAGCACTGGAAAGCTAATCACACAACGCTAAATGTAATTATACTAGGATCATTTATATGAATCAATGTCCTGATAAATTTATAAACAGTTGATACACCGCGCGAAAAAACAAGGAAATATTTTAAAGCTATTTAAAACCTATTATTTGAAGTCCACGAAACAGGAAGGCCATATGGTATGCAGCGAATGTATTTCATTCAAGAATCAAACAATAAGTATACTGATAGGTGTTGTGAACAGCGCTTTGTAGATCCGTGTAATCGAATTGTTGAAGGAACTAAAGAATATGTCGTGAACCGAAAGTCTTGGATTAAACTTTTGTTGTACTGAAATATTACATGACATGAAATTCATTGAAATAAAAAAAAAGAAAACTGATTGCGACCGCTGCGCGACTTGAACCGAGAATCTATGAATCACACATTACGTCTGTTAATCGACTGAGCCACAGATGCCGCTAGCAGAAGCCGCAAGTTACAGTCTCAAAAAGTAAAATTAATGCTAATCTAAAGTCATGACAAATAAAATTTTCCGTCATTTGACAAATTAGGTCTTTACGAATTACATCGTATGATGGATTAAGTCAACTGTAAAATTCAAATTGTTTGGTGTGTACACACTTAAAAAAATCCCTGTGATTTCACATCTTATTAGATGCACATAAATGGAGCGAATTCCTTGACATAAATTCGTTGAAATAAAAAAAGAATACTGATAGCAACTGCCGCAACTTGAACCGAGAATCATTGGATCGCAAGTACGTCTGTTAATCGACTGAGCCACAGAAGCATAGGGGAAAGTGTTATAAAGCGCCGCTGCTGGCCAAAACGCCCCCCTTCCTTTTTTAAGTATTCAAGACTTTTCTAAACAAAAGTTTCGTCTCTAATGTTATCTTTTCGTAAGATCTTTCTGGTATGCAAGTTTAGCAGTTGTGGTTTGCTGGAAAATATGAAAAAAAAAACTGAAAATGTCATTAGATAGCTTTTCGATGTAAGGTTTTGCTTCGACTAAACAAGCATTTTAATCGTGTAAAACGTCTAATGGTCGGTTGCAGCTTAGTGATTATCTTGTAACAATGCTAATGTCTCTATTAGCATTGTTACAAGATAACAAAGCCATTTCTTTGATATACGAATTTTCTTATAACAATCACTCTATGGACATTATGCCCCACCTTCGATTCAACAGTACGCTTCGGGTTAAAATATTGTTTTAAAGATTTATAACGGTTATTAAAACAAAAAGTAGCGTTGGAAGGTTAAAAATGTTGGTTTCCAATTGTAATTAATTGATTATGCAATTGATTTCTGATGCAAATAATATCTTCTTTATCTGCTTTTCTTCTATACCGACATTTCAAGGGGCATATTGCATCATTGTTGTGGGGCATACCACTGATTTGTTGTGAGGCATATTATACGGTTGCTGGGGCATTATGCCAACGGCAAGCGAAAAAACTGAGAATGTGGTCGTTTTGGAAAATGTGTTTGTATCAATCAATTCTCATTACTTCTTCCAAAATCATTGAAAATTATGTTCCTCAGACGTATAGCAAAGAAATACATACATTCTCGAAGAAAATATATCAGTACATTTAGAAATATCCAAGGGGAGGACGCTTAGAACAATGTGCCAATCACACATTAACACAATGCGTTGGTGCATTTATCAATATAGGCACTTTAGTTTTCATACAGTTGCACAGTTGCGGCACACGAAGGGCTCATTTCTGACAAGTAGCTGTTTCATGGGGCACAGCGTGGCACACTTAGACTCACAGTATATCACGTGTTTTTTTAGAGGCACAATATAGTTTGTGTTAAGCGACTCTCCCCTTGGAAATATCTCAATGTTTTCTTAAGGGGGACATATTATACCACTTTACCCTACATCTGCTTGGTTGGTAAAAGGTGCATTCAAATTCATACAGTCGCACCTGCTATCAGAATGCAAGTTACAGTCGAAACCAGTAAAATTCAGGCTAATCTAACATTGAGTCATTATAAATGAAATTTTCCGTCATTTGACAAAGGAGGTCTTAATGAATTACATCATTTGAGGAATTAAGTCACCTGTATTATTCAACATATTTTGGTGTGTAGGAGTAGGTCATGTCAGGGACAAATCTGCAAGATTAACGCATATTTGAACCGACCTCAAACCCTGTGATTTTACATCTTATTAGATGTACATAATGTCGAAGTTCACGCAAATTTACGTGGAAGAACATTCAATATTGTGTCTTAAATTCCATAACATGAAATTAATTGAAATAAAAAAAATGAATACTGATTTGCGCGACCGCCGCGCGACTTGAACCGAGAACCATTTGGTCACAATGTACATCTGTTAATCGACTGATCCACAGAAGCACACATCTGCTTGGTTGGTTTAATTTAATTTCATAAAGTCGCACCTGCTAGCAGAAAGCAAGTTACAGTCTCAACAAGTAAAATCCATGCTAATCTAACATTAAGTCACGAAAAATGAAATGATTATGTATGAGGGATTAAATCACCTGTCAAATTAATTTTTCTTTCTGGCGTTCGCACTAACGTCTTAGCAAATCGTAAATCGTCGTGAATTCGTGTTATCTGATAATCCTATCTTAGTGATCTGAAAATACCTTTTTCTTTTTATTATCATCAAATAAATTCGTAAGATTATGTTCTTGGACATTAGTACTGTGAGCTTATCAAACAATCTAATAGCACACAGAAAAAAATTATGAAATTTACAGGTAACATAATTCTTCAAACGATACATTCGTACAGAATTTTACTGATTTCGAGTATAATTTGCACTCGGCTACCAAGTGCCGCTGTATGGATTTATATGTATCAATTATTCATAAAGCAGATATATGCTTTTGCGGTTTAGTCGATTAGCGGCGTACTCTGTGATCTAATGTTTCTCGGTTCAAGCCGCACTGTAACTATCGATCATCTGTTGTATTTTTATTCGATTACAAACCAAATCACACAAATCTACATGTTCTTGAATATAAGTTTGTGTGAAGTATGGCACTCCACTTATGTGCATTTTATAAGATGAAAAATCACAAGATTTTCAAACGCGTCCAAGATTTTTGAAATCGTTTCAGGCTTCTCCGAGAAATTCTGACGCATTTGTCGATTGCGTCACATATAAGATTACATCTACTGAACCTGAAATGTTCGCCATAGCCCTCCAAACTTGATCAACGACCTTGTAGTTTTTAAATATAAATAAAATTGTGGATATTAATATACCAAAGTTTTTGAAATTCGTTAGGACACCTTCAAGGTAATTGAGACGATGAAAAAAATGCGGTTAGTCGGTTACGCCACTTATACTTATACTCACTTCGAACTTGATCAATGAGCAAATTGTAGCTTTCAAATAAGTCTAAGCTTGTTGAAATCGATTCAGCCATCTCCGAGAAAATTGAGCGGAAAAAATAGGTGCAGAATTCGCTCAAATTTTGGAAAACGAACTGAGCAAATGTATGTCTGCGTGTCTGTATTTGTGTGACCAAATTGATTCCTAATGAAGGGTCTTTCAAGAAGTATTTACACCATCGCTGACAAAAGTAAGTGAGAACATATGATTGCTACACGGAACGACCGAAATTAGCTCTGCGTCTAATTCGTATTACACCAAGGTCTTTTTTTATGTGGTTTTTTATGCCACTTTTTTTATGCGAATTTTCAGAGTTATGTGGTTTTTTTTATGCGAAAGTTTCAGAGTTATGCGGTTTTTTTATGCGGTACGTAAACTCGCATAAAAAAGACTTCAGTGTACTGTTATTGAATTAGTTGATTTTAAAAACCAAATTTCCAAAATAACTATTGAATTAGTTGAAATTCAGAATTTACTTTGTGGAAAAAAAACTTTTGTTTTTGGAGAATATGTTTAGTTGACAAATATCCTGGACACGAACCAGCAAAATTTTAATCCAACACGAAATTGTTATTGGTAAATAAAAATTAGTATCCGAAATTATTTAATAAAAGTATGAAGTATATTTTCATGAGACTGATTTGAAGAAAGAGAAAGGCATTATCACACCACTAGCTGGATTAAGAAGGGTTTTTAGAGAATATGTTCAGTTGACAAATATCCTGGACACGAACCAGCAAAATTTTAATCCAACACGAAATTGTCATTGGTAAATAAAAATTAGTATCCGAAATTATTTAATAAAAGTATGAAGTATATTTTCATGAGACTGATTTGAAGAAAGAGAAAGGCATTATCACACCACTAGCTGGATTAAGAAGGGTTTTTAGAGAATATGTTTAGTTGGCAAATATCCTTGACACGAACCAGCAAAATTTTATTTCAACGCGCAATTCTCATTGGAAACTTATTTTGTGAAATTGGTTAATTATCAAGCTTATTAGTCAAAAACTCAATCGAAACAAAAAGAAAGCTAGGTTTATATTTGTTCAAAACTTAGTTTTGGATCAAGAAAATAAGATCTTTCACATTTTATGTAGAATACTCGTAGTAGACGGTTGCTCTTCTCTGTAGCTTCTTGTTATTTCACGGTATGTTTTGCTCGGGCTACGCCGTCCGGAGTACTTACTACTTGTATTCGGTGTGTGCTTTCCGAGTGCTCAAAGTTTTCGGTAAGAGGGTCGATGTCATGAGTAGAAACATTTTATGAAAAAGAAATCAATGTTTCGTTTATGTCTTTTTCCGTGAATACAACACGGGAAGCCGCTGTTGTATTTATACCTGCCAATATAGGAAAGACGACAGTAACTGCGAAATCCTTTTCGGTAGAAGTTTGCCATCTAGTGGCTAGCTGAGATGTCCATCTCCTCTGTGTGACGAAGAGCAAGTTTAATTTCTCCCATCGCACTGACAACATCAACGAGAGCTCTTCTTTTTCACACATATACACCACTGTTATATAAAGTGGGCACACATCATGAGAGCGAGTGTTTATTTTCTTTCTACTCGACCACTGGATCACTCAGAATTGCTAGAGCAGAGCTCTGAAATTCTCTGAGGTGGATGCAGATATTTTCTCTGAAAAAGTGCACGCCGGTGAAGACTCTGGTGTACGGTTCGCATAAGAGAAGCGTGGGGCACGCATGTTCAGCAAAAGCGCATCCTTAGGATTTAGTTTTTCCTTGCTGCGAAAAAGATTGTCATAGTAAGGCCTACGTTACCTTCTATAAATTTAAAAATTTAATCACAGAAGTGTTCGCGATTCATGCGAAGAGAATGTGTTTCACTCGCGCCAGCTGCTTTAACCACAAGCACACAATCAAATTCTGTCTATTCAACACTGAGATGAAGTTCGCTTTTCTTTTTGTGTGATGAACGCTTCTAGCATCCCCTGTGCAGACAAGAATCTTACACCAGCGTGTATCACTCTGGTGAAATGCCATCACTGGTGGCTAGTAGTCATTACTGTGTTAACGTTTATTCGGTGACAGTGCGCTATATAACAGTTCGGCTGAAAAGTTCGTATCGTTCAATAGAAACACACATTTTTTTGCCAAATTTCGTTTTTATTATTCAACATAATTGCCATCAGAGGCGATACAGCGATTATAGCGATCTTCCAACTTTTCGATACCATTTTTGTAGTACGATTTGTCCTTTGCCTCAAAATAGGCCTCAGTTTCAGCGATTACCTCTTCATTGCTTCTAAATTTTTTACCAGCGAGCATTCTCTTGAGGTCTGAGAACAGGAAAAAGTCACTGGGGGCCAAATCTGGAGAATACGGTGGATGAGGGAGCAATTCGAAGCCCAATTCGTTCAATTTCAGCATGGTTTTTCGTTGTTGTTTTTGATCGATTGTGAGCTCACGCGGCACCCATTTTGCACAAAGCTTTCTCATATCCAAATATTCGTGAATAATATGTCCAACACGTTCCTTTGATATCTTCAGAGTGTCAGCTATCTCGATCAACTTCACTTTACGGTCATTGAAAATCATTTTGTGGATTTTTTTCACGTTTTCATCGGTAACAGCCTCTTTTGGACGTCCACTGCGTTTATCGTCTTCGGTGCTCATATGACCAGTACGAAATTTTGCAAACCACTTACGAATTGTTGCTTCGCCCGGTGCAGAGTCTGGATAACACTCATCAAGCCATTTTTTAGTATCGGTGGCACTTTTTTTCATCAAAAAGTAGTGTTTCATCAACACACGAAATTCCTTTTTTCCATTTTTTTTCACAATAACAAAAGTAGCTTCACTCAAAATGCAATATCTCACAAACTAATAATCAGACAGCTGTCAAATTTATACACGTATCTTTTGAAGGTTGGTACTAACTGAAAATGGTATGGATTTAATTCTAGTGGCGCCCTCTCATAGAAACGATACGAACTTTTCAGCCGATCTGTTAGCTGCATTCATGTTGGTTGAAAACAACATTTTATTTTTCCAATTCAACTAAAAAGTAATTTAATGGAAATTAAGTATGTCTTTGCTAAGAAATGACAGCACGTTCAACGTTGATGAATTTAACTAAAAAGTAGCTAGTACAACTACTAGTTTAACATTATTCAGGGAGTGAGATTTAAAAAATCTAAGTTAGCAAAAGGAAGATATTTTTAGTTTTATCAAAAATTAACTAACTAAAATAAAAAAATCAACTAATATTTTTCGCCAAAATGCTGATTTCGGTCTTTCCGAAATCGGTTTGTTTGACCGTCCTCTGATAAGTTTTGAGAGAAATTTAGAAAAAATGCGGTTTTTTGTTATCACCCCTTTAACGATGCTATAAAATTTTCAAACGTATTTTCAGATGAAGTTAGGAACATTTGTATAGGATCATAAGAACATTCATTTGAATCTAAATTTGTTAAAATCGTTTACGCGATCTCTGAGAAAAGTGAGTAAGTAAATTAAAATTGGAATTTTTACACTAATCACCCCGTAATTCCGGAACCTGAAATCAGATCAAGACGAGTTTCAGGATTCATTAAAAAACTATAAGACGTTTCATTTGAATCTGATTTTGTGAAAATCGGTTCAGTCATCTTCGAGAAAAGTTGATGTCCATATTTTATTTTTTTAGCACATTTTACTCCATAATTTCGGAACTGTCGGATACGAATAAAATTGAGGAATTATGTATGGAACCACAAGACCTTTCTTTTGAATCTAAACTTGTGAAGCCGATTTTCTTAAACTCAGATTCAAATGATAGTCCTTATGGTCCCATACAAAGCTCCTGAATTTCATTTGAATCCGACTCCCAGTTCCGGAAATACAGTGTGATATGCACCAACAATATGAAATAATGTCACTCACTTTTCTCGAAGATAACTAAACCGATTTCTTCAAACTCAAATTCAAATGAAAGGTCTTAGGATACCATAAGATTATCCCAATTTTCATTCGGTTTAAACTCAGAAGTAGGAGGTAGGATGCTTAGTATAAAAATGCAGTTTCAAGAATTCCAGCTACCTCTTTATATTGGCTAGTTAATTTCTCTAGCTTGCAGACCATGAGATTCTGTAACCAAACAAACCATTGATAGTCCAATAAATGATCTGCTGAATTTTATCCAAGTCCGACTACCGGAACATTTGTTTTACAAAATTCATATCTTCTTAGAGAATCATGAACAAATTTGTTGGTTCAGCAGTTCGGTTTTACATCTCATCCAAGTCAGTCGATAAACAAAACCGCTTACGTTGAGGACAGAAGAAACCAAATACAGTAGTGTGTAGTGAACAATAGACCTCGAAAATTAGTGAACCAAATGAACAAAAGTTACCACCGACACGAAAGAATACAATTGTTGTTGACTTTAGGCAGTGCAAAATTCGACCTTCGATACGAGAACTTGAAGGTTTGCTTAAGGAGCGATGCATCTTGACAATAAACGTGTGCATTTACTTCAATGCAATAAGACGAATAATGTTGTTTATATCAAGTTCTATACAGAGTTGGGTGCAATTCAATTCGCTAAAGACACTAGTAATGTGCACTATGTGGAGCATGAAAATATCAAGTACAACATTCCAGTATATATGGAAGATAGTGCCATAGAAGTGCGTGTGCATGATCTTCCCTCAAGCGTTATCGATCCATATATTTGCAAAACTATGTCCCAATATGGAGAGATTCTCTCTATCGAAAAAGAAAAGTGGAAGAACTTTTTCCCCGGTATTCTAAATGGCGTACGTTTATTACGCATACACTTCAAGAAGCCTATACCTTCTTATGTGATTTTCGGTCAAGATACAAGAATTCCGTGCAAATCACTTGTTACCTATGACAATCAGATGGCCACATGTCAATATTGCCAAAAAGCTGCTCACTACGGTAAGCCGTGTGATAAACTGGACAAGGAGACAACTACATCAAAGAACAACGGTGCTTCCTTCACACCAACCCAAAGCAACCCCAGTACACCTGTGACAGTCACCAACAACAGTGAAGCATCCCCTTCAACGAAACCATCCAACGTATCCCATATAGAACAAAGTACACCAGCTGCAGTTAACAACTTACCATCCAACCAACCAGCAACTGCAAACAATGTACAACAAGGCTCATCTCCAGCAACTAGCAATGAAACCAACAACAATACCATCGATGCCGCAATGGATGACGAGACGAACCACGAACGAAGTGCCCCTCAATCCTCACAGGAGGGAAATGGAAGCTCCTCTCCCCCTAGAAAAAGGGTGACAACGAGATCCAACTCAAAAAAAAAATTATTTAAAAAATCGGCTCAATCGGCCCCGTAAAGCTTGTACGCAAAAAGTCCTGAATAAAAAATATCTTTAAAAAAAAATATTTGAATGTTGTTTTAATGTATAGTTTAATGAACCGAATATCAAAGCGAAGTCCTGGCATTACATTCCTTTTGTGGAATTTGGCCTTTCTGTTTCAAGTGTATAGAATCATTGCATGGCTAGTACTATGGATCCTACTGACACTAAGAATCCTTCCAGGTCGGGGCTGGAACATACGAACTAGCTTGCAAGACCAGCGTCCTATGCATTGAACCGCCAACCCGGGACGAATATCACTATGCCGATATTCAGCTTTCGGTTCCGGAAGTTCCGACAAAAATAATCAAATGTGATAAAATAGAGCTCACTTAACTTTCTCCCATATGATTGAATAGATTTTAACTAACTTAAATAGAAATGTAGTATATCAATGTAGTTGTATTATGTAACAGAAATCTTCAAAAAAAATACTAAGCTTTTTTAAATTGTAGTATTCTGGAGAATTTCTATTGCAATATAAAGGAAGAAATTAAAATGAGGAAGGCATCATTCTACCACTAGGAGGATTAAAACAGGTTTTTATATATACAAACTGTTTTTACATTCACTCTAAACGAATTGTTTAGGGGCTAGGGTCCACTAGGAGATTGATAGTACCTATTATCTCTCTCCGGACAGTACTAGCCTAGATGGCGTGTGGAATCCGGCGGAAAAAAATGAACCGGCCGGCCGGCTGCCCAGATCAACCAATATAACCAATTAGTAATTTTAATAAATAATTTAAATTAAAAATTGGAAATAATAAAAAATTAAGACGCGCGTGAAATTTGTTGACCTTTATTTGGTGATTTAAATGATTTTATAACAACTGTTTAGAATATGCCAATGCAATGAATCAACTATTTTGTCTAAATCCTATTGACTCGTTTATTTTATATTACGTAATTTCATTTATAAAAAAATTGGGAAGTTTTTATTTTTTACGCGATAGTACTGCAAATTTTTCTTCTGTTTCCTCGAATAAGAGATGTGAATTAAGACTTCCCGGGACTTCAATATCGGGTTATTGTTGAAACGTTCAGTCGGGAAGTCAGTGAGTTTAGTGGTGCATCCGAGCATCTTGAAACCGAAACATACTGAGTCACGCACGAATAATACCGATACTGAAATTTTTACTAACAAATGTCCTTCTCCCGTGACACTTGTGGAGTGCGCAGTAGTATATACGGCCTCTAGTAACAACAAGTGTTGGACTAACATCCCTTCCCATTCCTTAGACGATCTACGTTCGGGCCTGGCCGGCGCCGGTACTGATCAATGAATTCTGGGGTTACCAGAAGATGTACATTGAAGGATGATTTACCAGTCCCAGGTCGGATCATCTAGAAACTCTCTGTACAATTTCAGCTAATCCCGATCAGTAACGGAGTAGCAACCAGGGGTGGTCGCTCAAGCTCAAGCTCACTCTAAACGAATTGTTTGTGTCTTTTTCGTTTTTTGTTCAATAAAGATATAATTCAATTGGTTAAATTACCAGATTCAGTTCAATTCAGATGGCTCAAATTTCTCTATGGGGCTGAGCTCTTGTGTGTTTGGAAGGTTCATATTCTTGGTCATCAACTGGACGTTAATTGCGACATGCTTCTTCAGGGCTTATATTCTGTAATGGCACGAAGCTAAACTCCGCTAAAATAAAGTGAATCAGTTATGATGTTTGAGGGAAGGTAATCTTCTGGTTGATGATCCCAATTGGGATGTAGGCTTCAAACAGATTGCCTGTGATTTATTTGCGAACTTCGACAGCTTATTTTGTTTGAAAATCTCTGCTTCCCTATTTCAGTTGTCGTAAAGTATTTCTACCCGGAAAGCATGTGTCTAAAGTTTTTCGTGACGTACGTTTCATCATCCCGCAATCAATCTTCGTCAGTGCCCTTTATGTACAGCTCTGGGAATGACTTTGGTTTATCGTCACATTTTGGAGTTACCAGCTTCTCGAAATTCGACTGTTTTGCGCGTGTTTTATCTCGATGAATGGTTATAGATGACACTTTCAGTTAACTTGCGCATTTCGGACGAAGAGGTTAGAGTTCCGCTGGAAACAGCTAGTTTCTTGTCGTTTTTGCGACCTCCGGCTTTTGAAAACTTCTCGATAAAGTTCAAGACGGTTGATTTGACCGCATTTAACAGTTTTTTAATAGCTTTTAAACGGTCAATAATTGTTTGTTGTTCAACATCTAACATTGCTATTTGACATTCAAGTAGGATGCAAAAGAGGAAACCAGTTCCGTGGATAGGAATAACTCGCTAGATTTACTTGAATTGAAATATTTATAGCATAAATAATACTGAATTTGTACGGTCAATTCACAGACCATAGGCCATATGTGATAGAAACGGTTATCGACTTGTCCCCTTCGGACCTATCCAGAGATTTCATGACGGTACAACCCTGCGCCTAAGCAAAATCGAAGGACGCAATAGAAGTTGTCTCTATTTTGCCTTTTTTCATCCTCGTCAAATCCGAAGAGCGGCTAAACACGGCGGCCGTGGAAACCTGGAGAAAGACCCACCGGGCAACTAGTTAAACATTCATAAGGTGCAACTTGTTTTTCAAGTTTCTGAGCTTGTTTTATTTCCTTTTTCAACCCGTTCGGTACGGGGGCCCACCCGGTACGGGCCCTTCACACCCGGCCGGACACTCAGGTAAGTTCAAGTTTGCCTCATCCATCGTTGAGGCAATATCTCTTCGTCTGCTTCTGCTTCTTCTTGTTCTTCTCCTGTGTACCTACGCTTTTTACTGCGCAAGGAGGGTTAAAAGATTTTACTTTCAAGTTGTCTTTCTTGTTTTGCTGAAGCGAAGAGGCACTGCCATATCGTTGAAGAAATAGTTTTTCAGATTGCGCGAAGAAAAAAAGCGGAGGAAGGCGGCCGTGCTGCACATCAATTTGCTAACGATACAGTTATGCAGTTATTCCAAGCCTTTAGGGCAGTCGACGTAGAAACTAGATCGATCTCTGTAATTATAATTGTACTGATACTTGGTTGCATTGACGACATGCATTTGTGCATAGGGTATTGCAATAAAACATATTGAAATTGCGAAAGTTTGAAAGATGCTGCAGAAGAAAGTTTGGTGGATTTTTGATTTGTTTGCATTTTTGGTTTCGTTTGATCCACTTACTACGTGAAGACAATTGCCGAGTGCAAATATTAGATGAGATTTGAACGCACTCGAGGATGGTCCTAAACAGGGTCTAGCTATGACTCAGTTAATCAGTACATTGCACTCAACTCTCTTTCTTGTTCGCTCTCACACACTTTGGTTGCCGTCGATTAGTCTTCTCGTCATCATCAACAACCACGTCGTCGTCGTCGTTCTTTGTAACCCGGCTGAGCGTGGCGGGGTTTGTTTTCATTTCGATCGGGACAAGGTCTTTGCCTCGAACGCGATGAACAACCGCACATCTAATGCGCCATTTTCGATGCAGGTCGTTGTAGTCTAGCGAGAATAACGGGACCTTCCACGAATGGCGACCGAGGTCTTTGCGTCGAGAGTTTGTCCAGATCAGTTTCATCATCTGCTTCCTCATGACCCCATGAACGATTGAGCGGCGACACGAGTCCAATTATGAGACTTGCTTTTCTCCTGTAACAGGTTTGTACCTACTGACTGTGGGATGAGACACCGAACCCTTTGTGTGAGTGAGTGGTGCTTTCTGCTTTCTGCCGATTGGAACCAGTGATGCAATGTTGCGTGTGACGGCGGAACAGCGCTCTTGGAAATAATGAAAGGCGACAAAATTAATTAAGTCCCTTGTCTGCGAAGCGTTATCGCACCAAGCGGACATTAACTACCAGGTGTACGTTTTCTCCTGGGGCTCCAGCTACAATCAGGTAAATTGTTTTGAGAGCTATGACGGCATGATACGAAAGCTCCTGGACAGGCGAGTTTGATGGACAGGTGCATAATATGCGTACGCTGTGAAACAGTGTGTCCTAGTTTGAAGAATCTTACGATACTCTAGAGTTGCTGGAGTTACGAATCTGTTCCAATTACCATCTACTAGGCAGGCGTAAAGTTTGACTCTACTTTGGGTTCACTTTTATAAAATGCACCGGAAAGAAATGCCTTTACGGACGTTCTGCACAATCGATGTTCAAAGTTTTACTATGTATCGGTATCCTTAGAAGTCTCTTTTTCCTAATATAGTGAGTTAAAAGTTCTGAATTAAGCTTAACCGTACATTTCAAATTTATTTTTTTAATCAGTGTAGGGTGAAGAGCGGAGCGGGAACGGATCGTTTCGCAGAATGCAGACCCGTACATTGCTTGCTATATCTACAATTATTACATGTACATGAATAATTCTTAACTATATTTAAGGTTTTAAGTTTTTGGAAATTGTATGAATACTACGTCATACAATTCATTCGAATACAGTCTTGTAACGATGGTGGTTTCTTAAATCTGAAATATAATTAAAAATTATTCATGTACATGTAATAATTGTAGATATTGCAAGCAAATAAACAATTCATGGAAATATGAAAAATGGTGTTATAATTAAATATCCAAGTATCTCAAAAACAGCTACTTTTAGAAGAAAGGATATCATGAAAAAATTTATTGCCTTTAACCTGTAGAATATTATTCTACTGTTTAAATGATTATCTTTTAACGAGAACTTGAAATTTCTAATATATCTGTAAATTGTTTTAGCTGTAACTTCTTCATTTTTCAAAAGGCACGGATAGGATAGCCATCAATCTGTAGGTTTTAATAGGAGCTTTAAAATAAAAATTATCAAAAAAAAAATCGAAACTCTGATTTTTTTTATTTATTTTTTTGATTCATTTTGAAATTATTGAGAAAAAAAATTCAAAAATTTTCTTCAGTGTATATTTTTTTAGAGTGCTCAATCGATTCTCTACAACTTCTTCCTGGACGCCATTTTTGTACGATGAACGGTTTCCGAATTACAACGAGAAGAACTAACTGTTTTAGCTGTAACTTCTTCATTTTTCAAAGGGCACGGATGAGATAGCCATCAATCTGTAGGTTTTAATAACAGCTTTGAAATTAAAATTATCAAAAAAAATTGAAACCATGCTTTTTTTTCATTCAACTTTTTCACATTATTTTGTAATTATTGAGAAAAAAAATCAAAAATTTTTTTCAGTGTATATTTTTTTAGAGTGCCCAATCGATTCCCTACAACTTCTTCCTGAACGCCATTTTTGTACAATTAACGGTTTCCGAGTTACAACGATTTGAAAAAGGCAATTTTTGTGCAAAAATATATACGCCCTTCTTAAAAATCAGTCGTGAGTCGGATTGACCTCTCAATCGATTTAAAACTTATGGTTTGTCATACTGAAGCCATGTGCGAAGTTTCATCCAAATCGGAGAAGGTCGATTCTGATTTTGTCACTTTTTCGTCTACTCATTCCTGGAATTGCTCAGCTAATACTTGCATTGAGGTAGTTTTCCAAAAATATACTATGAAAATCCCAGAAAACCCGCATCATAATCTTTCCGACCCATTGGGTCTCCCTTTTAGGCACTCGTGCCGCTTCGAAGCACGACTTCAATCCATTGTCGAGTAATCATTTTGTTCTCTAACATGTAATAATGAATCCAGCCAAACATGTACTCGAAGTGCGCTTGCGTTCGTCTTTCTACTCCTAAATAACTATGTGCGGGTTCCAGCGGCAGGATAACTTTCTCATCAGCCGAATCTTGTCCAACTATGGTAATCATGCGCACTTTCTCTTTCCTCTTTTTCTTTATATTTCATCCAATACAATTTATTGTCTTTTTATCATTGTCGTTTATTGTGCCCTGGATTTAACCTCCATATTATTTAGTTTTGACACTGTTTGCTTCGTATCAAACTTTATTTAGTTTCTATTTCTTCCTTTGGGCCCCCCCTCTGGGTATGTGCCTGACAGAATGCAATTTCACCGAAAATCGTTTTGCAAACGACATTTAGCCGAAAGTCTTTCCGCCAAAAGAGTAATTTCATCGGGAGGTAAATTTCACCGAAAGGATATTTTTGAATACCTCACATTATTGATTAATAATCTACGAATTCGTTTAGATATTTTTGCCTTTCTCATACAGAAAGGTTGTGCAATCACTGTGAAAACTGACATTTGAACCGAGGCCCAGAAGGCCGAGTGTCATATACCATTCGACTCAGTTCGTCGAGTTCGCAAAATGTCTGTGAGTGTATGTATGTAACTTTTCTCAGAGATGACTGGACCGATTTCCACAAACTTAGATTCAAACAAAAATATTATTTTGATCCAACTTCAGATCTCGAGATTATGGGGTAAAATGTGCACAAAAATATGAATATAAGTGCTCAAACTTTTTCCGGCTAAGACAATATTCATAAACTTAGATGTAAATAAAAGGTATTGCGATCCCAAACAACTTTCGGTTTCGGAGTTATGGGGCAAAATGTACAGCAAAATGAAAATATGTGTACAAATTTTTTTCGGAGATGACTGAATATAGTCCCACATAAAATTCCTGAATTTCATTCTGATCCAACTTCCGGTTGCGGAATTACTGGGTGATTAAGGAGTCTATCGATAATAAGCTATCCACGCATTTTTCTTACAAATTATGATAAAAAACGATATTTTATTCAATCTAAAAATTGATCCTATATTGTACGAGGTTAAGCTTGAGCAAAATGAAAACCGGACGAAATTTAAGTTATTCCTTCACGAATTTTCGAATATTTGATCGAACGCTCTTCATCAAGTTCCGGACAAGTGTTGCATCGTATTTTTTGGACGCTTGAGGCCAAATTTTTTCGTTCCCCGCTGCCTTACCAGTCTTCTTGAAGACCCTCTTCACGATTGCCCAGTAACGTTCGATGGGTCGAAGCTGAGGGCAATTTGGTGGATTGATATTTTTTCAACGAAATTTATATTCTTTTCCGCAAGCCAAATGGGAGTGGTTTTGGCATAGTGAGCCGACGCTAAATCCGGCCAAAACAGTACTAGGTGTACTATGCTTCTTATATAGAAGCAGCAATCTCTTCTGGAGACACTCAGATCGATAGATTTCTGTATTTATAGTTCCGGTAGTGTAAAAAATGGTTGACATCAAACCACAGGAACATATTGCTTGCCATACCAGTACCTTTCGACTGAATTTCTCCACTTGAATCGACCTGTCCGCATCGCTCACATCCTCACCAACAACGACAGTAAAAAACTGTGGACCTGGAAGGGTTTTTGAGTTTTTCTTTACATAAGTCTCATCGTCCATCAAAACATTGCAAAAGACTCGTCCATCCGAACATTGCAAAAGACGCGAATACCATTTCCGGGTCCTTGTTGCTGCTCGCTTCTTCTGTTCTACTCTTTGTTGTGAGATTTTCTGCCTCTTGTAGGTCTTTAGGTGATTTCGTCTTTTGATACGCTAGATCATTCCGACACTCGTTCCTGCTTTTCTGTCCAAATCACATATTGACATTGTTTTGTTCTTCATGATTAGAGATACCACTTTCTGGTCCAGTTTCGGGTTGGAAGAACCGGGTTTTCTGCCTCTTCCTGGTAACTCAGCCAAAGAATAGTGTTCCCCAAACCTATTAATGATGGTTTTAACACTCGCATGATAAATTCTAAACCGCCAATTTTCGCTTAGTAATACCCTTCTCACTTAGCCATGTGTCCAGAATCCTAATTTTCACTTCCTTTTCAATACGTGACATTTTGAAAACGCAGAATTTCAACCAGACAAACAAGTGAACAAACGAAAGCTGACAGTCAAACGCACAGTATGCTGTGATCTGAGCATAAAAACATCACAAAAACATGCGTACAACACAAATGTATGTGGATAGCTTATTTTCGATACACTCCTTAGTGTAGAACTACCAATTTAAAATTACTCACTCAATTTTCCCAGAGATGGCGTTATCAATTTTTACAAACTGAATTTCATCCGGATTCGACTTCCATTTACGAAGTTATAGGGTAATGTGTGTTAAAAATTGTTTACCTTCACTTAAAGAAGCGAAACATAAAACCCAACAAACTTTCTAAATCGACGTCAAAATTTATTGAATCGGTAGTCATTATCAGTAGACGGTCAAACAAACCGATTCCGGTTATTCTTTCAAGAATGAAAGTAAATTATTTTGAAGAATATCACAGTGTTATATACAATAGTATGATTGGTATGGGACAGGCGTAATTACACCTCTGGGTGGATCACAACAGGTTTTCTATTTGAATTCAGCTAACAGAAAATACTGCAAACATTTGCTTGGTTAGATACCCCAAAACAAATGCTTAGTAGCTTATAATATCAACAAGTTTTTTTTAAAAAACTCCGCTCTGAAAATCTGTTTCAATCCCCCTAGTGGTGTAATGATGCCTTTCTCACATCAATCATGTTCTCAAATATAATACTGTGGTGTTCTATTCAACGTGTTTCTCTTCGATTCTTGAAAGAAACGAAAGAAATTGTTTATGCATGAACCACATTTAAAAAAAAAATGACAATTACACATGAAATAAAACAAAGCATGCCGCATTTTTTGTAGTTGCGACTTGATATCACATCGATTACCATTTAAATGTGAGCTTTCTGTCTGCTTTGATGTCAAATTCACTTAAATTAGGTATAAAATTACTGACATAACATATTTTTACATGTTTTAGGCTGTAAACTTAGTTCAATTGCGACGCTCCTAAATGTCCATCCGTCGAGAAGCGAATTCACAGATTTTTTCTGCCGTGTAGTATAACTTACAGAATAAAACAGTTCTCTGCTCGGTTTGGTTATCCCCGAGAAAATGAAGTGAGTTGCGCTATTGTAGGTACATCTGGCACCGAAACCCGAGAACCGGTATAATCCATGTCGATTAGTATGGCCATCAACTAACATGACGTACAAACTTTACTAGCTTTTATTCAAATTTTGAAGATTTTGTATGATTTTGACATCGTACTTTAAACGACGGTATAAATTTTAGTTGAATACGGAAATATGCAGAAATTTTTGGTAGGACCACAAGACCTTGGTTTGATAATTTGCGAAACAGGTAAATATCTAAAATTATAACATTGTGTTTGTATGTATTACTTGAGCAAATTGGCAAAAGTGAAGATTAAATTGAACTTTTGGGTACACTAAGCAAAACTAGTAAGCATATACGGATGTTGTGAAGACTTCTTACGTGCTCTCATCTAACAAAAAATCGGATAAAAGGAACTGATTTGGTGTAATCAGCCTACGATGTTAATAAATGGCATTTCAAGTAGCCCGTTTTCACCATTTTACTTTTTTATAGATATAAGAAATAGGGCCCGGAGAGTCTTATTGTAATAAAAATAAAAAAGGTAGTAACTATCTTCAAATACAACCACTGAGAAAACACATTTTTGTATCATTCAAATATATTCGAAAATATTCGTATACTTTTTCAAACTGTACTGATTATTTAAAAAAAATATTTTGTCCTATGTGTTTTAACAAAGCTATTAATGACTAGTTTTTCTAGTCACAATTTTTGATGCAAAAACATGTGGATCGATGAAAAATTATCGAATGGAATGAAAGATCACTACTAGATGAATAAAGCACGTTTTTTATCAATATAAAACTTGGTATAACATTCGCTCAAATTTTGGAAAACTGTGCCGATTCAGTTTGACGAACTGAGCAAATGTCTGTATGTGTGTGCAAAATAAAGAGGTGTGTTTTTGAGAGATGGCTGGACCGATTTTGATCAAACTAGTTGCAAATGAAAGGTCTTCTTAGCAGTATATTCGCTATTGTTTATGTTTTTAGATCGGATGTTTATTTTGGAGTTATACAAACTTTTATGACAAAAATTGCAGTTTTCAATCGACCATGAATACTAAATATGTTTCCAAATATTGTAAGAATCCGTTAATCAAAGAGTGATTTTTTTGCTGGTATCTTTCTGGCAACACTGTGTTTGACAGTACACGTGCGAATCGTGTCTTGTGTCATTATCAAACTTGTTCAGTTTGGTCTATAATTGAATCGAGAATCGTCGTTTGATCTAAAATTTAATTTAAAAAGGGCGCTGTCAAAGTTGGAGGAAGATCCACTGTTTTATCGAAAAATTGTTTTCAGCGACGAAGCACATTTCTGGTTGAGTGAATAAATCAACAATCAAAATTGCCGCATCTGGAGTGAAAACCAGTCAAAAGTATTGCAAGAGCAACCAATGCATTCTAAAAAAGTCACTGTTTGGTGTGGATTATGGGCCGGTGCCATTATTCGTGAAAACCGGCCGATATGTTGGGGAGAGTGTGCCAAAAATGGAATTTGCGCATGGGCCATCTAAATCGAAACCGCGGCCAACATTTGCATGAAATCATCTCCAAATATTAAATTATATTGATTGTTCTATCGATTCCAATTGAGATTTCATATTTTTTTCATTTTTGTATTTTTTTTAACCAAATCCTAAAAAATCACCTTTAATTAACGGAGATATCGATATTTCTGTATTCTACACCTCATGAGAATCGACATAAAACGAATTTCAAAGTTGAGCCCTGTTGGCGACTCTCTCTCGAAAGTTGTTGAATTTGGAAGGAGCTACTGTTTATTGTTCCATTCTCAGATTGAAAAGAGTAGAACAGCTATCGATGAGAGCAAACGGCGAAATTCACGAAAGAAAATGTCATGAAACCTATGACATTTTTCATCTGCTAAGGTCGTGGCGAAGCACAAACGGCGACTGCGACTAAATTGATCCGCGTTACACGTATTACTTTACAAAAACTGAAATTTACTTACCAGCGCCGAAAAAAGAAAAAAACGTGCTCCTGCGCAAACGACAATGCAAAAATATTTGAAATTGCATCGGTCACCTAACTCACCACCAAAATCAAAATAAATGTCACCATTGTGCCTATATAATAGCCTTTTCAGAAAAGTCACTCGGCCACCCTGTCCCTTTGGCCAACTAGCCCGGTCTCCACTACCCTTTTGTTTGGTTTTAGCACGGTTTCGTTTTGGCAACATAGTTGTTCGGAAATTCAGGAAAATCTTTCAATTTAAAGTGATAACCCGTATATTTTATAACCAAATTGATTGTAATTACGTTCAATTACAACCACCATAAAATAAATCTCAATATCATATTACTCAAATATATTCGAGAAATTATTGTATTTAATAATATTTTAATTCATTCAAAAACATGTAGAATTTGGTTGCTTGTCCTATTTATATTATTATTGCAATTGATTACCATTCTTTCTCACCACAATTTCCGAGTGACAACGAATATTGATTCAGAAAGCAAGCGAATCAGTAAAAAAAAGGTATCATTTTACTGTTGGGTGGATAAAACACACTTTTAAGTAATTATCCACACTTGAAAATGCAGATCAGGCAACTGAACATCCGGCGAACGACCGAAATTAGGTTAATGCCGGGTATAAATAAATGATATAAAAATAGGCAACTGAACGAACTTCTATGCAGCTTCTTGAATACATTGATCGGCTTCTATGCAGGAAGAAAGCTCACGCGGAACTAGTTTGTTGAAACAGAAGGTCAAGTTCCACAACAGGAATGTAATACCAAGGCTTTGCTGAGAAAGGAAATATTATTAACAGTGAATATTATATAGCGTTATAGCGGTTTTGAAGGCTAAAATTGCAAAAAAAACGGCAGCATAGGGTAAAGAAAAAAAAATGTTTCATCAAGACAACGCACCATGTCACAAATCAATAAAAACAGTGGCAAAACTACATGAATTGAACTTCCAATTGCTCCTACATCCACCTTATTCACCAGATTTGGCTCTCAGCGACTACTGGCTGTTTGCAAATCTAAAAATCTGCTCATCGGTAAGTAATTTCGCACGAATGAAGAGGTTATCGCAACAAAGTGAATGTTTCCAGTAATTGTGGAACTTTCGATTGATTGGGCTGTTTCTCTACATGCGATTTGCAACCCCACACCCAAATGTAGAAAGTTTTACTGACCCGACAGGCATATAAATGGTTCTCTGTAATCGAATAATAACCATATTAACCATTTTATTCTAATATGTCATTTAGCTCGGCACTCAGCAAAAAAATCCTTCGAAAATGAAGCGTGTAAAGAAAATTATACTCGTTACAGGTAATGAGCTTATCCCTCGACTGCATTATGACTCTCTCTGAAGATTATAAATTTAATATTTTCCAATGGTAATTGCCAACTTCATACCATGTTTGCCAATTCAAACGACTGTCCGATTCATCATCACAAACCGATAAGGCGTAGAAGTGTAATGAACGAACTCTTCCTGGCCGCATACCGAGTTTCTTCTCGTCATTAACGTTTCCTTCCAGCACAGAGAGCAGGTGCAGAGTCACAATCACAACACAACCTAGTTGCATTATTCATTTGATCATTTGTAGCAGTGCGGGTATTCGAATGCACACAATTTAAATACAAATATTAATGACTGAGTAAATAATCGATGAATGCAGATTCAAGATTTCATTGTCGCAGTAGGAATGTCATGCCTCAGGTATTCCCAGTAACGGGGAAGTTAGTTCTGAAAAAGAATTATTCGTTATTTGACGGGACATTTACTCTTAGATCTACTATAAACTTTGACACAAATGTACTGATTGTTGATAATCTTCAGTTGGCTTTTTTCTTATCGTCAACATTCAATCATGGAGCTAATAAGTCATTTTTCTTCAAAGCAACTGCATTCGATATACAACATTTTGCTTCATTACCATCGTGTAATAAATGCCTCAGCAAATCCAACCGTTCGTTACCTCCACCAGCCAATGTATCGCGCGCGCGTGTGTGTGTGCGTTTGTTAACGGAATAATCTTTTCCTCATCACCTCCTGAGTTGTGAAGATTAGCCTGTTTACGCGACGAACACTAATGATAGCAACGTACGAACAGCTGATTACCGGGCCTGAAAGTGAAACGGTAAACAAGGCAAAAAAAATACACAAACACACAAACCGGTTTCGGAATCCGATAAGCGCCCCGCGAAAGATAACAACCGTGGCAGTGTTGCAATTTTTCTCTTATCTTGGATGCGTGGAATAAAATTATTTTTTTTTGCCTGATTACCAATGCGCTAAATTTCGGGGGCTTCGAGACGAAAATGACGTGTTTGTGATTTTCGTTTCGAACGTTGAGTTCTTCCGAGAAACCGATTAGTGTTGGAATGTGAACATGCAAGGTCTGCAGGATTATCTACGTATTTCGAACATGCCGTGGTGTGAGTTGTGTAACTCATTTCAGTGTAGTTACTATCCACGAATATTTTCATATTAAGAATAAATACAAAAACGTTTTGGGTAGGTTTTTCGATTTGATATTGACTGAAGAATGTATTAGCTATCATCTACCTATCGTGGACACTTGAGGCAAGCGAATTAAAATATCATGTAGTATCTTTGTGTCGCTACTTATCGAACATAGATTTATCGGATTAATTGTTATGGTAGCTTGCTCAACCTAGCAACAGTTCACGAAACTGGCACGTAATCTGGTGATTCTCGTAGGTAACCAGCGATTTACAAAGATGCACCTCGCCTTGATCACAAATTACGTAAGATGGAATTACCTTGTTAGTAGCGTACGTAACGCCATTCTGGTGCCATAACCGGGGATAAATTCCGTCAGAATTCTCTTTTGATGGAAAGAATTTCTCCGTACTGTGACATATTTTTTCGAATGTAATGATCACTGACGACTCAGAGAAATTCATGTACACGAACTTCTGTGGAACAACAGAAGTACACAACGTACACAGGGATTTTGCATTCATGATATATTCATTGGATTTTTTAAGTATGATATACACTGATTTACAAGCCTTTTTTTATTGCATTTCACATAGATCATACATCTAGATGCATTCGTACTTTTAGTAAGACTTTCACTTGATGCCGGTCTAGCTTTGCATCGCTTCAAATAAATATAAATTGAATTTGTAAATCGTATTTGCTCATTTTGAATACATTATTGTTCACTATACTGTATTGTCTTAGCTTTTGTCGTCTCGACCGTAAGCGACTTTCTGTGTCGGATAAGATGCCAACACGAACTGCATTAGCAGTTTATGTTGAACTGCTAACGCCACCTGCTAATGCACTGATGAGTCGAAGACGAAACGTAACAATAAGAAAATAGTAGGGTGCAC
The DNA here is from genome assembly GCF_030247185.1 of Malaya genurostris. Taxonomy (NCBI): domain Eukaryota; kingdom Metazoa; phylum Arthropoda; class Insecta; order Diptera; family Culicidae; genus Malaya; species Malaya genurostris. Next base: position 217,021,084 of record NC_080571.1, on the reverse strand, counting down.
TAAGCCCAAACCAGTACACAAATAAATAAACAAACTACCCCTAAATAAATCCATCAAGTACTTATGAACCAAAAACACCTGTCATCTGAATTTGTGAAGTATGTGAAAATTGGTCCCGTCATCTCTGAATTGGTCCCGTCACTACTTACGGTGCAATCGAAACGGGAATGGTTGAGTATAACCGAAGGAAGAGTAAAATAGAAGAGCTAATTTATTGGTTTTCAAAAATTCCCATCGCTTCACATCTTCACTTGTAGAAATAACCTTTTGAAAATGTGAATACTATTTAGGGCCTTGCAACTATTGACTATTGAGGGCCTAGCAAAATTAAAAAAATATGGGTAGAACTCAATCATGAGTATCTCGCTTTGTACTGAACGCAACAACATAATCGTTCCTCCATGCCATCAGCATTATGATTAGGAATTTATGCTTAATTTATTTATACGGAGTGTGAGACAGCCATAAATAGTTCAAACAGAAGTTTTCTCAAACTTTTTGTATTCTGGAGCTAAATTTTGGAAGTGAATTTCCTAAATAAGGTTCCGAATTCAAGTTCAGAGTTCCTGAAAATGAGTTCGGTACCAGAATTCTGGAGATAACTTCATGAACTGAATTCTTGATTTGAATTATGCTACTGAATTCTGAACCTAAATTTTACCACTGAGTTCTGATATTACCATTGAATCATACCATTCACCAACCGTTGTTCTAGAGCTATTTAAATATTCCCAAAGATCTATGCGAATAGGTAATCAATGTACAAAAATAAAAAGAACAGTAATATTATTTGTTGTGTTTTTTACTCATATTTGATCAGCATGCACTGTTACGATTCTGAAAGCGAAGCAGTAAAAGTAGCAAAATGCAAGCAATCAATCAACTTATACAAACGATTATTGATCGTGTAAAAGATGCTGGTTAGTTTTATTCGTTTTCACGTACTCTAGTTATGTCTCTGACATTACTCACCCTCCTTTTTTCTCAACGAATTACTCTGTAGTTCTGTAATCGGAAATCAGATTCGAACAAAATTTGCAAAATTCGTATGGGATAGTAAGAGCTTTCATTTAAACCCAAATTTGTTAGAAGATTTGTAAGAATTAATGTTATTATTTGTCACAGAAAATTATAGCCATTTTCCGATCTCGACGAATTGAGTCGAATGGTATAAGAAACTAGGCTTTTATATACAAGAAAGGCTAATATCTGCAGCTTTTGTACTGCGCCTCGGATTAATAATAACCGCCGAGTTGGATCAATCTTCCATTTTAACTTTAAGTTCAAAAAAATAAGAGATTTTTTTCAAATTAATGTATCGTTATGAAGACTGTCCCAGAAAGTATGGACGCAACCAAAAACCGCTGCTATTTTGCAATGGTTCAGAATCTGTCAATTTTTATGGCTGCGTCCTTTTTTTTACACTCTTCTCTAACCACTTGAGCAGTTGTTTATTCGTTTTCATTAGTTTGTTTCCAAATGCGTGGACTTTCAGCAGAACAACGTCGAAAAATTGTGTACAAATGGTGCACAGAACGCGGACTATCACTGAGAAAGATAGCAAAAATGAAAGGAGTAAGTGAAAAAGCCGTGTGAAATGCAATCAGGAAGTTCGGTGAGGATAACACCTTTGAGGATAAACCGAAAACGGGTCGAAAAAAAGGTCCTGCTAACCCTCAGTTGGATAAACGTATACTGAAGGCGTTCGAGCCAAAGAAGGAGGTTTCAGTTCGGGATGTGGCCAAAAAAGTGGGCACTTCGAAGTCAAATGTTCTTCGTGCAGAAACAACCAAAACGTAGTTCAAAACAAGAAGCATCGATCAGGCCGAGGGTTCGAAAGCTGTACAATACGATTCTTGCTGGAAATTTGAACTGCAAAATCATGGATGACGAAACCTACGTGAAACTCGATTACAAATCCTTGCCGGGACCACAATATTATACGGTGCGAGAAGGGCAAGTGTTAAACCAGTTCGAGACATCGATTGAAGTCGAAAACTTTGGTAAGAAAGCTATGATCTAGCAAGCAATTTGTAGCTGCGGTAAGATTTCGAAACCCTTCATCACCACTGCTTCAATGAACAGTGGAATATACATCAAGGAATGTTCACAAAAACGACTTCTACCCATGATTCGAAGCCACAAGGATCCTGTTGTCTTCTGGCCAGATCTTACTTCTTGCCACTACTCGAAAATCAACGGTAGAATGGTATACTACCAAAAATGTCACTTTCGTCCCAAAAGACATGAATCCACCAAATTGCCCACAACTTCGACCAATTGAGGAATTTTGGGCATTAACATCTTAGAAAACATGTCTCGGCAGCCGAAACCATTCAACAGATCAAAAAGATTGGGAAAAAGTGTCAAAACTTGTTGCCAAGAAGTCTGTACGGAATTTAATGAGGAACATTCGCAAGAAGGTGCGCCAGCTAGTCTACAATGGCTAAGTAGCAAATTTTGAGAATAATATTCTGTTGTTGTAGTCTAATGTTATCAGTATATCGAATAAAATTTGAATATCTAACATTTGTGAATTATTTACAGCGAAATCAAAGTGCGTCCATACTTTCTGGGACAGTCTTTAGACCATCGGCTCAGCATTCTCTGAGAAAGTAATGTGAATTCCACGAATTTGAAGAATGTGAGCGATGCGGACAGGTCGATTCAAGTGGAGAAATTCGGTCGAAAGGTACTGGTATGGCAAGCAATATGTTCCTGTGGTTTGAAGTCACTATTTTTTACACTACCGGAACTATAAATGCAGAAATCTATGGATCTTATTGACTCCAGAAGAGATTGCTGCCTTCATATAAGAAGCATAGTACACCTCCACTGTTTTAGGCGGATTTAGCATCGGCTCACTATGGCAAAACTGCTCTCAATTGGCTTGCGGAAAAATATATAAATTACGTTGAGAAAAATATCAATCCACCAAATTGCCCTCAGCTTCGACCCATCGAACATTACTGGGCAATCGTGAAGAGGGTCTTCAAGAAGACTGGTAAGGCAGCTGGGAACATGCAGAAGTTCAAGAAAACTTGGGCTCAAGCGTCCAAAAAATGCGATCAAAATTTGAAAGAAAAATTTGTGGATAGCTTATTTTCGATACACTCCTTACCATCCATCAGCACCTAAAAAATTAAAATTCGAAAAACGCAGGTTAGTTTTCAATTTTCGTCTAATACGTTAGTGAAAATATTGCATTTCATTTATTCCCGTTCTTAATTTTCGAAGTACACATATTATCATTTTTAATATTTGGCATCAATGTTGACTCATATAAAGACATTTTTAAAGATTTTTTGATTGATTGGTTACACACTTTTCAGGAATCTTCAAATTTTTTAAACAAAACATTATTACATTTAAAACTACCAGAGATGCATCGATAAAACCCCATTCCCAGTACGATGATTGGAAAATCATAAAATCATGATACAAGTCACTCCATGAAATCATGCCAATTATTCATGATTTCATGAGAAAAATGACTCATATCATGAAAATTTTCATGTGAGACGAGTTATTGTTCATGATATCAATCTTGCTGCGCATGGAATCACGAATAATAGATATGATTTCATGAGAAGAAATGTTTCATGATTTCATATTTTTTTTAATCATGGTACCGGCAATGGATTTTTCTTCGAATGGTTGAAGGTGCATGAACTGATTATTTTCATTAAGGGGCAATTTACATTTTTAGGAAAACGGTTATTGTGACAAAACGAAAAAGCAGTTAGTTCCGCTATCGTTGAGCAGAGATTCAAAAGAAAAACATCAATTTGTTGGATACATGTTCTAAACTGATGTCTTTTCTGAAGATTCATCAAGCAGTAGCGTATAGTTACATAAAATAAACAGCTTGGAGTTCTAAACTACAAAGAGAGGTTCCGAAAAATAAGTGATTGAAGGTGAATAGATATAAGATTACTTATAGAAATGACATGCCAAAAATAATTATGGAGGTGATGTAACAATATTTCACAATATTTCTGAAGTACTAATTTCAATTGAGCAGAGCTCTTGCGTTTTTGGTTATTTTTGGGAGCAGGGAAAAGCCCGATGGAGATGAAATTTGGCAATCTCTCTCTCCAGCAGGCATAAAACCTCCTAATCTTTCGTATCAACAGATTACAACGATCCAACAGATACAATAAGGCTTAACACTAACAATAAAAACTAATAATTAAAACTAAACCTATAACCCTAAATCTAGTTGATGACACGAAGCACTACATGGCAGCAATAGAGTTCTTGCTTCAACTGGCGGAGAAAAAGGGATAGGTAAATGGATGATGAAGGTAGGTGGAGGGGGTGGAAAGTAAGCGTGGTCGAACAACGGGGTTTGAATCGGCATGTAGATCTAATTAATGATCGAAAAGATGATGGAAGACGGAGGAAAGAAGAAAGTACGAGCGGGTTAGTATTTGCAAGCGAATCTGATTAGTATCCAATAGAAATTCTTCTTCGCATATGAGATAAGCAAAGGTGAAGGCCCATAACTTCCAGAGTTTTGTTTCGACTGGCTTGAAAATTTCACAGAATATTCTTGAATTGTCACAGTCACTATAATAAAATACAACGTAGAAAAAAAAACGATTTTTCAAAAGAGTTAGACCCTACCCGCCTCTTAAAAAAACTGATTTGTAATTTTTTTTTGTTGATTACTTTTCGGTGTATTTTGCTACAATGTAAACGGCGCGAAACTCACATTACAAACGTTGCACGAAACAAGTCCGTCCCGCAGCAGAACAGCTCTCAGTGCGGATTGATTCAGTACAGAAGTAATTTTTGTTAAGGGTTTTCCGTTTACGTGATTCCGTTTGCAGCTTTTTGTCAAATGGGCGGTCGATTACTTCATTTCGGATTAACGAAAGAGTTCGTTTATGGCTTTGAGAAGAACCAATTTGTGAATTTAATTTAATGAACTCGTTGGTGCATTTCACCCGAGCTGAATGTTGGCTCTCAAAAGAATCGTTTAATTAAGTCACTTCAATGCTCCACTATATTGTTGTCATTTTTCTCGAATGTACAATGCAGAAACAGCAAAATATTGCTCCTCCATTTGAAAGTGAAATCTGAAACAAAATTCTTGATACTGGAATTGGAACTGAGCTCTGGACCTAAACCAACCGAAATGAGGCACTTTCTTTTACTGTGCAGGCTAGAATGAATGAAATATATCTAATGTTAAGCTTTTATAATTACCCAGTAAATTACGCAGAAATTAAATGTCGCTTACTACTTCAAAACCGTCGTCGCGGGTGTGAGAAAGAGAAACCGGTGTCACGAACTTTCCCCCTTGATACTCGTTGATGCTCTACATTTTCGGAAAACTTAAATTTTGAATTATTTGTGCTTATGTCTGAACTTAAAACTGCTTAAATGCTGATCATATTTCCGAAAACATGTAGCAAAAAGTGTGTTGATACGTTAAATACGATACGTTAGATGAGATATTCACGATCAAAAACTCATCATTCTCTCAGGGGCTAAATTTCGAAAAGGCTTCCCATAGTAGAGTGAGACGATTTCAAAGTAAAAATCTGATTCATATCGGAATCATGTCAATGAAATTACAATAGTGAAAAAACTGCATGTTTCGAACCTACAAATCATCTAAAATCTACGGAACTCATGACGGACGAAAGATATCTCAGTTGGAAACCCAATGTCCATTTCACGAATATTCAGATTTTAATATCAGTTATCACAAGTTATAGCAAAAATAAATAATCTGCAATCAGTAACCGTTGCACAGTTGTGTGCTCTACGATGCCAACAGCAGAAACAGTCCATCCAGTTGCTTCCGTAATTTTCCCTATAATTGCAAGTTTTCTAGTTACAGTTGCTCCCCATCACTGTCACTGAACAATTTCTCTCCATAACAAACTACTTCTTCCACCGCTGGTATGGTGACGGACGGTTTCCTAATGACCAACGAGTGGCAATACCTCAACGGCTGAGACAGATACTCCGATCAAGTGCAGTGAGTAATGGCCGCTGCTGTGCCACCGCCACCGCCACCGCCGCACCATAACCGCATGCATTCGTGCCGTTTGGTTGGTGCGAAACAGGTAGTCACGTGAAGACGAATAAAAATACAAAATTTATGGCGGTTCAGATTGTCAGATTAATTCTGCCAACGGTAAATTACGGTGCGACAGGATACTTGGAGGCAATTTGTCACCAAGGCTACCACCGCACCGATCGAACAAGTCTCTCGTACATGGGAAAGTGCAGTGCACTACTATCAAACGAAGGGAAGATCAATGCCGATAAGTTACACACACCCAGCAGGACTCGATACGAAGCATACGAGCTGTATCGTCGTGTCTCATCTGAGTGCTCTGCATCGCCTGCATTCGAAGGCGGCAAAACAACAGCAGTAATAATCGATTCTACATCATGTGTCTTTTCGGTGGCAATGAAAATGTCAACGGGCAAAAGTCGCCAACCGGATGTGTGTGGCAGCGCTCTGCGGAAGGACCCTGACCCGGTTTTTCCTCATCGCCACACACATTTGCGCTGTAGACATGCAACGTTCATGCAGGACGTGTAGCAAACCACAGCGAACCACTGTTCGTTCGACGGTTCTTCATTTAAACCACCATCCAACCGAGAAAAAGTGAAACATTGAGACCTTGAGGCAAGTCAGACGAGGTGGCCGTTCAGCCTCCTCCGCCTTCGCACTGAACTACTGCAGACGCAGTCCTCGAACTGATAAACGGGCTTCGATTCGATTTTGAAAACGCAACCCCGAACGTTCAACTCTTTCGCACGAAACACTATTGGTTGCAACAATTTTCCCCCTTGCATTGGTAGAAAAAAATTTAGTTTTGACGAGACGGAGCAGCTTGCTGAAACTTTTATATTCTGACGAAACTCAACAGGAATGCGAATGATTGATCGTAGCTGAATGTGAAATTTGATTTGTATCATGATTTATAATCACATCTTAAATGTTGCTTAAGAATTTCAAGAGGTTTCCCAATTAGGAAACTGAGTCGTTCACCCCGAAACTGACCGATTGGCGAAGCAGCGGTAGGATATTCACCGCATTTATTCAAGTCACAAAAAAAACTAGAACCAAAGTGCTGAAACTGACTAACTGCAAACAACTTTCGATTTGTGATGGATGGGTAGTCGCTTGGCGTTCAGCTTCAAGGTATTTCTGAAGCACCCTTGCTTCGATCGGTTTCCAAGAATGAGCTTTCTTCGAAGCGGCGGAATCCTTTTGGTCCGTGCCCATCGCAGTCCTACATATTTGAAATGAGCGATGATGGTCTCTGTTATTTGTGCCATTGCGGTCATAGCTAAGAGGTTTTTTTTCTTTGCACCCATATAGACCGAGTGGAATGCCGAGAGCGAAAAGCGTTTGGTTGGCTTACAGATAAATCTAGAGACAAACTGCAAACGAACTTGGCCATTGTCACAGTTTCTTCACTAGGAAATAAATTGCTGTGATTAAAGAAGCCACCTCGAAGCCACGAGCGCTTCATTAGGAAATCAAAACACTTTATTCTTTTAGTTGCATTTTCCCCTAACAGGGATTAAGTGCTCAACGCTCTTAATGGTATTAATCTATTCTCTCAGTATTAACTTATTATTGAATTATATTCGGATCCAACTTCAGGTTTCGAAATTGCAGGATGAAATACGTTAAAAATTTCAATCTTTCATCTAGAGCAGTGATCCTCAAAAATTTTTGATCGAATGTCCATTTTGGATATATTATTTTTAATTTTTTGACAAAAATTATATTATTCGGTTTAGAATTTTTTCTATTAACTTGTGTTAAAAATGTAAAGTAGAAAGAAAAGATTAAAAGACGAAGTGATCATTGTGTTGTATGCAAAACTCAATAGTTATTTTGCTTAATAGAATTGATCGCGATGCAATTGCAAAATGACTTTATTTAAATTAAAGTACAAATTTGTTAAGTACGCTTTATCGCATTCGAGCTCAACAAACATCATGCCTACTATTTGATTTTGATGTTTGCTTCCCGGTTGTGGAAATGGCATCTAAGCAAGGGTAGCGTTCCGTCATAATTTTGCTTGTGTATCACGAATATCCATACTACTCGCACGCCAAGTTGTCGAAATTGATGAATGTGACCAAATTAACGGTTGGTGTAATAAAAATTCCTAATGTATGTAATAAAGGATCGTTTGTCTATAACTAGTAAAACTAGAGCGGGACGGAATCGAGCACTGGATGTCGCAAGAACGCCGAGAAGAGTGGCGAGAAGAGTATTACAAGTGGAATCCCAACTTCAACATCTAAGCAATTCCAAAAGTACCCATGTTATAGTAGTTTCCGTGGAATATAAATGAACCGAAAATCGTATTCATCGTATGGAAAAAGCAGGTTCTAAAAAAATATGTTATTTGGGATTTGCTTCTTGAAAAAGGTTACATTATTTGAGATTTGATTTGTAAAAAGATGTAACGTCAAAAAGTGCTCGTAAACGGAGGTCTGTGTGTATATTATCACTATTTCCGGAATCGAACACCGGATACCAGAATAGCCGGAGTCGGTTTGATTGGCCATCTACTAGCAATGATTACCGATTGAAATAGTTTTGAACCCAGTTTAAATGTTTTTTAACGTTTTCTGCTTCGCCGCTTTAAATGGCGGTGTAAAATTTTTGACACTCTTCATCATCTAATTTCGAAACCGAAAGTCAGATCCGGATGAAATCCAGGAGTTTTATATGAGATCATAAGATTTTGTATTTGAACCTAAGTTTGTGAAAATCGTTCTCTGAGGAAAGTACATAAGTAAATTGAAATTAAAATTTTTACACTAATCAGCCTGTAATTCCGGAACTTAAAATCGAATCAAGATGAAATTCTGAAATTTTTTATAAGGTTTCATTACCTTTCATTCGAATCTGAGTTTGTAAAAATCGTTTCAGTCATTTCCACAGAAAGTGAGTACACAAAAATGTTACATACACACACTGACATTTAGCGAACCTTTACGATGACGTACTAATTCAAATGGTAAAGCTTTCTTTTAAGAAGAGAAAACAGAAGAATAACAGCTTGTATCATATTTTTTCTCAATAAAAGGGCTTGTGAGTCACGTGTGGACGCATTTAACCGTCCATAAGGGTGTTGTGTTCACGATAATTGAACCGAATTTATCTCCGATATAGTTATGACAATATTGACAAGAAGTTTACTATTTCACATAAGTGATCAGCAATTTGTATGGACAACTTGTGCTCTTACCGAAGACCACATAAGAAGGAACAGCTGTTTTTAATTGCATTATCAACACACAGATGTCTTTTCGGGACTGATAAGAATAGTAATTTATTCAAAATTTAAGCTTTCTGTTCCGTTGTAGGCGTTTTTTACCACTATTCCCGGTACTTCCGGGTACGAATACAATCAAACTTGTGTTTTTTATGCAAATTTTTCAAGTTATGCGATTTTTATGTGAATTTTTAAACTTATTTTTGTATTTAAGAGTTTTTACAGTTTTGTTCATTCGCCTTTTCCTTCCATTTAATTCTTGATTTATAAGAAAGAAAATAAAACTGAACAGATAAAAACTAAAAGAGTGCTACGATCAAACATTTGTCAAATAGTTCACATTTTTTATCAAGAATTTAATTCAGGTCTAAATATTATGTTAAAATCAAACAGAATACAGAAAAAAAATATTCACTCATACTTCTTTCATTAGCAAATTAGTTAGCAAATGCGAATATCCGGGCCATTTGTTTGAGTCTGCTGAACAAGGGTTGAAAAGTTTTTGGGATTATTTCGAAATCCAAGATGGCGACCTATCGACTTTCGCATTTCGCAGGAATCATCCATGGGGGGGGGAGGGTTTCAAGGGGAGAGGGGGGTGTTCAAAATGCGAAAAGGCGCCTCATCCACTATATTGACAATGTAAAACGAATTCTGACAGGCTCGTGTGCAGAAATCATTAAACCGGGGAGAGGGGGGGGGTGGGTGGGGTTCAAATTATGTCAGTTTATAAATTGGATAATAAATTGACAAAAAATATGAATTGTCAAGTTATTTGCACTTTAATATAATAAGTACTCCATTGTTCATGAAACTCAATTTAAAAAAAAATTCTTCATGGGAGGAGTTAAAACCCCCAAACCCCCCAACCCCCCCCCCCTGCGCACGGGCCTGTTTGAGGTTGTTCCAAAATCCAAGCTGGCGACCTTCGCTTTATCGATATTCCTTGAAAACCAATGAAAATAAGGATATTTTCAGAATCGATTATAGGGATAGATGGGGTAAAAAAGTTTGTGTTTTTTTTGTTTGATCACAAATTCAACTACTAAACTGGCGTTAATATATACAGAGTTCTGAACAAATGTTTCAATAAATCACGCATGTACTGATTTCTGTTCGTTTATGTTGATTGCTGATTATCAAATGATACCAACCAATCTGAAACTCAAAATCCTATCCAGTCAGCATTCGAATATTACCTAATAGATCCAGTGCTTTAATTACCCTACCAACTTTCCCCGTATCACCGAATCAGGATATGCGAACGGCTCGGAAAAAAATGATTTTGGTCGGCCACAATAACCCACAACCGTTGCTTTGGTTGGTTTTCTTTTCAATAATAATAAAAAATGACATGTAACAAAATCAGCAATCGCAACAGCGAAAATGATTTAATCGGAAACACTCATCCATAATCTGTTATCTAACCTTCACCACCCGAAGCTCAAGAGGAAATGGAAAACTGAAACCACAACCTCGCACGCTGCTGTGGGCACCCCGCCCAGCGGAACCATCAAGCACGGGAAAGTAAGACGGACGATAAGATCAAAACAAGAGGCGAAAAGAATGACGAAAAACGCGGAATCCAGTGAAACCCATGACCGTCGAAATAACACCGGCGACGGAGTGCCAACCGGGGAAGGCAAACTCATCGGTCCGGTAGCAGCTGCCAGGCGTAGCCAAACAAACCATTGCCGGTTCACCTTTGTTTACAAACAACAGCAGTCTCGTAGCGCCGAGTTTGTCGATGTCGACGTCGTCATCTTCGTCTTCGTCGCGGGTAACGGCGGTGACGGCATCGTCTACTTTGCAACTTAACAATGATCCGTAATCAAAATAGGTTCCGTGGACCATGCATGGATGGAGGAGAACTGTGTCTTGTGGTACACGATGGAAAATATGGTAGCAAATGACAACCTGCTCGGGTGGTACAGAAATGCACGACCGCGTGACGATAGTCATTAATGTCATAAATAAAATCGTTCCATTTTGCATCAGTTCTTGTTTCTTCGTCGATTGTTTAATTGGCGAATGGAATATGATTTACAGTTTAGTCTGTGTGGCCCACTAATTTTGGAAGTCCGGAATAATAACACGCTTTTGGAAATGGAACATGAGATAGTAATGATACAGTCGGATTTCCTGCAACGCAGTTAACCGAGAGCAAGGATAAGAAATATGACAACAAATTTCCAGACTGATTGAGTTTGTGATAGAAAACTTGATTTTTTTTTTTTTCATAAATACGTTTATTTCATAGGCAATATACATAAGTTTTTCTTCGCCGTGGTATCCACAATACATAGTAGTTTAAACCTAATACATTTCGAATATCATATTAGTATGTTGGTACTCATTAGTTAATCTAAACACTGTTTTTATCAAGCGAGTTGCTATTTTAAATTACATTAAATAAAATACATTTATTTTGTACATGATCTTATAACTATTTCAGGATTGTTTGTATCAGTTCACCACTTATATTCAATATCCTATAGTTGGCTATTGGTTGAACTCATGGAAGAGAAAACAGTTTAACATAAAATAAAATTTAAATTGGAACTCCAATGGATTTAATGAAATGATAAAGAAGTTTCATGTATGGAAGGTCACGACAAGCAAGAATGTCGCGAACTGGGACATTGGATAGTCTACCTTGGGTACGCAAGGAATTTATTAGTTGAGATCTGACATCACGAAACTCCACGCATGTCCAAACAACATGGTCAATATCGCGGTAACCTTCGCCGCAAGCACAATGATTAGTCTCGGAAAGTCCAATTCGAAGGAGATGTGCATCTAACGTGTAGTGATTGGACATGAGTCTGGACATCACACGAATGAAATCTCTACTCACATCCAGTCCCCTGAACCATGCCTTTGTCGATATTTTAGGAATAATTGAGTGCATCCACCGACCCAGATCATCTTTATCCCAAGAAGCTTGCCAGCTGGCAAGTGTTCTTTGGCGAGACGCGCTATAGAATTCGTTGAAAGCAATCGGTCTCTCATAAATTTCACCCTCAATAGCACCACGTTTGGCTAAAATATCGGCTCTTTCATTGCCTGGAATGGAGCAATGAGCCGGAACCCAAACTATTGTGATTAGATAATTATTATTCAATATGTCGTTCAGACACTGTTTTATTTTACCCAAGAAAAACGGTTCATTTTTGCCAGCAGCGTTTGAGCGAATGGCTTCAATTGCACTCAGACTATCTGTGAAGAGGAAATAATGGTTTGGAGATAATGTGACGATTACATTCAAGCTATAATGAACTGCTGCTAACTCTGCTATATAAACAGATGCAGGTTCTTGAAGCTTGAATGAGGCCGAAACATTATTGTTGAACATACCAAACCCTGTCGCTTCTTCCATTCGCGATCCGTCCGTGTAAAACATTTTCTCAGAGTTAATATGCCTGAACTTACTTGAAAATATTTTTGGGATTTCCATAGAGCGTAGGTGGTCCGGGATTCCACGCACTTCGCGCTGCATGGATGTGTCGAAAAATAAAGTTGAGTCAGGTACATTTAGGAGGCTGACACGGATAGGAATATATCTTGAAGGGTTGATTTCCTGTGACATATGGTTAAAATATACTGTCATGAATTTTGTTTGAGATCGAAGCTCGACTAGTCGTTCGAAATTATTAATTACCATGGGATTCAGCACATCACATCTTATTAGCAGGCGTGATGAAAGCTCCCAAAATCGATCTTTTAATGGAAGAACTCCCGCCAGAACTTCAAGACTCATTGTATGTGTCGAATGCATGCAGCCTAAAGCAATTCGCAAACAACGGTACTGAATTCGCTCAAGTTTGATAATATGAGAATTTGCAGCGGAACGAAAACAAACGCATCCATATTCCATCACTGAAAGTATCGTTGTCTGATACAATTTTATTAGATCTTGCGGATGAGCACCCCACCAAGACCCTGTTATTGTTCGAAGAAAATTTACTCTTTGTTGGCATTTCGTTATCAGATACCTAATGTGTCCTCCCCACGTGCATTTGGAATCAAACCACACCCCGAGGTATTTGAAAGTCAAAACCTGTTCGATTATTCTTCCCATCATATGAAGCTGAAGTTGCGCGGGATCATGCTTTTTTGAAAAGACGACCAGCTCTGTTTTCTCCGCAGAGAATTCGATACCAAGATGAACAGCCCAAACGGACAATTTATCTAAGGTATCTTGCAATGGTTTTTGCAGATCAATAGCTTTGGATCCAGTAACTGAAACCACGCCATCATCTGCCAATTGTCTTAGTGTACATGGGGTTACTAGACAGCTGTCAATGTCATTCACGTAAAAATTATAGAGGAGCGGACTGAGGCATGAGCCTTGCGGGAGACCCATGTAGCTAATTCTGATTGTTGCCAAATCGCCATGTGAAAAATGCATGCGTTTCTCTGACAAAAGGTTGTGCAAATAATTATTTATAACCGCTGGGAGTCCATGTTGGTGGAGCTTGTCTGAAAGAACATCAATGGAAACTGAATCAAATGCTCCTTTAATGTCTAAAAATACAGATGCCATTTGTTGCTTTTGAGCGAAGGCAATTTGGATGTCAGACGAAAGTAATGCAAGGCAATCATTCGTCCCTTTATTTCTACGGAAGCCAAACTGAGTATCTGACAACAAACCGTTCGTCTCGACCCAAGTGTCGAGACGTCGTAGAATATTTTTTTCGAACAATTTTCTGATGCAGGACAACATCGCAATGGGTCTATATGAGTTGTGATTGGAAGCTGGTTTCCCCGGCTTTTGAATGGCGATAACTTTCACTTGTCTCCAGTCAGGTGGAACAATATTTTGCTCAAGAAACTTGTTGAACAATTCCAACAAACGTCTTTTTGCGAGGTCGGGCAGATTCTTCACCAAGTTGAATTTAATTCTGTCCAATCCAGGAGCGTTATTGTTACAAGACATGAGTGCTATGGAAAATTCCATCATTGAAAAGGGGCTATCAATGGAATCATCATTTGAAGAAGACTCCCTAACAATGCTATGCGTAGGAACGGAATCTGGACAAACTTTCCTCGCAAAATCAAATATCCATCGATTCGAGTACTCCTCACTCTCATTTCCTACGTTACGATTCCTCATTCGTCTGGCCGTATTCCAAAGAGTGCTCATTGAGGTTTCTCTTGACAAACCTTCCACAAAATGTCTCCAATAGCTGCATTTCTTAACCCGAAGTATGTTCTTGTACTTGGTTTCTAAAACCAAGAATTTTTCAAAATTCTGAGGAGTTCCTCCTCCTCGTTTTAAAAACGTCTTGAAAGCATTTTGTTTCGCGTGTTTAGCATCTGAGCACTCTTTGTCCCACCAAGGATTTGGAGGTCTTCTGTTAGACGATGGACCAAGAAATCGTTTGGTTTGGGCTTGTTCTGCGGCCTCCAGAATCGAACAAACGAGGAAGTCATATTCTTCAAGTGGGGGAAGCTCTTCCATTGAAGTTAAGACACTTGAAATATTACTTTGGTATTTAATCCAGTCAATATTTTTTGTCAAATCATATGGAATATTAACTGAATTAGCAATGCCTTTGTTACTGCTAATTGAGATGATGATTGGTAAATGATCGCTACCATGTAAATCAGGAAATACTTTCCAGGTGCAATCTAGTCGAATTGAAGTCGAACAAAGAGATAAATCTAATGCACTTGGACGTGCAGGAGGTCTTGGGATCCGTGTCATGCTACCCATATTTAGTACCGTCATGCTAAAATTGTCGCAAATATTATATATTAGAGATGATCTGCTATCATTGTAAACGGAACCCCACATCATTCCGTGCGAATTGAAATCTCCTAAAATCAAACGTGGAGCAGGAAGGGCTTCGACAATTTCATTAAGCTGTCGTTGTCCAACTTGAGCTCTTGGAGGAATATATACCGAAGCAATGCAAATGTCCTTTCCTTTAATGTTTATTTGACAAGCAACAACTTCTATACTAGAAGTCGAAGGAATGTTTAATCTATAAAAGGAATAACATTTCTTAATTCCTAAAAGCACTCCACCATACGGGGAGTCTCTGTCGAGACGTATAATGTTAAAGTCATTAAAATTTAAGGCTATGTTTGATGTAAGCCATGTTTCGCACAAAGCAAATACATCACATTTTTGACTATGCAACAAAACTTTAAATGAATCAAGTTTTGGCATGATGCTTCGACAATTCCACTGCAGGACAGTGATTGAATCATTTGCGGCGGATGATAAATTATCCATCAAATGATACAAAACCTGAAAGAGCTGGCCATTGAGCTGATAACTGTTTCAAAAAAGTTCTAGCTATTGGAAGGAATGCTGTTATGATGGTCTTTAGAGGTTCAGAAATATTGAATGCAGCGAAAATCCATTCTACAATTTCCGAAAATTTCAGTAATCCTGTTGGTGAATGTGAAATGGAGCCCACTGGATTATTGTCTTTTCTTGAGCTAGTTCCTGGATTGGTTTGTGAATTTGACAAACCAGGAGGCACAGTTTTTGGTTTTAAATTTGGCTTTTTAGCTTTAACACGGGGATCTTTTTTTGAAGGTATAATTTTAGGTGTCTTTTTTGGTATTTTGTGGTTTGTTAATCTCCTCTTAACAGACCCTTGAGGAGTGACAAACGAGGTATCTTCGCTATTTCCGTCAGAGTCAGATTCCTCTGGCTCCGCAAGATTTGAAAAACCGTTTTCGGTTTCCAAAGGGGAGACATGTATGACCGTTTTGAGCATTTCTGCATATGTGCGCTTAGACCGTGCTTTTAAAGAAAGCTTCATTTTGTCTTTACGCAGCTTAAATGCAGCGCACACTGAAAGATCATCATGAGGGCTTTCCCCACAATAAACACATTTTTCAACATCTTTATCGCAAAGATTATCCTTATGAGGCCCTTGACATTTGATACATTTGGACTTATTACTACAGTAAGTAGCTGTATGTCCGAATTTTTTACAGTTCGTGCAATTCATAACATGCGGTACGAAAAGCCGAACAGGAAGACGAATTTTATCGATATAGACATGGCTAGGCAATGCAGATCCGGCAAATGTTACGCGAAACGAATCTGAGGGACGATAAGACTTTTTTCCATCGACAATAGATGCTGAGTACAATTGTTTGCACTCGAGTATCTTAACTCCCTCAAGCATGGAGTTTTTAAAACGGCCAACTCCATTTTTAAGTAAATCATCTGCTGTCAGACTTGCTTCAGTCACAACACCGTCAATTTCTACCTCCTTCGATGGAATGTAAACTCGATATTCAATAGCAAATAATTTACAGGTTACAATATCGTTTGCCTGTTTCAAGTCGTTAACTACAACTCGAATTTTATCTCTATTAACCTTACAGATTTCTTTAACTTCAGAGAAATGTGATGTCAAATCCTTTGTAATTTGCATCAAGTTTAAAATCTTTTCTTTTTTTCGAAGATAGACTATCCATGGCCCAGTGGTACCCTGTGGATAATGTTTAGCCCTCGGAGTATTTAAACTTTTACTAGTATCCGGAATCGGATTCGGATGATCTTCCATGAGATCATCCATTACATTAAATTTTTTTTGTAAATTAATAATACCAAAATAAAAACTTATGTTTAGTAAAATTTCAGATATAAGAAATAAAAAATAAATTAAATTAAATCTACCTTGTAGCTGATGTCTCTGTTCCTTTATCGTGAAGAACGACGTGAAGCTCTTCCAACGATTTCCAATTGGCAGTCTTTTGCTGTTTCCAATTGGCAGTCTTCTGTCGTTTACTGCTATCTCAGTTGCTCTGCCGTCGTTGTGAACACCACTGCACTTGCTGTACCTGACCCCAGGTACAGTGCTTTTGCTCTTGGTGGCGATCAAATGCGATGCTTGCAGTGTAGCACCTCGCGATATATGCCGTCTCTTTTGATCCTACGCAGCGTACAAATTCTGGTACCTGGTAGATCAGCACTGGGTTGCTTTAGCACCTCTGTGCCTTTGCACCCCTTCGTCTTCGCACCTTTATGCGATGGCACCTCTGTGACTCGTCACTTCTATGCTCTCGCACCTCTGTGTCTCTACACCTCTGTGCGTATGAACGGGATGGCCTTCGTTGCTAGCTTTCCAGTCGGGAAACGCCCCGAATATTGCGTTTGCTATGGGCAGTTTAACTACCTGAAGCTTAGAATTGTCTCGGTAGCAGCCGTTAACTCACGAGCCAGTACAATCGAAACACAACCTCTTCGCTTGAATGGTTTTTACTGAATGAGAAAACTTGATGCTGTTGGCTTTAATTCATAATTCAGCACCTTTTGACGTTCAATTTGTTATAGAACTTATCTGACAAAAAGTATTTTTTAAGCTTGAACAAATCTAAATGCCTCCAAAAGATCGATTGGGTTTTTCACAAAGTATTCCAAAATGCTGATTCAAAATATCACAAATGGATTTCAAATATTTATCCGAAACCTAAAGAAGAAACCTGGATGGTTAATTGTTTTGAAACTGTTCTACCTTTTTGATAAAGTCTACAAGTTAGTGGAATTACCACCAAGTTTATGCTAAATGCACTAAACCATTTTAGTTTGTATTTATGTTTTGACTTCGACTAAACAGTTCTTTAGAAATTTATGTTGAATTATTAGGAAACAAGGCTGAATCTAACCTTCAAAACCTGGAAAACGAAATAATGCTCTAGGAACTTCTTTAGCTACACGAAAAGCAATATTTAACCGTCCAAAATACACCTAGACGACTCAAAAAGAGGTGGATCCGACGGAATACCACCGATATCCTTAAAAAATCTTGCAAAAGAACTTACACGATCATTGAAATTAACTCAAGAATTGCGTTGTGATAACTCAAATTCTTAAATTTCAAATTCTTAAATATGATAAAATTTGAGTATCGGTTTGAGTTAAATTTACTCCAGCCATAAGTTCCATCTCGAATATAATTTTACATAACGACGTCAACATTTCAAAAGGCCGATTGACATGTTGTCGTAGTTAACTTTCTTTCTCGATTTTATCTGCTTTATTGTACAAATATTCGTTATATATTTGAAACTGTTGGAAAATGGAAATATTTGCTTTCGTTCTGCACGATTATTTTGTAAATCAACGTGATAACTAAAAAGTTATTAAAAGCAAAGAAGGTAAACAGAGAAGAAACAACCATTGGTTTATGTCACCTTATGCATTGTTCACGTCGATTAGAGTAAGCGCTGAATTTGAAAACTTTTGAGTGAAAATAACAAAGATAAACTCAAGATAGAGTTGTCTGCGGTTTCTTATGTATCATTTGAATAGGACCAGCTGTCAGTTTCAGTCTTTTGAAGCAAACACTAGATGCGTCGTAACTATGACAATGATTGTTTATGTTTAGAAATATATCAAGTTACAATATGAACGATATTAAGTAATTTTGCCTTATATCCAGTAATTCCTACAATAAGAAAGTAATAACTACTTAAAACCATTGCCTAGAATTTATTTAGTTTGTTATTGCCTCATCCCACGAAGCATTAAAGTCAGTTGTGGCAAAAAATCATTATGAATGTAAACATATGGTTGCTTCTTATCTAACTTGTATTGTTTCCATGGCATTTTTTTCGAGACTAGTCGACGCTAGTTAAGGGGGTGGTAGGGTCTAAACGATGAAAAAAATCAACATTTTTGCGAATTTTCCCAGAATTGTCGTTCAACAAAATAAATTCAAATGTTTTGCATGATAAAAAGCAACATTCGAACAATATTTTGTAATTTTTTCGTGGAAAAATATTGAGAAATAAGTCGGTGAAGAGGTATTTTTGAGAACGCTTCTTAAAAATCGTGATTTGCGGTGTCCACTGTATCTCAGCGCAGACTAATCAGAAGTGAACAAACGAACGCAGCATAACTAGAGTAGAAGTTTCTCTAGACCCTAACGTTTCTGTTTGATTTTTTTAATTTTTTTTAATTTTTGGTGGTTGTTCAAAGTGAAAACTCTATTTTTCCACGAAAAAATCCACTATTTTGTAGTTGTTAAACCTCCCCAAAGTAACAACAAAAACATTGAGGTCTTGTTTTTTATATGTAGAAAGTGTGGGCAAAATTTGAAAAAAAAATGGTGCAGTAGTTTTTTAATAACGATGGACACGGACTTTCAAAACCTGCTTTCGAGGAAAACGCGTTTAAAGGTTTTAGTCCATAAAATCAATGGAAACAATGAATTACTCCAGGGAGCCCGTAGGGTCTAACATTTTCAAAAAATCATATTTTTTCTTTAATAATTTATTATAACGAAACATTTCAAGAATGTTTTGTCAAGTTTTGAAGTCAATCGAAGTAGAATCTTGGGCCTGTGCGCCGAGCTCTTGCTTCTTCGTAGAAAGAGATAGCCATAGATAAAGGTCAATAACTTCCCGAGTTTCGTTCCAATAGGCTTGAAAATTTCACAGAAAATCCTTCAAATGTTTTACTATAAGAAAATATGAAGAAAATAATAAATGATTTTTCAAAAGTGTTTGACCCTACCCGCCTCTTCACAGAGGGTCAATAAAATTACATTATTACTGACTCAACGTTTTTCAATGAATCGTATGGGACATTGCAATTTTGAGTTTATCTTTGAAAATAATACTTCAAACGTATTTCGCTGTTCGGTACATCTTTATTCTCAGAATATTTTTATATCGAATTGAGGAATTCAAGAAAATACCATTTTCCATTTCAGATACTAGATCCTGTTTCCGTAGCTATCATTAATCAATCATTAATTTCAATAGAAATTTCTGCTTTCGATTATGCCAACCGAGAAATTCGATAATGGTGTTTCAAAACCGTTCAACTCCGAAAATCTTCTCTTAGGGGAACTAAAATTGAAGAATTTTCAATCGCTTTTATGCTCTTCCTATTTGGAAAAGATAGTCCAAATTGTAAATTTCATGTATATCAATATAATTTTAAATTCAGTAAAATTCACTCAAATTTTGAAAAAATAATGCTTTAAATAGAAATTATTAAAATTTTGACAGCTTTATTTTTCTAACTCAAGAATCTGCAGATGGATCAGCAGCTTATTATAAAACAGGAGAATTCTTTGAAAATAGTGGTCCTTAGTTGCCACCGAGAGTTTTTAAGACTTGATTTCAAATTAATATTTGAGTATATTTTGGCGAGAAATATTTCGAGTAGAATAGGGGGGGACATAAACTCATAGACATTATTATTATTGAAAGACAATGTGTAGAATCACAATTATATGGTAATAGATCGTTATTAGTTACACTTTATCACTTTTATTTTACGTTTCGTCTTTGACTCATCAGTGCGTAGCAGTTTATGTTGAGCTGCTAGTGGTTCAACACAAACCGCTAGGCACTTCCATTTGTACTACCTTAAATCATAAGTATAAAAAAAGTATTGCCTCGTATTATTTACAACATGCAGATCATCGAAATTTATTTCCATTGGTATGGTCGCTGGTTGTTAATTTATTTCATGGCTCTAAAGGATTTGAATTTGGAAGAGAAAAAAAAAGTGACGACTAATGACCAATACGGGTTTATCGGACGAGAATTTATAGAACAAAGAAACAAACGCACCTTGTGCAATAACATATCTGAGATATTTACATTTTTAGATTTTTATAGTAACATTTTTTATATTTATAAACATTTGTAGTTATCTACAATGCTACATAATAAATCTTGCATTAAATCTTTGAACTCCACGAAAGCCCACTGAAAACCAATCTAAGAGTATAATCCTGCTAAGTGGACCATTCTTCATAAGGTTTAAATGCGTTGAACCTTTTTCGAAATGATTTGAAATTCAAGAACATTGTGTAACCAGCTTTACGATCAATATTAATATTATTCGCTCTGAATGTACTACCATTTCGATAACATTTTCTTGTGTGTCATGTCGGTTTTGAATGCAATCAGTAAACATTAGTTAGATTTTTATTACGAGTTGGAGTTGTAAAAACTTCAAGCGCTTTTATTTTTGTCGTGAATGTATAGATAAAAATTAGAATTAGCTTACTTTCAGTGAGTATTAGAAATTAATAACAGTAGGTTTGGCCACATTCATCAAAATCGACTGCTTTGCATGTGAGTAGCATGGATTTTTTGTGAGATGCACTAGCAACATTTTTACGCTTCGATGCGACTTTAAGCAAATATCGAAATTAAACAGCACGCATGATGCTATTTGTGGTCAAAGGCGGTATGACGTGCTTTATGCACGTTAATTAGCTTGCAATTGTGACGTGATTAATTTGAACATTTGAGTTTCACATGAATATTTTAAGCGTAATATGGATGTCGGAAATTTTCGGAATCTCTTTACCTCGTCCAACTACAAAATCTGTAGGAACACTGCGTACATTTAAAATTTCCTCTGAAGAACTTTATTTCGAAATTTCACCATATCTTAAATTTAGGTATTTTTGTTTTTTAATATGTGGAAATAATTGTTAGTAAAAATCTTGATCTATGAATCCGTACATTAGAAAAGTGGAAGTAATTCAACGTTTGTGTCAAGGAATTTGCAAAAGAGAAAATTGAAAATCTGACTGACGGTTTGCTATTTTTATGGATGATGTGGAATTAAGGTCTGAGGACAGAGGGTCGTGTGTTGAGTTTTAAATCGACCACGTGGCTCGCTCAATTTCCTTTGCGCATTGTATTTCTCTTGTACTCTCTCGTATATGAGCAAACTGTACCGGGTTGTCAGCATACGTTTTATTATTTTGATGATAAGTTTTTCAACATAAATCTATCGTATGGGTTGGACATTAGATGGATTCCAATGAACAATGAAAAAATATTCCACTGTCACAGAGATTGAATGCGAAATAAAAAATGTGTTTATATACAATGAAACGTCTGTGTGTTTGGCAGCCTTGTCAAACCAATTTTATTTCTCTCTCCTTTTTCAGAATGCTATCAGGAAACCTAGGACAGGACCAGACAACTGGCTTCTTTTTCCAGAAAAATATTTCTCTTCTTATTCCGGTTGCTCCCTGCTGTAAATAATAAATGCCTCGCGATCACTGTTGCCAGTAGAGATAATTGTTCATTCTGAAAACTTTCTCCTCTTATAACATGTAATTATTTATCATTTGAAAACACTTAGACAAATGTTATATCGGTCAAAAATATAGCTCTGGATTCATTTTGATCAGATGTTTGTTTTGAAAAAAACGTTTAGTTGAAACAGCTTAATAAAATTTTTCTAAAACACTCAATTTTGAGTAATTAATTTTTGCAGCTTTATTAACTGAAGTATTCAACATATTCTATTTGAGAAAAATAATAACATACAGAAGTATCCAAAGATTGGGTGCTATTCTCAACCAACATAATCAATATTCTCGTCCATATCACACTTCGTGATTTCAGGCTTTCTCTTTGTATCATCCAGTGATTGTTAAATGTACTCGTATACTTTCCGCATTGACAGAATTCAAAAACAAATTGAACTTAAATCCTATTGAAATCAATAATTTTGAAAAGATGACCCGAAAAATAAAATATCCAATATCAAGCTACATTGTTACCGACGATACTGACAACACTTTTTCTACCACCCTGCAGTAATCTTGATTTCAACAACTTGTACTTGCTTATGTCAGTTTCAACCAATCACGAGCTGGTCCGAAATTGGTCCTAAAAGTGGATTAACAATTGTCAGGTCCTGTCCTAGCAGGAAACCAAAGCGAAAAAATGGCGGATGCATTGAAACTGACTTTGTTTCACAGAAAAATATAAGACTTTATTTTTATCGCTATAACATATATATTTTTATATACTAATCGCATCTAAACTAAATTATCTAGACTTTGTCACGGTAGATTTATGATACAAGCCTTCAAAGCCGAGATATTCGATGAACAAGTAGAGGTATGCATTTCCGAGCGTTCCAATTTTCAGCAGTTCTTCAGTTAGAAAAACAATACAACACGACCGCTAAACTCAATGAATCATTCTGAAAATTTCACAGAATATTCTCAACTAAATTTCGAAGACATTGTCAGGTGGGTTTTTTTATATTCTGCACCGTTTTCAAGAAAATTTAATTTGAAACGGGAAAATAACAAAAAACCTACCACTTTACGGTAGTGTCCTCAGCCCTTAGCGATATCATGAAAAACCACTAAGTCGTTTAAATCCAAATTCCACACTGTTGTTCTTAAGGGCTGAGGCCAGTAGGCCGCTTAAAACCACGTGGTTTACTGTGCGTATTACATTTCTCTCCATGCTCTCTCGCAAATGTGCAAAATTACTCTCGATGTGGTCGGGTGGCCAAGAAAGTTTTGATATTTTCGGTTACAAGTTTGACTACATCACATACAATCCAAGAAAGCTGCCGCTTGTTTGGCAGCCTTTTTGAGCCGATTTTATTTCTTTCTCATGTTTCGTTACGTCACCAGGGAACTAAAATGGCGCCGCCATAGAAATCGACTTACCTTTACAAAAATAATTTTCCCTTCAATTTTATCGCGACAACCTAAATGTTTTTATGCACTAATCCCATCTAAATTAAATTATCTAGACATTGTCAGGATAGATTTTTGATCCATGGCGAGATATTCAGCGAACAAGTTGAAAGTTGCCATTTTCAGCTATGCAATTCTTCCTTCAGAAAAAAAAGACTTTCCCGACCGCTAAAGTCAAGGAATCATTCTGAAATTTTCACAGAATAATCTAAACTAATTTTCTAAGAGATTGTCAGTTGGGTTTTTTATATTCGTCACAGTTTTCAAGAAAATTTAATTTGAAACGGGAAAATAGCAAAAAAACTACCACTTTACGGTACTGTCATAAGCCCTGCGAAAACTAATAGGTTGTTTCCAACTCTCTGCTATTTTTGTCTAAATCCTATATCAAATAATTACAAAATATGGAACCTCGTGACACTAATTCGCCAATTGAACTACTCTGGATATTATGAAACACAACTCAGAAGACTTCCCGGTACAAAGAGCTTGATATATGGTCTTACCCAATGTTTGTTCAATAGCATCTTGAATTAACTTGTTCTTCTAACCTTGTAGGATTGGAAAATAACTTGCATTTCCGCTACATTTTCGCATTTCTTTTTATTTATTATTCCAAAATTTTAAATTCGTTTATTCAATCCAAAATTTTAAATTTTTCATCGTGGTAGGCAGTAGAAAAACAAATATATTCAAATATAATTAATAAGCATTCGACCAACAAAGTTTGGGAACCAATGGTATAGAACATCAAAATGGCGGCCAAAAAATTTTCCTTAATCCTAATTACACTTGACAAAAAAAATAAATCAAGTAGCCCACAACAAGTGTGTTATGAATCTACTATAGAATAATCGAATTTGCACTAAATAAAACTGTCACACACACACACGAAACTAGATTTATGAGAGAATTGAACTGGAAAGAAAAGAGAATGTTTGAGAGCAGTATTAAGGGTGTGTGCATGGTTTTATTCTTGTACAAGTTGTTTTATTTTTAGTTCTGTTATTAGTCCAGGTAAAAGGTTTTATAGAAGCTTTTAAAACTATTATATTACTTGTCAAAAGAGACACTAATTATATTATGTCATGAATCTGGCACTTACTGCAGAATCAATTACAAAACTCTTATAAATTATAATCAGAACTATGAGGCATCACTTAGAACGCAATTGAAAGCACTCAATTATTGCTGGATTCAGCACGAAATGGACTTTTAAAACTTCTAACCAGACCAAAGCTACGATACACATAAATTTAATATACCCAAAGATTGCAGTCAAAACGTACACTTTTTGACATGAACACGATTGACGCCAAACTGCGTCATCCAGCTAACTGACATCTGTCGTTCACACGAAAGCGCGTTTACAAAGTCAATCCCTGAATCGAAATAATAGCATCTTTATAAAATAATTAAGTTGTTCGATAAGTCGACGCCTTTTACGCAGTCCACCAGGGTTCGATTCCCAACCCTGCACATAGGATCAGAACATTTTTCTGGCCTGAAGAGGCGAATGACCTTAAGGTTAAAACCTCTATAATTGAAATTAAAAAAAAATTATGCTATCCGGTTTAACCCCCTGTCCAGTATAGCCCTGGTCTCCTCTAACAGTCTTTAGGATTTGACAAAATATGTGTTTGTGGTGTTTACAACCGCCGATGAAGAGCACAAAAGTGAAATAAAAACAGCTAGCAAACTTTAAAACTATCGGCACGACCTCCGACATTTGGTTGGACCGGAAAAAGATTTATTGGTCTCATTATGTTTGGCCATTTGTAACTACCACGTTCAGTAAAGTTCGGCCGATAAAATTTGTTCAAAGTTTTTCTATGGTTTTTGTTTGACATTCGCCACCAAACAGTTGCTAAAGCAGCAACGGTAGCAGAGGTGAATTGAACTTGGGAGAGCCAGGAAATGCGGTTGTTAAGATTATGATATGCGGTTACCATGAAGAGGGCACAGCGATACATCGATTCTGGAATCCCACGAAAACCGGTAGGAAATTTCAAATAATTACCTATATCGTTTGAGTTCTTCAATAAAATATTTCCAAATTTACGCAAGTGTCAAAAGGTTTGGTGGTTGGTTTATTAAAGTCATTTTCGCATGAAGTTGAAGCGAACCCAGTTCCCAACCCAACAATTGTCAAATGTACTATAGCAGTTGCTTTCGAAACGGAGCTTGGTATTGCTGCAGGTGAAAACCAAAACTGCTTACGTTCGGGACAGAAGAAATCAAGTACAGTATTGTGTAGTTAACAATAGAACGATCTCGAAATGAGTGAACCAAACGAACAAAAGCTACCGCCGGTACGAAAGAATACAATTATTGTTGACTTCAGGCAGTGCAAAATTCGACCTTCGATACGAGAACTTGAAGGTTTGCTTAAAGAGCAAATGCATCTTGACATTAAACGTGTGCATTTACTTCAATGCAATAAGATCAATAATGTTGTTTACATCCAGTTTTATAAAGAGTTGGATGCAATTCAATTCGCTAAAGACAATAATAATGTGCACTATGTGGAGCATGAAAATATCAAGTACATCATTCCAGTATATATGGAAGATAGTGCTATAGAAGTGCGTGTGCATGATCTTCCCTCAAGCGTCATCGATCCTTATATTCGCAAAACCATGTCCCAATACGGATAGATTCTCTCTATCGAAAAAGAAAAATGGAAGAATTTTTTCCCCGGTATTCTAAATGGCGTACGTTTGGTACGCATGCGCTTTAGGAGGCCTATACCTTCTTATGTGACATTCGGTCTGGATACAAGAATACCGTGCAAATCACTTGTTACCTATGACAATCAGATGGCCATATGTCAATATTGCCAAAAATCTGTTCACTACGGTAAGCCATGTGATAAACCGGACAAGGAGACAACTATACCAAAGGACAACGGTGCTTCCTTCACACCAACCCCAAGCAACCCCAGTACACCTGTGACAATCACCAACAACAATGAAGCATCCCCTTCAACGAAATCATCCAACGTATCCCCTATAGAACAAAGTACACCAGCTGCAATTAACAGCTTCAACCATCTAATCAACCAGCAACTGCAAACAATGTACAACAAAACGCATCTACAGCAACTAGCAACGAAATCAACCACAATACCACGACAATGGATGACGAGACGAACCACGAGCAAACTGCTCTTCAATCCTCGCAGGAGGGAAATGGAAGCTCCTCTTCCCCTAGAAAAAGGGTGACAACGAGATCCAATACAAAAAAAAAATTTATCCAAAAACTCAGCTAAATCGGCCGCATAAAGCTTGTACGCAAATAGGCCTGAATAAAATATCTTTTAAATAAAAAAAAATGACGAATTGAATCCAGTGAGCATAACTACAAAAACCAATTGAATGAGTTGGGAATATACTGACAGTGGAAGACCAGAAATTTCATTTTCATTAAATAATTTCATTCCAAAATGGAATTTTACAGAAGTGATCACAGATTTTTATATGTGTTTCAAAAACGCATAAAAATTAACTAACATATCCTACAAAAATAACTGTTATGTGTTAAAACTACAAATTGTAACAAGTTACAAATGCTATTTGGGTAATCGCATGACAGTGAGTCCCTACAAGTGCTCCACCATTATAAAAAATTCGTCTTCTATAAATATTTTGTTCTTGTTTTAATATTACAATGACAGAATTTTATATTTGTACACGGAAAAGTGAGCGACCGCAAAACAACTAATTAGTTGTTTTTTTTTTAATTTATTTTGATACATGTAATCGATTGTTGTTTTTTTCTAAATTGTTATTTTTTATTTATCGTGCTGGCAATTTAGCAATGATACCCAGCAAAGACAGGCACCACAAACGAGAAATGAAACGTTACAGTTGAGCAATGACATACACCCTAAGCGAAAAATTAAACGTTTTAATGAAGTGTCACTCGTGCAACTGAGCAATGACACAATCCCAGCAAAGTTATCTGTATGCATGAAAGCAAAAAATAGCTCAATCGTTTTAACCAATTATTCAGTTATTTCTTACTGCTGGTTTCTTTGGGGGCAGCTAATCGTTCATCGCTTGAACATAAAAATTTTGCCAAAGTAGCTGCTCATAGCGTTATCACTAAACTCACAGATGAAATAAAAATGCAACAAAAGATAAAAATTCTCAAGAGGGAACTTACGCGCAATATGTTTACAAGGCGTTAAGAAATTTTTGCTCCACTTGTAGAATAGATCGCAGGAAGAGCTTTTTTGATTTTTGCAGGTGGAATTGAAACTTTTATACCATAGAAAAATCTATTCAGTACATGAAAAACTTGGTTTACAATTAACTCTTGTATTCTTCTATGTACTTTCACTTACATGAAAAGGCCACTACGTAACTGACATAAATGACGTTCATTTACCATTGAAACAACCAGGGCGTGAAACAACAATTGCAATATTGTAATTTTGTGATTTGTGGGTTCTCCGTGTAGCTATTTTCTCATCCAGACTTTGTTATGATTTTTGTCGTGAATACGACTTACTTTACTATGGGGCGCCTTTTCAAAATTTACCCTGTACAAGAATGGGCAGAACTTAATCGCGAATATCTCTTGATGTACCTAACCCAACAACATATTTTTTTCTACAAGCTATCGGAAATATAATCAGGAACTTGTGATTAAATTTTCAACAGCGTCAGATAACCATAAATAACTGAAAAATAAAGTTTTCTAAAACTTTTGGAAATAATGAGGAAAATTCATCACGTTTGCTTGCCTTTTTCGCACCCAGACGACGGTTTTGAGGTAGTAAAGCGCATATCAGTTCCGATTATCTCCTGAACGAGTATAAAAAGTAAACTTTTATTGTAAATCGTTCATTTCTTCTAGTGCTTCAGACGGAACTGAATGTCGAGGTGAGGTTCTCCCACCAACATTAGTAAGAACAAACCAAGTATAAAGCGTGACACGTTCAGGTCGTGCTTTCATTTGGACTTCGATCGTCAGAAGTAACTGTCGCCAGTAATGAGAGCGAATCTTTTGCGTGGTACAAAACCTCAGACGCTCTGGTCGTGTTCTCATTTAGACTTCGGTCGCCAGGAGGAGCAGTCGGCAATGAAAGCGCAGACGTTTTGCGTGGGACAAAACCTCAAACGCACAGGCCGCAGAGCCAGTTTCCCTTCAAAGAAGATCGATTGCATCATCCTTTTGCTGTTCGTTTGCATTGGAGCAAAACACAACGAAAAAATGTTTTCTAAAGAACTATAAAGATTGCTTCTTTGCAAATCGGTAATTAAAACCATCAGTGTAGTGCAAATCTGGGATAATTTGATTAGTTTTGTGCAATTTCCGCAGTGCAAAATTCGCAACAGTTTTTAATATCTTAGAGAATTGCATGATTTGGCCTTTGTGAATGCCAGAAATTAATCCCGTGCATCCTTTCTTTCACTGAAATATTCAAGTCTAAAATGAAGTAATCGACACTCTCGTCACTCTCCATCACGAACGCCATCACAAAAGATTTTTTGCAGATCCACCATTATTTTATTATAAATAACTATACTGATTAGCTTGTAATATTTAATTGTATGTCAGAATGTTTAATGTAACTAATCTGTACTTTAGTTTAGGTGTATCGTTTCTAGTAATGAAAAAGGGAAAAGCTTGCACAATTCACACAATCAATCAATTAATTGATATTCGGAAGTATAAAGAAAGAGTGTCAGTTTTATTCGTATTCACGACATCCAGTTATGTCTCTGACATTACAAACCCGTACTTTTTGATATTTTAATTCTTATTTCAAACTGAATAATGTTAATTTCTGCCATTAAGATGTTTGATTTTAATAATAAAATGTTTTTGGTTTGCAAATCACTTCACTTCTACTCGGGATGGAGCTATTCTCATCAACTATCAAATTATGGAAGTCGCGGGTTACTATTTGGTCTAGACACACTACAAGTGCGACTGGAACTATTTCGCTTCTTATCCAGGTAGCAAATACTTTGTAAGATAGGATTGCTTCATCATATCAACGTTCGACTTTGAGCTCTTCATAACAGTGCCTTTCACAGATTGTTCATACGCCGTTCTAACTACGGTGCGAACGTTGCTATGATTGGTCTGCGAGGATCATTTAGTCGTGGTTTTGATATTAATCAGTTATGCAGCAGGATGCAAACTAACTTTGTGTATATTATGAGGAATTGTCATTAGAACATTAATAATTAGGGGCTCTTATCGCTTGCGTCCTAGCAGATGACAATTTACCCGATGCTTGCGGAGATTGCACCATTTGCACACACATAAATATGTCTTATTTAATCTATCACCATGATGCACTACTACGCATCACTGACTCATGAATAGGATGCGACTACTTCACTTCCCTAATAAGATCATGAAAACATCGTATCGCAGTAGTCTATACTGCGAGGCTTTGTCAATAACACGACAGCCTAGCTGTGAATATGAACTGACACAGAACAATCATCGTTGCATCGTCCCAGCCCTATCTTTCGTCCGAGCCTGCCACGACTGACTGCACGATGACGGATAGGAATAAGCATTACGAAGTGCGGGTACTGCACTCGAGCACTCACCGAGTGCGCATCGATCCGACCGGCACAGGCCCGCCCGGTCGGCTTGGCGGAATCCATCAGGCGGCGGCATACGCAGCTCAACGTGTTCCAAGCTGCTGCACAAAATAAATGCTCTAGAGAGATGAATTTCTCCCCTTTCATTTTAACGGCCATCCGGTTCCCTCTCTTTTCCCTCTTCATCCGAGCAACGAGATGCGTATGTACAACGGATTGGATGGACCGACCGAGCGACCGACTGTTCGGCATAGAATATGCATTGACCACGACACACTGGCCGCCAGCGGCCGTGGATCGTGCGATGATCGATGATGGTGCGATGTGCGTCGTCGACCATCGGCGACTATCAGTTCAACATGCACACATTTATTTTATATCACCGCACCGCACCGCGTCGAACGTTGTAAATTTACTGTTATACAATGATTTGCCTCACGGAGATTCGAGCGTCGAGTGCGCCGAGTTTGCCAAGACAAGGCCGGTTGGCCGTCCGCGGTTGCATGGTTTTAGGAAACGTTCGTTGAACGGCCTTTCCCGACCGATAAATAAATAAATCGATTTGGAGCGTTTTGAAAGCCGACTAATTGTTCCGTGGCGTGATTTATTATTCGTTTATTTACGTAAAAAAAACGAAGAAACAAACGGAGAAAAGAAAGATAAATTACAGCTGATTTTGTTGCCGCTGCCACTGCCGCCACTGCTGCGGCTATTGCTAATTTTGGCAGGAGAAGCGCAACAGATTGACGGAGTAACGCCCATCGAGAGTGAGAGTTCAATTGATTCCGGGAGGAGCTCGAAGCATTCGAAGCGTCCGTGAGGACGTAATCGGTTTTTAGGTAATCGGGACAATCCTTGGTATGATGGAATAATGATGACTTGATTACGCGATTTGGCAGCTTATTGATAAGCAATTAAGGCGGGTTTGATACACAGGCACTGCACGCTTCGATGCCGGTTCGATCATCAGCAAAACATTATCATCTTAGATTTTCACTTGCGTTTTTCAACAGTCAACAACCGTTCGGTAATCATCTGTCAAAAACATTAGCATTAGAGACCGCCCGTGTTATTGAACACGACCAATTGAGGTAGCAAATTTTTCTTTGCATCAACATGCTTGGAAATAATATGTTGTTTTACGTTGTGCAAACTGCATCGATCCCTGTATGCTGATTAATACTGACGCCGACTACGTCCGAATGTCGTCCGAATGAATGTACATGGTAAGGGAAGAATTGTTAGTTTCATGCATGTTACTAATAGTAACCGAGGAATTCTCTACATTCCTACATTTTATTTATTTTATATTTTGTTGTTTTAAACTCTTCGACAGATGTAAAAGTGCGGATCATTGATGTAAACGGTTCGTAAAGTCCAAAGGATGTACGATGGAAGCGAGGTACGAGTAAGGATCTATGACGCAGAGATCTGGATGACACTCGGATGCATAACGATGACAATAGATTAGGGCTGTCGATTTCTCCATTCAAAAGCTTTGCAACAAATCCAGCCTGTTGGATACAACGACGTCTTTGAAGAGTTTCCATATTTAGCAGCTTGCATCAGCGAGTATCATACGGGGGTAGATTTATCGGGTCACTCCAAGGAAGGTACCGCAATGCAAATCTGATTAACTTGCGCTGCACGTTTTCGATCCTCAGGCTCCAAGTCTGAGTCCAGGCTGATTAGGATGCCAAACAATTAAAACATTTTCCGGTATTGTCCTAACGAGGGAGTAGTAGAGAGCTTCTGAACAGTACGGATCAGAAAATTATTTTGATATCTTCGTGATAAACCCTAATTGTCGATTAGCTTTTGCGATTACTGTCGATCGATGCAAATTGAACGTAAGCTTTGGATTAAGTAGTACACCCAAATCGCTAAATTGGTGAGTTCTTTCCAGAATAACACTATCGATGAAATAGTCGAGTCTTATTTACTGTTTGGTACGATGGTAGAACATAACCATGCATTTCGAAATTCTCACGGTCAGCTTGTTTCGATGACACCTTTCGACAACTTATTCTAATATTGCTTGAAGGCAAACGCAGTCCTCAACAAGCCCTTACCCAGGATTTCATTTCGGGAGGGGTCCAAAGATTAAAAAATAATGTACCTAATTCTCGGTGTGCCTTTTACGGCGGTTTTTAACATACACTTCAAACTTTTTCACTGGAACTGATATTGTATTACATTTCATTACGTTTACTGTCTTGTTGTTTATGTAACATATGTCGGAGTCATTCTAAATAGGGCCCCTCGATCCTAGTAGATCGAACGAACGGTTTTCCTTGCAAATTTTTCATAGGTAGGACAGATCTACTCTCTATTAATTGAAGTTCACAGAAGTGTTCGCTCACCATCACGCGCCAGTGGTCACTTGGGTGTATTTAGACGAGAGCGCGTGTGAGCGATTCATGCGAAGAGAATGTGTTGCACTCGCGCCAGCTGCTTTAACCACAAGCACACACTCAAATGCTGTCTATTCGACACTGAGAAGAAGTGCGCTTTCCTCTTTGTGCGACGCTTCGTTTTTTGCATCCTCGGTGTGGACAAGAATCTGACGCCAGCGTGTATCACTCTGGTGAAATGCCATCTATGCGTTGAAATACAGAATGAACAGCAACGAACCTAGGTTGCTTCCTTGGGGTACTCCGGAGGATTTAGTTGAGCTAAGCTTAACACGTAGAGTTCTGTAAGTCAAGTATGATCTTAGCCAACTAATTGGATCTCAGCCAACTAATACACTCTGAAATCCCTAGTTTAGATAATTTTACTAGCAGAATATCATGGTCAATTGTATCGAAAGCAGCTTTAAGATCCGTATAAATTACATCCACTTGCGCGCCGTGTTCTAAGTGTTCAAAACAAGTTGTTACGAATTGGAAAAGATTTGTGGTAACTGATCGTCCGGGCTTAAATCCATGCGTGCATCACCCCTGTGTTTGTTAGTAAATATTCTGATAATATTATCATGCGTTTATTGCTCTGGGTAGCCGACTACCGAAAATAAGCTGAAATTTTATCGTACTTACTACTGAACAGTGTATAAAAAATTTAGTATATCGTACTAAAAACGATGCGTGAAACCCACTCATGCCATTATTGAAAAACGCAAATGCAGTTTTCTCCGCTATTGCTCGAAGAAACCAACAATGGTAGTTTTATTAATAGGGGAAGGTGTTCGGTTGTCGGCACCCCACCGTAACTTTTGACAGAAAGCAGATAGCGTCATTCCGACAAATGTCATGTGTGTGTGTGTAAAAGCAGCCCGTTCTTTTTGTGCCGAATACCGAAGCAAACAAATTACAAATTTTTTGTTGCGTTCAAAACAAATGTTAACTGCGTGAAAATCAACACAAAAGTTTTTTCTAACTATTTTTATAGTACCATAAATTGAAGAACATCAATCGGAAAGGTGAGTGGATTGAATATTTATAAGGTGAAATCGATCTATTTCGTGATTTAATACCGGAAGCTACAAAATTTTTTTTTGTCATTTTCAAAATGTCTACCAATTTCGGCACCTCAAGGTGTTCGGTTACCGGGACGCAATTTTTTTCGACAAATCGTGAAAAATTGTCAGTGTTATGCAGGTTGCTGCCGAGACAAAGTAAGCCAAAGATTCACCGGCTAAGAAAAAAACTTGGAAGACCTACCAAATCAACACCAAAGGAGTTACCATCCAATCATCGGCCAAGAGAGCCTACACACTAAGATTTAATTCCTTTGTTCGGTAATATTTTTGACGAGAAATCTATAGAAATGACCGATATTTCGGTACATGAGATTTCCTTTACAATAATTATGCAAATTTTTACCGGACGTCTTACGTAAATTTTCATTACATAATTTTGTAAATAGATATACAATTCATACGGTAAATCTGAATAGTCGCCGAGTACGGTAAAAACCATACTGTCCGTATGGTAAAATTATCCACCAATAACCGAACTTCTGTGAAAACTGATTGTCATGAAACTAACTGTCAAACAGTTCTAGTAAGTGTCTTTTTATTAACCAAACGAAAAAAATCTTGAAGAGTTCATCGAATGGATTGAGATACAGGTGCAAAAGTTTTTAAAACAATAGAACCATTAAAAGCTTTTTGTTTACTTATAGGCAGAAAATAGTTTTGTATCACTTGTCCACTTGTTTCCTACAAAAATCGTTCGAGGGTAATTTCTGGTGGAGTCGACGGATTGTGCAGTGTTTTGGAAGGCGTTCATAATTTCGGTCAGCCGGAACATTTGATTTGATTTTTGTGGAATAAAACCATAGCCACAACAGGCTGGAATTTCCTTCATTCGTTTTTGTGAATTTGTGTTGTTTTTTGAAATTCGAAAATCCAGAATTTTAACCATATGGAAAGCAAACAAATAAAAAATTACCGAACAATCAGTTAGATCCAATTGGTTTACAGTTTACGGTAGCTGTTTGACAGTTCAGCAATTACCGAACGATCGGTAATCTATTAATAAATTAATTAATTCAGCTGTTTAAAATTTGGTAAAAAATTACCGAATTCTGCGAAATTTTCTAAGTGTGTAAGCGAAGTCACCATCAGATAATGAAGACTTTTGTCCAAAACGCTTCCGAAAATAAAATATCTTTTTTTCTTTGAACAATTGCAGTTTTTGCTTATATTTTTCCATTTTATTCGAAATTTTTTGGGTGCCGGTAACCGAACACCTTTTTTGAAATGGTCAAAATTTACCACTTTACTAAATTGATAATATAGTTTTTTTCTATCAAATGAACCAACTTAGTTTCATATTTAGTTGTTAGCTAGGGACTTTAGCTTTCCATTGATGTATAGATGTCCGCATAATGTGCACTAAGTCAGATGTTATGTGCTTAAAATAAATGGGTGCTGGTAACCGAACACTCCCTAACGTTTATTGCAATATCTTTTTTACTACTAGTCTCTACAGGGAGCAGTTAATCGTTCACCGCTTGAACAACGAAATTTTGCCTAAGTACTGGCACACTTCGAAAAAACCCTGTGATTTTACATCTTATTAGATGCACATAACTGGAGCGTCGCAGTTCACGCAAATTCACGTGGAAGAACATTTAATATTGTGTCTAAAACTCCATGACATGAAATTCGTTGAAATAAAAAAAGAATAATTGATAGCAACCGCCGCGACTTGAACCGAGAATCATTGGATCGCATGTACGTCTGTTAATCGACTGAGCCACAGAAGCACACAACTGCTTGGTCGGTAATAGGTGCATTTAAATTCGTACAGACGCACCTGCTAGCATAATGCAAGTTACAATCGAAACCAGTAAAATTCAAGCTAATCAAACATTAAGTCAATACAAATGAAATTTTCCGTCATTTGACGAATTAGGTCTTTATGAACTACATCGTATGAGGAATAAGGTCACGTGTATTATTCAAATAGAAAACTTGTTTTACAATTACACTCTTATGTTCTTCTGCATACCCTCACTTAAATGACATTCAATTGCCATTCAAAATTTTCAACTTCAACCGTTTCTGGTGCACTGAAGAGGATTTTTGTTTTGCGTTTTGCTGTCTTTGTTTTCAACCAGGTGACAGCATTTGAATACAGATATTTAGTTTACCTAAATTGCTGTGACAAATCAACAGACAGGGTAAGGGCTCTCTATTTCATCTCATTTGCGAGAACGTCGGCTCAAAACCCCGATTCAGCCACTAAAATCACTATAACTTTTTTATATTACTGCTTCATTCGCCTTGCTCGACGTTGAGAATTGATTCACATTTCTTGAAAATTTAACTAATATTCATGATACAGCTAAAACACTTATGATGTGTTCACAACTCTGCTCCTAATTCCATCTCAATGGATTTTTATCCATCCTATCGTTGGTCCTTTATTCATTCTATAAATTAGTAATGGCGACAGTAATCAAAACAAAATATTCCACTATTACACTATCAGGTTCAAAATGTCAGAATTCTTCTTAAAAAACGGCCTAATGCCAACTATGAGCCAACACACGATATTTTTAGAACCAGTTTGAAATTATTTCAACGTTTAAAAAATTTTCAGTCGTTTTTGTTACCTTTCGCTTTAAATTCAAAATTTTATTGCAAAGTTAATTTGGTGAACTTTAAATAAAACCAAACACGGAATTGTTACTATTTAGGCATTAGCCCTTCTTAAAAAAATGCAGAGCCAGAGATGCTATTTATACAGATTTATCTGCATTGTATAGATTTTTGCGTTCGCATACTGATTTAAATCAATGTACAGATTTTATACACATTTCCTAAATTTATTACAGATTTGTTCAGGTTCATAAAAAGTAAAAGTAAAAAATTAGACTTTTCTCTCTGAGTATCAATAAGTATTTGATTGCAGTGATTCTTTAAAAGTTTATTAATCAACGACAAATCACATGTTAAAGTGGAAATCTTTTATGTAGATAATTGATTATGATTAAAACCACTTTATGCAAAGTAATACATATTTTCTATGAAAATATCTGGCATCTCTGTGCACAGCCGATGAAACACACACACTTCACAGCGTTATGTTGACGTATAGCTGCATGAAACCAGTGCTACTAGATTTGCCACAATGGTTATTTCAATAGTATAAAGAAGCTCTGTCTGGTAATATTCGAAGCCGAAACAGTTTTATTGAAATATTAATATCAATAATATAATTCAACTAATGTCACGGATACCAAAAACATACTTTTTTATGATAATTTGAAGAAGAAAAACATTTTATGTTTTGAAACATTATGAGATAACTTGGCAATTTTGCGAAACCAAATGAGACGAAAACAAAGCGCAATCAAGTGAAATAAGTGAAAAACTTTCATCTCATGTTTTTGAAGACTTTTATTTCTTGTTGCGTAATTTTTGAAGCTTTTAATCGTTAATTAAACAAGTGGCAAGTGAACATTACTAATTATGAAGTTATCCAGCATTCAATGGTAGTGTAATTGTGCGAGATAGTGCTCATGTTTTGAGACGAATCGATTAGTAGATAATCAGAAACATGACGAACTGTAAATCTTGAGACGAAAATGTGTCCTAAATTGAAGAGTGAGTTTATTTTAAATGAAAAAAACGATCACCGAATAATTTAAAACCATTTCATTCAATGGGAAAGTGTGACAATAGCTTTTATAGTCATTTTAAAACATTTCACAGTTTGGTTCAGGTACGTTGTAAGATATTATTTATGTTCAAAGTAATGAGGTGACGGGATGAGATGGAAATAGGAGCTCAGATGAAATAGGGAGCCTTTACCCTATGTTAGTTAAATCAACAACATTTTAGTTGAAACAACCAGTATTGTAATTTTGAGATCTGCTGGTTCTTCGTGCGCAGGAAGAAACTTCCCACCAGGAGGAAAATTCCTACCAAATATAGGATCAAAAAATTTCATAGAACTTTAACTTTAAATAGCAAAATCTGGAAATCAATGAATACAACAAATCATGATCAGTCAAAAAGATCCGGTAATGTTTGCATTACAGTACTTTCATTGAAACGTCATAGTTACAGCATAAAATTGTTACATTACTTCCTTTTCATAGAGCACATCAGCGCCCACACAGGGGAAACTGACACGGAATAAGTGCTTTTCTTCCATTTTACCCTCATTTGAGGGATGTCCATGACTGTCACACAGATTCGCCGAAGTTGACACTTTAAAATTGCCCTGCATTTTCCACTTGATCAAAATTCCGGGCAGTTTGCAGGATTCATCAGCCTGGAGACAAAATCGAACTTGTTGGCAGCCCACCACCTCAGAACCAAAGATGCCAGATCTGCAGATTTGTCTGTGAATCTGCAAATTTCGTACATAGTGCTGCAGACATTTTTTGTTGTGCAGACTTTTGAAAATCGAGTTTTTCGCAGATTTTCGTAAAAATTTGCAGACTTTGGAAATTGTCGCGACCTTGTTTTTTTTTGTCGTGAATACGACTTACTTTACTATGGGGCGCCTTTTCAAAATTTACCCTCTGAGAGAGTGATAAGATTTTGATCGTGAATATCTCATGTTATATCTAATGAATCAATATAATTCTTGCTACACGCCATCGGAAATATGATCACAATTTTAAAATAAAATTTTCCGTTCTGTGACATATTCTCAAATAGTTCAAAATTAAACTTTTCTGAAATGTTTGGTATAAACGAGTATCAAAGAAGATAATTCATAAGGCGCGTTTGCCTTTCTCGTATTTTGAAAGCTCATAGCTCAGTGATCTGTAGAAGGATTTATATAATCTAACTACCAATAGAATCGAAAATTTTTAACTTGAACGTGTATTGCAACAACATTGAAATTTTTCAATAGTACACTATTGAAAAACCTGTTTGATTTAACTCATGAAAGCACCAGCCAATCAGAACGCGAGATGTCTGAATCTATACAAGATCATTCATATAAAAGATGAGCGGTTCATTTTTCCTACCATTTGCTGAGCAACTGTTCCCGAAACAAGACACACAAGAGCAACATCGAGGACCTGTCGTCTCACTGTTTCCCGATCTGCATGCACGAGACACCGTCAGCACAATGACACCGAAAACCGGTAGAAAGGTAGCCAAAAAGTCCAGCAAGACCCATTACCGAAACAAGACACACACGAGAACCATCTCAGATCTCTATATTTCCTACCAAAAGATTAATCAAGATGGAAGTTAAATTAATTTGCACACATTTAATTACGAACGGCAATGCGTAAGCGAAAGTAATGATTTTGAACACATCTTTATACTAGTATACAAATATGCCGTGCGAAACAAAGTTGAACAAATTGAACAAATGAAAGAGATGAACAAATTGTTAGAACGAATGTTTCCACTCGATTTGCGCATTCTACTTTCCAGGCGTAACAGAACTGGCTAAACTTAAAGCAATCCTAAATATTTTTTTATCACAGTGATGTGGTCGTCCTGAAAAGGACGGAGTTTTCAACTCCTCATCGTTACGGATGGCCAGCTGCAGATGGCGAGGGATGATTTTCGTTTTCTTGTTGTCACGGGCAGCGTTATCGGCCAATTCCAACACTTCGGCAGCCAAGTACTCTATCACTGCCGCCAGATAGACCGATGCACCGGCACCGACACGCTCTGCGTAGTTTCCCTTCCGGAGCAGACGATGGATTTTGCCAACTGGGAACTGCAGACCAGCACGGTTCGAGCGGGACTTTGCCTTGCCCTTAACTCTTCCTCCTGTGTGCGTGTTTCTGCGTAAAAATTCCACAAGATGCTGTTAACAGCTCGACAGCCAATTCAGTATTACTGGCTGCTGCTATACTAACTCTCTCTTTTATATCGTTTCACTGTTTCCCGTTCTGCCTACAGGAAAGGAATTCTAACAAAGGGGACGTCCATACACCGCTGCCACTAGCAGGTGTAAAATGAAATGTGATGTGAGAAATAGTGTCATCTAAGTTAAAGCAGCTACTCTGAACGTACGAGACACCGTCAGCTAGATGGCACCGAAAACCGGAAAAAGGCAGATTTGTACCGTCACTAACACATTCAATTACGAACGGCAATGCGAAAGCGAATGTGATGATGTTGAACACATCTTTATACTAGTATGGGGTCGTGTGAAAATATGCCATGCGATACAGGGTTGCCATATATACAGGGTAATCTGTATTTTATTTATACACTAGCTGACCCGTCGAACTTCGTCTCGCCCGTTTTTTTTAAATTTATGTTTTCGGACAGTAGAATTGTCAAACGTTATGCTGTGAATGTATCTTTCCATTATTTTACTGATTACTTGGCTGCGATGAATTCATAAAAAAATTGTGAATATGTTAAAAGCTTTTGTTACGCAAAAATAAAGCGAATGCACCGCGAATCATCTTTTGAGTCAGTGCATCGAGTAGCGATTGTTGATCTCTCTCAGACTATGGTTTCGACATATGGAATAAAAAGTGAGGCAAAAATAACTGAGATGACTACTTTAAATTGATTAGAACAAATTTACAAAAGCTGCCCTCGCGGCTTGTAGTTCGTCACTTCTCGCTAGTCTGGTGATATTATTTAATCGTGTTTGATGAATGTTCGTAGCGTGACAATCACAGGAAAAAAATTCCATTAACAATTTAGCGATAAAACTTTATTTTTACTTTTAATGTATGACTTCTGGTCAGTCAGTAACTATTTAGTAAATTTTTTGGTGTGGGGGAGTGTGGTGGGCAAAAAAAAATTTAACATATCAGAGACTCGGATGTTTCGCATCGCTAAGTTCGACTCCTCTGGTAGACGGTAAAAGTTTAGATGCAAGAAATCTTCTTCTTACTTAAATGAACCTTGTTACGTCGAATTTTCCGCACTTTATCTTCAAATCCTTAGTCCTCCTTGAGTACTATGGTTAGTTTGATATTGTTAAAAAATCGAATGATAAAATGAGTAATTCTTGGACATTCGAAAGTTCAAGTTACCATTCTTTTAAATATTGTATCCATTAACTTTTACATGAACACTGCATTCGTTTAATAGTTTTATCAATAGTCATCTCATTAGTCAACACCACATAATTTTGTTTAGTACCCCACCTACAATTAATGAATGGTGGAGTTCGGCACTGAGAATCTATATCAGAAAGTTTTATATGAAAATAATGTGCAGTTTTTCTGTTATAGAGGAGTTAAGATGAGGAGTGATTGTACCAGTATGCAGCTTATCGTTCGAGT
This sequence comes from Malaya genurostris, assembly GCF_030247185.1. NCBI lineage: Eukaryota > Metazoa > Arthropoda > Insecta > Diptera > Culicidae > Malaya > Malaya genurostris. The sequence continues at coordinate 216,980,089 of NC_080571.1, read as the reverse complement.
CAATGCATAAAATCTCACAACTAATGGTTTTCAATCCACCAGAATTTACCCGACGCGAACGAACTTCAGCATGCTAAATTCAAAGCAAACCTCTATGATTGATCTCATTATTTAAACTGCAGCATCTTATCATTAATTCGTACAAAAGTCGTTCTATTTATAAGGTGATTTGTTCAACTCACGCCTACGATGGCCAACAATAAACAACTAACCGATTACATTGCACACAATGCATCTTCTGGTAAACAGTATCAGAACTTTTGATCATGTTTACGGTATAGCTAGAACACTCATATGCGTTCCATCATTGAATCATTTGGCTATCAATAATGTTGATACCCAATTAAACACGTGGCTCGAAATAACGAACCACATGAATTCACACAAAACAACTCGTTGCGCGCCAAATGATTCTTTCAACGATCTAGTATTCCTTTCTTCGATGGCCAAACACTTATACAACTCGTTATGCGCCAAACACCTATCGATGATCTAGCAATCATTGGCGACTTTTGCAGTGGAAAATTCCATTGTCCATACAAAATAACTTTATTGGTTTTTTCCACTTTTCCGGTAAGTTTTCCTAATTTTTTTGATGTACGAACCCGGTGGGGGTAAAAACTAATCAAACAAAAAAAAAGCATCTCAATCCGTCCATCCGTTCTTACGTGATGCGATTACAAAGAATGATCTCTGCATTTTTATATATATAGATACATATATGTATAGATTAATCTGTATTGTTATTATTATTATTATTATTATTATTATTATTATTATTATTATTACTATCATTATTATTATTAAAATGACTCTTGCATACCGAAGATTGTCGATACATTTCAGACCAGGCCATTGCAATTGTCTCGTACTGAAATTTCAAGAAGAATCAGATATCTTCGATCATCATAGCTTCCATAAAAATAAACTACAAATTTGTCGTACCTAGCCTCCTATATTGGCAAATTAAAAAGGAATTGTTTCAAGTTTGGAATATATAGCTGTAGAATAGTAGCTGTTTAATGTAACTAATCTGTACTTTAATGTAGGTACATCGCTTCAAACTCTATTAGTGAAAAAGGGGAAAGCTTGCACAATTCATACAATCAATCAACTAACTGATATTCGGATAAGTGATAGGAGCGTGCCAGTTTTTTCGTATTCACGACATCCAGTTATGTCTGACATTACCCACCCGCCATTTTTTGTATGTCAAGTCAGTTTAGCGTATCATAATTTATAGAGAAATTGCTGCCAACAAGAAATACTTGCTGAATGCAGATTTTTTTTCGGATATACAGACATTCGCAACCCTGTCTTAATATATTTGAAATTTCTACCTGGCATCTCTGCTCAGAACCGAACCACCTTGATGTGATGGTAGCAAACCAAATCGTGCCAAGAGATGAATTTGACCCTATGCTTACGAATAAACGGTAACACATGCTTTTTCTGGCATTCAAAGATGTTGGGAGTTGGGTAAAGTTGGGATATTATCGTCGAGGGTGTGACGAATGGTTCCGTTTTCGGGCCACAACTGCAAACCGCTAGCCAAATCATGGCTTTCTTCGCGAACTTGTCGGCAAATACGAACTAGAATCTACCCGGAACATTCGCATGTCAAGTCGTCAAGACATTCCAATTTGCTTTAAGTCCACCTTTTTTCGAATGTCTTTAATAATACTTGCAAAATGTATCGTGATAATTTTGAATCAAGGTGATTTGAATCACTGAAAAAAATATATCAGCACGTGAAAAGCTATATGCAAATCGTAGATGGTCGAGTGAATGTTTGGAAACTTCATTAAGATCTGCATCGTAGTCATTGATCGGCACATCATTTTATTCGGCTTGTACGACTTATTGGACCGTATGAATAAAATGTAGTAAAGTCTGCTGTTTTTAGTATCTTCTCAAAAACATACTCCACAGAGTAAAACACGTTTGGTATGAATAAAAAAACAATTTCGAACATATAGTTCATGCTACCTTCGAATTTGAGCATTTATTGTATGCTGCATCGACTCGGAGCCGGAAAAGCTGGAATAAGTATGCACAAAGCAAGAAAAGTACTTACTGCTGCAAAAATGCCACTTTCTTTAATTTTTCTACTTCACTTTATCAGCAAACACACGAGTAGCAACCTCTGGAGCTACCTACCGAAAAATTGTAGTAAATACTACATGTTCGAACGTTGTTGTGTAGTAAAGTCTCTGCTTTTGACAGGAACACGATCCACATGTAGCATTTACTACCGAAATTCAAGCATGCTACGTTTTATTCATACGGTCAATTGTTTACTTCACAACTTCACAACAGCTAAACAATTGCTACCATAAATCGGAATGCTGAAAACTGATCATTATTCACTCAATAAACACATTTATCAATTTCCAATAAATCAAGCGGAGTCTCACCCATCAACAAACTTTTCGCATTCATCCCCACTCCGATGTTATTCCGAGATTCGTTACGCTTTCCTTTCATCCGAACCCCATAAGTAGGCATCTAATCCAACAATAACACAAACAAAAGCAACGATAGGCCATTCAAATCTACGGTTTCCCAAAAATCTATCCGCTACGCGCTACTGTGTAAGTCGTCAATTCACCGACTTCACAAAACATCCCATGTCTGTTCGCAGGTCCTTCGTTGGCACATGGGGAGAAAATCAAATCGTTAGTCTCATCTCTGATACGGTGCAGGCATCCATTATGAATCGCAACGTTCGCATTTTTTGCCAACGGCAGCGCTTGAATAGGTGCTTAAAACATCCACATACACACACAGACTTACACACTCGCCAAAGAAACAGCCTGCCCCACCGCGGTCCCACCTAATCCAGTATGTTTTGACTTGGCCTAGTCCAGAGACCGTTGCTTGTGCGATGAACCTTTTGCCATCTGTCGAATGTCGATCCCGACACCAGATTCCTATCATGTCACAATTCACCCTCTCATTCGCAATGAGAAAAGAATTTTCCCCCTGCAGCGATCGCTTTTCCACGGGAATGGAGAGAAATCTTCCTAACAAAGGATAATTGCGCGCCCAAAGCCTCGGAGCGTCACAAAAAGCACTTCCGCTACCACTCCACATCGACTGGAGCGCGGACTGGTGGACGGGAAGCTGGTCCGTGGTCCGCTGCCAGTACGCGTCCTTGTATGTATGGATGTATCCCATGGAAAGTCCCTTTGTTTCGCTCGGCTAGGTGTGTTGGTGTTTATAAGTGATATACGGATAATGCAGGACTGAATTCGACGATGGAGTTTGGATCCCAGTTTTCAGACCATGCAGTACGAAATTAATAATTTAATAAATGGATTCATTTGTCGGAGCGCCTGCAACAGGGACACTTTGTAATTGATTCAGAAATTCAGAGTCCGCCCCTGTTTGAATGCTTCAAAAGTGTTGCTCTGTTTTCGCCCATCCCTCACTAATCGTTTCTCATTTCATATGCATAGAACTGAAAAAATATCCGTCGATTTGATAAAACCCGCATTTCAAGCATCATTATAATAATGCTCTGCAGCAGTTATATGTTCTAAGACATTCAAACCATGTCATGCATGTGTTCGAACATTAAAGATTCATTTTTCCAATCTGGACGCAGTTCTGAAATGAAGAAATTCAGACGATTTCTAGATAATTACCGGAACTAGGGTTGTCAATTTTTTAAACTAATCGATTAAATATTACTCGATTATTTGGGTTAGTAATCAATTTGTCGATTATTGATTATTGATACTGTATGTTTCAAATTAGTTCAATAACCGAACATTGGTTTCGAACTAATCAATTAATCGATTACTCGATTGTCTCGGTTATTAATCGATTACTGGATTAATCGATCGACATTGCGACACTCCTAGCCGGACATTTGTGACATATCCGTTAAGGGGAAACACAACAGTAAAAACACCACATATATTAGGCTTTGTTCAATACGAATTGTAACACAAGAACGCATATTTTGGATACTTCTACCATTTGTCAAACATTACGATTTTCGGGTGATTTTTCAGTCAGAACCAAAAGGTGGTAAGCAATCCCCAGATTTCCTTTACAAAAATTGCATTTTTCAATCAATATGAAATGATTGTTTTTTTTCATTACTGAGAAAAGAACACTCTTTGCTTTATGCTGAACGATAGATCTTCAGTGAAGTTAGTGATAATTCGAAATATCAAATGCCTCAGGATGTCATGGTCATTTTTTTTGTTTTACGTGCTGTTCAAATAGAATAATATAAAATGATTGGTCCATCAACAATGAGAAAAACCTTTTAAAATGGCTATCCCCTTAATAAGAGATTATACTTAATTGTGAGTTTCGGTTTATCAGCCTATCAAAACCAGGGTTATCAGATTTTTCAGTATTTAACTAATTTTCAAGTACATTGGTAACATTCATTGAATTTTATACGGATTTTGCTTAAAAAAGTGGGGTTTTCCACGAATATAAGTAGTTAAGTAGTAGAAAGTTAACACTGAAAACTGTGTCTGACTTTTTCTACGAACAATGATAGAAAAACTTACACCAAACTTTCATTTATTATAATTTTCTATACTTTCTTTCATCATTAAAAATGATGAAACTCCCGATCGGGATGTTTTCTTCTGGGTTAATTTAGGCACCTTAATGAGTTCCATAAACATAATTTGCTTTGGGTCAAAAAATATTTTTTCGTATTAAATAATAAAAATTCGTTTAAACATAAAAAATCACCCTTACAAAAAATATGCAATTTGCTTCCGCCGTTTTTTTTTTTAAATTAAAAGCTTTATTGCGAAAAAGTGCTTACAGATGTTTTATTCAAAGTATTGTCCGTCGCTAGCGACAACTTTATCCCATCTTTCCGGCAATTTTCGGATCCCGGCTCGAAAAAAGGAGTCCTCTTTTGACGCTATCCATGAAGCAATCCATTTTTTCCAACTCTTCGAAGGATTGAAAATGTTGATCTGCCAGGCCGTGTGCCATCGAATGGAATAGGTAGAAGTCATAAGGGGCGACATCTGGGGAATACGGTGGGTGAGGCAAGACTTCCCATATTAGCGTTTTCAGGTACTTTTTGACCACTTTTGCGACGTGAGGCCGAGCATTGTCGTGTTGGAGGATGACTTTGTCATGTCATTCTTGATATTGTGGCCGCTTTTCTTTTAGCGCGCGACTAAGGCGCATCAGTTGCGTTCGGTAGCGATCTCCTGTGATGGTTTCACCCGGATCTAAGAGCTCGTAGTAAGTCACACCGAGCTGATCCCACCAAATACAAATCATAACCTTGGCGCCGTGAATATTCGGTTTTGCCTTCGACGAAGTGGCATGCCCGGGCTTTTCATCACCGGTTATGATTTGATGTAGAAACCCCTTACGATTTTGTCTTTGAAGCAGTTGCTCACATACAAATAGACGGTGCTCGATGTCCCTCGGTTTCAACTCGTACGGCACCCAGTTTCCTTCTTTCTTAATTATGCCCAGGACCTTGAGACGTTTTGAAATGGCTTGCTGACTCACTCCCAACGATACGGCAAGCTCTTCTTGGGTTTGGCACGAATTTTCATCAAGTAATGCTTCTAGTTGTTCATCTTTGAAGGTATTTTCTCTTCCTCCACCATGTTTGTCTTCGACATCGAAATCACCATTTTTAAAACGTTGAAACCGCTCGCGACACGTCCTTTTATTCAGCGCAGTATCACCGTAAATTTCTGAGAGCATTCGATGCGCTTTAGCTGCATTTTTTTTATTCTAACAGAAATGTAATGGCAAATGGCGAGAATTGGGCACATAAACAGACATTTTCGAGCGTGAATAATACGAAAACAAGAACAACTGTCACTGAAATGGCGATGACAATTCGTTAGGCACTGTACACACTCACTTTGAAGGCATTATTGTCTATGTATTTTGACCAGCCAGCCGGTACAGCCATCTATCGGAAAACGGCGGAAGCAAAGTTATACACCTGATAAAAAACATGTGTAATCAATGTAAAATAAGTTATACGGATTTCAACTATTTTTTTTCCTCTACTACAACTCCGAGACTACATGGAATACTGAAATTACGCGTGCACAATTTAGCTTCGCTGATCAGAACAGCAAAAACGACGTATTGCTTCAGTGCCGATAGTTTCCTTTTGCAAGGATTCTGTTGAAATATTTCGCTGTTATAATAATGTTTGTTGTCTGTGAAAGGTTTTTTTTCATAAAGTTTATTTTATTCGGCTCCTTTGTATTTAAGCTTAACAATATTAATTGTTTATTTTTTTGCTTGTTGTTATTTTCCTTGTTTGAAAAAGAGGCGCTTTCATTGCTATTCATCGAATGAAGTGGGAGCAGTGGTTCGCTATTCACGCTCCAGTGCATTGGTTCGGAATCACTGTTGTTGGCGGAATAATCATTACATTTTGCCCAGATGGTGGGTAAGTTCTGAACGATTTATTCATTTTAGTTGGGTTGACGTAAAGTCGCCATAACTAAGTTCACTTTTTGCAATGACTCACTTACTTAACAGAGTCGACCCCCGGACGAAAAACTTTGAGGATCATCCACAAGGAAAAACAAAGAAAGGCAATCGAAATTAAAATTATATCCAATACAATGTAACTTTATCAAATGAAATGTAAAATAATCGGAAATTGTTTTGCCGAGATTCCTATAAAAAAAACAAAATCTGGATAGGGGAAGAAGGGGGGGGGGACATTTATTTTGATGATTGTTTTTACTATTTAAATGAAATATTTATTGCGTATAAAAATTATACAGTCTATGTAGGATTGATAAAATTTCATGATAATGTCGTTTACATTAAGACATATTTAATTTTTAATTTAATTTTAATTTATTTATTCCGACAAGCAAATGTAGACTCTAAAAGGTTTACGATGTTTACTTAGATACTACGCATTATTTCTATGACTAAGCTGGGATTTCATTTCATTTTTGGACATACCAAGGTCAAGATGTTCGCAATATTGTTGTAGTGGCGCATTATTCGATTGATTGGGCTATATTTTGCATAATTTGTTCTAGTGTTTCTTTCTAGAACTAATTTCCTGTTTCGTAATTGACGGCTAGGTATAAAAAATTTAATCGCGATAATAAAAAAGGTGATTGAATGCGTTGAGAAATTATGTCGCTGATAAAAGAAAGCATTGCAAGGTAGTGGCGTTCAGCGTGATTCATATGGTGGTAAAGGAAATGCTGTTCAGTTTATTTACGAAGTGCATATAAAAAAAATTGTTTTTGAATAGATTCGATGCGTTCTTCGTGAATAATATTGTATGGATTCCATACTAGGCTGCAATATTCCAAAGTAGGTCTGACATATGTACTATATAGCAATTTTATAGTATATGGGTCTTGGAAATTATGACTGAAGCGTTTGATAAAGCCCAGCATACTGTTTGCTTTATTGATTATTGTGTTATAATGTTCCGCAAATGTTAGTTTGGAGTCCATGATTACACCTAATTCTCGTACAATTTTACTTTTTTCTACTATTTGATTTCCTAAAAATATGTCTACAGAATGGGTTTCGTTTTTCCTACTGAAAGTTTTGAGTTGCATTTTTTTAAAATTGAGTTGAAGTAGACTTTTGCAGCACCAAATGTGGAATAGATTAATTTCGTTCTGGAATATTACAGCGTCGTTGATATTTTTTTAATTTCCATGAAGAGTTTCATGTCGTCTGCATACATAAGCATAGTCGTCTGCATAGATAAGAGCCTTGAGGTACGCCAGAAGTTACATTAATTGGTTCAGACAGTATATTTTGGAAGCGAACTACCTGTAAAAGATTCGTTAAGTATGATTGGAGCCATTCCAGAAGGATGAAGCCGATTTTCTGCCAACAATTGATTGTTCAAAAAGGATTTATTTTATTTTTACAAAAAAAGTTCAAAAATTAAATGAAATAATTACATCGAATACATTTAAAATTATTTTTTGCGCGTCAAATTGTATCAGAGTAACCAGAGTCTGCACTCACTCGGGCAAAGTTAGGTTACACGTTGTAACTATAATGCTCAACAAATGAAAATGAATAAAACAAATTCAAATTTAAATATATTTGCGAATTTAGTGAGCATTCAGTGATTTAATTCAAAACAAACAATATTAGACAGAATCGATGTTGATAAACGCTTTTGTAGAAAAGATTTCGTCCCCATAATTTGATACCACAAATAATTTGATCAAACGTTGGGCAAACAAGCTATTCTTCCTGATATTTTTAATCCGCTTTCAGCAAGAAAATCACACACATACGTCACAATAAGCAACAACAAGCATGTGGAGTAAAATTGGCGTTCATTTAAGAACCAAGCGAAAAAGTCTCTCCATTTTCCTCTTGATAATCTAGCATGAAATGTGAGATGAGGCATCCGAGGACAAATGAAAGCGATTTTATCCCACTTGACTATACAACGCATTCCCCTGCCGCCCTTCCCGACCGTTGGTTCCTACTGTTTGCCAACGGACTGAACCGACAGTCCGTGGATGAGGTTTTGTTGGTTTTACAACAACGAAAATATAGCCAGTCATTGAAATTTTTTTCCATTTTGCCAAGTGCTACTGTTTCCATTTCAAATCCTTTTGTTTGCTACTGCTTTTAGGAGACAAGCGTCACTGCGAATTCGTGGTGACTGACGGGCGAGCACATTCTGAAACAGACAGATTTTTCAGGCAGCTTCAAAGGAGAGATTTGTGGTAGAATATTTTCTTTATGAAAAGTTGATTTGTTTCAATATTCAACAATGCATACCTTCTGGTAAGTCCCATGTAGGTTAGTCCACAATTTGTAATTGTTTGGTAGTTTTATGATTGATGTTTACTGCTGGAAACTGCTTATCCACTGAAATACTCTTCACGAAATAAGCTTCTTTCCTGTCAACACAGTTGTCACTAATTTTTCACACGTTTTCCGCACAATATTGCCACCTGCTGATTTTCAATGGATCACACCAGATGTGACTAGTCAATAGCATCGATAGAAGACGGCACAAAGAAAAACGAATCTATGGATAATTTACTCCCGGTTGCGGTGCTTCCAATTTTCTCCTCAACGTTCACACTCGCGGAATGGTGAATTTTCCTTTTGTATTGTTATGCGGACAAGGCTCTCCTTTTCACAGCCGAACACAATCCAGGAAATCAAATCTGGACCACCAGCCCTGCTAGGGATCTGTCACTTCCTATCCACTGCTTTCTGGCAATTAAGAAAAACTTGAAAAATTCACTTTTTCTTGGCAAAAAACATACTCGCGTAGAGGGCGGAACTGAACAGAAAATCTCAACCGTACCGTGGAGCGTTGTGTCCGGGACTGAAACGGCTGCCAACTGCAAAAGAGCGTTTCGGTTTGTTGCAGACTTTGGAACTCATAAACATCGCCGCGGGGGACACGAGGAAAAGCGTATTATCCGAAAATCGTGAGGCGCGAGACCTGCTTAAACCCAGGGGGAGGCAATTCGACCAACATGTCATAGTCTATGCTGTGTGCGATAGAGAGAGCGAGAGCTGGAGAGAGCTGTGGAAAATGAAGAGAGAACGAATTGCAATGACAGAGCGGAGTGAAATCATATGTTTTTTTTTTGGTTGCGCATCAAACCGAAAATGTATGATATGAATACAATTCGATCGAAAGAGGCAAACTGTCTAACAATTTCGAGCAGCTTCTACCAGCAGAGTTTGTTATCATGGTTGAGTCAGAAAGAGAGCGAGAGAATAAGTTGCGAGAGTATTGAAGAACTGCAGCATAATACTAGAAAACTAGCGAACGAGTTGGTTATGCTCCGGAGGCATGTTCTCAGCGGCAGATTAGCGGTAGTGTAGTAGTGCAATCCAATTTGTTTGATACACCCGAGTAAAAGAAAACTGATGGTGGTTTCTATAAACTTTATCACACTCTCTAACATTAATTCTTGTGTTCATTAAGTTTGAATAATTCTCATAAAATAAGGTAATGGCATCGTTCGAAAGTGCGTACATATATAAATTATGTACGTGGGTCAAGAACTCTCTGTAACTATGAATTGTTTTCTGTTATCATTCAACCAAGGATACAAATTTGTTATTTTTGTACACTTTTCTCTGTTGAACATAATCACTAGGGTATGGTATGGGAATAAGATGGAAAGGTTTTCTCGCTCCACCAAACTTTTCGTGTTTCTTTCAGGTCCCATAGAACTATTCAAAATTTCAGCTCGATCGATGAAACTATAATTCCACGCCGAGATTTAAAGTTTATATGGGAATTGACTTTATTTTATTATGCTGCAACGGTTGATTTGAGTTGTTAGATGTCTTTACTCAACTTAGTATGAAGATTTTTTAAAGTGACACGCCATGTTCTCAAACTAACTGTAAAGACACAAACAAGTCTAACTTTTTGGTTTGAAGAAATACGTTTTTGGTGTTCTGGACAATGTTTTAGATAAACTCAAGTACAATAACAAACCTGAAGACATAAGCTATATAAGATAATAGTTTAGAAGATATAGACGATGCTATTTTAAGAAAACAAAATAAATAACTTACATGACTTTTTTGGATCTTTACTGTAAGTTTTGGAACATGGTTTGATTTAAAAAGAATCATACTAAACTGAGTAACAATCGTGAAAACATCAAACAACTCAGATTAACCGTTATAGCATAATAAAAGAAAGTCAAATCATATTACAACCACTAGAAGCAGTGGTGCTAAGGAATGAGCCATTGTTCGGACCTTAAGTCGGTTTTCCTTTAATAACTTTTTCTACAAATGTTTTGCGGTTTCGAAAGGTTTTCTTTTTCGTTAAATTTTCTACGAAAATAACACTTGCACTGATTTTACGAGTCTATAGGATGATTTCAAGCCATTTTTTTTTGTAAAAAGTAAGTTTCCCAATACTAAATCCCATACAAACTTTAAACCAGGGGTGGAAACAAGCAATTTTTTTGATTCACAGTAAATAAAAATAGTTAGTATTATGACATATTTATTGTAGATATTATAATGAATTTTGAAACGAATGATTTTCGACAAGATAAATTTTGGTTTTACTTGGAATTTAAAAATGTCTTCATCGTTATCAGTATCATCAGTCACTTACGGTTCCGATAAGAAAAACATGCTCAATCACAAAGCGTGCTATGCAGCTGATTAATATTAACCTGTTTAGCTTGAATATCATACACAGAAGAAACGGGAAAGCAGCATTTTGCTACGCCAATTGATACGCATCATTCAAATGCTGCGCTCTTGTTACTTCCATAAATCAAATTCACGTAAAAATGGGGTTTAATTGGATTTAATCTAAATAGTGCATGAACATCATCAACCAGCTGGAAATAAAATAAAGTCTTTTATCGCAATAATCACTATTTGCTGTGGTATATTTTTTTTACTAATGTTGCATTGCGTATTGCTATTGCGCAGTGAAAACTGTTAAATTATCAATGTAATTACGAACCAAACTGATTATTTCCATAAAACCTTAATCCAACATTCTACTAGTATTTATTTTATTACGAATTAAACAACAGGTTGTGAAATTAAACACGGTTTGTAACAAACGAGAACATGTGTTGAAACTTCGTAAATCGTGCCGTAACGGAACCGATTTTTTCCCAACTCTGGTGATAAGGACTGTTAAAGGAGCATTCCTGAGAGTTACAAATTGACAATTTTCTCCAATTGGAGCACCCTCATGCATATAAATTGACAAAAATCATGCTCATCATGATCATGATGTACATGCTCCTTAAATATTCCTTATCACCATCATCACTAAGCTTCCCACAGATACAATATTGGCAATTTTATACGATTTTAAAAGTCTCATTGACACGCATTATCCTTAGTTAAAAATTCCTGTATGATTACTGTTACACTAACTTTCACACCCCTCATCGGGATCAACGATTTTTGACGTAAATCAATCGGCACTCATTTCTGATCTTGCTCATATTTTCTTCCACAATGCTCAAAGCTGATCGAATCGTCCAGTGATTTGATCTTACAGGAATCACTGATAATAGTAGCCCAAAATCACTACCGATTTCGTGTGATGGAAGATCAGTATTGATTTTGATCAATGTGATTCAAAGGTTACCTATTAACTGTTCTTAAAAAATAGATCAGGAGTGATCTTTATTGGGAAAGATCACAAGCGATCATCTTCGCTAGTGAATACGATTTGATGATTAGTTGATCTTGATTTTTCCAGCCCCGATTCAAGAGTATCTTCGAAGTTAACAGTTTCACTGCCTGTAAAGTTCAAGAATTCTACTGCAGGATCTTTAACATATGAGTATTGTTTTCTAATTAGAAGCAAAAATTTGAAAAAATGATGCCTAAACTGTTCGTAGATTCTAAGCAAAACGTTCCGTCAAATGACCAGAAAAATCATACTCGCCATATTTTTTAAATATATACGTGATTCAGTTTATATATACGACATAAAAGGTCATTTGAAATGTATGTGTGACACCAGTTTTGAAGTTTTATAACTTCTTTGTGTTCATTTATATGCCAGTTTAACTTTTATTTGGTGGAGTTTTTCTGATCCGGAAAGGTAAATAACCATAAGGTTAAAAGTCTCTTTAATCTGGAATTGCAGAATGGGAATTTGAATATAAATAAAATTCAATTCATAATAACTTCGTTTTGAACCGTAAATAAGTTGAAAGTTTGTGAAAATTGATCGATACCAGTTCCATTTTCGATTTATTTAATTTTACATTTTTACATCGTGATTTAAATGAGCGACAACAACAAAAAAGTTTTCTTAACATGAATGGAACATTAATTTACAATGCTTATTTTTAAACCTCTGTAAGTGATACTGTTTGAAACATAGCAAATTTCAAAAAGTAATTGAGCGTTATATAAACTGCTGATAAGTTCAACTTATCTTTGAAACCCCCTTCAAGTATTTTTGAATGCGAAAACCGAATTAATATTTTGTGTGCCAAAACCGGACTTGGACTTTCCAGAGCAGAAAACGTTTAAAATCATTTTTAATGCAAGAACCGGGTAAAAAACTTTGAATAGGATAACCGGATAAAATCTTAGCCGGTAATTTCAGAGCAAATGTGTTGATTTTTGCATGGAAACTTAATACGTGTTTTCCACGGCAGCGGGATTCATACCACATATTGAATGTTATGTATTTTATCTAACAGATTCAAAGTCGTTTAAGCTTGCAACCCACAATTTATCCTACAACTTTTTTGAGATCAAATAGATTTAGGAAAAGTGGATATTTATGACGAATTAAGTTCGTTTATATATGTCTATTAAAATATTTTTCGGAATCAAAATGTGAAAAATTACTTCAATTATAGATATTATGTGAAAAGAATTTTAATATAATTCAAACTACTAACGGGATTACAATATTTAAATCTAGATCATATTTGAATGGTTTTTATGTATGATTCAAAAGATTTGCAGTATTGTTGATACAAAAAAGAGGGGTGAATAATGTCACAGACCTAAATGGATGGCGTGAATACGAATAAAATTAACATGCTTCCTTCACAGTTGCGAATATAGAAAATCGATTTTTAGTTGATTGATTTCGGAAATTTTGGTAAGCTTTCACCTCATCGCTTAAGAAATTTCAACACTGCACCTGAACTAAACTACGACTTATTGATAACTTAGGCGTTATGCATAAATTTCGTCACGCTAAATTTCAATAAGTTTAACCCCCCTTGTCACTATTGGTCACAAACTTTGAAACTCTCTCTAAAACATTACCCCACCCCCCCCTCATCATCCTCAGTGAAAATTATATTTTTTATTATTCTTGTATTTCTTTGACTTTCAGTCTATTTATTTATTTGGTGCAGGGAAAAGCCCAATGGAGTTAATTTTTATCAAACTAGCATAAAACCTCCTCATTTTTTTAATACACATTGCAATCATTCAAACAATACATTATCCTTCAATTTAGATCCATAAAATCTCCTCATCTTCTGATTCAACATTAAAATCGTCCAAAAGATACCTTTTCCTTAAATTTAGTTCTATGGAAATTAAAACTAATTAGGCAGTAACCTTAGGTATGATTTCTTGATAACGTTACGCGATAAATGAAAGTCGAAATTATTGAAACAGTTGTTGAACATGCAGCACATTCTAGCAAAAGGGCTGGTTATATCTATAATTGGTTCGAGCATAGGGAATTCGAAAAAAAGGCTCGAAGATTACAGATTGTAACAATTGTAATAGGTAGTAGCCTTACAAACATCTCGACGGACAAATTATAAATCTAGACCAATCAGTTTGCTTCGGTCATAGTAACTCGGTGGTTTCCATGGAAGACGACGGAAAGTGAATCGGTTTATTTACAGGACTATAAAGCTCTAAAGTATTTAACAAAAATATGTATATTACTATGGGATTCATAGTAATAGGATGATTGATAACCTATTATCTTTTTCCGAATTGCAGGAGTTACTTGCAGTTATCAGAACACTATCACTTCGAGAGAATTTTTTATCTATTTCCTCGAGTTATTAAGAATAGTCTAATCTAAAATGATTTTCATCTTTAATGGAAATTGTGTCACCTTTTTGTTAGTTGTTTTTGTTATTTCACATGCTTTTATGGTATTAGTGTTATTTTAGGAATTTAGTTTTCTAATGCATATTGTGAGCCTTTGGTGGTGAGTTCAGTTTGTTCGACTCATTTGACTCTTTTTCGAATATGACTATTCGTCAGCAAGAAAATTGTTCCACTAACATAAATGGCCTTCAATTAAAAAGACTCCATATTTATCTCTCAGCATCTGGCTGTCTGGGGGATTAAGGAAAAATCTATAGGTTTAAAAACGAACATTCCGTTACAAATTTAACAATGCATGTTGTAAATCAAGCGGCTATTGCGAATAAGTTGTCATTTCCATTTTTGTAGATTATTCTTATAAAACTATTGTCATTGATATCACGTTACGAGGTAAGATTGGCGGTCCGGTTGATTTCAAATTGATTGACAACAGTCCGAAGAATTTAAACTGTACATGATTCATTCCACTTCTAAATGAAAATATTACAATATCGACATATGGTGGAATTATGCGTCGTTGTGAATCGGAGTAATTTGATAATTAATCCATATTATTATTTATTCATTTTAATGAGCGTTCAGGTTAAGAACATCGCGTGCAGGTTTTCCAATAATAACATCGTACTATCTACCAAGTTAATCCTGATCGTTTCCTCACTCCACTAACACCACTCCGTGACACTTGTGGTGATGCAAACAATTCCTCGGTCACTAATAGTAGCAGGTGTTGAACTAACATTTCTTTCCTTCCCATAGTGACGTGCATGTGTGTGACCAAGGTTGCTGATCCTATCAATGAAACATTACTAGTGAACTATTCTTTTCACCGGCGATGCTCTACCCGTGCGGCGAGCAGTTTGTATATATTCCGTGTCTGCTTCATTCATTCTCTCCTTCCACTCAGAGAATTGTACCGCTTGGCAAAGCAAGTAAGCATCATATATGCACTCTGTTCGCTCGCAGTGAGTTCGTTTCGAAGCGTTTAGGTAGAAAGCTATTCGGTGGTGCTGATGACTCGCGTTGAGTCGAATTTTCTACTCACGGTGATTCGTTCTCTGCGACGTATGGCGGTACAACTGAATGACCGCCCAGGATAAAACTTTATTCCTGTATAAAGCTTATAAGAAAGATGTCGAATCTTTTTGAATTGTCTTCACTGCACATTTCTTCGGTGTTTGCTATACTTCAATCGTGATTTGTAGCGTTAGGGACAACTTTGATACCTGCCAGAATATGTTATTGATTAATCATCAAACTGTAAAGGGTTATTAATGGAGCATTTTTGTGTGTCGTAAATATTCCGTAGTTCTATAATAAATTCATTTTGTGTTTCGATCGAGTTCGACTTTTCCAAACAAATTATACCTCATTCGAAATGCAAAATTGGTATTTTTCATTCGGTCGAATGTAGGGTTGTTTATTATGCCTGAGAAGTAATAGTCCCAAGTTTTTGTCAATTATTATTGTTTCTCATAATCGTGAAACTATTTATATACCGATTACAAAGCCATTCGACGATCGTTTACTTAATAATTATAAACATATGTGATGACACTAATAATTGCTTTTAATTTCATGTTAATCATTCATAATAAACTAATAGTATTTGTATTGACTTCGAGACAAGTTGTGTCGAACCAAGTCAACTACCAAAAAGATTGAGACCAACTTTGATGATACACACTATTAGTTCTTACAAATACAAGAAGAACCATGAACACCAAATAATTCCGTCACATTCAATATACAGGGCGTTAGAGCTACAATATAATAGAAACTAAAACCGAAATAGAACTTCTATAATGTTGTATAAGGCACTAATTTGGAGGCCAACATAAGATTTTACTGAAGAATGATATTTCTATTATTATCAAAAACAAACAAACTCTCTACAGTTACTTGTTGGAAACTGTGCCATGGATAATCGTGCAATGAAGACCTTCCGCAGTTTCCAATAACGAAATAAATATCTAAACATCAAGTATCATACAATCAAACACAACAAAATTATCTGTCTCGTGACATTAGTGACGTTAAATAAAGTGGAATTAAATGCATTTTTTTTTCTTGATCCTATATTCTCCTACTATCTCCTGATTATATGATAAGAGAATTTTATTTCATTTGGACTCTTTGTATGTGATCCTTCAAGTATTCACGTAAAAATTTTGTTGCTCAACATAGTTTTAAGGTAAATAATGCAATGAGTAGTTTCAAAACTGAATGTGTGATATGAGTAACAAAAATTCTAAATCGCACTATCTGACAAATCGATAAACCACGCGGATTGTGTTATTTTTCAAATTGAAATCGTTTCCTCTGTAATATGAATATTGTAAAATGTTATGAAATTGAATTTACAATTTCTTTTAGCGGAGGTTCTTTTTTAAAAAAAAGCTAAACCGATCACTTCGGGAGTCAATTGTAGAACATTTTATTTTCAATACATTTTTGACAGCAATATCAGATTGTAATCTTAATTTGATTTCAGCTCATCAATTTCTCAACTGATATCACATTACGTTATTATTTTGCTGTTTGCTTTTGGAAAAAAAACTTACGAGGCAATAGTTTTGTGAACCTCCAAAAATGATAATATTAAATGCAAAAATTTAATGAATGCATTAAAATAGGACTAAGTTAATAAGGCGATACAAAAATGCAAAAGTAAATTTCAATGGAACATCTATTCCTCCAATTTTATGTTGCGTTTTACAAAATGCTTCGACATCCTGTGGCAGTTGGCCGGAACCACAACCGTGATTCTCAATTTAAAAGTCTTAATTTCCTGATCGTAGTACAGTTATTCTAATCGATAATTTGCGTAGATGTATGGTAAAAGATGCTGAATGAGTATTTAGTTAGTAATGACTATTTCTTTGTTAGCCATTCTTCTTAATTGCTTTGATTTTTGCAGAGCAAGCAGTTACATGGCGTCTCAGTAGGTTCAAACGTTGTGGAAAACCCTGCACTCCTATTACTTCTATAAATCAAATCTATGCGAAGAAGCGTTAAATTGTGTTTAATATAATAAAAACATGAGAAAATAAATCATCCCTGGAATTAAAAGATTAGACTTGCCTCTATAATCAATATTCAGAATATATTTTTGTCACTCTATTTGCATTGCATATTGATATTGCGTATTGGACTTGATCATTCATAATCCTATGTGATTTTATAAAATATCACTGTAGATATTTCAGTCCATTTTCAAAATTATAAATAAAATAAATATCAAACCAACCCGAAATAGAATATAAACTGCAAAATTTTCACTTTACAAAAGTGATTGTCCTCAGGTGATTCAACCTCAGCTTTTTTAAAATCTATCTGCCATTACTTGCCGCAAAATTTCAACAGCACGGAGTACGAACGTGAGAATAGTATTCGGTGAAATCTGAATAAACTGTTTCATTAGTTTTATTGCAGTAGGAAGTACATTATATGTACATTAGTATACGATTTTAAACGACGTTTTGAAGCGGACTATCAGTTTATTTATCAGTTTAATTTTTATCCAACCCAATCGTTTCGCCATCTTCCAATGATAAGTAATGATATTACGTTTAAAGTTTTCTAAACTAATTTGTGATGTTCAACGCACACTTTTTATCAGGGCAATATCTACGAGACAATTAAACTAAGCAAAATAAAAAATTGCTTCCATCGCATCGCTAATTATTGTCTTCAATTTTTTTCGTACACTTGCATTCATGATTGCTGGCATTTTGACTCGCAGTGAGTCAAAAATTGACTCAATGTAAGCGCTATTCGTGCCTGATGATACCTGCTCTTGAAATGGTAGAGAATGGCTCACGGCGGAATAGCAACCAGCATGAAAAAGCAAGATCTCTTCTCTCTTGCGAGTCGCTCAGGCAGTCACATATTAAGCATAGCTTTTGCCTCGTCCGGCATTACATGCTTTGCTGTCTCCGTTCTTGAATCGTTCGCAGGCGATGAACGTTAATGAGTTGCGTGAGGCGAATTTCAGCAACCCTGGGTGTGACCATCTACGTTATTGATAATTTCATGCTCTAAGTCAGCTTAGGTTGCATGTTGAGCATGATTTACTTCTCCCTAGTATCATGCATTCGATTCAATATGCAATTCCAACCGATTTCTGATTAATCACGAGACACTCACGGGCGGTCAACTAACCAGAAAAAACCTCTTTGCACGGTTGGTGCTACGATCCTACTGACACTAACAATCCTTCCAGGGCGGAACTCGAACTTTCTTGTAAGACCAGCGGCCTTTGCATTGAGCCTCGAGCGCATTCCCTTAGCTTAAGGTTAATTTTCAAAAAATTGTTTTCACACGTTAGCATGAAAGTTCAAATTATAAACACATACTTTAGTATTCAAAATAAAACTTCCGTGACATAACGTTTAACTCCTTCTCTTCCCCCTGTCAGAATATTCGAAACCCCCTCCCCATCATTAAAGCGTGACGTAATGTGTGCATGATACTATATTTACTAACCCCAATAAAACGCTATTGAGCATTAATTTGATTTATAGAAGTAAGAGGTGCGCAGCATTGTGCATGTCTTGAACACAGGCGAAGCTTTTGAATGGCGCGTTTGAATTGACCTAGCGATGCCCTGCGCTCCTGTTACTTTTGCGTATGATAATCAAGCTAAATTAACCAGTTTAATAGCATGCGTTGTGATTGTTTTACCTTCCTCATATACTACTGTGGACAAAAGTAATCAGACTTTTGAATTATATTTCGCGCGGAAACCTTATTCGTCGAAGTATTTTTTTCTGGGTTGATATGACTGTCAGTGACATCTGTGCCAAGTGTCACGTCTCAATGACCAGCATGCGGGCCATCTGCCGGGCTTTCGTAACCTGGGGGTATTTCTCGCGGACCCACACGAACCGAAGGAAGCGGTCATAGATTTTTAACAACGCCATCTTTAAGACTGATGCAATATTCAATTCGCCGATCGCCAGCTGAAAGCTGGATTTTCGAAAATCCCAGACGACATAATCTAATGATACTATTCTGGTTTTAAGTTAGTCGTTAATTTAGATTAGAAAATACCCTTGGCATCTTAGAACTTAAGCAGTGTGCCTACAAATACATTATATTACTGAATAAAAAAAAAGTGTCACGTTAAAATAGTCATTAGTGTTTAGTATACGTCTGTCTTTCTGAAGTATTGAAAGTGCAATCGGCGATTTTTACAATGAGTGAGATTATTCAGCAAAGAAATTCCATTAAATTTTGTGTGTAGAAACAAATTTCTGGTGCCGAAACGATCAGAATATTGCAAAAATGCCTTCGGTGATAAATGTATAATTGATGCAAGTTATTCAAAGAGGATCGAGAACGCGTTGACGATTAATCATGTCCAGGAAGGCCATCAACATCAACTTAAGATGAACACGTCAAATAAATCAAGGAATTGGTGCTCGAGAATTGACGATTAACATTCAGAG
The DNA here is from genome assembly GCF_030247185.1 of Malaya genurostris. Lineage (NCBI taxonomy): Eukaryota > Metazoa > Arthropoda > Insecta > Diptera > Culicidae > Malaya > Malaya genurostris. The sequence goes on along the minus strand of NC_080571.1, from coordinate 216,960,086 downwards.
ACCTTACTGGAATCGTTTAAATATCGAAAGTATCAGTAAAAACCATTTTGAAAGATCATTTTCTTTAAGAAAAGTAAAAGCACGATTTATTCTACCATCACTCAAATTTTTCACATTGATTCTTCGTGATTTTTTCGCCAAAAATTCAACCAATATCGTTCCGCAACCACCGTATTCGCCTGATTTAGCTCCGTGTGTCTTCTGGATATTCAGCAAACTCAAACAACCCCTTCGGGGAAACCGTTTTGAGTCAATCGAAGATATCAAACGTTAATCGTTACGCGCATTTAAAGCTATTCCGGAAATTGACTTTAACAACTGATTCGAGGATTGGAAAAAACGTTCGCACAAGTGTATAGATTTGGAACAATAACTGGAGAATTTTGAAGTTAGGAACCAAGTCTTACTATTTTTTGCCCACAGTAGCTATGCAATCACTGTGGAAACCGAATTTCGTACCGAGGAGGGTCGAGTGACATACATCATTCGACTCAGTTCGTCGAGTTTGCAAAATGTATTTGTATGTGTATTTGCGCATGTGTATGTGTGTACGTAACAAAAATGTGAACTTGATTTTTTTGGAAATTGCTGATTTTCTTAAACTTAGATTCAAATGAAAAGTCTCTTGGTCCCATAGGTTGCTACTCAAGTTTACTTCTGATTCGGAAGTAACGGAGTAAAATGTGCAATAAAATGAAGAAAAAGTGCATTCGATTTTCTTTAACTTAAATTCAAATTAATGACCTTATAGTCCCATATACTGCTGTTGAATTCCATCTGAATCCTAGATTCGGATAAAATTTGCAAAATGAACATTTGCACTAGATTTTCTTGGAGACCACTCATCCAATTTTCAAAAGCTTGGATTCAAATATAAAAAAAAAATTACGATTCCATATAACCCTACCGAATTTCATCCAGATACGACTTCCGGTTCGGGAGTTACAGGCTGATGAATATAAAAAAATCATTTTCAGGAGCGTGTTTTATTACATGGCACGGGTAATCAAGCCAAATACATTCCATTAACCGTATTATTTTTCAATTGGGCAGGTATGGTCCGTTGATGACCAATAATGTTGATTTTGTGTATAGTGGACTATCATTCCTGGTTCCGGAAAAGTGTTCGTATATTTCATTCAAAATTCGTAGCTCCAATTTTTTACCCGGATATCACTTTGAGCCATCTACCTCAAGTGCTGTTATTGATTACTTAACAGATTAATGGGAAGGCAAAAACTACAACTACTAAACATAAACATGATTTTAAGAACTATTCATTCAATAATTATAAATTAATTGTGTTTCTTATCCGCGTGACAAGGAATTGACATCATAAAATATACTGCACGGAATAAGCACCTTTCGTTTTGCAAACATCAGCGTTACATTCTGTATGAATATATCTGAATGTATTCATACATATTTGAATTCATTATACCATGCACCATGCAATGAAATTTAGAAAAAATCTAAAGTTTACTCACTTTGTTTAATTCGTTCCATAGATATAACAACAAATTTAAATCTAAATATTTTAGATAAAACAGAGTTTCAAACGATTATTGAAAATGAAAAATCATTCCGCGGTCTATAACAAAAGAATGGCAAGATTTCGATACCACGTTTGGTTTTTATTCACACATTTTTCCGTGCATTTTGATGTGGAACACTTCTTTGTTTTCTATATAGGGGTGCAAATTAGAAACTCAAGGAAAAATACACGTAGAAATGTGGTCAGGTTTTAAACACTCACAGTTCAGTATATTTTGTATCAATTATTAATATTATTTTATTATTTGATTGGAAATATTTCTACGATTCGATTTGAATGTAACATGTCACGTATTTTCAATTATAAATGATTGAAATTTTGATTAGTAGCGAGCAGTGTCCTATTTTGTCTGCTAAAAATCTCCGGCATATCGGATTTCCCTGCCATAGACGACGGTTTTGAAGGAGAAGCGATAAATCAAAGGGAAAGCATCGCTCTGATTGGTCAATCGATGCAAAAGCGAAGCTGTTGGAAGCACGCGAATCTATAAATAGAAGCGAAATTATAGCTAACGTTTCAGTCCTGAAGCTTCAATTGGTATGCTCTGATCTTATGTCATGCAAGCTCAGATGAAATTCCATGTAATGTCGTTTCGCCTGACAAATTTACATCTACCCCAGCGTAATTTTGAGTGCTTAAGATTAATTTCTAATTTATATAAGATGAACTCGATTCATAATGAGAAAAAAATTATCGCTTCAACCGAAATCGCAGAATGGTAACGCTATAAAAATAACTTCTTGCGTACAAAACTTGAACACACGTTTGGCGAAGAGAAGCTTCAATATCAAAAACGTATCTCAAGTATGTACAAAGATATAATTGCATACATTTGGGATATTGGTGTAATTTCGTCGGCTATAAAACAAACAATGTTCGGTGTGGGTTCCTAATCAAGATCAATCTAGGACTCTCGTGCAACTGCGGATTCAAAAGTGTGACGATTGATTGAACTGTTTGATTATAGATCATGAGAAATTTTGGTTGCCTTGTTCCACATCAATGGCTCGAACAATCTCATGGGACTGATTCTTGTAGTTTTTTTTTTTTTGAGATAAATTCTCTAATGAGAAATTAAACTTGGAGCAATTAACGTAAAACTGCTACGTAGAATACGTTATTTTAAGCGTAGTAGTTCTTCAAAAACGCAATATTTCAAATGAAAATTGAAAAAAATTCAGATTAAATGAATTAAATTAATCTTCAGAGGACATTATGTGCTTTTCACAATGTTAGCCTTTGACACATAAGTTGATATCAAAAAAATCAAAAATGAACTAATCGCGTAAAAAGTGCGACCATTACACCATATCATTTAATTCATATTTGAAATCGTCATATTCTGAAACATAACGCCTGGATTTATCTTGCAAAGATCACCATTGCAGCATAGAAACGCCTGAAGTTGTGTAAGGTGAGTGCTCAAATTTCAGCTAAATTAATCCAAAGGGTTCATGATCCGAGAGTTTTAATTCAAGGTGTATTATCATAACATGTAAGTACGCTTTTTTCCCCAAATCATGACTCGTTTTGCGCATTTATAGAATCGAAATTTTTCCCGTGCACTTTCATAATAACCTTTCTATATGACCTTTCCATATGAGAAAGGAACAATTGGTACGGTTGTCATAACTTTGTCAAAAAAACTTCTTCATTTTTGAAAACGCATCTCGTCAAAAAATTATGAAATGTTCATGTGACACAAATCGACATATGACTCAACTCATAAGAATGTAACATAACAAAAAAGATTTAAATATGTGTCAAACATAGCCAGCCCTTCCAGCAGGTGTGTATACTTATAGCAGTTAAAAATATGTCAGAATGCGTTAAATATGTGTTAGATCTAATTTTTAAAATGACACACAAAGACGACAATTTACACGATTTTTCCTGCTTGTGTAGATTTTACAAGCATAACTATTAACAATGGCAAGCAGTTCAATGTGACGGTACAGTGATGTAAAATTACATTTGACTTTTTAAAGTGCGAATCAGCATCCGTGGTGGATTTTGAATTGTTATGCACTAACAAATCAATAACGAAACGCAACGATAACTAAAATTCGTTATATTCCTTAAGTTCTAATTAATAGACTATGTAATGGCGTTATAAGTCATACTTCGCCATGTTTACTAATTGCAGTTGCAAATCATCAATACTCAAGCAACAATATTTTAAACGACGACCACCAGAGCGATTCTCTTTACTAATCGAAAACGTGCATTAGAATCGTGCAACCATCCACCATAGATGTGTACCTTTCCTGTAATGCCAGTATCTAGTAAACAAATCGACTGAATGTATCATATCATTAGTCGCAGCTTCCGCAATGAATCACAGGAACGTGATAGCCAACAAGTTTTCAATGATGATCGAAGCAATTGTTTATTGAACTTCGAGCAGGGCTAACAACCCCGGAATGTTTGCTGAAAAAAGGTACAATCAACGATTTACGACGATTCTCAGCTTAACACCAGTCACAGAACGAGCCAGGTTCCATACAGAGTACCTTGCTTGGGCAGTCCTTATACGGTTTCCCAAATCGTTCGGTGCGAAATACATAAAACCGTCCGTGACATTGCTCACTGTCGACTCGTTTCAACTATGACACACAACATACGATGAATATGTGCAGATGTCTTGCAGTCTAGTCAAGCAACAGTTGTTTTTTTTTCGCCTTTCCTACCACATATCCTTTCTCGTTGCCTCATTAGGGCCGATGCTCAGTGAGACTCGAGTTCCGCGGCAATAGACAACCGTTTGCGATTGACTAATTCGATTACCACAAATAGCACGTTCTGTTTCGGAAGTGAAACAGGTAAGCGAATTGCAATCAATCACGACACGGACCTTGATGGATCATAGGTACTGAAAGTTCCTGGAAGTTCATAATATAAGTAAACATTTAAGAGAAAATTGGAAAGGTGTGATTTTTTTAACTCATTTAAATTAATCTTAAAAATGACTGCTAAACACTCAAAAACATTGCATAACTCTGAAACGCCTTAACGTATCAACATACTTTTTTAGCAAACAATAGTTTCATATTATTCGGTGTTGAACAGTCGTTCGCACCGCACGCGTATAGCTCTTGGCTCCTGCACGGAGAACCCTTCGATCATAAAATTGCGATATCGCAGTTTTTGATTTTTGCGATAGTTGATTTAACTATTTTATTTTTGATTCAACCAATATGGTTTTTGGTTTGCATATATTCAAGTAGTTGAAAAATATGTTGTTTTGAATGCTGTCAAATGCCGGAGACAGTTGACAGCAAAACAATAATTGCAATGCAAAATCAACAACTTTTTTAGTTGAAATCTGTTCGCGTCGCTTCAAAATGTCAATGAAAACAACATCGATGGTTAAAGCGTTTGGTGAAATCGTGTTCATTCGATTTGAGAAATTCACGATAACAAGTGTTTATCTAACAGCGGTGTTGTGATAAAGTTAACCTTGTTTAAAATGAAAAAGATTTGGTGACAAATTAGAAAATTTTAATGAATGATCATCTCGTAATCTTTCAGGTATGCGCAAAAATTTTACGCTTCAAATACGATCATTGATTTACATCCAGCAGACTGTTTTACTTCCAGCTGTTTGATACCGATGATGATGTTCATGCATTAGCAATAAAACGCTTTTTGACATGAATTTAATTTATGAAAGTAACAGGAGCGAAGGGTTTCAAACACACAGAACGCGCTGCGATTGAATGGCGCGTTTGAATTGCCGTCGCAAAATTCCAATTCCCAGCGGTTGACGCACCCAAACTCATATAAAGACTAAAATTTTCGCAAATCAATAACATTGTTGGAATTGATTCAACTATTTGCAATGTCTAAAACATAATAAACATAATAAAACCGATTTTTTTTTTCAACTAACAGAATTTTGTTTCAATAACACCAGTTATTTCAACTAAAATATTTGTTGAAATTGAAAGGTATGTGTCCTCACTAATTGACAGCATTTTTTTTTCAAACGGTTAAATTAGTTGTTTCAACCATCGTTTCTGCTAATCGAAAAACAAAAATGACAGTTTAGTTAAAACAACAATCGATTAGTTGTACCAAATTTTAACCAATCGAATTCAGAAAATCAACTAATATTCTGGTTGAAATGGGATCGCGGGTGGTTCCGTGTGGAATTTTTTCTGGCTACCTAGAGTTTCATTAATTCAAGGCTTCAGACTTTTTCAAGGCTACCTGAATTACTAACAGCAAGGATGGCTTTTATCGTATCAAAGAACGTTCGCTGGCAACTCTTCAACGATTGAATCAGTGCCATCAAAGAGAGTTAGAAATCATCGCAACAACAAAACCCCGCCATGGCTCATTTAACATAGAATCGACACCAGTGCGAGAGCGAATTTCTCTCGGTGACATTTCTGAGAATCAAAGGTTGGCACGCCGCTGTGGGGATCTTCTCTGAAGCAACAAACGGTCGCTTATTCTCGTTTCGCGATCCGATTCTATACAGGCAGTTGATAATTGCGATAGAATCATTTTACTATTGCCGCTTATTCTGACTATGTGCATATAATCTTTGTATAAGTTGTGTCTATGAAAATGTATGTGAATGCTCCACACAAGGGTTTTGAAATATTGCAACCTAGTATGAGAATCATCAAGTTGTTGATAATTGTCAACTTGCGATTCTCTCTTGGGAAATTCCACACAGCAACGATCGTTATCAGACTGTAATTTTTTTAAAGGGCCGGGAAATACTCAGAGTATGAAGTGGAGCGAAGGAATGTAGAACAATTCTCTCGCGGTTCATGCATTGAGAGACTCGAGTTCTTGTAGCATCTTCTACCGGATTGAAAATGTTGTATACAATAGAGATAGCAATATAGCAGCTTCTGTGAAATTTTCGGCAATCACCAACACTGACTAACAGTCTTTTTAAAGACTAACAGTTAGTCAGCCTTTCTCAAGGCTATACAAAGAGTGATATTCTAATATAATCAGGCTTTTTCAAGACTAAGAAATTAATCAGCCTTTTTTAAGGCTAGCCATACAAAGAATTATTCTTCGAACTAATCAGTCTTTATTAAGACTACCACAAACTCAGCCTTAATCAAGACTTATCCAAACTATGAGTCTAATCGAAGGCTAATTTAGCCTAGTTAATTTAATTTAAAGTTTCATTCATTTCAAAAATGCCTGCGTCCAACCGGAAAGGCAACAAGCCTAAGACTAAAAATAATTCAATAAGGAATAAATCACAATCCGTTATTCAACATTTTTCTAATAACATTCACGATCTTATAGAATCTGAATGTAAAAATAAAAGACAACGGACGGGTTTCCCTTCCGTTGATCCTATGCCGTCTAACAATATTTACGAGATTCTTACTGAATCCGATTGTAGCGACATAGAAGAAAATTCTTCAAAAATTACCAAAATGGACACTTGTCGTTCTGGGAAGAAACATCAATCTATGCCACCAGTGACGACTTCAAAGCATTCCGGATTGAGCTTTCTACTTTTCTCCTGAAAGTAAAAGTCTGATTTCAAATCGGATGAAGAGGATAATGTCGAGTCTTGGTTGATGGAGTGGAAAATTACGAACGTCTTATTCGATATTTGTCCGAGAAACTTCATAAATTTTATTCATATGATATAAAATCAGACAGACCCTTCAAGGCTGTCTTGAAAGGCTTATCAAATGATCAAAGTACTGATGAAATTAAAAATGAACTAAAAGAATTGTTTGGTTTTGCCCTCTCCCAAGTAATACTTATGAAAAAAGAGCAAATGGTACTTCTAAATCACGCTCTGGAATTTCCCATGAACTTTACCTAATACACTTCAATCGAAGTGATGTAAACAATTTGAAAACTTTAGAAAAAGTATGTTTCATTTCCTACATTAAAATCCATTGGGAACATTATAAACGGCATAATCGTCTTGCAAACTTAACGCAATGTCGTCGTTGCCAAGGCTTCGGCCATGGAACCAAAAATTGTCATATGGATATACGGTGTTTAAAGTGTGGTAAATCGCATTCGAAAGACGTTTGTCCAATGAATGAATCCACTGAAAAATTTTCATGTTCAAATTGCGATGGAAATCATAAACGCTCGTTCGCTTAGACAACAAGTCAAATCAACGACCTTAAATTTACAGACGATACCTGAAAATCAAAAAACAGTTACAAATGTGTTTTACAGGTAGAAATCTACCTACCAATATTCCTTCCATGCCATTCGCTTCTTTTAACGAAGTCGATTTAGGGGATATAACTGAAAATAAAATGATCTACCTACAAGATCAACTTTATCAAATGATCATCCGAATGAATTCGACTTAATCACTTTTTGAAGCATTTCAAATCAAATGGCAATTTGCAAATAAAATTATAATGAATTTAAATTTCAACAGTGATGTTAAATAATTATTTGAATATTTTAAATTGGAATGCTCGATCTTTAAAATCGAGTGAAGATGAATTTTATAATTTTCTCGAAGTTCACAAAGTTCATATTGCAATTGTGACAGAAACTTTTCTTAAACCAAATGTCAAATTGAAAAGCAATCCACATTATGTGGTTCATCGATTTTACAGGTTTACTGGAATCTGTGGTGGAGTTGCTATTTTTGTCCAACGGCAAATTAAACATCGAATTTTACCTTCTTTCAATACTAAAGTTATTGAAAGCTTGGGGAATCGAAGTTGAAACCATTCATGGAATTTGTTTCATCGCTGGAGCATATTTGCCATTCCAATGCACCGGCGAACAATTAAATTTCTTTAAAGGCGATTTGCAAAAACTCACAAGATATCGACCGAAATTTTTCGTAAAAGGGGACTTAAATGCTAAGCGTGTCCAGTGGAATTGTAGGCAAAATAACAGTAAAGGTAAAATACTTCATAATCAACTCTCAGCTGGTTACTTCACAGTTCTTCATCCCAGTAATCCGACTTGTTTCTCTTCCGTGAAAAATCCGTCTACAATTGATCTGGTTCTAACGGATCAAAGTCACATTTGTAGTGAACCGATTACACATGCTGACTTTGACTCAGATCATCTTCCTGTAACATTCAGACTTTCCAACGAAGCTTTAATTAATCCAATTAGTTCTATATTCAACTATCATAGAGCTAATTGGTTGGATTACAGATCTCACATTGAAAATCATGAAACTATTTTAGAAAATTCTGCGGACATCGACACAGCAATTGATAATTTGAATCATTACATAATCGAAGCTAGAAATCTTTCAGTTCCCAAAGCTCAAACTAAATTAAATTCTCCTATCATCGATGACAATCATCAACTGCTCATTCGGTTGAAGAATATTCGTCGACGACAATATCAACGTTCTCGTGATCCTGTTATGAAAAACATAGTTCAGGATTTACAAAAAGAAATTTAACATAGATTTACTCTTTAGCGAAATGAAAATTTCGCTAAAGAAGTTGAACAAATTAAACCATATTCTAAACCTTTCTGGAAACTTTCTTAGGTTCTTAAGAAACCTCAGAAACCAATTTCTGCTCTCAAGGAAGGAAATCAAATACTTCTTACAAATGGCGAAAAAGCTCAAAAACTTGCTCAGCAGTTCGAAAGTGTGCACAATTTTAATTTGAACGTTGTGAGTCCTATTGAAAATGAAGCCTCACTGAAATATGATCATATTTCAACTCAAGTATTATTACCAGATGACATTATTGAGACAAATTTTGATGAAGTTAAGTCAATCATTAGGAAGCTCAAAAACATGAAGGCTCCTGGTAATGATGGAATTTTTAATATTCTTATTAAAAATCCTTCCCGATGTCGCCTTGACACTCTTGGTTAAAATTTTCAACAAGTGTTTTTCCCAAAAAGATGGAAAAACACTAAAGTAATTCCTATCCTGAAACCTGATAAAAATCCAGCAGAAACATCAAGTTATCGACCAATTAGCTTACTGTCTTCTATCAGTAAACGTTTTGAAAAAATTATCTTGTTGAGAATGATGTCTCATATAAATGAAAATTTAATTTTTTTGCCAGAGCAGTTTGGATTTCGTCATCAACATTCAACTACTCATCAACTTGTCAGAGTAACGAACATGATAAAAGCAAATAAATCTTCTGGGTTATCCACTGGAGTTGCTCTTCTAGACATAGAAAAAGCATTCGACAGTGTTTGGTACAAAGGTTTAATAGCAAAAATGCCTGATTTTCAGTTTCCTATTTATTTGATCAAAATGATTCAAAATTATTTAACTGATCGTACTCTTCAGGTTAGCTATCAGAATTGTAAATCTGAATTGCCACCCGTACGAGCCGGTGTTCCGCAGGGTTCGAGCGTAGCTCCAATCTTGTATAATATTTTCACTTCTGATCTTCCAAATCTACCCGTTGGTTGTCAGAAATCGCTATTCTGTGACGACACAAGTCTGTTAGCCACAGGTAGAAATCTATGAGTGATCTGCAGTCGCCTACAAAGAAGTTTAAATATTTTCAGTGATTATCTGTCAAAATGGAAAATTAAACCAAATGCAGCAAAAACGCAATTAATTATCTTTCCTCATAAGCCAAGAGCTTCTTTTCTTAAACCAAACAATAATCACATTCTCAAATTGAATGGCTTGGAATTGACATGGTCTGATGAAGCTAAATACTTAGGTTTAACGTATGACAAAAAACTCACTTTCAAGGATCTCATTGAAGGAATCCAGGCAAAGTGTAATAAATATATTATTATTTTTTTTTTTTTAAATGACTATTTATTGGAATATGAGTTAAAATTAAATTATTAAGATTTAAATTGGGTGTTCAGCCACAAGTGGTGACTTTTCAGCCCTGTTATATATATATGATTTGGTAATTACCATGAAGACATCATTTGCTTCCGCAATTCTGAGATTTTTGTGTAGGGAAAATTCTAAACCTACTTGTATTGTGTAATGGGGAAAAGGAACTTATGTACTAACTTACTAACTAATACAGAGAGCGAATCGATTCAATGGAAGATTGCATCGATTTTTGTCGGAATTTGGTTATAATATTATGTGACATTACATCTAATGGTTCTATATTTGTGAGTCTGTGTAACTCATTTGTACTAAACCAGGGAGGACGCTTCAGAATCATTTTCAGAATTTTATTCTGAATCCTTTGAAGCGTTTTCTTCCTGGTGGAACAACAGCTTGACCAAATTGGTACCGCATAAAGCATGGCTGGTCTGAAAATTTGTTTATAAATTAACAATTTGTTTTTTAGACAGAGCTTAGAATTTCTGTTTATAAGAGGATATAAACATTTAATATATTTATTACACTTTGCCTGGATTCCTTCAATGTGATCCTTGAAAGTGAGTTTTTTGTCATACGTTAAACCTAAGTATTTAGCTTGATCAGACCATGTCAATTCCAAGCCATTCAATTTGAGAATGTGATTATTGTTTGGTTTAAGAAAAGAAGCTCTTGGCTTGTGAGGAAAGATAATTAATTGCGTTTTTGCTGCATTTGGTTTAATTTTCCATTTTGACAGATAATCACTGAAAATATTTAAACTTCTTTGTAGGCGACTGCAGATCACTCTTAGATTTCTACCTGTGGCTAACAGACTTGTGTCGTCACAGAATAGCGATTTCTGACAACCAACGGGTAGATTTGGAAGATCAGAAGTGAAAATATTATACAAGATTGGAGCTACACTCGAACCCTGCGGAACACCGGCTCGTACGGGTAGCAATTCAGATTTACAATTCTGATAGCTAACCTGAAGAGTACGATCAGTTAAATAATTTTGAATCATTTTGATCAAATAAATAGGAAACTGGAAATCAGACCTTTTTGCTATTAAACCTTTGTGCCAAACACTGTCGAATGCTTTTTCTATGTCTAGAAGAGCAACTCCAGTGGATAACCCAGAAGATTTATTTGATTTTATCATGTTCGTTACTCTGACAAGTTGATGAGTAGTTGAATGTTCATGACGAAATCCAAACTGCTCTGGTAAAAAAAATTGAATTCTCATTTATATGAGTCATCATTCTTAACAAGATAATTTTTTCAAAAAGTTTACTGATAGAAGAAAGTAAGCTAATTGGGCGATAACTTGATGTTTCTGCTGGGTTTTTATCAGGTTTTAGGATAGGAATTACTTTAGCGTTTTTCCATCTTTTTGGGAAGTAAGCTAATGAAAAACACTTTTTGAAAATTTTAACCAGGAGTCTCAAGGCAACATCGGGAAGATTTTTAATAAGAATATTAAAAATTCCATCATTACCAGGAGCCTTCATGTTTTTGAGTTTCCTAATAATTGATTTAATTTCATCAAAATTCGTCTCAATAATGTCATCGTGTGATAACACTTGGGTTGAAATATGATCATACTTCAGTGAGACTTCATTTTCAATAGGACTCACAACGTTTAAATTAAAATTGTGGACACTCTCGAACTGCTGAGCTAGCTTTTGAGCTTTTTCACCATTTGTAAGAAGTATTTGATTTCCTTCCTTGAGAGCAGGAATTGGTTTCTGAGGTTTCTTAAGAACCTTAGAAAGTTTCCAGAAAGGTTTAGAATATGGTTTAATTTTTTCAACTTCTTTAGCGAAATTTTCATTTCGCAAAAGAGTAAATCTATGTTTAATTTCTTTTTGTAAATCCTTAACTATGTTTTTCATAGCAGGATCACGAGAACGTTGATATTGTCGTCGACGAACATTCTTCAACCGAATGAGCAGTTGAAGATTGTCATCGATGATAGGAGAATTTAATTTAGTTTGAGCTTTGGGAACTGAAGGATTTCTAGCTTCGATAATATAATGATTCAAATTATCAATTGCTGTGTCGATGTCCGCAGAATTTTCTAAAATAGTTTCATGATCCACATGATTTTCAATGTGAGATCTGTAATCCAACCAATTAGCTCTATGATAGTTGAAAATAGAACTAATTGGATTAATTAAAGCTTCGTTGGAAAGTCTGAATGTTACAGGAAGATGATCTGAGTCAAAATCAGCATGAGTAATCGGTTCACTACAAATGTGACTTTGATCTGTTAGAACCAGATCAATTGTAGACGGGTTTTTCACGGAAGAGAAACAAGTAGGATTACTGGGATGAAGAACTGTAAAGTAACCAGCTGAGAGTTGATTATGAAGTATTTTACCATTACTGTTATTTTGCCTACAATTCCACTGGACATGCTTAGCATTTAAGTCCCCTATTACGAAAAATTTCGATCGATATCTTGTAAGTTTTTGCAAATCGCCTTTAAAGAAATTTAATTGTTCGCCGGTGCATTGGAATGGCAAATATGCTCCAGCGATGAAATAAATTCCATTAATGGTTTCAACTTCGATTCCCAAGCTTTCAATAACTTTAGTATTGAAAGAAGGTAAAATTCGATGTTTAATTTGCCGTTGGACAAAAATGGCAACTCCACCACCAATTCCAGTAAACCTGTCAAATCGATGAACCACATAATGTGGATTACTTTTCAATTTTACATTTGGTTTAAGAAAAGTTTCTGTCACAATGGCAATATGAATTTTGTGAACTTTGAGAAAATTATAAAATTCATCTTCACTCGATTTCAAAGATCGAGCATTCCAATTTAAAATATTCAAATAATTATTTAACATCACTGTTAAATTTTAAATTCATTATAATATTATTTGCAAATTTCCATCCGATTTGAAATGCTTCAAAAAGTGATGAAGTCGAATTCATTTGGATGATCATTTGAAAAAGTTGATCTTGTAGGTAGATCATTTTATTTTCAGTTATATCGCCTAAATCGACTTCATTTAAAGAAGCGAATGGCATTGAAGGAATATTTGTAGGTAGACTGCCATTAGAAGAAGATGATTTGGCCGGTCTACCTATTAATAAATTGTTTTCGTTAGAAGAAGAACTGCAAGGCGGTCCTGTATTTTGATTATTTACATTAGAAGAAATAGGAGATAGATTTCTACCTAATATACCAGCATAACTGACATTAGAAGAAGATGATGACGAGGTCGATCTACCTGTCAATAAATTGTTTTCGTTAGAAGACGAATTGGCAGGTGCCTTAGAAGAATTTTCAGGTATGTTCTGTAAATTTAAGGTCGTTGATTTGACTTGTTGTCTAAGCGAACGAGCGTTTAAAATTTTTTCCCTGACAGGACATTTCAAATAATTGGATTTATGATTTCCATTGCAATTTGAACATGAAAATTTATCAGTGGTTTCATTCATTGGACAAACGTCTTTCGAATGCGATTTACCACAATTCAAACACCGTATATCCATATGACAATTTTTGGTTCCATGACCGAAGCCTTGGCAACGACGACATTGCGTTAAGTTTGCAATACGATTATGCCGTTTATAATGTTCCCAATGAATTTTAATGTGGGAAATGAAACGTACTTTTTCTAAAGTTTTCAAATTGTTTACATCACTTCGATTGAAGTGTATTAGGTAAAGTTCATGGGAAATTCCAGAGCGTGGTTTAGAAGTACCATTCGCTCTTTTTTTCATAAGTATTACTTGGGAAGGGGCAAAACCAAGCAATTCTTTTAGTTCATTTTTAATTTCATCAATACTTTGATCATTTGATAATCCTTTCAAGACAGCCTTGAAGGGTCTGTCTGATTTTATATCATATGAATAAAATTTATGAAGTTTTTCGGACAAATATCGAATAAGACGTTCGTAATCTTCCAATCCATCCACCAAGACTCGACATTCTCCTCTTCGTCCGATTTGAAATGAGACTTTTACTTCCGGGAGAAAAGTAGAAAGCTCAGTACGGAATGCTTTGAAGTCGGAAATCATCACCGTCACTGGTGGCATAGATTGATGTTTCTTCCCAGAACAAGCGTCCATTTTGGGAATTTTTGAAGAATTTTCTTCTATGTCGCTACAATCGGATTCAGGAAGAATCTCGTAAATATTGTTAGACGGCATAGGATCAACGGAAGGGAAATCCGTCCGTTGTCTTTTATTTTTACATTCAGATTCTATAAGATCGTGAATGTTATTAGAAAAATGTTGAATAACGGATTGTGATTTATTCCGTATTGAATTATTTTTAGCCTTAGGCTTGTTGCCTTTCCGGTTGGACGCAGGCATTTTTGAAATTAATGAAATTTTAAATTAAATTAACTAGGCTAAATTAGTCTTCGATTAGACTCCTAGCTAGCCTTAAAAAAGGCTGATTAATTTCTTAGTCACTCTAATATCACTCTTTGTATCACTTAGTCACTCTAATGTCACTCTTTGTATCACTTAGTCACTTAGTTAGTGATTCAGGTAGCCTTGAAAAAGACTGAAGCCTTGAATCAATGAAACTCTAGGTAGCCAGAAAAAAATTCCAGGAGCCAAGAGCTATACGCGTGCGGTGCGAACGACTGTTCAACACCGACTGATTAAATATATTAAATGTTTATATCCTCTTATAAACAAAAATTCTAAGCTCTGTCTAAAAAACAAATTGTTAATTTATAAACAAATTTTCAGACCAGCCATGCTTTATGCAGTACCAATTTGGTCAAGCTGTTGTTCCACCAGGAAGAAAACGCTTCAAAGGATTCAGAATAAAATTCTGAAAATGATTTTGAAGCGTCCTCCCTGGTTTAGTACAAATAAGTTACACATACTCACAAATATAGAACCATTACATAATATTATAAGCAAATTCCGACAAAAATCGATGCAATCTTCAATTGAATCGATTCGCTCTGTGTATTAGTTAGTAAGTTAGTATATAAGTTCCTTTTCTCCATTACACAATACAAGTAGTTAGAATTTTCCCTACACAAAAATCTCATAATTGCGGAGGCAAATGATATCGTCATGGTAATAACCAAATCATGTAGGGGCGAGGTGGCGATTAGTGCGCATCTAAGCTTTTTTAATTATTACAAATAAAATATTACTTTTTTAAAGATGGTAAACACGTCTACGGAAACTTCCAACCTTTTTTACCTTTTTTTATATATATAAAAATAGGTACAGAATTCGCTCAAACTTTAGAAAAATTTTCCGAGGCCCGGAGGGCCGAATGACATATACCAATCGATTCAGCTCGACGAACTGAGCAAATGTCCGTGTGTGTGTGTGTGTGTATGTGTGTGTGTCTGTATGTGTGTTGTCAACTAAGAGGTCGAGATCTCATTGATGGCTGGACCGATTTTGATCAAACTAGTCGCAAATGAAAGGTCTCCCCGGCACCCAAAACGCTTTTGAATGGTTTTGAGATCGAATGTTTACTTTTTGAGTTATACGAAGTTTTATGTTAAAATTTTTAGTTTTTTGACAGTATCTGTCACACTTGACCTTGAAAACAGAATATGTTTCTATACTTAGATTCCTCACGGTAATAGCTATCCAACAAGCCATAGATTGTTAAAATCCGTTCGTTTTCAACGAAGATATCGACTTTTTTGTGTAAGCGACTTTTCCCCCTATTCCAGTAGTAGGAATTTTGAGTGCTGTCTGGCAAAGAAATGCTTGGGAGCAACATAAAACACGATTTTTTATACTGTTACATACATTTGTTTCTAAGTACCCAAAAGACTGTGTACAGCATGATATTTTGGCTCGGACCGATTTTAGCACGGTTCGTTTTTGGCAACATAATCGTTCGAATATGCCATATGTAAACCAAATGATGGCAGAGTTTTCGAGTTGAAAGCAATTCCATAATTATATTGATTTAAACTACTCCAGCAATAAATGCTGGAAGAACATAACAGCCATATACCATTCGAATCAGTTCGTCGAGATCAGCAAATGCGTGTTTGACAAATAATTTCACTCAATTTTTTTCGGAGATGACTCAACCGTTTTCTACAAACTCAGACTCATATGAAAAGTCGTATACTCCCAAACAAGGTTCCTGAATTATGCTTGGTTCCGACATCTGGTTCCAGAACTACAGGATGATATGTGAAACGAAATTAAAACCGTGTAACTCATTTTTCTCTTAGATGGCTGAGCCGATCTAAGATTCAAATGAATTCTAAGAATCATTTAAGATTCAAATGAAAAGTTTTAAGAGTGATTATACTAATGTCTATTTCACATTAGCAGATTTGGATAGTCGATAACCAAATGAACTTATTTAATTTTTGGTTGTATTCAGTTTTCGTTTCTGAAGGCACCCAATTCGCACTACGATTCCTCAAAAATGTCTACATTGATTTTCGAATTCCGGTTCCAGTATCGAATCGTTTCTCAAAGCTCAATCGTTTTCTCAAACAAAGCTAAATCGAATTTCAGCGATATAGAAGATGACAATCCCGAAAAGCTTTAAAGTTGGACTCAAAAATATTGCAATTTATTCGTCATATGGCCATACGAATCGGTTTGGGATATGCTGGTTCCTGAATACCGGCTCTGGAAGTACCTTAAATTACCGTAAAATCTAAAGTGGAACTTACTCCGACATATCATGGAATGTTCAATCGATTGTCACACGTTAAGATCGAAATTCGATCCGATTTGCAGTTTCGACATTACAGAGTAATAAGTGATTAAAATCTCAAATTGCCACTTAAAACGACGGACATTAGAATAATGTCATGAAAACTGAAACATCGAAGGATATTCATGCAAAAAAACATGCGGATTGATAAAAAAAAAGGTATCATCTCACTGCTAGGTGGATTAAGCACGTTTTTTACAATGACCTCAAATGAAAGATTACAATAATAATTTCGTTTTCGAGCATGAAAGCCACAAAATACTTATGTTTTGTTCCTAATAGTGCGCAAGTGTATGGTAACAGTGCGCGGTGGTGCATAATAATGCGCACAAAAATTTTTCCGTTAATCTCAAGTCGAACTCGAAACAATTTGCCGTTCAAACAAAGTGTAAATTTCAATTAATGAAACAATATATTCAAAATTGAAAAGCTCAATAAGTCAAAGAAACTCAAAGTAAGTTAATTTATTTTTAGCACATAAAAAATGAAAGTTTCCTCTAATGCTATAACAATACAAAAGTACAAAAATTTGATTTTTCCTAATCAGTTTTGAATTCCCTTCTACATTTTATTTTTCTTGCGCTTCTTCGTCCTCTTGTATTACTTTGCGTACTTTTTTTGGTCTTCCTCTTCCTCGCTTGGGAGGCAACTCATCCATTTTCGTTTGCACTTTTTTTGAGTCCACTTCTTCTTGATTTTATTTTCTTCAGATCTTTCTTCTTGTTTCATTCGTTTTTTCAGAGCGTTTTCCAATTTTTCTTTTTTTGGGGTTAGGGTGAAATTTTCTGACTGCTTCTTCGGACGAGACTTTCTCTTGACACCTGTGGAACTGTTGCATTTTTTTGGCGTTGATAAAATTGACTGCAAAATTGAAGATGAGTTTTTGTCGTTAATCTGGTCAATAGGGATTTCAACTTTGACAGTGTGACTTGGCTGGGCGTTTACGGTGGCTTCACCGAAGGCTTCATCTGTAATTGTTTCTATGTCGACTTTCAATTCGAGAGACATGTTAACTTCATCTGCGGCTTTATTCATTCGATTAGCTACAGTTAATTCATGGTCGAAAATTCTCAAATTCAAAGGCCAAATGCCTGTGGCTTTGAATCCAGGGATACCTTTTTCGATGCAGCCAACTGCTTGAAATGCTTTATCGAGGTATTCTGCCAAAAAATGTTCGGTGATTCTCTCGAAGGGGAGAGAAGATAGGTACATTTCCATTTCTTCTCTCAGAGCTTTTTTGAAGGGACCAAAAAAGGCGACGTCCAGAGACTGTGTGAGATGAGAGGTATGAGGCGACAGCGTGACAACTATTATATTGTTATTTTTACAGATTTCGTAAGCAGCGAGGGATACGTGGCTCTAATGGCTATCCATGATTAACAGAACAGCATCATATGCTGATGGTTTGACGTACCTGATGAAATGTTTTAGCCATTCGCAGAAAAGTTCGTTTTTGGACCAGCCATTTTTAGAGCATTTATAAAGGCCTTCTTCAGGTCCATTGTGTTTCAATTTAGGGTCCATTCAAATACGGGGATAGATCATCATTGGTGGTATGAAATGACCCAGTGCGCACATGCAAAATATTGCTGTTAGGTTGCGTCCTCTTTCTCCTGATGTCATCGCTCCAACAGGCTTTTTCCCTATTTCTCCATAGATACGAGAACATTTACTTTGAATCGCAATGATCCCCGTTTCATCAACGTTGTATAGTCGATGGGGGCTGAAGTTAAATTTTGCGTAAGCATATTGCAAATTGAAGAAAAACTGATCAATTTCTTTCTTGTTAAATGCTTCAATTCTATTCAAACTTGTTCCTTCAGGCTGTCGCAGAGAGATGTTTGGATGTCTGCGCAAAATAAACGGATCCACGATTTTTCCGCTAATTGAAGGGATTTGTTGAAAGTGGGTTTGATTTCCTTTTTTTCTGCGAATTCAAATACGACGCTCCGTAGTTTCGAAGGAGTGATCCCATAGTACATTTCAGCCATTGCGAGAATACGTTGCACAAGCTCGCTTTCACCTTCTTCAGAAAAAATCGGTTTACGTCCCATCACTCCTCTCCAATCTTTAGGCCTTACTAAATGTTTTCGTAGCGTTGACTCGGGGTGCCAAATTGTCTTGCAGCTTGTCGTATTTTCAAATTTGGCAAATGTCGTCGTAACTATTCAAAGATAATGAAAAATATTGTTTCGAAAGTCACTCTCTCAAAATTTGTACATTTTTTTCGTAAAATAAACTTTACTCGAAATATCTCCAATCAAAACCTTCTCTCGTGACAACAATAAACATCGTTCGCACTTGTACACAGAGAGAAAAAAAAAGTAAAACTAACTAAATCTGAGCTTACCAGAACGATAGTTTTTATGGAAATAGTGACAACAGAAAATCTGATTCGAAACTGTGAACATTGTTAAACAAGATATTTGTCCTTTCCTAATAGGTTAGTTTGTTTTAATGAATTCTTCAATTGAAACTGTTCCATTAACTGTTCCGTTATTTTGAACTGGCTAAATTTTCTGGGTGTAGCAGACGAGACTATAGCAACATGGCTGTGCGCAGGGTTGCCACATATACAGATTAATATGTCTTTTACAGATTCTCTAGATGATAAAGGACTTTTAGAGGCTTATTGCCAGTCTGTGATCGCTTGCGGAAATCTGTAACTGTTTTTAAATCAGTGCCGCATATTGAGAATCACTACTATCTGGCATCGCTGTGTAGTAATATGACTGCACGAAACGCATTATTATCAAACGCAGTTTGCGCACTTTTTGAAAAAATGAAATTATGATTTCTAATTATGATTATAATTTGAAATTTTACGCGACAAATAAAACAAAATGACGATAACTTCGTTTTGGTCTAAAATTGTTACAAAACCAAGAAAAACGTGATCCTATGAGAAATAAACAATATAAATCTTATTTCCTACGACCCAAAAACGCTAAGAGAATGATGGATTTTATATTTATGTCTGCTGTACTGATATGAAATTAACAGGGAAGGTGAAATGTAGCCGAATGAAGTTAATAGGACCAAATCTCAATGTTTATTGCAAAAAAACAGTGATAAGCATGAACAGAAGCTCGCAATGAGATGCGCAGGAATATGTGCCGCGCACTATTACCCGCCTTTTTCCTATATAATAGGGCTGAAAAGTTACCACTTGTGGCTGAACACCCAATTTAAATCTTAATAATTTAATTTTAACTCATATTCCAATAAATAGTTATTAAAAAAAAATGAAAGTCACGAAACGTGTCTTCTCATGAGATCATACCTATTGGTAATGATATTATGAGCAAAATGATTTAAATCATGAAACTTTTTTATGAGATTTGCTCACAAAATCACCAGTAATTCTCCTGAGAAGTTATGTTTCACGATTTTCATGATTTCTTAACCATGGTACCAAAAATCCGTGTATGAACAAACAACCCTTCCTATTCACTACCATATCTACATTCGGACTTGACCGGTACTAATAATTCAATTCTGGAGTTATCAGAAGATGTACATGTACAGGACTGATGATTTAGGAACTCTCTTTACAATTTTAGTTAACCAAGATAAGTCATGAAGTAGCAACCAGAACTGTTCGGTCAAGCTGAAGCTCACGATTTATTTTTTGACATAAATTTAGGTAGACCTAATAATTTACAAGTTGATTCGGTTAATTCATGAAACAGTGCTTCAGCGCTTACGGCGCTTGCTCGTTAATGTTACCGAAATCGAGAGATATGAATCATCTTCTAACATAAATTTTCAGGAAAAAATGTTTTATTATTAGGTTTTCGGGCCAATTTTGGTTAAGATAGGTTCAATGACGCCACCAATCTTATTGTATTTTTTCTCTACTAATTTTACTCTGTAAAAACTAATCTTTTCAACATCGTCCAAACAATAATGGTTTTTAAATAACCCACGACTGGTTGTTCTTACAACGAAGTTGTTCTTACAACGAAGTTGTTCTTACAACGAAGTTGTTCCAAAAATTTACCTAATTTATAAACGAAACACGCTAGTTTATTAATAAAACTTAAATATGTCATAGATAGCATAAAAATGTTAATTTGATGTGCTCACAGAAACAAACTAATAATTGCAGTTTCAAAACAGTTGTGAACTTTTATATCTGTTAACACAGCTGTAACCTTTTCGGTAGATGACATTACGATAAGCTAAAGTTTTCGAATCAATCGCTGTTTTATGGGACCTTGAATTTTCTTTGTGTCCTAGCAGAAAGTTCATATTGTTCCTGGTCTCCTGCAAACAAACCGAAAAGCTCGTGTCCAGCTAGCAAGGGTTCCGTGTCGCTTTGGTTAGAGAGCGCAAACATCCATCGGTCATAGTCATAATGATGCGTCACTAATTTACATTTTCCTTGAATTGACTGCTGTTACTATCGCAACCTCGACGTTGTTTCGTTTCAGTGCCACAACTGATGAAAGATGAACGACTTTCTACCGGAACGTAAAATAATAATGATTTTATTGTACCTACCATTGAAGTGAGCTCTTAAAATGGAAAACAAGGAAGGAAAACATGTCTCCGTCTGCCACTGGGCGCTGCTCTTACTGAATATGTGCACGACCGACAATTATTCAAATACTTGTGTGGGCAGAAAAGTGTCCCAGACCCGAGAAGATGACTGCACTTGATAAATTCCACTGATTCGCAGAATGATTTGATCTTTCGAAACCTTGTATCATGGTCAGGTGCAGTTATCATGATGGAGTCCGATTCCCGATTCGTATAGCCATCAACTCAGCTTTGTTTCGAAAGGTTGCAGGAAATCAATTCATAAATAACCTACTAGTGAAGGATTTTAATCGGATCTGATCAGAACTGTTGCGAATTGTGAAACTAGCTTGAATAATCAGTAAAGTGTCAGATTAGTCAGACGATTAGCCTGATCCTTGAGATTGAAAACACGATTCATAAAATTAATTGTGAATTAAATTGTGATTCGAGAAAAATGTCTTGCACACGGAACGACCGAAATTAGCTCTGCGTCTAATTCGTATTACTGTTTTTGAATTAGTTGATTTTAACAACAAAATTTCCACAATAACTATAAAATTAGTTAAAATTGAGAATTTAATTTGCTGAAAAAAACTCTAATTATTAGAGAATGTGTTCAGTTGGCGAATATCCTGGACACAAACCAGCAATATTTCAATCCCACACGAAATTCTCATTGACAACTAATTTTGTTATTAAAATCAGAAAATTTGTTCCTATTTATCTGTCACCATCATAACTGAAGGACAGCACAAAGAAAACAAAATTGAAATGGGTTTTATTAATAAATTTATCAGCCAAAAACTCACGAGAAGTGTCAAAGCAAAACAATCCATTGAAAAGCTAAAAAGGAAAGTCTTGTTGAAACTGCTTGCAAATTGTTTAGATGTTTTTCGCATGTTTTACGATATATCCATATATACATTTCTAAACCGATTTGTAAAAATGACGTAAACTGTTAGTGGAAAGTGTATTTATTCAGAATTTGTGCGCATTTGAAGCGATTGTGGGTAATAATGTTTTTACACGAAACAGTGAAGTGAGTTTCAAATGTTGCACTCTAATTGTACACGTCAAATGACGTTTTTTGTATCTTCTAAAATTCCGGGCTACGCCGTCCGGTTTACTACTTGTATTCGGTTTTTGTTTTTCGAGTGCTCAAAGTTTTCAGTGAGAGAGTCGATTTCGCGAAGTCGTATGAAGAAAACAGCGATTTACACAAAAATTTCCAAAAAGAAGTTTATGTTTCGTTTATGTCTTTTTCTCCAATACAACATCGTGTTTATACCTGGCAATATAGAAAAGACAACCGCGACTGAATTTTTTTTCGGTAGTTGTGTGCCATCTAGTGGCTAGTTGTCATTACGGTGTTAACGTTTTTTCGGTGACAGTGCGCCATATAGCAGAAGCCAATTCAACCACTTACGTTGGTTGAAAATGACCTTTTATTTCTCTAATTCAACTAAAATATTAGTTGAATAGAAATGAAATGTGCATTAGCTAAGAAATGACAGCACGTTTAATTGGTGAATTCAACTAAAAAATAGCCATTTCAACAAATATTTTATTATTATTAAGGGAATTAAAATTAAGAAATCTGAATTAGCATAAGTAAGATTTTTTTAGCTGTCTCCAAAAATAACTAACTAAAATCAGAAAATCAACTAATTTTTTCGCCAAAATGCTGATTTCGGTCTTTCCGTGCAGATTCTCCCTGTCTGAATGAGATATTCCTGGAACTACAAGCAGCATTAAAATAAATAGTAGGGCAACGGCTCCCTATTTCATCTGAGCTCCTATTTCCATCTCATCCCTTCACCTCATTACTTTGAACATGAATAATATTCTACAACCTACCTGAACCAAACTGTGAAATGTTTTAAAATGATTATAAAAGCTATTGTCACACTTTCCTATTGAAATTGAAAATTGAGAAATGGTTTTAAGTTCTTCGTGTATCGTTTTTTTCATTTAAAATAAACTCATTTTTCAATTTAGGACACATTTTCGTCTCAAGATTTACAGTTCGTCATGTTTCTGATTATCTACTAATCGATTCGTCTCAAAACATGATCACTTTTTCGCACAATTACACTACCATTGAATGCTGGATGACTTCATAATTAGTAATGTTCACTTGCCACTTGTTTAATTAACGATTTAAAACTTCAAGAATTACCCGACAAACAATAAAAGTCTTTAAAAATATGAGATGAAAGTTTTTCACTTAGTTCACTTGATTGCGCTTTGTTTTCATCTCATTTGGTTTAGCAAAGTTGCCAAGTTATCTCATATTGTTACAAAAAATAAATTGTTTTTCTTCTTCAAATTATTACCAAAAAGTATGTTTTTGGTATCCGTGACATTAGTTTAATTATATTATTGATATTAATATTTAAATAAAACTGTTTTGGCTTCGAATATTACCAGAAAGAGCGTGTTAAATACTAATGAAATAACCATTGTGGCAAATCTAGTAGTACTGGTTTCATTCCGCTATACGCCAACATAACGCTGTGAAGTGTGTGTGTGTGTTTCATCGGCTGTGTACAGAGATGCCAGGTATTTTCATAGAAAATATGTATTACTTTACATAGAAAGTCTATATCTGTTCTATCTGTTTTCACTTATAAAATGATGTTAAAAGATAGTTCTTTAGATCTCCGTAAGTCATTGCCCCATTAATTAGATAACTCAACGAGTAAATTTTTTTACCAATAATAATAATGTGGAAAAATCCTGGTGGGTACGGTTGTATCGTTTGAGTTGTATAGCTGGCAGCGGTAAGGCAGTCGGTCACCAGAATGTCTGCAAGCCATATTTTTCCAGCTGGCAGCGTTTAGTCAGCCATCTGGCAGCCATGCGAATGCGGGTGAGAGTGTAATAGTGGAATATTTTGTTTTGATTGCTGTCTCCATTGCTAATTTATAGGATGAATAAAAGATCAACGATAGGATGAATAAAAATCCATTGAGATGAAATTAGGAGCAGAGTAGTGAAAACATCATTAGTGTTTTTAGCTGTTTTATAAATATTAGTTCAATTTTCAAGAAATGTGAATCAATTTTCAACGTGGAGCAAGCCGAATGAAGCAGTAATATGAAATAGTTACAGTGATTTTAGTGGCTAAATCGGGGTTTGAAGGCGACGTCCTTACAAATGAGATGAAATAGGGAGCCCTTACCCTAGAACAATTCTTTTTTTTTATTGCTCCTCACACTCTCTCACACTGAAAAACTTCAATTTGGAGCCCCTGGTTATGCAGTTATGAATTTAATACTGAACAAAAATTAATTTTAATGAGAAATTCTCTGCGATCATATTTATGCACGCTTTGATGTGCAATTTATCACTGACAGTACAGCGGAGTCCCTGTGGAAAACATTTCATTTTAAGGGATCCACAATTTAATTACCACTTCGGAAATATGATCATCAATTTATGATAAAATTTTCAGTTGCATGACATATCATCAAAAAAATGACGTTTTCTGAAATTTTTTGCATCAACGAGTACCAAAGAGAAAAACTTATGCCGGGTGTTTGCCTTTCTCAACCCTACGACGACGGTTTTTATGTAGTAAGCGACATTTAAATTCAGAGTTACGGACTGGGTAGAAATAAAAGGTCAACACTTGATATATTCCGTTCACTCTAACCATTACAGTCGAGGGAAATGACATCAATATTAGGGAGCATCGAAGTGACTTAATTATTTGGTTCTATTTAGAGCCTCTACAATTTTTCGCAGAGAATTACTATGATATTTTCCTTCTATTCGTATCAGCAAATCAGCATTGCCTTGGTACGCCATTCGTAGTCCACGCATTTCTTGCTCTGATGCAGGAGAAAATTACGGCGAGATTTATTTAGTGCACCGTTCGCTGTTTGAGTTTCGCTTCAAGTAAGGGTAATTATATCAGCATTCAGCTGCTGGTCGTTTGCATTGGAGCAAAATACACCGAAAAGTCAGCAAGAATGGAGAAAATTCAACAATATTTAAGGTCTATAAATGTTTCCAAAGACCTATAAGAATAATTTCACCTGTTAAAATATGCACATCGCAAGTGAAAATAATGAGTTTTGTAAACCGTTTATAGTGCCAACTTCGTACCAAACGAACGCAAATAAAAGTTTTAGTCGTTACTGACACATTCAATAACGAACATCGCGCTCACGCAATGCAGAAATGAAAGTATTGATGTGGAACACCTTAAAAGGAAGCGCATGTAACGCCTCAATGCCTTAATATTAAAAATAATCCATGTATCATCTTTAGCTCGAAAAAGTAACGCATATAACGCTTCGTAACCCATATAACTTACAAAACAGTAACACATGTAACGTTTCGAAACGCCTATAACTCACAAAAAATTATGTATGTAACGGTTCGTAATACCAATAAATTTCAAAATGTAACACATACAATGCTTATAGTTTACAAAAACATAACGCATTTAACGCTTCATAACACCTTAACTTTAAGAAGAGTAACGCATACAAAGTGTAATGCTTACTGAAAAGTAATGCAGTTATCGCTTGATGACACCTATTACCTTCGAAACGCATGTAACGCTTCGCAACATGTATAATTTACGAAAATATAACGAATGTATCACCTGTAACTTACAAAAAATATAACGCATCGTAACACCAATAATCAGTGGAAAAATAAAGTACTTAACGCTTCTTAACGCCTTTTACTAACGAAAAGTTACGCTTACGATTACCAAAAAAAGTAACGCGTCATAACATGTTAACCTTCGAAAAGTAACGCATGTTGCACCTCATAACACCTCAGTTTTGAAAAACAATGCATGTAAAGCCTTTAACATACAAAAATATAATGCCTGTAATGCTTCGTAACGCAAATAACTAACAAGGAAGTAACACATGTAACGCTACGTACCACATAGAAAATACGAAAAAGTTAAACATGTTACGGTTGATAGCGTTACAACTTACGAAGTAAAAACTTATGTAACATTTATAATATATAAAAATGCAACGCATATAACGCGTCATAACAAGTCATAATTTTGAAAAAATAACGAATGTATAATCTAGAACTTTCAAAACAGTAACGCATCATAACGCATATGAAATACAAAAAAATTAACATGTAATTGATCTGGAACTTGAAAAGTAACGCATGTAACGCCTACAAGTTACACAAAAGCAACGCACATAACGCCTATAAATAACAAAAATGTAACGCTTCATAACACCTCAATTACAAAAAATGACGCACGTAATGCTTAATGTTTGCAAAAAAGTAACGCATATAAAATTTTGTGACACTGACAACCTACAAAACATAGCACATATTACGCTTCATAACGCCTATACTTCACGAAGAAGTAACGCAGGCAAGGCTTGTAATTTAACGCCTAGAACTTACACAAAAGTAATGCATGTAACGCTTACAACTTACGTAAAAAAGTAACTAATATAACGCTTATAATTTATTAAAATGTAACGTAGATATCACGCTTCTACCGTTAAAATGTAATGCCTATAACTTACAAAAATAACTCATGTAACGCTTCGTAACACCTATTTCTTATGAAAAAGTAACGAATTTAATGTGTCTAATTACCATGTTACGCTTCATAATATCTATAACTAACAAAAATTTAGCGCATATAACTATCATAATTTACAAAATTGTACCACATTAGAAACCTTTTGTCTTAAAAATTTAATACTTATAACTTATAATAAAGTAACCCATTTAACGCTTCCCAACACCTACAACTTACAATATATGTAATGTTTAATCACAGCTGTAACTACAAAAAAGTGACGCAAGTAACGGATCTTAACACTTCTAACTTACAAAAAAGTAGCAAATGTAGCAATTATAATTTACAATAATGTTACGCATGTAACGCCATATAACTAACAAAATGTAGCGCATATAACGCTCATAATTAACAAAATAGTAATGCATGTTACACATAATAAAACTTCTACTTTATAAATGCATTGCGTATAACTTACAAAAAAGTAACGTGTATAACGCTTCCTATTACCTAGAACTTAAAAACATATAACGCTTCATAACGCCTAAAACATACAAAAAAGTAACGCAAATAACGCTTCGTAACACCTATAACTTGCAAAAAGCAGTAATCCATATCGCCCATAATTTACAAAAAAACGTTTGGAACGCCTCTCACCACCTTAACCTTAAAAAAACGCGAATTACGACTAAACTTACAAACATATAACGCTATAACAAACAAATAAGCAGCGCATGTGACGCTTCATAACGTCAATAACTAACGAAACAGTAAAACTTCTTATGCCTATACCTTCCAGGAAAGTGTAATAACGCATATAACAGTTAGTAACATTCATAAATGACAAAAAAGTAACGCATGCAATGCTTATAATTTACTACGCGAAGGGAACACCTCTTAACAACCAAACCTTAAAAACGTAAAGCAAGAAACGCATATTACTTATAAAAAATAACGCACCTAACGCTTCTTAACACCTTTAACTTTCAAAAATGTTACGCCTATAACACTTCGTAACGCCTATATCTTACAAGAAAAACGCATATGCGCATAGTGCCTTTTAACACATTAAAATTGAAAAAGTACCGCATGTAACGCCTATACCTTACAAAAAAGTAACGAATATAACGCTTCGCAATGCCTATTATTTACCAAAAAGTAGCAAACGTAACGCTTCATAACACCTCCAGTTTGCGAAAAGTAACGCATGTAACGCCTATAACTTACAAAATGTAACGCATGTAACACCTCGTAACACCTATAGCATTACAAAAAATAACGCACGTAACACCTATAACTTGTAACGCATGTAACGCTTTGTAATGCTTATAATTTCCGAAAATGTAACACATGTGACGCTTCGTAACGCATATTACATACAAAAATGTAATGCATGTAACACCTATAACTTACAAAAATGTAACGCATGTAACACTTCGTAACGCCTATGACCTACATAAAAGTAACGCACGTTACGTTACGTAACACTTACTACTTTAAAAAATGTAACGCCTTATAACGCCTAACACTTAGAAAAAAGTAACACTTCAAAACATTTAGTTTTGCTACAATCTTAAGTAATATCATATTATATTACTTGATAAACTTTTTATCTCTTTTTTAATGACTAAGTGTAGTAGTCAATATTTCTTTCTTCTTATTGCGATATTCACCTAACCAGAGACCATTTTGTAGAAACAGGAAATGGAAATTATAGAATGATAGTACCAGTGTTGGTGATTGCTGAAAATTTGACAGAAGCTGTTCGATTTTTATCTATACTGTATACAACATTTACAATCCGGTAGAAGATGCTACAAGAATTCGAGTCTCTCAATGCATGAACCTCGAGAGAATTTTTCTACATTTCTTCGCTCCACTTCATACTCTGAGTATTTCATGGCCCTAAAAAAATTTCAGTCTGATAATGATCGCCGCTGTGTGGAATTTACCAAGAGAGAATCGCAAGTTGACAATTATCGCAGAAAATCGAATCGATGATTCGACTTGATGATTCTCATACTAGGTTGCAATATTTAAAAACCCTTGTGTGGAGCATTCACATACATTTTCATAGACACAAATTATACAAAGGTTATAAGCACAGAGTTAAAATAAGCGGCAATAGTAAAATGATTCTATCACTATTATCCACTGCCCATACAGAATCGGATCGCGAAACGAGAATAAGCGACCGTTTGTTGCTTCAGAGAGAATCCCCACAGCAGCGTGCTAGCCGTTGATTCTCAGACGGTTCACCGAGAGAAATTCGCTCTCGCACTAGTGTCTATTCTATGTTAAACGTACCATGCCGGTTTTTTTGTTGTTGCGATGATTTCCGATTCTCTTTGATGGCACCGATTTCATCGTGGAAGAGTTGCGAGTGAGCATTCTTTGATACGATAAAAGCCATCCTTGGATAGTACTCAAGGGAAAGAAAGGATGTGAATATATAGAACGGAAGGGTGAAACGTGACAGAGCGTAATTTAAGCATAACATAACAAAACAACATCAACACATTGAGCTAAATAGAGTTGGACATTACTAGCAATATAACCGTCAGTTAGTTTAGAAAATGAACGATTTCTTACGCCTATAATTTGATTGTATCCAACTTGTTGTTGTTTCAACACAAAACGCAAAGCAAAGTCATTTTTACCTTTTTTTATAAATATAAAAAAATAGTTATAGAATTCGCTCAAACTTTAGAAAAAATTTCCGAGGCCCGGAGGTCCGAATGTTATATACCAATCGATTCAGCTCGACGAACTGAGCAAATGTTCGCGTGTGCGTGCGCGTGTGTGTGTGTATGTGTGTTGTCAACTAAGAGGTCGAGATCTCAGAGATGGCTGGACCGATTTTGATCAAACTAGTCGCAAATGAAAGGTCTCCCCGTCACCCAAAACGCTATAGAATGGTTTTGAGATCGGATGTTTACTTTTTGAGTTATACGAAGTTTTATGTCAAATTTTTCACTTTTTGGACAGTATCTGTCACAATTGACCTTTAAAACAGAATATATTTTCAGACTTAGATTTCGCACGGTAATAGCTATCCAACAAGCCATAGATTGTTGAAATCCGTCCATTTTTAACGAAGATATCGAAATTTTTGTGTAAGCGACTTTTTCCCCTATTCCAGCAGTAGAAGTTTTGAGCGCTGTCTGGCGAAGAAATGCTTGGAAGCAACATAAAACACGATTTTTTATACTGTCTTATACATTTGTTTTTAAGTACCCAAAAGACTGTGTGCAGCATGACATTTTGCCTCAGACCGATTTTAGCACGGTTCGTTTTTGGCAACATAATTGTTCGAATATGACATAAATAAACTAGATGATGGCAGCGTTTTCGAGTTAAAAGCAATTCCATAATTATATTGATTTAAACTACAGCAATAAATGCTGGAAGAACATAACAGCCAAGGATGGCTCTTATCGTATCAAAGAACGTTCAATCTTCACTCTTCACACGATTCAATCAGAGCCATCAAAGAGAAATGGAAAACATCGCAACAACAAACACCCGGCATGGCTCATTTAACATAGAATAAAAAACCAGTGCGAGAGTGAATTTCTCTCGATGACATTTCTGAGAATTAAAGGTTAGCACGCTGCTGTGGAGATCCTCTCTGAAGCGACAAACGGTCGCTTATTCTCGTTTCGCGATCCGATTCTATACTGACAGTTGATAATTGCGATAGAATCATTTCACTATTGCCGCTTATTCTAACTATGTGCATATAACCTTTGTATAAGTTGTGTCTATGAAAATGTATGTGAATGCTCCACACAAGGGTTTTGAAATATTGCAACCTAGTATGAGCAACATCAAGATGAACCATCGATTCGATTTTCTGCGATAATTGTTAACTTGCGATCCTCTCTTGGGAAATTTCACACAGCAACGATCATTATCAGACTGTATATTTTTTCATGGGCCGTGAAATACTCAGAGTATGAAGTGGAGCGAAAAAATATAGAAAAATTCTCTCGCGGTTCATGTATTGAGAGACTCGAGTTCTTATAGCATCTTCTACCGGATTGAAAATGTTGTATACAATATAGATAGCAATATAGCAGCTTCTGTCAAATTTTCGGCAATCACCAACACTGATAACAGCCATTCGAATCAGTTCGTCGAGATCAACAAATGCGTGTGTGACAAAAATTTTCACTCAATTTTTTTCGGAGATGACTCAACCGTTTTCTACAAACTCAGATTTATATGAATAGTCGTATGCTCCCAAACAAGGTTCCTGAATTACGTTTGGTTCCGACCTCTGGTTCTGGAGCTACAGGAGGACGTATGAAACGAAATTAAAAATGTGTAACTCATTTTTCTCGTAAATGGCTGATCCGTTTCAAGATTCAAATGAAGTCTAAGAATTATCTAAGATTCAAGTGAAAAGTCTTTAGATTCTATAAGACATCTTGCTTGTCAGTCAGATCCAACTTCCGGTTTCGGGGATACAGGGTGATTAGTATAAAAATGTCTATTTCACATAAATTAATCAGGTTTATCGAGTTAGCAGATTTGGATTTCATTTTCATTTTTGGTTGTGTTCAGTTTCCGTTTCGGAAGGCACCCAAAAATTTATTTCGCACTACGATTCCTCAAAGATGTCTACATTGATTTTCAAACATTTTGAAACAAATGTAAACTATACAGCTACTCAGGTGAATTTGTCTGACTTCGGCTACACCGAATTTCGAATTCCGGTTCCAGTATCGAATCGTTTCTCAAAGCTCAATCGTTTTCTCAACAAAAAAAAAGGCAAATCGAATTTCCAACACAAAAATTCAAATTAAAATAAATCCAATTTTATCCAATTCTGACTTCCGATTCTGGAATTGTAGGAGGATGAATTTTTAAAATTCTAAGCGATATAGAAGATGACAATCCCGAAAAGCTTTAAAGTTGGACTCAAAAATGTTGCAATTTATTCGTCATATGGCCATACGAATCAGTTTGGGTTATGCAGGTTCCTGAATACCGGCTCTGGAAGTACCTTAAATTACCGTAAACTCAAAGTGGAACTTATTTCGACATATCATGGACTATTTAATCGATTGTCACACTTTTAGATTCAAATTCGATTCGATTTGCAGTTTCGACATTAAAGAGTAATGAGTGATTAAAATCGCAAATTGCCACTTAAAACGACGGACATTAGAATAATGTCATGAAAACTGAAACACCGAAGAATATTCATGCAAAAAACACATGCGGATTGATATAAAAAGATATCATCTCACTGCTAGGTGGATTAAGCACGTTTTTATATGGAATTTTTGCTCACGATATGCGCCACCGAGCCCACTGTGCATCTTTCACACCACCACCATACGACACAGCAGCGCGCAGGCATCTAGAAAATGATGTAAAGTTTATGAAATTCACATGAAACTATTTAAAATTTCGGTTGTTTCGGCCAAAGTTGTGAAATGTTCGGTCCCCTAGTCAGATTCTTTGTGAAATTATGCTCTTTCTTAGCTTTATAATCCCTTTGGAACGAAACAATCGCCCTTATTCTGAATAACGACGTATTGATGTTTCGATCGAGTGTGGTTCGATCGAATCCTAGCTACCTTTGATTTTTCTAGCGTTATTAGGACGTTATTTAGAAAAAGGGCGAATAACCGCTTATACATTTCAAAAACCAATTACGCCTTGATGAAGCAAAATTTCAAAATTCTGTCTAGTTTTCGAATAATTGATCAAAAACGCAACCCGCGCACTCCACTACATTTCACCTTAAGTCATCATTTCGCATTTCACAACCAATAAATTCAACGCCATATCAATTCTTAAATAGTTGATTATTTATTTTCCATTAGTTAATTTCACAAAAACATCAAATTTCTGGTTTATGGCTGGTGTTTGTGTCGAATAAAAAACATTCTTAAAATAAAAGTATGGAATATGAACAATTTACATCTGCTGTTAATGTTAGATTATCCATTGGAACATATTAACATAATTGTCTAGTGTTATTAAATATCATATATTATCTATTCATATGGCAGTATGTGAATCGTTTATCTTACTGTAACATCGCGCATAAATAGCATTCTATAGGAATAACACCGGAAACATCCAGTCTTTCACTACATTGGCAGTAGTTTGTATTAGTCGGATAATAAATACTTAACGATATTCAACAGTGTGACTTGAATATAATTTTCACGTTCCAGAAGGCACATATTCTATAACATACACATGCAATTTATGGCTATTGCTCTATTTCTTAATGAAACTATTTTTTTTTTCTTAGAATCGGTGGTTTGTACGCACATTCATTTCTCACAAAAAGACAAGGCATAGCAATTACCTTGCGGCCGTTTGTAATATGATCCGACAGCTGTCCAGATCATCTTCAAGTAAGCGACCCAAGTCGACATAGCGGAGAAAAGCCTCTCGGAACTTTAGATCTTATTTGTATACACATAATTATAGTAATAGTAATAATTAAATTATAATAATAATAATAATAATAATTTATTTGGTTTGTCGTAGTACGCCAGGCCTCAAACAGTGTTTGAAGAATGGGACCATGTATCTTCGTTTGCACTGATGTGTTTAAGCGTATTCACAAGCAACAAAAATGGTATCTAACTATTTACAGATGGGAGCTTAGGGCAGACTTTTCTGTCATCAATTTACAGCTAGGCACTCGCTCAGTAGAACGTTATGCAGGTTGTCCATATCGGTCCAGTCCTTCCGTTCATTCCGTATCACCACGTTGCGAATACATCCTTTGAAATTCTCTCGCAGCAAAAGGGTTCCACTTGGGGCGGTATCTACAAAAAAAATGATTGATATAAATGTCATAAGTTTTGTTATCGACTACGGGCTATGCTAAGGATATTATACCTGGTAATCCACCAATATAAAGTGGTGCTTTAGTGGCAACCCTTCGCAGTACGTCGTTGGATTGTACCAGAAGAGTGTTCGGAGGGTAGTTGTCCACCCGCAGCACAATCTGATGATCCTCGTAGAGAGCGGACACGTTGTGCCATCGGTTGTCGCAAAGTGTGTATTTCGAGGGAAGGGTACTCTGCACTCGGATCGGGTAACCGTCACCGACGTCAATCGACAAGACGACCTGAAAAGGATCAATAGCAAATTAATAGCTCGGTAACTGCCACAAACACGACATTACAGTGAAACATATTTTCAGATGTATTGAAATCGATCTATTGTTTTGAAGAACTTATTCCAACAACACCAAAGTATAAGTATGCATAAGAACGCCTGCCTCTCCTCTTCACCAAAAATATCATTTTTTTTTCTTTTATTTGACTTTTCAACTTACTCTGCCGCTCAGGTATTACAAAAAACTAAACTTAAATCGTTTTCGTTTATTGGTCAGAGCAGCCTGAGAGCTGACCCAGAGTCGCCCAAACAACTTTTGAGATGTTTGTTTTAGCAACCTGGGGTCGCTCTAGATCGGACTCCAATCGCGTAGTTTCGCTCTGAAAATTTTCTCGGGTCCCACCGAACATCCATGCGAGCTTGTTTATTTTTACTTTTTTATGAGTTGTTGTTTAGGACGCGTACCACGTGTTTGTTTTACTCGAAGTCAGAGTCGCCCGCGTGTAGGTTTAATAACGAAAACGGTATTAATTATGACGACTCCACATCAAACCAAAAATTATATAAACAACGCAGGGTCGAGTACTGCCTCTGCATTACAAATAACTGAACTTACACAGTAAAAAAGAATGGAGTTTACAGATGACACAAATCCATCTATGACTAAATTCATTAGTACGTAATTCGTATTTCTGCGCTTATGAATATGTCAGAATCCATTAAATAAAAGGTGATTTTTTTGAGGTTAGGATTTTCATGCATTAGTATTTGCTCAGATTTTTTGAGGTTATGATTTTCATGCATTATTATTTGCTCAGTATGCTCTGACATTTCATCATGAATAGACTTACTAACGAGCAACGCTTGCAAATCATTGAATTTTATTACCAAAATCAGTGTTCGGTTCGAAATGTGTTTCGCGCTTTACGCCCGATTTATGGTCTACATAATTCTGGTTGAATGGCTACGTAAATAAGCAAAATTGCCGCATTTGGAGTGAAGAGCAACCAGAAGCCGTTCAAGAACTGCCCATGCATCCCGAAAAATGCACTGTTTGGTGTGGTTTGTACGCTGGTGGAATCATTGGACCGTATTTTTTCAAAGATGCTGTTGGACGCAACGTTACAGTGAATGGCGATCGCTATCGTTCGATGCTAACAAACTTTTTGTTGCCAAAAATGGAAGAACTGAACTTGGTTGACATGTGGTTTCAACAAGATGGCGCTACATGCCACACAGCTCGCGATTCTATGGCCATTTTGAGGGAAAACTTCGGAGAACAATTCATCTCAAGAAATGGACCGGTAAGTTGGCCACCAAGATCATGCGATTTGACGCCTTTAGACTATTTTTTGTGGGGCTACGTCAAGTCTAAAGTCTACAGAAATAAGCCAGTAACTATTCCAGCTTTGGAAGACAACATTTCCGAAGAAATTCGGGCTATTCCGGCCGAAATGCTCGAAAAAGTTGCCCAAAATTGGACTTTCCGAATGGACCACCTAAGACGCAGCCGCGGTCAACATTTAAATGAAATTATCTTCAAAAAGTAAATGTCATGTACCAATCTAACGTTTAAAATAAAGAACCGATGAGATTTTGCAAATTTTATGCGTTTTATTGTTTAAAAAAGTTCTCAAGCTCTTAAAAAATCACACTTTATGTGTTAGATCAACTGTAAATATGAGTCATTTTTGACGATCGAATATGTCGGTCTCAGTACACATAAATTTACACGATTTGGTCCAAGTTTATAGTTATGGTGACTCTACGTCAAACCAAATTAAATATATAAATCGTTAAAAGTCATACTAGTTGTATTCACAATTTGTCCTAGTATTGGAAATCCGCTGCTGAAATAAATATTTTTGAAAACATCGCGATAGCAATTTGAGATCAACCATATTTGCGATGGTAGTGGCAACTGGGAAGACTCTAGGAGTTGCTCCAGAGAAAAAGACAGACAGTAAATTGGAATAATATTGTGTGTGTGTAATAATATGATAACAAGGTAACCAGATAATTGCAGTATATTCGAACGCACAGCAGTCCAAGGTACAATACAGTGTATTTTAACAATGCATGTCCACAAAGTCCTCAGTAACATATAAATGAAATGGTTGAACCGATTTGCAAAAGCTTAGATTCAAATGAAAGCTCTGTAGGTCCCATACTAAATTTCTGAATTTCATTTCGATCTGATTTCCATTTCCGATGTTATGGGGTAAAATGTGCAAAAAATGAAAATATGTTTTCTAACTTTTCTCATAGATGACGCAACCGATTTTCACAAACTTAGGTTCAAATGAAAAGTCCTACGGTCCCAAACGGAATTCCTGAATTTCATCCGGATCCGACTTCCAGATCCGGAAATGTAGGGTAAAATGTGTTAAATATTTTATACCATCACTGAAAAGGACGAAAAACCGTAAAAAAATGTCTAAATCG
The DNA here is from genome assembly GCF_030247185.1 of Malaya genurostris. Classification (NCBI taxonomy): domain Eukaryota; kingdom Metazoa; phylum Arthropoda; class Insecta; order Diptera; family Culicidae; genus Malaya; species Malaya genurostris. The sequence goes on along the minus strand of NC_080571.1, from coordinate 216,923,506 downwards.
ACCTCAAATCTTCTCCAATTGGTAGTTTTTATTAGTAGACGGTCAAACAAACCAATTTCATTTATTCTTTCAAAAATCGAAGAAATTATTTTGAAAAATACCCCATTACTATATATGATAGTATGATTGATATAAGAAATCTAACTAAAATATCGTGGCCTGTGTGATACGATTAAAGTGAATTCAGAAACCAACCGTCAAATACCAGTTTATTGAACTTAGAAACTGCAATAATCTAGTTGAAAACAAGACTTGCAGCCAGTGTTGGTGATTGCCGAGAATTTGACAGAAGCTGCTATATTGCTATCTATATTGTATACAACATTTTCAATCCGGTGGAAGATGCTACAAGATCTCGAGTCTCTCAATGCATAAACCGCGAGAAAATTTTTCTACATTCCTTCGCTCCACTTCATACTCTGAGTATTTCATGGCCCTTAAAAAAATTACAGTCTGATAATGATCGTTGCTGTGTGGAATTTCCCAAGAGAAAATCGCAAGTTGACAATTATCGCAGTAAATCGAGTCGATGATTCAACTTGATGATTCTCATACTAGGTTGCAATATTTCAAAACCCTTGTGTGGAGCATTCACAGACATTTTCATAGACACAACTTATACAAAGGTTATATGCACATAGTTAGAATAAGCGGCAATAGTAAAATGATTCTATCGCAATTATCAACTGCCTGTATAGAATTGGATCGCGAAACGAGAATAAGCGACCGTTTGTTGCTTCAGAGAAGATCCCCACAGCAGCGTGCTAACCTTTGATTCTCAGGAATGTCATCGAGAGAAATTCGCTCTCGCACTGGTGTCGATTCTATGTTAAAAGAGCCATGCCGGGTTTTTGTTGTTGCGATGATTTCCAACTCTCTTTGATGGATCTGATTCAATCGTTGAAGAGTTGCCAGTGAACGTTCTTTGATACGATAAAAGCCATCCTTGCTTGCAGCGGTACTTGTGACGAACTATGATGGGAGTAACAGATCGGCTGAAAAGTTAGTATCGTTTCTATGAGAGGGCGCCACTAGAATTAAATCCATACCATTTTCAGTTAGTACCAACCTTCAAAAGATACGTGTATAAATGTCTGATTATTAGTTTGGGAGATATTGCATTTCTGATTATTAGTTGTCTGATTATTAGTTTGGGAGATATTGCATTTTGAGTGAAGCTACTTTTGTTATTGTGAAAAAATGGAAAAAAAGGAATTTCGTGTGTTGATGAAACACTACTTTTTGATGGAAAAAGTGCCGCCGATACCAAAAAATGGCTTGATGAGTGTTATCCAGACTCTGCACCGGGCGAAGCAACAATTCGTAAGTGGTTTGCAAAATTTCGTACTGGTCATATGAGCACCGAAGACGATGAACACAGTGGACGTCCAAAAGAGGCTGTTACCGATGAAAACGTGAAAAAAATCCACAAAATGATTTTCAATGACCGTAAAGTGAAGCTGATCGAGATAGCTGACACCCTAAAGATATCAAAGGAACGTGTTGGACATATTATTCACGAATATTTGGATATGAGAAAGCTTTGTGCAAAATGGGTGCCGCGTGAGCTCACAATCGATCAAAAACAACAACGAATTGATGATTCTGAGCAGTGTTTGGAGCTGTTATATCGAAATAAAACCGATTTTTTTCGTCGATATATAACAATGGACGAAACATGGCTCCATCACTTCACTCCGGACTCCAATCGACAGTCAGCTGAGTGGACTGCACGCGATGAACCGAACCCAAAGCGTGGAAAGACTCAACAATCGGCCGGTAAGGTTATGGCGTCTGTATTTTGGGATTCGCATGGTATAATTTTCATCGGCTACCTTGAAAAGGGAAAACCATCAACAGTGACTATTATATAGCGTTATTAGAGCGTTTGAAGGACGAAATTTAAAAAATACGGCCTCATTTGAAGAAGAAAAAAGTTTTGTTTCATCAAGACAATGCACCGTGTCACAAGTCGATGAAAACCATGCTGAAATTGAACGAATTGGGCTTCGAATTGCTCCCTCATCCACCGTATTCTCCAGATTTGGCCCCCAGTGACTTTTTCCTGTTCTCAAACCTCAAGAGAATGCTCGCTGGTAAAAAATTTAGAAGCAATGAAGAGATAATCGCTGAAGGCCTATTTTGAGGCAAATGACAAATCGTACTACAAAAATGGTATCGAAAAGTTGGAAGATCGCTATAATCGCTGTATCGCCTCTGATGGCAATTATGTTGAATAATAAAAACGAGTTTTGGCAAAAAATGTGTGTTTCTATTAAACGATACGAACTTTTCAGCCGAACTGTTATTGTAAGATTATTAATTGTTAGGAAGACATTATAATTGCCTTCTTATCTGGGAGTAGAGCATGCCAACGATTTTCGTTAATATCATTTCAATCAAATTCGCAGATCTTTAATAATTAAATTCGGTTGTTTAGAACCCTTAAACACGAATATGTATTAATTTGAGAGGAGGAAAAGCTTTTTTTATTTTCAAAATTTATGCTAGGTGCACAGATCAATTTTCATTCAAGTTTACGTTTCGTCTTTGATTCACGAGTGCGTAGCAGTTTAGCGTTGAGCCATCAGGTCGCGCTAGCAGTTCAACATAAACTGCATAGACGCGTAAACTTTAATGAAGACAATGTATGATATATTGAAGCGGTATTGACAATCACCCTCATTCTTGTTTACGTCCGTATCCGCAATACGACGAACGGGTACTTTCGAACGAATACGAATAAGCCATTCTTGTTTTCACTCGAATGAATTCGAATCGCGACTTGTTTGCCACGAAATATTCAAATATCAGTAAACTTCTCCAAATAAATGCTAAGCCTTGATGAAATCAGTCCAATTCTTGTGATTAACCATATACGAAACGCTAGAATTTATGCCAGTTTAGTTTCAAATGATACGTGTATTCGAACATCATTCGTACGAACGAAAAGTCACATTCCCGTTTACGGACGAATAGACGAAATGGCGTGGTTTCGATTCGTCAGTTTAATGTTGCGAATCAACCGTTCGAACACATTGAAAAAAGTTTATCCGATTTCCAACAAACTTATTTTCGAATCTAAAGGTGATTTGCTATCAAATCATAAATTTGTGTTTTGCAGAAAACATTTAGAAAGCATAGCAGTATAGTAAAGCTGTTTTTTTTTCTGGCGAGCATTAGAATGTATTCGCGGCTCCAAGCTTTTACGCATCAAATTTTACATCTATTAGGTATATTTATGGAAAATATGCCATGGACAAACATGCTTTATTTTATATTAAATGCATGATTTTACCAATGTAATAAATATGTAGACTATCGAAAACATGACAAAATTGCAAGAAAAATGCAACGTATTTTTAGCAGTTACTACTGAACGAAATGCTATTTTAAATGCTTTTTTTTTACTTTGCACGGAGTTTTATTTGAAAATTTCATTTACCAGCATGAATATAATTGGTCCTGAGTACGATATTTATTTATTATGTAGCATTCGTCACTTCTTTGATGCTTGGAATCTTCCTTAAAAATCTACCTGTGCTACCGATCCTTCTTTTGCACAGGATTCGCGTTCGTACACGTTGGAGTGAAAACAAGAATGGCTTGTTCGCATTCGTTCGAAAGCATCGCCCTTATGCTGAATAAGGACGTATTGATTATTCGATCGAATGTGGTTCGATCGAATCATAGCTACCTTTGATTTTGCTAGCGTTATGGGGAATACAAATGATATACGAGGGAAAAAACGATACGACGTTATTCAGAATAAGGGCGCATGTGTTCGTCGAATGGTCAATACGGACGTAAGCAAGCATGATGATACAAAATCAGTGTAAAAACAAGTCAAATAACAAATGATATCTAAGATTTTTATTTACAACTCAAATCTGTACTAGAACTGATAGTTTAAAATTGACTGGGCGTTGGTTTTATGCATGTACGATGTTTAAAAGCGTGATTGATTCGAACGTAAACGGGAATACGAATTTGATATACTTTCGAACGTATCGCATACGGCCGTAAACAAGAACGAGGGTGAATAATAGCCCTTACATGAGAGATTATTATAGTAAATATTCAGTATTGTCAATCCTTCGTCAATACCTTATGATCAAAAAAGAACCGGAATTTTATTAAAAAAGGCAAAATTTCAATTTTTAATAAACTTCTTTATTATCGCCTTCAAAGTACTCTCCTCCTGCGGCAATACATGCATGTCAACGCTTGATCCAATTTTGCATACAAGTTTTATAGGCCGCCGAAGGTATGGCCTTTAGTTCACGCAGCGAATTCTCTTTTAGGGTCTCTATGGTCTCAAAACGCGTTACCCGCAATGGCAATTTGAGTCTGGAGAAGAGGAAAAAGTTACACGGGGCCACATCTGGAGAGTATGATGCTTAGTTGATGACATTGGTTGCGTTTTTGGCCAAAAACTGCGACACAACCAACGCATACACGACGCTGTTTTTGAATGAAATTCAGCTTTTTTGGCACCAACCGAGAAGCGACGCGTTTCAAACCCAAAACATCAGTTAAAATGTGTTCGGCTGCTCCATAAAAGATGCCCAACAACACATCAATCTCTCTAATCGGTACAGAACGATTTTGCAACACGATTTGCTTCGCCGATTCAATGTTTTCTTCAGTAACAGATGTTGTTGGGCGGCCAGGGATCTCATCATGATCCAAGTTTGTACGACCACCTTTGAAGCGTTTATACCTCTCATATGCCTGTGTTTTTCCTAGACACGATTCACCAAAGGCCTTTTCTAACATTTTCAACGTTTCGGAACACTTAAATCCATTTGCAACACAAAATTTGATGCACGCACGTTGTTCTAAATTTTCATCCATTATAAAAATCGCCACACGAAAATTTTTCAACTTCTTTGTATAGAAGCCAAACAAAATCAAATCGTACGATATGCGTCAAAATTTGACAGAATGTGTATAAAAGTGTTGCCAACGTTGAGAGAATAAAAGTTTACCGATTGGACAAGCGAGGGAATTTTAAAATGAAAATTTCGGTTCTTTTTTTATCATAAGGTACATCATTCCCATTTGAATACACACGATTATGCATCATCAATAGCATAGTCAAAATGTCGAGTATTCCCAATAATATCACATCATGTGAAAGCCACTAGTCAATTGGATTGACAATAATATTGATTCGTGTAGTCCACCTACTGACAAGAGACAAGACAAGAACGGGCACTGTATGCCTAAAAATTATATTATATTATTGAATAAAAAAAATAACGGACACTCAAGTCAGCACATGAGCCAGTAGCTGATCCAGCACACCAGTTGAATCGCGAGCTGGTTCTACGAAGCACACGACTCTCAATCTAGTAGCAATACGGCACACGAGCGTGTGCTGCAGACTTCGTGTGCGTGTTTTCTGCTAGCTCGCGTGTTTCGTATTTGAATGTGTGCGAACCGCAGTCAAGTTTGTTGGGGATCCAATCTTAACCTCATTTTTTTCAAACTCCATATATATCTCTGTTGATGCACAATTGCATATATCAGAAGACAAGTTAAGTGAGCGTCAGTGTACATGAAGTAGAAATCGATCAACGTTATTATTCGAGTAGATATAGTAGTGGTAGACAGAGTATGCGATTACATATGCGATATGAGCTTTCCGGCATATTCTACGCAATATGCTTTCCGGTAGAGACTAACTTTATTCACATAATAATGTAACACATGGATCAATAAGTCCCGAGACTAACAATGGAAATCTTTTTTGTTGCGAGTAAATAGCGATAAACTGCTTTCTGAATCATCGACTCGCGGCACCCACTTGGAAAAAACCTTTTTCATGCTCAATTTTTCATGAAGGATAGTAAATACACTTCCATCTGTGTCATCTCAGCAATCTCACGGAGCTTCACTTTACGATCTTTCATTATAATTTTTGTCACTTCACTCACATTTTCCGGTGTAACGGTTCCAACGTTTTTCCAATTTTTCAATACCATGTTTATAAAAAAATTATCCTTCGCTTCAAAATAAGCTTCAGTTTCAGCGATGACCTCCTCATTTGAGCCAAATCTTTTTCCCTGGAGCATTTTTTTAAGATCAACAAGGAGCCAGTAGTCACTGGGGGCTAAATCTGGCGAGTATGGTGGGTGGGGAAGCAGATCAAACCCCAATTCGTTCAATTTCGCCATTGTTTTCATCGACTTGTGGCAGGGTGCATTGTCTTGATGAAAAAGGATTTTTTTCTCTGCATGTGCGGTCGTTTTTTTGCGATTTCCTCCTTCAAATGCACCAGTAAGTCAATATAATAATCACTGTTGATCGATTTACCTTTTTCGAGGTAGTCAATGAAAATCACGCCATGCGTATCCCAAAAAAACTGACGCCATGACTTTGCCAGCTGACTGCTGCGTTTTCGGACGCTTCGGACGGCTTTCGCCAGCTGTGCGCCACTCAGATGACTGGCGCTTCGACTCTGGAGTGTAGTGATGTATCCATGTTTCGTCCATGGTCACGTAACGACGCAAGAAATCTTTTTTGTTGCGAGTAAATAGCGATAAACTGCTTTCTGAATCATCGACTCGCGGCACCCACTTGGAAAAAACCTTTTTCATGCTCAATTTTTCATGAAGGATAGTAAATACACTTCCATCTGTGTCATCTCAGCAATCTCACGGAGCTTCACTTTACGATCTTTCATTATAATTTTTGTCACTTCACTCACATTTTCCGGTGTAACGGCTTCCACAGGTCTACCCGAGCGTTCCGCTGCATGAAAACCATCTCAGGCTTATGTTGGAAGGCCGTCCAAGACTTCATATTTCCAGACAATTTAAACACAACGTAGGGATCAGATGAGCGCCATAATAATCGTGTGGTAAGCGCCATCATAAATTTGATGCCGTTACCAGATCATGAACAACCTCAGCTTACGGATTATGGAGAATAGTGAGGCATCCGAAAAGGCTTCAAGAGAAACAGTAAAACAGTTCCTGAGGTGGTATTTCATGATTAATCGTGTTCCTTGTTTCTAACATTTTCTCGCTAAAAGTCTATTCATCATCTGATGCCCAGCTGACTACTCGAACACTTGGATTGGACCATAGAGTGAATGAAGCTAACTAAGCATCGTTAGCTTACTAAGCAAATAACACACTCAATAGTTCATGAATATGGTAAATCCGAAACACGAGATTAAACATATCCCTAGTTGAACAATCCCGTTTAAGTCGTTCTTAAATTGATTCCTGTTACTTTATGGGAACAAAGCGAATACTAAATCTGCGAATGTACAGGATCAGTGTAACAATTTCTTATTTACTTCTGGTGTTGTTATCACCGCAAATAACAATTGAACTATTCGAATAACTAGTCTATTGTCAACAGAAAACTGACGAAAAACATACTAAGCATACTTACATTTCCATTTGAAATTTCCATCGAAAATGCCGGGAATCCATTGATCGAATCTGCAACACTCATCAGGATTCCGTTGACTTCCGATGTTCGCAGCTCCAGATCTACATCCATGAACGTGCCGACATTGAAATTGCGTTCTAAATAAAAAGGCAAATTTTGTTATCCGGTACTGAAACTACCAATGATTAAACAACTCACTGTAGATAGCATACGCATCACCCGGAAAATAGGAACCCTGCTCAATCCGTGGAAAGCATTGGCCCACGTTCAGGTGTCGCCCTGGGCGGGCCAAATCCTGCGTGTTGTTATTCACCGAGAACTTCCTCAGGCATCCCTTGAACTCCTCCGGTTTGGGCTGCAACTCTTTTGGCAGTAGCGTTTCGTCCGGAATGCCACCAACGAACAGATTGTTGGATGCATTCAGTTTCTTTGGTAGTTTGATCTGAGCCGAACTGAGACTGTTTCCAATCTGCACACTCAGCGTAGCCTTCTTCTTGACACTGTTCAACGATACGTGATGCCACTGACCGTCGTTCAGCTTCACTGGAAGCAACAGTTGTTCTCGTTTCCGGCCTCGGATGGTCAGTGCCAGGGAACCATCCCGCAGTGCCAAGGTGATGAAATGTTTCGCTTTTTCCTTTGAGCCCTAAGGTTTAGAATTTTTTTTTTCATAAACTTGTTTTCTTCAGAAAAGTGTCATTTGCACTTACCAGTGCTACAAACATCAGTCCATTGGGATAGAACGTCCGGAAGTCGAACTGGATGTTGAAGTTTCGCTGCCATATATGACGAGCTGCTACATTGACAATCGAATGGCTTTGCGGTTTATCGCCATACTTGAAAGCGTTGGGTTCGTACGAGTAGCTTCCAACCTGCAATGATTGAATACGTTCCATCAGTAACTCTGAATTGAAATGAACCTTCTACTACGAACTCGATTTACCTTGTTACATTGCAAAGCGTTTTGTGTGAAAATTAGTGCCAATTTAGTACCAGATAGATACACCCACGTGTGCGTGTGAGATTTAGTAGTTTGTTGTAGAACTGAAGAAAGTGTACGCTAGGAACAAGATTTTACTCAAGAACAAAATATCGCTTTTACCATCACCAATGAGTTTGAATTAGAAAAAGAAATTAAAATCTACTAACTAAGAAACAACTAAGTAGAAAACCAACAATAAATAAAATAGACCATGCAGAACCACTAAAGTTACTAGACGTGTGAAGAATTGAACCGAGCCCACTTCGCTAACAACCGTTAGTAATATCAACACTCTGTAAGTACAGAAATTTTTGAAATTCGTTACTTGATAGCGTTAAAAACCCTTCGTTGCTATGAGCTCAACGGTCAACAGTCCAGTACTTACCCGGTTGCATCCCTCCGGTGGTGTTTTGAAACTATGACCTATCGGTTCAGTTTTCATCAAGGCAGTGTGGAGAATGTGCGATCCCATCGGTGGTCCCGAACGACCCATTTGTACATTGGTGAAGTTGAGTGCTTGGTCGAACGAAATTGTTCGGTTGTTGAATACCACGTTGGCAATGACACCTTTCAGTCCGACGAACGTTTTCGACAGGTTGTCGAATGCTGGATCATCCGGGACGCCTCCTAAGAACAGACCGCCCGGTTCTCCTGGCATATTGACCAATGCCTGGGCTTTCGGTAGTCCCTTCGATCCTTGGAAATCATCATCGATCCTCAGCTCTACCGTCCTTCCTCGCTTGATTACACTGATCACGTGATACTCACCGTCATTTAAGGTATTATTAGAAACAATTTCTATCCGGCCAGGACCCGAATCTACCCAGAGATTCAATTTTCCTTCATAGAGGAACACAGAATAGTTACCACGCATATCTTTGGAATCAAAGTCATTGGATAAACTAGACGGGAAACCTGACAATAACAACGAGCAGTTCGGTTCCAGCGTTCGGAATACAAAGCCAAAGTTGGCTCGTTTCCGCAAGCTATGGGACGGAAATTCGACATAACCATTTCCATAGAATCCAGCTCTACTGATTGTGTCAACACAAGATCCTTCTATTCCAAAGTGTTTGGAGCTATCCAAGGGATCATACGAAACCCCGGTAATTTGAACTCCTTTCAAACAACCCAAAAAGGCATGATCGGCTCCAGGAGCTTTAGTTGTTCCTGACTTGAATCCAGGTGGAACACCGCCTAAGTAGTAACTGTTTCCAAGATTAGGCAACATTCCTGAGTTGATCGGCTTTGTAGGAGCTCCGCGGAACTCCTCTTTATTGTCTACCTTTAGTATACCGTTCTCCGTACTACCTTTGGAGAAGGATCGAGCAGCCTCCACGACAACCCAGTGACCGGTGTTGTACCGGTTAGTGGTATTAATCTCCAGCTTGGAGTCACCTCCATAATCCACTCGGAAAACCAGTCGCCCTTGATAGAGGGTCAATGAAATGGAACGGTTCTGGAAGAAAACAACAAATACTTATTTGCATTACGAGAAGCTATCAACTTATGTACTAACATTGGTTTCATCCAGGGCTAAGAAAATCAACGCATTTTCATCCAGTGTTTTGAAGCTCAAGGTCAAACTAAACTGGTTCTTACTTCTATGGCTTGAAGATTTCTGCAGCACCGCATATCCGTCACCATTGAAGTGTCGCTCATTGGAAGTGCTGAAGCTTTCCTGGGGTCCCAACATAGCCCCTCCACAATTGCCACTGGATGAGGAAAAATGCCACAATCCGATCTGGCGTTGATCGACGTACAGCTGACTCAGCACCAATGCTAAACCTTGCTTCGACCGCAACTCCGGTGTTCTTAACTCATCGGGAACACCCCCGACCCAAATTCTACTGCTCGGACCCATTGTTAGCTTCGAAAATTCAGGACTACTCGCTCCCGAAACGGCGTTCGCAGGCACCAGCACACCACTGTGAGTCATTCGACGCACATTGAGATTACATAGGTTAAAGGTTCGATTCGCTTCAATGAAGTACCACGCGTCATCGTATTTGGGATCGCGTGGTTTGATTTCCGTCGGATGTGTGATCACCACCTCCTCGTCCCCTAAATTCCAAACTAGACGAATTTTTCGTTGGTACATTTCCAGTGCAATAAATCGACGTTCTTCTCCCTGGATATAGACAAGTGGTGATTCGGTACTATCGGAGTTTAACGCTACTGACATCAAAATGCGGTTGGTAGTCGATGGACCGTAGGATATCGGAGTGTACGATCGCATGCAGCCATCCTGAGATTCCAGAGATACACGGATCTAAAAAAAAATAACAATGATATACAATACACATTTATGAATCTATAAATATAGAAAAAATATAAAATTTACCCCTTCAGCTGCGTGCTTTGCCCGGGCAATTTTATCTTTTAACTCCTGCAACTGAGCAGAGAACGACGCATTCCACGCCTGAAACTTTTCACTCTGAGTTCTAGCCAGCTTTTCAACTCCATGTAACTCTTTCTTCGCGTTCAATATGTTTCCCAGCGATTGTGAAACATTTTCTTCCGCCATTCCGAATTTAGTATCCCACTCGGGTTCCAGTTTGGCGAGCTTTAATTTCAGCTTGTACACATCGCTGTTCAACGTAACGGCTTCCTCCCGGACGAATTTCATCTGACCGGAAACGATGTTGGCCTGATCCAGAGTCACCTGCAGTTTGTTCATAGCGTCTCCCCGATTGATTGCAGCCTGTTCTTCCATCACCTTATTGTTCTCGACTCCAGCCAGCCTGAGGTGATACTGAAGACTTTCTACCTTTTTCTCCTTCATAGTCATTACATCGTTCAGTTCGTTAGCTTTCTCCAATTCCTTGTTGGCCTTCTTCTCAATGCTTGTCGAAACATTCATCGAATGTTCGCTTCTTTCAACAAGCGAAGTGCCACTCAATGGGTTTACTTTGTTGTTTGCCGTTTTCGCACTGTCCGTAGCTTTGTCGGCGAGTTCTTGTGCCGAAATGATGGCACCGATTATATTCTCGTAGGCCATGCTTGCTTTCATTGCATTCGCAGCCCCATCTTCGGTATCCTTGAACTTAAGCTGATACTGATCTGATTCCTCCTTCAATCGCTTGCCGTATGCAATCGCAAGTGGAACTTCATCGCGCGCAAGTTCTTCAAACTTTTGGTCGAATTCTTTGATTGTATCTTCCAGCACGTCATTCAAGGATTTAAGGTTTTCATTATTTTGCTTCAACTGTTGGTAGTTATCCTTGATTCGCTCAATCTGCACGGAGCTCTCCGCTAAAATGTTATAATCTAAAAAGTCCTCTACTTCTTTGGCTAATTCCGCCGAACGTTCGAAGTTCTGTTCCAATTCAGCTAATTTTCTTTTATTTTTAGTCGTAAAACTTTCCGTCAATGTTGCATTATTGAACACTTCGCGGTTCAACCGATCGAAGTCATCCATTCTATTTTGAAATATCGTAAATTCATACTTCAGATCGCCTAGCCGACTGTTTTGCCGGTCTACTACTTCCGAAAAGTTGGACCAGTAATCGAACTGTCGCATGGCACACTGCAACACCTCAGACTTGGGACGACTCAAGCCGTACTTAAATTTGATGTCCGCCAGCAAATCGGTTGCTTCCTGTATTGCGAGTGGCAGTTTGATATGTTGATCACCGGAACCGTAGTTTTTCAGGACGCTGATCGTTTGGTCGATTCCATCTCTTGTATCGCGGATGTCGTTCGCTAGTAAGGCCGAGCGTTCCAGAGCCTTGATCACCGTCATGTCCCGGAATTCATCGGCCCGGTTGGACAGTTTGTTTAGACGCTTGTTCAATCGAGTCGCATTGCGTTTCAACTGCAATGAAAAATAAATCAAGTTTTGTGTTTAATTTTAAATTATTTCTGATTTTGTTGTTGTTGAACTAGAAAACAATGCTCTGTAATGAATTTTTCTTTAAATACGAATCATAACATTTTACAACTAGTCCCAATAACTTTTCAATTTATTAAAAATGGCTTTTTTGGTCAATTGTACACATTGAAAATATATATTTCACACTACCGTGAACCGTCATCGTTTCGAAAGCTTATTACTTCATCTTCAGGCAAATTTTAGAAACGTCAACTTGAAATAAATGTTTTTAAAGCCAGAAATTATCAAAAACAGCCATCTTTTAATACAATCAATAAAAGTTGTTAGCATAGTAAAAATCTTTCAATTGTTGATCATTTTCTAAGCCTATTCTCTTTCTCTTTAAATCAATAAAAAATAAATCTTTCATTTTATTTAGATTGAGTTGAAATCATTAAAAATATATTCAACATTGGTGTCATGTTTTTGAAAACCTTCAGTTATCTAAGATCTAAGTCGACGTAAGCTCAAGTAATCAAATCACTCCACTGTGGATCTCAATTTTGTTGTTCTTATTTATTAATTTATGCCTCTATAACTTCAGATTTCAGGTTGACATTGCTTTCAGGAATGTTCTTGGATGTGTTTAATTAGTTAAACCAAATAGAAAATTAATTTTCTATTGGCGATAGTTAAGGTTTGGTTACTGTTCATAACGTTCCTCTCAAGTAAAGTGTGCACTTCTATTAATATCAAGTCTTTTTGTGCTTTCTTAATTAATTTCAAAATAAACTAAACCCAAACCAAACGTTCCTACGAATAGTGTAGCCGGTTAGGCATATAAAAACTGTCCCCAAACAGAAATTAAATTGATATAGCTGTTTGGAAGGGTTTGTATTGGAGATCATTTTCCCAAAATTTTACTCCTTTAACTACCATATTCATTGAGTTAGGGTGGTTCTTTGATTTTCATTTTATTTAAATTCTTCAAAAAACATTTTTTTCGCGCATTATGGGAAACCTCTCTGACTTTTTTCAGAATTTTTTAAAATTTTCGATTTTTTTTTATTCGTACTTATAGTTTAGGTATCAGGTCAGATTTTACATCAAAAATAAATTATTCATGAGTACATTACGATGTATTATTTTCTGATTTTAATAAAATGTGGACGGTTATAATACCCGACTATTAAAAAATAAATCAATCGAAAAACCATGCGTCACCATCATATTATCAGATGGAGACGCATGGCATTCAGTTCTAAAATCATACATCACATTCCTTTCGAACTAAATACCATGCATTTCCATCTACAACTTGAGTTCAGGGCTTGAGTATTGACGTAAGTAATAATGATAACATAATTTCATTCCTAATATTATTTGCTTACCCCTCATCTCTAACAAATACTAAAAGATTTGTTTTGCTAAAAAGAATCGATCTAATAAGACTCTAGTTCATTTGCTAATTGAAAATTGAATAGTATGACGATTGATTGAAATGTTGGATTAAAAACACAGATCATTTGAAATATTGGTTATCTTGTTCCACATCACTAGCTCGAACAACACCATGGGGCTGATTCTTGTAATTTTTTTCTGTTTTCTTAAATTTTATATAATTTTCTCAATATGGCGGCGAATGAGTGTCAACATTTCAACAACCGTTTAAGAAACAAACATAGATATTATTAATAGGCTATAAATCAGATTTGAATATGAATTTTCTAATGCGAGATAATATAATAAAATGTTCGAAAGTTAACAAAAAATCATTCATTCAACAATTCACGGTAGTATTGACTGTCGTTCCATAAAATGATGATTCAGTCTTTAGATATTCATTCCCTGTTGTAAATTACACATCAACGTCTCCTTCGCTCAGTTGTCCAGTTGGCGTATGATATGTTGTCAGCATCGTGATTGACATCATCGAGAATGTAGTAAAGTTGAAGAACTAGCCTCTGGAGTAGTCGAATGTTCTAATCTCTTCAACTCTTCATCATACCATTTTATACCACTTTAAATGATATATCTCTAGCAGTAATATGATACACGCCGATGAAATGAGCTGCCTCTTTAATTGATGAGTATTTCATCTCTACCCAATGTTTTCCCACTTAGTTAAGTTAAAAATGATTATTAGGATCGTTACCGTATACTACACATCGTCCCTTCGGAATTGAAACGAACTTTTTCTCAAGCTGTATTTGTAGCGCAAGTGATTATAAGTTGTTTTGCCAGCACTTCTCTACTCAAACCTTCAAATTTGTACCAACGCACAGTGGTTCAAAAGCGCAATTTCACGCTCTTAATTGATAACTCATAGGATCGTGGTTTTTGAGGTACAGCATCTTCAGCAAAGTTGCTCAGAATGATAGACGCCATCTTTTGGTAAATTTTATTTATGTGATTAATCCCCCTAAAAGTGAAATAAAAATTTTATTTTAGCTCAGGGCCAACATAGGGGCTAAGTTACTTCAACAAAGTTGTGCGGAAAGTTATTTCAAACAAGTTTGCTGAAGATACTATTCCCGTACTTTGAGTGTATTTCACGATATAATGTATTTTCTGAAACGGGTGTCCAGAAACCAGTTTTTGTAAGAAAACATATATATTTTCAATTTATATGTGTTTTTCATGTTTTACAAAGTTTTTCATTTTCAAAAACTGCACAACTTTCTCAAACATACTATGCTGCTATCATTTCATTTTAATGAAATGGAGCAATTTTTCATGTTTTTTTGAATAAAATTCTAACTTGTCTATTATAAAAAGGCGCAGGAAGGTGCAAATGAGACTACTTACATATTAAACTACTTCCAAAGAGCTTTCATACCGTGGTTGAATTACTCGTCTGCGATCGTCTGCAGGCGAAAAATGTTCTTTTCTAATATCATTGTCCCTGACATTTGCAATGATAAGGTTAATTGTATATCAGATCAGATTTCAGTATATATTCGTTACCATGGAAACTCTCATAATAAAAGGTTTTTATGGACATCGAAGTCTACAAATAGAAAAGTTTAGTAATAATTACAGACGTTTTTTGAAAGTAACTGTTCGACGTTTTTTGCAAGTGAGATAAAAAGCCACGACTTTGAAAAAAGGCAATCATCATGTCGAATTATGTTATGTCATTTTTTGGTAAGCTTTCGATAGAATAGCTCTGCGGATAAATATCCTCTACTCATCAATTAAAGTGGAGATCGATAAACGCTTGCTATATTGTATTGTTCATAATGATTAAGAAGTTTATTTTATACAGATGTCGGGGGTCCAGCGAGCAATCCAGATCACTTACGAATCGGGATCCCATGAATTGGTAATTAGTTTCATTGGATCAAATATCATTACAAATATTCGTGAATGGCCAAACAGTCCAAGAAGAATCTGTCGAACGATGCTAAGAGTCTTTTAGATGGTTAAGAATTATATCAGCTATCATAAAATAAATACAAATAATTGAAAAATGAGCTTTGATAATACTTTTTTCTATGACATAACTTAATTCGATTTGATGATGGCTTTTTTAAAAGTCGTGACAAAACAGTTACTAAACTATTCAATTTATAGACTGCAATGTGCAC
This sequence comes from Malaya genurostris, assembly GCF_030247185.1. Taxonomy (NCBI): domain Eukaryota; kingdom Metazoa; phylum Arthropoda; class Insecta; order Diptera; family Culicidae; genus Malaya; species Malaya genurostris. The sequence goes on along the minus strand of NC_080571.1, from coordinate 216,907,710 downwards.
AAAATATTTTTATATCATATTTTGTGGCAAGTACCATAGTAATGAATATATACTGAAATCTGATCTGAAATACAATGAACCTAAACATTGCAAATGTCAAGGACAAGGATATTTGAAAAGAACATATCTCGTCTGCAGATGATCGCAGACGAGTAATTCAACCACGGTATGAAAGCTCTTTGGAAGTAGTTTAATATGTAAGTAGTCTCATCTGCACCGTCCTGCGCCTTTTGATAATAGACAAGTTAGAATTTTATTCAAAAAAACTTGAAAAATTGCTCCATTTCATTAAACTGAAATGATAGCAGCATAGTATGTTTGAGAAAGTTGTGCAGTTTTTGAAAATGAAAAACTTTGTAAAACATGAAAAACACATATAAATTGAAAATATATATGTTTTCTTACAAAAACTGGTTTCTGGACACCCTTTTCAGAAAATACATTATATCATGAAATACACTCAAAGTACGGGAATAGTACCTTCAGCAAACTTGTTTGAAATAACTTTCTGCACAACTTTGTTGAAGTAACTTAGCCCCTATGTTGGCCCTGAGCTAAAATAAAATTTTTATCTCACTTTTAGGGGGAATAATCACATAAATAAAATTTACCAAAAGATGGCGTATATCATTCTGAGCAACTTTGCTGAAGATACTGTACCTCAAAAACCACGATCCTATGAGTTATCAATTAAGAGCGTGAAATTGCGCTTTTGAACCATTGTGCAACGTATTCTAGTTCTTTTGGAAACTCGTAATGCATTATACAGCATGCATGAGCCAATTAGACTAATTTGCCTACTGGACAACGAGTCTCCCAAGTGTTCTAATTTTTAATTGTCATCCAATGTGTTTTACTAAGAATGACTAGACCCTTTTCGTAACTTCAGACTGGATCCTAAATTTCAGTTATTATTGTCAAACAACACACATTTACATTTTGACGAAAGAAAATCAAAGAAACAATCAGATCTACGGTTTTTGGAATTATTACGTAAAATTTTCCATATTTTTGTTGCGATTTCTGAAATTTACACGTTTTTGTTTTACACGGATTTTTTTAACACGGTAGCGTGTAAAAAAATTGTGGATCAAGCTCAAATGGCTAAGTGGCGTAATTGACAATACGGTTTTTACCGCCCAATTTTCTCAGAGGTGGCAAAGCATACTTTTACTAGTCAAAACAAGTTTGAAAGCTACTTTTAAATTTTTGATGATGTCGAAAATTAAATGGTTGTAACTTCCGGTTCTGTAGATACAATAGTATAAGTGAATTTTCTCGAAGTTGACTCAACGAATTTCGATAATCTTAGGCTTGATTGAAAGCTAAAAATGCCCATCAAATTTGGAAGGATTATGGCGAACATTTTGTGTTATATGTGACCTAGCTGACAAATCCCATTTTTTTTTAATGCAACTAAATTTTTCGGAGATGAAACAATCGATTTCGAAAGATTTTGACACATATGAAAACTATTATTAGGCTATTTGATAAGTTCACAATACTAAAGGCCAAGGATAGAATCTTACAAATGTATTAATGAGACTATTCAAATGGCAATAAAAAGGCATTATCACACCACTAGGTGGATTAAGAAAGGTTTTTACTAATACGTTTAGTAGGAAATGTTTGATTTGGTAAGTGGTGTTGCGGATAAAATATTCAAGTTTTCGTAACACGTTAGCTCATGAGCTCAATACAGCAAAAGTTTTTAGGGGAGGCGGCAAACCAACCCTTGCGACTTTTTTTGTGTTTTTGGAAGTCATTTCTCTAACTTTATCCTATTCTTTCACTAGCAGTTGAACCGATCAGACGTGATTTTTAGATTTCAAGCAAGTTTTTGTGATTCAATTGCTACATTGGGTTTTTAAACATTTTTGCGTAAAACCAAGCAGTTAAAGGTTTTATAAATCATTGCACAGTGATCCAGGAAGAAAAATTAGCAGGAAACAATTGTTTACGCTTTTATTATTGGCCATAGAGATTTGAAGTCTTCGGCACATTAGTTGCTCCTAATTAACTGCGTTTTTCGCGTAGGGTGGTCCTAAAACGAACCAAATCTGGATGAGATAGAACAATGCATCCTTCCACAATAATTCAGAATAATCAATTTAAAGCGCCTGAGACGTCAGAAATAATATAGAACTTGTGCAATATTGATTGAGGGTTGCATAAGTAGTGCAAACTTTGCGTCTGCTTAGCGGTTTAAGTTGAACTACTAGGCACGAGATGGCAGTTCAGTTTGAACTGCTTTAAGCACTGACAAGCCGAAGGCGAAACGCAAAGAAATAGAATTTAAAGCAACTTTGTCGAAGATATTGGATGTGTATCTCTAACTGTTTTTATATTAGAACGGTTTACATATCCTAAGTTAGGGTGCTTCTTAAAAAACAGTTTTTTTTCCATAACTAATGTAATGTTCTAAGAAATTCAGAAGCCTAAAATGGCGCAACTTTCAGCAAAATAAAATTTTTTTTATTCTGCCTGGTTCAATAGTTATGAAATATTTTAAGAATAAAATAAGCCTTTTTTAAATAACGGTATATAAAAATGGGGCAATCCGAAAAAAATTCTTTTGATTGTATTTGATAGCTTGTACTTTTTTATATATCAGGTGTACAACTTTGCTTCCGCCGTTTTCCGATAGGTGGCTGTACCGGCTGAGGCTGGTCAAAATACATAGATGATAATGCCTTTAAGGTGAGTGTGTACAGTGCCTAACGAATTGTCACCGCCGTTTCAGTGACAGTTGTTCTTGTTTTCTTATTATTCACGCTCGAAAATGTATGTTTATGTGCCCAATTCTCGCCATTTGCGGGAAGTTTTACTTTTCTGGTACAATTCGAAAAAAATGCGGCTCAAGCTGCTCTCAGAAACTTACGGTGATGCTGCTCTGAGTAAAAGAACGTGTCGGGAGTGGTTTCAACGTTTTAAATGATTTCGATGTCGAAGACAAACATGGTGGTGGAAGAGAAAAAACCATCAAAGATGAACAACTAGAAGCATTGCTTGGTGAAGATTCGTGTTAAACCCAAGAAGAGCTTCCCGAATCGTTGGGAGTGAGGCAGCAAGCCATTTCAAACCGTCTCAAGGCCCTGGACATGATTCAGAAAGAAGGAAACTGGGTGCCGTGTTAGCTGAAACCGAGGAACATCGAGCGCCGTCTATTTGTATGTGAGCAACTGCTTCAAAGACAAAATCGTAAGGGTTTTTTACATCGAATCGTAACCGGTGATGGAAAGCGGGTTCGATAGGATAATCCTAAACGCAGAAAATCATGGAGAATGTCCGGGCATGCTACTTCGTCGAAGGCAAAACCGAATATTTACGGAGCCAAGGTTATGATTTGTATTAGGTGGGATCAGCTCGGGGTGATTTACTACGAGCTTTTAAAACCGGGTGAAACCATCACAGGAGATCGATACCGAACGCAACTGATTCGCCTTAGTCGCATGCTAAAAGATAAGTGGCCACAATATCAAGAGCGACATGACAAAGTCATCCTCCAACACGACAATGCTGGATTGCTTCATGGATAGCATCAAAAGAGGACTCCTTTTTTCGAACCGGGATCCGAAAATTGCCGGAAAGATGGAAGAAAGTTGTCGCTAGCGACGGATAATACTTTACATAATACACTTGTAAGCACTTTTTCGCAATAAAGCTTTTAATTTTGGAAAAAAAACGGCGGAAGCAAAGTTGTACCCCTGATAATATGAGAACAAATTGGAAAACTGTTATTTTTCTATCTCCTTTAAATAAAAATTTTTTCGTGCAAGTATTTTTGTACGTTATCATATAACATTTACCTTAGTAATATACTAAGTAATGTTAAAACAGGAATTCAGAGTGTATTTTCATAAAAAATATTTACAATCTATTCTTTGGACATTTGTAGTACGTATAGTAAGATATACCTTTTTAACTTTTTATCTTTCTCATTCAATCACTGTGAAGAATATCATATACCAATAAAAAAAGTATGTGTGTGTGCTTGTTACATTTTTGTGCATGTATTTTTTGTAGATTATTTAACCGATGTTTTCAAATTCAATTTCAAAGGGATTCCAGAGAAAACACTTAAATTTCAATGCGTTTATACGCAATTAGATGGTTAAAAGCGCCAACAAATCAATTTCCTTGTGTTTCTTATAAATGTGTTCAGAAGTGTCGTCCCGCTCAGAGAAATCGGTATACCTGGTAACATTGGTAAGAACTGTTTGAATTGGCGATCTAACGATGTGTTTCACAACTAGAGCGGTACGTGTGCGAGGATGATAATTGCAAGTTTATCTTTAAAAACGTGTTTAATCCACCTAGCAGTGAGATGATACCTATTTTTATCAATCCGCATGTGTTTTTTGCATGAATATTCTTCGGTGTTTAAGTTTTCATGACATTATTTTAATGACCCTCGTTTTAAGCGACAATTTGAGATTTTAATCACTCATTACTCTGTAATGTCGAAACTGCAAATCGGATCGAATTTGAATCTAAAAGTGTGATAATCGATTAAACATGCCATGATATGTAAGTTCCACTCTAGAGTTTACGGTAATTTAAGGTACTTCCAGAGCCGGTATTCAGGAACCAGCATAACCCAAACCGATTCGTATGGCCATATGACGAATAAATTACAACAGTTTTGAGTTCAACTTTGAAGCTTTTCGGGATTGTCATCTTCTATATCGGTTTGAATTTTAAAAATTCATCATCATGTAATTCGAGAACCGGAAGTCATAATTGGATAAAATAATTAATTTTTGTATATAAGTTTGTTTTAATTAAAATTTTTGTTTCTGAAATTTGATTAGGCTTTTTTTGAGAAAACGATTGAGCTTTGAGAAACGATTTTATACTGGAACCGGAATTCTAAAAGCGGTATGGCCGAAGTCAGATAAATTCACCTGAGTAGCTGTACACTTTACATTTGTTTCAAAACATTTGAAAATCAGTTAAGACATCTTTGAGAGATCATAGCACGAATTAAATTTTTAGGTGCCTTCTGATCGACAACTGAATACCACTAAAACTGAAAAAAGTTAATTTTTTTATCGACTATCCAAATCTGCTAACCCGATAAACCTGATTAAATTATGTGGAATAGACATTTTTATACAATCCCCGAAACCGGAAGTTGGATCTGACTGAAAAGCAAGATGTTTTATAGAACTTTGAAACTTTTCATTTGAATCTTAGATGATTCTTAGATTTCATTTGCATCTTAGATCGGTTCAGCCATCTTCAAGAAAAATGAGTTACACAATTTTGATTTCGTTTCACATATCATCCTGTAGTTCCGAAACCAAAGGTCGGAACCAAACATAATGCAGGAACTTTGTTTGGGAGCATACGACTTTTCGTATGAATCTGAATTTGTAGAAAAGAAATTTTCCGAGAAAACTAATTGAAGTTATTTGTCACACACGCATTTGCTGATCTCGACGAACTGATTCGAATGGTATATGGATGTTATGTTGTTCCAGCATTTATTGCTGTAAGTAGTTTAAAACAAAATAATTAAAAAAAATTCTGCCATCATCTGGTTTATATATGTCATATTCGAACGATTATGTTGCCAAAAACGAGCCGTGCCAAAATCGGTCCGAGGCTAAATGTCATGAAAAAGAATGCTGTACACAATCCTTTTGGTTCTTAGAAACAATTGTATGTAATAGTATAAAAAATCGTGTTTTCCGTTGCTCCCAAGCATTTCTTTGTCATACAGCGCTCAAAACTCCTACTGCTGGAATAGGGGGAAAAGTCGCTTACAGAAAAATTTTGATATCTCCGTTAAAAATGGACGGATTTTAACAATCTATGGCTTGTTGGATAGGTATTACCGTGCGGAATCTAAGTCTGAAAACATATTCTGTTTTCAAGGTCAATTGTGACAGATACTGTCAAAAAACTGAAAATTTTGACATAAAACTTTGTATAACTCAAAAAGTAAACATCCGATCTCAAAACCATTCAATAGCGTTTTGGGTGACGGGGAGACCTTTCATTTGCGACTAGTTTGATGAAAATCGGTCCAGCCATCTCTGAGATCTCGACCTCTTAGTTGACAACACACATACGGACACACACACATACACACACACACACACACAGACATTTGCTCAGTTCGTCGAGCTGAATCGATTGGTATATGTCATTCGGCCCTCCGGGCCTCGGAAAAATTTTCGAAAGTTTGAGCGAATTCTATACCTATTTTTTATATATATAAAAATAGGTAAAACCCAAGGGAAAATACGTAGTTTTCCAAATTGTTTAAATATTTTTGCTCGTCACAAGTAATTCGAATAGATGCTGTGGGTTCAGTAAAGCAAGCTGCATCAGTCGGAAAATTGAGATTGTGAGCTGATGCGAACGAGCATTTTGACGTCACCTGAAGCGGTAAGCGATCTGCAAAATAGGCACAATATCGCCCAAGCGCAGAAACAGACAAATGATTCAAAAATAAAGCCACCAAAATAACAAAAAAAATGCTTTCGTAACACCAAAGAAGAAGCAACAAGGACGTCGATGATGATTCCTGCATTACAAACTACCGAAAAGGCATGCACGTAGGTAAATAAACAATGTATGTTATTATTATATCCGATGTCTTTGGGAGAATATTACCAGAATTCGGAATTTTGAAAATCAAAAAAACTTCGAGCATCATTTTCCGGTATCTACTCTTCCAGTCCATTTCAAAATACAATATTGTAATGGACTTAAAAAAATAATTGATAAACCGGAAGTCGTCATCGCAGATTTTGAGATGACCAAAAATCATGTTCTAAAGCTTAGTTAAGGATTACGTGTTTCGAAAATATTCAATATGTACAAGTTTTCAAACAATATCGGTAAATCAGCCATCTTGTGTTTTAAATCGATTCGAAATATTGTTCTCTGGATTCTTACTGCCATATCGATTTCGAACATATACATTTCGTGAGCTTTTGGACAATATCTATGAACTGGAAGTCGCCATCTTGAAATTTGAAACGACTTCAAATATAATTTTCCGATTTTTAACTCATATCCGTTTGAAAAATACTTCTTTGGCAAATTACTAACTTTCTGAAATCGAGTGCGAAGTACTTTGTATGGTTCAATATAACTTACATTATCCAGTATAGAATTGTCAAAATTGACAATTCGATCCTTCACATCCAGCAAGTGTCCAACGGCTGTACCAAGCGTTTCCGATTCATTCTCGTACAATTCTAACTCAATCCACGGAGCCGGTATACCGTTCTGGTCAATATGCGCGGTTTCCTCTTGCAAGCGGATAGTTAAGTCATTCAGATCGTCTATCAAGATAACCGTACAGTTGTCACAGGCTGCAATAAACACAGAATATCATATTACCTATGCGTTAAACTCAACTAGGTTACGATACTCACGTTTACACTTGTAGTTCTGAACGATATGCTTCGGTAACTCACAGCGATCACATTTACGTCCTGTAATACCAGGCTTACAACGGCACTGTCCCGATCGAGCATCACATTCCTCTGAAAAGCTACCCTCTCGGTTACACTCACAAAATTCACATTGACCGTCCTCTAAATGAGGTGATCCATAATAACCCTTGGCACATGACTCGCATAGGGTCCCAGTATAACCAGGTTTGCAAATACAGCTGACTTCATTATCACGCACCGTACATCCTCTGGCAAAGTTCTTTCTCGTTTCCGGACAAGGACACGGTTCGCACGTACCATAGTTTGGATCTCCGTAGAAACCTTCGGCACAAATCTGACAGTAGTCTCCACCAGTGTTGTTGCGACAATTCTAGAACATATGAACGTAGCGTAAAATAACGCTAATAGCTACGAAAAAATATTGTTGAAAAACTCACCAAACAAACTCCCGTCTCTGGATGACACTCACTGCTTCGGCTATTGCAATCACAGGGCAGTACCTTACCGACGTAATCATCTATCGTTTCTGCAACCTTATTCGGTAAGCGAGGCTTAAACCGATAGTGCCCAGCTCCAGGATCTTGACACGACAATCCAGTATACTGTGCCGGACAAATGCACCGTTCAATGCCAAAGGCACGATTGTTCTCGGCTCCTGCTACAAAAATTCCAGCATCCAGTGTTACGTTGGTCAACACAACTTGCCGGAAATCTTCGGCAATGGTTCCCCGAACAAAAATGTGTCGTACATTTTGCAGCGCAACCATTAGAATTGCTCGCGTGATCGGTTGTCCGTCGTAGTGATTCTTCCAAAGGCTTTCGTGCATTCTTGCAGAATGCTGAACCACTTTCTGATCAAAAACAATCACATCTTCGTAAAAGTCCAGTACAAGCTCGTCATGTGTGTGGAACTGCACCAAAGGAAACTGCCGGAGGGAAGCTTCGGGGATATTCCGGTATGCTCCTACCGTGACTAGACTGAAATTCAGTAATCCTCCGTAGCTAGTGGTACGATCGCCTAGAAATTGTGACGGCAGCTGGAAATACAACGGATACTGAAAGGCGCTGTATGCTCCAATCGATACGTTTCCCGTCGAACTAGGAATCAGATCTAAATTGTTCATATTCTTAATCTCTGCGTCTTCTCGGTTGGTCTTTGTTCCATCCAGTTGGATCACTACAACGTAATCGAAGTCGAAGTCATCCTCTTCCTTTGCGACGTACTCCACACTGAGGTTTCTTGATCCTTGTAATCGAATTTGACCCCAGGATAGTTCACTCTGTTCACAATCCTGTGACCGTCCGAAACAGAAACATCTCGTACAGCCATCCGGGTTGCCCAGAGCCAACCCGAAGGTAGCCGATTTACATTGATCACAAGTACGCCCAAAAACCATTGATTTACACAAGCACTGCCCGTTGTCGTCACAATCGCGACTACCATCAGGCTGCGCAATCGCTCCTTGTTCATCGCAGTCACATCGATGGCAGTTCGGATACTGATAGTATCCGTTCGCACACTCGTTGCACTGTCTGCCGGTGTAGCCTTCTTTACAGTTACACTGACCGGTTACACCATTACAGGATTGCCCAATCGATCCTGTGATGTCGCATTCACAGTGCTGACATCCTCGTTGGAACACGTTACCCCAAGTATTGGCCACGCATGATCGGCAGTCGTGTCCGTGACTGTTGGGAGGGCATACGCATCTACCCGTGTCGGGATCGCAAACATACGCTGGACTAGCGCATTGTTCACATCCTGTCCGAGAGATAGAGGGAACTGTTAGAAAGATGTTGGCCTAAAAAAACATAATCGTATTCACTTACTCTTACATCCGTGACTAGAAAATCCATAGTAGCCCTGCTGACACCGATCGCAGTTGGTCCCTTCGACGCCGATTTTGCAAAAGCACTGCCCAGTGTAGGCGTCACATTCCTGATGATCACTTCCATTGGAATCGCAAGTACACTGAACACAGCCGACACCGGAGTCCACGTTCCAATAACCCGTTTTGCACCTGTTGCACTGGCGTCCTTCGACGAATGGCTTGCAGACACATTGGCCGCTATGCTGATTGCAAATTCGTTTCACTGAGCCCTGAATGTGACAATTGCATGCTGTAAAGAAGAGTAGAAAGAATAGCATTAGAATTGAGTGTCAACACAAATTAACATATTACTATCAACTATGGTTTTTGGAGCCAGGGAAACTGGCAAACCGGTGACTGAGAACTCCACGCGGTAAAAAAAATTTCGAACAAAAAAGCGATCCGAAAGTAATTTATGGACTCCTAATTACAAGCCCAACCGTAATATGCAATCTCCACGACGACGACAAGTCAGAGGAGACAAGAAAGTCGACAGCAAATTCGTGTTTCCCCAGTGGCTTACAAAGCACGAAACGTTCGCGGAGAGCAGATCAGTCTCACCCGATAAATGCCCCCGAATCGGTTCACCCAGAAGTTCATGTCACTCATAAATCTTGAAAGCAATTTCCCCCTGTATGCTGCTCTGTGCGAGAGAACGGTCTGGCCGAGAAACGATCATCGGGTTTTTATTCGATATTTTGCATAAATCTCGTACGCATGGCGAGGCCAACATATGTAGAGATTTCCAGTGATTTTGGGTCGTTGTTTTCGATCGTAAATCTAGTTGTTTTTATCGCGATAATTTTGATAACTTATCGATATGATTTATGATGCATTTTAAATAAATCAAATATTTGGTTATTTGCTTATCAGACCGCTGAAGGTGCTATTTTCGGTGTCGTCTGAAAATAAATCTTGACATGTACAAAATCGTGTAAAGAAAGTAACATGTTTCGTGAGAAAGAGTGGAGGGTGAAGCATGATTTTTTTATTTAATACTATTACACCTGCTCAGCGTACCAATAGTAGATGTCAATTTTGCCGTTTAGGCAAGTACGATTGACCCCAGTTTAGACAAACAGCACAAACATAAACATACATTATAGTTTGATTGTTTCTATCATTTTTTCAATAACATTATGACGTTTTTTTTTAAATAACTATTTATTGGAATATGAGTTAAAATTAAATTATTAAAATTTAAATTGGGTGTTCAGCTACAAGTGGTGACTTTTCAGCCCTATTATATACACGATTTGGTTATTACCATGAAGACATCATTTGATTCCGCAATTCTGAGATTTTGGTGTAGGGAAAATTCTAAACCTACTTGTATTGTGTAATGGGGAAAAGGAACTTATATATAGCCTTGGTATTACATTTCTGTAGTGGAATTTGACCTTCTGTTTCAACAGACTTCGCACAGTGTACAGAACCATTGCATGGCTGGCGCTACGATCCTAACGATTGACGATTGATGATTGACCAAATGGGTACTGCATAAAGCATGGCTGGTCTGAAATTTTTTTATAAATTAACAATTTGTTTTTAGACCTTTGCCTGGATTCCTTCAATGAGATCCTTGAAAGTGAGTTTTTTATCATACGTTAAACCTAAGTATTTAGCTTGATCAGACCATGTCAATTCCAATCCATTCAATTTGAGAATGTGATTATTGTTTGGTTTAAGAAAAGAAGCTTTTGGCTTATGAGGAAAGATAATTAATTGCGTTTTTGCTGCATTTGGTTTAATTTTCCATTTTGACAGATAATCACTGAAAATATTTAAACTTCTTTGTAGGCGACTGCAGATCACTCATAGATTTCTACCTGTGGCTAACAGACTTGTGTCGTCACAGAATAACGATTTCTGACAACCAACGGGTAGATTTGGAAGATCAGAAGTGAAAATATTATACAAGATTGGAGCTACGCTCGAACCCTGCGGAACACCGGCTCGTACGGGTAGCAATTCAGATTTACAATTCTGATAGCTAACCTGAAGAGTACGATCAGTTAAATAATTTTGAATCATTTTGATCAAATAAATAGGAAACTGAAAATCAGGCATTTTTGCTATTAAACCTTTGTGCCAAACACTGTCGAATGCTTTTTCTATGTCTAGAAGAGCAACTCCAGTGGATAACCCAGAAGATTTATTTGCTTTTATCATGTTCGTTACTCTGACAAGTTGATGAGTAGTTGAATGTTGATGACGAAATCCAAACTGCTCTGGCAAAAAAATTAAATTTTCATTTATATGAGACATCATTCTCAACAAGATATTTTTTTCAAAAAGCTTACTGATAGAAGACAGTAAGCTAATTGGTCGATAACTTGATGTTTCTGCTGAGTTTTTATCAGGTATGAGGATAGGATTGAGCGTTTTTTCCATCTTTTTGGGAAGTAAGCTAATGAAAAACACTTGTTGAAATTTTTAACCAAGAGTCTCAAGGCAACATCGGGAAGATTTTTAATAAGAATATTAAAAATTCCATCATTACTAGGAGCCTTCATGTTTTTGAGTTTCCTAATAATTGACTTAATTTCATCAAAATTCGACTCAATAGTGTCATCTTGTAACAACACTTGAGTTGAAATATGATCATATTTCAGTGAGATTTCATTTTCAATAGGACTCACAACGTTCAAATTAAAATTGTGGACACTCTCGAACTGCTGAGCAAGTTTTTGAGCTTTTTCGCCACTTGTAAGAAGCATTTGATGTCCTTCCTTGAGACCAGGAATTGATGTCTTAGTTTTCTGAAAATTTTCAAAGGTTCCTGAAAATTTTCAGAAAGGTTTAGAATGTGGTTTAATTTGTTCAACTTCTTTTGGCGAAATTTTCATTTCGCAAAGCAGTAAATCTATGTTTAATGATCTGAGTCAAAGTCAGCATGTGTAATCGGTTCACTACAAATGTGACTTTGATCCGTTAGAACCAGATCAATTGTAGACGGGTTTTTCACGGAAGAGAAACAAGTCGGATTACTGGGAACTGTGAAGTATTGATTCATCGGCAGTTCATTTGTGTCGTCATCGTGCAAAACCTAATAGCGTCACGGCTAAGATCGTTGGTTTCCATTCTTCGCGAATAAATCATCATCTTCATCTAATAAATTCATCATATCTCTTTGGTTAGCAGCAATGGGAGAGTGCTGGGATATGGTTCATCAAGACTATGGTAATAATGCAAGGGGAAACGTCTTAATTTGCTTGTTTCAAAGACAGCACGAACGATCATCGCGAATAAGTTTTGACGATGATCGCTGTATGAATATTCGTTCCATATTCACGTTAAGTCATTCGGGGGTATGTCCAATGCGAATAACAACTGCAAGCAATAGATATTCGTGCGAGCAACGAAGCAGCGTCGGCTTCGTTCGCACCCAAATATACGGACAAGTCCGAATACCAGAACGATTATCAAACAAAGGCGAAGGAAAGCGAACGATGATCATTGACGTTGGTTGCATTTTTGATATTCGAGCAACATTGTTCATTGGGATGATCATTGATGATTCGTTAGAAGATGAACTGGAAAGCGTTCTTGTGTTTTGATTAATTAAGAGGTATTTGTTTACCTGTTACCAAAGCGTAACTGTCATTAGAAAAAGATGAAGATGAGGTCAATCTACCTGTCAAAAAATTGTTTTCGTTAGAAGACGAATTGGAAGGCGTACCTGTTTTTTGTTTTAAATTCGAAAAAATAAGTGCCTTAGAAGAATTAGGCGTGGCATTTGTAACGGTTTTTGGATTTTCAGGTATATTCCGTAAATTTAAGGTCATTGATTTGACTTGTTGTCTAGCCGAACGAGCGTTTAAATTTTTTCCCTGACAGGACATTTCGAATAATTGGATTTATGATTTCCATCGCAATTTGAACATGAAAACTTATCAGTGGTTTCATTCATTGGACAAACGTCTTTCGAATGCGATTTACTACAACTCAAACATTGTATATCCATATGACAATTTTTGGTACCATGGCCGAAGCCTTGGCAACGACGACATTGCGTTAAGTTTGCAATACGATTATGCCGTTTATAATGTTCCCCATAAATTTTCCAATTGTTCAATTTTCAAATTGTTTACATCACTTCGATTAAAGAGTATTAAGTAAAGTTCATGGGAAATTCCAGAGCGTGGTTTAGAAGTACTATTCGCTCTTTTTTTCATAAGTATCACTTGGGAAGGGGCAAAACCAAGCAACTCTTTTAGTTCATTTTTAATTTCATCAGTACTTTATTTGATAAGCCTTTCAAGACAGCCTTGAAGGGTCTGTCTGATTTTATATCATATTTTATATCATTATGAGGTTTCTCGGACAAATATCGAATAAGACGTTCGTAATCTTCCAATCCATCAACCAAGACTCGCATTCTCCTCTTTGTCCGATTTGAATTGAAACTTTTACTTCCGGGAGAAAAGTAGAAAGCTCAATCCGGAATGCTTTGAAGTCGGAAATCATCACCGTCACTGGAGGCATAGATTGATGTTTCTTCCCAGAACGACAAGTGTCCATTTTGGTAATTTTTGAAGAATTTTCTTCTATGTCGCTACAATCGGATTCAGTAAGAATCTCGTAAATATTGTTAGACGGCATAGAATCAACGGAAGGGAATTCCGTCCGTTGTCTTTTATTTTTACATTTAGATTCTATAAGATCGTGAATGTTATTAGAAAAATGTTGAATAACTGATTATGATTTATTCCATATTGAATTATTTTTAGCCTTAGGCTTGTTGCCTTTCCGGTTGGACGCAGGCATTTTTGAAATGAATGAAATTTTGAATTAAATTAACTAGGCTAAATTAGTCTTCGATTAGACTCATAGTTTGGATAAGACTGAGTTTGTGGTAGTCTTAGTATAGACTGATTAGTTCGAAGAATAATTGTTTGTATGGCAAGCCTTAAAAAAGGCTGAATAATTTCTTAGTCTTGAAAAAGACTGATTATATTAGAATATCACTCTTTGTATAGCCTTGAGAAAAAGACTGTTAGTGATTCAGGTAGCCTTGAATCAATGAAACTCTAGGTAGCCAGAAAAATTTCCAGGAGCCAAGAGCTATACGCGTTCGGTGCAAACGACTGTTCTACACCAACTTTGTGATGTAAAGTTTTCATTTACGGTACATGTTCGAAAATTAAGAGTCGTTTTGTCATAAAAATATATAACGACACTAGCTGTTTCGGTGAACTTTGTCACTCCCAAAATTTACGTACCCATAAAAGAATTATATCTAATAACGTTGTTTTGAAGTCAATAATTTATGCGGGGTCATTTATGAACACAGAAAATAAATAAAATTTACTTTGAAATAGACATCGATTGAATCAAACATTTGATTGAAAACCATTGAATTATACAACATATTTAGAATTACGATTAGTTTTGCTTTTAAAGTACATAGAATGGTAAAGATCTAAGGAGTAACTTTATATTCAATTTCGTGCTTCAAATATGTGCATGTATATAGATGTAAATATTTTTATTTGTGTAGAACATGTTGTAGATCAAGTTGTTTAGAGAAAAAAACTGATTTTGTCAGTTGAGTCAAAGGTAAAAATTAGACATTTTTGTAGTCCCGAACGACATGGCGTTTAGCATTGCAGTCTATATTGTATACAACATTTTCAATCCGTTAGAAGAGGCTACAAGAACTCGAGTCTCTCAATGCATGAACCGCGAGAGAATTTTTCTACATTTCTTCGCTCCACTTCATACTCTGAGTATTTCACGGCCCTTAAAAAAATTACAGTCTGATAATGATTGCTGCTGTGTGGAATTTATCAAGAGAGAATCGCAAGTTGACAATTATCGCAGAAAATCGAATCGATGATTCGACTTGATGATTCTCATACTAGGTTGCAATATTTCAAAACGCTTGTGTGGAGCATTCACATACATTTTCATAGACACAACTTATACAAAGGTTATATGCACATAGTTAGAATAAGCAGCAATAGTAAAATGATTATATCGCAATTATTCACTGCCCATACAGAATCGGATCGCCCATGCCATGCCGGTTTTTGTTGCTGCGATGATATCCGTCTCTCTTCGATGGTACTGATTCAATCGTGTGAAGAGTTGCTAGTGAGCGTTCTTTGATACGATAAAAGCCATCCTTGATTGCAGTGATAAAAATTTACAAAATCCTAACAATGTAATTCATAGTTCAACAACTGTATTCTATTCCATATCGAAAAATTATGAATTTTGTTGACATAATTCTACAAACGATAGAATTCATAACTACCTAACATATCAAATGATGCAATATTCCATTCGAACAAAATTTTACAGGCTCCGAGTGTAATCTGCACTCGGCTACCAACTCCCTCTGTATGGGTTTATGTGTATCAATTATTCATGAAGCAGATATGTGCTTCTGTGGCTCAGTCGACCAATTCACGTGCTTTTTGAACTAATGTTTCTCGGTTCAAGTCGCGCGCTGTTGCTATCGATCTTTTGATTTTTAAGCCTTGTAAGCTTCAAATCACACAAATGTACATGATCCTGAATATAAATTTGTGTGAAATACGACGCTCGATTTATGTGCATCTTATAAGATGTAAAATCACAAGATTTTTTTTAAACTGTGTGTTCATTAGCTTCTGCGCATCTATCACGACTGTATGAGCCATTGAACAGTGGGAGAAAATGGACCAAAACGTCACGATTGCACATAATTTTAATGACAGCAGCAAGCTCGTTGTACCGTTTTACCCCATTTCTTTTCTAGTTATAATATTGAGTTCAAATATGATCTACAATCCAAAAGCAGATCCAATACGATCTATCAATATTGGTTCATATTACATACAAAATATCCGATTGAATACAATGGGAGTTGCCTGTTTAACCCATGTTACTCCAGTTTTAATGTGCTAGAGGTAGGTTGTTGCAACATAGCAAGATAAAAAGTGCCATAAACGATTTGAAGCTTTTATTGGTATGCTCTGATCTTGTGTCATGCAAGATTGGATGAAATCCCATGTTATGTCGTTTCGCCTGAGAAATTGACAACTACCCCAGGGTAAATTTTGAGTGCATAAGACTAATTTCTAATTTATATAAGATGAACTCGATTGATAATGAGAAATATTTTATCGCTTCAACCGAAATCGCATAATGGTAGTAATGGTAGAGAAACGCTATAAAAATAACTGCTTGCATACAAAACTTGAACACAAGCTTGGTGAAGAGAAGCTTAAATATCGATATCCGTATCGCAAGCATGTACAAACATTCAATTGCATACATTTGGGCTACTGATCTAATTTCGTCGGTTACGAAACAAATACAAATCACGATAAATAGAGTCTATATTCTGGGTTCGCGTGTTCGGTGTTGATTCCTAATAAGGATCAATCTAAGCAGACTCTTGTGCATTTGCGGATTCAAAAGTGTGACGATTAATTGAAAATGTCAATCATTGGAAATTTTGGTTGCCTTGTTCCACATCAACGGCTCGAACAACCCCATGAGGCTGATCCTTATAGTTTTTTTCGTAAGTCGTATCATTGGTTTAATTTTCTTTCGCCTATCGAAAGTAGGCTGATTGCGAATAATTAAAATCGATTGATATTACGAAGAGAGCCCAAAAAAGTAGAGTACAAATAGGTTCAATTACCTCACGAATCTTGTTATACCCAATTTATTATTTAACTAGATCTTTTAATGAATATTGGTCTACAATCCAAAGGTCCTATACTAACTATCAATATTGGTCCATATTACGTAAAACTTCTGTGATCCAAATACACATAATGGGAATGACAGTAGTAGCCCATTTAACCCTTTTCAGCCCTTTATTTTATGAATTGGGGTGGAGAAACTTTCTTTGATTCTTGTTAAACCAGAAATACAACTTATGAAATAAATTGGGGTGAATGCGGTTAAACGGGTTAGTACTATTATTCCTATTACGTGTGTTTCGATCACTAAAGTTTTCCAATTAATATGGACCAATATTAATAGGCCATGTTGGATCTACTTCGGAATTGTAAATCTGAATTCAACATAAAATTATTTTTTTCGTAAAATTGGGGTAAAACGAAGCAGCACGAGTAATGCGACCATAAAAACTATCTGTTATCTATTTGTTGAGGTTATATACGAAACATAGAACTGTCTTGTCGAACCATGATTGGGCAAACACCGATCAGAAGGACTTTATTTTCTGTAAATTAATGGAAAAAATGACGAGGGTGAAACAGAATACAATTATTTGCGGTCATTTTTATAAAAAGCAATCCATTCATCGAACTTACGAACATGTCAAGAGTAGCTTCTGATTAATCGAATTCATTTTTTTTAAGTTTCACAATAAGTTATCCACTGCCCATACATTTCAAATATTATTTTTGTAAAAATCGTACACCTTTTGTCACGAACACGCTTGATGCTAAACTGAATTGACTCAGTGTCATCCAGCTAACTGACGTCTATCTGGAACAAGAAAGCGCCTCTACAAAGTCAATTAATAGATTGAAATAATTACTGGCTTAGAAGATATTTAAGCTGTCCAGTTACTTCAATGCAATAAGACAAATAATGTTGTTTACACCCAGTATTATAATGAGTTGGATGCAATAACATTCACTAAAACCATTAACAATGCGAACTAAGGAGTGTATCGATAAGTAGTTAGCAACATTCACACAGTTATTACTCTGAAATGGCTTAATTTTTTGCAGCGTGTTTTGCGGTGACATGTTTGTTTACATGTCAATAACAGCTGCGCAATCGATTGGTTTCAGTACGGTTTCTCGTTTCAATGATAAGTCGAATTGATTCGGAAACGCGAAAGAAAATTCTGCACACTTGGTGCTCAGAATGTGGTGTCACGTACAACGGGTGAAGTGCACCACACCAGTGTCAAAAATATTATCGAGAAGTTCGGTAAGACCCTTTCCATGAAGGATTTGCCCCGATCCGGTAGGAAAACGGGTCCCAGCCAGCTTGGCCGGGACTTAAAAGTGGTTGAGTATATCAGGAAAAACCCATCGGTGTCGACGCGGGATTTGGCCAAGCAGTTCAACACCAGCATCGAGATGATTCAACGGATCAAAGTTCGGAACTCCCTGAAAACGTACAAGAGACAGAAGGTGCGGAAAAAGTCCCTGGTACAGCAAGTTCAGGCCAAAACAAGAGGTGGTTTGCGGTCGTCGATTTTCTTCACGAAGGGCACAATTAACGCCAAGGTGTACGAGGAAGAATGTTTGAAGAAGAGAATGCTGCCACTGTACAGAAAGCATAAGGTACTGGCTTCTGGCCGGATTTGGCTTCAGCCCACTATGCCAACTCCGTTCTACAGTGGTTGTCAAAAAATAATGTACAATTCGTGGAAAAGGACATCAACCCACCGAACTGCCCGGATCTTCGGCCAATTGAAAGATATTGGGCAATTGTCAAGCGGCACTTTCGGAGGGAAGGTGCAGTGTCCCAAAACTGCTCCCCCTTTATTCGCTAGATAACAGCGAAAGCGCCCCCTTTATTCGCTAGATAACAGCGAAAATTACAACAAGATCCAGCAAAAAAAAACTTAATATTTTTTTTATTGTAAAACGGCCGTGTTAAGCTTAAGTGCAAAAGAGCCGAATAAAAAAAAACTTTATAAAAAAAATCTGATAACTTATCAGTAATGACAACATGATTAAAGAAAAACTATATTATCGCGATAGTTGTTAAGTTTCTCAACAATTGCTGTAATGCATACGTAATTTTTTTCTTCTGTCTGAAGCAGTTGTACACGTTCCTGGGCTTCCTTGGCTTCAATTCATACGGCACCCAATTTCCTATCATTTTCATTGCTTTCAAACGTTGGCAAATGACTTGTTAGAGCTACTTTGAGTGATTTCGCAAGTTATTCTTACGTTTGCTGCAGGCCTTGATCGAACACTCACTCCAATTTTTCATTTCTAAACTTTGGTGGCACTTCGGATTGCTATTTGTTCTCCAAATCAAACCACGCCCGATATGTTCGCTCTGCTGGAGTATGCTCATCTTATGCTTCCGACAAAATTCGATGTTTTTCGCCGGTTGTTGAAATAACTACCCGCCAACACACTTTATTCATAGCGAAAGAAATATAGTTAGTGGGGACGGGTATAGCGTGATGGGTAAGTCGATGCCTTTCACGCAGCCCGCCTGGGTTCGATTCCCAACCCCGCACATAGGGTCAGAAAGTTTTTCTGGCCCGAAGAGGCGAATGACATTAATGTTAAAACCTCTATAATTAAAAAAAAAAAAAAAATATATATATATAGTTAGTTACACTATGTCTTAATGATTATGTATCATGATTCTGAAACTGTTTTTTTCTAACGCATATTAGGAAAAGTAAATCACTTAAATAAAAATCACAAATCGCATTTCTCTCCTTCTGCTCAATTTTCTCGAAGAAAGCTCGAGAGGAATATACAAAATTTTCTCGCTGCGAAGCTACAATATGATCACATATCAAGTGAAACAATACTATAACAAATACTTTCGGTTTTAGAGCGCACGTTTGGGAATTTTTCAACTTAATCTAGAATTTACTAGAATCTTCCTTAATTTATGTTAAAAATAAGCTCATTGAAAATATGTTATGAGACTTAATTGAATGACAAGAGAAAGGCATTATGAGACCCTCTAGGTGGATTAGCAAGCGATTTGTATTCATTACCCTTTGAAATCATGTAGAATTTGTTCTCCCGTGCCACCATGTATTAACCTTATCATTACTAGACAATTGACGTAAAAATGTGCTAATCATCATAACATGTTCAATCACTTTCTAAAAATAATTA
This sequence comes from Malaya genurostris, assembly GCF_030247185.1. Lineage (NCBI taxonomy): Eukaryota > Metazoa > Arthropoda > Insecta > Diptera > Culicidae > Malaya > Malaya genurostris. The sequence continues at coordinate 216,887,619 of NC_080571.1, read as the reverse complement.
AAACGTGAACAGTAGCAAACAGAGATCATGCATGCTTAGGAAGAAAAGAGGAGCCGATATATGTGCGAGTACCCTTAAAAACTCATCATCGCACGAAATAGTAAAACATTTGCCACCATACAGAACACGCTCTGGCAGCTGAGCCGGAGCGCAGTCTCGTTCGGGCGATGGGTGGTACGTAGTTACCAGATGATGAAGTACCCTCGAGTCTCGAGGGTCACTTCCTGTACTGCTGGGAGCTTGCATTGACCCAGTAGTAAAGCCCTACGCGAGCCATTATGAAGTTTAGTTTTGAAAGCACCCGTTCAGTAGCACCCGTGTGCTGTCCTAGCTTGCCGCGCAAAATGTTCAACCGGCAAGTGGATTCCTGCTCACAACAAGTTATGACGATTGAGTTCTCCCAGGCTGAGGCATGAAGCGTTCAGGTCACTTCTAGGAACCGTATCGGTTCAACGTCGCCTGGCACTGATTGGGTAGTGCTCGTTGAATGGATTGCAAAGGCAGCCGAGCGAGGCGGCACGTTTTTTTTTGCTTGCATGCATCAACACCGTTCAGTGTTTGTTCGCAGCCTCCTCATTCATCGATCGATCATTCATGATTTCTACTCCCATTCGTAGGTTTGCTTGCCGGGTAAATAAATCAAATTGAGTGGTGATCTAGTTCCAGTGCCAGGCGGAAGTTCAAGTGAAAAATACTGACAGCTAGTATTAACTGTTTTCGAGTAACGGAAATCTGTAATGCACACATTACGCTATAGGAATGCTTCCAAGAGAAATCCATAAATCTCCCGTTAGTATAGTTCATATCCATAAAACGCATAAAAATAATCGAAAATCCATCTATCACCAGACATTGTCCATTAAACGATTCTTTCTCCACACGACCGCAATATGCGCAGATCCTGCTGTTTCCCGAACTCGCTCAGCAGAACATCAAATCAAATTGCAATAAATATTTACGAAATCAAAATTTTATTGCGGGATATTAACTATGTTTGTTGGGAAAGCATTCCATTATGCACTAGCACAGAAAATCGTGGTTCTTATAGTTGAAATTTATGCGGCACGTGGTTAGAAATTTAGGTATCAATCAATTAATTCTTCTCAACAGGCATGTTGTCATGCATGACGTTAAAATGTATGGCCAAGCTTTATTTCATGATATTGCTTTTTATTTCTAAGTCTGTCATTGGTATTCTCAATACTATTTCGAAAGCAAACGTAACGTAAATAGGGTAACGGCTTCCTATTTCATATGAGCTCCTATTTCCATCTCATCCCTTCATCAAACTTTGAACATAAATGTTTCAACGTACCTGAACCAAACTGTGAAATGTTTTTAAAATTATTATTGTTAAATATATAAATAAATAAATATAGTGTATGTCTCGTTATTCCATTAAAAAACTGCAACGATTAACCCCATGGGATTATTCGAGCTATTGATGTGGAACAAGGCAACCAAATTTTTTAATAATCGATATTTTTAATCAAAAAGTACAATCAATCGGCACACATATAACGAACCAACATCGAACGCGTGAACCCAGAACATAGGCTCTGTTTGCCTTGATTTGTATTTGTCTTGTATCCGACGAAATTTTATCAATGGCCCAAATATATGCAATTACATCTATGTGCTTACTAGTGCAACAAATTTTGATTTGATCAAAATTTACTCTGGAGTAGTTTCAGATCTCTCAAACGAAAACGACATAACATCAAACAGATCAAGCAAAACAGTTAATACTATGTTTACACTATGAGTTAAAACATGTTTTAACTCTGATTTCATGTTTTAAGCGAAATAACATGATTTACTTTTGCGTTATTTCATATTCAGAAACGTCACATTAAAACTTGTTTTCCCGAAATAACATGATATAATTGTCAGTAAAGCACAACCCTGCTAGCATTTTCCTTCACTTTTCGACTATGTCAATTGACAAGCTGTTCAACAACAGCAGTTTTCCATCAAAGTAGCCATGTAATCATAATAAAACAAAACTGGAAACTGGTACCAACGTTGCCAGGTATACCGATTTCTCGGTATTTATACAGAATTTTCCCGTCTATACCGCAATACAGATATGTACTCCCAAAATACCGATAATTCACAAATCATACAGATAAGTACCGATTTCGGTTTTTAGCTTGAATAGACAAGAGAAAAGGTTGTCGTGGGACCTTTTTGTTTTGCTCACCTCTTAGTGACATTTTCTACTACTTATGTAGAAGAGACTCTGATACCGATATGGTACAGATAAATTTTTGCGCCGAATACAGATTTTTGGAAAAACGACCTGGCAACGCAGACTGGTACAACCACTTTTGTTTTTAAATTAAAAGATTTTGAAGCTGCTCAAAAATATTAGAAACGTTGGAAATAAGCGTGAAACGATAATATCCTTCATAGCTAGGAGAAGTACCTGGCTTATTTCTTATTTTTCGGATGTTGTCAAAATACTTTTTTCTTTCCTAACTGCGACGTAGGCATTTTTGCAGTTTGTTTATAAACTAACTCAATACCAAGTAATATGTCATGCGTATAACATAATCTTAGTGTGAACAGTGCGGTTTTAACTTTATATTACTATCGTTAAAACATGTTATTTTCTGCAGGTGTGAACATAGTATAAAGCTGCAGATAGTTTTTAGCACTCTTTTGTGATACTTGTTGTCTAGCAGCAACATTTCTCTGACATGTTTCATATAAGCCAGAAGCTATAGAAATAATTTTGGTTATGTTAATACATTTGTATGCTTCCACAGTTGCACTTTTGTATTGGTCATCAGAGCGATGCTTCCCAGCTGATAAATCGCTTACTCTTTTGAAACCATCGTCTCCGTTAGGGAAATCCAGTAAAAAAGGATATTTTCTCATATTTTTAGCGGACAAAATGGGACACTGCTCGCTATTAATCAAAATTCAATCATATAGGATTGAAAATACGTGGTTTGATACATTCAAATCGAAATTTAGATTATTTATTTCCAATCAAAAGGTGAAATAATATTGATGATTGGGAAAAAATTCACTTAACTGTAAGTGTTCAAAACCTGACCATGTTTCAACGTGTATTTACCTTTGAATTTTTAATTTCCACCCCTATATGAAAAACCTTTTTCAATCCACCTAGTGGTGTGATGATGCCTTATATTTTCAAAAATACAACCAGAAGATTCTGTCAAGAATCTTTTTTTCAAAATTGAACAAAATTAGAAACTTTCTTTGGGTACAAACTAACATAACCTTTTTAATTTGCAAATTTGTATTTCAACTTTCAACTATTTTCAGTTTCTCTGAGAAAAATGAGTGCCATTATTTGTACATACTCACACACATACATACATACACACACAGATATTATTCAGCTCGATGAACTGTGTCGAATGGTATAGGACACTAAGCCCTTGGGCCAATTTTCATTAGGCAATTTTTCAAGAGATTGCATAAACTTTTCGTATGAGAAAGGCAATACATATACGTTTATAGAACAGAATCGTTACCACTATTTTGTAATAATGCTAACAAATGGGTACGAATTGGATAAAAGGGAAAATCAAGGATGGTCAACACTACAATTGGTCCCATTTGCTAATGACGGTTTATATAAATAAACCGTCATTAGCAATTATTTTAACGTATTTCCTTTAGTTTTTTCTTCTAATAAGATTAAAAATGGTGGCCTTGGTTATAATATAAGATAGTAAAAAGAAATGATTTGCAAATACATTACAAAACGCTACCTCTAAGCAAAAATTTGCTGTCGTTTCCAGATTCGTTTTAATAAATTTTTCGTTTCGTTGTGCTTCAACTTTTTACTATTTTCATGAACATATATTCAATACACAATTTTTATCTCCCCGATACAGATTTACAGATTTTTTTCCTGAACAATATAGCCTTAAATGTGACAACCGTGCACGTTTCTTTCGTACAAGCACGTAGCGTGTTTTTCAATGAAAAACGGCATAAGTTTATATACCCACTAAATAGGGTAACAGAGGTATTTTGGCCACTTCATATATTTTGGCCCACCGAACAAACTTGATCGATTTCATCGGATTTTATCTATGTTAAGTAACTCATTTTGCATCAATTTCAAGCTAATCACATTAAATTACCTATTGCGGAAGGGGTTTTTAAAGATATTACAATATTTGGTGGATATTTTTATAAAGTGGGCCAAAATAAAATCAATCCTAAAGTGGGCCAAAATACCTCTGTTACCCTAACAAGATTAATTCATCATTCATCAGTAACTTTTATAAAAATGTATGCCATTATTCAAGAAATTGATAATTTTCCACTTGTCGCGCTGTAATACCGGAACCGGAGGTTACATTTGGATCAACTTTTCAGGAACTTTTTCACTAATCTAATTTTCATCTTAGTTTGTAAAAATCGGTTAAGAAATTTCCCAGAAAATGGATTGAGCATTTTCTCATAGATTTGTACATATTACCTTTTAATTCCGGAACCGGTAGTCGAATAAAGATGAACTTAAATAGCAATAGAACCATGAGACCTTTCGTTCGAATCTAGGTTTGTGAAAATAGATTCCACCATTTCCGAGAGAAATGAGTGACAATTTTTTCCATTTTTTTACGGTGTATATGACCCTGTAATTCCGGAACCCGAAGTCGGATCGGGGTAAAATTCAATAGCAGTCTATTGAATTATAAGAACTTTCAGTTGAATCTGAGTTTGTGAAAATCGGTTCAGCCATCTCTGCAAAAATTTATAGACATTATTTGTCACATACACACATTCATACACACACATACACACAAAGACATTTTGGTTTTCACAGTGATTGAATAGTCTTTCTATATGAGAAAGGCAAAAAAAACATGCTCCATATCAACATGGTTTTAAATCCTTCAGCGATCGCTTTTCCCAATAAAAAATTCACTTTCCAATTTAGGAAACATTTTCGTCTCAAGTTTTGCAGTTCGTCATGTTTCTGTATAACTACTAATCGATTCGTCTCAAAACGCGCATGATCACTAATTTACATAATTACACCACTGTTCAATGTTGGATGACTTTTATATTCACTTTTCACACATCAACTTCTAAAATTACCCGTTAAGCAATAACAATCTTCTAAAATTGAACATTTGCACTTAATTTACTTGATTATGCCTTGTTGTGATCTCTTTTCGTATCGAAAGGTTACCTAGTTTTCTCATAATGTGATGAAGAAAATTTTTTTTTCTTCTTGAAATTACCATCAACATGTATTTTTTGGTATCCGTGACATTAGTTTAATTATATTTTTTATACAGGGTGATTTTTTAAGAGCTTGAGAACTTTTTTAAACAATAAAACGCATAAAATTTGCAAAATCTCATCGGTTCTTTATTTTAAACGTTAGATTGGTACATGACATTTACTTTTTGAAGATAATTTCATTTAAATGTTGACCGCGGCTGCGTCTTAGGTGGTCCATTCGGAAAATCCGCTTTTTTATCGACAAATTTTGTTCAGCGATGAGGCTCATTTCTGGTTGAATGGCTACGTAAATAAGCAAAATTGCCGCATTTGGAGTGAAGAGCAACCAGAAGCCGTTTAAGAACTGCCCATGCATCCCGAAAAATGCACTGTTTGGTGTGGTTTGTACGCTGGTGGAATCATTGGACCGTATTTTTTCAAAGATGCTGTTGGACGCAACGTTACAGTGAATGGCGATCGCTATCGTTCGATGCTAACAAACTTTTTGTTGCCAAAAATGGAAGAATGTTTCAACAGACTTCGGAGCCGATTCAGAGTGTACAGAACCATTGCATGGCTAGTCCTACGAATCTACTGACACTACGAACTGAAATGCAATATACCCGAAATCAATCAACTATCTTGACCAACTGGTTGAAAGTATTTTGCTTAGAAACACGCTCTTGAAATTGAAATGTTTAAACATTTTTTACCACCCTGTAGTTCCGAAACCGGAAGTCGAACGCGGATTAAAGTCGATACTCCGGAACCGGAAGTCGGATACCAATACAATTCAAAGGCTATGAGAGTAGGCTTTTCATTTGAATCTTAGTTTGAGAAAATCGGTTTATTCATCTTCCAGAAAATCAAGTGTATATTTTAAATCGTCTGATCGCGACGAACTGATTCGGATGATATAACACATGATTTAAAAATCGGTTTTAACGTTGAGTGCATAGACTTTCTATAGGAGAACAGGAGGCAAACAAAAAAGGAATGTTGAATTATAAACCCATCTAATCACTAAGAATAATAAACAGCAAAGTGACTCATACATGATAATGAACAAACTTCAACTACAACTGGCGGTACCAACAAACCTGTGCAAATTCGTAATCTAATCTTCTCTGGTTGAATACTAAACATAGCTGTTTGATGATTGCATACGCAAACTCTTTGACATTAGAACATTTCTCAAGCGAACTCACGTTAGACAACTCGCTGCGTAAAATACGTAAACATAGCCAGGAATGCTCAATGTATCTAACGCCGGAATTCATGACCTCGGTACTATTCACTCAAACAAAGTAAGAAAATCACTAATTTTTCTGTTCGATCACAGCAGCAGGTACGTAAAACGAACCTTCTGCTACGAAACATTTCGGTAGTGCCAACGCAAATCGTGATCGATATATGTTTACCTTTCATGCTGGTGCTTCCTGTTAACCAAGAGTAGTTTGCTACGTGTTTGCTTTCCGGAGGCTAGCACGCGGCTAGGAGTTTTTTCGGTGATTTTGGCTCTCTCTTCAATACACACTGACCTACATGAAAACGACTTCAAGTGGCCAAGAAAAGCAAATATTGAACAAGTTGTTTGTGTTACTTTTGGCGATCGGTCGGAGCTCTTCAATGGGCACGATAACTTTTATTGACGCCTGTTGGAACTTTGTTTTCCAAATTCCGAAGGTAAGTTTATCATGCCGTTTTTCGATGTTTTTATATTCTGGTGAAAAAAATTAGGTGTGTATTGAACCATCAACCCGGATTTCGATCGGAAACTATGAGCAAATATCATTGGGCTTTTAAAAGGGATTCTAAGGCTGTTGAACAAAATTTTTGTGAAAAGCTCCTACTGCATGGTGTTGTGATGTCTAGATCAAGAGGTGGGTAAAAATAAAATCATTTTTTTTCTTTGTATTTTCTTATAGTAAAACATTTCAAGAATATTCTGTGAAATTTTCAAGCCTATCTGAACAAAACTATGGGTCTTTATCTTTTCATACTGCGAAGAGCCAAGCGCTCACACGCACAGGCCAATGAGTGCTGCTTCGATTGACTTGAAAATTTGACAAAACATTTTTGAAACATTTCAAATTATGACAAAATACAAAAGAAAAAATATGATTTCTCGAAAGTGTTGGACCCTACGCATCTCCTAAAAAATAAATTGTGTCCTTCGATTTTGTACACAATAAACTTTCAGCGCTTTTTTTTCAAAAGTAGGTTTTGAAAGTCCGTGTCCATATTCTTTCGAAAACTACTTCACAAGTTTTTGCCACACTTCCTACATATAAAAAACCTGGCCCCAACGTTTTCTTTTTCGTTTTCTGTTACTTTGGAGAGAATTTACAGCGACAAGGTGGTGAATTTTTTCAGGAAAAATCGCAGTTTTGACTTTAAACAACCACCAAAAATTTTAAACATAACTACAAATCAAACACAATCGTTGGGCACTAGAAAAACATCTACTTTACCAATGCGATTTAATTTGTTGACTTCTGATAAGTCTGCGCTGAAATACATTGGACACCGTAAATCATGATTACTAAGAAGCATCCCCAAAAATATTCCTTCAGCGGTTTAATTTTCAATATTTTTCCACGAACATTGACATTGCAAAACATTTGAATTTATTTTTTGAACGATAGCTCTAAAAAAATTGTATTTTTTTTTCATCGTTTAGACCCTATCCCAAGCCCCCTTTCATGAATACTGACACAGACTTTGAACATTTGAACATTTGGTTTTGTAGAACAGAAAATGTCGGAGCAAGTACTGTAAAAAGACATGAGCAATTCCAGAAATGCTTAGCAGATCATCAGAAAGACCGTCGCCGATTTGGATGAAACTTTGCACATGGCTTCAGTATGCAAACCATAAGTTTTGAACCGATGGAGAGGTCAATTTGACTCACGACTGATATTTAAAAAGGGCGTATGTATTTTTGCATTTCACCAAAATTACCTTTTTCAAATCGTTGTAACTCGGAAACCGTTAATTGTACAAAAATGGCGTTCAGGAAGAAATTGTTTATTTTTTTGATAATTTTTGTTTTAAAGCTGTTATTAAAACTTACAGATTGATGGCTATCCCATCCGTGCCTTTTGAAAAATGAAGAAGTTACAGCTAAAACAATTTACAGATATATTCGAAATTTCAAGTTCTCGTTGAAAGATAATCATTTAAACAGTATAATTTTATTCTACAGGTTAAAGGAAATAAATTTGTTCATGATATCCTTTCTTCTAAAAGTAGCTGTTCTTGAGATACTTGGATATATAATTATAACATATTTCCATGAATTGTTGATTTGCTTGCTATATCTACAATTATTACATGTACATGAATAATTCTTAATTATATTTAAGGTTTTAAGTTTTTGAAAATTGTATGAGTACTACGTGCATCGTCATTCGAATACAAATATTTTTCTGTGTATATTTTTTTAGAATGCTTAATCGATTCCCTACAACTTCTTCCTGAACGCTATTTTTGTGCAATTAATGGTTTCAGAGTTACAACGATTTGAAAAAGGTAATTTTTGTGAAATGCAAAAATACATACGTCCTTTTAAAAAATCAGTCGTGAGTCGGATTGACCTCTCCATCGGTTCAAAACTTATGGTTTACCATACTGAAGCCATGTGCAAAGTTTCATCCAAATCGGAAAAGGTCGATTCTGATTTTGTTACTTTTTCGTCTACTCATTTCTGGAATTGTTCATATGCAACTTTTTAAATCATTCATAATGACGTTTATCACGTTTATCGGTTTTAAAAGTTTTAAGTTTATTTTTAAGACTATCGCGATTCTTTGGCGAATTTGTTCTGCGTGATCATGAACGATAAAATTTATGTGCTGAAAGACTTTAAGCAGCTTCCCGGAATGTTTTTTTATACTTCCATGCAACGGAACGGCATCGAAGAGCATTTCAGGACGAAAAAGAAAGCCAAGCTTACCAAAAATTATTTGGTTTGGCAGGTAATATGCAACAGTGATCGAACAATCCAAAGCTTCATCATTACTGGAGAATTACTCCTTCGCTATCCTGACATTCGGTTTGGCATCTTGTCACTACGCCAAAGATGTTTAGAAATGGTACAAAGCGAATAGAGTCCATGTTGTAGTGGCGAATCTACTTAACTGCCCGGAGTTAAGTAGACTTGCGAAGCGATATTGGATTCTCGTAAAGAGAGAACTCTCTCAATATGAACAACAAACTAAAATTATATTTTTATGATAGTTAATAAAGCACAATTAGATGAATAAAAATGCATCTTAGATTGAACTAACAGTAAACTTGTTTTATTCTAAATTTTATCTGTCCACGTTTGTGGCGAACAAGCCTTATTCGAAGCTTCACTCTATTATTGCAATCTTCATAAAATTGTATGCCAGTCTTTTAACAGTACATACTTCCACATTTTCCGTTCCACAAAATCAACCAATGTTCAAATGCTCAAATTATTTGACAATGCCGTTCCCACTACTTTTGAAATATGATTATAGGTGTTATCCAAATAGACAACGCTGGAGAAGTGGTAAAGAATAGTATGTGTACAACATTATTAGTTATGTTCAGTTGAAGCAAATGCACATGCTTCCAATCACAATGCACTCACTGCTTCAGCAAAGCTTCAAGTTCTTGTATCGAAGGTCGTCTAGTCCTATACTGCTTAAATTCAACAATGATTGTATTGTTTCGCGGTGACCCCGGTGCCGGAGTCTATTCTTTATTAGATTTGCTCATTTCAATTTTATCTTATTATTAAAATTATCATTTTTTTGCTTTGTTTTGGTCGTCTCGACTGTCGACTATCTCGGATGGGACATGAATGATAACTGTTTCATAATTTTATGCTTTGGACACTAGAGCAACGAAAAATGTACTTCTGTATTCATTGTCTCAGTCACTTCATGTTTAGATTACAATCAGAGATGTCCATCTCCTCTGTGTGACGAAGAGCAAGCAAAACTTCTCCCCTCGCACTGACAGCTTCAACGAGAGCTATTCTCTTTCACACATACACACCACTGTTGTATAAAGTGTGCACGCATCATGAGTGCGTTTGTTTATTTCCTTTTACCTCTTCCACTGAATCGCACCAAAGTGCTAGAGCATTAGCTAATATATTCTCTGAGGTGGATGCAGATACTTTCACAGAGGTGTACACGCCGGTGAGCACTCTGGTGTATGGTTTGCGTAGAAGAAGCGTGGGGCACGCAAAATAAAACAATTTATCGTTAAATTTTCAGTTTTCATTGCAAATTTCTCATAGCAAGGCCAGATCTACTCTCTATTAACTGAAGTTCAAAGAAGTGTTCGTTCAACATCACGCGCCAGTTATCACTTGGGTGTATTTAGGCGTGAGCACGTGAAAGTGATTCGTGCGAAGAGAATGTTATTCACTCGCATCAGCTTCTTTCAACACAAGCAGGCACTCAAAGTCTGTATGTCTGGACACTGAGAAGAAGTGCGCTTTCCTCTTTGTGTGGAGCGGAGCAAATGTATCCGCAGTGTTTAATTGAAACCTACGCCCTGGTGTATCACTCTACAGGGTCCGGCACTCGAAGTGTAACCAATTAAAAAGGCCATAAATTCAGTTTGGAAAATTACTTTTACTTAATTCAAAGTACAAAATGTGTAAAAATAATACAAAATTCAGAATCAATTCACTTTTGCTCGATATGACCACCTTTTGCCTTGACTTGATGACTTGAGAGAGCGAAGGAGTTGCTTCGTTTGGCCGAAAGCGGTCAATTTCCGAACATTGTATTTTCTGACGAGAAAATTTTTCCAATTGAGCAATTCGTAAACTCTCAAAACGATAGGGTTTACTTGAACGACCGTTCATACGAGAATTTGAGTCATCGATTGGCCACCAGGAGGCAGCACCCGCAACAGATAATGGTTTGGGCCGCTGTAACCGCAGATGGGCGCTCTCCAATCATTTTCATCGAGCCTGGCGTCAAGGTAAATGCGACATATTATCGGGAAAGTTTTCTGGAGGTTGCTTTGAAGCCGTGGGCAGACAAATATTTCGGTGGCAGACCATGGACGTTTCAGCAGGACTCGGCACCGTCTCACAAAGCTCGAGTGAACCAACAATGGCTGAAAAACAACGTTCCGAACTTCATCACGTCCACACAATGGCTCTCGAATTCACCAGATGTGAATCCAATGGATTATTCTCTTTGGGGCATTTTGGAGAGCAAAGTCCGAACTAAAAGATACACCAGTCTCGAGGCGCTGAAAAAAGTTATTGTCCGCGAGTGGGCCAAAATACCTGCAAGTCACATTTGGCCAAACGGAGCAACTCCTTCGCTCTCTCAAGTCATCAAGTCAAGGCAAAAGGTGGTCATATCGAGCAAAAGTGAATTGATTCTGAATTTTGTATTATTTTTACACATTTTGTACTTTGAATTAGGTAAAAGTAATTTTCCAAACTGAATTTATGGCCTTTTTAATTGGTTACACTTCGAGTGCCGGACCCTTTAGAGACATTTTGTATACTGAAGTTACAACTTAACGTAGTTATAGTAGGAAAGACTGGGACCAGAAAGTAAAATTTAAACATTTTTTCGAATGATAAATTTATTTTACACATACATATAATTATATCTCTATAACTAATAATAATATCTTATGATTACATATCAAAACAATCAGATGACCAAAATCAACTCAAACTCTTGGAAATAATTAGGAAAATCCATCAACCTTACTTGCCTTTTGGGCTGATTTGGACGACTTTTTTGGAACTGTATTCAATCCTGAATCCAGTTCTAGAATTTACTATGGAACCTGGATTCTAAAAATGAGTTCAATTCCAAAACTCTAGAACTAAATTCGTGAACTGAATTCTTGATCTGAGTTCCGAACCTAAGTTTAGCAACTGGATTTAGAGTCAGTCCGAATTAAGTTCTTCATTTCAGTTCCAGTTCCTGAATGTCCAGAATTCAGTTTCAGGTTAGGAAAAATTCGTCCCCAATATGGAGAAATCGTTTCACTCGATATTATCGTGAGATAGAAAGCGTTACGTAAAGTTAACGAACCTATAAAGCGTTGCATACGTTCTTAAATTGAGCGTCTCAAATCATATGAATTATTTTGTGAAAATTATGAATGTTAAAAACCGTTATAAGGGTTATGCGTTACGGAGCGTTGCATGCGTTACTTTTTTGTAAGTTATAGGAGTTACGAATCGTTACATGCGTTACTTGTTTGTAAGTTATAAGCGTTACTAAGCATTACATGCGCTACTGGTTTGTGAGTTATGACGTAACGAAGCGTTACAAGCATTACTTTTTTTTAAAGTTATAAGCGTAACGAAACGTTACATGCGTTACTTTTTTGTGAGTTATAGGCGCTACGAAGCGTTACATGCGGTAGTTTTTTGTAAATTATAGGCGTTACGAAGCATTACATATGTTACTTTTAGTGAGTTATAAGAGTTACATGCGTTACTTTTTTGTAAAATATAGGTATTACGAAGCGTTACAAGCGTTACAATTTTGTAAGTTACAGGCGTTACAAAGCGTTGCATGCGTTACTTTTTTATAGTTATAGGCGTGACGAATTGTTGCATGCGTTACTTTTTTGTAAGTTATAGGCGTAACGAAGCTTTACATGAGTTACTTCTTTGTGAGTTATAGGTGTTAAGAAGCAATATTTTCTTAAAGTTATAAGCATTTAGAACCATTACATGGGTTAGTTTTTTGTGAGTCATAGGCGCTACGAAGCGTTACATGTGTTAGTTTTTTGTAAATTATAGTTCTTACGAAGCGTTACATTTTGGTAAGTTATAGACGTTACGAAGCGTTACACGCGTTACTTTTTTGTAAGTTATAGGCGTTATGAAGCGTTACATGCCTCACTTTTTTGCAAGTTATAGGCGTTACGAAGCGTTACTAGTTTTACTTTTTTATTAGTAATAGGCGTTACGAATCGTTTCATGCGTTACGTTTTTGTAAATTATAGGCGTTACATGCTGTACTCTATTATACAGGGTGATTTTTTAAGAGCTTGAGAACTTTTTTAAACAATAAAACGCATAAAATTTGCAAAATCTCATCGGTTCTTTATTTTAAACGTTAGATTGGTACATGACATTTACTTTTTGAAGATAATTTCATTTAAATGTTGACCGCGGCTGCGTCTTAGGTGGTCCATTCGGAAAATCCGCTTTTTTATCGACAAATTTTGTTCAGCGATGAGGCTCATTTCTGGTTGAATGGCTACGTAAATAAGCAAAATTGCCGCATTTGGAGTGAAGAGCAACCAGAAGCCGTTCAAGAACTGCCCATGCATCCCGAAAAATGCACTGTTTGGTGTGGTTTGTACGCTGGTGGAATCATTGGACCGTATTTTTTCAAAGATGCTGTTGGACGCAACGTTACAGTGAATGGCGATCGCTATCGTTCGATGCTAACAAACTTTTTGTTGCCAAAAATGGAAGAACTGAACTTGGTTGACATGTGGTTTCAACAAGATGGCGCTACATGCCACACAGCTCGCGATTCTATGGCCATTTTGAGGGAAAACTTCGGAGAACAATTCATCTCAAGAAATGGACCGGTAAGTTGGCCACCAAGATCATGCGATTTGACGCCTTTAGACTATTTTTTGTGGGGCTACGTCAAGTCTAAAGTCTACAGAAATAAGCCAGTAACTATTCCAGCTTTGGAAGACAACATTTCCGAAGAAATTCGGGCTATTCCGGCCGAAATGCTCGAAAAAGTTGCCCAAAATTGGACTTTCCGAATGGACCACCTAAGACGCAGCCGCGGTCAACATTAAATGAAATTATCTTCAAAAAGTAAATGTCATGTACCAATCTAACGTTTAAAATAAAGAACCGATGAGATTTTGCAAATTTTATGCGTTTTATTGTTTAAAAAAGTTCTCAAGCTCTTAAAAAATCACCCTGTACATTACATACGTAACTTTTTTTGTAAGTTTCAGGTGTTACAAAACGCTTCATGTGTTACATTTTTAAAAGGTACAAGCGTTACAAGGTGCTACATCCATTACTCTTTTGTGAGTTTTGTGTTGCAAGTTATAGGTGTTAAAAAACGAGTTTTTGCTCCCAATTTAAACATATTAACGAGTCACTTATTTGCAAAATCTACTGGAAATGTAAAAATTATCACTAAATTTCTGTTTGAGCTGTTAGTAGAATATTCTCACCAATAGTACTGTTGATGTACCGTTGAATTCCACTATGTCAGTGGATGAAGGATGAAGAAGGATGTAAATAACATTCCGAAATACGTATCTGTATTATAACGTTTGATACACTTTCGTGAAAATAGTGACTTTGTGAGAGTGTAATGACGTGACATAGTGGAATTCAACGGTACAACAACAGTATTATTAGTAAAAATTATGAAATGATTAGAATTGATCCTACAACGTCATGGAATACACTGATCAAAATTTTCACGATGACATATTTTATCAAAACGAAAACTTGTACCTGATTTTGAAGCAAAATGAACATAAAGAGAAATGAAGGAATCATTAGCTCTTTTCTTGATATGAGAGTATTCAGTAAATTGAAATGTTATTTCACAAGATTCAACCGACAGTTACGTACCCGTAAGAAGGGGGCGAGGGGCCCACGCGAAATCAGAAACAGAAACGAAACAAAAATTGGAGAAATATTATGGGGATGTTGATCCTGTAGATTACCCCGTGAGATAGAGGTTTTTAGTCAATGGTCAACTCTCCATTGCCGATAAAGCACGTAGCGGCAGGTCCAAAGAAGTAGAACAGAGTCAATACCATATAAAATGGAGGATGAAACCGGCGCAAAATAAATGACAATAATAATAATGCATAAAATTGTACTGGACGACCGAAAGGAGAAAGTGTGTGAGCATGTCTTAGTCAAGCATAATTCTACAGATACACATATTTATTTAGGGCTAGAAATACGAACGCAAGCACACTTTGAGGACATGTTTGGCCGAATCCTTTATTATACGCCAGAGAACAGAATGATTACCCGACAATAGACTGAAGTCAGCACGAGTGTTTCGAAGAAGCACGAGTGCCTCTCAAAGGGCGTCTCAACGGGACGGAGAGATCACAATGTCGGTTTTCTGGGATCGGAATAGTATGCTAATGGAGGACTACCACATATCAGAAAAAACAGTATTAGCGTGCGTTAATGAAGCGATTGCAGACCGAAATCGCTGTAAAATAGCCTCACATGGAGCACATGGGCATCGCTACCATGGTTAACTAGTATATCATATAAATTTAAACGATGTTTTCCTTTCCTATGCGGTGAATTATCGTCATTTAAAGTAGGAATGTGAATAATCTCAGAATATATGTCATCATCACGAGTGTTGTGGATTGTTGAGCTGTATAAATATTTAGAAGGTCTTAGACTTGTGTTCCAGAAATAATAGGGCTGTAAACGTAAAGAAATGTAATACAATAAGCTTCTCTCGGGCATAGTCACAAATTTTATTTGAATACTCCATAATGACAGTTCCAGTGGAAAAGTTTAAAGTGTCTGTTAAAAATGCCGGTAAAAGGCACACCGAGAATTAAGCACATAAGTATTGAATATCGCAATACGAAAAAAAAAATGTAGGAATAAATAAATTATGATCCAAGATTCCAATTTTCTCATTTCAACCATAATCAGGTTAAATTAAGGAACTATCCTTAAACGAATATATGAAATTCAGAAATATGTTCATTTGTTTGCATGAAGTAGAAAATGCTGGTAAGAATAAAAAACCTGAACACATTTGGCAGCCTCTTTCTAATCGGGAAATCTCTCTGTCTAAATGCTCAATTTCACCTCTTGATGAACCTCCGAGATAGCCGTTCTTCCGACGAGTAGCTCTGCCCTAAGAACATGGGCTGAACGAAAGAGATTGTCAAAATTGTGGCAGTGAAAGAGAATTTTCTAAAAATATGCCCTCACTAGAATCAACTGATCTTGCATTCCTCCTCCCGTGGTCGGAGTGTCAATCTGAACCCTTTCCAAAGCGAACCTGCTAAAATTCACCCGTAGCATGTAAAGTGAAATGATGATCAAAGTGTCATTTGCTAGAGACATCGTACAGGGCCCGGAACATGAACCAGCATATCCAGGTCGTGTGTATCCATTTTTGGCCACGATGTATGATGGTGTTTGATTGATGGCGGGCAGGAAGACCACAGCCGGGCGGTGTTGGGAGTCGAAATGATGGCGAGGTTCGACGAGCTGAGCATCGGTTGAAGGCGGTTCGGCGGTTCGATCGTGCGGTCATTCCTCAGGTTTCCACGGCAGTTCGACTGGCTTGGTCATTTGTTTTACACCGTGCAAAGATGGGATGGTGCTGCCTGCCAGGATAGTTTGTTTGTTTTTCTTATGCTTTTGCGGTTTCACTCACCGGATCCATTATTATGACTATTATGAATTTAATTTCTCGTTTCGCTGAGAGAAACGGCATTTTTGTTAATGAGCGCCTGGAGCCAGGGATGATCATTTTGCCAAGCGGAACAAAGAGCCGTGTCTTTTTTTTTCCTGTGCTACACTTGATTGCTGACGATTTTACTTCAAAGGAATTCAGTCCTGCCAGACAAATATTGTTCGGAAAACTAACACATCTTGGAAACATTTGAACATCCCCTCAGCTGCCGGTCGTCACACACTTTCGCTTTCCCGACAGAAAAGATACATTTCATTCCACCGGATTGTTGAAATATTTACGATCAACCGGTGGTGCTGTGTTATGTCTTGTAGGTGTCACAACATATCCGTGCCACGTTACTCTGCCAGCATCACCCGAGGCATTATCTATGCAACACATTGTCGGCGTGATCATGTGTGATCGTCTCTTAATTTGGGGAGCGAATGTGAAAACTGCCAAATGTGCCACTGAGCGGCAGCTGTAAGCTCAGGGGGGATTCTCGCATAGATCCGATTTAAATCAAACACATGTTGGAAATCAGCAACCGTTCAACAGTTTACTAGCAGATTCGAATGATACATTACCGTCTGAGTTGTAGTCGGATATCGCTACTAAACAGCGTCTGTTTGCCGGAAGCGATATTCTTTATCTAGTCCGGCTGTACTGAAGCGAAACAGAAACAAAACAGCTGTGGGTGTGCACAACAATGCATAGCTTTAGAAACTTGTTGATCCCGTAATTCTACACCATTCTGGGGAAAAATCAGGGGCCAGTGTTTTCAACACCATCCCCTGAACCGTACTGCAACATGACACATTTCAGTAAGTACATACCATTGATCGGCTAATGAACACGATCAGTATATGCGGTTAGTGATAGTTTTCCCGGGAAACGATGTCCAATCCAGTCATAAGTTGCAACCGGGTGCGATTTCACAAATTTGTCGATACAGGAGAATGCACTTTTCCCGGTATGCACCAGACTTAACCTGTGAGTTATTCGATGAGTCGACCACATTCGAAGTGTTCCTCGGGAAACACTATATGCCGGACGCTAATCAATTTGTGCCAACGGTGATCTCGTCGGGAAACAAGTCACGCCGGTGCATGAACCATAACTGTACAGATGTACCTCAAACTCGATCGTGCGGGGACCATGGGCGGGCGGGCGTAAAAGGGGCGACCGACGACGACGACAACGACGGCGAAGACGATGGCGATGAATCATGGATAGGGAAATGAAACTTGGGTCAGACTTTGAAGGAACACGGGTCTACCGCCAAATGCGGGAGGGTTTCGATAAACTTGAACCGGTGTCGTAGGTAGATTCCTGCAGGGGTAATTTTTTTCAGCAAATATAAACATTATGATGAATTGCAAAAATTAACAGTAATTGAAATAGTACAAAAATCAATTAGGCCTTCTTTAGGATTCTCTGAAAAAGATTTGGATTGTATCGAACCATTCAATCAATACATTTCATAATTTTGAAAATTCAGCATTAGTATTAGAGGCAGCAAAGCAAAATACTTTTTTATAATATTTTGCTTTTGATTAACCATTTTGCAAATTAAGCAAATGGCATTGATTCCATCAAAGTTGGTATTGTGCAATTTTACCTTTCTGGCCTAGAAATTCATTGAAAAGTCCCCAAAAAATTTATCCGGATCCGATTTCTGGTTCCGGTATTTCAACGCAATAAGTGAAAAATGAATTTCATAGCGTTGAAGAACTAGTCGGATTTACTAATCTCTTCAACTGTTCATCATATCAAGCAATTTATACCCAGTATAAATCAAGTATTTTATACCCATTTGAATGATATAGCTCTAGTATTATTATGATTTACGCCGATGAAATGAGTTACTTCAGCATGACACATAGTACCTTTTCTAATTTGATCCATATTCATCTCTATGAATTCTTCCCCTTTAATTCTGTTGCTGCGTGCATAGATCTCTATCCAATCCCAGGGCCGCCAAGAGGGCAGGTGGAAAGGGAGGAATTCCCCCGGGCCCGGACTTTTTCAGAGGGCCCGGAAATTCAAAATTGTTTTTTCATTCTTCATGACGAAACAAAATATCAAAAATCGAAACAATTTTAGCTTACGAATTATTTTGTTAAAATAATGTATTTAAAAATCTCTTGATACATTGACATTCTTATACTCAGAATATTTCTTATTTTTCATGTAATATTGCAGTCCCCCCGGGCCCGAATTTTCTCTCGGAGGCACTGCCAATATCCATGTCTTCCCACTCAGTTTAGTTGAAAATGACTGTCAAGATCGTTAGTGTTTACTACACATCGCACCTTCGGAATCGAAAAGAACTTATTCTCAAGCTTTAGTTGTGGAAGTGTTTATGGGTGGTATTACTAGCACTTCTTCAGTCGATCGTTCGTTAAAAAATGGATTTTTTCACCTTCAACTGATCAAAAGTTACATTTTATCCGAAACAAAACAAACAAATAATCAAATCTACGGTTTTTAGAATTATTACGTCGAATTTCCCACGCGGTTTTTTTGCACGGTTTTCGCAATTAACACGGTTTTATTTTACACGTAACCCCCGCATAAAAAGAGACCTTAGTGTTGTTTGCAGATCGTGTTAGTTGGTGAATATATAAACATACTTAGGAACTAGTGGTCCACGTTTTCCACGCACCGATAATAGGGAAGAAAAATTCCAAAAACGGAACTCACTTCGATTTCTCAGCAACGGTTCAACCGATTTTCACAAATCTTGATTCAAATTAAAGCTCTCATTGTCTTAAAAGATACTGTGCCCTTTCATCCAGATCCGGCTCCGAAATTATATGGCGAAGAGTGTCAAAACTTACAAGCCGTCATACAAAATGACGATGCATCGGTAAGTACTGGTACGGTAGAAGGAAACATCACCGCGTCGTGAACGAAGCACACAGCTTCGTTCAGCAGAACAAAAACATACAACGTTTTCAAAACACAACCGAATTCATCGGCTGTGAGTAAATTGATAATAATAACAAAAATAAAAATCCAATCACAAAGCATGTTTCATTATGCTGCTCGAAATACATTACTACCCTCCTTTAACCCTCCGTCTGACTGATGGGTCCAGCCAGACCTTTTTCGTTTTTTAGCATCAATTTTTAACAAATCACCGGTGCGCTTGTCGTGAGCAGTAATCTCTATTTACCAACGGAAGCGAAAGTTTGCAATAAAAATTTTGCTATAAATATTTTTATAAATATTTCTTAAACGCATTTGATATATTAATAACTGAAGTTACTTACTTCCAACAATTACCAGAACACATTTTTTAACACCGTTTAATTTTAAAAATAATTTATATTCTTGTGAAATTATTCTACTAAACGCTCAAACGCTGATAAATTAAATTAGCTTCAGAATCCTAGATAGTGTTTCGCAATTATTTGCCTATTTCTCAAATTTATATCTGTGGATAGAAAAGTTTTAAAGTATCGCTTCACCATGGTCAGGTCGAAGCGAGACAAATCATTGCTTCCTCTTGTTTTGTCGCCGAAATTGCTAATTTCTCCAATACTAACCCAATTCACGAAAAATCAAAAACATACGATTGTAGATAAATGATTTTGCTATGCATTTGGCGAAAAATATCAGTTAGAAAGCTTTTCTTTCGCGAGATTTCGTGCGAGTTGTGTTAAACATTTTGTTTTCTGGTGTGTTGACATTGTGTGTGTGCGAAACAAAAAGGAAAAACTCATTTATTTTTAACAACTCGCACGAAATCTTTCGATACAAACGTTTATCAGGCACAATTTATATACAAATCGATAGAAAAATAAATTATCTAGAATCGTATGTTCTTGGAATTTCTGTTTTCCTTCCCGTTCTCCCGCAATTTTGGGTAAAATGCTTGAAACCCCGGGATAGGCAGCGAACTTTACCTGACCACGGCGAAACGTTACCTTAAAATTGCATTTTTTATGTCGGTCGAGTCTTGTACACAATACTGCATTTTTTTAACAACGTGTTGGATGTGATGGCATTGGCGGCCATTTTTCTTTATAACAATTTTTATTCAGGCCAATTTGCGTATAGCTTTACGTGGCCGATTTACCCATGTTTTTGTTACATAAAATTATTTTTTTATTGTTGGATCTCGTTGTCACCCTTCTTCTAGGAGAAGAGGAATTCCATTTTCTTCCAGCGAAGATTGGAGGTCATTTTGTCCGATGCTCATATCATCCATTGCTACATCGTTAGAGTTGTGAGCGGTTTCCGTTTCCTTGTTTTCATTGTTGATCGCAGTCTTGGGTTCATTTGCAGTTGCTGTAGATGCGCTTTGTACATTGATTGCAGTTGATAGTTGGTTAGATAGTGAAGGTGTTTTTGAAACAGGAGCACTGCATTCACTAGTTTCCGTTGTTGAGCGGCTGTCCTTGTTTTTGTTTGTTTTGTTTGTTTTCGCAGTTTCAGTGCAAGGTTTGCCGTAGTGTGCAGGTTGTTCACAAAACTGACATGTAACCAATTGATTTTCATACGTAATCAACGTTTTACACGGATGTATCCCGTCTTGATCACAAATGATGTAAGATGGAATTGCTTTACGTAGTTGCATATGTACCACTCGAACACCATTCCGGGTACCCGGGAAAAAATTCCGCCTTACTTCCCTTTCGATGGGGAAGGTCATGCACGCGTACTTCTATGGCATTGTCCACCATGTACACAGGGATTTTATATTTAACATTGTCTTGATCAACACTGTGCACCCCGTTGTTAACCGAAGCAAATGCAATTGCATCTTTTTCACGTTTGAACATAATGTACACACAGTTAGACGCCTTGTTGAATTGAATCTCACTTGCATCATTAACGTTTAGATGCATTCGTTCCTTAAGCAAGATTTCAATTTTGGTTGCTGCTGGTCTAACTTTGCAGCGCTTGAAATCAATACAAATTGAATTTGGCCTTGTAGGCCAAGTTTCAGGCTTTGTTAAATCGCATTTGCCCATTTCGTACACTCTATTGTTCACAACACTGTATTGTCTTTGTTTCTGTCGTCGCGACCGTAAGAAATTTTCGACTGTGTCAGATGCGATGCGAGCACGAACTGATTGGCGGCCTGTTGTATTTGCAAAGAACTCGACGATACAACAAAAATAATATGTAGAACTCTAATTTTGCCGAACATTGAAAACCGAATAAATAATGTTCATATAATCAAACATTTTGTCGTTCGTTCGTCTATTGAAACTTTTTTCGGTAAACCAATCAACATTCCATTGATTGTTGTGGCTAAACGTACAAGCATCGATGCCGAAACACTTATTAAATTCACCGAAACCCTCGTTTTTATTGCTTCAAATTGTTCATCTCCAGTTTGCCAAAAGCATTCAAAGGTTCAATACATATGTTTTGCTTGCGTGAACACTATAACGACAAAGTCATAAAAATGTTCGGATCATATTTCATGAAAAATCTCTTTTTGTGAATTCAATATACGTTTCTATAAAATAAAATTTTTAAAAAATGCACAAAAACGTTATTGGTTTTATTATTCCCATTTTTTCGTGTAATATCTTTACTGTTACAAGATTTCAGAAAATCATATGCGATGACAAGTAAGAAATGTAAGAAATGAAATACACCTGGTTTTTATAGAAATGAACCTGAATACACTTCCAATTTACACCGAAATGGGTAAAAATACATGTAAATGAATAGGGATCTGGCCAGACCCATCAGTCAGACCGAAGGTATAAAAATATCTGTCAGACGGAGGGTTAACTTGAATTTCTTAAACAGTAGTAACAGGAGCACAGTTTTACATTTGGTTTTATTTTCGTTTCATTCTCCAAATAGTGCATG
The DNA here is from genome assembly GCF_030247185.1 of Malaya genurostris. Classification (NCBI taxonomy): domain Eukaryota; kingdom Metazoa; phylum Arthropoda; class Insecta; order Diptera; family Culicidae; genus Malaya; species Malaya genurostris. The sequence continues at coordinate 216,865,141 of NC_080571.1, read as the reverse complement.
AGAGGCGAATCAACCAGTTTTAATTCAAACAATAGTTTTTTCGCTGAACTTATTATATGTTGGTCGAAATATCTATTCGTCTATGATGGTCTCCGAGTTCCGGCTCTTGAAAGAGATTGTTAAAAACTCCATCGGAACTTGCGTCGATTTCTAATGAAATGTTAATGAGAAAGACATCATTACACCACTAGCGAGATTTAAACTGGTTTTATTAATCCACAAGTAACAGGTGATTTTTTAAGAGCTTGAGAACTTTTTTAAACAATAAAACGCATAAAATTTGCAAAATCTCATCGGTTCTTTATTTTAAACGTTAGATTGGTACATGACATTTACTTTTTGAAGATAATTTCATTTAAATGTTGACCGCGGCTGCGTCTTAGGTGGTCCATTCGGAAAATCCGCTTTTTTATCGACAAATTTTGTTCAGCGATGAGGCTCATTTCTGGTTGAATGGCTACGTAAATAAGCAAAATTGCCGCATTTGGAGTGAAGAGCAACCAGAAGCCGTTCAAGAACTGCCCATGCATCCCGAAAAATGCACTGTTTGGTGTGGTTTGTACGCTGGTGGAATCATTGGACCGTATTTTTTCAAAGATGCTGTTGGACGCAACGTTACAGTGAATGGCGATCGCTATCGTTCGATGCTAACAAACTTTTTGTTGCCAAAAATGGAAGAACTGAACTTGGTTGACATGTGGTTTCAACAAGATGGCGCTACATGCCACACAGCTCGCGATTCTATGGCCATTTTGAGGGAAAACTTCGGAGAACAATTCATCTCAAGAAATGGACCGGTAAGTTGGCCACCAAGATCATGCGATTTGACGCCTTTAGACTATTTTTTGTGGGGCTACGTCAAGTCTAAAGTCTACAGAAATAAGCCAGTAACTATTCCAGCTTTGGAAGACAACATTTCCGAAGAAATTCGGGCTATTCCGGCCGAAATGCTCGAAAAAGTTGCCCAAAATTGGACTTTCCGAATGGACCACCTAAGACGCAGCCGCGGTCAACATTTAAATGAAATTATCTTCAAAAAGTAAATGTCATGTACCAATCTAACGTTTAAAATAAAGAACCGATGAGATTTTGCAAATTTTATGCGTTTTATTGTTTAAAAAAGTTCTCAAGCTCTTAAAAAATCACCCTGTATTTATAGTTTTCTTGAAACTATTTTAATGACCGTCGTATAAAGTGACAGTTAGAAATTTCAATCAATCGTTACCTTGTAATTTCGAAACTGCAAGTCGGGGAGAAAAGAGAAATTGTATAAAACCATAAAATCAATCATTTGAATCTAAACATGTGACAATTCCATGAGATGTCGAGGTTAATTCCACTTTAGTGTTTTTTGGCCACTTCCAGTGCTTCCAGAATCGGTATTTAGGGACCAGCATAACCCAAAACGGTTCGGTTATGGTAATGAATTAACATGTCGAAAAAATTGGAATAATTTGGAGTCCAACGTTGGTATCGTCATCTTCTAACACGGTTTGAAGTTCAAAAACTCATTACCCTGTAATTCTAGAATCAGAAGCCGGAACCGGACAAAATTTCCTTTTGTTGTGGAACCATAAGTATTTTAATATGATTTTTTTATGAAATTTGTTCTAACCTTCTTTGGGAAACAATTGAGCTCCTGTATTTCCGATACCTTTGGAGTCGGTATTCGGAAACCGGTGTAGTCGAAGTCAGATAAGTTCACCTAAGGTATTGTAAACCATTTCATTTGATTCAAAATTTTTGGAAATCAGTGTAGCCATCTTTGAGGAATTATAGTGTATGCTAAATGAAAATTTTGGATACCTTCCGGGAACGAAAACCGAATACCAGTAAAAATGGAATATGTTTATTCGATTATAGATTATAAAAAAAATCCAAACCCAATAAATCCGATTCATTTATGTGAAACTAGCTGAATTACCCGGCGTTACTCGGAAGTGAGTCACGGTATTCACGGCATTCTCGTCAAATTGAGTGAGCTTAATATTTTTTTGTTTTTCGTAAAATCCAATCAATTTTGCCTTGCACTTCCCATGTTTGGGACACTTGCTACATTTCCTCTCCCTTAAAATAACCTTATATTCTCCTTTGATATAAAAGTAGTATCTGTACTTGCCAAGAACCATCGTTTCTCGTCGAATAAATTTTATATTAAACTATAGTTTTATACAGATTACCCTTATGACCACCTTTGAGTAGTGTAGAAAATATCTGTGCTCTTCAAAAAGTATCGACTCCCGCCTTTGGTGCATGTGCCAAACTTGGTGGCGATTTGTTTAGTTGTTTCGTAGTTATGCTGAAACTTACATACACTCGCGTTCACAGGCAGATAAAGATAGTTTTCCCTTAGTTCTTTGAATTCCCGGCAAAATGGAATAAATAAACAATAAACACCCCTTTTCAGTGGCACTTGCTACAAACTCCACCCTTTCGATTACCTTTTCAATGAATATCTAAGCTCGCCGAGAAAATAAAAAAAAACATGTTTAAATTCACCTAGTGGTGGAACAATGCCTTTCTCATATCAATCATTCTATCATATGTAATCATTTTTTTCGATTCTTGAAGGAATAACCGGAATCGCTTTGTTTGGCCGTCTACTGATAATGACAACCGATTGGAGTAGTTTTGATGTCGATATAGATTTTTTTTAAATAATTTGTTTCGCCCCTTTTAGTAATGGTATGAAATTTTTAACACCCTTTACCACATAATCCTGATACCAAAAGTCGGATCCAGATAAAATTTGTATAGAATCATAAGACCATTCATTTGAATTTTAGTTTGTAAAAATCGGTCACGCCATCTTTGAGAAAAATTAGTACGCATATTTCCTTGTGAAAATCAGTTCAGAAATCTCTGAGTAAAGTTGGTGTACTTATGTTAGCAATTTTTTGCACATTTTACCACATATTTCCGGAACCGGATGTCGGATCCAAATATTATTCAGTAATTTCCAAAACCTTTCATTTGAATCTGAGCTTATGAAAATCAGTTCATCCGTTTTTAAGAAATTGGAGTGGTTTTCGGTTTGAAGTACACGAACACTTTTTTTATACACTGAAGTCTTTTTTATGCGAGTTTACGTACCGCATAACTCTGAAAATTCGCATAAAAAACCGCATAACTCTAAAACTTCGCATAAAAAAAGATCTTAGTGTACTTCCGTAATCTGAAACGAAGGTCCGGTACACTGAAAATAAATGTATTTGGTCATAAACTAACCAAATCTGTCCAAATCAAGTTTTATACGGCTTTATGAATGTAGTTGATGGACTTTTTCCGGTTCATGTGTAAAACACTCCTGAAAATGGAATTTTTATACCTATCAGTTTGTAATTACGGAACCGGAAATCATATCCGGATGAAATTTGTTAGGACTATATGGGGTTGTAAGAACTTCCATTTGAATCTACGCTGGTGAAAATTGGATTAGCGGTGTCTGAAAAAATCGATAAAACGTTTATAATTCGTTTTGCACATTTTACCCCGTAACTCCTAAACCTGAAGTTGGATACAGATGAAATACAGCAGCAGCCTATGGGACCAAAGGATCTTTAATTTGAATCTTTGTTGAAGAGAATCGGTTGAGCAGTCTCCGAGATAATCGAGCGCATTTTTTCTTAATTTGTTGCACATTTTACCAGTTACTCCCGTACCGGAAGTCCGATTCGGGTAAACTTCAATAGCTCCCAATGGGACAAAGAGACCTTTCATTTGAATCTAAGTTTGTGAAAATAGTTTCAGCCATCTCCGAGAAAATCGTTTGCACATTTTTATTACATGCACACGTACATCCACTCACACACACGCACACAGATATTTGCTCAGTTCGTCGAGCAGAGTCGATCTGTATATGACATTCGGTCCTCCGGGGCTCGGTTAAAAAGTTTAAAATTTTCACAGTGATTGATGGAAAGAATAAGAAAGGCAAAATTGACATCTAAATTGCAAAAAGTACGTATGCCAAGTTTGGGAATAATTGACTGAGTTCTTATGGAGCTTTACCAATATATACAAACAATTTGACTTCAAGCTTCTTTATTAGCGACACTTGCTATCCTTTCACGCGTGTAAATATATTTACAACCATCATTAAGTAGTTATACATATCTGTGGCTGTTGAAAAATGTAATTTTTGGCAAAATTCGAAACATTTTGCTTCAAATTCCCCCCGTTAGCAAATAACTACTACACCACAAAATTAGGATCATCTGAAGAGATTTGGAAAGTTCTATCACCATTAAATTTCCTTTTCTAGAGGCACTCGTTATATTCACCTCTCCACAAATACCATTAGGACCATACTTGATTTTTTCCAAAAGTATGTATGGTTTTCGAAAAAGTATCGATTCTCTTCAAATTAGATATATTTCGTCATTGACCCTCCCCATGTTAAAGACACTTGCTACACACTCTCCCCCTCAAAATATCTTAATGATCCTCTCTGAAGACCAAAGAGTATATGTGCCAAGTTTGATAGCAATCCGTCCAATAGTTCCGGAGTTAAGCCGTTACAAACATTACACCCCCCCTTTTCGGCCTTAAAAAAATATCGATTTTTTATCATGACCATGGGGGTTAAGGACACTTGCTACGCTCCCTCCCCTATAAAGACACCCTTATGACCATTTCTGAAGAGCAAGAAGTACCTGTGGCAAGTTTGGTGGCAATCCGTTCAGTAGTTTCGGAGTTGAGCCGTTACAAACATACAAACTTACATCCATCCTTGTATATATAGGTCGACATTTTTACACTAGTCACCCTGTACCTCCTGAACCGGAAGTCGGATCTGATTAAAAAACTAAAAGTTTTTTTATGGGGTCTTAAGATCTTTCATTTGAATCTTTACTGGAGGAAATCGGTTCAGTCATCTAAGATAAAATGAGTGATATTATTTTAATTTCGTTCCGCATATCATCCTGTAGTTCTGGAATCAGGAGTCGGATACAAACGAAATTCAGAAAGCTTGTATTGGAGCACAAGAATTTTCATATTAATCCAAGTTTGTAGAAATCGGCTCAGTCATATACGAGCAATATGAGTGAAATTAGAAACAGCTGAAAAAGGAGTTTTTGGGGCTAAAGAGAAATCGTGGTATAAAAGTGCCCAAACATCGTTGGAACAATTGAATTGCTATTCAAGGAGAAAGCACTGTTGAATAAAATCGAAATTTGTAAAACAAAGTCGTGGACTTTTTACCCGACGTGTTAATTAGAGCTTGTAAATGTTTTCGACTACCTAGAAATTAGATCCATATTCCCTCACTTGCTACATCCCCGTTCGGGAAGTATCATCGCAATTAGAGATTTTGTTTTGCTACAGATAGACTACGACGACTTCTTCGCCGCTGTGCTAATTAACCACAACCATCTGACGAGTGGGACTCACAGAACATTACAGCGTTTATTGGATCTTGTTGAAGCGTAGAGAACCTGCCGCTGCGGCCTGAGGCGGTTTCTTGTGTGAAACTCTAAGGTTTCTGAAGCAGCCGGGCAGAAATATGTAGTTCAACGGACGCCACCGCCCGACAGCCCGGACAGCCCTTTGCGCGCGAGTGCAAAGTGATACTGTTGGTTATGTTAGGATCATGACTCCGGAGCCTCACATTACAAAAGGGTCAACGAGAAGCGATAAAGATTACCCGACTATGATAGGCGATTCGGATGAGAAGATCGATCGCGTGAATCTATTGATTTGTTTTCTTTTCTACCAGCGGCGGCGGTGGCGGCAGCTCGGCCTCGGTTTTTCGTCGGCTGCTTCAGGGCGCTATCGGGATGGAATACATCTTAATCGGTCGGATTGATTGCTTCGGGAAGATTGACGACGAGTGCGGTAACAGAGGTAGCAGAGAGGAACCGACGAAGGAAGAAGACCTATTAGGTGCGGTCAAATCGCCGCCATTAACTGGTTTGTTGGGTGGAATGAATTTCAATGCGATTAGGTTGAAGATATTAAGTGTGGAATGAATTGAACATTTCTAATAGGCATAAACATGATTCGTATTAGCCATCAACGGTGATTAGTGAAACTTTCGAAACGACATAAAAATAATCAGACAAAATTTACAGTTTCACCCACGTTTCTGACGAACAGCATTTGCATTTTTTTTCTCTAATGCTTGTCCTTCAGATCCATGCTGTTGTCTCAGTCGCTTAAAAGTTTATCTTTCACATTTATAGTTTAAAATCTTTTCCTTAACTTAAGTTAGGTAGTAATTCGATAGATCATTTTGACTGTCGAGCAATATGTTCCATTCACACAAACATGGCACGAGGAAGAGCAACTCGTAGCGCTCGTGGAACCTGATTTAACCATAAATTATTACATCTGAAAATAAATCCAGTCCATCCCAAGTAGTAAGTAGTACCACGAATACAACAAAAGGCAATTTTTCTACCATATTCTAGTATAAATTGCATCCCGTTTGTATTTGAAATAACTTAATTTTCGGACTCATTTTAAAGAGAAAAAAGATTTTACTGAAATTCTGTTATCATCTGCTGATCGGGATATTCCATAATCCGCGTGTTCGCTGACATTTGACTTTTCGCTCTTTAAAACTCACCAAAAGTGATTTTATGGTATTTTAGGGGATAACGCATCAAATTCATTCAGCATCCGATGCCGCTTCTTCTACTCCTCCTCCGTCCTCTGTCGATGATCGTTCGCACATCAAGCGCGATTATCCCATGCTGATAAATTAATAACCAGTTTTTGCGGTACGTGCATAATGTGCAACCTTATACATCTGGGACTATGGCTGGGACTGGGCCGTCTTTTTTTTTTCTTTTTTCTTGGGAAGTAGTCGTGTATGGTTTGATTCCGTGAGGCGTGAGAAGGTGCACTTGGGGGTGGGTGGGGGACAAGAATAATACGACCCAGTGCGCGAGACAACATAAATTTCTTCGGATTTGCTGTGATCAGCGACCATCGTTAGCTGCAGTGATATTCTGCATAACGCGCCGGGTTCAGCCAAAGGGTGGTGACGGCAGAAACCGAGCTCCGTAAAGTGGGTCTCTGATGAAGACGAGATGAGATTTGTTGGTTGTTTGTTTTCTCTTCTGCATGTTGGTTTGATGTGGGCAGAAATTTGTAGCGACTGTTGTTTATACTGAGCGCATAATTTAATTACTTAAGATCGTACACACAGACCTTTCGTACGGCGAACTGCCGGCCGGTCAGCCGAGTAGACAAACAAACAGACAAACAGTGTCCCAGTTCGACCGGAGAGTGGGAAGGGACCGACGGCGAGGTGACGAGGAACTTTTCCTTCACGAGACCAGATTATGTTTTTGTTGCGCGATGGGAAAAAAAACTGCAGAATGCGTTCTACTGGCAACAGATTGAAAAGATAGATGTGATGTTCATTTTCTTGGCATTTTCTGTAATACCGCGATTAGTCAAATACCATGGGATCAGATATGATTCGTTGGATTGAGTTGTACACACCTGACTTCAAGCCAACACTTCAGGTGTTTGGGCGGATAATCTTTTGGCGAAATGCAGATTCCTTTTTTTAATGTTCTATAGATATAACTATCTCAACTCAACGAACAGGCGGAATGATGTTGAAGTGACCGGATACAGAGAACCGTTATTCAGGATAAAACATCATTTACTCGTTATATGAGATGTTGCGCTAAAGGCTGTATAAAACCTATCGGTGTGATGATGTCTATTTAAACATACCAAACCGTCCTTAAATGTTCATATTAATGATTATCATTATGAATTTTAATCACAATAATAAAGCAATCAGGTGATAAAGTCAAAGCATTGAAAATAATTTTCAAAAAGCTTTTACATAACATTAGTTAAAGATCTTTAAGGATAAAAAAAATAAAATATAGTTTTTATAGATTAGACTAGATTAAAAAAGACTTAATTAGACTAGACAAGACTGGACAAGCCAACACAAGACTATACAAGATTAGAAAAGACTAGACAAGACTAGACAAGACTAGACAAGCCTAGACAAGACTAGACAAGACTAGACAAGACTAGACAAGACTAGACAAGACTAGACAAGACTAGACAAGACTAGACAAGACTAGACAAGACTAGACAAGACTAGACAAGACTAGACAAGACTAGACAAGACTAGACAAGACTAGACAAGACTAGACAAGACTAGACAAGACTAGACAAGACTAGACAAGACTAGACAAGACTAGACAAGACTAGACAAGACTAGACAAGACTAGACAAGACTAGACAAGACTAGACAAGACTAGACAAGACTAGACAAGACTAGACAAGACTAGACAAGACTAGACAAGACTAGACAAGACTAGACAAGACTAGACAAGACTAGACAAGACTAGACAAGACTAGACAAGACTAGACAAGACTAGACAAGACTAGACAAGACTAGACAAGACTAGACAAGACTAGACAAGACTAGACAAGACTAGACAAGACTAGACAAGACTAGACAAGACTAGACAAGACTAGACAAGACTAGACAAGACTAGACAAGACTAGACAAGACTAGACAAGACTAGACAAGACTAGACAAGACTAGACAAGACTAGACAAGACTAGACAAGACTAGACAAGACTAGACAAGACTAGACAAGACTAGACAAGACTAGACAAGACTAGACAAGACTAGACAAGACTAGACAAGACTAGACAAGACTAGACAAGACTAGACAAGACTAGACAAGACTAGACAAGACTAGACAAGACTAGACAAGACTAGACAAGACTAGACAAGACTAGCTAAAAAATAAAAACTCGACGCATAACAGTCGTGGTACACAATTTTCGTACTTTTTATTCACCGGTCTTGCTTCTTAGAGCCGAAGCAGATATATTGTATCCGATTTCATCACAATTCGTTTGTTGAAAGTCGAGCAATGAACAAAATAGCATGGCTATTAATAAGATGACTATACCCAAGTAGCACATTAAGCTGGTGTTCTGTATTTTTATACTGATTGTGCAATTCATCATGTTCATATTACTAACACATGGGCTGAAAAGTCCCGAACCTAACACATAGATGGCGCTAGTTTCATTGCAGTCACTTTTTTCAGTTAACACTAATCTTTAAAAGACAGCTGTTGAAATTTCATGATATTCTGTTTATTAATTTGTGATATCAAACTATCTAGAGATTATGAGAGGAGAAAGAATATGAAATTATAGAGTCATATTACTCAAGGAAGAGCAAGGATGTGAAGAAACAGTGCGGAAAAGTGAGACGTGACAAGGGTCATTTAAGTAAGCATAAAGCTTCTCATATTTAAACTTTTACCTTCTACCAGAGGAGTAAAACTTAGGCATCTTAGCGATACGAATCATCCGAGTCTTTAAAATGTAAAAAAAAATTACCATTTACTTTCCCAACCGGCAAAGTAAAGTTACGAGAAGTTCTCACATTTTGCACACAACGGCTTGTAAGAACTGTGAGACTTTTCCTTTGAACCTATATGTTTTTGAAAATCGATTTGTCGCTTTTGAAGAAAAGCAAGTGAGAGATCCTTTTTGCAGTTTTTAATCACCATTTACAATTCTTCCGAAACCGGATTCGAAAGACCGAAATAGCCGAAGTTGGCTCGTTTTCCAGCAACAAATATGACTAACAAATTGGAACAGCTTTACATTCTTCTATTCTTTCTGTCGCACTTATCATAAAATAGCTAAAATTTTTATCAACCACACCAATATCACATACTTGTACCAGACATCCGCAACCGGTTCGTTTTCCTAATAGCGTGTACAAAATAGAACAAAGCATGCATCGTTCGTTTTGTGTTTTTTTCTTCCATCGTACAACCACGTACCGGTGTTGAGCATATTGTCATTCTATTTGGCGATTTGAAAACTTTGACACTCATCGCCCTGTAACTGCGGAACCGGGGGACAGATCCGGATGAAATTTCACAATAGATTTGAAGATAATAAGAGCTTTAGTTCAAATCAATATTTGTGGAAATCAGTTCAAGCATCGCAGAGAAAACTATTCGAAGTTCTATTTTTGGAGTTTTTCTTTGCCACTTTCGGTGCTTCCGGTACACGAAAAGGAAGTACCAGTAGTGCCGAATTAAGTTCCTATGCCCACAAACTAACAAGCTCTGCAAACAAGAATAATTTATCAGTCAGTTTTATGAGATTTGTACCTGATTTTGACCATCATTCGTGGAAAAATACTAATGAAATTGGTAATTTTCCACTTATCACGCTTTTGTTCCAGAACCAGAAGTCGGATCCGGATAAAATATTTTAGAAATTTTAAGGAAACTATAAGACCTTTCATTTGAATTTTAGTTTGTAAAATCGGTTTACTCCTTTTAGAGAAAATTTAGTGTCCATTTTTTCTCTAATTTTCACATATTACCATGTAATTCCGGAACTGAAAGTCGGATCCAAATGAAATTCAACAACATACTATAAAACCATAGGGCCTTTTATTTGAATCTTATTTTGTGAAAATCAATTCAGCCATCGCTGAAAAAAAGTGAGTGCATATTTTTCCATTTTTTTGGTACATATCATCCTATATCTTCGGAACCGGAAGTCGGATCGGGATGAAATTCAATAGCAGGCTATGGGACCATGAGATATCATTTGAATTCTAGGTTGTAAAAAGTCGATTTTCATAGTGATTGCATAGCCTTTCTATATGAGAAAGGCAAAAATCAAAAAAAAAATTGTGAGTTATTGAACTAAGAGTGACGCTACTTTTGTTATTTTCAGAACAATGGAAACAAAATATCGTGTTTGAATCTTGATGGAAAAAATTATCGTTCAAGCGATGTTATGGAAACTCCGCTCCATCAGAAACAACAATAAAACGTTGGTTTGTTGACTTCAAACGTGAAACCTTTGTTGGGTGACGCGTTTGCTCATTGCTGACTAAAACGAGGGGAGCGGGTCATTTCACCGAAAGCCATTTCGCCGAAAGTCGTTTCGCCGAATGCCATTTCGCCGAAAGTCGTTTCGCCGAATAGGTTTTTTCGCCGAAAGGATAATTTCGCCGAAGGAGTCATTTCGCCGAAAGGGTCATTTTGCCGAAAGGGCCATTTCGCCGAAAGGGTCATATCTCCTGTATGTTATGTGGCGCCACATAACCGAAGTCAAGTTGGCTCGGTGGCACAAAGCCGCCGAGCCGATACCAGCTGAGGCGGCCGCCGACCCGCCGTCGGAAACGGCGGCCTCTTGCATACAAACCTGTAACCGCCTCGTTTGCCCGGTCTACTCGAAGCTAGGTTTCTTTGTTTTAGTTAGGTACAGCACATGAATCAAAACGATGTGGCGTAGCCGCATTGGATATTTTTTTCATTTTCACTTAATAAACGGAAAATACCCCATACATTTGCCATTTGGTAGACCTATGCAATTGCTTTGATGCTTAGAAGCTAATAGTCAACAACTCCGTTCTGAGGTTCATGATTCAATCTTTATTCAAGAGTACAAGAATCAATCTTTATTCAAGAAGTAGGTGTAGGTAGGTCAACAAAACGGGCGTTAACGCAATCATCTTTAATTTGTCTTTATTTTAAATCAATTCTTATTACGATTTTAAGACGATTTCAGGATTCGGCGAAATGACCCTTTCGGCGAAATGACCCTTTCAGCGAAATGACCTTTTCGGCAAAATGACCCTTTCAGCGAAATGGCATTCGGCGAAACGGCCCATTCAGCGAAATGTCATTTGACGAAATAACCCTTTCGGCGAAATAACCCTGATCCAAAACGAGAACGTTTTGACGATTCTGAGCAGTGTTTGGCCATGTTTGAACGTAACAAACCGGGATTTTTGTGTCGATATGTGACAATGGATGAAACATGGATTCATCACTTCATTCCGGGATCAAAACGATCATTATTTTAGTGGACAGCAACTGGTGAACCTCGTCCAAAGCGTCCGAAAGCACAATAACCGGCTGGAAAGGTTATGGACTCGATATTCTGGGATATGCGTGAAGTAATATTTATCGACTATATTGAGAAAGGAAATACCATCAACAGTGATTATCATATAGCGTTATTGAAGTGTTTTGGTTTAAGGCGGAAATCTCAAAGAAATGACCGCATATAGCAAAAAAATATTTTATTTCATCAAGACAACGCACCGTGTCACAAGTCAATCAAAACAATGGCAAAACTACATGAATTGAACTTCGAATTGCTCGAGCATCCACCGTGTTCGTAGGATTTGGCTCCCAGCAACTACTGGCTGTCCGCAGACCTGAAAAAAATGTGCTTTATCGCTGGTTATCGCTGAAACTGAAGCTTATTTTGAGATAAGAGATAATTGAATTTTAGAGCGGCGCTGGAATGATGGCGTTGCTCTTGGTGGAGATTACGTTAATAAATAAAATTAATTTTGAACCAAATAAATTGATAAGCCTGGGACTTTTCAGCCCATGTGTTAATCAATATCTTATTTAAATTTATCGATTGCAATAATTAAGACAAAGATTGTAACACATATGTATGTTAAATCGTAACGCCAATTAATCGTATCGGATGTTTGCAAGACCGACAAGCCCACAACTTTTCTACTTTTTACCCCTATGTATGGTTTTAAGGATTCAGTCTTTTTGGAATCTTTGTTTTCTGTATAATGATAGTTCTACGCATCGATTCATATATATTTTAGATTATTGATGATTGAAACTTCAATTAATAGTGAACAATGTACAAGGTGTGGGTCGCTTCGAGCAGTGTGCTAATAACACATTAACACAATTCATTGGTGCATTTCTCAATATTGGCACTTTTGTTTTAATTCAGTTGCACAGGTTGCGACACACATAGGTTCACTTTTGACAAGTGTATCACGTGTTTTTTAGAGGCACAACATAGTTTGTGTTAAGCGACATTTTCCTTGACAATGTATGATTTTCTTTGATTGCAATCCATTATCATGTCTTTCCTTTACAGAGACGACAGTTTCGTATACATAAGCTCACGAGTTTGAAGGAAATTCCGCCCTTCAATGTGTGTGTTCGAATTCAAATAGAGACTTTCCACAAAACAAGAATCAGTGTCGAATTTATTGGCATTCTGCGCGGTTCGTTGATGCTATAGAGAAGATTGCTATGTACATCAGCAGATGGACCATTTGTGGAGTATGGTTTATGCGCCGTTCGCCTCATCGAAATTCTGCAGTGTTTTCGAGGAATACACAGGATGACCTCGATCATAGAATGCTAGATGATCGTGATCAGCACCTTTCCTCGCCAACACCAATTAACTAGACGGTCCTTTTCAAGGCATCCAAAATTCTCAAAGAATTCTGTAGAAAAATTATATCACCTAGATACTCATAGTTTATATTTTATTAAAAAAAACTTCTGCCCACATATTCAACACAAATTTTAGCTGTGATTTCGAATAAAACCAAACGGAAATTGGTAATGAACAATATTGAAACCTACTTTAAAGAAATTCTTATTATTTCGAAGAATTTCTACAACGATTGTTAACACAAATAAATCGCAATGCTCCATGAGCAATCAACACCTGCTCTAAATTTGTGGGACTCGAATTTCAACGCCGATTTCTTTCACCAAAAAGTGAATATAAAAATTGTTGACCAAAGTAACATCTTGCCATTAGTAACTCCGTTTCCCGCCTCCACACCCAAAGCAAACAATCAGCGGCGTGTGCTTCCGTAGTCAAATAACAGCGTGGAGGAGAAAAAATCCGTGTCAATCCGTGGATTAGCACACAAATCGCTTAGTGGTGAGTATTTATAGTTTTTATGGTCCCTTTCCTGTAAACTGACAGTTAAAACAAACATCACCATTCTACAGTTGGAGTGCATGCTAATTTGTTTAGCCATTTGTTCGAGGCCGCACTGATCTGGAAACAGCTGAACCCATTGTCATAAATCCTTTCGACATCGGATCACGCATGGTGTGACTGTTTTTTTTCCTCAAATCCCATACAAACATTCATTAGACCAACTGAAAAAGGTGCATCTAAATTGCATAATTAGCGGGGAAATTTATCTGTTCCATTTTGAATGCAAATATGCACAGAATGACGCGCCTTCGGCTAACAATGATAAAAATCCGTTTGTCAAGACACACCAATTAGATCCAGAATAAGGAATGGCCTCGTAGCATTGAGCGCAACCGGAGACGACCGTTCGTCTGTTTGTTGCTTTCGATCAACCTACGCAAATTTGTGTTTTGTAAATAACCAAGCGCTATTAATACTTATGATAAATAGCGTAAAGTAAGCAAAAGAGTACAGTGCACTGATTGTCGGAGGTTCATTTTCCCATTGGAACCAGAAATAAATATCATCCACCCAAACTGTCCCCATCGATCGGACGTACCACGGTGTAGAATCCATCTCCGAGAGCGGCATGGTCTAGCATACCTGACAGACGCTAGACGTCCTTTGAAAACACATCTACTGTACCCGGTTCACCGCATGACCATGCCAATCACTTGTCACCATCCTACGGTCACCGACGGCGAGACACCGCCGGGACAAATGGTACCCCGTGTGTTATGCTCATGGTGTCGGATGCAATATGACTGAACTCTTCCCACAAGCGGACCAGCACACCAGCCAGTCCTAGGCCAGTCAGTTGAGTTCCGCCGTGGTGGCGGCGTAAAGCGTGAAACATTTTCTAGCAACTGAGAGTGGCGTTACTTTCGTACTTTCGGGCTGAATTTACATACTTATGGTGTGGCGGTGCGTAAATTTGTACTATGAAATGTTCTAAGATTTGTAATAGATAATAACAAGTGGTCATTTTTGGCGTAGGACTATGAATTTCACAACACGAAAGCGTAACGAAATTACTCCAGATTTGATTTCTTAATAACTTTTCTCTGTTTGAGTATTTTCTCTAATTCTTTCACGATCGGAAGCAGTTGTAAAATTGTTGTTAATACCACATTTTTTACGTAAACTTTGCTTAAATAGTGAAAAAATAAGTACAAACTCAAAACATTAAAATCAACCGAATCTATAAATAGACTGCACGTTTGCTATGTTCAGTCTATGATAATCCATGAACGATTGCGCAGGTCTCCATACTATGGAACTTATTCAACTTGTGCTTAGGTCAATGACGAAAATAAAATTCCTCAAGACTAAACCCCGAAAAACAACAACTAGTTCTTTTGTGAGCATATCTGCTGTTGGACGTTCGCAGTGTGAGTTTTGCTTCAAACAAGAGCGATTGTGTCACTCAGCTGCTGGTCGTTTGTATTGGAGAATAACAAAACGAAACGTGGACAACTATGGGGAACATTATAAAAAATCAGCCGTACTAATGGTTCTCAATGCTATCTAAAGAACTATCAAGATAACTTCTTTGCGAATCTAAGGTAAAAATCATCAGTTTAGTGCAAATCTAGAATAATTTGACTCGCCTTCTGAACTTTTCGCTGTGCGAAATTCGAACAAAACTAACGCAATTAATATTAGCTTTTGACTGCACGCGTTCGAGAAAAATGTTCCGAACGGTGTTTAATGTCGAAAAGAATTCCACAATTTAACCCTTCTGAAAGCTGGAAGTGAATCCCGTACAGTATTTCGACAGATTCTTTCACTCAAATATTGAGATGTATGAAATATTGTAATATATATGAGCGATTGTACGAATTGTGCTGCGATTATATTTATGTAATGATTTCTTCTAGGTCAAGGCTCAAAGTAACAAATGACTTGGAATGGTGTCCTACTCCCTGAAATACAAACATAATCATCCGTAACCTAACAGCGTATTCATGACTCCAAAGCTACTAACGGTCCTTTTCAGGGCCCCAAAAGCAACGTAAAAGACTTATTAACACTCCTAATACCAAGCCTAAAAAAGTTACGCGAAGCACCAAGCCTCAAAATAAGTTGGAACGGTAACTTTGAGCTATCATAGCTCAGTTGTTACTTGACCAATTTCGATAAATTTTTCACCCTCGAATTTTGTGAAGTTTGCAGATTTTTTTAGGTATATCATTATTGACGATCTTTTAGGAAAAACTAATGAAAATCAGATTTTTCCCGTTCCAAGTTTTTTTTCAAGCTCAAAACGTGCCCTATCTGCATTCATGCGGTACCTGCATCGCGAATCGGTTATTGAGAAGCTCAACTTTACCGAGTCATAACTTTTTTGTTAGTCAACCGATCTTCAAAATTTGTTCACCGTTGGAAAGGTACTACTTCCAGAAATAAAATGCACTGAAAAAAAAACTAAAAATAGGGTTGTCTACCCAAAGTTATGATGAAAATTGTAAATAGATGACCTAAGAAAAGATGAGACTTTTTACAATGTTTTTAAATATCTCGAAATTCAAAGCGATGACCTATATATTTTTATACATCATTCGATTGCTAGTGATACTAGCTACAATTTTCGCTCAACTACCATTCCTGCACAATCAAAAGAAAACATTAAACAATCGATGAATTTACAAATATATATGAATTTTTCATTTTTTTTCACATGTTTGTATATAACTCAAAAATTAAAGCGATGACATGTACATTTTTTTTATTCAGAATATTGGAATCATTACCAGAATCAATGTATTGATGACCAAAATTATATAACCGTTCAAAGAATTTCAAGATATTTGGTACAAATACAGAGAATTTCTATTATTGGGAAAATTTTTACAAACAACATGAAATCAAAACTTTTCAATTTTATGACATATATTTTTTTATTATTTTAGTTGGAAATTTATTATAAACAAAATTTACAAAAAAAACTGAAACTTGGATTTCACTGAAAAATTTAAAATTTTTTGTAAATAACCTAAAACTCTAAAAATAGTTATATTTTTGTATTGGACAAACGATCTAAACAATTTTTATGCACAACCAAAACGCAATTGATAACAACTAAAATTCTGATTTTGTTGTAGGTTTGCCGTAGAATCTCAAAAAATAGGTAAAAGATCGGAAGTTTTAAAATTTCCGAGTTAAATTGCATTGCACAGTGGTCCGGATCCACAAAGGGAGACAAAAACATTAGTGGCTTAACCTTATACTTTAGAGCTGTCTTAAAAACAAATGATCAGTGAAGGTAAGCCATATGTCGATGTACATGGTATTATGGTGGCTCTTATTATTAAGGTGATCCAAAACTTATTTTCCGGATGTATTGAGATAGAGGACTGCATTCTTCGGCAAAATTGTAGATAAACTTATATCGAGCAGCTTTGCTGAGGACACCATAGTAGTATCTGCAACGGTTTTAGTGTTACAGCTATTTTTAAAGAGCAACTTAGAATGTTCCTCAAAAAATCAGATTTTTTGCTCTAGCTTTTATATTTTTCTATTTTCGAATAGGTATCTTTAAACATCTTTTAGAGTTTGTTAAAACCAATTTTTTAATGACTAGTGTATTCAGGTAGCGTTTTCTGAACCGAAGTTATGAGCAAAACTAGTTCAAAAACAGGTTATTTTTAAACTGCTATATCTAACATTGAGCAAACGAAAAAAATCCGTTTCTTGTATTTGACAGAAAATGTTTTCGAGCATGTTAGTAAAATAAGGCGGAGGAGATATTTTTTAAACATTTTTTAAATTATTTTTATACATTGGGTTTTTTCATTGAAAAATATTCGCATTCTTCGGGGAATGCAGAATGGTGTCGCTTTTGTAAAATCTCTAAGGGCTCTCGGTGGTTGGAGGTTTTATTAACTGCATTTTGGCACCTGCAGATCGTTCAGCGTCCTTTCGGGGATGCAGGACGATTTATTTCTTTATGTTGTGTGCTGTTTTCCCACCTCACCCAATTCCCTTCCATGTTTCTTTTATCCTTCCCTTCCCATCAGGAAGTTGATTAGAAGCTACGACAAAGCACAAATCTCCAAATAACTAGGGGAACATGCCACTTGAGCCTATTAATTCTGATAACATAGGTGTAGGGTTTCATTTAGTAAAAAGCATTCAAACGAAGAGGTTGTTTTTCGAGACGAAGAAAACTTTAAGCTGCAAATAGATTGGTTGGTTGTTGCTAATCGCAAAGGCTGCTGCAAAGCCAATATTCGGGACGATTCCAGATTCATAAGTGGAACCTGAAATAGTGGAACTCACTTCACTGAGAAAGATGGCCTAACCGATTTGAGAACTGTTTCATTTTGTAGGTTACACTAGTTCATGCACTAGCTTTCATGTTTTTCAAAGATCAAACAAAACTGTTTGAAGAATACATTTTTTATATGAGAATAAAAGAGATATAAGAAAGGCATCATTACACAACTAGGTGGATAAAATCAAGTTCGACTTAATTTTGTGTGATTTTTAGAATTCTACTTTTTCTGAATTGTTTACTAATAGAAAATTCAAAAAATTTTCGAACTCTATACATTCCGAAATAATTCTAAGTTTGTGATATTTAAATTTTAATATACTATCGATTATAATTAATATTGTTTAGGATAGCGGAAAATTTAAGATACATGTTTTTGTACTTAATTGTTTGTAAAACAAAAATCAAGCAAAAATTTTTTTTTAAATGTAGTTGGTTTCTTTTGCCATGGGTTATTATATGAAATTCATATAATTTTACGTTCTATTTCTTATTGTACAGCCATTGAAATAATTTAAAATTTTCGTGTTGTCACAAAATTTATTTTATTAATAGAAACAAATTCTACGTCTCTTTGAAACAGATGAAATCAAAACGGATTCCAATATTTTCACTTTGATTTGCAGAAACGTTGGATCGCAATATATCAGAAATTTTGAAATTTCCGATCTTCTACCGATTTTTTGAGATTTTACGGAAAACCTAAAACAAAAAAACCTAATTTGAGTAGTTATCAATTCCATTTGGGTTGTGCATAAAAATTGTCCAATACAAAAACATAGTTATTTTTAGAGTTTAGGTATATTTACCAAAATTTTTAAGATTTTCAGTGAAATCCAAGTTTCAGTTTTTTTGTAAAATTTGTTCATAATAAATTTCCAACTAAAATAATAAAAAAATATATGTTATAAAATTTCAAAATTTTTGATTTGTTTTTTTTTTGGCAAAATTTTATTTACGATCATTGTAAAAAGTCTCATCTTTTCTTAGGACATCTATCTACAGTTTTCATTATAACTTTGGGTAGACAACCCTATTTTTAGTTTTTTTAGTGCATTTTATTTTTGGAAGTAGTACCTTTCCAATGGTGAACAAATTTTGAAGATCGGTTGACTAACAACAAAGTTATGACTCGGTAAAGTTGAAGTATTCAATATTTTCTATGCGACGTTTAAGCCAAAGGAACGAAAATTGGGAAGCAGATAGGGCATATTGGGTGCGTGAAAAAAACTTGGAACGGGAAAAATCAAATTTTCATTGGTTTTCCTTTACCAATCGTCTGCTACAAAGTTTTGGAATCCATCTACGAACTTCACAAAATTCGAGGGTGTAAAATTTATTAAGATTCGTTGAAAAACAGCTGAGCTATAACAGCTCAAAGTTACCGTTCCAACTTTTTTTGAGGCTTGGTATTTGGAGTGTTAAGAAACCTGTCCTAAACTGTAGCCCTATTTCCTAGAATACAAACGCAACCTTCCGAAATCAAACCTCAGCACTACAAAATCGTAAACGGTCAAACGGTATCAAATCATTTAGTATCTATACACTTCTCGGAAGCAGTCCTACGTCAATCACGAAAAAATGTCTCTGGCATTGCCTAAGCATTACATTGCCCACTTGAACACTTAGTATGATTGCTCGCAACAAACCAAACTTAAAATGATGGAAGTTATTGCAGTAGCTATCGCTTTCAAAAAAGCTGTATTTTTTCGGATACCTCACTTATACCATACAATGTAGATTTGTTTATCGGCTATGCAGTCAATAATGGATTAAAACGATTATTTTTGTTTTTTGTTTGGGTGTTAAAACAAAAATAATCGTTTTAATCCATTATTGACTGCATAGCCGATAAACAAATCTACATTCAAATAGAATCCAGTCGAAAGTGTCCCAAATTATACCATACAATTTTCAAAGCCAGAAATGTCACCCATTTGAACTACGAACTTGATAGTTGCTTTAAAACGATCCTAAGTGTGGGTGTTTTGTCGGTTACCTCACTTATATTATTATAATTTTTAAACTAGCCAAAGCTGCTTAAAATCATTTCAGCCATCTTTGATAAAATTGAAAGGTTAGACAAATTTTTGACACATGCATATAGCAAGACAGTTTCCCGAGTGTTTGTTTTCGAAAAATGGGTTAGCCGGCAGCTAGGGCTGTAGTTGAATCCTCTCGGCTTGTGTCCAGTATCACGCACAATCTTAGCACTATTTCATCTAATACGTTCTGGAGCATGTTCTAAATATGTTCCAGAGTAACGTTGTTCGTAGAGTGTCTTCCCGGAAAAGAGGAGGGTATAGGCGACGACACGACCAGGCACTCTGAAGAAAAATCAGAATAAATCGTGTTCATGAGCGATTTACCGCCAGTTACCACAAATACAGCGACCCCTTGATAATGATAAAAATAATCATCTTGAGCAACACTGTTTTAGTTGCTACGAACTAGTTACTAAGGAGCCCCATTAAAAATAAACAAACCATTTGAAAAAATTTTGAAACAGTTGTGTCATTAGCGCATTCATTATTCTGAAGAAGTTAGAGATAAAATATAAAATTTGAGGACGATAGATCGTAGACACAATATGTCTAATTCTGTGCGAAATATTCCAATCAGTGATCGTCTCCAGAATGCAGTGCCGTAGTTGTTCAAATTTCATTGATTAGTCGCTGACTTTGTTGATGAAGCGCCTTGATTTCCGTGGTACAGGGACGCATTTCAATTGACTGAAGTTAGATTTTATAACGGGGTTTGTTGCTTCTTCCTCTTTGTATTTTTGTATACAACAGTTATAAAGCTCTAGTATCAGACTTATTTGATGCGAGCTAGGCGCCGTATTTTCCTCGACAACTCCTTTTTAACTCTTTTTGACTTTCTCATATAGAAGGGCTATGCAATCATTGTGGAAACCGACTTTTGAACTGCTATTCACAAACATAGATTCAATTGAAAGGTCTTACGGTCCTATAGATCGCCATTGAATTATATTCCGATCCGACTTCCGGTTCCGGAATTACGAGGCAATATGTGCAAATCTATGAGCATTCAATTTTCTCGGATATTTCTTAACCGATTTTTACAAAATAAGATGCAAATCAAAGGTCTTAAAATTGTTTAAAAAGTCCCCGAGGAGATGATCCAGATCCGATCTCCGGTTCCGGAAATATAGTGCGATTAGCAAAAATTTTCAATTTCGTGTGTATTTTTTCACAAGCGATGGCGAAACGAGGTGCACATTTTAATAAACATTACTGGTAAATTCATCTAGTTGGCAGACCTTCTTAGTTGGTGGATATATAAATCTACTTTTAGACTACTAGTGCCCGGTTTCTGCTTTCAAACGCACCGGTGATAGTGAAGAAAAGCTCCAAAACCGGAACTCACCTCGATTTCTCAGTAACGGTTTAATTCAAAATAAAGCTCTCAGTGTCTTAAAAGACACTGTGCAATTTCATCCGACTTCCTGTTAGGCAATTATAGGGCAATAAGTATCACAACTTTCAAACTGCTATACAAAATTATGCCAAATCGGTACGCATCGGTACGTGCTGGTACGGAAGAAGAAGAAAACAAACCACCTAGCACACAGTTTGCTTTGTTCTATTTTGTATAGCGTGCAGGGTTGCACAATTAAATCTATATTAACTTGACATAGCTGTTTACAAATCGAAAAAAGGTGATGATAGATTTTACCAACGAAAGTTTTTGATTCTATTCAAGCTTGAAAAAAAATCTTGTCAGAACATAAGTAATATGAGAAAGGCATCATTACACCACTAGGTAAATTGAAAAGGTTTTTAGTTTTAGAATAAGTAATGATTTGCGCGCTCAGGGCATGTTCAGGAGTGTTCTAGTTCTATATGCATAATTTGTGTCAGTTTTAAAATTTAAATCTAGAAATTATAATAAAATAAATTGGCAGCCCCAGCAGCGTTTTATCTGTATTGCGAATATAGAGAAAATAGAACGACAGCGTATACCAGTTTTACGTTTGACAGAAGAACTGTTCGAATAAATAAAACTAAAACGGCTTGCTGGGGATACGTTTGTTTCAGTTTCAGTTATATTATAGACCATGATGCCATGATGCCTCTCATTCCCTTCAGGGATATCTACTCGAGTTTTCGAAACACATCTCCGTTTCTTGATTTAATGTCAACAAACTCGGAAGTTCGTGACAGCCTGCACGAAGCGAAAATGAGACGTCATTGTTGGATCTGACATTCTGGACTTCAAAAAGTTCCAGCCGATTTACGGTAGACTTTTTTAGAGTTATTGTCTATTTTCTGCTTTAAATAAGTAAATTATTCGATTATAATTTCGATCACATATCCCAAGAAACTTGATTCTCGCGCTTTTCAAGTGTCTTACATATTCATCAAAATTTCCACCCGATTTGCCTTCAAATCACTGAGAGTAGAAGTGGAGGGATTACTCGAATGTCCAAAACCGAATGACGTATTGTTTCACAACATGTACGCTGATTGACAACGAGGATTGAACAATTTGGAACAAATTCAGAAGTGGCGAATAAACAAAGATTTGGCACACAATTGAAATATTTTACTTTAGATGGTCATTAGAAAAGAACAAATATGAATTCTGTATACAGGTGTATTCGTACCCGAAGGTCAAACACGAGTCTGAAATGGATTGAAAATAAAGTTCAAATATTTAAGTATCTTTGAAACGAATTTCCTACCTCTGTAGTATAGTACTGATATACCGGTTTGACTCAGCTTTACCATTTATTTTTCAATACTGAATTTTGATGGTTTGAATGGTAAAATGTTCCGTACTGACGAATTTAATGACTTAAAACTTTGCTACCTTTTCAAAACTCGTTTATTCAATATAAAAGTTTTGTTCATATGAGGCAGACCATATATAAAAATTTTCGTATGTTCGACTCTCAGCCAGCCTTAACGAAAACCTCTATCCGATTGAACTAATCAAATCCCAACTCTGACATGTAATAAAGCTGGAGAACTTACATCATTCCGTAAATAAGAATCTTCCACTCGCGGCTGTTTGTTTTGTTCATATTCCTCAAGTTTTCAACATGCAGTAACCAAGGTTATGGTAACTGTTACTCAAAATCAATAATTCATCAACATGTGTTGCCAGTTTCAATGGTTTTTCAGACGATTTCGTTTTGACATTACCAGTTACTGAGGGGTAGTTAAATTTGCGATACAGTTTAGATAGACGAGTGGCAGGTCGTGTCGTCGGTGTAGGTTAGAGTCTTTCCTTTGGCGCGATATTTTTTCGAAAAATGTATGTTTTTCGCTGTATCATATTACACAAGATAATCACAAATGTTCAAACGAAAGGTCTCATGGTCCCATAAAAAACTCCTGAATTTCATCCGGTTCCAGAATTACAGGGTGAGGAGTTTTAAAAATGTTATGCTGTCACCAAGCACGTACCCAGAGAAGGGGGGATGAAAGGGCCTCTGGCCCCTCCCGAATTCGTACAATTTCATCGCTTGCTTTGATACATACTATTTACACATTAATTTTTTATGTATGTTGTAAAATTTTATGAAAAAAAGATTTTCCTTCTTTAAAAGGACATTTTTGGGAGGCAAAAGTTAGATAAATACTATGGGGCTGGTGCTTCTTCCGATTACACAGTGATATAGTAATTCTGAGAGTTTTGTGATGATCGGAACTCCACTGTCGACGAAATTCGCAGCGGCTGGCCTGGCTACAGTGCGGTTACACAGGATATTGTCAAAACAACATACAATGGTGCTGAATAACCGGAAAATGAAGGAGCGCGAGCTAATAGATCCTATAAAGATTAGAAATGAGCGCACACGCAATAGTTCGAGCAAGATTCTGCAAATAAGAAAGATTTTCTGTCATATTAAAAATAATAAAGGCGAACGCGAGCGATCATGGGAAGCATATTTAGCTAGACAGATGCAAATTCGGTTGGACTTTCGGTGTCGGTTGGTAACTGTTGACAAAACCTGGAACCATTATACCCATTATACACCAGAGAACGGGGACGTGGGACGAAGAGGTCATGAAGCTGGTTCTTTAGAATTGTCATGGTAAACTTTACGTGTACTATCTCGAAAAAGTAAAAAAAAAACATTAACAGAAGTAACAGACAGAAAGTATAAGTGTGGATTATTGAAGCGATTGAAGACCGAATCTTTTTTCAAGATATTGCACCGGTACACAAGAGCATCACATAAGTTTCATTTTGTAGTTTTTGACCACTATTTCCGGAACCTGAAACCTATAACTGCCAAAGTAAATGATATGATCACCGAATTGAAATAATCTTAACGTGCATCCAGTTAAGAAGACTCTTTTGGTTCTTCACGAGTCAATACAAGGGAGCCACTTAGGACCTTTCCTTCTCATGCTATTCGTGAATGATTTGAGCAGTGAATTGTCGTCATTTGAAGTAATGAATGCCGATATCAAAATATATTAGTTACAGTTACTCTCATCAGTCCACATATTCTGCAACATTGACGAGTATTTTTCCGGGGCACTTTGTTTTCGATTCACTACCTAATAAAAACGATTGCCCCAGCCTAAAATAGCAAAAAAAAATTTTCATATTCTGAGTAGATCATTGAGGTTATCGGAATTTCTCCAAAGCTAAATTTATCGCAAGCAGTTGGGCCATAACAATCCCATAGATGTTTGTTATTACCGTTTCAATAATGTACTTCATCACTTGAACTGAAAATACAACTAAGCTAGAAATAATTGGCTCAAGTGGCACGTTCCCCTAGAAACTATTCTTACATTTGTGAAAATTGTCCTAGTTATCATTGGAATTTCCTTGTGAGCTCTGTTTTGAAACTTTGAATCGTTACTAAGAAGATCGTCACTTCTAATAACGAATTTCCAGAATTTGCGGACACTGAATATAGATCTGAGAAATTGATGTGATGTTCTCTTTAGAAATTTTGACGCTCTCTCTATGAATTAAATTTATTCCACGAATAATCAACAACAACAACACTTAAGTTTTTCATAATCGGACTATTTTATGCGGATTTCTAAAAATACCCTGAGGACGTATTTATCTCCCGCGTAGAAAAAGACCAAAGCCCTTTAGTTGTGGCAAGGCACAAAAAATCATAACTTGGCTCAAAAATATTCCAATCGTTTGTTATTGTAAGTTAAAGCCTAACGAATCGATTCTGGATTCTGGTTTCCAGTTTCCGATTTCGGAAGCATCGGTATACTCCAAAATGAAAACAAATTTCTTAGTAATGGTTTGACCGATTTTTACAATCTTTTAATTCAAATGAAAAATCTTATTGTCTCATATAATATTCCAGAATTTCTTCTGGATCCGACTTCAGGCTCCGGAGTTACCGAGTGAAGGGCTTTAAAAAATGTATACAGTCACTTAAAACAGGGAAGTTTAATATAATTAGGCCTCAAAACTGTTACAAGTTGTAAGCCATATTTGACGTCATATCGCAAGAAACACTTACGTGTTCTTATCATTCATCAACCGATCTCTCTCTTCAATTTGAATATTGTTCTTGAATTGATTTTTTATTCATATAATACATATAATTTACATATAATTTAATAAAACATATTCCTCTTATTTTTTAAATATCAAATTAGATATTTCGTCATTTATTATTATATCTGCCAAAGGATTTAATTTGAACCAAACGATTAACTGCTACAAATCATAAAATAAGCTGTTATCTTTACACATTTTGTTAATAATTTCAATAAATTATTTCGAGTTTGTTTGCGGAAACAACAAAGATACGTTGTTTTATACACAGCACAAACTATTGCAATGCAAACTTATGATTACCACATTCATGTATGTGACACCGAACCGGAGCATTATGACGACTGTCTCATTTACGAGTTTATCTACTCTAATATCTTGAGTTGACATCTTCGTAAACACTAGTTTATCTTGGATAAGGAGAAAAAAACCTGTACACACATTCCCCAAACAACCGCCATGCTGACCCTATTTAGCACCTCGACTGAGTCTCTTGACAAAAGTTAGCTTAACTACCGGGCAGGTGGGGGAGTCAAGATTGTGCCCACCGAAAGACTACAACATCCATCCTCCATACATCGGTTACAATAAAATCATTATCTACGGCTCAATGGCAAACATGTCGGGACCTCCCGTGCAACAGCACTCAGCCGTGCGGAAATGAGTCGGAGTCAGTTTTCGAAAGTGGAAACATCTGAGCAAGAAATATTTATGAATGGAGTTTTGTGCCGAATCCCAAAAAGGCCGAAAAGGTGCATGAATGAATCGGATGCTTATGGGGAACTGGTTTTTTCCTGCACGAGCTAAGTAGTTCTGTTTTCACCACCAGAAAGTGCAGCCTGGTATGCGCATCTTGAGTTATTTGTTCTCCGTAAATAATTTATTAGAGAATACATCTTGTTGTCCTGTCCTGTTACGGCTGCTGTTTCGCACACGCACACACACATACAACCGCATGCAAACCACGGAAAAGACTTCGAGTACCTACGGACTCCCCGGTCCGGAAGAGAAACCAGAAACCTATCGTTAAGAAGTCCCGCAACTCAAGTGCTGCGAAACATTTTAGCCATGCGGTGCCGAGTTCCTTTTGACCAAATGAATCAGCACAAATGTGGGTTTTTAAAATAAACATATTGCGGTGATGAAGGCTTATGTGAAATGGTATCGAGCGCAATGACGTCAGCCAAAATATGTCGAGCAGAAAGCAAAGGAAAACCTATGCTTTGCTGTGAATGACTGGCGCCGTGTGCGAGATGCTTCATGTGCATTAACGATCCATCCAAATTGGATGAAATGTAAGCTGAGAATCGGATGAATTAGTGTTTGTTTTATTTTGGCAAACTGAACAATAATGTTTTCAAAACTCAAATTATAATTCAATTTGTTATTTTTCAGATATGTAAAAATTAGAAGCCATTATTCTGCATATTTGAAGTCATTAATTTAAAAGCTAACGTTTGAAATTGAAAATAATAAAGAGAAAGTGTCAATTATCTTGGTTCGAAAAATGGCATAAATGAGAACTAACCATAATAAGGAATGATTCTTGTCAGATCGTAGGAACATAAATAATTGAAACCAAGATGAGCGTAGGAAGTTGATCAGCCTGTTTGGGTCTGGTCGATTGGGTCACAAACAAACAATGGTGCGGGGTCGACAGTAACATTCAGAGTACGCGACGAGAAATCGGGTTTGTCGGAAGAGTTATCTTTATTTGATTGGTTGAGGATTTGTTAATTGGTGACCGGTTGTAGTTGTAGATCGAACAAATGACGAACATTTGATTCTGTGCAAGGAAACATTGATCGGAAGTAATGGGTTCTAGCCTTCTGCCTTTTACGGAAAGAATTAAATGCAAATCGATCGGGTCAAAACACTTGTAATGTAAAACGTTGATGCAATACACTAAAAATAAGATTCTTAAACAACATATGTATGCAAAATACAATTCGTTTATTTTAGCCTACGCAGTTGACTGAGCAAGAAGTGAAGCATGTGCATCATACTGGTTGGTTCAGGCCAAGAGCTCAGGTTTAGTTTCAGTGTCAAGAATTCAGTTTGGTATTGAATCAATTCGCACAGGAAGCAGTTCTGCTGCGAGACGTTCGAAGTGCGACTTTCGTTTCACACAAGAGCGATTGGGTCATCCTGCTGCTGGTAGTTTACAATGGAGAAAAGTACAACGAAAAGTGGACAACGAAGGTGAACATTATGCAAAATCAGCCCTTCTAATGGCTGAATGTTATCTAAAGAACTATAAAGATTACTTCTTAGCTAATTGAAAGAAAAAATCATCATTTCAGTGAAAATCTAGAACAATTTGATTAGCTTTGTGCACTTTTTGCAGTGCGAAATTCGCACTTAACGAGTGCAAATAAAGCCAGTAGGCTGCTTCGTGTTCGAGAAAAATGCTCCGAACAGAGAATTCCAGGATTTGGTACTTCTGAAAGCAAAAGACGAACAGAGAATTCCAGGATTTGGTACTTCTGAAAGCAAAAGATGAATCCTGTCCGGCATTTTGATAGTTTTTCTCATTGAAATATGCAAATCCAAAATGAAAAAATCGGCATTCAAATTCTGTATGTTGTTATTTTAGTGGCCGTTAGGACCTCTCATTTGTTAAAAAGCTATATCGGAAATCACGTAAAAAGAAAGTACTTAACAAAAATTGCTTCAGAATTGAAACAATCGGCACTCTGAACAGCTCTGCTGCGGGACATTCGCAGAGCCAGTTTCGCTTTAAATAAGAAGTCATTCTGCTGCTGGTCATTTTCATTGTAGCAAAATACAACGAAAAGTGAACAACGATGAGAAACATTCTACAAAAAAGGGCTCTAAATGTTACCTGCAGAAATAATAGAATTACTTATTCGTTGAAGTATGCAAATAGGAAGTGAAATTAAGCAGTTTAGTGAAGGTTTACAGTCTGATAATTAGCAAATTTTCGCATATTTTTCTCAGCTTTTTTGTCGTGAATACGACTTACTTTACTATGGGGCGCCATTTCAAAATTTACCCTCTGAGAGAGTGATAAGTTTTTGATCGTGAATATCTTTTGTTGTATCTAATGAATCAACATAATTCTTGCTATATGCCATCGGAAATATGATCACAATTTTATGATCAAATTTTCAGTTGTGTGACATAATCTCAAATAGTTCAAAATTAAACTGTTTTGAAATGTTTGGTATAAACGAGCATCAAAGAGGCGCGTTTGCCTTTCTCGTATTTTGAAAGCTCATAGCTTAGTGATCTGTGGAAGGATTTATAATAATCTAACTACCAATAGAATCAAAAATTTTCAACTTGAACGTGTATTGCAACAACATTGAAGTTTTTCAATAGTACACTATTGAAAAACCTGTTTGATTTGACACATGACAGCACCAGCTAATCAGAACGCGAGATGTCTGCTTCTGTACAAGAGCATCCATATAAAAGTTGAGTGGTTTATTTTGCCTACCATTTGCTGAGCAACTGTTCACGAAACAAGACACACGAGAGCAACATCGAGGACCTGTCGTCTCACTGTTTCCCGTTCTGCGAACAGGAAAGGAATTTTAGCAAAGGGGCTGTCCGTACACCGCTGCCAGTAGCAGGTATAAAATGAAATGTGATGTGAGAAATAGCGTCATTTGAGTTAAAGCAGCTACTCTGAACGTACGAGACACCGTCAGCACGATGGTACCGAAAACCGGTAGAAAGGCAGATTTTCATCAAGATGGAAATTAAAATAATTTGTACCGTCACTAACACATTCAATTACGAACGGCAATGCGAAAGCGAAAGTGATGATGTTGAACACATCTTTATACTAGTATGGGGTCGTGTGAAAATATGCCATGCGAAACAGGGTTGCCATATATACAGGTTAATCTGTATTTTATTTATACATACATATATGTACAGATCAATCTGTATTATTATTATTATTTTATTATTATTATTATTATTATTATTATTATTATTATTATTATTATTATTATTATTATTATTATTATTATTATTATTATTATTATTATTATTATTATTATTATTATTATTATTATTATTATTATTATTATTATTATTATTATTATTATTATTATTATTATTATTATTATTATTATCATTATTATTATTAAAATGACTTGAATACCGAAGATCATCGATACATTTCAGACCAGACCATTGCAATTGTCTCGTACTGAAATTTCAAGAAGAATCAGATATCTTCGAGCTTCATAGCTTCAATAAAAATAAACTACAAATTTGTCGTACCTAGCCTCCTATACTGGCAAATTAAAAAGGAATTGTTTCAAGTTTGGAATATATAGTTGTAGAATAGTAGCTGTTTAATGTAACTAATCTGTACTTTAATGTAGGTGCATCGCTTCAAACTCTATTAGTGAATAAGGAGAAAGCTTGCACAATTCATGCAATCAATCAACTAACTGATATTCGGTAAAGTGATGGGAGCGTGCCAGTTTTTTCGTATTCACGACATCCAGTTATGTCTCTGACATTACCCACAAGCCTTTTTTAAATTCTATAGTAAATATCACACTATCATTTTACAGAAGCTTCTCATTTAGTGCGGATTACCTATAGCTAGGGGCTATCCCTCAGTTAAGCAGCGAGGTCGGACAGCAGATCATTAAAAACGATAAGGACAGAAGAGCATTAATACCAATCATATACCAATCGATTCAGCTCGACGAACTGAGAAAATGTCCGTGTGTGTATGTGTGTGTCTGTATGTGTGTTGTCAACTAAGAGGTCGAGATCTCAGAGATGGCTGAACCGATTTTGATCAAACTAGTCGCAAATGAAAGGTCTCCCCGTCACCCAGAACGCTATTGAATGGTTTTGAGATCGGATGTTTACTTTTTGAGTTATACGAAGTTTCATGTCAAAATTTTCAGTTTTCTGCCAATATCTGTCACAATTGACCTTGAAAACAGAATAGGTTTTCAGAATTAGATTCCACACGGTAATAGCTATCCAACAAATCATAGATTGTTAAAATCCGTCCATTTTTAACGGAGATATCGATATTTTTGTGTAAGCGACTTTTCCCCTTATTCCAGTAGTAGGAATTTTGAGCGCTATATGATAATGCAATGCTTGGGAGCAACTTGAAACACGATTTTTTATACTGTTACATACGATTGTTTCTAAGTACCACCAAGACTGTGTACAACATCCTTTTTCATGACAGTTTGCCTCGGACCGAATTTAGCACGGTTCGTTTTTGGCAACATAATCGTTTGAATACGACATATGTAAATCAGATGATGGCCAAAATGGCAGAATTTTCGAGTTAAAAACAATTGCATAATTGTTTTGATTTAAACTACTGACAGTAATGAATGCTGGAAGAACACCGAAGAATATTCATGCAAAAAACTCATGCGGATTGATAAAAAAAGGTATCATCTCACTACTAGGTGGATTACACACGTTTTCACTACAGTGATTACTTCGCTGAGCGTGATACTGGTAATAGGCAAAATCAAGTGAATATGTGAGTGAAATGAAATTGGAAGTGGAAGTGAGAACGGTAATAAGAGCCAGCATGTTGATCTGTTATGCCAAATAACTATTATGCCAAATAACTATTATGCCAAATAACCGTTATACCGAATTGCGTTATGACTGGGCGTGTTCCTGGGCAATAAATTTCTGAGAAAAAAGCTTCGATATTTTTATATTCTAAAGAATGCTTAAATAATATTTATTATTATTAGCTTGCAATTGCGATACATGTTGGAAATCAGCCAAATGACATTCAATCAAATCTTAAGCTCAAATAATAACTATCATGATCTCACGTCACAATCTGAATTTGAGCAAATATTTTAAAACCCGATCAAATGTACCTTTTCGGAATTCTTGCTACACACTACTTTCACACTTCAAAACTATCCTGGAGCAGGGTTCAATATATTTTATGTAGATATGATTGTTGTTTATAGCCTACACGGGAGCGGTGCGGCGCAGTGGTTCGGTTCTCGAAGTAGCCTTAGCAGAACTAAAGCTTCTACCCACGCCATTTCATCACCGGGCAATAAAACTAGTAGCAAACTTGCATTCCGCACACTTTATTGGATGATCAAGATAGCGACCAACGAAACAAAAAAAAATAAACGACATCAGGTGCTATTAGTTAAAGTGTCAACTCCGTGGTCCGTGTTCCGCTATTTAATAACTTATGTCACGTATCAGAGCTTTGACGCAACATTGAGCTCACAAGACTGTCATGCCCGCCCGGCCGCCCGGCACAAGGTAGCAGGTATCAAAAAGAAGTGGATTAATGTCATCGGCAGCCATCGAAATAGCCGTAGACAGCGAAAAACAAACAGAGAGGTCCAGCTGGTCATAAAGATGTCCATTGTGTGCGATTGCGGGAGACGTAGAGGTACAGAACGGGGCGGCATCGCACCGGTAGGTATGTTTTTTATTTGTTTTTTTTTTTTTGCAAAGCCTAGCCTAGAATTGAACGAAAGACTCCACCACAATGGAATGCTAAGTGGTGCAACGCGAATAATAAATGGAGATTGATTTGGTGATTTTTTTTTCTTCGTCATACATCAATCACCAATGATTCATGTTGTCGCTGGATCCCGAATGAGAATCGTTTTGGAAGCTTAAAATTACAGGTTACTGAACTTGATGAACGCCCAATTATCGAATGTAGAACTAAATTAGGTTCGTGAAATGGCAACCTTTCATTCGAATAATTTGCCTATCACATGTCAAGATAAATCTATAATCAATCATTTGAATACCTTTTCTGTGCCAGTGCGGTTTCTTCGAGCATTTGTATCGCCTCACAAACACGTAATGCTCGTACGTTGGGTAGCCATCCTTTTTGTGACGAACCTTCTCCTCGTAATCGGTTTGGTTATGCAAATCGATATCACCTTCGTAGATAATTTCCGTGCTGCTATTTCCGACTTCTTCAAAATCTTCCACAATTTGATTATCAGAACCTTCCGTTGTGCCTTCACTGAACTGATTTCTCAACCTCAAACTAATCACTTCATTTTCTTCGACCTCAGCATAATCATTTGGTACACTTCGCACTGCCCTAGCATATTTATTTTTGTTTAAAATCGGCTCATACTTCACAATTGACTTAGCATCGTTCACAAGATTCGCTTTACTCGGTACACCCACTCGCAGTTCGCGCCGTTCTCGTGCATTAAATTCCGCAGGATTTTCTACCGGATCGGATTTGCTGTGAACCCGATCGGAAAGCACATACAGACCAATCGTGATCAGTCCCAGCACCGACAAAGTCAATACTGCCCTTCCGAAAACCAGCCAACAACGTTTCCGCCGCTGGTAGGCCCGCTGCAAGTAATCCATCTCATCCATCGAACTGCTCCGCGCGAAACTGACCGGATTTCCGCAACCGCATCTTTTATTTTTTTCACCCGCGTTTTTTTTTGACCGAACAACACTTCCAGTACCGGGTGGTGATGAATGGCGTTCACTTTCTGCTCACCTTTCTGTTGCGTTTATTTCTGTCAGCACTGTTCTACTCCGAGAAAAACGAAACACCGGTTCACGTTTGATGACATAATGGCAATGGCAGCAGGAATGACTACAAAGTAGATAGCAAATTCTTGACTCCATAAAGATAATGTAGTGGCGCGTATTGATAAGATTGTCTCGTCGGCCAAGGGCGTTAGATGTGGAGGTTATGTAGATAAGGAGAGTTCGATCTTGCGTGGGTGGGAGCATCTTAAACGATACCATGACACCGATGCCCCGGTGTAGACGCTGTATTATTGGAAACAAGTGGTTCAAATTTCAGCTCAACGTGCGAAGTTACTGAATTTCACATAGTCCTATTTGTAATGTTCTAGCGAAGCATTTGTTTTGTACGGATGGAGAAACCGATTCGACTCAAGCTGATTTTTAAAAAGTGCGTATATATTTTGGTATGTACTTTCTTCAAATCATTGTAATTCAATAACTATGCGTTTTATCAAAATTGTGCCAAAAAAGAACCCTATAAATATCCTCTCGATTTTCCGCATTACTAAATCGATTTCGGTCGGTCAATAAAAAAAATCCACCGATTATCCCCTAGACTAAAAATACAATTGCAACAAGCTACGGGTTCGAATCCCGTCTCTGCGGTAACATTTTCGCGGTTTTGATCACATAGTTGCATTGGCAAGTCACTTTAAAATTTGTTTTTCCCGTTAGTTAATCGTCGTATTTTTTATTACATTTTATATATTTGACGTGGATCCCTTCAATGAAAATTTAATTCCGCTGGCATTCAACACTAGTTAATTAGTTAATTACGCAAAAAAACTGTTTTAATCTTCCTAGTGGTGTAATGATGCCTTTCTCATATTGCTTATTTTTCAAAAAATATCAATAGAAGATTCTGTGAAGAATTTTTTTTTTCAATCTTGAATAAAATAGGATGTTTTTCTTTGGGTATAAACTAACATAACCTTTTCAATTTGTACTGGAACTGGAAGTCGGACCCGGATGAAATTAAACTGCAGTCTATG
The DNA here is from genome assembly GCF_030247185.1 of Malaya genurostris. Classification (NCBI taxonomy): domain Eukaryota; kingdom Metazoa; phylum Arthropoda; class Insecta; order Diptera; family Culicidae; genus Malaya; species Malaya genurostris. The sequence goes on along the minus strand of NC_080571.1, from coordinate 216,831,079 downwards.
AGACTATAGAAACTTTTGTTTGAGCCTGTTTGTGGAAATCGATTTAATCATCAAATTGAGTGACTTTTTGACTACTATTTCCGGTACTTCTAGAACCGGAAACTTGGAACCAGTATAGCCGAAGTCGGCTTGTTCAGTGAGTAACAATATTTGACACATACTCACACAGACACACACACAGGCACATACATTGCTCAGCTCGATGAACTGTGCCGAATGATATAGAACACTTAGTCCTCTGGGCCAATTTTAACCAGTCAATTTTTCAAGTGATTGCATAAACTTTCTATATGAGAAAGGTAGTGTACTTCATTAGAAAACCATCGTTATCATGATATTGTAATTACACTAACAAGTAGATACAAATTAAATAAAAGATTTAAAAATTTACTTTTTTTCACCTGAAAAATATCAATTTTTTTGTGGCAACCCTGCACGCTATACGAAATTGAACAAAGCACGCTGCGAACGGAGCAAAGCCGCACGTACCGTCGCGTACCAGTTTTGACACTCATCGCCATATAACTTCAGAACCGGAAGTCGGATCAGGATGAAATCGCACAGTTATTACTGTTACAATGAGAGCTTTAATTTAAATCAAGATTCGTGAAAATCGGCATAACCGTTACTGAGAAATCTAAGTAAGTTCCGTTTTTGGAGCTTTTCTTCACTATTATCGGTGCTTTCGGAAGCGGAAAACGTTGACTTGTAGTCCCAAAGTAATTTTATATATTCACTAACTAATAAGGTCTGCCAACTAGATAAATTTAGCAGTAAGTTTTATAGAAATGTGCACCTTGTTTCGCCATCGCTTATGAAAAATACTCATGAAATAGAAAATTTTCACTAATCGCACCGTAATACCGGAACCGGAAATCGGATCTCGATCAACTATTCGGGAACTTTTTAAAAAAAATCAAGACCTTTTATTTGCTTCTTAGTTTGTGGAAAACGGTTTAGAAATTTCCGACAAAAATTTGGTGCCCAATTTTTCATAAATTTACACATTTTTCCTTATAATTCCGGAACCAAAAGTCGGACCTAATGCAATTCAGGAAAATTATTTGGGTTTTTTTTTGTGCAACTCCGGAACAGGAAGTTTGGTCGGGATAAAAATCAATAGCAGTCTATGGGACCATGAGATCTTTCATTTGAATTTGAGTTGGTGAAAATCGGTTCAGTCATCTCTGAGCAAAATGAGAGACATTATTTATCACATACACACAGACGTTTTGTGATCTCGACGAACTGAGTCGAATGGAATATGACACTCATCCTTCCGGGGCTCGGTTGTAAAGTCGGTTTTCACAGCGTTTGCATAGCCTTTTTATATGAGAAAGGCAAAAATTCCTTCGATTATGCCTTAAACTAAATCGGGTCAGGTTGAATAAATCTACCGATTTGAAAACAGACCAATTCATAAATTGTTGCGTAAATTTAACATAAACAACTACCGACGCGACAACCGACGATTTCGTCGGGATAATTTGTTGCTCCGACACTTATGGCAGTTTCTAACGAAGATCTTTCGACACGTCAGCATAACAGTTCGACAGACGAAATCTAAAATAATCGATCGATTTGCAGATACTGAATCTAACAGTTAAGAGAGCGAAATGGCAGAAAGTCTTCATTTTAATCCGATGAAGTAAATCGATCAAACGACATTTAAAGCCATCCGTCCTTACGAATTCAGATAAAATCGACTGATAAATATGAACATTTACTCAATGAATTCAGTACGTTCTGTACAATTGCATAATAAATCGCATCATAGATATGAAGCCAATTGATTGACAAATGCGTAGCTTCTTGATGCAAAATAATCATCCAAACACTAGAACATACGTTGCGTCTTCGATTCGTCAGTGCATAACAGTTTATTTTGTACCGTCATGCCATCTAGCAGTTCAATATAAACCGCTAAGTCAGACGTAATCTTATTGCAAGTAATGATATACTTTTAATATTCGCACCGAAGTGCAATGTCTATCCTGATGTGTTTGAAGTGCGTACCCGGGTAGAGGTGAATAGCAAACAAAGAACAAAATAATGTAAAAATTCGCCATCATATCTTGTCCTGATGTTTCTGTGCTGTCATAGCGATACTTGATATTTTCTTGATATTTCATCAAAGGAATTAAGGAATAGTACAATATCTGTTAAGCATCAAAATAAGTTATTATATCTTATTTAGTAATTGATGAGATATTTCAATTTAATTAAATACAATTGATTCCGTAGTTCTATCTTCAAATAAATACAATTAAATAAACTGGATCAGAATCAGATAAAAGGAAAGCTTATGATATTATTCTTTTCCGAGTACTAGAATATCCAATAATTCAAACATTCGTCCTCTAGAAATATTTTGTTCTGGTTTTGATATTACAATGACAGAATTTGATATTTTGTTACTATTATCTCATAAAGACTTTGTTATGGTTTTTGATATTTTAGCTCTTATTTCAAACTAAGTAATGTCAATTTCTACCATTGAGATGTTCGGTTTTAATAGTAAAATTTGCTATTGGTTTACCAATCACTTCTACCCGGGTAATGTTTTTGACGCCATAGATTTTCTTCAAATCAGGGTCAAAAATGTTCCGGCATTTGTGGTCTAACATCGTTGAGTGTGAGTTTAATCAGGAAAATCTTTTGCTCACTATTTCCGTTGATTCCAGAAATCGAGGATCAGTATAGCCAAAGTTTTTTTAGCTGTGCATCAACTAAGAAGTCCTTTAAATTAGATCATTTTACTTCTAAGGAATTTCATTTTCTAAATTACATATAATTTGATATTTACAGTGATAAAAGCAAAAATTCAAAAATATCCAAACCCGTTCTAAAAATACTCATAACATTATTAACAACAATAGTATGAAAAAATACTTTTTGTCGTGAATACAACATACGTTACTATGAGGTACCTCTACCATCTGAGAGAATGAGAAATTTTTGATCGTGAATATCTCTTGTTGTATCTAACGTATCAACATAATTTTGTCTACATGCAATTGGAAATTAGATCATCAATTCATGATACAATTTTCAGTTGTATGATATAATTGCAATAAATCCAAAATGAGAGTTTTCTGAAATTTCTGATATCAACGAATATCAAAGGAAGAAAACTCATGATGCTTTTCTCGTATACGGGCCGGCAGTTTTGATGTAGTATTTCTTCATTACCTACTGGGTAGGTATGAAAGGTTAATACGTTTAATACATATTATAATTAAACATTAGTATGTAAAACAAGAGTAACTAAATCACCTATAATTAATAACCAATCTGCTTGTAATGTAAAACGTTGATGCCATACACTAAAAATAAGATTATTAACAGATATTTATCTAAAAAAATATTTCGTTCATTCTAGCCTGCGCAGTTGACTAAGCAGGCAGTAAAGCAATTGCATCATCTCGGTTGGTTCAAGCCAAGAGCTCAATTTTAGTTCCAGTGTCAAGAATTTAGTACAGCATTGAATCAATCGACACAGGAAGCAATTCTGCTGCGGGACGTTCGAGGTGTGAGTTCGGTTTCAAACAAGACCGATACCGTCATCCTGTTGTTGGTCGTTTGCATTGGAGAAAAATATAACGAAATGTGAACAAGGATGGGGAACATGTTACAGCCCTTCTAATGGCTCAAAATGTTATCTAAAGAACTTTAAATATTAGTTCTTTGCGAATTGAAGAAAAAAAACCATCAATTTAATGCAAATCTAGAATAATTTAATTAGCTTTGTGCACTTCTTGCAGTGCGAAACTCGCACATAACGAGTGCAAATAAAGCCAGAAGGCTGCTTCGCGTTTGAGATAAATGCTCCGATCAAAGAATTCCACAAATTGGCACTTCTGAAACCAAGAAATGAATACTTCGTTAATCTACTGCCTTTTGATAGTTCCTTTCGTTGAAATATGCAAATCCGAAATGAAAAATTTGACATCAAAATTCTGTATATTGTGGTATTTTGTGGTCGTTAGGACCCTCCACTTGTGAAAAAGCTACAACAACCAAAATCAAGTAGAAAGAAAATACTGAATAAATCGACACTGTGACCAGTTCTGCTGCGAAACATTCTCAGAGCCAGTTGCGCTTCAAATAACAGCGATTGCTTCATCCTTCTGCTAAGCGTTTGCATTAGAGCAAAATACAACGTAAAGTAAACAACGATGGGGAATATTCGTCTAAATATTATCTAAAGAACTATTAGAACTACTTATCCGATGAAGTATGCAAATCAGAAGTGAAAATATTCAGTTTAGAGAGGAGTTACAGATTTTTCCAGAACCACCATTATTTTATTATAAAGAGCAATATTTGTGTGTGTCAGAATGCTTGATGTAATTAATCTGTATTCAGGTGAAAGTGCATCGTTTCCAATTCTAGTAGTGAAGGAGGGGAGAGCTTACACAATTCGCACAATCGATAAACTAACTGATATTCGAAAGTGTGAAGAAAGCGTGTCGGTTTTATTCGTATTTACGTCACCCAGTTACGTCTCTGACATTACCCACCCCCTTTTTTATGAAATTCAATCTATTACTACATTGACAGCCTCAGATTTCAGATGCCTAAAGCTAATTCCAAATTATCATCTAGTGGCTTATTCGTTCCACTGACATTAGTGGCACGTTTTCAATTTATCAATCCCTGAGCAGTGCACAAACTATGTCGAAGAATCTTCAAAACAATAATCCTTCCTAGTTGTAAAAGCATAGAGCAAAAGCGCAGCCTGAGAGATATCATGAGAACTAGGTCGTAGAACCATCTCGAAGAAACCAACTTACTTACTGTTCAAGATTTTGAGTTACCAGTATTTATAAAATTTTATTGCACTTTATATTGTGGACCAACTCGCTAATTATTTTAACTTTTATTCAAAATTTATCCTAAAAAAATTCTTAAACAATAAGCGTAACTTATTAAGCCAGCGTAATCTATCTGTATATCTATCAACTATTTGTTTTAGAGCCGTCTTGAGCTAGTTTTAAATTTGATCAGTATCTGACGGGGAAAACAGATTGTAAAAACAACATGCGAATGCAACTATGTAATGAAAATCACGAAAATTTTACCGAAGAGACGGGACTCCAACCCGTAACTAGTTCTAAACCAGGGAAATTGTTTTGCCAATTGAACTACCCTGCACATGAAAACACATGAAAAGAAAGCCTAATTGACTGGAAGAATCAAACATGCTTCGCTGTACTAGGCCACCACAGCATTCACTTATAGTGCTATATCTATGGAAACAAATCCAACAGAAAACAAACACACACCGCATCAGAAGTCTATCCTCGATACTCTGCTTTGCCTCGGACACTGATTTGACATTTATGATTTTATGTCTCTTTTGCTGGCTATCGGGTACTACGAGCAGACCCTGTCAGCTTGGAGCGAAGTCAATCTTCAGTTCAGCAACGCCATCGCACGGCATCACATTCAACATATCATGTCAATTGTATGGGTGCGCAACCCTGCTATTTTGGCGCGCACGAATTTGACATTTTTCTCCCCTACTTCTATGTATAAGCTGCGATGCGGGCTCGCCTGGGGGTGACATGCTCGCAAAAAAGGATGTTGCCAATGATTTGTTCGGGAAATGTGAGAGCTGGATATCTTGTTAATATGATGTCTTTGCTACGAGCTAGCTACGGGTTTGAGTCCCCTCTCTGCGGAAACATTTTCGAGGTTTTCATTACATAGTTGCATTCGTATGTCGCTTTTCAAATATGGTTTTCTCGTTAGTTAATCGTCGTATTTTAAATATTTGATTTTAGATATTTGAGCCCCTAAAAAAATTAATACCAGTGGGATTCCAAACTAATTGATTAGTTAATTACACAAAAAAAAACAAATTAAAAGTCAAGCATATATCTTGGAACACCAGCTCCATTTGGCACAGCGTTTTTGCATTAATATTTTATAGAACTAGAAATTAGTTTGAACATCTTCCAAAACATAGAATTTTCAGGAAGTAATAATGTTTAAACCCCATCTGTAACAAGCAAATGAATTACTTAATGCTCAATTGTCCCGGGTTGGTGGTTCAATGCATAGGACGCTGGTCTTACAAGCCAGTTGTCGTATGTTCGAGCCTCGACCTGGAAGGGTTCTTAGTGTCAGTAGGATCCATAGCCAAGCAATGATTCTGTACACTAAGAATCGACTGCGAAGTCGGTTGAAACAGAAAGGACAAATTCCACAAAAGGAATGTAATGCCAAGACTTTGTTTTTACTTTGCTCATTTCTAACTACCGATTCCAAATTGTAAGTCGATACAAAAACTAAAAATTTGCCATAGATAGTAAGGTACTATCGTTTGACAGAAGCGTGATAATCGTTCGTTGTCCCAATTACAAATCATATATGATCTGGGATTACAATTGCTGCCGAATTCCTACTTCATGTCCATGAATTTGGATTTCAAAGTAATAACATATTCCAGTAGAAGAATTTCAAATAGAGAACTCAATTTTATGTTATGGTTTTCACGTGCTACAGCTTTTGGATATGAGAAAGTCAAATAGCGCAGTTTCATACAAGGACAAAAATCCATTCCCGGTACCATGATTAAAAATCATGAAATCATGAAACATCTCAATCATACCTTATTATTCATGAGTTCATGAGCAAAATGATTAATAACATGAACGCTATTTTGCTAATGAAATTTCATGAGATGACATGTTTCACGATTTCATGGAATCATGGTACCGGCCATGGACTTTTATCCTATGAAGTAGTCACACTCAAGCACGAATACAAGGGGGGGGGGGGCTTTCTAGGCGTTCTAACACCTTCCCGAATCATATAATTATGTTTTGAGAACTTTGCTCTACAAATATGACGAATTTCGTGCCAACTCGATCTGTTGTTCCGAAAAGTCACTTTGCATACTTTGTTTTTCCAAAATTTATTCAGACTGTTTTTTGAAGAGGATTAAACATTTTCAATCAATTTTTTTTCGAAGAGTTATTGTCAAAAATAATAAACCTTACAAAAAAAGTGTTATACTAGAGATTTTCATACTAATTTTTGTTAAGAAAACTTGTTTTCCTTTAAAATGCCCATCTTGCAATATGCGGAAGATTGGTTGGGAGCATCGTTATCGATGTCAAATAAAGAATGGTGTTTTTTTTGTAATTTGACTTCAACTTTTTAAGGTCGATTTTTTTCGTTGTCTTAAAATTCAATTAGCATTTTTTTCAGTATTTCTATTCGTAAATTAGACTTATTTTGAGAACATACACAGCACAAAAACATTAGTAGAATTTGTCATTTGTCATTGAAATTGATAAAAATGAGTAGTCCTTTTTCAAAAGATAGTCTAGGTCAATTTTGGAAAATTAAAGTGAACAAAGTGGCTTTTTGTGATAAAGTCTATATACTGCCAAATCCGTATGCGATTTTGCGCGAAATTCGTCAAATTTGAGTCGATTATAAAATGAATAATTTTCAACAAACTCTACCCGAAAAATTTTATATCTTATTCAGATTTCAGTATCATTCACTGCTAGCTGCAGTAGTTTTCTGTTTGATATCCTTCTGGTTTAAATTTTGACATTTCAACTGTTATAGACAATTCTGTAATCGATAAACGCGAACATCAGACCATCAAATTTCGTTTTCTTTTGGATCTCGTACTCTATTCGGGTATCCGTGCCAAATTTATGGTTTACCATACTGAAGACCTGTAAAAAGTTTCGTCCAACTCGAAGAAAATCAATCCTGTTTTTACTACTTTTTCTTCCATTACTGTTCTGTTTGGCTGGTATTACTCAACCACAATTTACATTATCAAAAGGTATGCCAGTCTGTTCCTCGGCCCCGTGAATCAACCAGTTGCTCTAATATTGACTCCCAACCAACAAAACGATTATGCACCACTGCAAGCACCATTCCCGGTACCAAAATGAACTTCACAGACCGTATCCGGCTAATCGTAACGCAGCGTTCTTTTCCGGGTGGAACTTGCGAACAATCGGTCTGATTCTTAGTTTCGAAATAGGGTGATACCTATCGCAAGAACGACTGCCTGTTCAACTAGCAACAGACAATCAGACACAGGTCTCGTGACCGAGGTATTACCGATCTCGTCGTCTTCGTCGTCGTCGTCGTCGTCGGAGGGCAGATATTCTCAAGATGCTCTCTAAGAAGAAGATAAATAATGCCATAAGTTGACACTCTCATGCTTCCTCCCGTCCCGAGCTGATGCTTAACTCGGATTAGTTACGGTTGCCTAATTCGATAGTTTATTTGTTTTGTCATTCTTTGAGCTGCGCGTTACAAGAAAAGCTCTGTCTTCCGGTTGGACTAATTGAGCCGGTAAGCGTGAAATTAGCTTCCATTTCATGGTTTCAGACGGTTAACGGTAGCTAATCCAGGAAACCGTAGCACGGGTCTTCGCGGGTACCTTCATAACTAATCAAATCAGAAATCTTCAATCAATCAAAGCTGCCACCGTTAATCGTATGGAGCGCCGAAATTTCTTTGCGTTTTCATGCATCCATCCAACTCTTGCGATGCTAAATGGGCACATTTTACAATAATTGTTCCAAATGAGTAGCATCATTAAGATTGATGGAAGTGCTTACAGTCTGCGCAAGTACATACGTTGAAATGCGAACGGAGCAAGATTAGGCGCTCCGCCCGTCCGTCCCCTGACTGGGGACAAGTTCCAAGCTGGTAATCGGGGAAGGCGCTTGCGGAGTTCATCCGTCCGTTGTTCTCCGCTTCCACGGGAATCGCCAGCGTCGGCGAGGTGGAAAACTTGTATTTTGTCCGATTATTATGGTGATGTGTTATTTTATTGGTGTTTGCCGTAATGATGGGGAATGAATTTCAGAGTCATCGGATGATGTTTTCACTCCGATAGTGGTAAATATCAGATAAAATGTTTATTACAAATCATGGGTTTGATGTGGATTCTGGCACGAGCTAGACTTTTGCAACGATATGAAAAACTAGCGATGAACTGATTTTGCTTTTCTGCGGGCATCGGATGTTCTTAAAACAATACTAATATATTCTAACAGGTTTTAGTAAACTCTAGCAGTCTGATTTTTAATCTGGCTCTACAGAATAAATTAACCACACACAACAAAATATGAATTGAGAAGGCATTTAAATAGATCGTTGTCATTTTGCCGAAAGTTTTTCACCGAAAAGGTCAAAGGTCAATTCACCAAATTGTATAGGCATTAAATTAAAATAAAATAAACTGAAAAGTATTGGTACTCAAACCCGTCTGGCTGGACCAAAATGACTAGTGATGAGATAACACCTTTGTATTGTTTGCAAAAATACGGAAGGATGTCTTTAAATACGTTTCATTATATTTAAAAAAAAAACAAAAAATGAAGTCAGTTACGTTTTCGGAGTTTTTCACAATACAAATAGGTTGAATGTCAAAGGTTCTTAATAATCGTTTACGTCAGTTATACCATCATATCACCGGAACAGTAAGTGACAGTCACTTGAATTTCTAACCTGTTTAACGAACCAATAGTACACACCAAAAAAATTTGAATTTTACAGGTGACTTAATCCCTTATACGATGTAATTCATAAAGACCTAATTTGTCAAATGACGGAAAATCTCATTTGTAATGACTTAATGTTAGATGAGCTTGAATTTTACTGGTTTCGACTGTAACTTGCGTTATGCTAGCAGGTGCGACTGTATGAATTGAAATACACCTTTTACCAGCCAAGCAGATGCATGCTTCTGTGGCTCGGTCGATTAACAGAGGTACTTGCGATCCAATGATTTTCGGTTCAAGTCGCGCTCTCAGTATTCTGTTTTTTTTATTTCAATGAATTTCATGTATGGAGTTTTAGACACAATATAAAATGTTCTTCCACGTAAATTTGCGTGAGCTGCGACGCTCCATTTATGTGCATCTAATAAGATGTAAAATCACAGGTTTTTTTAAATGTGTAGAGGGTAAAGTGTTATAATAGAAAGCATTGAGATATTTCTAAATATGCTGATATATTTTCTTCGAGAATTTATGTATTTCTTTGCAATACGTCGAAGCAACATAATTTTTCATAATTTCGGTAGAAGTGATAAGAATTAATTGATACAAACACATTTTCCAAAACGACCACATTCTCAGTTTTTCGCTTGCCGTAGACATAATGCCAAAGCAACCGTATAATACGCCTCATAACAAATCAGTGGTTTGCCCCACAACAATGATGCAATATGCCCCTTAAAATGTCGGTATAGAAGAAAACATGTTTGATCTTCCCAACGCTATACTTTTTGTTTCAATAACCGTTATAAATATTTAAAACAATATTTTAACTCGAAGCATACTGTTGAATCGAAGGTGAGGCATAATGTCCGTAGAGTTACTGTTTCGAGAAAATTCGAATATCAAAAAAATGGCTTTGTTTATCTAGATTTTCATACTGTAAATATAAATATTAGCACTGCTGAAAGTTAATTACTAAGTAGCAACCGTCCATATGACGTTTTACACGGTTAAAATGCTTATTTAGTCGAAGCTAAACCTTACATCAAAAAGCTGCAGTCGCTGGTTACGTTACTTATACCATCATATCTCTGGAACCAGAAACCACAGCCATTTGATCTTCGAACTTGACTCATTCCCCAATATGAGCTTTTGAGTAAGTCGAAGTTTGTTGAAATCATTCCAGTCATTTCCGAGAAAATAGAGTTGTAAGAAATAAACAGCGTTTGGTCGGTCACGTCACTCATACCATTATAACACATGGGCTGAAAAGTCCCGGACCTAACACATAGACAGCGCTAGTTTTATTGCAGTTACCTTTTTACAATTCATACTAACCTTTAAAAGACAGCTGTTAAACTTTTATGATATTCTATTCTTTAGTTTGTGAGTTATTGTGCTAAGAGTGACGCTACTTTTCTTATTTTCCGAACAATGGATCAATTTTTACACTGCTTCTTAATGGGAAAAATACCGTTTCAGCGAAGCAATGGCTTGAAAAGTGTTATGGAAACTCCGCTTCATCAGAAACAACAATAAAACGTTGGTTTGCTGACTTCAAACGTGGTCGTAGAGACACCACCTTCTACTTGCTCCGAATGCTATCTAAAGATCTGTAAAGATTACTTCTTTGCAAATCGGAGATCAAAATCATTAGTTTAGTTTAAATCTAGAATAATTTGATTAATTTTGTGCACTTTTCGAGTGAAAATAAAGCCAGCATTTGACTGCTACACGTTCGAGAGAAATGCTCCAAACTTTCACTGAAATATACAAATCCGAAATGAAATAATCTATAATAATCTATTTTGTGGCCGTTGGTACCGACCCTTTACCAAAATAGCTTTAGTATTGAATCAATTCCGTAGGAAGATGTACTGACGCGGGACGGTCGCAGATCCAGTTTCGCTTCAAACAAGAACGATTGCGACATGCTACTGCTGGTCGTTTGCATTGGAGCAAAATACAATGAAAAGTGGACAACAATAGGGAACATTATGCGAAATCTAATGGCTCCCAATGTTATCAAAAGAACTATTAGAATAACTTATCTGTTGAAATGTGCGAAGTGAATACAATCAGTTTAGTAAAGTTTTACAGTCTGATAGATTCTTATTAGATTTTTTTGACTTCAAAGTGTGTAAGTGTTGTGATTTTTTTTTGCACTGGAAGATTATAATCGCATCCACTGGAAGATTATAATCGCATCCAGATGACGGAAGTCAGCGGCACCCATCGGAATTGAAACTCAACTCGTCACTTTCCAACACCAACGGCTTTATAAAATGTTCTTTTCAGAACCACCATTATTTTAATATAAAAAACTATACAACTTATTCCTTGATATTTAATTGTATGTCAGAATGTTTGATATAACTGATCCATACTTTAGTGTAGGTGCATCGTTTCAGATTCTAGTAGTGAAGAAGGGGAAAGCTTGCACAATGCACACAGTTAATCGACCAACTGATATTCGGAAGTGTAAAGGCAGCTTATTAGTTTTATTCGTATCCACGTGTTTCAGTTATGTCTCTGACATTACCCACCCACCTTTTTCTTGTGGTTATGTCTTCGAGTGTAGGCGCACTTGTGAAAAAAGAAATTGGTTCTTAATTTGAACGAATACTTTGAAAGAAACACGTAGTGGGCGTATTTGCTCTGTGAGGGTTTTTGTCCCGGTTTTTCCTAACTATCGATATTTGTAGGAAGTGTGGAAGATGCGTGCCTGCTTTGTTCCTATTCACGCCAACCCGGTTATGTCTTTGACATTACTCACTCATCCTTTTATCGTATTATTTCTGGAGACGAAAAGAGGATTCGTCATCGTAATCATAAATGTCAAAAACCATACAAGGTCATCGTGCAAGTACCATGCGCGCGGGTGGTTTTAGGAAATTTTCGATGAAAATTTTGAAAAATTTGCCAAAACCAAAAACATACCGACCTTTGAAAAGCTTTTATCTATCTGCAGGGCAAAAACGGCTGAAAAATTCGGAGGATTTTCCGAGTCTTAACAAAAATAGCTCTGAAAAAATGAGTTTTTTTGTGATCTTTCACAATTATTTGAAAAACTAATTCGGTGGTATGAATTTTTTTTTTCTCAAGTAAACCTTATGCTGGCTACAAGGATCACATTCGGACACATTTTTGGAAAACCTTTTCACGCTTTTCATGGAAAATCAACAAATTTCATATAACCGATTTCGTTGAAATTTTTGAAATTCGTTGATTTTCAATGAAAAGCGTGAAAAGGTTTTCCAAAAATTTGTCCGAATGTAATCTTTGTAGCCATCATAAGGTTTATTTGAAAAAAAAAAACAAATTATATCATCGCATTATTTTTCCAGCTAATTGTGAAAGATCACAAAAACACTCATTTTCCAGAGCTATTTTTGATAAGACTCGGAAAATCCTCCGAATTTTTCAGCCATTTTAGCCGTGCAGATAGATAGAAGCTTTTCAAAGGTCTGTATGTTTTTGGTTTTGGCAAATTTTTCAAAATTTCCATCGTAAATTGTATGAAATTGAATCTTTCTACATTCTCAAAAACCCGCAAATTATGTACCGACGCTTCAAATCGTGAGCGTATGTAGCAAATAGTTAATGGTTATATGAGTTTTGACTCCAATTATCACACAATGGATTAATTTTCCATTCCATGTGCATCAGTTTACAGTTCCCGAAAACTGCTAATAAATGGTCATATAATCGATTAGCGAATCAATTAGCACTAGTGAAACTACTGGTGCATCCATCCTGGTAACAAAACCAGAACGAAACAATTACGTAACATGATTAAGAAAACTAACAAAAATCAATGTGTTATGATGACATGATATCAGTTTGATAATGCCGTGTGTCATTATGATTCAACTAAGTGAATAATTCAATCTATCAGATCTATGGGAAAGCAGATAACACATACAAACTACATTCAAACGAGACGATATGTTCTATAAGTAAGTTTTTTTTATGAATTCTACTAGCGTTTCTCTGTGCCAGGAACAACCGAGTCCGAGTCATCGTTCATCATTACTGCCACTCTGCTTAGACCTGCTCAATTCCGAACCAACCATGCAGGCTCCTATCGCAAATAAATAACCACTGGTTCGGTTACCCGTGAACCCGATAGACGAATAATAGAAAATTCAAACGTCACGCACTGAATTCAACATCCATTCTTACGGTCAATACCCACCCGGCCGGTCCTAGCCGCTTCATTGCCCCGGCGGAACCTGCTTCTATATTTGGGAATCACGACCCCCAACCGATTCGCTCGTGTAAGCCACCAAACCAAGCGAGAGTTGAAACGCGGAGTTCCCAGAATCAAGTGACCTTCGATTTCCATAAGGGGTTCTTCGTTTGATGGAAGGTTTAATTTCAGCGTTGCGTCTTACGAGCCTAGTGACATCAGACCTTCTCAGGAAACAAAAAATTGCTACCGACGCAGTTTAAATTGACTACACCATTTCGATGAAATGGAAATGAACAAGTGCTTTTTTTCGACCGGTTATTGGTTCCGCATTGGCAAGGTCAAGCACGGTCGGCAGAACGAATGGCGGTTTGTTTGGGTTGAGCTCAGCCACGGAACCATTCAGAACAGCGGATTGGATTTGCAAGTGTGATTTGTGTTTTAGGATCGAGAGTGAAATTCGGGTACGGGTTATTGTCTCAAGTTGATACGCAGACTGGTTATTTTTGTGGAAGAGGTTTTTCCTCGGATCACGCTTAACGGTAGTTGCGCGACGAGAGAACAATTCTTCGAAACCAGTAACGAGTCTTTTATCATCAAACAATACTTTCTCTGTAGCAAGTTAATAAAATCATGAATCTATGAAAGAGGTATTTTTTCAGGATGCATTGGATATATGATTCCCGTCATTGAGTATAATTTTGCAAATCCGAATCCTCAATCAGTTATACTAAAGCCCATTCACCCAGAACTCGATAATTTGTCAACGTTACTCAGACGTAAGCGTGAACAATGCATACAGTCTTTAAAAAATGGATGTCGGAAACCATGGTGAACAGAAATAGTGAATATAGCGAGGTACCTCTCACCGATGATAACGCAAATTGGTGAATAATTTGTTGCTAATTAGTTACGGTAATTTTGAATTTGCTGCTCATTTTTTTTTATCACTTCGCTAAATTCATATGAAGTTATTGAAGCCCCCCTTCCAAATATGCTTCGAAACAAATTGAAGCCCAGTGAATAATTTGTTGCTAATTAGTTACGGTATTTTAAATTTGTTGCTAGTTTTTTTTTTAACTTTTTTTGAGTACTTCGCTAAGTTTATATGAAGTTAGCAATGCCCCTCTCCCACATATTCTTCAAAACAAATCGAAGCCCAGTGAATAATTTGTTACGGTTGAATTAGTTGAATTTATTGCTCAATTTTGTTTTATTTTTCGAGTACTTTACTAAGTTGATATGAAGTTAGCGAAGACCCCTCCAAATATGCTTCAAAACAAATCGAAACTCAGTGAATAATAGTTACGATAATTTCGAATTTGTTGCTCAATGAAGTTAGCGAAGCCCTTCTCCCAAATATTCTTCATCACAAATCAAAACTCAATGGATAATTTGTTGCTAATTAGTTACGATATTTTAAATTTGTTGCTCATTTCATTTTATGAGTACTTCACTAAGATCATATGAAGTTAGCGAACGGGGGACGGGTATAACGTTATGGGTAAGTCGATGCCTTTCACGCCACCCGCCTGGGTTCGATTCTCAACCCCGCACATAGGGTCAGAAAGTTTTTTTGGCCCAAAGAGGCGAATGACATTAATGTTAAAGCCTCTATAATTGAAACAAAAAAAAAGTTAGCGAAGCCCCTCTCCCAAATATTCTTCAAAACAAATCGAACTAACTTTATATGAACAAAGAGAAGTACTCAAAAATATAAAAAAAAAACTTAGCAACAAATTTACAATTAACGTAACTAATTGGCAACAATTTATTCACTGAGCTTCGATTTGTTTTGAAGCATATTTGGAAGGAGGGCGTCGCTAACTTCATATGAACTTAGCGAAGTACTCAAAAAAATTGAGCAACAAGTTCAAAATTACCGTAACAAATTAGCAACAAATTATTCACCTATTTGCGTTATCATCGGCTAGAGGTGCCTCGCTCAGTTCATGCTCATGATATTGGAACATCTAACTTTTTCATTTGAATCAAGCAGGGCGTTGGCACGGACGGCGATGCTAAGTAATCAGCAGTATTTAAATTTTCTGAGCTAAAGCAATGCATTTTTGCTCAAACTGATATCGGTTACGTTTGACCCTAGTTTCCGGTTCCTGGTGCAATAGAAGTAGTGGAAAAACCATAGTCAACAATCGAAATGATCTGATAAAAAAAATCATCTTAGGTTGTGAACCATTTCGCAAACTATTTGTTTAAATTTGACTTTCCGATAGTTTTTTTTTTATCGAGTAGATAAATTTTACAAAAAATTTCAAAATTTGATGGATGAAAAATTAGTTTGCTCTATTTTGCACTGAAAATAAAATGATATCAAGTGGTATAATAATTGCAATACAGAGCACGTAAGAAGAACATTGAGAAAAATTTACTTCGTTTGACAATGTACTCTGAAATTCTTTATTGCGGTATTTATCTTTTGCTGAAAGTAGAAAAACGTGCCTAATCCATCTAGCAGTGATGTGATACTTTTTTTATCAGACAGCATGTGTTTTTTCACGTGAATATTCTCCGTTGTGTTTAGTTTTCATGAAATTATTACCATGTCCGTCCATTTAAATGAATTGTAATTAAAATTTTGGAGCTGCAAGACGAGTAGAAGATATAAATTGTATGAACCCTTGAGATTATTCCTTTCAATTTAAAATTGTGACAACCGATTAAGCAATCCATGAGATTGCTCCTCTTTGAAGTTTTTGTCATTATTTCTGTTACTTCCAGAAACGGTATTCAGAGACTAGCATAACCAAAAATAGTTCGTATGTCCATGAATTAGAATGACGAATGAATCCAAATAGTTTTGAGCCCAACTTTAAAGATTTTTTTGGTATCGTCTTCTTCTATGACGGTTTGAAATTTAAAAACTCATCACCATTTTCAAAATTGGAAGTCGGAATCAGATAAAATTCACCAATTATGCATGGGACCATAGGTTTATTTTAATTCTAATTTTTGTTTACAAAATTCGTTTTTGGCTTTCTTTTAGCTTCTCGATACTTTCGGAAACGGAATTCGGAAATCGGTGTAACCGAAGTCAGTTGAATTCGCCAAATGGATTATTAACCATTCCATTAGATTCGAAACTTTTGAAAATCAGTGTAGCCATTTTAGAGAAACCGTAGTGCGTTCCAAAAACATTTTTTGGGTACTCTCCGGGCTCAAAAACCGAATACCGGTAAAACTGAAATAAATTTATTTGGTCTAGAATCCGATAAACCCGATAAATTAATATGAAATTTTTACACTAATCACCCTGTATCTCCTGAACCGGAAGACGGATCTGATTAAAAAATAAGCAGTTTTTATGGAACCTTGAGGCCTTTCATTACAAAATTAGACGAACGAAATCGGTTCAGCCATCCCAGAGTATACTTGATGAATTTTTTTTACACATAAATTTGCTTATCTCGATATGCTTCTTTGGATTTAATAATAATAATAATAATATAAATAATAATAATAATAATAATAATAATAATAATAATAATAATAATAATAATAATAATAATAATAATAATAATAATAATAATAATAATAATAATAATAATAATAATAATAATAATAATGATAATAATAATAATAATAATAATAATAATAATAATAATAATAACAATAATAATGATAATAATAATAATAATAATAATAATAATAATAATAATAATAATAATAATAATAATAATAATAATAATAATAATAATAATAATAATAAATATAATAATAATAATAATAATAATAATAATAATAATAATAATCATAATAATAATGATAATAATAATAATAATAATAATAATAATAATAATAATAATAATAATAATAATAATAATCATAATCATAATCATAATAATAATAACTTCTTTGAATGGCATAAGAGTGTGAGAAGTTTTGTTCTTCCAGAAATTATTGTTGCAAGCAGTAAAAACCAATATAAATATGAAATCGTTTTGAATTTGAAAATACTTCCATCTTTCTAATACATATGTCATGTTCAAACGATTATGTTGCCAAAAACGAACCGTGCTAAAATCAAAACGTCATGAAAAACGTAGTCTTTCAGGTGCTAAGAAACAATCGCATAAGCAGTAATGAAAATCGTGTTTCACTTTGCTTGAAAATATCGCTTTATCTTCAAACTTTTACTACTGATATACGGCGAAAAGCCGTTTACACAAAATTATCGATATCTTCGTTAATAATGGACGGATTTTAGCAATCTATGGCTGGAAATTAAAGTATAAAAACATATTCTGTTTTCAAGGTCAATTGTGACAGATATTGTCAAAAAACTGAAAATTTTGACATAAAACTTCGTATAACTAAAAAAGTTAACAATCGATCGCAAAAACATTCAATAACGTTCAGGGTGACAGAAGACCTTTCATTTGCGACTATTTTGATCAAAATCTGTCCAGTCATCTTTGAGATCTCGACACAACACACACACGGACATTTGCTCAGTTCGTCAAGCTGAATCGATTGATATATGACACTCGGTCCTCCTTATTTTGTCTAAGTTTGAGAAAAATTTTGTACATATTTTTTATGTTTATAAAAAAAGGTAGAACATGTTCGTGCTCTTGTAACAACATAGTTTAGATTTAGTCGTATCAGAACCAGTTGCGGATTGCTACTTAGGAATGGTCAGTGGGTTCCGAAATTGTGTTGGTCATACAAATGATCTCACCAGATACTATTGAACCATATCTGAGTCCGAAGTGAAGTTCCGGAATTTCCGAGTCACAAACGACCAAAAAGTGAAAAGACTGCAAAACTCACAGAGATTTTTTTAGAGGACGCTGAATCGATTTTCACAAATTATTTATTCTCAAACAAATATTCAACGGTATTTTTTTTAATAACTATTTATTGGAATATGAGTTAAAATTAAATTATTATGATTTAAATTGGGTGTTCAGCCACAAGTGGTGACTTTTCAGCCCTATTATATAAATGATTTGGTTGTTACCATGAGGACATCATTTGCTTCCGCAATTCAGAGATTTTTGTGTAGGGAAAATTCTAAACCTACTTGTATTGTGTAATGGGGAAAAGGAACTTATATACTAACTTACTAACTAATACAGAGAGCGAATCGATTCAATTGAAGATTGCATCGATTTTTGTCGAAATTTGCTTATAATATTATGTGACATTACGTCTAATGGTTCTATATTTGTGAGTCTGTGTAACTCATTTGTACTAAACCAGGGAGGACGCTTCAAAATCATTTTCAGAATTTTATTCTGAATCCTTTGAAGCGTTTTCTTCCTGGTGGAACAACAACTTGACCAAATTGGTACTGCATAAAGCGCGGCTGGTCTGAAAATTTGTTTATAAATTAACAATTTGTTTTTTAGACAGAGCGTAGAATTTCTGTTTATAAGAGGATATAAACATTTAATATATTTATTACGCTTTGCCTGGATTCCTTCAATGTGATCCTTGAAAGTGAGTTAATTAAACGGTTTTTGTATTAGTCTTTGTTAGGACGTAAAGCCGACTTGGGCTAGTTCTAAATATGATTGGTATCTAACGGGTAAAACTGGTTCGAAAATTGACATGTGAATGCAATTATGTAATGAAAACAGTGAAAATGTTACCGCAGAGAAGAGACTCGAACCCGTAGCTAACCCGTAGCAATTGATTAGATGAACCAAGCATGCTTTGCTGTACTTGGTCACCACGGCATTCACTTGCACGGCAATAAATTCAACAGCGCATAAACCCTTCTCCCAACTCTATTTATTCCATTTCTACTTTGCCACCGACACTGATTCGAGATTTCATTTTTTATCTATTTCGCTACTTAACGGGGTTCACACCAGCTTCATACATCTATCAGTGACGATCTAAGCCAATATGTGACAGCAACAGTGACGATAGTGAAACCGAGTAAAATATATTGAAGATGATCAAACCTTCGATTGAGATTCAACGATTTGTGTTTTAGTCTTTGTTAAGACGTAAAGCCATCGTAAGCTATTTAGTTCAGTATCTAATGGAGAAAACAGATTGGAAAATTGACATGCGAATGCAATTATGTAATTAAAATCGAGGAAATGTTAATTTGGTTTTATCAATCGTATTGCAATGATATACCCCCACTCTCGAAGAAAATATATGAATACATTTAGAAATTTCTCAATATTTCCTTTTAACATTTTACCCCATAACTCTAATGACATGTTCAGCGGCTCAAAATGTATGTAACTGTTTTCTACAATGCATTTACATGTGTTCCAAGCAAATAATTTCGGACCAAGCTACCTTATACAAGAATTTTCAACAACAGATCAAATTCGATCTATTTAAAGTATTTTATACAAGCAGCAACTCGGTGTCAAAGCAGTTTAACAGAGTGAAGAAGATTTACAGGTTTCGAGTTCACCCTCAAGACGGCATCGAAACCTTACAAAGGTGCTTCCAGTTTCAAACAATAGAATATCCACAGCGTTAAAAACAAGAAACAACAAATAGCTCATTAACAGCAACAGTGAAATAACGATGCTTGACGGCAATGACATCATAGCTACAAAAGTGTGACGAACTACAGATATTACAAAAAAGATAAGCCGACTCTGTATAAATCACGTATTTAACCGTATCAAATGCGAGACTCCCATAAAACTTGAGAATAGGACCCAGCTAATAGTTCTTCAAAGACAGACTCTACGACTCATTTTCAAATAAGTAATAATTTGTTCACTGTATAATTTTGCTACTTAGTCTTGTTTGGATAGAGAAACCGTCCAGCCAGAATTTTCAAAAATAAACAAAATCTAATAATCTCCATCGAAAAAATAAACGATATACGAACTGATAGACCGTCAACAGACAAATGTAAAACAGGAGACTACTTATGTGTGAATATTAACGCAGATATTAAAATAGGAACTAGCTGCGTGAACACGGATGTTTAAATTAAACAAAAATTAAAGTCACTAAATCTTTCACCATTCCACCTCCAACGTCATTCATTCTAACCCATGTCATCACATTCCTAATCCACACTTTCGAAACATAATCTGCGTCCCGTCTAAGCCCACGCTTTGCTTAAAAAAATCCATTCCATATCGTAAATCCATTCCCACAAGCAGGCGCGTACACAGGGGGGGGGGGTTTTAGGGGTTCAAACCCCCCCCGAAACAAAAAATTATAACCCATGGGAAACATTGTGATATAAATTGTACATGTGTTGATTTATCACCATGTTCTAAAACCCTCCCCGAAAATTTTCTCTGGCTACGCGCCTGCCCACAAGCCACATCTTATTCCATAAGCCAATTCCTCCCGTTCTCCTGCCAGCACATCCGGAGCGCAGAAATTCTGACCGGCGCTCTAATTTGACGATAATTTAGCCGTAGGCTACTCATGACGTTGCGGTAGTCCCCGTGGAACCGATCGAACTCCACCCGATCTACATGCGCACCGAAAAGCAGAAGAAAAAAGCCACCGCCAGTCGATGTTTTCGCAAGGACCCGTCCCTGTATTCGGCGAACTTCTGTTCGGAGCGGCCGCAAAACAATCAACCAGCATTCCCGTGTTCTGTTCGCGTTTGGAAAGCTGGTGCACTTTTTCTTTCTGTTTTGATTTTGCTGCTTCATTTTCAGCTACCAAGTTTGAATCTTCCCATGCAATAATTTTCTCAGGCCACTTTTTCACGATGTTTTTCTTTTCTTCTATCCAGTATGCTGTCATAGTGACGAACATCGGTTGAACAACATCCAATACCGGACATGGTGAGGGATTGGACGAGAGAAAATCGGGACCACCGGCAGATACGACACCGTGAAAATGATTCTTCTTCTTCACTTAGCACTTTTTGCTTCGCTTGTTTGCATTTCAGAGAGCCAGTTGGTTTTAGTTCGCCAAAAAGCTGCACACTCGTCATTCATAATGATTTACTGTTAAAACTAACACGAATTCTATCTTTCCCTCAAAATCGTTGCCACTCTTTTTTTGGCATCTCTCTAATTTGCGTTCCTTGCAACCAGACCAGCTCCACACTCAAGAAATTACCGTCAAGTAGGACTCGAAAAAACATCAATCAACGAATCTAGCTTTTTTCTTCACTTCGCTTTGCACCACCGTCCATGGGCTCACGCGCACGCCAATAAAAATGAAAAGGTTTGGCCGCAAATCAGTAGATTAATTCCAAACAGGAAGAATCTCGATACAAAATATGAATGCTTGTACGAAAACCCATGCCGCTACTGGAACAATATTTGAACTAGTTTCCGAGGACCGTCACATAACTTCACGCCAAATTCGATCCGTACAACAGCGGATTGATCCGAATGCAACCGGCAATTAAAGCACACTTACGATTTCGAGAGGACTTCTCAAGTTAGGGTCATTAATACAGGACCAGATCAAAAATATCACATCAAACAAAAACTGATCTAATAATCTTCACTCCAGCTTCAGCTCCGACTGACCACACACAGGAAACGACCACCGACCGGCAGGCCGAGTCAGGCTTCGAAAGAGAACGCGTTCACTCGCGACGAACTCCACGGTGCTACTGAGCCGACCCGGTTCATTGGCTGAAATCACCTTGCCTTGCTTTGCTGGTTGTTTGTTGAATGGATCGAGTCTGAGAGTGCGTGCGCGCGAAACGGTTTTTTTTAGAGAAAAGTAGCTACTCTCGCGAATCTGCACCAAGCGCGTCGCGACGGCAACAACGGCGGCGGCGACGACAACGAGGGCTTGCGGTCGCGACTGTCTGATCTTATCTCGACCGGTGTGTTCATCCATTGCAAAACACACGCGGTATTCCGCGTTCATTGGCTGATTCATTGGGATGGAGATGTGAGCCGATAGCCGGTATTAGTGAAATCAAGTGTTCGTAAACTGTTTTAATTAGTAATGTGAATGGCGGTTGGAAGCTTGATTATTGCATTGTTTTCAATTTTGGCTATAAAAATATTTATTTAAAAAAACTTAAGATCGGAATTCTTCTTTTGTTTGAAGAATACAGAAAATGCTCAAAAGGCTCCACCATACGATAGATTTCGGAACTACGAAATTTAGTCGCACCGAAAAGTTTTCTAAGGATAATGTCAGAGACAAAACCGGATCTATCCAACATCAAAACACATACTAAACGCCCAAATAACAAAATTGCAATTTTTGTTTCACACCCTGGTTGTTTCAATTAAATATTATCGATTTAACTAACATGACTGTTGATGTTTCCATAACAATTCAAGTGAATAAAAAGTTTTCGATGGTGTTAATTGATTGAGAACGAAGACAGCAAAACAATAATTCTTTTTAGTACACCAGGAATTTTCGAACAGTTCATGTTAATTTAATTAAAAAAGTCTTAACGCTGCTGAACCAAAAGTTACTTTATCTCTACTAACAGCTCAAACAGAAATTTAGTCTTAGACTCGTCAGTGCATAGCAGCTAGGCAGACGTAAAGTAATTGCTATTTGCAGTACACTTATGATAGACACCGAAGTGCAGAGTCCTTTCTAACTTGTCGAACGAAACAAGTTTCAGTTAACGCTGGCAGGTGGCATAACAGTTCGACATAAACTGCTTTGCACTGACGAGTCTAAGACAAAACGTAAAGATAAATTTTTTTTTGGTTCAGCAGCGTAAAGCATTTTTAATTAAATTAATATTTATTTATTCCATTTATTCATTATGAACAATATGACATTGGTTATGTGATCTAGCACAAAATAAGGTTAATCCCTAAACAAAAAATGAAAAAATTAAATGCATCACAAGCATATAGTTCAACAGCAACATAATTATAAATGCTCTTCCCGCGATCTATTTTGCAGGTAGAGTAAAAACTGCTTAATGCCTTGTGACCATTTTGCTGGAATTATAATCAATCATTTCACCTTCTCAATCATTCGGATATCTTCTGTGATTTAAGTGTTAAAACTATAAACAAGGATAAATAACGTTACTCAGACTGTGCGAAACATTACCATTTTAATAGAAAAATTGTCCTGATGCAATGAAACTTAACCAAAAATAAAAACTTCAACCCAAATGAAAACTGGTTTCAATTACATTACATCCCGATATATTTCCAAGAGAATAACAGTAAGAATCTGTTGTAATCCACATAGTGGTGTAATGATGCCTATCTCAAATTATTCATTTCCATTCCTATATATTACAGAAAATATTCATTCATCCAGGGGTCGGGTATAGGCGTGATGGGTAAGTCGATGCCTTTCACGCAAGCCCACCTGGATTCGATCCCCAACCCCGCACATAGGGTCAGAAAGCTTTTCTGGCCCGTGGAGATGAATGACCTTAAGGTTAAAACCTCTATAATTAAAAACAAAAAAAAATCATCAAAATACTACAATTTAAAAAAGTTTAGGAAAGAATTGTGAAGATTTCGGTTGCATACTATACGACTACATTGATAGACAACATATGAATTTAAGTTAATGAAAATCTATTCAATCATATGTAAGAAAGTGAATTTAACTCCATTTTATTACATTTGATTACTATTGTCGGTACCGAAAGCTAGATATCAGCAAAGTGACATTCGGTTCATTCAACCATAAACTAATATGACCTACAATTTTTTTACGATTTTCTGTGACCATTTGAATTTTGGAAAAAAAATGTACCGGTAGTCGGACTTGGATAAAATTCAGCAAATCATTTATGGGACTATCATTGCCTGCAAACTAGAGAAATTCACTAGTCAATATACGTCAATATATAATTGAGATTTCTCATACTTTCCAGGCATTTCGATGTATAAATAGAAAATATTCATTATAACATGTGCATATAAGAAAATTATAAAGCCTTTTTAAAGTCATTTAGGGGTTTTGGTTACACGTAACAGATTTCTTCCGAGTGCACATGACTGTTTTTTTTTTTTTTGATATACATATCACTGAAAATAAATCAATAAGAAACAACAATTCCAAAAACGGACGCTTGCCACTCAGAAAAAAACAACAATCTATGCTTGCAACTTCAAATCATTTTGAACATTTTTTTTCTTCGCTCCTTCCGGAAGTGAAAGTGGAAATCTCAGTTTGGCGGGAAAATTATAAACGGCATGATGGCCGAGGATGGCTTTTAACGTATCAAAGAACGCTTGCTAGCAACTCTTCACACGATTCAATCAGTGCCATCAAAGAGAGACGGATATCATCTCAGCAACAAAACACCGTCATGGTTCATATAACATAGAATGGACACCAGTGCGAAAGCGAATTTCTTTCGATGACCTGTCTGAGAACCAAAGGTTAGCTCGCTGCTGTGGAGATTCTCTCTGAAGCAACAAACGGTCGCTTATTCTCGTTTTGCGATCCGATTCTATACGGGCAGTTGCGATAGAATCATTTTACTATTGCCGCTTATTCTAACTATGTGCATATAACCTTTGTATAAGTTGTATCTATGAAAATAGCTGCGAATGCTCCAGACCAGGGTTTTGAAATATTATATATTGTGACCTAGTATGAGAATCAAGTAATCTGCGATAAATATCAACTTGCGATTCTCTCTTGGTAAATTCCTCACCGCGCCGATCGTTGCCGGACTGTACATATTTTGTTAAGGACTGCGAAATACTCAGAGTATGAAGTGGAACGAAGAAATGTAGAAAAATTCTCTCACGGTTCATGCATTGAGAGACATCGAGTTCTGGTAGCATCTTCTACCAGATTGAAAATGTTGTATACAATGTAGAGCAATATCGAGCCACTTTCTGCCAAATTATCGGCAATAACAAACACTGATGATGGCACAGCGAATCTAACATAATATCGTCATTGCCAATGCTTCGGCCATGGTACAATAAATTGTTATATGGACATATACTGTTTAAAGTATGTCGCTTGCAATTTTCATGTAATAGAATTGAAATTAAAATCATTAGATATATTAGATGTGTGTATTAGAAGATTTCGCAAAACCGTGCGGCTGCCACGACTTGCTCTTTTAAAACACCAATTTTTTCTAATGTATCTGTTAGTCAATAAACAATGTTTACGATTTCAATGCGTTGATGGGCAAATAAATCAAATGATAGCAGTTAAAATGCACAATATATCGATCTGTTTTTTCCTAATATGATTCTAAATGCTCGTAGAGTAATCAGAAAGAACGAGTTCTTCATGATAAACTCTCCGCTGGTTTTAAACCAGTTTTATTTCCAATAGCTCAACTAATTTATCTATATGAGAAATTTTTCTACAATTGATCTGATTCTAGCAGATCAATCAATAACATTCAGGGTCACAAATTAAGCAATGATTAGCTCAATAAGTTATACATTCTACCAGCTTAGAACTAATCGACTAGAATACTATCGAATGTAAACCCTGAAATTGTTTTGGGGAAAATAGATATGGCCGTATATAATTTAAATCATTACCTTATTGAAGTTCCAAAAGCTCAAACTAAATTCAATTCACCTTTATCTACATCAATATCAACGTTCTTGTAAAACTACTATGGAATAGTTGAGGACCTTTAAAAGAAAATTAAACATAGATTCACTGAAAAAATCAATCCATTTTCTAAATCTTTCTAAGATTCTAGTCCTCAGAAACCAGTTTCAACTCTCGAAAAGGAACTCAAATACTTCCTGTAAACGGTGAATAAAATCAAAGTCGACAACTCTTCCAATCTTGCGAGTCCTTTTGACATCTCACAGAAAAATATGAGCATAACACAAGTATTGCCTAAATATGACATTACTGAGACAAATTATGATGAAACTTAAAAACATGAAGGCTCCTAAAAATGTTCAATAATGTTATTAAAAATTTTCTCTATGTTACCCTGAGATTTTGCTATAAATTTTGCAAGTGTGTTGAATACTGAAATTGAAATTCAATCAAAGGAAGAAGTGAAATCCCCTCTAACTTCGCTACGCAATGATCTACGGCTCTAATTCAACGATAATTTCAATAGAAGATCCAAACATTTTTCATCTCAACATCCACATCCTCCATTTCCACACTACATTTTATGACTTATGTTGCCTTCTGGTATCGCTAAGTTCCCAGTAGTCACGGTTTCGAGCGGATTGTTGTGATGTATTGCGATAATCATTAGGTTTACGCTCCAAGCCGAACTGCATTTCGCACCTTTTCAGTGAAGAACTATGCAATATATGCAAAGTAAGTCGTAGTCAGTGGTTATCCTACCACCATCATCATCTTCACCACACCCACCATCCATCGACCATCATGATCACACTTGACTTTCCGTGTAAAAGAGTCCCCCTGCCACTGAGGACTATTATCGTCAACAGGGCTCCAGGTTTGCGGTAGAACGTGAACGAGTGCCTGTTATCCGGTGCGGCTCCGCCACCGTTCGCGCATTCCTGGCAGAAAATATTAGAAAATAATATCTAAGATATTGAAAGTAATTTACGAGTTTATTTGCGAGAACATGAGCTAATGCTTTCCATTGCCAGCTCCGGCCGATTATCGTGGTTATGTGAATCACACCGGTGACCATTAGCGAAAACGATGTGCACTCAGGGACATCTGGTTGAACTTTCGATGCAGCACTGCCAGTTGAATCAAGTTTCGTTACGCTGGAGTTTGGCTGTTCCGACAGGCCCATGTGTCATGTTTGCACCTCTAGCGAACCCGGCCCGTAGATCCCGTTCGATCTAAGCAGTAAGTGTCCGTGGTGTGAAAGGAGCTGTTGCTTATCGCACCTCATTTATGAGTGCTAGGAGCATACAGCTGCCATCGGGGTTACAACTTACACGGCTGCACACGAAAGACACTAACCGGCGTAAATGGCGTGATTGCGAGAAATAAATCGACAAATTACTTTTAAGTATCCCAAGCTAAATGCAATATAATTGCCGCTCACCGAGGAATCCTTGCACGGGTCGTAAATTAAATGGCGGATGGTTTCTGACTGCAACTTGAAACTGATAATTAACGGGAAAGGTTAGTGGACAGCATAATTATTCAATCATCGTTGGTGTGTTTGATATTATGAAGATTTATTGATCGCGTTTAGACTAGATGCTGTCCAACAGAACGATTGTGACTGTTTCCGCATTTAGTGACCGAATAGCGGTAAGGTTATTTTTGAATGACGCTGCCGGATCCATACGGATGACATTTTGGCTGGGAACTTTTCGAGATTTTTGTGTGAAATTTAACTACAGTAATTACCTTCTACCGAGCAACTTTATGTGCGGTTAAAAACTTGCATCCTTTTATCCCGTTTTTTGTACGAAAGGGACCAATCATTAACCAAATAATATGAGAATCAATCAAAGTCTGTGTAATCAAACATTTGTTTCCGCAAATTTAAAGGCGTTTTCTTAACGAAGCGCAATCAATCCAGCTCGAACAATGCATCTCAATACGCTCAGTATGACGCAAACTCATCATCAACTGGTATATAATTTTCGATATACTGTGACAAATCGATCGGTAAAGGTAGATGAATGAAATTAAAAAAAAAAACAATAAAAAATATTCTCTTCTTCACTTTCAGATTTGTTTAAGCAATTGTACTTTCGAGAGTTTGCATGAAAGATATCTTTCAAAACAAACCAAAAAGAGTACATGCACACTTCGTCTGGTCGGTATAGTTGTATTTTTAGCATTTCCCGTGCCGCCATACATCGCAAACAAGTATTCACAAACCATTAACTACCGTAAATTTTTTTTCTGTCGTTCGCCCGATAAAGACATGTTAGATGCATTATGTCTTTTTGATGCTTGGTTGGGTTGAGCTCATGTTTGAATATAGCGGGTTTTTTTATAACATTGAATGATTTTGGAAATACGAAAAATAAATAGGCTTTTCAGCTTTTTGGCATTTTATAGCCGTAATTCTGTGGATAAAGTCGGTACTCGTTAAAAATGCATAATTTTTTTTCTGTGTGTAACTTTTTACTGCTTGGCTAGAAGCTTATGAAATTTGGAAGAAACTAGTTTAGAGTGTAATGTTTCCATGTGGAAAATTTTGTCACAATCTGTTCTGGTGGTGAGATGGTTCTCAAGCAAGAAGTGCTTCGACAATGGAAAATCGATCGAAAATGGCCAATTCTGCAGGGAGATCGCGAAACAGTTAGGAATTGATAGTTCGACCGTGCCCCGTGTTGTAAAATTATCTCTTTGTATGATTAAACCCAAAGGATTCCTCGGCGAGCTAGCAGTAGAAAAAAAGTGAGGTAATGCAACCTCGCGAAAGTAAAAAAGGCTAGGGATTACTTCAAACACGAACCGAACGTTACACTACGGGACGTGGTCAAAAACATCAATTCTTCCATCTGTTTTGTCCAGCAGACAAAGAAACAGGCCGATCTTCATGTTTTCAAAGTAAGGAAGGCGCCTAAACGAATTGATAAACAGAATATGAGAACCAAATCCCGAGCCAGGGAACTGTTTCGCGAGTATTTGGTGTAGGCGAAATACATCGTAATAGACAACGAAACGTACATTAAAGCAAACGCCAAGTAGATTCCCGGCTTGAAGTTTCTCATCGACAGATTCCAACTGGATGTTTCTGAAAATTTTTCATAAAGTACTTGTGTTGTGTTAGGCCATTTGTGGGTGCGGAAAATTCAGCATGCGACGGCCGAAAAATATGGCGAAAAATACCTCCAGAAGATCACGTTGCTTTTCCTCTGGTCCCACGAAGATGACACCCTGTTTTTGCCAGATCTAGCATCGTGCCATTACGCGAAACTGGTAGTTTTGTACCGAGAGGGACAAATCCGACAAACTTGCTAGATCTATAACCAACAGAAAAATGTTGGACAATTATGGAGGGAAAGCTCCGGGAAACAGGACAAATTTTCAAAGAGATGTAAGTGTGTAAAAAGTAACGACGTAAGTGTTGCTCTAGATTTAATGAGTAGCGTTAAGTCCGAGCCCAAAAGAGCATTTAGCCTAGAGGAGAAGGTTGAGTGAACCTATCAGGTGTACAACTTTGCTTCCGCCGTTTTCCGATAGGTAACTGTACCGGCTGAGGCTGGTCAAAATACATAGATGATAATGCCTTTAAAGTGAGTGAGTGCCTAACGAATTGTCATCGCCGTTTCATTGATAGTTGTTCTTGTTTTCGTATTATTCACGCTCGAAAATGTCTGTTTATGTGCCCAATTCTCGCCATTTGCGGGAAGTTTTACTTTTCTGTTACAATTAAAAAAAAATGCAGCTGAAGCGCATCGAATGCTCTCAGAAACTTTCGGTGATGCTGCTCTGAGTAAAAGAACGTGTCGGTAGTGGTTTCAACGTTTTAAAAATGGTGATTTCGATGTCGAAGACAAACATGGTGGTGGAAGAGAAAAAACCTTCAAAGATGAACAACTAGAAGCATTGCTTGATGAAGATTCATCCCAAACCCAAGAAGAGCTTGCCGAATCGTTGGGAGTGAGTCAGCAAGCCATTTCAAAACGTCTCAAGGTCCTGGGTATGATTCAGAAAGAAGGAAACTGGGTGCCGTACGAGTTAAAACCGAGGGACATCGAGCGCCGTCTATTTGTATGTGAGCAACTGCTTCAAAGACAAAATCGTAAGGGGTTTTTACATCGAATCGTAACCGGTGGTTCGATACGATAAACCTAAACGCAGAAAATCATGGGAAAAGCCCGGGCATGCTACTTCGTCGAAGGCAAAACCGAATATTCACGGCGCTAAGATGTTGATTTGTATTTTGGTGCAATCAGCTCGGTGTGATTTTCTACGAGCTCTTAAAACCGAGTGAAACCATCACGGGAGATCGCTACTGAACGCATCAGTTGCGCCTTAGTCGCGCGCTAAGAAAAAAGCGGCCAAAATATCAAGAGCGACATGACAAAGTCATCCTTCAACACGACAATGCTCGGCCTCACGTCGCAAAAGTGGTCTAAAAGTACCTGGAAACGCTAAAATGGGAAGTCTTGCCCCACCCGCCGTATTCCCCAGATGTTGCCCCTTCTGACTTCCACCTATTCCGTTCGATGGCACACGGCCTGGCAGATCAACATTTTCAATCCTTCGAAGAGTTGGAAAAATGGATTGCTTCATGGATAGCGTCAAAAGAGGACTCCTTTTTTCGAGCCGGGATCAGAAAATTGCCGTAAAGATGGGAGAAAGTTGTCACTAGCGACGGACAATACTTTGAATAATACATCTGTAAGCACTTTTTCGCAATGAAACTTTTAACTTTGGAAAAAACGACGTGGTACACCTGATACTATACCAAGCCCCTTCTTAAATCACCTAGTGGTGTGATACTACATTGAATGAGAAGTTCCGGGGTAACAAAGAAAAAGTCGATTTTTTACCGTCAAAGCTTTTTTATTCTGCAATATAATCTCCATCTAGAGCGATACACTTGAAAAATCGGTCCTCCATCATTTTCGTGCCCTTTGGAAAAAAAGAGATTTATCAAGGCCTTCAAAATAGTTCAATTCATTTTCACCCTTCTCTCTTTTGTGCGGTGAATAGTGCAACGTTATTCGAGACGGGTGTGAGTAATATAAGGATATGCGCACAGAAGATGGATGAATGAATTAGTTACACGAAGAATATGTGCAACATTGATCTAGAGGCTTGTGCTCAATAAAAATATCATGGTTCGAAATTATTCACGTCTTTTCCGAGAGAGGCCCGGGACTTTTCATTCAGTTTCGTAATGCCATTTTCTTGCCATTTAAATAGACCCTTTTTTTAAATACATAAGATTCTATTCTCGACCATTAGTATTGCGAGCTTATCAAATTAACCTCATAGTAACTTGTCAAATTCTTTCGAAATCGATTCAGTCATCTTTGGCGCAATAAAAACATTATGATTTGTCGGTTACGTCACATATCAGATAACATCTCCACTATCAAAAATACTTTCAATTGTAACCATTGTAACCAAAATACTTTCAATTGTAGCCATTGTACTTTCAAATAAGCCTAACTTAATCTAAATTAGATGAGTCATCTTCGAGAAAGTTTAGCCCATAAGAAATAGCGGTTAGTCGATTACGTCATTTGCAACATCATATCTCCGACTCGGGTTAGCGTTTCAATGCATAGGGCGCAGGTCTTACAAGCCAGTTGTCGTATGTTCGAATCTCGACCTGAAAGCATTCATAGTGTCAATACCTCAGTTCGCTTTCATCTCATCCAAGCCAGTCGAAAAAACAAAACCGCTTACGTTCGGGACGGAAGCAACCAAATACAGTATTGTGTAGTGACCAATAGAACGACCTCGAAATGAGTGAACCAAACGAACAAAAGCTACCGCCGCTACTTAAGAATACAATTATTGTTGACTTCAGGCAGTGCAAAATTCGACCTTCGATTCGAGAACTTGAATGTTAGCTTAAAAAGCAAATGCATATTGATATTAAACGTGTGCAATTACTTCAATGCAACAAGACAAATAATGTTGTTCATATCCAGTTCTATAAAGAGTTGGATGCAATTCAATTCGCTAAAGACAATAATAATGTGCACTATGTGGAGCACGAAAATATCAAGTGCAACATACCAGAATATATGGAAGTTAGTGCTATAGAAGTGCGTATACATGATGATCTCCCTTCAACCGTCATCGATCCTTATATTCGCGAAACTATGTCCCAATACAGAGAGATTCTCTCTATCGAAAAAGAAAAGTGGAAGAATTTTTTCCGCGGTATACTAAATGGCGTATATTTGTTCCGTATGCGCTTGAAGAGGGTATACCTTCTTATGTGACATTCGGTCAGGATAAAAGAATCCCATGCAAATCACTTGTTACTTATGACAATCAGATGGCCACGCGTCAATATTGCCAAAAAGCTGTTCACTACGGTAAGCCATGTGATAAATTGGACAAGGAGACAACTAAACCAAAGGACAACTGCGCTTCCTTCACATCAACCCCAAAAAAACCCCAGTACATCGGAAATAGCCGATAGCAATAAAAACGCCTCTCCGCCAAGAAAGGAGATGACAACGAGATCCAGCCATAAAAAAAATAATTTCTTTTTTTTGTCATACGGCCACGTTGAGCCGAAGAGCGATTGAGCCGAAATAAAAGTTGTATGAATAAAAAAATAGTGTCAGTAGGATCGCAGCAATGCAATGACTCTGTACGGGTCGCTAAGAATCGGCTGCGAAGTCTGTTGAAACAGAAAGGCCAAATTTCATACAAGGAAGCAAGGAAGCCTAGCTTTATTGAAATCGGCTCGTAGATAAATTACCAGTAAAAACTTCAAAATTAGAAATAAATTTAGTTTTGGAAGGGATTCTTAAAATGAGTTCAGAATTCTAGAACTAAATTCATGAATGAAATTCTGGATCTGGATTCCGAACTTGAATTCTGCAACTGAATTTGGAGCCTGTTTTTGGAGATTCGTAATTTAGCTCCACGTCTACTTATCGGTTTAAGGTGAACTGTTTAAGTTGTCACTAAGCAGTTCAATTTGAACTACTCTGCACTGATGAGTCTAAGCCGGAACGTAAAGAAAAGTAAAAACTGACTAGTTTTTTTACACATCCGAATATCGATAATTGCTAGTACAAGTTGATTGATTGTGTGCATTTTTCAAATATTCAATGCGTAATCTGCATAATTGTAACGGTACAATTATAAAACAGACCACACGAGAGAAAAAAATTTCAAAAATTTATTCATAAATTGAAAATTGCACAACAAATCGATTTTAGCCATCTAGGATAAATCTAAGTTGGGAATTAATATGACTTTAATTTAAATAACTCACTTGTCAAACCCGTCTCGGAAAAAAAAAACAAATTTTATAGCGATTTGAAAGAATTTCGCTCGCCAGGCGTGGACTAAAAGTATCTAAAATTCTTTTTCAAAAATTCATTTGAAATGGTAAAATGTTATTCACTTACATACTGATAATTTATTTTAAATTACTGAAAAATGAAATCCGATACACTCCGAGGCTCCGTTGGAAAGTTGGGTTTTCATGTAATTCTATTACCTTTCTATAAACAAAGGCAAAACATAGCTAAATACTGTCCCAGAAAGTATGGACGCAACTAAAAACCGTTGCCATTTCGCAATGGTTCAGAATCTGTCAATTTTTATGGCTGCGTCCTGTTGTTAACACTCTTCTCTAACCACTTGTGCAGTTGTTTATTCGTTTTCATTAGTTTGTTTCGAAATGCGTGGACTTTCAGCAGAACAACGTCGAAAAATTATGTACAAATGGTGCACAGAACGCGCACTGTCACTGAGAAAGATAGCAAAAATGGAAGGAGTAAGTGAAAAAACCCGTACGAAATGCAATCAGGACGTTCGGTGAGGATGAGTATAAACCGAAAACGGGTCGAAAAAACGTCCTGCTAACCCTCAGTTGGATAAACGTATACTGAAGGCGTTCGAGCAAGGTTTCAGTTCGGGATGTGGCCAAAAAAGTGGGTCAAATGTTCTTCGTGCTAAAGAACCTTTAAAAAGCAGAAACAACCAAAACGTAGTCCGAAACAAGAAGCATCGATCAGGCCGAGAGTTCGAAAGCTGTACAATACGATTCTTGATGGAAATTTGAACTGCATAATCATGGACGACGAAGCCTACGTGAAACTCGATTACAAATCCTTGCCGGGACCACAATATTATACGGTGCGAGAAGGGCAAGTGTTAAACCAGTCCGAGACATCGATTGAAGTCGAAAAATTTGGTAAGAAAGCTATGGTCTGACAAGCAATTTGTAGCTGCGGTAAGATTTCGAAACCCTTCATCATCACTGCTTCAATGAACAGCGAAATTGTATACATCAAGGAATGTTTACAAAAACGACTTCTACCCATGATTCGAAGCCACAAGGATCCTGTTGTCTTCTGTCCAGGTCTTGCTTCTTGCCACTACTCGAAATCAACGATAGAATGGTATACTACCTTTGGTTACTTTTGTCCCAAAAAAAATGAATCCACCAAATTGCCCACAACTTCGACCAATTGAGGAATTTTGGGCATTAACGAAGGCACATCTTAGTAAACATGTCTCGGCAGCCGAAACCATTCAACAGTTCGAAAAAGATTGGAAAAAAGTGTCAAAACTTGACGCCAAGAAGTCTGTACGGAATTTAATGAGGAACATTCGCAAGAAGGTGCGCCAGCTAGTCTACAATGGCAGTAGCAAATGTTGAGAATAATATTCTGTTGTTGTAGTGTAATATTATCAGTATATCGAATAAAATTTGAATATCTAACTCTTGTGAATTATTTACAGCGAAATCAAAGTGCGTCCATACTTTCTTGGACAGTGTTTAATATGTATAATCACTTATCTTCTGAGAGTTATACAAAATATCCGAATGAAAATAAATTTTTGATAATCATTTCTGTTAGTTACATATTTTTCGAGTACTGGTCTTAATAAGTTTTTTGTTATGCAATCATAATCCTATACAAGATCCAGCACCGTATCAATGATCACTTCCATTCCGCTACCCTGAACTTTAACCGAAGCAAATTGTTTCGGGATGAAGGTAACATAGAACAACTCATGGCGAGCACGGCGCACTGGTTCCCGGTCTCAAATTAAGATGATGCGAGTGATCTTGCGTATCCTCTCAAGGCGTCGACGAAGAAACGCCGCCCTGGCGGATGGCCAGAAGAAATGAGCCGTTCTAGGAGGGTTTGTTTCGCGCAGTCGGTCATTTAACCGATCTCCACCTCCAATGTATACAACCTAATGATCGGTTCTAGGCATGCTCAGTGTACATAATACCGATACCGAGTAAAAGAAGTACAACTCGATCACGATGGAAAAACAAACATCTCCATTTGTCCACGCTATACACAATAAACCGAACGAGAGAAAATAATTAAAAGAATGAACGAATTAATTATTTGTGACGGAAATTGTATTTTAAATTATTTGATAGCATGCTTTCGCGGAGATTACGGCAGTCCGAAAAAAAAAACCGGGAGGGGATCTGCTGATAAGCCGATACAAGCTAATCCGGACCCAGGTCAAACCGATTTCAATTAATTTCGAAACATGGAGCACTCAATCCAGCCCAGCGCGAAAGGTCTGTTCCACGGTCCGTCCGATATCCGTGGCTCAAGTGCTCTTGCCGCGTTTTCCGTCCAAATGCATTGATTGGTTGTGTACAGTAAAGACCGGTCCGTTGGAAAGGTTATAAGCGAGCCGATGCCTGTTCGAACGTAAATCTTCAAATTTATGGACTAAACTTTTGCAATAACACGTGAGGTGAGCAATGTACGACAGCTGAGCGGGGTGAGCTGAGCTAGGCTTGCCGACCGTGTCGTGGAGATAGACGGAAAAGCTGATTTTATAAATATTTCTTCGATTTATCCAATAACACCGAACATTGTGCAGCGCCGGCTTGGCTCTCACTCAAGAACTCGTTAACGGAATCTTGAAGCGATCAAAATGTTGTTTGTCTGTGTTCTTAATTTTTCCTCTCACCGAGCCGGACCGTTGTTCGCCGTAATACGCGCTGCGCTGTGTATGGGATGGGAATCGATTACTTTGAACAGCTCGGAGAATTGCATGCGGTCCAGCCGGGAATGCAGTAGACCAGTGAAGTAGTTTCGTTAGTGTACTGCAATCAAGAGGTGATGCAAATCACTTCAAGATACCGCGTTATCCATTTTGGAAAAGTGACACAATACTTTTGTTCGTGGTTTCTAACCAACATTAATGTGTTCGTTTTATGTTGATGTTTCGTCAATTTCTTTATGTAATAGAAAAATATTTGTTTTTCAAAAAGCAAAGTTTGGAAACTTTGTTCTAATTATAGTCTTCAATGAGAAATTACTAAAAATCAGTAGCGAAATATCTTCTTCCAATTAACAATCGTTTCCGAAAAGTCCCTACCAATAACTTTGCACCGTATTTATTTATGATTCAATACCGCAGGTGAACGCTTTTTATGAATGTAAACGCATTGTCGCCTTCACCAATCAGCAGTATTTATGGGCCCACAGTCTTCTCCGTCCAACTCTTGAATCAAATTTAAGAGTAAAAAAAGCTTCATTCATAAATTCAACTTGCCAGACCGGACGGACCGTCTCAGCAATATAAACGATCGTATAATTTTAATACCGGCCACTCGTACCACCGCCGGCTGCTGTCGGCTCAACTTTTTGTGAATGAACAAGAAGTCCTCCCAAACAGTTTTGCGCTAAAGTCCCATGTTATGATCGACAATGCGTGGGTTCAGTTTCAGGCTTACGGTTGTCGAGTATCTTATATAGGCATTTTTGCCCTGTCTGATTTCTGTTCACTTGTAACCTCTCACACGTTTCTTCCCACCAGCTTTCACACCTGCGCTGAACCGTACCAATATATTGATAGGGCGAGCCTCGCTACGGTCCTCTACGGCGGTACAATGGGACAGAAGCGCGTTTCTCGGGCGACAAACTGAAGGTTTGATTTTCCAAACTGTGAGTCTCTTAAGCAAATTAATAAATGTCCAATAAGTTTCGAGACACAAATCATATCTCAGTAGATAATAGTGCCATCTATGTGTTTGAACGCGTATTTTATACCTTAAATATTTCTCTATTTACTTGTCACATTTCATTACATTTGATTGACAAATAACAGGGATGTGACAGTTCTCCCTAAACAGTTTTTCATCTGACGTAGAAACTCCAACGCAAAACTTGGTAAAAGTGTATCAGAAACATTCAATTGAAGCAACAAGTGTACGGCGATCGGAGGGCCGAGTTGTCGATAGAGGAAGACAAACGGAAAGGAAGACCTATTTCAGCTCGCAAATCCAAAATGATTGAAACAGCTCGTGATTATGTTGCGACCAGTGTTGGTGATTGCCTTAAATTTGACAGAAGCTGCTATATTGCTATCTATATTGTATACAACATTTTCAATCCGGTAGAAATTCTACAAGAAATCGTGTCTCTCAATGCATGAGCCGTGAGAGAATTTTGCTACATTTCTTCGCTCCAATTTATAATCTGAGTATTTCACGGCGCTTAAAAAAATTTACAGTCTGATAATGATCGTTGCTGTGTGGAATTTCCCAAGAAAGAATCGCAAGTTGACAATCATCGCAGAAAATCGAATCGATGATTCAACTTGATGATTCTCATACTAGGTTGTAATATTTAAAAACCCTTGTGTGGAGCACTCACAGACATTTTCATACAGGGTCCGCCATCTAGATTTTTTTTAACTAGCGGTTATTTCGACATTGGTAACCTTAGTGTCACTTTTGATTTGACAGAAACTTAGTTTTATCCTACCGCTGAACGAAATGGTTGTGTATACGCTTGAGGAACGCGTGAAAATAGTGCAGTTTCACTTTGAAAATCAGCTTGAAGAAGACGCCGATTTTTGCCAAAAAATCATCTTCTCGGATGAGGCACATTTTCATCTCGGCGGGTATGTTAATAAGCAAAATTGTCGCATCTGGGGGATGGAAAACCCGCACGTTATCATGGAGAAGCCGATGCATCCTCAGAGAGTGACGGTTTGGTGCGGATTTTGGTCTGGCGGCATCATTAGGCCATTTTTCTTCAAAAATGAGGCAGGAGCCGCCGTCACGGTCAATGACGAGCGCTACCGCGCCATGATTAGCGATTGGTTCTTTCCGTTACTTGAAGAGGAAGACTTGGACACCATTTGGTTCGAAAAAGACGGCGCTCCGTGCCACACAGCCAACGCTACGATCGATCTTCTGCGCACAGTTTTCGAAGATCGAATTATCAGTCGAAATTCGGATGTCGTTTGGCCGCCTCGGAGCTGTGATTTAACGCCGTTAGACTATTATCTTTGGGGGGCTGTCAAAGATAATCCAGAGACAATTCAAGCCTTGAAGGACAACATTCGTGCAGCCATAGCTGAAATAAAGCATACAATCGAAAATGTACTAAAAACTGGACCGACCGTATGGTGTACTGCAAGGCCAGCCGAGGCAGCCATTTGAATGAAATTATATTTCACAATTAACCGGAAGGATTGTACTTTAATACGAAAAAATAAATTTTGAAATCAGATGAACCGTTTGTGTTTTATTGCATGTTTTAAAAAAAGTTACATGAGAATAAGCGACCGTTTGTTGCTCAGAGAGGATTCCCACAGCAAAGTGCTAACCTTTGATTCTCAGAAATGTCATCGAGAGAAATTCGCTCTCGCACTGGTGTCTATTCTATTATAATTGAGCCATGCCGGGTTTTTGTTGTTGCGATGATATTCATCTCTCTTTGATGGCACTGATTCAATCGTGTGAAGAGTTGCTAGTGAGCGTTCTTTGATACGATAAAAGCCATCCTTGGTTGCGACTGATCGTTATGCTTATCTGAAAGTGATAGAAGAGGCTTTGAATATCGACAAAGAAACGATTCGTCTCATTCATTTTTCCCGCACACACTGATGGAGGAGCAGAAATCAATTCGTGTCAATCATTCCAGAAAAGTCGTTGCAGCCGCCAGAAATGATCCAAATTTCCTTAAACCAATTGTTCATCTCATCACAAACCAAAAAAAAACGCGAAAATCTCCTTCAAGAATCGAAACTATGCTTATTATTTTTTCCATAATAGAGACATCATCCACAAAAAGTTCGTTCTAACTGGTCAAACGGTTACTGGCGCATTTTATATCTAAGTTTCAAAGCATTTGATGGCCAGAATTCGTCGTACTCGACCCGAATATCGCAATCCAGAGAAATGGTTCCTGCTGCACGACAACGCGCAGAGTCGCAATTTTTAGCCCGATTTCGAGTCTATGTGTTGGATTTGTTTCCAAAGTTGAAGTTGAAAGAATGCTTTTTTGAAGGTGAGACCAGTGCGGTAAAGTTTCATTTTCGAATGAAATTATTTATGAAAATGAAATTTCTGGCCTTTCACTGTCAGTGTATTCCAAATCATTGGATTGACTTTTGTGGTAATTATCAAATGAGATCCACTGGATTCATCGTCAATTGGATAACCATACCTAGTCATTTGAAGTTTCGCTTGCTCCGCTTCAAGAGCGGATGAACCCACCTATTAGGTTTTGCACGAATATAAATAACCTCGCAAAAATGAACAAAATGAATAAATTTTGTCAGCTATCAGTGGTTTGTTTATGTGCTCATTGCGTTCATTCTTAATTGAATACGTGTTAATAGATACACACTAAGAAAAATTTACATCCTTGAAGATGCACATAAATGGAGCGTCGCGATTCACTTACATTCACAATTCAAAGCGTGTAAAGATGAGTCATATCAGTAACTTCACAGTTAATGTAGCTGAAGCTTACATCGATACAGATTCAAAGTTTATTTTTACATGTTAGGAGACGTAATATTGTGTCATCACCGAAGAAATTACGGCATGCTTGAATTTACGTCAAGCGTAGATTTCATTTTTTCTAAGAGTGTACGTAAACAAACCACTGATAGCTGGTTTTGCACAATGGCCACTCGAATGAACTACCGATGAGCTGCCGATGAATCAAATTCATCTTTTGACAGCTATCAGTGGTTTGAACGCAATGAACACATAAATAAACCACTGATAGCTGTCAAAATTGATTCATTTTGTTCATTTTTGTGAGGTTATGTCATGTTCGTGCAAAACCTAATATCTCTGTCTCAGCCGCCGACAGTGAACAAATTCGAATGAATAGGCAAGAACATCAGCTCGATGACAGAAAATTATTCCGACCGGTACAATAAACAAAAGGTGATGGTTCCCATTTGGGTTCACAGTTATCGGCAGCAAGTGTGAATGAATAATTTTCGAATTTTTGGTATGCATTGAGATGTATTCCAAAGTATTAGAAATGAAGATTGGAAGAGAAAGCAATAAATTTAAGCACATTCTGTGATTGACCGTGTTTACCGTTCATTTATTATCTTGAACCAACTGAAATTTCATCAGGAGCTCATTGGATAGGCGCTCTCTCAGTCAATTGAAAGATATACGGTATATGTATTAAGTATGGATAACAATAGTATATTTTTGTTGACGAAAAACAGTTAATTTGGCGTGAAAATCAAAAAAATACAGTACATCGACTTTGAAGAAACAGTACATTTTGGGGTACGCGTTTAATTTACCAATAGTGAATAAAAAACAAAAACAAATAATTATCAGATGATTTATTTTCATAATCTGAATACATTTTTTTCTTTTTGTTCCCCTTTTTTAAGGCATTTTTTAGTGTTTGCCAAAAAGTTATTTTTTGAACGAATATTTTTTATTTTTTTGGTGGAGACAATTTTCTTTTATTTAGCACAGCAGAATTTAGCCAAATTGATGTGACGCAAGTGTGAACAAGAATTAATTATGAAAAAAACATAATGCAAAAGAGAGAAAGAGAAAAATCCAG
The DNA here is from genome assembly GCF_030247185.1 of Malaya genurostris. Classification (NCBI taxonomy): domain Eukaryota; kingdom Metazoa; phylum Arthropoda; class Insecta; order Diptera; family Culicidae; genus Malaya; species Malaya genurostris. The sequence continues at coordinate 216,790,136 of NC_080571.1, read as the reverse complement.
TTATTGGTTGCATGTATTTTTTATTCACTACGTGTTGACGCTTTCCTTTTTGACGTTTTGTATGTAAGTCCAAATTCTATGCGTTAAAGGTTTAAAACTCTATAGTAATTTTTGATACGAAAAATACAGTACATTTAATTACAGTAAAATTAAAATACAGTACATTCAACGGTAAAAACAGTACGCAGTATTTAGATCAGACCTATAGTACAATGCTGTCAACTGATCGGCTATGAATAGTCGATTTCAATTGAATAAAATTAAATTAAATTTTAATGCACTGGTTGAGACCATCAAAACGGCTTCGACACGAGCATTGGAGGCTATTGCACAAAATGAGCTGCAGCACGCATTTGAATCACTATTGAATCGCTTTAAGAAATATTTTTTCTTTTGCGATTCAGGGAATCAGTCTCGAAACTTATGGACGCACTGTGTATTCAAATATTCATTGTAATGGTATATTTCAAAACTCCAGATACTAAACTTTTCGTTTAAATTTAAAATATCGATACGAATAGCGACAAACTAATTTGTTTCAAAATAACATAGCAATCATTACAATGGGTGTTAGGATAAAAAATTGGCCAACTTCAGCTTGAAGCATTTTTTATCGTGTCCTAAAAAATATGTTCCTCCAAACAATTTTCAAAAAATTGAAAAAATAAATTCCCGTATTTTGCTAGAAAATACTTTTAGAAATGGTATAGAATTATTCCAAAACTTTTGCACAGATCAACATGAAACAAGCGGCATTATGATCGGAACTACAACCAAAAATTTTCATTGTTATTTTGAAAAGTTATTAGCAATTAAACGGCTCGTATAACCACAAATCAACATGACGAACAAATTGGAAGAGTTTTGAGCCGATTCATAGTATAGGACGCCGGTCTATTAATCCAGATGTCGTATGTTCGAGTCCTGACTTGGAAGGATTCTTAGTGTTCGTAGGATCGTAGCCTGACTTACGAGTCAGCTGGGAAGTCTGTTGAAACCGAATGTCAAGTTCCGCATCGGAACGCGGTACCCTGACTTTGCTTACTTTGCTTTTGGGCCCATCTTTGTAGATTTTTTACGGTTTTTGGTATCGTCATTTATTTTGACGGTTTGAATTTTTTAAACTGGTCACCCTGTAGGTCCAGAATCGGATGTCAGAATCTATGAGTCTTTTCAATTGATTCTTAGTTTATTGATTTCGGTTTTGCATTATTTGTTCACTTCCAGGATCGAAAATCAAATACTGGTATAACGGTATAATAAATTTATATGGTCATCGACTATCAACATCTGCTGTTTCAGTCGTTAATCGGTCTAAGTAACCAAAATTTCGAATAAAAGAAACGATTTGACTTAAGGGGCGGGTAGGGTCTAACACTTTTGAAAAATCATTTATTATTTTCGTTCTATTTTCTGATAGCACAACACTTCAAGAATATTCTGTGAATTTTTGAAGCCTATCGGAAAAAAAACTCAGCAAGTTATGGGCCGTTATCTTTGCTGATCTCATACTGCGAAGAAATAAGAGCTGTGCACACAGGTCCAAGATTTCTGCTTCGATTGACTTAAAAATTTGACAAAACATTCTCGAAATGTTCCATTATAACAAAATACAAAAGAAAAAATATGGCTTTTTGAGAATGCAAGAGCCTACGTGCTCCCCGCGTTTTTCTCGAAACCAAGTTTTGAAAATCCGTGTCCATCGTCATTCAAAAACTACTGCACCAATTTTTTTCAAATTTTGCACACACTTTCTACATATAAAAAACCAGATTTCAACGTTTTCCTTTTCGTTGTTTGTTACTATGGGGAGGTTTTACAGCTACAAAATTTTTTCTTGAAAAATCGTACCTTTGAATTTAAACAACCACCAAAAATTCAAAAAATTCAAAAAAAAATCCAACAAAAACGTTGGGATCTAGAAAAACTTTTGCTCTAACTATGCTGCTTTGATTTGTTCACTTCTGATTAGTCTGCACTGAGATACAGTGGACACTGCAAATCATGATTTTTGAGAAGCGTCCTCAAAAATGCCTCTTCACCGACTTATTTCTCAATATTTTTCCACGAAAAAAACACAAAATGTTGTTCTAATGATGCTTTATATTATACAAAATATTTGAATTTATTTTGTTGAACGATAGTTCTGAAAAAAAAATCACAAAAATTAGGATTTTTTCATCATTTAACCGAGCATCAACCTTGGAGATCCATAGTGTTATATACCAATCGACTCAGCTCTACGAGATCGGAAAATGTATGTGTATGTCTGCGTGCACCTTTCAACGTGTTTTTTTACTGCGAAACTTTCTCAGAGATGGCTGTACCGCTATTATCGAACTTAGACTTGTTTGAAAGCTACTATTGAACCATTTATCGAGTTTGAAGATCCTGTGAATTCTAGTTCCGCAGTTATGATGGTATAAGTGAGGTAACCGACAAAACGCATTGTTTTTTTACTGCTCAATTTTTTCAGAGACAGCTGAACTGATTTTAACAAGCTTATCCTCATTTGAAAGCTACTGTTAAACTATTGATCAAGTTCGAAGGTCAAACAGATACCACTTCTGGTTATGGAAATGTAATGATATAAGTGATGTATCCGACAAATCCCAGTGTTTTGCAATGCCGCAAAATTTATACAAAATCATAGAGTCATAATCGAAAGAATTAGACTCGTTTGAAATTTACTATTATGTTATTTGATGAACTCACAATACTAAAGACCGAGGATAGAATCTCAAAAAGGAATGTAATGTTTCCTTTTGTGAAAATTGGCCTTTCTGTTTCAACAGACTTCGCAGCCGATTCTTAGTGTACAGAATCATTGCATGGCTAGTACTATGGATCCTACTGACACTAAGAACCCTTCCAGGTCGGGGCTCGAACATACGACAACTGGCTTGTAAGACCAGCGTCCTATGCATTGAACCACCAATCCGGGCAATAGGATAGAATCTCACAAATGTTTTAATGGGACTATTTCAATGGCAAGAGAAATGCATTATCACACCACTAGATGGATTATGAAGGGTTTTTGAGTTTACGACCACTACTTGCGGTACTTCTGGAACCAGGAGCTGGGAACCGGTATAGCCCCAAAATAAGTTTGTTTGGCATAATCTACAAATTGGAAGTTTTTGAGCGAAATTTTGATGTTTTTTTTTCGAAGTTGTATCGTCAGTCTAAATAAGTTTGCACGTTGAAACACACTGTACTTTCGAAACCGGATAAAAGTAAGCGGCCTATAAGCACATTTATTTGAATAAATCCATAAGTATTTGAATCTATGTTTGAGAAAATCTCCGAGAAATATCAGTGCACATTTTTGTTACGAACATATACGAGGTCTGTTCAAAAAGTTCCCGGAATTTTTTAATTGCGCGCGTCTGGAGAGTCCGATGGTCAAAATTTTTTTTTATTGTGTTGTTACATATGTCCCTAATGTATGGTGAAATTTTCAGCTGTATTCATTGTTTACATTCTGTCTTTTAGCGGCTGGTGTAGACGTGTTTTTTTGAGCTCGGCGATTTTTGTTAGTTTAAACAATGGAAGAATTGAAGAATTTGTATTAAATTTTGCGTGAAAAATTAAATAAAGTGTAACCAAGTGTGCGAAATGTTACAGAGAGCCTACGGTGAGTCTGCTATGAAAAAAACAAGTGTTTACGAGTTTTATAAGCGTTTCCAAGATGGCCGCGAAGACGTTGAAGACGACGAACGCTCCGGTCGACCCAGCACGTCAATAATCGATGAAAATGTGGGAAAAGTGGAAAAAATGATTATGGATGATCGCCGAATCACTATTAGAGAAGTTGCTGATGAAGTTGGCATATCAGTTAGCTCATGCCATCATATTTTTTCAAATGTTTTGGGCATGAAACGAGTGGCAGCAAAATTAGTTCCAAAACTGCTGAATTTTGATAAAAAAAAACAAACGCATTACCATCGCTCAGGAGCTGTTAAACGACGTCAACGACGATCCAAATTTACTTGAAAAGGTCATAACTGGTGATGAAACATGGGTGTACGGTTATGATGTCGAAACAAAAGCACAATCGTCCACGTGGATGCACCCAACGTCACCAAGACAAAAATCGCCGAGCTCAAAAAAACACGTCTACACCAGCCGCTACAAGACAGAATGTAAACAATGAATACAGCTGAAAATTTCACCATACATTAGGGAATATGTACCAACACAATAAAAAAATTTTGACCACCAGACTCTCCAGACGCGCGCAAATAAAAAATTCCGGGAACTTTTTGAACAGACCTCGTACACAGTCATTTTCTGATCTGTTCGGGTTATATATTTCCGATCGGGTTCGGGTTTGAAAAATTGATTACCCAACCATCTATACTACGGACCTCAGTTCGAAAGTCGGTTTTCACAACGATTGCTAACCCTTTCCATACCAGAAAGGTAAACACGTAGATAAAAATGTTTACCACCGTTATTTCAAGTGACATGGACATATTGAGAAGTTATATGAAATTATTAAAAAGTGTGAACTAATTATGAGAATCAAATGCAAATTCAAATGTATGCAAATTATTCGTCCATGTAACTTCCAAAGTGAATTAATGCGAATGACAAACCACCAACATTGATTCGTTGGAAGCGGACATTGAATAAAAAACAGCCAGACTATGGAAATCCGTTGGCAGCTTGCAAAATGAGTATTTCTGAAATGGTAAGAAATAATACTGGTTGCACTCTTCCAACAATTTATATCTTAATCATACAACTTACTAGGTTAGAGTTTCATTTTCTTATTATCGCCTTATTCTAGAAGCGTAGATTATGAGTTTTCTTTTGCAATATATATTTGTCAGATAGTTTCCATCCAATAGATCAGTGTTCAGTGAGGGAAATACAGTCGGCAGTCTATTTCTATTAATTAAATATTACAATGGTTTGGATCAATTTGTCAAAAATCGAATCAACGCTTATTCCATCTTAAAAGTTTGAAATCGAAAACTCGATTAATGGCTCATAGTGCACGGCGACTAATCTAGTGCGAACATCAACGAGGTTGTCTGCCGTCGGGGGAAAAAAGTTGCGCAATCTGCAACTGGACAGACCCGGGCAGTGTCGGTGACAGGGTTGTGAACGAGAGAGTGGAGGAATATTCTCATTTCATTCATGAAACATCGAATTCGCTAGTTAAGCCAGTTTATAGTTGCAATCGTTACCGCCAGTTGTTGTTGTTCGATGCGTTGGATGATGTTTCCTTGCAACCGATGGTCAGTAATCGCTAGCTTCTGAAAACGAGTTCTATCATGATCGGGTTTATACAGCATCGATTGACTTGATTAGATTGCTGCAAAGCATCCGAATTAAAATGTTTTTTTTTTTTTTCATTTATTGCGATCTGTCATACTCTGACGTATAGAATATCGATATCTAATATTATTATTTTTTTAGTTTAAGAGGGGATCACTACAATAGCTAGTTGTAACATCAATTACTGCTCAATGCACACATCCTTCAGCATCACACCAAAAAAATACACAATTTTTAATGTTGTACAATAGTTTATTATAATAGCTGAATCCGGGATCTAAGTAAAAAAATTGGAGAGATCACTGAATTGCGGAGTACGAACCGGAAAAAATGTATTCCTTTTTTTCGGCTAGGCAAATATTAACATTTTTTTATCTCATCACGTTACTTTTTTACAGACCCTGTCAGCTTGGAGTGGAATCAATCTTCAGTTCAGTAACGCCATCGCACGACATCACATTGAACATATCATGTCAATTGGATCAGGGTCATGTCGCCGAAAGCCATTTCGCCCAAAGCCGTTTCGCCGAAAGTCATTTCGCCGAAAGGGTCATTTCGCCGAATGTCATTTCGCCGAATGGGTCACTTCGCCGAATGTCATTTCGCCGATTCCTGAAATTGTCTTAAAATCATCATGAGAATCGTTTTAAAATAAATACAAATTAAAGATGATAACGTTAACGCCCGTTTTATTGACCTACAATTGTACTTCTTGAATAAAGATTGATTCATGAACCTCAGAATGGAGTTCCCAAAGAAACTTGTTGACTATTACCCACTAATCATCAAAGCAAGTCCATAGCAAATTTATGTGGTATTTTCCGTTCACTAAATAAAAAAATATCTAATGCGGCTTCGCTACATCGATTTGATTCGTGTGCTGTCCGACCTCGCTACCGCTCGTTCGGACCTAACTAAAGCAAAGAAACCTAGCTTTGAGTAGACCGGGCAAACGAGGCGGTTACAGGTTTGTATGCAAGAGGCCGCCGCTTCCGACGGCATTCGGCGAAACGACTTTCGGCGAAATGGCTTTCGGCGAAATGACCCGCTCCCATGTCAATTGTATGGGTGCGCAGTGCTGCTATTTTTTGACATTTCTTTCACGTACTTGTATGTACAAGATTCGATGCGGACACGCCTGAGGGCGCCATGCTCGGAAAAAAGAATGTTGTCAAAGATTTGTTCGTGAAATGTGAGAGCTGAATATTTTGTTAATATGATATCTTTGCTTTTTAAGTTTTAAAAACATACATTCTATACCAAATGATCTAGACTACGCTTCCCTTTGAACATTGGCAACGCAGAATCGAAACCATCGTCAAAATAAAAAAAACTGCACTTGGTCCGGTTAGATACGGAAGTCTGCATGGAACTAAACATCTGGGAGTGATGTCCACTTATATATGATACTAAAATCTTTATAAATATTTATTATGTTCAACTGTTTCATAACTTATATTTCAATCAAAATTAATCATTATAATGTCAGTTTTGTATTCGATTATTTAACCTTTCATGTTTCAGGTTCAACTAATTTAAAACCGTAGTGATACCATTGTTGTTGTACCATTATTTAATAAAAAATTAACAGTGTCAGCTTACCAAGTCGAAACCAAAAAAAAACCTGTTTTAATCCACCTAGTGGTGTAGTGATGCCTTTCTCATTTTCATTTTCTCCAGTATATTACAGCAGAAATACTTCAAAATACTATTTGTTTTGAGATTTCTGTTGCATAATACTGCTACATTGATATACTAAATTTGAATTTAAGTTAGTGAAATTCTATTAAATCATATGTAAGAAAGTTAAATGAGTTATCACATTTGATTATTATTGTCGGTACTTCCGGAACCGAATGCTGGATATCGGCATAGTGGCATTCGGTTCACTCATCCATACACTAATATGACTTACAAATTTATTTCCCTGGAGATTTAAATTTTGGAAAAAAATGTACCGGTAGTCGGACTTGGATAAAATTCAGTAGATCAATCATAAAACTATCAATGTTTTGTATAGTTACAGACTCTCGTTGTCTGCAAGCTAGACAAATTGACTATCCAATATATTCAGTCGGTGTTGAACAGTCGTTCGCACCGCACGCGTATAGCTCTTGGCTCCTGGAATTTTTTTTCTGGCTACCTAGAGTTTCATTGATTCAAGGCTTCAGTCTTTTTCAAGGCTACCTGAATCACTAACTAAGTGACTAAGTGATACAAAGAGTGATATTAGAGTGACTAAGAAATTAATCAGCCTTTTTTAAGGCTAGCTAGGAGTCTAATCGAAGACTAATTTAGCCTAGTTAATTTAATTTAAAATTTCATTCATTTCAAAAATGCCTGCGTCCAACCGGAAAGGCAACAAGCCTAAGGCTAAAAATAATTCAATACGGAATAAATCACAATCCGTTATTCAACATTTTTCTAATAACATTCACGATCTTATAGAATCTGAATGTAAAAATAAAAGACAACGGACGGATTTCCCTTCCGTTGATCCTATGCCGTCTAACAATATTTACGAGATTCTTCCTGAATCCGATTGTAGCGACATAGAAGAAAATTCTTCAAAAATTCCCAAAATGGACGCTTGTCGTTCTGGGAAGAAGCAACAATCTATGCCACCAGTGACGGTGATGATTTCCGACTTCAAAGCATTCCGTACTGAGCTTTCTACTTTTCTCCCGGAAGTAAAAGTCTCATTTCAAATCGGACGAAGAGGAGAATGTCGAGTCTTGGTGGATGGATTGGAAGATTACGAACGTCTTATTCGATATTCGTCCGAGAAACTTCATAAATTTTATTCATATGATATAAAATCAGACAGACCCTTCAAGGCTGTCTTGAAAGGATTATCAAATGATCAAAGTATTGATGAAATTAAAAATGAATTAAAAGAATTGCTTGGTTTTGCCCCTTCCCAAGTAATACTTATGAAAAAAAGAGCGAATGGTACTTCTAAACCACGCTCTGGAATTTCCCATGAACTTTACCTAATACACTTCAATCGAAGTGATGTAAACAATTTGAAAACTTTAGAAAAAGTACGTTTCATTTCCCACATTAAAATTCATTGGGAACATTATAAACGGCATAATCGTATTGCAAACTTAACGCAATGTCGTCGTTGCCAAGGCTTCGGTCATGGAACCAAAAATTGTCATATGGATATACGGTGTTTGAATTGTGGTAAATCGCATTCGAAAGACGTTTGTCCAATGAATGAAACCACTGATAAATTTTCATGTTCAAATTGCAATGGAAATCATAAATCCAATTATTTGAAATGTCCTGTCAGGGAAAAAATTTTAAACGCTCGTTCGCTTCGACAACAAGTCAAATCAACGACCTTAAATTTACAGAACATACCTGATAATCAAAAAACCGTTTCAAATGCCACGCCTAATTCATTTAAGGCACTGATTTCTTCGAAACAAAAAACAGGTACGCCTGTCAATTCGTCTTCTAACGAAAACAATTTATTGACAGGTAGATCGACCTCGTCATCATCTTCTTCTAATGTCAGTTATGCTGGTATATTAGGTAGAAATCTATCACCTATTTCTTCTAATGTAAATAATCAAAACACAGGACCGCCTTGCAGTTCTTCTTTTAACGAAAACAATTTATTAATAGGTAGACCGGCCAAATCATCTTCTTCTAATGGCAGTCTACCTACAAATATTCCTTCAATGCCATTCGCTTCTTTAAATGAAGTCGATTTAGGCGATATAACTGAAAATAAAATGATCTACCTACAAGATCAACTTTTTCAAATGATCATCCAAATGAATTCGACTTCATCACTTTTTGAAGCATTTCAAATCGGATGGAAATTTGCAAATAATATTATAATGAATTTAAAATTTAACAGTGATGTTAAATAATTATTTGAATATTTTAAATTGGAACGCTCGATCTTTGAAATCGAGTGAAGATGAATTTTATAATTTTCTCAAAGTTCACAAAATTCATATTGCCATTGGGACAGAAACTTTTCTTAAACCAAATGTAAAATTGAAAAGTAATCCACATTATGTGGTTCATCGATTTGACAGGTTTACTGGAATGGGTGGTGGAGTTGCCATTTTTGTCCAACGGCAAATTAAACATCGGATTTTACCTTCTTTCAATACTAAAGTTATTGAAAGCTTGGGAATCGAAGTTGAAACCATTCATGGAATTTATTTCATCGCTGGAGCATATTTGCCATTCCAATGCACCGGCGAACAATTAAATTTCTTTAAAGGCGATTTGCAAAAACTTACAAGATATCGATCGAAATTTTTCGTAATAGGGGACTTAAATGCTAAGCATGTCCAGTGGAATTGTAGGCAAAATAACAGTAATGGTAAAATACTTCATAATCAACTCTCAGCTGGTTACTTCACAGTTCTTCATCCCAGTAATCCTACTTGTTTCTCTTCCGTGAAAAACCCGTCTACAATTGATCTGGTTCTAACAGATCAAAGTCACATTTGTAGTGAACCGATTACACATACTGACTTTGACTCAGATCATCTTCCTGTAACATTCAGACTTTCCAACGAAGCTATAATTAATCCAATTAGTTCTATTTTCAACTATCATAGAGCTAATTGGTTGGATTACAGATCTCACATTGAAAATCATGTGGATCATGAAACTATTTTAGAAAATTCTGCGGACATCGACACAGCAATTGATAATTTGAATCATTATATTATCGAAGCTAGAAATCTTTCAGTTCCCAAAGCTCAAACTAAATTAAATTCTCCTATCATCGATGACAATCTTCAACTGCTCATTCGGTTGAAGAATGTTCGTCGACGACAATATCAACGTTCTCGTGATCCTGCTATGAAAAACTTAGTTAAGGATTTACAAAAAGAAATTAAACATAGATTTACTCTTTTGCGAAATGAAAATTTCGCTAAAGAAGTTGAACAAATTAAACCATATTCTGAACCTTTCTGGAAACTTTCCAAGGTTCTTAAGAAACCTCAGAAACCAATTCCTGCTCTCAAGGAAGGAAATCAAATACTTCTTACAAATGGTGAAAAAGCTCAAAAACTAGCTCAGCAGTTCGAGAGTGTCCACAATTTTAATTTAAACGTTTTGAGTCCTATTGAAAATGAAGTCTCACTGAAATTTGATCATATTTCAACCCAAGTGTTATCACACGATGACATTATTGAGACGAATTTTGATGAAATTAAATCAATTATTAGGAAACTCAAAAACATGAAGGCTCCTGGTAATGATGGAATTTTTAATATTCTTATTAAAAATCTTCCCGATGTTGCCTTGAGACTTCTGGTTAAAATTTTCAACAAGTGTTTTTCATTAGCTTACTTCCCAAAAAGATGGAAAAACGCTAAAGTAATTCCTATTCTAAAACCTGATAAAAACCCAGCAGAAACATCAAGTTATCGCCCAATTAGCTTACTTTCTTCTATCAGTAAACTTTTTGAAAAAATTATCTTGTTGAGAATGATGACTCATATAAATGAGAATTCAATTTTTTTACCAGAGCAGTTTGGATTTCGTCATGAACATTCAACTACTCATCAACTTGTCAGAGTAACGAACATGATAAAATCAAATAAATCTTCTGGGTTATCCACTGGAGTTGCTCTTCTAGACATAGAAAAAGCATTCGACAGTGTTTGGCACAAAGGTTTAATAGCAAAAATGTCTGATTTCCAGTTTCCTATTTATTTGATCAAAATGATTCAAAATTATTTAACTGATCGTACTCTTCAGGTTAGCTATCAGAATTGTAAATCTGAATTGCTACCCGTACGAGCCGGTGTTCCGCAGGGTTCGAGTGTAGCTCCAATCTTGTATAATATTTTCACTTCTGATCTTCCAAATCTACCCGTTGGTTGTCAGAAATCGTTATTCTGTGACGACACAAGTCTGTTAGCCACAGGTAGAAATCTAAGAGTGATCTGCAGTCGCCTACAAAGAAGTTTAAATATTTTCAGTGATTATCTGTCAAAATGGAAAATTAAACCAAATGCAGCAAAAACGCAATTAATTATCTTTCCTCACAAGCCAAGAGCTTCGTTTCTTAAACCAAACAATAATCACATTCTCAAATTGAATGGCTTGGAATTGACATGGTCTGATCAAGCTAAATACTTAGGTTTAACGTATGACAAAAAACTCACTTTCAAGGATCACATTGAAGGAATCCAGGCAAAGTGTAATAAATATATTAAATGTTTATATCCTCTTATAAACAGAAATTCTAAGCTCTGTCTAAAAAACAAATTGTTAATTTATAAACAAATTTTCAGACCAGCCATGCTTTATGCGGTACCAATTTGGTCAAGCTGTTGTTCCACCAGGAAGAAAACGCTTCAAAGGATTCAGAATAAAATTCTGAAAATGATTCTGAAGCGTCCTCCCTGGTTTAGTACAAATGAGTTACTCAGACTCACAAATATAGAACCATTAGATGTAATGTCACATAATATTATAAGCAAATTCCGACAAAAATCGATGCAATCTTCAATTGAATCGATTCGCTCTCTGTATTAGTTAGTAAGTTAGTATATAAGTTCCTTTTCCCCATTACACAATACAAGTAGGTTTAGAATTTTCCCTACACAAAAATCTCAGAATTGCGGAAGCAAATGATGTCTTCATGGTAATAACCAAATCATATATATATAACAGGGCTGAAAAGTCACCACTTGTGGCTGAACACCCAATTTAAATCTTAATAATTTAATTTTAACTCATATTCCAATAAATAGTTATTAAAAAAAAAAAAAAAAAAAAAAAAAAAACTATCCAATATAAAGAGGTAGCTTATGAAAAAGAAAATTTTGAAACTGACATTTATACACTAAGCACGCAACCTCCGAAGGAAAATTGGGATATTCTTATGGTATTTAAGGACCTTACATTTGAATCTAAGTTTGTCAAAATCGGTTCAGCCATCTCCGAGAAAAGTGAGTGACATTATTTTCACATATTTAGTGCAAATCATTCAGTAATTCCGAAATCGGAAGTCGGATTCAAAAGAAATTCAGAAGCTTTGTATGGAACCATAAGACCTATCATTTGAATCTAAGTTTGTGGTAATCAATTCAGCCATCTCCGAGAAAAGTGAGTGACAATATTTGTCACACATACACACATACGCACACACATACACACACAGATATTTACTCAGTTCGTTGAGCTGAATCGAATGGTATATGACATTCGGCCCCAGTGATTGTATACCCTTTTAACTTGAGAAAAGCAAAATGAAACATACCTTATGATCAAAAAAGAACCGGAATTTTATTGAAAAACGCAAAATTTCAATTTTTAATAATTTATTTTTTATTATCGCCTTCAAAGTACTCTCCTCCTGCGGCAATACATGCATGCCAACGCTTGATCCAATTTTCCATACAAGTTTTATAGGCCGCCGAAGGTATGGCCTTTAGTTCACGCAGCGAATTCTCTTTTATGGTCTCTATGTTCTCAAAACGCGTTCCCCGCAATGGCAATTTGAGTCTGAGGAAGAGGAAAAAGTCACACGGGGCCATATCTGGAGAGTACGGTGCTTGGTTGATGATATTGGTTGAGTTTTTGGCCAAAAACTGCGACACAACCAACGCTGTGTGAGCCGGCGCATTATCGTGGTGTAAAATCAATGAGTTTTCCTTCCATAAGTCTGGCCTTTTTTGCGAATGGCCTCTCGCAAACGACGCATAACGGCCAAATAATATTCCTTATTAAGCGTTTGACCGTCCGGAAGGAATTCATAGTGCACCACACCACGAATATCGAAAAAAACAGATGTTGTTGGGCGACCAGGGCCAAGCTTGTATGACCACTTTTGAAGCGTTTATACCACTCGTATGCCTGTGTTTTTCCTAGACACGATTCACCAAAGGCCTTTTCTAACATTTTCAACGTTTCGGAACACTTAAATCCATTTGCAACACAAAATTTGATGCACGCACGTTGTTCCAAATTTTCATCCATTATAAAAATCGCCACACGAAAATTTTTCAACTTCTTTGTATAGACTTTGCCAAACAAAAACTAATCGTACGATATGCGTCAAAATTTGACAGAATGTGTATAAAAGTGTTGCCAACGTTGAGAGAATAAAAGTTTAACGATTGGTCAAGCGCGGGAATTTTAAAATAAAAATTCCGGATCTTTTTTGATCATAAGGTATCAAACCGAGTATATAAAAAATTTTAAAACGCACACATATCTAGAAAAATGATCAAGATATTGTTTTTGAAAAGTTTTTTATTACGATATGTTAGCCAGGGTCTTATCGTTAAAATGTTATACGACTTGGAAATTCACATAACTTTTTGCCTTTCTCTAAAATAATGTAACTGAATTACTGTAGAAACCGACTTTTGAACGAAGCTCCGGAAACCTATAGTGTTTCATTCCATTCGACACAGCTCGACAAGATCGAAAAATATATATGTGTGTGTACTTTTTTTAAAGATTTTTCTCTCCGCATAATTTTCTCGGGGATGGCATGTTTGAAAGCTACTCTTGGGCCATTGACCAAATTTAAAAATCAAATGACTGCGACTTTGGGTTCCGGAGATATGACGAAAATGACGGAGAAATGACGTAGCCGACAAAACGAGTTGTTTTTTTACCACACAATTGTCTCGGAGATGGGATCACCTCTAATTTCGTAAAGCGCTAGTTATCAAAAGTTCAAGCATCTCAAAAAAAGTCCCCATTCATATAAAAACAGCCCCCAAACAGAAAAAAATGATATACGCTGCTTGAAAGGGTTTATATTGGAGATGATTTTTCCACAATTTAACCCTTTAACTGCCATATTGGTGGAGTTAGAGTGGTTCTTCTGGTTTTCATTTTATTTAAATTTTTCAAAAAGCTCTTTAGCAAATAAATTGAAAAAAATCAGGAATATTTTAGGAATTATGGGAACCTTTCTGTTTTTTTCAGAATTTTTTAAAATTCATTTCATGTGAAAAAAATGTTCAAAATAGTCGAATTTTTTATTCGCATTTACAATTTTGGTACCACTCTAGATTTTACATCAAAAATAAATTATTTATGAGTACATTACGCTGCATTTTTTCAGATTTTTAAAAAATGTGGTCGGGTTTAATATCAAACTTTAAAAAATGATTCATTCGAAAAACCATGGGTTTCCATCAAATTATCATCATCCGATGGAAACGCATGGTATTTAATTCTAAAATTATATATCATATATCTTTAGAACTAAGTACCATGCGTTTCCATCTACAACTTGAGTTCTGGGCTTAGGAAAGAATTTCATTCCTAAAATTATTTGCACACGCGCGTGGCGACAATATCGTAATGGTAGATGAATTCGTGTATTCATTACTTTATGACCGCGGATAAGGATGCAAGAAAAGTAATACGTCAGAGAAATTCCCTAACGGTGTATAAACCACAGTTTTCAACAGCTGCTTGGACATCAACTTATTATACGTCCAGCTGGAATTGGACAGCTACGATCGGCTGGACATGTCATCAGGATAACGGACGGCAAACATTTGAAAATGGTTCTTGAATGTGATTCGACAGACTCAAGAAAAAGTAAATCATAGCGAGCAAGCGGTGGATCGATCAAATGAAGGGTGATACACGAAGTATCCGAGTCTTTAATGACTGGCAAAGAGTGGTCATAGTCTGAGCTGTACGGAGACGACTTCTAGATACAGAATAGACGGGCTTGAGCTGATACATGAGAAAAGTACTCCATGAAACACCATAAAAAGACCACTAAGTGCAAGCAAATGCAATGAACTATATTTGCGAAAGCTTTTGAAGTTCGATTTTTATACATAGCTTAGGTTTTTCATTCTTCGTTAATACATATTTCGATTGTAGCAATAAAACAATACAATTTTCTGAAACTGTTTAACAAAAGAGGTCATCTTCAGGAAATAGCAAAAAACTGAAAATATTAAGTTTAAAAGAACATGTTGTTTGTATAGAAATTCGACGAAGCGAATTAATACGTTCTTTTTGGGCCTTCGGGATTTGGTGCACGCACTTCGGCATGATCTCTATCTGGTTTATAGTATTTCTTAGGACTGGTAATAGCTAACCTCGAAACTTCCAGACTTTCCCGCAAGATGTTGAAGTTAGAAACGAATTACAACCGTCCGTTGGCACACATGTTCACTAATGCATTCCCTACATCATTACTTGGTTAATCGAGCCAGGCGTGCGGGCGTGTGTAAATAACTGAACTCAAGTTGTAGATGGAAGCGCATGGTATTTTTTCCTAAGGGCATGTAATTCATGATTTTAGAACTGAATACCATGCGTCTCCATCGGATGATGACAATTTGATGGCGACGCATGGTTTCTGGAATGATTCATTCTTTTGAAGTTTGATATTCTTTCCGTCCACATTTTTTAAAAAACTGAAAAAATGCAGCGTAATGTACTCATAAATGATTTATTTTTGATGTAAAATCCAGAGTGGTACCAAAATTTTAGGTGCAAATAAAAAAATTGAGAATTTTGAATATTTTTTTTACATGAAAGATTTTCCATAATTCCCAAAATATTCCTGATTTTTTTCAATTTTTTGCTAAAGAAGGTTTTGAAAAATTTAAATAAAATGAAAATCAAAAGAACCACCCTAACTCCACCAATATGGCAGTTAAATGGTTAAAATTTTGGGAAAATCATCTCCAATATAAACC
The DNA here is from genome assembly GCF_030247185.1 of Malaya genurostris. NCBI lineage: Eukaryota > Metazoa > Arthropoda > Insecta > Diptera > Culicidae > Malaya > Malaya genurostris. The sequence continues at coordinate 216,774,165 of NC_080571.1, read as the reverse complement.
TTTTCAAACAACGTATATCAGTTTTTTTTGTTTGCTGCCCGGCGGATAAGGTTTGAAAATTTTTGATCTTGACAAATCGCCATATAGGGAACTACATAAAATTTCCGAAATCGATAATTTTTTTTTGATGCTAAATTTTTTTGAAAAAATCGATATTCTGTGACTTGAAAAAAATCAAAATTTCCCAGGAAGACGGTTTTTACCTTTTTTTATAAATATAAAAAATAGGTATAGAATTCGCTCAAACTTTGGAAAATTTTCCGAAGCCCGGGGGGCCGAATGTCATATACCAATCGATTCAGCTCGACGAACTGAGCAAATGTCCGTGTGTGTGTGTTATCAACTAAGAGGTCGAGATCTCAGAGATGGCTGAATCGATTTTGATCAAACTAGTCGCAAATGAAAGGTCTCCCCGTCACCTAGAACGCTATTGAATGGTTTTGAGATCGGATGTTTACTTTTTGAGTTATACGAAGTTTTATGTCAAAATTTTCAGTTTTTTGACAGTATCTGTCACATTTGACCTTGAAAACAGAATATTTTTCTATACTTAGATTCCACACGGTAATAGCTATCCAACAAGCCATAGATTGTTAAAATGCGTCCATTTTTAACGGAGATATCGATATTTTTGTGTAAACGATTTTTCGCCTTATTCCAGTAGTAGGAGTTTTACGCGTGTGATGACAAAGCGCCGTTTTGGAACCAAATTAAACACGATTTTTTATACTGTTACATACAATTGTTTCTAAGTACCAAAAAGTCTGTGTATAGCATCTTTTTTCATGACATTTTGCCTCGGACCGATTTTAGCACGGTTCGTTTTTGGCAACATAGTCGTTCGCATATGGCATATGTAAATCAGATGATGGCAGAATTTCCGAGTTGAAAGCAATTCCATAATTATATTGTTTTAAACTACTTGTTGGAAGAACATAACACCCATATACCATTCGAATCAGTTCGTCGAGATCAGCAAATGCGTGTGTGACAAATAATTTTCTTGGAGATGGCTAAACCGTTTTCTACAAACTCTGATTGATATGAAAAGTCATATGCTCCCAAACAAGGTTCCTGAATTAAGTTTGGATTCGACTTCTGATTGCGGAACCACAGGATGATATGTGGAACGAAATTAAAATAATGCAACTCATTTTTTCGTAGATGACTAAGCCGATCTAAGATTCAAATGAAATCTAAGAACCATCTGTGATTCAAATGAAAGGTCTTAAAATCCTATAAAACATCTTACTTTTTAGTCAGATCTGACTTCCGGTTTAGGAGATACAGGGTGATTAGTATAAAAATGTCCGATTAACATAAAATAATCAGGTTTGTCGAGTTGGCAGATTTGGATAGTCGATTACCAAATAAATTTATTTCAGTTTAAGCGGTATTCAGTTTTCGATTCGGAAGGTACCCAAAAATTTAATTCGTACTACAATTTCTCAAAGATGTCTACATACTCCTCAGGTGAATTTTACTGATTTCGGCTACACCGATTTTGGAATTCCGGTTCCAGTATCGAATTGTTTCCTAAAGCTCAATCATTTTCTCAAAAAGTCCAAATCAAACTTCAAAAACAAACATTCGAATTAAAGGACTTATGGTCCCATACAATATTGGTAAATTTTATCCGATTCTGGAATTACAGGATGATGAGTTTTTAAAATTCATACCGATATAGAAGATGTAAATTGTTTGGCGTATTAATTTACGGCCATACGAATCATTTTGGGTTGTGCTAGTTCCTGAATACCGGCTCTGGAAGTACCATAAATAATGACGAAAAACTCTAAAGTGGAACATACTTCGACGAATGTTCAATCGATTGTCACACGTTAAGATTGAAATTCGATACGATTTGCAGCTTCGACATAACAGGGTAATGAGTGATTAAAATCTCAATTTGCCGTTTAAAACGACGATAATTAAAATAATGTCATGAGAACTAAAACACCGAATAAAACAAATGCGGATTGATAAAAAAAGGTATCATCTCACTGCTAGGTGGATATATCACGTTTTTAAAAACAAAATTGTTCGAGGTGACACTAAATCTCGACGTTTCATACTATTCTAAGACTTTCAGCATCAAAAACAATTTTTCGATTTCGGAAATTTTATGTACTCCTATGGTGATTCTTCAAGATCTATAAAAATCACTCTTCTTATGGACAAAACAAAAATGGAACGGAGTGACAATATATGATCGAATATTTTATCAATACCAATCAAAACCAAACTTAACAATTCAAAAAATATTTTACTTTCGAAAATTTCTATAACCATCAAATAAGATTGTAAGCGCGGTAAAACGCGCTCTTTTGAATTACTATAATTACGTTTATAAGAGAAAATACACATTCTAAATCCGTAATATATTAAATAATTTGTATATAAAAGTAATATGCAAAAGGGTTATAAATTTTTTCTGCCAAATTTAAATCCCTTATCTCTCTTTAGCAAAAGATGAAAATGTTGAAGATACATAAAATCAAATGCAGTTTCCTGCAAAGGAATGACGAGGATATTCGAAAAGCTAACAAAAATACACTTTTATATCTCAAGAAAATTCCAATAAACTGGGTATGTACATTACATGCAACGAAAACGAAATTATTCTATGTAGTTTGATTCTAGAAAAAAATTATGGAACTTTAAATTTCTACTCACTGAATTTGTGGAGAGACTTTGCCAGTAATGCTTACCTGAAACGAAAAAAAAACAAAAATATGACTATTAAACAAGGCCATAATTATTCATTAAATTGCGGTCACGAGCCTTCTAATTGGCGCTACAATTATTTGGAAATCAGATTTCAATTTATTTCCCTGAAAAAACAACACTGGAAATTTCACCACCAATTTACATAGCAATGATTGTTATTATCCTCGAAGGAAAACGAAAAGCTGCGCCTTAAAATAGTCACAGCAAGCAAGCAGCCCGCTCCATCATATTCCAGGAAGGACGGGTAACGCGGAAAAAGGGAACGAAATGACAGAGAATCTGCCGAAGGTGATCTGCATGTTTGAACTTGGCCCCATCATCTCTCAGGAGGGCGCAAGGCTACGGAAAGTAAGCGACCTCTCGTGGGCCACTTATCTCTCTTACTTCATCATCGATCCGACCGGCACACGAAGAAAGCGTGCATCACCGGAGAGGTTCCGGCCGCCGCAGTGCTGCCCAATCCTTCGTATATTCCATGCATGCAAAATGCATTCCTCCAGGGCGAATGTATGAAGTTATTAAATAGCGTACCGAAATCGGCTCAGAAAATCAATAACAATCATAACAGTTATCCGATGGTCCGCAATGTTGTCAGCTTTGTTGGTTGTTTAGAAACTTGATTTGAGCCGCTGTCTAATTTAACTAATTGTAAAGAACGAAACTGACCAGCTGAAAGTTGTCTGAAAGATACCTCAGATATGATGTATTAAAATTCAATACGGAAGACCACCGTCAGGTTTGAGTCCAAGCTGACGCACTTTTCTTCCAGTGAAACGGACTTGAAAATTACCTTTGCGCTATGCTGATAGCAGTTATTATGTTTACTTTAGTGTATCATTATGCGACGTTATGAATAGCTTTTCGCATTCCGCTGATACACAGTGATTTATATTCCTATCGTGCCGAGAACGAATTCATTGCTCGACTGTGGCTGTTGAACTTATTACTGGTCTGGAGAGTAACCTGACGAATTTCTCGTATTGACGAGTTTGTCTTAGGAATATTTCGAACATGTAGAAAATGTTATTTGACGTAATGGCTGAGGGATTAAGCCAAGTATTTTATCCAAGTTATCTATACCGTTGTATAGTTTCAACTTTCCGCTACAATTTTTAATTTGAAAAAAAAAAACAATTTAATTTGAATTTCGGAATAATTGCTGGCAAAGCAAAGTCTTGGCATTACATTCCTGTAGTGTAATTTGGCCTTTCTGTTTCAACAGACTTCGCAGCCGATTCTTAGTGTACAAAATCATTGCATGGCTAGTACTATGGATCCTACTGACACTAAGAATCCTTCCTTGCTGGCACATAAGATAATTAGGCTTTAACTCCGTGTCCGGTCTAGCCCCAGTCTCCCCTATCATCAAAATCAGTAAGTGTTGTCTGAACATCGTGAAATGAATGTGAGTTGTTTCAGTTCTGAAGCACAGCAAAGTATTCAGCACCACTGATTGGTCAGTGCTACGATTCTGTCGACACTAAGAATTCTTCCAGGTTCGAACATTCGACAACTGTCTTGTAAGACTGAGGCATTAAACCGCCAACATTGATATGCTCAGTTCTGAACACCCCTTTACAAGGAAAACGATTACTTGGAATGGAATAATAAGCTGGACCCAAAACCCAAACAAAGCAAATTTTTGCTGTGACATTGTTTACGACGCCTTATACTATTATGACAAACGCAGATTGGAAAAGCGCGGGTGTCAGTAATTGAATAACTTTGATGTGTTCCGCTACCGGCAGAATGATCGTTCGATCAACGACAGTGACTGAAATGTAATTACAATTTGCAATAATTTACTTCTACCAAAGGCCCCGGAAGCGTAGGCATTAACACTACCGGCCAAATCGATCAATTGCAACTCGTGGATAAATCAAAACTAGGTTACATGCCGGTATCATTACTATGTTGCATACTAAACTGTTTCGCACTGACAAGTCTAAGGCGAAACGTCAAGAACACTGAAATAGGTTATGAGTCCTAAGCACAAAATAAAGGTAATCCCTAAATGAATTTAAAAAAAGCTTATTTCCCTACCTATTTTACAGATTCTTTTTCCTAATAAGTTATACTATCTTAGTAGTGATGCAAACGTAGATGTATATAGAAGTTAGTATTCTAGTTTAGATAAGGACAATGATAAGTCGTTGTTATGCATCATTTGGATGTATGTAAGCTGCTAATACAAAAAAAGTTTATGCCTGTTGGAGAAGAGAATGAGAGAATCTCAGCTACAGATTTTGATTCTCCATAACTAGCAGGACAATTTAGAGCTATCGGCCAATGGAGTCCTGGGATAATCATTGGTTAAATGAGTATAAAAATATGAATTTCCTCAACTCCATCATCGGAGAGCCGCGTGAAAAGGAACCGCATAGAAAAACCGCGTAAGAAAGACCCCAGTGTAATAGAATTAAAAAGTCGTCAGTCATATAAGGATTTCTGGAAAGGGTAGAATCAGTTATTATGTAAGAATCTAATCGTCTTAGACAAGAACAATAAAAATAATATATTTATTAAGTGAACCTAAGAATTCTTTTATTTTTATTGTCTTTGTGCTCAGTCGTATCTTGTGTACAACGCTGTAATTTTTCCACCTAACTTCATGTCAACAAAGGGGACCGCAGAATTGATGAGGAATATTTCTTGTTAAATAGAGCACCCCACAGTGCGATTTGAAGAAACGGTGAACCAAGAAATAAAGCATCATCAATAAGTATCACATGCTACTTGGATTTGCGGACGACATGATATCAATAATGTTGATCGCAGAGCTGTGGAAGAGAGCCCCAGAATAGAATGATCAGTACCAGTGCTCACCAGGTTTGAATAGGGGGTCGGGTAGGGAAGAGGAATGATTGTTAGTCTAAGGGTGAAGCCAGAGAGAAAGCGACAAGCGACGCGAAGCGAAACTTAGTAGATCGCACGGAGTCGCGCGTCAGAGCTCCGTTCATTCAAGTTCAACAGAAAAATTACAAGTATGTCAGAGTGAACTCGATGCATTGCGAAGCGACTACTGTCCGATCGCATCGCACTCATTCTGACATACATGTCATTTTTCTGCTGAACTTGAATGGAGGAAGCTCTGCCACGCGACTCCGTGCGATCTGTCAAGTTTCGCATCGCGTCGCGTGTCGCTTTCTCTCAGGCTTCACCCTAACACTTGTATATACTACTGTGCACTTCACAAGTGTCACGAGAGAAGGATATTTGTTAGTATACATTTCAGTGGTGGTAGTATTCGCGCGCGATTTAGTATGTTCCGCGCCAAAGATACTTGTTTATTAGAACTAAATTAACAGGTACCAAACGTAGGCTAAAAGGTGATTGTTACATGTTCTCTCAAAATAAGCAAGGTATATCAAAGGATATTCTGATTAAAAATGGCTTCTTCAGAGGAAACGAGTGAATATAATATATGCAAATTAAAGTCTTGAAAGACTTTAATTTGCAAAAATAATGAAGCAAATAAAAAGCTCGAAAGAATCTAACAATATATAAGAAAGATTTCTTGAAATTTAATCAGGAATTAAAATAACAACAAAAACTATCAGTTGAAAGAAGTGATAGTTTAATAAAAAGAGTCTCCAGATTTTAAACAATCTTGTAATCGACTGTAGGAAAAGTGAAACTCTTGCAATGTTCGCCTTTTACGACTTGGAAGCAGGAACCCAGTGAATCTATCCATGGTAATTTTTGCCGCCGGATTTCATACATCCTCTAGCCTGGACCTGTCGGTAGGAAGAGAAATAGCTACTGTCAATCTTGTAGTGAACTCCAACTCCTAAAAATGTTTTAGCTCTAGATGGAATTGAGTAATACCAACTCACTGCTATATCAGTAGATGCCGTTTGGATACAGCAAGAAATAAAGTCTTCAATTGGGGTAACAGAAAGATGACAAACAAACAAAACACTATTGAAGTCGATGGAAACAGATAATCAATCGACTCGAGCCGGGCTATCAGATACCTTAAAAATTGATGAATTCGAATTTATGATGGTATTGAACAGAGCTAATGAAAGTCATTTTTATTGGCTCAAAATAGACGAAAATGACGAAAAATTAATGTTACTCTAAGCTTTGCTTGCAAACTATAAGAACGAAGTCCATGTCAAATCAATGACATAAGTGGAACAGTAGTTTCAAAAGTGTGTTCTTTCTTTCATTTGCCCTACCAGTCATTTGCTATTTTCAGTGAAAATTCCATAGTATGCAGTATCAGTATTCAACCGAATCTTGGAGAATCGTAAATGACAGAAAAAGGTTTCACAATGACTTTTACCTGCTGTTGCTCGAATTCGTAGTAGTTTTGGTTTCCAAAGAGGTTCTGGGATGTAATTACTTCTATTAGTCATATTTTAGTCACTCTGAAAAATGAGAATTGAAATTCTGCCGATGCTCCCTGCTGCCATTAGTTTGGTTTCGTATTGTCATAGAGGAAAGAGTGACGTTTGCAATTATACTCTCTCATTTTTTCAATGAGAAACGAAAATTCTTCGTCTCTCTTCGTTTGTTCTGGTGTCAGCCATTTACGAATGAGACAGTAAAATTCTCAAAATGAGGTTGTTGGAATGGTTTGTTTCATTGAGAATGCGTGACAATTTTAAGCTCTGGTATTGAAAAAATGACAATGTAACCTATTTGAATTTTTGTAATTTTGATTATACAGGATTCAACCCTAAGGTCATTTTCCTCGTTGTACCATAAAAACTTTCTGATCCTATGTTCGGAGTTAGGAATCGAACCCAAGTGGGCAGCATTGAAAGTATAACACTATACCTATCCCCTACTTGATTTTGAAATTTTTTCTTCAGTTGTGAAAACAGGTTTTGAAGTAAAAATAATAACGGGTCAAAATTTTGCTGGCACATCGCGTAAATACAAACTTCTCACACACCAAAGTGTCGAAATTGTTGTAATTGTATGCGGTATTTTCCGTAAACTAGGTGAAAATGAAAAAATATCTAACGCGAGTTCGTCACATCGCTTTTGTTGTTGGTGAAATGAACCTTTCAGCGATATGACCCTTCGGCCTTAGGCGAAAAGACTTTCGGCGTAATGACTTTCGGCGAAATGACCCGCTCCCTATTAATAGGTATGATCGTTTAAAGAGGCAAATATTTAAGTACTTGGCGTGTACTGCGCCTTTTTTGTACTTTTATGGAAACAAAACTGCGCTAAACACAAGTCGGCATCTAAATTTTGGTGTACACAGTTTATGGACGGTCTCAAACCGACTGACAAGATGACGAGTGTTGAAAATTTCAAATCTTCTATTAGATTGACGAAGCAGAGAGTTCAAAAACTCTTTGAAACTATTCCAAAACGTAGATCTTGTTCGTTATGTCCATATAAACTTGGGAACCTTTTGAGCCAAAAGAGCCAAAAATGCTATTAACAATGTTTCAAACTTTTTAAACTTTTTTTCTTAACAACAATAAATAGTACTTGAAAAATAAAGTTTTATTTTATAAAAGACTTGTTAACTTGTTCGTTCAAACCATCGTTGAGAAAAGTGAATGAGATTCATTTGGGAAAATGTGACCACTATTTCCGGTGCATGCGGAATCGGAAACCGGGAACCATTAATCAATATTTTTGGCCATTTTACTGATAATGACTATCGAATAGAGTAGTTTTGAGGTCAGTTTAGAAAATTTTTCATGTGTTTGTTTGACCTATTTAAGTGATGGTATAAAATTTTTAATACAGATTACTCTTTGACTCCGAAACCGAAGGTCGGATCCAAATGAAATTCAGAAGTTTTGTATATAATCATAAGATCTTTAATTCAAATCTAAGTTCGTAAAAATCAATCACGCCAGCTTTGTGAAAAAGTTAGTACACATAATTTCATTTATATTGCACATTTTACCCCATAACTGCGGAACCGCAAGTACTATCCAAACAAAATTCAAAAATTGTGTATGGTATCATAAGACCTTTCATTTGCATCTAAGGTTGTAAAAATCGGTTGCATATATACATACATTTAGCTACACGACTAACTGAGTCGAATAGTATCTGACGCTCGGCTCTACGGGCCTCAGTTCAAAAGTCAGTTTTCATCATGATTGCATAACTTTTTTATATAAGAAAGGCAAACAGCAAGAAATATTCACGATTGAATATTTAACACTCTCTCAGAGGGTAAATCTTAAATAAGCGCCCCACGATAATTCACAACAAAATCAGTTGACCGGTCTCCTAGAAATTTGAATGCAGTTTTTCATATTGTTTCACATTTCACCCTGTTACTCCCGACCGAAAGTTAGATCTGGATAATATTCAAATACAGGCTATGGGATTAATAGACTTTTCATTCGAATCTATGGTTATAAAAACCGGTTCAGCCTTTTCTAAGAAATTGGAGTGATCTGCCGTTTTGAAGAACACGATTACTTGTTTTCAATACTTATACAAAATATACAAAAAAATCAACGTATTTGGTCATCAGCTAACCAATTCTGTCCAATTCAAAAATTATACGGCTATTTGAATGCATTTGATTAAATTTTCCGTGTCATGAATAAAAATACGTTGCTGAAAATGATATTTTTATACCTATTAGTCTGTAATTCCGGAACTGGAAGTCGTATCCGGATGAAATTTGGTAGGTCTATATGGGGTTATAAGACCTTTTATTTGAACCTTACGCTTGTGAAAATTGGATGAGCGGTCTTTGAGAAAATCGATCGCACGTTTTGCCTTTCTCATATTCATATAGAAAGGTTATGCAATCACTTGAAAAACCGACTAGTGAAAATTGGCCCGAAGGGCCATGTGTCATATACCATTCGACTCAGTTCATCGAGCTGAGCAATGTCTGTGTGTGCGAGTGTGAGTGTGTGTGTGTGTGTGTGTGTATGTGTTTGTATGTGTGTGTATGTGTCAAATAACCTCACTAGGTTTTCTCGGAGATGGCTGAACCGATTTTGACAAATTTAGATTCAAGGTCTCGTGGTCCCATACGGAATTCCTGAATTTCATCCGGATCCGACTTCCGGTTCCGGAGTTATAGGGTAAAGTGTGTTCAATATTGTACACCATCACTTAAACCGGCGAAACATAACACGTAAAAAATTTTCTAAACTGGTCTCAAAACTACACAAATCGATGGTCATTATCAGTAGGCAACTAAACAAACCGATTCCGGCTATCCTGGTTCCCGGTATCCGGTTCCGGAAGTTCCGGAAATAGTGGTCATATATACCAAAATGGATCTCACTCACTTTACTCAGCGATGGTTTGACCGATTTCCACAAACACAGATTCAAATGAATGGTCTTGCTAAATTTAAATTGAAATTAATAAAACCACCAAAGCTTTATCAATGTGGCAGTTAAAAGGTTGAAATTTTGGAATAATTGTATCCAGTTCATACTATCCAAAATGGTATATTATGAATTTTCTTTCGGGGCTGATTTCATATGCGGTTATAACCAGTGATGGCCCAGCACACGAGCCAGCTCTCATACAGTCCGTGTGCTGTACCTTTTCAAAAACACGCAAACGAGGTCTGAAGCACACGCTCGTGTGCCGTGTTGCTACTAGATCGACAGTCGTATGCTTCGAAGAACCAGCTCGCGATGCTGGCTCATCTGCTGGCTCATGAGCTGGAATGGGGAGCTAGCTCGTGAGCTGACTCATGTGCTAGCTCACGAGCTGAGTTCAGTGTCCGTTTTTTTTTATTTAATAATATAACATAATTTTTAAGCACACATTGTCCGCTCTTGTATTGTCTCTTATCAGTAGGTGGACTACACAAATAGCACACGCTCATGAGTCTGGTTTGAAAAGCACAGCACACGAGTTTAATAGGCACACACTGCAGGTATAGAGCAGCTCGTGTGCCGAGCTCGGACATCACTGGTTATAACCTTTGAAAATGGTGAAATTTTTGAGGACCAGTTTATATATGCTTCTGACATCAAAGACTAATGTCAAAAGCATATTCCGGGTATGTGTCAGGATTTAACTTATAACAGGCACGTACCTAGAAGAGAATCCGAGGGGCCCTGGCCTTTCCCGAAATCAGAAACAGAAATGATAACCGAGTTTGGATAGTGGTTTTAAGAGTTTGATCAACGGTCGAAACTCCACTGCCACTGACCGTGTCAAAACTACATAAAATTGAGGTGAAGTGAAGGGGCATTTATAGGAAAATCGAACAAATATTGTTTTGTTGATCAAATAAATAATCAGAAAGGACATTAAAATCATCAATGCACTTACAGAACTGCTAGGCAGATCGACGAAAATTAACCAAGCACTTTATAATAAATTCTATTCTTAAACTAATGAACGAACGGTCAAGTGTTGGAAATTCAATAAATATTTTTCGAGTTCTGTATTTTCCAAAATAATTTTCCAAGAAAGTAAAATTCTAGCAACCATTTGTCGTTCTATAGTTTAAAATGGTTATAACATTTTTTATTGAGCAATGTATTTATTTCATTCAGGAATATACTTTTGGAAAATTATTGCATTTTATTGTAAAGAAGAAGCTCGGAAAGTTGAGGCTCCATTTCCCTTAATAATTCTACAAAATGGCGATTATCTTTATTATTTCGATCGAAAATGACGACGGGGTTCGGTGAAAAGTGAGTGCACATGGTTGAGAGATAGAAGTAGTGTCAAATTCTCGTTAATCGATTTAGATCGATTTTGATGTACTTTTTATTAGTAGTTGCAGGTTAACGGAGGTTTTTTTAGCACCTCTGGCTGTATGAATTTTGCAGGAGACATAATTCTACAAACGGTACAATTCATAATTACTTAACTTTTCAAGTGACGCTATATTGGAATTCTACGGAATTTTGCAGGTTCCGAGTGTACTTTGCACTCGGCTACCAAACGCCACTGTATGGATTTATATGTATCATTTATTCTTTAAGCAGATATATGCTTCTGTGGCTCAGTCGATTAACTGGTGTGCTTTGTGATATGATGTTTCTCAGTTCAAGCCGCACGTTGCTATCGATCTTTTGTTTTTTATTTCAATCAGTTTCAAGCCATGTAATTTTCAAATCACTCAATTCTACATGTTTTTGATTATAAATTTGTGTGACATACGATGCCCCATTTATGTGCATCTTATAAGATGTAAAATCACAAGAATTTTTCGAACTGTGTACATCGTGTATCAAAATTTTACAGATTATTTCATTCATGAACATATTAGGTACATTTCGATTACCACTAGAAATATGAACACCGGTCTAGAGTATATAAGAGTGGGCAAAATACCTCCGTTACTCTATTGTTCAAGTAGAACTAACACTCTTTATAAACAGATATGGAATAACTGTGAAACTAAACTTTTCAAACAAGGCTCTGAAAGCGGATTGAAATATACCGTTCGATTCAATTTGCAAAGATCGCAAAACGTCGGTGTGTGTGACGTTCTTATCTATTTCATCATTCATCAGGTAAGCGAATCAAGGGATAAGATATAGACTATTTGATAATCAACTAACAAATCTAGCAAGGAAAATTATCGACTAATGCATTAGCCGTTTGTGGTACGAAAAAAGACTAACTATTTTACAGGCTGTAAATGTCACCAGACAGTGTCCATGCCGTTGTTTATGCTGTATGACGATGTGACACCTCAGGAGGCCATTCAAGACTAGCTACTAGGTTTTCGCTGGTAAGCAGTGAAATAAAAATGGTCCTCACTTCAGTACCATCAACACCAGCTCCCTCAGTTACCCTACCCGTGTTCCTACTCACCGTGTGACAGCGTTTATGCAAATGAAGTGATTTACATAAACATTTGAAAGAACAATTGCCACTTCAAAAAATTGCCTACCAATCGAGTTTTATCTAGATTTGTGGCGAAGTAGACACGATGTGTCCGCCACATTGGTAGCCACTAGAACGTACCTACAGAGGAATTGTAACATTTCAACGGATTAGTTCCAGTCAGCAGTTGCTCGCTGAGGTGTAGCAGTTAGCGAATGCCCAAATGCCGCGTGCACTTTCCGGTTCATTAGCATCTGGTTCTTGTTCAGACGCTATTAGATATGGACCTGACAGATATCTCCAACTCGGCTAGGAGGTGTGCGAATTCCGATAGATTCAGATCACGATTCCGCGCGCAGTGCACGCTAGAGAGATCGGATTTATCACCGGCAATCTTTGACACCTGTTGAGGTTTGTTAGGTAGCAGCTCTGTAATTATGTTTGTCTGTATTTACTAATTCGAAACTGGGAATGAAATAAGCTCTAGCGAATGCTGCTTATGTTCACACTGTGGCAAGTGAAAATTAGTAGAGAAAAATGCTCATGGGATTTTCAGATAGGAAACTATTCTGTCGTAATCTATACGCTATGTAATTTACTATACACCATTGCAATCCTATTTCGATTTTTTTTATGTTTTTGTTTTTCAAATCTGATTCATGGTGTTTTTGCCATTATTGTGAAAACTGACTTATAAGCAGAAGGTCGGATGGCCTTGTACGATATTTCATTTGACACAGTTCGCATGGTTCTCAAAAAGGCTATATCTATTATTCCATAGAAAGCTATTGCATTTTATCCGGATCCAACTCCCGGTTCCTAAATCAAAGTTGCACAGCCTGTTTTTAAATTATTTATTGATCCTACTTCCGGTTCTGCGCAGTTACAAGAAAATGAGTATTGAAAAAATCTAACCTTCTTGACCACGCATAAAAAAAGGAAATGTTCAAAGTTGAAGGTCTTGCTATCATAGTTAATCATTGATCAAACCCATTTCAGCTATACTGACTCCAAATTTCCGGTCTCGAAAGAAGATCGATCAGAAGAAACCGAAGCGCAATGGAATTCATATGGAATGTCTCGTGATCCCAGAACCTGCAATTGAGCTTTGTCTAAGCCCAGCCTCCGTTACTAGATAATGAGCCTTAAACTTGTAAACCGTCATATAAGTTATGAATTAATAAACGTACACAGTTTTAAAACTGGTCTAGGAATAAATGAAAATTGCAGATCTCGTTAGTAGGAGATAAAAAAAAACTCTCTTTGGTTACGAGCAAAAAATTGATAAACATCCCAGGTAATCAGTAAGCACTAATAATGGCAGTAAAATAGCTTTTTTATGAGAAACAAAAATTCTTATTGCTCTATATCTGCAATGTGAAAGCTCATCTCAATCAATCAAAATTCAGCTTTCAGAATGTGCATCTGTCATAAATAAGTATGAGCTATTACTATAAGCCGTATATATTGCCACAGTTGGCACTAATTCAACCTCAAAAGCGATTGAAGTGCCAATTAGCGATTATTTTCGGTCATAATGCGGCATTAGTATTTGTTTATTAGTAATTAGGGATGTGCACTCATCTTTTTCATTTTTCAGTTCTAACAGTACTAGGGAAATTGCTTAAAAAAATTAAAGAGGCAATTTGAAATAAGAAGATTCTCAATTAGTCATGTATCCATTGTTGAAAAAGACACTACATCACTACACCCAAACTTCCGTTTACGTACATTATATATGTATATATGCATGGAAATATAACTTTTTTGCGCACTAAGAGCAAATTCAGCAGCTGTATTCATATGGGTGGTCTATAATATAACTGAAACTGAAGCAAACGTATCCCCAGCAAGTCGTTTCAGTTCTATTTATTCGAACAGTTCTACTGTCAAATTTAAAACTGGTATACGCTGCCGTTTTATTTTATCTATATTTGAAACAGATAAAACGCTGCTGGAGCTGCCAGTTTATTTTGTTCTAATTTCTAGATTTAAATTTTAAAACTGACATAAATTCAGCATCTAGAACACTCCTGGACATGCCCTAAGGAGAGTATCGAAAATAAGCTATCCACATACATTTGTGTTGTACGCATGTATTTGTGTTGGTTTTTTATGCTCAGATCACAGCGTGCTGTGCGTTTGGATGCCAGCTTTCGTTTGTTTACTTGTTTGTGCGGTTGAAATTCTGCGTTTTCAAAATGTCGCGTATTGAAAAGGAATTAAGGTTCTGGACACATGGATAAGTGAGAAGGGTATTACTATGCGAAAATTGGCGAAGCGGTGTGGAATTCATCATGCCAGTGTTAAAACCATCATTAATAAGTTTGGGGAACACTATTCTTTGGATGAGCTACCAGGAAGAGGCAGAAAACCCGGTTCTTGCAACCCAAAAATGGACCAGAAAGTGATATCTCTAATCATGAAGAACAAATCAATGTCAATACGTGATTTGGCCAAAAAAGCAGGAACGAGTGTCGGAATGATCTAGCGTATCAAGAGGCGAAATCACCTGAAGACCTACAAAAAGTAGAAAATCTCAAAACAAAGTGTTGAACAGAAGAAGCGAGCAGCAACAGAAGGAGGACTCAAAAACCCTTCCAGGTCCACAATACAATTTATTGGTATAATCATTTATGAATATGACTTTCCAGCTCAAGAGACATAAAATAACAAATAGTAACCTTTCATCTAGTAGTAGCCGTTCTCGAGACACTTAGACTTAAACCCGAACCCGACCCGTGCCCGATAAAAATAAAAAAATGTTAACCCGCACTCGACAGGAACCCAAAAAAAAATCCGGCTATTTTGATTCAAATGCCCGAAACCCGACCAATTTTTTGAGCCCGAACGCAAGCCGTACCCGTTAAAAATGAAAAAAATTGTCAATCATCGGGTTCGGGTCGGGTTTCGGTTACAAATACCCGAAACCCGACCATCTATAATGAAACTCTCAGTACGAAGATTTTTGTATAGGTTAGCAAATTATAAATAATTGTTGACTTGTTTAGCCAATTTAACAAAAATATTAATTTTGCGAATTTAACGTCTATATATCTCGAGAACGACTACATCAATGAAAAAGATTACTATGAGCAAATGTTTATTCTTAGGCAGTGAAATCATATTCTAGTGCTCAAATGTCTATTTGTCATAACAGTTTCTTGAAGTTTTGTACAAGTTCTAAAATTGCTCTAAATTTGGTTGAGAGCTCTTCAACTTTTCTAATTTTTAAGTTGATGTCCAAAAACCTGTTTTATTCCTCATTTAGGGGTTCGAAACCTCTTGGGTTCCGGTTTGTGCTAAAGTGAACATGACTAATTTGAATTATTTACGTTTCGCATTCAGCTCATCAGTGCATTAGCAGATTATGTTGATTTATGTTAGCAACGTAATTCAAATTAGTCGTGTGCACTCTAGCACAAAACGGAATCCAAGAGGTCCCAAACCCCCAAATGACTATTATCTGTTGGTGGCCAGCATTGCCAATTGGTTTCGTTATTATCGGTACGTCAGAATAGAAATTGCACTTTTAGTGTAAAACAAGAGCGATTCAAATAGCAATGACTTTACGTTTGCTTAGCAGATTATGTAGATCCGCGAGGTGGCATTAGTAGTTCAACATAATCTGCTAATGCACTGATGAGCTGAATGCGAAACGTAAATAATTCTGTTTTAATCCACCTGGAAAAGTGTAATGATGCTTTCTCATATCAACCATACTCTTATAATACTGTGGTATTATTCAAAATAATTTTCATCCATTTTTGAAAGAATAGCCGAAATCGGTTTGTTTGACCGTCTACTGATAATGGAGGAGTGTTGGACTAGTTTTGAGGCCAGTTTAGAATTGGAGTAGTTCTGAGTCCAGTTTAGACATTTATTTTACGTTTTGGCATTAAAATGTCTTAATCTTTACTAAACGAGGCCGGGTGTCAATTGATAGTTTCCAAAATAGTAGCGTAACCTTTTTCTGTCATAATTTTGACCATTATAATTCAATTATTTGTTGATGGATTGATATATTTTTACAACCAATCGATTCCGAAACTTTTAACTTAAACATATATGGTAACGTCAGCATTTCAATAGCATAAGGAGTGTATCGGAAATAAGCTATCCACATACAGCTCGGAAATAAGCTATCCACATACAGCTCCGAAGGAAAATCAGCATTATAATTGTCCGTTAACGATTTACCGCCAGTTACCACAAATATAGTGACCCCTTGTTAATAATGAAAATAATCTTCTCGAGCAACACTGTTTAAGTTACAACAAACAAGTTACCAAGGATCCCCAAAATAAATAAACAAACACTTTGAGAAAGCGGTGGAATCGATCCGTTACTGTTAAATTTTGTGCAAACGACGGATTTTTTTGATAACGAGGCAGAGATACATTCAAATAAACTCGATTTAGGCGAAACATTCGAAGAAACATCATAAATATGCATTTATTGATAATACAACAAAAGTAATCAGATAGATTGCGTGATGTTTGGATTCATGCCCAATGCTCACCGAACCGCCTGCACCCAATATTATTTGTCACTCTTCCGTAGTTTTATCATCTTGTCGTTTTCAAGAGCTGCTGAAGCAATGATGTTTTCATTGGCTGTATCGGTGAAAAACCCTGCACACTGACTGACTGACTTCTCTTTGGCAAACAGTAGAAACCGCTATAGAAAGACTTCCAAAACTGATATAGTAAAAACCTAAAACAACTGTTTTCATTCGCATTTCAATCCCTAGCTGGATCCTTCTCAGTTTCTTAGGGTGAGAAGAGGATCTTCCACTCAAGGCAGTCGGTAAATGCATTAAAATTTTTCGTAATTAAATAACCGATCTGCAGTTTATTTTGTTTACAACATTATTTTTGCCTTCTATATGCAGTAACCAAGATTATGGTGACTGTTTTTCAAAATCAATAATACATTAACTTGTGCTGCCAGTTTAAATATTTCTGCTAGCGTTTTCGATTTGACATTACCAGTTACTGGGGGGGTAGTTAAATTTGCGATACAGTTTTAATACACGAGTGGCAGGTCGTGTCGTCGGTATTACTATGCGAAAATTGGCGAAGCGGTTTTGAATTCATCATGCCAGTGTTTAAAACATAATTAATAAGTTTGGGGAACATTATTCTTAGGATGAGCTACAAGGAAGAGGCAGAAAACCCGGTTCTTCCAACCCGAAGCTGGACCAGAAAGTTGTATCTCTATTCATGAAGATCAAATCATTGTCAATACGTGATTTGGCCAAAAACGCAGGAACTAGTATCGGAATGATCCAGCGTATCAAGAGACGAAATCACCTGAAGACCTACAAGAAGCAGAAAATCTCGAAACAAAGTGTAGAACAGAAGAAGCGAGCAGCAACAAGGGTCCGGAAATTGTATTCGCGTCTTTTGCAGTGTCCGGATGCATGCGTTTTGATGGACGATGAGACTTATGTAAAAGAGGACTCAAAAACCTTTCCAGGTCCACAGTACTGTCGTTTACTGTCGTCGTTGGGAAGGATGTGAGCGATGCGGACAGGTCGATTCAAGTGGAGAAACTCGGTCGAAAGGTACTGGTATGGCAAGGAATATGTACCTGTGGTTTGAAGTCAACCATTTTTTACTCTACCGGAACTATAAATGCAGAAATCTATCGATCTGAGTGTTTTCAGAAGCGATTGCTGCATTTATATAAGAAGCATAGTACACTTCCACTGTTTTGGCTGGATTTGGCGTCGGTTCACTATGCCAAAACCACTCTCAATTGGCTTGCGGAGAAGGGTATACATTTCGTTGAGAAAAATATCAATCCACCAAATTGGCCTCAGCTTCGACCCATCGAACGTTACTGGACAATCGTGAAGAGGTTCTTCAAGAAGACTGGTTAGGCAGCTGGGAACATGCAGGAGTTTACAAAAATTTGGGCTCAAGCGTCCAAAAAAGGCGATGCAACACTTTTCCGGAACTCAATGAAGACCGTTCGATCAAAAGTTCGAAAACTCGTGAAGGAATAATTTAAATTTCATCCGGTTTTCTTTATGCTCAAGTTTAACCTCGTACGATAAAGGATCAATGTTTAGTTTGAATAAAATATCCATTTTTTTATTCTAATTTGAAAGGAAAATTTGTGAATAGCTTATTTTTGATACACTCCTTACTATTGAAAGATTGACTGGAATGGATATATGCCGTAAATGTTGAAAAGTAAATGATGTCATCGCATGAACGTTCGCACAAAAGGAAATTTATAAATATATGCCATCTTACAATTTTAACTTCAATCTGCAGCCAGCTACCAACGAAACAGGTGCTTGTCGCTCGCTAGATGTTTACTTTTTGTGACGTGTCATTTTCTTCCATCTACTGCACATCGTGTTCGCTTGAGTATATTGTATTTGTTGATTCTACGGGAACTAGCAGGTCAATTCAGAACTTTCGGCTATAGATTTTTGCACATAATTTTTTTCGCTTTTATCTTCGTAATTTGAACATGAACATTTTAATCATATCAATCATTTTGCTCATGATTTCATGATTAAAAAATCATGGTACCGGCAATAGATTTGTACCCGTGTAAGCTCAAAATTACCGTAATTTTAAACGTTTCTCACTAGGTGATTTGAAGATGGAATTATATGATTTCTCGATGAACATTGAAAAAGGTTGCGATTGTGCTGGTCGTGAACAGAAATCTCTATTCATGAACAGAAGCCGAAGTTCGCAAAAATTAAAGAATACTATTATAAATACTTCTTAAACGCAGTTGACAATGATATATTAGTAACGTTAGTGTTTCACGATTATTTGTATATTTTTCAAATTTAAATCTGTTTATGAGAGAGTTTCAAAATTGCATTTTTAATATCATTATGATCGGTCGTGTCTCGCACACAACCCTATAATTTTTTGTTTCGAAAAGTCTGAATGAAACCCAGGAATTCCGTATGGGACCACAAGACCTTTAATTTAAACCTTAGTTTGTCAACATCGGTTCAGCCATCTCCGAGAAAACCTAATGAGATTATTTGACACATACACACACCTAAATACACACACATATATTACTCAGCTCGATGAACTGAGTCGAATGGTATATGAGATTGGGCCCCCCGGGTTTTTTTTACTAGTCGATTTTTCAAGTGAATACATATACCTTTCTATATAAGAAATGCAAAAGCACAATTTTTGTGGACTAAGGTTGTCACTTCGGAACATGATTTATTCTGCATAGGAAATGAGTAGGCATTCGATTGAACTATCACCTACCCAAGTCCGGAATTAAAGTTATTTGTATGTAGATACAAAACATATTGGAAACATCTTTTTACTGTAAACTGCTGCCAGACAGTGGGACTTGGGATAGGTCAAACTTACCATAATATTATTCAACACTAAAAAAGAGAGCAAAAAACATATACCATATTTTCACTTTTCGTACGAAGACATTCAATAATGAGCCACTAACGGAACTGAGCTCGCACATATCCAACCAGTCTGGATTCATTCCGAAAAGAGTGCCACACCGTCTGAGATGGAACTGCATTTCGTACGCAGCTCACATGCTGCTTCATTAGGTGCATAATTAATGCAAAACCACCTCTAATTAATTCCACCAGACAGCTAGCAAATTCAGCACGGTCCCAGAACACACACATACACAAACTTTATACACCAATGCTTCGCCGTGCACCCGCGTAGAATAAACGCTTAGCTATCGAAGTGTTTATCTTTCCATACCTTGTCAATCGGATCCCACAAATTCAGGCAATTCATCGAATCTTTGTAATCCCATCTGTCTCGTTTTTGACAGGGCGTTTACCATTTAACCTATTTCCCATTAGCATTCGGAATCCACTCAATTCGTACAGTAAATTCTCACCTATAAATCAATTCAGCGGCGGTCCCGTGGTGTGCGGACAGGCGAGCGAACGAATTGACATAATCCGTGCGTTTAATTTTAGTCGCACTTTCGGCACCAGACTGCAACGAAAATCTTCATCTCCATCAACAGCCTCTCCTTACCTAGCACGCCACCTTCTGCATAAACGCGACCAGGTTGAACGGCGGAGATTGAAAACTGCGGGAGCTTATCTATTGAAGATGCCGCCATACAAACCGCGACGGGCGCGCTGAGGATCGTTCCGCGAGCAGCAAAGCGAAAAAAGTGCGGGTGCGCTTTCCGAGTCGAAATTAATTAAACTGAGCGGCTCCAACGAGACTCATAATTAATGTTGTTTAGCACACTGCCGTTGAGTCGGCCACAGTCGCTCACACCTTTTAGTCCTTAGCCGCTGCATAGCCGCGTCCGTTGCAACGTTAATGTAGCGTTACATTTTGCGGTTTACCACGTCATCCAGCGTTCACCGCAAGATCGTACGGTGTCGTATGCGAACTTAAATGATTTTTTTTTTGAGAATAGTTCATAGCGTGAACTTTTTAAACAGGAATCCCTCACTGTCACACCTTACAGTGTCAGTATGTCACATATCAATTCGAGTCTTATGTACAACTTTGAATCTTTTACAAAATCTGAAAACTTGTTGGACCGTTGAGTGTTTACTCTTGGTATTTTTTTATATGAATTTCATACGAGGCTTGAAACCACGATTTCCGTTCATTTAGGATTCTGAAAAATTCGGAATCAAATCAAATGTATAACTTTAGTTTTTTTTTCTCTGATAACAAAAGCGATTGTGTGCTTAAAGCTTTAAAAACAACAAAAATAAAGAACAAATGTCTTTTCCTGAATATGGTTGAAAACTGGGCCCTAAGATTTTGTACAATTGATGTGCGATCACAAGCAAAGCAAAGTCCATTCCTTTTGTGGAGTTTGGCCTTTCTATTTCAACAGACTTCGCAGCCGATTCTTAGTGTACAGAATCTTTGCATGGCTAGTATTATGGATCCTACTGACACTATGAATCCTTCCAGGTCGGGGCACGAACATACGACAACTGGCTTGTAAGACCAGCGCCCTATGCATTGAACCTCCAACCCGGGATAATCACCCAGCATGTAAAAAATAAGAACTGTACTAGATAATGTTTGGTCGATTTCTTTAGTTACCGTGGCGCCTCTAGTTATTATAGCAAGAAACTATGGAACGCGTTTTAAAGTGAACAGTTTGTTTGTTAGGTGGTGAGAATATTGTTAGAATGCATGCACACAGTCAAAAGAAGAGAGTGGGCATAATTCGGTATGACGACATAACACATGGATCAATAAGCCCCGAGACTAACAATGGAAACAACAAATTTTTTGGAAATTTTTTTTTATTCATCAACATAATCACCTTTTAGGGTGATACAATGGTTCCAACGTTTTTTCCAATTTTTCAATACCATGTTTATAAAAAAAATTATCTTTCGCTTCAAAATAAGCTTCAGTTTCAGCAATGACCTCCTCATTTGAGCCAAATCTTTTTCCCTGGAGCCAGTAATCACTGGGGGCTAAATCTGGCGAGTATGGGGGGTGGGGAAGCAGATCAAAGCCCAATTCGTTCAATTTAAACTGCTTTCTGAATCATCGACTCGTTACTGTTTTTGTTCCATCGAAAGCAATCGCGGCACCCACTTGGAAAAAACCTTTTACATGCTCAATTTTTCATGAAGAGTAAATACACTTTTTTTTTAAATAACTATTTATTGGAATATGAGTTAAAATTAATTTATTAAGATTTAAATTGGGTGTTCAGCTACAAGTGTAGCCATAGTAAATACACTTCCATATGATATCTGTGTCATCTCAGCAACCTCACGGAGCTTCACTTTACGATCGTTCATTATAATTTTTGTCACTTCACTCACATTTTCCGGTGTAACGGCTTCCACAGGTCTACCCGAGCGTTCCGCGTCATTTGTGTCGGTACGACCACGTTTAAACTCTGCGAACCACCGACAAATCGTTGCTTTTGATGGACAAGAGTCCGGATAACATTTTTCAATCCATTGTTTCGCTTGCACGGTGTTTTTACCCATTAAAAAACAATGTTTTATCAAAACACGAAACTCGGTTTTTTTCCATTTTTTAAACAAACTACAAAACGACTTTACTCCAACCTCGATAACTCAGTCGGATCGACTTAAAATTTTGACCCGTTTCAAGCAAAGGTTAGTACTCTAGAAAGACGTGGTTACTGGTTTACTACGAGCGCCATCTCTGCTTTAGTCTCGGGACTTATTCATCCATGTGTTACATCAAAAATAAATATGCTTTGATTCAATGTCAACTAGCACGAACGGTATGACGAAAGCAAGTATGTGGTTTTTAGTTTTACTTGGCTTGCTGAAGCAAAGTCAATTTCACTAACACAAGAGAGTTGTATTTGCTCCACCTGTTTCTACCACATTCATTCAGTAATGGTGTGTCCAGTCATGGTCATTTTTAATAGTGGTGTGTTGATGCCATGAGATTAGTACGATCTTAGAAAAGTCTTTCGCTTTGTTTCCGATCTTCGAAAAGTGTTTCCGCTTCGAAAAGTTTGACACTTTTCGATGAGAATGAAAACATACTTCGAGTTAAAAGATTGGACTGTAAACACTGTCCATAATGTACTCTAATATTTCTATACACGTTTGACAACTGCCAGAAAGGCTAGAAGCGGAACAAAAACTGTTCTCAGAAACCACCAGAAGGGCACGAAGGTGAAGCAAATATTGCAGTAAAGACCAGATCTTTCGATGCGTACTTTGGCTAGAAAAATTTAAATGTCTTCAACTTTCGTGCATACTTTCAAGCACCGGTAAGGTAACAAGTCGTTCAAGGTGAAAACTGTACCCCGCCATAATGATGAACAGACTGTGACGACTAAAACCCGGGCTTGAAAGTTGTATCGCTAATTTTTGACAAAGTCTTCCTGTGATATAATGGACAATCAAAGTTATGTGGTGAAGTACTTTAAGCAGCTTCTAAAAAGGTCTTTTTATACGCCATGCAATGAAACGGCATAGAAAAGCATATCTGAACGTATCAAAATGTCAAATTACACAATAAAATATTTAGTTTGGCAGGCAATATGCAGCTGCGGTAGAGCAAGCCAAAGCATCACCACTACGGGGAACGGCAAATAAGGAAATACACCGGGAAGAATGCCCACAGAGGCAATTGTTATCTTTCCTACGCATCCATGATGCTACCTCGCTATTCTGATCTGATTTAGCAGCTTGTCACTACACCTAAAATGTTTTGTAATGGCATGCACGAACAAAGAATCAACTTTCTTTGCACAATAACCGGATCATGATGGGGTGCCCACCCAGGAAACCTGATCAGGTTGTGCCAAACAACGATATTGTCCATGATGGAGTACGGATGCTTCTGCTTCCGATCCGCGGTGAACACCCATTTCATCAAGCTGGAAAGAATTCAGTATCGTTGTTTGCGTATTGCCTTAGATTGCATGCAGTCGACTCGTACGATGAGTCTCGAAGTTCTGGCAGGCGTCTTTCCGTTGAAAAATCGATTCTGGGATCTCTCATACCAAACCCGGTGAACGACCGCAACTAGGTTAAAACCGGGTATAAATAAACGATATAATAATAATAACAATCTCTCATACCGATTGCTAATCCTATGCGATATCTTGAATACGATGGTGATTGAAAACTTCGAAAGGCTTGTCGAGCTCAATTCTTAGACCCGTTTATGTCCTTGTATTTTGATTACATGTCTTACAATATTATTCCTTCTTCGTTTGTTCCCAACCGTGCTCATTCCTTGGATACTTCTGATTCTGCTGTGTTATTCGACACATCCATGAGAGAAGAGATTCGTGAAATTCCGGATCACATACGGTCCCTAATATCTTTTATAATAAATTTAGAATAGTCAACTGTGAGAATGTGTTTTACACTGATGGATAAAAAATCAACGAGTCCACAGGCTTCAGCATCTATAATCGGAATATCACCGCGTCGTACAACCTCAGTGATCCGGCTTCAGTTTACGTCGCAGAATTAGCTGCTATTCAGTACACCCTTGAGATCATTGGAACCTTGCCCAAAGACCATTACTTCATTGTCACAGACAGTCTAAGCTCAATAGAAGCTCTCCGGTAAATGAAGCCAGCGAAATATCTCCGCTATTTCCTGGAGAAAATACGGGAACATTTGAGAGCTTTATCTGAACGGTCTTCTTTAACATCCTTAGTCTGGGTCTCCTCGTATTGTTCCATTCCGGGCAATGAAAAGGCAGAATCGTTGGCTCGGCGTTGGTCGGCGCATTAAAAGGTGATATTTATGAAAGACCAATATGCATATGCTTCAATGAATTTTTCAGTATCTCTCGTCTGAAAACTCTATGAAGTTGGCAAACTTCATAGAGGAATGACGAACTGGGGCGATGGCTACACTTATCCCTAGAATATCGACGAAACCTTGATTCAGGGGGATGAACGTGAGTCACAATTTCATTCGTGTTATATCACGGTTCATGTCATATCACTACACTTTCAACGCTCCAGTAATGATACTAATTACAGTTACTTAATTAGGCTACATGAAGAAAATACGAGCTTTTGAGTTTCCTCCAGGCACTAGAGTATGCGCACACAAATTTTTTTGATAATATAAGTTTAAGGGCACACTACTTAAGCTCTAAGATGCCGAGGGCATTTTATAATTAAAAAAAACTATATATTTAAAACTAGCATAATTTCAACTATTGTGGTAATGTCGCATTGGGGTAACGGTGATCTACTCTGGGGCATTCTGCCTCCAGTTGATAATCGGCAATGGTTGGTGGGTTGGAGCTTATCTCGATGACGTTGGTACATATCGACGGTGGCCGCATCCTTCTGTCGTGGGAAACACCCCCGGGTCACGAAGACCCGGTGGGTGACCGACCCGCATGCTGGGCGGCTCTCGGTAAGCCACGGTTGGTATGATGATCCATAAAATGGAATTAACAGGGAGGAGGGGAGCGCTGCTGGGATCGCAGAGAGCCATCTCTGCACTTGTGGCGACGGTTATCAGGACATCGAGTATGTCGTGTGATCGTGCGTAGAGTATCGCGACGCCAGGTCAGAGCTACTTGAATCTCTCATGGCCCGAGGTAGACCGTTTGAGGTTCCGGTTCGGGATGTGTTGGCGAGCCGGGATGGCTCTTATATGCTTCTCGTCTATAGGTAGTTGGAAAACATCAATCTACAAGTCCAATCTGTTGTTGCGTCTTCTTCGAAAAATTCAGATCGATTTTAACATCCGCTCGATCCTCCCCATCCCCTGGTAGTTCACCATCTTCATCGGAATAAATTTGATCTTTGTGACGTCACTAACCGTTTCATCCCATTCTCGCCATCTCTGCTGTCAACTAATAAGATCCTTTTGCCGACTCTAGCTTCCTTTGCTCCCCTCCTCCCTGTTAATTCCATTTTATGCATCATCATACCAACCGTGGCTTACCGAGAGCCGCCCAGCATGCGGGTCGGTCACCCACCGGGTCTTCGTGACCCGGGGGTGTTTCCCACGACAGAAGGATGCGGCCACCGTCGATATGTACCAACGTCATCGAGATAAGCTCCAACCCACCAACCATTGCCGATTATCAACTGGAGGCAGAATGCCCCAGAGTAGATCACCGTTACCCCAATGCGACATTACCACAATAGTTGAAATTATGCTAGTTTTAAATATATAGTTTTTTTTTAATTATAAAATGCCCTCGGCATCTTAGAGCTTAAGTAGTGTGCCCTTAAACTTATATTATCAAAAAAATTTGTGTGCGCATACTCTAGTGGCTGGAGGAAACTCAAAAGCTCGTATTTTCTTCATGTAGCCTAATTAAGTAACTGTAATTAGTATCATTACTAAATAGTAATGCACAATTAAAAGAATAAAAAATGCACCTTGAAATGAAACAAAGCTATGGCATTACAATTACACTTTTTGTGGAATTTGGTCTTTCCGTTTCAACAGACTTTGCAGCCGCGTCATAGCATACAAAATCATTTCACGGCTAGTACTACGATCCTAGTAACACTAAGAATTCTTCCAATTCGGGGCTCGAACATACGGCAACTGGTTTATAAGACCAGTGCCCTGTGCATTGAAGCGATCCACTCATGGCTAAAAAATCCCCACTCTCCTTATCACACTCTTCGAGATTCTAAAGGAGTGTCTCCGATAGTAGAATGACACACAGTACCCAATTGCAAATATTGAGTTCCTGATGGAGCGCGAACTCAAGAACTCCGCTTTGTAATACCCCATGATACTTCCTTGAAATTGCGACAGTCGGTGGAAATGTAATTCTTTGATTGCGAGATAGTTATAAGTATTCAATTTATCGTCATTTCTGTTGATTGGGTCAACGACACCCTTTATTAACTCCTTCGGAGAAATCTTCTCCTCCCAAATCTTGACAAGTATCCAGCGTAGCTTTGTACCCAGTGTTTTACCGCCGTATTTTAATAACCCGCCAAGTATTTGGTCTACACCAACCGATTCGATCTCCTCCATGACTTTTTGGAGATCAGAGTCTCCAAGATCTGTTGCCATACCTTTTTTGCTATCTGCAGCTTCACCGCTGAGGTACTCGTCATAATACTTTAAAACTTTTTAATGAGTTGCCGCAAAATACGATAATTAGTACAGAGAGAGAGAGAGAGAGAGAGAGAGAGAGAGAGAGAGATGGGAAGAGAGAGAGAAGTTGTGAAGTGGGAAAGTAGCACAAAACACCAAGGGTGTGCATGAAATTGTCTAAATTAAGTCGAAATATAGTGTCATCTCGATAAATTTTTTT
The DNA here is from genome assembly GCF_030247185.1 of Malaya genurostris. Taxonomy (NCBI): domain Eukaryota; kingdom Metazoa; phylum Arthropoda; class Insecta; order Diptera; family Culicidae; genus Malaya; species Malaya genurostris. The sequence goes on along the minus strand of NC_080571.1, from coordinate 216,746,941 downwards.
ATTGAAAAAATCGACTTTATGGGACTTAGAAAAATCGCCAAAGTCCCAGAAAGTCGACGTTTTCAAAAAAAAATTGTTTTAGTTGACACAAAATCTCCACGTTTTATGCAATTCTAAGACCTTTGGCTAAAAAAAATTTTCGATTTCGGTTTGTACTCCCTACAAGTGATGGTGATTTTTCAAGATCAAAAATTTTCACCTTAACCGCCGGGCAGCACCCTTTACCCATATCCGATTTAGCTCAAATGTTGCATGGGAACTTTTTTCAAGGTGCTTAAACTTTTGAGCACTAGCGCTTTATGAAATTAGTGGTGATGTCAAAATATTGGCACCCTTACTCACGTCACTTATACTATCCAAACTAAACGTCACGTCACTTATGAGCGATTCCAGAAATGCTTAGAAGATCATCAGACTCGACCTTCTCCGATTTGGATGAAACTTTGCACATGGCTTCAGTATGACAAACCATAAATTTTGAACCGATGGAGAGGTCAATCCGACTCACGACTGATTTTAAAAAGGGCGTATGTATTTTTGCATATCACGAAAATTGCCTTTTTCAAATCGTTGTAACTCGGAAACCGTTAATTGAACAAAACTGGCGTTCAGGAAGAAGTTGTAGGGAATCAATAGGGCACTCTAAAAAAATATACACTGAAAAATTGATTGATTTGATTGTTTTTCTCAATAATTTCAAAATGAACCAAAAAAAAGTTTTAAAAAAATCAGGGCTTAAATTCGATTTTTTTATAATGTTTATTTTAAAGCTCTTATTAAAACCTACAGATTGATGGCTATCCCATCCCTGCCTTTTGAAAAATGAAGAAGTTACAGCTAAAACAATTTACAGATATATTCGAAATTTCAAGTTCTCGTTGAAAGATAATCATTATCAAATCAAAGATAATCAAGATTAGAATATTATTCTACAGGTTAAAGGCATTAAATTTGTTCATGATATCCTTTCTTCTAAAAGTAGTTGTTCTTGAGATACTTGGATATTTAATTATAACACCATTTTTTTATATTTCCATGAATTGTTTATTTGCTTGCTATATCTACAATTATTACATGTACATGAATAATTCTTAATTATATTTAAGGTTTTAAGTTTTTGAAAATTGTATGAGTACTACGTGCATCGTCACTCGAATACAGTCTTGTGACGATTGTGGTTTCTAAAATCAGAACGAAAGAATGGTATTTCTGTGTGCCTGGGATCATTTTGGTATCCTTATAAACACTACTCCACTCGGTCACACCCCGTTCATATTCTTCTTGTGACACGTAACAAAAAGACATGGTCGTGAATGCATCTCGACATCTCTGCTCTGCCCATTCGTATACTTGTTTTGCAGTTGTGATTGGGTGTTCATGTAGTTTAGCCAAGCTTTCACGTCGGGTCATTCGCTCTAAATTACCCCCGAGTGCATCACATGGTCCTTTACCATGAGAAGTTGCAAAAAAAATGTCACTCAGCATCAATGTTATACATTGATTTAAATTTACAGAGACTTGCTAAAATTTTTCTGTTTTTGTACTGCGAGGAAGCTCCGTCAGACATAAATAAAACCTTAAGTATAATTATGAATTCTTCATGTACATGTAATAATTGTAGGTATAGCAAGCAAATAAACAATTCATGGATATATAAAAAATGGTGTTATAATTAAATATGCAAGTATCTCAAGAACAGCTACTTTTAGAAGAAAGGATATCATGAACAAATCTATTGCATTTAACCTGTAGAATAATATTTTACTGTTTAAATGATTATCTTTCAACAAAAACTTGAAATTTCGAATATATCTGTAAATTTTTTTAGCTGTAACTTCATTTTTCAAAAGGCACGGATGGGATAGGGATCAATCTGTAGGTTTTAATAAAAGCTTTACAATAAAAATAATCAAAATAAAAAAATCGAAACCCTAATTTTTTTTAATTTAATTTTTTTGGTTCATTTTGAAATTATTAAGAAAAACAATCAAATTTTTTTGTCAGTGTATATTTTTTTAAGAGTGCCCTACAAGTTCTTCCTGGACGCCATTTTTGTAAGATGAACGGTTTCCGAATTACAACGAGACCCGTAAACTGTTTTAGCTGTAACTTCTTCATTTTTCAAAAGGCACGGATTGGATAGCCATCGATCTGTAGGTTTTAATAACAGTTTTAAAATAAAAATCAAATATCAAAAAAAAATTAAAACCATGCCTTTTTTTAATTTACCTTTTTGGGATTATTTTGTAATTATTGAGAAAAAAATCAAAAACTTTTTTCGGTGTATATTTTTTTAGAGTGCCCAATCGATTCCCTACAACTTCTTCCTGAACGCCTATTTTACAAAATAGGCGTTCAGGTAGAACACATAGCACAAATACAAAATATTTGTGCTATGTGTCAATTAACGGTTTCCGAGTTACAACGATTTGAAAAAGGCAATTTTTGTGATATGCAAAAATACATACGCCCGTTTTTAAAATCAGTCGTGAGTCGGATTGACTTCTCAATCGGTTCAAAACTTATGGTTTGCCACGCTGAAGCCATGCGCAAAGTTTCATCCAAATCGGAGAAGGTCGATTCTGATTTTGTCACTTTTTCGTCTACTCATTCCTGGAATTGCTCTTATACTATCATATCTCCGGAACCCGAAGACGCAGTCATTTGATCTTCGAACCTTATCAATAGCCCATTAGTAGTTTTCAAACGAGTCTAAGTTTGTTAAAATCGGTTTAGCCCTCTCCGAGAAACTTACGCGGTAGAAAAGGTGGGAGGGTGATGTCAGAGACATAACTGGATGACGTGAATACGAATTAAACTGACATGTTTTTTCCACACATCCGAATATCAATAATCGCCCGTACTATTTGATTGATTTTGAGAATTTTGCAAAATTTCAATGCGTCACTTGCATAATTGCATCGTTACAGTTACAAGGCAAAACACACGAAAGAAAAAAACGGGGTTGTGCAGGGGACAGGTGTTCAAATTCATTCCTAAATTAAAAATCTACTACAAATCGTTTGTAGATATCCAGAATTTTAATATTTCCATCGAGAATTAATATGACATTGATTTCGATAACTTACTTGTCAAACCCTTGTCAAAGTTTGTAGTATGCCCACTGCACTCAACAATTGAATATACTCCGTATTGCTATGTGTCAATTTTTTTTAATAACTATTTATTGGAATATGAGTTAAAATTAAATTATTAAGATTTTAATTGGCTGTTCAGCCACAAGTGGTGACTTTTCAGCCCTATTATATATATGATTTGGTTATTACCATGAGGACATTATTTGCTTCCGCAATTCTGAGATTTTTGTGTAGGGAAAATTCTAAACCTACTTGTATTGTGTAATGGGGAAAAGGAACTTATGTACTAACTTACTAACTAATACAGAGAGCGAATCGATTCAATGGAAGATTGCATCGATTTTTGTCGGAATTTGGTTATAATATTATGTGACATTACATCTAATGGTTCTATATTTGTGAGTCTGTGTAACTCATTTGTACTAAATGTGTCAATTTACACGATACGCTTTGTGCGACGCACAGTGATGCCTCTCCATAAAAACCTGTTTTAATCCACCTAGTGGTGTAATGATGCCTTTCTCATGTACATATAATATTGTGGTATTCTATTCGAAAAAATTCTCTTCGAGTTTTGAAAGAAACCAAGAGATTGTTTATGCATAACATACAGAATAAAAGAGTGCTTTGATTGCGCAAGCCATCCTTAAGAAAACGAAATAAGATCACTATTATATGCACTTTCCGGAATCCGGAACCGGATACCGGAACCCAGGATAGCCGGAACCGGTTTGTTTAGTTGCCTACTGATAATGACTATCGATTTGTGTAGTTTTGAGACCAGTTTAGAATTTTTTTTACGTTTTTTGTTTCGCCGGTTTAAGTAACGGTGTGCAATATTGAACACACTTTACCCTATAACTCCGGAACTGGAAGTCGGATCCGGATGAAATTCAGGAATTACGTATGAGACCGGAAGACCTTTCATTTGAATCTAAGTTTGTGGAAATCGGTCAAACCATCGCTGAGAAAAGTGAGTGAGATCCATTTTTATATATATGACCACTATTTCCGGTACTTCCGGAACCGGATACCGGAAACCAGGATAGCCGAAACCGGTTTGTTTCGTTGCCTACTGATAATGACTATCGATTTGTGTAAATTTGAGACCAGTTTAGAAATTTTTTTACGTTTTTTGTTTCGCCGGTTTAAGTGACGGTGTACAATATTGAACACACTTTACCCTATAACTCCGGAACCGGAAGTCGGATCCGGATGAAATTCAGGAATTACGTATGGGACCACGAGATCTTTCATTTGAATCCTAGTTTGTCAAAATCGGTTCAGCCATCTCCGAGAAAACCTAGTGAGATTATTTGACACATACACACACACATACAAACACACACACACACACACACACAGACATTGCTCAGCTCGATGAACTGAGTCGAATGGTATATGACACTTGGCCCTTCGGGCCAATTTTCACTGGTCGGTTTTTCAAGTGATTGCATAACCTTTCTATATGGGAAAGGCAAAAAGTTGGCAATAACAATAAATACGTCGAGAAACGTCAGCTGGATGATTTTTTATTAATAATTTGAAGTCTCTGAATATATTTCCATCTTGATAAAGTATAAAAATATTCGATCCACCTAAAAGTGACATGATGCACCGTTCGCTATGGACCGGAAAATGACGACCTTTTTAAATAAATTAACTTGTGTATTTTTATTTATTTCGTGATTGATTAGGAGCTTTAACTAATGTTTCAAATAATGATTAAACCTGTGTGGAAAAGGTATACACAAAGAAAAAAAACTTTTCCTTATATCTTGAAAACATCAATTTTCTCCAGAAGTGTTTATCTTAATATTTTTATTTTCTGATATGTTGTAACATACAATTGATGTAGTTTATTGCACTATGATTGAAGATGGGAGAGTAGCAATCAAAAAAGTGTTGCTATTTTGTTTTTTTAACAAAAATATTAATTTTAGGAAAATGCTCTGCATTTGGCATTTTTTAAGTTTTTCGACTTTATGAAAGAATGTAAAATGAAAAATGACGAAAAAAATTACGCTGAGCAAACATGCATAAAGTAGTTTTCGTGGTTCGAATTTGGGAATTTTTATATGGACTACAAGATAGTTCCGGAGAACAGAAAAAGTGCATGTGGTGGGATCAACTGGGCGCTATTTATTATGAGCTACTCAAATGCATTTGGACAAAGCATTGCATGAAAAGCGGACGCAATATGAAGATCTTCATGGCATAGTATTTTTTCTTCATGACAATGCAAGACTCCATGCTTCGAAAGTTGTAAAAGCTTATTTTCATAATCACTGCAATGAAAATTTCTGCCCAAGCCGCCATATTTTACTTGGCATTGTTCCATACGGTTGCCATTTGCTCCCATCCATGGCGCATAACTTGTTAGGTCAGCTACGACACCACCAAAAATTGGATCGATTCATTTGTCGAATCTGAGGAAAACAGAATTTTTCAAACGTGGTATCCGAGTCTTTGTGGTGGTATACAACGATGGACTATACTTTGCAATGATACTCTCACTAAAAATCATGAAACTTTAAAAGCTTATTCCAACGCCTGATATATTATAAATAGATTTATATAACGACATTTATATAGGTGTTTTATGTTATGCATGTTATGCATATTCTGATTTTATTTATCATAAAACCGTTTATTTAAATTTTACTGACACCGACAAAAGTTTGGCCCTTGTTTCTATGATTTTTTATTGTCGACCCCGCAAACTATTGAAAATAACCTTTAAGGTGCAGAAATGTGCAGGATCGCATACTGTTTTCTGAAAAGTAGAGAAAAAATGCTATAAAATCAAATACTATTGAACAGTGGCAGCCCTTTCCTACCTATATAGAACTCTAATCGCAAAACATCGTCATTGCGCCATATATTTTGTATAGAAGGATGAAAAGAAAGTTTACAATATCCTATTATTGAGAGGATATGGAGAGATTATTTCTTATTCAAAAATTTATACTTCAAACTGTAATTTATCACTTATCTGAGAATTCAAAAAAAATAATACAATAATTTTTGGATTTCTGCCACCTTGGCATCACTGTGCGACGGTTCGCTCAATTCATGTAGTTGAAAATTTGCACGTTTCATTTAGGCACTGAATTTCACCTTCATGTGCGTTCATACCAAGCATTTTAGAAAATATAAATTTTGAATTATTTGTTGTTATCCCATGCTACTGAAAATTTTGTCATAAATTGCTGACAACATTTCCGATGATATAGAGAAAACAATATGTTGCTGCGTTAAATATAACAAGAAATATTCGAGTTCTACCCATTCCATTGTACAGAAAAGTTTTCAAAAGTCGCTCCATAGTGAAGTAAGTCGTATCCAGACGCGTTTTGTCGGTTATGTCACTTATACCATCAGATCTCCAGAACCAAAAGTCATAGTCATTTGATCTTAACAATAGCTTTCAAATAGGCCTAGGCTTGTCTCCGGAACCCGAAGTCGCAGTCATTTGATCTTCGAACTTAATCAATTGCCCAATAGTAGCTTTCAAACGAGCCTAAGCTTGTTAGTATCGGTTAAGCCATCTCTGAGAAAATAGCGCGACAAAAAACAACGCGTTTTGTCGCTTACGTCACTTATACCATCATATATCCGGAACAAGAAGTCACTGCCATTTGATCTTTTGAACTTGATCAATGGCCCGACAGTAGCTTTTAAACGAGTTTAAGTTTGTTAAAATCGGTTAAGTCATCTCTGAGAAAAATGAGCGCTAAAAATATCTTCGAAAAGTGCACACACACAGACATTTTCCTATCTTGTCGAGCTGAGTCGATTGGAATATGGGTCTCCGTGACTCCGTTCGATAGTCGGTTTTTCCAGCAATTCTATTACCTTTCTATAGAGAAAGGCAAAAAACTCTATGCCTAACAAAATACTAATACATAAAGTTTGTTAAGCGAAAAAGAAAGTCACCGCGTGGTTTAGCTTACTAGCAGAGTTTCTGCGTCTTTTCGTACAAAGTCATTCGTGTAACACAAAATAACTCCATGTAGCAAACTATTACTCAAACGAGGTAATTTGCGGATAATCAACGTCACACGCGACCCCATTGTGCCTTCGTTATCCCACAGCCATCGTATCCGAAGAAAGGACACTTAGGAATGGCAAGAGTCGGCAACACTCGCAATCCATCTTTACACGGCTGTCAGCTAATCGACCTAAACTTGACTCGATTTGCGAAGATGAGCTGCTTGACTATCTCCGGCTTTGAGTTACCCGATGGAACAAGGCAATAAATTCCGAATGGTAATTTATGTGCGTATTTTAATGCGAAATTATGTTATACTCACTCGGTGCCGGATTACCAAGCACCGAGTTGCACAACGGAAACCAGGAGCCAGGTCGTCGGCAGGGCAGCGGATGAGATTTATTCCGACGCGCCTACAGAATGCGTGATACGGCACGGAATGAAAACAAATAAACAGAAAATTTTGCTCGTTTTGCAATCCCAGAGGTTCAATAGGTGAAGGAAATGAGGATTGTGTGAAATTATCTCCGACATGAAAAATTCCTTCGCGACCATCAAGTACCCCACATTGTTGTGGGAGGGGGGTGAGAAACGAAACAATTATCTTTGTAATGCAGTAAAAATGAAACGAGCAATCTTGAAAACAGTGCAGATTTCTTGCCGGTAATGGTTCTTTGATACAAGCCAGACAGATTGGAGCCAGGTGGTACTTCGCCAGAGCATTCGGTACGTACAGGCAGGAATCTCAAATGCGGTTTCAAACGGTAAACTTCAACGTCAAACATCGGATTATGTCATGTGTGCATGTTATGCAGAATGAATGAAATATTTATGATCCGAGGCAATCAGACGCTAGTTTCAGAGGTGCTCGAGGCGATAACTTATTGGTTAATACAGCTGTAATAAATAGTTTAGGAATCAATTCCTACAGTTATTTTATGTTTTACCGAAGCAATCTTTACTAAAGAGCCAACTGATGTCAACAGTAAGACGAGACCAAATTAGTCAATAGCAAGCAAAAATAAGTGACTGCTCAAATAAATGTACTCAAATACTAATTTTTAGTGCGATGTCAGTTTAAGTCAACAACGAAACGGGAAACCGGTTAGAGCAAGTAGCATTTGGGTGCTCACCGCCACCACAAGCCAAAACAATCAATGTGTCATCGATGAAATATTTGTTGTGAACAAAGTTTGCTCGAACCTTATTTGTCAAAACCGTCCTGTTGCAATCATACGGTAAACAAACATTAGATCATACTTTCTTGTTGGTATGAGCAAATTCGTTTTGGTTAGAATTTATAGCAATTTTGTAGTACAACGCATTAGATTTTATTGTTAGAATGAAGCACAATGGAATGACTAACTCCACCGCGCGATAAATAAATCCTTCATGACCAGAAGAGAAAAAAAATTAGACCACCTATGAGCGGATGTCGTTAGATGTTGTCCATTTAGACACGCTGATGTGATGCGATAATGTGCAGTCGATTAGCAGCGACATGATGTCAATATATTGAGATTGAGACAATAATGACGGTTGCGATGCCGCTCCGTGTTTGAACGCAACGGGTAATGATCGAACAAACACTGTGTGTGGTCAGTGTATTACTCGCATGTACGAGTAATGTGTTGCAGCCGGACCCACGATCATTATTTTAACTTCAACGATAGTTGGTTTGGGAAGATCGCGGGCTTCGAAACGATTTGAAGTAGCCCTGAGAGAAAGTGAAATGTCGTACCATTAGTTTGATTGGAAAAAAGCTCGAATGGTATATAAAGACTATGGGTCTATATGAGGTTCCGTTCGGAAGATTTTCCAGCAATTCTGCATCCTTTCTATAGAGAAAGACAAAAAAACTCTTACCAGATAACATGACAATAGTAATTCCTTGAACTTTGAATTACATCGCGATAAGTACCAAAAAAAGTGAAAATAATGTCACTCATTTTTTCTCGGAGATGTCTTATCCGATTTTCACAAACTTAGATTCAAGTTAAAGATCCTAAAGCCCCATAAAAAAATTAAAAACTTCATCTAGAATATGAAAATAATGCCACTTACTTTTCTCATACTCATATGATACTGAACCAATTTTCACGAACTTATATTTGAATGGAAGTCCCATACAAGGTTCCGGAATTTCATCCGGATCCGTTCTACAATTCCAGAATTACAGAGTGATGTGTGTTAATAAATGAAAACAATGTCACACACTTTTCTCGAAGATGGCTTCTTAGATACAACTGAAAGGTCTTCAGGTGCCATAAGAGTATCACGATTTGTATTCTGTTCAAACTTCTGATTCTGGGGATAGGAAGCTTAGAGTAAAAATGTCAATTTTTTCACAAGTAACCATGTGTTGATGCCAATTTACATATCTGCAGACAAATTAACCGAGCTCTACTGCACATTCGGCAGAAACAGATTAGTATTATCATTCGAGCAGTTATGATAGTGGTAGACAGAGTTTGCGATCATAACAGTTCGGCTGAAAAGTTCATATCGTTTAATAGAAACACACATTTTTTTGCCAAAATTCGTTTTTTTTTATTCAACATAATTGCCATCAGAGGCGATACAGCGATTATAGCGATCTTTCAACTTTTCGATACCATTTTTGTAGTACGATTTTTCCTTTGCCTCAAAATAGGCCTCAGTTTCAGCGATTACCTCTTCATTGCTTCTAAATTTTTTACCAGCGAGCATTCTCTTGAGGTCTGAGAACAGGAAAAAGTCACTGGGGGCCAAATCTGGAGAATACGGTGGATGAGGGAGCAATTCGAAGCCCAATTCGTTCAATTTCAGCATGGTTTTTCGTTGTTGTTTTTGATCGATTGTGAGCTCACGCGGCACCCATTTTGCACAAAGCTTTCTCATATCCAAATATTCGTGAATAATATGTCCAACACGTTCCTTTGATATCTTTAGGGTGTCAGCTATCACGATCAACTTTACTTTACGGTCATTGAAAATCATTTTGTGGATTTTTTTCACGTTTTCATCGGTAACAGTCTCTTTTGGACGTCCACTGCGTTCATCGTCTTCGGTGCTCATATGACCAGTACGAAATTTTGCAAACCACTTACGAATTGTTGCTTCGCCCGGTGCAGAGTCTGAATAACACTCATCAAGCCATTTTTTGGTATCAGCGGCACTTTTTTTCATCAAAAAGTAGTGTTTCATCAACACACGAAATTCCTTTTTTTCCATTTTTTTCACAATAACAAAAGTAGCTTCAATCAAAATGCAATATCTCACAAACTAATAATCAAACAGCTGTCAAATTTATACACGTATTCTTTGAAGGTTGGTACTATTTGAGAATGGTATGGATTTAATTCTAGTGGCGCCCTCTCATAGAAACGATACGAACTTTTCAGCCGATCTGTTATTCTCATGCGATATAGGCTTTCCGGCATATTCTACGTAATATGCTTTCCGGTAGAGACAAACTTTGTTCATATAATAATGTACGCAGACTATATAAGGGCAGTGTAGATCAGATCAGGCACGATACCTATTACGGTATCACGGTACTGTGGTATTACGGTACTACAGTACTACGGTACTTCGTTAGTATATCAAGTTTTAATATTCGTCGTGATTGTCGTAGTCATAGTAATTGTTTGTCATAGTCATTATAATATATTAGTCAGTTAAACAAGAATAAACGCGTAACAGTTTATTACATCACATCCGAAGTGTTCCGTGGTGTCCCCATCCGTGCGAAAGCCGTGCCATGGCTTAATGTATTCGAAGTGTACGCAGTGTCCCAGTCTGTACGAAAGCCGTCCCAGGCTTAAGTTGGAAGCCGTCCCAGACTTCATATTCCCGTACAATTTAAACACAACGTAGGGTTCAGATGAGCCTCATCATAATTGTGTGGTGAGCGCCATCACCATGTAATGTGTCTATTGTTTGAATATGCTAGCATTTTTTTCTAGTTCGCAGATCATGATTAACATTTAATAGAGAAAAATGGTGAAAGGGCTAGTTATCTTCCCAACCCTACAAAATTAAAATAACATGTAATTCAAGATCCTATCAAGCAAACGTCGGTGAAAAAAAAACAGATTAGAAGGGAAAGAGCTTGATAAGTACGTTCTTGCGGTATTATTAGATTATAGGATTGAGACCAGTGCTGTAAAACTTCATTCACATCAATTGAAATCGAATGTATGCGCACACTGACGATCACTCTACAGCAGTGAACTTCACATTCTAAAACACATCCTTCACTGTCGCACCGAATGGGAATCATCCCGTCCTTCATTTTTTTTCACTTTCCACCGAAGCTTAGTTTAACCACCGTCAGCTTATCTCTTGAAGTAACAAGTATCTCTTACAATTAAATGCAAGAGCGGCCTTTAAGTGAGGTTCATGTAAACATTCGAATTGTTTCAAGGTAATGGATGAAAGGTAAACCAGACATGATAACTGATATATGAATTACAAAATAAAAATAAATTAATTGTTATTTCCTGGAAATACAATCGAAATTAGCGATTTTAGCTTGCTGGTGATGATTGAAAACTCAAATGATAACCGCCATCCTCTATTTATGATTATGGTCGGAGAGAGTTGATGTTTATTCCTATTCATTCAAACTTGTTCAGTACCCACAGTGAAGACAAGGAAGGTAATGAAGCAGGTAGACTACTTGGCACTACAAACGGAGCAATCAAAACTTCAAGTGACTAGGCACGGTTATTCAATTGACTCTGTGAGCTTCGGCAACAAAAGTAAAATGAATGGGAAGGGATAATTTCATTTTCATCTAATCATCTAAATGTTCCGTGATCTCTTTTACTCGCAAACGCACAACCGTAGTATACAACTATACTATTTCCGGAACTATCCTCAAGCGAGAATCGACTGTAAAGGACCTGGGAGTCCTTTTGGATTCTAAACTTAGTTTCAAACTTCACGTCGAGTATATTATCTCTAAGGCTTCCAAGACACTTGGTTTTAATTTTACTAGTCACAAAGAACTTTAAAAGCATATATTGCTTAAAAGCACTATATTGCGCACTGGTTCGTTTTATTCTAGAATATGCTTCTGTCGTCTGGGCCCCCTATTATCAACTGGACATCAATCGCATCGAAGCTATTCAGCGTAAATTTCTTCGCTTTGCTCTTCGTAGTCTTCCTTGGACAGATCCCAACAACCTTCCAAGCTATCAGGAACGCTGTAAACTGATCGATCTACACCTGTTATCTGTTCGCCGAGATCTCTCCAGGGCAATATTCGTAACAGATCTGTTGCAATCTCAAATTGATTGCCCCGAATTGTTAGGCAAACTAAATTTAAATATTCATTCTCGAAATCTTCGATCTCATCAATTCCTGAGAATTCAAACCGCTCGCACTAATTATGGCTATAATGAACCTGTCTCCAGTATATGTCGTCTATTCAATCGATGTTCTTATGTATTTGATTTTACCCTGTCTCGCAATACCTTAAAACAATTTTTGTTAAACACAATCTCAAGCAGTCCTTCTAACTCCAATACATAAATTCTAGATTTACCTTTAGGGTTAATTCAGTATCTAATCCACAAGTTTAGTTTAGTGCTCCCTTAGTAAGTCTGCTTCCATTCTCTATCGATTATGCAACCAAGAATCATATTCACCATTAGGTTTGTTTCTAACATCCGCTCGACTCTCTCAATCCCCCGGCTGTCCACCATCTTCTTCGGAACTAACTAGATCCTTATGATGTTACTAATACTTTTTGCATCCCCCTTCTTCATCTTTTCACCATCTTTCGAGACAATTAACTTGATCTTTTGCCGCTTTCAACTGCTTTCGAGACGCCCCCCCCCCCCCCCCCTTTCCACCCCTTCGAACCCCTTCGTAATTCCTTTTACTACAATATTCACTTCTCTCTTTTCTCTCCTTTTTTTCCTGCATTGCTATTATTCACCGCTCTCCGAGGGCCACTCTCTTTGATGTCCAGCATGCCGGACACCCGCCGAGTGTTTGTGACTTGGGGGCTTTCCCGCGGACCCTCATGGACCCTCACGGACAGCAGGATGCGGCCTTCAACGCACCGTCCAGTCACTCTTGACCCTCGCCGGGAGTAATTTTACTATAAGCCCTTAGTATTAAGCAGTAAATCTGTTGGATCTTTGTAATCTGTTGATATAAAAAGATGAGGAGGATTTATGCCTGCTGGAGAGAGAGATTGTAAATTTCAGCTCTAGCGGGCTTTTCCTTGCTCCCAAATAAAAAAAAATAAAAAAAATAAAAATAAAGTTTTGCCGCCCTGCTTGAGATTAATATTTGAAGCACTCCGGCAATGCACAGTCAGATCGTATACCAAGTTCTAGTTTAACGGGAGGTCGTCTGAGTTGTGTTTCATCACATCCAGAGTAGTTCAATTGGTAGAATGATTTCCCAGGATTGGAGAAGGTTGCAAATAATGTATTGTTTTTGGGAATTTGTGAAGTTCAAGTGGAACTGAGACAAAATAGCTGACAGTTTAATGCTCATATCGTCCATTCTCGAAATAAAGTCCTTCTGAGAAAATTCTGAATGTGCACAGTATTTCTGCAGATCTTCATCGTTAGCTTGTCATTGGACGAGAAACGAAGATATAGGAATACTATTATATAAGAATCAGGTTTGGTGACACGATTTTCAGTTCAATAACGTTGAAACTAGGTTCGAGACTAACTTCAAATGAATGGTTTAACAGGAGTTAGGGTGAAAACTGGGTTAGGTTTGGCACAAAGTGAAAACGACATTCGAGTACGCTATGTATGCCTTCGACCTCAACAAGCATCATGCCTACTGTTTAATTTTGATATTTTCTTCTCGGTTTTGAAAGTTGCGTCGAAGCAAGGAAAATTTTGCTCGTGAATCTCGAAAATCCCAGCTACTCACACGTAAAGTAGTCACGATTGATCAATATAGTCAAACCAATTGCTACTAATGTAATAAAAGTAATTGGAGAACGTTTTCCGAAAACCATGAATACTGAATTCGGCCCAGGCGCAACGTTTTTAGGAGGCGGCAACATAATTTTCGGTTGACTTTTTTGCTCGCTAAACCGATCCCACTCCACGAAATCATATTTTGTCAATTATCCAAAGTATGCTACTGTAAGGAGGCAGCGGAAAACTTGGTTGAAAAAGTCAAACAAAAGACCCATGAGTGAATATAATCTATACTCTGTATGATTTGAACGTGGAATATTGACATGCTTTGCATATTTCCACTCATTCTTGTTGGACGTCCAAATTTTTGAAACTAATTTTTCGATGTTCTGCGCCTTTGAAAATTATAATACAATAAAACATCGTAGAATCTGAATCCGTTGGAAGGTTTGTGGGCCAGAAATTATTTTAAAACTTATTATGAAAAGCATTAGTCAATGTTCTTGTAAAATTAATGATTTAATGATTTCCTGTTCAAGATTCATCTATGAGTTCTTGACAAATATTCTACGTCTATATAAATGTGTCAAGAATTCAATTGCTTTGACCGATTCTCAGTTTTTTAGGAAGCCCACTATTTGCGACCGTTTTTAGAGTATTGCCCACTAAGAATAAGCTAGTATCCACTGGTGCGCTGTACGGACCAGCTATTTGTGATTAAACTTCAACAGTATAACTCATAAATAACTCAGAAATTCAATTTTCTTGAAGTTTTGCAAACAATGAGAAAACTGATAACGATGGCTTGCCTTTTTCGCGACCCGTGACGACGGTTTTGAAGATATTCAGGCACATATCAGTTCCGATGTTCAACTGGACAAGTATGAAAGGTAAAACATGGTCGAAAATCGAATCTTGTGCTGATGCTTGTGCACGAAACTGGGCGTCGCACAGTTGTCCAAAACTGGAAAAAGACGGTCAAAAGTCTGTACTGACTTTCTCTGATTTTTAAGAGCTAACGTGTCTTCGAAGAAGTTTTACAAGATTATATTACGCTTCTTTTGAAAGTAGCACCTTAATTTTTGTTAAGGGGGTAGTACCAATTTCGAATGAAATTTTTTTTTACACAAAAAAAATTTTGTTTTCTATCTTATTTTGAAGAAAAAAATATTTGAAGTATTTTTGCTGAAGATATAAATAATGTAAAAAAATTATTTTTTGAGATATATTCACTTTATTTTAAAAACAATTTTTTTTATTTATCTACGTAGAATCTCCCTCTATTACATAGCTATCTACTACAAAGTGCGCGTAAACACGCAAAAACAAGCAAGCTCATGCTTGCACGTGCAACTTAAGCAAATTGTTGTAATTTTTGTTTTTTTTTACTTTTTGACAATTAACAATATTAGAAAAAAATCTAAGTGTAACTCGATACAATTTTTTAGGCCTTTTCAAAGTTAGTTTTAAATATTGAAAATCCGAAAAATTATCAAAAGTTCAACACATATTAAAAAAATGGAAAAATGTTTTCCAAACAAAATATGAAAAAGTATTGTAAAAGTACAAACCTTTACGAAGAGATTTTATTTTTAAACGTGTAAATAAATTGAGCAAAGCAACACGTTTTTTAAGACAATATGTTGATCGTGCGACGCTCACTTAGAGATGTGCGAAACAGCACCGGTGAGCAGCTCCGAACCGATCAGCTCACTAAAGGGAATCGATTCAATGTATCAGCTCATTTGGATTGAACTGAAGGTTTGTTTTGAGCGCCATTTTTTGCACCGTTTTTCTTACTCCGTTTTTTTTTCATATGCATGATCGAAATCATTCATGTACAAAGAACAATGCTATGCGAACTAACTTGTCTGCGAATTATTATTATGTCACATTTGAGAATATCTCCAAAAGTGGCAGCCCTGAATGTACCTTAGCCTACTAAGTGAGAGGTAAGATTTCTTATTAACAATGGCTCATTCATTCTGTTAAAGAAGGATAGATGCACATTTTGAAGAACTGACAAGAGCTCATGCACACATTTCTTCTCATTTATAACTCTCTCTCCAAGAGCCGAAGATCCGTTCAGCACGTAACTTGTTTCCACCTTATGCCAGGTATTTTTTTCAAAAATCTGTAATGAAGCCAAAAACCTGTCTGTGAAAAATCTGTGCAAGTTTCCCCGTTTCCATAATAGCTTTTGTTAAGCAAAAATAAGGGCTCACTATTCTCTACCGCTCTTAATTTTTTATGCTAAACTGTGATCAATTTTAAAAATGTGATCGATTTCAGAATCTGTGTAAATCTGTGACCATTTTCAGAATTCTGTGAAAATCTGAGCAAAAGGTTGAAAATCTTTGAAACACAGATTAATCTCTGTTTTACCAGTGCGGTTATCCCTGTTTACCAGTGCGGTGAACTGGTGAGCTGCGGTTCTTTTAAAAATAGCTGTGAGCTATCAGCTCACTTTAAAGATTCGATTCATTGGAATAGCTCAGAAGCGAACTGCCCATCTCTACGCTCAATGCAAAAGGGAGTTACATAAATAGCAGACGCGTGACGCCCTCTGTTTCTTAACCATTCATGGTTTCAGCATGGCCATAGTGAAAATAAGTCACACGAATAGTACTCAGGATATTCTCATTGGAAAATAAATTGGATTAGGAATATATTTTCCTATAAGTATTGTAAAAGTTTGCTGCATCAAGTTGCATATTTCGCTTCGGTACAAGGTTTCCTAGGTAAAAATAGGTAAATTTTCCAGAAAAGAATAAACCTATGCATTACCTTCTACAAATTTATGGGATTTTATATTTTCTACAACTATTCCAAACAAAGTAAGGATTAAAAAATAACTTGAAACAAGTTATGATTCGAAAACTAGTTTTAAGGGGGTTGTCATAATTCAATAACTAAAACTAACTTTGAAAAGGCCTGAAAAAAAGTTCCATCAAGTTCCACTTAGATTTTTTTTATAGTGTTGGGCATATCTTTTCCTATAAATTTTGTAAAAATCAGCTGCATAAATTTGCATATTTCGCTTCGGTGTAAGGTTTTATGATAGGTAAAAAAATGGTTAAATGTTGTTGACTTTTTCAGAAAACAACAAACCTTTGCACTACCTTCAACAAAAATATGGGATTTTTTATTTTCTTCAATTATTCCAAAGAAAGTATGCATAAAAAAATAACTCGAAACAAATTATAAATAAAAAACTGATTTTAAGGGGGTTGCCATAAAAATGCTTTGTATATCCGAAACAGTGCGACCTAGGCTTTTGGTATATTTGACAAAGTAAATTGTTTTCAATAGTTCTAAAACTTTGTAGAAGAAAAAAAATTTCTATCTCTTCAGAAAAAAAAGTTATGGTTATATTTTTTGTCAAAGTAGGCCATGAACAACTAGGGATAGAATCAAATTACGCGGTATATATTTATAAATAATTTCCTAAAAGCAACTATATGCACATTTAGGGGTTAGCCAAATTTTGTGCTAGGGCACATAACCGTTTTTATTAGTTTTACGTTTCGTCTTTGACTCATCAGTGCAGAGCAGTTCAAATTGAACTGCTTAGTGCTAAACTCGGCAGTTCTATTTGAACCGCTAAGCAGACGTAAAGTTTCTGCTACTTACAGAACACTTTTTGTTTTGCAACGGAGTGCAATGTCTTTTCTGACGTGCCGAACGAAAACGTGTTTTCGACTATTTCTGGCCGATGCAGGTATGGTCATTTAGGGGTTAGCCAAATTTTGTGCTAGGGCACATAACCGTTTTTATTAGTTTTACGTTTCGTCTTTGACTCATCAGTGCAGAGCAGTTCAAATTGAACTGCTTAGTGCTAAACTCGGCAGTTCTATTTGAACTATATGCATTAAAAGAACGGTTTGACAGCTACTGATTTATGTCCACGTTTTTATTGATTCGAACCACTGTGCGTCGTCCCCCCACCAACAGAAACAAAAACAAACTTTCAGAGTGGCATAAAGCCTCAAACGATCAAGCCGTGCTCTCATTTGCTTTTCGGACAGCGTGGCGAGCAGTCGCCTTCAGCCAGTAACAGCAACAATAGATTATCAGTAATCGCATTCGGGATTTGAACGCTGAAACTGGATTCGGGAACATAATTTTGAATTGGATTCTGGAACAAAACCCTAAAACTGAATTCAGGAACTGAATACAGATCATAGACTCCACCTGAATTCTGGTATAAAATCCAGTTTCAGAATTCATTTTCAGATGGGAGGTTCATAAATTAATACTATGACTCTAGAACTGAATTCTTATTCTGGATTCTGAAACTGGTTTCTTGACTAGATTGTGGAACTAAATTTATTTCCTTAATTTATTTTCATATCTTGAATCTAGAATTATGATTTAGGATTTCAACTTCAGAATTCTGGAACAAAATTCAGAATTCTAAAACTAAATGTTAGATCAGAACTTCGAACCTGAATTTTGGAACTCAATTCTAAACCGGAATTTAATTCCTGAATTCAATGTTATAATTTAATTCTTGCATTAGTTTCAGAACATAATTCTTAAACTCATTATCCGAACTTATTACCAGAATTCAGAATCTGCTTGACGGAATTAAATTCAGAGCTTGGTTTCTGGAGCTAGAATTTGTAACTAAATTCAGTTTCTTTATTCAGGTTCCGAATTTAGTTCTACACTCCAAAAAAAATTGAATTTTACAGGCGACTTAATCCCTCATTCGATGTAATTCATAAAGACCTAATTTGTCAAATGCCGGAAGATTTTATTTGTAATGACTTAATGTTAGATGAGCTTGAATTTCACTGGTTTCGACTGTAACTTGCGTTCTGCTAGCAGGTGCGACTGTATGAATTTAAATGCACCTTTTACCAGCCAAGCAGATGCATGCTTCTGTGGCTCAGTCGATTAACAGATGTACTTGCGATCCAATGATTCTCGGTTCATGTCGCGGCGGTTGCTATCAGTATTCTTCTTTTTTATTCCAATGAATTTCATGTCATGGAGTCTTAGACACAATGTTAACTGTTCTTCGACGTAAGTTTGCGTAAACTGCGACACTCCATTTATATGCTTTTGTCAATATGCTGCTTAATATTTGAAGAACAAAACATAAAGAAACACAAAAACCTCACTTCGATATTTTTTATCTATATTGTATTAAGTGTATTGTGATGTGGTAATATAATTCATTATTTAGGAATTCGAGGTCATTGTCACCTTTATCAAGACTACCGATATCCAACGAAACCAATCACATTCAGATGCTATTGCCAAGCATGGAAAGTGCAAATTGCCCAACTAATCTGTAGATTATGATTTCCTATTAATTCTTCTGTAAAAACAACCATGTCCCGGCACAATATTTGCAAACATTTTCTCTCAGCACGACCTCGGACAACACACTTCCAGCGGCATGCACTGACCGGGCATCCGACCGACAGAGCATACAGCAAAGGGCGGTTCCATTCAACTCGAACCCGGACCGGAGTGTGTCCGTGCGTTTCCGATGCGACTGCGGCTAGAGACATTGCCTCCCCGCCGGTCTTCGGATCCATTTATTATAATTTATTTCCGAACAAAAACAGCGATACTTTGTTTTAACGAGCAATTTCAACCGCCGCTAGAGGTGGTCATGAACGTCTGACGGTACTTGGCGGAAATTTTATTGAAGGTTGCCATACCTGCTGTCGGTTGGCGGTCGGTCACCGATTGGTCGGATCCATAACTGGAGCATAGGTTTCTCCCGTGGGCCATTCGGGGAATCGTTTAGATGTTTCCACAATGCAAATAATTCATCTTTGTTTAGGTACGACGAGATAAATAGTACAACGAGGCAAGTAAAGGGATGTGAAAATGTGCCATAATGAATGGATCAGCTTCATGCAAAGAAGTGACCGCACAGCTGTGGGATGCACAGAGCATGAATTTGTCCCGGTGTAGAAAGTCGGTTCGGCTTGGGGTGGCTGATTTCAATGCGCAGACGAGCCTCTGGGCAGAACTTTTCCACACTCTCGACACGCGGCTGTCGGAACACTCACTGTGTGTATAACAAGTCATGAAATGGGTCTTGTTTATTTATGGCGATTGCGCACAGGTTCTCGCCGACTAGGAAGTAATAAAACTTCAAACTCTATTTTATGTAACATTCGAAAACCAAACCGAACCGCCCATGATGGATAAATTATAGATACAGTGGGTAATGGTGCGCCAAACTGGTTGGCCGAGAATGAAAGTCTCGGGGTTAGTGGGAATGTAAGACGTGATCAGTTTATGTTTCCCCGCATCCCGCTGCGCTTTTATTTTTCGAAACAAACAAATATGAAATCATTAGTCCCGAAGCCAAATTTATTCATCAACCTCATCCATCATGGCTCGGAGAATACATCAAAATTTGATGAGTTACCGCAGTACAACTTTATCAGCTGAGCTGGAGTTAAGCCCAGCTGCACGGGACCTGCTCGTCGACCGGTTTTTTTTCCTTTCGAACCAATCACTGGATAAGAACCACGAACCCACATCAAGCGGGTAGCTGGTCCCTATCGAAATGTTGTTCCACTGCTTGGTCTTCTGTGATAATACCGCATGGTGGCCGTGTGCCGTATCCCGGAGACATCTCGTCCAGGCGAACCTTTGTAAATTGTAGGTTAAACATTTCCAGCCCCGGAACCTAGGGTGGTCTAGATCGGACAGATTTTATTGCACTTGATACATTCCATTAGCGCCAAGCTGTGAAATACTAGGACCGCTCAGACAGGCTTGCCTCGGAGAACTGACTGGCAGTTTATCTAGAAGTTGTCCTCTTGGGCCGCAACGAGAACTGCGCCGCATTGATTTATCTATGAATGCGTTATTTAAACGGTTTTTATCGGCGGACAATGTCTAGAGTGATGTAAGTTGTCTTCTTTTATTTTTCCTCCGTTTATTCATCGATCAAGTAAGCTGTAGACGAGACTAGCTTTGCTGCTTTATACGATTAATGGATGTTATTTTGCCCTCCCCGAGCGGCTCGCGTTGGAAAAATAATTATTATTCAATAAAATCCGCTAAGTCATTAACTCTTAATTGATTTATTATTAATTTCCATAACAACTGATCTACAATACTCTCGGGAGGTCCACTGGACGAAAGGATGCAGGCGATGATAAAGTTGTACGACTTGATAGTGCAGTCCGCCGGATCAATATACATATGTTATAGTGTTACATGGTGAAGAATGTTTATCGAGAATGTGACTAATTTACGACTGGGAATGTCGACTTCATCACGCAATCGGTGGAGACAGTTTATTCTAATGTGATTTATTTTGTTACTATGGTGGAAAAACACCGGTGACGAACACTTTGTACTGTTTACAAAAACTTAGTCAACTTGCCAACTTAGTCCTAATAATTTTTCTTCAACTGTAAACTAAATTCGATGAACAATCTTGCGAGTTTCGATGTAAGACACGTTTTTGAAGTCAATATAGAAAACTCTCTTTCGGTCAGGTATGGAAAACTCATTTTCACCACTAATTTAAAATCACTCCAACGTTCAATAGATCATCAATCTTTAAGATATCATCTGTCAGCATTTCATGACATTGGAATTATTAGTTTTTCTATTTATTGTGCTTTCAGTGACGTTACTTTTGGAGAATTAGAATCAATGGCGAAAAAAGAAACATTGTTTTCTAACGGGGCTCTGCTCAAATCAAATCAAATTACTGTGGACTGGTATACTGAATTTAAACGAAATAATCGTTCAAACACCGATGATGCATCACGCTTCAGTCGTCTAAATGAGGCCATCGTTATGAAAAATCGAAAAGTGAAGTTGCAGGGGATAGTTGTTAAGGTAGCTGATAATAAAAATAAGTTCACACTATTTTGCATGAACATGAAAATATTGTTTACATCGCGTGAGTGGTGTGAGTACCGTGATATCTCACAGCAGATAGTAACATTTCATCATCGTGATGGTTGAATTTCTTAAATTGAAAATTGAATGGCTACCACATCCACCATACACGCCAGATTCTGCCCTCACTTTTGAATTATACTTCGCGCGGAAATCTTATTCGTCGAAATTTTTTTTTCTAGATTGATATGACTGTCAGTGACATCTGTGTCAAGCGTCACGTCAAACAATTCATAAGTATTTAGTATACGTCTGTCTTTCTGAATTATTAAATGTGAATAGTTGAACTATTTATGTACCATTTAATTCCACTATTTCACTGTCACGTTATTACACTTTCACAAAGTCACTACACTTTAATGAAGCATAACAAACGTTCCAAAACGTTCAAAATGTTTCAAAAAGCCTTCGGTGATAATTGTATGTCGCGAGCAAGTGTTTTTTGATTGGTACAAATTGTTCAAAGTGGGTCGAGAAAGCGTCACGTCAAAGCAAGTCAAAAATCAAGGTAATGTTGACAGTTTTCTTTGATTATCGAGGTGTGGTGCACTCCGAATTCCATCCGACCGGCGAAACAATCAACAAGGAATACTTTTTGAGTGTTATGCGTCAGTTGCGCGAAGCCATTCGTAAAAATAGGCTGGAATTACGGGCCGACACCACGATAATGCACCGTACGCATAATCAATGTATAATTCGTGATTTGCCATTGGAGGCTATTCTGAAAATTGACTTTAACAACTGTTCCGAGGATTGGAAAAATAAAACGTTGGCACAAGTGTATTTTAGCCGGGGGCGTTCACTTTGAGGGGGTATTTCGATTCGGAAAAATAAATAAGAAATTTTGAAATTATGAACTAAGCCTTATTATTTTTTACCCACAGTAGTATTTTGTGTTTTCAGATTCAAAACAGAAGCTTGCTGGAAAAAAGACTTGCATCGAATCATGAGTTCATCGCTGAGACTGAAATGTTTTATGAGGCTGAAGAGAAACCGTGGCCTAAAAGTGGTGTCGAAAACGTAAAACGCCATCAAAACAATTGCTTGAAAAAAGTGTTGTTTGTTTTTTTAAATATCTACAACTTAAAGGGAGTTTCTCCGGTAAACGGGGTTTTTCGCTCTTTAATTTCGAGCGTAGATTGAAAATAACTGTCGAGTTTCCTAATCTTAAATTTTCATATGGTTATTATACTTTTTTGGAGAATGCTGCACTGTAAAACATGAACTGTCAATGAAGAGAACTTCAATAAGAAGTCAAGTTTCCCGCGCTCCCGTCCTGCCGCTGTGACCGCTTCAGACAGAATAAAGTTGAAGTGCGTAAAACGTTTCGCACTGCCCGTCGTCCTGCGAAGAACCGCTCCAGCAAAAATGACGAAAAAATTTACACCTTTAGTCTTTATATCCGCGCAGTTTGCTGGTTGCCCTGATAACGTGTTTTGATTGGCTCGTGAAAACATGGGTCAATTCAAACTGATTTATCAATAGTGTACTATTGGCTATATTTGAATTTTTTAATTGACACCCAGCCCCGTATAGTTAAGAGTAAGGCATTCTTCTGTATGATTCATTTCAAAAATTCACCTTGTTGTATGTACTTGAATATTCTTCACAGAAGTAGCAGGAGCCGTCCCAGGTTGGCGGTTCAATGCATAGGGCACTGGTCTTACAAACCAGTTGTCGTATATTCGAGCCCCGGTTCGTAGAACACTCTGAAACAGCTACGAAGTCTATTGAAACAGAAGGTCAAATTCCATAAAATGAATGTAATGCGAAGACTTTAGACAAGGATTGTTGCCTAACATACTAGGCTAACACACCCACCTTCAATCCCACCATCTTGGCGACAACCGTAGAAATAGCAACCCTGTGCTGTGCGAGCGTAGGCAGATGAGAAAATCTAATCTGTCACATCGAGTGAGTTAAACATAAACAAGGAAATTAAAGATAAAAGAAGAAAATAACAACGAACGTGCGCAGAGTAGCTAAAATCATTTATAAGATTAGGAATTAGTTTTATATCAGTATTTCATTAACCTAAACTTCACAGCACAAAAAAAATACTGGTAAGAATTGAATTCACAGCTTAATATGAATCAAATGCTAAACAAATTTATATACTAGGTAACCTGCACAACTTAGTCGCAGCTATTGAAAGTGCATTCTACGCTACCCTGCTAATGAACTACAAATTTAACTAAATTATATTGAGGGAACTAAACGTGAGTAATCCAGTAATCAATTCATATCCTATTCACTATTACAAAAGGCGGGTGGGTAAAGTCAGAGACATAACTGGTGTCGTGAATACGAAAACAACTGACATGTTCTTTAACACTTCCGAATATCAATTAGTTGATCAATTGTATGAAATTGTATGTAGAATTTGAAACGATGCACCTAAACTAAAGTACAGATTAGTTACATTTAACATTCTGAAACACAAATATTATGAAATAACCAGTAAAGTTCTTTATAATAAAATAATGGTGACTCTGAAAAGAACCTTTTATGAAGGCATATGTGATGAAGAGTGATGAGTTGAATTCGAATTCCGATGGATGCCACTGATTTCCGTCATCTAATTCCCGGCCGAACTGTTGTACGTGAGTGCGATACTGATATGGTTGGTGTAGATGTAGCGATTACAACCGATTATAAAGCTTGTTTCATTTAGAATTGGAACAAACTTTTGCTTATATTGTGGCGCTCCTGGTGGACGGATTTGGAAGCTCTTGGCGCCCACGTGTCGGGAATTTTGTCAGCTTCACGTATGATTTTTGACATTCCGAAAATCGACTGTACTTTGTAAACAATCAACATGGAAGCCGAAAGAAGGAAAAAAAATTGTGCACAGTTATTTGGAAAATCCATTATGGTCTGCATCTAGGCTAGCTAAACAGCTGAAATTGCCCAGAAATACCGTATGGCGCGTTATCAAACGGTATAAGAAAACATCGACGACGATTCGGAAACCTCAAGCCGATCGTCGGAGTCGAACTGACGACCGGAAATTGCGTGGTAAGATTTTGAAGACGATTAAGAGGAATCCTAATCTGTCGGACCGTGATTTGGCAAGAAAATTCGGTGCTGCCCATAGTACCGTGAGCAGAACTAGCAAACAGCCAAATCGGACCATGAAACAGAATAGTGTGGTCAAAATTCGTGCTCGGAAACTATATGACCAGGTGCTGACCAAGTTCAACGGGTGTCTTCTGATGGACGATGAAACCTGTGTCAAGGCTGACTTCGGTCAAATCCCAGGTCAAAAATTTTACTTGGCAACGGCTCGGGGAGATGTTCCAGCCAAATTTAATTTTGTTTTTGCCGACAAATTTGCAAGAAAATTTATGATTTGGCCGGGCATTTGCAGCTGCGGCAAAAAAACGAAAGTTTTCGTTACAAATAAGAAAATGACATCGGAACTATACCAAAAAGAGTGTCTCCAAAAACGAATTTTGCCGTTCATTCGATCCCACGACCATCCTGTAATGTTTTGGCCAGATTTGGCAAGCTGTCATTACAGCAAAGCCGTTTAAGAATGGTATGCAGAGAAAGTGGTCCAGTTTGTTCCGAAAAACCTTAACCCACTCAACTGCCCCCAGTTCCGCCCTATTGAGAAATACTGGGCAATCATGAAGAGGAGACTCAAGGCAAAGGGAAACGTTGTCAAAGACATCAATCAGATGACGACCTGGTGGAATAAGATAGCTAAAACGATGGACGAAGAAGGTGTGCGCCGCCTACAGAGCCGTGTTACAGGAAATTCATAGCATTCATGAGAGTCAAATTGCGTAATTCTCTACGACATTAAACTCTGGACATTTTTCACAAAAACAAAGAAGGCTTCACTTGATCTTGATTACTGTGAATTTCACACAGCGAAAAATGCACAAATCTAACCAAGCTGTTCTAGATTTGCACTAAATTGTGGATATTTACCTTCGTTTCGCGAACAACAAATAATAGTTCTTTAGAAAACTTTTGAGCCATTAGAACGGCTGATTTTGTGTAATGCTCTCCACCGTTGTTTTTTCATCAATGCAAATGACTGGCAGCTATGACGTAATCGCTCTTGTCGGAAGCGAAACTAGCTTTGCAAACGACACAAAATCAAAGGGAGGACGCTTAGAACAATGTGCCAATCACACATTAACACGATGCGTTGGTGCATTTATCAATATTGGCACTTTCGTTTTCATACAGTTGCACAGTTGCGGAACACAAAGGGCTCAGTTTTGACAAGTAGCTGTTTCATGGGGCACAGCATGGCACACTAAAACTTACAGTATATCACGTGTTTTTTTAGAGGCACAATATAGTTTGTGTTAAGCGACTCTCTTCTTGCACAAAATACATCTGCTCGCAGTGGCGATAGAATCCAAACTGATCCAATTTTCGTTGAGAGCTTTCTTTTTACGTGATTTCGTTTGTAGCTTTTTCACTAATGGGCGGTCCTAACGGCTATAAAAAAAGCCGTATACAGAATTTTAGTGTCGATTATTTCATTTCGGATTTGCATAATTTATTGAAAGAAACTATCAATATGCTGTAGGGATTCGTGTCTGGTATTCAGAAGGACCAAATTGAGGAACTCACTACGATATTCACCACTTTTCGGAACATTTTTCTCGAACGATTTGTTGTACAGCAGCAGATATTTTGTTCTCTTCCTCAGAACGCGTTCTGATTGGCTGGTGTTGACATGGGTCAAATGAGATAGATTTTTCAATAGTGTACTATTGAAATACTTGCTATACACGTTTAAGTTGAAAATTTTTGATTATATTGGTAGTTAGATTATATAAATCCTTTCACAGATTACTGAGCTATGGGCTTTAAAAATACGAGCAAGACGAAGCGCGTTGCCTTATGGATTATCCCCTTTGATACTCGTTTATACCAAACATTTCAGAAAAGTTTTATTTTTGAATTATTTGAGATTATGTCACACAACTGATAATTTTATCATAAAATTGTGATCATATTTCCGATGGCGTGTAGCAAAAATTATGTTGATTCGTTAGATACAACAAGAGATATTCACGATCAAAAACTTATCACTCTCTCAGAGGGTAAATTTTGAAAAGACACCCCATAGTAAAGTAAGTCGTATTCACGACAAAATATTCAGATCATATTCTATAACTTAATCTAAAACCTATGTACACTGAACTAAACAGACTCACTGAAATCAAATATTGAAATTGTTTATAGAAAAAAATTTTTCTCTCTGCATAACTGGATCAAGCGTCGTTCATTCGTTTCCGAGAATCATAATTTCGGAAATATCCCGTTGAAATAAATTCAACAAGGATTATTTCACTTGTCTGGCAGGCAATATCAGTATATACAACGAACACAAACAAGCGCGCGTGTGCTGAGTGCGCTCGAGACAAACAATATCCTGCGCTATTGTTACTTCTATAAATATAATTCATGAGAAGAAGCGTTTATTTGGGTTTCGAATCTCATACTAAACACGAACGGCTGCGAAACCGAACACTGTGAAAAAATGTGTTTAGAGTAGGTAAACCGTACCGTACAAAACCGGTATTTTCTCAACTCTCACTATAATAACGCTCAACTGTCACTGACAACAATTCATTACTGATCAAATCAATACATTTCGACGTGGGGATAATAGTCACAACTCAATGCAACTCTGGTAAAGAGATTTCAAGCAGTATACGTCGGTAAAATATTTTTGGTAAATTGCCTCTTCGGCCAAGAAAAACTATGTGCGGGTTCGGGAATCGAGCCCAGGTGGGCTGCGTGAAATACATAGACTTGCCCATCACACTATACTCGTCCCCCATTAAAATATGTCAAATGTTTAGCCATTACAAATCCTAAGTGACAAGAAGCTTTAGAGGGGAGCGTCGACTGCCTTGGGCCACAGGTGTTTTATCAAAAAGTATCCAGTGATTTATTTGATTTTTTATTGAAAGTAAGGTGAGTAATTTCTGAGATCTCTATCCAAATGTGAACAAAAATATTTGATTTCTCCGAATTTTTTGGTTCAAGATTTTTTATTTGTTTGCAGTAAGTAACCTGCCGTGGATTTTGCCTTCGTCCAAATGTAAACAAGTTTTCAAGTTCATTTTTATGTATAAATAACCAAAAATCACAATGAAGGTAAAAAGGTATACTAAAATACCAGTGTTCGAAATTTTCTAATATCTTTCATTTACATTTATAAAAAAAATGTCAAGTGGAAAAGCCTAAAGCCTAAAGCGACCCCTAGCTGATGTGTTCATTGAATGTCAGTTGCTCATCCAGAAGAACAAAAAGATCTCAAACGCACGTCGTCCTGGCTATCGGTGAACCTTTAGGAAGTATTCGATATAAAATAGTTTCTTTGTACGTAATGGTCAAAGATTTGTCAGGATTCACTTTCATACGGTTCACTTCACACCACTTGGCGATGTACAATAGGGTGCCAATATTTTGAGCTCACCTCTAATTCCGTAGAACGGTAGTGCTAAAAATTTTAAGCACCTAAAAAAAGACCCTCTGCCAAATTTGAGCTAAAGTTAGAAAATTTTCGATCTTGAAAAATCACCATAATCAGCACCGAAATCAAAAAATTTTTCAGGGACTTTTGAAGTGCTTACACTTTTGAGCACTACCGCTTTACGAAATTAATAATAAATAAATTAATCAAAATATTATTGTCAAGAATTTTGTCATAAGTACGACTCACTTTACTATGGGGCGCCTTTTCAAAATTTACCCTGTACAAGAATGGGTAGAACTCAATCGTCAGTGTCCCTTGTTCTACTTAACCCAGCTATATTATTTTTTCTTCTTGCTATCGGAAATATGATCAGCATTTTATGATAAAATTTTCTGTAGTAATAAATAATCACAAATAACTAAAAACAGTCACGTACCCAGAGGGGGGGCCCGAGGGGCCCTGGCCCCTCCCGAAATCAAAAACAGATATATAATTATTTAGAAGATTTCAGACATTTGTTACAGAAATAACAAGACAGTTAACGTAAAGAAATGTAATACAATAACAGTTCAAGTGGAAAAGTTTAAAGTGTCTGTTAAAAACACCCGTAAAAGGCACTCCGAAAATTAGGTACATAAGCAATCTTCAGTAACATTATTTTTTTTATCTTTGGGCCCCTCCCGAAACGAAATCCTGGGTACGGGCCTGACTAAAAATTATAGTTTTCTAAAATGTTAGCTTTCAACTAGTATTAAAGTGAAAAACTCATGACGCAGGTTTGTCTTTATCGTGCTCAGACGACAGATTTGATGCAGTGAGTGACATTGCATTTACGGGACTCAATTAGGTAGGCATAAAATGTAAAAATTGACACGTTTCAATATTCTTTTTTGTTTCGATTATAGAGGTTTGAGGTCATTCGCCTCTTCGGGCCAGAAAAACTTTCTGACCCTATTTGCGGGGTTGGAAATCGAACCCAGGTGGGCTGCGTGAAAGGCATCGATTAACCCATCACGCTATACCCGTCCCTGCGTTTCATCCATTCTAACATGCGCAGTTAACTTTTTACATTACTAAATTAACTTTTTGATACTTTCTTCCATTAAAATTATTGCAATTTCTATCTTCTGCAGGCAATTTTTTTAATCTCTTTTGCCCTGTCTTATTAATTTGTGTGTTAGAATAAGTGTGTCGTGAATACGTCGTGTATAGGTGCACCGTTACTATTCTGGAAGTAAAAAATGAAATCTTGCACAATTTACACAATATATCAACTTATGAGAACGATTTTAGATATTCAGAAGTGTGAAGTTTTATTCGTATTCATGTCATCCAGTTACGTCTATGACATTACTCACCCACTTTTATTCTTATATATAAGTGGAATCAAAAAAGGTTTTGTTGCGTGACACTTGTTTCAAATATTTTCCAACACTTTAATCTCACATGAAAAGTAATTCATTAGAAAATCAGCAAAATATTCCACGGTGTCGGTCAGTTTCTCGCACGAGTTGAGTTTGTTATTTATGAACCATATTTCAAGCTGTTTAACGTTTCGTCTTCGACTCATCAGCACAGTAGCAGTTTATGTTGCAAAACATTGTACATTGCACAAACCGTCTACCCACGAGGTACCAAACCCCTGAATCCGAAAGAGTCAAATCGAGCAAAAATGGTGGATAGGGAAGCAATCGGAGCCCTAAATCGTCGATTTTAGCCATGGATGCAATGTTTTTGTGTGCCATTGCATTTGTTTGTAAAAACAAGACATAATTTAGAGATTTTCCAAGATAGCCTGCGGAAAATATGCCTTGACAATCTCAGCAAATCGACGTCATGACCTTTCCAACCCATTCAGCCTTCCTTGGTCGTTTCAGAGAACTCGTGCCGGCTGGAAATCCGGATAAGAAGTTATTTTACGGTCCACGGCTTGACACAATTATAAAAAATTGGCTATTGCTTTATTCAGCACAACAATCAACTGGCTTTCACAGTCAATTGAACTACTATCGTCTAGGAAATTTCCAGTCCATATTTCATTCCACTAGTATGCAACAGACAACCCCGAGAGGGTGTATTCGATGTTCACAAGCATCTGCGCATTTGTTAGGATCAATTCCCTGCAATCTGCATGTTCTGAAAGGAGGCGGTACCTACTGTGCATGTTGCCCGGATGGGAATAATTTATCCAGTTGAATTAACTATAGCTTCTCTATCTCTCTCTCTCTCTCTCTCTCGCTGTAGCATAGCTCCCGCTGTTTGTTATTCTACTATTGATACAGCTGATTCGCATTTGCGAATGTAATGATTCAATATTTGCCCGCCGGTCGTAAGGTGTAAAAAGTAAATAAATCATTTGAGCTCGCCGATTTGCATTTCAACGCCTAATGTATTAGCATAAAAGATTCCTTCGATGGTCTTTGAACTGTCAGTGATGAAATGTAAATATTATCTTCTTAGGACTTTCAAATGGAACACTTTTTGTGAACGGCAATTGAGCAATAAGTGAATTGAATTGTTACTCAAGTTCAACTACAGGTTTACCGACTGACGACAAATTTTCCCATGTTCCTCGAACATTGCGCCAACAAGCCACCATCTGCCTCGTTTTTTGGCATTATTTATTTTCGGTGACTGACCACAATCCGGATCGTCGCTCGACGGTTCGTAATTAATTTGAATATGCAAATAAGCCTGCAAACAGCGCCCGACAAACGTTACCATCAATCAAGCGGCCCGCGTTGCAGCTTTCCGTCCCGTTGCAGGCAGTATCATCCTGAGTCTGGTTGACAGCAGCCCATGCAACAGCAAAAATAAAACGTAAATCAAAATGCCTACATTGTGAGCGATTGGACAGCCAGCAGCTACAAAAATCGACCAGTGGAACAACCCTCCAAAGGGGAAACAGTCGATTGCTGAATTTCATGGATCAGATTGAAATGTGAATTAATTTAAAATTTGTCAAACCTAACCAATTCGGAATCAATCGAACAATCAACCGATGATCCGTAGACTTTTTTACAATTCGCACTGCTCAATGCTGGCGATAATTTGTGTTTCTTAGGAAATCAATTACCAAACGATTTGAAATGTTGCCTGCGTATCGTGATGGAAGATAATTCTCCTCGTCGTGATTGCTTCAACTTTCGTATGGGGTCAGGTTGATCATCTTGGGCATATTTGAGATCGAATATACTATTATTAATCGCAATCCCGTCCCAAATCCATATGAAATTCCACATAAAACGTTCACCGTCAGCTTAACCGTAGGTCAGGAAATCCCGATGCCTATCGGTTCCAAAACAAACGGCTCGCCATTCAAAAACATGTGTTCCATCGAAGCTAATAAATGTCCCTTTCCGTCGGAACATCGATTGCAAATGCTATACATTTGATTTATTGG
Organism: Malaya genurostris; assembly: GCF_030247185.1. Lineage (NCBI taxonomy): Eukaryota > Metazoa > Arthropoda > Insecta > Diptera > Culicidae > Malaya > Malaya genurostris. The sequence goes on along the minus strand of NC_080571.1, from coordinate 216,715,209 downwards.
CCTCAGTCAAGGTGGACCTAAATCATGGTTGCAATCTAACCCGAGACTACGTGATGTAACGGTGTTTGCACTACCAGCCGAATCATTCATTGAGTGGCAACCTGGCAATTCCCATGGAACACCCACCACAGCATATTCACAGCATAAAGTGCGGTCAGGCTAGGTTTCTTGGAATGCCGACTGATGGTAGGTGTCACTGTCAGTGGGAGCAATAAAAGTGAAACTCAAACTGGCAGTGGAGAAAAAAAATAGTTGAAGTCTCCGAGGTCCGAGTCACAGTGCTTGAGCTCTGCCACGATTCACCACCGAGGCGCATTATTCATTGTTTGGATGGACTAGAAAATATGTGTTTGATTGCGAACAATTTGAAAAGGCGATGTGGTATTTACGGATCGATCGACCTACTAACAGTTATGCTCAGTCATCACGACATAAATTGTATGGATGCAGTTGTAGGTTTCTATACAATACCTACTGTCTCTATATGAAGGCATCAGGAGGATACCAAATAGTATTGAACAACACAAAACTTGGATATTTCTTTAAACACAGAAACTGACTCAGGGTTTACCTCAAATCAGGAAATCAGGATCAAAACTGACTCGAATTTCAATAACGATAAAACTAGACTTGAGAATGGCTTCAAACAAACGGACGGACAGCAGTTAAATTGGAAACGGGATTAGGTCAGACGTTTCTTTCAGAATTATTTGCAGATTTTGAACAAAACGCCAAAATTCTTTTGGCAGACATGAAGTTTCAAATCAACTCGATTGACCAAAATAAAGAGTGTACGAAATCAAGTTGTATCACTTTCATTTGGCTGTATCCTTTTATTCCTTGGGTATTTTCAATTGCGTTGCGAAGATGAAGTCGAAAGACCAAAAGCGGAGAAAAGACTGTCCCAGAAAGTATGGACACAACCAAAAACCGCTGCCATTTCCAATGGTTCAGAATCTGTCAATTTTTATGGCTGTTGTTAACACTCTTCTCTAACCACTTGTGCAGTTGTTTATTTGTTTTCATTAGTTTGTTTCGAAATGCGTGGACTTTCAGCAGAACAACGTCGAAAAATTGTGTACAAATGGTGCACAGAATGCGGACTGTCACTGAGAAAGAAAGCAAAAATGGAAGGAGTAAGTGAAAAAGCCGTGCGAAATGCAATCAGTTTATTCTCAGGATTTGCGGATAAACCGAAAACGGGTCGAAAAAAAGGTCCTGCTAACCCTCAGTTGGATAAACGTATACTGAAGGCGTTCGAGCAAAAGAAGGAGGCTTCAGTTCGGGATGTGGCCAAAAAAGTGGACACTACGAAGTCAAATGTTCTTCGTGCTAAAGAACGTTTGAATCTTCGAACCTATAAGAAGCAGAAACAATCAAAACGTAGTCCGAAACAAGAAGCATCGATCAGGCCGAGGGTTCGAAAGCTGTACAATACGATTCTTGCTGGAAATTTGAACTGCAAAATCATGAACGACGAAACCTACGTGAAACTCGATTACAAATCCTTGCAAGTGTTAAACCTGTTGTCTTCTGGCCAAATCTTGCTTCTTGCCACTACTCGAAATCAACGGTAGAATGGTATACTACCAAAAATGTCACTTTCGTCCCAAAGGACATGAATCCACCAATTTTGGGCATTAACGAAGGCACATCTTAGGAAACATGTCTCGGCAGCCGAAACCATTAAACAGTTCGAAAAAGATTGAAAAAAGTGTCAAAACTTGTCGCCAAGAAGTGTGTACGGAATTTAATGAGGAACGTTCGCAAAAAGATGCGCCAGCAAGTCTACAATGGCTAAGTAGCAAATGTTGAGAATAATATTCTGTTGTTGTAGTCTAATATTATCAGTATATCGAATAAAATTTTAATATCTAACACTTGTGAATTATTTACAACGAAATCAAAGTGCGTCCATACTTTCTGGGACAGTCTTTAAAAGAATTTTGCACAACCACCTTGAAAATTAGGATCTCTCTCATCGTGCCACCGGCAGGAAGCAGGGAGTTGTACAATCTACGTTATCTCGAGTTTTAGATCGAGGGAACGAACGTTCAAATGTTCAAAGGAAGGAAAACAGTGACCAAAAAGGATGTAGAGAAAAAGTTTACTAGCGGCTATTTCGAACATTTAAGTGGAATCCAAATAGTGAAAGAAGTGGCGAAAAAGCTGAAATTGAGTAAAACTTTGGTGCAGGACGCGACTTACGTGAAGGACTAAAAATATTTAATTGCTCTTTGCGTTGTTTCCACATTCAAAAAAGGGATACATGTATATTGTATCCAACTCACGTGGAATAGCTGGTTTATGCGCTGTATCGAAGCTGTTTAAAATTATAGTTATAACTCATAGTTTTAGACCTCTACAAATTTGATATCCTACACTTCCTTCATCATACGATCTTTGCAAGCACGACTGCAAGTAAATTCGATATATACCCAAACCTCCGTTTACGTAAACTTTTATTACGTTATCTCTTTTTACGTAACTCTTTTCACGAACAAAATCCCAAATGACGTAAGCTTTTTTTACAAAGCTACTTCGTAAAAAGAGGTTTTTGCATACAATGATAATCATTTCCCGCTCATTTATATTCCATGGAAATTACTACAATATGGGTATTTTTGGAATGGGTTTGATGAGTAGATTTCGGAAAACGATGTTCGAGGTGATTCTGAATTCCATGGCGACTTCCGGTTTATTGATATTCCTTGAAAACATAAATGGAGGTTTGCATAGCAATTTCTAAGTTGAGTGAGCTGGGATTCAGCGGTTCATTTTTGAATTGGCTTCAATCATATCTATCTGGTCGCGAAACGATAGTGAAAATAGGATACTGTACTACCTCACCATTCGAGGTTACCTCTGGAGTTCCTCAAGGAAGTCATCTTGGACTGTTCATATTTTTACTTTATCTCAACGATTTAAATTTTTTGATCAAGTGCATGGAATTATCTTTTGATCAAACCAACAACTGATTCAGAGTTTTTACAGAAGCAATTCGAAGAGTTGACTAATTGGTGTTATATCAACAGAATAGTTTTGAATGCTTCTAAATGTTGATTCATTTCTTTCAGTCGTAAACAGTCAAGCTTGACTACAATATTTCTCAAACTTTTCTCGAACGCATATCATCGGTAAAAGATCTGGATGTCCTTCTAGATTCTAAGTAGAATTTCAAGGAGCATATTGAATTTTCTATCTCCAAAGCTTTCAAGCAGTATGGATTCATTAAACGCGTTACTAAGGAATTTGATGATATACACTGCTTGAAAGCACTTTCTGCTCTTGAATAATCAAATTAACTACAGACGATCACGATTCAAAAGGCACCGAATCACAAAGAACTGCAGAATTCAGTTTAAAAAAAAACATGACGGGAGTTCTACACCCAATAATGACAAAACCGCATTGTTTCATTATGAATGACGAGATGTAAGGCTTGTTCGCAATAAAATCTGGACACCCTTAAATGCATATACAGTGAGGTCTCGTACAACGCGGATTCGGTTTTGCCGGTATTCGTTGTTGCCGGATTCGTTATTGCCGGATAACCGCGATAAACGGGACCCAGAGCATATGGGATTTCGACTGATTGGGGCTGTGAACGGTTATCTCACTTCGGTCGACAGATAGAGCCCCACAATCTTCGGCAAACTTGTTATAAATACTTAGGCCAACAATTTAGTGTAGTTCGACGGACAATTAGTTAAGAACTGCTCCGCTAGGGGCGCTTTGAAAAATGCATGATATAAATCATTCGCTTAATATAGACAAAATGATTTAAGCTTCAAGTAACTCGCAAATTATAGTATTTTGAAGAATGCGGAAATTCGGGAGTTTGTCAAACAGCAGAAGTATTAACTCGGACTTACTCCATCAGATGTAGCTAGTATGCTTGAATACAATGTCAATTATCAGAATTATGTTCTTATAAAAAAACTAAAAGATATAGAGCGGATTTGTTTGTTGGAAATTTGTTAGGAATGTTATAGTTTACATTATGAAAACTACGTTAGTTGAGAACTTTCCCACATAATGGCGCTAGTGTGATCACAATCTTACAATAGAATATTTATTATGTGATATCTCTAAAACCTGATGATATAGATTGGCGGTGTTTTCGGAAAGAAAGAAAGTAGAGGAGGTAAAAACAGATTAAATAGTGTGAACAGTTGTAAAAATTTTTCTCACTTGGTGATGCTGGTGCGCAATTCTGGGTTGAAAATTCCTGTAATCTTGATTTATTTTGATTTATTAAGATCGTTTTTTCGAGGGTCTACAAACTGGTTAGAAGATTGATAAAAGCTTGTGTGTGATAATTTAAGAGCAGTCTATCTTCCTCAACATTGCTTGGGATATCAAAAAGTATTCGATAATGTGAACAGTAGTTAAGTATTCGAAAAAAAAAGGATCGCTATTGCGATCATGATGACTTAGAAAGCTATTTTTTGGGAAAATAATCTTTGTTTGTTTCGTGATTTATACTAGTTGACGGTAGAGATTTCTTCTACAATGCTTGTGTAGGAATTAATAGCTGTTTGGTCGCGAACAAACTTGGTAAGAAATATAATTACTTTTATGGGATTTCTCAAGTTTAGAAATATGCGGTTTCTATATAGTTTTCGGAATTTTTCGGTTTGCTAAAATAGCTGTTATTTCAGAGGATTCGCAAAATGATGCGAACCAGAGCTAATAAAAGTCATTTTCATTGACTGAAAAATAGACGAAAATGACAAGAAATTACTGTCACTCTCAGCTTCGCTTGCAAACTATGAGAACGAAATCCATGTCCAGTCAATGACATAAGCGGGACAGTAGTTTCAAAATTGTGTTTTTTCTTTCATTTGCCCTTTCAGTCATTTGCAGTTTTCAGTGAAAATTCCATAGTAACTGATCGATAGGATCACTCTCATAAACAAGTATGGTATTCAGTTACAGAAGATCACATTGTAGATACAATAAGAACTGTTTCATCAATCATTCAATAGGTGTTGGAACTTTAAAACACCTTCTCGAAGAAACCATCTTAATAAGTCAACATGATTTTAAGTTGCAGGAATTTCGAACGCTGAATTGCACACTAGAGTCAGCCATGCGAGAAATTTCAATTACTGTTTACACCATTTGTTCTGTTTTGACCTCCGGAACATTGTTTCCGAAAATATCGACACCACCAAAAGTAAAATATTCGCGATATTTCATGTTCAAACTGTTTTTCTATTGTGAACATATGAATTATTTCATGCTCTTTTAGAAGCGCCCCTGGCGAAGCAGTTCTCAACAAATTGTCGGTCAAACTACACTAAATTGTTGGTCTAAGTATCTACAGCAAGTTTGCCGAAGATTGTATAGCTCTATCTGTCGACCGAAGCGAGATAATCGTTCACAGCCCCAATCAGTCGAAATCCCATATGCTCTGGGTCCCGTTTATCGCGGATTCGCTTTTCACGCCCCCGGTGTACCGCGTTATACGAGACCCCTCTGTATATCTGGAAAACTTCATCAATGCGTGATATATTTCGCGGACTGATGAACGTATGTCGGTTTATTGTGTAAAATAAATTTTTGTTGATATTATCTAGAACGGGACCAGACAACTGGCTTCTTTTTACAGAAAAATATTTCTAGTCTTATTCCGTTCACTCCCTGTCATAAATAATACATTCCTCGCGATCACTGTTGCCAGTAGAGATAATTATGCATTCTGAGTAACTTCTTCCCTTATAACATGCGATTATTTATCATTTGAAAACACTTAGACAAATGTTATATCAGTCAACAATATAGCTCTGAATTTTTTTTTAGCTTTTAGATCGAAGATGGAGTCGAAAAAGAGCAAGTGCGAAAAGCAATTGTGTGCGGTCGCAATGAAAATCAGAGTCTGTCAGTGAGAAAACTCGCAAAATAGGTTGCAACCAACGCAATGCAAAAATAAAAGTATTTTTCGTACTAGGATGGGTGTCGATTTGAAATATACCGCTCAAAAGGAAGAGAATATTTTTAATGAAAAAACTCGGTTACATGTACTCCTAACCATCTCTGGTAGTTGATAATCCAATATTGTATTCTGAGATACCTGAAAACTGCGTAATCAATCAACTATAAAATCTTTGAAAATGTCTTAATATGGAACAAGAAAAGAGATGCCAAATATTAAAAATCAAAATCTGTTTATTTTGAAAACTAAGACTTATAAAACCTTATTATTATTATTATTATTATTATTATTATTATTATTACTATTATTATTATTATTATTATTATTATTTTTATTATTATTATTATTATTATTATTATTATTATTATTATTATTATTATTATTATTATTATTATTATTATTATTATTATTATTATTATTATTATTATTATTAATGTTGTTAACTGATACCCAGCTTCAATCTTTTCGGTCGTTCGCCGGGTATGAGGTGAAATTTAATTTCACATAAGCAACACTATAAATTGGAAATTGGAAGCTGTTCTGAGTTTTTCGAAATTTAATTTAATAGGTGCTAACAAAGTGTGTGTAAAATTCGAAAAAAATGGTTCAGTAGTTTTTGAATGATGATGGACACGGACTTTCAAAACCTGCTGTCGAGAAAAACGCATTTAAAGTTTTTTGTCTATAGAATTAATGGAAACAATTTATTACTGAAGGGAGAGCCCGTAGGGTCTAACATATTCAAAAAATAATATTTTTTCTTTTAAAGTTTGTTATAATGAAACATTTCAAGAATGTTTTGTGAAGTTTTCAAGTCAATCGAAGCAGAAATCTTGGACCTGTGCGCCGAACTCTCACTTCTTCGCAGTATGAAATAAGCAAAGATAAAGGCCCATAACTTGCTGAGTTTTGTTCCGCTAGGCTTGAAAATTTCACAGAATATTCTTGAAATGTTTTACTATGAGAAAATTATGTCTCTGGTTTTACCCACCCGCACTATTTATTCTGCCATACAACGGAACAGCGTAGAAGAGCATTTCAGGAGGAGAAAAAAGGCCAAATTTTCCAAAAAATATTTGGTCTGGCAGACAATATGCAGTTGTGGTAGGGCGAGTCAAAGCTGTATCACTACCGGAAAATTAAACAAGGGAATAAACCGTGAATAATGCATAATAAAGTGATTGTTTTCATTCCTACGCAACCATGCATATGCGCTCCCTCGCTATTCTGGTCTGATTTGGCATCTTTTCACTACGTCATGCATCGGAATGGTATAAAGCGAATGGAATTCATGTTGTACCGAAAGAGGCAAATACAACTAGCTGCTCGGAGTTGCCACCCATCGAGAACTATTGGTATTGGTTGCGGAGAAGTCTACACCAATCCTAGTGGCTAGAGTAAACTCTACATGAAACTGATACAAGATTATGTACAGTTAAGGAGTCAATGCACAATTTATGTCACGCTAAATTTCTGAAAACACCGAAGCTACGGTATTTTGAAACCCTTCCTGATTAATTATGTAACAATTTTCATCATACTTATCAACGTTTCATCTACTAGTGCAGTGATGTTTTTTCATAATTGTTTGTAGGATTCCAAGACACCAACAATTTCGTAAAGCTAGATAGTAGTCTAATAAAATTTATAACTTCATTTTAAGTTTCACGCGTCCTATCAATCCTGATATTGATGGACCCGAACGACTAGTCGGTTAAAAGGTTCTTGATAAAAAAAATCCTGATATTAAAAATTAATGAAAACTAACCGCAATTTACCAACGTATAATTCCCGTTGGTTTATCAAGTCCAACGAATCGAATCAATTTGGTGTATATTTTTGCATACATTGCTTCTTTTTAAGAAGAAGAAAAAAATAGGAATTCTCCAGCCGATCCGAAACTCCGGAACCGGAGGTCGAATTTCAAGAAAATTCGAAAGCAGAATAGTGCTCATATGGTGAGCCTTATAAGAGCTACAAATGTTTTATGATGTTTTGAAATATTATTTTCTTTTTGCCTTTCTCATATAGAAAGGTTATGCAATCACTATGAAAACCGACTTTCGAACCGAGGCCCGGTGGGCCGAGTTTCATATACCATTTGACTCAGTTCATCGAGTGCGCAAAATGTCTATATATATATATATATATATATATATATATATATATATATATATATATATATATATATATATATATATATATATATATATATATATATATATATATATATATATCTATATATATATATATATATATATATATATATATATATATATATATATATATATATATATATATATATATATATATATATGTGTGTGTGAATGTGTGTGTATGTAACATTTTTTGCACTCACTTATCTCGGAGATAGCTTAACCGATTTTCATGAACTTAGATTTAAATGAAAGGTCTTGTAACTCCACACAAAGTTCCTGAATTTTATTCGAATCCGACTTTCGGTTCCGAAATTACAAGATAATATGTGTAAAAAATGAAATAAGTGCAGTTACTTATCTCAGAGACGGCTTAACCGATTCTCACAAACTTGGATTCAAATGAAAGATACATTTGTCGTATACAAAGTTCCTGAATTTTATTTAGATTCGACTTCCGGTTCCGGATGATTAGTGAAAATATTTTAATTTAAAATTTCACTTTTCTCAGAGATGGCGTGACCGATTTCAACCAACTTAGATTCAAATGAAAGGTCTCATACAAAATTTCCGAATTTCATCCGGATCCGACTTCCGGTTCCGGAATTATAGTGTGAAGTGTGTTAAAAATTGGATACCGTCACTTGAAGCGGTGAAACAAAACACGTAAAAAAATTTCTTAAATTGCCTCGAAATTATTCCAATCGGTAACCATTGTCAATAGACAACCAAACAACCCGATTCCGACTACGTTGGTTCTTGGTTTCTGATTCCGGAAGCAACAAAAATAAAAAGTAAAATAATTTCTAAACTTGCCTAAACTATCCCATTCCGTAGTCATTGTCAGTAGATGGCTGAACATTAATTTGGCTTTCCTTGTTCTTGGGTTTTTGATGAATGACCGAAGATTGTAGCCATTGACTCAAAAATGGATCACTTTTCTCGAACCAACTTCGATTATACCGGTTCCCAGATTCTCAGGATTCGAAAGTACTTCTTTTCGTTTCCTCAGAGATGGCCTAACCGACCTGAGTACTATTTCACTCTGTAAGTTATACTAGTGTATGGACAAACCTTTTTGTTTTGTCGTGAATACGACTTACTTTACTATGGGGCGTCTTTTCAAAATTTAGCCTCTGGAAGAGTGATAAGTTTTTGAATAGTTTCGTGAATATCTCTTGTTATACTTAACGCAACAACATAATTTTTCCTCCATGCTATCAGAAATATAATCAGGAATTTGTGATTAAATTTTCAACAGTATAAAATAACCATAAGTAACTCAAAATTTATGTTTTCTTAAACTTTTGGAAACAACGAGGAAAATTCATCACGTTCGCTTGCCTTTTTCGCACCAGGACGACGGTTTTGAGGTAGTCAGGCACATATCGGTTCCGATGTTCTACTGGCCTAGTGTAATAGGAAAATCTTGATTGAGAATTGTTCATTTTTTCTAGTACGTTAGACGGAACTGGATATCGTGCTGAGGTTCTTCCACCAACATCAGTAATAATGAGGTGGTAAAAACCTCAAATGCTCAGGTGGAATCAATGTTCTTCCCATTCGGACGTCGTGGCTAGCAGTAAACCACCAGTAGCAGAGAACTGAATTTTTAGTTAAATTCAAGAACTAATCTCAGAAGCTAGATTCTGGTGCACCTGAATTCTGAAGTTAATTTTAGGTTCCAAATTTAGTTTCATACTTCTATTTAAAAAATTAGTTCTAGATTACAGGTTCAGAATTTAAAACTGACTGAATCCTATTTCTGGATTTTGAAAATGGTTTCAAATTTAGTTCCTTATTCAGGAACTCGAATCCAGAGATTTGATTTAGGATTTTTCAGGATTCATGAACAAAATTCAGGATATGAATTTTAGATCTGAATTCTGAAACTAAATATTGGTTCTGAACACCGAACCTTGATTTAAAATCTGAATTGAAAACCAGAGTTTAATTCCTGAATTTAGTTTCAGAATTTAATTCATCAATTCAGTTTCAGCATTCATTGCCGGAATTCAGTACCCACATGTTGGAACTAAATTGTGAGCATGATTTCTGGAAATAGATACTGGAACTGAATTCAGTTTCTATATCAAGACTTGGAATTCAAGTTCAGAATTTAGTTCTATAACGCAATTTGGAAAATTCTAAAAAGTTCCTTACTTCTAGAACTAAATTTAAGACCTGAGTTTTTGATCTAGATTCCGAAAATTTGCAGCTGAATTCGGTGCGTGCCCCAGATTTATATATTAGTTCTTTAATTTTAACAGTTATAACCATTTAACAAATTACGAAAAGCGGTTTTTTAGAGCCACTAAAATATTTCCAAAGGATTTTGAGAAGTTTATTTCTACTAGTGTCTAAATCTACAAAACTATTTGTTCCGTGTTATTTAATTGTATGGTAGAATATGTTTGTCGCCAATTAGTTGTACTGTTGTATAGATGCTTCGTTAAAATTCTGGAAGCGAAGCAATGATAGTTGAAAAATATAAACAATCTAATACGAATGATTATCTTTATCCTGAAGTGAGAAAGAAACATGTCAGTTTTATTCGTATTCACGTCCTCCAGTTATGTCTGTGACATTACCCACCCGCCTTCTTTTAATAAATATATGAGAATATGTAAGACATGAGAAAGGCATCATTGCACCACTAGGTGGATTAAAACAGGTGTTTTAGTTATGATTGAAGTCTTGAAAATTCATTGTGAAAACATTCTTGTCATTCAACAAGTTCCATAAGGTAGCGTAAATGTCGGCAATAGTTTATTTCGAGATCCGCTTCCACAGTCTTTATGATTAGGAGTTTGTTTGGTCATTTTGGGGCTTCAAAAATCCAATGGTTACACAACACCATGAGTTGCGCTCAGTACAATTTGCTGTTTGGTGAATTTTTATGGTCAATAGAGTCGTCAACCCATATTTATTCTAGAATGATGATGAATCGACAGACACCATTTCTGGAGTTCCTTGCGAAAAAAAATTGAAAAGTACCCTAACAGTACATCGCATTAAATCGCTTGCCATCACTTCACTATTTATAGCGCAATGCGACAATTTAGTTGGTGCGGGTAACGCTAAATCGATCGAAAATTTTTTTTCTACTCGCCATAATAGGACAAGGTACACAAATAGATATGAAGTAATCCACGTCTCACCACAGGACCGCTGGCAAATTTCTTTACGCAACCCAGCACGCATTCCCGCTTCTCAATAATAACTTAAATATTGGCGCGCAGTCCACGCTTCATTTCAAGATCAATTCAAACGCAGAGAAAAGCACGCACGCGTGACGATCGTAAACATCGATCCTCCCGTGTGCGGCAACAATACGCAACACCAGGCCGGTAGTGGCCTGTTCGAGCTTGCCGGCAGCCCCGCCAGCGAACTCCCGCAATATTTACGAGTGGCCATCGCTTTGCCCCCGGGGAGTTTGGCTTCACAGGTCTAATTGTGCGTTGATTGAAAGTGAACTGACCTCGCGGTTGGAGGCATCCGATCCGACACTCTGGTACTGTTAGTTGCTAGCTTCGTGGTTCTCGTGCCCCTCGGTAAGTCAGCAATTACAAAGCGATCACGAAATCTCCCGGCATGAATTCGATTGAAGCGGACTAGTCGCACCAAAAAAAAAAATAAAGGTGTGGAATTCGATCAGCCACTTGGCTGTGTGTGCGCGCGCGCGCGAAAAACACCAATCGATGGAAACTGGTATTCTTGATTGATCATTAGGTTCGAAAGGAATGCACTAGCTGGTTTAATTTGTTGCACATCCAATGTTAAATAATGGCTTATGATTTTCTTAGCGAAATTCCAACAAGCCCAGACACTATTCGGGTCGATCTTTGCCACGCAGGTAGTAAACGACTTTAAATAATCTATAAATTGTAATCTGCATAACTTGTAGTAAGGGGATGTCCATAGACCACGTATATCCGTCATGGGGGAAAGGGATCTTTCATACAAGTACGCAATTATTTACAAGGAAGGATGAGATGTTTTGTCTTAAGTATATGTACTTTCATTTATTTCGTATTTAAAGAGAAACTCCCCTTCGAAATTTAGACAACCCAGCCAGAGAAGCTCGTCATAGTTTTACCCGACGAAAGACGATTTTAGTTTATTTTAAAACCATGAAATTCCATCACTTATGAAATTGTATGAGAAAGCCTTCGCCGGCAGAATGGTGACAACTTCTCGTAACTTTACTTTCACCGGTTCCGATAGTATATGGTGAACGATCTTTACCATTACTTTTGGACATGAGTCGGACGAATGCTTTTGGGTGCAGTTCTGTGATGATATTTTTGCAGATATTAACGAAAGGTTAACACAACTGCCCGATTATGTTTAACAGTAGCACCCTTTCGGAGCGTTTCCGGGGTGTATATCGATAATTGGCTAAAATTGAACTGTACAAATTTAATAATTGATACCTATGGAAAGAAATATTATAAAAATTTAATTTTTTTTTTATTCGATTATAAAGGTTTTCAAACTCTTCGGGTCATAAAAGAATTCTGACCCTATATGCGGGGTGGGCTGCGTGACTTACCCATCACTCGTGCCCATAGTTTTCACTGACTGAAGACGTCGTAATATTTCTTGTCTCCGAAACCAGATTTCAAAAACCTCTTCTTAATCCACCTAGTGGTGTGATGGTATTTGTTCAAATTGTCGTTCAAATAGCCTCATTAAAACATATGGGGTGTCACAAATTTGATCTGAGAAAATTGAACGGAGAGAAAAAAAAACGTTTTTTCGGTTTCGTCACTTATACTATTATATCTCCGGAACCGAAACCGACAGACAATTGATCTTCAAACATGATATACAGTACATACAAAAGTAGCTTTCACACAAACTTAAGCTTGTAGAAATCCGTTCAGTCAGCTTCAATAAAATTGTGCAGATAGAAAAAAAACGTTTATTTTGTCGGTTACGTCACATATACCATTATATCCGGAATCTCCATTTACGAACTAAAGGGGGTTTCGTAAATCGAGTTAGTTTGTAAAAAAGTTTACGTTACTCCGTAAAAGAAGTTTGTGCAGTAAATGTTTTGAAACCTAATCCTATGAATATTTTCCGAATGGTCGTCCCAAAATCAAAATGGCGACTTCCATTTTATTGATATTTCGTGATGGTATGTGGGTATTTTTTGGAACAGACTTGAAGAGTAAGTGAGGAAAAACAATGTTTAGGGTCGTTTCGAAATCCAAACTAGATGGCGGCTTCTGATTTATTGGTATTCCTTTGAAACCCTTAAAATATGGGTATTTTCTGAACGTTTTCAAAGGGTATATTCGGAAAAGTTTGAGGTTGTTTCGAAATTCAAGATGACGACTTCCGGTGTATTGATACTATTTGAAAACCCTTACAATATGAGTAAGGGTTTTCAAGAAATATTGAATCAGTTCGTGCTCGCATCTCATCCGACACAGTCGACAGTTGCTTACGGTCGAGACGATATAAACAAAGACAATACAGTGTAGTGAACAATAGAGTGTACAAAGCAAAGTCCTGGCATTACATTCCTTTTGTGGAATATGGCCATTCTGTTTCAACAGACTTCGCAGCCGATTCTTAGTGTACAAGAATCATTGCATGGATCCTACTGACACTAAGAATCCTTCCAGGTCGGGGCTCGAACATACGACAACTGGCTTGTAAGACCAGCGCCCTATGCATTGAACCACCAACCCGGGCCAATAGAGTGTACGAAATGGGTAGATACGACTTAACATAGCCTGAAACTTGGCATACAAGGCCAAATTCAATTTGTATTGATTTGAAGCGCTGCAAAGGTAGACCAGCAGCAACCGAAATTGAAATCTTGCTCAAGGAACGAATGCATCTAAACGTTAATGATATAAATGAGATTCAATTCAACAAGGCGTCTAACTGCGTGTACATTATGTTCAAACGTGACAGAGATGCAATTGCATTTGCTTCGGTTAATAACGGGGTGCACAGTGTTGATCATGACAATGATAAATATAAAATCCCTGTATACATGGTGGACAATGCCATAGAAGTTCGCGTGCATGACCTTCCCCCGCAGACCAGCGATTGGTATGTTCGAAACAGTATGTCGCAGTACGGTGAAGTTCTTTCCACCGAAAGGAAAATATGATGGAATTTTTTTCCGGGTTTCCGGAATGGCGTGCGAGTGGTACGTATGCAACTACGTAAAGCAATTCCATCTTACATCATTTGTGATCAAGACGGGATACATCCGTGTAAACGCTGATTACGTATGAGAATCAACTGGTTACATGTCAGTTTTGTGAACAAGCTGCACACTACGGCAAACCTTGCACTGAAACTGCGAAAAGGACAATTTCAAACAAAAACAAGGACAACCGCCAACAACGGAAACTAGTGAGCGCAGTACTCCTGTTGTACCATCAAACCAACCAGCAACTGCAATTAATGCACAACAAGGCACGTCTACAGCAACTAACAACCAAACCAAGAATGCGAATTACAAGGAAAACGAAGAAAAAACGGAAACCTACAACGATACCACCGATACGGCACTGGAGGACGAGACGAGCCACGGACAAAGTGCCGCTCAATCATCGCAAGATAAAAATGGAAGCTCCTCTCCCCCTAGAAAAAGGGTGACAACGAGATCCAACGGTAAAAAAATTATTTTATCAAAAACTACAAGTATCAGCCCCATGGGGTTGTTCGAGTCATTGATGTGGAGAAAGGCAACCAAAATTTCTAATGATCTACAATCACACAGTTCAATCAATCGTCACACTTTTGAATCCGCAATTGCTCGAGAGTCTGCTTAGATTGATCTTGATTAGGAACCAACACCAAACATTGTTTGCCTCGATTAGTATTTGTTTTATAGTAGCCGAAGAAATTACACCAATATCCCAAATTTATGCAATTATATCTTTCTATCTTTCTCTTCGCCAAGCTTGTGTTCAGGTTTTGTATGCAAGCAGTTATTTGCGTTAAGTTTCTCTACCATCCTGCAATTTCGGTTGAAATGATAAACTTTTTCTCATTATCAATCGAGTTCATCTTAAGCACTCAAAATTTACCCTGGGTAGTTGTCAATTTCTCAGGCGAAACGACATACTATGGAATTTCATCCGAGTTGTCATGCAAGATCAGAGCATACCAATTAAAGCTTCAAATCGTTTTATGGCACTTTTTGTCTTGCTGTCTAGCAACAACCTACCTCTAGCATGCTATGCGTAGGACTGAAACGTTAGCTATAATTTTGCTTCTATTTATAGATTCGCGCGCTTCCAACAGCTTCGCTTTTGCATCCATTGACCAATCAGAGCGATGCTTTGATATATCGCTTACTCCTTCAAAACCGTCGTCTATGGCAGGGAAATCCGATATGCCGAAGTTTTTTAGGAGACAAAATAGGACACTGCTCACTACTAATCAAAATTTCATTAATTTATGATTGAAAATACGTAGTTTGATACATTCAAATCGAATCTTGAAAATATTTCCAATCATAGAATGAAATAATAATAATAATAATTGATACAAAATATACTGAGCTGTAAGTGTTTAAACCTGACCACATTTCTACGTATATTTTTCCTTGAGTTTCTGATTTGTTTTCCCCTATATATAAAATAAAGATGTGTTCCACATCAATAAAAACATGGCTCATTCGGCCACGTAAAGCTTGTACGCAAATTGGCCTGAATAAAAAGATTTATAAAAAAAGAAATATTGATAAACCGGAAGTCATCATATTGAATTTCAAAACGAACTCAAACATCGTTTTCCTGTAGCTACACATTAAATCTTATAAGAATTTTCAAGGAATATCAATAAACTGGAAGTCGTCATCTTGGATTTCGGAACGACCCCAAACATCGCTTCCCGGAATCTAGTCTTCAAACCCGTTTCAAAAATATCCATATTGTAGTGGTTTCCGTAGAATATCAACTGTTATGCAAAAACCTCTTTTAACGATGTAGGTTCGTGAAAACAGTTTCCGTTATTTGGGATTAGGTTAGTAAAAAACGATTACGTTGTTTGGGATACGGTTCGTAAAACGAGTTACGTAAAAAGAGTAATGTAGGTATAAGACCAACGTGTTTAATAAATTGTAAGAAAATTATTTAAAGAATAATCATAGTATCGTCTATCACCAGTTACCATCTCGAAAAAATGTCTCGTCTTTTGAACTGATCCAAGTTTGACCGATGACCTTTCAGATCGTGCTGCATCCGTCGAAACAACCAGTAATCAGAAGGTACAAATATCAGGAGAATACGGCGGGTGCGGCAAAATGTCCCACTTGAGCATTTCCAAATATTTGTTAACGACTTTAGCGACATAAGGCCGAGCGTTGTCATGCAGGAGAATAACTTTATCATGTCTTTGTTTATGTTCCGGCCGTTCTTCTCATGGTTGTAGCTGCTCATAGTACACAACACCTTTTTGGTCCCACCAGATGCACAACATGACCTTCGAACCATGAATATTCGGCTTTGGTGTTGATGTTGTGATCGATGGCAACAATTGACCGGGCATAGCGTTTTAGGTTATGATAAAATATCCATTTTTCATCCCCAGTAACAATTCGATGTGAAAAACCCTTTCCTAGTTGCCTTTGAATCAGCTGCTTGCAAATGAAAAATCACCTTTCAATATCTCTCGGTTTCAGTTTATAAGGCACCCAACAGCCTTGGTTTTGAATCCGCGTTTGACTCGGATCTTCATCGACTGTTTGTCTTCGATTTTTTTTGTTGTCCAGAGCGAGGCCTGTCTTCAACGCTGAAATCTCCATTCTTGAAATGTCGAAACCATTTCCTACATGATTTATCAGTTGAAGTGAAAAACAAAATTAATAAAAAACTAGATGCAATATGAACTGAATATTAATGACAGTTGTGTAACCTCTGTAAATTATCGACATCAGCTGTTGCTGTTCAATATTCATAATAGCCAGAGGCAAATTTTGAAAACGAACCGAACTAATTTGTACTCCCAATATGTTCTACAAAATAGTCTCAACTGTATCATAGAACCAAATGATATGCAAACAATTCTCTAGAGTAATCACAAACCATGATTTCGAAGATTTTAACCTCTTTGGTTTCACGCAAAAGTGTTGAAGTAGTAGGAGTAAAATCACAAAAACGCGTTTGGAACCTCAAAAATCACTTGATTATCACAGAAAGAACAAAATGCCTTGGATCGTTTCGAATACTAATGATAAAAAGAGGTGAAACTGAAATCATACGATGAAAGGAGTTTCGTAAGAATCGGTGTCGGATAATGACAGATACGAGGCTTGCTACTAATGTATTTAGTCTAAAAATGAATAAAAGGTATTATATTGGATCGGAAATAATTTTATTATTTTTCAAAATTCATCGTTCTCGACGCAGTTTATTGTTCACAGATGGGAACAAATAGAAGTCGTTATGTGCCAAGTCAGGACTATACGTCGGTTGGCCCATCAATTCGACGTTTTGGGTGCTAAAATATTCGGTTGTGTGAGCCGATGTGTGACAGCTTTCATTGTCGTGATGAAAAAGGATTTTGCGTTTTGAGTTTGTTTTCCTTATTTCACGAAAAACAAATAGTGGTATACGAATCAGAATTGACCGTCTTACGATCCTCCAAAGCAACGAATGCATCTAAACGTTAATGATATAAATGAGATTCAATTCAACAAGGCGTCTAACTGCGTGTACATTATGTTCAAACGTGACAGAGATGCAATTGCATTTGCTTCGGTTAATAACGGGGTGCACAGTGTTGATCATGACAATGATAAATATAAAATCCCTGTATACATGGTGGACAATGCCATAGAAGTTCGCGTGCATGACCTTCCCCCGCAGACCAGCGATTGGTATGTTCGAAACAGTATGTCGCAGTACGGTGAAGTTCTTTCCACCGAAAGGAAAATATGATGGAATTTTTTTCCGGGTTTCCGGAATGGCGTGCGAGTGGTACGTATGCAACTACGTAAAGCAATTCCATCTTACATCATTTGTGATCAAGACGGGATACATCCGTGTAAACGCTGATTACGTATGAGAATCAACTGGTTACATGTCAGTTTTGTGAACAAGCTGCACACTACGGCAAACCTTGCACTGAAACTGCGAAAAGGACAATTTCAAACAAAAACAAGGACAACCGCCAACAACGGAAACTAGTGAGCGCAGTACTCCTGTTGTACCATCAAACCAACCAGCAACTGCAATTAATGCACAACAAGGCACGTCTACAGCAACTAACAACCAAACCAAGAATGCGAATTACAAGGAAAACGAAGAAAAAACGGAAACCTACAACGATACCACCGATACGGCACTGGAGGACGAGACGAGCCACGGACAAAGTGCCCCTCAATCATCGCAAGATAAAAATGGAAGCTCCTCTCCCCCTAGAAAAAGGGTGACAACGAGATCCAACGGTAAAAAAATTATTTTATCAAAAACTACAAGTATCAGCCCCATGGGGTTGTTCGAGTCATTGATGTGGAGAAAGGCAACCAAAATTTCTAATGATCTACAATCACACAGTTCAATCAATCGTCACACTTTTGAATCCGCAATTGCTCGAGAGTCTGCTTAGATTGATCTTGATTAGGAACCAACACCAAACATTGTTTGCCTCGATTAGTATTTGTTTTATAGTAGCCGAAGAAATTACACCAATATCCCAAATTTATGCAATTATATCTTTCTATCTTTCTCTTCGCCAAGCTTGTGTTCAGGTTTTGTATGCAAGCAGTTATTTGCGTTAAGTTTCTCTACCATCCTGCAATTTCGGTTGAAATGATAAACTTTTTCTCATTATCAATCGAGTTCATCTTAAGCACTCAAAATTTACCCTGGGTAGTTGTCAATTTCTCAGGCGAAACGACATACTATGGAATTTCATCCGAGTTGTCATGCAAGATCAGAGCATACCAATTAAAGCTTCAAATCGTTTTATGGCACTTTTTGTCTTGCTGTCTAGCAACAACCTACCTCTAGCATGCTATGCGTAGGACTGAAACGTTAGCTATAATTTTGCTTCTATTTATAGATTCGCGCGCTTCCAACAGCTTCGCTTTTGCATCCATTGACCAATCAGAGCGATGCTTTGATATATCGCTTACTCCTTCAAAACCGTCGTCTATGGCAGGGAAATCCGATATGCCGAAGTTTTTTAGGAGACAAAATAGGACACTGCTCACTACTAATCAAAATTTCATTAATTTATGATTGAAAATACGTAGTTTGATACATTCAAATCGAATCTTGAAAATATTTCCAATCATAGAATGAAATAATAATAATAATAATTGATACAAAATATACTGAGCTGTAAGTGTTTAAACCTGACCACATTTCTACGTATATTTTTCCTTGAGTTTCTGATTTGTTTTCCCCTATATATAAAATAAAGATGTGTTCCACATCAATAAAAACATGGCTCATTCGGCCACGTAAAGCTTGTACGCAAATTGGCCTGAATAAAAAGATTTATAAAAAAAGAAATATTGATAAACCGGAAGTCATCATATTGAATTTCAAAACGAACTCAAACATCGTTTTCCTGTAGCTACACATTAAATCTTATAAGAATTTTCAAGGAATATCAATAAACTGGAAGTCGTCATCTTGGATTTCGGAACGACCCCAAACATCGCTTCCCGGAATCTAGTCTTCAAACCCGTTTCAAAAATATCCATATTGTAGTGGTTTCCGTAGAATATCAACTGTTATGCAAAAACCTCTTTTAACGATGTAGGTTCGTGAAAACAGTTTCCGTTATTTGGGATTAGGTTAGTAAAAAACGATTACGTTGTTTGGGATACGGTTCGTAAAACGAGTTACGTAAAAAGAGTAATGTAGGTATAAGACCAACGTGTTTAATAAATTGTAAGAAAATTATTTAAAGAATAATCATAGTATCGTCTATCACCAGTTACCATCTCGAAAAAATGTCTCGTCTTTTGAACTGATCCAAGTTTGACCGATGACCTTTCAGATCGTGCTGCATCCGTCGAAACAACCAGTAATCAGAAGGTACAAATATCAGGAGAATACGGCGGGTGCGGCAAAATGTCCCACTTGAGCATTTCCAAATATTTGTTAACGACTTTAGCGACATAAGGCCGAGCGTTGTCATGCAGGAGAATAACTTTATCATGTCTTTGTTTATGTTCCGGCCGTTCTTCTCATGGTTGTAGCTGCTCATAGTACACAACACCTTTTTGGTCCCACCAGATGCACAACATGACCTTCGAACCATGAATATTCGGCTTTGGTGTTGATGTTGTGATCGATGGCAACAATTGACCGGGCATAGCGTTTTAGGTTATGATAAAATATCCATTTTTCATCCCCAGTAACAATTCGATGTGAAAAACCCTTTCCTAGTTGCCTTTGAATCAGCTGCTTGCAAATGAAAAATCACCTTTCAATATCTCTCGGTTTCAGTTTATAAGGCACCCAACAGCCTTGGTTTTGAATCCGCGTTTGACTCGGATCTTCATCGACTGTTTGTCTTCGATTTTTTTTTGTTGTCCAGAGCGAGGCCTGTCTTCAACGCTGAAATCTCCATTCTTGAAATGTCGAAACCATTTCCTACATGATTTATCAGTTGAAGTGAAAAACAAAATTAATAAAAAACTAGATGCAATATGAACTGAATATTAATGACAGTTGTGTAACCTCTGTAAATTATCGACATCAGCTGTTGCTGTTCAATATTCATAATAGCCAGAGGCAAATTTTGAAAACGAACCGAACTAATTTGTACTCCCAATATGTTCTACAAAATAGTCTCAACTGTATCATAGAACCAAATGATATGCAAACAATTCTCTAGAGTAATCACAAACCATGATTTCGAAGATTTTAACCTCTTTGGTTTCACGCAAAAGTGTTGAAGTAGTAGGAGTAAAATCACAAAAACGCGTTTGGAACCTCAAAAATCACTTGATTATCACAGAAAGAACAAAATGCCTTGGATCGTTTCGAATACTAATGATAAAAAGAGGTGAAACTGAAATCATACGATGAAAGGAGTTTCGTAAGAATCGGTGTCGGATAATGACAGATACGAGGCTTGCTACTAATGTATTTAGTCTAAAAATGAATAAAAGGTATTATATTGGATCGGAAATAATTTTATTATTTTTCAAAATTCATCGTTCTCGACGCAGTTTATTGTTCACAGATGGGAACAAATAGAAGTCGTTATGTGCCAAGTCAGGACTATACGTCGGTTGGCCCATCAATTCGACGTTTTGGGTGCTAAAATATTCGGTTGTGTGAGCCGATGTGTGACAGCTTTCATTGTCGTGATGAAAAAGGATTTTGCGTTTTGAGTTTGTTTTCCTTATTTCACGAAAAACAAATAGTGGTATACGAATCAGAATTGACCGTCTTACGATCCTCCAAAGCAACGATAGCGATATGTCCGTTTATATCAAAAAAAACAAGCCACAATTTGCTTTGAAGTGCTTCGAGCGCGAGCAACTTTTGTTGAGTTTGATTCTTCTGCTGTTTAGTCTCGGGCTCATATGAGTAAATCCATGTTTCGTCACCTGCGAAGATGTAATATACCATTTCATTGCACAAATCGACACGAGTCTTTTTTTGAGCGATTTTCAAATTATGTGGGATCCAACGTGAACAAATGTTCTTTACGAATAAATGTTTATGCAAAATAACATACATTCTGTTACATAAGAGCGTGGTCACTGTTGTGAGAAAATGAAAAGACTCAACATGAAAATACTTTTGAAAATTGTTTTATTAGATCAAAAACTTGCTTGCAAATACATTAATAGCAAGTCCAATCCTCTTCGGCGTTAATAATGGCTTGACACCTTCGAGGCATACTTTGAGCGAGATTTTGCGCGTATTCTTCTGAAAACGATATCCAAATTTGTGA
The DNA here is from genome assembly GCF_030247185.1 of Malaya genurostris. NCBI lineage: Eukaryota > Metazoa > Arthropoda > Insecta > Diptera > Culicidae > Malaya > Malaya genurostris. Next base: position 216,693,204 of record NC_080571.1, on the reverse strand, counting down.
ATTCGGCGAGCAAGCTGTTTCAAATTGTGTGGTCGGTTTTTCCCAAGCTTCATCTTTATTTGAACTCAAACGTTCTGAATTGGAATTGCATTGGGCGACTGATAGGGCCAATCCAAGGCCACGTCACCATTTTGCTCCTTTTCCCATTCAAGACTTTTTGTCGTGAATACGATTTACTTTACTATGGGGTGCCTTTTCAAAATTTACCCTCTGAGAGAGTGATAAGTTTTTGATCGTGAATATCTCTTGTTGTATCTAACGAATCAACATAATTTTTGCTACATGCCATGGAAATATGATCACAATTTTATGATAAAATATTCAGTTGTATGACATAATCTCAAATAATTCAAAATTAAACTTTTCTGAAATGTTTGGTATAAACGAGTATCAAAGAGGATAATTCATAAGGCGCGTTTGCCTTTCTCGTAGTTTGAAAGCTCATAGCTCAGTGATCTGTGAAAGGATTTATATAATCTAACTACCAATAGAATCGAAATTTTTCAACCTAAGCGTGTAAAGAAAATGCATTGAAGTATTTCAATAGTACACTATTGAAAAACCTGTCTCATTCGACCCATGTCAACACCAGCCAATCAGAACGCGTTCTGAGGAAGAGAACAAAATATCTGCTGCTGTACAACAAATCGTTCGAGAAAAATGATCCAAACAGTGTTTAATATCGTAGTGAGTTCCACAATTTGGTCCTTCTGAAAGGCAGGAATGAATCCCGTACAGCATCCGGATAGTTTCTTTCAATGAAATGCTAATTGGAAATGAAATATCGAAATTAAAATTCTATATGCTGCTATTTTTATAGCCGCCTGGATTCTGTCGCCACTGCGGGCAGATGTATTTTGTGTCGTTTGCAAAGCTAGTTTCGCTTCCGACAAGAGCGATTACGTCACAGCTGCCAGTCATTTACATTGGTGAAAAAGCAACGGTGGAGAGCATTACACAAAATCAGCCGTACTAATGGCTCTAAAAGTTTTCTAAAGAACTATTAGGATTTCTTGCTCGCAAATCGAAGGGAAATATCCCCAGTTTAGTGCAAATCTAGAACTGTTTGATTTGATTTTTGTTCTTTTCGCTGTGTGAAATTCACAGTAATCTAAATCAAGTGAAGCCTTCTTTGTTTTTGCGAAAAATGTGAAAAAGGGGAATGCTTGCATAATTTATACAATTGATCAACTAATTGATATTCGGAAGTGTTAAGGAACATGTCAGTTGTTTTCGTTTTCACGACATCCAGTTATGTCTCTGACATTACCCACCTGCCTTTTTTTGCACATGTCTTTCACTCAACATCGGTTTTTTTTTTTCAAAATACTTCGAAATTTCAAATTATTTGCGATCAAATGTCTGCGAACAGTTCCGTACGATATATTCAAATCTTTTTGGCCAATTTTGAAGTACCTTCTCGTTAAGGTAGTGGCGGATTCTTCAAAAACAGGTCACAAATCACATTTTCGTCTGTTTCCGACAATACAGCGACAGAGCCGCCATTTGGAAAGACGACGACCTTTTCCATCTCTTTAAAACGATTCATCCACTTAACCACAAACTGTTACGACTTTTTATGGTATTTCGCCGCGGCAGCTTGGGTTATTTTGGGACCTTTCGGGTGCGAGCACAAAAAAACTTGATCATATTCTATGCAAACTTGATGACACTAACCGGATTCGTAACGACACAATATATAATGAGTTAAGTGACCACTCTCTTATCTTAACGACCTTCAAATTATTACATATATCATAAAAGGTCGATATCATGAAAAGGAATAGCAAGAAAGCATATTATGAAAACCTTCTTACAAAGACATCTCATTCAAAATTCTGGAGAAATCTTAAAAATACATTCGGAACAACAAAAAAAGTGACAAGATAAATTTAATTCACAATGGTAACAAAATTAATGTAAACGTCCGTCATCTTCTAGCGAAGTCATTCTACTTTACAAAATTTGGACGATAGAAAGAGCAGTGGCCCCGACAACATCTCTGCAAGTGTGCTAAAAAGTAACCCTGTTATATTTTCTAGAATTCTCTCCCAATGTTTCTATGTAATTGTTCAGACTGGCTATTACCCTGACTGCCTCAAAGTGGCTAAAGTTATTCCTGTTTACAAGTCTGGTGATCGTTATGATTGTAATAATTATCGTCCTATATCGACTCTGTCTGTCTTCAACAAAATCTTTGAAAAACTATTGGTTAATAGACTCCTCGAATTTTTAAACAAACATAGTGTTCTTATAAATTTCAGTATGGATTTAGACAAGATTCTAGCACACATACCGCTATCATAGAATTAGTAGACAATATAATGAGCGAGATTGACCAAAAAAACATGATTGGTGCCTTATTTTTAGATCTCAAAAAAGCCTTTGAAACTTTGGATCACAGTATTCTCTTGGACAAACTTCAGTGCTACGGCATCAGGGGCATCGCGAACTCTATTATCAGTAGCTACTTGACAAACAGAAAACAATTCGTGTCCATCGAGGGCGACTGTAGCAATCTTGCTGCCATAAACATTGGAGTGCCACAGGGTAGCAATATAGGACCACTATTATTTTTTTTGTATATTAATGATATAGTTAACCTGCAACTCACAGGGACTCCGCGGTTATTTGCCGACGACACAGCTCTATTTTATCCTAACAATGACATCAATGCTATTATAAACTCAATGGAGAGCGATTTAAGTACTTTAGATCAATATTTTAGTGCAAATTTATCATCCTTAAATCTTATAAAAACTAAATATATGATTTTGCGGTCCATAAGGAAAATAATACCAATCCATCGTCATCTTAAATTGGGACATTATATTATTGAAAAAGTGGACTGTTTCAAATATTTGGGTGTATATTTTGACCCCACGTTAACCTGGATTCACCATATTAAATCTATTGAAAAACATGTGACATCCTACTGCGGTATTTTGTGGAGGGTCAAGTCATATGTTCCTAAGCGTGCACTTCTAAACTTTTATTTTGTTTACATCCATTCACAGCTCATTTATTTGGTATCGGTGTGGGGTCGCGCCGCTAGCTCTCTTCTAAAAAAAATTCAAACTCTACAAAACAGGTGTTTAAACATCATCTTCAATAGACCCCTACTGTTTTTAAGCTTATTGTTATACTCCGATAATACCCATAACATCTTACCTCTGGCATACTTATGTGATGTTCAAACATTACTGTTCGTTCATGATATCCTACACAACACCTCAACTCACCATAATTTACAGTTTCCAGCTTTAACTCACTCTCGAACTACACGGCGTAGTAACAACCTGCTTCGTGTTCGAGCAGTCACAAACATTGGTCAAAGAAGGATTCTTTTTGTTGGTCCAATAAAATATAACGCATTTCACAATTTTTCACAGCATCGATGTTTTTGCCAAAACAACTGATTTTGGACGAACTTCTTTGAATTCATCGGTAAGCGAACTACGACCACGATTGAATTCGTTATACCAGTTTTTTACAGTCGCATAGAAACGGTGCTACACAACCAAAAGTCGAACTAAGTTGATTGAACATCGTAACGCGTGTTTTAATAGATAAAAATTAGAGGGCACAAAAACTATTAAACAAATATTTTTATGTATTTTCAGTGTCTCACCGTGTTATTAGAGTTTGTATAAACGGTTGGTCAGTGGCACTAATCTACGAACACTAAGAATCCTACCCGCCCGGGTCGGTGGTTCAATGCATAGGGCGCTGGTCTTACAAGCCAGTTGTCGTTTGTTCGAACCCCGATCTGGAAGGATGCTTAGTGTCAGTAGGATCATGTAATTTTCTATGCTATGAATTGTTGCGAAGTCTGTTGAAACCCAAAAATCCAAATTTCACAACAGAAATGTAATGCCAAGACTTTTCAAGAATCCTACCAGATCAGGGTATGAACATCTGACAGCTGCTCAATAGTTCAAGTGTCCATGCTAAGAATAAAACTGTTAAGAGCACCCGTAGGCATTTTGATTTGTAGTATGTGATCCAATCTGGTCCCGCATGACTTCAGGGAGAATTATGAATGCAAGCCTGTATAGATTTGTTCCGCTTTCCGTAAGAAAGCACACACTGTGATCAACATCTCCTCATTCCCAGTACCCTTCACAATATTGAACCATCAATGTAATCATTTACATTTCAGTATGGAGGCGCTTCTTATCGCACGTGAATAATCGATTTGCGTCCAGCGAAAAGCAATCTGCTGATTTGTCATGGTATTAAATAAAGAGCAGAAACAAATAATGGTCTTTCCATATTGGCTCCACTTACCTTCACAGCCACCGGGATACTCGTCGGATAAGCCGAAGAATTCTTCTGCACATTGGTCACACTTCACCCCTCGGGAACCTAATTTACACGCACACTGGCCACTTGACTTATCACAAATGCTGCTTTCAGAACCGTTGGTATGACACTCACACGCGGGACAATCGAGGCCCAAGTTTCCATAACCACTCTGTAACAAAACAAAATAAGTAGATATTAGTCCTACTGGCGCCAATCAGGGTCAACAGTTGTGCTTACTTCACACTGATCACACAACCGTCCGCCGTAGCGAGGCTTACAAATGCACTGCCCCGTGATGACGTCACACAAATTCTCAAGTGCTCCCACAGACGAACAGCTGCACGGTTCACAGCCTTCATCCGGAACACCCCAGTGGCCACTCTTGCAGCGTTCGCATCGCCATCCTTCGGTGTTACCCCTGTTGAAATAGAAACACAGAAATACTATTTACTTCGGTGTTACTTCAAAAGACAATGAAATTGCTTACAAGCACTCGATGCACTCTCCGGTCTTCACATTGCACGGTCCACCATGGCAAGGACAGGGAAGGCACTTGGAACCCAACTCCAGTGGATTACCGTAGTAGCCATCATCACATCTGCAATTGGAAAATGTTTAAATCTAGCAATTTGTGACACGTCGAACGAAACAAAAATTTATCAGAAATTGAAAACCAATTGGACACGAACATTTCACAATGATCACCTGTGTATCCTTCCGGGCATTGGGTACAGACGTAGTCCGATTTGTTAGTCAAACTGAAAAAGAAAAAAATAATTTTGAATCAGTTTACTGATCAGCTTAGAGTAGTGGTTAGCATGAGCAAAATTTCAGTGAAATCAATTATGAAACAATAATTATAGAAAGACAAACCATAGACAGAACGAATAGAAAGAGTTAACGTTTAACGAACAGTTCAGAAACAAATTAGTTTTTCCATTTTAGATCTACATCGAGCCTAACAGCAACGCTCTAACTAAGCTTACAAAGGATATTTTAAATTGACTTATTATTTGTGTCATGCAAGACGAAATTAAGAATGGAAAGGATTATACCGAGCACCAGCGATTTTTCACACTAGCGTCCCAAAAAATACAGTCATGATTCGACTTGTAAAAACTGAGCGAAATATTTAGGTATAGGTATATACGAAAAATTATTTCTCGAACAAATCAATCTGTTTTCAAGACCACTCAATCAATCTTTCTACTTCTGACCCTACTCTTCAAGTACAGCGTTTTCTGCAGTCCCATCGTGTACCGGTGGACCAAAATTAATAGCGAATTGCAATGCAGTGAACACCCACACAAAAGAACACAAATTTGGCAGTGCCGCATTTCACACCGACCAGACGACCACCATTTTCAACCATTTTTAATTCCAATATTATGCTCCATCAGGTTATATCAATTTCTAACTATTTTATTTTTAGTTTTTGCAATGACTGAGCGAAAACATATATTGGAGAAGTCAAATGAATGAAAAACTAACAGAAAAGATGAATTTTTGGAAAAAGATACGCTCAGAGACAGGACTCGAACCTGCGTTCTTATCCATTCCGTGCATACGCACTACCATTTCGCCACTCTTTATTTTGTTTTAGTCACTCTAAAACGCCAGGCAGACATAGTAGCAACGTACATCGAACATGGTCTACATCCTGGCCGTCACCCGACCGATACCTTACATCCAAACATCTTCTCTGTCCATCAAACACTAGTCTTCTCGCTTTATACCTATTTCTCCGATCAAGCATTAAGTAGGAGAGTGTATTTATAATCGCTTGTCACCTTCTTTAATGGTGCCAGTCGCTGGCTGGACATACATGACGAACTGATGTCAAAAAGCAATGTTTTGAGCAATTTTCATTTCTAAGTTAGTGACTTTCTTGGTTGTCAAATAAGTGTTGAATGTTTATGTTGTTGTTTATGTTAACCACCCTGGTGCATGTTTGAATAAAAATCTGAATTTTGCATGTTCCTAACTAATTGAATTTTAAATCTTCATATCGAAGTTGTAGAAAATTTTATTTTGAGCAACTTTGCTGAAGAAGCCATCTTCATACCTCCTAATTTGATCGTGTTACATAATTTTTTCGGAGTAAAAGTAGGATGGCTCTCAAAAATCACCTGTTTTGTTCATACTTTGTTGTGAACAATTTTACGAGAAAACGACTTCCGAGGATTTGTCGGGCTAATTATTGCTTTTTCTTCTCTTTTCAGTATAAGCTACCATTCCGAAGTTATGATTATTTTTTCGTCAAAAACTAGTCAACCTTCTAATATAAATAGTCAACAGATGCCAGATCGATAAAAACTTATCTCATACAATCTCTGAAAAGTTATAAAATAAGGGGGGGGTGTTATTGTTGTAACTCATTTAAATTAGTGTTCAAATTCAAATCTTACCAAAAATTGAAAAAGTCATATAACTGTCAAACTCCAAAACGTAGCAACGTGTTACCTTCAGCAAAACGATTTCTTTTCTTCTTCCCAAATTTCTCTTCAAACTTTCCCTATTTTATAATCTTTCAAAAACCGTATAAGATGAGTCTTTATCGATCTGGCATCTGGCATCATTTATATTAGAAGGATGACTAGTTTTTGACGAAACAACAATCATAACTTTTTAATACAACTTTTTAGAAAATTATATTATATTATTAAATAAAGCAAAAAAACCGACACTCAAGTCAGCACATGAGCCAGCACATGAGCCAGCTCACGAGCTAGCTCCTCATTCCAGCTCATGAGCCAGCAGATGAGCCAGCATCGCGAGCTGGTTCTTCGAAGCATACGACTCTCGATCTAGTAGCAAAACGGCACACGAGCGTGTGTTTCAGACTTCGTGTGCGTGTTTTTGAAAAGGTACCGCACACCGACTGTATGAGAGCTGGCTCGTGTGCTGGGCCATCACTGGGTTCTTGTCTGAGAATATTATGCGGATAGAAAAGATGTGTGATTTATTGGTTACTTCACTTATACAATTATATGACATGACCCTTCCAACGAAACCTTAGTAGCTTTTAAATAAGCTTTTCAATATAAGGAGTGTATCGAAAAGTAGTTAGCAACATTGATTATTGAATAAAAATGCGAAAAAAAACATATTTTGTTATCAGTTTTCGATATATTGTAGAAAAATTACATTTTTATGCATTTCACTGATTATATTGAAGAAAATCCTAGTTTTTGTGAAACGCTCTCACTTTGGACTTGACATTCTTTATTAAATTCTGCACAGTTACTTTTGTGACTTTCCTGGTGGCAGCTGTCCAGATTTTTTTGAACTCCTGCATGTTTTGGGACACTGTACCTTCCTTCCGAAAGTGCCGCTTGACAATTGCCCAATACCTTTCAATTGACCAAAGATCCGGGCAGTTCGGTGGGTTGATGTCCTTTTCCACGAATTGTTCATTATTTTTTGACAACCACTGTAGAACGGAGTTGACGTAGTGGGCTGAAGTCAAATCCGGCCAGAAGAGAGGAGGAGCCCTATGCTTTCTGTACAGTGGCAGCATTCTCTTCTTCAAACATTTTTCCTCGTACACCTTGGCGTTAATTGTGCCCTTTGTGAAGAAAATCGGCGACCGCAAACCACAGGTACAAATTGCTTGCCAGACCAACATCTTCTGCCCAAACTTTTCCATATTCACCGTGGTGTCAGCGTCGTCCAGGTCCTGGTACACCGATTTCGTATAATATTGCGGTCCGGGCAGCGCTCTACCTTGGCGTAGGTTTCGTCGACGATCAGGATGCATCCCTCTTTATTCTGTCGAATCCGGTTATACAGTTTTCGCGCTCTTGTTTTGCCCTGAACTTGCTGTACCATGGACTTTTTCGGCACCTTCTATTTCTTGTACATTTTCAGGGAGTTCCGAACTTTGTTCCGTTGAATCATCCCGATGCTAGTGTTGAACTGCTTGGTCAAATCTCGCGTCGACGCCGATGGGTTTTTCCTGATGTACTCAACCACTTTTAGGTCTCGGCCGGGCTGGCTGGGACCCGTTTTCTTACCGGATCGGGGCAAATCCTTCATGGAAAGGGTCTTACCGAACTTCTCGATAATATTTTTGACACTGGTGTAGTGCACTTTCACCCGTTTTGCAATTTCGTTGTACGTGGCACCATTTTCTGAGCACCAAGTTTGCAGAATTTTTTTTCACGTTTCCGGATCAATTCGACTCATCATTGAAACGATAAACCGTACCGAAACCAATCGATTGCGCAGCTGTTATTGACATGTAAACATTTCATTCTGACAGCAACCTTAAGGTGCCATTCATGCGAGTGTCGCGTTTTGATATGTGTTCTCTCGGCGGTCCTGGATGAGACTAAAATCAATCTCTTTGGGTCTAATAGCTCTTGGAAACTTCTGAGACGACCTAAGAATAAGGTTTGGTATCTATAGTACACTTTGGAAACCGTTAAGATTGGTGGAGGTTGTATAATGGTTTGGAGGTGATTTTCATGGTATGGTTTGGGCCCAATTTATTGGATACATCAAATCATGACGCAAATTGTGTACAATAAAGTTTTAGAAAAAGTTATATTACACCATTCCAAAGAACATTTCAACACACTTCGAAAGCGGCCATCTCAGTCACCGGATTTTTGAAACAAAATTGCGTATTGAAGGATTAAATACGACATAAAACCACTATGAGGTTGTTCGAACTGTTGACGTAGGGCTAACCAACTACGAAAAACCCATCCGAAAACGCAACAGTTAACTGGAACAATCATGGCCTAAGTAATTGACATCTACTATTTTGAAAAGGAAATTACTATCAAAAGTGATTATTACATTACATTACAGTTATTGATGTGTCGTATCTGTTAGAGGAAATCTCGACAATGGTCAGGGGAACAGGGAAAATTAGACATGGTTCGTTGCTAATTGAAGTTTCGATCACCAATTATCGAAAAGATATAGATTTATCTACTCAAATTGATGCGTAGAAATATTTCCAAGCAGAATATATGATGATATCGAGAATCAATGAAAAAATGGTTTAGATTTAGATGTTCAAATCCTGACCTCTGTTTGTACGGTTTTGCCTTTCTCATATAGAAAGGTAATGCAATCACTTGAAAAACCGACTAGTGAAAATTGTGTGTGTATGTGTCAAATAATCTCACTCACTGTGTATGTGTCAAATAATCTCACTAGGTTTTCACGGATATGGCTGAACCGATTTTGACAAACTTAGATTCAAATGAAAGGCCTTCCGGTCCCATACGGAATTCCTGAATTTCATCCAGATCCGACTTCCGGTTCCGGAGTTGTAGGGTAAAGTGTGTTCAATATTGTACACCGTCACTTAAACCGGCGAAACAAAAAACGTTAAAAATTTCCTAAACTGGTCTCAAAACTACACAAATCGATAGTCATTATTAGTAGGCAACTAAACAAACCGATTCCAGCTATCCTGGTTCCCGGTATCCGGTTCCGAAAGTACCGGAAATAGTGGACATATATACCAAAATGGATCTCACTCACTTTTCTCAGCGATGGTTTGACCGATTTCCACAAACTTAAGTTCAAATAAAATCCGACTTCCGATTCCGGAGTTATAAGGTAAAGTGTGGTCAATATTGTGCACCGTCACTTAAAATATTTTCGGATGCAACAAACATTTAAATCGTAATTTAGAGTGCGTACTAGTAGAGTTTGTGTGTCATGTTAGTTGGTGACCGTACGAACCGACTTTGATTATACCGGTTCTCGGGTTCCGGTGCCGGAAGTGCATAAAATAGTGAACCCACTTCGTTTTCTTAAGGATGACTTACGCAATCAAAGCACTGTTTTATTCTGTATTTTATGCATTATTATCTTCATTTCTTTCAAAAATCGAAGAGAAAATTTTTGAATAGAATACCACAATATTATATGCACATGAGAAAGGCATCATTACACCACTAGGTGGATTAAAACAGGTATTTATTTCTTTATTTTGAATTTGCACCCCGGTGCAGAAATCAACAGCGTAGTCCTACGTCAGAAGATTTTGAAAGATAGAGATATAAAACGGAAAGGTGAGATGTAACAGTGTTCATTTGAGCAAGCAGAAATCTTTCAGAAGCTTAACCTTCACCTTCTACCAGAGGAGTCGAGCTTAAGTATCTCATCAATGCAAATCACTCGAGTCTCTGGTATGTCGAAAAGTACCTATAAAGGTCTTTTCAGCGTTTATTCTCCAAAGTAGCGAAAGAAATGTTACCAAAAGTTGTCACTTCCTGCTTGCGACAGAATTCTCATACACAATGAGTTACTAAACGATATCCGAATGCAGCTACAATTTAAGTTACTAGAAAATTTCTGCTCGCTCAAATGACCCTTGTCACGTCTCACCTTTCTGTTGTATATCCTTGAGTACTAACATTCTACAATTGTGATATTATTCATTATTCTGAGTTACAATGGAAATATTGTTATTGCTGTAATGGATGGATGGCGCTCGTAGTAAACCAGTAACCACGTCTTTCTAGAGTACTAACCTTTGCTTGAAACGGGTCAAAATTTTAAGTAGATCCGACTAGAAACATTGATAAAACATTGTTTTTTAATGGGTAAAAATACCGTGCAAGCGAAACAATGGATTGAAAAATGTTATCCGGACTCTTGTCCACCAAAAGCAACGATTTGTCGGTGGTTCGCAGAGTTTAAACGTGGTCGTATCGACACAAATGACGCGGAACGCTCGGGTAGACCTGTGGAAGCCGTTACACCGGAAAATGTGAATGAAGTGACAAAAATTATAATGAAAGATCGTAAAGTGAAGCTCCGTGAGATTGCTGAGATGACACAGATATCATATGGAAGTGTATTTACTATCCTTCATGAAAAATTGAGCATGAAAAAGGTTTTTTCCAAGTGGGTGCCGCGATTGCTTTCGATGGAACAAAAACAGCAACGAGTCGATGATTCAGAAAGCAGTTTATCGCTATTTACTCGCAACAAAAAAGATTTCCTGTGTCGTTACGTGACCATGGACGAAACATGGATACATCACTACACTCCAGAGTCGAAGCGGCAGTCATCTGAGTGGCGCACAGCTGGCGAAAGCCGTCCGAAGCGTGCGAAAACGCAGCAGTCAGCTGGCAAAGTCATGGCGTCAGTTTTTTGGGATACGCATGGCGTGATTTTCATTGACTGCCTCGAAAAAGGTAGATCGATCAACAGTGATTATTATATTGACTTACTGGTGCGTTTGAAGGAGGAAATCGCAAAGAAAAACGACCGCACATGCAGAGAAAAAAATCCTTTTTCATCAAGATAATGCACCCTGCCACAAGTCGATGAAAACAATGGCGAAATTGAACGAATTGGGCTTTGATCTGCTTCCCCATACTCGCCAGATTTAGCCTCCAGAGACTACTGGCTCTTTGCTGATCTTAAAAAAATGCTCCAGGGAAAAAGATTTGGCTCAAATGAGGAGATCATCGCTGAAACTGAAGCTTATTTTGAAGCGAAAGATAATTTTTTTTATAAACATGGTATTGAAAAATTGGAAAAACGTTGGAACCATTGTATCACCCTAAAACGTTGTTGATGAATAAGAAAAATTTTTGCAAAAAAAATGTTGTTTCTATTGTTAGTCTCGGGACTTATTGATCCATGTGTTACTAATGTTATCATTATGTTTCTCTCGAAATTTCAGGTGAGTAATTACCCACCCTTGCAATTTTCGCGTGGATTGTACTATCCACCGTATCCACCTCTTTCACAGGTCTAGGAAGCTTGTGAACTCAATGCCTCTTCGGTGTCAATAAATCATAAATAATCAAGAAAACAGCATAAATTAATAACATTTAATATTGAAAAATACATCTAGTAACATTTTAATTTGATACCTCCTTTATTTATGGTTTTAGTTCTTACCCTCTGATTAGTCTTGAACTACATCTATTATTTTGCACATCCAGTTTGACTGTTTTTTTTAAATAATTACGTCAAACTTAGCGTCTTTATACTTAATGAATGTGTACTCGATTTAAGTGTGAGATACTAAATTGTAGAAATATTGATACAATCGAAGTTAAACAACCTATTCAGAAATAATAACTTACCCTACAGCTCCTTTCAGCTGGCAACTGGGCGAGAAATTGTTGCTGGCGTCTTCCAGAGGACAAGCACACTTTTTGCAGTCGTCCGATTTGCCCACCAAAGCATTTCCGTAAAACCCGGGCAAGCAGCGCTCACAATTATCACCGAACGTATTATGATGACACAGCCCGCACTCTCCCGTCTCAAGATTACAGTCCTCGGCATGTCCATTGCACATGGTACAAGGAATGCATCGTGCAATATTCTCATGAGTTATAGTATTTTCGTAGATTCTCACGAAACCGAAGGCACACTTCTCACACGACAAACCAGCGTAACCCACAGGACAATCACATTGTTCAACTAAGCTTTGATCGGTTACCGTTTCACTTGCACTTCTTCCCGTGTACAACGCCGCCAACTCGAGAACACTTTCCACCTGATCCGTGTGATACGTGCCTCGCAGCAGTATACTTTCCACATCAGACAGAACGGACATGAACTGCATACGAGTGACAGGATCACCGTGATATTCAGTCCGTTTCAATCTGGTGATAATATCCTTAACGCTCTTCGGTACATGATACCAATTTTCTTCCTTAAGTGTAATATCAATGGTAGCATTCGAATGTCCGGTGAGTGTGTCATCTCCGTAGGCAATCTTGAGTCCGTTCTTACCAAACAGAATAACACTGGGACCCGTCGTGGGCTTCCCACTCGTATCACCACGAACTATGACCCAGGACATTTTAAAACTTAGCTTTGAACCATAACTTTGTAGACGATTTCCAAGGTACAATTGAGGTGCCGACCAATAAACCGATTCAGTCTCCGATAACTCAAACATTCCAAACACCATAAACCCGGTTTCGTTATCTCTGGTAGGATAAGCCACCACAGATTTAGAAATATCAGTAACACTCCAACCTTCTAGGGTTTCGTAAACATTCGCCAGTTGTTGGCTGCTCTCACACGTCTGTCCAATCCCAGAACAGAAACACTTTATGCAACCTTCCGGATTACTTTTACCGAGCGAGAAATATCCCGGAGAGCATCGATCACAGCGATCTCCTTCTACATGTAGCTTACACTGACAGCTGGAATCACATTCGCCTCCGGCAACGGTTCCGCGGATATCACACGGACAAACGGTGCATTCTTCTCCACGATAGCCAGGTTTACATTCCGTACACTTCAACCCAGTGAAACCTTCCTTACAAACACACTCTCCGCCAAACGGACTGCATTCACCTGTTGAACCTAGTTCACTGCATTCACACGGAAGACAAGGCTCTTCCGAATCGGGCATCCGATTAAGAGGACGAAAATAGCCCGGTAAGCATTTTTCACAGTTGATCCCGGTCGTGAACCTGGTACAGTTTAGACAGACTCCTCCTCCGCTCAACTTGCCCCGGATGTTCATGCTGAGTCCCTGTTCGTCCACCTCCCGGTCGTAGTAGCACTCCTTGGAGTGTCCGTTGCACTGTGAGAAAGACAAAAAAGATGGGTTTAATTAACTTTTTGAGTAACAAAAATTGCTAAGCAGACCGTATGTATCTCTCATTGAATTATTATTAATTCGACAACAAATTACAGCTGCACATTTGAAGCCTCAGACAGATTTTTTTTTAATTTTGAGCAAATCTTATAACCATTTTTCATATTTATAAAAAAAAATAAAACTCCGAAGAAATAGTAATATCTTCTTTTAATCAACGAATTTATGTAAATTGGATCATCAAGGCAAAATTACGGCGAACATTTCTTCTCACAAAAAACAATATCTTTTATTAATCCACCTTATAATGTGATAATGCCTTTCTCTTACCATTTAAACAGTATTATTAACACGTTTATTTTTTAACTGAAGTTAAGTTTAGCTAATTTATGGCACAGCGCATTTTGAATAGATAACAAAAGTGCTTTTCTGTGCCTACGTTTCATATTCGGAAACATTTTCGAAACCAAATCTATGAGGAATAATACATTTAAGCTTAATCTTTGGTAACATTCTGAAAAAAAATGTGCGGAAAGAAAAAACTTCGATTTGTCGGTTAAGTCACCTCTACTCTCCGGAACCGGAAGTGTATGCCATATGATTTACGAAATTGATCCACAACCGAATATTAATCTTGAACGATCCTGAAATTGTTGAATTGGGTCATGCACACACGGAACGACCGAAATTAGCTCTGCGCCTAATTCGTATTACTGTTTTTGAATTAGTTGATTCTAACAACAAAATTTCCAAAATAACTATAAAATTAGTTAAAATGTAGAATTTACTGTGCTGAAAAAAACTCTTATTTTTAGAGAATGTGTTTAGTTGGCGAATATTCTGGACACAAACCAGCAATATTTCAATCCAACACGAAATTCTCATTGACAACTAATTTCGTTATTAAAATCAGAAACTTTGATTCTATTTATCTATCACCGTCATTACTGAAGGACAGCAGTGTCAAAGCAAAACAATCCATTAAAAAGCTAAAAGGGACAGTCTTGTTGAAACTGCTCGCAAATTGTTTAGATGTTTTTCGCATGTGTTACGATATATCCCTATATAATTTTCTAAACCGATATGTTAAAATGACGTAAACTGTTAGTGGAAAGTGTATTTATTCAGAATTTGTGCGCACTTGAAGCGATTGTGCGTAATAATGTTTTTACGCGGAACAGTGATGTGAATTTCGAATGTTTCACTCTAATTGTGATGAAGGTTTTTTGTATCTTCAAACCTTCCGAGCTGCGCCGTCCGGTGTACTATTTGTATTCGGTTTTTGTTTTCCGAGTGCTCAAAGTTTTCAGTGAGAATGAAGAAACAGTGATTTAGAAGAAAAAAAATTCAAAAAGATGTTTACGTTTCGTTTATGTCTTTTTCTCCAACACAACATCGTATTTATACCTGCCAATATAGAAAAGACAACCGCGTCTGAATTTTTTTCGGCAGTAGTGTGCCATCTAGTGGCTAGTAGTCATTAAGGTGTTACCGTTTCGGTGACAGGGCGCCATATAGCTGCAGATTGCAGAAGCCAATTCAACCATTCATATTGGTTGAAAACAACATTATATTTCTTTAATTCAACTAAAAAATTAGTTGACTGGATATGAAGTGTGCCTTAGCTAAGAAATGACAGTACGTTTAATTTTTGAATTCAACTAAAAAAAATAGTCATTTCAACAAATATTTTATTATTATTAAGGGAATGAGAATAAAAAATCTAAATCAGCAAAAGTAAGATTTTTTTAGTTGTCTCAAAAAATAACTAACTAAAATCAGCAAATCAACTAAATTTTTCGCGAAAATGCTGATTTCGGTCGTTCCGTGCAGTCGAGAAAATTGATAGGATAGAAAAATGCCTGCAATTTGTCGGTTACGTTACTTAAACCATCATATCTCCGGATTGTACAGCCATTTGAAATACAATCTTGTCCAAATGAACAAATAATGGCTTGCAAAAGAGTCAAAAGCTAATGAACTTTTTAGTTATGCCAGTGATACCATTATATCTCCGGAACCAGAAACGACAGCCATTCGATCTTTGAACTGGGTACAACCCAAAAGTAGCTTCCAAATGAGCCTGAGCTTGTTGAAATCGGCTCAGGCATCTCCGAGAAAATTGAGCGGAGAAAAAATATTGTTTATTTTCGTGCTTATTTTTGTCGAAGCGAATCTGACTTTACTTTGAAATATATTTTTGATAGCGGACAATTACGAATAAGGCCTTCAAACAGCGCTGGCATGGCTACTGATATGGTCCCCTGGTCGTCTTCAATTGAATCTAAGAATACGACTTTTTTGAAAGATTATTACTGTACTGTCAAAAGTCTTAAAATATTTTCAGCCCCGCCCTTTCAGGAATCAGGAATCAGAACAAATTGGCTCAAATGGCACGTTCCCCTTGATATTTGGAGATTTGTGCCTTGCCATCAATTTGTTTTTAGCATCATTTTCCCGATATATAAGAGGGAAGGATTGAAAGGAAATGGTAAGGGTTGGACTAGGAGGATGGGAAAAATTGACGACACAAAAACACATAAAAGCAGAAGTAAATTCTGAACCTCTACGAGGTCCCGAACAGTCTGCTGTTAATAAAACCTCCAACCCCCGTGAGGATTTAGAGATCTTACAAAAGCGACACCATTCTGAACTCCCGGAAGAATGCAGAACGATTCGCAGTATGTACGAGCAGAAGTAAATTCGGTACCCCCCAAAGGGACAGTTACATATCAGATGATATGAAGTACCATAATCGCATTCACACAAATCACACGAATAATACTCAGCACGTTGAATAGTAGCCATGTGATAATTGAGTTTGCAATGTCCAGTCAGAGATCTGACCAGAATACTGCAATGATGCTTGGAGAAATGCAGTAGACACTTTGACATTTTCAGATTTAAATCTGGTAGAAATGCTTTTGTCTGAGAGCAATCTTGTGCTTTATCCAACTAGTTGAAAGTGGTAAAACTGGTTCAGGACCAACGAAATCATTCGTTGCACCAGCTCTAGCCAACTCATCAGCCCATTCATTTCCAGTAATACCAGAATGGCCGGGTACCCATAAGAAGTAAACAGCATTTGAAATGCTGAAGTCTTCAATTTGAGTTCGACATGCGATCACTAGATTCGACCGTGAGTCATTCGAACTGAGTGCTTTTAAGGCTGCCTGACTGTCGGAACAAAAATAAATTCGCTTACCACAGATCCTCTGCTGAAGTGCCGATTGTACTCCACACAGAATCGCGTAGATTTCCGCTTGGAACACAGTACAGTATCTACCAAGTGAATGAGACTGCTCCAGCCTCATTTCACGACAGTAGACACCAGCACCAGCACGACCATTCAACAGAAAACCGTCCGTATAACAAACTATGTGTTCATCAAGTTGTCGTTCCAGACAACCAGACAACCATTCCTCACGAAGAGGATAGCTCACATTGAATGTTTTGAAAGGAAAACTGCATGTGAGAGTTAGGTCACTAGGAGCGAGTAAATACTCATCCCACGTAACCATTTGAGACCACAAGCGAGTGTGGCTGGTAGCATAATCTAATGGGTTACTGTTCCAAAGCCCTGTAACCCTAAGACGGTATGCACAAGATAATGCTTCTTGTTTTAGGAACACATGTAGTGGTTTAATACACAGTAGCGCCTCTAGAGCAGCAGTAGGAGTTGTCGTGAATGCTCCTGTCATCGCCATTATGACCATCCTTTGGAGAAGATTTAGCTTTGATTGAACTGTCGCGACTTCTCCTTTCTGCCACCATACAAGACATCCATATGCTAAAATTGGTCTAACAATAGTTGTGTAGATCCAATGAACCAAAGAACTGCAACGGACGAGCTCCTGTTATTAGCCTACGATGAGTGAAAAGCACCATTGATGTTTTGCCCGGATTTACAGATAATCCAACCGGACAACACCGTTGTTCAACAGATCGCAGGGCTTGCTGCATTAAATCAAAGAGAGTGTTAATGCTTATACCGGTCATCAATATATGATAATCGTCGGCAAAACCATAAGTCGGAAATCCTAGGTTATTAAGTTTCCTTAACAAACCATCAGCGACTAGGTTCCATAAAAGTGGGGATAGTACACCACCTTGAGGACACCCACGGACACTCAGCTTTCTAATCTCTGCTTGCCGAAGCGATGAACAAAGAAGTCGATTGCTAAGCATTGCGTGTATCCAATTTGTGATACTTGAAGGTATCTTCCAGAATGGAATTGAAAGACACGTTATCAAAGGCACCTTCAATATCTAGGAAAACTCCCAAGCAAGATTGCTTTTGTGAGAAAGCTTTTTCAATGTTGTACACAACATCATGTAACAGGGTTGTAGTGGACTTTCCACGCTGGTAAGCATGTTGCATTCCATGTAGCGGATGCACGCCCAAACTAACATTCCTGATATAGTGATCTACTATGCGTTCCACTGTTTTAAGAAGAAATGAGCTTAGACTGATAGGCCTGAAACTCTTCGCTTCCTCATAAGTGGCGCGACCGCCTTTGGGAATAAATTTGTCAATTATTTCCTGCCAAGCTCTTGGAATATATCCTGTCGCAAGACTAAAAGTAAGTATTTTCTTCAAAACATGTTTGAAATGTTCATACCCTTTCTGCAGTAACACTGGGAAAACTCCATCCTTTCCAGGAGACTTGTACGGAGCAAAACTCTCAACTGCCCATTTGACCGATTCAATCGTCACAACGCTTCGAGCAAGGGCCCAAGAATCGTAACAACCTGAAAAAGTCTCGGGAAGAGCTGTCGGTGATGGATCCATACATCCTGGAAAGTGAGTGTTAAAAAGATAGTGAAGTACATCACCTTCTTCAGACAAGTGTTCACCATCTGAAGTTCTTAAGAAACTGACATTAAAGTCCTTAGACTTCGAAAGTAACTTATTTAATCTGCTAGCCTCGTTGAGACTAGAGACATTTGTGCAGAGGCTTTTCCAACCACTTCGCTCAGACGATCGAAGAGCATTTTTGTAAGCCCTTCGAGCCGACACGAATGCTTCCGACCCATCTCTGCGTCGGTGGTTCCAAGCTCTTCTGCATAGTTTCCTTAGTCTAGCAAGTTCAGCATTCCACCAAGGAGTTTCTCTAGTAGCTCGCACAATCCGAAGTGGACAAGTCTCTTCATATGCTGCAACTATGAGTGAATTTGTTTCGTCGACAACATTTTCCAAATCAATTGGGGTTTCAATTGTTGGTTGGTACCCGTAAAATCTAGTCGCCAAGCCCTCTTCATAGAGGTCCCAGTTTGTAGATTTGGGATTACGATATGTGATAATATCAAATTTAACGTTTGAATGATCAAAGAAGATGTACTTATGATCATACAACGAAGGTTCGAGCTCATCGGAGACGAGCCAATTCACCAACTCATGCGCAATTCTATGAGAGCAGAGAGTTACGTCCAAAACCTCCTCTCTTCCAGATCTCGCAAAAGTTGGACGGTTTCCTGCATTGACTATGTGCAGGTTTGTACTGCTTACAAATTCCATCATATCAGAGCCTCTCGAATTTATATCTGTGCTGCCCCAAATGATATGGTGAGCATTTATGTCACTGCCGATTACAAGCAGTAAACCACTTTTGCAGCAGTATGATACAACCTTTTTGAAGTCATCGCTTGGCGAAGGTTGGTTATGCGGCAAATATGCCGAACAATAGACATATTTCCTGTCTATGCCATCAGTAGTCATACCAACTGTGACAGCACAAATATCCCGAGTTGTGAGCTCCGATATGAGAGAAACATCGAGAGCACTATTTGCAAGTATGCATGCTCGAGGCATTTCACGTGGATTAGTCATACCGGTCTTGTTGAAGGCAAGAAAGACTGGGTTTAACAATTTTCCAACGTAGAAGTTTCCCTTTTGGAAATATGGTTCTTCAACCAAAGCTATAGATGCTTTACCTTCTTGCAGAAGTCTGGATAGATTCATAGTTGCTGTACGTTTATGCTGAAGATTGATTTGTGCCACTCTAACCATTATCAATCAGAGTAACGAACACTCCACCTCCAGCACTTATCGTACAACAACTAGAAGAAACCAAATATATTGGCTTATAATCGCCTATAGCGAACCATGTAAGGATTTTTTTAAATGTTTTAATCATTTAAATCCCACGAGATGCGAAGAAAGAAGTCGTCCACTGTGCCAGAGCTTCGCTTAACACAGTAAGGGAAAATCCCAAGATATTCCGTTCACGACTGCATTGTTTAACCTCCTGCAGCCATTCAGCCATCGGCACGGAAATACACCTTGACTTAGGAGTTCCTATTTTTGTGGCCTTTTACGACATGGAACAGGAAACCAGTGGATCAATTCTTGGTAAAAAAAAATAATTCCGCCGGATGCCACACGGCTTATCTGTTTGGTGGACTTATACCACCGGTACAGGTGGACCGTAGCGTTATTCTTAGCCAGTTGGGAAACCGCTACCGACACTACACGGCTATCTAGGCTGCTCAGAGAGGGAAGTTGACATTGATGGTCAACTTCCATAGATGGCCGAGCAGCCGGCCGCCCTTTCAACGTGACATATCTCGTGCTGACACCTTTTCGGATTTTCGCTCTCCTGTGCCCCTCAGCCAAATAATCTTTTGAAAAAAAAACATTAAATTTATAGCAGTAAACAGTTACTTTTGGACTGAAAAAGAATATAAATTTGCTGAAGAAAGCGACTTTTGATCGAAACTTTGAAGACGCCAATGTAATACATCATTCGACGCAGCTCAACGAGATTGGAAAATTTATATGTGTGTGCGCCTTACAAAGCTTTTTCTCGGTGCTGAATTTTCTCGGTGACTACCATTCAACTTAGGCATATTTAAAAGCAACAATTGAGTCATTGAACAAACTCGATGATTGATTGGTTGACACTTCTGCTTCCAGAAGTATAATAGTATAAGTGACATAACCGAAAAAATGCAGGGTTGGTTTCTTTTCACTCAATTTTCTTGGAAATGGTTAAAACGATTTCAGCAACATAAGGCTCATTCATAATCAACTATGAGGTCTTTGATGAATCCGAAGTACAAATAGCTGTAACTTTTGGTTCCGGAGATATAACCGTTCATACTTCTCGGAAGTTACTGTACCGATCGTAACCAACTTAGGCTCGTTGGAAAGTTCTGGTTCCGGAAATATAATCGTATTAGTTACGTAACCAACAAAACTCACTTTTTCTTACCGCTCAATTTCCTCCGAGATGGCTATACTGTTTTCAACGTACCTCATCAAGTGCCGTTTGAAGCTTATGTGGACCATTATTTAAGTTTGAAGTTTAAATGACTGTCACTTCTGGTTCTGGAGATACAATGGAATTAGTGACATAAACCGACTGATCTTACTTTTTTATCAGCTAAATTTTCTTGGACAAAATTCTATGATGATAACTAGTTTGCCATCTTAAGGAGCCGTAACTGACAATTCGCAGTGCTCTTCAATGCGTTAAAATTTCTCTGAGATGGCTGAATCGATATCTAAAACAGGGTTACTAGAAATACTGATTTTTCGGTTTTTTTCTGATTTTCAAGTACATTAGTAAAATTTATTGAATTTTTTACGGATTTTTAAAAAAGTCATATTTTCCATCAATATAAATAATATTACAGGAAGGTTTTCCTGCTTTATCGAATGATGACAGAGAAACATGATCAATCGGTTCGACAATTAGACAATCCGGCCGGAGAATTTTACTGGGTTAAATAACTGAAAACTGAAACTCAATTGAACTAATCAACTGTTGAACATTCAGAATGCACCCAAAGTTTCTATTACGTGTACAAGCTTTGTGCAATCTGCATGCTCAATACACTCATGCGCCTTATTTACGATTAGTTGCTCTCTTCTCTCGACAGATACTTGCAGATTCTATATATTAATTATGAAATTAACACTGAAAACTATGCCAGACTGTTTCTACGAGCAACGGGAGAATTTTCTATACTTTTTCATTAAAAATGATGAAACTCAAGGGGAGGACGCTTAGAACAATGTGCCAATCACACATTAACACAATGCGTTGGTGCATTTATCAATATTGGCACTTTAGTTTTCATACAGTGGCACAGTTGCGGCACACAAAGGGCACAGTTTTGACAAGTAGCTGTTTCATGGAGCACAGCGTGGCACACTTAGACTCACAGTATATCACGGATGTTTTTAGAGGCACAATTTAGTTTGTGTTAAGCGACTCTCCCCTTGATGAAACTTCTTTTTTCGGCCGGAGTGTTTTCCCCTGGATGTATTTCGACACCTCAATGAGTGCAATAAAGATAAGGATAATTCATCCTGGATTTAACTACTTTTTTTCGTATGAAATAATAAAATGGAAAAATCGCCCTTACGCCCTTTGCTCATATCAATCATATTCTCATTTCTATTAGATTCTTGAAAGAACCCAAAAGCAAAGCCTCGTCTATACATTTCTTCTGTGGAATTTGGCTTTTTTGTTTCAACAGACCAAAGAGATTGTTTAAATGGTATAGCCTACAGAATGAAACAGTTCTCTGATCGCTTTGGTCATCCGCAAGAGAACTAAGTGAGTTCCACTATTACGGAAATTCATTGCGCAGCTGGCATCGTTGCTAAAAAGTTACATGCATTTTAAAACTTCTTTTAGGCTAATTGATAAGCTCGCAATACTAATGGCGAACACTTTTTGTACTTCCGGCTCCGGAACCCGAGAACTGGTATAATCGAAGTCGGTTCGTATGCCCAACAACTAACATGATATACAAATTTAGTTTTTATTCACATTTTGAAGATAGAATATGATTTTGAAATCCTGCTCTAAACGACGGTGTAAATTTTTGTTGAATCCGAAAGATATGCTTAATTTTTTGTAGGAGCATAATATCTTTCATTTGAACCTAAGATTGGGAATACCGGTACTGCCATTTCTGAGCAAAGTGAGTGAGATCCATTTTTGAAAGTATGGCTAATCTCTTTCGTTTTGGAATATATGACCACTATTTCCGGTGCTTCTGGAATTAAAAACTGGGGACCAGGATATCCGGAATCGGTTTTTTGGTTGCATACTGATTATACATAGCTACCGATTAGTGAATTTTCGAGGCCAGTTTAGAATTTTTTTGTGGTTTTTGTTTCGCCGCTTTAAGTGACGGTATAAAATTTATAACACATTATAATTTCGGAGTATGCGAAACACGCGAAACAAAATGCTTTCAAGACGTTTTTAAAACAAGGAGGAGGAAGTCCTCAGAATTTTGAAAAGTTCTTGGCTTTAGAAACCAAGTACAATAGCATACTTCGGGCCAAGAAAAGTAGCTATTGGAGACATTTTGTCGAAGGTTTGTCAAGAGAAACCTCAATGAGCACTCTTTAGAATACGGCCAGACGAATGAGTAATCGTAACGTAGGAAATAAGAGTCAGGAATACTCGAATCGATGGATATTTGATTTTGCGAGGAAAGTTTGTCCAGATTCTGTTCCTACGCATAGCATTATTAGGGAGTCTTCTCCAAATAATGGTTCCATTGATTGCCCCTTTTCAATGATGGCATTTTCCATAGCACTAATGTCTTGTAACAATAACGCTCCTGGGTTGGACAGAATTAAATTCAACTTGGTGAAGAATCTGCCCGACCTTGCATAAAGACGTTTGTTGGAATTGTTCAACAAGTTTCTTGAGCAAAATATTGTCCCACCTGACTGAAGTGAAAGTTATCGCCATTCAAAAGCCGGGGAAACCAATTACAACTCATATAGACCCATTGCAGTGTTGTCCTGCCTCAGAAAATTGTTCGAAAAAATTATTCTCCGACCCAAGTGTCGAAACGAACGGTTTGTTGTCAGATACTCAGTTTGGCTTCCGTAGAAATAAAGAGACGAATGATTGGCTTGCATTACTTTCGTCTGACATCCAAATTGCCTTCGCTCAAAATCAACAAATGGCATCTGTATTATTGGACATAAAAGGAGCATTTGACTCAGTTTCCATTGATGTTCTTTCAGACAAGCTCCATCAACATGAACTTCCAGCGGTTATAAATAATTATTTGCACAACCTTTTGTCAGAAAAGCACATGCACTTTTCATTTGGCGACTTAGCATCATTCAGAATTAGCTACATGGGTCTCCCGCAAGGCTCATGTCTCAGTCCGCTCCTCTATAATTTTTACGTGAGTGACATTGACAGCTGTCTAGTAACCCCCTGCACACTAAGACAATTGGCAGATGATGGCGTGGTTTCAGTTACTAGACCCAAAGCTGTTGATTTGCAAAAACCATTGCAAGATACCTTAGATAACTTGTCCGTTTGGGCTGTTCATCTTGGTATCGAATTCTCTGCGGAGAAAACAGAGCTGGTCGTCTTTTCAAGAAAGCATGATCCCGCGCAGCTTCGGCTTCATATGATGGGAAGTATGATCCAACAGGTTTTGACTTTCAAATACCTCGGGGTGTGGTTTGATTCCAAATGCACGTGGGGAGGACACATTAGGTATCTGATAACAAAATGCCAACAAAGAGTTTTTTTTTTCGAGCAATAACAGGATCTTGGTGGGGTGCTCATCCGCAAGATCTAATAAAATTGTATCAGACAACGATACTTTCAGTGATGGAATATGGATGCGTTTGCTTTCGTTCCGCTGCAAACTCTCATATTATCAAACTTGAGCGAATTCAGTATCATTGTTTGCGAATTGCCTTAGGCTGCATGCATTCGACACATACAATGAGTCTTGAAGTTCTGGCGGGAGTTCTTCCATTGAAAGATCGCTTTTGGGAGCTTTCATCACGACTGCTAATAAGATGTGAGGTACTGAATCCCCTGGTTATTAATAACTTCGAAAGGTTCGGGGACGGGTATAGCGTGATGGGTAAGTCGATGCCCTTTCACGCAGCCCACCTGGGTTCGATTCCCAACCCCACACATAGGGTTAGAAAAATTTTCTGGCCCGAAGAGGCGAATGACCTTAAGGTTAAAACCTCTATAATCGAAACAAAAAAAAAAAACTTCGAAAGGCTGGTCGAGCTTCAATCTCAAACAAGATTCATGACAGTATATTTTAACTACATGTCACAGGAAATCAACCCATCAAGATATATTCCTATACGTGTCAGCCTCCTAAATGTCCCTGACTCAACTTTATTTTTCGACACATCCATGCAGCGCAAAGTGCATGGTTCAGGGGACTGGAAGTGAGTAGAGATTTCATTCGTGTGATGTCCAGACTTATGTCCAATCACTACACGTTAGATGGACATCTCCTTCGAATTGGGCTCTCCGAGACTGATCATTGTGCTTGTGGCGAAGGTTATCGCGATATTGATCATGTCGTTTGGACATGCGTGGAGTATCGTGATGTCAGATCTCAACTAATAAATTCTTTGCGTATTCAAGGTAGACTATCCAATGTCCCAGTTCGAGACATTCTTGCTTGTCGTGACCTTCCATACATGAAAATTCTTTATCATTTCATAAAGGAAATTGGAGTTTCAATTTAATAAAAGACCCTTTTAAGACTTAGTTCTGATTCCAGCTGCGTCCATGAGTTCAACCAATAGCTAAATTAGAATAAAAATTATGTAATGATACAAACAAACTCGAAATACTTTATGAAATTATCAACAAAATGTCTGAAAATAACAGCTTATTTTATAATTTATAGAAGTTAATCGTTTGGTTCAAATAATTTTTCCGAGTAGATTTCATAATTAATGGCGAATTACCTAAGATGATATTTAAGTAATAAGAGAAATATGTTTTAATAAATTTAAATCGTTTTGACTATTTTAGAATTATACTAGGATAAGAATTTTATGTAAAAGTGACACTACGGCGAAGAAAAACTTATGTAAACTGCCTTAAGAAATAAACGTATATATGAAAAAAAATATTGCAATCCAGATTTAAAAAATAAATAACGCACGTAACTCACCTCACATTTCTCGCATTTATGAGCACTCAACGGTGTTCCCATCCTGTACGGTCGCTGGTTATACAGCGGACAGCATCGATCGCAGTGCGTTCCGCATGTGTTATGCATGCACTCGCAGCGCGGCATATTATCGATGTTGTTATCGTTCGCCTTACATTTTCCAGCATGGCCGGAGCAAAAGCACCTCCCACCTATCCGGAGCGAACGAATGGTGTAAAAGCTACGTTTGGCTTGCGCCTGTGTGTCCACCACACCCTCGCCAATAACGCCATCACGGTGCACCAGCATATGCATACGCACCAGGCGTATTCGTATGTAACGTGCCAACGTGAAATTCAAAAGCTCCTGGGATGTGGTTTTTTCACTAGGTCGACCCGTTATCAGCGACAAGTTGATCTCGCCGGTTTCGAGCGGATCAACGGAGGAAAACTGAGTCGAGCAGATCACCTCCGAATCGTTCTTGAAGATATAGTTCGCGGTGTGAGCCGGTAAACCAAAGCGCTCTCGACACTCGTCATCGTCAGCGGCGAAGTACTGCCAAGCACCGTAGACCTTGCCGTCGGTGGATTTTTCCAGAGCCCATGACGCCGGCAAAGGGGAGATTGCGGCACGCAACGTGAAAAACACAACCTGGTAGATCTGTGAAAGAAAAGCAAATAAACAACGGATAGAATTAGTTAAATGGTCCAATCGAGCCCAATTGGGGTAATAAAATTTTATTATTCCGCTGGACCGTGCGCATGCGACAGGCGTCGCGATGGTTCGCGTCCAGTTCGTGACGGTTTTCTTTCGGCATCCGAAGCCGTAGTAAAATGAGCATGTTTCCATCGAACCGGAGAATGCGCTGGCCATGTTTGCCAGAAGTCCAATTGAAACTCAATGGGCTATGGCAATTTGTGCTGCGGTTTGAGTTTTGTTTCGTGCTTGTACGGCACTGCGCTTCAAGACTATTTCTGGCGAGCTTAGTTTGGGCCAGCGGAATTGTTCGACTCGGTTATTGCCCATTTATGGGACTACAGAAAAACGTGTGCATACGTCTAGCGCAAAATCTCGCGCGCCAATCGGTAACATATTTCAACCAGAACCGACAGTTGGATGACCGAAAATGTTCAGATTGGTGCTACTCGATATGGGTCCGATTTTTCGAATGTTTGTTTCATTTTGTGAATATGCCAGTTCCCGAGCAAACACGAGCGGACAGCAACAAGAAACCTTTGCGCAATCTACACTCTGTTGTGGCTTTCCTGAAAAGCATTTTTAACATACCTGTGTCGTAAATCTAGATGCCACTGCTCACATATTTTAATCGCATGTGAACCTTTTATACGCCATAACCTTGCAAAACTGAGTGATTTTTACAAGACAACTTTTAACGTGAAACTGTATCAATTGTGTGCTACTACAAACAGCCAAAAATCGCTATCAGTATAAACTTTTCAGATAATTTAGGAATGATACCAAGAAATGTATCAGAGATAAAACATATTTTAATAGTTCAAGAATCACATAAAATGCTTACTTGGTATCAAATGTGACAGATCACTAACTAAATAGTCCAGTTCTGGATAACGTTTTGAATTTAAAATTAAAACATTTTATTCGTTCGCAACCAGTTGCGGCTTGCTGGATACGTTTAGACAATGCACTTCGGTGCAATAGCAAAACGATTTTTCCAAAATTAATACTACTGTAGTCTGCTCAGCGTTTTTTTTTACTGCTGAGTTTTGTTAGCAAATTAATGTAAGCTACTAACGCACTGATGAGAGTAGGACGAACCATGAAACTTGGGGATAGTTTTAAACCTTTCAAATAACCAACAAATTCCTCATCTCCTAGCCAAATTCCAAAAACTTCAGAACAAAAATTATTTTTCAAAAGTATTTGCATTAGGAATTATAGTTATGTATATTTGAAAGACCATTGTACTCGCTAAGATGAGATCAAGTCAAAATCAATCTGAACCAGTAGAGAAAACTTTTTCATTATTGATTTTCTGTAACTGTAAGGTTATTCACATTCTACAATGATAGTGCTAGACCTAAAACACTGCCAAATGTGACTAAACTTAGAAAAAAAACATCAACAAAAGCAAGTTTTCACAAGTTGTCATAATAATAGTTTTGCTTTACAGTAAGTTTCTTCCGTTTTTTTCAATTTAAACAAAACTACTCAATTAACCTATCATTTCATCATAATTTTTTCCCTTTCTGGCAACTTTTGAAATCTTTAGTCTTTTTCTTCAGGACGAATGCTTGATTTCCTCTACAACTGAACAAATATAGTAATATTTGCTATGATGATAACGTGATTGATAAATTTATATTAAAATAAAGTTAAAAAATTTGATATAATGTATCTTGTTTGCAACTTGTGAAAAGTATGTGAAAAAATGGACATTTCTGTCACATCACACACAGGCATTTTTAAATCTCACCGAACCGAATGGTATATGACATTTACCCCTTCCTCTCCCCACCTTTCTTCCGGTTCAATACCCGACTTTCACAGTAATTGCATAGCCATTCGATATGACAAAGAAAAACCTGTTTTAATCCACTTAGTAGTCTAATGATGACTGTCTCATATTACTCATAACATCATAAATACTACTGTAGTATTCGCAAAATAAAAACAACTGTTCATTGAATAGGAATAGAAAAGTTTGTTCGGACTTGATCTAACCATATCTACCGTAATCGTAAATAGTATCCAATTTATACAATTTAGGAATTCCGCATGAAACTGTAAGACATTTACTTTGAACCTATAAGTTTGTGAAAATCGATTTGAATCTTGAAGAAAAGTGAGTGAGATCCTTTTTGTAGATTATGATCATTATTACTAATATTTTCAGGTACAGACGTTCGAAATAAGCCAGCTACAAATGGGAACAGTTTTGAACTTAGTCAAATCTAGAATTACTATCTAATGCTCTATTTCGATTGAACCAATTAAACGAAATCTAACAAACGAAGCAAATCTGCGTTTCTGTTACTTTTCCAAATGTAAGCCAAGCTAAACAGCATGAAACATATAGTAGCATTATTATTATTATTATTATTATTATTATTATTATTATTATTATTATTATTATTATTATTATTATTATTATTATTATTATTATTATTATTATTATTATTATTATTATTATTATTATTATTATTATTATTATTATTATTATTATTATTATTATTATTATTATTATTATTATTATTATTATTATTATTATTATTATTATTATTATTATTATTATTATTATTATTATTATTATTATTATTATTATTATTATTATTATTATTATTATTATTATTATTATTATTATTATTATTATTATTATTATTATTATTATTATTATTATTATTATTATTATTATTATTATTATTATTATTATTATTATTATTATTATTATTATTATTATTATTATTATTATTATTATTATTATTATTATTATTATTATTATTATTATTATTATTATTATTATTATTATTATTATTATTATTATTATTATTATTATTATTATTATTATTATTATTATTATTATTATTATTATTATTATTATTATTATTATTATTATTATTATTATTATTATTATTATTATTATTATTATTATTATTATTATTATTATTATTATTATTATTATTATTATTATTATTATTATTATTATTATTATTATTATTATTATTATTATTATTATTATTATTATTATTATTATTATTATTATTATTATTATTATTATTATTATTATTATTATTATTATTATTATTATTATTATTATTATTATTATTATTATTATTATTATTATTATTATTATTATTATTATTATTATTATTATTATTATTATTATTATTATTATTATTATTATTATTATTATTATTATTATTATTATTATTATTATTATTATTATTATTATTATTATTATTATTATTATTATTATTATTATTATTATTATTATTATTATTATTATTATTATTATTATTATTATTATTATTATTATTATTATTATTATTATTATTATTATTATTATTATTATTATTATTATTATTATTATTATTATTATTATTATTATTATTATTATTATTATTATTATTATTATTATTATTATTATTATTATTATTATTATTATTATTATTATTATTATTATTATTATTATTATTATTATTATTATTATTATTATTATTATTATTATTATTATTATTATTATTATTATTATTATTATTATTATTATTATTATTATTATTATTATTATTATTATTATTATTATTATTATTATTATTATTATTATTATTATTATTATTATTATTATTATTATTATTATTATTATTATTATTATTATTATTATTATTATTATTATTATTATTATTATTATTATTATTATTATTATTATTATTATTATTATTATTATTATTATTATTATTATTATTATTATTATTATTATTATTATTATTATTATTATTATTATTATTATTATTATTATTATTATTATTATTATTATTATTATTATTATTATTATTATTATTATTATTATTATTATTATTATTATTATTATTATTATTATTATTATTATTATTATTATTATTATTATTATTATTATTATTATTATTATTATTATTATTATTATTATTATTATTATTATTATTATTATTATTATTATTATTATTATTATTATTATTATTATTATTATTATTATTATTATTATTATTATTATTATTATTATTATTATTATTATTATTATTATTATTATTATTATTATTATTATTATTATTATTATTATTATTATTATTATTATTATTATTATTATTATTATTATTATTATTATTATTATTATTATTATTATTATTATTATTATTATTATTATTATTATTATTATTATTATTATTATTATTATTATTATTATTATTATTATTATTATTATTATTATTATTATTATTATTATTATTATTATTATTATTATTATTATTATTATTATTATTATTATTATTATTATTATTATTATTATTATTATTATTATTATTATTATTATTATTATTATTATTATTATTATTATTATTATTATTATTATTATTATTATTATTATTATTATTATTATTATTATTATTATTATTATTATTATTATTATTATTATTATTATTATTATTATTATTATTATTATTATTATTATTATTATTATTATTATTATTATTATTATTATTATTATTATTATTATTATTATTATTATTATTATTATTATTATTATTATTATTATTATTATTATTATTATTATTATTATTATTATTATTATTATTATTATTATTATTATTATTATTATTATTATTATTATTATTATTATTATTATTATTATTATTATTATTATTATTATTATTATTATTATTATTATTATTATTATTATTATTATTATTATTATTATTATTATTATTATTATTATTATTATTATTATTATTATTATTATTATTATTATTATTATTATTATTATTATTATTATTATTATTATTATTATTATTATTATTATTATTATTATTATTATTATTATTATTATTATTATTATTATTATTATTATTATTATTATTATTATTATTATTATTATTATTATTATTATTATTATTATTATTATTATTATTATTATTATTATTATTATTATTATTATTATTATTATTATTATTATTATTATTATTATTATTATTATTATTATTATTATTATTATTATTATTATTATTATTATTATTATTATTATTATTATTATTATTATTATTATTATTATTATTATTATTATTATTATTATTATTATTATTATTATTATTATTATTATTATTATTATTATTATTATTATTATTATTATTATTATTATTATTATTATTATTATTATTATTATTATTATTATTATTATTATTATTATTATTATTATTATTATTATTATTATTATTATTATTATTATTATTATTATTATTATTATTATTATTATTATTATTATTATTATTATTATTATTATTATTATTATTATTATTATTATTATTATTATTATTATTATTATTATTATTATTATTATTATTATTATTATTATTATTATTATTATTATTATTATTATTATTATTATTATTATTATTATTATTATTATTATTATTATTATTATTATTATTATTATTATTATTATTATTATTATTATTATTATTATTATTATTATTATTATTATTATTATTATTATTATTATTATTATTATTATTATTATTATTATTATTATTATTATTATTATTATTATTATTATTATTATTATTATTATTATTATTATTATTATTATTATTATTATTATTATTATTATTATTATTATTATTATTATTATTATTATTATTATTATTATTATTATTATTATTATTATTATTATTATTATTATTATTATTATTATTATTATTATTATTATTATTATTATTATTATTATTATTATTATTATTATTATTATTATTATTATTATTATTATTATTATTATTATTATTATTATTATTATTATTATTATTATTATTATTATTATTATTATTATTATTATTATTATTATTATTATTATTATTATTATTATTATTATTATTATTATTATTATTATTATTATTATTATTATTATTATTATTATTATTATTATTATTATTATTATTATTATTATTATTATTATTATTATTATTATTATTATTATTATTATTATTATTATTATTATTATTATTATTATTATTATTATTATTATTATTATTATTATTATTATTATTATTATTATTATTATTATTATTATTATTATTATTATTATTATTATTATTATTATTATTATTATTATTATTATTATTATTATTATTATTATTATTATTATTATTATTATTATTATTATTATTATTATTATTATTATTATTATTATTATTATTATTATTATTATTATTATTATTATTATTATTATTATTATTATTATTATTATTATTATTATTATTATTATTATTATTATTATTATTATTATTATTATTATTATTATTATTATTATTATTATTATTATTATTATTATTATTATTATTATTATTATTATTATTATTATTATTATTATTATTATTATTATTATTATTATTATTATTATTATTATTATTATTATTATTATTATTATTATTATTATTATTATTATTATTATTATTATTATTATTATTATTATTATTGATATCACAACACCACCGGTACGGCATTACTGCACTACCGGTTGTGAAAATTGCATTTACATCGCGTAGTTTGGGATTCCGATATGTGTCTATTTTTTCAAATAAATTTCAATTCATTGACATTCTTTTATTCTTACGGTCGCACTTATCATAAAATAGCTAAGGTTTTTATCAACCGCAGCACCGTTTTTTACCAAAATCAAACACCAGTAGCAGACATTCGTAACCGTTTCGTTTTCTTTATAGCGTGTACGAAATAGAACGAAACACGCATCGTTCGTGTTGTGTTTTCTTCTTCCACGTTCCATGGTATTGTATTGTTATTTTATATGCCAGTTTGATTGTTTTGACACTCATCGCCCTGTAACTGCCGAACCGGATGTCGGATCCGGATGAAATTTCACAGTAGCGTTCAAGCGTCACTGAGAAATTGAAGTGAGTTCTACTTTTAGTTTTTCTTCACTACTTCCGGAGCTTCCGGAACAGGAAAAAGTGGTGACCAGTAGTGCCGAATTGAGTGTATATGCCCACAAACTAACAATTTCTGCAAACTAGAAGTATTTATCAGACAGTTTTAAATGATTCGTAGCTGTTTTTGACCATTGTTTCTGAAAAAAATATTGGTAGTTTTCCACTTATCATACTTTAGTTACGGAACCGGAGGTCGGATCCGAATAAAATGTTCTAAAATTTTTTAGGAAGCTGTAAGACCTTTCATTTGAATCTCATCTGTGAAAATCGGTTGAGTCGTTTCCGCGAAAATTTATTGTACATATTTTCTCTAATTATCATATTACCATGTAACTCCGGAACCGAAAGTTGGATCCAAATGGAATTCAATAGCAGGTTATGGGACCATAAGACCTCTCATTTAAATCTAAGTTTGTGAAAATCGGTTCAGCCATCTTTGGAAAAAGTGAGTGCATTTTTTTTCACCCTGTGTCTCTGGAAGTTGGATCGGGAATTAGAAATAAATAGCAGGCTATGAGACCATCAAACCTTTCATTTGAATCTAATGTCGTTTTCGTTTTTAAATTGCACTACACTGGTGTAGCGAAAGCTGCACTGAAACCATTCGTTTTTACCAATTGCACTACACCAGTGCTACACTTATTCTGCACCGATACCACTGGTGTAGCACTCATCAAAAGTTTGGTGTAGCTCTGTGCAATGGAATCGTTTATTGTAGTCAATGGTTACTGTTTATGTTTTCGTCATTTTTGTTCGTTTATTCATGCCTCAGTGTAGCACTGCACCGGTGTAGTGCAAATTAAAAACGAAAACGCCATAAGTTTGTGAAAATCGATTTAGCCATCTCCGAGAAAAGTGAGTGCATATTTTTGTTACACATATATATATATATATATATATATATATATATATATATATATATATATATATATATATATATATATATATATATATATATATATATATATATATATATATATATATATATATATATATATATATATATATATGTACATACACAGTTTTACTCAGTTTGTCGATCTAAATCGAATGGTGTATGAAATTCGGCACTTCGGGCCTCGGGTCAAAAATCAGTTTTCATAGTGATTGCACAGCCTTTCTATATGACAAAGAATTAAACGCCGCTCCTAATTTTTGGTACTAATGCTTTTAACTTCAAAACCACAACTTTTGGATCGATACAACCGTCCCTCGACTCCTTTACGTCTCGTACAGTAAGTTTCCATAGAAAAACCGATAATCCTCCTTTGCTTTTTCTTATAAAGCAGAAATGATGCATTTATATTTGTTTGTTGACACTAACTAAATCTCTCTTTCTAGCAGACATAAGGTTGCTGTCAGAGTCAAAGCGTCACGTGAAGCGTCGAGGTGAGTGTGCGAGCTAGTTGCATTTGATCAAAGCAAACCTGTCAGAGCGAACGTGATGCGATAACAGTATGAATCGCTTCCTTTCGCATCGCATTCCGCGCTCACTATGACATCAACCACAGGAGCTAAGATCGGCTTGCTCCGATTTGGATGAAACATTACACACGTCATCTATATGACAAACCATTTGTTTTGAACGATATCTCAGACTCAAGAATTCATTTTCATAGAGTGAATGTATTTTTGCATGCACTTGCTTCCAATCGTTGTGACTCAAATACTGAAAATTGCAACGCAATGTTTTCAGGAGTATTTGAGAAATCGATCGAACAGCTTACGAAAAACTTAACACTGAAAAACAGTTGAATACTTTGTCAAGAATTAGGCAATTAACCAAAAAACAAAATTTAAAAAAATTATTATTGTATGTTTTACATACTTATTAAGGGGTTATATATAAAGTCGTGGTTCGAAAAATCGATTTTTATTGCCTGTATTGTAAGTACATACTTTTAAAAATATCTTGGTGAAATTTCATCCGGATCGGAGCATTAAATTTCAAATGACAGCAGTTCGTAGCGCGCTGGTTTTATGGCGAACATAGTTTGAATCGCGTCGTTCCAAATTATTTTTGAAGGTTTTCAATAAATTGCTGATGTTTCATAACATCTTACTTAAGTTACAAATCCTACATCCATTACATAAACAAATATAACGCAGACATACGACTTAGTGGTCTAATATCTGTCTTGCATGCATTTGCAGTGTATATTAAAGGTTTGAAGATTTATATACACTAAGGTCTTTTTTATGCGGTTTTATGCAACTTTTTTATGCGAAGTTTCAGAGTTATGCGGTTTTTTTATGCGAATTTTCAGAGTAATGCGGTTTTTTTATGCGGTGCGTAAACTCCCATAAAAAATGACTTGCTAAGGTCTTTTTTATGCGGTTATATTTTTATGCGGTTTTTTCTATGCGACTTTTTTTATGCGAAGTTTCAGAGTTATGCAATTTTTTTATGCGAATTTTCAGAGTTATGCGAGTGTTTTATGCGGTATGTAAATTCGCATAAAAAAGACTTCAGTGTACTGTATTTTAGCATTATGAATGCAATTAACATGTTATACACATATAATCTTTCATTAGTCGTTTAAGTGCTCATTTCCACTTTATATTTACATTATAAAAGTTCCTAATGTTTTATGGCATTTATAGAGATTCGCACTGAATTTATATAAGGTGGAATTAATGTAGGTATATAATGCGTTGTGGTTACTTGGGTAACTTCTTACACCTATATACCATTCGAATCAATTCGTCAAGATCAGCAAATGCGTGAATGACAAATATTTTTACCCAATTCTCTCGGAGATGGCTTAATCGATTTCTACAAACTTAGATTCATACGAAAAGTCTAAAGGTTTCTAAATTTCATTTGGAATCGACTTCTAGTTCCGGAACTGCAGAAGGATATGCGTAATGAAATTAAAATAATGTCACTCATTTTTCCCGTAGATGACTAAACCGATCACCTTCATCTAAAATTCAAGTAAAATCGATCTTACGATTCCTTACAAACTTCTTATTTTGTAATCAGATCCATCGGCTTCCAATTAAAGTGATGAAGGGCGATTAGAGTAACAATGTTAATTTCACATAAATTAATCGGGTTAGCAGATTTTGATAGTGGCTGACCAAATAAACTTATTTCAGTTTCATAGCTACACTGATTTCAAAAACTTTCGAATCAAATGAAATGGTTTACAATCCCTTAGGGAAATTTAACTAACTTCGGCTGCTCCAGTTCCGAAAGTATTGAAAATAGAGGAGCTCAATCGTTTTCTCAAAGAAAGCCGAAACGAATTTCATAGATAAAAATTAGATCCGACTTCCGATTGTGGAATTACAGTAATTACAATTTATTTGCCATATTAATTCACCGTTACGAACCGTTTTGAGTTATGCCGGTCCCTGAATACCGGTTCAGGAAGTACCGTGAATAATGACCAAAAACTCTAAAGTGAAACTCACTTCGACATCTCATGGAATGCTTAATCGATTGTCACACGTTTAGATTAGAAAAAAAACTGTTTTAATCCACCTAGTGGTGGTGTGATGGTGCCTTTCTAATATCAATCATACTATCATATATAATACTGTGGTATTCTTCAAAATAATTTTCTTCGATTCTTGAGAAAATAACCGAAATCGGTTTGTTTGAACGTGTACTGACAAAAACTATCAATTGGAGAAGATTTTTTTCGTTTTTTTTGCCCTTTTCAGTGATGGTATAAAATTTTTAACACACTTTACCCTATATTTGCGGATCCGGATGTAAGATCCAGATGAAATTCAGTAATTCAGTATGGGACCACAGGACCTTTCATTTAAAGAAAAGAAAAGAAAGAAAAGAAAAGAAAGAACACATATTTTCCTTTTTTTTGCACATTTTACATTTCACTGTACTCCGAAACCGGAAGTCAGATCCAAATAAAATTCAGAAATTTAGTATGGGACTAAAAGAGCTTTCATTTTATTCTAAATTAGTGAAAATCGGTTTAGACATTTCCGAAAAAAGTTGGTGCACTTATTTTCACAATTTTTGCACACTCCGGAACCGGAAGTCGGATCCTAATAATATTCAGGAATTTTGTATGGGGCCACAAGACCTTTCATTTGAATCAAAGTTTGTGAAAATCGGTTCAGCCATCTCCGAGAAAAGTTAGTGCAGAAAAACGTTACATACACACACCCAAACATTTTGCGTACTCGACGAACTGAGTCGAACGGTATATGACACTCGACCTTCAGGGCCTCGGTT
Organism: Malaya genurostris; assembly: GCF_030247185.1. NCBI lineage: Eukaryota > Metazoa > Arthropoda > Insecta > Diptera > Culicidae > Malaya > Malaya genurostris. Next base: position 216,655,565 of record NC_080571.1, on the reverse strand, counting down.
CGAGAGTCGGTTTTCACAGTGACGGCATAACTGTTCTAAATGAGAAAGGCAAACATAATTTTATGGTCTCATACAATTTCTCTTTTCTATCCGACTTCCAAAATTACAGGGCAATCAGTGATTAAAATTTCGAACTGTCATTTAGAACGACGGTCATTGAAATAATTTCATGAATACTTAAAACTAACTTTTATATATATTTCAGATATTCCCCATTTCAAATAAAATTTGTATAAACCACTTTAGAAAATCGCCAACTTAGCTTACTTTTGCCGGTTAACTTTATGTATAGCCTCTTAAGGCACATTTCTTTAGCTCTAAGATGCCAAACACTTTTTTTTTTGTAACTTGTTATTAAAACAGTTGACGATAATGTGACCAGTGCTTAAATAATGTATGGGAAATTGCAAAATTACAGGTTCCTGATGAGCATTAAAGCTAGATTCTACAGAACAAAGTTTCCCAGATTGCTTGCCAATAATTGGATTGTTAAATAGCTCGTAACAATTAGTTGTTTAAAAACTATCCAGAAATGTTTTACACACGTTACTGGGCAGTTCCTGTTTACATCCATCAACATGACAAATCATATTTCTCACGGTAACAGTAGCGCAGTGCGGTCCTTCAAACAATTCATCTTAACGCCACCAATGGAAATCAAGATCGAAGCTCCTATTTCGCCTTCAATAATAGTAGTAACATTGACGGTGTAGATGTCAATTATTCCAAATCAATGGTCACTTCACGAAACAGAAAGCACTTACGTTCACCCCGGGAGTCGCGTTATCCCGGCGAGCTACGTTAGATACTAACACGCTTGGGAGTATTCTTCTGGGAAACTGTGTCGAATAATGGAAACGCTCAACAGCCAACAAAAGCATCGTTCGAGGAACGTGGGCTTAAGCATCCACCAGAAGTAGCTGCACATTCATTGATTTTGATAAATTGCGTCAAGTGAACGTCAAGTTCAAACCAATAACAATAAGGTTTCTAAGGTCTTTTTCTCACTTTTCCTCAGAGCGACTGCAACCTTTTCTCCGTTCACGAGTGGCACTTTTAGGAAATACCCTGAAGTCGCGTTTGCGGTGCGCCACCGGTCGGTAAATAGAGTCTTCAAACTGTTGTCTTGAAAATCCCGAGTTGCCGAGAGTTGGAAGACGAATGATCACTTTTCACCCGATGTTGAGCGTAAATTGTAAGCATATAAACGTCTTGATATTTCTCCCAGGAGACAACGTCAGGGGCGTTCCAAATTACCCGGGCCTTTGGTGGTTTATTGATCGGTCGCGAGAAAAGATAATATTTATAAATCATTTAGCTGCATATTCATGCCACCAAACGAAGGTGTGTGGCTTCTTACATCGGAAAGCATCGAACCGATAGTAGTAGCCAAGAGGCGTCAATTTATTTCAATTAGACATACAACGAGTGTATATTACCCGAACGGTGCCGGTGATTGTGGTTGCCCCAAGCCTGCAAGCTATAAGCTCTGTTGTTGTTTTTTTGGTTCATGATTCCGTTGTAACTAGTGCTGTGATGGCAGTGCTTGTTTCGATTATTTAAATCGATTTTTTTTATCTTCATTCCCTACAGTGATCACGCACGTTGTCGAGCAGTGCTAAGCGGCATTCGAAGTACTGTACTGCGTGTTTGCCCTGTCATTTTTTTCATGCTAAATACATTTCGTATAACTAACTAATGATAGAGAATGTTCGCACTAATAGGTATACACTTATGATTTTTATACCGCAGCTAACCGCGAGGCTTTTAATCTTATTAAAGTTGACAGCATAGCTTTGTATCGTTGATGTTCTATAAATTATTACTATTCGTGTTATTTGTTCAGTACCATAAATTAACAACACCAATTGAAAAGTAAGAAAAATTAAGGTTTCTAAATTAACAAAGAGTGTTTTTCATTTGCTTACTTCTTCAATAGATGGAAAAAAGCTAAACTTATTCCTATTCTCAAACCCGATGAAATTCCAGCCGAAACATCCATCATCTGATTTTCAGTTTCCTATTTATTTGATTAAAATGTTTCAAAATTATTTAACTGCTCGTACTCTCCAGGTAAACAATCAGAATTGTAAATCCGAATTGCTACCAGGAGTTCCTCAAGGTTCGAACGTGGCTCCAATCTCGTATAATATTTTCACTTCTGATCTTCCAAATCTACCCGTTGGTAGTCCGAAATCTTTATTTTGTCACAATACAAGTTTGTTAGCCTCCGGTAGAAACCTATGAGTGATCTGTAGTCATAGTTATTCGATTAACTGGACTGTGTTTTGCATAATTTGTTCTAGCATATTTTTCTAAAAATAATTTCCTGAAACGTAGTTGACGGCTAGGTATATAAAAATTTTATTGCGATACTGATGGAGCTGATTGAATGCGTTGAGAAATAATGTCGCTGATAAAATAAAGCATTGCAAAGTCGCGGCAATCTTTAAGTGTTTGCATATTAATGAGCATGCAGCGTGCTTCATATGATAGTAAAGGAAATGCTGTCCAGTTTAATATACGAAGTGCATATAAAAGTAATTGTTTTTGTATCGATTCAATGCGTTCTTCGTGAATAATGTTATATAGATTCCATACTAGGCTGCAATATTCCAAAATGGGTCTGACATATGTACTATATAGCAATTTTATAGTATATGGGTCTTGGAAATTATGACTGAAGCGTTTGATAAAGCCCAGCATACTGTTTACTTTATTGATTATTGTATTATAATGTTTCACAAATGTTAGTTTGGAGTCCAAGATTACAAATAAATCTCGTACAATTTACTTTTTTCTACTATTTTATTTCCTAAAAATATGTCTACAGAATGGGTTTCGTTTTTCCTACTGAAGGTTATTGAGTTGCATTTTTTTACATTGAGTTGAAGTAGACTTTTGCAGTACCAATTGTGCAATAGATTGATTTCGTTCTGAAATATTACAGCGTCGTTGATATTTTCAATTTCCATGAAGAATTTCATGTCATCTGCATATATAAGCACTTTTAGATTTTTTAGTATAAAGGAAATGACGTTTATATTTAAAATGAAAAGAAGAGGCCCAAGGTGAGAGCCCTGAGGTACGCCAGATGTTAGATTAATTGGTTCAGAGTTTATGTTTTGGAAGCGAACTACGGAATCTGGGAACCGGTAAAATCAAAGTTGATTCGAGAAAAGTGATCCATTGGCTACAATCTTCGGTCATTTATCAAAAACCCAAGAACAAGGAAAACCAAATTAATGTTTTTTCGTCTACTGACAATGACTACCGATTGGAATAGTTTTGCGGTAAGTTAAGAATTTTTTACGTGTTTTGTTTCGCCGCTTCAAGTGACGGTATCCAATTTCTAACACATTTCACCCTATAAGTCCGAAACCGGAAGTCAGATCCGGATTCATTTGAATCTAAGTTTGTTGAAATAAATCACGCCACCTCTGAGAAAAGTGAGGAAGTAATTCGATATAAAATTTTTTTCACTAATCACCCTGTACCTCCGGAACCGAAAGTCGGATCAAAATAAAATTCATGAACTTTGTATAGGACAATTGTACTTGCAATTCAAATCTTAATTTGTAAGAATCGGTTCAGCCGTCTCTAAGAAAAGTAAGTGCACTTATTTTCATTTTTTTGCACATAAGCAAAGCCTTGGTATTGTATTCCTGTAGTGGAATTTGACCTTCTGTTTCAACAGACTTCGCAGCAGATTCAGAGTGTACAGAACCCGTGCATGACTGGTGCTACGATTCTACTGACACTACTGACATTTTTTGCATATATCACCTTCGGATTCAAAAAAAATTCAGGAACTTTGTGTGAGGTTACAAGACCCTTCATTCAAATGTAAGTTCATGAAAATCGGTTCAGCCATCTCCGAGAAAAGTGAGGGAAAAAATGTTACATACATGCATACACACACATACAGACATTTTGCGTACTCGACGAACTGAGTCGAATGGTATATGACACTCGGCCCTCCGGGCCCTTGTTCAAAAGTTGGTTTTCACAGTGATTGCGTAACCTTTCCATATGAGAAAGGCAAAAATATTAACTGATTTGATACCGTTTGACCGTTTAAAATATTGTAGTCCTGAAAAGAACCATTCAGTTTCAAAAGATTGCGTTAGTATTCTAGGAAATAGAGCGGCAGTTTAAGACGATTTTCTAAATAAGTGCTTTACGTTACTCTTGGGGTCCAGAATGCCTTGGAAGTCTTGAAAATGACTATTCGGTTACGGCTGATTAAGTTTGTAGTCCAAAATTAGGGCGCCATTCCAAGGCATTTGTAAGTTTGAACCTTAACTTAGGAGTAATCTTTACGAAAATATGATCATAACACAGGTCATAACAATTGCTAATATATTTCAATATTTCATACATCTCCATATTTGTGAGAAAGAAACTGTCAAAATGCTGTACGGGATTCATTTCCGGCTCTCAGAAATTGTGGCCGATATTAAACACTTTTCGAACATTTTTCTCGAACGCGAGAAGCAGCCCAATACTAGCTTTATTTGCCCTCGTTTTGGTGCGAGTTTTGCACTGTGAAAAGTGCATAAAGTTAACTATTCTATTCTAGATTTAAGCAAAACTGATGATTTTTACCTCCGATTTGCAGAGAAGTAATCTTAATAGTTCCTTAGATAACATTTAGAGCCATTAGAATAGCTGATTTTATAGAATGTTCCCCATCGTTGTTCATTTTATGTTTTTTTTCTCCTATGCAAACGTACAGAAGAACTAGTTGTTGTTTTTTACGTTTAGGCTTAAGGAACGGAGCCACATTTTCGACACTGACTGCAGCTCCGGTTGAATAACGCTGGGTGTAGTTTCATTATATTAACATAGTCTCCGCCCACTCAATGTGTTTCCGCTCATAGATTATCATAGACTGAAGCAAGCAAAAGGGGAATAGGGTCTATTTATAGATTCGTTTACACCTTCTTCCACTCGTTCCGTAAAACAATTAGAGAAAATACTTGATCAGGGAAAAAGTTATTAAGAAATCAAATCTGAAGTAATTTCGTTACTCTTTTGTGTTGTGAAATTTTGAAAATGCATGGTTAAGAAAGACGTCCTACGTCAATAAAAATATTTCTGTTTTTCGCTACCGAAATGAACCGTTCATAAACCACGTAGACCCCCGTTCAACCTCGTAGACTTTCGCAGACTTTTAAAATTTGTTTTCACAAAACGATTTTGTTAATAATTTTTCGGTGAAAGGTAGTATTATTACGTCTTCAGTCACCGATAATTAAAAATGATTTTTCTAGTTTACACGCAGAAATTCTGTATTATGACTAAATAAAATTCGATCCAGTTCAGTGTTTACCAAGAGTCACCCGAGAACACTCCGAGTTTGTGTCGCTTTTATTAAACATAATCTGTCAACATTTAGGGGTTTTGTTTGTTTGTGCAAAAAAGCGGTTTGAATTGAACTGCTATGAGCAAGATGGTACTTCAATTTGAACTGCTCTAAGCACTGATGAGCCGAAGGTGAAACGCGAAGAAATATAAACATAATCTGTCAGTTGTTTTGAATCGTGATCCATCGTGGGGATCGTCGAAAATATCGTGACAGTACTGCATCTAACAATGAGACTTAATTTATAAGAGTATTAGTCCGCAGAAATAATGAAGGACGGTCGGACTCTGTGTTAACGGAAATATTTATAAAAGGTTTGAAAAACATTTTGTTCCAACAAGTTGACATTATATGCCATACAGTGAACACGACAATATACTTTTTGTGTTTAAAATTTGAGCAAAACGATAATGTTAATAAAAGAAAAATCTTTTGTATTGAGCATTGAGCATTGAGAAAAGATTATTCATTTTATCCATTAACTCGATTCAGTTGTTGCAACCTACATGCTTCTGCGCAGCTTCATAATAAAGTTAATCGAGAGTTACCTGGATGCAAAATGGAGAACTTTAATATTAATTATATTTGGGGAATTCTCAAACCATTCGAACTGTTTTCAAGTAATGATAATCTTGCTATCATGAAACGTTGTCTTAAATCTCCATTATTCAAGATATTCAAGAGGTAAAGATATGCAATAAATTATTAAAATCAACAACTTTACGGGAGGAAATAGTTTTAACCTCTGGCGAGTTGGTCAATGTTTACTTTCGCAATTCTAATCATATCGATTTTCAAATCTGTTTTTCGTTGGATGAAACTACGTTGACGACGGCTTCACGTCAGAACAAAAATATGACAAATTTCTCTGATTGGATTAGATTGATTACCGCGCCGAGAACTTGAATGTTGTAGGATGCATTTACTTATAAATGGATATGTTACATCGAAAAAATAAAAATATTGCAGCATAGGGTAAAAGAGGTATTTTGGACACTTCATATATTTTGGCCCACCTAACAAATTTTTAAGATTTAACCGATGTTAATAACCCATGTTGCATCAATTTAAAACTAATCACATTAAGTTACCTATTGTGGAAGGATTTTTCAAAGATATTATAACATTTGAAAGATATTTTTACAAAAATTTATTAAAACAAGTTGATACCTACAGATGACGAAAAATTAAGAGGATGCAGAATTTTCGCTATCATTCTTCAAAAGATATTACATCTCAAAAACGACGTGTTTTGTGTGTGTAATAAAGTAAATCAATAATTACGAGCTATTTGAATTAATACAATAGAGTCTTGTTCAACTAACAATTACGCCATGTCCAAAATACCTTCCATATTTTATGAAAAAATGCGTTTTCGCCATAAGACTATTGACATAGTGTAAGATGACTGATTGTCAACAACAATGTTACAGAGCTCGATATTCGGAATTGGTTCAAGGAAGTGTTAGCGATTTTAGAAGAAGAAAGGCTCTCTAAAGTCCTTACGAGAGCCGACGGTGTACTGAATGGCGAGTAGTTATAATTCAATGCGTTTACAAACGTGTATACATACTGTGGTATTGAAACTTTGAGAATATTTCACTGAGTGAGAGTACTGCTAAAATAGATTATAAACAAATCATTTCTCTTTCAGTTCGTTTTCTCATCTCATCCAAGTCAGTCGATAAAACAAAACCGCTTACGTTCGGGACAGAAGAAACCAAGTACAGTATTGTGTAGTGAACAATAGAACGACCTCGAAATGAGTGAACCAAACGAACAATAGCTACCGCCGACACGAAAGAATACAATTGTTGTTGACTTCAGACAGTGCAAAATTCGACCTTCGATACGAGAACTTGAATGTTTGCTTAAGAAGTAAATGCATCTTGACATTAAACGTGTGCATTTACTTCAATGCAATAAGACCAATAATGTTGTTTATATCCAGTTCTATAAAGAGTTGCAATTCAATTCGCTAAAGACAATAATAATGTGCACTATGTGGAGCATGAAAATATCAAGTACAACATTCCAGTTTATATGGAAGATAGTGCTATAGAAGTGCGTGTGCATGATCTTCCCTCAAGCGTCATCGATCCTTATATTCGTAAAACTATGTCCCAATACGGAGAGATTCTCTCTATCGAAAAAGAAAAGTGGAAGGCATTCTAAATAGCGTACGTTTGTTACGCATGCGCTTGAGGAGGCCTACACCTTCTTATGTGACATTCGGTCAGGATACAAGAATCCTGTGCAAATCACATGTTACTTATGACAATCAGATGGCCACATGTCAATATTGCCAAAAAGCAGTTCACTACTGTAAGCCATGTGATAAACTGGACAAGGAGACAACTACAATAAAGGACAACTTCACACCAACCAAAAGCAACCCCAGTACACCTGTGACAGTCACCAACAACAGTAAAGCATCCCCTTCAACGAAACCATCCAACGTATCCCCTATAGAACAAAGTACACCAGCTGCAGTTAACAACTTACCATCCAACCAACCAGCAACTGCAAACAATGTACAACAAGACGCATCTACAGCAACTAACAACGAAATCAACAACAATACCACCGATGCGGCAATAAATGACGAGACGAACCGTGAACAAACTGCCCCTCAATCCTCGCAAGAGGAAAATGGAAGCTCCTCTAACCCTAGAAAAAGGGGGACAACGAAATCCAATACAAAAAAAAAAATATCTAAAAACTCAGCTAAATCGGCCACGTAAAGCTTCTACGCAAATAGGCCTGAATAAAATATCTTTTAAATAAAAAAAATCATTTCTTTTGTCAATTTTGGTTGAAAATTATTCGAGAAAATTGCTACTTTCACCTTTTTTTATATATACAAAAAAATAGGTATAGAATTCGCTCAAACTTTAGAAAAATTTTCCGAGGCCCGGAGGGCCGAATGGCATATACCAATCGATTCAGCTCGACGAACTGAGCAAATGTCCGTGTGGGTGTATGTGTGTGTCTGTATGTGTGTTGCCAACAAAGGGGTCGACTGGACCGATTTTGATCAAACTAGTGGCAAATGAAAGGTCTCTCCGTCACCCAGAACGCTATTGAGATCGGATGTTTACTTTTCGAGTTATACGAAGTTTTATGTCAAAATTTTTAGTTTTTTGACAGTATCTGTCACACTTGACCTTGAACACGGAATATGTTTTCAGACTTAGATTCCGCACGGTAATAGCTACCAAACAAGCCATAGATTGTTAAAATCCGTCCATTTTTAACGGAGATATCGACATTTTTGTGTAAGCGTCTTTTCCTCCTATTCCAGCAGTAGGAGTTTTGTCAGTCGGTGTTGAACAGTCGTTCGCACCGCACGCGTATAGCTCTTGGCTCCTGGAATTTTTTTCTGGCTACCTAGAGTTTCATTGATTCAAGGCTTCAGTCTTTTTCAAGGCTACCTGAATCACTAACTAAGTGACTAAGTGATACAAAGAGTGATATTAGAGTGACTAAGTGATACAAAGAGTGATATTAGAGTGACTAAGAAATTAATCAGCCTTTTTTAAGGCTAGCTAGGAGTCTAATCGAAGACTAATTTAGCCTAGTTAATTTAATTTAAAATTTCATTAATTTCAAAAATGCCTGCGTCCAACCGGAAAGGCAACAAGCCTAAGGCTAAAAATAATTCAATACGGAATAAATCACAATCCGTTATTCAACATTTTTCTAATAACATTCACGATCTTATAGAATCTGAATGTAAAAATAAAAGACAACGGACGGATTTCCCTTCCGTTGATCCTATGCCGTCTAACAATATTTACGAGATTCTTCCTGAATCCGATTGTAGCGACATAGAAGAAAATTCTTCAAAAATTCCCAAAATGGACGCTTGTCGTTCTGGGAAGAAACATCAATCTATGCCACCAGTGACGGTGATGATTTCCGACTTCAAAGCATTCCGTAATGAGCTTTCTACTTTTCTCCCGGAAGTAAAAGTCTCATTTCAAATCGGACGAAGAGGAGAATGTCGAGTCTTGGTGGATGGATTGGAAGATTACGAACGTCTTATTCGATATTTGTCCGAAAAACTTCATAAATTTTATTCATATGATATAAAATCAGACAGACCCTTCAAGGCTGTCTTGAAAGGATTATCAAATGATCAAAGTATTGATGAAATTAAAAATGAAATAAAAGAATTGCTTGGTTTTGCCCCTTCCAAAGTAATACTTATGAAAAAAAGAGCGAATGGTACTTCTAAACCACGCTCTGGAATTTCCCATGAACTTTACCTAATACACTTCAATCGAAGTGATGTAAACAATTTGAAAACTTTAGAAAAAGTACGTTTCATTTCCCACATTAAAATTCATTGGGAACATTATAAACGGCATAATCGTATTGCAAACTTAACGCAATGTCGTCGTTGCCAAGGCTTCGGCCATGGAACCAAAAATTGTCATATGGATATACGGTGTTTGAATTGTGGTAAATCGCATTCGAAAGACGTTTGTCCAATGAATGAAACCACTGATAAATTTTCATGTTCAAATTGCAATGGAAATCATAAATCCAATTATTTGAAATGTCCTGTCAGGGAAAAAATTTTAAACGCTCGTTCGCTTAGACAAGTCAAATCAACGACCTTAAATTTACAGAACATACCTGAAAATTCTTCTAAGGCACCTGCCAATTCGTCTTCTAACGAAAACAATTTATTGACAGGTAGATCGACCTCGTCATCATCTTCTTCTAATGTCAGTTATGCTGGTATATTAGGTAGAAATCTATCTCCTATTTCTTCTAATGTAAATAATCAAAACACAGGACCGCCTTGCAGTTCTTCTTCTAACGAAAACAATTTATTAATAGGTAGACCGGCCAAATCATCTTCTTCTAATGGCAGTCTACCTACAAATATTCCTTCAATGCCATTCGCTTCTTTAAATGAAGTCGATTTAGGCGATATAACTGAAAATAAAATGATCTACCTACAAGATCAACTTTTTCAAATGATCATCCAAATGAATTCGACTTCATCACTTTTTGAAGCATTTCAAATCGGATGGAAATTTGCAAATAATATTATAATGAATTTAAAATTTAACAGTGTTGCGTCGCACTAGTTTTACTGGCGACACTGTTTACCAACACTGCCTTCTGCAGATAGTTGGTGCTACCGTTCATAGAATTATGTCAGTTTCTCAGGCCCTTCTGGCAACTCAGTTTTTTCATTTTATCTTCTCGCTCTGTTCACAATCATCAGACCAGTCAGTCTCAAATAAACCTGCATTAGAATCGGACCGTTTTTGATCTATCATAAAGTCCGAAGTGTATCGAACAGCAGAAGTGAAATACACTAGCAATAGTCAGTGAATAAAGTGACTCAAACGTTAAAATAGTGTAGTTTTTTTATTGGCAAGAGTCCGCCAAGGTTCATCCAGTTGTGAGTTTTATCAGTGCAGCTGTTTGTTTGTGGCTGTTCGTCTTCTGCTCCTTTGGCTGCTTTGGTGACCGCTGTGGCTGTTTGCAGAACCCGTTAGTTGCATTGCTGTTCGCTACCGGTGTACTGCAGTGCGAATGCAAGTAAGGTCGACCGACAAATAGCTGCCGTCGCTTCGCTGAAATATCCTGGTGAGGATTTAATTAAACACAACGTAGGGTCCCGGCTAGCGCCAACAAACAGTGATGTTAAATAATTATTTGAATATTTTAAATTGGAATGCTCGATCTTTGAAATCGAGTGAAGATGAATTTTATAATTTTCTCAAAGTTCACAAAATTCATATTGCCATTGTGACAGAAACTTTTCTTAAACCAAATGTAAAATTGAAAAATAATCCACATTATGTGGTTCATCGATTTAACAGGTTTACTGGAATTGGTGGTGGAGTTGCCATTTTTGTCCAACGGCAAATTAAACATCGAATTTTACCTTCTTTCAATACTAAAGTTATTGAAAGCTTGGGAATCGAAGTTGAAACCATTCATGGAATTTATTTCATCGCTGGAGCATATTTGCCATTCCAATGCACCGGCGAACAATTAAATTTCTTTAAAGGCGATTTGCAAAAACTTACAAGATATCGATCGAAATTTTTCGTAATAGGGGACTTAAATGCTAAGCATGTCCAGTGGAATTGTAGGCAAAATAACAGTAATGGTAAAATACTTCATAATCAACTCTCAGCTGGTTACTTTACAGTTCTTCATCCCAGTAATCCTACTTGTTTCTCTTCCGTGAAAAACCCGTCTACAATTGATCTGGTTCTAACAGATCAAAGTCACATTTGTAGTGAACCGATTACTCATGCTGATTTTGACTCAGATCATCTTCCTGTAACATTCAGACTTTCCAACGAAGCTATAATTAATCCAATTAGTTCTATTTACAACTATCATAGAGCTAATTGGTTGGATTACAGATCTCACATTGAAAATCATGTGGATCATGAAACTATTTTAGAAAATTCTGCGGACATCGACACAACAATTGATAATTTGAATCATTATATTATCGAAGCTAGAAATCTTTCAGTTCCCAAAGCTCAAACTAAATTAAATTCTCCTATCATCGATGACAATCTTCAACTGCTCATTCGGTTGAAGAATGTTCGTCGACGACAATATCAACGTTCTCGTGATCCTGCTATGAAAAACATAGTTAAGGATTTACAAAAAGAAATTAAACATAGATTTACTCTTTTGCGAAATGAAAATTTCGCTAAAGAAGTTGAACAAATTAAACCATATTCTAAACCTTTCTGGAAACTTTCTAAGGTTCTTAAGAAACCTCAGAAACCAATTCCTGCTCTCAAGGAAGGAAATCAAATACTTCTTACAAATGGTGAAAAAGCTCAAAAGCTAGCTCAGCAGTTCGAGAGTGTCCACAATTTTAATTTAAACGTTGTGAGTCCTATTGAAAATGAAGTCTCACTGAAGTATGATCATATTTCAACCCAAGTGTTATCACACGATGACATTATTGAGACGAATTTTGATGAAATTAAATCAATTATTAGGAAACTCAAAAACATGAAGGCTCCTGGTAATGATGGAATTTTTAATATTCTTATTAAAAATCTTCCCGATGTTGCCTTGAGACTCCTGGTTAAAATTTTCAACAAGTGTTTTTCATTAGCTTACTTCCCAAAAAGATGGAAAAACGCTAAAGTAATTCCTATCCTAAAACCTGATAAAAACCCAGCAGAAACATCAAGTTATCGCCCAATTAGCTTACTTTCTTCTATCAGTAAACTTTTTGAAAAAATTATCTTGTTAAGAATGATGACTCATATAAATGAGAATTCAATTTTTTTACCAGAGCAGTTTGGATTTCGTCATGAACATTCAACTACTCATCAACTTGTCAGAGTAACGAACATGATAAAATCAAATAAATCTTCTGGGTTATCCACTGGAGTTGCTCTTCTAGACATAGAAAAAGCATTCGACAGTGTTTGGCACAAAGGTTTAATAGCAAAAATGTCTGATTTCCAGTTTCCTATTTATTTGATCAAAATGATTCAAAATTATTTAACTGATCGTACTCTTCAGGTTAGCTATCAGAATTGTAAATCTGAATTGCTACCCGTACGAGCCGGTGTTCCGCAGGGTTCGAGTGTAGCTCCAATCTTGTATAATATTTTCACTTCTGATCTTCCAATTCTACCCGTTGGTTGTCAGAAATCGCTATTCTGTGACGACACAAGTCTGTTAGCCACAGGTAGAAATCTAAGAGTGATCTGCAGTCGCCTACAAAGAAGTTTAAATATTTTCAATGATTATCTGTCAAAATGGAAAATTAAACCAAATGCAGCAAAAACGCAATTAATTATCTTTCCTCACAAGCCAAGAGCTTCTTTTCTTAAACCAAACAATAATCACATTCTCAAATTGAATGGCTTGGAATTGACATGGTCTGATCAAGCTAAATACTTAGGTTTAACGTATGACAAAAAACTCACTTTCAAGGATCACATTGAAGGAATCCAGGCAAAGTGTAATAAATATATTAAATGTTTATATCCTCTTATAAACAGAAATTCTAAGCTCTGTCTAAAAAACAAATTGTTAATTTATAAACAAATTTTCAGACCAGCCATGCTTTATGCGGTACCAATTTGGTCAAGCTGTTGTTCCACCAGGAAGAAAACGCTTCAAAGGATTCAGAATAAAATTCCGAAAATGATTCTGAAGCGTCCTCCCTGGTTTAGTACAAATGAGTTACACAGACTCACAAATATAGAACCATTAGATGTAATGTCACATAATATTATAAGCAAATTCCGACAAAAATCGATGCAATCTTCAATTGAATCGATTCGCTCTCTGTATTAGTTAGTAAGTTAGTATATAAGTTCCTTTTCCCCATTACACAATACAAGTAGGTTTAGAATTTTCCCTACACAAAAATCTCAGAATTGCGGAAGCAAATGATGTTCTCATGGTAATAACCAAATCATATATATATATAACAGGGCTGAAAAGTCACCACTTGTGGCTGAACACCCAATTTAAATCTTAATAATTTAATTTTAACTCATATTCCAATAAATAGTTATTTAAAAAAAAAAAAAAAAGTAGGAGTTTTGTGCATTGTATGACAAAGCAATGCTTGGGAGCAACGTGCAACACGATTTTTTTATGGTTACATACAATTGTCCCAGTACCAAAAAGACTGTGTAGGTACAGCATCCTTTTTCATGACATTATGCTTCGGACCGAATTTAGCACGGTTCGTTCTTGGCAACATTCGAATATGACATATGTAAACCACATGATGGCAACATTTTCCAGTTGAAAGCAATTCCATAATTATACTGATTTAAACTACTTACAGCAATAAATGTTGGAAGAACATAACACCCATATACCATTCGCATCAGTTCGTCGAAATCAGCAAATGCGTGTGTGACAAATAAGTTCACTTAATTTTCTCGAAGATGACTCAAGCGTTTTCTACAAACTCAGATTCATATGCAAAGTCGTCCTAAACAAGGTTCCTGATTTGTGTTTGGATCCGATTTCTGGTTCCGGAACTACAGGATGAAATGTGAAACGAAATTACGAATTCTAGCATATATTTTCGAAATGGACCCCAAAATATAATTGGGATGGCGGAAATAAACAAAAAAAGTCTCGATAATATTATGTCACAACATGTTTCTTATCGTAGAAAAGATGTGTATTAGTAATCTCTGTTTGAAATTTGACCATATTGTAATTTCACTAATTTCACAAGGTTGTAAAACTGCTTCCTAAAGTTGACCAAAATACCTCTATTACCCTACGACTCCTCGCGAATTGGTATTTTGATATATATTTTTTTCGTGGTCAGAGCGATAAATTCTGATCATTTTCACCCCAACCCAAACAACTATGAAATTAGTTAAAATTGAAAATTTACTTTGCTGAAGAAAACTATAATTTTTAGAGAATGTGTTTAGTTGGTAAATATCTTGGACACAAAAAAGCAATATTTCAATCCAACACGAAATTCTCATTGACAACTATTTTTGTTATTAAAATCAGAAAATTTGTTTCTATTTATCTATCACCATCAATGCTGAAGCACAGCACAAATAAAACCAAAATGAAATTGTTTTTATTAACAAGTTTATTGGCCAAAAACTCGTGAGAAGTGTCAAAGCATAACAATCCATTAAAAGGCTAAAAAGGATAGTCTTGTTGAAACTGCTTGCAAATTGTTTTGATGTTTTACGCATTTGTTCTGATATATACATATTTAAATTTCTAAACCGATATGTAAAAATGTCGTAAGCTCTTAGTGGAAAGTTTTGTTATTCAAAATTTGTGCGCGCATTTGAAGAGATTGTGCGTAATAATGTTTTTACGCGGAACAGTGAAGTAAGTTTCGAAAGTATTTATACCTGCCAATATACACACTTAAAAAATGTTGCATCTTCTTAGATGCACATAAAAGGAGCGTCGCGATTCACTTACATTCACAATACATAGCATGTAAAGATAAGTCATATCATTAACTTCACCGTTAATTTAACTGAAGTTTACATCGATACAGACGCAAAATTTATATGTACATGTTAGTAGATGTAATATTATGTCATCACCGAAGAAATTACGGCATACTTGAATTTACGTCAAGCGTAAAATTCATTTTTTCTAAGAGTGTAGAAAAGACAATCGCGATTGAAAAATTCTTTTTCGGCAGTAGTGTG
Source organism: Malaya genurostris (assembly GCF_030247185.1). Lineage (NCBI taxonomy): Eukaryota > Metazoa > Arthropoda > Insecta > Diptera > Culicidae > Malaya > Malaya genurostris. Next base: position 216,640,016 of record NC_080571.1, on the reverse strand, counting down.
CCATCTAGTATCTACTAGTCAGTACGGTGTTAACGTTTTTTCGGTGACAGTGCGCCATATAGCTGTAAATTGCAGAAGCCAATTCAACCATTTATGTTGGTTAAAAACAACGTTTTATTTCTCTAATTCAACTAAAAAATTAGTTGAATAGAAATAAAGTGTGCCTTAGCTGAAAAATTGAAAGCACGTTTAATTGGTGAATTCAACTTAAAAAATAACCATTTCAACAAATATTATATTATTATTAAGAGAATAAGAATTAATAAATCTAAATAGCAAAAGTAAGATTTTTTTAGTTGTCACAAAAAATAACTAACTAAAATAAGAAAATCAACTAATTTTTTCGCTAAAATGCTGATTTCGGTCTTTCCGTGTATGATAAAATTATAACGCGTTCGAAGGTTTTTCCAGAGAAATGCGCAAAAGTAGAAGTTAGAGGAAGTGGAACATTATTATTTAGCCGAAACTAAAACCGTATGGTTTATGAAAGCTCAATTCCAAGAAGCCCCAGTATCCTCACTGGTCAACCAAAGAATAAATCAGGTACTAGGTTTATGAAATTATCTAAAATTGCGAGCTACGATGTTGGACCTTCCTTCGATGCCAGTCACTAAAGCTTACGCATTCCAAGAAACTCTGCATAGCATTCATCTTTATTCCTTCAATCAATAAGGGAAAAGATATTGTTTAAACCATATATTTTACAATCTACTTCTGGAGCTGAAAGTCGGATCTTAAAAAGTACTTTTAAAGCCAGTTGACATATGTTCGAGCTCCGTTCTGTGATTATTTTTATCTTCAGTAGGACCATGCAATCGTCCTGTACGCTAAAAAGCTTTGTTCAAAGCGAAGCTCAAGTTCCACAACGAGTAATCAGCTTTGCCTCATGTATTGTATTCATTTATTTAGCAATTTGAATTAGATAAATTTGTTACACCCAGCAGATACTTATGCATTCCAATTATTACTTTGAACCGCACAGCCAATTAGTAATTTAGCGCTTAAGTAAGGACCGCTAGGATGTGCGCTTTAGTCACTTCAATCGTTTGCGCAGATATAAAAGTAAATCAGCAGTCATTACACAGATCCTCTTGAAAACGGCCATCGTACCGATTTAATCCCATCTCTAACAAACCGGCAAATGTGAATTGCGTGAAATCACTTGCCGTTTGCCTCATTTGCACACCTTGTAATCAAATAACTGCTTTTTTGACTCTGTAAGTAATACTCCAACAGGCCTTAGTTGTGTAGCTTTTTGGCACCCCGCAGCGCCTGTCCGTAATGAAGAGATGAAATCCGTGGAGTCTTATTAGCGGCTGTTTGCGTGCTGAGCCTTTGAAATCTAGGTTAAATCAGACGTTTCAATCCTAGGACCGACTGTAAACCGTAGTTCGCTCTTAAGTGACATGCCATCTAATTGGGATATATTTGACGAGTTGCGTGAACACAAATTTGGGTGAATGTTCGAGAGGTTGTACTAGACTTTTGGAAATAGCTAATAAAACTATTTTGAGTACTAATAAGTGTCTTTTGAATAATAAATTTGCCATAGGAATTCATTCAATTTATGCACAACCTTACCCTTATGACATCGTCTTTAAAAATAACAAAACTGTGTATCGACGTTTCTTTTTCCACACTCAAAAGATAGTATTTTCAAATTCTTTCAAATCAAAACTAATTTTAAACCTATATCATTAAAAATATCTCAGATCCCACAACAGAAACAAAACATAAAAGGGCTTGTTTGAATGTCTAAACGATTTCCTCCTTTATTCAACAAAAAGCTTTCAGCCGAACGACAAACAGAAAACATCCCAACCCCCCACCGGTGCTCACCGGTCGATACGGCCAATTGTATCTTCACCTTGAGAGACCCTTCCGAAAAAAAGAGCTTTCCTTTCATTTTGCCTTTTTTGTTGTGATAATGACCGCACGACAACTGCCTACTAATTATGGGAGCCGCATTCGGGAATCGCCAAACTGCTCATCATCTGCAAAGGGGTCTATTTGCTTGAAACCAATCGGATATTCCTTTTATGTGGGCTTGTGGTACCAATCAAACAAAGGTATGCGCTACCTTGTTGCATAGGTGCGTGTGATTGTTTTCTGGTACCACATCCGTTGGCTATTCGGTTGCATGTTGGCTTTTTGGAAAGTTAATGTCTTTCGGTTGAGATTTACCTTTATATTGACATTGAATAAGGGAAATTAGCCATTGAATCTAAACAGATATTCGAGCGTTCATATTAATGAGTGTGCGTATCAGTTGAAGAAGCTACAGTGAGTTATCTCGATGTTGAAAGAATAACATAATGCCAGTGGGGGGTCTTGGTACCGCAAAGCTAATTACTTCTATACAAACTACGAAAATATGGCATAGAACATAACCTTCTGGACTGGCTTGAATCATACTATCGAATCGTGTACAAGTAGTTCGCTTCTAAAACATAAACTCTGAACCAATTAATGGAACATCTGGCGTACCTCAGGGCACTCACCTAGGGCCTCTCTTAATTTCATTGGAAATTAAAAATATCAACGACGCTGTGATAGTCCAGAACGAAATCGATCTATTCCACATTTGGTGCTGCAAAAGTCTACTCCAACTCAATGTAAAACAATGTAACTCAATAACTTTCAGTAGGAAAAACGAAACCCATTCCGTATACATAAATAGTAGAAAAAAGTAAAATTGTACGAGATTTAGGTGTAATCTCTATGAACATTGATGACCTTGTTGGTCCAAGCAATTATAAATCTATCTTGTCATCGTACAGCAAACAAGTAAATATATATTTCATTCATGGAATCCCACAACTTCATCAATCATCTCTGACCATGATCCAATGGTACACAAAAAACATCTTGTGTAGTAGTACGGCAACACCTGAACGGTAAGTAGATGCGAGCCACCTTTCGAACCTTTTCACACCGAACTTAACCCATCTTAGGCATATTTGTGAATGACAAAAAAAAATTTTACAACAGTCATCCGTGTGAAGTTAACTTGGCAACTGGATTAAAGTAGTTCATAGATCAAAATTCAATGAAGATCTACACAGTGAAAACTACAATCAGCAGAGATTGTTCGATATCAGAAACGAAGTACATTCATCTCTTTTAGTCAAGTGGTTATTTTGATCTAGCAGGGTCAGTGTTGAAGTGGAAACTTGATTAATACTCTTCAGCCCCCCCCACGGCAATGGTGTCGATGTATTGTCAACGCAGTCATTAGAGATTATGAGTATATAATTAAATCTAACATCCCAACCAGTGACCTCAAAAATTCAAGGCATACATGGTGACTGATGAACCGGCATGAAGCTGAAGTATTATGCTTTACTCAAACACTACAATTCGATATAGGGTCAATTAAATAACGATCTTTGACAATCGAAAAAGAAATCCTGGTTCCAATTGGGTTATGGTTTCACATTGTGATGATCGTATTGACATATATCAAACATACATCAACTGATTTTGTATTCTTTGAGAAATGGAATCATATTGCGAAATTATTATTATTCTTGGAAGTAAGAAGAAAACTTTTTAATGTCGATGAAAATAAACAAGTGATATACTATAAAAAAAATATTCATGTTCAATACACGACTGGAAACTCCTTCTCGTAATGGATATTTGATTGGCATTATGCCTTTGTATTGAGGTCGTCAAATGATGAATAATCGAGTTATTCGAAAAATCGACATCCCAAGCCGGAACTAATTTCCGGAACTGAATTAAGTTTCGAAATTATAGCTCTAGAACTGATAATTTCGTAATATTGAATTGTGTGTCAGAATGTTCGATGTGACTAATCCGTACTTTAGGTGCATTGAGTCGAATTATAGTAGTGAAGAAAAAGAAAGCTTGCACAATTCATATCAGGTGTACAACTTTGCTTCCGCCGTTTTCCGATAGGGGGCTGTACCGGCTGAGGCTGGTTAAAATACATAGATGATAATGCCCTTAAAGTGAGTGTGTACAGTGCCTAACGAATTGTCATCGCCGTTTCAGTGACAGTTGTTCTTGTTTTCGTATTATTCACGCTCGAAAATGTCTGTTTAGGTGCCCAATTCTCGCCATTTGCGGGAAGTTTTATTTTTCTGTTACAATTCGAAAAAAATACAACTGAAGCGCATCGAATGCTTTCAGAAACTTACGTTGATGCTGCTCTGAGTAAAATAACGTGACGGGAGTGGTTTCAACGTTTTAAAAATGGTGATTTCGATGTCGAAGACAAACATGATGGTGGAAGAGAAAAAACCTTCAAAGATGAATAACAATTTACTACGAGCTCTTAAAACCAGGTGAAACCATCACAGGAGATCGCTACCAAACGCAACTGATGCGCCTTAGTCGCGCGCTAAAAGAAAAGCGGCCACAATATCAAGAGCGACATGGCAAAGTCATTCTCCAACACGACAATGCTCGGCCTCACGTCGCAAAAGTTATCAAAAAGTACCTGGAAACGCTGAAATGGGAAGTCTTGCCCCACCCGCCGTATTCCCCAGATGTCGCCCCTTCTGACTTCTACCTATTCCGTTCGATGACACACGGCCTGGCAGATCAACATTTTCAATCCTTCGAAGAGTTGGAAAAATGGATTGCTTCATGGATAGCGTCAAAAAAGGACTCCTTTTTTCCAGCCGGTATCTGAAAATTTCCGGAAATATGGGAGAAAGTTGTCGCTAGCGACGGTCAATACTTTGAATAATACATCTGTAAGCACTTTTTCGCAATAAAGCTTTAAATTTTGGAAAAAAAACGGCGGAAGCAAAGTTGTACACCCAATACAATCGATCATCTAAATGAAATTCGAAAGTATGAAAAAAGCCTGAAAGTTTAGTTCGTATTGGCGACATCCAGTTATGTCTCTGATATGACAAACCCGTACTTTTTTGCAAACGTTCTTCATTGCATTCCGTACAGTCTCTTTGGCAACAAGTTTTTAGCACTTCCTTATATAGGATAACTACACTACAATCACGGTGAAAATCGACATATACCATTCGACTCAGTTCGTCGAGTACGCAAAATGGCTGCGTATATATATATATATATATATATATATATATATATATATATATATATATATATATATATATATATATATATATATATATATATATATATATATATATATATATATATATATATATATATATATATATATATATATATATGTGTCTGTGTAACATTGTTGTGCACACACTTATCTCGGAGATGACTGAACAGATTTTCAAAAACTTTAGAATAAATAATTTCTTCATTTTGATGTTTTGGTTAAAACGAAAGGTCTTATGGTCATTATACAGAGCGGTGGTGCAAAACACGAAAAAAATTGAACTCATTTTCTTTCATCATCAATTGATTGACCTATTTTAATAAATTTCATTCGGATCAGACTTTCGGTCTCGGAATTACTAGTTAATAGATGTTAAAAATTTCAAACCACCATATAAAGCGCATCGGCACGTACATGTGCCAGTTTGGATGACGAAAACACAACACCGCTTTTACTAAAGTTAAACAAGCGTGCAAAGCTCGATTTCGTATATGCGATAAAGAAAACGACAACCGACACCGAAGCTTGGTATTGAAAACAAAACCGGGTCCATCGTCACGGGGCATACATGAACACGAGTTTTCAACCATGCTTCAAGATGTAGGGCGAAGTCATCTCATTGTTTTTTGGCTGATTACTCGAGCTACAGTCAACAAATTGTGATAAATTGAATACAATATCTTTGCATCGACTCTAAGAAGCAATACCTCAGAAAAATAGTTTGACAATTGTTCAGCACTACTGTTATACCACCCCGAAAACTCGACGAGAATTCACCTATTTTCATCTTACCCTTGAAGTCAATGAATCGAGACATCAGATATCATTCTCACTCACTGTGATACATTTTATGCAGCGATTTAAAAAAAATACACTGCACTATGGTCCGAAACGGGAAATTAGCGTGACAAAAATATTTTCACTATTAAATTTTAGTTTTTTGTAGTTGGTGTCTTCACAAAATTTGTTTGTAATCAAATGGTGCTCCTTTTGATGAGAAAAGTGGTCCTCATTAAGACTGAAATCTGAAATCTAACTTTCTTAATTGAACTCAAAAATGATTTTGTTGTACAATAAAGTTGTAGGAAATTTTATTTTGAGTAACTTTGTTGAAAAAAGCACCTCTCTAGCTCTTCATTTGATCGAGTTACATCAATTTTCCCGAGTAAAAATAGGGTGGCTCCTGAAAAATCACTTTTTTGTTCTAACTTTTTGTGAAGCTTTTTCATCTGAGCTACCAGTAGAAAGTTATGATTGTTTTTTCATCGAAAACTAGTCAAGCTTCAAATATCACTATTCATTAGATGCCAGATCGATAAAAATGTATCCTATGCAGTTCCTGAAATGTCATAATATAAGTAAAAATTTAAGAGAAAATTGGAAGGGTGTTATTTTTTTTACTTATTTAAATTAGTTTTAAAAATACCTTCAAAAAACTCATAAACATTGCATAACTCCTAAACGCTTTAACGTATCAACATACTTCCTTCAGCAAAATAATAGTATCAAATTAGTTCTACAAGTGTTCCATACATTGTCCTTTCGAGAAATGAAACACACAAAAACTACAGCCGAAAATAGATTGCAGAACAATTTTAATTAATTTATTACCAAAATAACTACTTCAATTGAGTTTGAGCAACTGAGAATTAGAGATACTGTGTAATATGGTTATTTCGAACTAGTTGGCCGTAATAAATTTATGACGATAATTTTCATGATCTCGACAACCATTCCAACAAGCTTAAATTTAATATACAAAAATAACAGGAGCGCAGACATTCACTTGATTCGTTTGATTTCAGTAAAATACTTTAATCGAAATAGATTATCAGCGATAAGCCAACCAACTGGAATTAAAACAATTTTTTTGTCTCCATAATCAATATTCAGAATGTAATATTTTTTCATCGATATCATTTTTAGGTACTGAAAATAAAACAAATTCCTTAAAACTATCAGGTGTACAACTTTGCTTTAGCCGTTTGTTTCCAAAATTATAAGCTTTATAGCGAAAAAGAGCTTACAGATGTATTATTCAAAGTATTGTCCGTCACTAGCGACAAATTTCTCCCACCTTTCCGGCAATTTTCGGATCCCGGCTCGAAAAAAGGAGTCTTCTTTTGACGCTATCAATGAAGCAATCCAGTTTGCCAACTCTTCGAAGGATTGAAAACGTTGATCTGCCAGGCCGTGTGCCATCGAACAGAATAGGTGGAAGTCAGAAGGGGCGACATCTGGGGAATACGGCGGGTAGGACAAGACTTCCCATTTCAGCGTTTCCAGGTACTTCTTGGCCATTTTTGCGACGCGAGGCCGAGCATTGTCGTGTTGGAGAATGACTTTGTCATGTCGCTCTTGATATTGTGGCCGCTTTTCTTTTAGCGCGCGACTAAGGCGCATCAGTTGCGTTCGGTAGCGATCTCCTGTAACGGTTTCACCCGGTTTTAAGAGCTCGTAGTAATTCACATCGAGCTGATCCCACCAAATACAAATCATAACCTTGGCGCCGTGAATATTCGGTTTTGTCTTCGACGAAGTAGCATGCCCGGGCTTTCCCCATGATTTTCTGCGTTTAGGATTATGGATTCGGCGCTCAATGTCCCTCGGTTTCAACTCGTACGGCACCCAGTTTCCTTCTTTCTGAATCATGCCCAGGGCCTTGAGACGTTTTGAAATGGCTTGCTGACTCACTCCCAACGATTCGGCAAACTCTTCTTGGGTTTGGCACGAATCTTCATTAAGCAATGCTTCAAGTTGTTCATCTTTGAAGGTTTTTTCTCTTCCACCACCATGTTTGTCTTCGACATAGAAATCACCATTTTTAAAACGTTGAAACCACTCCCGACACGTTCTTCTACTCAGAGCAAGCAATATAGGCATTATCATCTATGTATTTTGAACAGCCTCAGCCGGTACAGCCACCTATCGGAAAACGGCGGAAGCAAAGTTGTACACCTGATAATTAATTAATTTTTCAAGTATCCAGGTCTATTTGGCTTATAACCAAATAAATTCACTATGCCTGAACTAAATATCTTATATCCTATTGAATGCGGTTGAATTTTATCCGGTGCCGACTTTTTTCGAGATGACATTAAATCTCGACGTTTCATGCAATTCTAAGACTTTTGGCATCAATTTTTTTTTCGATTTCGAAAATTTCATGTACCCCCCACTATGGTGATTTTTCAAGATATATGAAAATTTCACTAAGTGTACTAAGAAGGGTTTTTTTAGATTAGCATCACTCTTCTCATACAAATAGGCAACAGAAATTTCAAGCACTAGGTTGGAAAAATGATGCCGACTGTGTGACATAAACACTGAAGAATGCTTTTGTGAACTACTCTAATCAATCGGAATCAATTGGTGTCAAAATTATTGGTGTCCGAAATTATTTAATAAAAGTATGAAATACATTTTCATGAGACTGTTATGAAAGAAGAGAAAGTCATTATCATACCACTAGGTGGATAAGGAAGGTTTTTTAGGATAATTTTTAGTTCAAAATAAACTAAAAATAATGCACGAAGTAATCATCAAACATTTTTTCCAAAAAAATCAGTGTTTTTAGAATTTTTTCTATCTTTTTAATGGTGACACTTTTCTTTTGTTTTATATCAACAAAATGTAGTGAAACTGCTGTTACACGCTCTGAACATGAATGATTAATGAAAAAACCCTGATGAAAAGAAGAGAAAGAGACTACTCTATTTATTGTTTCCATATAATTATATTCGTTACGTGTTGTCACTGTTCTTTCTGACGTTTTGTATTGCATGGTATTGTATTGTATTGAATCTTGGGTAGAAGTCATTTTCTTTGATGTATACATCAATGGTCATCGAAGCAGTTTTGATAAAAGGTTGCAAAATCTTACCATAACAATAAATAGCTTGCCAGATCACAACACTCAATTAGTTCAACTTGAAACGGTTCCCTTGCTTTTCTCGTACCGTATAATATTGTGACCCGGTAAGGATTTTGTAATCGAATTTCACGCAGGTTTCGTCGTCCATGATTATACAGATTGAATTGTGTTTTGACTGCTTCTGTTTCCAATACATTCTGTAGAACGAAGAAGATTTGGCTTCGAAGTGCCAACTTTTTGGCCACATTCCGAAATCTTCTTCTTCTGTACGAACTTCTTCATTATAAGACTTACCAAAAGAGGGTTTGCATAACATTTATTTCGATCCGTTTTCGGTTTATCTGAACTTTTTGATAGCTAACTGCACCGATTCTTCACATACTTTTCTTATTATTGATAGCAATTTGGATTCTATTGATCATATGAGCCCACGTAACTGTGTTATTTTTGTCAATTTTGATTACTATTGCATCAATTAAATTTCCATAAATGCAATGGTGGACTTTCAGCAGAACAACGTGGTTCTGCTTGAAGTTCATCATTGAATTTATGAAAATTTAATTGGTGCAATTGTAATGAAAATTAACAAACATAACGTAGTTATTTAACCCTCAGGGTACGGACTGGGTTACCGTAACCCGAGCGAAATTTGAAAGAAGCGCCATACGGAGAGAAGTCGGCGAGGGGGGTCCGGACCAGGGGGGGAAAAACTTATAGGTACACACTATTAGAGGCCCAAGCGGTAGAGTCAGTCTCCGCTTTCTGTCCGAGCTAGACACATATAAACATTGTGTTCGGGTGTGGTACACCCAGTCCGTATCGAACGTTACAAAATCCAAAATTTTCAAAAAAATTAAGTTTTAATTTTCGTCTGTTTGCCGCTGAGGAATAAAAAGGTAAGTTAGAATACGTACTCTTTACTTAATTTTGTAAATTCTAACCTCAAAATAACGCGTTGTACATGGTGTAAGCGAAGTATTGTAGTAGATCTCAATCACTTGAACGTACGTCTTATATCGAAATCTTTGCTGCTCGTAGTGAATTATAACTCATTAAATTTTGTTTCTTGTAATTTTTTGTTAAAGAACACGCATTAAAAACATGGCAACGCGTCGAATCACTCGAAGCGTTGCTGCTCAAAGTAGTTAATTTTAACCTTTATCATCATAAATCAACGAAACAACGTTTTTTCGCTAACTCGAAAAAACGCGTATTTTCATTTTTCAAAAAAAATATAGTTTTTGGAATAAATCAAAAAACCGTTATGGACATTTGTAAGAACTACTTTTTACCTTTCAAATGCGAGTTATACAATGTTAATTTTTTTTTTTTTCAAAAAGTTACAGCATTTTGAAAAAAAAACGTTTTTTACAAAAAAAAATTCAAGACCCGTTCACATTTTTCATTATAATTTTTTTTCAATCAGTTAAATGATTAATCTGACAACTCTATTATATTTTTGAGACAATTTCACACAAAATAAAAAAAAATTATTCAAATTGACAAAGTACAGCTCGATATACACCCAATCAAAGTCGCCGGGTTAGGCTAACCCTGTCCGTACTGAACGTAACTTTTTTATAGTCCGTACCCTGAGGGTTAATTTTAGTAGTATAACAGATCCATACAACACAGAAAGTATTCAACAGAACCACACAAGGTAGAATTACTCTTCGGTATGAAGCAAGTTAACGATAATAGATCGGGCGTGTTATGAATTATAATTAATTAACGCCTCATTTTAAATTCAATTTGGAAGAACATACACTTTCTCAGGTCATAACTACGTAAAACATGAGATAATCGAGCATACTGACAATTCTGAATCCATATCTTGAATATGGAAAGTACAATATTTGCAAACTAAAGTCTCTCTTTTTGTATAAACTTCAAAACTCGAATAATAACTCCAATGTCCCAGTCGAACTAAAGCTACCTAACCCAAGGTCACGACTCAATTTGGAACAGCTTCCGTCTTTAATTAAATCTGTTGGCTATCTGATTTCTTCAACGATGGTGCTTCTTCTCTTCTGGGAACTGAGATCAGAACAGTCGATACGATCATTTTATGCAATATAATTAAGTGGTAGAACACGACATCTTATCATAATTGCTTCTCTTGAGGTATTTCACAGAGCGCTGTTAGAGAACACCTTCCCGCTTGACTCGACCGATCAGAACTTAATCGACGGGGCGGCATCGATTCTGATTGCTTAATTTAACGAAGTAGCAACAAAGTGGGCAGGTGGGTGTGTATGTGTGTATCTCGACGATAATTGATGAAATCTTTTGGATGGTCAAGACGATTCCGCGAAAATCATCCTCATGCTAACCGTTTTGACAACCAATACAAAGGTGTTATGAAATAAGCATACACGGAACGACCGAAATTAGCTCTGCGCCTAATTCGTATTACTGTTTTTGAGTTAGTTGATTTTAACAACAAAATTTCCAAAATAACTATAAAATTAGTTAAAATTGAGAATTTATTTACTGAAAAAAACTCTTATTTTTAGAGAATGTGTTTAGTTGGCGAATATTCTGGACACAAACCAGCAATATCTCAATCCAACACGAAATTCTCATTGACAACTAATTTTGTTTTTGAAATCAGAAAATTTGTTTCTATTTATCTATCACCAGTTTATTAGCCACAAAATTCATGAGAAGTGTCAAAACAAAACAATCCAATAAAAAGCTAAAAGGGACAGTCTTGTTGAAACTGCTTGCAAATTGTTTAGATGTTTTATGCATGTGTTACGATATATCCATATATAAATTTCTAAACCGGTATGTAAAAATGACGTAAACTGTTAGTGGAAAGTGTATTTATTCAGAATTTGTACGCATTTGAAGCGATTGTGCGTAATAATGTTTTTACCCGGAACAGTGAATTGAGTTTCGAATGTTGCACTCTAATTGTACATTTCAAATGATGTTTTTTGTATCTTCCAACCTTCCGGGCCACGCCGTTCGATGTACTACTTGTATTCGGTTTTTATTTTCCGAGTGCTCAAAGTTTTCAGTGAGAGAGTCGATTTCGCGAAGTCGAATGAAGAAAACAGCGATTTAGAAGAAAAATGTTCAAAAAGAAGTTTATGTTTCGCTTATGTCTTTTTCTCCAATACAACATCGTATTTATACCTGCCAATATAGAAAAGACAATCGCGACTGAAATTTTTTTCGGTAGTAGTGTGCCATCTAGTGGCTAGTAGTCATTACGTAGCGTTATTTCGGCGACAGAGCGCCATATAGCTGCAAATTGCAAAAACCAATTCAACCATTTATGTTGGTTGAAAACAACGTTTTATTTCTCTAATTCAACTAAAAAATTAGTTGAATGGATATGAAGTGTGCCTTAGCTAAGAAATGACAATTGGTGAATTCAACTAAAAAAATAGTCATTTCAATAAATATTTTATTACTATCAAGGAAATTAGAATTAAAAAATCTAAATTAGCAAAAGTAAGATTTTTTTAGTTGTCTCAAAAAATAACTAACTAAAATCAGAAAATCAACTAATTTTTTCGCCAAAATGCTGATATCGGTCTTTCCGTGTATATTAAAGTATATTACTCACTCAAATCCGCTAGTCTCAATTGTTTCAAAACAACCAGCTGCATTTCCGAAAACGACGCATTCTTTAATTGACGTTTACTTCATCAGAGCCATCCTGGTCACCGGTTAGCATTGAAAAATGGAATAAAACCACAAACCACAAACCGGACCGTGCAATCAAATCTCTGTGCCCCCAGCGGGAACATTCTCGAATGCTACCAATCCCACAAGCGGTTCCTTTTACGGGGGAGTGCAGTGGGCATGATCACGGCCAGATTTGCCCTTTCGAAGAGGTAAGATCTTAAAAATCGTCATGTAGGACGTCAAATAAATACGATAACATTTTCCGACCTGCTTCCAGGCTAGGCAAGCCTTTTAGAACCTAGAAAGCACGGAGGGAAATAATTATAATTAGGCTTTCCACAACGGAGTTCCATATGAACACGAAGGCTGATTATGCTGCACGACAGAATGCGAGCTTGCAGAGTCCAAGGGCCCCAGACAGGAAAAAATCGTGACATTCTCGCAGAACAAAACAATTATTTTCTAATCCATTTATGGTCACAATTTAAAGGAGAAGGAAAGTTGCTTCGTCTGGGAAAATGGTTTCACCCAGCAAGATACAGCATCAAACATCCCAGCCAGTGCACTCACGCTGCTGCCTCCAGTAAGGAGGGAACGGGCTTGATTTACCGCAAAAGCCAGTAGCCCATAAACACGATCGGTCAGCTTGGACATGCCCATTTATGCTGGTTGACGATGCTCGGGGTTCGCAAGCATACGTCAACTGTGCTTCACGATCCCTCACTCATCGAGAGTTATGTATACATCAGTCCAATTCGGAACATTCGATATGGTCTGTGGGAGCCGACCGATCTCGGGCGTGGGCAAATGTTCTGACGTATTCATACGTGGTGAGCCGGACAGGAGCGAATATATGGAATTTTGCAACGGGATGCACTATCAACAAGTTGTGCAAACTAGGAATAGTTTTTACATCAAACTTCAATTCGGATTCAATTTAGGTAGTAGTGAGCACAATTCGTCCACGTCCCGCAATTTTTATATGACGATTTGTCTGCAATGCTATCGATCGAAGGTGATCGCGAACTTAATTTGAACTACATTTTTTAATCGTTTTATTTGAAATTCGATTTAATTTACGCGATAATCGCGTAAAAACGTGTTTGCATAATGAAGGAAAATTTTTATATGTATACAATACAATATGCTTCAGGGAATTGAATATTATGAAATGTTCATTATGGAATTGTTTAGTTTCTTTATTTCTCATCTGTGGAAGTTATTGTTCATCCGAAATCTCCTTGAAATATAGGCTTGAAGGTCTACCAACGTAACCGATGACATTAGTGAGTTTCTTTTTTGTGATCCATACTCGTCCATACATTCGATTAATGGAATCATTGTGAGTAAGTGAGTGAGTAAGCAATATGTAGCTCCATGACTAAGAGCATAACCGAAAAACTATACATAAGCTGCGACTGCTCGTGCAGATCTTAAGACCTGTTTTCACTGAAATTCTTGGATGACTGAAAACATTCCTAATCCCGATCAGAGTAGACAAGTAAGCAGCAGTGAGCGGCATTGAAACATTATACAGAAGCTGAAGATTGCTTGCGCAGATCTGATCTGATTCTGTTTTCACTGAAGTTGTTGGACTACTGAGAACATATCTAGAACAGCTATACACCAGCAATGTGTAGCTCTAAAAGTATAAACAGCCAAAAATAGACATTAGCCGTTATAGCCCTTACTGTGGGTCTTGAAATATCTCTTACGGATTTCCTTAATCTCAGAATATACTCACATGGTCCTAGCTGTTTTTGCGTATGGACGTAGTCACATTTTTTTGTTACTTATAATAAAATAATGGAAATAGCGCGATGCTTGATTTCATTTACGCGACATTTAATTTACGCACCCCCGACTTTGCACGTAAATTGAGGTGGCTGACTGGACACACCCAGGATTTTGTTTCGGGAGGGACTCCTCAATAAAACAAAAAACTTCTTTATGTATCTAATTATTGGTGCGCTATTAGTACCACTTGTTTCTTGGAAGCGTGAGTGCAGACTCAAAAGCAATCAATCAACTAAAAAGAATTTCCGAATTCGCATAGCAAATAATTAGGCACTTAAGTAAATATTCAAATATCCTATGTATTCAAAGGGAAAAATTTATTTTAACGTTCTTACATCATACTTTCCCATAGTATGGTTTAAACCTCCGGTTCCGGAACTACAGAGTATTAGGTGTTAAACAGCGTCGCTTTCACGTATTAATGGGCCCGGGGCAAGATTTTTCTGTGTACCCCTAACTAACTGAATGTCTATTTTTTTTGTTTTGCCCGGTTGGTCCTGTCCAGGGCCCCTTATGACTTGTCCTGATGTGTAAGCCTTCAATTTCAGGAGTGTATTTGTATAAGTGACAATGTAAAAAGAAAGCTTCTTCTAGTTTGGAAATTTTTAATCAATATATAACTCCTATCGATACCTCAAACAATCTTCTTGATAACAGACAAAAACTAAAAAACAGATCCCACAAAACTTCCTCAGAGAGAACTAAGACGAATTTAGCAAGAACGGTTTAATAAGTTTCGATTAAATTTCAACCAAAGCCGTTTTCTGGTTCCGGAAAAACAGGATAATGAATGATTACTCGGGGGTAACCCAATTTTTGGACATAGGGAACATAACCGTTTTTATATACTCTATGTTAACCGATGTTATCAGTCAGTGATCGAAGAGCCGCTGAAGAAATCTTCATCTATTTTACAGAGTATGTTGGATGAGAGAGCTCAGTGATTCTCGTAACGTATTAATTGAAGACGATTCAGCCTAGGAAATCTTAGAAAAACAAATAGGGAAAAAACCCGTTGACTTTCGGTCCCCCTCGATCCGATTTATGTGAACATGGTGATGCACAGAATACTGCGTACTAGTCTTGTGTGCTGCGTTTGATAAGTACAAAAACTGCTTAAGCTTCCGCAACAACAGAAACAATCTGGGTGCCGTTTCGGTTACACATGTATAATAGCCTGTTCGCACTATACCGGGACAACAGGGACGGGACCATCCGGGACGTTTTTTTCTTCATCGGCGATGACTGAGCTGCCGGCATGTGTATGTATTGGAATCCCGGATCCGGGATAAAATCCATTTGGTTGCCACCGATATTCTTCGCCGAGTTTTTTCCAGCGCCGACGGTGCAAAAAACTCGGCGAGGAATATCGGCGGCAACCAAATGGATTTTATCCCGGATCCGGGATTCCAATACACACACACAAAAAAAAAATTAATAAAATTATTAATCATTTGTCTGTGGCTCAGTCGATTAACAGACGTACTTGCGATCCAATGATTTTCGGTTCAAGTCGCGGTGGTTGCTATCAGTGTTTTTTTTATTTCAACGAATTTCATGTCATGGAGTTTTAGACACAATATAAAATGTTCTTCAACGTGAATTTGCGTGAACTGCGACGCTCCATTTATGCGTATCTAACAAGATGTAAAATCACAGGGATTATTTTAAGTGTGCACACACGCCGGCAGCTCAGTCATCGCCGATGAGGAAAAAAAAACGTCCCGCATAGTCCCGGATGGTACCGTCTCGGTCGTCCTGGTATAGTGCGAACAGGCAAAAATGTATAATTTTTTTTATTTAAAAGATATTTTTATTCAGGCCACAAGCTTTACGTGGCCGATTGAGCCGATTTTTTAAATAATTTTTTTTTTGAGTTGGATCTCGTTGTCACCCTTTTTCTAGGGGGAGAGGAGCTTCCATTTCCCTCCTGCGAGAATTGAGGGGCACTTCGTTCGTGGTTCGTCTCGTCATCCATTGCCGCATTGGTGGTATTGTTGTTGATTTCGTTACTAGTTGCTGGAGATGCGCTTTGTTGTACATTGTTTGCAGTTGCTGATTGGTTGGATGGTAAGTTGTTTACTGCAGCTGGTGTACTTTGTTCTATAGGGGATACGTTCGATGGTTTCGTTGAAGGGGATGCTTCACTGTTGTTGATGACTGTCACAGGTGTACTGGGGTTGCTTAGGGTTGATGTGAAGGAAACACCATTGTCCTTTGGTGTGGCTATCTCCTTGTCCAGTTTATCACATGGCTTACCATAGTGAATTGCTTTTTGGCAATATTGAAATGAGGCCATCTGATTGTCATAGGTAACAAGTGATTTGCACGGAATTCTTGTATCTTGACCGAAAATCACATAAGAAGGTATAGGCCTCTTCAAGTGTATGCGTAATAAACGTACGCCATTCAGAGTACCGGGGAAAAAATTATTCCACTTTTCTTTTTCGATAGAGAGAATCTTTCCGTATTGGGACATAGTTTTGCGAATATATGAATCGGTGACGCTTGAGGGAAGATCATGCACACGCACTTCTATAGCACTATCTTCCATATATACTGGAATGTTGTACTTAATGTTCTCTTGCTCAACATAGTGCACATTGTTATTGTCCTTTGCGAATTGAATTGCATCCAACTCTTTATAAAACTGGATGTAAACAACATTATTTGTCTTAATGCATTGAAGTAAATGCACACATTTAATGTCAAGATGCATTTGCTCCTTAAGCAAACCTTCAAGTTCTCGTATCGAAGGTCGAATTTTGCACTGCCTGTGGTCAACAACAATTGTATTCTTTCGTGTCGGCGGTATCTTTTGTCCGTTTGGTTTACTCATTTCGAAGTCGTTCTATTATTCACTACACAATACTGTACTTGGTTTTTTCTGTCCCGAACCTAAGCGGTTTTGTTTTATCGACTGACTTGGATGAGATGTAAAAGCGAACTGAAGGTTACGGAAGTAGCAATCGAAAATTCCAAAATGAATCTCACATTAATTCCTTGATATTTTGGAACAAATAAGCGGAAGGAGATCGTGATAGTTCGAGGAAGCCAAATTAGGTGAATAATGTGGATAGGGAAGTAATTAGAATCCTAAATCGTTGATGGTAGCATTGCTCTTATAAAAAGGCACATTGTCGATTTTTTTTTTTGGTACTCAATCGCTCCAATAATGCACACTAATACTCACTATCGATGGTTTTATATTCGTTTTTCAAGGTAGTTCATGAAAAGTATACCCAAACAATTCCAGATAACCGACACGGCCTATTTCGAAGATTCAAAATTGTTCTTTCATTCTTCATAATAAAACAATATTTATATATTTTCATTCTTCATAATATAACAAAATATAACAAAAGGTAATCTATTTGAAAACCTCTTGATTCGATGATATTTCCATTGCAGTCTCCCCGGCCCGAGTTTTCTCTCAAAGCCCTTGCCTGACCGACCCATGGAACCTCCCTAGGCTGCATCGGAGCACTCGTTCCGGTTTCAGCACATAGTCGGATAATCATTCTGGTCCCTGGCGTGTAATAATGGATCCAAGTGTCGTCAACAGTTATCAAACGTACACAAAAAATCCAACCAAATCTACATCAGCATAACCAATCATGATTCCAGTGTATGTGTACTATTCCAGATTTCATTTCTTTTGATATTTTGAATCATATTCATAGCTTGGATTCTAATGCATATTATAAGTCATCTGTAGAATGATTCGATTATGACAATTTCATCGACTCTTTGTTTAGTTTTTTTTCTAACAATTTTTATTCAGGCCAATTTGCGTATAGCTTTACGTGGCCGATTTACCCATTTTTTTGTTACATAAAATTATTTTTTTATTGTTGGATCTCGTTGTCACCCTTCTTTTAGGGGGAGATAAGCTTCCATTTCCTTCTAGCGAAGATTGGAGCTCATTTTGTCCGTTGCTCATATAATCCATTGCTACATCGTTGGAGTTGTGAGCGGTTTCCGTTTTCTTGTTTTCATTGTTGATCGCAGTCTTGGGTTCATTTGCAGTTGCTGTAGATGCGCTATGTACATTGATTGCAGTTGATAGTTAGTTAGATGGTGAAGGTGTTTTTGAAAGAGGAGCACTGCAATCACTAGTTTCCGTTGTTGAGCGGTTGTCCTTGTTTTTGTTTGTTTTGTTTGTTTTCGCAGTTTCAGTGCAAGGTTTGCCGTAGTGTGCAGGTTGTTCACAAAACTGACATGTAACCAATTGATTTTCATACGTAATCAGCGTTTTATACGGATGTATTCCATCTTGACCACAAACGATGTAAGATGGAATTGCTTTACGTAGTTGCATACGTACCACTCGCACGCCATTCCGGATACCCGGGAAAAATGCACGCGTACTTCTATGGAATTGTCCACCATGTACACAGCGATTTTATATTTAACATTGTCATGATCAACACTGTGCACCCCGTTATTAACCGAAGCAAATGCAATTGCATCTTTTTCACGTTTGAACATAATGTACACACAGTTAGACACCTTGTTGAATTGAATCTCACCTACATCACTAACGTTTAGATGCATTCGTTCCTTAAGCAAGATTTCAATTTCGGTTGCTGCTGGTCTAACTTTGCAGCGCTTGAAACCAATACAAATTGAATTTGGCCTGACTGACTCTTTGTTTAGTGTTTATATGACTAACTGGCCCAGTAGGAACATTTATCATACGAAGAAATAATAGAGTGAATCCGAACGTTATATCTTGTAAGAAATTCTGCATGGTCCGGATGTTGTTCAATATGCATGTATTTCTACTTTGTAAAACAACGCAAAAACAGGGTACTACATTCCGATGCGGAACTTGACCTTATGTTTAGACACCTGACTGATAAATGTACAGGACTATTACATGGCCAGTGCTACGATCCTACGAACGCTAAGAATCCTTCCAAGCCAGGAATCAAATATGCGGCATTATTATTAGATCATAAAAATTACTTTTCAAAAGAAATATCGAAAAAAAAGGTCTAGAGTTTCTTGTACATGAATTTTTGCACCACTTTTCCAACAAAATTATATCATTCTTTAACAAATTTGAATAAAACTTTCACCTATTACAGATAATACAATAAAATTGAATATATTTTGTAATAGAAAAAAAAATTAAAAATTGCGAAATAATTTTTTTTTCTTGTTATTATTTTATACAGTTCTTTAAAACAATTAATTTTTTGTAATGCTCTGGAGCTTTGAAAAATGAGGAAAAATGTCATAACACAACAAAACATCATAGAATCTAAATCCGATGAAAAATTTATGGCCTAGCAATTATTTTAGAATCTATTACGAAACCTATGACTCACGGCATGGGTTTCTTTCATATGCGCAGCGAGAATTTGTCAATGCACATGGCGGTATACTTCAGATCAACTCTGCTCAAAATGCAATTTGTATTCAATTTAATTTGAAATAAATTCAGAATTTTTTGAAGCAATAACCGTAACAGTGAGCACCATACATTTTCACTAAAACTTTTAGGTAAAAGAAACTAAAGTTTGAAATACATTTTTCTCTCATTTTTTTCAATTGGTATTTTCTTTATATGTCCTTTTTACCACACATTGCAGTAGGTAATAAACAATTAACAAAGCACCGAAACAAAAGTTTCGTGTCATAACGCTTTCACAAGAAAATTGATGGTAAAGTTCGAGGGTGTTTCAAAACGAAATTCTATTTTTTTTTTCGGTAGCTGCACCATAAATCAGAAGGGATGTCAAACGTATAGAGATTCTTGCAAAAAGGATGATTTGCAAAAGAACACTGCCAAAAAGGTTGGAATAGGTAACCGATCGTTATTACTATAAATCAATATATGTTATCTTCAATTGATTGTAAAAAGGACACCTGAGCTATTAAAGTTCTACAAAACCATTAAGTAAAATCAAATTTAGCATACATAAAGCCTCTACAGGAAATTCTTAGCATGGATATTTAATCCTCCGCTGGAATACCATGGCGAATCATAAGAACACCTTTCACTTGTCCGGTCGGCTCATCAACAAGAAACCACCGCCAAATTATTATGAGTTCCTATCTGTTTCTAAAAATAACCCGAAATGATCACTTTCATTAATTGACCAACCGTGTACGTGCTGTCCGCAACAGTGTCGGCAGGGATATGTACAGACTACGCTCCAACAACAGAACCCAGCTCAGCTCGTTTCATCCTACCTGCATTCAGTTTCTATAGCAAAAGACGACCCGCTCCAATGAACCACTTCCACAAATTGTTGATATATCTCTTTGTTCGGTCGGTCGGGCCGTATCATCGTATCTCAAGCCGACACGAAGCCGATCTTCAACACATTGGAACATATGTGCCGAAATGGAACACATGTTCTACGCGAACCGTAAGACAATCGACGGACTACGATTAACTCGAACACAAGATGAAATTGGCTGTGATATCCATCGGAAGCAGAGAGCCACGACAAAATGCATTTGTTTCTCGTTACTCTGCCAAAAGAATGAAAAAAAAACGATCATCGATCCAGGCGTGGGATGGAAGGTAGTTGGATGGTACTTGTATGCATTGATTGTTTAAGTTTAGCTCTGAGTTCTATAGTATTAAGCAATTCGGTCGCCACACGATCAAATCACTGGTAAACAGAATGGTTACCTCGAAACAAAGGAAGCAAGATCCAAATTGAATGATAAATAAATTGTATGATTTGATTATTAATGTCGTCGGAACCAAGCACTTGAGAGTAACGAATTAGAGAGTTGCTCGACTATACGAAAACATAACTAAGAGCACACGCTTAAACTAAACTCAGCAAGTTTTTTCTATAATCAAAGTGCTAATTTACATCATACATACACTGATTTGAGATTTTGTTTTGGTTTCTTTTGCTGCCCATGGGCTACATTAACTATTGTAGTTTTCGTTTGAGAAAACTGAACTAACGGGAGTTTGAGTAAACCTGATATAAAAACCAAACAAACAATCGTGGAACAAAGGAGACGAACCGCCAAAAGTCACATCAAAGAAATCAAACACTGATTTTCAGTAAAGGAAGGTAATGCTGTCCGTTCCACAGAATTACGAAGGTATCGTCTGCTGTAGGATACTTCCATGGAATCAAACCATCAACTCGGAAGCAGTGGTGGTAAATTGCGAACCGAACGCCGATGCTTCTGCAAATTTACTCAAAAATGTTCACCGAGCGTAAGCATACGATAGGTTCGAAAACTATTCCCTCGTTTAATGCGAAGGTGTTCTGTGCTCGGTGTTCGGCGAAGCAATCTGTTTCGAACCGTTCGGTTGGTGGACCATCGGCGAGGGTCGAGTAAACTGCGTTCGTTACGATGCTTTGTTGATTTCAGTTCTCGCATCCTGGTTTTGAAATTATCAACGCACACGTGATCAGTACAAAAAAAATTCTTTTGCTCGATTGATAAATCGATCAAAAGCAATTGAAATGGCATTATTTTGGACATTATTGGTGAGCGTAGGGTGGCGCAATATGGAAAATAGTAAGTTTTTGATCTTTTGCAAATTTTATGGTTATTGGATATAGAATCAATAACAATAAAAATTGAATAATTTTGGACATTTTCAGCGAGCGTTTGGTGGCTGAATATGCAAAATTTGTAAACTGACTTTTTTGACTATAATTTGGACATTTTCAGTTAACAGTTAAGTTATAGAGTGGCTCAATAGGAAAAAAGGATTTTTTTACTTTTTCAAATTCGATGTTGATAAATTAGCGAGTCAATAGCAAATTAAATTGAGTTATTTCAGATATTTTCAACGAGCGTAAGGTACCTGTATATGAAAAATATTTTGACTAATGTCAATTCGATGTTCTATTGATTGGTGAATCAATAGCAGATCAAATAAGATAATGTTGGACATTTTCAGCGATCGTAGGGGGGTTTAATATAAAAATTTGAAAATATTTTGATGCTGTTTTAATGTTCAATGGATGAGCGAATCATCATTGATGAGAAGGTAGAATTTGATGATTTTGAACGTTTTTAGCGAGCGGCTTAGGGTGGTTCAATATGAACATTTTGACTTTTGCTTGTTCGATGCTACATTCATTAGTACATTAATTGCGATTAAAGTTAGTTAATTTTGGGTATTCTTAGCGAGTGATGGATGGCTTAATATAGAAAATAGTAATTTTTATACTATTTCCAATTCCATACCAGTAGTAGTAAAGTGGGAACCGAACACCAATGCTTTGTACATATTTGTTCAAAAATGTTTTCCTAGAAAAAATATGCAAAAGCTGTTCATTCGGTTTACGGGAAAGTTCGCTTTCTGTTCAGCAAAGCAATATATTCCAAACCATTCAGTTGACAGACCATCGGGGAAGGTCAATTGAGCTCCATTCGATGCGTAGTTTTATTATTTATGGTTCGATGACATGCCTACCTACAGCATCAAAACTAATATTCTTTTTCAGTTGACAAGCAAAGAAATAGCACGTCAAAATCACAGGCACTTTGAAAATTTGCATGTTTAAATCCTATGGTCCACCACCACTATTATTGATATATTAAACAATACAGCATCCAGTTTGGCAAAACAATTCACAATTTCTCATATAAAGCTTCGTTACCACCGCTTGAAATTCTAATATTCCAATTGCTATCAATTCATTCAGTAATAGCCGTTCAACCGAGAAGGTTGTGTATAGAAGCGTACAGTTTAATAACGCTGGTTAGTTTACACGCGTTAAATACGACAACGGTTGAACTACAGGTAGAGACCTGTTGGCAGCAGCCGTTAAAACGTAAAATCGTGCTGCATAAGAGAGCCCTAGTGCTGGGCCAAGCTGGTGAAGGAAACAACAAAGGGCGTTTCCCAAGCTCTACCCAGGCCACAATATACAGCCACAAGTGCTGAGCAGGAGAGTGCAAAGGCACATTGAAGAAGAAGAGTGCAAAGGCACACAGAAGCAGGAGAGTGCAAAGGCACACCGGTGCGAAGGCACTTCGGTGCAGAAGCATATCGGTGCGGAGCACAAGGAAGAAGGAGACAAGACAACTCGGTCTTTCCACTGCCATACAACACGCAGGTATACACCGGTGACCTGCGCTGGTTGCAGCTGGCGAAGACCAAAGTAAATCGGAAATCGAGTGGTGCTGGATGTCAGGTAGCAGTAGCATCACATCCAACAATCAGCATCCAACAAGAACATCTAGAGCAACGAGGATCTACACGGCAGTGCAACGGAGATAGGCAACAATTTCAAGGTAGAAGTTTTTTCTTTTCCTTTTGATTGAGTACTGTGTAGTGTTGGTTTCATTTTTTATTTTAAAGTTTGATTAAAAATTTTAATGTGATGGATGAATCCATGGACGTAAATCCTAGCATGAACCCTATTCCCCCACGAACGAAAAAAATATCAGGAGAGCTCTTCTGGGCCTTGGATAGTCTTTTTTAGACGTATATCAAAGCCATTGAACATTTACCAAATTTCTAAAGGTTTGACATCACGATTCTCTTCAATCAAAGAGATCATAAAAGTAAATAACGATAAAATTCGTGTTGTGGTAAATAATTTGAAACACGCGAATGATATTGTCTCTTCGGAACATTTCAATAAAGAGTATAAAGTTTACATACCCTCCAAAGATGTCGAAATTGACGGTGTTGTTACCGAAGCGAGTCTTTCGGTAGATGATTTACTCAAGCATGGTGTTGGTCGTTTCAAGAACTCTATGCTTGAGGGTGTGAAAATACTGGAGTGCAAACAACTGTACTCAGTAGTTTATGAAGAGGGAAAAAAAGTTTATCGCCCATCAGACTCGTTTCGAGTGACATTTGCCGGATCTGCGTTGCCGTCCCATGTCTATGTCGATAAAATTCGCCTCCCTGTTCGGCTTTTTGTTCCAAATGTAATGAATTGTACGAACTGCAAAAAATTCGGCCACACAGCTACTTACTGTAGCAATAAACCAAAATGTATTAAGTGTGAAGGACCTCATAAAGATAATGATTGCAACAAGGAAATTGAAAAATGTATTTATTGTGGGGAAAGTCCTCATGAGGATATTTCAGTATGCACTGCATTTAAAGTGCACAAAGACAAAATTAAGCTTTCTTTAAAAGCACGGTCTAAGCGCACATATGCAGAAATGCTTAAAACGGTCATTGATGTCCCCCCTTTGGAAACCGAAAACGGGTTTTCAAATCTAGAGGAAACAGAGGACTCTGACTCTGACGAAAATAGTGAAGGTAATTCGTTTATCACTACCCAAGGGTCAGTTAAGAGAAAGAAGTCTTCTTCCAAATTACCAAAAAAGACACCTAAAGTTACATCTTCAAAAAAAGATCCCCGTGTTAAACAAAAAAAGTCAAAACCAAAGACTGTGCCTCCTGGTTTGTCAAATTCACAAACCAATCCAGGATCTAGCACAGAAAAAGGTAATAATCCTGTGGGCTCCATTTCACAGCCACCAACAGGATTACTGAAGTTTTCGGAAATTGTTGAATGGATTTTCTCAGCATTCAATATATCTGAACCCTTAAAGACCCTCATAATGGCATTCCTTCCAATAGCTAGAAATTTTTTGAAGCAGTTATCAGCTCAATGGCCAATTGTCTCAGGTTTTGTATCTTTTGATGGATAATTTATCACCCGCCGCAAATGATACAATCACTGTCCTGCAGTGGAATTGTCGAAGCATCATGCCAAAACTTGATTCATTTAAAATTTTATTGCATAGTCAAAAATGTGATGTATTTGCTTTATGCGAAACATGGCTTACTTCAAACATAGCTTTAAGTTTTAATGATTTTAACATTACACGTCTCGATAGAGACTTTCCGTATGGTGGAGTGCTTTTGGGAATTAAGAAATGCTGTTCCTTTTATAGATTAAACATCCCTTCAACTTCTAGTATAGAAGTTGTTGCTTGCCAAATAAACATTAAAGGCAAAGATATTTGCATAGCTTCGGTTTATATTCCTCCAAAAGCACAAGTTGGACAGCGACAGCTTAATGAAATGGTTGAAGCCCTTCCTGCTCCACGATTGATTCTGGGGGATTTAAATTCGCACGGAATGATGTGGGGTTCCGTTTACAATGATAGCAGATCATCTTTAATACAAAACATTTGTGACAATTTTAGCATGACGGTATTAAATATGGGTAGCATGACACGGATCCCAAGACCTCCTGCACGCCCAAGTGCATTAGATCTATCTCTTTGCTCAACATCAATTCGACTAGATTGCACCTGGAAAATATTGCCTGATTTACACGGTAGCGATCATTTACCAATCATCATCTCAATTAGCTGTAACAAATGTATTGCTAATTCAGCTAGTATTCCATATGATTTGACAAAAAATATCGACTGGATTAAATACCAAAGTAGAATCTCTAGTATTTTGAATTCAATGGAAGAGCTCCCTCCACTTGAAGAATATGACTTCCTCGTTTGTTCGATTCTGGAGGCCGCAGAACAATCCCAAACTAAACGCTTTCCTGGGCCAACGACTAACAGAAGGCCTCCCAACCCCTGGTGGGACAAAGAGTGCTCAGAGGCTAAACTCGCAAAACAAAATGCTTGCAAGACGTTTCTAAAACGGGGAGGAGGAACTCCTCAGAATTTTGAAAAACTTATGGTTTTAGAAACCAAGTACAAGAGCATACTTCGAGCCAAAAAATGTAGCTATTGGAGACATTTTGTCGAAGGAATACGGCCAGACGAATGAGGAATCGTAACGTGGGCAATGAGAGTGATGAATACTCGAACCGATGGATATTTGACTTTGCTAGGAAAGTTTGCCCAGATTCTGTTCCTACGCAGAGCATTATACGGGAATCTCCTCCAAATAATGGTTTTATTAATAACCCATTTTCAATGATGGAATTTTCTATAGCACTCTTGTCTTGTAACAATAACGCCCCTGGGTTGGACAGAATTAAATTCAACTTGGTGAAGAATCTGCCCGACCTCGCAAAAAGACGTTTGTTGGAATTGTTCAACAAGTTTCTTGAGCAAAATATTGTTCCACCTGACTGGAGACAAGTGAAAGTTATCGCCATTCAAAAGCCGGGGAAACCAGCTTCCAATCACAACTCATATAGACCCATTGCGATGTTGTCCTGCATCAGAAAATTGTTCGAAAAAATTATTCTACGACGTCTCGACACTTGGGTCGAGACGAACGGTTTGTTGTCAGATACTCAGTTTGGCTTCCGTAGAAATAAAGGGACGAATGATTGCCTTGCATTACTTTCGTCTGACATCCAAATTGCCTTCGCTCAAAAGCAACAAATGGCATCTGTATTTTTAGACATTAAAGGAGCATTTGATTCAGTTTCCATTGATGTTCTTTCAGACAAGCTCCACCAACATGGACTTCCAGCGGTTATAAATAATTATTTGCACAACCTTTTGTCAGAGAAGTGCATGTATTTTTCACATGGCGATTTGGCAACATTCAGAATTAGCTACATGGGTCTCCCGCAAGGCTCATGCCTCAGTCCGCTCCTCTATAATTTTTACGTGAATGACATTGACAGCTGTCTAGTAACCCCATGTACACTAAGACAATTGGCAGATGATGGCGTGGTTTCAGTTACTGGGCCCAAAGCTATTGATCTGCATAAACCATTGCAAGATACCTTAGATAACTTGTCCGTTTGGGCTGTTCATCTTGGTATCGAATTCTCTGCGGAGAAAACAGAGTTAGTCGTCTTTTCAAGAAAGCATGATCCCGCGCAGCTTCAGCTCCATATGATGGGAAGAATGATCCAACAGGTTTTAACTTTTAAATACCTCGGGGTGTGGTTCGATTCCAAATGCACGTGGGGAGGAGACATTAGGTATCTGATAACGAAATGCCAACAAAGAGTAAATTTTCTTCGAACAATAACAGGATCTTGGTGGGGTTCTCATCCGCAAGATCTAATAAAATTGTATCAAACAACGATACTTTCAGTGATGGAATATGGATGCGTTTGTTTTCGTTCCGCTGCAAACTCTCATTTTATCAAACTTGAGCGAATTCAGTACCGTTGTTTGCGAATTGCCTTAGGCTGCATGCATTCGACACATACAATGAGTCTTGAAGTTCTGGCGGGAGTTCTTCCATTAAAAGATCGATTTTGGGAGCTTTCATCACGCCTGCTAATAAGATGTGAGGTGCTGAATCCCATGGTAATTAATAATTTCGAACGACTAGTCGAGCTTCGATCTCAAACAAAATTTATGACAGTATATTTTAACCATATGTCACAGGAAATCAACCCTTCAAGATATATTCCTATCCGTGTCAGCATCCTAAGTGCCCCTGACTCAACTTTATTTTTCGATACATCCATGCAGCGTGAAGTGCGTGGAATCCCGGATCATCTACGCTCGACGGATCTCCCAAAAATATTTTCAAGTAAGTTCAGGCATATTGACTCTGAGAAAATGTTTTACACGGACGGATCGCGAATTGAAGAAGCGACAGGGTTTGGTATGTTCAACAATAATGTTTCGGCCTCATTTAGGCTTCAAGAACCTGCATCTGTTTATATAGCAGAGCTAGCAGCAGTTCATTATAGTTTGAGTGTAATCGTCACATTATCTCCAAACCATTATTTCCTCTTCACAGATAGTCTGAGTGCAATTGAAGCCATTCGCTCAAACGCTGCTGGCAAAAATGAACCGTTTTTCCTGGGCAAAATAAAACAGTGCCTGAACGATATATTGAACAATAATTATCTAATCACTATAGTCTGGGTCCCGGCTCATTGCTCCATTCCTGGCAATGAAAGAGCCGATATTTTAGCCAAACGTGGTGCTATTGAGGGTGACATTTATGAGCGACCGATTGCTTTCAACGAATTCTATAGCTCGTCTCGCCAAAGAACACTTGCCAGCTGGCAAGCATCTTGGGATAGAGATGATCTGGGTCGGTGGATGCACTCAATTATTCCGAAAATATCGACAAAGGCATGGTTCAGGGGACTGGATGTGAGTAGGGATTTCATTCGTGTGATGTCCAGACTCATGTCCAATCACTACACGTTAGATGCACATCTCCTTCGAATTGGGCTCTCCGAGACTAATCATTGTGCTTGCGGAGAAGGTTATCGGGATATTGATCATGTCGTTTGGACATGCGTGGAGTATCGTGATGTCAGATCTCAGCTAATAAATTCTTTGCGTACCCAAGGTAGACTATCCAATATCCCAGTTCGAGACATTCTTGCTTGTCGTGACCTTTCATACATAAAACTTATTTATCATTTCATAAAGAAAATTGGAGTTTCAATTTAATAAAGGCCCCTTTTAAGACTTAGTTCTGATCCCAGCTGCGTCCATGAGTTCAACCAATAGCTAAATTAGAATAAAAATTATGTAATGATACAAACAAACTCGAAACAGTTTATTAAATTATCAACAAAATGTCTGAAAATAACAGCTTATTTTATAATTTATAGAAGTTAATCGTTTGGTTCAAATAATATTTCCGAGTAGATTTCATAATTAATGACGAGTTACCTAAGCTGATATTTAAGCTATAAGAGAATATGTTTTAATAAATTCAAAACGTTGTGACTATGTTAGAATTAAATTAGGATAAGAATATTATGTAAAAGTGATGCTACGGCGAAGAAAAACTTATGTAAACTGCCTTAAGAAATAAACGTATTTATGGAAAAAAAAAATTGCTATCAATTAAACATTGAATTGGGAAAAGGTAAAATATTCCCATATTTTTATATAAAGCCACTCTACGCCGACTGAAAATGTCCAAAATTATCATATTCGAATTTATTTCAATCCCCAAACAATAAAGCATCGGATCTGCAAATTCAAATACTAACATTTTTCAAATAGGACCACACTACGCTCGCTGGAAATGTCCTATTGAACTATTGGAACTGCTATTGATTCACCAATTAATAGAACATTGAATCGACATTGAATAAATGAATAAATTAATTAATAAATTTGTCAAAAATTTTAAAAATACTTCCACTATACGGTCGTCGAAACTGTCAAAACTATCACTATTAAATGGAATATAAAATCAGCAAAAGTCAAAATATTTACAAATTTTCATATTGCGACACCCTACGCTCACTGAAAATGTAAAAAAATATCCTAATCGAAATGCTATTGATTGATCAATCAATAGAGCATCGAAATGAGATTAGTCAAAAAATCGAAATGCTATTGATTAACTAATCAATAGAGTATCAGGACTGCAATAGTTTAAAAATGTGCAATTTTTCACATTGTGCCACTCTACCTACATTCACATAAAGTATGCAAAATAATTTAAATAATTTAATCGAACTTCTATTGATTCATCAATCAATGGATCACCGACTTGGCAGTAGTCCAAAATTTCACAATTTTCTATATATAATCACCCTACGCCCGCCAAAAATGTGCAAAAAAATAAATTTTGTTTACTATTGTTCAAAATAACCATACTCTGCTGAACTATCCAAACACTCTAACGACCTGCCGTAGCTGACAAAGTTCGGTTCATCCGAAGCAACAGCCTATAGTACTCGAAACGGATGTTCATGAACATACTAGTAACGATAGGCTCACAAACTAAAGCATCGGTTCTTTCACCATCAGCATCGCTTCTTGGTTCGGCGATGCTGACTCGAACGATGGTATAGGCAAATTTATACTCGCGATGGTGGATCGCTTTTTGGTTCGGAACGAAAACGTTTTGCATGTTCGGAATCGATGCTTTACCACCACTGCTCGGAAGTTGTGACCATCTAACTAATTAGACGAAGAAGCACTTAGTAGGCATCGTTTCCCATCACAATGACGTTCGACTACATACATTTTTGGTCACGCGTCAAAATTTGTTGAAATTGAATTAGGAAGCATCTTCAGATTATTATTTGTTCCTCTCTTGAGAACTCTTTCAATGGTAAAACTATTGATTAAGATCATAATGGCAAAAACCTATTGGTTAAGATTTTCGCCTATATGAGCCAAAACTTTTGGAATGTAGAATTATACAGCTTCCCAAAATTTGGACAAAGTGATTGAGCAAAACAGAAAATATATCATTGTTTTTTGTTTCAGTATGTTAATAAATAGCTTTCAAACTTGATGAGAAATCCAGCCGATTCTTCTAATTTTATCTAGAAAACATCCGAAGTGAAAATGAATTCAATGGACAATATTTTTCTTTTTCAGCCTATTAATTTGTTCAAATAACCATCTCTGGAGAAATTGGTGCAAATTTGTTATTTCGAATTTTCGCAAGTCTTGTTTGGTTTGCCGATTCTCGTATGTGATCAGCGTTTTGAATTCGAGACCGAAAAGCTTTATGGATATGGATCCTTTTGAACGCATAAGTAACTCTCGAATATCATTGCGTACGTCAGGATAAGTAATTACTCCCCACTCATTTCTCGATGGAAAGTACCTTACCGTACAGTGCCATTTGTTTATGAATAATTTTATAATAAAAGCAGTGTAAATTCATATTTACGAACATCAATTTTATTGTCTTCTTCATACACTTTGTTATTTTTCGCCATAAGTAAGGCTAGCGCCGATTTGCATTTGGAAAGAAACTACGCGTTTATCGTATGATTGGTTTTGTTTAATATCAGCTTTCAGTTTAACATTACCTTGTTAATGTCGAGGTTATTTTTTCTTACAGCAAAGTTTTAACTTCGTTTACAGAAGTTCAAATACCGTATTTTCTACGATCAAAAACAATTGCCTATGACCGAAAAGAGGGCAGAGTTGATGCTTTTTGTGTTTAAGTTTTATCGACAGACTTACGTCGGCTTTAAAGACTGTCCCAGAAAGTATGGACGCAACCAAAAACCGCTTCCATTTCGCAATGGTTCAGAATCTGTCAATTTTTATGGCTGCGTCCTGTTGTTTACACTCTTCTCTAACCACTTGTGCAGTTGTTTATTCGTTTTCATTAGTTTGTTTCGAAATGCGTGGACTTTCAGCAGAACAACGTCGAAGAATTGTGTACAAATGGTGCACATAACGCGGACTGTCACTGAGAAAGATAGCAAAAATGGAAGGAGTAAGTGAAAAAGCCGTGCGAAATGCAATCAGGAAGTTCGGGGAGGATAACACTTTTGAGGATAAACCGAAAACGGGTCGAAAAAAGGTCCTGCTAACCCTCAGTTGGATAAACGTATACTGAAGGCGTTCGAGCAAAAGAAGGAGGTTTCAGTTCGGGATGTGGCCAACAAAGTGGGCACTTCGAAGTCAAATGTTTTTCGTGTTAAAGAACGTTTGAATCTTCGAACCTATAAGAAGCAGAAACAACCAAAACGTAGTCCGAAACAAGAAGCATCGATCAGGCCGAGGGTTCGAAAGCTGTACAATACGATTCTTGACATTTGAACTGCATAATCATGGACGACGAAACCTACGTGAAACTCGATTACAAATCCTTTCCGGGACCACAATATTATACGGTGCGAGAAGGGCAAATGTTAAACCAGTCCGAGACATCGATTGAAATCGAAAAATTTGGTAAAAAATCTTTGGTCTGGCAAGCAATTTGTAGCTGCGGTAAGATTTCGAAACCCTTCACCCCCACTGCTTCAATGAACAGCGAAATATACATCAAGGAATGTTTACAAAAACGACTTCTACCCATGATTCGAAGCCACAAGGATCCTGTTGTCTTCTGGCCAGAACTTGCTTTTTGCCACTACTCAAAATCAACGGTTGAATGGTATACTAATAAAAATGTCACTTTCGTCCCAAAAGACATGAACCCACCAAATTGCCCACAACTTCGACCAATTGAGGAATGTTGGGCATTGACGAAGGCACATATTAGGAAACATGTCTCGGCAGCCGAAACCATTCAACAGTTCGAAAAAGATTGGAAAAAAGTGTCAAAACTTGTCACCAAGAAGTCTGTACGGAATTTAATGAGGAACGTACGCAAGAAGGTGCGCCAGCAAGTCTACAATGGCTAAGTAGCAAATGTTGAGAATAATATTCTGTTGCTGTAGTCTCATATTATCAGTATATCGAATAAAATTTGAATATCTAACACTTGTGAATTACTTACAGCGAAATCAAAGTGCGTCCATACTTTCCGGGACAGTCTTTACTTTTCTTGATAGCGTTCTATTGTTCAATACACTGGATTGTACTTTATTTCTAATGCCGCGAACGTAGTAGAAAGTCTGTGTTATTCTATGCACGTAAGCGAACTAGCTACAGACATTTCATATCAGTCGAACTAGGCTACATTGATCACTTGAACACTGGTAGCTAATAACCGTAACCAACAAACAAACTAACAAGTAGTAACAAACTTGGTTTTGATGAGTAGATGTCGAGAAACGATGTTTGAGGTAGTTCTGAGTTCCACGTCCGGTTCATTGATATTCCTTCCATTTTCCGGAATCTACTCTTTAAACCTATCCAAAAAATACACAAATTGGAGTAATTTTCAAGGAATATAAACGAGCCGGATATTCTTTTCATTGTATGCAAAACCCTCTTTTCACGAAGTAGGTTCGTTTACGTTGTTTGAGATTTGATTCATAAAAAAAGTTACATAAAAAGATTTAACGCAAAAAAATTGTTCGTAAACGGATGTTTGGATGTATTCCTTGGAAGTGGTCTTCGACAAAGTTACTGTCACTAGAACTGCCTTCTAGTAATATTCTAGAATTCAACAAAAATCTAAAAGGGACAGCCGTGCTGGTTTTTTTTTCGAACTGTTGACATAAGACTACACAAATATTGTCATAATCACTGCGAAAATTTGTTTCGAATACTTAGGCACCAGTTTTTTTTTGTGTTCCATATACACTTATTTGTGTCTAAGCGAAATAATGTTTCGAAAATATTTCTTTGAGAATTGTGGATGCCCTGAAAAGGACCATTGGGTTTGTTAGTGTTGGTGATGAAAGTAGCTGATCACAAACGAATAAACTAAACTAAGAATCCATTCGGATCAGGGCTTGAACATACGACAACTGGCTTGTTAAACCAGCGCCCGGATTATAAAAAAACAGACTTTTACTATTACTAATACTAATTACTCCATCATCAATTTCCGGACAACTGTTGCATCGCATTTTTTGGACGCTTGAGCTCAATTTTTGTTGAATTCGTGCATGTTCCCAGCTGCCTTACCAGTCTTCTTGAAGACTCTCTTCAAGATTGCCCAGTAACGTTCGATGGATCGAAGCTGAGGGCAATTTGGTGGATTGATACTTTGCTCAACAAAATTTATACCTTTTTCCACAAGCCAATTGAAAGTGGTTTTGGCATAGTGAGCCGACGCTAAATCTGGCCAAAACAGTGGAGGTGTACCATAGTTCCGGTAGTGTAAAAAACGGTTGACTTCAAACCACAGGAACATATTGCTTGCCATACCAGTATCTTTCGAATGAATTTCTCCACTTGAATCGACCTGTCCGCATCGCTCACATCCTTCCCAACGACGACAGTAAAGTATTGTGGACCTGAAAGGGTTTTTGAGTCCTCCTTTACATTAGTCTCATCGTCAATCAAAACGCAAGCATCCGAACACAGCAAAAGACGCGAATACAATTTCCGGGTCCTTGTGGCTGCTCGCTTCTTCTGTTCTACACTTTGTTTCGAGATTTTCTGCTTCTTGTAGGTCTTCAGGTGATTTCGCCTCTTGATACGCTGGATCATTACGACACTCGTTCCTGCTTTTTTGGCCAAATCACGTATTGACATTGATTTGTTCTTCATGATTAGAGATACCACTTTCTGGTCCAGTTTCGGGTTGGAAGAACCGGGTTTTCTCAGTTCGTGCTCGCATCTCATCAGACGCAGTTGACAATTGCTTACGGTCGAGACGATAGAAACAAAGACAATACAGTGTAGTGAACAATAGAGTGTACGAAATGGGCAAAAACGATTTAACAAAGCCTGAAAGTTGGCCTACAAGGCCAAATTCAATTTGTATTGATTTCAAACGCTGCAAAGTTAGACCAGCAGCAACCGAAATTGAAATCTTGCTTAAGGAACGAATGCATCTTAACGTTAATGATGTAAGTGAGATTCAATACAACAAGGCGTCTAACTGTGTGTACATTATGTTCAAACGTGAAAAAGATGCAATTGCATTTGCTTCGGTTAATAACGGGATGCACAGTATTTATCATGACAATGTTGAATATAAAATCCCTGTGTACATGGTGGACAATGCCATAGAAGTACGCGTACATGACCTTTCCCCGCAGACCAGCGATGGGTATGTTCGGAAGAGTATGTCGCAGTACGGTGAAGTTCTTTCCATCGAAAGGGAAGTATGGCGGAATTTTTTTCCGGGTATCCGGAATGACGTGCAAGTGGTACGTATGCAACTACATAAAGCAATTCCATCTTACATCATTTGTGATCAAGACTGGATACATCCGTGTAAAACGCTGATTACGTATGAAAATCAACAGGTTACATGTCAGTTTTGTGAACAACCTGCACACTACGGCAAACCTTGCGCTGAAACTGCAAAAAGGACATCTTCAAACAAAAATAAGGACAACCGCCCAAGAACGGAAACTAGTGAGTGCAGTACTCCTTTTGTACCATCAAACCCACCAGCAACTGCAATTAATGCACAACAAGGCGCGTCTACAGCAACTAACAACCAAACCAAGAATGCGAATTACAAGGAAAACGAAGAAAAAACGGAAACCAACAACGATACCACCGATACGGCAATGGAGGACGAGACGAGCCACGAACAAAGTGCCCCTCACTCATCGCAAGATAAAACTGGAAGCTCCTCTCCCCCTAGAAAAAGGGTGACAACGAGATCCAACGGTAAAAAAATTATTTTATCTAATAAAAACATGGCTCATTCGGCCACGTAAATCTTGTACCCAAATTGGCCTGAATAAAAAAATTTATAAAAAAACGGGTTTTCTGTCTATTCCTGGTAACTCATCCAAAGAATAGTGTTCCCAAACTTATTAATGATAGTTTTAACACTGGCATGATGAACTCCCAACTGCTTCGCCAATTTTCGCATAGTAATACCCTTCTCACTTTTCCATGTGTCCAGAACCTTAATTTTTACTTCCTTTTCAATACGCGACATTTTGAAAACGCAGAATTTCAACCGCACAAACAAGTAAACAAACGAAAGCTGACAGCCAAACGCACAGCATGCTGTGATCTGAGCATAAAAAACCGTCACAAATACATTCGTACAACACAAATGTATGTGGATAGCTTATTTTCGATACACTCCTTACTGTAGAATTGTTATACTTCAAGAACCTAGAATGATCTAAAGACGAACTCAAATATTCAAATACATGGTACCCTCTCACTGTAATTAAACACGATACCACAGTCCGTCTACTTAATTACAATAACGCACACACAAATCAACTGAGCCTTTCCATTTCCAGGGTAGAAGAACGTTTACATTATTTAATTCCACTTAAATAACATTCACAGTAACTAAAAATTGCATATGTACAAACGATACTTTCGCACGCTGCCAAAAATCATTAATCACCTCCAGAGACCTCAATTAATTGGGACAGCCGAGGTCGATAAATTTTCCTCAGTCCAATTCTCCCTTTTGCACATCAATTGCAGGGCACAAACGAGTGAACCTACCAGAAGTGGCCATTTTTTCTGCCAGAAAGTTTATGTGATCTGCCGCCACCCGAATCGTTTTCAGGTCAACAGCGGCGTAAATTTGAGGTTAATTGATTCATCCACCCGTTGCCTCGAGGTGATGTTGACATTCATCTGAGGAACTGCGAACTGGTAGTGGAAGAAGGCTTTCGTATTTACTGTGATATTGTCCACTGAAGTCTTTTGCTGTTGAAGTTGCCTTGAAGAATTAAAGCTGTATTGCACCCATTATCAATTATCTCACGCGTTCTGTCCTGTTACAGTGTTGGGTGCGCCTCCGAACCTGTGAGGATTATGAGACCCTGAACGAAAAAAAACATTCAATCTTGAAGGTAAGTGAGTCCCTTTAAGTGCTATCCACACCCGAAATAAACGCGACCAGCTTCACTACCATTATCAAGTTTAAATTGAAACTAACTTGAGAACGACTGTATTTTGACAGAAATAATAGTTGTATAAGTAGTAAAATTCTAAAACGTGATAAATTTGAAATATCACTTTCAGTAAAACGGCAAACTTTTAAGTTCTGGGTGTAACTTATCTCAGAAAACAGCTCACATTGAACGTTGGGAGCCCGCATTAATTTTAATTGATCGCTCCAGGTACAATCTGACATTTTAAAAGCGAGCGAATGTCTGTCGATTAAGTGAAAAGTTCTAACCTTTAGGTTCAAAATAGAACCCGTAAGACACTACAAAATTTAGGAGATATCAAAACCGATTCCATAAACGCAGTCTCTGTTAGATATAGCGAGTCGAAGGCACTGAAAATTGTTGCACATACATAGCTTGAAATGTATCCCCAGACGTTATGTAATTTTCTCCTCCTTTCCTGGGCAACTCCTGCCTGCTCCCAATATGTCCAACGGAACTCAGACTCCGTCAAGAACAAACGAAACAGAGCTCGACCGCAGAAATTTATGACAAAAAGGAAACGCTTCATTAAAAAATTCCTTTTCCCTTTCCTGGACCTACCGTAACTGAAAATGGTCAACGATAAAAATAAGCTGATCTCGGCGTCTCATGTTACAAAGCGAAATAAAAAAAATAAATAAATACCCCGGCCAAAGTCCTGCTGGTTGCACTGCTGTGACGACCTGTACCCCATATATATGCATTCAAAGTTCCATCCTGACGACGTACACGAACCGACCAGAATACGTAAGACCGTTCTGTTCGGTCTTGTCCTGTTTTGTAGCTTGCCAAAAACAGGTTGTGATACACATTATTTTAGTTCCAATTACTGAAAACAATCACTACAGTCGTGAATTTCTCACAAAGTCAGAAAACCAGTGCTTTGAGTAGTACGTGTCGTTCGTTAGTTTCGACCAAGTACGAAACTGCTCTCCAATCATCTGGAAAGAGTTTTACAACTGCAATCGATCCAATCTTCCTCTTCCTAAAACGGTTGAACGTTTTGCGACTAATGTTGAAGTTTCAGACGCGGATGAGGGAGAGAAGAATAAGTTGTTCAGTTCAGTTGTTCGCGCGTTGATTGAACAGGATAATTTGTTAAGAAAACTTGATACGATCTGTTTTGTGTAGTGTCACGATAAACCTAATAAATGTTTCTTTTTAAATAAATTGATGTTTCACGGTTCATTCTTACACCTAACCAGTAATAGGTGAAACAATATTGACGACCGAGAGAACCTTGAAAAGTTTGGTGATTCAGAAATAAATTATGAGTTTCATCCAAATTTTTCCTAAATAATTTAAAAATGTATCCATCATTTGAATTTTCTTTAATGCTCAACTCATAACAAGACTTGAAAGAGTAAAAATATTTTCTCTTTCACAATCGTTTCGCCTTTCTCTATAATAAGGTAATAGAATTGCTGGAAAAGCTGTTCCGAACGAAGCATCGGAGACCCATAGTGTTATATACCATTCGACTCAGCTCGACAAAATCGAAAAATGTATATGTGTATTTTACCGCTCAATTTTCCCAGAGATGACTGAACCAATCAAAAACTGAACAATCTTAGGTTCCTTTGAAAGCTACTATTAAATCATTGAACAAGTTCGAAGATTAAAAAAAATAAATAAAAACATTTTAACACGCTTAGACTCGTTTGCAATCAACTACTAAGCCATTGATCAAGTTTGAAAATTGATTGGTTGTCTCTTACGAGAACATTTTCTCGAAGATGACTCAACAAATTTTGATACACTTAGGTTTATTTGAATGCTGACAAAATCGATCAAATTTTGAAGGCATTAGGCGAATATATCCGATTGCAATACCCAATGTGAGAGGATCTTATCTTATAAATATTTCAATGAGACTATTTAAACGGTAAGAGAAACACATTATTGCACTACTAGGATTAAGAAGGGTTGTTTTTTCTCAAGACATTTTATTTACATTTTTTCTCAGCAAAACGTTACATTTCTAAACAAAAAGTTCAGTGGTATTCCGAGTTAGGCGTTAGCTACAATGAGATTGAGTATGATTAGGTTAGTGTGTTGATATTTGCAATTATTATTTCGATTTGGTAAAGCTTCACATCCTAATGGCTCTTGAGTACAATGTTGATGGTATTTCCTGCATATCAGCTCTAAACCGCTTTACAGAATGAAGCGAATTAGAATCAATACAAAAAACACATAACTTGTGTGTTTTTGCATGAATGGTAAAAGCCGTTTTCAGTCCTATAGTCTTGAAGAACTATTATACTATTCAGAACACAATTACAAATAGCATGCCAAATCATATACTTTTTAGAAAACTATGACAACTTTTTGGTCTCGTCAATTTTGCACTATTATATCACGGTAGAAAACTCAAGACCAGAAAACCACTAGAAGTCAAATTTTGTCAGCAATTTGTCATACCGCTTACGCACTCTTAATTTCTTCCTGCTTCTCGTTCCTGTTTGGAATTTTCATTATCTTGAATGATTTAGAACTTTCTTCACTTTTTGAACGAAAGACGACGACGTTTTGATGTATTCAACTACATTTCGCATCGAACGGTTCGGGTTTCACTTAAGCACTGCATTTCCCCTCGATTTAGAAGTAGTCGCTTCACTTGCGTTCTGGTTCCTGGTCAAGAATCAACCGTTCCCGGAAGTCTCTGGAAACAACGAATATCGGACTATCATTTCTTCCCTTCTTCAGTAGCCTATTTTATGGTTACGGCTGACGTTGTTATTGATCATTCTATGACAAGTTTTAAATCGGTAAGGGAAAATGATTTGCTCCTCCAAGGGATTATTTTGTTGGTGCATTGTGCATTTGCCACTCATTTGGTCAGTCGTCCAGCTTCGACCTTCAGTCCGATGTATGCTTCCATCATCATCTCGAAGTTACATGTCGGAATATCCACGTCGTTGATGAAACCATAAATCTGAACGGACTTTTTCAACCATTATGATACAAAAATTTATCAATCATTCATTCAAAAACATTTTATACAGGTCTAAAGTCCTTTTATTGGATAAAAATCTAGGATGTTTCCAGAAATTTTTAAAATAATGGTATTCAAAGTTTCTTTTTCTTTTTGCCTTTCTCATATATAACCGTGAAAACCGACTTTTCAACCCGGAGGGCCGAATGTCATATACCATTCGATTCAGCTAGATGAACTGAGCAAATGTATCTGTGTGTGTGACAAATATTGTCAACCAATTTCCTCGCAGCTGCCTGAACCGATATTCTCAAACTTACATTCAAATGAAAGGTCTTATAGTCCTATACAAAGCTCTTGTATATCATTTGAATTCTACTTCTGGTTTCAGAATTGCAGGGTGATATAAACCAAAAGATGAAAAAAGGGCCACCCGCCGGGTATTCGTAGCCTGGGGGTGTTCCTCACGAACCCACACGGACCGAAAAAAGCGGTCAACATACATACTTAGCAACGTGTTACATTCAATACGCCGGCCGGTGCCGATCGCCAGCTGTAGGCTGGATCTGCCAAAGTCGACCACTGCGACCTCAATACGACATTATCTAAATATACTATCCTAGTTTTAAGTTAGTTGTTAATTGAAATTAGAAAAAGCCCTTGGCATCTTAGAGCTTAAGCAGTGTGCCTTAGAAAAATATATAAAATTAAATTAAAAAAAAAGATGAAAATAATGTCAGTAACTTCTTTTATCACCTTAGATACAACTGAGAAGTCTTCAGATACAATAGGAATATCCCGGTTTTTATTCAGATCCAAATTTAGGTTCCGAAGATAGGGTACTTCTGAACTTAGATTCAGAGCCGAAGTGAGCCGTAGTAGCGCCCGGGAGGAATTAAAAAATAGTTGCTTGCCCAATTTTTTTAACAAACACCAAGAAGATGAACACACATTATTTCATTTTTCTGTAACGTTATCTCAAGAAACATTTTCAATTTTAGTAAATACTTGTAGCTCTCTTGAGTGTTACATCATAAATCGCGCATTTAAACTGTAAACTCCACAAAAGCCTTCTGAAAACCATTACAATTATTGCAGCCAAGTGGACAGTTTTTCATAAAGTTTTTACGGCCAATGAAGAACCAACAGAAACCTGCGTTAAATCTATTTAGAAAATTATTCAAAATTCAAGAAACTATTATAACCTGCTTTACGACCAACATAAAAATTACTCGAATGAATTCCAAAGTAAGAATATATTAGATTCTATTTACGACTTTGAGTTTTTTTCAGAATTGATAAAAATGCGCTTTCATTTTTAGGTCCCGGCTCATTGCTCCATTCCAGGCAATGAATGAACCGATATTTTAGCCGAAAGTGGTGCTATTGAGTGGGAAATTTATGAGAGACCAATTGCTTTCAACGAATTTTATAGCGCGTCTCGCCAAAGAACACTGGCCAGCTGGCAAGCTTCTTTGGATAAAGATGATCTGGGACGGTGGATGCACTCAATTGTTCCTAAAATAACGACAAATGCATGGTTCAGGGGACTGGAAGTGAGTAGGGATTTCATTCGTGTGATGTCAAGACTCATGTCCAATCACTACACGTTAGACGCACATCTCCTTCGAAGTGGACTTTTCGCAACTAATCATTGTGCTTATGGCGAAGGTTATCGCGATATTGATCATGTCGTTTGGACATGCGTGGAGTATCGTTATGTCAAATCTCAACTAATAAATTCCTTGCGTACTCAAGGTAGACTATCAAATGTCTCAGTTCACGACATTCTTGCTTGTCGTGACCTTTCTCTTCATTTCATTAAGTTCATTGGAGTTCCAATTTAAATTTTAATTTATGTTAGACCCCGTTCTCTTCCATGAATTCAACCAATAGCCAGCTATGTTATATTATATTTATAAAAGTAATGAACTGATACAAACAAACCTAAATAGTTATAAAATCATGTACAAAATAAATGTATTGTAATAAATGTAATTTATAATAGCAAATTGCGTGATAAAACCACTGTTTAGATTAACTAATGAATACCAACATACTAATATGATATTCTAAATGTATTAGGTTTAAAGTACTATGTATTGTGGATGCCACGGCGAAGAAAAACTTATGTATATTGCCTATGAAATAAACGTATTTATGGAAAAAAAAGTTGAAGAGAGAGATTGTTTTAATGATACTAGATCTCGACGTTTCATGCAGTTCTAAGATATTTGTCATAAATAATATTTCGATTTCAGAGATCTTAAAATTGTTCTTAATTCTAGAGTCGAGTTTTTTTTAATAAATTTAGAAATTTTAGATCTCGATTCAGGAAATAAAAAATTTATAAATTTAGGCAATTCTGAGATATTCATCATCAACAATTTTTTTCGTTTTTGGGAAATTTCAGCCAGAAGAACTTAGCAAGAACAACTTACCAAAAATAAAAAAAGAGCGAGAATTAAACTATTGAACATTATTAATTCAATTCCCTCACAAAAAATTTGTGTCAGTGTGTGGTTTAAACTATATCTATTGCAAATTTGTTGTGGGCTATACTTTTTAGGAAAATTTGATGAATTTGATGATCTACCGCTGAATTTTTTGACATCAAATAAATTTCAGAATACAAAAAAGGATGAAATACGAATTACTTCTATGTTTCACTTTCAGAACGCTTCCACTAGTTATAACGCAACGTATCTAATTTATATCAAAATGACGATAAATCACAAACAATTTTTCTTTATTTTGCTTTATAAACCTTATGATGAACCTGCAACTTGGCTGCAATATCATCTTATAATGGTTTTTAGAAGGCTTTTGTGGAGTTTACAGTTTCGATGCGAGATTTCTGATGCAACACTCAAGAGAGCTACAAGTATTTACTAAAGTTGAAATTTGTACTTGAGATAACCTTAAAGAAAAATGAAATAATGTGTGTTCGTTTTTATGGTGTTTGTTAGAATATTGACGGGGGCGACTACTTTTGTGTTCGCCTCGAGCGCTAGAAATGCTCACTACGGCTCATAAACACTACGGCACTACAAATTCTTATAAGGTTTTCATAAAATCAAATTCAAATTAATAGGTCTGATAGTCCCATGAAAATATAGGCTACTTTCGGTTCTAGCTTTACAAAGTTGAAAAAATTCTCAAAGTTTCAAACCGTCATAGAAAATCGTTAAATTTCGTTTGAGTTGTGCTCGTGCTTCCAATTCGTAGGTCATGGTGGTTTATGACCATACGATCTGTTTTTAGTTATACTGGACCCGTCATTTATTTCAAATCGACATGCAATGGACCATCTTTTACATTGGACTTAAAACTGTTACAGTGTATAGTTCAAACGCAGGGGAAGTTGTTCGGTTGCCGGCACCTCACCGTGACTTTTGACAGAATGTGAGTCATGTCATGTCATGTGAGTGTGAGAGAAACAGGTTCTTTTTATGCCGAATACTGAAACAAACATACGCTTGTACTTTTTGCTGCGCTCAAAACAAATTTGAAATACGTGAAAATCAACACAAAAGTTTTTTCTACTTTTTTATAGTACCCATAAATTGAAAAGCATTAATCAAAAAGGTATGTGGATTGAATATTTATGAAGTGAAATCGATCTGTTTCGTGATTTAATACCAGATGCAATCAAAATATTCGTAACCAAATTTTTTTTTGTTATTTTAAAAATGTCTCGCTCTTGGCTTCCGATACCCCATTTCTTTCGACAAAACGTGAAAAATTGTCAGTGATATGCATATATGCCAAATCTGCAAATTTGTCTATAAATTATCAAATTTTGTAGTAAACCTGCAAACCTTTTTTCGTCTGAAGGCCTTTCACAGACTTTTGAAACTTATATTGTTTGCAGACATTCGTCAGAATTTACAGATTTTTGATATTGGCGCGATCTTTTTGTTATTGCTAGATAAATCTATTGTGTTAACTGGCATCAGTGGTGATATGCAACACG
The DNA here is from genome assembly GCF_030247185.1 of Malaya genurostris. NCBI lineage: Eukaryota > Metazoa > Arthropoda > Insecta > Diptera > Culicidae > Malaya > Malaya genurostris. Next base: position 216,596,699 of record NC_080571.1, on the reverse strand, counting down.
TGGACAAATCAATAGCTTCAATATATCCGTCACATAAGTAAAAACTTTTGTTCTCTGGTTCTGTTAGTCATGGCGACTAGAAACAAATCGTCAAAGTCAAGGAAAATGAACTGTTATGCACTGATAAATACCAATAAACGTTGCTTAGTGGATAACCAGCCGAAAAATTCGACTGCAGTAGAGTATTCAATGCCGCGAAGCCGGTGGAAGACCGGCCAAATCAACACCAAAGGCGCCATCTTCCAAATCATCGGCCAAGAGAGCCAAGGCGAAGTCACCATCAGACAATGAGCCTTCATTTTGTCCAAAACGTCTCCGAACAGAATAAAATCCGTTTTTTCTTTAAATAATTGCAGTCTTTACTTATATATTGCCATTTTTAGCGAAATTTCTTGAGGTGCCGGTAACTTTACACCTTTTTTAAAATGGTCAAAATTTATCACTTTACTAAAATGATAATCAAGTTTTTTCAATCAAATAAATAAACTTAGTTTCTTAATCAGTTGTTAGCCAGGGACTTTAGATTTCCATTGATGTATATATTTCCGCATAATGTGCACTTAGTCAGAGGTTATAAGCATAAAATAAAAAGGTTACCGGTAACCGAACACTCTCCCCTAGTATTTAAATGTGGTAGTATTATGCAAGTGACATCTCGAAAGCTGGTTTCTAAGCTTTTTATTTGAAGTATTTTATTTATGCTTGATGTAATATATAAGAGATAATGAATAATATGAGAAAAGCATCATTACACCACTAAGTGGAATGAAACAGATTATTTAGAACTGCATTTTATCATCAAGACCAGCACCAAGTGGGAATGTGTGGTTGATCGTGAGTCATCAAGACACAAACGATGAATACCAGCATATTTTATCATTCTAGTTTCAAAATGTTCGAACATATGAACAAACTCTTATAAATATCTAATCATTCCTAAATCATCATTTCTCCGAGACACCGGACAAGAAAAAGCATTTCACATAAAGCAACCTATTCCGGCTCCGCACTGCTCGATCGCACGGATCCTAGCGCTTTCACACGGATAAAACGCTAAACAATGTACATTGTTTTAAAGTCTATATATGTAATCAGTAAGTGCTGACTTTTAGCCGTTATGGTCAGCTGAGTTTTCTTGATTCATTATTCGTACTGCCCGTTGGAATATGCGAACGGTTCACTTGCAGTTTTCACTGCAACCGTGCTTAGTCGAACCGAGTGAGTAATGTAGCAAAACCACGATCCCGTTTTGTTGTACTTTTCCGTGACGCATTTGGCTGCTGCTGCGGTGACACCGACGACGACGACGACGACGACAACAACAACGACGTCCATGGAGACAACATCCTTAAATGGACGATCGATGATGCGCCGATGTGGTGTAAGCGTCTTTCATTGCCATTTGAAACTGATTTTGCCTTACATTGCTACTATATTTAACCGTAATATTCTGAGAACAAAGCTCAAAAAAGTACATTAACTTCTTAAGCTGATGTTTTTTTTTATCAGAGCAAGGTTATTACAGCAATATAGTCGTGAAATTGTCTCGTGCACTTACCCGCTTTCTACTGGGGAGTTTACCGAAAGGAAAGACATTCCAACATTAAGGCTTATCATTACTGTTTTTACTTATACCGTTATGTTTGCGAAGCGGCAAGTTCAATGATTTTGTCGATTTTGCATTGCTTGTGTGAGAACAGAGAATCTCATCCGGAACATCTGCATAAAATGTGATCATATTATCTATCAATTAAAATTTAATTTCGGAAAAGAATTGTTGATTGCATAAAAGTTTTCTATTTCTATTTCAGTGAAAAACGATGCGCCCATTGAAGTACCAATATTGATGTTTTTCAAGCACTCGTCTGCCAGTGTTTTCTTAGCTCTGGAGAGATGCACTCCACACGATTGAAAGCACCACAACTTCTCTCCCATACTGGGTGATGCATTTTTGTTTACTCATTCATGCTCTTGTTTGTTGCTCTACAAAAAGAAAACTTTTCACGGTTAGTGTGCAAACATAAACCTTTTCTCGGCTGGAGAAATACACAAACAAAACATTCGGTAGTATTTATGGATGCTCGTCTAACCTATCCACTCCCAACATAACATGCTGCAACAACGACCGGGTAATGCTGGCCGGGAAGTGGGTGAATCAGCGACGCTTGTTTGGCTAACTGTTCCCTTGTTTTGAGGTACCCACAATCACAAACAGAACTTCAATTGGGTCGGTTGTTTTTATACTAATTGAGCCGTGACCACCAACGAGCATGATTGTTTACAAGTAATGTAAGAAGCATTTGGCGGTATCTTTTAACGGCGAGACACTACCCAGCCTAGACTTGTATGCAACGGATGGGTTCCGTTGAATTGAGGTTAGCGGATATTTAGGGCACACTCCGGAGTTGAATGATGCACTCCAACTATCGATTACATCCCTGTTGCGCTTGGCAGCACAAACAATAGGGCAAATCAGTCGATTGCAGTTTCTGAAAGCTTCACTCATGCTCCTTTGAGTGAAAACCTAGATGACATGCATAATATGGTCACTTTCCACCCTGTGGCATTCCTGTGGCTATAGGAAGTATGATCGCAATGAAAGCTTTAGCTGGGCATGACGGCATACATATTTGTGAAAAATTGCGACATCTGCAGAGTTGTTTTCAAACACCATCAGATAGCGACTAAATTTACCCATGAAAAAACAATAAACAATTTAAAAATACATAGAAAACTAGGGTGTAAATAAATTGAACGCTTTAAATAAATGCAAAAATTCAAAACATGCCTGCTTACGTATAACATAACATAACATAATCATTTTTGTTACAATCACATATCATATCAACCGAAAAACAAGGGGTGAAACAGTTACAAAATATCTGGTCGGAAACAACAAATGAACCCGTTGACGTGTGCCTGACTTTATGCAACAGAGCCGACGAAAACCAGTGCCAAGTTCAAACCGTGTAGATATCCGGCATTTCTCGATCAGAGCAACCAGACACCGGCCGACGAGAGCGGTAGCATGTAAAATATGTTTCGTTGACGTTGTTGCTTGATCATCTCACTTTCGGCTCGGCAGAAGTGTTGGAATGTGTCTTTCCGGACTTGTACAGTTCCTCCCACGACCGATGCCTATCGCTGTTTGATGCGCAGCGTGTGGTGAAGTGAGAAACAGATGTAACTGATCCGGTATGTTCTCTTGTTGGTTTGGTCTAGTTTTGGAAGGAAAAACAGCCGTCGGCTTAGCTGATTGTGATCTTTACAACCACATGACTGGTGCCCTCAGATTATTTTTGTGGCTTGTTAGTGACATAGAAAAACATACAAATCAGTGTTAAAAAATTACTCCTTGTTTGACAATCGTAATTAGAGTATCAAATTTTCAAAACATGTGTATCCAATGAGAAAACCTATGTGTGATAAAGTTAACTCTTGATGATTAGAAGGCAGCTTTAACTGAAAGGGTTATTGACACAACAACAATGTTATAATTGGAAAAGAGATTTTCTTAGCATTACAAATCACATTATTGACTGCTGATCTGAAAACAGTATCGACTTTTCTAGGCGCAATACCTTTCAAAAATAAATGCGCACGCAATTTCATAATCACATTTCTTTCAAACACTGTACTAGAAAAACGTGCAATACTTTCTCAAGGCTGGGAAAATCAAGATATAAAAATTGTCGAACCGTAATCCCAATCTTTCCCAATAAAGCTCAATACTTATCTGATCTTTTCAAGATCAGTTGATCAGTGATCCTTGAATCACATCGATCGAAATCAATACTGATCTTCCATCACACAAAATCAGGCAGTGATTTCGAGCTACTATTAATACTGATTCCTGTAAGAGCAAATCACTGGACGATTTAATCAACTTTGAGCATAATGGAAAAAAACACATATGAGCAAGATCAGCTATGAGTGCCGATTGATTTACGTCAAAAAAACAAGTCAAGAAAGAAGAAATTTTGCGACAACAGGAATCCTACAGAGACTTTTAAAAACATCTAAAATTGCTAAATATGTATCTTTAAGAGAATCTTGTGATGGGTGATAAGGAGTATTAAAAGAGCGTGTTTGCCCCTGTTCCTCGATTGGTCCCCTTAAAGGCCCCCTAAGACCGTAGGCCCGGGATTACGTGCCCCAACGGCCCCTCTGTAAAAGTGATCCTGGTGTGATTTTGATCATTTTATTTGCATAAAGGTGTTCAAGTTGGGGAAAATTGCCAATTTGTAACATTCAGGAATACTCATTTTATATTCCTTATCACCAGTGTTGAAAAAACACCGGTTTTGGTACGGCACGGTTTACGTCGTTTCAACACATGTTCTCGTTTGATGCACACCTTGTTTGATTCCACTACCAGTTCTTTAATTCGCAATAAAAAAGGAAAATGAATGCCAGATAAAGCTTCTATGAAAATAATCAGTTTGGAACGTAATCACATGGATAATTTTAATTTTACAGCTTTCACCACGCAATGGCAATTGTGATTATAGCGACAAATATTTCGTTTTACTTCCAGCTGTTTGATGCTGATGATGATGTTCATGCACTATTTAGATTCAACCTAACAACACACTATTTAGCATTTATTTGATTTATAGAAGTAACAGTAGCGCAGGATTTGGCATGTCTCGAACACACAGCAGGTGCAGCGTTCGAATGGCGCGTTTGAATTGACATAGCAAAATCCTGTACTCCTGTACTTCTGTGTATGATATTCAAGCTAAAAAGAATAATATTCAATCAGCTGAACTTGCTTTGTGTTAATATAATTTGTTGTTTTTATTGATGATATTACTCCATCACCACGGTGTTGCTAAATAAATTTCAAATAGATCACGAAACATAAAATTCCGATACGACCAATGATTTTTCTCAATCGCTGCACCGTGTATAATCAGAACCAGACACTGTTTTCAACACGGTTTCAACACGGTTGAACGTGTTCCGCAGGGTTCGAGCGTAGCTCCAATCTTGTATAATATTTTCACTTCAGATCTGATCGCTATTCTGTGACTACACAAGTATGTTAGCCACAGGTAGAAATCTAAGAGTGAACTGCAGTCGCCTACAAAGAAGCATAAATATTTTCAGTGATTATCGGTCAAAATGGAAAATTAAACTAAATGCAGCAAAAACGCAATTAATTATCTTTCCTCGTAAGCCAAGAGCTTCTTTTCTTAAACCAAACAATAATCACATTCTCAAATAGAATGGCTTGGAATTGACATGGTCTGATCAAGCTAAATACTTAGGTTTAACGTATGACAAAAAACTCACTTTCAAGGATCACATTGAAGGAATCCAGTACAAATGAGTTACACAGACTCACAAATATAGAACTATTAGATGTAATGTCACATAATATTATAAGCAAATTCCGACAAAAATCGATGCAATCTTAGAGATCAAATCAGCTGGGATAACGCAACGATGATTTTTTGCTTAGCTAAGATCACTTGTGATGAAATCAGTGACTTTTTGCATTTCTCATATGGAAAGGTTATGTAATCGCTGTGAAAACCGATTTTTAAACCAATGTTATATACTAATGGAATCAGTTCGTCGAGTACTCAAAATGTCTGTGGAAGTACGTGTGTGTACGAGTGTGTGAGAAAAATATGCAAAATATAGCAAATTTTTGAAATTCATATGTTTGCCTTCATATAAGAAGATGGAAATTTCATCTAGATTTGACTTCCGATTCCGGAATAAAAGAAAAAGAGGAGAAAAACCTTCTAAGTTGGACTCGAAACTGTTACAATTTGTGGGTCATGTAAGTTACTGACCATTCGAGTCGACTTTGCCTATATTTGTCTCCGGAATCTGGTTCCGAAAGTACCGAAAATGTTGGTGAAAAACTCCAAAATGGAACTGGCTCACTCTTCTCCGAAACGGCTCAACCGATTTTTCCAAACTTAGATCCAAATGAAAGGCCTTACGGTCACTTAAAGAATTTTTGAATTTGAACCGGATGATTACCGGATTCCGGTATTTGAATTAAAGGGTGATGAGTGTTTGAATTTTTGAAATTTCGTTTCCGATGACATAACCGAGTTTCATTACATTCAATTACTATGATCTAACTTCAGTCTATGATAATCTAACAGTTCGGCTGAAAAGTTCGTATCGTTCAATAGAAACACACATTTTTTTGCCAAAATTCGTTTTTATTATTCAACATAATTGCCATCAGAGGCGATACAGCGATTATAGCGATCTTCCAACTTTTCGATACCATTTTTGTAGTACGATTTGTCCTTTGCCTCAAAATAGGCCTCAGTTTAAGCGATTACCTCTTCATTGCTTCTAAATTTTTTACCAGCGAGCATTCTCTTGAGGTCTGAGAACAGGAAAAAGTCACTGGGGGGGGGGCAAATCTGGAGAATACGGTGGATGAGGGAACAATTCGAAGCCCAATTCGTTCAATTTCAGCATGGTTTTCATCGACTTGTGACACGGTGCATTGTCTTGATGAAACAAAACTTTTTTCTTCTTCAAATGATGCCGTTTTTTTTGGAATTTCATCCTTCAAACGCTCTAATAACGCTATATAATAGTCACTGTTGATGGTTTTTCCCTTTTCAAGGTAGTCGATGAAAATTATACTATGCGAATCCCAAAATACAGACGCCATAACCTTACCGGCCGATTGTTGAGTCCTTCCACGCTTTGAGTTCGGTTCATCGCGTGCAGTCCACTCAGCTGACTGTCGACTGGACTCCGGAGTGAAGTGATGGAGCCATGTTTCGTCCATTGTTATATATCGACGAGAAAAATCGGTTTTATTTCGATATAACAGCTCCCAACACTGCTCAGAATCATCAATTCGTTGTTGTTTTTGATCGATTGTGAGCTCACGCGGCACCCATTTTGCACAAAGCTTTCTCATATCCAAATATTCGTGAATAATATGTCCAACACGTTCCTTTGATATTTTTAGGATGCCAACTATCTCGATCAACTTCACTTTACGGTCATTAAAAATCATTCTGTGGATTTTTTCACGTTTTCATCGGTAACAGCCTCTTTTGGACGTCCACTGCGTTCATCGTCTCCGGTGCTCATATGACCAGTACGAAATTTTGCAAACCACTTACGAATTATTGCTTCGCCTGGTGCAGAGTCTGGATAACACTCATCAAGCCATTTTTTGGTATCGGCGGCACTTTTTCGGCATCAACACACGAAATTCCTTTTTTCCATTTTTTCACAATAACAAAAGTAGCTTCACTCAAAATGCAATATCTCACAAACGAATAATTAGATAGCTGTCAAATTTATACACGTATTTTTTTAAGGTTGGTACTGGCTGAAAATGGTATGGATTTAATTCTAGTGGCGCCCTCTCATAGAAACGATACGAACTTTTCAGCCGATCTGTTATGAACGATTGCGAACAATGTTTGCTATCGTAAAGAGTTTCACAATTTGGCCCTTCTGAATGTCAGAAATGAAACCCGTACACCAATTTGATAGTTTCTTTCACTAAAATATGCAAATCCGAAATTAAATCATTGACATCAAAATTCTACATGTTGTTATTTTTATGGCTGTTGGGACCGCTCATTCGTAAACAAGCTACAAACGAAATCACGTAAAAAAAAGCTCTCAACCAAAATTTGTTCAGTTTGGAATCAATTGACACTGTGAACAGTTGTGTTGCGGGACGTTCGTTAAGTCAGTTTTACTCCAAACAAGAGCGATGTCATCCAGCTTCAGGTCGTTTGTATTGGAGAAAAATGCAACGAAAAGTGAACAATTATGGGTATCATTCTACAAAATTTGCCCTTCTAAGTGCTCTAAATACTATCTAAAAAACTACATAGATTACTTCTCTTCTAATTGGAGGTAGAATTCATCAGTTTAGTGCAAATCTAGTTTATTTGGATTTGCTTTGTGCACTTTTTGCAGTGCGAACTTCGCACCAAATGAGTACAAATAAGGCCAGCATTTGGCTGCTTCAAATTTGAAAGATGCTCCGAATAGCGTTCAATATCGTTGAAAACACCACCTTTTGAAAGCCTGCAATGAATTCCGCGATTACATCATTCAGCTGCTGGTCGTTTGCGTTCGAGTTAAACTCTCCGAAAAGTGAACAATAACAGAAAAAATACATTTAATCAGCCCGAAAAATGAAGTAATCAACCTCAAAACTCCATATGTTGTCATTTTTGTAGCCGTTCAAACCACTGTTTTGGAACAATGTGCAAACGAAATCTCGTAAAAAGAAAAACCATCAGCACTGTGTGCAATTCTGCTGCAGGATGCACGAAAAATGTGCGACTTTCTCTTCAAACAAGTGCGGAAAATTCATTAAGATATGAACACAACGGAGGGAACACATATACAAGTTCTACGGGCCATAAATAATAGTGTTATAATCCGAAATTACGGTCAAATCATTTAGTTCCTACCCGTTTTCAGTGTCTCCACATCAAGCGAAGAGTTAATTGGATGTCTACATATACATTAATTTGATTTTATAAGATTGATTTTCTATCAGAATAAATGTCGTCACTAATCCATACGACGTCCAACTTCATGATTGCCAAGATTCGGTGCGGAACGTTAGTGCTGTGGGGAAGGGCACACAATCGAGTGGCAAATTCAATTTATGCGCCGTTCGCCAAACGAGAGGCAACCGGTTTGCTCGGAGTTTTGCCTGTGGAAATAATTATGAACTGTGTTGAAAGTTGAATATATGGTAACCTTCGGTTCTTTTCAGAATCCAAAGCATTTTACAAAGAAATAAAGAGATTTTACTAGAAATGGATGATTTATTAGTAGAAAAACGTAGGGTAAGGTGTTCGGTTGCCGGTACCCCTTCGTAACTTTTGACAGAAAGCAGATAGCGTCATTCCGACAAATCTCATGTGTGTGTAATAGCAGCACGTTCTTTTTGTGCCGAATACCAAAGCAAACAGACATTTGTACGTTTTGCTGCGCCTAAGACAATTTTTAATTGCGAGAAAATCAACTCAAAAGTTTTTTTTGACTTTTTTTAGAGTATCATAAATTGAAGAGCCTCAATCGAAAAGGTGAGTGGATTGAATTTTTATGAGGTGAAATCGATCTATTTCGTGATTTAATAGCGGATGCTATCAAAATTTTCGCATCCAAAGTTATTTTTCGTAATGATCCAAAATGTCTACCCAATTCGGTTACTGACATCCCATTTTTTTCGACAAATCGAAAAAAATTTTCAGTGATATGCAGCGATGCCAAATCTACCAATTTGTCTGTAAATGTCAAATTTCAGACTTTTGAAACTTCGATTGTTTGCCGACATTCGTAAGAATTGGCAGACTATAGAAAATTGAGCGCGAATTTGCAAACTTTTGAAAATTTTTTGCTAATTGTATTAACTGGTATCACTGGTGATATGCAACACGTGGACAAATTGACAGCTTCAATACATCCGTCATATAAGTAAAAACTTTTGTTCTCTGGCGACTCCAAAGAAATCGTCAAAGTCAAGGAAAGTTAACTTTAATGTACTGATTAGTGACATTTAACGTTGCTTAATGGATAAGACGCCACTAAATTCGACAGCAGTAACGTATTCAATGCCGCGAAACCGGTGGAAAACCGGCCAAATCAACACCAAAGGCGCCACCTTCCAAATCATCGGCCAAGAGAGCCGAGGCGAAGTCACCATCAGGCAATGAAGGCTTTTGTCCAAAATGCCTCCGAAAAGAATAATTTCCGTTTTTTCTTTGAATAATTGCAGTCTTTACTTATATTTTTCCATTTTTAGCATTTTTTGCCTTTCTCATATAGAAAGGCTATGCAATCACTGTGAAAATCGACTTTTTAACCGAGGCCCGGAGGGCCGAATGTCATATACCATTCGACTCAGTTCGACGAACTGAGCAAATGTCTGTGTGTGTGTGTGTGTGTGTATGTGTGTGAATGTAACAAAAATATGCACTCACTTTTCTCAGAGATGGCTAATCCGATTTTCACAAACAAAGATTCAAATGAAAGGTCTCATAGTCCCATAGCCTGCTATTGAATTTCATTCCGATCCGACTTCCGGTTCCGGAGATATAGGATGATATGTACCAAAAAAGTGAAAAAATATGCACTCACTTTTTTCAGAGATAGCTGAACCGATTTTCACAAACTAAAATTCAAATGAAAGTTTGCTATTGAATTTCATTTGAATGTGACTTCCTGTTCCGGAGTTATATGGTAATGTGTGAAAATTTGAGAAAAAGTTTACACTCAATTATCTCTGAAACAGCTAAACCGATTTTCGCAAACTTAGATTCAAATGAAAGGTCTTATAATATCCTAAAAATTAGTGGAACATTTTATCTGGATCCGACTTCCGGTTCCGGAACTAAAGCGTGATAAGTGGAAAATTACCCATTTTATTAATATTTTTCCACGAACGATGGTTAAAAACAGGTACAAATCCCATAAAACTGTCTAATAAATTCTTCTAGTTTGCAGAGCTTGTTAGTTTGTGGGCATGAAAACTTATTTGGCACTACTGGTCTCCTCTTTTCCTGTTCCGAGAGAACCGAAAGTGGAGAAGAAAAACTCCTAAAACTAAATTCACTTCGATTTCTCTGCGATGCTTGAACCGATTTTCACAAATCTTGATTTGAATTAAAGTTCATGCTGTCTTTAAAGCTACTGTGAAATTTCATCTGGATCCGACTTCCGGTTCCGCAATTACAGGGCGATGAGTGTCAAAGTTTTCAAATCGCCATATAGAGTGACAATATGTACAACACCGAAAGAAGAAGAAAACACAAAACGAACCAGGCGTGATTTGTTCTATTTCGTACACGTTGTGTAGTGATGTCAATAATAATAATAATAATTACTATTATTATTATTATTATAATCTTACTACATGTTTTATGCTGCTGATTCAGGCTGTTTAGCTTGACTTACATATGCAGAAGTAACAGTAACGTTTGTTAGATTTCGTTTGATTGGTTCAATCGAAATAGAGCATGAGATAGTAAGTATGAGTTTGACTACGTTCAAAACTGTTCCAATTTGTAGGTCATATTTGTTGGTAGCAAACGAACCAACTTCGGCTATTCCGTTTATTTGGATCCGGTTTCGGAAGAACTGGAAATAGTGATTTAAAAAAAAGGATCTCACTCACTTTTCTTGGAGATGGTCAAATCGATTTTCACAAACTTATAGGTTCAAAAGAAAAGTCTTACAGTTTCATATGGAATTCCTTAATTTGTTGTGGATACTACTTTCGGTTCCGGAACTACAGGTTAAACAGGATTTATAGAGTTTGTGAGATTAGATCCGAGCAAATTATCCTATTTCTATTCAATAAACAATTGTTTTTGCAAATTTCACGGTTATATTTATGATGTAATGAGTAATATGAGCAAGGCATCATTACACCACTAGGTGGATTAAAATAGGTTTTTTATTGGGGTGTCGGTAACCGAACACTCTCCCCTACCAAAATAAATGTGCATTCTTGAAAAGATCTGTCCCTCGTCGACAGCAGCCCTACGTCAGTCTCGCGATTATGTCTCTAACATTACCTACTACAAGTTTTTTACCGGATATATTAATTTTGTTATCTAAATTTCTTTCCGGGTTCTGAACACTAAGAATTGGCTGCGGAGTCAGTTTAAATAAAAGGTCAAATTCCACAAAACGGTATGCAATACCGAAGTTTTGCTTGTTTTGTTTATATTCGCCATCAAAATGGACTTAATTGCAATCCTGGAAAGCACCTAATTTCAACTTACATTTTGTAAAGTTGCACGATTGTTTCTGATAGTGCCGTATCAAACTCAACCTCGAAAGAAGGTGAAAGTAACTTCGTCTCTAAGCCACCGTCTCCAAGCCAGACATCTGTCCCAGCACGTAAAGACATGCTGATGTGATGACACAAAACTGACATTCATGATCCTCTGGCTAATAACGGCACGTTCGAAGCTACAGGGTGTTGATCGATGCTGACACTGATCCACTGCTTCCCGCCACAGCAAGCTTTGGCTCGGCAGATTAAATAGCATAGAGAAGCCAAAACCAACGCCTCCGCATTAACCGGTGACTAGATGTTTAATTTCCAATCCAATCAATTTTTATCCCGGCGAACCAAACTGTCCATCGCAGCCTCGGACTATGTTCAAGCTTATAGGCCGGCATTATTGGTAGCAGAGCACACAGAAAGCCGAACCAGAAAAAAGCGTAAGTGAGACTAAGAAGACGATAAACAGATGCACACACACAACTCGTTACGCATTTGGAAGATTACACTCCGGACTGCATTCTAAACGAGGAGAACATTTATGTTCCATCTGGTGCTGCGAAGAAGAATTTGGAGAAATGAAAATTCTCCGAAACATTTTTTTGAATGCTTGTTCTACTCCTTCCAGCCAAATCGAAATGCTTCTAGGCAAACAGACAACTGTCCAGAATTGGAGAAAGGTTGGAAAATACTTCGAGCTTGAGCAGCAGTGTTAATTCCATGCCCGTTGTTAACGATCCTTGATTCGGTGTCGGTTACCGTCAGTGACATCGTGTTAATTTGTTCCGAGCTTTGGGTTTTTACGATCACATGAAATGACCGACGGCTAGCAAGTTGAAAGGTTAAGTAGTCATACCGAATTGGAGACGCCCAACGATATCGCGCTATCTTTAATTCATTTAGAAACCTTTGTAGATGCCGATCTTACTTAGATTCTTGACCTAACGAGTAGGTAGCGATTTGATCCTTAGAAGTATTTAAGAGTATCGTTTATGTTTGTGCGTTCAAAATCATACACAAGTGATATTAGTAATCAGTTTTCACGTCGATGCTGCACTCCTTTTTTTTAATTTTGATCTAGTGTCGACGTCTGCTTTTTGTGCTACGATAATTTATTCGTAATCATAGAAGATTGAACATACTAATGAGTACACTAGTACTAGCAACTTTAATTCTGTTGAGTGAAAAAAGGTACAAATCAAAGATATTTCTTTCAATGCTGACAAGACCCATTCACAACGGAATAAATATCGCGCAATGAGTCCACGGAATCACTATTTGATCAGCGACAAAAAAAAATAACTTACCTGGCCCAAATCGAGCGAAATCGTTACACGATCGTTTTTGCTTGATTTATGCAAGGTAGGACTCTGCCACCAGCTGTTCGTTCCGTCCACAATGTTCGTGATTGGGTGCCGTTTCTCCAGGTCGGAATTGTTGGCGTCACATATGCCACACTGAGAAGATCGCGATCTGTCCGAATGAAAGCAACAAGAAACAGCGAAACAAGAGAAATCGAGATTATTATCAAAGATTGGATTGTTGGCGTCTTTTTAACGCCCCGCAAAATTATGCGAGCCATTACACACAAAATTCTGATCAGAAGCAGTTGCTAAATGGTACCTAAGTGGATCCTGCAGGCGACAGTACTCCTCCTTGCCGTTTTGACCGCACGTCGCATTCACCGAAATAGTTGCCCTCATCGCGACGTTGAAAAAGGATGGCCACAATCCGGTGGCCTTTTGAAAGCCGTACTCCGGATCGACGGCGGTCGATGAGGTTAGTCCGGACAGAAGCTTGAGATCTGAAAAAGATAGAAAACATAATGGTTAGAAATGTTTGCAGTAAAATATGAGTGTTTTCTTCAGTCAAAGGCATCTACATATTTTTCCTTTCTTCTTCAACAAAAAGACAAATCTATCTACAAAATTCCTGGATTTTATTCGAATCCGAGTTCTAGTTCTGGAATTACATAGTGATCTGAGCAGAAAAAAAAATAAAATAAGTAAATTATCTTTGCTCAGAGACGGCTGAACCGATTCTCACAAAGAATCGAATCAAGGTATACGCCCTTATTCTGAATAATGACTTTTTTTTGATCGTATTTCATTCGTATTCCTAATAACGCTAGCAAAATCAAAGGTAGCTGGATTCGACCGAACCATATTCGATCGAAAAACCAATACGCCGTTATTCAGAATAAGGGCGATAATTGTCTCATACAAAGTTCCTCAGTTGTTTTGATCTGACGTGTGGTTCCAGAACCACTATGTAATATGTGTAAATTTATGGAAAAATGACCACTCAATTTTCTCTGTTATTTCTGAACCGAATTCCACAAACTGAAATGTACATGAAAGGTCTTGAAACTCTTTAGAAAGGCGATCCGAATCCCACTTCTGACCGCTTCCAAATATATAGGACGATGAGCGTCAAAACTTTCAAACCGTCATACAAAATGACGATGCAAAACCGGTACGCATCGGTACGTGCTGTTACGGAAGAAGAAAACATCACCGCTTTGGCGAACGAAGCACACAGCGTACTTTATTCAATTTCGTATACAAAGTACGCTTTGTGCTTCGTTCGCAAGGGCGGTGGTGTTTTCTTCTCATGTATCAGCACGTACCGATGTGTACTGGTTTTGCATCGTCATTTTGTATGATTGTTTGAAACGCTGTAAGTTTTTGTTCTATTTCATTCACTCGTATACACTGTACGAGTGAATGAATAGAGAACGAAAATTTACAACGTTTTCAAAACAATACCGAATTCATCGGCTGAGATTACAAACGATTATAGTAAAAATAATAACAAAAATTTGAATCCAATCAGGGGACGGGTGTAGCGTGTTGGGTAAGTCGATGCCTTCCACACAGCCCGTCTGAGTTCGATTCCCAACCTGCTTTTCTGGCGCAAAGACTCGACTAACCTTACTGTTAAAACCTTTGTAATGGAAACAAAAAAAATCCAATCACAAAGCATGTTTCGTTATGCTGCTTGAAAAGTATTAATACCCATGTAACGTGAATTTCTTATACAACAGTAACAGGAGCACAGATTTTCATTTGGTTTCATTTTCGTTTAATTGACTCAATCGAACGGGCGCATGAGATGTGAATCAACCAGCTTTAATTCCAACAAAGTCTTTGTCTTTATAATCAACATTTGAATTGAACAGTTTTTTCATTGAACTTTTTACATGTTGGTTTACATGTCCAATGGTCATAAAATTTACGACACAGATAAGTACGAAATTTTCAAAGCGGATTTTATAACTTTTTGGAGTTGTTAGCTATTGGATAACTTCAAAAATTTGTTATGACTGTGTCGGTCTCCGCGTTCCGGCTCTGGAAATAGAAATAGATTGTAAAAAATTTCATCGGGATTTGCATTGATTTCTAATGAAATGTTAATGAAAGAGACATCATTAAGTGATCTCAGAAAAAATCGAGTGCAAATTTTATCCCGTAACTCTCGACCCGGAAGTTTCATCCGGATAAAAATCAATAGCAGGCTTTGGAAGACATTTTCAACTTACAAACTTAATTGAAAAAAGTTAGACTTTTTGATCTACATTGTTTAAGAACGGTCCCTATTCTTCATGAAAAAAAAGGATCATTTGCATCATCAGTTCGACATTTCAACTTTTGGATTCGACATTTTATCTCTTACTTTCTTTGAGAAGGACCTAAGCGAATAATCGATTGACTTGGTGTTTTGGGTGTCCCGGGTTGGCGGTTCAATGCATAGGACGCTGGTCAGTTGTCGTATGTTCGAGCCCTGACCTGGAAGGATTCTTAGTGTCAGTAGGATCCATAGTACTAGCCATGCAATGATTCTGTACACTAAGAATCGGCTGCGAAGTTTGTTGAAACAGAAAGGCCAAATTCCACAAAAGAACAGTAATGCCAGGACTTTGCTTTGCTGGTGCTTTGGGCAATGTTTTAGGTAATAGGGTTTCTATGGAAAAAATATACACTCTTTAAAGAAATGTATTTGTATTTTTTTCCGAAAATAAAACTTTAAAAAGGAAGTATTTTTGTTAAAAATAGATGGAGAAATTATGGACCAAAACGTTATTGTCTGCTAAATATGAACTACACAGATAAAAATATATTGTGAATTTACATCTATTTTCATGCACATATTTAGAGCAGGTAATTAAACATAAAGATACTTTAAAATTCTGTAGGTTTCAATAGAATTTAATGGCAAACTAAGCGTTATTTGAAAGATACAGTTATATTCATTGAAAATTCAATGCGATCCAATTTAGTTTTGCATCGATGAAGATTTTCAATCAAAATCTCGATTCAACCCATGTCAATTACATGTTACTATTGATTTACATGCCATGTAAATTTCATTATTTCTTTCTGTGTACTGAAATTTTTATTTTCGATCTATATTTCATATTTCTTTAACTAAACTCGAACCATAAACCATAATTCGAGGTTTGATTATTTTGCAAACTTATAATATTACATAAAATTACTATATAACAGAATTTCTACAAGCACATAAGTAAAAAGTTACCTACTCTTTCAGAAAAAGTTGCTTATAAGTTAACAAGACTCCAAAGGATTAGCAAACAGCCGAGAGTTGTAGTTTTCCAGTCAACGTGAAATTTGAATTCACTGTATCCTGAGAACGGAAGTATTCGTTTAACATCATTTCGATTAAAAAAATTGTGATCTTTCACAAAAACGTGACTAAAAAGATTTAACATAATTTTAGAACAATTTTGTTATGTTTAAAAGACTATAACTATTTGATCCATTCCAAAGAATACAAAAATCAAATTAAAGAAAAAAATTCGTGATTCCCGGTGGAACCGCTGTACTGTTTTAATCCCCCTAGTGATCTAACAAAATTTTACTTATTAATGCATAGACTAGAGTTGTTACTTATGTATTTAGCCAAAAAATGAAAACAGTATAATATTTGATCGGAAATGGTTCTATTCTTTGTCAAAATATTGCCGTAGATTTTCAACACACTTTTGCATACGCTTGAACTAATTTTCATAACCTAATTTCCACTCTTCTTGGGGTACCCCCAAAACATGGTTTTTGAATGATTCAACAGCTTCTTCAGGAGCATTGAACGCTTTCTACGGAGTTTATTCTTCACGGAAGAGAACAAATAAAAGTTGTTAGGTGCCAAGTCAGGACTATACGGCGGGTGCACGTATCGCATCAATTCGACGTTTTGGGTGCTCAAATATTCGGTTGTTTGAGCCGATGTGTGACAGTTTGCATTATCATGATGAAGAATGATTTTGCGTCTTGCGTTTGTTTTCCTTATTTCACGAAAAACTTCTGACAAACAAAATGGTGGTATACCAATCAGAATTGACGGTCTTACGATCCTCTAAATCAATGGTGGCGACATGTCCGTTTATACCGAAACAACTAGCCACCATTTTCTTTGAAGTGCTTCGAGTACGAACAACTTTTGTTGGATTTGGTTCTTCTTGGAATACAGTCGTCTGCTGTTTAGTTTCGGGCTCATATGAGTAAATCCATGTTTCGTCATCTGTGTAGATGTTATACACAAAATTTGATGCACCTCGATTGATTTTTTTCAGCATTTCTTTATACCAATCGACACGAGTCTATTTTTGAGCGATTTTCGAATTATGTGGGATCCAACGTAAACAATTTTTTTACGACTAAATGTTTATACAAAACATATAAGCTTTTCACACCAAAGTCCAAGGATACGTCACATGGATCTTCCGTTATCAGATTTTTCACAGCATCGATGTTTTCTGCCAGAACAACTGATTTTGAACGACCTTCTTTGAATTAATCGGCAAGCGAACTACGACCACGATTGAATTCGTTATAGCAGTTCTTTTGCAGTCGCATAGACACGGTGCTACACTGCCAAAAGTCGAACTAAGTTGATTGAAGAACTCTTTGTTCTGATAATCCACAACGAAAATCGTAATAAATCATTGCACGAAAATGTTCACGATTCAATTCCATTTTTTTCAACTCGCTGGAAACAAAACAAATAGCGCTCAAATAACACAATGTTCTAAAGATGATAATGGTTAAAATGTCAAACTTTATGATGGAAACGTAAAATCCACCGGGCAACACTTAGTGTTGCCAAGGCTAAATACATAAGTAACATCCTACTTATGTTCAATTTCAAAGTATTTCAATCATGTCATCATAATCCAATACGACCTTCAAATTGGAACAGCGTGAGCGATTTAGTACCTGTTTTGAAATGTTAATTTTATGGGGCGTTGATATTGATGTTCTTAATAAGTCTTGCTGGTTCTTCCGGAACAGAAACTCACCGAACGGTGTACCTAAAACAGGTATATTAGACTGTCAACTAACTCGAACGGCTGTTAACGAAACACCTGGGGAACGTGGGGTATAATAATAATAATAGATACTTTTTTAAGTGCTTATTTCCATCTATCAATGCACACATAAATGTTATGTGTACCGAACAGTGAACCGTTCCGAAAAATTGGAAATTTTAATGATCATTAATTTTTCGTTGGACTACCGAAGGTTTTCTAGATAAATGTCAAGTTCCTTTCAATTAATATGGATAATTGTACCAACATTTCGTTTTCGGTATTAATTGCTTTTGGGTGACATAAATTATTTATCCGCAATCGAGCATTACCCCAACACAAATTTCCACTGATTGAAGCCAACCCAAACGATTAATACAGGAACGAACCTCACAAGTCACACAACACTTTACAGGGAAAGATCAATAAATTCAAGTTTACATGCCTTCGCCAGCCCGAAATTCCCTTTCAAATCGCGGTTAATTAATGGGTACAACCTGCTGAAAGCATGTTCCTGACACAAAAACGATATCGATGTGATCTTGTTTCATTTAGGGGGTCTCGTTTCTGTTTCCGTCCCGTGTCCCATTCTCCGCCATCAACAGAGTCATGATGGTGGCAGAACGCCAAAAAAAAACCAACGAGGTACGTCACAGTCATCTTCAAATTATGCGCATCCATGTCAAGCCGGCATACGACAGTTAGGCCCAGTTTTCAAAATCAGGCAATAAATCGAATTTCACGACCGTCAGTAGAAAAAGTAAATCCCTGCCTAAAATATCCGAAAATTCGTAACTCCATGCGATGGAACGAACTCATGAAGTTCAACCGAATTCGAGAGCTTATTTGTGGAACAAACATTCGCGGCGGAGAGAGTCGACCAAAAGGCATATGCCGCTCAGCATATAAAGCATAATTCAATTATACGTACCTACTCTCGTCAAATTTATGGCTTAGTTTGTACGATAAATAACGCTAATGAGTGTTTCCGCAGAGATTCTTACTTCCCTGCATGCCTAAGTGCCGGATTCTACAGTGCCACGTGAAATAGATTTATGAACTGGCAACGAACTATGAATAGGTTTGTGTGAGATTGTTATGACTTTCGAAGTTATATCGTGTTACTTTTTTATTGTCTAAAAATGTGAACTCGGTGTCACATTCACGTGTTGAATTTTCTAATCTCTATTATTGATTACAGCCTGGATTAATAATTTAAAGTTTGCTAGGCGTCAATATCTAGTCTTTAAGTTAAATTTATAACGAACCTAAGCAATCCTAAACGTCCCTATGAATGAAGTCAAAGGGTAGAGAATCCTCACAAAATAAATTGACTGCACAAGTTGTACAACTACAAATTTGCTCAACACCAAAGCGTTTATGGTTACCGAATGTGTCTGTGCTCAAACCATTTCAGGCTTGTGTTACACTACCGCACAAATCTCATTGCTACACGGTTTAATTGAATTCCAATGTTTTATAGCCTCAGTCAAAAGACACAAACACTCAAAAAGGCTCCATTAGCACCTTATTGCGCATAACTTTCTTATAGTTAAAAACTGCTTACAAACATGACCCCTTTTTCATTTAAACCAACGGAATACTCACCGCGGCTGTGTACGTGCTCACATTTGAACATGATATGTACAGCTTTTTCGTCACATTTCAGATCGGATTATTCGAATCTAACGACTCTTGACTAATTGCTCAGAACTCGCTTAGTTCCAAGTTATTAGTATAATTTCAATCGAATTCCATAATGTTCGACTTGTAACATTGAATCGTTACTTCAAAATCCAATTTGGTTATTAATTTCAGTTCAACGGACACATTACGAGGCCTACTGCGGTGACAATACACTGACCAAATAAAATAAGACATTCCATCCGCCAGGCTCAACAAAGTCGACCCGTGCCCGTTTATGTTCAAGGCTGACACTTTTCACGGGAGATTTACGACCAACGACGCGAGGACGACGGCGTATCTTTTTGTTAAATAGATCATAAAAATTTCAACATTTTTTTATGACTTTCGTCAGAGAGAACAAAGAACCAATACCCATCGGAAACATCGGTACCACCGTAATGAACTTCAGAATGGGGTCTCCGGATAAGTTTGCCCCCAGCTTACTTGCGGCGCTCCGACTGTGTCAGTTGGGTGTTAATTGCATTCTTTCAGCCGCTGTGGCCAATCGTGAGAAGTGGATTTCACTTTGACATAACCACAGCATGCTGCATTGCGCACTGGTCAAAAATTTAACAGTCTCAGCATCGATGGCTGAACCGCATGCGAAACAAAAGATGCCCTTTGTTTTCGTATTATTCTATCGCTTATCAACAATGAAGGCTAGCTAGGTCGTGTTCTTCTAAAGGAACATTATTTTTCGATCTGAAAATGGCAATTTCAGAAAAAGAAAAAAACAGGCGAAAAGTATATTGAAAAATTCATAAACATTCTGGTATATAGTTACCAGGAGCTGAATCTCCAGTTTTGGACAATACCATAAATCAAATAAACATAGATTTCCCAGTGTAATATTAATGTAGTTGAGCAACCCGTGACACCAAAAGCACCGTCTGGTGGAGAATGGGTGCGTAAATGCTCCTAAAATGCATGCAAAAATTGCCTGCGCATTTAACACAACCACAGTAGCTAATGGAAAAAAGTACACCCGTTTGTCACTAGAGGTGCTGTTAGTGTCACCGTACAGTGAGAAATCTATGTTTATTTGATTTATGACAATACACACTTATACAAGTACTCGATTTTTTAAAATATTTAAATATTAATATTGCAGTACTGATTCGATTTAGGAAGCCGGCCCAACTTATAGTTCGCTCTACATTTCAAAGAGATGACTTTTCTAACTGTAATTTCTTTTTATATCTGTCACTTTTGAGTTACAGCATGAGTCTGGTCGTCAAGTGATGAGATACCAAAGTGATGTCTATGGAGACATTTGGTGAGCTGTATACTATTCTCTATCGCGAACGTGAAGGATTCTGCGGTTGCTTTCCTTTTAAATTGGTTCGTTCGCACACGAGTTAAATATTTTTCTACTATTCGCGTTCGAGTTGATTTTTATTTTTCGTAGGAATCGTCTATAACATTCCTTGTATTATTATTAATATTATTAGATCGAAAAAGAAAATTTCAATAAGCTCATTCTTCAGCTCATTCTTGAATGAATCGATACTGGGAAATATTTCCAATTGAAGGGTTACTAAAATTAATTTGATGGACACAAACAGACCTGTAGTTCGTGATTCAATAAGTTCAAAAAGGGGTACGGGTATAGCGCGATGGGTTAGTCGATGCCTTTCACGCAGCCCACCCGAAGAGGCGAATGACCTTAAGGTTGAAACCTCTATAATTGAAGCAAAAAAAGTTAAAAAGTCTCTTAATGGTTTACAGCACTTCTATTATAACTTCAAACTTACAGAATTAAACGATTACATTACTCGAGTTCCACGAAATCTCGAACCTTTTTCTTGATAAGTGGAAACGGATACGGAATCAGGGTATTTGTTTAATTTTACCGGCCTTTTCTTGATGTTCTTTACTGCCTTTGTACGACTTGTATCCAGTTTTTAGGAATGTTCGCTGATTCCGTTCCACACTCAGCGTTTTCTAGCAGGTTTTGAGCACTCGACAAACTGTTTTTTAACATCCTCAGCACTTTAGTCAGCTTCGAATCAAAACACTCTTGATTTTTCAGGTATTTGTGCACAAAACATTTTCTTCAATTGAGTTCCATTTGACGATATTTCTGATATTACAACAGAGAACAGACATCCAAGTAGAGATTACAATATATGTAAGAAATTCAATGATTGATTTAATACACGCTTAGAAAAAGTGACTCAGAGTTTGAGTACTAGTTACTCATTTTCAAATGATACATGGAAACGTCAAAAATTGAGTAGTTACCATCAATAATAATGAGTAACTCTTACTCTAAATTTGAGTTTAACGCAAAAACTCATTTTTATGTTACTATTCGCAGGATCAGTCTAAAAGTTGTAATAACCATTTATAGCAACAGGTTCTATTTTTTGTTAGTGAGATCGCGTATTTCAAGAGTGAGTCACTTAACATAAACGGTGTTGTGTCTACAAAAACCACAATTTTTAGACTGTCCTCTTGGTTGTGCCATCGACGCAGTTGTTGTGTCCAGAAGTGATCCGTACTGTGCTTCAGAATGGAAACAAATATGCACAAGTGTGTCATTTATGAGGAACAAGTGTCTGATTGGTGCCTGAGAAGTACTGATATGTGTGTTAAGTTAAGATTAACACAATACTCCAAGCAATCGCCACTTGATATGTATGAGTATGATTATTTTATGTATTTCGTGTCAATTACTTAATATTTTAATACAATGCAATTAAAAAAAGAGCAATTTTACGCAAATTTGATATATGTGGAATAAAATTTGATTCAGAATTCAACTAATTACTCTATTTTTGGCACATGGCAAATAAAGCATTACTCAGTAAATGGGTTCTTGCGTGCGAGCTTTCACACAATGTAAATTCATGCGTGCAAAGTCGTGCGCAATGGTGATTTTTAACGGATTTTTACTTGTATGCTTTACACAGCTTTGTTGAAAAACTTTGTACTAGCTTGGATGTCTGTTTTCTGTGATATTACTTTGACCAAACTTGTCCTATATGTTATGTATGAAAATGTAAACAAACCACTGTCAAAAATTTTCGATTCTCAATACAAGAGACGTTCTTAAAGTGCACAATGGGTGCAACAATTTAGTCAGGCCTTAATTTCTATGAATTGAACCATCTGTTAATTACTTACTAATTACTTCTTTATAACCATCTTTCAAAATGACATACAGGTGTGTTGCATATCATACTATGTCTAGAAGTTATAATTAGCTGTTTAGGAAGACTAATTGCTTGAGTACGATTGATGAGACTGGGAAAAATATACAAAGAAGAAATCTAAAGTCACTCTATAATTATTGTATCCATTTGATGCAAATATTGCATTAAAATGAGGCTAGTCGATGTAAATATGACGACGATTTGCTCGGTATACAAAATGAGTCATCGGAATTCGAATAAGAAAACACCTACCCGGGTCACAAAAGTATGAAACATGTTTCCATGTGTAAACAAAACACATTCAGTTATATTTTTTACCTTTCTCATATAAAAAGGTTATGCAATCACTGTGAAAACCGACTTTTGAACCGGGGCCCAGAGGGTCGGGTGTCATATACCACTCGACTCAGTTCATCGAGTACGCAAAATGTATGTATGTCTGGATTACTTACTCATTTTTTTCAGAGATGACGAGACCTATATTAAAAATCGTTGCTTCAAATGAAAGGTCTCATAGTCTCAAACAAAACTCCCAAATTTTATCAGGACCTGACTTTCCCGTTTCGGAATTATAGGGTAAAATCTGTTAGAAATTTGATACCATCACTTAAGGCGGTGTCCCAGTGTTCCGATTCCGGGAATATCGGTTATATATTCCAAAATGGATCTCACTCACTTTTCTCAGCGATGGCTTGACCGATTTTCACAAACTCAGATGAACTTGAATTGAAAGGTCTTTTAGTCCCATATTGAATTCCTGAATTTTGTCGCGACCCGACTTCCGGTTCCGGAATTACAGGATGAAAATTGTTCAAATATGTATACCGTCACTAAAAGCGGCGAAGAAGAGCAGGTAAAATACACAGAAAAAAATTATGAGTTTTACATGTAACATAAACCTACAAACGATATAATTCATAACTACTTGATTTTTCAAATGACGCAATATTCAACGCGCACAAAATTTTACACGCTCCGAGTGTAATTTGCACTCGGCTACCAATTACCGCAGTATGGATTTATATGTATCTAATGTTTCTCGGTTCAAGTCCCGCTGTTGCAATCGATCTTTTGTTTTTTATTTCATTCGGGTTCAAGCCATGTAGTTTTCAAATCACACAATTTTACATGTTCTTGAATATAAATTTGTGTGAAATACGACGCTCCAGTTATTTGCATCTTATAAGATGTAAAATCACAAGATTTTTTCGAACTGTGTAATTACTGAACTCGCCTCAAAACAATTTCAATCGGTAGTCTTTGTCAGTAGACGGCCAAACAAATTAATTTCGGCCTTCCTGATTCCCGGTGCTCGATTCACGACCGAAGATTGTTGCCATAGACTCAAAAATGGATCCCAGTCCCTTTTTTCGAACTGACTTCGATTATAGCGGCTCCCGGATTCCGGTTTCGCATTTCGAACCTGCAATAGTGGAACTCATTTCGTTTTTACCTTTTTTTATACATATAAAAAATAGGTATAGAATTCGCTCAAACTTTAGAAAGAATTTCCGAGACCCGGAGGGCCGAGTGTATTATACCAATCGATTCAGCTCGACGAACTGAGCAAATGTCCGTTTATGTCTGTATGTGTGTTGTAAACAAAGAGATCGAGATCTCAGAGATGACTGGACCGATTTTGATCAAACTAGTCGCAAATGAAAGGTCTCCCCATCACCCTGAACGTTATTGAATATTTTTGAGATCAGATGTTTACTTTTTGAGTTTCACAAAGTTTTATGTTAAAATTTTTACAATAATTGTATCAATTGACATTGATAACAGAATAAATTTTTAGACTTAGATTCCGCATGATAATAGCTGTCCAACAATCTATAGATTGTCAAAATCCGCCCATTTATTACGGAGATATCGATATTTGCTTGGGAGCAACGTGAAACACGATTTTTTATACTGTTAAATACAATTATTACTAAGTATCAAAAAGACTGTGTACAACATCCTTTTTCATGACATATTTCCTCGGACCGATTTTAGCACGGTTCGTTTTTGGCATCATTATCGTTCGAATATGATATATAAAGACTGTCCCAGAAAGTATGGACACACTTTGATTTCGCTGTAAATAGTTCACAAGTGTTAGATATCAAACATCACCGCTTCGTACAAACTCAGTGATCCGGCTTCAGTCTACGTCGCAGAATTAGCTGCTATTTAGTATACTCTTGAGATCATTGAAAATTTACCCAAAGACCATTACTTCATTGTCACGGATAGTTTAAGTTCAATAGAAGCTCTCCGTTCAATGAAGCCAGGAAAGTATCCCCCATATTTTCTGGGGAAAATACGGGAACACTTGAGAACTTTATCTGGTCGGTCTTATTTAATATCCTTAGTCTGGGTCCCTTCGCATTGTTCCATTCCGGGAAATGAAAAGGCAGACTCATTTTTTTTTTTTTTTTCATAAATACGTTTATTTCTTAAGGCAGTTTACATAAGTTTTTCTTCGCCGTAGCATCACTTTTACATAATATTCTTATCCTAATTTAATTCTAACATAGTCACAACGTTTTGCATTTATTAAAACATATTCTCTTATTACTTAAATATCATCTTAGGTAACTCGTCATTAATTATGAAATCTACTCGGAAATATTATTTGAACCAAACGATTAACTACTATAAATTATAAAATAAGCTGTTATTTTCAGACATTTTGTTAATAATTTCATAAACTGTTTCGAGTTTGTTTGTATCATTACATTATTTTTATTCTAATTTAGCTATTGGTTGAACTCATGGACGCAGCTGGGATCAGAACTAAGTCTTGAAAGGGGCCTTTATTAAATTGAAACTCCAGTTTTCTTTATGAAATGATAAATAAGTTTCATGTATGAAAGGTCACGACAAGCAAGAATGTCTCGAACTGGGATATTGGATAGTCTACCTTGGGTACGCAAAGAATTTATTAGTTGAGATCTGACATCACGATACTCCACGCATGTCCAAACGACATGATCAATATCGCGATAACCTTCGCCACAAGCACAATGATTAGTCTCGGAGAGCCCAATTCGAAGGAGATGTGCATCTAACGTGTAGTGATTGGACATGATTCTAGACATCACACGAATGAAATCTCTACTCACATCCAGTCCCCTGAACCATGCCTTTGTCGATATTTTCGGAATAATTGAGTGCATCCACCGACCCAGATCATCTTTATCCCAAGAAGCTTGCCAGCTGGCAAGTGTTCTTTGGCGAGACGAGCTATAGAATTCGTTGAAAGCAATTGGTCTCTCATAAATTTCACCCTCAATAGCACCACGTTTGGCTAAAATATCGGCTCTTTCATTGCCAGGAATGGAGCAATGAGCCGGGACCCAGACTATAGTGATTAGATAATTATTGTTCAATATGTCGTTCAGGCACTGTTTTATTTTGCCCAGGAAAAACGGTTCAGTCTTGCCAGTCATGTTTGAGCGAATGGCTTCAATTGCACTCAGACTATCTGTGAAGAGGAAATAATGGTTTGGAATTAATGTGACGATTACACTCAAACTATATTGAACTGCTGCTAGCTCTGCTATATAAACAGATGCAGGTTCTTGAAGCCTAAATGAGGCCGAAACATTATTGTTGAACATACCAAACCCTGTCGCTTCTTCAATTCGCGATCCGTCCGTGTAAAACATTTTCTCAGAGTCAATATGCCTGAACTTACTTGAAAATATTTTTGGGATTTCCGTCGAACGTAGATGATCCGGGATTCCACGCACTTCGCGCTGCATGGATGTATCGAAAAATAAAGTTGAGTCAGGGACATTTAGGAGGCTGACACGGATAGGAATATATCTTGAAGGGTTGATTTCCTGTGACATATGGTTAAAATATACTGTCATGAATTTTGTTTGAGATCGAAGCTCGACTAGTCGTTCGAAATTATTAATTACCATGGGATTCAGCACCTCACATCTTATTAGCAGGCGTGATGAAATCTCCCAAAATCGATCTTTTAATGGAAGAACTCCCGCCAGAACTTCAAGGCTCATTGTATGTGTTGAATGCATGCAGCCTAAGGCAATTCGCAAACAACGGTACTGAATTCGCTCAAGTTTGATAATATGAGAGTTTGCAGCGGAACGAAAGCAAACGCATCCATATTCCATCACTGAAAGTATCGTTGTCTGATACAATTTTATTAGATCTTCCGGATGAGCACCCCACCAAGATCCTGTTATTGTTCGAAGAAAATTTACTCTTTGTTGGCATTTTGTTATCAGAAACCTAATGTGTCCTCCCCACGTGCATTTGGAATCGAACCACACCCCGAGGTATTTAAAAGTTAAAACCTGTTGGATCATTCTTCCCATCATATGGAGCTGAAGCTGCGCGGGATCATGCTTTCTTGAAAAGACGACTAACTCTGTTTTCTCCGCAGAGAATTCGATACCAAGATGAACAGCCCAATCGGACAAGTTATCTAAGGTATCTTGCAATGGTTTATGCAGATCAATAGCTTTGGGTCCAGTAACTGAAACCACGCCATCATCTGCCAATTGTCTTAGTGTACATGGGGTTACTAGACAGCTGTCAATGTCATTTACGTAAAAATTATAGAGGAGCGGACTGAGACATGAGCCTTGCGGGAGACCCATGTAACTATTTCTGAGTGTTGCCAAATCGCCATGTGAAAAATGCATGTGTTTCTCTGACAAAAGGTTGTGCAAATAATTATTTATAACCGCTGGGAGTCCATTTTGGTGAAGCTTGTCTGAAAGAACATCAATGGAAACTGAATCAAATGCTCCTTTAATGTCTAAAAATACAGATGCCATTTGTTGCTTTTGAGCGAAGGCAATTTGGATGTCAGACGAAAGTAATGCAAGGCAATCATTCGTCCCTTTATTTCTACGGAAGCCAAACTGAGTATCTGACAACAAACCGTTCGTCTCGACCCAAGTGTCGAGACGTCGTAGAATAATTTTTTCGAACAATTTTCTGATGCAGGACAACATCGCAATGGGTCTATATGAGTTGTGATTGGAAGCTGGTTTCCCCGGTTTTTGAATGGCGATAACTTTCACTTGTCTCCAGTCAGGTGGAACAATATTTTGCTCAAGAAACTTGTTGAACAATTCCAACAAACGTCTTTTTGCGAGGTTGGGCAGATTCTTCACCAAGTTGAATTTAATTCTGTCCAACCCTGGAGCGTTATTGTTACAAGACAAGAGTGCTATAGAAAATTCCATCATTGAAAATGGGTTATTAATAAAACCATTATTTGGAGGAGATTCCCGTATAATGCTCTGCGTAGGAACAGAATCTGGGCAAACTTTCCTAGCAAAGTCAAATATCCATCGGTTCGAGTATTCATCACTCTCATTGCCCACGGTACGATTCCTCATTCGTCTGGCCGTGTTCCAAAGAGTGCTCATTGAGGTATCTCTTGACAAACCTTCGACAAAATGTCTCCAATAGCTACATTTTTTGGCTCGAAGTATGCTCTTGTACTTGGTTTCTAAAACCATAAGTTTTTCAAAATTCTGAGGAGTTCCTCCTCCCCGTTTTAGAAACGTCTTGCAAGCATTTTGTTTTGCGAGTTTAGCCTCTGAGCACTCTTTGTCCCACCAGGGGTTGGGAGGCCTTCTGTTAGTCGTTGGCCCAGGAAAGCGTTTAGTTTGGGATTGTTCTGCTGCCTCCAGAATCGAACAAATGAGGAAGTCATATTCTTCAAGTGGAGGGAGCTCTTCCATTGAATTCAAAATACTAGAGATACTACTTTGGTATTTAATCCAGTCGATATTTTTTGTCAAATCATATGGAATACTAGCGGAAGTAGCAATGCAATTGCTACTGCTAATTGAGATGATGATTGGTAAATGATCGCTACCGTGTAAATCAGGCAGTATTTTCCAGGTGCAATCTAGTCGAATTGATGTTGAGCAAAGAGATAGATCTAATGCACTTGGGCGTGCCGGAGGTCTTGGGATCCGTGTCATGCTACCCATATTTAATACCGTCATGCTAAAATTGTCACAAATGTTTTGTATTAAAGATGATCTGCTATCATTGTAAACGGAACCCCACATAATACCGTGCGAATTTAAATCCCCCAGAATCAATCGTGGTGCAGGAAGGGCTTCAACCATTTCATTAAGCTGTTGCTGTCCAACTTGTGCTTTTGGAGGAATATAAACCGAAGCTATGCAAATATCTTTGCCTTTAATGTTTATTTGGCAAGCAACAACTTCTATACTAGAAGTTGAAGGGATGTTTAATCTATAAAAGGAATAGCATTTCTTAATTCCCAAAAGCACTCCACCATACGGAGAGTCTCTATCGAGACGTATAATGTTAAAATCATTAAAATTTAAAGCTATGTTTGAAGTAAGCCATGTTTCGCATAAAGCAAATACATCACATTTTTGACTATGCAATAATATTTTAAATGAATCAAGTTTTGGCATGATGCTTCGACAATTCCACTGCAGGACATTGATTGTATCATTTGCGACGGGTGATAAATTATCCATCAAAAGATACAAAACCTGAGACAATTGGCCATTGAGCTGATAACTGCTTCAAAAAGGTTCTAGCTATTGGAAGGAATGCCATTATGAGGGTCTTTAAGGGTTCAGATATATTGAATGCTGAGAAAATCCATTCAACAATTTCCGAAAACTTCAGTAATCCTGTTGGTGGCTGTGAAATGGAGCCCACTGGATTATTATCTTTTTCTGTACTAGATCCTGGATTGGTTTGTGAATTTGACAAACCAGGAGGCACAGTCTTTGGTTTTGACTTTTTTTGTTTAACACGGGGATCTTTTTTTGAAGATGAAATTTTAGGTGTCTTTTTTGGTAATTTGGAGGAAGACTTCTTTCTCTTAACTGACCCTTGGGTAGTGATAAACGAATTACCTTCACTATTTTCGTCAGAGTCAGAGTCCTCTGGTTCCTCTAGATTTGAAAACCCGTTTTCGGTTTCCAAAGGGGGGACATCAATGACCGTTTTAAGCATTTCTGCATATGTGCGCTTAGACCGTGCTTTTAAAGAAAGCCTAATTTTGTCTTTGTGCACTTTAAATGCAGTGCATACTGAAATATCATCATGAGGACTATTCCCACAATATATACATTTTTCAATTTACTTGTTGCAATCATTATCTTTATGAGGCCCTTCACACTTAATACATTTTGGTTTATTACTACAGTAAGTAGCTGTGTGGCCGAATTTTTTGCAGTTCGTACAATTCATTACATTTGGAACAAAAAGCCGAACAGGGAGGCGAATTTTATCGACATAGACATGGGACGGCAACGCAGACCCGGCAAATGTCACTCGAAACGAGTCTGATGGGCGATAAACTTTTTTTTCCTCTTCATGAACTACTGAGTACAGTTGTTTGCACTCCAGTATTTTCACACCCTCAAGCATAGAGTTCTTGAAACGACCAACACCATGCTTGAGTAAATCATCTACCGAAAGACTCGCTTCGGTAACAACACCGTCAATTTCGACATCTTTGGAGGGTATGTAAACTTTATACTCTTTATTGAAATGTTCCGAAGAGACAATATCATTCGCGTGTTTCAAATTATTTACCACAACACGAATTTTATCGTTATTTACTTTTATGATCTCTTTGATTGAAGAGTATCGTGATGTCAAACCTTTATTAATTTGAAAAATGTTTAATGGCTTTGATATACGTCTAAAAAAGACTATCCAAGGCCCAGAAGAGCTCTCCTGATATTTTTTCGTTCGTGGGGGTATCGGATTCATGCTAGGATTTACGTCCATGGATTCATCCATTACATTAAAATTTTTAACTAAACTTTAAAATAAAATTTGAAACCAACACTACACAGTACTCAATCAAAAGGAAAAGAAAAAACTTCTACCTTGAAATTGTTGTCTATCTCCGTTGCACTGCCGTGTAGATCCTCGTTGCTCTAGATGTTCTTGTTGGATGTATCTGGACGTTGATACAATGCTGAAGCTCACTGTAGCGATAGAATATGATGTGATGCTACTGCTACCTGACATCCAGCACCACTCGAATTCCGATTTGCTTTCGTCTTCGCCAGCTGTAACCAGCGCAGGTCACCGGTGTATACCTGCGTGTTGTATGGCAGTGGAAAGACCGAGTTGTCTTGTCTCCTTCTTCCTAGTGCTCCGCACCGATATGCTTCTGCACCGAAGTGCCTTCGCACTCTCCTGCTTCTATGTGCCTTTGCACTCTTCCTCTTCGATGTGCCTTTGCACTCTCCTGCTCAGCACTTGTGGCTGTATATTGCGGCCTGGGTAGAGTTTGGGAAACGCCCTTTGTTGTTTCCTTCACCAGCTTGGCCCAGCACTAGGGCTCTCTTATGCAGCACGACTATACGTTTTAACGGCTGCTGCCAACAGGTTTCTACCTGTAGTTCAACCGTTGTCGTATTTAACGCGTGTAAACCAACCAGCGTTATTAAACTGTACGCTTCTATACACAACCTTCTAGGTTGAACGGCTATTACTGAATGAAGGCAGACTCATTGGCTAAGGTGGGTGCATTAGAAGGTGAAATTTATGAAAGACCAATCTGCTTCAATGAATTTTTTAGCATTTCTCGTCAGAGGACACTCGAAAGTTGGCAAACTTCATGGAGCAATGACGAACTGGGACGATGGCTATACTCCATTGTTCCCAAAATATCGACGAAACCTTGGATCAGGGGGATGAACGTGAGTCGCGATTTCATTCGTGTGATGTCTCGACTCATGTCAAACCACTACACATTCAACGCACATCTCCGGCGTATTGGGCTCACGGAGAGCGGTCTCTGCACCTGTGGCGAGGGTTATCAGGACATCGAGCATGGCGAGTCGGGATAGTTCATATATGTTTCTCATATATCAGTACCTTAAACACATTAATATCCAAGTGTAATCTGATATACCTCGCTCAGAAAGTATACACCCTCATTCTTGTTTACATCCGTATCCGCAATACGACGAACGGGTACTTTCGAACGAATACGAATAAGCCATTCTTGTTTTCACTCGAATGAATTCGAACGCGAATCGTTTGCCACAAAATATTCAAATATCAGTAAACTTCTTAAAATAAATGCTAAGCCTTGATGTAATCAGTCCAATTCGTGTGATTAACCATATGCGAAACGCTAGAATGTATGCCATTTTAGTTTAAAACGAAACCGTGTATTCGAACATCATTCGTACGAACGAAATGTCCCATTCCCGTTTACGGACGAATAGGCGAAATGCCGTGGTTTCGATTCGTCAGTTTAATGTTGCGAATCAACCGTTCGAACACATTGAAAAAAGTTTAACCGATCTCTAACAAAATTATTTTCGAATCTGAAGGTGATTTGTAATCAAATCATAAATTTGTGTTTTGCATAAATCATTTAGAAAGCATAGCAGTATAGTAAAATGCTATTTTTTTCTGGGGAGCCTTTGAATATATGCGAGGTTCAAAGTTTTTACGCATCAATTTTGCATCTATTAAGTACTTTATGGAAAATACGCCATGGGTAAGCATGCTTTATTTTATATCAAATGCATGATTTTACCAATGAAATAAATATGTAGGCTATCGAAAACATGACAAAATTGCAAGAAAAATGCAACATATTTTTCGCAGATACTACTGATCGGACTGCTATTTCAAATGCTTTTTTTTACTTTGCACGAAGTTTAATTTGAAAATTTCATTTACCGACTTGAATAAAATTGGTCCTGAGTACGATATTTATTTATTATGTAGCATTCGTCGCTTCCTTGATGCTTGGAATTTTCCTAAAAAAAACTACCTGCGCTGCAGATCCTTCTTTTGCACAGGAGTCGCGTACGTACACGTTCGAGTGAAAACAAGAATGGCTTGTTCGCATTCGTTCGAAAGCATGTGTTCGTCGTATGGTCGATACGGACGTAAGCAAACATGATGATACAAAATCAGTGAAAAAAAACAAGTCAAATAACAAATGAT
The DNA here is from genome assembly GCF_030247185.1 of Malaya genurostris. NCBI lineage: Eukaryota > Metazoa > Arthropoda > Insecta > Diptera > Culicidae > Malaya > Malaya genurostris. The sequence continues at coordinate 216,563,803 of NC_080571.1, read as the reverse complement.
ATCAAAGATTTTTATTTACAACTCAAATCTGTACCAGAACTGATAGTTTAAAGTTGGATGGGCGTTGTTTTTATGCATGTACGATGCTTAAAAGTGTGATTGATTCGAACGTAAACGGGAATACGAATTTGCTATACTTTCGAACGTATCGCATACGGCCGTAAACAAGAATGAGGCTGATAATCTCCACCTACAGGTTCGACACTAACATCCGCCCGATTCTCTCGATCCCCGTCCCTGTCCACCATCTTCATTGGAACTAACAAGATCTTTTTTTTTTGTCACTAACTATTCGTTCCCCCTTTCTCCGTCTCTTCTCCATCTCGATGGCAACTAATTAGATCTTTGTAGTTTTCAGACATTTTGTTTCCATACCCCCTATTTACCTCGGTTTCCACAATATTTACTTTTTTTTTTCATTCTCTTCCGTAACATCACCATCACCGCCTACGGTTCTACGCTCCAGTCGATGACCAGCATGCGGGCCACCCGCCGGGCCTTCGTAGCCTGGGGGTGTTTCCCGCGGACCCACACGAACCGAAAGGAAACGGCCATAGATAGCGCCATCTGGAAGACCCATGCAACATACAATGGATTCTAGAAAATCAAAGACGACATAATCTAATGATACTATTCTAGTTTTAAGTTAGTCGTTAATTAAGATTAGAAAATACCCTTGGCATCTTAGAGCTTAAGCAGTGTGCTTAAAAATATATTATATTGTTGAATAAAAAAAAAAAGTGTCAGATATTCAAATTTTATTCGATATACTGATAATATTAGACTACAACAACAGAATATTATTCTCAACATTTGCTACTCAGCCATTGTAGACTAGCTGGCGCACCTTCTCGCGAACGTTCCTCATTAAATTCCGTACAGACTTCTTGGCGACAAGTTTTGACACTTTTTTCCAATCTTTTTCGAACTGTTGAATGGTTTCGGCTACCGAGACATGTATCCTAAGATGTGCCTTCGTTAATGCCCAACATTCCTCAATTGGTCGAAGTTGTGGGCAATTTGGTGGTCTTTTGGGACGAAAGTGACATTTTTGGTAGTACACCATTCTACCGTTGATTTCGAGTAGTGACAAGAAGCAAGATATGGCCAGAAGACAACAGGATCCTTGTGGCTTCGAATCATGGGTAGAAGTCGTTTTTTTAAACATTCCTTGATGTATATTTCGCTGTTCATTGAAGCAGTGGTGATGAAGGGTTTCGAAATCTTACCGCAGCTACAAATTGCTTGCCAGACCATAACTTTCTTACCAAATTTTTCGACTTCAATCAATGTCCCGGACTGGTTTAACACTTGCCCTTCTCGCACCGTATGATATTGTGGTCCCGGCAAGGATTTGTAATCGAGTTTCACGTAGGTTTCGTCGTCCATGATTATGCAGTTCAAATTTCCAGCAAGAATCGTATTGTACGGCTTTCGAACCCTCGGCCGGATCGATGCTTCTTGTTTCGGACTACGTTTTAATTGTTTCTGCTTCTTTTAGGTTCGAAGATTCAAACGTTCTTTAGCACGAAGAACATTTGACTTCGAAGTGCCCACTTTTTTGGCCACATCCCGAACTGAAACCTCCTTCTTCTTCTCGAACGCCTTCAGTATACGTTTATCCAACTAAGGGTTAGCAGGACCTTTTTTTCGACCCGTTTTCGGTTTATCCTCAAAGGTGTTATCCTCACCGAACTTCCTGACTGCATTTCGCACGGCTTTTTCACTTACTACTTCCCTTTTTGCTATCTTTCTCAGTGACAGTCCGCGTTCTGTGCACCATTTGTACACAATTTTTCGACGTTGTTCTGCTGAAAGTCCACGCATTTCGAAACAAACTAATGAAAACGAATAAACAACTGCACAAGTGGTTAGAAATGAGTGTAAACAACAGGACGCCGCCATAAAAATTGACAGATTCTGAACCATTGCGAAATGGCAGCGGTTTTTGGTTGCGTCCATACTTTCTGGGACAGTCTTTATCTTAACATGCGTGTCGCCAAAAAAATATAGTGGTAAACAGGCGCCGTATGGCAATACTAATCGTCGATTAGTGTCTAACTTTTTTGAGCACGGCACAGTAGAATATCGGAATCAAAAAAAAAATTGAAAATTATTATACGCAGCTAGCATAAATTCGGGGGTAAAAAAGTAAGCTTTTTTCCATCAAATTATCTGAATCAAGTTGTTTATAAACGATCAAGTCGTTCCCATAAACTTATTGAAGCAGTCCGAGAGAGCGTTGCACAAAACCAAGAAGTGTTCATTATGTAACATACGCCCACCAATGCGTCAAAAAGGTCTACAGGCCTTTTGGTTAAAACAAAATTGTCAAATAGTTCGGTTTCTGCAAAAAAAAATTCCTCAGACGTCTGATGTAGAAAAGGGGACTTTTTGACTGGCCACTCAGGTCTCCAAATTTGACTCCTCCGGACTTCTTTTTGTGAGGATGATTGGAAAGCAAAGTGTACGCCTCAAGCCATTGACTAGCTTAAGGAAAACATTCGTGAAGAAATTCTCGCGGAAACTGGGAACAGTTATGGAAAACGCGAGAAAATGGACACAAATTTTCAAAAATAATACAACTAAATTGTAAGGGACCAAATTAAAAAAAAATTATGGTAATTTTACGGTTGAAATATCCCAATAGAAAAAGAACCGTAACTCAAAAAGTCATTTTCAAAAACCTAACTTTTGTAACATTGGAGCTTATCCAAAAGATTGGAATTTCGGTTCTGTGTGAATTAGAACCGAAAGACTTTAATTGCCGATACAAAAAGAAGCCGTTTCAAGTTAAAACCTTTGAATGACAATTATGTTCGAATTTTTATCTTGATAATAAGAATATAGAATTTTCGATAAACACTAGAAACGCTTTGCCTTGAGACTATCTGATTCGAGTGGAATAAACTTTGTTCGATTCATGAGCATATTTGATTTGTAAGCGTCGACTACGATCATCTCTCATGACGAAAAACAACTCTAGAACAACTATAAGTAACAAGAAATTTATTGTTAGTTTCATTGAAATACACGCCAAAAGAATCAAACATTCAAGTGAAAAGTTCGAGAATATAAACTCAGTAGTTGGCACCTGATGAAGTCTTCTATATAACAAAAATTCACAAATATGCTTAAACCTAAGAAATATTTGAAGCGCTTCTATGCAGTTAATATAAAAACAATTGAATTTTTTAGTTAGGTAATTAGAATGTGCAAATAATCTACTAATCTCAGAAAAATCGTTATATAATATTTTAAATTGAAATTCTCTCGAAGCAAGAAATCTCTCTGCAACGTCAAAAAGCAGGTGATTCCCACTATCAGTGAACTCGGCCGCTGACACTCCTATCTCAAACGGATGCAATAAAGATAATCGAATCATCGCAACTTGCCATCGAATTAAACCTGCTTAACGTATCAATAAAGTCGATCAACAGTAGTTAATGGAGTGAGAAGATAAATGAATTGCATTCGCGAACTCGTATCTTGTATCTTCGGCATTGAAAATTTCACTGCAGCCAACTCATAAAATTTGCATACGCCCATCGAAAACCGGGCAGCAAACAATATTGGCTACTATATAACCTATATAAAAAGTCTAAAAATTTTAATTTTCGCCGTTCTATATGCGGACACCTCCATGCGATGCTCGTACCGGCAGTTTATGGTTCAATATATTAAAGCACGTCCATAAATTTACCATTAAACATGGTTGGTCTAAGGGTAGGGAAAACGGAAAACAAAACGCCAGAAATTACGAAACAATGAGAGCAAGTGTTCTGGCACGCGGTTTATTGAACTCGACACGGAACGAAGCCGGGCGGCTTGTACTGGTATGTGCGCCCGTAAATCATTGTCTTTTTGAGCGAACGCCGATTTTACATTAAGATGCAATTTCGAGACATAAACAAAAAGCGCCGACTATTAATTTTACACTGAAGATGCTATGCCCGGTGCAGCAGGAAATTGTGTGAGCGTTGTTCGGTTCCGCCTCAGCAACGACTGGATACTCATTTGGGAAGCTTGTAAATTCGATTCGATACTGGAGATTAATACCGTTGTTGCACTAAAACGTAAACCGAACCCTTGCAGTTCGTTGTTCGTGGACGAAAAATAGCATCAGACTAGATTTATTCGGTCGGAAAGTACAGCGGTGTGTTCCAAAACAGGCATTCGAGTTTCAGTGTTCAACGCAGACACACTGGAAACAATGAAAAGTTCATCCCACTGACTCTTGGAAAATCTGTATCTGTAAAAATTACAATAAGTGCCTAACAACAAAAACTTACAATTGATAGAAAACCTTATTATGTTTTGAAATTTCACAAGCTGTGTTCTGAAGTTCAGTCCTAGACAACATCTAAGAATATAAAAATACTAACCCAACACATTATATGCAATTTCTGATATCAATACTTTTTAATTAACATGCGTTAACTAATATTATTATTCTGCTATATCATTGCTTTTTGGTATACAAATTTACCAGCTACTGCGACCTCAAGCCCGGTTGACGATTATAAGGCGCCAGTGTCAGTCGGTGTTGAACAGTCGTTCGCACCGCACGCGTATAGCTCTTGGCTCCTGGAATTTTTTTCTGGCTACCTAGAGTTTCATTGATTCAAGGCTTCAGTCTTTTTCAAGGCTACCTGAATCACTAACTAAGTGACTAAGTGATACAAAGAGTGATATTAGAGTGACTAAGAAATTAATCAGCCTTTTTTAAGGCTAGCTAGGAGTCTAATCGAAGACTAATTTAGCCTAGTTAATTTAATTTAAAATTTCATTAATTTCAAAAATGCCTGCGTCCAACCGGAAAGGCAACAAGCCTAAGGCTAAAAATAATTCAATACGGAATAAATCACAATCCGTTATTCAACATTTTTCTAATAACATTCACGATCTTATAGAATCTGAATGTAAAAATAAAAGACAACGGACGGATTTCCCTTCCGTTGATCCTATGCCGTCTAACAATATTTACAAGATTCTTCCTGAATCCGATTGTAGCGACATAGAAGAAAATTCTTCAAAAATTCCCAAAATGGACGCTTGTCGTTCTGGGAAGAAACATCAATCTATGCCACCAGTGACGGTGATGATTTCCAACTTCAAAGCATTCCGTACTGAGCTTTCTACTTTTCTCCCGGAAGTAAAAGTCTCATTTCAAATCGGACGAAGAGGAGAATGTCGAGTCTTGGTGGATGGATTGGAAGATTACGAACGTCTTATTCGATATTTGTCCGAGAAACTTCATAAATTTTATTCATATGATATAAAATCAGACAGACCCTTCAAGGCTGTCTTGAAAGGATTATCAAATGATCAAAGTATTGATGAAATTAAAAATGAACTAAAAGAATTGCTTGGTTTTGTCCCTTCCCAAGTAATACTTATGAAAAAAAGAGCGAATGGTACTTCTAAACCACGCTCTGGAATTTCCCATGAACTTTACCTAATACACTTCAAGCGAAGTGATGTAAACAATTTGAAAACTTTAGAAAAAGTACGTTTCATTTCCCACATTAAAATTCATTGGGAACATTATAAACGGCATAATCGTATTGCAAACTTAACGCAATGTCGTCGTTGCCAAGGCTTCGGTCATGGAACCAAAAATTGTCATATGGATATACGGTGTTTGAATTGTGGTAAATCGCATTCGAAAGACGTTTGTCCAATGAATGAAACCACTGATAAATTTTCATGTTCAAATTGCAATGGAAATCATAAATCCAATTATTTGAAATGTCCTGTCAGGGAAAAAATTTTAAACGCTCGTTCGCTTCGACAAGTCAAATCAACGACCTTAAATTTACAGAACATACCTGAAAATCAAAAAACCGTTACAAATGCCACGCCTAATTATACTAAGGCACTGATTTCTTCGAAACAAAAAACAGGTACGCCTGCCAATTCGTCTTCTAACGAAAACAATTTATTGACAGGTAGATCGACCTCGTCATCATCTTCTTCTAATGTCAGTTATGCTGGTATATTAGGTAGAAATCTATCACCTATTTCTTCTAATGTAAATAATCAAAACACAGGACCGCCTTGCAGTTCTTCTTCTAACGAAAACAATTTATTAATAGGTAGACCGACCAAATCATTTTCTTCTAATGGCAGTCTACCTACAAATATTCCTTCAATGCCATTCGCTTCTTTAAATGAAGTCGATTTAGGCGATATAACTGAAAATAAAATGATCTACCTACAAGATCAACTTTTTCAAATGATCATCCAAATGAATTCGACTTCATCACTTTTTGAAGCATTTCAAATCGGATGGAAATTTGCAAATAATATTATAATGAATTTAAAATTTAACAGTGATGTTAAATAATTATTTGAATATTTTAAATTGGAATGCTCGATCTTTGAAATCGAGTGAAGATGAATTTTATAATTTTCTCAAAGTTCATAAAATTCATATTGCCATTGTGACAGAAACTTTTCTTAAACCAAATGTAAAATTGAAAAGTAATCCACATTATGTGGTTCATCGATTTGACAGGTTTACTGGAATGGGTGGTGGAGTTGCCATTTTTGTCCAACGGCAAATTAAACATCGAATTTTACCTTCTTTCAATACTAAAGTTATTGAAAGCTTGGGAATCGAAGTTGAAACCATTAATGGAATTTATTTCATCGCTGGAGCATATTTGCCATTCCAATGCACCGGCGAACAATTAAATTTCTTTAAAGGCGATTTGCAAAAACTTACAAGATATCGATCGAAATTTTTCGTAATAGGGGACTTAAATGCTAAGCATGTCCAGTGGAATTGTAGGCAAAATAACAGTAATGGTAAAATACTTCATAATCAACTCTCAGCTGGTTACTTCACAGTTCTTCATCCCAGTAATCCTACTTGTTTCTCTTCCGTGAAAAACCCGTCTACAATTGATCTGGTTCTAACAGATCAAAGTCACATTTGTAGTGAACCGATTACACATGCTGACTTTGACTCAGATCATCTTCCAGTAACATTCAGACTTTCCAACGAAGCTATAATTAATCCAATTAGTTCTATTTTCAACTATCATAGAGCTAATTGGTTGGATTACAGATCTCACATTGAAAATCATGTGGATCATGAAACTATTTTAGAAAATTCTGCGGACATCGACACAGCAATTGATAATTTGAATCATTATATTATCGAAGCTAGAAATCTTTCAGTTCCCAAAGCTCAAACTAAATTAAATTCTCCTATCATCGATGACAATCTTCAACTGCTCATTCGGTTGAAGAATGTTCGTCGACGACAATATCAACGTTCTCGTGATCCTGCTATGAAAAACATAGTTAAGGATTTACAAAAAGAAATTAAACATAGATTTACTCTTTTGCGAAATGAAAATTTCGCTAAAGAAGTTGAACAAATTAAACCATATTCTAAACCTTTCTGGAAACTTTCTAAGGTTCTTAAGAAACCTCAGAAACCAATTCCTGCTCTCAAGGAAGGAAATCAAATACTTCTTACAAATGGTGAAAAAGCTCAAAAACTTGCTCAGCAGTTCGAGAGTGTCCACAATTTTAATTTAAACGTTGTGAGTCCTATTGAAAATGAAGTCTCACTGAAATTTGATCATATTTCAACCCAAGTGTTATCACACGATGACATTATTGAGACGAATTTTGATGAAATTAAATCAATTATTAGGAAACTCAAAAACATGAAGGCTCCTGGTAATGATGGAATTTTTAATATTCTTATTAAAAATCTTCCCGATGTTGCCTTGAGACTCCTGGTTAAAATTTTCAACAAGTGTTTTTCATTAGCTTACTTCCCAAAAAGATGGAAAAACGCTAAAGTAATTCCTATTCTAAAACCTGATAAAAACCCAGCAGAAACATCAAGTTATCGCCCAATTAGCTTACTTTCTTCTATCAGTAAACATTTTGAAAAAATTATCTTGTTGAGAATGATGACTCATATAAATGAGAATTCAATTTTTTTACCAGAGCAGTTTGGATTTCGTCATGAACATTCAACTACTCATCAACTTGTCAGAGTAACGAACATGATAAAATCAAATAAATCTTCTGGGTTATCCACTGGAGTTGCTCTTCTAGACATAGAAAAAGCATTCGACAGTGTTTGGCACAAAGGTTTAATAGCAAAAATGTCTGATTTCCAGTTTCCTATTTATTTGATCAAAATGATTCAAAATTATTTAACTGATCGTACTCTTCAGGTTAGCTATCAGAATTGTAAATCTGAATTGCTACCCGTACGAGCCGGTGTTCCGCAGGGTTCGAGTGTAGCTCCAATCTTGTATAATATTTTCACTTCTGATCTTCCAAATCTACCCGTTGGTTGTCAGAAATCGCTATTCTGTGACGACACAAGTCTGTTAGCCACAGGTAGAAATCTAAGAGTGATCTGCAGTCGCCTACAAAGAAGTTTAAATATTTTCAGTGATTATCTGTCAAAATGGAAAATTAAACCAAATGCAGCAAAAACGCAATTAATTATCTTTCCTCACAAGCCAAGAGCTTCTTTTCTTAAACCAAACAATAATCACATTCTCAAATTGAATGGCTTGGAATTGACATGGTCTGATCAAGCTAAATACTTAGGTTTAACGTATGACAAAAAACTCACTTTCAAGGATCACATTGAAGGAATCCAGGCAAAGTGTAATAAATATATTAAATGTTTATATCCTCTTATAAACAGAAATTCTAAGCTCTGTCTAAAAAACAAATTGTTAATTTATAAACAAATTTTCAGACCAGCCATGCTTTATGCGGTACCAATTTGGTCAAGCTGTTGTTCCACCAGGAAGAAAACGCTTCAAAGGATTCAGAATAAAATTCTGAAAATGATTCTGAAGCGTCCTCCCTGGTTTAGTACAAATGAGTTACACAGACTCACAAATATAGAACCATTAGATGTAATGTCACATAATATTATAAGCAAATTCCGACAAAAATCGATGCAATCTTCAATTGAATCGATTCGCTCTCTGTATTAGTTAGTAAGTTAGTATATAAGTTCCTTTTCCCATTACACAATACAAGTAGGTTTAGAATTTTCCCTACACAAAAATCTCAGAATTGCGGAAGCAAATGATGTCTTCATGGTAATAACCAAATCATATATATATATAACAGGGCTGAAAAGTCACCACTTGTGGCTGAACACCCAATTTAAATCTTAATAATTTAATTTTAACTCATATTCCAATAAATAGTTATTTAAAAAAAAAAAAAGGCGCCAGTGTTGCAGGTCAGCTGTCGATTGCTCGACTGCTCCCGATGTGAATCTAGAGTAGGAATTGTAACACTAGCCATGACGTAGCACTACGTCTTTATTTTCAATATAAAGTGGCAAATACGACATTCAGAAAATAATAAAAAAGATTTTTGATATCATTACACATACTGCATGGAAATATGTCTACGTATCGATTTGAGATAAAACCATATATATTTACATTAACATTATCAGCCATTTACCAGGCTTTCCCAAACAGAGACGTTCTCATAAGCTCATTCTGCATAACATCAATGATTGAACGGAGTCAGATTTATTTTATGCGCCGTTTGCCCTTGACGAGAAGCAATCAATTCCATCGCAATTCTGCTGGTTCTTCACATTCGAGGAAAATGCTGAATGACCTCTTGATCAGCTCCACTTATCACCAACACCAACAAACTTAAGGCCATCGTCCAAGTACCATGCGCGCGGGTGGTTTTAGGAAATTTTCGATGGAAATTTTGAAAAATTTGCCAAAACCAGGGGGGGGGGTGAAAATGGCTGGAAAATTCTGAGGATTTTCCAAGTCTTATAAAAAATAGCTCTGAAAAATGAGTGTTTTTGTGATCTTTCACTTTTCTTTTCTGGAAAAATAAAGTGATGACAATTTTTTTTTTCAATATCCTTTTCAGAGTATCCGAAATTCTAAAAGCATTATTTGCAAAAGTATACTCCGCACAGACATAAATAAGTATTTGTGAGAAACAAAATTCAAATGAGTATTTGTGAGAAACAAAATGCTTCATGAATATTCAAAACCAAAAATTAAAGATGATTTTGACAACGTCCTACGACATCTGTTGGGGGGTTTGAATAGTACATGGCTTGAAATTCAATTAAATGAAAAAAACCTCTGTAGCGATTGCGCATGAACCCAACCTAACATTGGATCACAAAAAATGTTTGTTAAATGTATGAGACTATTTCACGTGTACGTTATAAGGTAACTGGTTTCATTTTGGAAACGAGTTTGACCACAAATGAAAAAGTTTTAAATTCATAGATTGCATTTTGGTACATTGGCTTCTCGTCAAAATATATTAATTTGATAGTCCGGTAAAAAATGTTTTTTTTTTCAGCCCAATAAATTGCACTTGCAAAGAAATCCCACTGTGCATAACGTTCTTGAATATATCGATACACGTTTGACAACAGCCAGGATGACTGGGAGTGGAACAAAAACGGATTTCAGGAAATTTTGCAAAAAAAGACCTGATCTAGAAGAAAAAAGGTTCCAGCTTTCATGCATACTTTCAAGCATCGACAAGGAATTAAATCGTTCAAGGTGAAACGTGTGCCGAACCGTAATAATAAACAGAATATGACGGCCGAAGGTCGGGTTCGCAATTTTCATAGAAGAAATTGACGATGGACAATGTCGTGACAATGGACGATGAAACTTATGTGCTGGAAGACTTTGAGCAGCTTCCCGGAATGTATTTTATACTATTATGCAACGGAATCGCAGAAAGGAACTTTCCAGGACGAAGAAAAAGGACAAATTTCCAAACAAAATATGTTTGGGCTGGCAGGCAATATGCAGCTGTGGTCAGTAAAACCAAAACTTCATCACTACCGGAACGGTAAACAATGTAATATACCGTGAAGAATACCTAAATAAGGGATTGATTCATTACCTGACGATATTCTGACTTTAATTCCATGCTCTCGTGACGAGAGAACTCTTTGAATATGAAAAACCAGTTACAACTAAAAAAAACTTTCGAAAATCTTGTACAAAAGCAGCTAAATCAGTTGCAGAGAAGTTTGCACAGACCCTTACAGCTGGAGTAAACTCAAAGATTTGTAGTTTCTTCATGCATGCTAATTAAGCAACTGTAATTAGTTTTAATATGACTAATGATGCACAATTGAATGAATAAAAATGTATCTTGGGTAGTACTAACAGCAAATTTGTTTCATTCCAAATTTAATCTGTCCAGATTTTGTCGTGAACAAATCTTGGTATTTCCTTTCCCCGTTCAATGATTTTTGTTGAAGGAACAATTGCAAAATCTACTTATCATGTGGTCGAGAAGAGAGAAACTTACAACCTAACACACTAATTGTATAAACGACGAATCGATTCAATGCAAGATTGTAATCGATATTTGTCACAATTTTCATTTATTACTAAGCGACATTGCATCTACTGTTTCTATGTTAGTGAGTCTGTTAAACTCATTTGTACTAAACTAGAAAAGACGCTTCAAGATCATATTATTCTTAATCATGGGATGGCATGATATGAAGCATGGTCGGTCTAAACATTTGATGACAAATTGATAATTCGATCCTAAGACATATTTAGAATCTCTGTCTATAAGAAGACGCCCGGATTGGCGGCTCAATGCATAGGGCACTGGTCTTACAAGCCAGTTGTCATATGTTCGAACCCCGACCTGGAAGGATTCTTATTCTTAGTGTCAGTAGGATCATAGTACTAGTAATGCAATGATTCTGTACGCTATGAATCGGCTGCGAAGTCTGATGAAACAGAACGGTTAAATTCCACGGAAGGAATGTAATATCGGGACTTTACTTTGCTTTGCTTTTATCTATCAGTATTATATATGCTTACACTTCATCTGACATCTTTCTAAGTGATCCTTGAAAGTGAACTTTTTAACATACGTTAGATACAATATATTTTCATTATAGTTTGGTTCAAGGAATGAAGCTCTGGGTTTATGACGAAAAACAGCTAATCTGAAATGTAAAATCAGTAAATAATTTCAAATTATTTTGATCAAATAAATCAGGAACGGGAAGGCGGACTTTTTTGTAATTAAGATTTGAGGACAATATGTTTTATTGAATATCGAAAAATCCACCTGACAATGTCTTTGAAATTTCGTTGAAATTTTCAGAATGATTCATTAAGTTTATCGCTGGAATTGTATTTTATCTAACTGAAGAACTGCTGAAAATTGCAACGCTTGGAATGGCATACTTCTACTTGTTCATCGCATATCTGTGGACTTTGAAAACTTATATCGTAAATGTACCGTGATGAAGTCTCAATAATTTAGTTTAGATACTTTTAGCACAAAAAAAAACAATATATTTTTCGGCGATAAAAAATAAGTCTTATATGTTTCTTTGAAATACAGTCAGTTTCAATGCGTCCACCATTTTATCCGCTTTAATTTCCTGGTAGTGTTCGGAAAAAGGAGACGAGAGGAGAGACATAAAATCGACTCAATAAGGTTCCTAAACTAGATATGGACAAAACAGTCCATTTCAAAGAACCGTTCAGCGATGCAGAATTCTGTTGAAAGAACTAGTTCTCCAGAGCCGTTCGTTCGTTCTATTCATAGTTGGTTTGTTTGTTCAAATGTCCCGGGTTGGCGGTTCAATGCATAAGACGCTGGTCTTACCAGCCAGTTGTCGTATGTTCGAGCCCCGACCTGGAAGGATTCTTAGTGTCAGTAGGATCCATAGTACTAGCCATGCAATGATTCTGCATTGTTTGTTCAAAGACTAAACGAGAACTTACTTTTGTAAGCTTAAGCGAGGAAAAGAGGTCCCTCGAAACTTTTTTATTAGTACCGTTCTCAAAAAATAAAAAAAAAGATCCCTCGACTTTGAACTGAGGAACTACCGTTCATTCTTTCAAAAGAACTAGTTCTTTTGAACCGTTCGCGAACGACTTGCCCATCTCTACCCTAAACACACGGACACTAAACAATCTCTATCCTAAACACGAGAATTGAAGGAGTCACCTGGTCGATTCATAATCTATACGCGATCCACTGTCCTCAGGCCGTAAACCTTTGTGTCAAAACCTTATCGAATGCTTTTTCTGTGTCTAGAAAAGCAAATCTAGTAGATAAACCTGAATATTTATTTCCTTTTATCATGTTCGTGACTCTAGCAAGTCTTATTAAGTCCCGGGTTGGCGGTTCAATGTAGAGAACACTGGTGCCAGGAGTTCATTATTCTGTTTTTTCAAGACTAAATTTCATCGAAATTCTTTTTAGTAGTATCACTCGCACTTACAATGTTTCGATTAAAATTATGGACACTCAAACTGCTCAGATAATTTTGGAGTATTTTTGTCGTATGTAAAAAGTAATTGAATATCTTTTTTGAAAGCTGGAATTAGTTTCGGAGGTTATTTAAGAACATTTGAAAAGTTTTCAGAAAGGTTTAGAATATGGCTTGAATCGCTCAACTCCTTTTACGAAATTCTTCGTCTATATTTAATTCTGCTGTATGGCCTTGACTATGGATTTTCCAGCAATATTACGAGACCAGCCGAATTTACGAAATTATTTCAGGATTCACAAAATATTAAGATTTAAATATGTATCCTGGCTATTAACTCCAAGGTAGTTGAATATAGGTGGATAAACTAATACTTTTTTTTTAAATTCTGATGAAAAATGATATGAGTCAAAGTCGGCATAAATAATCAGTTTACTACGTACGTGACTGGTAGAGCCAGATCAATTGTAGAAGGGTTTCTCACTGAAGAGAAACAAGTTGAGCTATTTGGAAATAGAACCGAAAAACATTCAGCAGAGAGTGATTGCCTGTTATTCCATTTTGAACCGACCTTGTTACGAAGAATTTAGATCGATTTCGAATTTTGTGAGTTTTTGAAAATAATCTTAGATAAATTTAATTCTTCATCAGTGCATTACAACACTTCTGGTACACATGGTACATATGATATACTGCTGTTATAGAAATATTCCATGAATGATTGCTATTTCGTTCCCAAAAATTTCGAAAATTTTAGCATTGAAAGAAGGTAAAATACGAGGTTTGATATGACATTTCGGTCACAAATAGCAATATGAATTATGAGAACTTTGAGAAAATTCGGACCATTTCTGTTCGAGATTATTAAAGACAGCTCGATAGTTGTTGTCTGATATTTTTTATACTATCACTCGAAAAAAATACCCCCATAAATAGTTTTTATATATTGTCGATTGAATTGAAATTAGTTTTCCACAATGTTTTAATTACGTTTTCTGTATTACAACTATTAAACTTCATTTCATCTTATTTTCAGTACAAAATAAAATTAAATGGCTTTCCTTCCGTCAAATTTTGAATCGGGGTTTTATATAAATTTAACTATTAGATAGAACATAACTACTGACATGTGAAATTTTTACTAACGTTTTGCCTTTGGGTCATCAGTGCATTGCAATTCCATTAGTAATTCAATTTATACCGCTAAGTAGGCGCAAAGTTTACACTATTTATGTGACATTTTTCCATAAATAACGCAATGTTTGCGACTGCGTAGCAGTTCAAATGAGCTTCTAGGTGGCAATAGCAGTTCAATTTGAACTGACTTAAGCACAGATAAGCCGATAGCAAAACGTGAAGAAAAATAAAAGGATATATGTACTTATTGAAAAAAACGAGTTACTTTGTAACCAAAACCTCTTGAGAAATGTTAGTTTTACCCATACGAAGAAGAAAGTGACGTGTCTGAAGCGCCTATCGTGTGTTGGTTAACAAGTATATTAGAATTTGAACTGCTATGCACAGATGAGTCAAAGACGAAACGTAAACATATTGTTGTTTTTTCCAGAGCAACAATCGCCTATATTAAGACGTTTTTAAGATTTTTTTTCCTGTATCGCTACAATCCGAATTAAAGTTGATTTGAGGAATTAATTTTTTTTTCTATCAGCAGGTAAATCGCAGATATGGTAACATGAAAATCTAATAAGACCAACATTTTTGGCTAATTTTTGGTTAAATAATCACAGCCTTAATCTGCTGGTATATGTCAAAACAAGTTTTCGTTTGGCAAGTCACTAAAGACATTGTACTTCTATAACTAATTTTCCCTCTACTAAGCGGTCTACATTGAACTGCTCAATGACATAACAGTTCAACATAAGCTGTTATGCACTGATAATTTAAAGACGACACGTAAAGTAAACTGAAATGGATCCGTGCTCTAAGCACAAAATAGCATGAATGACCACTATAAACAGCGTTTTATGTCCTCCCTGATGTCTAACAGAAGCCAGACATTCTTCTGATCCCAAATCAATGTTCACCAACGGTAAATCGTACCGATACACTGGTAAATGTAAACTGAACGGCAAATCCACCAGACGTCTGACCAATATCTCAGTTATTCCAATGGATAGTAGAGCACCCTTATACTGGTTAACAAATTCTAAATAACTAAAGAAGCATAAATTCTGCAGTCATGAAACCGATTGTCACCAATGACCAGAACGGTTTGAAAAAGTAGCTTGGGAGTAGCTCTTCTATTTACAGCACGTATCAGTATGAGCAAAAACCAAGAGCCCATAAGAGGCAGAGAAATTTCTTCTGGACACGAATTTCATGTCAAGGCAATAGGAGAGACCACTTGTTTCGTGCTGCATTCAGAAGTAGCAACGAATTCAAAGATGAGAAATGAAGTTTTTTCAATAATCTAGCTTGTATCAGTCGATGCGCATGGCACTAGCCATTCTTGAGATTTCACCGCCAATCACGCCCCAAAAGGGGGAACCCGATGGAATTATCAATTAGGTAATATTTCATAATTATTAGTGCTTTTTGGAGTCGTGCAGCTAGCTTTTGGCCCGTTCCTGGCGACACCGATGTCTGTGAAGCTATGAATCTAACATAAGACTTATTGATGCATTATACAAAGATTCACCAGAAAGATTAGAAGTCGTCTTTTGGTTTGGCAGACAATCGGCAAACGCGAATGCAAACTTCTTAACGTCTTTATCGAGCCATTATTCATTTTCATCCTGTACGGTGGGGATTTTACCAAAGTAGAAGATATAAAGCATGCATGATTTGGTTGCAGAGAAAGAAACTACCGATCAACATGAGAGATCGAAATGAAAAAACGTTCTTCATTCACAACATAAAACTACTCTCAAGCTGCATTCGTGGAAGTTTCAATTAAACTCTGAAAGTTGTTCCAAAAAGTAACTACCGACTGTATTATTTTTACTTTTCGAAATAATGCCTGCCACAGGACGTACCATCAGAACATTCAAAAAACCGACCGGTAATAAAGAATTCCGAAGCAACCGAAATGTTGAAGCGATAATTGTAGGCTTTCCCGCAATCTGGTGAGTCTGCAATGGTCTACCGAACCTAAGATATTGTGTCAGATTGCGTGCGTTTTATACCCTTTCGCGATGATATTTCGATGATAAAATATATTCCAGTGAGCAGGATATTTATTCGGTTGTTTCTTTAATGGAGTGCAATCCTCGCGGGCAGTTGTAAATTGAGCGGTTTTATCGGAATGTAGATCTTTCAATGACTTCGAGCTCTGCTTTAATTCTTCCGAGTCAGCGAGTAATTTAAGAACCAGTCGAACGAATGATGAGTTTGCTTCTGTAAGATAAATCATTATTTTTTATAGCGAAAGTACAGTAATACAACCAAACTCCAAAAATCTGCCACTGAAACGTGGTCAAAGGGTTGATAGGCATCATTGTTTGATTCGACTAGTCAGGGAACATTTCGCGAGTGGATCATCATATTTGTTTTCAGAATTGGGAACGTGATGGTTCTAGCTCAATAAAAACTATTTGATGTGTCATGATGACCGTTCTCAAAAGTTGAGTAAAACAAATCGTTTTAAATTCTTCTGAACTTCATAATTGACCAAATTTTCTCTATCTGACAACAATTTGAATCGGTAAACTCTTGATCGATGAAAACTGCTTTACATCACCTCATAACATCCTGACTGCAACGAGAATTTTTCTAATCGGATCTCAAATTTTGATGGTATTTGCATAATTTTCTCAATCCATGGTATTTCTATTTTTTAGAAACGTCCTTGGAAAATTGTTAAGTTGCCACACGGTTGTAAAAATTTATTGTCCTTTCCACTTCCAGATGCCTTGCTAAATCAACTCTCGGAAGAATCATTCGAAAGATTAATTAGACTAGTTGGGACTCGGATCACAGAATGAATACTTTCAGCAAATTAGTAGAAGAATCTATTTTTTATTAATTACTACAATATTCATACAACTCTAAATTTGTAGAAATCTTAATATGATGTAATAATATTGAGATTGTGCACTTGTGTTATATTTGAAACGGAGGTTTCACACGAAGAAAAGTGCACAAGCTTAAAATCAAGGGGCTACCGCCGCATCTTTTGTAATGACCTGCTGTCCGACCTCGCTGCCACTCGTTCGCACTTAACTGAGGGATAGCTTCTAGCTTTGGGTAATCCGAGCAAACGCCCGCAACTAGACAGAGGTAATTTCTGCGGGGGCGCTGCCCTCGTGTGTAATCTTACTATGGGGTGCCTTTCAAAATTCACCCTCTGGGAGAGTGATAAGTTTTTGATCGTGAGTATTTCTTATTGTATCTAACGTATCAACATAAATTTTGCTACATGCCATTGGTAATATAATCAGCAATTTATAATAATTTTTTCAGTTGTATGACATAAGCACAAATATTTAAAAATCCAAATTTTCGGAAATGTATGCTGTCAACGAGTATCAAAAAGAAAAACTCATGACTGGTGTTTGCATTTCTCGAACCCGCGACGATGGTCTTGAGGGCAGTAAGCGACATTGCGTTACCTACCGTATGGGTATAACAGGTTAACACTTGATATATTTTGTACATTCTAGCCTTGAGCGGTTGACTGATCAGTAAGTAAAGCAAATGCGTCTTAAGCACCTCATTTCATTCGGTTCAGGCCCAGAACTCGGCTCCAAAATCCAATTCCAGTATCAAGGATTCAGTTCCTGAGTATAAGTTTCAAATACAGAATCTAGTTTCAGAATCCAGCATTCAGTTTCATATGGAGGAGGAATATTCAGCCATTCCTTTGTTGTACATTCGTGGGGAATGACATTTCACGCAAATAATTACTACGATATTTTCTTCCTTAGGTATTAGCAAATCGATATTTTGGCTTGGATTTCACATTCCGTCATATATATTTTTCAATTAGAGCGCCATATATATTGTTCAATTAGATCATAGTTTTGTATAATTGACGGAACATTTTCAATACCTGTAAAAATATGCCATGTTTAGTGCTACGTCAATAAAAATTCCTCTCAAAATGATTCTGACATTTTGCCATGTCTGAAATTAATCCTTCGGCAACTTGCTTAAGCAACAGACGCTTTCAACAGTATAGAGAATAACTAACTATTATCAGACAAACCATATTGTAGCATTTGCGGGTAACACATTTTTTGGTAAATACACGTTCCGATTGGAATTGTATTTAAAGGTAATCTAGCTTTCGAGACAGTATTAAATTTGAGTGTTCAATCTATGAAATCACCGTTACACACACTTAGACGATATCCAGACACACCTGAATCTTGCACGGTAAATCAAATATCAATCTTTCTGGTTTCGAAAGATCGAAAGAGTCACGCATCGCATCAATATTTCTCAGCACAACAGCTGAATTTGGTCGTCCTTCTCGATATTCATACTGAAATGCACGACGACTAGGATTCAATAAATCATACCATAACATATCTCGTCGATCAAAAATTTTCCGATCTACCAACTAGAAAACAACTTTTTTTCCAAATTTCGCTTTAATTCATAAACGTATTTTTCAAAGGCGTTCCAACATTGCACCACTTTTAAACCATGATTTCTCCTTAACCCCAAAAAAGCTCCCATCTAAGCAATAACCTCATCATTCGAGAGAAATCTCTTTCTAGAAAGCTTTCTTTTCTAAATTTGAAAGCAGAAAATAGTCATTGAAAGCTAAAGCTAGTAAATAAATGGGAGCGCGTATCAATTAGAATTTCAAATTATGGCATTTATCCATTGTAACAATAATTTGTTTTTGATCTGCTCTGAAAAAACGCAGCACCTACTTTGTACTCAATTATCTGCTTGCACTTTCATTTTCAATAAAATATAATGTTGCATCAACACCAGAAATTTTGCTTTCCTAATTATTCTTAGTTTTTCAAAAGTAGCGTCACTAGAAGCACAATGACTAATATACCAAAGAACCGAATGTCTTGAAATTTTGAGAGATAATGTCTGTCTCTGTAAAATGCTAAAGTGATTTTTTATTAGCGACGAAATCTGTCTGTCAGACCGAGGACTTATTGATCGATGTGCTAAATCATGGCATCAACATTTTCTCGTGATAATCCCATTATCTGCCAAATCAATTTTAGGAACTCACTATAAATAGCACAAGACGAATTCCGCGTCAAATCGTATTCGGAGTTGGCATCAAGCTCTCAGATTTTGGTGATACTTCCTGAACATATTGACTTTGTCACAATTAAACACATCGCAAAATGTATCTAGACTGCCTTTTGATAAAAGCAAACCTTTTTTAACCAATTTTTAGTCAAAAAATGACGAATCGTACAAAAATGTGTTGTACTTATGTTTTCTCCAAAATTATTGAATAAAGTTACTGAAAAATTTCAAAACCGTATCCTACACTGAAAAAATCGATATTTAAAATAACACTGATTTTGATGAAATGCTGCCCCAAGATAGATAGTTATGTTCCTTACTAACCGTTCATACAATGCAGAATGGCCACTTAAAAAAAAAAAAAATTTCTAATATCTCCAAACAGATTTATTTCCAGTGTCTTTTTGTTTAAAAAGTAAACTAATCTGAAAATCACAATCTTCCAAGTATCCAACAGAACTCACGCCGCGATTTTACAGAATACTCTGTCGCTACTTCCCCGGTATTAGCGAATGAACGAGAAAATGTTTAAGTTAAAAAACCTTTTTTGCGTAATTCCCAACCTGCAATATACGGACGGAGACAAAACTTCATCAAAATCAAAATTTGTGCTGTATTTTTTTTGTGAATCGACTTTTGATTTTTAAAATCCATTTTTTGACAGTATGATTCGATAAGTAATATTTTCAACATTTTATTTGAAGATTCGACTAACTTTATGAACTAGATTTGTCATTTTTTGACTACAACGATTTGAAAAAGTGATAAAAAGTTTAACGCTTTTTAAAAGACAGCATAGATCCAATTTGGGAGAAACATAGAACACAGAAAAGCTTTTTAAGTCAGATTGGATCTATGCTGTCTTTTAAAGTTTCATTAAAATCTGACAGAATGCTGCCGGCTCCGATTTCGATCTTGACGCGAATTCGTTTAATCGAATCTTTTACTGATTTAAAAAATTTAAAGTCGTTTTACAAAAGCAGCATTTTTTTTTATTTGAACGACATTTGTCCTAAGATAGGCAATTATGTTCCCTACTAAACGTCTATATATTGCATGTTAAAATAAAAGTTTTCTAACAAAACATTTTTCTTGTCCAGTGCCGATAATTTTGCAAATATCCGGTACTAACTATAGAGTAGTAGAATCTCCTCACAAATTGATTTGCATAGGATTCTTGAATGATGATACTCTTACCGAGAGGAGGGTTTGCAGGTTCCACATATTCCACACCAGGCTGACTAGGCTATGGTGCCCAAATGAATACTAGTAACACTGGATGAAACCAAGATCATCATCAAAATGATAGATTCCCTTCAATCGAGATGATAGGATAGCTTGTAATTCAAGCGACAGATTTCTTTACGGGAACCAATTTGCAACGAAAGATACGAGTAACTTCTGTAGCGTATCGGTATTGTATTTGTATCGTATTTCGTATTGTATCGACTTCGGTCGTGGCCATGCTTTCGTATATAGTCTCCTATGTCTGAAGTGGTACATACGATTATTACTTTAATTATCTGGAAGAGATATCGAAATGTTTAGTCGACTAACACTAACTTTTCTAATCGGCTCTAATTGTTTCTATCTTTGTCAATGTTACGCATGAGAATATATCAGAAAATGTATAAACAATATTAAAAACGTGCTTAATCCACCTAGCAGTGAGATGATACCTTTTTTATCAATCCGCATGTGTTTTTTGCATGAATATTCTTCGGTGTTTCAGTTTTCATGACATTATTCTAATGTCCGTCGTTTTAAGTGGCAATTTGCAAATTTAATCACTCATTACTCTGTAATGTCGAAACTGCAAATCGGATCGAATTTGAATCTAAAAGTGTAACAATCGATTAAACATTCCATGATATGTCGAAGTAATTTCCACTTTAGAGTTTAGGGTAATTTAAGAGCCGGTATTCAGGAACCAGCATAATCCAAACCAAATCGTGTGGCCATATGACGAATAAATTGCAATATTTTTGAATCCAACTTTAAAACTTTTCAGGATTGTCATCTTCTATATCGCTTAGAATTTATTTAAAATTCATTCTCCAGAATCGGAAGTCAGAATTGGATAAAATTGGATTTATTTTAATTTGATTTTTTGTTTCTGAAATTTGGTTTGGCTTTTTCTGAGAAAACGATTGAGCTTTGAAAAACGATTCGATACTAGAACCGGAATTCGAAATTCGGTGTAACCGAGATCAGATAAATTCACCTGAGTAGCTGTATAGTTTACATTTGTTTCAAAATGTTTGAAAATCAATGTAGACATCTTTGAGGAATCGGAGTGCGAATTAAATTTTTGGGTGCCTTCCGAAACGAAAACTGAATACAACCAAAAATGAAATAAGTTTATTCGGTTAACGACTATCCAAATCTGAAAACCCGATAAACCTGAATAATTTATGTGAAATAGACATTTTTATACTAATCACCCTATATCCCCGAAACCGGAAGTTGGATCTGACTGAAATGCAAGATGTCTTATAGAATCTAAAGACTTAGATAATTCTTAGACTTCATTTAAATCTAAAAACGGTTCAGCCATTTACGAGAAAAATGAGTTACACAATTTTAATTTCGTTTCATACGTCCTCCTGTAGCTCCGGAACCAGAGGTTGGAACCAAACGTAATTCAGGAACCTTGTTCAGGAGCATACGACTTTTCATATAAATCTGAATTTGTAGTAAAACGGTTGGGTCATCTCCGAGAAAATTGAGTGAAATTATTTGTCAAACACGCATTTGCTGATCTCGACGAACTGATTCGAATGGTATATGGCTGATATGTAGTATTTATTGCTGCAAGTAGTTTAAATCAATATAATTATGGAATTGTTATCAACTCGAAAATGCTGCCATAATCTCGTTTATTTATGTCATATTCGAACAATTATGTTGCCAAAAATGAACCGTGCTAAAATCGGTCCTAGGCAAAATATCATTCTGTACACAGTCTTTTGGGTACTTAGGAACAAATGTATGTGACAGTATAAAAAATCGTGTTTTATGTTGCTCCCAAGCATTTCTTGCCAGACATAGCTCAAAACTTCTACTGCTGGAATAGGGGAAAAAGTCGTTTACACAAAAAATTCGATATCTCCGTTAAAAATGGACGGTTTTTAACAATTTATGACTTGTTAGATAGGTATTACCGTGCGAAATCTAAGTCTGAAAATATATTCTGTTTTCAAGGTCAATTGTGACAGATACTGTCAAAAAACTGAAAATTTTGACATAAAACTTCATGTAACTCAAAAAGTAAACATCCGATCTCAAAACCATTCAACAGCGTTCAGGGTGACGGGGAAACCTTTCTGTTGCGACTAGTTTGATCAAAATCGGTCCAGCCATCTCTGAGATCTTGACCTCTTAGTTGACAACACACATACAGACACACACACACATACACACACATACACACACATACACACACACACACACACACACACACACACACACACACACACACACACACACACACACACACACACACACACACACACACACACACACACACACACACACACACACACACACACACACACACACACACACACACACACACACACACACACACACACACACACACACACACACACACACACACACACACACACACACACACACACACACACACACACACACACACACACACACACACACACACACACACACACACACACACACACACACACACACACACACATATATACGGACATTTGTTCAGTTCGTCGAGCTGAATCGATTGGTATATGACATTCGGCCCTCCGGGCCTCGAAAAATTTTTCTAAAGTATGAGCGAATTCTATACATATTTTTTATATTTATAAAACAAGATAAAAACCCTTCTTAATCTACCCAGTGGTGTGATAATGCCTTTCTCTTTTTTCGAAGCAGTCTCGTGAATTTTTTATCACTTTATGAAATAGTTTCTGACACAAATTTTGGCTCATTTTTGACACCAATCAATTCAGATTGGTTCACAAAAGCATGCTTCAAAGTTTATGTCACATACTTGGTATCGTTTATCCAATCAAGCGCTTGCCTATTTATATGAGAAGAGTGATGCAAATCTAAAAAAACCCTTCTTAGTCCATTGTCCATTTAGTGGAATTTTCATAGATCTTGAAAATCACCATAGGGGGGGTTGTACATGAAATTTCCCAAATCGAAAAAAAAATTTTGATGCCAAAAGGCTTAGAATTGCATGAAACGTCGAGATTTAGTGACATCTCGAAAAAAATTTTTGTTTTAAATCGACTTTTTGGGACTTAGAAAAAATTTAAATCCCAGAAAGTTGATTTTTTCAAAAAAAAATTTTTTAGATGACACTAAATCTCGACGTTTCATGCAGTTTTGAGACTTTTGGCATCAAAAAAAATTTTCGATTTTGGAAGTTTCATGTACTCCCCCCTATGGTGCTTTTTCAAGATCGAAAATTGTCAAACTTTTACCACCTGGCAGCACCCCTTACGCATGTCCGATTTAGCTCAAATTTTCCATGAGGGCTTTTTTCGAGGTGCTTAAACTTTTGAGTACTAGAGCTTTACGAAAATAGAGGTGATCCCAAAATTTTGGCACCCTTAAATATAAAAGAGTTAAAAATCAACGTGTTTTGTCGGTTAAGTCACTTATATCATTATATCTCCAGAACCAAAAGTCACAGCCATTTGGTCTTCAAACTTGATCAATGGTCCGATAGTAGCTTTCATTTGAGCCAAAGTTTGTTCAAATCGGTTGAGCCATCTCCGAGAATCTTGCGCGGTAAAAACACAACGCGTTTTGTCAGTTACGTCACTTATACCATCATATCTCCGGAACCAAAAGTCACAGCCATTTGATCTTTGAACTTGATCAATGGCCTAAGAATAGCTTTCAAACAGGCCTAGACTTGTTAAAATCGGTTCAGCCTTCTTCGGAAAACTTGCGCGGTAATAAAAACAACACATTTTGTCGGTTACGTTATTTATACCATCATATCTCCGGAACCAAAAGTCACAGTAGCTTTCAAACGAGCCTAAGTTTGTTAAAATCGGTTCAGTCATCTCTGAGAAAATTGAGCGGTAAAATAGCTTCGAAAACTGCACACACATACACACACACAGACATTTCCGATCTCGTCAAACTGAGTCGAATGGTATATAACACTATGGATCTCCGAGGCTCCGTTCGAAAGTCGGTTTTTTCCAGCAATTCCAATACCTTTCTATAGAGAAAGGCAAAAATGCACTCAATCTACAATCCATAGCAGAGTAGAGTATAATTTATGATTAGTGAGTGATTGGAGTATTAGTATAAAACGAAGTAAAAAGTAGCGAATGTCTGAGAAAGTGGTAAGCGTTCCACAACGCAATCTAAGAGGGAGCTACATTTCACATGTAACTAAACTACTATAGGTGTGCAGATTTTAGACGATGTTGTCAACATTATTGCAAAAGATATAAGATTTGATTAGTAGACCGCTTCTCTTCTATGAATCAAAGCGAGGTATTTGTAGCATGGACAATATGTGTAAAGTTTGGCATGTTCAAAATAAGGAACATATCCATTTTATTATTTCCCTTCTGTGTATTTTTACTTCGTTTTTTCAGACATCACGCATGTCTCCATTGATGTGCTTCCTTCCCCATTGAGTAATGATATAGACAAGCCCTGGAACCGTGACAGCATCATTCAATCGGTCTTAAGGTTCTTCTAATACCCAAGGTAGTTTGAATAAGAAAATGTTTTTGTTGGAATATCATTATTCCCTATGGTTTTTCAGTATTTTTTTACAAAAAACTTACTGATTTTGGGAAAGTCTTTAGTACGATACATTTTCGTATGGTATTTTTACCAGAATCATTTGAAAAAAAAAAAATAAATGGTAAAAATATGTTTGTTTTTTTTTCGATAAGACAGTCTAGATCAATTTTGGAAAAACAAAGTATGGAAAGCATTTGCTGATCTCGACGAACTGATTCGAATGGTATATGGCTGATATGTAGTATTTATTGCTGCAAGTAGTTTAAATCAATATAATTATGGAATTGTTATCAACTCGAAAATGCTGCCATAATCTCGTTTATTTATGTCATATTCGAACAATTATGTTGCCAAAAATGAACCGTGCTAAAATCGGTCCTAGGCAAAATATCATTCTGTACACAGTCTTTTGGGTACTTAGGAACAAATGTATGTGACAGTATAAAAAATCGTGTTTTATGTTGCTCCCAAGCATTTCTTGCCAGACATAGCTCAAAACTTCTACTGCTGGAATAGGGGAAAAAGTCGTTTACACAAAAAATTCGATATCTCCGTTAAAAATGGACGGTTTTTAACAATTTATGACTTGTTAGATAGGTATTACCGTGCGAAATCTAAGTCTGAAAATATATTCTGTTTTCAAGGTCAATTGTGACAGATACTGTCAAAAAACTGAAAATTTTGACATAAAACTTCATGTAACTCAAAAAGTAAACATCCGATCTCAAAACCATTCAACAGCGTTCAGGGTGACGGGGAAACCTTTCTGTTGCGACTAGTTTGATCAAAATCGGTCCAGCCATCTCTGAGATCTTGACCTCTTAGTTGACAACACACATACAGACACACACACACATACACACACATACACACACATACACACACACACACACACACACACACACACACACACACACACACACACACACACACACACACACACACACACACACACACACACACACACACACACACACACACACACACACACACACACACACACACACACACACACACACACACACACACACACACACACACACACACACACACACACACACACACATATATATATACGGACATTTGTTCAGTTCGTCGAGCTGAATCGATTGGTATATGACATTCGGCCCTCCGGGCCTCGAAAAATTTTTCTAAAGTATGAGCGAATTCTATACATATTTTTTATATTTATAAAACAAGATAAAAACCCTTCTTAATCTACCCAGTGGTGTGATAATGCCTTTCTCTTTTTTCGAAGCAGTCTCGTGAATTTTTTATCACTTTATGAAATAGTTTCTGACACAAATTTTGGCTCATTTTTGACACCAATCAATTCAGATTGGTTCACAAAAGCATGCTTCAAAGTTTATGTCACATACTTGGTATCGTTTATCCAATCAAGCGCTTGCCTATTTATATGAGAAGAGTGATGCAAATCTAAAAAAACCCTTCTTAGTCCATTGTCCATTTAGTGGAATTTTCATAGATCTTGAAAATCACCATAGGGGGGGTTGTACATGAAATTTCCCAAATCGAAAAAAAAATTTTGATGCCAAAAGGCTTAGAATTGCATGAAACGTCGAGATTTAGTGACATCTCGAAAAAAATTTTTGTTTTAAATCGACTTTTTGGGACTTAGAAAAAATTTAAATCCCAGAAAGTTGATTTTTTCAAAAAAAAATTTTTTAGATGACACTAAATCTCGACGTTTCATGCAGTTTTGAGACTTTTGGCATCAAAAAAAATTTTCGATTTTGGAAGTTTCATGTACTCCCCCCTATGGTGCTTTTTCAAGATCGAAAATTGTCAAACTTTTACCACCTGGCAGCACCCCTTACGCATGTCCGATTTAGCTCAAATTTTCCATGAGGGCTTTTTTCGAGGTGCTTAAACTTTTGAGTACTAGAGCTTTACGAAAATAGAGGTGATCCCAAAATTTTGGCACCCTTAAATATAAAAGAGTTAAAAATCAACGTGTTTTGTCGGTTAAGTCACTTATATCATTATATCTCCAGAACCAAAAGTCACAGCCATTTGGTCTTCAAACTTGATCAATGGTCCGATAGTAGCTTTCATTTGAGCCAAAGTTTGTTCAAATCGGTTGAGCCATCTCCGAGAATCTTGCGCGGTAAAAACACAACGCGTTTTGTCAGTTACGTCACTTATACCATCATATCTCCGGAACCAAAAGTCACAGCCATTTGATCTTTGAACTTGATCAATGGCCTAAGAATAGCTTTCAAACAGGCCTAGACTTGTTAAAATCGGTTCAGCCTTCTTCGGAAAACTTGCGCGGTAATAAAAACAACACATTTTGTCGGTTACGTTATTTATACCATCATATCTCCGGAACCAAAAGTCACAGTAGCTTTCAAACGAGCCTAAGTTTGTTAAAATCGGTTCAGTCATCTCTGAGAAAATTGAGCGGTAAAATAGCTTCGAAAACTGCACACACATACACACACACAGACATTTCCGATCTCGTCAAACTGAGTCGAATGGTATATAACACTATGGATCTCCGAGGCTCCGTTCGAAAGTCGGTTTTTTCCAGCAATTCCAATACCTTTCTATAGAGAAAGGCAAAAATGCACTCAATCTACAATCCATAGCAGAGTAGAGTATAATTTATGATTAGTGAGTGATTGGAGTATTAGTATAAAACGAAGTAAAAAGTAGCGAATGTCTGAGAAAGTGGTAAGCGTTCCACAACGCAATCTAAGAGGGAGCTACATTTCACATGTAACTAAACTACTATAGGTGTGCAGATTTTAGACGATGTTGTCAACATTATTGCAAAAGATATAAGATTTGATTAGTAGACCGCTTCTCTTCTATGAATCAAAGCGAGGTATTTGTAGCATGGACAATATGTGTAAAGTTTGGCATGTTCAAAATAAGGAACATATCCATTTTATTATTTCCCTTCTGTGTATTTTTACTTCGTTTTTTCAGACATCACGCATGTCTCCATTGATGTGCTTCCTTCCCCATTGAGTAATGATATAGACAAGCCCTGGAACCGTGACAGCATCATTCAATCGGTCTTAAGGTTCTTCTAATACCCAAGGTAGTTTGAATAAGAAAATGTTTTTGTTGGAATATCATTATTCCCTATGGTTTTTCAGTATTTTTTTACAAAAAACTTACTGATTTTGGGAAAGTCTTTAGTACGATACATTTTCGTATGGTATTTTTACCAGAATCATTTGAAAAAAAAAAAATAAATGGTAAAAATATGTTTGTTTTTTTTTCGATAAG
The DNA here is from genome assembly GCF_030247185.1 of Malaya genurostris. Classification (NCBI taxonomy): domain Eukaryota; kingdom Metazoa; phylum Arthropoda; class Insecta; order Diptera; family Culicidae; genus Malaya; species Malaya genurostris. Next base: position 216,535,335 of record NC_080571.1, on the reverse strand, counting down.
ACAGTCTAGATCAATTTTGGAAAAACAAAGTATGGAAAGTGGCTCTTTGTGATAGAGTCTACATATTTAGAAATTTTATTAAGATTTGATAGGCTGCAGCCAAGTTGGTGCCAGATTTGTTTCGTTAAAATTTGTCGAGCAACCCTTGTATTGCTGATCATTGAATCGATTTACGCGCGAACTTATCGAGTTGAGGAATAAAAGCTCACCCCGGTTTACGGTACATAAGACAAGATTGAAAGTATGTACACATGAAAACTAATACGCCTGTCAATTCGGTAAACATACATTTCTAATTTGTTTCTGCTGGCACCGGTCAACACAAATCAACCATCCCGCTAATTCCTAACGGAACCCTGCGCACAAGAGTGTTAATCATAATTCCAAACGGCTCCCACAATGTTTTTCTTAGCAGCTGGTAAACAGTGGCGCTATTGTGGACAATCAGATGGCATATTCTCGTCTCCAGCGTTTATGATTAATTATATAGATACTTTTCACCACCGACTTCGGACGAGCCAAGAGTATCCCATCCCGGCCAGTTTGCCGTCGTTAGTTTCAACTAATTAATACACACATCAGATATCGGCAATCATTGGAGGGGCTGCAGTTGGTTGATAGTGCAATTTCCCTTCGAATGCTTGCGAAAGCAAGGACCCGAGTGCCGATTGAAGAGCGTGAAAACAAATTCCTTACATATTTCCGCCGAGTAAGAGAATGTTTAACAATCCATAATTAAGCCATATTATCACCACGTTGAATCTTCTTTTTCAGCCGACTATCATTTCACTTAGCGTTCGGCGTCGACTCTCGGTACGTGCCTGGTCGCATTGGGTCTCGCGGTAGGAGCATTTGTTCGACTGGCGGTCGAAACACGCACTTAAATTAGTCACAATTTGACACGAGTCGGGACAGAGAAAGACAAGTGCAACACTTACACAGCACAGAAACTGACATCAGCTAGTTCTTTGATGGCCCGGCTGCTGTTGCGTTGCTGCCGAGGAAGTCGCAAACGACGACGAGACGCTGTATAGTTCAAGTTCATAAATTTCAAGTGTCTTGCATGAAACGAAGTCTCCGTTGGACAGATAGTTTATTTTCTAATTGATGGTAATGCTAGCCTGCATCCGTCTTTGATTGAACGATGAGGGAGACAGCTGGGAGGACGTTTTGGCTGACTACTCGGCGATCTTCGGAGGTAAGTACATAGTAGCGAAATCTTTTGCGTCGGCCAGGGGAATGGTAAAACGGAACGTCCGAAATTAAAGATGTAATTTCTAGAACAGCTAAGCTTCTTTGTAGTTGACTACAAACGACATCAAGGCTTCCATCCGAGACAGAATTATTTTTTTTTGTCGTCGATATATAGAATTAGTCAATTAAAAGTAAAAGTATGGTGCAGAATTGAAAGGGTCTAGCTTGTGAACTTAACTTATTTTTTTCAATATTTTGATTTCAAGTTTTTGAGTGGTGAACTATCTGAAATAAAGTACACAAGACATACTCGGTATACCCATGAAAAGTAAAACCTTCTTTTGATTTCTAAAACTAAATACAATATTCATATCATTTATCGTTTTTTTTCTTCGAGCGTTCTAACGTCAAGCAGCAGGAGTAGAGCAAATTGTTTACCTTCCAAAACAACCACTTTTGACATACATAGAGAGAAAAACATCAATATGGCGTTAAAAAAACATGCCATATTGTTTTGTTCGATGACAGCATAACTAATTACAATTGTAGTGTCTGTTTCGATATTTGTAACCATTGGTTCTTGTCATGCATCAAACGTAAGATAATATTACATGATTTTTCCGTACTGTGCTAACATCACAAGCCGTAATATCATTATTCCAGTACTTGTACATTACAGCTAGGGTTGGTTAGTTTCTGTTGAATGCATTGTCTCAAAATATCAAAAAGAAATATAGCGTTTGTGTAGTGTCATAGCCTTTAATACCAAATTCTCAAACTTCACATACCTACACAAAATTAAATTAAACTTCGCACACGTATACAGTTGTGAACTCTTAGTCGGATTGTCATAAAGTCTTGATCTGGTTTTAATTTCGAAAATCGCGACTCAAATCATCGATCAGAAAACTCACTCAGTTTCCTACTGATTTTTTTTACGGACGTGTTTCTCACTGAAACTGATCGCACATGGCAAAAAATCAGTTGTGAAAAGTTCACTAGCGAACATTCTTCTCGATGATATTGACAGTACAAGTTAGTTAGGACCGTTTTCAAAATATGGCTCTGGTGGCTGTTATAAATATTGGACAGTAACAGCTGATGTCGATAGTTTCAAGAGGTTTGACATCTGTCATTAATATTCAGTTCATATTGCGTCGCGTTTTTTTTTTACTTGTGTTTCACTGTGTCAATGATGAGCAATTTTGTGTTAGTCTAGCAACATTTGCGGGAAGTTTTAGTTTGCTGTTTTGATTGGAAGAAAAGTGACACTGAAGCGCATCAAATGCTTGTGGATGTACATGATGATAATGCTCCAACTGATTAATCATGTACGGAATGGTTTCGATGTTTCAAGATTGGAGATTTCTGCGTTGAAGACAGGCCTCGCTCTTAACAACAACAAAATTCGAAGACAGACAGTTGGAGACATTACTCGAAAAAGTTCCAAGTCAAACGCAGGAGAAACTTGCAGAATTATTGGAAGTGATTCCACAAGCAATTTCTTTATGATTCAAATCCATGGAAATGATTCAAATGCAAGGCAGTTGGGTGCCTTATGAACTGAAACCAAGAGACATTGAAAGGTGATTTTTCACTTGCAAGTAGCTTATTCAAAGGCAACGTAGAAAGGGTTTTTTACAACGAAATGTTACTGGGGATGAAATTTTGATAATCTACGATAACCCCAAACGCTATGCCCGCTCAATTGTTGCCATCGACCTCAACACCAACACCCAAAACCGAATATTCATGGTTCGAAAGTCATGTTGTGCATCTGGTGGGACCAAAAGGGTGTTGGGTACTATGAGATACTACAACCGGGCGATACTATAGCGAGCGACCGGAATACAAGCAAAGACATGATAAAGTTCCTGCATGACAACGCTCGACCTCATGTCGCAAAAGTTATGAAAAAATATTTGGAAACGCTCAAGTGGGACATTTTGCCGCACCCGCCGTATTCTCCCGACATTGCTCCTACTGATTGCTGGTTGTTCCGATGGATGCAGAACGATCTAGCAGGTCATTGGTTTACTACTTTCTCAGAAATTGAACATTTACTTCAAACTTGGATCGCTTCAAAAGACGAGACATTTTTCCGAGATGGAATCCGAAAACTGGCTGAGAGGTCGGAAAAAGTGGTATTTAGCGACGATACTTTTATTAATTATTAAAATTTTCAAATTTTGAATTTTCGACCCCAAAAAAAACAGACCAAATTAATTTGTACTTCAAATATTTAAGAAAAAAGTTAGCACATTGAGTATATCTTAAATGATTCTCTAACTGACGATTTTTGGGAAATGAATTTTCATAGTCGTAATATCTCAATCTTTGCAAAACACCATTCTGAAAATTAGCTCTTCCAATTTGATGCTTCATTTACTAGTGAATCAATAGCACTTTGAGATTGATAATTTGAACATTCACGGTAAAAGTAAGGTGGCTCCAGAGGCGTATACAGGAGGTGTATTAAGGGTCCAAACCATCTCCAAAAATCAGACAAATTATATATGAAAACACTTCTCTTTAAATATTTAAATCAATTAAAAAAAGAAATAACTTTCAACAGACTACTTTAATACCACAAACTTTCTGGATAAACGCCTGGGTGAGTGGAAAAATGTAACATTTTTTACTATTGCCGCACCGGTACGTATGTTACATGTGCTGGCACGGACGAAGAATACACTAAACCGCCTTTGCGAACGATGCACGCTGTGTAGCAAAGCAAAGCCTTGGTATTACATTCCGGTAGTGGAATTTGACTATCTGTTTCAACAGACTTCGCAGCCGATTCAGAGTGTACAGTGTACAGTGGTATGGCTGGTGCTACGATTCTACTGACACTACGAATCCTTCCACGCTGTGTGCGGTATTCGATTTCGTACACGCGGTAAAGAAAACGCAAACCGACACCGAAGTTCGGCTCTGAAAGCACAACCAAGTCCATCGGTACCGTGTTCAAGAAATCAGAGCCACGGCGCAAGCAAGAATGTATGTTACCGATGTTTGGTTTTGGTTGATGATGAAAACATCCCTTTGTGATGTTTTTATGCAGCTATTTAATTCAGTTTATTTAACTTGAATATCATACAACGAAGTAACAGAGGCGAAGAGTTTAGTAGCGCCTGTTCAAACGTGCCATTCAAACGCTGCGTCTGATGTGTGCTCGAAACAAGCAAGATTCTGCATTCCTGTTACTTCAATAAATCAAATTCATGCTAAACAGCGTTTAATTGGGTTTAATCAAAATAGTGCTTGGGAGTAAATCAACCAGCTATTTGATTCACCCTATTTAGTTTGAATATCATACACCGAAGTAACAGGGCGAAGAATTTCGCAGCGCCAGTTTAAACGCGCCATTCAAAAGCTGCGTCTGCTGTGTGCTCGAAACAAGCAAAATTCTGCACTCCTGCTTCTTCAATAAATCAATTTCATGCTGAACAGCATCTAATTGGGTTTAATCGAAATAGTGCTTGGGAGTAAAGCAACAAGCTGGAATTAAAACAAAGTTGTTGCCTCGTCTGTAATCAATATTCAGAATACACGTAACACGGTTGAAATTTCGTGTCTCGAACTAAACAAAACCGGCTGCGGAACCGAACACGTCGTGCAGCAGACGAAAACATGCAGCGAGAGTAAGTAAACTGTACCTGACAGAAACCGGTATTTTTCCCAAGTCTGCCCTACGCTCACTAAAAATGGCTAAATTGATCAAATTTGAAAAATTGTAGATTCGCTAATCAACCAATCAACATTTTGGTAATGATCGAAAATGGTACATATTTCATATTGAGCCACCTTACACTCACTAAAAATGTCCGAAATAATCAAAAATCGAACTTCTTTTGTTTCACTTAGAAACAGAGCATGGTGATGCTTTGGTGATAGTCAAACATGTTTCATTTTTTAGCCTTTCTCTATAGAAAGGTGTTAGAATTGCTGGAAAAACCGACTTTTTCATATTGAGCCACCCTAAAATCAACAAAACATCACTTGGATAAAAGTCTGAAATGGTGCATTTTCTCTTATGGAGTCACCAGTGACTATGTAGAGATGGTCGGGTATAGAAATTCTTATACCCGAACCCGACCCGTACCCGAGTGATCAGCAAAAAAAATTACCCGTACCCGACCCGTACCCGATTAAAAATTTAAAATATTACCCGTACCCGACCCGTACCCGATCAATAATAAAAAAAAATTACCCGTACCCGACCCGTACCCGATAAAAAATAAAAAATTTTACCCGTACCCGACCCGTACCCGATTAAAAATTACCTGTACCCGTACCCGACCCGAATGAGTAGTAAAAAAATTTACCGAAATTTAGGATGGAAAAAATAAAGTGTTTTAGATAGCGAGCCGTATCAGGCTCTAGTTTGTAAGTAAAATACATTAAAATGCTTGTTTACATTTAAACATATAAATACACTGTGAAGCATGAATAGATTTCCAATGTCTTTGGTACTTTATACTCATTTACAAATGTCAACAAAAGAGAGTAATATCTACTCAAGTTTTTCGAGAAGCATATTTATCCAAAATGTCGTATTACCCGTTGTATTCAATTTTGGGTAGGTATGGTTTTTACGAAACAGTGCGACTTTTGATTATCTTGACACACAAATAAAAATCACATTAGAATCACTTGAAAAATCACGAACATCCCTTAAAATGAATAGAGTATCATCGATTCGTTTACGTGAATTGACCAAACATTAAATAATGTACGTGTATTCCCGGTGTGAAAAATTCAATTTTGAAAATGGTGAACTGTGAGTCCTTCAAGTGTAAGTAGTTTGAACATTTGTGAGAAATTTTTTTTGGTTACATTTTTTTTACTACAAAGCGAAATGAATTATGATTTTGATTTAAATTAATCTGTCAAATATGCCCGTTTTGTAAGCCTCACAAACCCACACCAACGATGTTAACGGGAGCTGGTGGTTTTTACAGCCATTAAACTTCTTTTCCACCTCCCTTGGAACCCTCAACGAGTGAACACGGTTAAAATTTGAGCATTTCGCGTGAAAAGATTTTCACTCGTACTTTTGAGACTGTCACGCATCGAGATTTTCAGTGAAAAGGAACGTAAAATACATCGACGTCAACATTTCAAAATTAGGCCCTTTTGAAATGTTGACGTCGAGTTAATTTACAATTGACAGATTTTCTTTGTTTACTTTCTTTTTCGACTATATCTGCGTTATTATACAAACGTTCGTTACATATTTGGTAATGTTGGAAACATGGGGATATTGTCTTTAATTCTACACGAATACTTTGTAGGTACACGTGAAATTTAAGGAGATATTCACAAAAGAGAAAGTAAACAAAGAGAAACTCTCATTGGTTTATGTGCCCTTATGAAATGTTGACATCGAACTGGCAATATAGTTCAACTTGCTGTGCCATCAATCGGTGTCATTTCAAGTGAGGTGACACCACCCAGAAATGAAGAATAAGAAGAACTTCTATGCAGATTTTCTGAAATAAATGTTCATGTTTTTATGGTTAGAATAATAATGATTTATATGTCAATTTTGAAAATCTCCAACCAATATTTAAAATAACAGTTTTCTGGTATCTGAATGTGATATGAGTACTACACTACATTTTATATATTAATCAAATAATTTTAACTGGATTGTGCATTAAACAGCTTTAAAATGGCAGTCCATTAAACCTATGTGAAAAGTAGGGTCTGACCGCAACATCTTAGAGCTAAGGCAGTGTGTCTTATTAAATATGTTATAAAAAAGTAGGGTGTAAAATATTCACTTAACTTTTCACGTAACTATGATTGATCGTTTTTTTTTTTAAATGATGCCAGTTTTCAGGTCAGGTCCTAGGCGCGAATGTCAAAACCCCTTGGATCAAATTGTTTATTTTTCGGAACAACTGTTTTGCAATAAAAAATTCTCGTCAACGTGTAAACATATTTATGTGAAGTACAAATGGTCGGGTAATCGATCAGAAAAAAAAAATTTACCCGTACCCGACCCGTACCCGAGTAAGCAGTAAATTATTTTACCCGACCCGACCCGTACCCGAGTAAGCAGTAAATTTTTTTACCCGTACCCGACCCGTACCCGTTTGAAAATAAAAAATTTTACCCGAACCCGACCAAAAACCCGTCGGGTACGGGTACGGGTCGGGTTTCGGGTAAAATACCCGATACCCGACCATCTCTATGACTATGCTCAAAATTCAAGCAAAATTCTTTTGATTCACTTACCAACAGAGCAGCCATTCGTTAGCAATCAAGTAAATATTATTTTTCATTTTCGACTCCTTAAGTGCATCCAAAATATCGCAATCAATAATTTTCAGTTGCGAATTTATCCAGCACTGATTTTTTTCATGGTTGAGAATATAATAATCAAATCTTGCACGAATAACTTCGGTGGTGGGAATTCAACATCGAAATATCATCGATGGTTTTGCTCCCTTTCGAATATCTCTTAAGCGATATTTCGGTGAATGAAAATTCGTTATCAACTTGAAGACATAATAAGACATATTATGGTATTATGGAACTATGGAACCACAAAACCTTAAATTTGAACCTAAGTTTGTGGAAATCGATGCAGCCATCTCTGAGCAAAAAATCTTTCTACAGGAGAAAGACGATATTGAAAATCAATCAACGATCCGCATGTTTTAATTTTGTTTGTTTTATTTTATTAGTGTTGGTTATTAGTCACACTTTTTATTTTCATTTTTTCCGACTAATTTTCTAATCCTTCAAAAACTTGAATAATTTTTCAGTGCAAAATTTCTAGAGAGTCCAATCGATTTCCTACACCATTTTCGAAGGCATCATTTGCTTACAATTACCAGTTTGAAGTTTTGAGTTGAATTAGTGTAAAACATATGGTTTGCCATACTGTAGACGTGTAAAAAGTTTAACTCACATCGGTACAAGTCCTGATTTTACCATCTTTTCTATAATTTATTTTTGAAATCGCTCACTGATACAGTATCTTGAACGTTTCAGAACTGAACTTGGGATAATTAGTTTAAATTCATCACTTTATCGATAATATTTATGATTACACTTGATTTCGACTGGGGTGATAATCGTGGAAAACAGTGAAACGGCTGTCTCAGTCTTAGTCGAATGTTGTTTATTGTATCGTTTATAGTCAAAATGTCGATGTTTTCCTTGAAAAGGGTCTACACCAAAGGCCGAAATGTCGGAAAGTAAAAAACATTCGTTTGTATTATAAGACTGAGACAACCGTTTTCCTGTTTTCCACGTTAATATTTATGTTTGCCTTTTTCAAACAGAAAAGTTTTGACATCACTAAGAAAAACGAATTTAGAACGAAGGTTCAGAGAGGTATGTGCCATATACCATTCTAATCAGTTCGTCGATTTCGCATACTGTTCGTAGCACTAATTCTAGTTCCATACAATTCAAATAGGCTGCTAAGTCTATAGAAACAGAACAGTCAAGTAAGTATGATACTAGAACATACATTTCAGAGTTGCTCATTGGAAGAGCAGTCCCATGGATTGAAGAAGATTGTCCCATGGACTCGAATTTTGTCTCGTTATTATTTAATGTTTTTGTTGATAATAACTTCACGTCATAATGAAATACAAAAAAAGCAGAGTTTAAATGGTGAAAAATTTTACGTACCTGACTGGTCACGATATCGTTTATGGTCTTCAGATCAACCAATATTCTGAAGATGGCTAATGCTTAGCAAAAAAGCAACTTCCATTGCATAAGTAAAATGGACTAAACTAGCTCGCGTTTTTATTGCAAATATGCTCCGTCAATTCCTTCAATGTAATTTTCCATTTGCAACTGTTGCAGAAGCTCCGCCATACCCCAAAACGTTTGCATCTCATCGCAAGAAATTCGCCACGCTATCGCCGTTCTATCACTCACTGGGACATGTGCCCGGAGGCTGTTGACTTTTCTTCTATTGCATATGGCAAAGTTCTTCGAAAGAGACCTTGACTGATGGACGCGTCTCATTTACTTCCCGGCTAAATCGGCCGGTGCAGCGAGCGGGAGACGCTGTGTCCCGACTATTCTTAGGTTCATTCAGTGATGAACGCAACCAACCCAAAGGGACGCTCGGTAGAAGTCTGTCTGCTAACAACATATTATGCAAAGTGGCCGGTTAGTCACTTGTGCGATAATTGAACGATCACACTCTATTTGAGCTAGTTATTCTCGTCTGATGACGATTGCGTGCTTTCCTTCCGTTCTTTGGCTGATTTCACTTGCATCGAGTCTTGGCTGCTAATGAAAACACTAGTAAGTAAAAGTTCACAACTCAGCTGTACCAGTACCAAGTCCAGTATGTGTTGTTGTTGTTGTTGTTGTTGTTTCATACTCTAATATGACAAAAACAAAAATAAAAGCAGCCTGCTGCGGGATTGCAAAACATATACCTAATGACGGTTGGTACGCACATATATGTAGTACTTATGAGTAAATATACTAGACTGAAATTAGTACGGTGCGCGTCTATTTTTTACCATGTTCATGTCTTACGGAATTTGGCCACGACCGTCCAAAACTGCCAATCATTTGGAAATCAAGGCGGGACAGCTGCACAAAATCTATTGCATCAAAACGAGTTTAGTTGTTTAGTTGTTTTCGGTCGACCCTTGAATAACTAGATTATTAAATTAGCCCTATACAATAACTCTGCCAAAAACGAGCTAATGACTGAAGTTAAATAAATAATTCACTGACATTAATATTGTGTCCGACTTAGATCATTTTGAAAGATTTACAGCTCATAATAATTCAAGCTGCGGTGTCCGTTACTGATCACAAAATCCGAATTTAGGCTATGTGTTGCAAAATCAACCGAGCACAGAAAATGCAAATTGTTATTATATAACTAAAATTAACAAAACGTAAATAACTTTTATTCCATTCTATCGGCTATTAATTAGACTAAATTTAAAATAACTGAGATTCAGGAGAGTTTACTTTCGATTCAATTCAAACTTTAATGAACAATGTATTTTTTATGCGGCAGATACATACCGCATAATAATAAACTTCATAACTTCGGGGCATTAAAATACCGCCTAGCATCCAAGATCCGCATGAAAAAAGCTTCATTATTTTCAAGACTTTTTTTTATTCTGAACGCTTACACACGAGAAAGCATATTTAGAAAAAAAAAAAAAGGGTAAAAATGCCTAAAAAACAAGGTGCTAGGGTGTTTTCCATGTAGAAGACATAAGATGAAAGATGCTTGAAGAAAAAATCATAAAAAATGCTTTATCAGGACAAAATATTTATTAAAATAATCCGGAAAATTACAAAAGATATACATATTTTTTAATACATTTGAGTGATATGAAAAATTCGTTTTTTTCGGTGGCTGTAGAGAATCTATTTAGTTATAAAAATGTAAAAGTTACCACTTTGAATTCGAAGATAATAAACAATTTTGAATGTAAAGTTTTGCACGTCACAGTCGAACAGTTAACAATTAAATGATTTGTTTAAGTGTTTAATGATTTGTTTATGTTGGCAAACATAATTACCATGGTATTACCATAAGATCTAAATTTGGAACAATTTTAAGTTTTCAAGGTAAATTTTGACAGATATGGTTAAACAACTGAAAACTTTGAAATAAAATTTTATATAGCTCGCAAAGCTCGAATGTTTTCCATGTAGAAGACACAAGAAGAAAGATGTTAAAAAAATCCTTCATAAAAATCCCGAGAAAAAAAACGCATAGCTTCGGAAACCTACAATAAACGTGCTTAGTCCACATAGCAGTGAAATGATACCTTTTTTGTCGGTCCAATTTTCACTCAAAACTTGTGACTAGAAAGACTGATCATCGATAGATTTATTAGGACAAAATATTTATTTAAATAATCAGGAAAATTATATAGAATATACTTATTTTTCAAATATATATGAGTGATATGAAAATTTCGTTTTTCCGGTGGTTGTAGAGAAAATCATTTACAATCTATTTAGTTCTAAAAATGAAGAAGTCATCACTTCAAATTCGAAGATAATGCACAATTTTGAATGGTAAGTTTAGCACGTCACAATCGAACAATCAACAATTAAATGATTTGTTCGAGTGTTTAACAATTATGTTTCCAATCAGGAAAAAACGAGCCGTGCTAAAACAAATTGAGTCAAAATACTATGTTGAAGTGTACTGTATTCAATCTTTCAATCACTCAGAAACGATTGTGTTGAACATTGTGTCTAATTTTGATTCCAAGCGTCATTTCATCATTTCTTACAATCTTCGACTCATTTGATTGGTATTACCATAAGATATCTAAATTTGGAACAATTTTAAGTTTTCAAGGTAAATTGTGACAGATATTGTCAAAAAATTGAAAATTTTGAAATAAAACTTTATATAACTCGCAAAGTAATCATCAGATCCATAAACAAAAGCAATAGCTTGTATACTTCCTGGAAGACCTTTAATTTACAACTAATTTGGTTAAAATTGGTCCAGCCTTCCCTGAGATGCACGCCTCTCAATTTGGCACGGACATTTGCTCAGTTCGTTTTCCAAAGTTTGAGCAAACTCTAAACCTATTTTTATATTTATAAAAAAAGTAAAAAAGTAAAACTACATTTTGGGGCCTCCACCAAACCATTTCAAGGTGTTCATTTGTTATGTATGTTTTTTTTTGTGATAATATGGTCTACAACTACTCCAAAGCAATAAATTCTCTATCACGAAATATATGAAAATTATAACTTCAACTTCACTTCTAGGAGGATTAATGACTATTTCAATCATATCAAGAGCCCTTCTTCAATCTAAATTTTTCTGAACGCATTTAGACACCATAATCAACGTCTGAAACGCACACAAAAAACGCATTTTAGTGTAAATGGGATCATTGTGCACTGCGACAGGGGTATATATACCATTATATACCATTTGACTTAGTCCCATCGCCAGCTTAAAGCGATCCCTTACCTATCAATATTTCTAACTCCGCGACACCTTTGGAAGAGAATGATTAGTTGTCGTCCTTCCGTAAAGTAGGTAAAACCTCAACATTTCCTCTCTTCCTTACCTTTATCCTTCTCTATGAACGTGATTTCCAGTACCATTTTCTAAACAACTCTTATAGGTTAATATCAGCAGATAACATTATGATATCAGTGTACAGTCTCCCAAAAACATCGTCTCATCGTCTTGAGTCAAATTTGTCTCTGCATTTGTGTAAAATAAATAGTTTGTCATATTGAATACATGTACAGTTTCATTCAGATCAGAGTGTATGAAGTTTGACAACTTGCTGTCCATTTCTGGAATTGCTCGAAAGGCAAACAATATTTAATATACCTAATAAACCTTTGCGGTACCTTTCAATTTTTTCATATTTGCTTCAGCATTAGTTTAAATGTTTAACGTTTATCAGTTTTCTAGAAAATTTCTCTCTTCTGTACCAATTATTAAAAATCTCTATTTAGTCAACCTCGTTCTTGCTATTCAAATTGTCTTACCAAAAAAAATTATTCGATTATATCTTCGGTACAATTAATGTTATTATCATTATATGTCAATAATTGGAAGTGACAGCCATTTGTTCTTCAAACTTGGTCAATGAACCAATAGTAGCTTTGAAACGAACCTAAGCTTGAGGATCGTTCATAAACCACGTAGACCAAAATCTGGTATTTTAAGCACCCCCTCTAAAACTTTACAAATACCCCTCACCACTACTTGGTTAATATAAATCGAACCTATTTTTGAGCCTTCTAAGGGTGTATGTCAATACACCGAGAAAGCTCCGGAATAGTTTCGATTTATATTAAAATTTATCGGTCAGTTGTGTTAATCTATCGTGAATATCGCCGAAAATATCGTGGCAGTACTACGTCCAACAGTGAGACCTACTTTTTCGAAGTACTAGTCCGCAGCAGTCTGTTCATCACAAACGAAATATTCCGTTCATGTTCAGCGAAACAATCAACATTGTGTCAGCGTAAATATTTATAAAAGGTTTGGATTACATTATAAACTTTTCATCTGGAAATAAATATTACATTTTTTGTAATTCGTTTATATAATATCTGTTACGCAACAAGATGGGACCCATATGCGAGTACTTTTGTTAACGAACGGAAAGATACTCGCATATTACGTGGCAAAATTTTAGGTTTGATTTTCCTTTCTTGTGGAACTTTTGATCGTCCGATATAATTAAGTTTGTGATCTCATGTCAGGTCTTGATACAATTAAATTGTATAGTGGAGACTCTTCCACGGAAGACAGCTTAAACGGTTAACTTATAGATTTCAATGCCACCAAGATTACTCCAATTTGAAATATTCGCATATGCGTACATTCAGGGCCGCCGAAAGAAAATTCTGGCGCGGGGGAAATTCAATATTACGGGCCCTTAAACATGAGAATTAAAAAACATTGTGATCATGGAAATATGGAAAATTTTTAAATAGGGTTTGTTTGACCGTCTACTGATAAAAACTATCAATTGGAAAAGATTCGAGGTCGATTTAGAAGTTTTTTTATGGTTTTTCTCCATTTTAAAAGATGGTATACAATTTTTAACACTCTTTACCCTATATTTCCGGATCCGGAAGTCGGATCCGCATGAAATTCAGAAATTACGCATGGAACCACAAGACCTTTCATTTGAACCTAAGTTTGTGAAAATCGGTCGCGCCATCTATGAGAAAAGTTAGAACACATATTTTCTTTTTTTGCACATTTTACCCCATAACACCCGAACCGAAAGTCGGATCCAAATAATATTACTGATTATCAAATGAGATACTATGTAGTTCTGTGGCTAAGTAGAAGTCAAAGACAGGCGACTCATTTTGCTCTCTCTCTCTCTCTCTCTGTCTCTCATTCTCCTATTCCTTCTTGAAGTGGAAGAATGAAAGAGAGTACTCACACACACATAAACAGATGAAGCTCATTATTCTTTGCAAAAAGTCATCGGACTTTAAGTTTATTGGAGTAAATGAATAAATTTCAATCATTATGCTATCCGATTATTATATAGTCACATCGTAATCAAGCAGTGGCAGGAGAAATAAAAATAATGTCAATTGCTTCTGCAATCAATAGCTGTTCTGACGAGTGAAATATCCAGAGAATTTTAGAAATCGACAAATGACCGATGTCATAGAAAATAATCAGAATTTCTCGCTCATCTGCACTGTCCATACTTGCATATCAGTTCCATATGTGTTCTGGCCACTTTTGTGTTAGCCCAAAGGATAACGTCTATTTTTACGTTACTTTTTAGAAATTGTAAAAATAATTTAGGGTCAGCTCTGCAAAATTTGAAAAAAAATATCAAGTCGGGTCTGTCTCATATGGAAAGTACTAGCATATCTGTCCCACGCATTAAAAATCACGTTTTAGTAACTAAAAATGTGCAGGTTGCATACATTTTTGCCTTTCTCATATAGAAAGGTTATGCAATCACTGTGAAACCCGACTTTTGAACCGAGACCCGGAGGGCCGAGTGTCATATACTATTCGACTCAGTTCGTCGAGTACGCAAAATGTCTGTGTGTGTATGTGTGTATGTAACGTTTTTTTGCACTAACTTTTTTCAGAGATGGCTAAACCGATTTTAACCAACTTAGAAACAAATAAAAGGTTTTATGATCTAATACAAAGCTACTGAGTTTCAGTTGGATCCGACTTCCTGTTCCGAAACTACAGGGTGATATGTACCAAAATAAGGAAAAAAATTGTCTCATGGTCTTATACAATTTTCCTGAATTTCATTTGGATCCAACTTTCGGTAACGTATTACAAGGTAATATTTGCAAATTCATGAAAAAATGCGCAATCAATTCAACCTCGTAAATTTCTTAACTGATTTTCACAAACTTCTTAGAAATAGAAGGTCTTTAAATTATTTAAACAGGTCCCGAAAAGTTGATCCAGATCCGACTTCCGCTTCCGGTATTACAGTGCGATAAGTAAAAATTTTCAATTTCATGAGTATTGTTTCACAAGCGATGGCGAAACGAGGTGCACATTTTTATCAAACTTACTGCTAAATTCATCCAGTTGGCAGATCTTGTAAATTCGTGAATATATAAAACTACTTTGGGACTACTAGTCCCCGGTTTCTGCTTCCGAAAGCAGTGAACAAAATCTAATAAAACGGAACTCACTTCGATTTCTCAGCAACGGTTAAGCCCATTTTCACGAATCATGATTCGAATTGAAGCTCTCATTGTCTCATTGTCTCATATACTGTGCAATTGCATCCTGATCGGGACTTTCGATTCCGAAATTATAGGGTGATGAGTGTCAAAACATTCAAATTCAAAATGACGATGCAAAACTAGTACGTGCGGCTTTGCTCCATTCGCAGCGTGCTTTGTTCAATTTCGTATAGCGTGCAGAGTTGCCACATTAAAATTTATATTTTTCAGGGGGAAAATATGTAAATTTCTAATCAGTTTATTCAATTTGTACCTACTTGATAGTGTTATCACAAGATCATGATAACAATCCTATTCTACAAAAGTACACTTATTGCCTTTCTTTTATAGAAAGTTTATGCAATCTCTTGAAAAATTTACTAGTGAAAATTGGCAAAGAGTGTTCTATATCATTCGACACAGTTCATCAAGCTGAGCAATGTATGTGTCTGTGCATGTGAGTATGTGTCAAATAATGTTACTCATAAAATAAAAAATCTTGTAGTCTCATAGGTTGCTATTGAATTTCACACCGACATTTAGACCGACGAAGGGTAACATTTTTCTAGATTTGGCTTAAATCTGATTCGATTTGTAGGCTATACTAGTTACTCAATAAACGAACCGACTTTAGCTATACTGGTTCAAAGTATTCGGTTCTAAAAGTACCAGAAGTAGTGGTCAAAAAGTTTAAAACGAGACTCACTCAATTTTCTCAGAGATGATTTGATCGATTTCCACAAACAGGCTCAAATAAAAGTTCCTATAGTCTTATAGGTTGCTGTTTAATTTCATCCGGGTCCGATTTCCGGGTCCAGAACTATAGGGTAAAGAGTTTTTAGTCATTTAGTGCGACGATGCAAAATAAGGGGCTGGGGTCCACTAGGAGATTGATAGTACCTATTAGCTCTCTCCGGACTGTACCAGCCTAGATGCCGTGTGGAATCCGGCGGAAAAAAATGAACCAAGAATAGATCCACTGGGTTCCTGCTTCCATGTCGTAAAAGGCGACAATTGCAGGAGTTTCTTTTTCCTTTCAGTTATCAGATATTTTCAATGTTTTACTTCTGATTACTCTATTTTACTAAATCATCTCTTTATTCAACCTATCAATTTCCGTCTAGCTTCGGAGAAAAGTTTTATTAGGAATGATTTCTTCTTCCATGTTATTGATTGGCTTTCAGGATTATAAATTGAATGATAAAAATCAACCATTGCGCAAATCCGTTTATATTACAAAGTTAATAACAGAGATAACATATATCGGTATATTGAATACATAGTAAAAAACACTTGATATTAATATTTCAAACAGTAAATTAATATGTTTCTCGGTAGCCGGCTGCCCAGATCAACTAATAGAACCAATTAATAATTTTAATAAATAATTAAAATAATAAAGCGGAAATAATAAAGAATCAAGACGCGTGTGAAATCTGTTGACCTTTGTTTGGTGATTTAAAATGATTTTATAATAACTGTTTGAATATTTCAATGCAATGAATCAACTTTTGTGTCTAAATCCTATTCGCTCGTTTATTTTGTATCACGTAGTTTCATTTATAAAAACGCGCTTAATCCACCTAGCAGTGAAATGATACCTTTTTTTATCAATCCGAATATGTTTTTTTTGCATGACTAAAAAAACGCAAAAGGTAGATGCATAAACGAGTGACTGCATACTCGACAGCCGACTGTCCGGAGTTTTGTCAATATCGGAGATTGACTGTTTCGTGCATTATATTGCCAGCACAAAGTAACACATAAAACCTTAATACTTTAAAACATTCTTGGTAGCCGGCTACCCAGAGTAATAAACACATGATAACATTATTAAAACATTCACTAACAAAGTATCCTCTCCTGTGATGCATGTGGGAATGCAGAGGATTCCTCGTTTCCTAGTAGCAACATGCATCGAACTAACAATCCTTTCCCTCCCAAGTAGATCTGCATTCGGACGTGGCCGGCGTCGGTATTGATCAGCATGCATGGTTCAATACAGTTTGCACAGTGTGAAACAATGTGTTATTCCCAAACATGTTACTTCAAAAAATCATTTTGCAATCTCAATTGGTCCAGATCAATAACGGAGTAGCAACACACGGGCGGTCTCTAATGCTAATGCTAATGCTAATGTTAATTTAGTGCGACGATGCAAAATAAAGAACAATTCTTATTAACTTGACATAATTAAAATAATTTAAACAATTTTAAAAGGTTATGTTAGTTTATACCCAAAGAAAGTTTCTTATTTTATGCAAGATTGGAATAAATTTCTTCACAAAATCGTCTGGTGATATTTTTGAAAATATAAGTAATGTGAGAAAGGCATCTTTACACCACTAGGTGGTTTAAAAAAGGTTTTTTTTAACTATTGTTAGATAAAATGCGTACTGCAAAATGTACTGTTTTTTCAAAACCGATGTACTGTATTTTTTTATTTTTACGCAGAATGTACTATTTTTCGTCAAAAAAAAACACAAGCGTTACATATAAAACTAGGGGTCTCCGAGGCTCCTATTAAGAGTTTTCTTTTCCAGAAATGTTATAACCTTCCTATAAAAAACGCAAAAATCAGTCAACTTCAATCCCTTCAGTCGATTCTGAACTACGGTTAGTTTCCAAGGCAATTTTCTGTAAACACTGTATCGCTTCTATACGCTAGTACCGCTCAGTAGCTTACTTCCTATTGCACCGTAGTTGTAAAAAACTTTAAACTTTCAACTTTGCTGATATGGTAATCACCGCACTCACAAGAAACTCTCCTTCCGAAAAACCTGCGTACCGACACGAACCAAAACTAAACGGATTATCTGAATCACTGGCATAATTTCACATTGTATTTTTTTTCCAACCGCTCCCAGAAGTTCAAGAAGTCACCCATGCAAATTGCAACCCGCGCGGATCACACCCATCCCGGCTGTACCGGGCTACCAAGAAGGGCCACCACAGCAAGTGATCCGCACGCCCAAGCGCCTATCTTCAATTTCCGTTGATACCATCTACACAGTTCCTATCCTTGGCAGTGGTACAAATATAATGTCTGGTTGAACATGGTTTACACCGCGCAGTATGCTTGCCCGGGAAGTTCACCTACAGGGCTGCTGTATGTAAGCTATCAACTTCACATCGCACATAAACACATCAACAGCAACTCTGAATGATGCACCGAGCTGCGGTAACAGATCTTCAAAACGTCGCCCCGAAGTCATTGGCGGTTGACTTTACCGGGACTGGCGCGGGATAAGGTTCTCGGTTTTTTTGAGGAGGGACGAGAGTCAACCAGACACGGCACAGAAGAAGGAAGGCGTAATACACCAAGAAACAGATTTATTTATGAGTCCCTTTAGGAAGGAAAATGGAAAACGGAGGAAATACCGAGCAGGGTAGCCTGTTGATTGTTGACATTAAAATACCGGTCCGAAACTCAAATGTTACGGATTGCATCGTAGTCACAGATCTAGAACGGAGTAGAACTACAAATGCAGTCAGTCGTCTTATCACCATAGAGCTCGTTTAAATCTGATCTTTTGGAGAATATTTTTAACAAAACAGGGGTGTAACGACACGCAAAAATGATTTTTCTTGAGGAAGTTGAAAGGACGTAATTACTCTCAGTAATTGGCTAGAACACCATTTTTCTAGCGGTAGCATATTGTCAGACTTGTCTTTTTGAAATATTTTTTTCTAATTTTTTCATATGGTGTTGACAACAGTTTCCGGGAAATTAGCGAGAACTGATCATTATGACTAACTTTTTTTTTGCGCACGTGTCGTTTCATCTCTAATTGTACTGATTCTGGTGGTCAACGTTCAGAGATTTACGAACCTATTGACATTAATTTCAAACATTACTGGACAGTGAAACAAGCCGAGATACTTCCGTTTGACTCATGAGCTTGTGAACAGATTGAACCTTCGAGCATTGTTGATTCAAGAACTTAAAACTCCCATCCAATCAAGGCCTTATTTCGTTTTGTTTTCACCAAAACCGCCTGCAACGTAGTCAGCCAATCATATGATAATTGTTTCGACACGACCTTCAGAAGATTTCGACGAACCGGTTTGATATGGTCATTAGCGTGAACAATCGACGCAAACAAGATGCTTAGCTGATGAGCACGAAAGACGAAAACTTCCACAAAATTTCTGTGTTTTGAAAATCCGACATTGATTGATACGAATAAAAGAACAGGGTTAATAAATGCGACGTCATATTTTACAATTAGACTTTTATTTAGATGGCCTATCTGCAACAACTAATGCAAGAAATAACTTTAATGATTTTATACCTAATGCCTGACTTTCCATTGATAATAGTCTACACACACAGGTTTGTTTTCTTGTAACTCTTCTCTTTCTTACACATTGTGACTTGTTCACGAAGGTCAGATGAATAAAAAATGAGTGAGTAAAAAATACCCCAAATATGAGACATGATTTACAATGATTTCATGACATTATTAATGCTTTAAAGCCATTATCAACGTCAACGTCAGTGCGGTAAAATTTCATTTTCAATCGAATGATATCAGACGAAAATGAAATTTATGGCCACTGACCGTCAGCACATCGATACAAATTCATATGACGTTTGCTGCCATTTTCAAGTGAGCTCCCAGAATTCATCGTCAGTTGAATAATTTTGCTTGCTTTGAAGTTGCCATTTGAAGTTTTGCTTGCTCAGTTTCAAGGGCCAAGTAGTCTAGCTGGGTCATTGTCTTCGCTGTTGGTAGTGAGCAAGTTCAAATGAATAGAATTATAAATGGAGTAAAGCATTAAAAATGAAAACTGAACGAGAAAACTATTATTTTATGTGTATTCTGTAATTGATATTTCAGCTACCTGGTATTTCATTTATTATCTTGGTCCATTTCGAATGTTCACATAAACCTCATTTGAAGAGCGCTTTCACACTATTGAAAGATATATTTTGTTACTTTAGGAGATCAACTGACGGTGGTTAAACTGAGCTTTGATTTGAAGAGAATCGATTGAAGAACTGAATGCTGCCGGTTCGGTACGTCAGCGAACGTTGTGTGTATCAGAGTGTGAAGTTTACTGCAGTAGAGAGATAGTTAGTGTTTCACTTTTGGTTTCAATTGAATAGAATGAAATCTTACTGAACTGGTCAACATCATTTATGTCACTGAAATTACGCAATAGAAAGACTTAGAAAGTAGACTGAACCCTATAAACTAAAGCTGTGTCATTTCGCTGTCCTAAGGATTTGAGAAAACCACATCCACCCGAAGAACACTCTTACATGCACACTCAGAGAAGAAAATGTAAAAATAACCAAATTTGGTTTCCAAACAATGATGTATTTTATTGGAAAATCTAGTTTGAAACTGCAAATATTGTTGCTTGAAACAACAAAGCAAGATATTTGAGTTGATAAGTTTATTTTAATAAAAATAGTAACAGCTAATATTTAACTTGTGCATTGTTGTCAATTTCATGACAAACAATTACATTGTAAATTTTATTTTTATGGGAGATGAGATATTGCTCATGTTTTGAATCAAGTTCAAGTTTCAAGATTTTCATGATTTCTTAATATTGGTACCAAAAATGGATCTGTTTCCGTGTATAATTTTGAACTGATATAACGAATAGTTGCCGACAAACTATTTAATTTGTTTTAACTCGATTCAAACTCCAAGATGGCGACTTCCGGTTAATTAAAATTCCTGGTCGACATAAATAAACAACAATAGTACTTGACCTAATATTGAAGTTTAATCATATTTCAGTATTTTTCTTGTCGCACAATATACATTAGCTCGATATGTGTCAACACTGAAACTTTTTTTTCGTTTTCTTGAAAGTATGTTGGGCAAGAAAACGTATTAAATGTTGTTGAAGTTCAACAATTTTCATCATGTAAGATATAACAATAGATGTGCTTAGAAAAGAATATTCGCACTTGCTAACATTTGAAAATGTAGAAGAGTATTAGTTAGCTGTGAAGGACGACATGTCTTTTATTGAAAGTTATTACTTTTCAACGATTCTAGGAATGATCAAGAATCAATATCTGTACGGTACTATAGAGTCAATAACTTTTTTTTCGACAAAATTTTTTATTATGGCCTTTTTGCGTACAACCTTTACGTGGCCGATTGGCTCATATTTTAGTTTTCTAAAACTGTTCACCAAACTGATATATAACAAGCTTGTATAAGTAATCAGCGTTTTACACGGATGTATCCCACCTTGACCACAAATTATGTAAGATGGAATCGCCTTACGTAGTTGCATACGTACCACTCACACACCATTCCGTATACCAGGGAAAAATTCCGCCATACTTCCCTTTCAATGGGAAGAACTTCACCGTACTGCGACATACTTCCGAACGAACTGATCGCTGGCCTGCGGAGGAAGCTCATGCACACGTACTTCTATGGCTTAGTCCACCATGTGCACAGGGATTTTGTATTTAATGTTGTCACACTCAACGCTGTGCACCTCGTTGATAACCGAAGCGAATGCAATTGCATCACTTTCACGTTCAAACATAATGTACACACAGTTAGACGCCTTGTTGAATTGAATTTCAGTTACATTATTAGCATCTAGATGCATTAGTTCCTTAAGCAAGATTTCAATTTCGTTTGCTGCTGGTCTAACTTTACAGCGATTGAAATCAATACAAATTGAATTTGGTCTTGTAGACCAAGTTTCAGGATTTGTTGAATCATATTTGCCCATTTAGTACACTCTATTGTTCACTACACTGTATTGTCTTTGTTTCTATCGTCTCGACCGTAAGCAATTTTCAACTGTGTCGGATGAGTGGCGAGCACGAACTGAGTCAATTACTTAAAATCTATTTATAATTTTTTTTAGGACGGCTTATCAAAACGTTTCACAGTTATTTTCCGATTAATGTACGATTCAGACGTTCCGTCTTCTTCCGTCACCGTCACCGTCAGTGTCAAAATTAGTTTAATACTTTCTTTATCGGAACGTTCACATGTTTCGTCCATCAAGACGTTCCGTACCGGTGACGTTATGTGTGAATGTCTCCATAAAAATGCATGCAAGTTATTTTGACGGTGACGGTGACGGAGCTTTACTGTGACGGAAAGTGATGGATCGTCTGAATCATACTTAATTCACCGTAAATTTTTCAAACTAAAATATTACTTCACTAAAAAAAACATTTAACAACTGATGCTAGGTAACTACATTATTATTGTTTTATTCGCCGTTCACCCAATTGGGTCATCCGCACCAAAGAAAAAAAAGAAAAGGAATGCACTTGTCAAATCATGATGACACACATACAAATTAAACTGTGGCTTCTATGGTAATTGTTCCTGGTCGTTTTGAATTGTTGTGAATCTCTCGATATTCTGATAGTTGATAAGAGTTGATTTTTGATTTCCAATTGAATAATTCCTCGAAGGGTAGAACTGCTCTGAAGGGTATTTAGCTGTTTGGCGTCTCACAACAAACATAAGAGCACCTGCCCTCAGACGGGGTAATTCAAAAGGATGTTTCGAACAGAGGAAGGGAAATCATACTTTTGAAGAATTTATAAGAAGAGAGTCTGACTCTGAGACAAGATTGCGTTCTTTATTCTACTCTTCTCTCTCGGTCATCCCTTTTCTCCAGAGTTCACTTTTTGTAAATAACCCCGAGTTTCTCTTCAATAATAATTGAAATGATCAAACACTTTACATAATCTTTCCGTGCATTAGAAATTTATTTTCTAAAACCAAACTGAGCGTACATATCAAAATTCTACAGTAAAGCCTACATATGCGAAGGAAGAGGAATAACTGTTCTTTGTTCAGTGCGCAGAGTAATAAAAAAAACCTGTTTTAATCTACCTAGTAGTGTAATGATACCTTTCTCACACTATCATATATAATACTGTGGTATTCTTCAAAATAATTTTCTTCGATTCTTGAAGGAATAACCCGAATCACATTGTTTGGTGGTCTACTGATAATGACTATCGTATGGCTTATTTAGAAATTTTTTCAAATGTTTGTTTCATCCATTTAAGTGATGGTATAAAATATTTTGTTTTGTATATAATCATAAGACCTTTAATTTAAATATAAGTTTGTGAAAATCGGTCAGGCCATCTTTGAGAAAAATTGGTACACATATTTTCATTATTTTGCGCATTTTACCCCATAACTCTGGAACCGGTAGTCCTATCCAAACAAAATTCAAAAATTTTGTATGGTATCATGAGACCTTTGATTTGTATCCAAGCCTGTGAAAATCGATTTAGCCATCTCCGAGAAAAAATAGTGCAAAAAACGTTACATGCACGCATATACTCACAGACATTTTTCTACTACGGGTCTCATTTCAAAAATCAGTTTTACAACGATTGCATATTTTTTTATATGAGGAAGGGAAAAATTGATGTTTATGCGTTATATACAACAAGAAATATTCACGATCGAATATTTGACACTCTCTCATAGGGTAAATCTTGAAAAGGCACCCTATGGTAATTCGCAACAGAATCGTTTGACCGGTATTCTAGAAATTCGAGTACACTTTTTTCATATTTTTGCACATTTTACCCTGTTACGGTCTCTGAGAAAATCGATTGCACATTTTTAGTTCATTTTGCACATTTTACCTCGTAGCTCCCAAACCGGAAGTCGGATCCAAATGAAATTCACTAGCAACCTATGGGACTACAAGGCCTTTAATTTAAATCGTAGTTGAAGTAAATCGGTTGAGCGATTTTGTCTGAGAAAATCGAGTGCACTTTTTATCCTTTTTCTTCTACATTTTACCCCGTTACTCCCGAACCGGAAGTCCGATAGGGGTAAAATTCAATAGCACTTTATGAGAGCAAGAGATCTTTTATTTTAATCTAATACCGTTTTTCATTGAAAAACACTGGTGGCGTGGATTGCTCTGATTTTGCACTTTCGAGCAGAAATGCAACATTCTGACGGTGTTTCATTGCGATTTTTGCTCGAAAGTGCAAAACCAGAGCAATCCACGCCACCAGTGTTTTTCAATAAAAAACGCCATAAGTTTGTGAAAATCAGTTCAGCCTGCTTCGAGAAAATCGTGTGCACATTTTTGTGACAGACACACAGACTATACTTATACGCATACGATCAAAAACAAGTCGCTACAGGTTTATTGTACTTCTAAGCAGTTTATAATTATAAACAAAAAATTTTTCTTTCAAGATTTTAAATTTTTTCACACTCAAAAGTGACGAAACGTGGGAATCATGCTTCAAGCATATTGAAAAAGCCATCAAAAATATTTTCTGTTAATAAATCAAACATGCGACCACCCAGAAAGAAATCAGCAAACCTAAATTTGACTTTTTTTTTATTAATTCGACAATTAACCGGCTTGTATACACAACCATATAATCAAACTTCAGCTGCATGTCGTTGCCTCTGGGATTTTTTATTCGGCTTCTCGGTTAAATACAAATAAACAAGCTAATTGAAAACGAAACAGTCCCAGCCGTACATTAATCATCAATTCTGCGCTGTCGTTGCTGAAATTTATTCAAGGGAGGCGCTTGAAAAACAGGTGAGAGCCCCCCTGGTAATATTTAGTGGCATGAGCAAGCAAAAAACGCTTAGCAACTTGATACAGCTGACCACCCTGACTACCGAAACATCGCACCGACGACTGGTTACTGGCCGTTGCATTTGGTTGCTTGCACCAAAAGATACCCAGAAACACATGATTAAAGATTACACCGGTTCTGGTGTGGATGCCTGTGGTTTGAAACTCCCGCGAACGGTATCGATGCAGTCTGCCCATATCGGCGCATGTTTGTATAAACACATTTCGGGGGCGGTTCCTTGTTGATGGAAGCAGTAGAAGCTTCAGCGTCAAACAACCCGGCTGCTCGTTCGGGGCTCGGCCCGGCAAAGCTTGCGAGCCGTCAAAATTGTGCAGTTTTGGTCTGCCTGCAGACACACTTTCAATAATCAATTAGTCACTGTTTGCCCGACGATCATAAATCATACCGGTTGTTAATGGCTAATTATGGGGATCGAAAACGATTTTTGATTTACTTTCGATGCACCTGAGAGCCTGTGATTTTAGATTCAAACAGTTTTTTTTATCAAACGTGATCTTCAATTGACTACTATGAAGGGACCGGTAGTTCCGTGAGCTTCAAATAACGAGCCTATGATCTTTAATCGAGGAGGATAAATTTTGAATTTCATTTTGAAGAACTTGAAATCAGTCAGACAACTCCGATATCAATCGATAGTGATTCGTAATGAATTATAAAATAAATTTCAATGCATGAATAAAATGAAATATCGTGATAATGTTTGAATCAACTACGCTAGTTGGTTTGTTTGAATATAACAAACAGCACTGAAAATAAACAATTAGTCAATAAGTAATTATAAGCTGGTCATCGAATAGTTATCCCTTTGATTGAATTTGATTGAATGCTAATACTATTTTATTGTAAAAATAGAAAAATGATTGTCTGTGAACAGCAATATTCGGTGCACAATAAGTTCGATGTAAATAGCAACGACTTTACGTCTGCTTAGCGGATTTTGTTAATCCACGAGGTGGCATTGGCCGTCCAACATAATCTGCTAATGCATTGAAGAGCCGCAGGCGAAAATCGTAAAAAAATCAAAAACATTGTAAAGTTTTTGTAAGCTCTGCCCTTAAACTATGTCCGTAGCCTTGTGTCCGTAGGCTGCCGAAATCTAAAACATAGTTGTATGGTATTTGACCGTATTGCTTGGATGCCTTGGAAACTGAAAGGTCTTATGGTCCCATAAAACGTTATTGAATTTAATCTGTATTCGACTTCCGGTTAGATAGTTTAAATATTTCATTGCTCCATTTAAGGGGTTACACTACTGTAGAAAAAAAGAGAAGGACTTTTTTGGGGAATTGTTATGGGATCCAAAAAAATGGAGTAATCCGAATTTTGTATAAAGCACTTTTTAATGTGTATATTTAAGTACAAAAAATGATCAGTTTCAAAAATTGAAAAACAAAATGGCGACTTGGCGGCATTTCCGCGAAAGTGCTGCATTTTGACGGCCGGAAACTTAAAACAAGTAAATCTTGACCAATCGATTCAAAAATTTTACAGAATATTCACGATAGTTATTTTCAGCCCTTTGTAAATAAAACCGCATTTTTTCATCACAAAATTGTTCATAAAAAAAAATATTCACAATTTTCAAAAACCCCTACGTACTTCTGTGGTGATAACTATCGAGAATATTCTGTAAAATTTTTGAATCGATTGGTCAAGATTTACTTGACTTATGTTTCCGGCCGTCAAAAATTGGCAAATCTTCATTTGACACAGGTTGAAAGAACGTAAGTCGTCGAATGACTGATATTTATGGGAATGACTTAAATCTGTAAAATTTCATTTTTCAGCACTTCAAAATATATTAGAATGCGTTAAACGTTAAACATACTCTGCCATATATCCATTGCAGAAAACGTAAAATTGCACGACTTTTTTTAAGTGGGTACACAGTAAAAATATCTGAATATTTAATATAACGGAAATTATAAGCTGACTTAATTATAAGTCATAATTTTTCATTAATATCAACACATTGCATTTTTCTATCCACCAACTATTTTGCGTCATGACTGGTTGAGTTTAACATGTTTGTCGTGTAGTTTTAACTTGCCATTTCCCATTTACCTGTCCAGCACACAAGTGCTACTGTGGCAATGTGATATAAACAGGTCGGGCAGACCACATGGATTGCTTGCGTTGGTAACCAAAAATTTGTAAATAGTTCGGTATGACGACATACATGAAAAATAAACATGCTTTGATTCAATGCTAACTAGTCCGAATATTGTGACGAAAGCAAGCACGTGGTTTTTAGTTTTACTTGGCTTGCTGAAACAAAGTTAATTTCACTAACACAACAGAGTTGTGTTTGCCCCACCTGTTTCTACCACATTGCTTCTGTGGCTCATTCGATGAGGTGACGCCCTCGGTGATCTAATGATTTTCGCTTCAAGGCCGAATCGCTATCAATCAGACAAAATTCTCATATAGGCTTTGCAATCACCGACTTTTGAACCGTAGCCCGGTGGGGGGGAGGGGCAAATGTCATATACCATACGATTCAGCTCGACGAACTGAGCAAATGTTTGTGTGTGTCTGTGTATGCGTGTATGTATGTAACAAAAATATGCACTCACTTTTTTCAAAGATGACTGAACCGGTTTCCACAAACTTTAATTCAAATGAAAGGTCTTATGATCCAATAGCCTGCTTCATTTGGATTCGACTTTCGGTTCAGGAGTTATAGGGTAACTTGTGAAAATTAGAGAAAAACTGTGCACTCGATTTTCTCGGAAACAGCTTAACCCTATAAAACTATCTGATAAATTCACAGTTTTATAGGATTTATTCTGAATAACTACGTATTGATTTTTCGATCGAATATGGCTCGATCGAATCCTAGCTACCTTTGATTTGTCTAGCGAATACAAATGAAATACGATCGTCCAGGTACCATGCGCGCGGGTGGTTTTAGGAAATTTTCGATGGAAATTTTAAAATATATGCCAAAACCAAAAACATACAGACCTTTGAAAAGCTTTTATCTATCTTCTGGGCAAAAAATGGTTGAAAAATTCGGAGGATTTTCCGAGTATTGTCAAAAATAGCTCTGAATAATGAGTGTTTTTGTGATCTTTTACAATTATCTGGAAAAATAATGCGATGATATAAATGTTTTTTTTTTCAAATGGTGGCTACAAAGATTACATTAAGATACATTTTTGGGAAACCTTTTCACGCTTTTAATAGAAAATCAACGAATTTCAAAAATTTCAACGAAATCGGTTTTATGAAATTCGTTGATTTTCCGTGAAAAGCGTGAAAAGGTTTTCCAAAAATGTGTCCGAATCTGATCCTTGTAGCCAGCATAAGGTTTATTTAAAAGAAAAAATTTCATGCCATCGAATTATTTTTTTCAAATAATTGTGAACGATCACAAAAAACTCATTTTTCAGGGCTATTTTTGATAAGACTCAGAAAATCCTCCGAATGTTTTAGCCATTTTTGCCCTGCAGATAGATAAAAGCTTTTCAGAGGTCTGCATGTTTTTGGTTTTGGCAAATTTTTCAAAATTTCTATCGAAAATTTCCTAAAACCTCCCGCGCGCATGATACTTGGTCGATGGCCTTAAAGCTCAAATAGTGTCCAAAGCTATTGTGAAATATCATCCGGATCCGACTTCCGGTTCCGCAGTTACAGGGCGATGAATCACAGACTAACAGACATGACAGTATGAGCAAATTCTTATAAAAATAATTTTTCGTGATGCACTAGTTCCACCTATATTGTACTGCGCGAACTATTTACTATCTGTACACCCCTTGTGTTACTTAGTTTTTTTACTAGTTGGTTTCCCCTCGTTTGTCAACACCGATCAGCTGCTTGCAGGGATGCCTGATTTCATCAAAATATTTGAAAATGAATCGTCACAATAAATTATTGGATTACGTTGATAGTATATTTAACTTTTTCGCGATGTTGGAAGGTAACCATTTATTTGACTCAACGTTGTTCATCTAGACTATTTTTTATTGTGTTGGTAGTTTTCACCCGAAATTAGGTGGCGGCAGACCAGAAGCAAGTAAATATTGTTACAAAACGGGTTCGATTTTGTATTGCGTTGGAGGATGAGAAGTAGGCACAATTATGTATATAGTTTTGGCAATATGTATTAAATCTGTATCCTGCTATAAAAAAAAACGGTTACAGATGTCTGCTACTGGTGTGTGATATTGGTAAAAGAGGTGCTGCGGTTGATGAAAACTTTAGCTATTTTCTGATAAATGCGACCGAAAGAATAAAAGAATGTCAATGAATTTAAATTTATTTGGAAAAAAACATACATCGGAATTTCAAGCTTTGCGATGTAAATGCAATTTACTCAGCCGGTAGTGCAGTAATTGTCAATTATAACAATAATAATATTAATTCTACTGAATGTTTTATATCGCTGATTCATGCTGTTTAGCTTGACTTACATATGCAAAAGTAACAGAAACACAGGTTCGTTTCGTTTGTAAGATTTCGTTTAATTGGTTTAATAGAAGCAGAGCATAAGATAGTAGGTCATATTTATTGCTGACAAACGAACCAACTTCGGCTATTCCGGTCATCCGAATCCGATTTCGGAAGTATTGGAAATAGTGATCAAAAACTGCAAAAAATATCTCACTAACTGGCCAAATAGATTTTCGCTAAGTTATAGGTTCAAAGGAAAAATCTTACAGTTTCATACGGAATTCTTAAATTTTTTGTGAATTCTTTTTCCGGTTCAGGAACAACAGGGTAAACAGGATTTGTAGATTTTGATAGATTAAATCCGAACAAACATTCCTATGTCTATTCAATGAACAGTTGCTTTTACGAATTCCACAGTAATATTTATGATGTTACGAGTAAAATGAGAGAGGCATCATTACACCACTAGGTGGATTAAAGCAGATTTTTTTCTAACGTTTTCATCACATCAAAAACTCGGATAGTGTCAAATCTATATAGAATTATTGCACTAGTCATAGTGATCTCATTATTAGAGTCGCCATGTTATTCTACCGACTACTCGACTTTAAATCAACGAATTGTGACAAAATCGGATACAATATCCCAGGAACATTCAATAGCAATTAGTGTATTGTGACGTTATCGTTTTGTATCATCCTGTTGGAAGAAGCAGTTTTCCAGAAATTCTACCTGTGCTCCAGAAGCAGCGCGCTCTCTCAGCGTTTGTCGGTACACGGTTGAATTTGTGCTGGAATTTACTAAATCAAACTGATAAGACCAATCCAGTCTCAGAATCTACAAAAAGATGAAAATTTTGTTATTGCTTGAATCTGTTTGATACATGTTATAAACAAGTTATTTGCATATAGATTTAAAAACATATGGAAACAAATTGTATCCATAATTAGCGGTACTCCTCTTCCTCCCACTTCACCGTTGTTTAAGTTGGGTTTAACAAACATTGATGGAAATTTGAAAATAAAACAATCAAATCCATTGGATATACCTGATTATCCTATACAATATTTACATGCTCCAATTGGTTAGCATATCGATTCCAATTTACATCACAATAGTCACTGATTCCCGCCAGTTATGGAGCCCGGCGCATTAATGATTTTTTTTTGGTTCTCTAGCATAAGATCTTCCAATCATTTTGACACGAGGGATTCCTTACCGCCCGGGTAGTGTGATTTATGGAGCTTCCTTATGGCCGCCTTCTGCCGTGTCTGTGCAAGAAAAAAAATAACTAAAAGGTTTCGAATCTACGGTACGAGAAACCAATCGTGGTCTATTTCAATAGGATTCGAATGTAGAACACTTCTTTTCTCATTAACACAGACTTTGGAAGTGAAACCGATAGCTATAATCATCTCGTAATCTCCGCTGTGTTGGAGTCTTGAATCTCTACGAAGACGACAGAGCCTTGAGAGAGAAAAATAAAGAAAAACATTCGATCTTTTGTACCTGCGGAATACGTGAACTGCGGGTGGATTTTTTTTTTCCTTTCGGGAATTAGTAAAGTGAGACTACCTCGCAGGAGATTTATGGGTTTCTTTATCACACATTTTAGGTCCTCTGAATTACACGTGGATGAATCCGCCCAATTGGTGAAACAAAATGACCTAAAAGAATACTGGTAAGAAAAATGGATAAAACCTGCATCGCACATCGAAAGAATTGAGAGAACAAAAAAACGGATGGAATGTAAACACTTGAGGGAAGGTATTTTCAAGCCATTCTTCAATATTGACCCTTTTTGTAAGCGAACGACAGGTAGAAAATGATCGTTGAAGTGAAAGTTATTGAACGTCTGTTTGTCGATGCTTTGTCCTTACGCAACGACTGTAAAGGGGCAATAGAAATGCCGCCACTTGAAAAAGAAAAAAAACAACATTCGATGTTTATGGAAACTGCATTGAGGTGGTCCTGCAGAGCGAAGAGCTGCCGACATTTTCCAAAGAATTCTTTATTCAAATTGCCGATGCTGAGTTAATCAAATCGTTTTTGGCATCTGGTAAGTACACGTGCCTACTCAAAAATCTACATTTTACGAGGCTTTATCGGGTAGTACAAATCGTATCGTTTCAATTTATAGATCTATCAAAGGCTATTAAGTGCGCTGCTTCGGTCTATCACCCATCAAGGAACATACCTAGATGGGCCACTCCGCTGGTAACCTGTTTACGCCAAACAAACTGGAAAACTGCCGGTGCATTCTAATCTTAACAACTCTGGCGGCAATAAACAAATGATCATCCTTGATCCAATCATGAATTTCCATAAAATGACGCTGCATTTCTTTTTGCGTCACACCTTCTATGTGTAGCACTGCCGGAAAAGTGATCGTCGCATTACGCCGTTGATACAAGAACTGCAGGCCCTAGCCGTGGGTTGGTCAAACTTTACCGACAGATCGCAATAAGAATTTTATCGGAATCTCCCTAAGCTGTTGCGTTATCTTAATTGAATTTATATCAGCTTCAGTCGATTGACAGCATGCATTGAATGGATGGGTGACTTCTCGGTGGGGAGTGGCATATTTGTTATATGGCGCTAATAGATGTAAGCTGCACATTTAGGAAAAGGTTCGCCCACTTTACATCGTTCAGACGACAGAGGTGATGAGCCGCAGCAGTCAATTAGAAACGGATTAGGAATGATCAAACGGATGAATATGGGGAGATGTTAGAATTTCCACTAACGCTGGATCTACTTGAAAGTTTGATTTCTTTAGAGATTCTTCGAAATCACCGATTTCTTCCGAATTTTCACTACCAAGTATAAGTTGAATTCAACATCAATTCCAGTGACTCATAATAAATTCAGAAATGAACCCTTCGTGTGATGTGTGGTTGTTTACAAAACAATGAACAATATAGCTCTTCGGTCAGGTTGGCGCCATGAATCATCAAAAATCACATTCGTCTGCGCACTATGTGCTGGTAATCTTCGAAACTATGCACCCCACACAGAAACGATGGCCGTTGCATCCGTTGTTGAAACGCGCGGAAAATCGCGCCTCACCACTTGAAGGGTGTTGTTATTCACTTCACTTGAAATATTAATGAGCATCTCGTTCAGAGTGGCCAATGCAGAACTCGGTTCAAACGCACCACTTATTATTTGCGATCGTATAAAGGGCGCTCTGATGACTTTGGCCGGTAATGAACACTCTCCGGTTACGAGCTTACATTCGGCACGTCGTGCGAGAACCCGTTCTCTGGTCTCGAGTGTTAATTCAACTGTGGATTTGTAAAAGCACGGGAACGGCCGGTATTCCGTCATCACAAGCACCGTAATCATCTTCTCTCGAACCATCTCGGGAGTCTGGAAGAATGCATTTTTTTCCCGCGCGGCTTCTCGACTCGGCCTGGCGCTACTTGAAGATTGCCGTTGTTCGATTTTGTTAACCATCGAGAACATGCAGATCATGATGGTGCGGTCCCGGTAAACAAAACGAGGCGCCTCGTCAACCACCACCGCACTACGAACACCGATCGCGTCACTGTTGTTGGTTTTTAGTGTGGTTCAGTATTTGGCGATTCGTAAAGTAAATTTCAACTTTGCAAAGAAATAATTACACAAAGTTAACAGGAACCGGAGAAAAACTAAGATGATCCGAAAAACAATACAGCGCATGTAGAATCAGCAGCTTCGATCACTTCGAGTCACCCTAACTGGCACTCAATGCATATGAATTATTCATCTAGCCTGCCCCATCTCCTTTTGCATGAAATGCACGTGGTCAAAACAACAACTTTCCAGCACCTAATAAGTGCTTTCGCCGAGATTACAAACAGCTGCTGTTGATCTTTAACACTGCCACTCTATTCGATCCTGCTCCCGGTTCCCAGTGATGATGGATCTCGATTGTTTTTGCATAAAAAGGAACAGTAAATTGAATATCATTGCTGAATGCTGTTATTACAGCGGAGAATCTTCTCAACAAACTCACACAGGGCGCTTCGCTTATCAACATCGTCGCATCACCCGGCGCGAGTATTTGCTACTACCGCTATGTTGTTTGAAGTACGTGACGTGAAGCATTCACTATCAAAACATTTGCGTTAATATAATGCTTAAATGCTCGTTTTGTGGGATTTCAGCCTCACGTGTGGTCTTTCTGTATTTTGAGCTGATAAGTTGACGAGTGCATCGATAATTATTTATTTATTTTTCATCTGGCCTGAGCCGATCCTCACAAAACGATCAGTATTTAATGAAGCCCATTTGAAATCGAATTCAATCATTAGTTTTGAAAATATTTTTTGCAAATTCGAAAAATACCAATATTAAAACGACACATCCGAATTTCCCTAAAGACTGTCCCAGGAAGTATGGATGCAACCAAAAATCGCTGCCATTTCACAATGGTTCAGAATCTGTCAATTTATATGGCTGCATCCTATTGGTTACACTCTTCTCTAACCACTTGTGCAGTTGTTTATTCTTTTTCATTAGTTTGTTTCGAAATTCGTGGACTTTCAGCAGAACAACGTCGACAAATTGTGTACAAATGTTGCACAGAACGCGGACTGTCACTGAGAAAGATAGCAAAAATGGAAGGAGTAAGTGACAAAACCGTGCGAAATGCAATCAAGAAGTTCGGTGAGGATAACACCTTTGAGGATAAACCGAATACCGGTCGAAAAAAGGTCCTGCTAACCCTCAGTTGGATAAACGTATACTGAAGGCGTTCGAGAAAAAGAAGGAGGTTTCAGTTCGGGATATGGCCAAAAAAGAGGGCACTTCGAAGTCAAATGTTTTTCGTGCTAAAGAACGTTTGAATCTTCGAACCTATAAGAAGCAGAAACAAGCAAAACGTAGTCCAAAACAAGAAGCATCGATCAGGCCGAGGGTTCGAAAACTGAACAATACGATTCTTTCTGGAAATTTGAACTGCATAATCATGGACGACGAAGCCTACGTGAAACTCGATTACAAATCCTTGCCGGGACGACAATATTATACGGTGCGAGAAGGGCAAGTGTTAAACCAGTCCGAGACATCGATTGAAGTCGGAAAATTTGCTAAGAAAGCTATGATCTGGCAAGCAATTTGTAGCTGCGGTAAGATTTCGAAACCCTTCATCACCACTTGAAGAAGCGAAATATACATCAATGAATGTTTACAAAAACGACTTCTACCCATGATTCGAAACCACAAGGATCCTGTCGTCTTCTGGATAGATCTTGCTTCTTGCCACTACTCGAAATCAACGGTAGAATGGTATACTACCAAAAATGTCACTTTCGTCCCAAAAGACATGAATCCACCAAATAGCCCACAACTTCGACCAATTGAGGAATTTTGGGCATTAACGAAGGCACATCTTAGGAAACATGTCTCGGCAGCCGAAACCATTCAACAGTTCGAAAAAGATTGGAAAAAAGTGTAAAAACTTGTCGCCAAGAAGTCTGTACGGAATTTAATTAGGAACGTTTGCAAGAAGTTGCGCCAGCTAGTCTACAATGGCAAAGTAGCAAATGTTGAGAATAATATTCTGTTGTTGTAGTCTAATATTATCAGTATATCGAATAAAATTTGAATATCTAACACTTGTGAATTATTTACAGCGAAATCAAAGTGGGTTCATACTTTCTGGGACAGTCTTTAAATAGCTAAAGGATGTACGGAATTAAGCTACATAACTTTCAAATGGCTGTAGCTTGCTGTTATTACACCCATTGGGTGTATTCAATAGAAGTTTTGCGTAGAACTAGTTCATTGTGTAATGTTTACAGTAGTAGTTTTCCAATTGTTGCGAACATGGAGTCGGAAGAACAGCAGCAGCGTAGCATAATTTTGCGCACGTACTTTGAAAATCCGGATCTCTCTCCTCGTTGCATCTTCAGAAAACAGGTAGTTATACAACCAACGGTGTATCTAGTTTTGGATCGGTAATACGAAAGCTTAGCTGTCGATCGGAAGGAAAAAAGTGGCCAGATTGGACCTTCGAAAAGGATGACAAACGGGAAGTTCAAGCCTCCAAGTGGAATCAAAACAGTTTTGTACAAGATGTGTCGAAAAACCTGCAGTTGAGTAAAAATTCCGTGCAAAACGTGATATTTAAGAGGCACCGAACCGCAATGAAGGGCAGAATACGGTGGGAAAATCACGTGCACGGAAGCTCTACACCCAGATGTTGACAAAATTGCATTGTCTCATTATGGACGACGAGACGTAAGTGAGAGAAAGCTTCCGGAACTCCTGTTTTGCACTGCTCAACATAAATTTGACGTCCCAGAAGACGTTACACAGCAGAAGATGTCCAAGCATGCCAAAAGTACATGCTTTGGTAATCAATTTGCTCATGTGGAAAGCGGAGAACTCCATTCATAACAACCGGGACGATCAACGAGCAGGAATATCTCCAAAAGTGTCTAATTCTACTTCTGAGACCACACAATGGTCTTCCATTGTTCTGGCTGGATTTAGCCTCGTGCCATTACTCGGAAGATGTTTTGGGGCGGTACAAGGTCAATGAGGTCAAATATTGAGAAGTACTGGACTATAATGAAGCAAACACTTCGGAAATATCCTAAAGAAGAATAAGAAAAAATGGATTTCCACGCAAAAAAATTTTGGGCCAAATGTTGTGCAAGTCTTTATGAGTAGTGAAGAGATAGATTCACAAATTTGAATATGGTATTGAAATTGAATTTTCATGTTATTCAAATGCGAGGGGCTGGGGTCCACTAGGAGATTGATAGTACCTATTAGCTCTCTCCGGATAGTACCAGTCTTGATGCCGTGTGGAATCCCAAAAAAAATGACCCAAGAATAGATCCACTGGGTTCCTGTTTCCATGTCGTAAAAGGCGACAATTGAAGGAATTTCTTTTTCCTTTCAGTTATCTGATATTTTCTACGTTTCACTTCTTATTATTCTATTTTACCAAATTGTCTCTTCATTCAACTTCATTCAAATAATCATTTTTTTTTATTTGGTATGTTTTCTTCTCCCATGTTATTGTTTGTCTTTCAAGATTATAAAACAAATGATAAAAATCAACTATTGCGCAAATCCGTTCATATTACAAAGTTAATAACAGAGATAACATATATAGGTATATTGAATAAATACTTGTTTGTTTGAAAAATTAATATATTTTTTCTCGATAGCCGGCTACCCAGATCAACCGATTAATAGTTTTAATAAATAGTTAAAAAAATAAAGCGAAAAAAATAAACTATCAAGTCGCGCGTGAAATCTGTGGACCTTTGTTTGTTAAATTAAATGATTTTATAAAAATATTTAGAATATGTCACTGCAATGAATCAACTATTTTGTCTAAATTATATTCACTCGTTTCCATTTGGAAAAAATAGAGAAGTTTTTATTCGTTACGCGATAGTATTTCAAAATTTCCTTCAGTTTACATGAATATGAACTGTGAATCAATACTTTCCGGGACTTCAGTATCGGATATTGTTGAAACGTTCACTCGAGAAGTCAATGAGTTTAGTGGTGCATCCGAGCATCTTGAAACCGGAACATACTAGGTCGCACGCGAATACTACCATTGCTGAAATTTATACTAACCAAAATCCTTCTCATGTGACACTTGTGGAGTGCGCAGTAGTATATACGGCCTGTAGTAACAACAAGTGTTGGACTAACATCCCTTCCCATTCCTTAGACGATCTACGTTCGGGCCTGGCCGGCGCCGGTACTGATCATGAATTCTGGGGTTACCAGAAGATGTACATTGAAGGATGATGCACCAGTCCCAGGTCGGATCATTTAGAAATTTCCTGTACAATTCCAGCTAATCCCTATCAGTAACGCAGTAGCAACCAGGGGATTTTCAATTTCAATACCATATTCAAATGCGCGAATCTTTCTCTTCGAAAAAGATTCATAATGTCTTTGATTTGATTCCATGAAAGTTCTGAGATGATCGGTTGACCGAGCGATTTTTTTTAGTAATGCAGTTTGATTCCTGACACACTTCACTTCAAACCGTGAGATGGCTTTCGTGCAAGTTTACTTTTCGTGATGACCAAGACATTTTTCGATTGGATTCGCGTCATGAGAATGGGAGTTTCGATGATTCGGGTTTCTATACTCTATACAATTCATTTTTGCTGTATTAAAGGATGGCTTTCATCGTATCAAAGAACGCTCACTAGCAACTCTTCACACGATTCAATTAGTGCCATCAAAGAGAGACGGATATCATCGCAGCAACAAAAAACCGGCATGGTTCATTTAACATTGAATAGACACCAGTGCGAGAGCGAATTTCTCTCGATGACCTGTATAAGAATCAAAGGTTAGCTTGCTGCTGTGGGGATTCTCTCTGAAGCAACAAACTGTCGCTTAATCTCGTTTCGCGATCCGATTCTGTATGGGCAGTGAATAATTGCGATATAATCATTTTACTATTGCTGCTTATTCTA
Organism: Malaya genurostris; assembly: GCF_030247185.1. Lineage (NCBI taxonomy): Eukaryota > Metazoa > Arthropoda > Insecta > Diptera > Culicidae > Malaya > Malaya genurostris. The sequence goes on along the minus strand of NC_080571.1, from coordinate 216,497,496 downwards.
ACTATGTGCATATAACCTTTGTATAAGTTGTGTCTATGAAAATGTATGTGAATGCTCCACACAAGGGTTTTGAAATATTGCAACCTAGTATGAGAATCATCAAGTTGAATCATCGATTCGATTTTCTGCGATAATTGTCAACTTGCGATTCTCTCTTGATAAATTCCACACAGCAGCAATCATTATCAGACTGTAATATTTTTTAAGGGCCGTGAAATACTCAGAGTATGAAGTGGAGCAAAGAAATGTAGAAAAATTCTCTCGCGGTTCATGCATTGAAAGACTCGAGTTCTTGTAGCATCTTCTACCGGACTGAAAATGTTGTATACTATATTGATAAATATCGAGCAGCTTCTGTCAATTTTTCGACAATCGCCAACACTGGCTGTATTCTAATTCTTTAGAGCTCATCAACCAACCAAATCCAGCAGTGAGACGCACCCGCTAACAGTCTATTTTCCAGATGTTTGACAATGCACAGATTGATACCGATACTGTTTCTCAACCAGACACGCGTCACACAAACACACAAGAAAATTTACATCGTCCGAGAAATCGTTTTTCATCAATCGCGATGCTCGCACAGCTCATATTTTTTTTATATGAGTTGCACTAAGCAGAAGCTTCGAATTGACAGAATGACATTCATTCAGTTGCTTGACTCTTTATAAACGTCGCTTGATCGTGATTCTTCCCGGGCAAGTTTTATCTTGACTTCACGCATGATCAGAGTAGGGTTGTTCCTGAACATCCACTTAAATTACATTGTCGTGTTTTTTTAACGTCGCTTAAGTATCAAACAAAAAACTGTTTGTCTGTTTGTATCGTTTTATTTCTGTAAACGACTGCTCTCTATAAGGTTTCGAACAACACCGAGGTAAATAAGTAACAGCATAGTACCATAAAGTTCTGTCCAGTAAGAATCCGAAATGACCGCTGCACGAATTCTTTCACAGCAGTTTGTTAACCTAGGTGACCACTTTCTGATGTGTAAATTTAACTTTATTCCAGATGGAAACCGAGAGGAGAGAAAAAATTCTGCACATCTACTTTGACAATCCAACGTGGTCCACAATAAAAATTTAAAAAACATTTAAAATCGCCAAAACAACCATGTATGATGTGCTCAAACGTTTCAAGGAGTGAAACAGCGTGAATCGAGTGCCTCAAGGTAAGCGTCGTAGTAGGACATATGACCGCAAGCTGAACCAGAAGGTGTTGCTTTTATGGAAAAAAAATTCCAACATAACTGTTGATTTGGCAAAGGATATGCAGCTGCGGAGTCGAAGCTTTACAAGAAATAATGCCTTACAAACCGCCTACTACTTTTCATTAAAGCCCATAAAGGTCCCGTGAAGTTTTGGCCAAAGAAGTTGACTGAGGAGGTGTGCAGCGTTTGATGGGAGGTATCAAGAAGAAAGTGTGAATTTTCATTAGAAAAGAAAACAAATTTTTTGTGTTGATGTTTTTTCCTTAAAGTACAGTGAATAACCTCGGTTTTGATGTATCAACCTTATTTGAACATCAATACGTTACCGAGATACAGTTGATTTTATTATTTTGGATTCTAAATAGACATAAATTTATGTTCAGATCCCGGAAAAGAAAAGAGAGGAGACCGGAGCTAGTTGGCCCAGTGTCATTTATGAACAGGCTATTATGCGTTTTGGTGACATCTATATTGATGTTGTAATAGTATTAAGTTGCCTATGCTACGACCTAATTTTAGGAATTTCTCGGAAATTTCTCAACCAATTTTTACAAAATAAGATGCAAATGAAAGGTTTTGAAATTATTTCTTCCGGTATTACAGTGCGATCAGCAAAAAATAATAAATTTCATGAGTATTTTTTTCACAAGCGATGGCGAAACGATATTTCATAAAAGTTATTGGTAAATTCATCCATTTGGCATACCTTGTTAGTTGGTGGATATATAAATCTACTTTTGGACTACTAGTGAACAGTTTTCGCTTCCGAACGCACGGATAGTAGTGAAGGAAAGCTCCAAAAACGGAACTCACTTCGATTTCTCAGCAACCGTTAAACCGATTTTCACTAATAATGATTCAAATTAAAGCTCTCAGTGTCTTAAAAGATACTGTGCAATTTCACCCAGATTCGACTTCCGGTTCCGAAATTATAGGGCAATGCGTATCAAAACTTTAAAACTGTCATACAAAATTATGCAAAACCGGTACGCATCGGTACGTACTGGTACGCAAGAAGAAAACACCACCGCCTAGCACACAGCGTGCTTTGTTCAATTTTGTATAGCGCGCTGGGTTTCCACATTAAAATCTATATTAACTTGATATAACTGTTTACAAATTGAAAAGGTGATGGTAGTTTATACCAAAGAAAGTTTTTGATTGTATTCAAGTTTGAAAGAAAAAGTCTTGACAGAATCTTCTAGTGATTATTTTGAAAACATAAATAATTAATATGAGAAAGGCATCATTACACCACTAGGTGGATTAAGAAAGGTTTTTTCTCACAATAATTCACCTTTCACCACAATAATTACCCGACCTGAACCCGAAAAAAGTCAGGTATTCGGTTTCGAATACTCGAAACCCGACCACATTTTTTAACCCGAATCCAACCCGTACCCGTTGAAAATGAAAATATCGTTACCCGTACCTGACTAGAACCCGACAAACGTATATTTTTTGTACCCGAATCCGACCAGTACCCGTCGGGTTCGAGTTCGAGTCGGGTTTCGGATATTTGTACCATCGGATTTTCCATCTTTCATTCACAGCACTGTGAAATTGGAAGGTTCGGAAAAAATATGCTCATATCTATCGACGATGGACTGATGGATGTGAATTGGCTAAGCTGGTTCTGATGTTTGAACTCAAAACAAGACTGCTATACTGACAAAAGCTACAACACAAAAGATGAATGCTCCTGGCATTCTTCAATTCTTTGCGTTGCAATGCAATTTTTTCCTTGGAAAATGAAGAAGCCCACAATTATATAATCAAGCAAAAATCCCTGCATCATCAGCAGATGCAATCTCGTTCATTCATATTCATACCAACAATAAATCAATGCCTTATTGTAATACTTTGCAATCGCTAACCAGTGATCGGATGCTGACCAACGAACTTTCAACATCATTGTTCCATTCTTCGATGAAATCAAATCTTCCGAGCACAATGTGCAACAATTCCAATCGCTAATTTACTTCCACTTCGCTTTTCCATCAACTCCGTCTGTCAAACAAATTTCATCTGCTTTAAATAATACCCTGAATTGAAAACAGTATCCATCGTTCAATTCACGACAGAATCATTCGGCAGAAATGGTAGTCCAAATTACAGTTTTTTTTAAATCTCCAATCTCAATTATGAATGCATACCAATGGAAAATTTTATTTTTTTACTATCTGATATCCTTTATTTTGAGAAAAACCGGAATTACTAAATGATAAAATGATTCCATAATCAAGTAGAATCTAAATATATTCAAGAGAGATATAAAAATATTACTGCGCCATTGGCAGTCAAGAAATATGATTTACAAAAAACAACTACGTTAACTGACTGTTTCTGTCAAATCCAGAAAAAGTTATCCATTTACTATTATAAGTTTTTTTGCGAAACACTCCTTGCTTACGATAAAAATCGTCGACGAAAGAAGGCGTTAACCGCAAAACAGAACCTTAAAAAAAATTCAGCTGTCTATTCTTATGAGACATGGATCTCTGGTGGCCTGCAAAAAACGCTAAACTTTGAACATTGATTATATTTTCTGTTACCGCATAGTTTGTTTGACTACTACCGACGTTTCGTGTGAGAGGACTGTGTTGGTTCATTTTATTATGTTTTTTTTTGCTCTCCATTGTGGGCATTCCTTCGCACCAGGCAATTTGTATTGTTACGAGTTCGCCGAAAGAACCATCAATTAGGCTTTGCAGTGCCATTCGACAAACGGTAGCGCCGAGTGAAATTGATAGGTGCGCCCATTCCGGTATTAGTTCGCCGTTTCTGCATCCATATGCAAGGCAAGAGAGGTTCTAATTTAGAAATCTAAATTTATCAGGTTCCAAGAATTAATATGTACATAATTGGTTTCCTGTATGACTAAGATGCTACAGGCGGTATGGTAGATTCTTCTGCAGTTTGAACATATTCGAAATATCCTAGTTCAGAAATGGAGCAATTATGAAACTGAACAGTAAAGGCTGCATGCAACGGAACCCTACGGATTACGGTGTCTGTGTGTTTGTATATATGTATGAATGTAACAAAAATATGCTCTCGTCTATCCCAGAGATGGCTGAACCGATTTTCACAAGCTTAGATTCAGATAAAAGGTATAACAGCCCCATAGCCTACTATTGAATTTGATGTAGATCCGACTTTCGGTTCCGGAGTTACAAGGTAATATGTGCAAATTGATTAAAAAATGTGCACTCCGTTTTCTCAGAGATTGTTTAATTGGTTTTCACAAACTAAGATTCAAATGAAAGGTCTTGAAATTCTTCAAAAATCTCTAGAATATTTTATCCAGATCCGACTTCCTGTTACCGAACTACAACGCGATAAGTAGAATATTTACAATTTCATGTGTACTTTTTCACAATCGATGGAAGAACAGGTACAAAGTGACTGATAAATACTTCTGGTTTGTAGAACTTGTTATTTGTTAAGTAAATAAGCTAGATTCGTCACTTCTGGCCCCTTGTCTCCTGATCCGGAAGCACCGAAAGTAGTGAATAAAAATACTCTGAAACTCAATTCGATTTCTCAGCAATGGTTTAGCCGATTTTGACCAATTTTTATCTAAATAAATAAAACTCTCATTGTCTCAAAAGCTATAGTTCAATTTACAATTTCATGTGTACTTTTTCACAATCGAAGGAAAAACAGGTACAAATCCTACAAAACTGATTGCTAAATACTTCTGGTTTGTAGAATTTGTTAGTTGTTAGATATATAAGCTAAGTTCGTCACTTTTGATCCCTTATTTCCTGATCCAGAAGCACCGAAAGTAGTGAAAAAAAACTCCGAAACTCAATTCAATTTCTCAGCAATGGTTGAGTCGATTTTGGCAAATCTCTATCTAAATAAAACTCTCATTGTCTCAAAAGCTATTGTTCAGTTTCGTCCGGTTCCGTAATTACAGGGCGATGTCAAAACTTTCAAGCCTTCATATAGAGTAACGATGCAAAACCGGTTCGCACCGGTACGTGTTGGTACGGAAGAACAAAAAACTTTACAGGAAGTATGGGCGAAAAAATAATAATTCCAAAAGACATACATCAGAAGTTAAAGCTTCGCGATGTGCATCAAATTTTTTCAGTCGATAATCGACAATGAAAAAAGCAAATAATAGAGGAAGGTGTTCGGTTGCCGGCACCCCACCGTAACTTTTGACAGAAAGTAGATAGCGTCAATCTGACAAATGTCATGTGTGTGTGTAATAGCAGCACGTTCTTTTTGTACCGAATTGCAAAGCAAACAGTCACTTGAACTTTTTACTGCGTTCAAAATAACTTTTAATTACGTGAATATCAACACAAAAGTTTTTTCTGACCTTTTTTAGAGTATCATGCATTGAAGAGCATCAATCGGAAAGCTGAGTGGAATGAATATTTATGAGTTGAAATAGATCTATTTCGTGATTTAATACCGGATGTTATCAAAATTTTCGCAACCAAAGATTTTTTTTGTCATTTTCAAAATGTCTACCTATTTCGGTTACCGGCACCCCAAGGTGTTCGGTTACCGCCATACCATTTTTTTCGACAAATCGTGAAAAATCGTCAGCGATATGCAGGCTGCTATCGAGACAAACATCTAGCTGCTCATACAGCAGATGCTCCGGCTAAGTAAAAACGTTGAAGACCAGTCAAATTAATACCAAAGGTGCCACCATCCAAATATTCGACCAAGAGAGCCAAGGCGATGTCACAATCAGACAATGAAGTCTTTTGTCAAAAACGCTTCCAAAAAGAATAAATTCTGTTTTTTTTAACAGCTGCAGTCTTTACTTATATTTTTCCATTTTTAGCGAAATTTCTTGGGGCGCCGGTAACCGAACACCTTTTTTATAATGGCCAAAATTTATCGCACTACTAAATTGATAACAATTTTTTTCAATCAAATGAATCAATTTAGTTTCTTAATTAGTTATTAGTCAGGGACTTTAGCTTTCCATTGATGTATAGATGTCCGCATATTGTGCACTGAGTTAGAAGTTATGAGCTAAAAAAAGTGTGCCGTTAACCGAACACTCTCCCTTACTATACATGCTGAGATTAATAATTATTATGATACTAATGACAATATAAAAAATCTAATGATAGCAACAACGTAGCCACTGCTGTATGCTCGAGACATACATAATCGTGCGCTCCTGTTTCTCCTATAAATCAAATTTATCATAATAGCGTTTTTGCTATTATTCTAAATAGAGTTATTGTACCAATGGTCATTTCATTAGTAGAGTCCTCATGTTATTTTGTACATGGTTCGACTTTCAATCAACAAATTGTAATGAAATCGAAAACAATGTCGGCTCAAAGAGGAAATATCGCAGAAAACCCCTGTTTTACTCCTCCCAGAGGTGTAATAATGCCATTCTCACATTACATCATATTCTCGATATTTTGTCTATCAACTTACAATGCCTGCGCAAAAGTAAAATTATATGGCAAGTTCAAAGGATTTCGCTCATTGAATTTCAACACCTATTCGCCGTAATTCCAAAATTGAGAGTCATTTTGTAACAACCGTCAATTATAGCGACGATGCAAAAAAACTGTTTTAAATTTGACTCAAAACTGTTTCAGTTTGTGGGCTATGTTAGTTGCTTGCTAACGAACCAACTCGATTTTTCACGTAATTCATGAAAATAGTTGACAACTTGCAACGGAACATTCTATACTTGTGATATAGTTACATCCATCAAATAAACTTACCGTGTTTGAAGTGACGCGTTTTGTGGCCACCTCGCCGAAGTTGACCGATCCGCATTCGTCCGTTGCGGTGTCGCAAAGGTTGAGCAATCCGTGAATCATCCTGTTTATCTGCGCCAAAGAATGCCTCATCCCGTTGATATCCATCCAAATCGTCAAGCCGTCGTAGCTCGTCGATATCCACGTCGTCCCGACCTAATTTCCCGCTAGTCGTGGCAACCAGTAGACAGAACGTGCCCAAAATGGCCATGACTAGGTCACTAATTGACCACATATTTGTTTTGTTGAATTCACTTATCGAACAAATTGTTTTCCGAATATTTTATTTCATCGGTTTTCACGAACTAACATACACTGAACAAGATCACCAATCATTGAACTTCCTTTTTCTTTCTTCTGATAAACTTTGATTCCTTTCCGCACTCTTCTAAAATGCTATTCTTTTGTTTTCACTTTATCATGATTTATGCAAACGTTGCCTTTATTTCCGTAGACGAGCTTCCATTCGTTTCTTGTTTCTGCACTGGAACTTTGGCCTCCTGGAAAAGCAAAAAGCCTGCTTTTATCACCGCTTAGGTTGACCTCGGCCGGGCGTATGTTCAAGAGCCCGCAACGATTAGAGCTGAATTAGCATTTGAAACCAGGAAAACTATTCCCCCACCGATGCTGGTTATTCCGCTGGTCCGACAAGGGTCAGTGGGATATCGACCGACCTGAAAAAAAAGACAGAAATAGACAATCATGAATACATCTGCAGAAATATATTCCAAAACCGAGCATAAATAATACGGTTGTCACACTGAGCTGTTGCTACGATACCTATTTTTAGAAACACTAATTACTGGCGCTCGGAACAGATTTGTGATGAACATCACCAGGCAGTGGTATTTGGAACACAAATATTTTCCAGCGGATGAAACGCATCCACCGGAGGCAAAATGACCAGTGACATCAGAGAGTTGAAGATTGGCACTCCTGGTTACCAAAGGCTAAAGGCGAAGGAATATTTTTCAAATGAACATTTATTTGGGTTCCTTCGATCGCCGGTTCTTGAAAAATTTTTGATTGATTTTATTCAGTACAGATGCCTGGTTCAAATGGCTGTCACTTACGGTTTTGGTGTTATAATGATATTAGTGACGAAAACGACAAAACACATGAACACATGAACCGACTTCAATAATTTTACAGTCTTACGAGACCTAGTGGCTAAGGATCGAGTTCGAAGATCAAATTGTTTCCTTTCTGGTTTCGAAGATATAGTCGTACAATTATTTAAGAAAGTGATCAAAGATCAAGTATAAATGATAAATTTAGTTTGAGGAATGTTGTCGAGTATGTAACGTGAATCATGCTCGTGTGAACTTTTTCAATGTGAATGAATTTGTATTAAAAATAAACCCAAATTCGAGTCAGAATTCACATCAATAAAAATTGCTTTATTGAGACTGACTCAATGTCAAGGGAAAGGCATTATCACACTATTAAGTGGATAAAAACAAGTTTTTTTTATATATGTGCGGGTGTGAACAAATTGGTGAAAATTGCCAATTTGGTAACTTTCGGGAATCTGATGATAGGTGATAATTGGCCTTTAGGGAGCTTGATTCTTGTCATTTTATATGCCTGCGAGAGTTGCAATCGATGTAAATTGCCAATTTTGAGGCTGTTGAAAAGCTACAAAATTAACAATTTTCACTGATTTGAACGCATCCGCATATATATTCAAAAGAAACCTGTTTTTATCCACATAGTGGTGTAATAATACCTTTCTCGCATCTCATATAGTGTCATATATAAATGTGCGATATTTTTCAAAATAATTTTATTTGTTTCTTGGAAAACAAAAAGGTTTGTCCATAAACTAGTATAACCTACAAAGTAAAACGGTACTTAGGTCGGTTAGGCCATCTTTGAGGAAACGAAGTAAGTTCCACTATTACAGGTACTTAAGAAACCGGAATTATTTGCATTTGGGACTTCTCGTAAAGAAATTACAATTTCCAGGAGATTAATAACTCCGATAGAATTCATCCAATTATCATTTGTCCACTTTTATAGGAATAGTAACTGCAGTAAAATCGAGAGCATCCGTTCGTTTTATGGGTTGACCGGCAGCAAAGGGACATCCCGTGCCGGATGCTGGAACAATTTCGCAGTACAGATTTTCGTGACCACAACGACATCTCTTTCTCTCTGTAATAAAATTGGACTGTTGGCCGGATGCAGTAAGGAAACCGGAATCGAGGAATCGAAGTCGGTTCTAGAAAAGAGACTAGGATCCATTTTGTAGTGTATAACTACAATCTCCGGTCGTTAGTTGAAATCCGGGAACCATGAAAGCCAAAATTAATTTGTTAGGCCATCTACTGACAATGACTACCGATTGGAATAGTTTTGAGGCAAGTTTCGAAATTATTTAACGTTTTCTACTTCGCCGCTTCTGGTGACGCCGCTTGCTTCAACAACGTATTGAGGTCATTAAAATACACTATAAAAATGGAAAAAATTTAACAGCGATGGATCCGGAATTTAATCAAAAATCATATGGACTGATGAGGCCCATTTCCATCTCGGTGACAACGTCAACAAGTAAAATTTTCGCATCTGGGGCTCGTAAAATCCAAAATGTATTGTTGGAAAACCTCTCTATCATTAACGTGTAACTGTTTGGTGCGGTTTATGGTCCAACGGGGTCATAGGACCTCACTTTTTTTCGAAAATGAGGTTGGATCAATAGTTACGGTGAATGGATTGCGCTAGCAAGAGATTATTATTGATTTTTATGGCTCGAATTGGATGCTATTGATTTGAACAACGTTTACTTTCAACAAGATGGTGCTACGTGTCACACAAGCGACGAAATCATTGATCTATTACGAGAAAAGTTTCCGAACCGTGTTATCGCTCGAAGAGGTGATCACAATCTTGCGACTTCTTCCTTTGGAGCCACGTGATAACGCTAACAACTCAGTGACGATTCAAGACCTCAAAGATGCAATTTTTGAAGCTACTTACAGTAGCCACTTAGCGGTTTGGTGACGGGAAATTCCATGAAAAGGACATGGTCCGTAAGCGTAGCCGTGGTTGTCATTTGGCGGAAATTGTTTCCCATTATTAATGGCATACCTTTCTCTTGAATATTTAAATAAACATCCGATTGTCAATCTCAGAAAATGTCATTTTTCTTTTAAAATCAAAATAACACCTCTTATTGAAAAACCCTCTATAACAGGAATAACACTCTATGATCACTGATTCCTACACCCTTCGCTGGAATAAAATTAACATCATCAAATTAATAAAGTAAATCAATCGGCAATCATATCTGATCATGTAATTTTTGCCGTAGTTCAAAATCACTACCGATTTATTTTGTGTGATCAATTTCGTTTTTGGTAGATGTGTTCAGTTCAGTCATCAATGATCAACTGACCTTAGAACGATCAGATCGGTAGTGATCTTTATTGTACTATAGAAGATCATCAGCGATCGTCTTTGATAGCGGTTTGAAGGTTTTTGGTTATCATTTTTCATGCCCTGAAAGTGACACGTAAAAACCTGGGCTCAAAACAGTTCCTTTTTGGGGATTTCGCTATTTGATGGCCAAACGAATCGATTCCTCTTGTTTCGGATTTTGATTCCAGTTGTATCGGAAATAGTGGTCAAGCCATCAAAATGGTCAAAACTCACTTCGATCGCTCAGGGATTACTGAACCGAATATCACAAAAATGTTAATCAAAAGAAAAATCATGCGATCTCTACAATTGAATTTAACCCAGACAAGAGTTTCCGCCTCGGAATCATAGGGCGATGAGAGCGTAAAATTTCAAACTTTCGTCTAAAGTGGCGACGAAAAAAAACTTCCAAACTGGACTCAAAACTATTCTAGTTGTCATTTAGGGTCTTGGTACCTCATGTGTACCGTTTTGTGCTAAAGTGCACATGACTAATTTTAATTTTTATGTTTCGCAAATAGCAAATACTTTACGTCTGCTCAACGGTTTATGTTGAACCGTTAGGTGGCATTAGCAGTTCAACATAAACTGCTGATGCACTAATAAGCTAAATGCGAAACGTAAAAATTAAATATTCTAGTTTGTTAGTTTTGTTAGATAATAGCCAAACACACTCAGTTAGATTATTCCGATTCCGGATGTACCGTAAACAGTAATCAAAAACTTCAAAATGGTACTTGGATCGATGCCTCAAAAATGATAAAACTGATTTTAATAAATTTGAAATCGATTGAATGGACGTATGATCTTATATGTTTCTATTGAAATTTATTTGGGTTACATTTTTGATTCTGAAATTACTGGATGACGAGCATTTAAAATTTTAAACCGTTATTAAAAGTGACGATACAAAACAATAAATTTCCACGAACAAGCTGTTGAAACTAAAAAAACGTATGACAAAATGGATAATAATATTTTTTCAACTGAATTTATGTTTTATTTTTTGTTCAAGTGAAATGCCACAACTATAAAATTTCGGATGATAATCTAAGTTTACTCGTTTAGCTGTCGTTTTGGTACCGATTTGGCGGTTTAAAACTTTGGATCAAAACCATAATTACCAGTGATTTCATAACAAACAAATTTAACAAATTCCTGAAAGCAAATACCTTTATATGTACCGAAAAATTTCGGCGATTCAAACAGACCCGATAACACAAATAAATGCAATGTCTTACAGTTTCTTTAGACCTCAGAGCTTCCGACGATCCACTTCAACATATGTTACCATGTATGAAGATGTCTCACAAATTAGCCCCCTGAAAGGAAAACCTGCTACTGCTACATTGTTGCTAGGATTGTTCAATGACTTCAACACCAGTAACAAAAGCAGCAACGTCATAATTCCGTTTAATTACCCATGCAATCAAAATTAGTGGTTTGACAGCTTCCACCGGGTTGGTGGGAAGACGTCTGCCAATACCATCTATGCCAGCAAACCTGTTTTTTCGAAAGACCGGTCAGCTGTTAGGTTTATCAATTTTGGCTCAAAATTACCATAAATTTCATCCCAACACCTGTTTATAATCTGTTGGTTCAGTTGTTGTGCTCGATCGGCTTTCCGGCACAGTAGTGGTGTCCGATGAGTTCTACAAAAGGCCAGAACATTAGTAACCAACAAGATGATAATGACTGCTCGAGTCCTGCGTTGGCATACTCACATGTAGCTGGTTTGTATATAAGGCATAAGACGCTCTCGAGAATGCAAATATTTACATGACAGACCAGTTTGATTTAAATTGCTAAATTAATGATAACACGCTTCTTCAAGAGCAATATTCGTACGAAGTTATTGGGATATTATGCAAATTTTCATCCAATGGAATGAGAGCGAAATTTTCTAGCTTGTCTTTCTATAGACTCTAGTCCTTTTTTAGAGTGTTGCAAAATAACCAATTTTACGCGTTCCCGTCGATATTGAATTGAGTTATTAGCACTGCGATATGATGTTTCGGATGAACTATTACGTGATTTGTTACCGTCACTTTAAAAATTGATGTACCATAGCAAAGCAAGCACAGTGTAGCGCCAGTCTACTGTAATACCAACAATAATACCTCTTGTGAAGCAACAATACGACAAACTCAGACTACTTCAAACCTCGATAGTTAGTTGAAATTACTGCAGCATTCTCAACGGTCATAAACTCATATAAAAAGGCCGACGCATAACAGGATCCTCAGAATTTCCGCTGCATTGTTCTACCTGTGCGCATGAAGTGTGAAAGGAAATACGCCCCTGCAATAATATTCTAGCCCATAGAAAACAACAAGGTATGCTCGAAAAGCAAACCAAAATTGTACACTGCCTGAGCGAAACATAACCGATCATGGTAGTAATTTTTTTCGCTACAAATACAATTGCAACTAACAACTCGAAAAGTGCATGCCATTGACATCAAGAGTGTTATCAAGAGTGATTCCTACCATAACTCTGAATGAAGCGAATGAACTGCAGTCTGCCGGTCATTATCATTATTCTTTCCAGCTCATTTCACTCGTCAATCGCTCACTTGATACTGAACACGTAATACATTTGTAATAAAAGGAGCATGGGGATGCATTTTTATTCGTGCATTTTAATTTCACAGTTCAAAATGAATTGCTGGAATTTAAAAAAAAATCGCTGATAACTACCGCCAAAACGGTATATTTAACGGAATTCTTGAAAATGTTACACTAAATCGTGGATAAAAAAGAGTTTTGTGGAACTTGTCAGGATAATGGGAGTACAAATTCAAAACCTTTTTTCATCCACCTAGTGGTGTAATGATGCCTTTCTTATATTACTTATATTTCCAAAAATATCACTATAAGATTTTGTCAAGAATTTTTTTTTTCAATCTTGAATAAAATAAGAAACTTTCTTTGGGTACGAACTAACATAACCTTTTCAATTTGTAAACAGTTCTGTCAAGTTAATTAGATTTTTTCTTTATTTTGCATGGTCGCACTAAATGATTAAACACACTATACTCTATAGATCCGGAACCGGAAGTTGGACCAAAAAGAAATTAAACAGCAACCTACGAGACTCTAGGAACTTTTATTTGAGCCTGTTTGTGGAAATCGATCAAATCATCTCTGAAAAAAATGACTGTGAGTCTCGTTTTAGAGTTTTGGACCACTATTTCTGGTACTTCTGGAACCGAACCGAACTTGGAATCAGTATAGCCGAAGTCGGTTAGTTTAGTAAATAACTAATATAGCCAACAAATTGAATCAGTTTTGAGGCAAATCTAGAAGAATTTTTACCCTTTTTTTTACATCGTCGCTCTAAATGACGGTGTGCAGTTTAAACACACTTTACCCTATGAAAGCATGATAAACTTCAACAGCAACCAATGCGACTATGAGATTTTTTATTTTATGAGTCACATTACTTGACACATACTCACACAGATATTGCTCAATTCGATGAACAGTATCAAATGATATAGAGCACTTAGCTCTCCGGGCCAATTTTCACTAAACAATTTTTCAAGAGTTTGCATAAATTTTCTATATGAGAAAGTGCACTTTTATAGAAAAGCATCGTTATCATGATTTTGTAATAACACCAACAAGTAGGTACAAATTGAATAAAAGATTTACTAATTTACATTTTCTTCACATGAAAAATATAGATTGAAATGTGGCAACCCTGCACGCTATACGAAAATTAAAAAAGCACGCTGCGAACGGAGCAAAGTCGCACGTACCGACACATACCAGTTTTGCATCGTCATTTTGAATGACGGATTAAATGTTTTGACACTCATCGCCCTGTAATTTCAGAACCGAAAGTCGGATCAGAATTAAATTACACAGTATTATAAAAGACAATGAGAGCCTTAATTTGAAATATCAGGTGTTCAATTTTGCTTCCGCCGTTTTCCGATAGGTGGCTGTACAGGCAGAGGCTGGTTAAAATACATAGATAATAATGCTCTTTAAAGTAAATGTGTACAGTGCCTAACGAATTGTCATCGCCGTTTCAGTGACAGTTGTTCTTGTTTTCGTATTATTCACGCTCGAAAATGTCTGTTTATGTGCCCAATTCTCGCCATTTTCGGGAAGTTTTACTTTTTACTTACAATTCGAAAAAAATGCAACCGAAGCGCATCGAATGCTTTCAGAAACTTACGGTAATGCTGCTCGGAGTAAAAGAACGTGTGTGGTTTCAACGTTTTAAAAATGGTGATTTTGATGTCGAAGACAAACATGATGGTGGAAGAGAAAAAACCTTCAAAGATGAATAACAATTTACTACGAGCTCTTAAAACCGGCTGAAACCATCACAGGAGATCGCTACCGAACGCAACTGATGCGCCTTAGTCACGCGCTAAAAAAAAAGCGGCCACAGTATCAAGAGCGGCATGACAAAGTCATCCTCCAACATGACAATGCTCGGCCTCACGTTGTAAAAGTGGTCAAAAAGTACCTGGAAACGCTGAAATGGGAAGTCTTGCCCCACACGCCGTATTCCCCAGATGTCGCCCCTTCTGACTTCCACCTATTCCGTTCGATGGCACACGGCCTGGCAGATCAAACTTGGAAGAGTTGGAAAAATGGATTGCTTCATGGATAGCGTCAAAAAAGGACTCTTTTTTTCGAGCCGAGATCCGAAAATTTCCGGAAAGATGTGAGAAAGTTGTAGAAAGACAATACTTTGAATAACACATCTGTAAGCACTTTTTCGCAATAAAGCTTCAAATTTTGGAGAAAAAAAACGGCGGAAGCAAAGTTGTACACCTAATATGATTCGTGAAAATCGGTTCAACCGTTGCTGAGAAATCGAAGTGAGTTCCGTTTTTTGATCTATTCTTCTCAAATATCGGTGCTTTCGGAAGCGAAAACCGGGGACTAGTGGTTCCAAAGTAGTTTTGAAAAATTCACTAACTAACAAGATCTGCAACTAGATAAATTTAGCAGTAAGTTTTATAAAAATGAACACCTCGTTTCGCCATTGCTTGTGAAAATATACTAAATTTTCACTAATCGCACTGTAATACCGGAACCAGAAGTCGGATCTGAATCAACTTTTCGGGGACATCTTAAAGAATTTTCAGGCCTTTTATTTGCTTCTTAGTTTTTAAAAAACGATTCATTCATCTCTGAGAAACGTGTGTGACTATTTTTGTCCTTTTTTGGTGCATATCACCCTGTGATTCCGGAACCGGAAGTCGGATCGGGATAAAAATTAATAGCAATCTATGGGACCATAATACCATTCATTTTAGTCTGAGTTTGTGGAAATCAATTCAATAATCTCTGATAAAATTGAGTGTATGTGTGTCACTCAATTTTATCAGAGATAACTGAACCGATTTCCACACACAGACTTTTTGTTATCTCCACGAACTGAGTCGAAAGGTATATGACACTCGGCCCTTCGAGCCTTGGTTGTAGAGTCGGTTTTTACAGCGATTTTATAGCCTATCTATCATATCAGAGGGTCGTAAACCTGTTGTATGTTCGGAATTTTATCAGTAAAGTATATACCTCAGTAAAACGGAAGTGTCTCCAGTTGAGAAAATCTTTACGTCTGCTTATCAGTATATGTAAAACTGCTAAGTGGCGAGGCAGTGCAATATGAACTGCTGTGCACTGATTCGCAGAAAACGAAACGTGAAATAAAAAAATAACGTTATAAAATTGTTTTCAAGGATTTATCAGTATCTTACGAGAAAACCAGATTGTAAAAAAAAACTGACGAAGGAGACAGCAGAAATGAAAATGTGCGAAAAAGTTATCGCAAGAAGAACCGAGCATGTTCAGCTGTGCCCGAGCGCAAAGCAGTTCAATCGCTAGTCTCCATTTCTGCGGTATAATTTCCGCAAAGAACACTTTGCTACTACACATCAACCGATTATGATGTAAATGGTGACGCTTGTGTACTCCACAGACAAACCAAAAAATCTCAATTCATTATATAGCTGTGTGAAGAGTAAAATGGCATTATTCTGACCAGGCGCGTATACAGGAGGGTGTCTTATGGATTGAAACCCCCACCGAAACTCAATAAATTATTATATCATGAAAACTCTTCCCTTTAAATATTGAAGTCAATTATAAGTGCTTCCGTGACCTTTCTTACATGAAACTTCTTTATCATTTCATTAAGTCCATTGGAGTTCCAATTTAAATTTTATTTTATGTTAGACCCATTTCTCTTCGATGAGTTCAACCAATAGCCAGCTATATTAAATGAATAAAAGTGATGAACTGATACAAACAAACCTAAATAGTAATAAGATCATGCACAAAATAAATGTATTTTATTTAATGTAATTTATAATGGCAAATCGCTTGATAAAAACAGTGTTTAGAATAACTAATGAATACCAACACACTAATATGATATTCGAAATGTATTAGGTTTAAAGTACTATGTATTGTGGATGCCACAGCGAAGAAAAACTTATGTATATTGCCTATAAAGTAAACGTATTTATGGAAAAAGCCAATTATAAAATAAATAATTTTCAACAAACGACTTTATAACCAAAATTTTGCATGTAAATATAAATTTATTTTTTAATATGGAAATTAATCAACACTTCCCGAATCCTTCCAACGCTTGATTCTGACCTTGCAAAGAAATGATTCAAAAAATTAAATAAATTTACATCACTTTTTTTTTTTATTCAAGAATATAATGTTTAAGGCACACTGCTTAAGCTCTAAGATGCCAAGGGCTTTTACTAATTTAAAATTTACGACTAACTTAAAACTAGGGTTGTATCATTAAGTAATGTCATATTTGGGTCGCAGTGGTTGACTTTGGCAGATCCAGCCTTCATGTGGTGATCGGCCGGTGATCTGAATATTTCATGAGAGTCTTCCATATGGCGTTGGTGAATATTCATGTTGGCCGCATTCTTCGGTCCGTGTGGGTCCGCGGGAAACACCCCCAGGTTACGAATACCCGGCGGGTGGCCCGCATGCTGTTGATAAGTTTCCGTGGGCGATGATGGTGTTGTTACAGAAGAAAATGAAAAAAAAAGATAGCGAAGTAAATATTGCGGAAAACGAAGTAAAATGGGGATATGGGAATGAAATGACTAAAACGACAGAGATCTAATTAGTTGACATCGAGATGGTGAAAAGACGGGGAGGGGGGAAGCGAAGGTTAGTGACAGCAAAAAGATCTTGTTAGTTCCGATGAAGATGGTGGACAGATGAGGAATCGGGATAATCGGCGGAAGTTAGTGTCGAACCTGCAGTTGAGAAATAATTCTTAGCCACAGTTGAAACAACGTCGATAAATAGGAGGAACTTTCTAAGCCAGATGTAACAGATTACACTTGTATATTAATGTGTTTGAGAAACTGGTATATGAGAAGCATATATGAACTATCCCGACTCGCCAACACATCCCGAACCGGAACCTCAGGCGGTCTACCTCGGGCCCTGAGGGATTCCAGTAGCTTCGACCTGGCGTCGCGATACTCTACGCACGACCACACGACATGCTCGATGTCCTGATAACCGTCGCCACAGGTGCAGAGCCCGTTCTCCACGATCCCGATACGCCGGAGATGTGCGTTGAATGTATAGTGATTTGACATGAGTCGTGACATAACGCGAATGAAATCACGACTCACGTTCATCCCCTTGAACCAAGGTTTCGTCGATACCTTAGGGATAATGGAGTGTAGCCATCGTCCCAGTTCGTCATTGCTCCATGAAGTTTGCCAACTTTCGAGAGTTTTCTGACGAGAGATACTGAAAAATTCATTGAAGCAGATTGGTCTTTCATAAATATCACCTTCTAATGCGCCCACTTTAGCCAATGAGTCTGCCTTTTCATTGCCCGGAATGGAACAATGCGAAGGGACCCAGACTAACGATATTAAATAAGACCGTTCAGATAAAGTACTCAAATGTTCCCGTATTTTCCCCAGGAAATATGGGGGACACTTTCCTGGCTTCATTGCCCGGAGAGCTTCTATTGAGCTTAGACTGTCCGTGACAATGAAGTAATGGTCTTTGGGCAAGGTTTCAATGATCTCGAGGGTGTACTGAATAGCAGCTAATTCTGCGACGTAAACTGAAGCCGGATCACTGAGTTTGTAAGAAGCGGTGATGTTTTGATTGAAGATGCCGAAGCCTGTGGACTTGTTAATGTTTGATCCGTCAGTGTAAAACACCTTTTCACAGTTGACTGTTCTAAATTTATTATAAAAAATATTTGGGGCCACTTGAGGGCGCACGTGAGCCGGAATTCCACGAATTTCTTCTCTCATGGATGTGTCGAAAAACACAGTAGAATCAGAAGTATCCAAGAAATGAGCACGGTTGGAAACAAACGAAGAAGGATTAATATTCTGAGCCATGTAATCAAAATACAAGGACATAAAACGGGTTTGAGAATTAAGCTCAACTAACCTTTCGAAATTTTCAATCACCAGAGGATTCAAAATGTCGCATCGAATGAGCAAACGATATGAGATATCCCAGAACCGGTTTTTCAATGGGAGAACACCCGCCAGCACTTCGAGGCTCATCGTATGAGTCGATTGCATGCAACCCAAGGCAATACGCAAACAACGATACTGAATTCTTTCCAGCATGATGAAATGAGTGTTCGCCGCGGATCGGAAGCAAAAGCATCCGTATTCCATCACGGACAATATCGTTGTTTGGTACAGCCTGATCAGGTCTCCTGGATGGGCACCCCACCACGACCCGGTTATTGTACGAAGAAAGTTGATTCTTTGTTGGCATTTTCTTTTCAGATACCTAATGTGACATCCCCAGGTGCCTTTGGAGTCGAACCAGACCCCGAGATATTTAAATGTGAAGACCTGAGCTATGGTTTCACCCCCTAGTTGAAGCTGTAATTGTGCTGGTTCTCGCTTTCTCGAAAATACAACCAGCTCAGTTTTCTCCGTAGAGAACTCGATACCCATTTGAAGAGCCCATGTGGATAAGTTGGCAAGAGTATCTTGTAACGGCCCTTGCAGATCGCCAGCTTTGGGTCCTATAATAGACACAACGCGGTCATCGGCAAGTTGTCTTAGCGTGCAAGATGTGTTGATACATTTATCGATGTCGTTTACGTAAAAATTGTATAGAAGGGGGCTTAAGCATGAGCCCTGAGGAAGACCCATGTAACTGAATCGTATTGTCGACAAATCACCATGCGCGAAATACATGTGTTTCTCAGACAATAGATTATGTAAAAAGTTGTTCAAAACTGGCGAAAGACCATGCTGATGCAGCTTCTCAGATAAGATATTTATAGAAACTGAGTCAAAAGCCCCCTTAATGTCTAGGAAAACTGACGCCATTTGTTCTTTACGAGCAAATGCCATTTGAATTTCTGTTGAGAGCAACGCAAGACAATCGTTCGTTCCTTTACCCCTGCGGAAACCAAATTGTGTATCTGAAAGTAAGCCATTAGTTTCGACCCAATTGTCTAGACGGAAGAGAATCATTTTTTCGAACAATTTCCGGATACAGGAAAGCATAGCAATCGGCCGATACGAATTGTGATCGGAGGCTGATTTTCCTGGTTTTTGAATGGCGATCACTTTCACTTGTCTCCAGTCATGTGGAACAATGTTGTCCTCAAGGAACTTATTGAATAAACTCAACAAGCGCCTTTTGGCGGGGTCTGGCAGATTTTTCAACAAGTTGAATTTTATTCTGTCTAATCCCGGGGCTTTATTGTTACATGACAAGAGTGCAAGTGAGAGCTCTACCATCGAAAACGGTGTTTCGTTTGTATTTGGTGTCGCGGCGCGGGTGATCTTCTGTTCCGGAACAGAGTCTGGGCATACTTTTTTAGCGAAATCGAATATCCAGCGGTTGGAATATTCCTCGCTTTCATTCGTGGTGTTATGATTGCGCATTCGTCGGGCTGTGTTCCAAAGAGTGCTCATAGATGTTTCTTTTGTTAGGCCGTCTACGAACCGACGCCAGTAACCGCGTTTCTTAGCTCTAATCAAGTTCTTAATTTTAACGTCTAACGCCGCGTAATTCCGGTAATTATCAGGTGTTCCATTTTTTCTGAATATTTTATACGCGGAGGCTCTCTCCGCGTTTAAATTTGTGCACTCTTTGTCCCACCACGGGTTGGGAGGACGGATGTTAGTTTTCGCGCCGGGTACACGTTTCGTCTGAGCTTGAGTCGCGGTGTCGAGAATCAAGCCAGCCAAAAACGTGTACTCTTCCTCCGGAGGAAGTTGTTGAGTTCTTTCAAGTTTCTCAGATATCGAGGTCGCATAGCTATTCCAATCAATATTTCGTGTGAGATCATACGAAACATTGATTGTCTTCGATGGTTTTGAGCCGCTGGTGATTGATATTACGATCGGTAGATGATCGCTACCGTGGGGATCAGGAATTACCTCCCACGTGCAATCCAACCGTAGCGATGTCGAGCAAAGGGATAAATCCAGCGCACTTGGTCTTGCTGGTGGTGCAGGAATCCGTGTCATTTCTCCCGTATTCAAGATTGCCATATTGAAGTTGTCGCAGATATCATGGATCATAGTTGATCTGTTATCATCGTGAAGACAGCCCCATCCCGTACCGTGTGAGTTAAAGTCTCCTAAAACCAACGTCGGTGCAGGAAGGAGCTCTACGATATCACTGAGCCACCGATGCCCAACCGAGGCTCTTGGGGGAATGTAGATGGAAGCAATGCAAAGGTCCTTACCTTTGATTGTAACATGACATGCGACAACTTCAATACCTGGTATCGAGGGGAGGTTAATGCGATAGAAAGAATAGCACTTTTTGATCCCCAAAAGTACTCCTCCATAGGGATTATCTCGATCCAGACGAATAATGTTAAAATCGTGAAAGTTTAAGAATATTTCAGAAGTTAGCCAAGTTTCGCACAATGCAAATGCGTCACATTTCAGATTGTTTACTAGAAATTTAAATGAATCTATTTTTGGGATAATACTTCTGCAATTCCACTGTAAAACAGTGATTAGATCCGTGACCTCGGTGGATGATTTAGCCATCGAAAGATACAATCGCTGAAAGAAGGGGCCAATTTGCAGTCAACTGCTTCAAATATGTTTTTACTGTTGGCATGAAAGCAATTAAAATGCTTCTAAGAGGGTCTGAAATATTGAAAGTTGTAAAAATCCAGTCCACAACATCAGAGAACTTTATAAGTCCAGCACCTAGTTGGTTCTCTGGTGGATTTTCAGGGACGCTTGGGGATTTTTTAGTCCCTGGAAGCGGTGGGAATTCCATCTCGGAATTGAGTTTTCCGAGACCAGGAGCTTTTTGCTTCGGTGATTTTTCCCGATTCCCGTTAGCTGTAACTTTTCGAAGCCCTTCGGAAGACACCTTCGAACCCTTACTAGGTAGCTTATGAGAAGATTTATTCATTCTTTTCCTACAGCTACGAGGGACCGCTGAAGATGGACCTTCCAAAGGGTCGTCAGAATCGCTCTCGTCAGTTGACAAGCAGGCATATGGATTCGTTGCCTGTTTAGGAGGGGTGGCACTCTTAACCATCTCGGCAAAGGAACGCTTGGAGTGTTCCTTCAGGGAACGCTTCATCCGATCTCCTCGCAGTTTGTAAGCGGGACAGTCAGAGAGGTCATGCGGACCCTCCTTACAGTAGAGACACTTTTCAGCATCCTTACCGCAAGAGCCGTCCGCATGAGCTTCCCCACAGTTAGCACAACGTGGCTTATTGCTGCAATGGGTAGCTGTATGCCCCAGTTGTTTGCAATTGGTACAATTCATTATCCGGGGTACAAATAAACGAACAGGCAAACGAACCCGGTCCAAGAGGATGTAGTTGGGCAATGCCGAGCCGGCGAAGGTCACACGATAAGAGTCTGATTGGGGATAAGACTTTGTTCCATCCCCGGCGATCGATACTGAATGCAATCGCTTGCAATCCAGTATCTTGACATTCTTAAGTGAGGGGTCTTTAAAACAACCCGCCCCGTACTTAAGAATATCCTCGCAAGTCAAACTCGAATCGGTGACCACACCGTCGATTTCGACTTCACGAGCTGGCACGTAGACGCGGTACTCCAGCGTAAAAGGATCATTTTGAACAAGCTCATTAGCCTGTTTTGAGCTGGTAAACAGGACCCTGAGCTTGTCTGGCCGTATTCTATCTATACTTTTTATGGTATTATATCGCGAATTCAGGTCCCGCGATATTTTTAAAATATTCAGTTTTTTTTCCTTTGATTTGGTCCGGAAATAGACCGCGTAAGGCCCGGCCGGTAGTGCGAGCCCATCAGGATAGCTCTTTATGCGGGACTTTTTACTGACAAGGGAAGTCTCCATTTGAACATCGGGAGCGGGGGGGGCAGGTTTTAAATTAGACATAGCGGAACTACTTCCGCGCAAAAACAAATGATTCGGGGGGAAATATAATGGTCAAATAAAGAAATAAAAATAAACGAAGTAAAGGTACTTAACAAAGATCCAACGGGGGACACCAAGCTGGACTTCGTCGATCGGCGTATCGCCGCTTTGATGATGTGCAAAAAACCTCCGAGAGGAAAAGGCACACTTATTTATAATCCTCACACAATGGCCGCTTGTTTATAATCCTCACACTTGGCATTGATCGGCGAAACAATAATCGGCTAACGGTACCGTTTCGATCGACCGCTCGCAATAAGGCACTGTTCTATTATATAATACGAAAAAAAAAACCTATCAGAGGAAAAAGCACTATTGTCTATCACACAATATCGTCCGACCACTTTATCACACACACACACAACTGGTTTTCAATGCTTTCGCAGTAAATCCAAATCACGTCCGTTCGCTCGGAAGGTTGAAACGGCAATGTGAAATTTACATCACTTGTTGAGTTTTCAACGAAATGGTTTGATGAAGAAGGACACGTCAATTATTTACTACTGTTGGATAGAAAAATATTACACTTTTCCTCCTTGACTTAGATTGACACCTGATGTCCAGATGCAATAAAACAACTTAATATAATACAACAGATAGAATAATAGTATCAGTAAAATTTGTTGTAAATAACGGGTTTTTCTTTTTCCAATAAGGTTTACTCAATTGTGTGAAAGTTGTTTTAACAGTGTAAAGTGACGTATCTACTCAGTATGGTTTGGCAAATCATCATGAGTGGTTTAACTTCAGAACAACGCTTCCAAATCGTGAAAATTTATTTCCAAATCAGTGTTCAATCAAAACTGTTTATAGCGTAAATTTTTCTTCAGCGATGAGGCGCATTTTTGGTTGACTGGATATCAAGCAAAATTGCCGTATTCGGAGCAAAGATAATCTACACGCCGTTCAAGAATTACCAATGCGTCCTTATAGATGTTCTGTTTGGTGCGGTCTAAGAGCAGGTCATCATCATCGGTCCTTATATCTTTAAAAATGAGGAAGAACGACGCGTTACCGTGAATGGAAATCGATACAGAACCAGGATCACACTAAACCGCCAACCCGATGTTACACGCACTCTCTAATAATATCCGAAACCAGTTTTTCTAGTTTATAGTTTAACAGTTTTATTGAATTATAACTATCAATAATATAATTAAACTAATGTCACGGATACAAAAAAAATACTTGTGGATGGTAATCCAAGCAAACAAAATTTTTTTTAACGCATTATGAGAAAACTTGACAATCTTGCGATACGAAATGAGATGAAAACAAAGAGCAATAAAGAGAATTGACTGCAAATCTTTATCTCATATTTTTGAAGATTTTTATTCCTTAGAGGGTAATTTTAGAAGTTTTCAATCGTTGATTAAACAAGTGAAAAGTGAACATTACTAAATATGAAGCCATCCAACATTGAAATGTGGTGTAAATATGTGATATTGTAATCATGTTTTGAGACGAATTCAATTAGTAAATATTCAGAAACATAACGAACTGTTAAGCTTGAGACTAAATTTTTTTCTAAATTTGTAAGTGAATTTATTTTTTTATCGAAAAAAACGATCGCTGGAGGATTTAAAACCATTTTTTTAATGGGAAAGTGTGACAAAAACAAAAACAAACATTTTATAACATTTCACAGCTTGTTTCAGGTACGTTGAAAGATATGATTCATGTTCAAAGTTATAAGATGCAAGGACGAGATGGAAATAGAAGCTCAGTTGAAATAGGGAGCCGCCACTCTACTTAATATTTATTTTTCTTTTACCAAAAGAAATCAAAAATGAAATAATAATTAAACAAAAACAACGATTATAAATAAGTCTTACGACAAAAGCGATAGGTTTTTGTGTTTTACGATTCGGCTTCGACTCATCAATGCATTAGCAGTTTATGCTAAACCGCTAATGCCACCTCACGGATCAAAGTAGACGTAAAGTGAATACAATATGCATCTCATTTATTTTGCACCTAAGTGCAATGTTTTAACTGACGTATCAGACGATGGTCTTTATAAAGTATTTCTAAAGTAATCGAATTGTAATTGAGATAACCGATTTTAATTTTTCATTTTTGAAAAAAAAAGTGCTTAATCCACCTAGCAGTGAGATGATACTTTTTTTTATCAATCCGCATGTGTTTTTTGCATAAATATTCTTCAGTGTTTCACTTCTCATGACATTATTTTAATTACCGTCGTTTTAAGCGGCTATTTGAGATTTTAATCGGCCATTACCCTGTAATTTCGATGCTGAAAATCAGATCGAGTTTAAATCTAAACGTGTGACAATCGATTGAACATTCCGTGAGATGTCGAAGTAAGTTCCACTTTAGAGTTTACGGTTATTTACGATACTTCCAGAGCCGGTATTCAGGAACCAGCATAACCCAAACCGATTCGTATGACCATATGACGAATAAATTGCAATAGTTTTGAGTCCAACTTTAAGGTTTTTCGGGATTGTCATCTTCTATATCGGTTTAAATTTCAAAAATTCATCATCCTGTAATTCCAGAATTGGAAGTAAGAATTAGATAAAATTAATTAATTTTGTCTTTGTCGATTTAATTTTTTTTTTTGAGAAAACGATTTAGCTTTGACGATTTGATGCTGGAACCGGAATCCGAAAATCGATGTAGCCGAAGTCAGATAAATTCACCTGAGTAGCTGTATACTTTACATTTGTTTCAAAATGTTTGAAAATGAGTGTGTACATCTTTGAGAAATCGTAGTGCGAATTAAATCCGAATCGAAAACTGAATAACCCTAAAACTGAAATAAGTTTATTTGGTTATCGACTATCCAAATCTGCGAACCCGATAAACTTGATTAATTTATGTGATATAGATATATAAACCGGAAGTTGGATTTGACTAAAAAGCAAGATGTTTTATAGGATCTTAAAACTTTTAATTTGAATCTTAGATCGGTTCAGTCATCTACGCGAAAAATGAGTTACACAATTTTAATTTCGTTTCACATATCATCCTGTAGTTCCGGAACCAGAAGTCAGATCCAAACTCAGGAACCTTATTTGGGAGCCTACGACTTTTCATATGAATCTGAGTTTGTAGAAAACGGTTGAGTCATCTCCGCAAAAAATTGAGTGAAATTATTTGTCACACACGCATTTGCTGATCTCGACGAACTGATTCGAATGGTATATGGGTGTTATGTTCTCCCAGCATTTATTGCAGTAAGTAGTTGAAATAAATATAATTATGAAATTGATTGCAACTCGAAAATGCTGCCATCTTTGCCACCATCTGATTTAGTTATGTTATATTCAAACGATTATGATGCCAAAAATGAACCGTGCTAAAATCGGTCCGAGGCAAGATGTCATGAAAAAGTATGCTGTACACAGTCTGTTTGGTACTTAGAAACAATTGTATGTAACAGTATAAAAAATCGTGTTTGTGTGACAGATACTGACAAAAAACTGAAAATTTTGACATAAAACTTCGTATAACTGAAAAAGTAAACATCCGATCTCAAAATCATTCAATAGCGGGTGACGGGGAGACCTTTCATTTGCGACTAGTTTGATCAAAATCTCTCTCTCTCTCACACACACACAGTTTCTACTCCTTCCTATGACCCTCAAAGATTTTCCACTAGTGCCCAATCAGCTGTTCCGTTTGCTGTTTTGTTTTTCATACAGACAAAACTACGACTAACACTGAAACCACCGACTGATAGTACTTTGCAGAGCTCTATTTCATCGGGTCATTCCAAAGATGAAATTTCTCACATCTTTTATTTATTGATAGATTTATTTGACAAGACTTAAAAGTGAAACTCAGTATGCTTTTCATATTACACTGTGAGTTACCAAAAGTAATAAACAGTTTTAATAGGTCTCAACTACATAGTTTTACTCGGAAGACTTCGCTGAAATAGTTGAAGGGTAGTTGGTCCACCTTTCACGAAGCCCTTCTAGGACCGATTCCCAACACCACACGTAGAGCCAGGAAGTTTTTCTGATCCGAAAGGCTAATATCTCTAAAATTGAAAATCGATTCATCCCCTTCAAATTATACTCGAATTTTTAAAATTTTGTACAAGTCTCCTGAACCTCGTCGACATCTTAGAAAGCAATTAAATTCATTGGGATGAACTCTAAGTTTAGTGTGAAATTTGATTTTACGTGAATGAGGTTAATTTATTTCAATAAAATCGCATGAAAATTGAATAAAAAGTAATTGCAGTAAGAAACTTTGAACGAAAAACCTAAACGATCCTTTTATGAAATTAAGTTTGTAATCGATGATAGAGCTAGTTGATCTTGTTTTTATCCTACGGTGCCATCATATGGGTCTCTTTTTTTATCCAAGAAAACCAATTAAATGATTCTAAAGATATACATTGAAATATGAAAAGCCAATCCTACACGAAAACCGTCACCGTGAAGGTGAAAACGAAATGCGACTGGAAAAAACCTGTACAGCTCGTTATCGAGTATCATCAATTGACAGATCTTGATGATTCAAGGCTTCTTCAGCTACATTGTTTAAGACTACTGCCTAGGTGCCCAAGTGACCTCAAAACCGAATCAACATCGGTTTTTACGCATCAGGAAAATATTCCCAGATACTAGAACCGAATTTCATCCTTTTTCCGATTCATCAATTATGATATTATAATAGCGGTCCGTTTTTAAGTCTCAATAAAAAAACGTTGTAGCTTGGAAACCAAGGGTAAATACAGTGAAAATATGGGAAAGACAAGAAAACATTGTTGCAAAAGGTCAGATACATTGAAGTCTTCAACTGTAATCAGTTTTTGATTATTATTGACTGTATAAAGACTACATCAATTAAAATCATTTATCAACTACATTTATCGCGAGTACCTGTATGAATAAACAAAGACTAAAAAATAACTGAAATGTAGAGGTCATTCGATAACAGAGCAACTGGAATAATTATACTTACGTTTCGAGACACCTATAAAAAACAAAAAACAAAATTCCAGCATGCAGGACAAGGTCTCCGTGTCGGCTGTTTATGGAATTTTAAAGCGCACTCTGAACTGACACTCTTCAACAACTTTCGTGTCGACACTTAAGGTCCAAAAGGACACAATATCAAGTGAAAAAATAAAAGTGCGTTTCAAAACCGTTAATCACTTTATGTATCATGGATTTCTTTCACTTTTGAATATTTAGGCAATTTTTCTGCCACCACACCAACCAAGTAAAATTAATATTTTTTGTAGTATATTCCCTCCAGTATTCAGGACCACTCATCAAGGCATTAAGATTTCACACAAAACTTTCGCGCTACGTGTAAAGTAAGGCCAAACACCCAGAAGGCCATTTTCCGCACAACACCTTTCAGCCATTTAAATTTACCGCCACTTATTTCGGGCGCAATCACTGCACCAAAATGATTTAATCTGCGGTTAAGAACAGCATTTATTTTTATTTTCCTTCAATCTGAACGCAACTCACTGATTGGCACTGCCGTACGGCTGATTGAATGAGAAAGCAATGCTGTCATTCGCGGCGGTGCGGTACAAAAAGGCGTTGACATATTTACACCGTATTGTGTATTTCGGTACACTCTGGACACGACACAAGACAAACCGTCTGAACGATCCGTTTAAGTGCGCGCCGAGACGCACGGTCTATTTAAATAGTACCCAGACTAAGCAATTTCGCATTGCATACAAAAGGATGTACACCGTAAACCACTCTCCAACCGTCACCAGAACAACACGGGGTGACTCAAGGTAGCGTTCGTCCAAAAAGGACTTGAAAACCGCATTTCACGCAGGCACAGAACCAAAAACAAAAACAACACCGAAATAATCCAAATATCCCATTCAACATAAGCCGCAAACCGCAATTACTGCCACGATGTAACGATGGTCCGACGCGCGACGAGCTACGCACAAACACGTCCGCACAGTACAAGATCCCGACGAATACTAACCTGAAGAAGGAAAATTTGCGCAGATTGATCTTCTGCTATCCGACGTCGCCCTCGTGGGAAGAAGCAGTGCATCGCAAGAAAATGCTCGATCGGGAATTGAACAGAACGCATACAGCAAGAACTGGCGGAGACAAAATGCATCGCCAACGTACGATCATGATCATCATCTCCCGACAATCATCATAGATTCTCTCCTTCTTGTCTATGCTCAAATGCTCACTTGTTTCCATGACAGCGTGCGCAGTCTCCCGCTCAGCTGACGCGAGAGATGGTAAACAAACGTGATTTGCAGAGGTTGAAATGCCGTGATTTTGCCGGAGAACGGTATACAGCTAGATTGAAAATCGCTCGAAAAGATTGTTAGGTTAGCGTTACTTCGGAGAGCTTGTTACCGGCTGACGATAAGCAGGCCCTATCAGCTTGAAGCGAAATCAATTTTCAGTTCAGCAACGCCATCGCACGGCATCGCATTCAACATATCATGTCAATTGTATGGGTGCGCAGCACTGCTATTTTGACGCGCACGAATTGGCATTTCTCTCCCATATGTACTTCCTAAGACAAGACCTGACAACTGGGGGGCTGCTTTTGTTCCAAAATAGACCAGTTTCTGATTGGCTGATTCTGATGTTGCTACCCGCACATTGTGAAAAGAAAAAACTTTTGCAGGGTACGCGAGTAATGATGCCAAGTATAAAGAAAATCAGAAAACAAGTTTAATAAAATGTATAATTTTAGCTCACCAATAAACATGAAAATTTTCAAAGAATGTTTAACTTTTTTTTAATCTCATTTGTAATAAATGTTCAAAGTGGCAGCACTGTGTAATTAAAATCAACATCAAGCCGTTTTTCTTCTTAGTGAATTAAAGTGTAACCAAAAAAAGATTTGTTAAATTAGTGTAAACTCGAAAATGTGTTTAGTTTTACGAGAAGAATGAACTGTTGTGTTCCACACTGTGGTCGCACTAAGCATTTCTATCCAAACTTGAATTTTTCCGGTTTCCGAAAGATCCGTTAATACGTCAACAACGGATTCGATTGTGCGTTCAACATGAGATATTTCGTATCTTGTCATCAAAGCTCAATGAATTGTTTTTAAGCATTAATATATACTAAAACTAAGCATTCACAAAAACATTTTTCATGTTTATTTCAAATCAAAAACCGGTCTAAAAATATAAAAATTTTCGTGGAATAAAATTATTAAAAAATCTGTAGATATGGCTACACTGTAGCCGATACGTTGTTATTTATTCCACAGGGCGAAAATGACGAGAAGGGTGATTCGCAAGGAAGAATAAGAAGCCAGTTGTCAGGTCTTGTCTTAGTGTACTTCTATGTACGAAATTCGATGCGGACTCGCTTGAGGGCGCCATGCTCGCAAAAAAAGATGTCGCCAATGATTTGTTCGTGAAATGTGGGAGCTGGATATGATGTCCTTGGTATAAGTTATCTCGACGACGTGAATTGGTACGTCTCTCGCGCGCCTCTAGTCTATGTTTGAAAGTGATTTGTGTGCACATCGATAAGAAACAACTGGCGCAGGTTTGGTTCAACCGGGGAACAATTTGACAGCTCCCATTGTTCTCGAGATCTCGGCCATAATTTCGCAAGCGATTTGCAGTTGAAGCCTGAGAATGGAACCATTCGGCTTCTCCTCGATGTAATGACTTTCGGTGACGAAGTTCACGTCGAAGAATGTCTGAATTACCGTTCATCCGCAAGCATAGACGCAAAGTCATTTTTTGGCGCGACCTAACCAGCTGCCACTATCCCAAGGTGGTTCTGGAGTGATATGCTATCAACAAGATCGGTTTTCTTTTCTAATCAATGAATCCTCTGAATTGTCCAGAATTTCTACCGATCGAAAGATACTGGGCTATTTTAAAACAACAAGTTCGACGCAGCGGCTAGATATTCAAGGACAAATGCGGTAAAGATGGAAAAGTTGCGCAGCTTTCGTGTCCGTATCCGTGTTCGGGCGCTTATAGGCTCCGTCGAGAAGTTTCGTTCGAACTGGAGAAACGTCATTATCTAATGAAGTTACTTCGAAGTATGGTTCAAATGTACTGTAAACCAACCGTCAAATGATTGTTCTAACTAATCGAATCACGAATTACAGTTTTTTTTGTGCATACAAATCAAGTTTTAGTCAGCCTTTCGGTATAATCGCCAACAATGATCATATTTCAAGCAATTAATGTACTTCAAAGTTTTTCCATGGCCACATAAATATGTTTGTAGGTTTGTAACATACTACTGTGGGCAAAACAGTAGTAAAACTTGTTAATTATATTTCGCGCGGAAACCTTATTCGTCGATTATTTTTTTCTAGGTCGGTATGACTGTCAGTGACATCTGTGTCAGGTGTCAAAATATTAATTAATGGAAGTATTAAAAGTGCAATCGACGATTATTAAAATGAGTTAAATTATTCAACTGTTAGTTCAACAGTTATATTAAATTTTGTGCGCGGAATCAAATTTCTGGGACCAAAACGTTCAGAATGTTGCAAAAGGCCTTCGGTGATAATTGTACGTCGCGAGCAAGTTATTTTGATTGCTACAAGTTGTTCAAAAAGGGTCGAGAACGCTTTGACGACGAACCACGTCCAAAACGGCCATCAACATAACTGAAGATGAACACGTCAATAAGATCAATGAATCAATATCGGAAGGATCAGTAAAACCATTTTGAAAGATCATTTGGGCCTAAGGAAAGTGAAAGCACGATTGGTTCCAAAATCACTTCGAGATTTTTTCGCCAAAAATTCACCCTTTTCGTTCCGAAACCACCGTATTCACCTAATTTAGCTCCGTGTGACTTCTGGCTATTCAGCAAACTCAAACGACCGCTCCGGGGAAACCGTTTTGAGCCAATTGAAGACATCAAACGTGAATCGCTACGCACATTAAAGGCTATTCCGGAAATTGACTTTAACCATTGTTTCGAGGAATGAAAAAAACGTTAGCAAAAGTATATTTTGGGGTCGGAGGATTACTTTGAGGGGGACGAACTAGATTTTGAAGAATAAATAAAGAGTTTTGAAATTATGAACATAGTCTTACTGTTTTTTGCCCACAGTAGTAAAATATTATAATAAAACAACTCCAAGTGATCAAATCTAAATTTAAAAGCAGAATCGTCCACGCCAACGTGCGTGAAAATGTTTCCTCTCTCTCTTATATTCAATCAATGATTTCTCTTATACGTCCTTTCGGAAAAGCTCCACCAGCATGGATTTACACCATATTTGAATAATTTTTTTGAACAACCTTTTGTCAGAAAAACATATGCATTTTTCGCAAAATGACTTTTTCACATTTAGAATCAGCTGTATGGGTCTCCCACAAGGATCATGTTTATGTCCCCTTCTTTACAACTTCTTTTTGAATAGTATAATAAGGTTATCTGGTTTATACGTCTTGGGCTTGCGGAAAGTAAACTTTGTGCTTGTGGTGATAGGTACAAAGATATTGATCATGTTATTTCGAAATGCACTGAATACTGAGACGTCAACTAGCGAGTAAAATCACATAACATTACAATTCGAGGCAGTCAGAGGTTTCAAAATTTTAAAATAAATTTACAGGAAACTGTGTCTGCACCTAACCGACCAATACAATGTTAGTAGCGCCGGGTAGAAGCTACACATCAGTAAGAAACTACGAATATAATAATTTAGATGCATTAAAATGGAACCGAACTACCTTCACACTCTTATCTTTCTAAATGGCAAAGAATAAAATTGCACCGACCAAAGAAAAAGGACACGAAAAAGGTGAGAAAAAATTGAACATAATTTCTTACCATTTCTCGTCTCACGCTACGGGCTGTTGCTGAGTCTTTGTTTTCTTGGCGAAATTTAAATAATATGTTCGAAGCAACACAGAGCAATCCTGGTAATGGGCAGGAACAAAGAGTAGGCCGCGCTATTCTGAGAGCAAGCAAAGAAGCAAAGAGGGAGAATAAAAACCCAACTGAACACAGTCGGAATGCAACAGCTTTGCGAATGAAGCTAAACGAATAAAAGTAGTAATCAAAACAAAACGAAATTAGCTCTCCGAAACATGATCTTCACGTTCGTCTGTACGGAACTTTAGGATCATTAGGCGTCGATCGCGAACAATACCTTCACACACCATATGTTTGTATGCGAAAATTCGTACATATCATTTCAATCCTACGTATTTGTTTTCCATCCAGAATCACAATCGACGATGCGTCTCCATTCTGTTTCATGCGGGCACTCTCTCAGTACTGTCATCATCTTGAATTTTCATTCTCCAGTGAACTTTTGCTTAAAATTTCTGTTGACCGATTCGTAAGATGTTTCCATGAGGAAACTAAAATGAAAATGCCTTCATCTCTAAGATGAACATAAGCTTAAAGTTTGAAATATTACAAGGAAATATTTCAGACAAGCAAAGCTTTTTTACCACATAGGTATGCTTCTACTAAGCCATTTTTGATGGTGAACTAGGCGCAAAGTTGCCATTTTTTTCGATTTACAGCATATAGCCGATTTTTCTGTTTTCTACAATCACTCTAACAAACCAGAGAACAAGTTTGAACGAATAGGCATGAATATTAGCTCGATGACAGACAATTATTAAGATCGGTATAATAAACAAAGGGTGGCGTGTTTCAAAGTATTCAAAATGAAGATTGGAAGAGAGAGCAAGGAATTTAAGTACATTCTATGATTAACATTTCAGCTTCAAGACTTATTTATCATTTATTTCTTATTTTGAACCAACTGAAAGTCACTAGGAGATCATTTGATAACCGCGAAGCACAGTCAGCACAGTCAGCTGATCGGCTGTGAACAATCGATTCCAATTGAGTGAAATTAAATGAAATTTTTCGGCACTGATTATGTGTGCATCTAACTAATACTGACATTTTGTTGCAATTCCGCACCAGTGGCAGAAGCTTGACGGAACGTGTAAATCGCACTTTAGTCGAAAGAATGAAGAATGACGAATAGTTTTCCAATTTTCATCAGATATATCAATAAAGACCTCACATCACACTGCTCAAGTTAAGATAAATTTTACAACTGCTATACACTGACGAATCAGAAAGGTTTTATTTTTCAGCACTTGGCGACTGGGCAGATGAAATACAAATATTTCTAATGAAGAAAAATTCGTGTATTTTAGGTAGGTGAATGTAAGGAATTTCTAATCATGGGAAGTTCCGAACTGCCAGTCTTATCTATCATTTTCTGACGTTAATCTATACGAAACCTCAAACGATTTAGTAGTTTCAAGTGCTTTCTGCGTAAAGCAAAAAGTGTTTAATTAGGTAAAACGAAACAAGTAAATATCCTTAAAATCGTTGAGTGTGACTAAATTATTCAAAGGAGAATCAAATTTTCATAAAATTTGGAGCTATGACGGTTTTGAAGAAAATCGCTTGTGCGGAATATTGAAACACTTTTTTTTAGGAAAATCGAATCACCATGGTTTTATCATTAGGCAAATAGATAATTTCTTTTTTATGCTGTTCAATGATTTTGAATTTGAAATGACAATAAATTATCAGCCAAAACGGAAAGGAAGAAAACCAAAATAACATGACTGTGACTATTTCACGTACAAAATCTGTGAGTCCACATAAGCAGCGTCGTTGTGTGTTTTCAAAATCTAATGTTTTTATCACATAATATTTTTTATCATTCAAATTTACTCAAATTACTAAGTGGAAAAATATCCCACGATTCCTCAAAATCAAATATTTTGTTATAACCCTCAGAACTAAAAAGTAAATAGGAATTTTTGAATTCTGCCAAACACTAAAATGTGGTTAATTGCTTCTAGTTTCATCTCCATTTCTCAAAATTTGAAGAATTGCGATCGAATTTGACTCGAATCGAATTTGACTCGAAATTCGCCACTTCCCCGTAAACGATTCAGTGATAATTCTACATATTTTTCTCTGTTTCTAACCAAAGGCTTGCAAATAATGTTTGAGCGAGTGACGGTTTAATGTTTGGAGAGATTTTCAAATAATAAGATAGAGTTTATATAAATAGATATCTATATATATATATATATATATATATATATATATATATATATATATATATATATATATATATATATATATATATATATATATATATATATATATATATATATATATATATATATATATATATATATATATATATATATCGTATGGTTTTTAGCGACAAAAATATCGCATGACAATCGTAAGATGAAGTACTCGAGAAATACGTAATTAAATTCGGGCTAAAAATTAGGCATAATTCGAACGAAAAATTTTTGAAGGTTTTTTAAAAAATGCGCGGATTAGGATTTTAATAGTAAATTGAAACAACAAATATGCTTATTAATTATAACTCTTTGAGATTATGTTATCTTGAAAAACTGTACAAAACAACAGTGTATAGTAGAAAAACGTACAAGCAAAGTACATATAAAACAAAATTGTCATCCCAAGTAACAACTTTTGTTACGCTAGCTTGTTTGTGACTAGTTTGCAACCAGATATTTGAGTGATTGTTACTAACATCTAACCACTTGCGTGACCCAAAAAGCGCAGTTTCTACTAGTTGCTAATTCGGCTAAAAATAAGTTATCGTTACGTTGTAATGCCATACTGAAATAACTTATCTTTTCATAACTTGAAAATAACTTGTTTTCAAGTAAACTAGTTAAAACTTAGTCACCATCGACATTATAAACATTGAATGAATCCAGAATACTTTTCTATCATCAATAAAAAAGCAGAAGAGTACTTTAAATCACAAACTTGATACAAGGTACAAATTTCACAACGATTTTAAAACTGTCGAGCGGAATTCAATTCTACTTAACTGTTGTTAACAAAATAACGCTATGTTGAGAATGCTAAAAATTATTCCAAGTAGAGTGATTTTTCATCATTTTAAATTCATATATCATGAGAATTATAAAATTATCACAATCGATGTTCAATCCTCATATTATTTTCTTCGTGTTTATGACAGTGCATAGAACAAAAATGACTATTCTGCCTTTTACAATTTTCGGCAAAAAGTAGTTTTGGAAAAAGTAATATCCTGGTTTTTTTATGTTTCATACACTTCTTGAGACTCCATATTGTGTTCGCCATATTCAAGCCAACAAAGGTTGTTTTGTTTGCATTTTCGTTATCATAACGTTGGGAAAACCTACCGGTAACTATCTGATTCAATGCAGAAATTGTATGTTATAATCTTATAATATCTAAGTTATTACTACATCAATTCACAGTAACGATGTACATTTACGCTTACGCATTTAAAATAAACCTTTTTTCAACTAGTATCTAAAAGCATAGTTGTGATTAAAGATATGTTAGAATCAAGTAACGATAACTTACAAATGATAGTTAGTTCAATGTTTACGTTATACAGAAACACTGCTGTCACGTTGTTTTAACCAGCATAACATAAAAAAACATGTTCGTGCTCTTGTCGCAATACAGTTGGGTTAAGCGGTATCAAAACTAGTTACGGGTTGCTACTATTGAAGTCAAATAAACTTATTTTCAACTAGTAGCTAGAAGCATTGTTGTGATTAAAGATATGTTTGGATTAAGTAACGATAGCTTGTAATTTAAAATTAATTCAATATGACTAAAAGATGTAGTGATTTGAATCCTAAATAACTATTTCGAAACTAGTCATGTTGTGAAGAAACATTTCTGTCACCTTGCTTTAACCAGTATAACATAAAAAAAACATATTCGTGCTCTTGTTGCAACATAGTTTGGACTTTGTCGTAGCAGAACTAGTTGCGGATTGCTACTTGGGATGTCATTCGAACATTATTTTGTTCCAGTGTATCACTCCCGATTCGATTGAAATCGGCTTGGTGGTATTGTGGTTTTCAGCGGGGCATAGAATGCGACGGAATCGTCGCCGAATAGCGAAATAATGAGCGTCAGAATCACAGGTACCAAGCTGCAGATTTGCAAGTAAATTTGCCGATTTCTTTTGTAAGCAGACTCTGCTATTTTGCAGGCTTTTACAGATTTTCGAAACCTTTATATTCAATCGTAAAATTTACAGACTTTTTAAATTGCATTGCATTAAATTGTTTAGTTTTTCTAGTCATACTTACAAAAATTAACACTTGTATTGGAGGATTTCTAGTATGCAGACTTAAAAATTGTCATTGTTAATTTAAATAAATTTTAAAAAATGCCAAAAGTTGAACAGTTTTATTAATCCTTTCGCTGTCTGTTGTATTGAAGTTTACAGCATTCCTAGCGAATAGAGAAATAAATCGTCTAGTGGATTACAGGCAATTACAGGACTCAAAAATAATATACTCAAACGACAAAAATTAATTGTTTGTTCACTAAAAGCATCAACAAGTATGTATTTGTCAAAGACGGCTGAATTTTTCGAGTAGACAATTTTCTATAGTAGTTTATTTTTATAGTTAATATAAATAATGTTTCGAGTGAAGCACGAGATTTTGAAAACAAATACGTCGATTAATACAAAGTATCATTGTATAATTATTCTGGTTATAAAAACATTGTCATTTAACATTCGGTTTAAAAAATATTATTCTGGTTTGTGGTTTCGAAGGGGTTGGTTCGATGCGACAGTTTCCCTAACTTTGCGGCATTTTGTCGCTATCTTAACGCATCGCAATCTTTGTTGACCGCCAGTGAAATTACAATAATAAATTATTCATTATAAATTCAATAGTTTTATCGCAATACGTATAAATGGCCAGATAAAAGACCTATTCCCACCGGCTTGTTTGTGTTGTGTGTGCGTAAGAATTCACTGCATACCAGTTTGTGTATGCACGTTTCATTCATTTCTACACGAGTTTGTACACCAGAAACCGTATGGGGCACTGGATTGTGTGTTTTGTTGATATCGGTCATTATAGCGACTCCTGTCATGCATACAAACATCATACTCTTCAATCGGATGGAATCAGTGACAGTCATCAGTCTCCGGTGTAGTGCTTTCGTGGCTGGTCGTGCTGAATTTCAATCGGTGCAATTTCTCAATAATTTTGCTACAAGAAGATAGTGACTAGAAAAAATCAGATATAAGCAGGATTTACAATAAATTGTCAATATTTGGGTGCTGAAAGTGGATGTTATTCGGTGCATTAGAAACAAGAGAAATTTATTTATAGAATAACAATACTGGTGCTTCAAAGCAGAAAAAATACAAAGAAAAGTGTTCTGATAGTGCATGAAAATGGATGGTGATAGTGCCCAATCATTCTGTGAGTTTAAACAACAAGTGTCAGCGGTGCCACAGTATGGATTAAAACTGAAATTCAATCATGTTTATCCGGAGACTAGGAATCAAAATCTGAAACCATCGTTTCGTCAAATATGGCCTATACTTCCACTGGCCCTAAGGTAGGTTATACACTGTGCAGCTTCAAATATAGATTGGGCCATAGAAGAAAAGCACAACGTACAGGCAAGTTGGCTATCCACACTAATTGCGGGTTGTACAAGTACCTATATACTAGAAGCCACGCTGTCTGACAAATGCTAGCATGTGATAGAATTTAATAAAATAGTTACAATTTATGCATTATCCTAGGAAAGCGAAGTGACCAGTGTCTAAGTGAAAATGGGTTGTGAAATTCAAGTAAAAGTAAAATCGATTTTTACTTTGTTCAATCTTTGCTCAGATCTCCTTCATACATGGGCATGGAGATTTCAATTCTCGTGATTCATTTGGCAACTCGCCCACTCCTGGAGGCAAATAAACAAGAGCTATATAGAAAAAAAACATTTGGGGATGCTTTCGGGAAACGTCGCCAACCTATTATGGCTTTCAGCTTTACTCCGTCTCAGACCAATATATAACTAATTCCTACATCTCGTAAAACCGGTATTCCCGAAATATCTCCTACGCAAACATTCAATCATTCTCGCAATATTATTTTTTCATCACAGCCAAACAAAGCCCGCAAACAGTAACAGAGTTGAGTCCGCACCCACCCTGAATCTGTTCGCGGTCATCCCCAACTGAGTGGCAAAAAGGCTAAATCTTAGGTCATCGTTCAAGCATTTTTATCGAGCGAATGTGACTGTCATCTTTTTTCTGTTCTACTACTACTTACAGAATGAAATGCGGAGCTAGCCTAGCTGACTTTTATTGGACTACGAATCAAATCTACTCAGTGATTCGAATGAAACCTTTTTTTTTGAGATTGTGATTGCTAAACTGATAACGCCGTTCGACACACCTGTTTAAATGTGACCGAAAGTCTTTCTGATCTGATTAAACGTTCAGCTTCATACAATGTATAAAAACAAATATTATTATATATTTCTTATATTCATCTTATCTAATAAGACACATAATACACACATAGTGTCGAATATTTTTATTCAATGCATTGATTCAAACAGTTAAGGTTTTCAGTTTGTTCATATATTTCAATTTATATATTGATTCATATATTGAATGTTCTATGATTTCATGTTCAAAACAGTACAACGTGTGTTCTGTTATCCTGATTTTGCAGATTAGTACTGCTGTAAAAATTATAAAAATATCAAGAATTTCCGAAAATTTTAACAATTAGGAATTCTCCACTGTAACAAACCGACCGGCCCTCACTCTAAAGCGAATCTGGCCATTCATATTAAAATGGCTCTTGCACTTTTTTGCATAGTTAGTTTCGACTCATAAAAAACAGAATTTTTGCACATATAATCCTCATTTTCCGGAACTCAGGATTGTAAGTGACCGGGAAAAAGTCGAGAAATTTAATGCCAAACCGTTTTTTAGTTACCGATTTATTAATTTTTAGTTGATTTGACGTAAATTCGCCATAACTAAGTTCGGTTTTTGCAATGACTAAGTGGAAACATATATTGAAGAAGCCAAACAAATTAAAAACTTTCAGAAAAGATGATTTTTTGGAAACAGATACGCTCAGAGACAGGACTCAAACCTGCCTTCTTATGCTTTCCGTACATACGCGCTACCAAAAAAAAACTTTCTTAGTTGTTATCGAAAACAGCACAGCTCACAATGAAAAATTAGGATAATTCGGATGCTTCTGCTGAATTTTTATTAAGTTTTAGAAAAAGTTTACAAAACACTTGCAAAAGTCTCATGGTAACATAAGAATAAATTGCATTAAAATTTTTAAAAATTATTTCATTTAGGGGTTAACCTTATTTTGTGCTAAGGAACATAACCAATTTCATTATCTTTACGTTTCGTCTTAGACTCGTCAGTGCAGAGCACTTCAAATGAACTGCTTACTGCAAACTTAAACAGTTCAATTTGAACCGCTAAGCAGACGTAAAGATATTACTATTTGCAACACACTTGTAATAAGCACCGAAGCGTTAAGTCTTTTCTGGCGTGCCGAACGAAAACAAGTCAGGGGATATATCGGGATTGGATTTCCAACTCCGAACATAGGGCCAGAGTTTTTCTGGCCCTAAGAGGCGAATGAGGTTAAAGCCTCTATGAAAAAAAAAGTTTCGGCTAATACTGGCCGATTCAGATGGTCATTTAGCGGTTCAAATTGAACTGTTTAAGTTTGCAGTAAGCAGTTCAATTTGAAGTGCTCTGCACTGACGAGTCTAAGACGAAACGTAGAAATAATGAATTATTTCATGTTTTTAGGTTTTCTAATGATTATCCTAATTCCATCATAATTTGTCTTAGTAATGTCAAGCCCGTACCCAAGATTTCGTTTTGGGATGGGCCCACCAATGGAAAATAGAACATCGAACTGATGATTCTTTATATATCTAGTTCTAGGGGTGCCTTTAATACCTTGTTTTTTTATCATTTATTTATACCCGGCTTTGACCTAGTTGCGGTCGTTCGCCGGATACCTTGTTGTTTCTTGGAAGCGTAAGTGCAGATCCAAAATTTATTTTAAATAAATAGTCACATCAAAAATTGCTTGTTTGAGCGGTTAGTAGAATGAAATTTTAAAAAATCGCATAATTTAAATGGGAATATGGGGATTGAAGCAAGAAGTTCTATGTGTTAAAGGGAAGAGAACGATTTTCAAATTTCTCTTATCATACTGTTCCACAGTCCGGATTCAACTTCTGGAATTACATAGTGACGAGTATACAAATCTTCAATTTCAAGAATGTGCTTTTATAAGTGACGATGCAAAAAGAAGCAAATACATTGAGACTATTCAATAAGCTCATCCATTCCTATATTCAATTTCATTTCTTCGAAGTTCATCTTTCGGGCCTGGAAATGCAGGGTGACGAGTAATGAAAATTTCAATTCGTCTTCAGAAGTGACGATGAACCACATGAAAACTATATAGGCTTTCGCAGGAACAAAAACAAAGTGGATACCGTTCTGATCACATAAGTATAAGACCCTCTCAATGTCCATTTGTAGAGCACCACCATCCACAAGGCTTGCGAGCAGCAGTTAAATCGGTTGCAGAGAAGTCTGCACAGACCCTAATGGCTGGAGTAAACTCAAAAATTCGTAGTTTTTTTCATGCAGCCTGATTATATAACTGTAATTAGTTTTAGGATGAGTAATAAGGCACATGTAAATGAGTAAAAATGCATCTTGGATTGAAAAAACAGCACATTTGTGTTATTCCAAGTTAATTCTGTTCAGATTTTGAGGCGGACAAGCCGTGAAGAACCGCTCTTTCCTTTTCTTATATGCACTTGTAGTGTAGTAGAATATTTAATACTTATATATAGAGAGATACCAGAAAAATACTTCAATCCCCAACTAGTGGGTCTATTACCATTTACCTTATGATCAAAAAAGAACCGGAATTTTCATTTTAAAATTCCCGCGCTTGTCCAATCGGTAAACTTTTATTCTCTCAACGTTGGCAACACTTTTATACACATTCTGTCAAATTTTGACGCATATCGTACGATTAGTTTATGTTTGGCGTCTATACAAAGAAGTTGAAAAATTTTCGTGTGGCGATTTTTATAATGGATGAAAATTTAGAACAACGTGTGTGCATCAAATTTTGTGTTGCAAATGGATTTAAGTGTTCCGAAACGTTGAAAATGTTAGAAAAGGCCTTTGGTGAATCGTGTCTAGGAAAAACACAGGCATACGAATGGTATAAACGCTTCAAAGGTGGTCGTACAAGCTTGGATCATGATGAGATCCTTGGCCGCCCAACAACATCTGTTACTGAAGAAAACATTGAATCGGCGAAGCAAATCGTGTTGCAAAATCGTTCTTTATCGATTAAAGAGATTGCTATGTTGTTGGGCATCTTTTATGGATCAGCCGAACACATTTTAACTGATGCTTTGGGTTTGAAACGCGTCGCTTCTCGGCTGGTGCCAAAAAAGCTGAATTTCATTCAAAAACAGCGTCGTGTGTGCGTTGGTTGTGTCGCAGTTTTTGGCCAAAAACTCAACCAATGTCATCAACCAAGCATCATACTCTCCAGATGTGGCCCCGTGTAACTTTTCCCTTTTCCCCAGACTCAAATTGCCATTGCGGGGAACGCGTTTTGAGACCATAGAGACCCTAAAAGAGAATTCGCTGCGTGAACTAAAGGCCATACCTTCGGCGGCCTATAAATCTTGTATGGAAAATTGGATCAAGCGTTGGCATGCATGTATTGCCGCAGGAGTAGAGTACTTTGAAGGCGATAATAAAGAAATTTATGAAAAATACCTTTCTCATATAGAAAGGTTATGCAATCACTGTGAAAACCGACTTTTGAACCGAGCCCCGGAGGGCCGAGTGTCATATACCATTCGACTTAGTTCGTCAAGTACGCAAAATGTCTTTGTGTGTATGTGTGTGTGTGTGTATGTGCGTATGTGTGTATGTAACGTTTTTTGCACTAACTTTTATCGGAGATGGCTGAACCGATTTTCACAAACTTAGGTTCAAATGAAAGGTCCTGTGGTCCCATTCGTAGTTCCTGAATTTCATCAGGATCCGACTTCCGGATCCGGAAATATACGCCCTTATTCTGAATAACGACGTATTGATTTTTCGATCGAATCATAGCTACCTTTGATTTTGCTAGCGTTATGGGGAATACAAATGAAATACGAGGGAAAAACGATACGACGTTATTCAGAATAAGAGTGATAGGGTAAAGTGTGTTAAAAATTTTATACCATCACTGAAAACAGCGAAAAACCATAAAAAGTTTTCTAAATCGACCTCAAATCTTTTCCAATTGATAGTTTTTATCAGAAGACTGGTCAAACAAATCTATTTCGGTTATTCTTTTAAGAATCGAAGAAAAATAATTTTGAAGAATACCACAGTATTATATATGATAGTATGATTGATATGAGAAAGGCATCATTACACCACTAGGTGGATTAAAACAGGTTTTTTTAAATAAAATTCCGGTTCTTTTTTGATCATAAGGTATATTTTCAACATGGGATTTATGTTTCAAGCTTGAATTGAGGGAATATTTGAAAATAAATTTGGCGATTTAGCCCATTTTCAAAACCCACCAATGCCACCCTGGAAATGTAAATTCAATCTTACTTCGTATCTGTTACTTTGGAATACGCGCTGAACAGATTATCTTTGTAGGTACTAATTATCGCACGAATATCCTACTTCAGTGGTTTAAAGCATGACTTTTGCTGTTATTTAGAGGGAATTTCAATAGTGTCGATGGCAGCTGGTTTTAAAAAAAATTCCGATCAATCTATTTTAAAATACCGTTGAATCAACCGTGACTGAATCCACTAATGCCAATTCCAATATACTGCTTTGTACACTTATATATCGTGATCGACTCTCTTCTAACCCATTTCCGACTAATTTTTCATTCCAAGCGAATATCAGCGAGGAAACAAAACCAGACACATGGATGTTGACCTAAAGTTCAAGATTGGATCTGGCATAATTCTTGCTGTGGTATGTCGGTTGGTTTCTATGCAAACTGATAGGAAGCATAAAAATAAATTTTGAAGTGAATTAGATGATGACATAGCTCTTGGCAGTGCGCTGGAAAGTTTCTATGAAACCATCCCTTCATACTGCAGAAACGACAACTGTGATCAATTGTCACATGGCGTTCCTGTTTATTTTTTCAACTCAGTGACCGTCGAAGTGAGCAAAGTTTTTAAACAGATTGAGTCCCTCTGTTGCTAGAACAAAAGAATCCAATAATAGACTCTGATTACTCTGCCCACACCCATGTACTAAAATGATTTTTTTCCGTTTTCCTCCCATCGACAGGTACATCCCGTACTACTGGAGGGTGTCACGCGAGGGCCGCCAGGTACTGATGGACTACTGGTACACGGAGAATGGGAAGCAGATCTACGGAGCCCCACTCGGTGGTATTGGCGCCGGCACGATTGGACGCGGCTTCGCCGGCGAATTTTGCCGGTTTCAGCTGAAGCCCGGCTTGTACGAGTACAACACGGTGCACGCGAATCAATTCATCGTCACAATTAAGGACGAAAACAACGTGACCATTTTTCAGAGTTTGCTTTCGTCGTACAGGTAAGTACGCAGAACAGGACAGAGATTACTGAAGGGGTTACGTTCGGGAGTGTATATACTTTAATGCCTTCGTCCGTATTTGATTTATAAACGTGGCTTTTGACG
Organism: Malaya genurostris; assembly: GCF_030247185.1. Taxonomy (NCBI): domain Eukaryota; kingdom Metazoa; phylum Arthropoda; class Insecta; order Diptera; family Culicidae; genus Malaya; species Malaya genurostris. Next base: position 216,453,187 of record NC_080571.1, on the reverse strand, counting down.
TTGCTGCTTCGTTTCCACACGTCAGACGCTCCCCGTTTGGATATACGCTTTCTGTGATATGTTTAATTCAATTTACTGGATCGGATCATTCGGATTTGAGAGCTTTCTACGTGTACGAGTACGATTTTCAACAACCTAATGGTTTTATAATTAGTTTGATAGTGCAAAACAAACTGAAAAATCTGTTTCAATCCACCTAGTGGTGTAATGATGCCTTTCTCATATTACTTATATTTTCAAAAATATCACTAGAAGATTCTGTTAAAATTGTTTTTTTCAATCTTGAATAAAATAAGAAACTTTCTTTGGGTATAAACTAACATAACCTTTTCAATTTGTAAACAGTTACATCAAGTTAATAAGAATTTTTCTTTATTTTTCACCGTCGCACTGAATGATTAAACACACTATCCTAAAGTTCTGGAACCGGAAGCCGGATTCGGATGAAATTAAACAGCAACCTATGAAACTATATAAACTTTTATTTGAGCCTGTTTGTGAAATACAATCAAGTCATCTCTGAGTTGATTGAGTGAGTCATTTTAAACTATCCAGTATTTCTGTAACCGGGAACTTGGAACTAGTAAAGCCGAAGTCGGTTCGTTTAGTAAGAAACTAATATAACCAACTAATTAAATCAGTTTTAAGCCAAATCTAGAAGAATTTTTTGCATCGTCACTCTAAATGACGGTGTGAAATTCAATAGCAACCTATGGAACCTTAGCCCTCTAGACCAATTTTCACTAGTCAATTTTTCAAGTGATTGCATAAACTTTCTATATAAGAAAGGCAATAAGGGTACTTTTATAGAAAAGCATCGTTATCATGATCTTGTTATAAAATAACAAGTAGAATTAATCAAAGAATTAGCAATTTACATATTTTTCACCTGAAAATATAAATTTAAATGTGTCAATCCTGCACGTTATACGAAATTGAACAAAGTACGCTGCGAACGGAGTAAAGCCGCACGTACCGTCGCGTACTAGTTTTGCATCGTCATTTTGAGTTACGATTTGGATGTTTTGACACTCATCGCCCTAGAATTTCGGAACCGGAAGTCGGATCAGGATGAAATTTCACAGTATCTTTCAAGACAATGGGAGCTTTAATTTGAATTATGATTCGTGAAAATCGGCTTAGCCGTTGCTGAGAAATCGAAGTGAGTTATGTTTTTTAGAGTTTTTTTTTTCACTATCATGGGTGCTTCCGGAAGCGGAAACCGGGAACACTTACTAACAAGATCACGCTCATTAAACTCGAAGCCGTGATTTCACGTAAGTAATCTACGACAGCAACAGCACATTTCAGTCTTTGCTCGGAGCGGTAGAATCAGACCCGTACCCAGGGTTTCGTTTCGGGAGGGGCCCAGATCAAAAATAAATTCCCAATTTCAGGTTCCGGAAGTAACGGTCGAAAACTCCAAAATGAAACTCACATCGATTTCTTGATAGTTTGGAACAGATAAACGCAAAGAGATCGTGATAGTTCGAGGAGGCCAAATTGTGTGAATAATGTGGATGGGGATTGGAACCCTAAATTGTTGATGATGGCGTAGCTCTTATGTACAGGCACACTGTCTATTTTTTCGTTATTCTCAATCGTTTCAATAATGCACGCATATTGATGCACTGTCTATGGATTATTTTTCCTTTTTCAAGGCAGTTCATAAAAAGTATGCCATGACATTCCCAGATAACCGACGTCATTTATTTATTTATTTATTTATTTATTTATTTATTTATTTATTTATTTATTTATTTATTTATTTATTTATTTATTTATTTATTTATTTACCAAACAAAATCCATCGGACTGATGTCTAAATGGACTAACAGAGTGGGAAAAAGCCCATCTGAGTTGAAAAATGTATATCATTCTCAGATAGGCATAAAAACCACTATGTTTTAAAACAATCACAAAAATTACATGACAACTACACAACTACTTAAAAGCTATTACAAACAACTTATAACAAATTAAATTATCCATAGTCAGATTATTTCAGAACGCTTGATTTTTTCAACGAAGCGGCGGGAAGGTTCTCCAAACTCAAACAACTCTTCTACTGTAGTGAATGTTCTTATGCATGCAGCAATTGGCTCGTTGTATCCGCATACAGTCCTATGGAATCTGTTCTGAAGCAGGTTTGTGTTACGCAGTGATCTATTCGGTATTCGAAAATTTAGGTCATAAAGCAGTTCAGGAGCATCAATCTCTCCGTTGATCAACTTAGCAATCATCAACACCTGTTGAGTTTTTCTACGTCGCTGTAACGTGTCGATTCCTAACAATCTGTCATCTGTCTGAATATGGTGGCAAGTTCACTGGATCTCTCCACGGTAAATTTCATAATGCCATACGAACAAATCGTTTCTGCACTCGTTCAATTCTAAGGCTCCACGATATTTGATACGGAGTCCAGATTACCGACGCGTTTTCGAGAATTGGGCGAACGAGTGAGCAATACAAAGCCTTAAGGCAATGCGGGTCTTTAAAGTCCTTTGCAATCTTAGCGATGAAACCCAATTGACGTGTTACTTTCGAAACGATTTGAGAACGATGAGCATCGAACGTCAGTTTAGCATCCAACTGTACACCAAGATCACACACTTGATCCACTCTAGAGATAATTGTACCATCAATGTTATAGTCAAATATGACTGTAGATGAAATCCTATGAAATGTGATGACTTGGCACTTGGCTACACTTATCATGAGTTTGTTTTTCCTGCACCAATCGGTTAACAATGTAAGCAGACATTGTAGTCGCTGGCAATCATCTACACTACGAACAGTGAGATACAGTTTTAAATCATCTGCGTAGAATAATTTACATCCAGCTCCCAAAAGCAACGCCACATCGTTGAAGAATAATACGAACAACAGGGGTCCTAAGTTACTACCTTGTGGGACACCTGATTTATTCGAAAACTCGGATGATGTGCTGTGGTCTAATTTCACGCGTAATTTCCTATCGGAAAGATATGAGCCCAACCAAGATACGAGTTGCGAAGATAATCCAAGGCGAGATAATTTGCAAAGAAGTATTTTAAGTGATGCATTCGTCAAGTCCGGTTTCAGTAAAAATAACCACGTCAAATTCGCAGTCAGCGGAAGTCAGGAACAGATCGTCAATTTTCGTCCTTAGTCCTCTCACGTTTTGGTAGAAAATGGATACACTGCTGTCATGATCAGGAATACGCTGCAAAGGGTAACTATTGAATGCAGGTGGTTGGACAGGATTGTTTGAATACTCGCCTCTGACGGGAGTACAAGTGCTCCCATCGTCCACTGTAGATCGCAGTGCATTCAAACAGTTGCCACTGAAGACAAACGGATTCCGCATCAGATGGTTTTAAAAATTCACGAACTCTCTAAACATTACTCCTGAAGGCCAACTTGCTGCGTCGAGTGCTTGCTGCTTTAGTACTGGGTCAAGACCGATTTTAAACGAAATATAGTTCAAATTAGCTGCATCCACACCTTTTGGCACGAGACGAATGACATCGATCGAACCAGTCAAATTTAGGCAGCGAGCCACTATCTTCTGCACGACATTATTGCTGATTAGTGGTTGAAATCCAGACAAGTACAGCCAAAACTTGGGAGGTGCTGAAGCAGGCATGATGAATGGAAAGATCGATATCATTTGTGCCACGGTCAAAAGCTGGGCGCACTGATAGGATAGACCGTCTTCGCCCCGACGACGTTTAGCGTTCAATGCAGGCCATACTGGCATTCTTCCGTCACGGGAGTTTTGAGTGGAAGCACTAACAATGCAATCCACTTTTTTACTAAGCACCTCAACAATACCAGATAGCTGCTGAATCTGTGTATTGATATTGTTTGTTGCTAGAGTCGGAACATTCAGCTTTTTGATTTTGGTCCTCAATAAACGCACGAATACTTCTGCCGTTCATCTCGTTCTTGTATTTTGTGCAAATAAATACTGCTTTATCTTGGGCAAAAACATCCTTACAGGAACGGAGATTGAAGCCACAGCAGTTTTGGCTGATGTGGAAAGGAGTTTCACATAAGCCACAGCGCACTGGCTCCAAATCGTTTATATCATAATGGCATTCTCCACATTGTTTTGAATTCATCTTTGTTTTGGTCCAATATTCGCAAATCAGAACTGACGGAACTCGCTTGGCAAGGCAATAAAGGACTTTAGTAGTGGTTAGTGCTAGCAATCTTATAGCGCCAAAAACACTTGAGATCGGCCGACCAAAAAACAGCAAAAAACTAGCAAACGAACAAATTATTGATGTAAACATGAATGTCATGAACCTATTGAGCCTCGGAACACTCATTCCGGCTTTAGTTCATTGTCGTATAATCATTATGTTACATTGCTTGGCTTTTAATAATGGATCCAGGTTTCGTCAACAGTTACCAGCGGATATCTTTTTCATCTGCATAATCTTACTCAAACTATGGTAAGTTCACTATGTGCTAATCTGTTGGCTCGCGCACCTTCTATTTCCAGTCATCCAGCACCATAGCGGGTAGTTTTGACATTGCTCTATCGGTGGTGGAGTCTCGACCAGCACGAAACTCTCAAAAACACAATTTACGGTGCAATCTAAAGGAGCACTAGACTCATGATATCATATCATAACTTTCGTTTGGCTTCCTCCGCCGTTTTGCCTCCCGAAGATTTTTTTTTTGAAATAAAAATCTTTAACCAAAAAGTTTTCTATGTATAAGAAATAAATGTGTGAATAGTATGTAAAAAGTAATCTATATTTTCCGATTTCCGTTACCCCCCTCTGGGTACGTGCCTTGCAATTTACCAAGTTTGATAAACATTTTCTGCCAAAGGAAGCGGTCTGGCACTTAATTTCGGAAGCGCTTTCACATTCAATTCGGTACATTATGAACATTTTTTTGAGGTTATGTCAATTTTCGAGATTTTACTATACATGCTTACTCTTAACATTGTTACATTGTAACGGATACCTCCTCCCGGCAGCAGTCTCAGTTCAACAACATTATCCTCGTTTCCTTTTGTCATTTCGAACTTCCGAAATGAATAACTACAAGTTTTTGGTAGAACTTATTGCATACCAGACAGCGCTCCTGTCATTTTTACTATTAAAAGGAGCAATTAAACTAATGGTTGTGTTACATCCTCCCTAAGTCTACGCATTATTCCTACCACAGAAAGAAGTCTGACACCACGGAAAAAAAGTCTATCATGAAGTCAAGTTTTCGCATACGAATGTTTTCCCCCTATGTTTTACATCTCAAAATCCAATGTAGTGCATTCTACATATGACAAATGGGTAGGAAAAGCCGGAACGCAGACGAGCATCCTTATCACGAGAAGAACGCTTCAGCTACGGTGTTGCAAACGATTTTCAAATGTGCTGATTTGCGTCGCAGGCGTATTCAATCTCCAGCTTCGCCATAGTCCTGTTTACAGTACAGAATCATGTAATGGGTTTTTTTTTTCAAGTATCATGGTACTTCGGTCAAACAACAAAGAACTACTTGAAAGCCCGAGCTCTTGTTAACATTCACAACCATGCTTCAAACATTCAAGGTTCTAATAATCGCCTGTCTGGAACTGGATTTTCGCAAACTACAGAACCAAACCAAATTCCGAGAATCATATCGTTCAAATTTTGTGAGTTAATCAAATACATCTCCAACGTGCAAATCATCTACTCCTTTTGTGGCGCGCCCGAATTTGACATTTCTCTCGCCTACTTGTATGTATGAAATTCGATGCAAACTCACCTGATGGCGCCATGCTCGCAAAAAAAGTATATCGCTTCGTAAAATGTTAAAGCTGAATATCTTGATAATGTGATGTATTTGCTATAAGGCACAGCCATTTTTAAATACGTCACCAGTCGGCGTCATAAATTACACTGGTAATCATCACCGGATCCACTGAAGCATGATCGCATTGTTTATAGCTTTCCCCTTGGCAGTATTTAAGACAGACTTGTTCAAAATTATGCGAAAAGGAGTTTACTCTGCATACGAGTGTCGAGCAACACATCCATGATATTTAATCCACCAGTCATTACCCACCAATCTTTCATCTTCAATCTTCGAGAGGGGTGGGTGAACGTAAGGGCGGTAACTGTGCGGTTTATTAATTAGGACTCTGTAAACTTGAGAGCACTATATTTTTGCTGCCAATCGATCGGCATCTGTTCCTTGCGGTTTCGAGTGTGAATGTTGGTTTGGTAAAACCAATTAAGGCTCAGTAGCTGAACATGGATGTTCAAGCGGCAGATAAACTAAGTTGAAAGACTCGTCATCTGATACACCACATTTCCAGTCGTCCTCTTCGATCATGAATCGCACAATCCGTAGGATTCATGCTTTGTGTTAAGATCACTGATATGAAGAATGCATCGGATTGATGGGATACAATCGTTAACATTGTTGAAACTAAAAATCTCTACAAGGGACTGACTGATGAAGCTGCACCAACTGTTTGATTAGGAAAATGACATCCAAAATTAGGCCGTCTTTAAAAGCAAAGTCTTAGCATTACATTCATTTTGTGGAATTTGGCTTTTCTGTTTCATCAGACTTCGCAGCCGACACTACTGACACTATGAATCCTTCCAGGTCGAGGCTCGAACATAGGACCACTGGCTTGTAAGACCAGCACCGTATGCCTTGAACCGCCAATTCGGGCCGTCTTTACTAGTTAATAATAAAATATTTCTACCATGTAGCGAAGCTAGCCACTGCTCATTGATGCTCATTATTGAGCTGTGAACAGCTTAATCCACCTAGTGGTGTAATAATGCCTTTCTCATATTACTTACGTTCTGACAAGATTTTTCTCTGACAAGATTTTTTTCAAACTTGAATAAATTCAAAAACTTTCTTTGGTAAAAATTACCATCACCTTTTCGATTTGTAAACAGCTCAAGTTAATTCAAGATTTGAATGTGCAACCCTGCACGCTATACAAAATTGAACAAACCACGCTGTATTCTAGGCGGGTGCGTTTTCTTATTCTTCCGTACCAGCACGTACCGATTTTGCATTATTTTTTTATGACAGCTTGAAAGTTTTGATACTCATGGCCCTATAATTTCGGAACCGGAAGTCGGATTTTGATGAAATTGCACAGTGTCTAATACACAATACACATGAAATTGAAAATTTTAACTAATCGCACTGTAATTCCGGAACCGGAAATCTGATCTTTTTCGTCTTCTTGGGGACTTTTTAAACAATTTCGAGACCTTTCATTTGCATCTTAGTTTGTAAAAATCGGTTAGGAAATTTCCGAGATTATTTAATGCGCATTTTCTCATGGATTTACACATATTGCCATAGATTTACACATATTGCCTTGTAATTCCGGAACAGGAATTCAAGAAAATTGTATGAGGCCATAAGATCTTTCATTTGAATCTAAGTTTGTGAAAATCGGTTCAGCCATCTCTGAAAAAATTGAGCGACACACACAGACATTTTGTGATCTCGACCAACTGAGTCGTATGGTATATGACACTCAGCTCTCCGGGCCTCGGTTGTAAAGACGGGTTTCACAGCGATTGCATAACCTTTCTATATAAGCAAGGCTAAAAAATAAAAGGATCTGGATGAAATAAATTAACTAGCTATTGAGAGAACGCAGGTTTGAATTCTGCTCGAAGGCATATCTTTTTGGTTAATGTTTCCCGCCTGATTTCAAGAGGATGTTCTTTTTCTAGCTATCATTGTTGCCCGCAGAATTAAATTTTGTTGAACTGACTTGAAGTATAGTGTAATACTAGTATAGTATAATATTTTAGTCAAAAGTCTGACCTGACCTAAACAGCCTGTTTTAATCCACCTAGTGGTGAGCTGAAGTCTTTTTCATGTGACTTGCATTCTCAGTAATATTACTGTGGTATTCTTGAAAAAACTGCTTATTGGGAAGAAACATCGAAATTTGTTCGGGCGTAAACTAGCAGAGTTGAAAAATAGAAATATTTTTGCTAAAATTAGAAGATATTTTTCAGTTTTGCAGTATCGATCAAAGTGACGCACAGTGGTCCAAAACTGGAAAAAGACGGTCAAAAGTCTGTACTGACTTTCACTGATTTTTAAGAGCTAACGTGTCTTCGAAGAAGTTTTGCTAGATTATATTACGCATCTTTTGAATGTGGCACCCTAATTTTTGTTAAGGGGATAGTACCAATTTCGAAAAAAAATATATTTTTTCCCACAAAAAAAATTTTTTTCTATCTTATTTTGAAGAAAAAGCATTTGAAGTATTTTTGCTGTAGATATAAATAATTGAAAAAAAAAATTTTTGAGATATATTCACTTTATTTTAAAAACAATTTTTTGGTTTTATCTACGTAGAATATACCTCTATTACCTAAGTATCTACTACAAAGTGCGCATAAAATACGCATAAACAAACTCATGTTTGCACGCGCAGCTTAAGCAAATTGATGTGATTATTATTTTGTTTACTTTTTGACAATTAACAATATTAGAAAAAATCTAAGTGGAACTCGATGCAATTTTTTAGGCCTTTTCAAAGTTAGTTTTAAATATTGAAAATCCGAAAAATTTTCAAAAGTTCAACACATATTAAAAAAATGGAAAAATGTTTTCCAAATAAAATATGAAAAAGTATTGTAAAAGTACAAACCTTTACGAGGAGATTTCATTTTCAAACGTGTAAATAAATTGAGTTATCGCGAAGCAACACGTTTTTTAAGACGATATGGTGATCGTGCGACGCTCACTTCCCAAGTAACAATTTTAATATTAATAAATACTTGTAGCTGTCTTCAATGCTGCATAATAAATCTTGCATTAAAACTTTAAACTCCACGAAAGCCTACTGAAAACCTTTATAAGAGCATGTTCCTGCCAAGTGGACCATTCTTCATAAGGTTTATAAAGCAAAGTGAAGAATTAGCATTAAATTATTCGGAAGTAATGAATTCCGCTATGAATAAATTGTCGTTTTGATAATATTTTTCATGGCTATGTGTGTGTCATGTCTGCTTTGAATGCAAACTGTAAGAATATATTAGATTTTATTTACAAGTTTGAGGTTTTTCCGAACGTAAAAACTTCATGCGCTTTTATTTTTATCGTGAATGTTTGTATAAAAATAAGAATTATAACTAATCGCCTTGAAATAAATGCAGTTTTTGCGAAAATCTCCATGATTTTTAAAAATTATTTTTTGTGATTCTTCGTCATTTTTGTATAAAACTATTTCGTGGCATTAAAACTTGTGTATACGTTCTGAAAATGAATCATTAAAGCCAATCATTTTTATTCGTTTTTGCATTTCGAAGTATATTTGATGTCAATAAATGCTACGGTATAGGACATCATAATGGAGGCCATGAAATTTCCTTTAATGCAAATTACGCTTAACCCAAGAAGCAATAAATCAAATAGCCCACAACAAATGTGTAATAAATATACTTTAGAACCCTCAAATTTGCTCTGAGTGAAACTGTCATCCAATTAACACGCACACACACAAAACTAGATTTATGAAAGCATTTAACTGACAATATTTTTTTTAAGAAATTGTTTGAAAGCAATATTAGGAGTGTTTGCATGGTTTTATTCTACTAGATTGTTTTATTTTTAGTCCAGTTGTTAGTCTAGGTAAAAAGTTTTATAGAAGCTTTAAAAACTATGATATTACTTGTCGAAAGAGACATTTATTATAGTCGTCATAAAACAGGTAGTGATTGAAAAATCAATTTCAAAACTCCTATAAATTACAATCAAAACCATTAGGCATTCGAATTGTTACTTGGGTTATGCCGTTTTTCATTGAAAAACACTGGTGGCGTGGATTACTCTGGTTTTGCACTTTCGAACAGAAATGCAACATTCTGACGGTGTTTCATTGCGATTTCTGCTCGAAAGTGCAAAATCAGAGCAATCCACGCCACCAGTGTTTTTCAATGAAAAACGCCATTAGAGATGTGCGAAGCAGCTCATACCGGTGAGCAGCTCCGAACCGATCAGCTCTCTAAAGGGAATTGATTCTTTTTTTCTTTCATATGCATGATTGAAATCATTGATGCACTAAGAACAATGCTATGCCAACTAACTTGTCTGCGAATTATTATTTTGTGATATTTGAGAATATCTGCAAAAGTGGCATCCCTGAATGTACCTTAGCATACTGAGTGAGAGGTAAGATTTCTTATTGACAATGGCTAATTCAATCAGTTAAAGAATGATAGATACACATTTGGAAGAACGAACAAAAGCTCATGTACACAATTCTTCTCATTTATAACTCGCTCTTCAAGAGCCGAAGATCCGTTCAGCTCGTAGTTTGTTTTCACCTTACCTTTTTTCTATGATCGATTTCAGAATCTGTGTAAATCTGTGACCATTTTCAGAAATCTGTGAAAATCTGTGCGATTTTTGAAATCCGTGCAAAAGGTTTAACATCTGTAAAACACAGATTAATCTGTGAACCTGATATCCCTGCTTACCAGTGCGGTGAACTGGTGAGCTGCGATTCTTTTAAAAAGAGCTTTGAGCTATCAGCTCACTTTAAAGATTCGAATAGCTGGAATAGCTCAGGAGCAAATTGCATATTTCTACGCTCACTACAAAAGTGAGTTGCAGAAATAGCAGACGCGTGACGCCCTCCGTTTCTTAACCATTCATGGTTTCAGCATGGCCATAGTGAAAATGAGTCACATGAATAGTACTCAGGAAATTCTCATTGGAAAATAAATTGGATTAGTAATATATTTTCCTATAAGTATTGTAAAAGTTTGCTGCATTAAGTTGCATATTTCGCTTCGGTGCAAGGTTTCCTAGGTAAAAATAGGTAAAATGATGTATAACTTTTCCAGAAAAGAATAAACCTATGCATTACCTTATACAAAATTATGGGATTTTATATTTTCTACAATTATTCCAAATAAAGTATGTATAAAAAACTAATAAACACTGTAAACAAGTTATGAATAAAAAACTGATTTTAGGGGGGCTTCGTATATCCGAAACGGTGCGACCTAGACTTTAGGTATATTTGACAAATTAAATTATTTTCAATAGTTCTAAAACTTTGTAGAAGAAAAAAATTTTCTATCTCTTCAGACGAACGGAAGCAGCATAGTGGCTAGACAGCAAACACATTTTTCTCCTCAAAGCTCACCGTCAGTCATTGCAGCAGCTGAAAGTCCGAAAACATAGCATGGTAAAGCAGTAAAGTGCAAAGTAACGCAAAAGAAGATTGAAATAGCGAAATACAAAAAGGAAGGAGAGACAACGAAACAAGCAGCAGCAAAAATTTCACTTTCTATTTTTTAACTTTTATTTTTTATGACACACTTGCGTGAACTATTTGATGATCCCAAAGTACAGACGCCATAACCTTACCGGCCGATTGTTGAGTCTTTCCACGCTTTGGGTTCGGTTCATAGCGTGCAGTCCACTCAGCTGACTGTCGATTGGACTCCGGAGTGAAGTGATGGAGCCATGTTTCGTCCATTGTTATATATCGACGAAAAAATCGGTTTTATTTCGATATAACAGCTCCAAACACTGCTCAGAATCATCAATTCGTTGTTGTTTTTGATCGATTGTGCAGAGTCTGGATAACACTCATCAAGCCATTTTTTTGGTATCGGCGGCACTTTTTTTCATCAAAAAGTAGTGTTTCATCAACACACGAAATTCCTTTTCTTCCACTTTTTTCACAATAACAAAAGTAGCTACACTCAAAATGCAATATCTCACAAACTAATAATCAGATAGCTGTCAAATTTATACACGTATCTTTTGAAGGTTGGTACTAACTGAAAATGGTATGGATTTAATTCTAGTGGCGCCCTCTCATAGAAACGATACGAACTTTTCAGCCGATCTGTTAGTACCTATTAGCTCTCTCCGGACAGTACCAGCCTAGATGCCATGTGGAATCCGGCGGAAAAAATGAACCAAGAATAGATCCACTGGGTTCCTGCTTCCATGTCGTAAAAGGCGACAATTGCAGGAGTTTCTTTTTCCTTTCAGTTATCAGATATTTTTAATGTTTCACTTCTGATTACTAAATTATCTCTTCATTCAACCTATCAATTTCCGTCTAGCTTCGGAGAAAAGTTTTATTTGTAATGTTTTCTTCTTCCATGTTATTGATTGTCTTTCAGAATTATAAAATGAATGATAAAAATCAACTATTGCGCAAATCCGTTGATATTACAAAGTTGATAACAAAGATAACATATATCGGTATATTGAATACATAGTAAAAAAAACACTTGATATTAATATTTCAAACAATAAATTGATTTTTTCTCGGTAGCCGGCTGCCCAGATCAAACGATATAACCAATTAATAATGTTAATAAATAATTAAAACAATAAAGCGGAAATAATACAGAATCAAGCCGTGCGTGAACTCTGTTGACCTTTATTTGGTGATTTAAAATGGTTTTATAACAACTGTTTAGAATATGTCAATGCAATGAATCAACTATTTTGTTTAAATCCTATTCACTCGTTTATTTGGTATCACGTAATTTCATTTATAAAAAATAGGGAAGTTTTTATTCTTTACGCGATTGTATTGCAGATTTTTCTTCAGTTTCCTAGAATAAAAGCTGTGAATCAAGACTTCCCGGGACTTTAATATAGGATATTGTTGAAACGTTCACTCGGGAAGTCAGTGAGTTTAGTGATGCATCCGAGCATCTTGAAAACGGAACATACTGATTCGCGCGCGAATAATACCGATACTTAAATTTTTACTAACAAATATCCTTCTCCCGTGACACTTGTGGAGTGCGCAGTAGTATATACGGCCTCTAGTAACAACAAGTGTTGGACTAACATTCCTTCCCATTCCTTAGACGATCTACGTTCGGGCCTGGCCGGCGCCGGTACTGATCAATGAATTCTGGGGTTACCAGAAGATGTACATTGAAAGATGATTTACCAGTCCCAGGTTGAATCATCTAGAAATTCCCTGTACAATTTCAGCTAATCCCGATCAGTAACGGAGTAGCAACCAGGGGTGGTCGCTCAAGCTCAAGCTCAAAAAAATTTTCTATCTCTTCAGAAAAAAAAGTTATGGTTATATTTTTTGTCAAAGTAGGCCATGAACAATTAGGGATAGAATTAAATTACGCGGGATATACTTGTAAATAATTCCTTAAAAGCAACTGTATGCATTAAAAGAACGGTTTGGCAGTTACTGATTTATGTCCACGTTTTTATTGATTTGAACCACTGTGTGACGATTTGAAATTTTAGACACACTTCTCCTTGTTGTTCCGAATCACCTTTTATTTGGTCTTTTTGTTTGTGAAAATCGGTTAAGCCGTCGCGGAGGAAAGTGAGTGTATTCTGTTTCGAAGTTTTGATCACAATTTCAGAGGACCAGGTACACCGAAACGTCCATTTACGAACTAAACGGGGGTTCGTAAATGGAGGTAGTTCGTAAAAAAAGTTCACGTTATTTGGGATTTGGTTCGTGAAAAAAGTTTCGTGTAACCCCAACATTTTCGGAACGGATGTGATAAGTGCGTGCTAGAAAATGATGTTTGTGGTCACTCCAAAATCTAAAATGATGAATTCCGGTTATTATTGTTTAATGATATTCCTTAAAAAATTCCTTACAATATGGGTATTTTGGGAACGGATTTGATGAGTAGATATCGGAAAACGATGTTTGTGGTGGTTCTATAATCCAAGATTGCGACTTCATGTTTATTGATATTTCTTTGAAACCCTTACATTATAGGTATTTTCTTAACGGGTTTGATGAATAGATGTCAGAAAACGATACTAAGATCACAAACTACAAGCGTACACAATATACAGTCGATTACTTATTTTTACCTAATGTTTTTATCTGAGAATAGGTAATCCTTTTGTTTCTAGATGGAAGTTTCCATCATTTCACAAAAGACGACTATACCAGTAATTTTCTTGCTGGAGAATCAGATCTCAAATTTTACATAAAAGATTTGGATATCACAGAAAAAAAAAGAATCCATGAGAAGATTTTATTGTGTATAAGAAATTTTACTTCCGTTTTGAAAAGTAGTCACCAAGTTTCAATTTGCTTATAGAAGCGCTTCGATATTGCCTAGAATGATATGAATTTTTACTATCATCACTTGGTTTGTTTGTTTGTTTGTCATTATAGTCGGCCTAAAACCCCTCTCAGCAGTTGGGAAAGTAACTTGAATCCATCGAAGTGCGACTACACGGCACTGTACCCACGGGCATGGTCCGAGTATGATCTCAGTAAACACGGTATCAAACTGATCCAACGACAGATCTCACCGATAATACCCCATGACTACAAGGAGAGCTCTCTACCGGCATCCGTTTTCGCATGGACCGTTGAGAATGTATGCGGAAAGGATCGGCAGGTTACGATCACATTCACGTTCAAAAACGGTACTGGAAACCGGAAGCAGGATGCGGAGGGCAACAGTGAAACGGCTGCGTTCGTCCATGGGTCGGCCAAAGGAATCAGTATTAAGCAATCCATCGCGGATATGCAGTGCACCTATTGCATCAGTTGCAAAACTTCATCGGAAATCAACTTAACTCGATGTGAAAAGTTCGATCCGGCAGGGAATGGGGAAAAACTGTGGAATGACCTCAAAGAGAATGGGTATCTCACTGACAAATCTACCGACGATACCATAAAGGGTAAGTTTGTGATATTTTCATGCATATTAAGGGGTGTTACGAATGCGTCAATCGTTATCAGGTAAGGATGTAGCCGTTGCTGTAAGTGCGCAAATTCTAGTACAATCAGAATGCAGCTCTGAGCTGAACTTTGCTCTAGTCTGGGATATGCCAAAGATACATTTTACCAAAAAAGTGAAGGAACACTACAAATATTACACTAAATACTTTGGAAAGGGAGGAGATGCGGGTCCTTCACTGTCGGATTATGCTCTGCAAAATTTTTCAAAATGGGAAAAGTTGATCAACGAGTGGCAGAGGCCTATATTAGACGATAGGTATGTTTTGTTACCACTTTTGGTAGAATAACTGCTTCACAAAATTATTTTACAGTGATTTACCGGACTGGTATAAGAGTGCCATATTTAACGAATTGTACTTTATCGCCGACGGAGGCAGTGTTTGGTTGACTATAGACGATCCCGATATGCCATACGATGATCCTAGGTCAGAGAATAAACAATTTGAAAACTGTCTCGTGACTAAAACTTCCCTATTCCAATTGTTTGCTCATTAGGTTAGCTTATGGAAGATTCGCATATCTGGAAGGTCACGAGTACCGCATGTACAATACATACGATGTTCACTTCTATGCTTCGCATGCCCTAGCTAGCTTATGGCCGAATCTACAAGTAAGTAAAACTTCGTACAGTAAAACAACCAAATTTTAGTCTAAGCAACCTTATAATTTCAGGTCAGTCTCCAGTACGATTACAAAGATACGATATATCGCGAAATTTCGGAAGGACGGAAAAACCTGTATGACGGAAAGGTCATGCCAAGAAAAATAAAAAATTCTGTTCCTCACGATTTGGGAGATCCGGGTAAATTTAACTATTTTATATCCAGACCATTTTCAGGGGCCAGACTTCAAGCTTATATTTTAAATTAAATTGAGTTATTCAGTCCGAAATGCTTTACATCAGTCACAAACGAAACACTTAATAATGACATAATAGTGTTCCATAATTATATGCAATAAGTAACTGTGCATGTCTAATTACAGTTATTTACACAAGAAGGGAGGTGCGAATCTTTCAAAGATATTGAAAGTATTTATTTAAATCATTCTTCGTCGTACAATACATTGGAAAAGCTTCGGCGCAATCCTAATTGTAATGCAGTGTAATCGCCATCATCATTGAAAAAGGCCTGGCACGTTCGAGGCATACTTTCTTTCTGTTTTCTGTATATTTCTGTTTCTTTAGGTTTTCTGTGTAGATTATAGGAAAGGACCGCCAAATCATAGCTGCTTCAAATTGTGAACAGGCTTTCCTGCAAGTTTCAGTCGTAAGATTAGAGGGCTTAGTCTAAGGAGGCGATGCCTTTTTCTCTTGGCAGGTGCAGGTGGTTCTCTTATGTAGTTTTCGTTTTTAAATTGCACTACACCGGTGCAGTTCTACACTATGGCATGAATAAACGAACAAAAATGATGAAAACATAAACAGTAACCCTTGACTACAATAAACGTTTCCATTGCACAGATCTACACCGAACTTTTGATGAGTGCTACATCCGTGGTATCGGAGCAGAAAAAGTGTAGCACTGGTGTAGTGCAATTGGTAAAAACGAACGGTTTCAGTGCAGCTTTCGCTACACCGGTGTAGTGCAATTTGAAAACAAAAACGGCATTAAAAGGCCTGATTTTTCAACTTCTCAGCCGACTTCATAAGTTTGTCAATTTCGAATATTTTCGCTGCATTCAAATTCTGCGTGGAACCTTCAAATAACTAAATTCCAGCTCTGAGAAACTCCGTACATCCACTTTTACCGGATGTACGCTGAACGAAATCAGTACTATTTCCCAACCAGGAACGCTTCACTCGAACCCATGCCTAACAGGTTTCATAATCCAAGAAATTGTTTCTCGATCTATGGCTTGAAATGAAAAATTATTCACTGGCGGAGTTTGAAATTTTAATACAAGATTTAAGATGTAACACTCAAGATTTCTACAAGTATTTATAAAAATTCAAAATGTTATTTGGGTTAACCTTACTGAAAAATAAAATAATATGTGGTCGTCTTCACGGTGCTTTTTAAAAAAAATGGTGGGGCGAATATTTTTGAGTTCGCCTCGGGCGCCAGAATCGCTCACTACGGCTCTGTGAACTAATGTTTATCAATTAAAAATACAGTATAGTTTAGTGTATAGTCGATTTAGATTAGAACTGTCAACAGTATCGATTAAGTAGATAATTTGCTGAATTGAATAAAAGAAGGCTATCTTAATTTTGAACAATTGACGTGAAAGGTTGTATCTTTCAAATTGAACATTAAACATTTCTGTCTGCGGTAGTGCTTTCGCGCCATTGTTCACTCGCACCCTCTCATTCTGCTACTACCACGGAAAGCAGAGGCACCCAGTCGGTGCTTGTGATCATAAGACATACGTGGAGACATGAGATAGAGACTTGTAAGTGTGGACTCACCATTTGATGACCAGCGCTTGCTTACCCATAAGTCATTTCGAAAAGCGAAGCGTCTCGTGAAGACAAGTATGTTTTTTTTAATTTGACCACCTTCTTTCTAGTGGAACAAACTTATGGATAGATAGTTATCCTTAACCCGATTGAATTTTCTTTTATGGACCGATTTCACTCATATTGATTTATAATACTGTAATATATCCGATTACATTTGCTTAAACACTCGTGTATGGTACTACTGAGGTAACTCGGGCTTTTTATTTGGCAACTGAGAGTTTGATATCTAATTTTCCAATGAACATTAGGTACTAGTTTTGTCACTTTACATTAAGTAAATAAGATACCAGACAAGCACATACTAATTGTGAACTTAATATCGTTTACAGATGAAGAACCCTTCGAATGGATCAATGCCTACCCAATCCATGACGTCTCGGAGTGGAAAGACCTCAATACCAAGTTCATCCTGCAGGTTTATCGCGATTACCATACGCTCAATCAGTACGCACAACGTAACGCAGAAAATGCTAGCAAATTCAGCTCGATAGAGTTCATCGACAAGGAAAGCATGTACGAAATGTATATTCAGGACAATCGCAATAAAGTATCACCTGAGGATAAAACCCAAAATCGAAAATCGGCCTCGATGTACATCAATGAAACCAACGGAAAGGTCTACCTGATGGATGCAATGACGTACCTAAAGAGCATGTATCCTGCCTGTAAATTGGTGCTAGAGAAATCACTTGAATGGGATAAGGACAATGATGGGTTGATCGAGAATAGCAAATGCCCAGACCAGACGTACGACACATGGGTTATGGATGGGCCAAGCTCATACTGTGGTGGACTTTGGCTCGCTAGTTTGCATTGCATGTCCGTGATGGCCAATCTGCTGGACCAGACAGACGATTGCATCAAATTCCGAGAGATTTTAGAAAAAGGAAAGAGATCGTTTGAAGAAAAATTATGGAATGGATCCTACTATAAATTTGACGGTCAGAGCACTTCAAAAAATTCTATCATGTCAGATCAGTTGTGCGGCCATTGGTATTTACGTTGCAGTGGTTTTGATTACGATATCGTTCCGAAGGAGAATGTCCGTATTGCCCTGAAAACAATCTACGATAATAACGTGATGGGTTTCTGTGGTGGAACAATGGGAGCTGTGAATGGGTACATCCCGAGTAGTCAACCGAACAAAGAAGGTCGAGCTGACATATCTACACTGCAAGGGGAGGAAGTGTGGACCGGAGTCACGTATGCACTGGCTTCGACAATGATTCATGAAGGAATGTTCACCGAAGCGTTCCAAACTGCCGGGGGTTTGTACAAAACCCTTTCCGAAAAGATTGGCATGAACTTTGAAACACCCGAAGCACTTTACGCTGAGCGACACTATCGTGCTATCGGTTACATGCGACCACTTAGTATTTGGTCAATGCAAACTGCCTGGGAGCAGAAAAGGCAAAATAGGGACTAAATTCTCCCGTTCTGTTGATGCTAATACTGTGCAATTGTAATATGTGCAAATACCTGAATCAGCATTTTGCTTCTGATTAGCAGAGTATTATTGTCTTAGTATTATGAATAGCTATTTTCGAACAACTTGACCAATATGTACACCTTTTACTATAAAGTTCATTATTTTAATGTAGTTTAAGAATTATTTTTAATAACTTATCGATTTAATAAACAATCCTTGGTTGTAACTTGGGGGTGTAGCGTGATAGATATACTTCCACGCAGACAACCAGTATTGGATTTTCTACTCCCGCACAACTTAGCTTATAAGCTGATTACTACATGGTTAAAACCTAAACTTTGTAAAATCTATGGACTTGAACGCATAGGTCAGGTGCTATCATATGCTACAACATTAATTTGTTGTATTTTACAAATTGCATGTTGTATCTACGACTGTAATTCATCCCGGATCGGCAATTCAGAGTACAAGACGCTTGTCTCGCATGTTAAAACATAAAGTCAAGATCCGCATAGGAATGTAATATTCTGGCTTTACTTGATTGAGGGTTAATCTGAGTTGCTAGTCTAACAGTAAAGGTTGACCCGCATTGGATAAACACAATTCCGATGTTTTATTCTTTGGTTATGTAGCTATGTGCTGTGCACCTCTTCTTCTTCTTCTTCTTTTTCTGGTTGGCGTCACCTCACTTAAGATGACTCCGATTTGATGGCACAGCAACTTAGGCTATATTGCCAGTTAATTTCCGTTTATAGTCCAATGGACTTTCTGTTAATTGGACTACAAGTAGTCGTCGTCAAAGTACGGATAAAAATTTTTTCTTTCTTGCGAAATACTCCGGACTAACACAATACAACGTGCTCGCCCGTTAAGAGTTTCGCCGGAAGTGGTTGTGCACCTCAGCCATATCCGAAGGAGAAAAACATCGGTATCGGATGATCGGTTCTGTAAAAGGACAAATCACTCTAAGCGAGGCTTGAAAAGTTTCAGGAGAGATTGTGTGAGATTTGCAAGTGTACGCAAGTTCTGGAAGGATTGCGTGAGATAAAAGATCTTTAGGAGTTCGGAACTGAAAAGCTTTACGAGGGATTACACAGCATTAGCAAATTCAGAAAAGTTAACGAGGATTAAAAAAGTTTTGGAGGACTCGCGCGAGATTAGGTGAAATTATTTCGTATTGGATGATTTTATTTGTCTAAACTAGTTCAGAGTTTAGAGAGATTCACATTCTCACTGAAAATGAAAATCGTAGAGCAAAAACACAGGCAGCGAAAATGTCAAATCAGATCTTTTCAACATGATTAAAATTATGGTCTCCACCGTTTTCGTTAGCTCTGTGATCCGGAAAAAAATTTCGTCGGAAAATGTGCACTTCCGCAATCAAATCTGTTTCTGTGCTAAGCTTGTACGTTAAAGATATATCGGAATAATCGTAAGTGATTCAAATGTTTTCTAGTCAAATAAGTTTACAAATAAATTGCCTCAAGCAACATAAACAACTATAGGTAAATTAAGTTGGGCTGAGGCATCTTAGATGATTCATAAAAAGACAACGTCTATGTGAATAAGTTTATGATATATTTGGTCTTGAAAAATATGTCCGTAATATTTTTAATTTATTTATTTTGAAAATATTTTCTACGTCACATTCACTGTCCGAAAAACTCGTTTTGTATCGATCTGATGTCCAATTCGTTTATCCAAACATCGAACAGTTTTCAGTATGTGTTGATACTGACCAGATACGTAGGACAATTTTCTAAACAAAGTCTGTCTCAGTATTACGAAACATCCATGATCAAGAACACAACAAACCAAGACAAGAAATGAAACCTTTTCTTATAAAAGCAAACATTTGGAAACAAATAGGTATACTACAGCAATTAATTGAACTAGTTGATCATCATATTCATATAACATACTAGTAAATCGCAAGTCCTTACTTGTTAGTTAATTAATAGTTTCATAAACACAATCATTTAAGCACAAAAAAAATCGATTTACCACCCGACAAACGAATTTGCTGAATATCAAATTGTAGAGTTCTCGTTCAGTCTATTGCGTGTTAAACATTTATTCAGCTTCCATTGTTTGTTAGGTGTGGATCTGCAATTGGCGAGAAGCATAGTATAATTTGCTGAGCAAAAGTTGTAAATCAAAACACAGGACGTCGGTGAATAGTGAATCCGATTATTTGTGAAATAGTATCTAGTTTCAAAAACATCTATTTTGAAGAAATCATTGAGCAATTGAGAAACTCAGCTCACATACCCTGAGATATTAGAAAGGTTTCGTGAAATAAACAAATAGTTACAAAGACCTGAGCTTTAAGCAAAGCACGCTGTGAACTACAAATTAGCTTAAAGCATTGCTTACTGGAATCAGCAGCGTGTATTGTTCTATCTCCTGATTCACTTTTATGTGCAAAATTGATACAATATATGAAACCTGAACGTGGTGTTATCATGTAACAGTGTTCATTTCACAGATTACTATTTAATAAATACTATATGTTGTATGACGCTTTTGCTACTCAATGTTCCGAAACATTCAATTATACGCACTTTAATCGTTCGTTAATATGTGTTTTTATTTCATAAATGAGTTTTGCTATTTTGACTGTTGTTATATTTCATAAGCCAGTTGTCGTATGTTCGAGCCCCGACCTGGACGGATTCCTAGTGTCAGTAGGATCCATAGTACTAGCCATGCAATGGTTCTGTACACTAAGAATCGGCTGCGAATTCTATTGAAACAGAAAGGCCAAATACCACAAATAGAATGTAATGCCAAGACTAATAATAATTAATAAAACAATTTTAATACTTTTTCAGAATTTAAAAAAAATGAAAAATGCTATCCTGGAGCTAATGAACGGATACTTTTTAGTTTAGTCAGATTTCAAGGCTCAGAGATTTTCCCGTTAGGAATTCCGGTAGTCGACAGAAACCTGTATAAGTTCCTAAAGCATTTAATCAAAGACATCATATTAACAAGATATCCAGCTCTCACGTTTCCCGAACAAATCTTTGGCAACATCCTTTTTTGCGAGCATGGCGCCCTTAGGCGAGTCTGTCAAATTCGTGCACGCCAAAATAGCAGCACTGCGCACCCACAGACCCTGTCAGCTTGGAGCAAAATCAATCTTCAGTTCAGCTACGCCATTCAACATGTCATGCAAATGTAAGAGTGCTGCTATTTTTGCGTGCATCAATTTGACATTTCTCTCACCTACTTCTATGTACGAGATTCGATGCGGACTCGCTTGAGGGCAGCACTCTCGCCAAAAGGAATGTTGCCAATGATTTGTTCAGGCAATGTGAGAGCTGAATATCTTGTTAATATGATGTCTTTGGCACCCATACGATTGACATAACATGTTGAATGTGATACAGCGCGATGGCGTTGCTGAACTGAAGATTGATTTTGCTCCAAGCTGACAGGGTCTGATTTAATCAATAAAAACAATCTTAATCCACTGGTGTGATGATGAATTTTATCTTACTCATAATCCCCTAAATTCTTTAAAAAAACTGTTCATTGAATAGAAACAGAAAAGTTCGTTCGGGCGTAAACAAGCATAATCCACTAATCGAAACAGTTTTGAGCTTAAGGGGTTGCACCACTGTAGAATCTTGCAGCTGCTGAACTTGCTCTAGGGACATATTCAGTACTGTTCTAGTTCTAGATGCATAATTTATGTCAGTTACAAAATCTAAATCTGAATTTTATAACAAGAAAAACTGGCTACCCCAGCAGTGTTTTACTCGTGTTACAAATATACAAAAAATAAAACGACATCGTAGACCAATTTGACAGTAGAACTGGTCGAATAAATAAAACTAAAACGGCTTGCTGGGGATACGTTTGTTTCAGTTACATTTTAGACCACCCATATGAATCTTGCAGCTGCTGAATTTGCTCTAAGGCCCCCAAAAAACTTAGCTTAGGTTCGCACACATTTTTATTTTGTATTTAAATATATCCCCACGTGCGTTATAGAAACGTCAAATTGCTCAATCGGCCGTTAAAAACGTGTTGTATCTAAACTTTGGCTTCAATACACAGAAAAAATATTGAACAATCCAATCAGCGTGGTCACCACGAGATAGCGTTATGGTGATTGTTTTGACTTATCCCATGTATTTAAAAAAAAATTTGACGATTTTTTCAATTTACTTGAGTTTGAAAGAATGCAGATGGCAAAACCTTACAAATATGGGTAAGAAAAACGATTATTCACGTGTTGTCATCAAACATATGATTTCAAATTGTCCTATACTCTTGACAATCTAGGATGAAATTTGAAATTTTCATTTCACATACTGATTTGATTTAGATGATAAAATATGAGTAAATAGACTAGTCATAAAACTTTTGATCATAATTTATCAATTAATCTCAAAATCCAACCCAAAAAACAAAATATCCCAGATATGAAAACAGTACCCAACCTCACTTCTTCGAATTTGGTATTTCATGTTACGATTTCTCCGACGACACGACCTGCCACTCGTCTATCAAAACTGTATCGTAAATTTAACTACCCCTCAGTAACTGGAAATGTCAAATCGAAAATGCTAGTGAATTTTTTTAAACTGGCAGCACAAGTTGATATATTTATTGATTTTGAATAACAGTCACCATAACCTTGGTTACTGCATATCGAAGGCAAGATGAATGTAAACAAAATAAATTTCAGATCGGTTATTATATTACGGAACATTTTAATGGATTTACCTGACTCGAGTGGAATGTAAAAATTGAGGAGTATGAGTTATGTCTTTTATAAAGCCAAGTTAAAAATTCAGGTCGACTTGAAACCGTTGTGTGAGAAGGAAATGACCGACAACGAGCTGAGCGAGGCTAATGATGTGCGGTACCTGCATAACGTACGGTAAAATGATGTCTGCGGAATTCCACTAGTAATCCTCGAATAGTGGCCAACAAGGTGAAATACTGTTTCCACTGCTGCGTAATCAACCGACACAAAACAATTTTGACACCGGCATATTACACCGAATCCTACTGCCCAGAAAAGCTAGCAGTTGAAGTGTACGGATGAATCGCTGGAAGCAGATCATTGTCCTCGTTCGTTGGTTTCATCCATAGTTTCGATTAAATTCCGAAAATCGAGTTCATTTAAATGCATTTCTGCTTAATTTGGACAAAGTTTAACACTAATAGAACTATTCCACCGCTTTCAAAACATGTTTATTTGTTTTGGGGTTCCTTGGTAACTAGTCCATAGCAACTTAAACAGTGTTGCTCGAGAAGATTATTTTTATCATTTACAAGGGGTCGCTAGATTTGTGGTAACTGGCGGTGAATCATTAGCGAACAGTTTTAATGCTGATTTTTCTTCGGAGTGCCTGGTCGTGTCGTCGATTTCTCCATAAATATCAATCAAACATACCACGGAAAGTTACTGAATCATTAATGATCGTTTTTTTTTACCGAATTTTCACACGTTTTTGTATGTTAGTATTCGGTTCATAAGAAAAAATAATTAAAACCCTGCATTTTGTTCGAATCTTCAAGCAAAATCTGAAAATTATCACCATCGCTTAGTTCAAAGCTCGCCACTCGGTCAGCGCTGCGATCGCAAAAGAGTTGGTTGGATTCTTCAATATAACATCATCGATGTGATTTTCAATCGATGTCAAAAATATTTAAACGTAATGAACAGAAAGTACGATACTTTTTTTCACAACACATAGAAAACCTTCTATTAATACATTACTTCACTTATTCGGTACAAACTCGATAAATATTTACATCTTTTCGTGAAACATAAATACATACAGCAAAATCCTTTCATCACATTATATTTCATCTAAATCGTTGCGAGATTTGAGAAGTCTGGCCAAAATGTAATGAAATCGATACATAATTTCCAAATTCTCGGCTAATTTTTCAAAAGGGCGTATAAGCAAGTGACAGTTTCTCTTTAATAACTCTTTCTTTCGATTATTGTGATGTGATTAAAAAGCTTTGCTTTGATATCACTATTCTGTTCGAAAGTCGAAAGTTTCGGGTATCATTTCATGCAAAGAGTTGAGTGATAAACGTGGAAACCGCTTGGTAATTAATAGAAGAGAAAGTAAACAAAGAGAAACTGTCACTTGCTTATACGCCCTTTTGAAAAATTAACCGAGATTTATCTTTTTTTTGCTGTTTTGTATTGACTGCTACCATAAATCAAATAAACATAGATTTCCCAGTGTAATAGTAATGTAGTTGAGCAACCCGTGACACCAAAAGCACCGTCTGGTGGAGAATGGGTGCGCAAATGCTCCTAAAATGCATGCAAAAAGTTGCCTGCGCATTTAACACAACCACAGTAACTAATGGAAAAAAGTACACCCGTTTGTCACTAGAGGTGCTGTTAGTGTCACCGTACAGTGAGAAATCTATGTTTATTTGATTTATGCTGCTACAGAGTACCCCTCAACGAATTATAATTTGAAGTCGACTTCTATATTTTGACAGTCGACAAAACTTGAACCAAGCGAAAATGAGATGGTAGATCATCGCCGGCACTATTCAATGAATCTTGTTGCTGAGAGGCTAGAGAGAGCTTAGTGATTTTTTCACTCGCACTCGAAAGGCGTCAGAAGGGTTTGAAAATTTTATTGTGCTCCGTTTAACTATTGATTTAAACCGGGAAACCTAATCTAAAAGCAGCATGAATGTCGAGGAAGAGGTTCTCAAGATCCAGAAGAAGCTTGGTAAAATGACCGCATCCGACGGAACGGTATGTAAAGGATGAAAATCTTGTTTTTACCAATTCTATCCGTTCTGCGCCAGAACGCGCATCGCTTTTGGTACAGTAATGGATGACTGTCGGATAGCGAGCCTGCCAGGCCACTGAAACTTTGTGAGCGAAACCTTTGAATGATGTGAGAAAGAGTTGGGGGGAAAAGAAAGAAAAACAAACGGTAACTTTCCGAGCCATCAGCCGGCAACACCCTCCCGCTTATTGATGGTGCTTTCGGTTTATTTATTTTGTTTTTTTTTTGCGTCACAAGTTGATATGTTTATAACAATTTCATTTTATTCAATTTGAAATAAAATATTAAAGCAGTAGCTTCAATTGGTGTAATGAATTACAGCTTACTAATGGCGTTTTCGTTTTTAATTTGCACTACACCGGTGCAGTGCTACACTGAGGCATGAATAAACGAACAAAAATGACGAAAACATAAACAGTAACCAATGACTACAATAAACGATTCCATTGCACAGAGCTACACCAAACTTTTGATGAGTGCTACACCAGTAGTATCGGTGCAGAAAAAGTGTAGCACTGGTGTAGTGCAATTGGTAAAAACGAACGGTTTCAGTGCAGCTTTCGCTACACCAGTGTAGTGCAATTTAAAAACGAAAACGACATAAGTCAATTTGTGGAGTAAAAGTTTTGTTTTTGTTTCCCAGGGTCAGGAACAAGCACTCGATTTGCTGCGAGAACTGCAGCGGCTGAACATCGATCTGGATATACTAACCAAAACACGCATCGGTATGACCGTGAACGAGCTTAGAAAGTGCAGCAAAGATGATGAAGTTATCAGCTTGGCTAAATCGTTGATCAAAAGTTGGAAAAGATTTCTGGCGGCGACGCCTCCTTCCAAAGAGTCTACCAAGGATTCGTCAAAATCGTCGAGTAAATCTTCGAGTAAGAGTAACAACAAATCGGATAGCAGTGGCGGCAAAAAAGAGTCTGAAAAGGAAAAGGAGCCTAAGAAACATGCTCAGACTAGTTTTCCACCTCCTTCCAGTAACACTACCGATGCTGTTCGCCTCAAGTGCCGTGAAATGTTAACCAATGCTTTGCGAGTGGATGGGGAACCTCCGGAGGGTTGCCAAACTCCCGAAGAGTTGGGCGACGAATTGGAGGAAGCTATCTTTGCTGAATTCAAAAACACCGACATGAAGTACAAGAATCGAATTCGCTCTAGAGTGGCAAATTTGAAAGATCCAAAAAATCCTAGTTTGAGAAGCAATTTTATAAGTGGAGCCATCACAGCCCAACGCCTTGCCAAAATGACACCTGAGGAAATGGCTAGTGACGAAATGAAAACATTACGGGATCGCTTTGTGAAGGAAGCTATAAATGATGCTCAGTTGGCCACTAACCAGGGTACCAAAACCGATCTTCTCAAATGCGGTAAATGTAAGAAACGTAACTGTACTTATAACCAGCTGCAGACGAGAAGCTCTGATGAACCGATGACAACGTTTGTTTTGTGTAACGAATGCGGACATCGCTGGAAGTTCTGTTAAAGTGGATGAGATTTTCTCGTTTCTATTTCAGAGGAAGTCTGAACTCTTCCAAATCCCAGCGATGAAGAGCGCAACCCCTAATATTTCCGATTCACTTTTACGTTTAAGTGTTTGCTTACAAGCTTGTAAGGAGACTGGCTGTACCAGTTTTAAAACAGTCAAATACAATGATTTTAGTTAAGTAAAACACATCATCTAGCACACAAGCACTATCAGGATTAGTATCGCTTCAATATAACAAGCAAATGAATTGTACCTTTCAATAAGCAGTTTGAAGATTATTCAATTTGATACAAAGTTTTGACTAGACAAAAAGGATCACATATAAGAGAATGCGTAGTCGATTTTCAATGCGTGAAGTGCTATATATGTTCGGTTATTAAGCTGGCGGATAGCTTATATAATGTTAAAAAATTTGATTGTAATCCATCAAACAGCGACAATTGAAACCCGATTTGTTAATTTAATCTCCTAAAGTAACAGAACATTACAGTGTGTAATAAAGTAAAAATATGAAACGTACTAGGGTAAATGTTCAGCAATGAATGTGTGTCAGTTATCCCAATTCCCTTCGATTCGCGGTTACTGTTATTCTATTGCATTCAGGTTCAATTTGCATGTACAGAGCAAATTGTGAACTGCAGACCTCAAGTGATATTCGTATCAAATGGATTTACCGAAAACCGACCTGTTCTCCGAAATGTTTATCTTTTTATTCCATGTTGCGAGTCGCACAGTTTGCCACTTATTCGCTTTATAATTCTTCACATACATCCCTTTGATTTAAACTGTCAAATTTTTCTTACCGTATGCGATACGTTCGAAAGTATGTCAAATTCGTATCACCGTTGACGTTCGAATCAATCACATTTTCAAACATCGTGCATGCATAAGCCGAACGACAATTTAACGTTAGACCATCAGTTCTGGTAAAAATTCAAGTTGTAATGAAAAATGTTTGATATCATTTGTTACAGGGTCCGGCACTCGAAGTGTAACCAATTAAAAAGATCATAAATTCAGTTTGGAAAATTACTTTTACTTAATTCAAAGTACAAAATGTGTAAAAATAATACAAAATTCAGAATCAATTCACTTTTGCTCGATATGACCACCTTTTGCCTTGACTATGGCCTTGAGACGGTCAAAAAACGAATCGCAAGCTGCCCGAATGTGACTTGCAGGTGTATTTTGGCCCACTCGCGGACAATAACTTTTTTCAGCGCCTCGAGACTGGTGTATCTTTTAGTTCGGACTTTGCTCTCCAAAAT
This sequence comes from Malaya genurostris, assembly GCF_030247185.1. Classification (NCBI taxonomy): domain Eukaryota; kingdom Metazoa; phylum Arthropoda; class Insecta; order Diptera; family Culicidae; genus Malaya; species Malaya genurostris. The sequence continues at coordinate 216,425,030 of NC_080571.1, read as the reverse complement.
GGCCCAAAGAGAATAATCCATTGGATTCGCATCTGGTGAATTCGAGAGCCATTGTGTGGACGTGATGAAGTTCGGAACGTTGTTTTTCAGCCATTCTTGGTTCACTCGAGCTTTGTGAGACGGTGCCGAGTCCTGCTGAAACGTCCATGGTCTGCCACCGAAATGTTTGTCTGTTCACGGCTTCAAAGCAACCTCCAGAATACTTTCCCGATAATATGTCGCATTTACCTTGACGCCAGGCTCGAAGGTCTGAAGTTGGTTACACTTCGAGTGCCGGACCCTGTACTTGGCTTGTTTTCCGCTGATTTTGTATCATCATGCTTGTTTACGTCTGTATCGAATATTCGAAGAACACATACTTCCGAACGTATGCGAACAAGCCACTCTTGTTTTCATTCGCATGTGTACGAACGTGATTGCCCGGGTTGGCAATTCAATGCATAGGACGCTGGTCTTACAAGCCAGTTGTCGTATGTTCGAGCCCCGACACCTGGAAGGATTCTTAGTGTCAGTAGTAGGATCCATAGTACTAGCCATGCAATGATTCTGTACACTAAGGATCGGCTGCGAAGTCTGTTGAAACAGAAAGGCCAAATTCCACAAAAGGAATGTAATGTCAAAACTTTGCTTTGCTACGAACGTGATTCCTGTGCAAAAGAAAGATCGGCATCAAAGGCAGTTTTTTAGAAAGATTCCAGGTGTTGAAGAAGTGACGAATGCTACATAATAAATAAATATCATCTTACTCAAGATAAATTTTTTCGAAGTCGGAGAGTGAAATTTTGAAATTCCTTATAGTTTCCTTATATTACATTTTGGTGGGGAAAGGGTTCCAATCAGCTTTTTACAGCCCTGTCCAAAATGTATTGCCCTCCCCGTTAATTTGTATCAGGCCGAATTAGCGCATGCGCGCCATATAAACGCCTCTTTCAATATGAGGAAATTATATTATTACCCAACAGTTTCTATTATTTATTCATGTTGGCTTTCTTACCTTTGGTCATAGTTCATATTCTGTTTTACCTTAATTCCAGTGTTCTATTCAATTGTGTTTCGTAAGTGTCTTTTGTTGTCCTTCTATTTTATTTTCATTCCGTACTTTTGCTGATGTTATTTTATTCCCTGAAATGTAAAAGTTAGTTGTATGCAATGGCCTTTTTATTCTTACCGATGTTCCATTTTGTATCTAAGATTACCTAAGAGTGTTAATTAAATTATTTTCCAATTTTTCAGCTCCACATTTATCACATTTGTTCCTGCTTTTCTTGAGTATCTTATTCTTTATTCCGAATTTCTTGGTTATGCTCAGTCATCCATTTCCGAAAAAAAGAGAGACAAAAAAGGATTAGTGTTTTTTTAATGACCTCTTTGTACGGCCGGTCATGATGGTTTGACGGGAAAAAACTGAGAACATGCATTTTTATTTAAATTATATTGACCCTTGGGTCCCATAAGTATTGCTACAGCATGTTCACATTTAGTTGTCTTCAGTTGATCCTTGACAGTGGCAAGGCACAAATCTCCAAATATCAAGGGGAACGTGCCATTTGAGCCAATTTGTTCTGATTCCTGATTCCTGACCCACAATCGAAATGCATCACTACCAGTTTGATACAACGCATTCAAAGGCACGGTAAAATGTATATTGTATATACACACAAAAACACATACATACACACACAGTCACACACATACACACATGCATACATACCCACATGTATTCCACACGCAAGCATTACAACATTGAGTTACTATTTCTACTCTGATAGATCCTAACTAAAACTAGTGTGCCAATAGTCATCTCATTAGTAGAGTCACCATGTTATTTTAGCGATCACTCGACTTTTAATAAATGAATTGTGATAAATACAGTCTTTGCCTTGTCTCTAAGAAGCAATAACGCATAGCAGTAGTTCGGAAGTGGTTCAATACTGCTGTTTTAGCGAAGCAAAATGCTCCAAAATTCATGTTACTTCTGAAATTAATCTGTCAAACAGAGATAACAGAGCTCACTATAACTAATGGTTCTCGTATATGAAATGACTAATGGATTTGAGATGAATGGAGGTACCGTTACCCAATTTCTATCTCTTCTAATGATCGATCGTTAGTCCTGAGCTGAAACGGTGGCCTTTATCACCATTCTTGCATGCACTTACTCTTACATTTCACTCACACATCATCTCACCCATCAGGTCCCAAACGATACATCCTCACAATACAAACTGGATGAACATCGTTTGACAGCAATCAGTGGTTTGCCCATTGGTTAAGTCATTATTATTCCGTTCTATTTTACAATATTCTATCTCATACCACAGTAATCCATTGTACACAAACCACCAATAAACGTCAAATATGGATTCGATTCACCGTTCACCTGTTGTCATCGTGTGAAACCCAATTGGGATACGTTCACTCCACTTAACTTCTACTATAACACTGGTTATAGGAACCGGTAGTATGAAAATAAAACATAAAAAGAGCTCAGTTAAGCCCTACCGGCCTCTCCAACCCCGGATGTTGGAGCGTAATGCAATAAACATTTCACTCACAATCGAAAGGTTTCATAATATACGGTTTGATACAACGCATACATACATACATGTATAAATATATACAGGCACCAAGGCATACTGACGTACACACATATATACATACATATACACACATGTGTACATACATATACATATTTACAAATATGTATTTCACACGCAAATATTGTAACATTGATTAAATAGTAAATTCTAATAGATAATAATTCTAATAGATAAATTCGAATAGATTTTAACTAAATTCATTGTGCCAATAGTCATTTCATTAATAGAGTCACCATATTATTCTACCGATTACTCGACTTTCAATAAATGAATTGTGATGAAATCAAATACAAAATCTTTGCTTCATCTCTGATACGCAATACCGCATAAAAGTAGTTCAGAAAATGTACGATATCGCTGTTATTAGGTTTTGCACGATGACGACATAAATGAATTGCCGATGAATCAAGTTCATCTTTGACAGTTGCCGTGTACTTGTTTTGTTTTGCGACTGCAAGTTAAAAATTGAAAAAATGACGAAAAAGAGCCTGTTGAAAACGTATTCCACAGTGAAAATAACTAAAAAGATTGCCCTGTATGTGTTTCCAGCATCTAGGAGCGATATATGTATGAATCTGTTGAGTGTGAGGCGACTTGCAATTTTTACATTCGACCGATGAACTTCTGATGAATTTTTAAACTGTAAACAAGTACACGTCGACTGTCAAAAAAAGTTCATTCTGTTCATTTTTGTGAGGTTATGTCATGTTCGTGCAAAACCTAATAGCGACGCGAAATACTCCTAACCTCATCTCACTCTCGAAGTCAATCTATCGAACAGACACAACAGATCTCGCTCTAACCAATGGTTTTCATATATGAAATGACTAATGGATTTGAGATGAATAGGGGTGCCGTCACCCATTTTCTATCTCTTTTATTGGTCGATCGTTAGTCCTGAGCTGAAACGGTGGCCTTTATTACCGTTCTTGCATTCCACTTCACTTATACTTCACTCACATATCACCTCATCCATCAGATCCCACACGAGCACGACACAACCTCACAGAATAAACGTCAAAGATGAACTTAAATCACCATTCAACTATTAGGTTTTGCACGAACATGACATAACCTCACAAAAATGAACAGAATGAACTTTTTTTGACAGTCGACGTGTACTTGTTTACAGTTCAAAATTTCATCAGAAGTTCATCGTTCGAATGTAAAAATTGCAAGTCGCCTCACACTCAACAGATTCATACATATATCGCTCCTTGATGCTGGAAACACATACAGGACAATCTTTTTAGTCATTTTCACTGTGGAATACGTTTTTAACAGGCACTTTTTCGTCATTTTTTCAATTTTTAACTTGCAGTCGCAAACCAAAACAAGTACACGGCAACTGTCAAAGATGAACTTGATTCATCGGCAGTTCATTTGTGTCGTCATCGTGCAAAACCTAATTCCGTTATCGTGTGAAACCTGAGTGGGGTACGTTCATTTCGCTTAATTTCCACTTCACATCGGTAATAAGGGCCGGTAGTATGAAAATGAAACATAAAAAAGAGCTCAGTTAAGCCCTACCGGCCTCTCCAACCCCGAATGTTGGAGCGTATTGCAATCAACATCTTATTCAAATCGTTTCATGCCTCACTCAATAAACTCAATAATTAAACTAAAAGTTATAACACATATTTATATTAAATTGTAACAATAATTAATCGTATCTGATGATGTTTGCAATACCGTCAAGCCCATCAACCATGGAGGGAAGTCGGAGAGTGAAATTTTGAAATTAAACAGAAAAGATATATGTTGCATTTGTATTGCAATTTTGTCAGGTCATGCCTGATAGTCTACACATTTATGACATCAGTAAAATCATGCATCTAAACCTAATAGATATGGTAAAATTTTATGCGTAAAAACTTGGAACCGCGCATATATTCGAAAGCTCACCAGAAAAAAAATCAAGTATTTTACTATACTATGCTTTTTAAATGTTTTATTTAAAAAACAAATCTATCATTTGATTGTAAATCACCTTTACTTACGAAAAAAAAATTGTTGGAAAACGATGAAACTTTTCATTTTTTTTTTCAATGTATTCGAAACATTAAACTAATGAATCCCAACCACGGCATTTCGTCTATTCGTCTGTAAATGAGAATGAGACTAATACACCCCAAGCAACCAGAAGTTCCACAATTACTTAAAAAGTCCACTTTCTTGCTGCTTAAAAGTACACGCGGAACTTTTGAGAACTTGAAAGTACAGATCAAGTCCCGCGTGAACTTTCTAGCTGCTTAAGAAAACACGTGGCAATTTTTAACAGTTCGAAGTACAGAACAAGTTCCGCGTGAACTTTCTCGCTGCTTAAGAGTGCACGTGGTACTTTTAGCAACTTGAAAGTACAGAACTAGTTCCGCGTGAACTTTTTCGCTGCATAGAAGCTGAACAATGTATTCTAGAAGCAGCTTAGAAGTTCGTTCCGCTACGTCGCGCGAACTTTCAAGTGTGGATAATTACTTAAAAAATGGGCTGCTTAGAATGCTATTGATTAACTTGGAGAGCTGCTTAAGCAAAATCAGTCCCTTTTATCCGAACTTTTGGTTAGTTGGGACGTATCGTTCAAAACCAAACTGGCATACATTCTAGCGTTTCGCATATGGTTAATAACAAGAATTGGAGTGATTTCATCTTGGCTTAGAATTCGTTTGAAGAAGTTCACTGATATTTTAATATTGTGTGGCAAACGAGTCGCGCTCGGATTCATTCGAGTGAAAACAAGAATGGTTTATTCGTATTCGTTCGAAAGCATCCGCCCGTCGTATGATCGATAGGGACATAAACAAGAATGAGGGCGATTGCTTCTTAGAGCTGTATTGTATTCGACTTTTTCACAATTTGTCGATTGGAAATGGGTTAATCCACTAAAATAATCACTTTTAAATATCTATAAAACTTATCAAAAGTCATATAGACACGTGAGCGCAACAAGAGTCAGTTCCTACAATGATATTGAAGTTTCGTTTTATAAAATCTGTACTTGACAAAAATGACCACTTTTTTAAATTATCAAGGAATAAATAATTACATATCTACACAGAAAAAACTTTGAAATTTACACGTGATACAAATCCACATATGACACAATTCATAAGAACGTAATCTGTGAAACGAATGAATTTTACAAGAATGACATACACTGAAATGAAAATCTTATTTATATTCATTAGATTTGTCATATGAATCATACGCAGAATATAATTCATAGAAATTATATGGAAACTTATAATCTTTATTTAATGTGTACGTCAAATCTAAATGGACGTTATCATAATGAAAGTTATAAAAATATCCCATATAATTTATATGGAAATCCGATGAAAGTCGTGAATAGTTGTGTCCTCGATATTCATCAACTGCTCCAGACCAATTTTTTCAGGAAGTTTCGCATCTCAATGTAATTTTGAATCGCTGACAAGACAGCTCATCCAACTTCGTTCAAGGATAAGCGTTAACGAACCATGAAATATATATATCCGGTACATTTCATTACTCTATCTGTTTAGTAAGATTCATTATTTTATTTTCAGTCTCGGGATCTCACTTCTCTTTCGCAAATATCATGAGGTGCTCCCTTACCGAATGGAATACTAGTACAGCTTGAATCCTCAAAGAAAAGTAGTAGTTGGCAACTATCTGCTATTCGCATGACCTCCATTGAAAGTTATATATATATATATATATATATATATATATATATATATATATATATATATATATATATATATATATATATATATATATATATATATATATATATAAATAAATAAATTTTATAAAACTAGTCAAATGGTATATATGAACCTATATAAATAAATTCGAAGTGAATATAATATGCGCTTCATAGATTGTTCCAATGTATGTTGTGAGGATATCTAGTAATGGTTATAAGACGCGCCAATAAATTTGACTCAGACTGGAAATTTCATTCGTTATATGGAAATCTTGTGAAAATAACGTTAAGAAGAGTTTTATGTTTCATAAGATTATCTCATATATTTGACATGATGTTGAACACATCTTGTAACTATTATTGGAAATGCTAATAGTGCAAAATCATTAGAATATCATATAATGTGAAAAAGAAAATTTAGCTCAGTGTACGTCAAACATACCCTGCCTTTCAAGCAAACATGTAAATTTACATGTTTTAGCTTTTAAACATAGGTCAGAATGCATTAAATATAAGTTAGATTTACTGTAAAATTGAGTCATTTTTTGACGCTCATATACGTCGGTCTCAAAAGACGTAAATTTACATGATTATTTCTAAGTGTGTATCTACATACACTGAAGTCTTTTTTATGCGAGTTACGTACCGCATAAAAAAACCGCGTAACTCTGAAAATTCGCATAAAAAACCGCATAACTCTGAAACTTCGCGTAAAAAAAACTACATAACTCTGAAAATTCGCATAAAAAACCGCATAAAAAAGACCTTAGTGTATATAATTACAGAGATTATTCTTTTACATGATTATTTTTCTGTTTGATCAGTTTCTACCTTCGCCGAGTTCGCACATTAAAAAAATTAGGATAATTTGCAGGAAATGTGGGAGTATCAAAATCATTACTTGGCGAAATTCCAGCTGTTCTAGCTGTATCGTTATACCGACGACACGACCAGGCACTCCGAAGAAAAATAAGTATTAAAACTGTTCGCTAACGATTCACCGCCAGTTACCACAAATCTAGCGACCCCTTGTAAATGATAAAAATAATCTTCTCGAGCAACACTGTTTAAGTTGCTATGGACTAGTTACCAAGGAACCCCAAAACAAATAAACATGTTTTGAAAGCGGTGGAATAGTTTTATTAGTGTTAAACTTTGTCCAAATTAAGCAGAAATGCATTTAAATGAACTCGATTTTCGGAATTTAATCGAAACTATGGATGAAACCAACGAACGAGGACAATGATCTGCTTCCAGCGATTCATCCGTACACTTCAACCACAGACTAACAGACATGACAGTATGAGTAAATTCTTATGAAAAAAATTTTTCGTTATGCACTAGCTCCACCTATATTGTACTGCGCGAACTATTTACTATTTGTACACCCCTTGTGTTATGTAAAAGTTTTTTTACTAGTTGGTTTCCCCTCGTTTGTCAACACCGATCAGCTACTTGCAGAGATGCCTGATTTCATCAAAATATTTGAAAATGAATCGTCACAATAAATTATTGGATTACGTTGATAGTATATTTAACTTTTTCGCGATGTTGGAAGGTAACCATTTATTTGACTCAACGTTGTTCATCCAGACTATTGTTTATTGTGTTGGTAGTTATCACCCGAAATTAAGTGGCGGCAGACCAGAAGCAAGTAAATATTGTAACAAAACGGGTTCGATTTTGTCTTGCGTTTGAGGATGAGAAGTAGGCACAATTATGTATATAGTTTTGGCAATATGTATTAAGTCTGTATCCTGCATGAAATTCGCATGGACGTATACAAATCAATACATCATAGGTAATTCTGTATGAATGGCAACTCTGTTGGTAAATGAAAAAAATAAACACAGTCTAGATGACAGACAGGATGTTTTTGATAGGGTAACGTGGCGCCATCATGACACATGTGAGTACTGTCCCAAATAAAGGAATATTCGGAATGACCGTTAAAATGATTGAAGAATCTAATTTGAGTGTCCTGTCTGTTAGTCTGTGCTTCAACTGCTAGCTTTTCTGGGCAGTAGGATTCGGTGTAATATGCCGGTGTCAAAATTGTTTTGTGTCGGTTGATTGCGCAGCAGTGGAAACAGTATTTCACTTTGTTGGCCACTATTCGAGGATTACTAGTGGAGTTCCACGAAGAATTTTACCGTACGTTATGCAGGTACCGCAGAGCACTAGCCTCGCTCAGCTCGTTGTCCATGTTGTTTGCTCGTTGTGTTTCCATGTCTTCCTTCTCACACAACGGTTCCAAGTCAAGACCTGAATTTTGAACTTGGCTTTATAAAAGACATAACTCATACTTCTCAATTTTTACATTCCGCTCGAGTCAGGTAAATCCATTAAAATGTTCCATAATATAATAACCGATCTGAAATTTATTTTGTTTACATTCATCTTGCCTTCGATATGCAGTAACCAAGGTTATGGTGACTGTTATTCAAAATCAATAAATATATCAACTTGTGCTGCCAGTTTAAAAAAATTCACTAGCGTTTTCGATTTGACATTTCCAGTTACTGAGGGGTAGTTAAATTTACGATACAGTTTTGATAGACGAGTGGCAGGTCGTGTCGTCGGTTATACTATTTCAGCTATATCGTAGGTAGGAAAAATTTCTGATATCCTTTACATATTCACCCCGAATCTGTATTTCGCTCGAATCGGATTGGTTGGATCGGATACGAAATTTTGCATTCTGTAGTAGCTCGATCGAGTTTGAGTTTTCCATACAAAAGCTCGAATTACATCGATCGAATTACAAAATGCAAATTTTCACATAATCCGATTCGATCGAAATTCAAAATTACTACGGAGTCTCCCCAAGCAACCGAAAGTTTAACAGTAGCTGAAAGATAATCATTTTCTAGTCCCAACCAATGACCGAAAAGGTTAAAGCCATCATCAAAACAACTAAACAATGTTCTGCTCTAGACTATTGGCAATTATGCACATAAGCACGCTGGTTTTGACTAGACATAGTAACTTTTTTTATTCAATAATATAATATAATTTCAAGGCACACTGCTTTAGCTCTAAGATAAAAGCAAAGCCTTGGTATTGCATTCCTGTAGTGGAATTTGACCTTCTGTTTCAACAGACTTAGCAGCCAATTCAGTGTGTACAGAACCATTGCATGTCTGGTGCTACGATTCTACTGACACTACGAATCCTTCCAAGTCGGGGCTCGAACATACGACAACTGGGGTGGCATTATGTATCTCGATTCGACTGAAATTTTATCGAATCGACCACGTTTCGTATTACGGTTCTCGATTCGAAGTCGATCATCGAGCTTCGTTCGACTTCACTCGAAGAAGTATTAGATTATCGAGAAGTTTTGGCATTATGGAACCAAAACAATCGAGCTCGTAAACGACTGAACTCGATAAGAAATGGTCGAAAGCCTTATTACTATCGACTATGAGTTTTCGAATACGTTTCTTTTCTATTTAGATAGTTATCGATAACATCTTAGATTTTCATAAACATATTAGTATTGATAATCTTAATTTTAATGCATTGTTTTGTACATCGTTATATATATTTTGTGTGTTTGGCATATTATGTACAAGTCGAACCGTTTAAAAAGCATATTAAGTAAAAACTGCGTGGTGTTTACTTAAAATAACAAAAGTAAGTCGAAACTAACCTATGCCCAGTAACTGTAGTTTGTAATAAAATTTCTGAATCCTGTGGACAGAAAACGTCGCTCAAACGGATTATAGGAAAAAGCTTATTCGATCGATAACAATGAGCAAATAATGTTTTTACCCATATATCTAACTCAAGTAAATTGAAAAATTTGTCCAAACACCTTGAAAGTATTTAGAATATGCAAAAAGCATCACATTCTCGTGCTATTAGCGTGTATTTGACTCTAGTACCTAAATAGATTATGAACACTACAAAGAATGGGTTGCTCCTGGTATGTTAGCTAAAGCAATATCTCCTAATAAATATGATAAAATACTACAAAGAAAGTTGCAAAACCTACAAGCCTTTGATTAAAACTACACATATGGATGACGTAAATTGTATTAGATTTGAAACAATACATGAAAACTACAGAATTTTTTTTATTATAATTTCAAAAGTTCATCGATAAATTGTGTATAAGAACACGCTTGAAAAAATTCTTTACGTTTTCAAATGGAGTGGAAATGAATCTGCTTCTTGATTTATATTTCAGAAATGTGTTCATGTTAATTTGGTGCGGCAACTTAAAACCGCAGTATTACATACAGTTTGCTTCTTTACAGTACTTGAACTGAATAAATGTAATCGAAAATACTCAAACAATAATTCAGTTTAATTTTTTTCATGATTGCAATGTATATGGGTTTTTTAACCTATGTTTGTTATGACCAGAGATGCCAGATATTTTCATAGAAAATCTGTATTGATTCGTATAAAATATCTGTATTTATCTGTATTCGCTAATAAAATGACATTTCTACAATACAATTATATTAAAAGGTGTTATTCCAATAGATTATGGTTATAGAGTGGTAGATTAAATTTCATATCTTATATTATATTCATCGACGAAATTTTGTAGTTTTTTCCTATCAACAACAATTGAATTATGGTGCCATATACTTGTCTAATTTGAAAATGTTCACTTCATAAGTTGAGATGGATTTCCAAAACCCAATATGGAACGTCAAGTCAGGTAATACAACTGTCAGTCTGGCAATAGTGATGCCAAGACTTGTCTAACTTTTAAGTTCAATTTAGTTACAAATTTTAATATAAATGGATTTCAGTGTTCTTCATTAAATATCTGCACAAAAAATATATATTTTAAAAAGTGATTTGTACGTTGATTCCTAAACGTTTATCTCGTCATTGCAATCAAATACTAATAGATAGCTCAAATACTAATAGATAGTTTAATTTTTTCCGTAATACTTTTGGTGAAATCTGTATAAATCTGTATTAAATTTAAGAAATCTGTAAGAAATCTGTACTCTGTATTGAATCTGTATGCGCATGTAAAAATCTGTATAGAACAGATAAATCTGTATAAATGGCATCTCTGGTTATGACAGTTCGAGCAGCGTCAGTCGAAATCTAGTACCACACTGTTAGGATCTCGATCACGAGGTCGAAAGCGATACGTAATGCCTCAGTTCAGTCGAATCGACTTCAAAATTAATCGTTTCGAGCAACTCGATTCGAAATGCATAATGTCAGCCCTGGTTTGTAAGACCAGTGCCCTATGCATTGAACCGCCCACCCGGGACAAGCTCTAAGATGCCAAGGATATTTTCTAATCTTAATTAACGACTAACTTAAAACTAGAATAGTATCATTGGGTTCCATAGCAACATTTTTTATCCGTACGAATTCATTATCTATAGATATAAATTTTCAAAAATTTGAAAAAAACTACCGAGATATGTACAGCCGAGGGCTCGGCAATTCCCTCGGAAAATGTATAGTTACCAGAGCTTGAAATTATCACGCATTTTCAATAAAAGAATCCATTCCAACAGCCTCATTTTCAATATTTTACTGTCTCATTCGCAAATGACCGACACCATAATGAACGAAGAGAAACGAAGCATTCTCGTTTCTCATTGAAAAAAGAGAGAGTGTAATAACCGACGTCACTCTTTTCTCTACGGCAAGACGAAACCAAACTAACGTCTTCAGGGATTATCAGCAGAATTTCAATACTCATTCTTTCATCGATGTATTGAAAATCTGTTACTCTTAGCTATAAAAAGTGACTAAAATATGACAAATCGAAGTAATTACAATTACATTACATTCGAGCACCAACAGGTAAAAGTTTTTGTAAAACCTTTCTGTCATATTCGATTCTCACAGTTTCGGTTGAATATCTACACTGCATACTATGGGATTTTCACTGGAAACAGCAAATGACGAAAGGCAAATGAAAGAAAAAAACACAATTTTGAAACTACTGTCCTGCTTATTTCATTGATTGGACATGGATTTCGTTCTCATAGTTTGCAAGCAAAGCTGAGAGTGACAGTAATTTCTTTTCATTTTTGTCTATTTTGAGTCAATGAAAATGACTTTTATTAACTCTGATAATTACTTAGCAATCTTGTGGTAAGGTAACTGTCAATTACAACCTAACATGTTAATAACAATTTTGCTGTTAGCGCAATAAAAGCATTCAGAACTTAATGGTTAATTGCCTAGTCATCAGTTATCGAGCGTAAGAAGGATTTGGCTTTATTAAATATTATATGAAATAATTATCACAGAATCTAAGATTGGGACTTTATTTATGCAAATTTAAGTTAAAAAAGCTCACTTAACGATGCACATTTAAGTTCAAAAAGCTCACATCACGACTAAATTATTTGTTACTAGTACTTCTCAATGCCTCTACCTGGAAATAAGCAAGTATTTGAAAGTATGTATGCAAAGCAAATAGTTTTTGATTTCCCGAAATGCCGAAGTCGTTCACACAATTAATATATTTTCCGGCGCCATGAGAAGTGACGACAGTTAACATTAGATGACAAGTGTCTCGCTTAATTTAGGTAAATTTCGGTATATTTGTTGTTTGCTGATAAGTTCGACAATATATTATGCCAAACTACGGCAAAAAATACGCTTTACCGAGATATAGGAATGTTGCTTTAACGACAAATTTTAATGAGTAATTTTATTGTAATTTTTGTAAGTAGCCCTGTTTGTACATTTCTAATATTGAATATTTGTTATATGTGTTTTTGTAGTTATACCAGAAGCTGAATCTCCACCGTATGACTATTGACAGCTACAAGAGTGTTTTTGACGAGGAACGATAACCTGTTTTTGTAAGTCTTTTCATAATTATGACTAGTCGAACATAGTTTGTAACGATTATTTCTAAATACAGTTCCCCTGAAGAAGACGCAAACCAGTAGCGTCGAAACGTTGGGTGTTAAAACAAAAATAATCGTTTTAATCCATTATTGACTGCATAGCCGATAAACAAATCTACATTCAAATAGAATCCAGTCGAAAGTGTCCCAAATTGTCAATACTGTCAATCCAATTGAAGAATTCAACCAACGATCGCTGCGCTGCCCGAGTGGCGAGCTTTGAACTAAGCGATGGTGATAATTTTCAGATTTTGCTTGAAGATTCGAACAAAATGCAGGGTTTTTATTTTTTTCCTATGAATCGAATACTAACATACAAAAACTTGTGAAAATTTGGTAAAAAAATCGATCATTAATGATTCAGTAACTTTCCGTGGTATGTTTGATTGATATTTATGGAGAAATCGTAACATGAAATACCAAATTCGAAGAAGTGAGGTTGGGTACTGTTTTTATATCTGGGATATCCTTTGTTTTTTAGGTTGGATTTTGAGATTAATTGATAAATTATGATCAAAAGTTTTATGACTAGTCTATTTACTCATGATTTATCATCTAAATCAAATCTGTATGTGAACTGAAAATTTCAAATTTCATCCGCGATTGTCAAAAATATAGGACAATTTGAAATCATATGTTTGATGACAGCACGTTTTTCTTACCCATATTTGCAAGGTTTTGCCATCTGCATTCTTTCAAACTCAAGTAAATCGAAAAATTTGTCAAAATTTTTTCTAAATACATGGGATATGTCAAAACAATCACCATAACGCTATCTCGTGGTGACCACGCTGATTGGATTGTTCAATTGACTTGGTAACTTATGCTTGCATTTCTTGAAAAAATCTAGCGTTTAGAGCTTTAAATATTGCAACTGATTATTAAAACATTGAGAGATGGGTTCATTTTAAACAGTTTCCTCTCTAGAGAAAAAGTATTGTTGGAATGATGAGCAGTTTTGAGTTTTTGACAATATATTCGTCAATTCGATGAAATCTCCACTACACGATCGAAAGTATTGTGAACACTTTTTGTATTTGTAATCTTGTCACGTGCAATGAGTGCTTTTAACGAATTTCGTAGAGAATGTGATTTACTAAATAATCAGGAAAATTTCGTGATCTCGATCTAATTCGGCATTTTATTATGTCAAAATCGAGAATCGGTTTTAAGTGTAAACACTGCACAAGTCTTCTTCTTCCCAATGTTTTTCGTCCTCTATATTCAGATGACACCGGTTGATGGCACAATAACTATGCACAGGGAGCATATGTCAAGGCGTGCTGGGTATAAAATAAATTTCAGAATCAATCCGCCTGGAGTTTAATGGGTTGCGTTATGCAACTTGCCGAGCTTTAACGATCCCAATCGTTTGAATATCGTAAATCAGTCCAGTAATGAGAGACGCGTTAAATTCTCGCGAGAGCCGCGTAAGCCGAAAGCTCAAGCTTGGCGCGAATACGGGAACCAACAAAACCCCGGTACTGATGCTGTACATGATTTAAAGTTAGTTTTGAGTTCGATTCGAGAGGATCAATTCATAGAAACGGTGGAGCGTAGTTCGATTCAACAGTGCATTTACCAGAAGTTTATCTACTATCCAACAAAAAGGTGAGCAGGTGCTTTTTGATTGTTAGAACAAGGCTTTGGCGAGGTGTTACAATTATTGTGCACGTTAGACAACTTTTGTCTACTGGATTCGATCACCGAAATAAAACACTTTTTATAACAATGTCGTACAATGGCGGCTAACAATAGATGATTGTGTTGTTCTCTAGTTTATATGTTTGAATATCATTCGCATTCGTTTTGTAAACGGATTTGGAACGTAACACTCACGTGAAATCATTTCATTTTGAAATGGCTTTTGCTCTTTTGGGCCATAGATTCTGTCCCCGGTAGTAAAATTTAACCCCCAAAAAGTATTGGTCTTGAAATTTTGTCCATATGCTTTTTATTACTTAAATTTATTAGATGATTGTTACGTTACACTGGATTCTGAATTGTTACACTCAATACATTTCAGGTTATATCACAGACTTACAAGCAAGAAAAAATTTGTCAGAAAAAAAATGATTTCATGAAAAGCACTTCTCATTTGCCTTAGTGTCAACGTTAACTTGTTCCATTTGTTTCTACGGGATATTTTTTTTAATGTAGTACTCGAACATTTCCATTATTCCGCGATCGACAAAAAAAATAAGGAAATCGACATCGAGATAACCTTAACAAAGTTATTGTGACTCCATCTGGCAGTTGAAACATTCGATTGCATCTGAGTAACGATTTGTGCATGTTCAACTGGTTTCTCGTTCTAGAAGACAATTCCATTGGCTCTCAGCGAAACTCGTTCATTTTACCGACGTCATTCATCAAGATAATAACTTGTTCAGCTTAAAGATAACTTGAACAATTTACATTAAATAAGGTTTCACTGAATTTTAATGTTCAAGTCTAGTTCTAATTCTTTGATTTTATATGTTGTTATCGCTTGGGGAAGATAATCACACATGTAATCTTTTTATGATACAATAACACTACACTCATATAATAGAGTTTGAAGATATTTTAACAACTACCGCTCAGTTGAGAACCAAAATTCTGTCCAATTTATAAGTTTACCAACAGTTGAACTCAAAGCTTGTATGCTTTGTGTTCAAAACAGGGTTAGCCTACGAAAACGGCCATTGTATAGAACGATAATGTTTTTTCAACTGCGGGTGTATTTTTTTCTTAACTTTGTAGATTGACTAAGACCATGGTACATCCGTTTATATCACAAAAATCAATTTATATCAGTTATTCAAACATTCTATTTGAAACTTCACATGTCACAAGCCTCTGATAGCAGATGAGTTACATTGTGAGATGTTTTGACATGTCTATGTAAAGCCCCAATTGGGGTTTTTATTTCGATTTCATAAATACAGAAACAAACGTTCATCCTTGACTGGTTAGTATTACTGCATCCATATGTCTGTTTTATGTTGAACTAAGTTGCCTTGATTGTTAATGATAATGTTAATAGTACTACCAAATTGTCAAAAAATTGAGGTTAAAAAATCAACTGTTGACAGTGAGTCTGCTCGAACACTTAGATATGCGAATCTACACCATGATGGTGTATGAAAAACAAATTATTCGTTATTGAGTTTCTGAATATGAACAGTAATTGTAAATTAATAATATTCGACTTTTTCCAATGTATAGGAAGAAATTTAAACAAAGTATTGAGAGAAAGATTTGTTCATCGACTGTCTTGAACCTACACGTTGCATGGAAAAGAAAATAACCCCATAAACTAAAAAGGATGAGTGTCATTTAACAGATTTTAGTGGTTTGTCTATGTGTTCATTGCAATTAAAATGCACGTAATTGAAAAAGCAGACAAATCTCGGAGAGCTGTCAAAAATGAGCCTAATTTGTCGCAAGTTTGTTTATGACGTCATCTTTTAAAACCTCATTTAAGTATTTTTCCGTGGCTTATTTAATAGGGTAAAATTTTGCTCGATAAAGCCACGAAAGAACGTGTAATGAACAAAATTCATGCTTGACATGAACTAGCGATTTATTTCGTGAACTTTTTTGAAAACTAGTTTAATTGGTATTGCAATGCTTAAATAGTGAAACGATGTAGTTTTCCATTCAATGTAATATAATTTTTTTTAACACCATTAGTATGTTTACTAGCAATTGATTTTCAATGCAGCATGACCTTGAAATGAATAAAGCGCATTTTTTGTCTTCTAATGTAATTTCCAAATCGCTCATTAATTTTTGATTATACACAGTAAAAATACTTGAAATTAAAATAAACGAATACAGACAAAAATTATGATTTTTACAGGTGACATAATTCTATAAACGATACAATTCATAACTACTTAACTTGCAAATGACGCAATATTTCATTCGTACAAAATTTTACAGGCTCCGAGTGTAATTTGCACTTGGCTACCAATTATCAATTATTCATTAAACAGATATGTGCTTCTGTGGCTCAGTCGATTAAATGGTGTTGCTATCGATCTTTTGTTTTTGCTTCATTCGATTTCAAGCCATGTAATTTTCAAATGAAACAATTTTCCATGTTTTAAATATGAATTTTTGTGAAATGCGACACTCTATTTATGTGCATCTTATGATATGTAAAATCTTCAGATATTATCAAACTTTGAGTGTCTGTGTTAGTGAAGACGAAAATTTGTAGTAGATTAAATTTTCCCTTCAATAATGCAGAAAACTATTTCATGATATCATCATGATGCACAGTAACAGCAACAATTTTAATTGTTATTCTGAAACCAACGAAATACCAGTATAAATTGCCCGCTGATTTTGTTGATGTGAAATTGAAAAATGTGATTCATGCCACATTTATTTTTGCGAATCCAAATTTTCTGTGGATTCAATTTCAGCCCAAGTTTGAATGGAAAAGAAGTGCTTTGTCTAAAACGAAAAATAGAACATTTGAAACAAGTAGGTTGGATTTTACTGCAAGATGTAATACTAGTTTCCGAAAATTTGTTTGCATAATAATATTATGTTTGATTTCAATTTAAAAATTGGAATTTTTAAAACTTTAAAATAATAAAACAAATTTTTCTGTCTTAAACTGCATGTTACATCATGACTGATCGAATACAACGTGTTTCTCATGTAATCTACACTTGACTAGCACTACACAGACAAAAATATTCACATCTATTTTGATGCACATATTTGGAGCAGGAAATTGGATTTAAAGTTACTTCTCAGGTCTTTACTTTTCAATATACTTTAAAAGCAAAACTAAGCGTAAATTAAATTTTGTTGTATAATTCATTGACAAATCAAGGAATTCTAGATTACTTTTACATCGTTGATGGTTTTCAATCAATTTTTTGATTCAATTGATGTCTATTTCAATGTATCATTAAATTACATGTCGAGTAATTTTCATTATTTTTTTCTAAGTAGGGTACACGCTCTTTGATCATAACTCATGGTTTGAGTTGAGATCACTGAAATTCATAAACTGGAGCAATATGTAAAAATTTGAGTATGGATTTGAGTAAAATTTTCTCAGGCCATAAGTTCTCTCTCATTTTTTCATACAATAGAGTAAACGTTGAGTTTTCAAAGATTTGAGTGAAAAAAATACTTCTAGCAGTTCAGTGCGTTTTCTTTATCGGAATATTCTCACCGAATTTAAGGATGCAAGAATGCGCCGTTTTTTATTATCGTTTCTAGATCTGGTTTTTGAAACCATAAATCATCAATCGTAAATGTTTACAATAGAAATTTTGTGATTTGAATTATGCTAAGTGAGAAGTACAACATAAGGATATCAACATGATTCAATTTCGACTCCAAACCTGTCAAAAAGAAACGGTTTTGAATCACTTTTCTGTGCTTTTCATTTAAAAGAAAGAAGAATGACTTTGCATATAAACATTCACGAAAAAGAATGTCTTTATTTTGAGTGCAAGGAACTCAAGTTTTATATTAAGCTCATTCAAATTTTGAAAAAAATATTTTTTGCACATTTTGAGTAAAAAAAATCAAATTTTGAAGCTGGTTAGGTAGTAACTCAAGTTTAGAGTACGTGCACTTTTTATGAATTTGAGTGGTGTATCACTCAATTTAGAGTTATGTTGAATGAGGGTGTAGAGGCAGTTCAACTAAATTTATTTATAGGTACTAGTCGCCGTCGCTATCGTTTTTGATTTTGTTTTTTATTTTGATTAATTTTAAACGTTATTGTCACTATAATAACAGAAAAATTGTTCGAATTGCACAGACTTCCTTTATATTCACATTTATTTCCTGCGTGTATGTGATGGATGCTGTTTGTGGCAGATTTCTTTCGAAGTGTACATAGCACAAAAAATATTACGTAGATTTCCGAAATGAATCATATCACTAACTTTACATCCAATTCGGTGGAATTTGACATCGAAACATATACAAAATTAAATTTTACGTGGTTATAGATGCAGTCTTATCTGAGATCATGTTCACCGGTAGATATATAAATGCGTGTTTATTATGTTTACGCTTTGCGTTGTTATTTAACATATACAATACTAATTTCTATAGCGGCAGAGAGCATCACAAACCATTGAATATATTTGCTAGTAAATTCGTAGCATGGTGCATATGTATATGAAGGAAGCCACTCGTCACAGCTGATTCAATGGAATTTTACAGATTTCTTTCAAACTGAAGTTTCCGTAAAATACGAAAAAATGGTTGTTGTCACAGGAAACAAACAAACACGCAGTATTTATTTTTTCTCAAAAACCTGCGAATTTCAAATTCATTATGAGTTGGAAAAAAAGCCTCACTACTGCCATCTATTCGATGGTTCGCCTCAATCTTACGAAACGTCCCCTTCGCTTCAGAACGATAACAAAGTTTTCTATCGTCGACTCTTGCTCCGCTTTCTTTTGCTTTGAATATTAATTATTTGCAATCGATTCGAATAATTATCAGTGTACTTATCTTAATTATCAGTTGAATCGATAAATAAAGACTGTCCAGTGGTGCAGTTTGACTTTGTGATCGGCTATACACTTTGTTGTGACTTTTACTGTTCTATCAATTACGAGTTGAATGTCAATGTCATGGGTAATTTTTATCACTACTTGCATTTTGAACAATGTAGTTCTCACACTAAACAACGGTGGTGGTAGTGAACTGAAACTAACAAAATTTCCAATTAAATTTTGTTAATGTAAAGCTGGATTCAAACAAAGGGTTTGCCAATATTTAGGATGGAGACTGGATTAGGTTATACATCAAACTTAAGCGACATAAGTGTGGTTAAGTTTCACAGAATAATCAAGTTTATTTTTTTTCATCATGATGTTTTTCGTTGAATTTAATTAGCATTTCCAAAGCATTAATCTTAAGTGTGAATGATAAATATCGTACAGTAAAAGTTTACCGATCCATCCATTTGACGTGTTCAAATTCTCAAAGCGAGTGCTTAAACTTTTTTGCGCATTTCTTATTCCAAAGACATCAACTTCTTGACCGATGGTGACAAAAATTGTTCGAGGTAGATATTACACTGTTAACTAGTTCCTGGTGAAATGTTAATAACTTTACCGACCTACTAAATTGTCACAGACAAATGACAGTGTCTCACTTCATCCGAGTACAATCTTTATCATTAGATGTTAACCTCAAACAAAGAGCTGGAGGCTGGTTAAATCTCGTGATTCAACAGTTCCCGTCGTATCAATATACAAAGCGAGAACTGCTCTTTTCTCATGGATCTTGTAGCAAGCGATCTCATTCTATATAAATACTACCGGTCGTAATGAGAATTCACGTTGCAGCGGTTGTAGAGCCGCGCTACCTTTTTTGTCTTGTTTAACACGAGAAAAATTTCCGCATTTGTCTTATGTTATGTTCTCTGTCTATAAAGTCCCATTGCAAATTTATCACTCTGGCTAACAAGGTTACGCGATCGAAAAAAAAACTAATGTAGACTAATAAATAGAATTTTGCTTGCGGGCCACCCGCCGGGCCTTCGTAGTCTGGGGGTGTTTCCCGCGGACCCACACGGACCGAAGAATGCGGCCAACATAGAAAATTACCAACGCCATCTGGAATCTTCTCATCCTAAATTCAATTCACCGGCCACTACCGATCGCCAGCTGAAAGCTGGATTCTCGAGAATCCGCGACCCCGATACTACATTATATAATGATACTATTCTAGTTTTAAGTTAGACGATAATTAAGATTAGTAAATACCCTTGGCATCTTAGAGCTTAAGCAGTGTGCCTTGATATTATATTATATTATTGAATAAAAAAATAGAATTTTGTTAACAATGCTTTTCAACATTATAAGAGTGATGAGGAGTGGATTACCGTTTCAATGTTTGTGACAAAAATACAATAATTCTATATTTTAAGTTTGCGTGATAGAAATTGAGCCAAGATAATATTTCCGAAACACATCAGTATCTGAATTATTAGGAATTGTATGAAATGACTGAAAACGAGTCAATTCTTCGTCATACACACTTAAAATTTCTTGCTGAATCTCGGCAAAAAAATGCCGAGATTTGCACAGCCGAGTGCTCGGTTATCGTCTCGGCAAAATGTATAATTACTGAGAATCTCGGCAATCCAAAATTTGTCAACTGTCAATTATTGCCGAACTTGTCAGCAGAAGTTTTGCTGTCTGCTCGGCAAAAGTTATCAGGAAGGAATCATGAATTGCCGAGTCATCAGTAATCGAAAAAAGGAAAGATATTTTTTTATTTTTGCATGAAATTAATAACAGCAATAGCTAGTGTTGGTGAAAGGAATATTTTATTGATGTTCATTTCAATTCAGCAAACCACAAAAGCGCAAACACCAAACGAAAACATCACGGCTAAAGACAATTGTTTCTAGTGCTCCTCACCTCACCTGTAAATAAGCGGATATAAATATATATGCAAATTAGATAGTTTTCGATTTTACTTATCTTTTAATAAAATATACAAATCTTCTTCCTTCATCCAGTTTAGATGTTTTCCAGTTCCACGAGCAATGGCGACGTGATGCTTGTAAAATCTAAAGGAAACATTAAATGACAAGTGTCTAACCGAGTTTCAGTAAAAGCTAAGTCGCTGTTCGAAATCTCGGCAAACGGTTTTGCTGATCTCGGTATATTTGTTGTTTACTGACACGTTCAGCATAATATTTTGCCAAACTTCAGCAAAAGAACTCACTTTACCGAGATATCAGCATAGAACTTTAACGATTTTCGGAAAAGAGCATGTTAATTACTGAATAGTCAGTAAAATTAAGTGTTGTCGATATAATTCGGCATTTCATTATGCCGAGCTCGAGAATCGGTTTTAAGTGTGTATCAATGCTATTCATCCGACATGTGAAATGATTCTCATTTCGAAAAAACTGATAAAAATACCTGTTCAAACCAGGTACAATGATCAATCAAATTGAATATAAAACTACAGACTGTCGAAATCCTTGACTTGGTTGTCTGGGTTCTTCCCCATAAATTAGCAAAACCACAAATGCTTTCCAGGAAACCGGCTCCCATCAAGGTCGATATCATGCAACTTTGTACACAAATTCTGGTTTCTACTTCTTAACATTTTTCTTTTTTTTACCATATCGTGAGGTAGGATGATACATGTAAAAAAAAGCTCCGAATGAAACATTACCAAACAATAATCTTCTGATTGCGGCATGTCTTCAAAACTTGAAACGAGTTTGCGTAGACAGACTGATTTCTTACACATTTCCAGTGGATGTGTTGGATGACTAATAGACCTGTTTTTTAGCATAATTCAAAACTGGATTTCAGTAGAACCCACACTGGTTAATGACCCTTATGATCTCAAGCGTTTTTTTTTTTGAGAATCATTTTATCATATCGTGTTGAAAGAAATTATTCCGAAAATTTCGTATAAGCACGGACAAATGTTTCACACTACGGACTACAGTCGGATACGGATTATAATTAACTCATACGCTGAAAAGTAGATCCAATTGTTCTTCGGAAAATTTTGCCGTGCACCTGATAATTTGTTCTAAACGCTATGCTCAACCCTTCAACTAGCCGACAAGATTACAATTAATATGCCACCACCACATTTAGCAACTAATTAAAATCTGAAACGTTTTGTTGTGGCTGTCGATCCACCTGGGCCCGCGTCGCCTGTGCATCTGATTAATTGACGCCTCATTATGCATGCGATGGCAACATTGACCCACAACTGATTTTTTTTTCAGCCAGTCACTTTGCCGACGACTTCCATATTCATGTCCAAGCCGCGCGCCTCGCTGCGGTGCCGATAACAGTTGCATAAAATATGCGAAAATCTTCTACCACTAGTCCATTGACTGTTTTAAAAGTCGCTTTAGGTGGGAATTATTGCATTCAGTGTCCATCGATGACATTAAACAACTTTTTCGATAGCCTAGTAATCAGAAATACATAAAGGGCTGCGTTTACTTCAATGGGATGCATGCTTCATGATGGTGGCGTAGTGAGCGGCTCGTGAAACGTAGTTTCTTTACTTTATCATAAATCGTGGTGTGATACTTCATTAATCAAATGTAAAATAAACCATCAGGAATGTGTAGCATAAATTAGTTATATAAAAAAAAAGGTTAGAGATTTTTGTGCTTACACACTTAAAATTTGATGCTGAATCGCGGCGACATAATTATCGAGATTTGCACAGCCGAGGCCTCGGTAACCGTCTCGGCAAAATGTATATTTGCGGAGAATTTCGGCAATCCTGAACTGTCAATTATTGCAGAACTTGTCAACAGCAACTTTGCTGTTATTTCGGCAGAAGCGATCGGGATCGAATCATGGATTACCGAGTCATCAGTAATCGAGTGTAGAAAGGATTTTGCACTTATCACGAAAGCCAAGTTTGGGGAATCAAATCCCGAAAAGAAATATCATCGATAAAAACTTTTTATTCTTGTGGTTGCCCTACCTGGAAATAAACATATTTTCAAAAGTATATATAAAAAGAACATTTTGATTCTACTAAGCTTAGGTGCTCTACAAAATTGACAAGTGACATTAGATGACAAGTGTCGTGCCGAATTTCAGTAATAGCTAACATATTTGTTGTTTACAAACAAGTTCTGCCACATATCATGCCAAATTTCGGCAATAAAATGCGCTTTACCAAGTATCAGAACTTTACAATATCGAATTTCAGCAATGAGCATATGAATTACTGAACAATGAGTAAAATTTCGTGTTGTCGATCTAATTCGGTTTTTTACTATGCCAAGCTCAAGAATCGGTTTCAAGTGTGTAGGGCAAATAGATAATATCAGTTTTCTTCAGAATTTGTCTTCAATACGACAGTGCATGACAATTCAACTTAAAATGTTAGTGCTACTTATCAATTCAGTATGGATCGCTAGGAAGTCGTAACACTAATACCACAGAAATAGAAAAACAGGCTCCCTTCAAAACTGTAAATAATATTTACTCATTCAGTGTGGCGAATACGTGCAGATGTCTCAGCGATCGACATTATTTAGGGTGCTACATTCACTTCAATCGATACAATAAATCGAGCATGAACCTCAACACCAGATACAAACACCAAAGAAGCAATGACACACCAATGGTAAATACTAATGCAGTTGTTGATTGAAAATTTTGTAATATCATTTCATTTCCAAAATACTCGGATTATTGTTTCCGATTTCTCGGCAATTCAAAATATTATACTGATATTCGGTTTTGTAAATCACCGTGTTTACCAGTAATTGGTCGTTTTACTGATATCAGCAAATTAATGATATCAACTTACCGGAATCTTGATAAACATCTTCTAGACAAACGAAATTCGGTGATTCTTCAAAGTAGCCATTTTTCTTCAGTGCAAAACTAAACGATGTGAATAAGTGCATGTGGTCATATATGGAATCAGTTGCAACTAATCCGAATCCGAATATAGCGATAAGTTTCGTGACATTATAAATAAATTTGTCCAAAATATTTGTGACAAAAAATCCTCCAGAGAATTCTAACGCACACGGAATAAAGATCCTCGTAACGATAATATACTGCATGTGATTTTTGATTGAATTCCGGTATGATATATTTACTTGAATATTCAATGTTTTATTGAGCCATTACTTTCGTTGTAGTTGGAATCTGATTTCTGCGGAAAATCAAATTGTGCTCCCTACTGGAAATGACATAAAAGTGCATCCATTTCAAGTCCATTTCCAGTTCATCCACCAACATAATGCTTTAATCAAAAAATCTATGAGTTTTAACGGGAATGTTTATTTTATATTTAAAATTTCCTTTTAAATAATTACCTCAGGCACGTATCTAGAGGGAGGGACCCGAGGGGCCCTGGCCTCTCCTAAAATCAAAAATGGAAACAAAAAAAAGTTGAATGAAGTTTGAAGGGCTGTTAATCCTGCAGATTACGCCGAACTTCACTATCACGGACAGTATCAAAACTACATAAAATGTAGTTTAAAACCGGGGCAAAAGCGACAATGATAATAATACATAAAATTTACTGGATGATCGGAGTGAATCTGCAAATGAAAAAGATATCCTGCCGCTTTATCCCGCTCCTATATCGAACTGACGAATGCAAGCACACTTCGAATATATGTTTGGCTGAATCCATTTGTATAAACCACACAAAAGAATTATTACAGGACAATTGACTTAAGCCGAAACGAGTGTTTTAAAGAATGCTCAATAGGTCGGAAAAATCTACTTTGTTCACCTGATGTGGCTTCCTCGAACTATTATCTGTTCCCAAACCTCAAATCATCTCTGATAAATTAAATGCTCAATAATAACACTTCCAAATGGATTCGCCGGATTCAGATGAAACTTTTCATTTGGATCAATTCTATCATCATGAGAATCGGCCTACCCTCTCAGCAGGCCGTTCAATTTTGTTGGTTTTTGAGCGCTTGTTGAACGACATATTGCACGAAATATTCGTTCAATTTGCTGGAACGGTTTGTTGTTGTTTGTCTTGCAAAAATAATGTGAAAATTAAGTGTTACCTTTACATAGAAAGAAAATTTGTTGTTATTCTACGTGAAGTAGAAGTATTGTGCAGGTATGTATTGTTAGTTTAAACAAATAAGTGGAGAAAACTTCAGAAATTCTGCAGTAAAACTAGTCCAACGGGGCTTCAACTCCTCATGTTAAAAATGGCTCAACAATGGACCTCTGTCTGCCGGGTTTGTTGAACGAAAAAAAAAAATGGCATTCGGTTCAACGGTCTGTTTCAAAATCGGCAAACGAAGGTCCCGTGTTGGCCTCCTGTTGAACGATTGATTGGACTTTCATTGGACCAATGATTCAACGTATTGGACCAATGAAGGACCACCGTTGAACGTTTTTTTTAAGTGGGTAGTCATCCCAGGCAAGTCAATGTGCGTTCTGTTTTGGAATTTTTGGCCACTACTTCCGAAATCGATAAAGCCAAGTTTGCTAAGCTAAAAAAAACCTTGAAATTGAAACAGTTCTGAACCAAGTAGAGAAATTTTTTCTATTTTTGTTGCATCGTTACTTCTGATAACGATTTGAAATTTTCAACACACATCACTCTGTATTTCCGGACCTATAAGTTGGATCTCGATTAAATTAAATGTCGTATGAAGTAACATCTTTCACCTTTTGGATTTGGTTAAGAAATATCCAAGAAATCAATGTGAGTTCCTTTTCGATGTTTTTGACCACATTTTCCTGTGTCTCCGGAAATGATGAAGTCAACTGGCCCCTCCCGAGATAAAATCCTGGGTACGGACCTGAATTGCCTAAAATCTCGACAAATACTCGCATGCATGAACACCGATAATTTCGGTAATGTCTTTTCTTAAATGACAAAGATCGCGGTAGTTTATAGTCTTCCCAAAACCGAAAATCTCTGTATATGCGAATTACCGGTCAAATGACAAATACCGAGAATTTCAATTACTTTAAAGTTTGCGGAGATTGCCGAACACTCGACTGTTTAAATCTCGGCAAAGTTTTGCCGAGATTCGGGAAAAAATTACCTCATTAGATTTTGTTCTTATAATCAATATATCAGATGCGATCTGCTTCTTACTGTTTCGGCTTTTAAAAATATTAACTTTAAACGTTTCGGGTGATATCAAAAGGGTTTATGCTTCGTGATTCGTTATCTCTATTTTGAGACGAGTAGGATATAACAACAGCAATATTGCATTTTCATGATTGGAGGTTCTCCGTGTGGCTGCATCTTAGCGTTTCACGCAGAGAAAATATTGTAAATGTAACTTAATTTGGGTTTCACGCAACTATTTATTTTATTGAAATAGTGACAACAGAAAATTTGGTTTAATATTGCAAATATTGTTGCTTGAAACAACAAAACTAGATATTTGATTTTTCTCATTGGATTAGTTTAGATGAATATTTTGATAAAATTAACAAATATTTTACCTGTGCGTTTTTGTTAATTTGTTGACAAACAATTTCATAGTCCATTCAACTTGAAAATTCTGTTTAAAATGAACTAACTTTGGATGAAGGTAATATTTGTAGTACTCTGAATTTATAAACTCGACAGTTGAAATGAATGATATTAACGTAAAATGAATAGTATATCAACTTTCGCTTTTGTTTATTAAAATAATCCATTTTGTTTCGTTTTTAAGAGTAAAATGATTTATTTCGAAATAGCTTTTTATACACGCAAAGAAATTTTTTGTAAAGATAACCAAATTTAGGGTTCACACAAAAAATTTATTTTATTGATATAGTGACAAAAGGTTTGATATAGCAAATATTGCTGCTTGAAACTACAAAACGTGATAATAAAATTTTCTCAGAGGATTAGTTTGATTCAATCAATATTTTGATAAAAATAACAAATATTTTAAAATGATCAGTATCTAACGGGGAAAACAGATTGAAAAATTGACATATGAACACAATGATGAAATGAAAACCGCGAAAATGTTACCGCAGAGACGGGATTCGAACCTGTAGCTAACTCCTAACCGGGGAAATTGTTTTACCAATTAAACTACCCTGCATATGAAAACACATATTTACTTGTTTTAATTGTGCGTTCCTGTCAATTTCTTGACAAACAATTTCGCAGTAAATTCAATTTAAAAAATTAGTTTGAAGTGAACAAACTCTAGTTAAGGTTAATAATTCGACTTTTCAATATTTTTTGTTGAAATAAATTAACCTTAATTTGTTTCTTTTGTAACACTTTTGTTTCTTATAATTATACATTCTTGTTTTCTTTAAGAATAAAATGATTTCTTTCAAACTAATTTACAAGGTAAATTATGATACTACTTTTATTCAAGTCCGGTCAAGATCTCTGCATCAAATATTTTGTTGTGAAGAAAATCTGTTGTGTAATGTTATACAATTTTCGTAAATATCATGAATTAACAACACATACGCTTGAATTTTTGAAAATCAAGTGCTAGTATCTGATAAAATTTCACTTAGAAAACGCGCACAAACTTTATCAGCGGGAGAAAAAATGTTCGGACTTATTCGTTCATTTAAACCAGGGATTCCCGCAGTGGTCGATATAGACCCCTTGGGGTCGATATCCTTTTTGCGGGGGTCCACGTAAACGAAAACTGACTATGGGGGTCGACGAGGTCTAGAAATCGACCCCCTATTGTTCGATATAAGGTGTTATTTGAAATATTTACGCTAAAAAAGTTGTGTTTATTTGACCATCCGCAGAAATTGGTAAGTATTTTACATCAATAATAAAAAAGTAAGAAATTGAATTTTTAAAGGAATTTGTTGTTGGGGGTCTGAGGCCTAAGTTAGTTTTAGTAAAGGGGTCCATGACCCAAAATAGTTTGGGAACCCCTGATTTAAACAACGAAGTTACTTTTAACATTACACAAATTAGATCATAGATAAATTCAATCATTTTTTTTTCTTGATATAAAGGTATAGCAAGATTGAATCAACGTAGACATGGTCGATAACATCAACTCAACTTTGGTTGACATGTAATAAATAGTTAGTTTATTTCATCAATAAAATCACCCGGAACAAATACTTTGTTCATTTGACTAGACTAAAATTGTTGAACCAACCAAAAAATTGAACGAACGAAGAAAATTGTTGATGTTGGAGGAAAAATTTAGTTCAAAATAATCATGTTCTAGCTAGAAAGCATCATAAATCAAATTTTATAATCTACCATGCCATCTTTGTTATTTTAACCATGCTCCATTTCTTTGCGTGTAGTATCCAGTGATTCGGTTCCCTTTCAGTCTGGTCAAGACAGAGATAACCTGCATCAAATATTTGTTGTGAAGAAAACATGTGATGAAATGTTGTGCAGTTTTTAATATTAATAATTATCAATACTTTCGCTTGTATTAGTTTCACTTTTGAAACACGTAAAAAAATTTTCTGTTCATTCACCCTTTAAGACAAAAACTGTTATTCACATTAAACAGGGATCATAGTTGATGTTGAAGGGAGAAAATGGTTTGAAACAATTATATTCTAGCTTGAAATTAACATGAATCAGATTTGAAAATCTACTAAATGATTTGTTATTTTAAACAAGTTCCATTTCTCTGCGTGTTGGATAAGGAACAAGTCACTCTGAACTTTGCCTGAGCTCAAGAAAAATTTAGTGGGTTTAGAAAGGATTCGTTTCGCCGAAAGTCATTTTGCAGAAAGGGTCATTTCGCCGAAAGCCGTGCAAACGAGGCGGTTACTTGTTTGTATGCAAGAGGCCGCCGCTTCCGACGGTGGGTCGGCGGCCAACTCAGCCGGTGTCGCCTCGGCGGTTTTATGCAGCCAAGCCATCTTGGCTTCGGTTATGTGGCTGCGCCACAGTTACCAGAAAAGTAGTATAAACTAACTTGATAAATAAGCTGTGTTTGACTACATGTTTCTGAAACGAGATCAGAATTACATGAATTTTTTTATGAACAGAAGTAAGCTAAATTCTGGACGGTAAGCGTTTGTTCAAGGATTTGCAATGTATATTATTAATTCATTGTAAAAAAAAATTGAAAAATATGATTTCAATGTTAAAGTAGGAAGTCAAATTGACTTCTACTCAAAAACAAGATCGATTCGTATTTTGCCCGACTTGGTCCAACCTTTATCGAAAAGAGAAAAAAACGACTGCTTGCATTGAATAATATAAAGCTATGACAATGATACGATAAAAAAAAATGTTAAGACTAGTTGTCTGTGAATAAAACGCCTTTGAATCGCCGTTCTCACCCTTTCGAGTTCCTGTGGCAGAACCAGTTGCAGAATCATGCATTTCGACTGCAGCATACTATTCATGAAGGACGCTGGTCATTAGCATTCGATATCCAGTTGCCCACTCTGTTGCTCGCTCGATTATACTCAAGCTATAAGTAGTTACTAAGATCTAGGCCAGCGGACAAAAAAGTATCTTGAAGGATGGTGGAGTGTATTCATACGGTTATTTTACCATACCGTCGAACAAATAAAAATAATTTTAGACTAAATCAAGTGAGCATAAGCATTTGACTTGGCTTTAATTTTGCACTGATACACAATTTTAACAAATCAGAAAAGAAACGTCAGACAATTTTTCTGTGAATAATCAATTAAGGAGCAATTTACAATCTTTGGAAAACTGCATCCTTTAGCAAAACGCAAAAGCTGGTTTCTCCGCTGTCGTTAAACGAAAATTCAAATAGGAAATATCAGTTCATTCTTCCTTGAAAGTTTCAAGCATCAGATGCAATATCGATAGCTACAAGCGCTTTTCTTTAAAAAATATGTGACAAATGTCATCATCTCGATTGGATTGATATATTGAAGCCGTATCGACAAAGCTTTGGATTGAAAATAATATTGTCTCGTGTAAGGGTCCCTAATGAAATATTGTACGAAACATGAATTGGCTACATATTTTTATATAAGTTTTTGATTTTTGAAATCTTCAACCGATAAGAAAAGTGAATAAATATATTGAACATCGAGCTTTTTACTTTTGTATATTCAGTACCATAAGTCAATGCAACTCATTTGAACTCAACCAATTTTCCCGTTTTCAAAATTAAATTCTGAATATTTTGTAATATTTATATTAATAATATTAATATCAATACTAATCTATTTGAATTTGCTAATCTTATATAAATATTAATCTATTTGAATTTGCTATATTTAACAATGTTTGCTTTCAAATAACTAACCGTTCGAAGTATGCTGTTCTTGATCACTTGTTTTGTTACATTAAATATTCTAAGATGCTGTCCTTTTCGTTTTTCAGTCTACAACATGGCATACAGATTCGTTTACGCACTGATGGCAGTGGTCGCCGTATGCACTGTTCCGGCTTTATCATTCTCAGCAGGAGCCCCAACCGGAGCCTGTGGTGATTTGATTCCACAGCATCACACCGATCCCCAGAAAACACCGGCACCTTACACTATTCAGTTGAACAAAAACAAGGTCAAATCCGGTGAAGGAATGACCGTAACCGTAAAAGGTAATACCGCCAAGGACACCATTAAAGGGTTGCTTTGCCAAGCTCGCTCAGGTGAAACGCCCGTAGGATCGTTCGATGTTCCACCAAACAATAATTTCATTCAGACTCTGGACTGTGGCAATACGAAGAAGGTGAGTAGTTGAATTTCAAGTGGTAAACGTGATATAAAACCTGTGATTAAAATTATTATCATACAACACGATATGTCGTGATCCGAGGTTAGATCGAATGCTAATAATATAACCAGTCAAAGCGATAGTAGAACAGGAAAATATTGCAATCTCATCCATACTAGTCTTGTTCTTAAATAAAATGTGCACATATTGAATGTAGTAAACGTTAAGATCCCAATCTTCCATTCCATTTACTAATTCATTTTCCTTTTTATTCGCAGTCGGCCGTCACTCATAAGAAAATGACTTCTGATCCAAAGGAAATATCATTCAACTGGGTTGCTCCCCGAGGATTCAGTGGCGATATTCGGATGACCTGTACCATTGCCCTGAATGGTGGCGTCTTCTGGGTCAAAGAGCAATCTGCTGCCCTTAAAGTCAACTAAATTAAGCTAAAAAATTAAGACAATAACTTTTATTCAAAATGTTACCTCGAGTGCTGTTTGAGACGGATTTGTAAAAAATACCTAAAACTGTTTAAATTTTACCTGCTGTATATTCAATGTTTTTTTTTCAATGACAACATGTTTTGTTCGATAATGACAATAAATTTTGTTTTATGTGTGTAAATTTACAATTCTTCATCTCTCCCAATCTACTACAGTCAGTTTAAATTTTTGTTTTCGAAGGCAAAAAATGGAACTAATTCTGTTTGCCATTTGTATTATAAAGAACTGGCATATATACAGAGAGGGACATGGCCCCTCCTGAAATCAGGAACAGAAAAAAAATTTGGATGAATATTATGGGGCTGTGGACAGGGCCAGGTGGGTAATTTTTCATACTACGGAGAACGACCTACTATTTTGAAGTATTTCTCTATTCTAATAGAAATGACATTTATCCCTATATTTATCACTCTTCACTTTAGTCGTTTTTTTAAATAAACTATTGATTCTATAAAACTTTTCATGAAACACGTGAATTAGAAGTTTGAAGAGTTTTCGGTACTAAGTTTTAAAACAAAATTTCAAAACAACAAAAAATCTAAGGTTTCAAAATCACTACCAATTTTTGTTTTCAATTCAAATTACCAACCTTCAAAGAACATTTAATATCAATAGCACCACGAGCACTGAATCTATCGACACATAAGTGACGTTACTAATTCATTTATGAAAAACGGAAATTACGAATTCCGTGTGTTGCTAAAACATTACTTTTTAAAGGGAAAAACGAGCAAGCCCAGCTATAGCTTGAGAAGTGTTTTCCCCACTAGGATCCATTAAAAATGAAGGTTTGTGGTATTTTGATTTTGAACGTAGCTAAATGAAGCAGTCAACCGGACAAAATTAAGCAAGTTTTGATAAATGTGATGTATGAACGCAAATGCTGAGATCGTACGATCTTGTACGAAAATCTGCGCATAAAAAAATCATCTCCAAATGGATCTCGAACACGGCCGCTCATAATTAACAAAAGTCTGCCGCAATAAAATGGAATGCGTTGGTATGAAACAATTGACGAAACATGGATCCACTATTTTTATCCGGAGTCATACCAGAATTCCGATTGGGAAAGCCATTTGAAAACGTAACAGGTAGCTGGAACAATCATGGCATAAGTTTTTCAGATGTTCGAGGTATAATTAACATCGACTATCTTGAACAGGAAAGTACCATCGTAAGTGATTCACCGTTAACCAAGACAATGCCCCGTGCCATAAGTCAATGAAAACAATGAAAAAATTAAAAGAATTGGGCTACGATCTGTTTCCTCATCCACCTTATTCACAATTACCTAGCCCCTAGCGATAGATTGTGCTTTGCGGATCAAAAAAAGACACGCCGGGGAAAAAATTTGGTTCGAATAAGACAGTCATCGCCGCAAAGGAAGCCGATGTTTAGACCAGTGACAAATCATTCTATAAGGATGGTATTGAAAAATTATTAAAGTGCTAGAACGATTGTATGTCATTTGAAGATGATATTGTTGATGAATAGAAAATATGCCTGCACATGAAATTATGTTTTTCTGGTTAGTTCCTGGACTGTTTGAACAATGTGTTAGAAACTTTTACTTCTTTTCTGAACCACACAGAGTTCAAGTTTATTCGATACAGAATCTTGGTTTGTATGAGTGGTTTTCTTAAAAGCGAACACACTCATTGAAACGCATAAATTCAATGGAAACCGTGAACTTGTATGTATACGAATGTCGTATTTGTTAAAAGGAACCATGACAAAGATTTTCGTTACTAACTAAAGTTTCGATCTCCAATTATCTGAAATATGATTTTATAGATATAGATTAATCTACTCTAATCGAAGTGTAGAAATATTTTTAGTGCAGTTCATGTCATGATATGGAAAATTAATTAAAATGATTGAGATATAGATGTTCAAAACCTGAACAGTGTTTGTACGGTTCTCAGTATTTTGAGTTTGTACACCGGTATAGAAAACAAAAACGTAGTCATCCGCCCGATTCTCTCGAACCCCGTCCCTGCCCACCATCTTTATTGAAACTAACAAGATCTTTTTTTTGTCACTAACTTTTTCGTTCTCCTTTCCTCCGGCTCTTCACCATTTCGATGGCAACTAATTAGATCTCTGTCGTTTTTAGATATGCTGTTCCCACCTTCCCTTTTTACCTCGTTTTTCACAATATTTACTTCTCTTTCATTCTCTTCAGTAACATCACCATCACCGACAACGGAGAACCGCTCCAGTCGATGACCAGGCTGCGAGCCATCGAGGTCTTCGTAGCCTGGGGATTCCCGCGGACCCACACGGACCGAATGATGCGGCCAACATAGATGTTTACCAACGCCATCTGGAAGACTCTCATGCTATATTCAATTCACCGGCCACTGCTGATCGCCACCTGAAAGTTGAATTTTCGAGAATCCGCGACCCCAAGTGACATTTCTTAATGATACTATTCTAGTTTTTAGTCAGTGGTTAATTACGATTAGAAAATACCCTTGGCATCTTAGAGCTTAAGCAGTGTGCCTTGAAATTATATTATATTATTGAATAAAAAAAAAACGTAGTCCTACGTCAAAAGCTTTTGAGTGATTTTCTTCATGTGAAGATATAGAAGGTGAGATGTGATATGGTTCATTTCATCATGCAGAAATCTTTTAGTAACTTAACTTTCACTTTTTACAAGAGGAGTCGACCTTACACATCTGCCGCAAAATTCCGATAAAGGTTTTCTACTATTTACTATTCCGGCAAAGCTACCAAAAGTTGTTACTTTCTATTTACAACGGCATTCTTCTTTTGCCGGTTCGGAATGTAAAGAGTAAAAGACCTTTATCGGTATTTTCCGGTATCTCAGAGACGCATTGATGAGATGCTTAAGCTCGGCTCCTTTGCTGGAAGGGAAAAGTTAAGTTACTAAAAGATTTCTGTTTGCTCAAATGACCCTTGTCACGTCCTTGCTCTACCTTGAGAACTAGCATTCTATAATTTTGATTTTATTTATTATTCCGAATTACTATAAAATTATTCTTATTATTATGAATAATGCTAATATTTCAATTGTATTTTGTTAGAAATTTCAGGTGGGCCCTGGCCCTGGCTGTGGATCCACCAGATTCCACCGTAAGATAAGTGGTTTCAAGAGTTTCGTGATGGTCGAACCTCCACTGCCTCAGTGTCAAAACTACATAAAATTGTACTGGATCATGCCATAGTTGGGAAAGATTCTGCAGATGAAAAAGATATCCTGCCGCTGGATTTCTTACATCCTTATTTAGGACTAAAAATACGAACGCAAGCACACTTCGAATATATCTTTTATTATAGGGACCGTGCACGATAACAAGTAGCGCCATTAGTGGCGAATAGACGAAAAAACTCTACCATAGCTTTACACTGTTACCATATGTTCACGCTGAATAAAATAGTAAAAAACCTGTGGTTTAATGATCCTTTTCTCACATCAATCATATTCTCATATATAATACTATGGTATATTATTAAAAAGATTTCTCTTCGATTCATAAAATAAACCAAAGAGATTGTTTGTACATTAACTAGTATAACCTACAGAATGAAACAGTTCTCTGACATCGATGAGAAAACGAAGGGAGTTCCACTATTGTAGGTATTTCAGGCACTAGAACTCGAGAACGAATAATCGAAGTTAGTTCGTATGTCCATCAACTAACATGATTTTAATTGCAACCGAAAAATATGCTTAATGTTCGGTAGGAGCATAAGATCATTCATTTGAACCTAAGATTAGGAATACCGGACTAAGTGTAAAAGTAAGTAAGATCCTTTTTTGAGTGTAAGACTATTATCTGCCGTCGTTATTTGAAAACCGGGAATACTTTCGAGACCAATTTAGAAAACTTTTTACTTTTTTCGTTTCAACTCTTCAAGTGACGGTACACAATTTTTAACACACTTTGCTCTATCATTCTGGAACCGAAAGTCTGATCCGGATGAAATTCAAGAATTCCGTGTAGAACCATGAGACCTTTCATTTGAATATAAGTTGGTCAACATCGATTAAGTCATCTTCGAGAAACACACACATAGATACATTGCTCAGCTCGACGAACTGAGTGGAATGGCATATGACACTTGGCCAATTTTTACTAGTCGATTTTCAAGTGATTGTATAACCTTTCTATATGAGAAAGGCAAAACAGTTCAGCGTTTCAATAAAATGATTATTTCAAAGATAAACTCAAGATTACGAAGTATCATAAAAACCTATGAAGCATTTTAGGTCACGGTTCGTGAACCGATGAACTGTTTCAGAATATCTGTTGATTGACCCCTTAGTCTGTAAGGTTCAATTAAAATGCTTGTACCCATGGTAACCTATTAATTGTTTACAAATAAAACTAACTAAAAATGGAAACAGCAAAGCACGGGTTGCAGTTGTGTTGTTAACGACTGTGAAAGCCGATCAAAGGATTCAGTAACATTTTTAAAATTTCCTGACAAGTCAAAACTGTGAGTAATCATGCAATATGAATAATTACTTATGTATGCAACTTTTCATTTAAATTTAAAGCGCTGATATATCTTGTGCTGTTTACATTTTGTAGAACTAAATTGCAATAAGAAAAAAGCGATATCCTTCAAGAGGAATTACAGATTGAGAGAGAGGACAAACGAAGACTGCATCGTATATGTAAAATCGACTATTGAAATCATTGGAACTAAAAAATACCAACTGCGAAGAATTAATCAAAAATTCAAGAAAATAACATCTTCCAGATTTAAAAACGATCAAATCTTTAAAATCTTTATCTTTAAAAAATTTACTGGTCAAATTTTCAAGCCAGTCGGAACAAAACTCTGGAAGTTATGGGCCTTTATCTTTCCTTATCTCAGTAAATGGCAAACGACCTTCGCCTTTACTTTCTGACATATCAGAGACTTGGATGACTCGTATCGCTAAGATGCCTAAGTTCGACTCCTCTGGTAGAAGGTAAAAGTTTAGATACGAGAAGCCTTCTGCTTACTTAAATGACCCTTGTCACGTCTCACTTTTCCGCACTTTATTCTTCACATCTTTGCTCTTCCTTGAGTACTATGGCTCTATGATTTCATATTCTTTCTCCTCTTGTAATCTCTAGTTAGTTTGATATCGTTAAAAAACCGAAAAAAAGTAAAAATTACTGCCTGACCAGAAGTCATAAATAAAGAAGTAAAAAGTAAAAAATTTGATGGGATTCCATCACACACAGCGATGAATGGAGCGCTGTCCGTGCGCCGCTTGCACCCTGGGACGCATAGCCATACGCTACAACTCCAGGCACTCAAGCAATAGTATCGGAGAGATGAGGAAATATCAACACAATGAAACACATTGTGTGAGAAGCCGTCGTGAGCAGAATGTGACAACTTCTCGTAACTTTACTTTTGCCGGTTCGGATAGTAAATGGTAAACGACGTTTGCCTTTACTTTCTGACATATCAGAGACTCGGATGAATCGTATCGCTAAGATGCCTAAGTTCGACTCCTCTGGTAGAAGGTAAAAGTTTAGATACGAGAAGCCTTCTGCTTACTTAAATGACCCTTGTCACGTCTCACTTTTCCGCACTTTATTCTTCACATCCTTGCTCTTCCTTGAGTACTATGGCTCTATGATTTCATATTCTTTCTCCTCTTGTAATCTCTAGTTAGTTTGATATCGTTAAAAAACCGAAAAAAAGTAAAAATTACTGACTGACCAGAAGTCATAAATAAAAAAGTAAAAAGTTAAAATTAACCGCGAACCATAGCCTAACTGATATAAATCTCGATTATTTGATTGCTATTAATCGATTAGCTCGATTAGTGACACTGTCGTTAATCGATTACAAATACTCGATTACTTTAGCCTTTTAGTCAAGTCCCTGCTAGGCCGCCATGTTTTCGTGACCATCATCTTTTCCGTAAAGACGAAAACAACGAAGAAGTATATAAGTTCGTTGTTGCTAAATATCTGTGATATTTAGCTGTGAAAGTTGATTTTTTTATGTTTGATTATAAATGTGATATCGTTATGAAACGTGCGCTGCCAAATTGTAATACTGACTTTCACAATCAATGAAGTGTTGTAAAGGGTGATTTTTTAAGAGCTTGAGAACTTTTTTAAACAATAAAACGCATAAAATTTGCAAAATCTCATCGGTTCTTTATTTTAAACGTTAGATTGGTACATGACATTTACTTTTTGAAGATAATTTCATTTAAATGTTGACCGCGGCTGCGTCTTAGGTGGTCCATTCGGAAAGTCCAATTTTGGGCAACTTTTTCGAGCATTTCGGCCGGAATAGCCCGAATTTCTTCGGAAATGTTGTCTTCCAAAGCTGGAATAGTTACTGGCTTATTTCTGTAGACTTTAGACTTGACGTAGCCCCACAAAAAATAGTCTAAAGGCGTCAAATCGCATGATCTTGGTGGCCAACTTACCGGTCCATTTCTTGAGATGAATTGTTCTCCGAAGTTTTCCCTCAAAATGGCCATAGAATCGCGAGCTGTGTGGCATGTAGCGCCATCTTGTTGAAACCACATGTCAACCAAGTTCAGTTCTTCCATTTTTGGCAACAAAAAGTTTGTTAGCATCGAACGATAGCGATCGCCATTCACTGTAACGTTGCGTCCAACAGCATCTTTGAAAAAATACGGTCCAATGATTCCACCAGCGTACAAACCACACCAAACAGTGCATTTTTCGGGATGCATGGGCAGTTCTTGAACGGCTTCTGGTTGCTCTTCACTCCAAATGCGGCAATTTTGCTTATTTACGTAGCCATTCAACCAGAAATGAGCCTCATCGCTAAACAAAATTTGTCGATAAAAAAGCGGATTTTCCGAATGGACCACCTAAGACGCAGCCGCGGTCAACATTTAAATGAAATTATCTTCAAAAAGTAAATGTCATGTACCAATCTAACGTTTAAATAAAGAACCGATGAGATTTTGCAAATTTTATGCGTTTTATTGTTTAAAAAAGTTCTCAAGCTCTTAAAAAATCACCCTTTATTTTACTTCATTTTGTTTACTTTGCTCTCACTGACTTGCTAGCTTTGATGGCCCCGAAGAACTGAGATGTTGGTTACGATAGCACTAGCTGGAGCGCCTTATTGTTGCCACCGGGCTGCTTTTAGTCGATTATTTTGATTAATCGAGTAAAAAAATACATCGTTAGCAGCTCACATTCTCATAAAACTCCAGTGTATCATTTACGCGGTACAACTGTTTCATTGCTTCGCAAACACGATCTTCCTGGTGTGCAGTGGCGTACCGAGGAAAATTGGCGTCAGGGGGCAAAATAACATTTGCCATCTCCATCGTTGGTTTAATGAGCAAAAAGGCTGAACTCAACCTCAATTGGTCAAGATCACAAGGATTGCTTTCCCGCCCCACTAAAAACCGCTGCGCCCGGGACGAGTGCCCCTCTAGATAAGCCACTTCAGAAAATCCGGAAATCTAGACGAAAAGATTGCTCGGTAATCGTTTCGGCAGAATATACACTAACGAAGATTCTGCTAGCTCGGTTTAAACACCCAGTAATATATCATGAATTCCTGAGACATCAGTGACTGAGCACCAAAAAGATTAACCTTTGTTATTGTATGTAATAATCAACACAAAGCAAGAGTTGGCGAAAAAGAGTGTTCTAATAAATCTCATTAATTTCAAAATATAAACAAACACAAAAATTTCATAGCTGAAAGCGTTGACATTCAGCACTCCTCAAGTTCATTACTTCTACTTATTTCCTGGGAGAGTCGTTCAGGACCTCAACGACTCTCCCAGGAAATAATTAGAAGTAAAGTATGAAAAGCAAATACAGGTTTAAATTTCACTCATTGGATAAGTATTCTAATTTCTTTCGCGAAATATCTGAATAATTATCTTTCAAATCCTTTTCGTATTATCCAGTGGTATGAGAAGAGATAATGTAAATTAGATAAATGATATTAGATGATGTATCTCTCCGAATTTCAGTAAATGCTAACACGTTCGAAATCTCGGCATTCATTACTCATCTTGGAATATTTGTTTACTAACAAGATTAGCTAATTAGCAAACTTTCGTATCTGTAGTGAGCCGGACAAGTGTTAATACACGCATCGAAACGTGTAGAAGAAAGTGTGCGTCCATGCCCGCATAGCGTTTTGGCTACCTGGGCAGCCATGGCCACCAAACGGCTACCAAAATTGATTCAGAGACGGTTGTCAAATCCAATTTGACTAAACAAAGTCGCCTGTATCTAAGTTAGCCGAGCGTTTTCATCTTCTCACCTTCGCTGAAAATGTCAAAGATTTCAATGTGAAAAAATCCTGGTGTATACGGTTGTATCGTTTGAGTTGTATATCTGGCAGCGGTGAGGCAGTCGGTCACCAGAATCTCTGCCAGCCATATTTTTCCAGCTGGCAGCATTTAGTCAGCCATCTGGCAGCCATGCATATGCGGGTGCTCGCCGCTCGGAGCTGCACCAGTACTGAACTGGATCGGAAAGGTGTGAGTAGACTTTAAAGGACTATTCACACCTTTTCGATCCGGTCACCGATATTCACCTCTATTTTGTATTTCGATCGAATAGGATTCATTCGAACGAATGTAAAAATTTTCATTCTGTAATTCAATCGAGTGATGCATTTGTATGGAAAACTCGAACTCGATCGTGCTACAGAATGCCATATTTCATATTCGATCGAAACAATCCGATTCGAACGAAATAAAGAATCGGGGTGATTATTTCATTTATTTTCTATGCGCGCATTCACACCTATCCAGATCAGTGCAGCTCGCCATCAGTATAGCGTCCGTCCGGCAAACTCGAATTCGTCGTCGTTTTTTATGTTTACTGAAGCTAATCTGCCAGCGCCTGTCCTGTGCCGGAACGGAAACGGCACAGGAGTGTTCTGGCAAAAAAAAACATTGACAGAGCTCTGAAAGCAATCTCACTGTGCCGTCACGGAATTGAACCGGATCGGGAAGGTGTGAATAGTCCTTAAGTGTGTAATTTTCGGTAGATTAGGAATCAGTCTTTTAGGGAATAAATCATATCTACATTAGGACGAGATCACCTTCTCCCCAAGTAGACAAATGTTCTTTTTCCAAAAAAAAGGAGAAAAACGGGGGTAAAGTATCATAGAAAATTCCAGAGTTTTGAGATCCGATGATCGGTTCCGGAATTAGAATGTGATTAGCGTTAAAAAACAATTTCACAGATGCTTTTCAAAAGTGATTATACAAAATGAAGTGTATTTGGCTATTCGGTTCCGGGTATACCGGAAGTAGTGATCAAAAAATCCCAAATGGAACTAACATCGATTTCTCATATAAACGGGAATGAGAATGGCATAACTTTTAAACAGATTTATTTTGATTATCGATATTTTAATCATAAAGTCATTCTTTGTACTTGAAAAAAAATGGCTGGTCCCAAAAGTGAACCTTTTAGTTTCGATTACTAAAATTTTGGACATGCGAATCGAACCCAGACAGATTGTGACAAAAGAGTTTTTGAAGCTAGAAGAATAATTCTCGAAAAAAAAACTTTGTTAATAATAACTCAGGGCTGTCACTTTGTGGATTATCAATACCAGTTTTAAAACAATAAAGAGTAAAGTTACATTTATTGTTGACACTGCGTCGAATTCAACTAATCATTTTATATCAATTTCATTGTTTCAATGCAAAAAAAAAAATAAAGCGCAATTTTTTTATGAAATAGAATCCTGTTCATTTCAGTGTTTTACCGACTAGTAAAAACAGTATGTGCCTACAGTAGCAATAAAGTAAACAAATAAAAGGGAATGTTATGATCAGCAACAGAGCTATTCACTTTTTCATGGCACACGGCTTATTACAAGCGAAAAATACCCGTTAGAGTAGTACAACTCATCGTAGTCATCTATGTAGTTTGTATTTCGAAGGGGTTTGTAATCCTTGAATGGATTATCAGCAGCTCGTTTTACAAACACCAGATCTTTCTTTTTGGTCGTTCGCTTGCTAATACTGTAAATAGTTGCGCAGTCCTGACATGCCTCTGCTCGCGTGTAGGATGTGAACACAATCGGAATGTTAACATATCGGATCAGGCGCACCAGAGTCGAAGACCATGTATCTTTATTGGATTCGATATGCTCGTGGAATCCACAATTGTAACTTACAATAATTTGCGGACGTTCCATATGTTCGACCGGTTCCAACGAATGAAATAGACCCTTGTAATAATGCATCTTGATCGACCGAGTTCCTTCATATTTCAGCTCAATTTCGTCCTTGATTGAGCCCAGTGAAGGCCCTATGAAATAGATGATCACATCTTGCAGCTGTGGGATGTATGTAAAAATGACAGAACAAGTATTGTAGTCGAAGTAGACAATTTCATCTTCGGCACCCACGACGTAAACGACAAGAGAATTCTGTAGCTCCTGATTCATATTCGTTAGATACAACGCATACAAAATTGTGCCGATATGCGAGTAGTTTGATACAAATTTAAGATCATTGAAATTTTTAATCGACTCCGGTCTAAACGGAATGTTTGTTTTGTATGCTAGATTTACCAGCTCGAAGGAATGTTTTGGGAATCTGCTTAGCTCAAACGGCGTTAATTTGGGAAAACCTAGCGTTTCGAGTCGTGTCGGATAATCTAGAAAGGCAATGAAAATGAATTCCAGAAGAGGATTTTTTATTCAAGTTACTAACCAGCATCCAGTAGAAGATTAATCCGATACATTTCACACCATCTTGCGTGGTCTGCCGAATCGTGTATACGATGCTCATCGCTGCAGTAGAACGACTGATAACAGTCTTCGCATGGTTTTAGCTTGGAGGAGTCATATTCGAAGCACACACGACAAATGTTCGGGAAGCGCAGTAGAGTATATTCGTGCTGATATAGCTTTCGTTGCAGAATAGCAATCATTAAACACTCGGCCAATGATATGGCACACTCTAGATCTCGTCGACTGCTCCCAATGATAGGACCACATTCTTCTCGCACTTCCAGAATATGTTGGATATTCTTCATTGTCAATATTTTGGTAACAGCTCGACAGAATTCTTTGTGTTTTTTCCAGTCCTCTTTTTGATGTTGTTCCCCGCAGTATCCAATCAACCGGCAGCCCTTGCAATAGCGCAGATTTTGTCCCACTAGCATCAAACGGTGCTCAGTCGCCCGACTGAAACATACATTGCATCTAGTTGGGTTGAAATTGTTGTACATTGGTTCATCCATTTCTAAGCAGAACTGAATAAAATGCTTCATTAACATTGACATGGATTAGGAATTGGTTCAAAAATTATGGTTCAACCAAACTTACTTCTCTGTATTGCAGTTGAAATCGCTGTAAGTTCCAACCGTTCCAACAAAAAAACGGACAAAACAATTTTATTTGTTTACTATAGTTCCTACACGGAAAAAGGAAACTACCTACTTTGTACACGGTGAGGAAATAATATGCAACGGTTGAGTATTTTTCTTACTTATGTGCTTTTTTTGATTTCTCCTATTCGATTCTTGTCAGAATACAAAGAGTTAAACCACCCAACAGCGGGAGTTCACTGTCGGAAGTTACACTTACCCTCTCAGCAGGCCGTTCTATTTTGTTGGTCTTTGAGCGCTTGATGAACGACATATGGCACGAAATATCGTTCAGTTTGCTGGAACGGTTTGTTGTTTTTTCTCTTGCAAAAATATTGTAAAAATTAAGTGTTACCTTTACATAGAATGAAAATTTGTTGTTATTCTACGTGACGTGAAGTTTAAAAAAATAAGTGGAAAAAACTTCAAAAATTCTGCAGTAAAACTAGTACAACGGGGCTCCTTATATTAAAAATGGATCAACAATGGACCTCTGTCTGCCGGGTTTGTTGAGCGAAAAAAATGGCATTCGGTGCAACGGTCTGTTTCAAAATCGGCAAACGAAGGCCCCGTGTTGGCCTCCCGTTGAACAGTTGATTGGACTTTCATTGGACCAGTGATCCAACGCATTGGTCCAATGAAGGACCACCGTAGAACTTTTTTTTCTAAGAGGGTACCCATTGAGAAATGGAATCATTCATCGGACCAACTGTGCTACACTGATAAAAATTAGCACGATCGATTCATACACTGAACTTAAAAAGCACATAGAAGCTATCTAATATTTTTAAACGTATATTTTTCCATATACCTTTTCATGTAACTTTTATGTGCGAATCTCAAAGATTTATGAAAGACAAATCAGACTAAATCCATTGAGAATATCATATACATGTTATGTGAAATACCAACAAGATTAATAGTTTCTCTCAATATTGTTTATGTGAAATGTCAATGAGAGTTATCAAGATTAGTCATATATTTTAAATATAATACCAATGAATATGATTAATGCTGACACTAAATTTTATGAAACATTTTAATAATTTAACAATTAAGTTAGTATTTTATAAATTTGTTATTGAATTCGTTGGAATCGAACAGAAGCTTGAATTTTCTCTTTTTTTTTTATTAAAGTTGGTTCTTATACCTAGGTTTTGAGCGAAAATATAAATTAT
This sequence comes from Malaya genurostris, assembly GCF_030247185.1. Taxonomy (NCBI): domain Eukaryota; kingdom Metazoa; phylum Arthropoda; class Insecta; order Diptera; family Culicidae; genus Malaya; species Malaya genurostris. The sequence goes on along the minus strand of NC_080571.1, from coordinate 216,380,767 downwards.
TACCTATTCTATGTAACATAATCTTGGTAAATTCCACACAGCACCGATCATTATCAGACTGTAAATTTTTTTAAGTGCCGTGAAATACTCAGAGTATGACGTCGAGCGAATAAATGTAGAAAATTCTCTAACGGTTGCATGATTGAGAGACATGTTGTATACAATATAGAGATATATCGACCAGCTTCTGTCAAATTATCGGCAATCACCAGCACTGCTGGCAATATAACATAAGTTGCTGTGCCATCAAATCGGCGTCATCTCAAAAGAGGTGACGCTTACCAGAAGGAAGAAGCTGATAATTGCGTTTCGAACAAAATTAACGCTTACACACTTTCCACTGTCTCGTTAAAGCAAAAGAGTCCAGAAGATAACAAAAGCACGGAGCATAACGGTTCCCTAATGCCATAGACATCATATTAACAAGATATCCAGCTCTCACATTTCACGAACAAATCATTGGCAACATCCTTTTTTGCGAGCATGGCGCCCTCAGGCGAGTCCGCATCGAATCTCGTTCATGGAAGTAGGGGAGCGAAATGTCAAATTCGTGCGCGCCAAAATAGCATCACTGCGCACTCGTACAATTGACATGTGTTTATTGTGATACCATGCGATGGCGTTGCTGAGCTGAAGATTGATTTCGCTTCAAGATGACAGGGTCTGCTAATGCTCTATAGAACCATGCTGCATGATATCGGGGCGACGTCGACACGATAAAATCGATTTTAACGTGTGCTTACTTACCTTATCTAGCAGCTGTCCTTTAATATATTAAGCATACGTCTCTATCTAACTCGGTTCATGGCTGCTCGTCGCCACCCACTCTAGACATGGATACTTTGTAGATCACCCTCCACTTGATCGATCCACCTTGCTCGCGGCGCTCCTCTTCTTCTTGCTTCAACCGAATCAGATTCTAGAGCCATTTTTACTGGATTGTCGTCCGTGATCCTAATTACATGCCCAGCCCATCGTAGTCGTCTAATTTTAGCTGTCTGTACGATAGGTGGTTCTCTAAGCTGCTATTGCAATTCGTACGCTGTCTCTACGTTCCATCTTCCATCTGTACTCCGCCATAACCATCTATGGCGCACGCACTAAATACACGAACTTTTCACCGTTTAGCAATATTCGTGATGGGAGGAGTAGTGTTTTCTCTTCCTCGTATGTATTCTGTTTTCGACGCATTTATAACCCGTCAGATACCCCTAGTTTCGGCTATCAGTTCGAGGTATGTTTCCATCATCTTCTCAAAGTTACGTGTCAAAACATTAACATCGTCAGCAAAGCCAGAGTTGTACGTACTTTCGGAAGATCGTACCACTCGTGTACAAAGCAATATTGAACAAGAGACAAGATTCCAAAACCTTGCCCTCTCTGAAACTTGAAGGGACTCGAGAGCATTTCAGATGCTTGGACGTAGCACATTACTCTATCCATCGTTGTAGTATGCTGCTTTGAAGTCAATGGCACGTTGTATTCTCGACACTTCTGAAGTACTTATCTCAAAACGAATATGTGATCCGTAGTGGTGTACCTTACCGGCAACGCAAATTATTCACTACTAAAAATCGGATTTCGGTTGTTTAAGGCAATGAATAACTTCTCGTGTGTTATCTTCAGAGGGTATATATTTCTCTAACTAAGCAGAAATACTTACATTCATCGTTTAAAGTTTCAACTTTTTGATGTCGTCTATTTTGAAGTCCAGCCTGCAGATTTAATTAAAAAAAAATATCTGTACTGGAAAACTTTTGCTTTTGCGTTGGGGATCTTTCATCTATCAAAAGATCCTCACCGAGGGAAAGAATGACCTGTAAATGCTTACCTCAACGCAAGAATTGTCCGGACTTCGCTAGGTGTAAGACGCCACGTTGTTGAAGACGAATCCCAATATTCTGGTAATTCTGAAACGCTCTCTAGATTCAGAATTGTCGCTATCTGTTGCAATCTGGCAAGCTTATCGCGAACGGACCAGGATGTAGCTCCCGTAAGGAATGAAGCCAATGCTCGAGCTTCCTGGTCTAAAACTAGTCCACCAAGCCGATTGAAGGTAGATTTTTTGATAACTCGCTCTAGGCGACTTGTAACTTCACTAGTAACGATACTAACCAATCCATCATAATTTCTCGGTGTGAGGGCAGTTTTGAACACCGTTAATAAGGCGTCGACTTGCACTATCAGGAATTGTATAAAAGTTTCCCCAGCTTCATACGATGCCAACTCTTCCTCTGTGAGGTTGTGATTGTGATTGACAAATTGGTCAACCCACGGATGCAAACGAGGTTTAATGGCAGAGGCTCGCAGTTGCTGTAGACCGAAGTCTACTAACGCTTTCAAAGAGTCTCCCACCGATTTTAGTCCTGACAAACAACTATCAAGTTTCTCCTTTTCCCGCGGAGTCATAGCGGGGAAATTCAGTTTTATTTCATCGGCCATCATCGACCACAGAGTTTCTATAAACTCGGTGGACATATCAGCATTATTTAAGGTTGTCAAAAATTTTGCACGTGCCTGTTCAACGTCACTAGTTTGAAGTCGCCCTTGCTGGATTGAACTTTGAAGCGCCGATTGGGCTAGGTCTATGTAACCCGTAGGGTAACCAGATTTTAGAGGTGATTTCAAAGCATTTATGAAGTCTTGTTCCAAGCAACTGGCAGCGTTATTAACAACAGCACACACTCCGTCCAGTGATTGTGTTCCATTCGAGCGTCGGATGCACTTTCGAATAATAAAAAATACATCATCCAACATGCTGGAGCATTGCTGCCCCGCTTCAATGCTGTCCAAAATTATTGCTTTTAGGACACTTTCTTCCATGAAATAACGCTCAAAAAGTAAATATGTCCCAAGAATTTCCTGCATTTGCGTACTCAATCGGGACTTTTCAATCAACTCATTCAAAGATTTCAGCTTTGCTGCCTGAGTATCTGGTTCCAGAGAACTTTTTTCGAGATCGGACTGAAAAACACAAACGATTAGGAATCCATTTATACGAAGATAAACCACTCACCAAACATCGGCGTTTGACAAACTTTATATACAATTCAGCCCTCGAATGAATGATTGTTATTTCACCAATGAGGGCATCAATATCTTTCGCATTCAGTTTATCAACCGATCCACCACCAGATGTGTTCCGATAATGGCCTACAGCCGATGTACTCCCAGAATTTTTTATGTAATCATTAATTTGCGTCACTCTTCTACCGATTTGTCGATTTTTGTTGAATTCCAGTATAAGTTGAACGACTTCTTCATCACATTCTCGTTGTAAGATGGACACTACTTGGGTTAATCTCCCCGCTCCGTAACAGTTTTCAATGATTGCTTGGTTAACTTCTACTACGCGGGCGATGTTTTCTAAAAGAACTGTGAGTGTGTCAGAATACGCAACCGTAGTGCGTTTTTCCGCTTTAGCAATATCCATAGATGATCGCAGTTCTTTTTGAGCTTTCACTTGTAGCATTGAGCAAATATAAGTCATAAATTTTTCCAATCCCTGATCGTGCATTCCAAGTAAAGGAAAAATTTTAAAGAATCGCTCTACCGAGGCCAAATCATCTTTTTTGACTGCATCATCAAACTTTTGACAAACGACATCGCGGATCTGTGTCGTTGCTTGTTCCAGTGTAGAAACAGCTTTTCGAACGGAAGTTATCGATCCAGACACGTCATCAGCTGTTTTTTGCAGAAGATTTTTGTCCATCGAAAGAAACCGATTAACATGTATGGCTCCTTTTTCGAAATCTTCTTCCTTTATGGCTGCGATTACACCCTGACTACACAGTTGCAAGTCTATAAGATCGTGCACTCTTTGCTGGCACTCGGAAACACGACTTCTTGCTTCGTCCAGTCGACGCACTTTTGCGCTGACGTTTTCCGCCAGCTGCGATGTATGATCAATCATCGTTGAAAGATTGCGACCTTTATCCGCCACTAACGCTAAATTTCCTAGGGCGATTCCGATGTTGCGCATCTTTGCTTCCAGTTGACATTGTTGTGAGAGGATGCCCTCAAGGCGGACATCGATCTCTTTCTGTAATAGAACATTTCTACTATCCTGTTATTAAAACATACATGAACAGACTTCTCTGTAAGTTACTCGCCGGCAAGCTTCATCGATACCTTCCTGTGTATTTAAATCACACCCCTCTATTAGTGAATTCAATTGTAACATGTTGTTTGACTTAAGTAAATGTGAACACTGAATAGTAACGGAATGTAATATCCTATACGTAAATATAATCAATCTAATCAACTCAAAACTTGAAACGAACAATGATGGAAGATAAAGTAAAGATAGTGTCAAAATCAAGGATGCCAGGTAAAAATTACAAATATCTCAAGCAGGGTTAAAAAGTCTATAAACTCGAAAAATAAATCTGCGGACTCAAGTTCACTATGACGAATAAAGCACAAATTGGACTAGGTGACCACAATATTTATAAAAGTTTGTAAATTTTTACGAACGCAACATGTCTGCAGTTTATTTTTGAAATTTGCAGATTTGCCAAGTAATCTGCAGACCTGGCATCTTTGGTTAAAATTAAAGTTTGTGCACGCTTCCGAAAAACTAATTAATGTTAAGTTGTTTCGCCTGAAAGGACACTGAAAAATATACACTAAGGAAAATAAATTTAAGAGTTTCATTAGCTTGGAACTTAAACCGACTGAAATAAGGATCATTCACAGCAGGATCAGCCGAATCTCAGTCAGATGTTTGAGATACAATTCAATTTATTGCATCTCGACAACCAGGTATTTTTAATATTGTTATGACATCAGAACAATACTGTTAGTATCGATACTTATAGTATCGCAATAGATTGAAGTCCATTCCCATTACGACGGAACATTTTTTTTTTGTTGTAGAGGCTTTAACCAAAGACATCATATTACAAAGATAAATAGTTCTCACATTTCCCGAACAAATCATTGGCAACTTTTTTTTGCGAACCTGGCGCCCTCAGGCGAGTTTGTAGCGAATCTTGTATATAGAGTAGAGGAAAGAAATGTCAAATTCATGCGCGCCAAAATAGCAGCACTGCGCACCCATACAATTGACATGATATCATAAATCAAATAAACATAGATCTCCGACTGTACGGTGACACTAACAGCACCTCTAGTGAGAAACGGGTGTACTTTTTTCCATTAGCTACTGTGGTTTTGTTAAATGCGCAGGCAACTTTATGCATGCATTTTAGGAGCATTTACGCACCAATTCTCCACCAGACGGTGCTTTTGCTGTCACGGATTGCTCAACTACATAAGTATTACACTGGGAAATCTATGTTTATTTGATTCATGATGATATGTTGAATGTGATACCACAGACTAACAGACAGGACACTCAAATTAGATTCTTCAATCATTTTAACGGTCATTTCGAATATTCCTTTATTTGGGACAGTACTCACATGTGTCATGATGGCGCCACGTTACCCTATCAAAAACATCCTGTCTGTCATCTAGACTGTGTTTATTTTTTTCATTTACCAACAGAGTTGCCATTCATACAGAATTACCTGTAATGTATTGATTTGTATACGTCCATGCGAATTTCATGCAGGATACAGATTTAATACATATTGCTAAAACTATATACATAATTGTGCCTACTTCTCATCCTCCAACGCAATACAAAATCGAACCCGTTTTGTTACAATATTTACTTGCTTCTTGTCTGCCGCCACTTAATTTCGGGTGAAAATTACCAACACAATAAAAAATAATCTAGATGAGCAACGTTGAGAAAAAATAAATGGTTACCTTCCAACATCGCGAAAAAGTTAAATATATTATCAACGTAATCCAATAATTTATTGTGACGATTCATTTTCAAATATTTCGATGAAATCAGGCATCCCTGCAAGCAGCTGATCGGTGTTGACAAACGAGGGGAAACCAACTAGTAAAAAAACTTTTACATAACACAAGGGGTGTACAGATAGTAAATAGTTCGCGCAGTACAATATAGGTGGAACTAGTGCATCACGAAAAATTATTTTTATAAGAATCTACTCATACTGTCATGTCTGTTAGTCTGTGGTGATACCGTGCGATGATTGAACTGAATATTGATTTCGCTCCAAGATGGCAGGGTCTGCTTTAACCTTAAGGTCATTCACTTCTTCAAGCCAGAAAAACTTTCTAAACCTTTGTGCGTGGTTGGGAATCGAACTCAGATGAGCTGCGTGAAGGGCATCGACTTACCAATCATGCTATACCCGTCCCCAATGGAACATTTATTTTTTCGACTACGAGACGAAGCGCCAGACTCGCGCATGTATTGGTATGACGTGGACTGGCCGACGTTGAAATTTGTTTTCGACAATCTCATTTCCGACAGCACAGGTGCACTTAAAGAGAGTAAATGAGAGAAAACCATAAAAAACACGCACATAAAGGCCATACTCTCAGAGGATTCAATCATTTCAATTTATTCACACTCATTGGACTCTCTTTCCGTGCAGCTGTGAGACGACACGAGATTGTCGAGAACGAATTTCAACCACGGCTATTTCACGTTATACCAATACATGCGCGAGCCTAGCGTTTCCGTTCCGTCCGTCCCCGGTCCCGTCGTGGTAGCAATAAAAATTGGCTTTTAATGTAGTATTCGTGTATCGACATAAAAGTTATGGCATTAAATTTTTGGAGAAAATAAGTGAAATGTAAAATCATCATGACTCTTACACAAAAAAGCTGCAATCTATTTGCCAAGGAATATGTACTGGTGGCACAACAAATTTATGAAAACACCTTTCTCTACATCATAAAATAACGCCTCAGTCGATAATTTTATATTATTTTGAAATGATTGCTGCGTAAGTATCAATTGATACTTATAGGTATCGATACATTATTGACTTTAGATACCTTATATCGATTCCCAAAATTTCGGTATCTCGATGCCCTACGTATCGATACTTTGCTTCCGAGTACCATCCCTAGTGCCAGCCTAAGACAAGACCTGACAACTGGCTTCTTATTCTTCCTTTCGAATCATCCTTCTCGTCAATTTCGCCCTGTGGAATAAATACCAATGTATCGGCTACAGTGTAGCCATATTCACATAATTTTTAAAATTTTATGCTATTATTTCTAATAATTTTAAGTTTGGATAGAAATGCTTAGTGCGACCACAGTGTGGAACACAACAGTTCATTCGACGACACGACCAGGCACTTAGAAGGACAATCAGAATAAAAAGTGATCGTGAGCGATTTATCGTCAATTACCAGAAATATTGCGACCCCTTGATAATGATAAAAATAATGTTCTTGAGCAACACTGTTTAAGTTGCTACGAACTAGTTACCTAGGAGTCCCACAATAAATAAACAAACCATTTGAAGAACAGTCGGTGTTGAACAGTCGTTCGCACCGCACGCGTATAGCTCTTGGCTCCTGGAATTTTTTTCTGGCTACCTAGAGTTTCATTGATTCAAGGCTTCAGTCTTTTTCAAGGCTACCTGAATCACTAACAGTCTTTTTAAAGACTAAAAATTAGTTAGCCTTTCTCAAGGCTATTCAAAGAGTGATATTAGAGTGACTAAGTGATACAAAGAGTGATATTAGAGTGACTAAGAAATTAATCAGCCTTTTTGAAGGCTAGCTAGGAGTCTAATCGAAGACTAATTTAGCCTAGTTAATTTAATTTGAAATTTCGTTCATTTCAAAAATGCCTGCGTCCAACCGGAAAGGCAACAAGCCTAAGGCTAAAAATAATTCAATACGGAATAAATCACAATCCGTTATTCAACATTTTTCTAATAACATTCACGATCTTATAGAATCTGAATGTAAAAATAAAAGACAACGGACGGATTTCCCTTCCGTTGATCCTATGCCGTCTAACAATATTTACGAGATTCTTCCTGAATCCGATTGTAGCGACATAGAAGAAAATTCTTCAAAAATTCCCAAAATGGACGCTTGTCGTTCTGGGAAGAAACATCAATCTATGCCACCAGTGACGGTGATGATTTCCGACTTCAAAGCATTCCGTACTGAGCTTTCTACTTTTCTCCCGGAAGTAAAAGTCTCATTTCAAATCGGACGAAGAGGAGAATGTCGAGTCTTGGTGGATGGATTGGAAGATTACGAACGTCTTATTCGATATTTGTCCGAAAAACTTCATAAATTTTATTCATATGATATAAAATCAGACAGACCCTTCAAGGCTGTCTTGAAAGGATTATCAAATGATCAAAGTATTGATGAAATTAAAAATGAAATAAAAGAATTGCTTGGTTTTGCCCCTTCCCAAGTAATACTTATGAAAAAAAGAGCGAATGGTACTTCTAAACCACGCTCTGGAATTTCCCATGAACTTTACCTAATACACTTCAATCGAAGTGATGTAAACAATTTGAAAACTTTAGAAAAAGTACGTTTCATTTCCCACATTAAAATTCATTGGGAACATTATAAACGGCATAATCGTATTGCAAACTTAACGCAATGTCGTCGTTGCCAAGGCTTCGGCCATGGAACCAAAAATTGTCATATGGATATACGGTGTTTGAATTGTGGTAAATCGCATTCGAAAGACGTTTGTCCAATGAATGAAACCACTGATAAATTTTCATGTTCAAATTGCAATGGAAATCATAAATCCAATTATTTGAAATGTCCTGTCAGGGAAAAAATTTTAAACGCTCGTTCGCTTAGACAACAAGTCAAATCAACGACCTTAAATTTACAGAACATACCTGAAAATTCTTCTAAGGCACCTGCCAATTCGTCTTCTAACGAAAACAATTTATTGACAGGTAGATCGACCTCGTCATCATCTTCTTCTAATGTCAGTTATGCTGGTATATTAGGTAGAAATCTATCTCCTATTTCTTCTAATGTAAATAATCAAAACACAGGACCGCCTTGCAGTTCTTCTTCTAACGAAAACAATTTATTAATAGGTAGACCGGCCAAATCATCTTCTTCTAATGGCAGTCTACCTACAAATATTCCTTCAATGCCATTCGCTTCTTTAAATGAAGTCGATTTAGGCGATATAACTGAAAATAAAATGATCTACCTACAAGATCAACTTTTTCAAATGATCATCCAAATGAATTCGACTTCATCACTTTTTGAAGCATTTCAAATCGGATGGAAATTTGCAAATAATATTATAATGAATTTAAAATTTAACAGTGATGTTAAATAATTATTTGAATATTTTAAATTGGAATGCTCGATCTTTGAAATCGAGTGAAGATGAATTTTATAATTTTCTCAAAGTTCACAAAATTCATATTGCCATTGTGACAGAAACTTTTCTTAAACCAAATGTAAAATTGAAAAGTAATCCACATTATGTGGTTCATCGATTTGACAGGTTTACTGGAATTGGTGGTGGAGTTGCCATTTTTGTCCAACGGCAAATTAAACATCGAATTTTACCTTCTTTCAATACTAAAGTTATTGAAAGCTTGGGAATCGAAGTTGAAACCATTCATGGAATTTATTTCATCGCTGGAGCATATTTGCCATTCCAATGCACCGGCGAACAATTAAATTTCTTTAAAGGCGATTTGCAAAAACTTACAAGATATCGATCGAAATTTTTCGTAATAGGGGACTTAAATGCTAAGCATGTCCAGTGGAATTGTAGGCAAAATAACAGTAATGGTAAAATACTTCATAATCAACTCTCAGCTGGTTACTTTACAGTTCTTCATCCCAGTAATCCTACTTGTTTCTCTTCCGTGAAAAACCCGTCTACAATTGATCTGGTTCTAACAGATCAAAGTCACATTTGTAGTGAACCGATTACTCATGCTGATTTTGACTCAGATCATCTTCCTGTAACATTCAGACTTTCCAACGAAGCTATAATTAATCCAATTAGTTCTATTTTCAACTATCATAGAGCTAATTGGTTGGATTACAGATCTCACATTGAAAATCATGTGGATCATGAAACTATTTTAGAAAATTCTGCGGACATCGACACAGCAATTGATAATTTGAATCATTATATTATCGAAGCTAGAAATCTTTCAGTTCCCAAAGCTCCTATCATTTCTCCTATCATCGATGACAATCTTCAACTGCTCATTCGGTTGAAGAATGTTCGTCGACGACAATATCAACGTTCTCGTGATCCTGCTATGAAAAACATAGTTAAGGATTTACAAAAAGAAATTAAACATAGATTTACTCTTTTGCGAAATGAAAATTTCGCTAAAGAAGTTGAACAAATTAAACCATATTCTAAACCTTTCTGGAAACTTTCTAAGGTTCTTAAGAAACCTCAGAAACCAATTCCTGCTCTCAAGGAAGGAAATCAAATACTTCTTACAAATGGTGAAAAAGCTCAAAAGCTAGCTCAGCAGTTCGAGAGTGTCCACAATTTTAATTTAAACGTTGTGAGTCCTATTGAAAATGAAGTCTCACTGAAGTATGATCATATTTCAACCCAAGTGTTATCACACGATGACATTATTGAGACGAATTTTGATGAAATTAAATCAATTATTAGGAAACTCAAAAACATGAAGGCTCCTGGTAATGATGGAATTTTTAATATTCTTATTAAAAATCTTCCCGATGTTGCCTTGAGACTCCTGGTTAAAATTTTCAACAAGTGTTTTTCATTAGCTTACTTCCCAAAAAGATGGAAAAACGCTAAAGTAATTCCTATCCTAAAACCTGATAAAAACCCAGCAGAAACATCAAGTTATCGCCCAATTAGCTTACTTTCTTCTATCAGTAAACTTTTTGAAAAAATTATCTTGTTAAGAATGATGACTCATATAAATGAGAATTCAATTTTGTCGTGAATACGACTTACTTTACTATGGGGTGCCTTTTCAAAATTTACCCTCTGAGGGAGTGATAAGTTTTTGATCGTGAATATCTCTTGTTGTATCTAACGAATCAACATAATTTTTGCTACATGCCATCGGAAATATGATCACAATTTTATGATAAAATTTTCAGTTGTGTGGCATAATCTCGAATAGTTCAAAATTCAACTTTTCTGAAATGTTTGGTATAAACGAGTATCAAAGAGGATAATTCATAAAGCGCATTTGCCTTTCTCGTATTTTGAAAGCTCATAGATCAGTGATCTGTGGAAGGATTTATATAATCTAACTACCAATAGAATCGAAATTTTTCAACTTAAACCTGTATAGCAAAAGCATTGAAGTGTTTCACTAATACACTATTGAAAAACCTGTCTCATTCGACCCATATCAATACCAGCCAATCAGAACGCGTTCTGAGGAAGAGAACAAAATATCTGCTGCTGTATAACAAATTGTTCGAGAAAAATGTTCCGAAAAGTGGTGAATATCGTAGTGAGTTCCTCAATTTGGTCCTTTTGAATGCTAGAAACGAGTGATCTGCAGTCGCCTACAAAGAAGTTTAAATATTTTCAGTGATTATCTGTCAAAATGGAAAATTAAACCAAATGCAGCAAAAAGGCAATTAATTATCTTTCCTCACAAGCCAAGAGATTCTTTTCTTAAACCAAACAATAATCACATTCTCAAATTGAATGGCTTGGAATTGACATGGTCTGATCAAGCTAAATACTTAGGTTTAACGTATGACAAAAAACTCACTTTCAAGGATCACATTGAAGGAATCCAGGCAAAGTGTAATAAATATATTAAATGTTTATATCCTCTTATAAACAGAAATTCTAAGCTCTGTCTAAAAAACAAATTGTTAATTTATAAACAAATTTTCAGACCAGCCATGCTTTATGCGGTACCAATTTGGTCAAGCTGTTGTTCCACCAGGAAGAAAACGCTTCAAAGGATTCAGAATAAAATTCTGAAAATGATTCTGAAGCGTCCTCCCTGGTTTAGTACAAATGAGTTACACAGACTCACAAATATAGAACCATTAGATGTAATGTCACATAATATTATAAGCAAATTCCGACAAAAATCGATGCAATCTTCAATTGAATCGATTCGCTCTCTGTATTAGTTAGTAAGTTAGTATATAAGTTCCTTTTCCCCATTACACAATACAAGTAGGTTTAGAATTTTCCCTACACAAAAATCTCAGAATTGCGGAAGCAAATGATGTCTTCATGGTAATAACCAAATCATATATATATAACAGGGCTGAAAAGTCACCACTTGTGGCTGAACACCCAATTTAAATCTTAATAATTTAATTTTAACTCATATTCCAATAAATAGTTATTTAAAAAAAAAAAAAAAACCATTTGAAGAAGTTCTATAAATTTAAATTTTGTTTCATCAGCGCAAAATTTAATAAAAACTCATTAATTATTCTGAAGAAATACACAATTTAATGACAATAAATCGACGAAGAATGCTATTGGCGGTAGAGAAAAAATGTTTCTACTGAAAAAAGGAAATAGTATGAACGATTTGGAACAAATAAAGAAGTGGCGAATGAATAATGATTTGGCGAACAATTGAAATCGTTCTACTGCAGTCATTAGTCATTAGAAAAGAACAAATATAAATTCTGTATTTGTACCGATGGCGTGCTTCTCTGGAAAGAATTAAAAAATAAAGCCAAACCTTAAACGCCAAACGAATTTTCTTTGCATTTCATAGAATAGTATTGATATACCGATTTTACTTCGCTTTATAAATTATGTGTACTAAATTCTGATTATTGGACAGACGACTTCAAACTTCACCACATTTTAAAAACTTATTAACAAAGCAGATAGTCTTGATAAATCGAAGTCGTTAAAACGTAATCTGATACCGACAATACATTGAAACTATCCAATACAATAAATCTCGGCCACACACGGCAATCTGATTGCGCTGGGTTCAAAAGACATTTTTCGCATGCTCGAGCCCCAAGCAGCGCTCAAGAAACCCTCTATTTAATTAAACTGATCGGCTCTAACAGGTGATTAAACTGGAGAGCTTGCAACTAATCCCTTCGAGGTAGTTAGTATTTATTTACATTTCTCAAATCTTCAATATGCTGTAACCAAGGTGATATAACCAAACACAAATTATAATACGGAGTACTCCGACAAATGTTCAAGGACACATTTTGCATCGTGCGGTACATTGTCATGATACACTGTCAGAGTGACAATGTACTTTAACGAATTTCCTATAAAACTAGCAACACTGAAGGATAAGAACAAGTTCACTATAGTTACTGTTTATTATAGTGAAAAATATGTAAACATATTACTTACATATTTTGATCCTTAGGAAAATTATGGAGCGAAATTTCGGACGACCCTGTTCGTGTGTCACATCCCTCTAGTAAGAAACTTCTCACCATTTCGAAAGCTTCTCGGTTTATTAGTCGGCGATATTTAGACTGATTGTTGCAGTTTAATACAGCAACGATAAACAAACAAGTTTGTTTTGCACCGTAGCAACTAGCATAAAGCGTTGCCAGAGACGATCTCCTTCCACATTTTCAAACTATCTCAATGAAAGGGAGTAATTTGCTAGGCTTACTTGTTCAGGCTGTGAACCAAACATTGGCGGTTCGTTTGTATGGGACTTAGGGGTATTATTATTTGTATTTGATATAACTGTTATTCAAAATCAATAAATCATCATCTTGTGTTGCCAGTTTCAATAATTTTTCCAACGATTTCATTTTGACATTACCAGTTACTAAGGGGTAGTTAAATTTGCGATACAGTTTCGATAGACGAGTGGCAGGTCGTGTCGTCGGTTCATTCTTCTCGCAAAACTAAACACACTTTCGAGTTTACACTAATTTAACAATTTTTTTTTTAATTCACTAGAAAGAAAAAACGGTTGATGCTGATTTCAATTACAAAGTGCTGCCACTATAAACGTTAGGGGCTGGGGTCCACTAGGAGATTGATAGTACCTATTAGCTCTCTCCGGACTGTACCAGCCTAGATGCCGTGTGGAATCCGGCGGAAAAAAATGAACCAAGAATAGATTCACTGGGTTCCTGCTTCCATGTCGTAAAGGGCGACAATTGCAGGAGTTTCTTTTTCCTTTCAGTTATCAGATATTTTCAATGTTTTACGTCTGATTACTCTATTTTACTAAATCATCTCTTTATTCAACCTATCAATTTCCGTCTAGCTTCGTAGAAATGTTTTATTAGGAATGATTTCTTTTTCCATGTTATTGATTGTCTTTCAGGATTATAAAATGAATGATAAAAATCAACCATTGCGCAAATCCTTTTATATTACAAAGTTAATAACAGAGATGTCATGTATCGGTATATTGAATACATAGTAAAACACACTTGATATTAATATTTCAAACAGTAAATTAATATTTTTCTCGGTAGCCGGCTGCCCAGATCAACTAATATAACCAATTAATAATTTTAATAAATAATTAAAATAATAAAGCGGAAATAATAAAGAATCAAGACGCGTGTGAAATCTGTTGACCTTTGTTTGGTGATTTAAAATGATTTTATAATAACTGTTTAGAATATTTCAATGCAATGAATCAACTTTTTTGTCTAAATCCTATTCGCTCGTTTATTTTGTATCACGTAGTTTCATTTATAAAAACGTGCTTAATCCACCTAGCAGTGAGATGATACCTTTTTTTTTATCAATCCGAATGTGTTTTTTTTGCATGACTAAAAAAAAAACGCGAAAGGTAGATGCATAAACGAGTGACTGCATACTCGACAGCCGGCTGTCCGGAGTTTTGTCAATTTCGGAGATTGACTGTTTCGTGCATTATATTGCCAGCACAAAGTAACACATAAAACGATAATACTTTAAAACATTCTTGGTAGCCGGCTACCCAGAGCAATAAACACATGATAACATTATTAAAGCATTTACTAACAAAGTATCCTCTCCTGTGATGCATGTGGGAATGCAGAGGATTCCTCGGTTCTTAGTAGCAACATGCATCGAACTAACAATCCTTTCCCTCCCAAGTAGATCTGCATTCGGACGTGGCCGGCGTCGATATTGATCAGCATGCATGGTTCAATACAGTTTGCACAGTGTGAAACAATGTGTTATTCCCAAACATGTTACTTCAAAAAATCATTTTGCAACCTCAATTGGTCCAGATCAATAACGGAGTAGCAACACACGGGCGGTCTCTAATGCTAATGCTAATGCTAAAGTGCTGCCACTATAAACGTATATTACAAATTGAAAAAAAGTGAAACATCCTCTGAAATTTTTCATTTTTATTGTTGAGCTAAAATTATACATTTTAATAAACATATTTTCTGATTTTCTTTATACTTGGCATCATTGCTCGCGTACCTTGCAAAAGTTTTTTCTTTTCACAATGTGTGGGTAACAACATCAAAATCAGCCAATCAGAAACTGGTCCATTTTAGAACAAAAGGAGCCCCCCCAGTTGTCAGGTCTTGTCTTAGCTCCCAACAAGGAGAACAGACGCTGTTTCGAGCCGCTCCTTACAAGGGGAACAAACGTTCGGATAATCTTGCTCTCTGAAAAGAGGAGACACACCCCCCTTCCCTGTCAGCATACGACCAAAGTCCCACCGCGATCGGTAAACCTATCTTTCCTATGGTTACTCGTACTCTAGCCGGCGCCGCGGGGAGGTAGGGATGCATGTTACTGGGTATGAGGCTAAGGACCACTTCAAATCTTTTTCAAGCAAAGTTTGAAGTTTCCGTAGACGATTGGAATTTCAGTAAACAAAACTTAAGACATTTATAGAATTTTTTGTAAGAACATTGAGCGATATTTCTATGACAAACAAAAAATCTCTCATGTATTGTCGAATCCATAAAATGTTCGTATGAAAATTATAATAGATAATATAATATATATAGTATATGTATCACAAAGTTATGAACATTATAATAAAGGAATGTTTTTCATACTATTTTTCTGAAATGGTGTTTTTTATGATTTTTTATGAATCATAACTCACTTCAGAATACGGTTGAACGAGCGTGTACAGGATAATGGATATAGCAGCTGTTTTTCAAAGAAGGACGTATCTTACAAAAGTAAACAAATCGAGGTTCTCTCTCCTACCAATAAATGCTTCAAAATCCTACAATTTTGTCTAAAAATTCGTATTCTACAAAAATCTCAATCTTAGTAATACAAAGAACTATAAAAGGCGAAACTGTCATTCCATTTGTTTACGCAAGTTTCGCCCTCCGTATTCCATGCCAACAAACAGGGCGATACTTCAATTGCTAGTAAGGAAGGGCGAAACTATTTATTTTCTTTATTTTAGATGGTTACCGAACCTTTTATTACTGGAAATAGTAAAAGAGACAATAAAACTACTCACAGATTTGTCTTAGTAGCGAAACCAGCCAATTTCATGAAAAATGCGCAAGGGCGTATCTTTATAATTCACACAAGAAGTATAAAAGTAAACAAATCGAAAAAGGGCGAAACTATTTTTATGTTGATTTATTCAGTGGATATAGAAGTAAAGTGGTAACATTTGCGTGCCTTTTGAAGATAAACTAACAATTCATCGACTAATCATAAATTGATCAGAGAATATACGATAATTTCTAAACACGATTTGAAACCAAAGTCGAAACATTCATCGATAATTTTCTCCATTTGCTGTCAATGTTAGATTCGCCGTTCTTTGAAAAACAGCTGATAGAAGGGATAAATAAAATAATCTGACAGATGTAAATGTTTATTATAATTTATTTGGTTTCGTCGTTTTTACTACTATTAGTTATTGTAGATACTTCGCATTACCGGCGACACAATATTCTTATGTTTATTAGTACGTAATATTGTAATTAGGAAAAGTGAAAACACTTATATTGAAATGTTAAAGTTTTTACAAGTCAAAGATCAATGCATTCGAGTCTTGCCAAAACTTTGGTTTAACACAAGTGGACAGGATTTTCAAAACGTTTATTATTGCACGAACCACATCAATCGAGATGACTTACCGCTTTCGACCGTGGCCATCAATGACTTAAATAAAGTAAAAAGTGCTACCGCGTTGTGGAATAAAGAAGAGCTTTTCCGTCAGATCAACGAGTTAATAACATGCTGTCGGGATGACTTTGACCGGCTTTACAAAGTTAACAAACGCATTTTGAAAGCGGTTCCATCGAAAATGCTCACAAATAACATTCAACTTTTACTAGAACACGGGATTGAACAGCAGATGATTCTAAACTATTCCAAAATTTTGTCAATAAGAACAGGTATAATTGTTTTAAAATCTTGAATTTGAATTGAATAATTTTATTTTAGACGATCTTTCAAAAAAACTATTGCTTCTGAGGCATTTTAAAGATCTCAAAGATATAAACCACTTGGTTCCATTTCTGAACATACAGCTCAACGCATTAGAAAGAGTTGTAGAGATTTCCCAGAGTGAAGCGATCGAATATGGGAATCGTTTATACTACCTACAAGCCAGAACTGGACAAGATGTCTGTACAATCGCTCGCTATCTGGCTACTAGTATCAGTGTGTACAAGATAAACCTGGATAAGTTTCAATTAAACCTCGACTATTGCCTTCAACACTTGGAACCGGCGGACGTGGTGAGGCATTTATCTGTTCTGAATTATGCTAGCTCATCAATTGTGGAACGATTGCAAATGTTGAAGACCTTTCCTTTCACCAAGGTGAAACCATGGATGGTAAGGGTACCAAACATAGCACTAGAGAAAACATTCGACAAAGTTTTGCAACAAGGTACTGATCCAACTTTCAACAATCCCCTTTCTGCTGTTTGGTTTGAGAATCATGTCTTACAAAAATTGAAAAGTCAATTCGATTTTACCGAAGATGAAGCAAAAGAAATCTACGAAATTTGCAAGGATGCCGCTTCATTGCTAGACAACATTGAACAACTGCAGCAGAATGGCGTTAGTAAAGCGACAATCCTGGAAAGTCCTTTGGTGCTAGTCGCCACGAGAGAAGATCTTGCTTTGAAAATAAAACATTTATCCAACTTGAACGGATTACGAGATTTGAATGATGTTGTTCCTCTCTTTCTGTTGAAACCTTTTCAAGTTATAAAAATTGTACGTTATATGAACAACGAAAAATTTCCGAACGCAAGTAATCGAATATATCATTTTGCGGATCGTTTTGAAATAAATCCAAAGAAAGTGGCTCAGCAATTTGCACGACGGTTATTCATGTTTCGCATTCCAAAAAAGAACTTCATCGAAAATCTAGAGCTGTTTGCAACCTACATGAATTGTGAAGATGTGCTTGCTGACTTATGGGCATTCAAGTACTCACCGAAGGTAGTGGAAGATAGAATCAACCGGGCTGGAGCTGTTAGAGGTAAAAAATTGATGCCTTGGATGATTCGCTGCCCGGAGGCAGTGTTGGAGAAGTCACTTCAGCTAACAAAAGATAATCATGCACTTTTGGGCGATAATGAAACCATTTTTGAATATTTGCAAGAGCGTTTAGGTTTCGACAGCGAAGTTACAAACGCGATCATTATGAAGACGCCTGCGGTGAAACATGTCCGTATAACGAAGGTAAAAAAAATAATCGACTATCTCTTGGAAGAGTTAGACTACACACCGTACGACATTGCAACGAACATGCGGATTCTGATGCACAGTCTGGAGACCACCAAAAAAAGGATGGAACAGCTCAAGGAAATTGGATGCCGCCCACAATCGTTGATTATTGTTTGTAAAAGTAAACTTCAGTATGACTCATTTGTAAAGGAGTGGGTGGAGTCGAAACAAAAACAGAAAGCATACGGGACCTACACTAGTATCTAAGTTTGAACTGCTCCTAGTTTCTAATTAAATGATTAAACATGTTGACTTCAATTCATAAGAAAATATCACTTAAATATTTTTATGTTTTATGAAAACATTGCTAGAGTTCAGGTGAATCATTAGTACAGCTGCTGCCAGACGGGCTTGCGAATCTAGTTGTTGAACGTCATGAGCCCACTCCACTCGACCCCAATATCCTTGTTGATATTCTTCCTCCAATCGTGCCAACAGCACTGCTTTTTCTGGGGTAATGAATCGATCTACGCAAGCACAGGTTAGGATAATCGATTTAATCGTGTCAACTGCGAACATAAACCCATGCAGGGCGGCCTCATTGTATGAAGTTAGATAGCGACTGATGTTCATGGCCGTGCCTGGAGGAAAGCTAGGAATTTCTAACCCATCGGTGGCAGTTAGTTGCACTTGGTAGCGCTCATTAAACCAATTAACCACGGGATCCCATTCGCTTGTTTGCAACTTTTTTAGTGATTCCTCTTCCTGAAATGAAAGCGATTGTTATCACTTGATATATGAACATTTACAAACCTTACACCAGAATGGAACAAAACAGTGTCAGTATTCAAGTAATTCACCAGATAATTTATGATGTCTGTTTTCTGCAGATTGTTCGGATTATCGATTACTGTACTGCTCAGAGCTGTCTGAGAGAAAAGCAATGTTTAAACAAAATGTCAATAAGACTCATATTTCTTTGTAATACATACTAAGTGCATGCTTGATCGATCCACCACTTCTTTCTGGGCATCCCACTCGGTAGCAATTGCTATGGCTAAAGGCTCACTTTCAACATAAAACGGTGATCCGTTAGGAGTTTTCAACTTGCGTTGATCGAGTGTAATTTCGTACTTTCCGTTGCTGGTAACAACTCCGGTTTTACGGTAGAATCGTTTCGGAGGTGTTACTAGATAAAAAAAAGATAAAACGTTAAATTACCGTGTCAAGTCATAATATGTGAGGGAATGTGCAGTGAGATATTTTTCCGTTGAAAAGCTTAGCGAGGGACGAAGAACTAAATGCCCTCAGCATATTATATAACTCACCGTATTTACGAATACCGCTATTATATACTGTAGTTATTATTCGTAAAAGTATCTTTGAGTTGTTTGAAAGCATTATATCCTAGTTTTATGTTTTTTTTTATATTAAAACAATGAACAATATTTTGAATAACGACAGGATAGTAGATTCTGCAATGACTGATGTACGATCTGTGGAACAAAAACAAACCGTGATAACACGTGAATATGAAAAGCAGAGATGCCAGATATTTTCCTACAAAATAGACTCTGAATGAAAAATCTGTATTTATGTATTTATCACTATAAAATCTGAATTTTTATAATAAAAATATGTTAAGATAATCAGCTTTCTTCACGTTTCGCCTTCGGCTCATCAGTGTTTGAAGTAGTTCAAATTGAACTGCCATCTCCACCTAACATTTGAATTTGAACCACTAAGTTGACGCAAAGTTTACACTATTTAGGACAACAGAGGTATTTTGGCTCACCTAAGAGCAAATTCAGCAGCTAGAAGTTCTATATGGAAGATCTATAATAGAGCAGAAACTGGAACAAACGCCCACATTATCGAAATGACGGAATAAGCAATGAATTCTTACTCGACTGCATGATTTTTTAGTGCTCGATCGGTTCAGTGCTAGAATTTTCGCCTGAGTTGGCTGCTCTATCAACCTGATTGACAGTGACATTATAAATGTCATTGAATATTCGCTCATTTTATGAATGTGTTAGTGTGAAATTTAAGCGACTTAAGCCATTTCACTACACTCCAGCTAGAGGAATGGATGATGCTGACTAAGGTAGGCCGTTTTGTTAATTTCCAGCGAATTTCAATAGTTTATGTTGGGATTCTAAGAAGAACTGGTTATTTACTAGTTCTGTATATCCGAAAAACATTAAGATTTCAATGTGTATAATCAGGTATGTAATGTTTTCATTTAAAAATAAACTGAAAGTCAGCACGAAAACGTGCAAAATCGGGAAAGAAGAAGAAGAAGACAAATTGACAATTCAGTCCGCATCTTCTTACTCAATTCCGACTGATTTCCGAATCAACCGGTTGTAGGCGAAATTCATTCGGAATCGGTTGTTGCACTGGAGTTGGAATTGATTCGGAATTCATTATGATTTCCACATGAAATTCCGAATGAAAATTTCTCGCCGATTCGGAATTGATTCGGAATCCATTCGGATCTGTTAATGTGGGTACCAGTTTTAAATTTGACAGTAGAACTGGTCGAATAAATAAAACTAAAACGGAGTGCTGGGGATACGTTTGTTTCAGTTTCATTTACATTATAGACCACCCATATGAATCTTGCAGCTGCTGAATTTGCTCTAATGCATATCTCGGTTAATTTTTCAATAGGGCGTATAAGCAAGTGACAGTTTGTCTTTGTTTACTTTCTTTATTAAAAATGACATCACTTCCTAGTAATGGCACTTTTAATGATCGTTTACGGCCTTTTCAAAATGTAATCGAGCAGTCCCAAGTAAGAACAAATTCAGCAGTTAAAAGTTCTATATGGAAGATCTATAATAGAACAGAAATTGGAACAAACGTGTCCCCAGCAAACCGTTCTAGTTTTATTTATTCGACCCATCCATCTGACACCGGTATGTTGGTATTACGTTGAGCCCCTTGCGTTTCGAGCCCCAAACACTGCGATGTTTTGATACTCATCGCGACTCTCAAATTGTGAAGATTCCCTCTCAGCAGGCCGTTCAATTTTGTTGATTTTTATCGCTTGTTGAACGATATATTGCACGAAATATTCGTTCAATTTGCTGGAACGGTTTGTTGTTGTTTTTTCTCTTGCAAAAATAGTGTGAAAATTAAGTTTTACCTTTACATAGAAAGAAAATTTGTTGTTATTCTACGTGAAGTAGAAGTATTGTGCAGGTATGTATTGTTAGTTTAAACAAATGAGTGGAGAAAACTTCAGAAATTCTGCAGTAAAACTAGTCCAACGGGGCTCCAACTCCTCATGTTAAAAATGGCTCAACAATGGACCTCTGTCTGCCGGGTTTGTTGAACGAAAAAAATGGCATTCGGTTCAACGGTCTGTTTCAAAATCGGCAAACGAAGGACCCGTGTTGGCCTCCCGTTGAACGATTGATTGGACTTTCATTGGACCAATGATACAACGTATTGGACCAATGAAGGACCACCGTTGAACGTTTTTTTCTAAGTGGGTTATCTCCACTTGATGTCCCAAAACACTGTCTGCTGTATTTTAGGTAAACCGACAAGTTATTGTGAGAGAGTCGACTCAAAATTCACTAATTTTCGTGCACTAAACAAGGTAAACGCGTAAAACAAATGTATTACTGTTTGTTTGTTTACGTTGCAATCAGCTGATTTTGAAGTTCCGATTTTAATCTCATCAAGATGGCGTCGTGACAGGGGGCCGATTCGACCACATGTGTGCATTAATAATGAATTCTCCTTACAAATTTTAATGTCATTACTTAGTAATCTTTAAAAATTACATTAATAATTTTCGTGTAAGGGTCGCTTAAAAGCAAGTGACAGTTTCTTTTTTTCCTTTCGTGCCGTCATCAGTCTACTCTACACCTTTTCCCTCTTAGAAAAAACGTTTAACGGTGGTCCTTCGTTGATCCAATACGTTGGATCATTGGTCCAATGAACGTTCAATCAATCGTTCAACGGGAGGCCAACACGGGACCTTCGTTTGCCGATTTTGAAACAGACCGTTGAACCGAATGCCACTTTTTTCGTTCAACAAACCCGGTACCATTGTTGAGTCATTTTTAATATGAGCAGTTGGAGCCCTGTTGGACTAGTTTCACTAGAGAATTTCTGAGGTTGTTTCCACTTATTTTTTGAAACTAACACTACATACCTGCACAATATTTCTAGCTCACGTAGAATAACAAAAAAATTTCTTTCTATATGAAGGTAACATCTAATTTTCATACTATTGTTGCAAGAGAAAAAACAACAACAAACCGTTCCAGCAAACTGAACGTGCAGTATGTCGTTCAAGAAGCAGAGCCAACCCACTTAGAAAAAAACGTTCAACGGTGGTCCTTCATTGGTCCAATACGTTGGATCATTGGTCCAATGAAAGTCCAATCAATCGTTCAACGGAGGGCCAACACGGGACCTACGTTTGCCGATTTTGAAACAGACCGTTGAACCGAATGCCATTTTTTTCGTTCAACAAATCCGGCAGACAGAGGTCCATTGTTGAGCCATTTTTAACATGAGGAGTTGGAGCCCCGTTGGACTAGTTTTAGTGCAGAATTTCTGAAGTTTTCTCCACTTATTTGTTCAAACTAACAATACATACCTGCACAATACTTCTACTTCACGTAGAATAACAACAAATTTTCTTTCTATGGAAAGGTAACACTTAATTTTCACACTATTTTTGCAAGAGAAAAAACAACAACAAACCGTTCCAGCAAATTGAACGAATATTTCGTGCAATATATCGTTCAACAAGCGCTCAAAAATCAACAAAGTTGAACGGCCTGCTGAGAGGGAAAGAGCGAAAAGATACCAAGCAAGATATTTTCGAGTCGACGTCTTCCCATCGGACTTTTTTTTCGATTATAGACATTTTTGCCTTTCTCATATAGAAAGGCTATGCAATCACTGTGAAAATCGACTTTTTAACTGAGGCCCGGAGGGCCGAATGTCATATACCATTCGACTCAGCTCGACGAACTGAGCAAATGTCTGTGTGTGTGTGTGTGTGTGTGTGTGTGTGTGTGTGTGTGTGTGTGTGTGTGTGTGTGTGTGTGTGTGTGTGTGTGTGTGTGTGTGTGTATGTGTGTATGTAACAAAAATATGCACTCACTTTTCTCAGAGATGGCCAAACCGATTTTCACAAACAAAGATTCAAATGAAAGGTCTCATAGTCCCATAGCCTGCTATTGAATTTCATTCCGATCCGACTTCCGGTTCCGGAGATATAGGATGATATGTACCAAAAAAGTGAAAAAAATATGCACTCACTTTTTTCAGAGATGGCTGAACCGATTTTCACAAACTAAGATGCAAATAAAAGGTATTATGGTCCCAGCTTGCTATTGAATTTCGTTTGAATGTGACTTTCGGTTCCGGAGTTATATGGTAATATGTGAAAATTTGAGAAAAAGTTTACACTCAATTATCTCTGGACCATCTCAACCGATTTTCGCAAACTAAGATTCAAATGAAAGGTCTTATAATATCCTAAAAATTTGTGGAACATTTTATCTGGATCCGACTTCCGGTTCCGGAACTAAAGCGTGATAAGTGAAAAATTACCAATTTTATTAGTATTTTTCCACGAACGATGGTTAAAAACAGGTACAAATCCCATAAAACTGTCTGATAAATTCTTCTAGTTTGCAGAGCTTGTTAGTTTGTGGGCATAAAAACTTATTTCGGCACTACTGGTCCCCTCTTTTCCTGTTCCGAGAGAACCGAAAGTGGAGAAGAAAAACTCCTAAAACTAAATTCACTTCGATTTCTCTGCGATGCTTGAACCGATTTTCACAAATCTTGATTTGAATTAAAGTTCATACTGTCTTTAAAGCTACTGTGAAATTTCATCCGGATCCGACTTCCGGTTCCGCAGTTACATGGCGATGAGTGTCAAAGTTTTCAAATCGCCATATAGAGTGACAATATGTACAACACCGAAAGAAGAAGAAAACACAAAACGAACAAGGCGTGCTTTGTTCTATTTCGTACACGTTGTGTAGTGATGTCAATAATAATAATAACAATCCTACTACATGTTTCATGCTGCTGATTCATGCTGTTTAGCACGCAGTAGTAACAGAAACGCAGGTTCGTTTCGTTAGATTTAGTTTAATTAGTTTAAACGAAATAGAGCATGAGATAGTAAGTATAAGTTTAACTCTACGTTCAAAACTGTTCCAATTTGTAGGTCATATTTGTTGGTAGCAAACGAACCAACTTCGGCTATTCCGTTCATCTGAATCCGGTTTCGGGAAAATTGGAAATAGTGATTAGAAACTGCAAAAAGGATCTCACTCACTTTTCTTGGAAATGGCCGAATAGATTTTCACAAACTTATAGGTTCAAAAGAAAAGTCTTACAGTTTCATACGGAATTCCTTAATTTGTTGTGGATACTACTTTCGGTTCCGGAACTACATGTTAATAAGGATTTATAGAGTTTGTGAGATTAGATCCGAACAAATTATCCTATTCCTATTCAATAAACAGTTGTTTTTGCGAATTTCACGGTTATATTTATGATGTAATGAGTAATATGAGAAAGGCATCATTACACCACTAGGTGGATTAAAATAGGTTTTTTGTTTTGATTATGGGGTTTTAAACTAAAGATCATTCACCTCTTTGGGCCAGAAAAACTCTAGCCGTATGCAGCGATGTCAGATCTACGGAAATCTCCGGATTCGAACATATACGGATCTACGGATTCGTAGACAAAATCTACGGAAATTGGAAAATTTTCCGAGGCCCGGAGTTCTATACCAATCGATTCAGCTCGACGAACTGATCAAATGTCCGTGTGTACATGTGTGTTGTCAATAAAGAGGTCGAGATCTCAGAGATGGCTGGATCGATTTTGATCAAACTAGTCGCAAATGAAAGGTCTCTCCATCACCCAGAACGCTATTTTGAGATCGGATGTTTACTTTTTGAGTTGAACAAAGTTTTATGTCAAAATTTTCAGTTTTGTCTGTCACATTTGACCTTGAAAACAGAATATGTTTCCAGGTTTAGATTCCGCACGGTAATAGCTATCCAACAAGCCATAGACTGTTAAAATCCGTCCATTTTTAACGGAGATATCGGTATTTTTATTTAAGCAACTTTTCTCCCTATTCCAGTAATAGGAGTTTTGAGCATTGTATGACCTTTTTCGTGACATTTTGCTTCGGACCATTTTTGGCACGGTTCGTTTTTGGCAACATAATCGTTCGAATATAACATATGTAAACCAGATGATGGTAGCATTTTCGAGTTGAAAGCAATTCCATAATTGTATTGGTTCAAACTACTTACACTAATAAATGCTGGAAGAACATAATACCCATATACCATTCGAATCAGTTCGTCGAGATCAGCAAATGCGTGTGTGACAAATAATTTCACTCAATTTTCTCGGAGATGACTCAACCGTTTTCTACAAACTCAGATTCATATGAAAAGTCGTACGCTCCCAAACAAGGTTTCTGTATTACGTTTGGATCCGACTTCTGGTTCCGGAACTTCAGGATATGTGAAACGAAATTAAAATAATGTAACCCACTTTTCTTGTAGATGGCTGAACCGATAAAAGATTGAAATGAAATCTAAGAACCATCTAAGATTCAAATAAAAGGTCTTGCTTTTTAGTCAGATCCAACTTCCGGTTGATTAGTATAACAATGTCCATTTCACATAAATTAATCAGGTTTATTAATCTTTTTTTTCTCAAAGCTCAATCATTTTCTCAAAAAGACCAAATCGAATTTCGTAAAGAATTATTCAAATTGAAAGACTTATGGTCCCATACAGAATTGATTAATTTTACCGATTATTGCTTCCGATTCTGGAATTACAGGATGATTTTTTATTCAATAATATAATATATTTTTAGGCACACTGCTTAAGCTTTACATTACAGGGTGATGAGTTTTTAAATTCAAACCGATATAGAAGTTAGACTTAAAACTATTTCAATTTGTTTGTCATATTAATTAACGTTTTGGATTATGCTGATTCCGTTTTAAATTATGCTGATTCCTGAATACCGGCTCTGGAAGTACCGTAAATAATGGCGAAAAACTATAAATAGCAACTTACTTCTACATCTCATGGAATGTTCAATCGATTGTCACACGTTTAGATTCAAACTCGATCCGATTTGCAGTTTCCCCGTTACAGAGTAATGAGTGATTAGAATCTAATACTGCCGCTTAAAACGACGGTAATTAAAGTAATGCCATGAAAATAAAACACCGAAGAATGTTCATGCATAAAAACATATACGAATTGTTCAAAAAAAAAGGTATCATCTCACTATTAGGTGGATTAAATACGTTTTTTTTTCTAGCGATGCCCCACATTATCGAAATGACGGAATGCGTAATGAATTCTTACTCGACTGCATGATTTTTCAGTGCTCGATCGGTTCAGTGCTAGAATTTTCGCCTGATTTGGCTGCTCGATCAACCTGATTGACAGTGACATTATAAATGTCATTGAATATTGGCTCATTTTATGAATGTGTTAGTGTAAAATTTAGGCGACTTAAGCCATTTCATTACACTCCAGCTAGAGGAATGGATGATGCTGACTAAGGTAGGCTGTTTTGTTAATTTCCAGCGAATTTCAACAGTTTATGTTGAAATTCTAAGAAGAACTGGTTATTAACTAGTTCTGTATATCCGAAAAACATGAAGATTTCAATGTGTATAATCAGTTGTGAAATGTTTTCATTTAAAAATAAACTGAAAGTCAGCACGAAAACGTGCAAAATCGGGAAAGAAGAAGAAGAAGACAAATTGACAATTCAGTCCGCATCTTCTCACTCAATTCCGACTGATTTCCGAATCAACCGGTTGTAGGCGAAATTCATTCGGAATCGGTTGTTGCACTGGAGTTGGAATTGATTCGGAATTCATTATGATTTCCACACGAAATTCCGAATAAAAATTTCTCGTCGATTCGGAATTGATTCGGATCTGATAATGTGGGGCACCATGTAAGCTTTAAGGACTATTCACACATATCCGGTACGGTTCAGTGCCGACACGACACCGTGCACGGATACTGATGTTATTTCATTTGTTTTCTATGCTCGCATTCACACCTATCCCTCACCGTGCCGTTTCAGTGCATCTCGCTGTCAGTGTAGCGTCCGTCCGGTAAACTCAAATTCGTCGTCACCGATATTTTTTTTGCATTTGCTGTGCCGGAACGGAAACAGCACGGAAACGGAACGGAAGAGTTCTGATAAAAAAAAGAACACTGATCGCGCACTGAAGGCACTTTCACTGAACCGTCACGGAACTGAAATGTGTGAATAGTCCTCAATCAAAAGCTTTCGTGCAAGATACGTCCTATGTTTGAATTTACTGGGTTAATACACTTCTTATATTATTCGGCGAGTTTTTATTCGACCGAAAAATATTAGCCCTATTTTAAGAATTCATAGAAGCAAAGGAAAACAGAAAAGCTCATCAATGTGTCATCATAAGTCATTGCGAGGGGATAGATCGCTATCGCTGCACATTTTTTTACTTTTCCCGTTTAATTGCATCTCATCATCAAATTGATAAATAGGTTTTAGTTGATTTTCTTTCATTTTGCTTAGTTGTCAAGGTGCCTTGATCAGTAGTAAGTATTTCCCGTAACTTCATAAATTGAGGTAGGAAATTGTTACACAAACTTCACATAAATTGCAGCAAAATGGCCAGCTTAAGATTGATTGGAGCATCGCTGCAACGAAATCTGACCTTTGCCCGTTCCGTTAACTTTAGGGGTAAGTATCATTAGAAATCGTTCTAGCTAAGTAATCTGTCAGTCTCTGCTGAAAAACTTGTTTCACCTTATCAATGATAAGGTTCGCTGGGTTTACCTAATCTAGCGGTACATGGATTACCAACCATGATGGACTTTGATCATGGGTACAAATGACGGGTAGTAGCAGAGTTGCCATACATATAAGACGGTGTGTCTCATCGCTGTCTGCGTTCATTGTGTAATATTGTACTTTGAGATAGGGTTCGTTTCATATTACTTAATTTGTTCATCACTTATATCGATTTGGTATTCATTTGGTGCAATCTTGATAGATATGTATTGATTGATCTTTACGTTGCGACTGCTCGATATTGTGTGGACTCATCATCATTGATTTACTGACAAACATCATGTGTTTGCACAGCGTGGAATCTTGTCAGGACAACAATGCATGGACTGCTACTTACCTATACTATCATTTGTTAATGTTTATAATTTTGTTGGTGTACTCGTCGAGATATGAGATGTTATGAAACCTTTTGTGTGCCGGTTGAAGAAAATAATGTGATGTAAGAATTGAGCGATAATGATCAGCAAAATAATGTGCTAGACAATCACTGCTTAAACAAAGTATGATTTTATGATTCCAATAATTGTCTGTATATATTGAACTACATATACTTTTTACATATACTACAAAATAAACATAATATATTAGGTATATCAAATATGCTAAAAATTCTAAAGCCTAAAACTTAAATATGATTGTTACATTTATTCACAGGAGCTGCTACTCTTATTAATAGCAGGCACATGGCAAGCGCCCCGTCCAACAAGCATATCAATACCAAGATCGTAGATAATGTCTTGGTAGTTACTCTAGATTCACCCAATTCGAAGGTAAACTCACTGGGTGTGGAAGTACAGGCTGAATTTGAAAATGTCTTGCGAGAACTGGAAACTAATTCGTCGGTTACTTCAGCTGTGGTTATTTCGGCCAAACCTGGTTGCTTCATAGCTGGTGCCGATATCAGCATGTTGGAGAAGTGTAAATCTGCAGCAGAGGCGACAAAAATCTCACACGAAGGACAGATCCAGTTTAACAAAATGGAAAAATCCAGGAAGCCCATAGTAGCGGCAATCAACGGTGTTTGCCTTGGTGGGGGCCTAGAATTGGCACTGGCGTGCCACTATCGCATTGCAGTGAAAGATAAGAAAACAAATTTGGGACTGCCCGAAGTGATGCTTGGTCTACTTCCCGGAGCTGGGGGCACTCAACGATTGCCGAAGCTAACATCGATTCCCACAGCACTGGATCTGGCACTCACCGGTAAAAACGTGAAAGCTGATAAAGCCAAAAAGCTTGGGATCGTCGATATGCTGGTGAATCCGTTGGGTCCAGGACTCAAACCGGCCGATGTGAATACGATGGAGTATCTCGAGACTGTAGCGGTGAAGGTGGCAAAAGACATTGCTGCTGGTTCGCTAAAAGTCAACCGAAAGAAGACAGGTTTGGTAAATTCGATTACCGAGTTTGCCTTCTCGATTGACTGGGTGAAGGGTAAGGTGTTCGGCAAGGCTCGCGAGCAAGTGATGAAAATGTCCGGTGGATTGTATCCTGCACCATTGAAGGTTTGTTTGTTGTTGTTTTTTTAAATATTCCGTACTACTGACAATGCATAAATTGTGTTAACTTTTAGATTCTCGACGTGATTCGAGTTGGTGTCGATAAAGGATTTGACGCGGGATCGGAAGCAGAACGGATCGGGTTCGGCGAGCTGTCACAGACTACTCAATCCAAGGGTCTAATTGGATTGTTCCGAGGCCAGACCGAGTGCAAGAAAAATCGGTTTGGCAAACCTGCCAAACCCCCGAAGAACGTAAGATGAATGCTTTTAGTTATGCACAGTAACTATAACAGGAAAATTATATTTCAGATTGGTGTTCTGGGTGCAGGTTTGATGGGAGCCGGTATTGTACAGGTCAGCGTCGATAAAGGCTATCAAGTTGTAATGAAAGATACTACCGAAGCAGGGCTGGGTCGCGGTATTGGACAGATCCAGACCGGTTTACAGAATGCTATCAAACGGAAACGTATCAGCACGATCGAACGTGATTTGATATTGTCTAATTTAAACTCCACCTTGAGCTATAAGCCGTTCAAAAATGCGGACATTGTGATAGAAGCAGTATTCGAAAATATCAACATCAAGCATAAAGTAATCAAGGAACTTGAACAGGTTATTCCTCAGCATTGCATAATTGCGACCAACACTTCGGCTATACCGATCACAAAAATTGCTGCTGCCAGTGCACGGCCAGAGAATGTCGTTGGAATGCACTACTTTTCACCAGTAGACAAAATGCAATTGCTGGAAATTATCACTCACCCAGGAACATCGAAGGAAACGGCAGCAGCTGCTGTTGAAGTTGGACTTAAACAGGGTAAAGTAGTGATCACTGTAGGAGACGGTCCAGGATTCTACACTACTCGCATCTTGTCTACCATGCTTTCTGAGGCAATCAGGTAATGACAAATAGTATAATGACCATTTTTTAAATTAACGACAACGTTTTCATCTTCAGATTACTTCAGGAAGGAGTTGATCCTAAAGAATTGGATAAAATTACGAAATCGTTTGGTTTTCCAGTAGGTGCTGCCACTCTGTCGGACGAAGTAGGAATTGATGTCGGTGCCCACATTGCCGTAGATTTAGCCAAAGCTTTCGGTGACAGATTTAGCGGTGGAAATCTGGGTGTGATGGATGATATGGTTAAGGCCGGGTTTATGGGTCGCAAATCAGGCAAGGGAATATTCGTGTACGAAGGTGGAAAAAGCAAGAACCGTGAGGTGAATCATGAAGCATTGGCTATGCTGAAGCAGAAATACTCACTCCAGTCGCGCGGCGCCAACAGTGTCGAAGATATGCAACTTAGGATGGTCTCAAGATTTGTGAACGAAGCAGTACTGTGTTTGGAAGAAAAAATTCTTGACAATCCGTTGGAGGGAGATGTAGGAGCTGTGTTCGGGCTTGGTTTCCCACCATTCACCGGTGGACCGTTCCGGTGGGTTGATCAATATGGAGCCAATAGATTGGTTGATAAAATGCGATCGTACGCCGATCTGTACGGTGCGCCTTTCCAACCGGCGCAAACTTTGATCGATATGGCAAAAGACTCGTCGAAAAAGTTTCACTCTGGCAAGTGAGCGTATTTTAGTTAAGTTTAGGTGAGAAAGTTATATAATTTTTCGAGGGGGGATTTGTGTTAACAAAATTATATCGATGATGTCCTACAGAATTTGATGTTAGTTAATATTTCATAGTCTTCTGTTTCCGTGCCTTTTTGTTACAGTTCTGCATTTTTTATAAAATAAAGTTCTATTTTGACAATAATTCATGTTTTCTTGTTTGATTAGGCACTGTATCGAAAGAAATTTTCAATACTTTATGACTGTAGCGACATAACAAAAACGCGTGGACTGTATTCAACGTTCTTTATTCAACTAACTTTTTCTGTATAAGAAAGGAAACGGAAATGTATGAATGTGTATAGCTGCCCTTACACGTGACAATATTATTGTCAATACAAGGAGTATTGACAATACTTTTGATCGTGTAATGGAAACTTCATTGGATTGACGAAAATATTGTCAAAAAAATCAAAACTGCTCATCAATCCAACAATACTTTCTCTCCAGAGAGAAACTGTTAAATATGTGCAATAATCTCTTATCTCTATATTTTAATATTCATTTGCAATATTTTAAGCTCCAAACGCTTGATTTTCTCGAAAAATGCGGACTCCAGTTACCAAGTCAATTGGATTGACGGTATTGACAATACTTTGGATTGACAATAATATTGTCACGTGTAAGGGCTGCTTATTAGTAATATTCAATATTCAATAAAAATTATTTTTTGACGTGTTGCCAGATTCTTTGACGATTGAACATCTTCCCCCGCCATTGAACTACTCGGGGTTCAATAAGATCCGTGATTCAAAGCGCCATCGTCCAATGGAAGAAGTGCTAACTTTGTAATTGAGCGTTTGTACACACCTGTTGGAGTCTTCAATGATACTGTACGAGTGTAACCATCCTTACCCGGATGAACAGCTATTACCCGTGATGTGATGTGAAGTGAAGCCACCATCAGTTCAAGGACTTGCCAGTGGATGCGGGTAGACTTACAGTAGCCCCGATATGACTCATCCATTCACCTTCTTACTATAGTTGTTACCGAAAAGCGAACAAAAAGGGTTGGGCGGATACGTAAGTAGAGTCACTTACTCGTATTCCGCGGGAATAAAAGATGCTCTTCCAACCATAATATCCAGTGCATGGATGAAGCATATCGCTATACATGCTTGAACCCGCCTGATGGTTTGTTTGAGAAGGGCGCGTCAGACTCATGTCAAACCTTCAGAAGGAAACAAGTTTCCTTCAAGTGACTTGGGCTGGCTATCCACAATCCCTCGTACGGATGAACAGCTATTACCCGTCCCATTTTCCATTGAAGTGGTGGAAGATTTTCTTCACTCATCAATACTAGGTCATCGATCTTAATGTTGGTATGTTGCTTGTTCCATTTCGTACGTTGTTGCAATTAAGTAGTCAACCGACCACCGCTTCCAAAAGTCAGAGCGCATCTTTTGAATATGCTGCCACCGAGAAAGTGTTCCAGGTTTGATGTTATCGTAAACCGGTTCGGGGATGGCGTTAATAGCACGACCTATCAACAAATGACCAGGAGTGATAACATTGAAATCACTTGGATCGGCAGACTGTGCAATAAGAGGACGAGAATTTAGCATCCCCTCGATTTGTACCAATAGTGTGTGCCACTCTTCTTCGATAAGCTTCGTTTCTCCTGCTGTACGCCTGATGAAGTACTTTGCTGATTTAACGCCAGCCTCCCAAAGGCCACCAACGTGTGGCGAACGGGGAGGTATGTGATGCCACCGAATTTCCTTTGACATGCAAAACTTCTCAACAGCATCGGTTGTGTATTGTTGCTTGAAGAGGACAAACAGCTCATGAAGCTCTGAACAAGCACCAGTAAAATTTGTAGCGTTGTCACTATAGATATCAGATGGAATTCCCCGTCGTCCAACAAATCTATGCAAAGCCCCAATGAATGCATCTGTGGTCAAGCTTGAGACCAGTTCAATGTGAATACATTTGGAAACCATACAAACGAATATGGCTATATACCCCTTTGTGTAAAGCGGTTTACGAGGATACCCTTTTCTTACGTATACCGGGCCGGCGAAATCAACACCCGTACGGTCAAACAAATGTGCTTGTGTAACTCTATAAATGGGCAAATCTCCCATGTAGTTCTGTGTATCTGTGGGATTCACTCTGAAGCATCTTATACACTTTCTTAGCTGAGAACGAATTACATTTCGTCCGTTGAGTATCCAGAACCTTTGTCGCAAAATCGATAGAGTTCCACTTGGACCGACGTGGAGATTCTCTTGATGAATGGTCTCTGCCAAAAGTCTTGTAATTGGATGCTTCGATGGAAGTATTGCTGGACAGCGCTGTTCGTAAGCAACGTTAGCAAATTTTATTCGCCCATTTACTCGTAGAATTCCACTACTATCTATCCATGGATTGAGGGACCGCAATTTACCAGTATACCGATTTTCCATTGACGCACTTTGAATCTTCAGAATTTCATCTTTAAGGTGAGATTGTTGAAGAAGTCGTATGATTGCATCCAATGACAATCGCATCTCGTTAACAGAAGGATATTTTGAATCGTTGCCGGGGAGAACTCTTTTCTTTGCTTTATTAATGAACCGTATAACGTATGCGATCACACGTTGGATTTTTCGAAACGAACTAAATTTGAACAGCAATGGCAATTCTTCCGTTGTAGTGATAATAAAAGTAGACGGATTGGATTCAGGAAGCTCCACAATATCTGGTAACCTTTCTTCTTCGTATGGATTCTGCTTCAAGTATTGTGGACCATGCCACCAAAACTGGTTTCCTACCAGCACGTTTGGCAGAATGCCGCGAGTTACGAGGTCTGCTGGATTACGATTTGAGCGCACATATTTGTAATCGTATCCTGAGGTGAGTTCCTTGATTTCCGACACTCGATTAGCCACATAAGGTGTTGAAAGAAGAGCTAATCGAGTGCGTGTTATGGAAAAAACTGATTTATTTCTCTTGGTCATGATGTAAAACATATGGGTAGACAAAGTGTAAATCAATATGATAAAACTAAAGGTATTGCTTTTAGATGTACATACTCTAACATCTCCTTCTTCTTACAAAAAGTTATATCGTAAGTTTCGAGTCAGTTCAATCAATACAAATCATAATCATTGAATTTAACGGGAGCGTGTGTGACACGTTTTGGACGGGAAACCTCCGGAACAGCATTACTCGTTTGCATTGGTTGTTGTCTAATTCGACCCGGAGAGGTTGATTCCGCGTTAAATGGAATCGATTCTGCATAGACTGGTGCTTCCAGATTGGCCGGCTTAATCATCATATTGTCTCGACGATATTCACGATCGCCGATGGATACGACGGTAGATCGATCAGTCACCGGATTGGTTACAGTTCCTCTAGCCCATTGTTTGTTTCCTGGATTAAGTTTCACATAAACTGGCTGTCCAATTTCCAGGTCTGGAAGTGCTCGAGTCTTTCGATCATAATGGAGTTTTGTTTGCTGACGATTTCGATATATTTTTTCGGGTACATTTTCTTCTATTTTTGGTGCGTACTTCTTTTCGGCCATAGGCAATCCACAACGTGTTCGCCGATTGAAGAGACGCTGTGCTGGCGAGCTTCCTATTTTGTTCGGAGTGTTACGCCACTGTAGAAGTAGCTCCCAGAAATCCTGTTTCGATTCGTTCGCTTTTTTTAGTAACAGCTTAGCAATTTTCACAGCTGATTCTGCCTTCCCATTAGCTTGTTGGTGGTAAGGTGCCGAAACACTGTGTCTAAAACTCCATTGTTTTGCGAAAGCGTTGAAATCTTCGCTCATAAACTGCGGACCTCCATCAGTACTAATTTCTTGAGGCTTCCCATGCGTTGCAAAGTTTCGTTTACATATTTTCACTACAGTTGCCGCACTTTGAGTACGTAATTCGTCAATTTCAAAATAGTCTGAATAATGATCGACGGTGATCAGGTATACAAACTTTTGACCTTTTAATTCACATTCAAAAATGTCCATAGAGATCTTCTGAAACGGATATAATGGGATTTGGTGCGTCTGCATCGGTTGAGCTTGTGGATTTGCTGAAAACTGTGTGCAAATGTTGCAATGTTGGATTCGCTGCCGGATTTGATCGGTGAGACCTGGCCAAAACACCGTATCTCTAGCCAGTTTGGTAGTTGCTTCGATTCCGGAGTGACTTTTATGAAGCTTTTCTATAATTTGTTTTCGCAGACTGCAAGGTATCAAAATACGGTCGTTTCGTAGCACCAACCCGTTGTGGGTGCTTAGCTCGTGTCTGTATTTCCAATAGACTTGAATAACGGTCGGGACTGTTTCGTACTTTGCAGGCCATTTGTCGATGATGTAGCGTTCAATCATTTGGGTTTCGGGGTCTTCTTTTGATGCCATTCTGATGTTTTCAACCAACTCATCCGATATGGGGAGATAATCCAACACACAAATTTGTTCTAGCTCAGTGGAATATACGTCATAGATTTCTCGACTGGTATTATCGTTTTCATTCGATGCTGCACGTGAAAGCATATCCGCAATTACTACATGTTTACCTGGCATAAAACGTAGAGTTATGTTGTAACGCTGAAGACCAAGAAGCATTCTCTGGATTCGCAAAGGTGCTTCTACTAGCGGCTTCTGAAATATTTTGACTAACGGTTTATGATCAGTTTGTATTGTAACTGGTCGACCAAGTATATACATTTCGAATTTCCGACAAGCGAAAAGGATAGCCAATGTCTCTTTTTCGATTTGTGCATAGCGACGTTCGGTTGCGGTTAACGTTTTAGATGTATATACGACGGGCTGCCCTTCTTGGAGCAGAACAGCTCCTAGACCAATGCTGCTGCTGTCGCACTGGATGACCGTATCTTTAGTTGCATTAAAGTATCGCAAAACTGGTACGGTAGTTACCATTTGTTTAAGACGTTCAAACGCAGTATTTTGTTCGGTAGACCAAATCCATTTCTGATCCTTCATTGTTAATCGTCGTAAAGGCTCCGCGACGGTTGAAAGGCTCGGAAGGTAGTGCGCCAGATAGGTTACCATGCCTAGAAAACGTTGAACTGCTGCGACATCTTTCGGTTGATGCATATCTAAGATGCTACTGATTTTGTCTGGATCTGGCTGAACACCATTTGCAGTGAGTATGTGTCCGAAAAATTTGACAGTTTCTTGACAAAGTTTTATTTTTTCTGGGTTTAGCTTCATGTTCTTTTCATTCATTCTCTTGAGAAAGGCTTCTAAGTTTTTGTTATGATCAATCATAGCTTCAGCTACAGTATCCCCGCAACCATAAATCATAACATCATCCATCAGCACTTTAACGTTTCGAAGTCCTTGGATTGTTTCATTTGCTCTGAGTTGGAATGCTTCTGGGGCCGGAGATATACCCATTGGCAGCCGAAGCCAACGATAACGTCCAAAAGGCGTCCAACATGTGGTTAACTTAGAACTTTCTTCGTCGAGCTCAATCTGCCAAAAACCTGACTTTGCGTCAACCGTAGTAAACACTTTTGCGTTTGTTAGCTCAGGTAATAGCTCGTCTAGAGTAGGCATCTGATAATGCGGTCTCTCTAAGGCTTTATTTAGCATCACAGGATCGATACAAACACGTAGCTTATTGTTTCGTTTCACCAGAACTAGGTTACTTACCCAGTCAGTGTGACGCTTTTCCTCAGCGATTACTCCCAACTTCTCCAGATTTTCTAATTCTCGACGCAATTCTTCTCTCAATGTCACTGCGATGCGTCGTGGATGCTGAATCACCGGTTTGATTGTTCTATTCACATCCAAATGTAGTCGTCCTTCCAATTTTCCAAGTCCATCGAAAACTTCTGTATACTTGTTCAAAATTTGCTTTGCTGCTGATTTTTGATGTTCAACGACCGAGAAACACAACTGAATAAGGTTAAGTTGTAGACAAGTTTTCATAGATAGCAAAGGCATTTGCTCGAAATCAACTACATGAAAGATAGCCTTGTAACAATTTCCGTTATGCACACAGTCAATTGTTGTTCTACCCATGGAACGAATTTTTCCTCCACCGAATACCTTCAGGATTGCACGCTGATCATCCAAACATAAACGCTCACGACCGATAATCCTCCTGGCATTATCAACTCCAACGACGTTACACGTAGCACCCGAATCGAGAATGCATTGTACTTGACGCTTACACTTGTTTGCATCTAAAAAAGTTAAGTTGGTTTTCAGTAATGCATCATCCTTCTGCTTTAAACTGTAAAGATACTGGCACAATGCTACTGATTCCTGGTCGCTTTCACACTTCTGTGACTCGCTATGTAATTCATTTTCTTCGATAGTGTTTATTTTCCGGTTGCGTCTCTCAGTGCGGGTTGAACTGCGTTGCTTGTTATCCCGTTTTTTTCTACAGACGGCTTCGAAATGATTCTTCAACCCACAATAGTTGCAATTGGCGCCGCGAGCTGGACAATCGATTATTCTTTTATGGTATGCCCTTCCACAAAAGGAACATTGTTTGTTGATCTTCTGTTGGTCTGGAATGCTGTTTACAGAATGAGGCTGCACGGTGGTCAACCACTGATTTCGTTCCATTTCCAATCTCGTTGCTTCATCTGCTCGACACATTTCAATTACTCGTGCTGACGTCAAATTGTCTGTTTCGATCAGTTTCTTTTTCAGATGCATATCACGGATGCCCGTTATGATTTTGTCACGGAGCATTTCGTCCTCCAAATTCCCATAGTTGCATTCTTTCACCAATGCTCTGGCTCTGTTGATGAAACTCGTCATGGTTTCTCCGTTGCCATTGTCTTCCTGTTCCTGATGACACTGATTGAATTCGTATCTCGCAAGCTTAACGTTTTTCTGCGGGATCATGTACGTCGATAACGATTGCAAACATGCCGCGACCGTGTTGTTTTCCTCTTCCTCTAGAGGCCACAAGTTAAAAATCTTTCGTGCATCGGGGCCTAGTGCTGACTTGAATGTAGCAATTTTTACGCGTTCCGATAACTGTTCCACTCCCGATGCTATTGCATATGTTTCAAAGGAATCCTTCCACAGCTCCACGTTTTCTCGCAAATTTCCATCTAATTTGAGAGGCTCTGGAAAAGGTATGCTGCTGTTGATGACAATCGTATTTTCTGCAGCTACCGCAGGCTGAGGATCCATTTCGAGTTTTTCTGTTTATTTTACGTGATAAAGTATTTAAAATCGTACTACAGGCGCTTCTTTTGAAATTTTTTCTGACACCATGTTGAAAGAAGAGCTAATCGAGTGCGTGTTATGGAAAAAACTGATTTATTTCTCTTGGTCATGATGTAAAACATATGGGTAGACAAAGTGTAAATCAATATGATAAAACTAAAGGTATTGCTTTTAGATGTACATACTCTAACATAAGGTTTGAGAAGATTAGTATCCTTTTTCATCCACCATAAAACAATTTGAGAATCTGTCCACATTACTTTGCGTTGAAAATTCAGTTTGAGCGCAGTCTGAACTTGCCTCACCAGTTTTGCCATCAAGAGAAATGCACACAATTCTAATTTTGGTATTGTCACTTTGGATGCCAAACGAGTCTTGCTAGTTAGCAGATGTACTTCGATTCTATTATCGTCACTGATGCTGCGTAAATAGATACACGTGCCATAGGCTTCCAGGGATGCATCCGAAAATGCATGCAACTCAATTGCAATTCTGCTTGCCGAGAGAACATATCGGCTGATTCTAAGCTGATCCAAAACGTGTAAAGTTTCACGAAACTTATTCCAGGTGCTTTTTTGTTCTGGTAACAACTCCTCATCCCATGACAATTTCATAGCCCACAATTGACGCATAATTAATTTTGCAACCATAACAACTGGTGCAAGTAAACCCAAAGGGTCAAAGATCTTAGCAATTTCCGACAGAACGTAGCGCTTTGTTATTAGTTGGTTAGAATCAGTTGGAGTGATATGGAATAAAAATAAGTCACTGGTAGGGTTCCACAATAAACCGAGCGTTCTAATAACACGGTTCATACCATTTTGTTCAAATAACACCTGCTTCTCTTGTTGATGCTCTGGAATGTCGTCTAGAAATTGAGCAGAGTTCGAACACCACTTATGCAGTGTGACCACCTTTACTGAGAAGTACATCAAGATCTTTACGAACCGCTACTAGTTCCTCCAACGTTTCAGCTCCCGTAAGCACATCATCGATGTAAAAATCGTTCTTCACTATCCCTGCTGCCAGAGGATGAGCATGGCTTTCATCCAGTACTAATTGTATTAATGAGCGAGTCGCTAAAAAAGGCGCCGCGGCCGTCCCGTACGTAACTGTTGTGAGCTCCAGTGTTTGTAATGAATCCTTCGGGTCTGTCCTCCACAGAATACGCTGAAACCTTGTATGTTCGGGATGGACATTTACCATTCTATACATCTTTGAGATGTCTCCTGTGAGCACAAAGAGATGTATGCGAAATCTCAGAATGATGTCAAATAGTGCGGGTTGTATAGTTGCTCCCACCATGAGTGTATCATTCAACGACAATCCCGATGTGGATTTCGCTGAAGCGTCAAAAACGGTTCGTAGTTTTGTAGTGGACGAAGTGGGCTTCAGAATGGCGTGGTGTGGCAAATAGAATCCATCATCTTCCTTCTCAGACGTACCGATCACTCGGCAGTGACCTAGCTTGACATACTCGTCTATAAAAGCGCAATAAGCCGCTTTGAGATCAGGTTGACGTTGAAATTTCTTTTCCAAGTATGAAAATCTTTGTATAGCATGTTGTTTG
Source organism: Malaya genurostris (assembly GCF_030247185.1). Lineage (NCBI taxonomy): Eukaryota > Metazoa > Arthropoda > Insecta > Diptera > Culicidae > Malaya > Malaya genurostris. Next base: position 216,340,620 of record NC_080571.1, on the reverse strand, counting down.
GAATCACCAAGATGGTCTACGTTTGCACGAAACGGTAACCTGACGATGTATTTTCCAGTAGAGTCTCTGGAGTGCGTTCGTTGAAAGATTTCTTCACATTCTGCCTCTTCTGACGACAACTTTGAAAAGGATGGTAATTCTTCGGATTCCCAGAATCTTTCAATCAGTTCACTGAGCTCAGCTTGTTGCACTGCTACGTTACAATGTCCAATAGTATACTGCCAACCAGTTGGGTTTATGAGACCACCAACGACCCATCCATATACGGTTTCTTGTAAATATGGCAGTTCATTAGCAAGTTTGACTTTACCTGTTTTCAGTAAACCAAAGAAATGTCCTATTCCGATCAACAAGTCCACTCCATGTGGGCGATTGAATTCTGGATCCGCCAAATCTAGATCCGTTGGTATCGGCCAATTCGATATGTTTATGTAGTTTGAAGGAACAGTTCCCGTAATTTTCTTCATAACAAGACATTCCATATTGATTAAAGATTGATTGCTTCGAGAATGCACCTGCACGTTTACCGAACTGGTTACTCTAGTCTCGGTACCGTCGACACCCATAACTTTCATATCGATAGATTTCCGTTTTACTCGTAACAGAGATGCCATTTTTTCAGTGAGAAGATTCACTTGTGAACCGCAGTCCAGCAAAGCACGACAAAGCTGCGGATTTCCAAAATCGTTGATAACATTTACAAGCACGGTGCTAAGTAAAGACCGCTGTTGTGCGGTTGAACAGGAAGCACTGCCCGCATAGCGTTTTGGCTACCTGGGCAGCCATGGCCACCAGAAGGCTACCAAAATTGATTCAGTTACGGTTGTCAAATCCAATTTGACAAAACAAAGTCGCCTGTATCCAAGTTAGCCGAGCGTTTTCATCTTCTCACCTTCGCTGAAAATGTCAAAGATTTCAATGTGGAAAAATCCTGGTGGATACGGTTGTATCGTTTGAGTTGTATTCCTGGCAGCGGTGAGGCAGCCGGTCACCAGAATGTCTGCCAGCCATATTTTTCCAGCTGGCAGCGTTTAGTCAGCCATCTGGCAGCCATGCGTATGCGGGTGATTGCTGGCTTTGATGTAGTAGTATTAGTATTGGAAACATTCTGTAATGGTGATGTCTGTGGTGTAACCGTTGATGCAACATCAGTTTTCACTGGAGTCTGAATGGGGTTCAAGTGAAGCGTAGTATGATGCCGTCGCTTGCACGTTTTACATGACATTGTAGAGGAGCATTTCGACGTGATATGCCCCTTCCTCAAACAGTTAAAACAAACACCAGTTTCTTTGGCTTTTTCATAACGTTCCTTCGGTGTCAGTTTAAGAAATTCTGCACACTGGTGGTTTGGGTGTGTTTGCTCGCAGAAATCACATCGAACCTGAGTCGATACCACCAACGATGAAGTTTTCAATGGAGGAATTTTACAACCAACACTTGACACTTTCTTTTGTTTCGATGAAATTAACGACGGATTTACTCGTTCCAAAACTTGACTACGAGTTATCAAAAACTGGATAGTTTCTGCGTATGTAGGAATATCTCCATGTTTTATGCTACTCTCCCACAGTTTACGCGTCTCTAAATCCAATCGGGATGCTAGAATGTTTACCACTAGAATGTCAGACATTCCCACTAGTTCGTAATTGTGAAACTTAAGGGCCTCAACATGACGATTACATTCGTCGACAAGATCGCGCAGTTGTTTTCCATTTTCACTTGTCATTGGTTGTAGCTTCAGCAAACCGTTTATGTGGATGTCAACAATTCTCTTTTTGTCTTCATAGCGATGTATCAAAAAGTCCCATGCTGCCGCAAAATTGTTGTCGTTGATTGTTTGCTGATTTATTACTCACGCGGCTTCGTTCACCAGACATTTGTCTAGATGGTATAGTTTCGTTGCATCCGATTCTCCTGGATACTTGGCAATAATATCCATAAAAATTGCTTTGAACTTAAACCAGTTCTCTGGTTTCCCATCAAACACTGGAAGAGGCGTATGTAAAAACGAAGATGACGGTGCTCGAATAGGCTGTGTTGCGGGATTTGGCAGACCGAATGTATTTTCACTGGCACCCAGCGGTAATTCCTCTCGCTCTACGATATCGATCAATTTACACACGCGGGACCTAACCTCATTGTATAGTTCTTCGAATTCAATATATTTCTGCTCTTGCTCTTCGCTACCTCCTGGTATGATAGCGTACATTTTGTTCTGAAAAATATTAAACTCGTCGTAAGCAGCGTCAACAGTCTTCAAATAAGTACGTAGTAAAAATTCATCTGGAACCGTGTTCTCCTGCTCAATTCGTAGCAGCGCATTCTTGATACGTGTAAATTTTCCTCTCACGGCTCCGCGTTGTTGTACAATCACTTGAAACTCTTCCGCCATCTTTTTTCTCTTTTGTTTTTCAGCATACGACCGCTTCTGATCGCCAATTCCAACCGGAGTACTAAATTGATCAGCCAGCTCGTTCTCGTGGGTACTCTTTGGCGTAGAACTCATTTACAATGTCATTTTGAAAAAACTTTCCAAAATACACGTTTCGATCGCGATACTTCGAATAATCCGGCTTTGACGGACCAAAAAATGTAGCGACATAACAAAAACGCGTGGACTGTATTCAACGTTCTTTATTCAACTAACTTTTTCTGTATAAGAAAGGAAACGGAAATGTATGAATGTGTATTAGTAATATTCAATAAAAATTATTTTTTGACAGACGTGTTGCCAGATTCTTTGACGACTGAACAATGACTATGGTTAAAAAATCGATTTTGGTAATTTAAAAGAAAGATAAGATACAAAAATTGTTTGTTTAACCTATCTCAATTTCCACTGTCTGGCACGGCTTACAGAAAAAAAAACAAAGATGTTTTCATGTATTTTGTCTACATGAAAAATAACCGAAATCCTGGACTCAGGTTGGTGCTGGTTCTATCGAATTCCGATGATCCGTTTCGTATACAGAGCAAATCGTTTTCCGAGGCCATCACTTCATCGCCCAACCCCGCCTCAATGTAATGTTTATATCAAATGGATTCAAACATTACAAAGAGACTTTCGATTCTTGAGGATAGTAAGCGTAACTAAGCAAATTTAGTTCATATTTTTTAGTTTCATGCATACAAATAAAATCAGGTGCACTAGTAGATTGATAGTGTTTATCTTTCATCGGACAGGGCTAGTGGAATCCGGCAGGAAAAAAGCTTAATCAAGAACTGCTGGGTTCGAAAAAGGTGCAATTGGGGTCTTGGGGTTTTTTCTCTTCCTAATTTTGATTAACAGAATTTGTCCATGTTTTGTTTTTTTACAAAAAAAAAATTTCCTTATATTTCGAGAAATTTTGTTGTTAAGCTGTTTTAAAATTTAAATTTGAATATTATAACCAAAAAAATCGGGAGCCCCAGCAGTTTTGTCAAATACAAATAATAATACCCCTAGGTCCCATACATTCGCAGCCTCAATGTTTGGTTCACAGAATGATCAATTTAGCCTAGCCTGTTTTACTGTTTCGTCATGACAGCTTAGAAAAGTTGAAAAAGAAAATCTCGGATCTTCGGAATCTGGAAATCTTCGGATTTTCCACGATCGAAATTAAAATCTTTGTTTATGAGCATAATAAACAGTCTTTATGGTGAATCATTTTTCAGTCATCAGAGTTGCTAGTTTTATAGAAAACTCGTTAAAGTACATTGTCACTCTGACAGTGTATCATGACAGTGTACCGCACGATGCAAAATGTGTCCTTGAAAATTTGTCGAAGTATTCCGTATTATAATTTGTATTTGGTTTTGTACTCGTGTTTCAATATAGAAAATTTTCAAATATGACAGAATTGCTCGAACAAATAAAACTAAAACGGCTTGCTGGGGATACGTTTGTTCCAGTTTAAGTTTTTTTTTTATAAATCTTCCAGCTGAATTTGCTCTCAAAAATATAGAATGTCGATTACCCAAGTAACCATATGCATTATACCATAACATTTTGTATATAACATCGTTAATGTAGAATCACATTAATTCAGCATGCCTTAATTATATTTGCATTCAAAATCATATGAAGCATTATCTTACAACAGCTTTTTGTCATGCTATACATTTATTGCTATATTTTAATGCAATCAAACATCAGCGATAACAGAGCATAGAATTGCTATATTAAATAAATGTATTAAGGTTGAAAAAAAAGAAGAAAGTTTGTTCAGTTTAAAGCTAGTCTAAAATTAACTTTGTTTACCAATATAATAGTTGTCGGTAATACAGAAGAAAAATGGATTACCGACATTCACTTACATAGCACAACCCTCTCAGCAGTCGGTTCTATTTTGTTGGTCGTTGAGCGCTTGTTGAACGATATACTGAACGAAATATTCGTGTAGTTTGCTGGAACGATTTGTTGTTGTTTTTTCTCTTGCAACAATAGTGTGAAAATTAGGTGTTACCTTCATATAGAAAGAGAATTTGTTGTTATTCTAAGTAAAGTAGAAGTATTGTGCAAGTATGTAGTGTTAGTTTAAAAAATGAAGTGGTGAAAGCTTCGGAAATTGTCCAGTAAAGCTAGGGGCTCCAACTCCTCATATTTAAAATGGTTCAACAATGTACCTCTGTCTGCCGGGTTTGTTGAACGAAAAAATGGCATTCGGTTCAACGGTCTGTTTCAAAATTGGCAAACGAAGGTCCCGTGTTGGTCTCCCGTTGAACGATTGATTGGACGTTCATTGGATTAATGATCCAACGTATTGCACCAACGAAGGACCACCGTTGAACTCTTTCAATTATAACGGTAAATTCCAGTAATTTCCAAAAAATTCTACAGTACCTTTCGAAAGTTGACGGTTTTTACTATTATCCTATGTGAAGTGTTAGATGGAAGAATTGCTGATTAAACCGTAATACTCGAAAGAGAAAGTAAACAAAGAGAAACTCTCAGTTGCACTTAGGGCATTTTCTCGTGTTTGTCTTCATTTATCTACAGAGCAGAGTGTCACCGTCATCCAAGAATCAATTCCATAAAATGAGTGTTTACTAACGAAAATGTTCAAAGTGTACTAACAAAATGTACAATGTTCGATGATTGATTTGATTGTTATTTGTGATGCAATGATTAAATCGATAAAGAAGAATTTTATTATATACTTTAATTTCAGCATTATGAATGCAACTAACATGTTATACAGTGCAAAGCCTTTCATTCCTTTGGTGGAATTTAGCCTTTCTGTTTCAAAAGACTTCGCAGCCGATTTTTAGCGTACAGACTATCATCGCATGGCTAGTACTACGATCCTACTGACACTATGAATCCTTCCAGGTCGAGGCGCGAACATATGACAAATGGCTTTGTAAGATCAGCGCCGTATGCATTGAATCGCCAACCCGGGTTATACATGTTATACACACACAACGAAAAATTCTTGTAAATTTGCGTCTCAATAGATGCACGTAAAAGGAGCGTCGGAATTCACTTGCATTTACATCCGAAAGTATGTAAATAAAAATCATTTTCAGCTTATTCAACAGAATTTAACAACAAAATAGACACAAAACCTAAATTTTACATGTTAATGGATGTAATATAATAACCCTGTGATTCTACATCTCATTGGACGGAAGAAAATTTTATATTGTGTCTTAAATTCCATGACATGAAATTCATTGAAATAAATAAAAATGGATACATGTTTCTACACAGCAAAAAAAATGTAACAATCTTGATGTGATTATGAATTGATGTCAAAAAAAAAAAAAATAGACGTACTGAACATCTAACGCAATAATTGTCTGTTTTCAAGAAATGTTGCAAATAAATCTCACGTTATTACATAGAAACACCCTATTGAGTACATTACACCACCCTAACTGAATACTGTATACAAGGATGGCTTTTATCGTATCAAAGAACGCTCACTAGCTACTCTTCACACGATTGAATCAGTGCCATCCAGGGCTGGCAAAAATCAACTCAGTACTTCATCATCACCGAGTTCAGCTCACTAGAGATGGGCAATTCGCTCCTGAGCTGTTCCAGTGAATCGAATCTTTAAAGTGAGCTGACAGCTCACAGCTCTTTTTAAAAGAACCGCAGCTCACCAGTTCACCGCACTGGTAAGGTGGAAACAAGTTATGAGCTGAACGGATCTTCAGCTCTTGAATAGCGAGTTCTAAATGAGAAGAAATGTGTGCTTTCATTTGTTCTACCAAATGTGCATCTATCCTTTAACAGATTGAATGTGCCATTGTCAATAAGAAATCTTACCTCTCACTCAGTAGGCTAAGGTACATTTAGGGATGCCAACAAATGTGACATAATAATGATTCGCACACAAATTAGTTCGCATAGCATTGTTCTTTGTGCATTAATGATTTCGATCATGCATATGAAAGAAAAACGGAGTAAGAGAAACGGCACAAGAAAAACGGTGCGCTCAAAACGAACCTTCAGTTTAATCTAAATGAGCTGATGAGCTGATGCATTGAATCGATTCACTTTAGTGAGCTGATCGGATCGGAGCTGCTCACCGGTGTGATATTCTTGTAGAGCTTAATTAAACACAACTGTTCGGCATGAGATGAAATTATATTCTCCTTTTAATGTCATTCTAATAACCGTCGCCTACCTAGTTATTGCATCTTCACATCTCCTTTTTTTTATTATTCATTGTACCGCATTGGTTTCTTGATTACTCGAATTGGTCTTGATTGTTTATTTGAAATTTCCGTAGAAATTTCTTCGGAAGTAGTTGTTTCCGGAGTTGTTTGAGGTTTTTCTCTTTGATCATTCTGATAGTTTAACTTCATAGGTTCTGTAAAATATTTTAATTGAAAATTAATATAAACGAAGCATTATACCTACCTTTTGTTAGATTTATATCATCGGTAGTGATTTTTTTCAAGTGACTCGAATTTCTTTTGAATATCTGCCCGGTTTCATCGTTCCGAATTGTAACGCACGGACCGTTTTTTCCTGTAACCTCCATAACCATTGGATCAAAGTTTGGAGTTAGTTTATTCCGTTGTAGAACATGTTTCATCAATACTTTATCTCCAACTGTTATATCTGAAGGTTTAGCATTACGGCGTATATCTTCATGAAATTTTCCTTTTTCCTTCATGCGACAATCTTGATCTCTATAATCTGAGTATGGCACAGCAGTGCTTACATCTCTTAAAGATGGTATTTTACTTCTTATGTTTCTTCCATAAAGCAGTTCACTTGGTGTTTTACCTGTTGTACTGTGTGGAGTTGAATAGTACATAATTAGATATGAAAGTAAGTCATTTTTCCAGTCACGCTTTAACGCTTGACTTATTTTCAATCGTTTGATTAAAGATCTGTTTTGTCTTTCTACCAATCCATTTTCTTGAGGCCAATACGGTGTTGTTTTATTTAATATGATTCCTCTTGTCTTACAGAAAGATTCAAATTCTGTACTTACAAACTGCCGACCGTTGTCCAATGTGATCGTCCGAGGATACCCAAGCCTTATGAAAATCTTTTCCAATCGATTTGCTGTTTCAGTAGCCGTAATTTTCTGCATGATCTCAACTTCCTTGTATCGACTAAAGTAGTCAATTACAACAAGTAAATAATCACCCGAGGGTAATGGACCAAGAAAATCAATGGCGATATCTATCCAAGGAGCATCCGGTAATTTTCTCCTTTCCATTGGTTCTGGCCTTTCAGGTTGGCTTACCAAACGACATCCTTCACAGTTGTTAACTAATCGAACTACTGAGTCATCCATTCCTGGCCACCAACACGATTGTCTCAGACGCTGTTGCATTTTTATCATTCCAGGATGACCTTCATGCCCAAGATTTAACATTCTTTGTCTTAAACTTTTGAGAATGATCAATCTAGAGCCTCTCACCACTAAATCTCCAACTTTACCGAGTTCATTTTTAAAGGCATGATATGGTTTTATTGCCTCATAAGTGTAATTCCAAATTCCACGATTCAAACATTCTCGCAACTCATTGAGTTCTTGATCACAAGCAGACTCTTTTTCAAGTTCATCAATATCTAATGCTGTCAATTCAAGTACTCTTCTTACATATACATCTGAATCTGGATCGAATGCCTTTGTCTCGGATGGTTGCGACAATCGTGACAATGGATCAGCTATATTAGATTTTCCTTTTCGATAGACAACATCATAGCTGAACGATTGGAGTCTTAGAACCCAGCGCTCAATCCGTAGACACGGGGAAGAATTCGGAGAGAAAATTGCCTCTAATGGCTTATGATCCGTTTCCAACTCGAAATGAATTCCTAACAAATAAATTTGAAATCTTTCGACTGCCCATACCAGAGCTAAAGCTTCCTTTTCAGTTTGGGCGTATCTGCGTTCGGTATCGGTAAGGCTTTTGCTAGCGTACATAATCACTTTAGGCTCACCTTCCAAAAACTGTAACAAAATTGCTCCCAGACCTACAGGTGACGCATCAGCTACCACCCGAGTTTGAAGTTTAGGATCAAAGTGAGATAATGTACTAACTTGGCTAATCGATGAGATAAGATGAGCGAATGCCTTTTGTTCTTCTAGGCCCCATGTGAACGAATTCTGTTTCTTTGTCAATTCTCGAAGTGGGAACGATATAGTTGCCAAATTAGGTATAAATGAACCAATATAGTTCACTAAACCAAGAAAGCTACGCATTTCTTCTGCGTTGACCGGAGATCTAAATTTTTGTATAGCTTCAATTTTTTCTATAGATGCAGACATTCCATGCTTATCAAATCGGTGTCCTAAGAAATCGATCTCGATCAATTTAAATTTACATTTTTCTTGATTCAAAAGAATTTCATAATCTTTAAATTTCTTCAGAACCTTGTTAAGTGCTTCATCATGTTCTTGCTCTGTTTTACCCACCACGATTATATCGTCGATAAAATTAATTGAATTATTACAATCGGCCAGGATCTGCTCTATTACCTTTTGGAACATTTCTGGAGCACACGAAATTCCAAACACTAATCTCTTATATCTGAATTTGAAAGCAATAAATCCAGTTTCAGATTAAATGAGCAGTTTATTTAGATAAACGTACCTGAACAAGCCTTTATGTGTGATAAATGTTGTTAAAGGTTTACTTTCATCGTCTAACTCTAGCTGATAAAATGCGTCTTTAATATCCAATCTGGAAAAATATGTCGCTCCATTAAGCTTCCAACGGATATCTTCAATTGTAGGAAGCGGATGTGTTTCTCGTAATATTGCTCGATTTACTTGCCTCATATCTACACATAATCTAATATCACCTGTATCCTTTACAACAACCACAATTGGAGATACCCATCGACTGGGCTCTGAAACTCGCTCAATGATATTTTTGGCTAATAACTCATTCAACTTATGTTCCACACGCTCTAAAGTGGCAAACGGCAATCTTCGAAGACGTTGCACTACTGGCGCTATCGATTTATCTACTGGAATGTGAATTTTATATCCTCGAATGCTTGGAAAAGGTCTTACTGCAGCGACGTGTCTAACGAGTTCTTGTTGACTTGGAAGACCAACAATAAGAACTCCAAGTTGTTTAGCTGATTTTTTACCCAAAAGAGGCTGCGGGCCATTTTCCACAACATAAAATCTTCCTGTTGTTTTTAATTTCCGATCCTCATCATGAATCACAATCTCCGCATCGAACATAACTGTTACAACTAAACAATCCTTTTGAGCATAAGCTTTGAATTAGCGATCTGGTTTCTGGTTTCCTCCGATTGTCTTTATACCACTCTGTATCATTGTTTCCCATGTTTTGTTATCAATTATATTAGATTGCACACCAGAATCGATCTGCATTTCAATCAAAACTCCGCCTACTTTAACCCAAACCAACTCATCCGAATCGTTAACACATGATACCATTTCCACCAGTTCGAAACATTCTTCTTCTAATATGTCATCATCTATCGCATGCAATCGGCGCGTAGGACGAAATTGTTTATTCCGGGAATGTTGGGATTGATCTTTTGAAATGTTTGATTTAAATGCTTGTAAATGATTCCTTTTTCCAAAGAACTGTGTATTCTCGCTTGAGGTTTGATTTTCTGAATTGAAATTTCGAGAAAGACATACTACCCGAAAATGACCTCGTTTTCCACAGTTGGAACAAGTTTTATTCCATGCAGGACACAATTGACCTATTCCATGAGTTTTCCCGCAAAATTTACATGTTTTGATAATCCTTTGAACAGTTTCAGAAACAGTTGTGTTACTTTGTAAAATAGCTTGACCACTGATTTGATTGCTAGCTGAACGTGTTGTTTCATATGCGTTAACTTGTTTAATCAAATCGTCTACTGTCAATTCTCTTTCATGTAACAATCTTTCCCGCAAAGCAATTGGTACGAACTGTAGCGTTTTGTCATGACGCATGACAAATTTTTCCAAATTTTCATCCTGTTCCGGTTTCATTGCCCAGAAGATATATCGTTCATGCGCATCGTGACGCTGTGGCGCGAAATAATTGTCCAATTTTTCAATAGCTGTTTTATAAGAATCTATGTTTTCGTCTTCGTTATCTTCTACGTCGGCTCCAGGAATGTTGAAAAATATTTCTTGTAGCTCCAGATTCAGTAACTTTTGCTGCGCGTAAACAAATTTCAAATCCCCGTTTCCATGCATACCATTTAGTTCTTCTTTCAGCAAACGGTACATTTATGAACGAAAACGATTAAAGGTTTATAAATAATTTACTGCCGTCCATCCTTAAAATTCAAAATTGGAATAATTATTATGTAAGCACATATAACTTTTTTTTTCGATATATATACTCTAGAAATGTGATTAAATTCGTCTAAATTTGTTCAAATTAGGTTTTAAGCTTTTCTTTCTTCCGTTTCGCAAAGTAGAATAGATAATTTCCTGTATGATTCGAAACCTCTTCTTGTCGAGTAAATTACTTGTTGCCTTGCAACCAATTATATTAGTTTTTTTTTCAACCTCTTTCAAGTCGAGTATCTCATATTATACTTTTCCAATCGCTTTCACGTCGCGATAGCAACTTCACTTGTTTCTCTCAATCAGTTTTTTTTTCTTTCTGCAATTTTTTTTCCATCATTTTTTTTATACTAGTACAAGATTTTCCTCACACTTACCTTCGATAATTCCTTCAGACTTACATTTAATGTATCTTGTTAAAATAAATTCTTTTGAGATCCCATCCTCGTCGCCATTTGTGATATTCTTGTAGAGCTTAATAAAACACAACTGTTCGGCATGAGATGAAATTATATTCTCCTTTTAATGTCATTCTAATAACCGTCGCCTACCTAGTTATTGCATCTTCACAACCGGTATGAGCTGTTTCGCACATCTCTACAGCTCACCTGCAAATCGGTTTCAAAAGCATCACTGAACGAGTTGAATAACTGGGTAACCATTTGTATGAGAAAACATCGTCTCAACATCGTAGTGTCAAGCAATCAGCAGATGAGCGCTGAGTGCTCATCAAATATTAGAACCCACTGAGAGACGATTTGTGAGTTGTGATTTGATGTGTTTGTACATCAACACATTGAATCAGATTCTTATGAAACTGTCTCGCTTGTATTCCCCACCCACCAGAGTTGCCATGGGCGGCCAATGTTCGAATCGATGCCATTTCAATTCTTTTCTCAATACATGTTCTCGCATGCTGGAGAACGCATTCGTTTCAGTAGCCAGTTGTGTTTAGCTCGAGGCATGAAATTCAATCGTTTATGGTATACATCACACTACGGTTCGACATTTGTTTTCGTACATTAATGCTCGTGTTCGTTTTGAGTACCAGCAAAAACAAAACCGAAAATCTGGGTTGTGTTGGCAGCTCTGTGGTTTAAGAATACACTCACCGGTGTAGCTCGGTACAGTGATGCCAAACTCAGTACTCACTTTTTAAAACTAGGAATGAGAGTTAAATGCTATGAAATCAAAACTGAGAACCATCAATACCATCATAATTTGATGTCAGCGGTGCTCTGTATAGGTGAGTGTGTTTGTTTAAATCAGCGATGATTTTCATCTTTACCATCATTTTTCGGATTACATCGTAAATCATGTGGTGAGTTGATGAATAGAAAAAATCAAATCTTATGAGCGAGTTTTTGCCACCCTTGGTGCCATCAAAGAGAGACGGATATCATCGCAGCAACAAAAACCCGACATGGCTCATTTAACATAGAATAGACACTAGTGTGAGAGCGAATTTCTCTCGATGACATTTCTGAGAATCAAAGGGTAGCACGCTGCTGTTGGGAACCTCTCTGAAGCAACAAACGGTCGCTTATTCTCGTTTCGCGATCCGATTCTGTATGGGCACTGGATAGACTCATTTTACTATTGCCGCTTATTTTAACTATGTGCATATAACCTTTGTATAAGTTGTGTATATGAAAATGTATGTGAATGCTCCACACAAGGGTTTTGAAATATTGCAACCTAGTATGAGAATCATCAAGTCGAATCATCGATTCGATTTTCTGCGTTAATTGTCAACTTGCGATTCTCTCCTAGGAAATTCCACACAGCAACGATCATTATCAGACTGTAATTTTTTCTAAGGACGTGAAATACTCAGAGTATGAAGTGGAGCGAAGAAATGTAGAAAAATTCTCTCACGGTTCATGCATTGAGAGACACGATTTCTTGTAGCATCTTCTACCGGATTGAAAATGTTGTATACAATATAGATAGTAATATAGCAGCTTCTGTCAAATTTTCGGCAATCACCAACACTGACTGTATATGGTTTTTATATGAAATTATGCATCATTATAAAGGTTGTAATATTACACGAAAAGATGCCTATTTTCCTTTCAGAATCGTCTAAGAATTCAGTCAAGCTTATGTAACCTACTCAATACGTTGTATCGATGTAATAACGTGTGATTTATCTGCAATATTTCTTGAAAACAGAAAATTATTGCATTTGTTGTTCAGTACATCTAATTTTTATCATATCGATTGTTTGAAACAATTCTTTTTTGCTTTGTAGAAATACCTTTCTGTACATCATACAATAACGCATACATACAGTCGACAATTTTATTTTATTTTGAAATGACTGCTGCTCGTGTATCAATTGATACTTACAGGCAAAGATAAACTTTGCTTACAGGTATCGATACTTTATTGCCTTTTGATACCTTGTACCGAAACCCAAAATTTCGGTATTCCGATTACCTAGGTATCGATACTTTGCCTTCCGAGTACCATCCCTACTGTCACTGTCAATCGGGTTGATCGAGCACCCAACTAAGGCGAAAATTCTAGCACTTAACCGATCGAGCACTGAAAAATCGAGTAGTCTAGTAACAATTCCGTCATTTCGATAATGTGGGTACGGGCGGTCTACTTCAGCTCAGCTCAGCATTCGTTTAATACATATAAATAATATTTTTGAATCTTGTTAATAAATTTGCATCCAATGTTCTATTTTTACTTCTATGCTTTGCTTATATAGACCGACCGACCGAGTGTCATGTAACATTCGACTCAGCTCGTCAAGATCGCAAAACGTCTGTGTGCAAAAATATGCACTTGATTTTATTCGAGGTGGCTTTCACAAACTTAGATTCATATGAAACGTGTTATGGTGCCATAGAACGCTATTGAGTTTTATCTTGGTCGGACTTACTGTTACGGAATTACATGGTGATACATGTGAAAAATAGCATCAAAATATGCACTTAATTTTCGGTGATGTCAGAACCAATTTTCACAGTCTAAGATTTGTATGAAAGGCTATACTTTCCCATAGAATGCTTTTAATGTTTATCCAGATCCGACTTCTGATTCAGAGTTACAGGGTGATCTGCGCCAAAAATTGTAAAAAATAAGCACTCAATGTTCTTGTAGATGGTTGAGCCTATTTTTAGAAACTTAGACTCAAATGAAAGGTCTAACATATTCGTAAAATAATGCTGATTTCGATACTACGCTTTGTTAGTTATTGGTCATAAAAATTCATTAGGAGATATCGGTTATTGGTTCCCTGTTCCGGAAGTACCGGAAATAGTAGTAAAAAATCTTTGTCATTCAGTAAACGAAGTAAAACGGAGAAAATTTCTTCTGAAATTGTCTCAAAACTGTTCCTATTTGAACTTATATCAGTTGCTGTCTAAACAACCCCAGTTCCCGTTTCCGAAAGCAAAGACGAAGCTCATTTCGTTTTCATAGTGATGAAAAAATGGAATTTCAAATGTTCGATTCTATACTTTGCTGCTGAATTTAATCTGGATCCTACTTTCGGTCGTCGCTTCAGGGGCACTCGCCCCTGGCGCAACTTTTTTAGGTGGGTGGCAAAGTCATCTTTCCGGAGATGGAGTTCAGATGAAGTGTTTTTTTTGCTCACTAACCAACGATGGGGGCGGCAAATCTTTTATTTTACCCCAGGCGTCTAATTTCCTCGGTACGCCACTGGGGTTGGGCTTAGCTTCAAGTGAAAGCACCATTCCAGTAAATCCGAACATCGGACGCATCGTGCAAGAAAGCTTTTGATTGCGTTTCAAGCTTACATAGTGTATCGGTAGAAGAAAAGAGTGAAGATATACCAAAGCAGAGAGCGGATGTCTGATTACTCAGGTGATGAGATATATCGGGGTTGGATTTCCAACCTCGAACATAGGGTCAGAGTTTTTCTAGCCCTAAGAGGCGAATGACCTAAAGGTTAAAGCCTCTATGATCGATACAAATGTTTAACAATCTTTCTCACCCTATCGGGAAGACGTCGGCTCGAAAATGTCTTGTTTGATATTCCTTCGCTCTGTTTCTCTAGCGATACATAATGTAAACATAAAGCTTTTTTAGGTCAGCGCGGTTGATGCAAATGGTGCAGAATTGTCCGATGACCGATCGAAGCGCTACAATCGGCCCTATATCGTGCTCAATCGGTCCGATAATTGGCCCGATGATCGGACCGATGCGGGTCGACAACATCCACCGGGATTGGTTATCTCATCTTCTGACAACCTTTAAAAAAAAAGATTTTTTAGAAACATTCTGAAATATGCCAAATGATGGAGTTCTAAAATAAAACAGAGCAAGCATTGACTAAATTAGATGTCATATAATTTTCTATTAGGCTAAAACTCCAACGAGTCGACAAAATACGAGACATTCTCAGACAAGAGTTTGTTTTTGCAAAAATGGATAACTGTTTTAGTGAAGAAAAAGCTACCAAGATTCCAAATTTCAGTTATAAGAAATCGTTTTTGTACACACCATGTAATTGTCCGGTTGTGAATTGCGATTTCTCCGGCCAAGAAAAACCATCGACCGAACGAAAGTACAAATCATCACGGCGAACACGTAGATTAGCCAGGCCAAAGTACGTGATGGAAAAATTCTATCGGCGTCCGGTAAGACAATACGAGCGCACTATTCAAGTGGTTCGATCTTACCGCGAACCTTACGCATCCACTCGAATCCAGCATCTAGCAGTTCCGAAGGTACGCAAGCTAATAGCAGCTCAGGAAGAGTACAAGAGGTTCATAAATCGATGCTGGTATGATCGTTTCAGTAAAAGAATCAAGCGGAGCATGTTTACCGTCTACAGTCGATTGGCGAATGTACAACTGCCCCAGATTAAGTAAGTTTGATTCAACGTTTTTTATAGGAGGATTTAATTGTAATCACTCCACTTTACTCTAATCAAACATTTCATTATGGATGACGTAGAATAGATAAATTGACACATAAAACATAGCAATGTCCAAATTTTAAATTTTTGATACTGTAATTTAACCTTTTTTTTCAAACAAGAGAAAATATATTGGACCATGTCATACTTATTAACAGCAATCAGATTTTCTCAAGTATAAGTCTCCAAAAAACTCGATGCAATATTGTTTGTTGTCAGCCACACAAAGCAACACACTTAAACTGCCTTCCACTACTATTCTTCTATTTTGTCAATTTGTTGTCGAGTAGAACTACAATGACATAAATTTCACATAAAGGGCGTTACGACAAAAAATTTGTTACGCAAGACTTAAAAATCGAACCAATTTTTAAAGTTCAATTCATACACAATAAAAAAAAATCATCCAAGGTTTCTTTCTAGAGAATGCGAATTGTTAGACCTTTCATTTGTCTTCTTGAGGGCTGAGGACAGTACGTTTAAGACGTAAGTTTTTCAATACCCTACCGCTTCAAATCATATTTTCCTAGAAACGCTAATGAATATAGAAAACGCCACCTGACAGTTTTTGAAATTTAGAATGATTCATTGAGTTTACAGCTCGAGTTGTATTTTTCAGATTGGAGAACTACTGAAAACTGCAACGCTTGGAATGACATACCTCTACTTGCACAAAATCAGAATCTAGGTCAATTATTAAACAGTTTTTAACCAATTGTTGGATATCAACACGATAATATGATTTTATTTTACAGTACATTTTGTATTATTTTGCTACTAATTTTCTGAGTACTATCAGCTTTTATTTCTTGGTGTATCCAGTCTTGCTACACGAAGCTTAAAAATGAGGTGTGCAAAAGTTGTTTTTTTATAAATTCATGATAAAAATGCGTTGAAATTAGCGGCCCTTACGAGAATTATTATTGTCATTTTTAATGATAACTAAAGTAATGACATTTCAAATTTGTATGGAGAATTCATCATTACTTACCCTTACACGCTCATTAAAAATGACATTATGACAAATGACCAATTTTTGATCGTAACACCCTTTGGGTCCTTCCAACTAAGCGTGTATGGAAATTGGACGATTTTTATTTTGTAATTGAAAAAAAGTCCGATGTTCTTCAGTGAAATGAATCAAGTTGAATTGATTCCGAAGGTATTTTAATATAACAAATATAAAATTTATAGCTATTTCAGCCGTTTGCAAGTCCACCAATAAGTGAAAGGAAATATAAATTAAATGGTATTCAATTCAAAACATAAACGTCAACCCGCACTAAGCCCTAAAGCAGTGTGCCTTAAAAATAATTATATTATTGAATAAAAAAAAAAAACCCGCACTAAGCCGACCAGATTTCGTTTTACCTTTCCCTATAGAAAGGTAATAGAATTGTTGGAAAAACCCGACTTTCGAACAGGTTTTCGGAGAACCACAGTGTTATATAGTATTCGACTCAGCTCAACGAGATCGGAAAAAGCCTGTGTGTTCATGTGCGTATGTATGTATGAGCATCTTTCAACGAAATTTTTTAACACTCGATCTTCTCTGACTCTGAGTGAACCGACTTATCCAAACTTAGGCTTGTTTGAAAGCTACTATCGAGCCATTTGATCTAGCTTGTAGATCAAATGGCTGTCTCTTCTGGTTCCGGAGATATAATGGAATAATTGACGTAACCGATAAAACGTGTAGTTTTTTACCGCCCAATTTTCTCAGAGATGGCTGAACCGATATTAACAAACTCACACTCGTTTGATAACTTTTATTGGATTTTTTTTATCAAATGCAAAAACCAAACTGCGGTCACTTCTAGATCCGGAGATATAAAAATGCGCTTTCTTTCTCTGTTGAATTTTCTCGTAGATGGTTGAATCGATTTCAACAAGGCTTGGCTCGTTTGAAAACCAGTAATGCTCGTTCGAGACTCAAATTGGGTTGTGGATCAAGTTCGAAGATCATATATATGACACTTCAAGTTTCGGAGATATAATCGACAAATCCATTTTGTTATCCGCACAATTATTCTAGAGAGTGACTTATGATCATGATCAAATGTATTATTGCTTATACACTTTGAGAAATGTGGCCGAATATTTGAAGAGGGCGCTGTTTGCCGGGTTCTGGTCGGGTGCTGGTTACGATTGACTTATTATCAACGGGTCTGGTTTGGGTTCAACAATTTGATCGAGTTTCGGATATTTAAATCAGAATACCCTATTCATTGTTAGACTTGTGACAACTCTTTATTTTTCTAATGTTCATATTCAGACCTAAATCTTCAAAAATGACACCGGAACAATGGAGCAAACATCAACAATGGCTCAAAGTTAACGCACTTCATAGGATGGCCAAACCAATAAAATTGAAACCTCGTAAAAGAATGAATTATTCGAATCTTTTAGAACGCATCATAAGCCTATCGGCGCCTCGTTGGGAGAGAAAAAAATTTACCGGCCCTGCTAAGTTTCAACCTGTCAAACCAAAAGCCCTCAGTGCGGTTGCCACCGATAGAGTGATGAAACTTTGCGTTCCCAGGGAGAGACAACGACGGACTAAAGGACCAATTAAAGAAGACACTGTCATTCCAGAAGAAGTTTTAAAAGCTGTTGGTAGGTACATTACCTCAATGTGAGATAGCTAACACATATCATTTTTAAACATTCAAGCATCCGAAAGAGTAGTGGAGCTGTCTAAACCAAAAGTTTATAAAAACGTTAAGAATGAATACCGAGAAAATCCTTTCACTGTTGCTCCACGTGCTCTCAAGGCAAAACCTAGCGAACGTGTATTAGAATTGGCGAAACCTAAAAAAGTAAAGAAAAGGTAGCAAACTTTTGAAATAGTGGAAATTCAAAAATGAAAACTGTTACTCGTACATGTTTGGTGTTTTTTTTTTCGAATCTGGCATGAAATACTTTATTTCGTCATCATTTAACGGTATTAATAAATATTTTCATTTAAATTAACGAAAGGACGCAGCGGTTTGGACTATACTGTAGCATTCGAACAGTCAATGCGGTTTAACTTGGAGTTGGCATTAGTTTTCTTATTTTGTCGTATTTGACTGTACTTATAAATATGGTCAAATAAATAAACGAACGATCGCGGTCATATTGAGATTATTCAGAACTATCCGAACAAAAATTTAAGTAATATTGTCTAATTCTGCGGGTTGTTTCTAATACAAAAGATATCTTCGCCTTTTAATGATGACGATACAGTTACCCATTCATTTATCGGAGGTTGTGAATAACAGCATTAGTAAAATCATGAGTAGTAGATTGACCTCCCAGGTCCTTTGTACGAACTTTTCCAGACTTGAGAACGTCTTGTACCGCTTGAAAGATCATCTGACTATAATGCATTAAGTTGACGTGGCGCAACATTTTGGATGAACACAACAGTATTGCGGTTGGATTGGCAATGTTCCTGCCGACGCCCATAGCGAAAGTATGACGTGCACCCTTTGAAAAATAAATTATGATAATGGTAATGATATAAATTAAATACCAAAATACTATGTTTTCCAACCTACCGGTTCAAATACCGCGTGCTCGGCCGAATAAGAAGCACCAGCGACCACTCCAGCGCCACCTACTAATCCCGAGCAAAGATTATCGATAATATTTCCGTAAAGATTCGGTGCCACCATCACGTCGAACTGGTTAGGATTGCTTACCAGCTGCATTGTGGTGTTATCCACAATCATTTTCTCGAACTGCACTCGAGGATAAAGCTTTCCAATCTACACAATAAACAAGTAAATTTAATTCAATGAGCACAATTTTCACGGTTAGCAGTTACCTCTTCGCACTTTCTCAGGAACAAACCATCGCCGAGTTTCATAATATTGGCCTTATGCACGCAGGTGACCTTCTTGCGATTGTGCTTGGTGGCGTAGTCGAACGCGAACTTAGCAATGCGCGCCGATTTCTGGGCCGTGATAACTTTCAAACATTCAATGACACCGGGGACGCTTTCATGCTCTAAAGCAGAATATTCCCCTTCGGTTTGTTCACGAATAACCACAGTATCTATACCTTTGTGGCGGGTATTTACACCATCAAGACTAACCACATGAACGACGTTGGCGTAAAGATCCAGTTCGTTGCGAAGCTTCATGTTTAGAGTTTCCAACTCACCGGTACGACTATAATCCGGAGTAGCCAGGATTCCCTTGAGGCAAACTTTGTTCTTGTTGATAGAACGAACAACATCCTCCAACGGTGAGCTCAACACGGGGTTAACTTCCGAAAGAAAAAACGTCTCGAAATCAACAGGAACATCGGCTGCTTTAAAGACTTCTTGTACAGAATACATCAGCTCTGGTCCAACACCATCACCTGGAATCATTGTGCAGGTAATACGTCCTTCCGTTTTCGACCACTGAAATGAATCCATGCCACATTAAAAAAACACTAACATTATTTCAATATCAAAAATGGTTACTCACGGCCGGACTGGAATGAACGGCTCCAGTAGAATGAATTCCCCGACAGGAAACCTTGAGGAAAATAGAAAAATATTTATATTATCAAAATATTTTAATTACCACCTGCCACCGTCAAGGACAGAGAATACTAGCAAGACAAGTGGTTATATAAACGTTTTCATTGGAATTTTGCAACATACTTGAACCAGACTTCTGGCGACGTTGCGTGCGATAAGCGACATGTTTTCCGTTGTAGAACTAACAGGTTGAACGAAAATGAATCGGTATATCTATCCAATAATGATATTGGAAATTTTGAACAAATTTCCGCCACTGGTCGAATGATCTGAAAGTATTCTACAGTAGTTCTGTTTCTGTGAATATGACGTTTTCTATATTAAATCGCTTCTTCGCAAGTTGACGTTTTGTCTTATTATGCACACGCTCATTGAACATAACTCAAAAGTGAGTAACTTGTCACTCAATATTATAAAAAAATTCACTGAGAGAAACGGTATACTAACCGTAACCTGTTTTCCGTGATCGTTTCAACTATACGCCTGAATAGCAGAAACGACCATGATATTGCAAAAAGTACTAGATAATTGATGATTGCAAGTTTATCTTTCAAAATGCAAGGGAAAACAAAATTCAACTTGTAAAATCATTTAGAAATTATTTACAGCATCATTTGTTCATGCCAAAAGTTAATTTTCGTATGAGTAAAATTATTATCTACCTCTGTAATTTCGCAGCACCCGAGATTATGTTTCAAACAATGAAAATATAGTACTATTCGTCATGTACATTATGAAATACGATTCGCAGAACCGTGCAGTGGCGCACACTCAACAAAATATGTGAAATTCTGATGAAATGCACCTTTGTATCTGTTGAAGTTTATTTATTATTCTAGCGTTTAAAATAACCTCAACTGAATCGAAACATATTTCGTATCTAGATTCGGTCAACATATCATCTTATATAATCAAACATGATTATATGAAACAAAAAAAAAGTTTTCCGACATTTTCATATGAACAGTTCTTGAAACAGATTCTGAAATTTTACAGATCAATTAATATTATATGAGCTTCCCATAGCAGCCTGCATCTTGCAATTCAAACTGCATCTTGCAACAGGAAACCGACGACACGACCTGCCACTCGCCATTCAAAACGGTATCGCAAATTTAACTACCCCTCAGTAACTGGTAATGTCAAAACGAAATTGCCTGAAAATGTTCGAAAACTGGCAACACAAGTTGATAAATTATTGATTTTGAATAATAGTTACTATAACCTTGGTTACTGTGTATCAAAGACCAAATGATAGTAAACAAAATGAATTCCGAATCGTTTCGCAAATCGCAGAAAATTTAAATTGGTTCGTATTCTCGCGATAAGTTGCAAAAGTGCTCCAAGATCATTAGGTTTCTGAACAGTAGATCGATTGGTCACTCGGCACTCTAAAGAGAAGTTATGGGAACTTATTGGTGGATGTGGAACTCGTTTGTGGTTACTAACTATGATTTATTCACTCGCTGGACAACCTCGTTGAAGCTGGGGTTGATTCGGTTAGTTAAAAATAAAGAACTAAGTATATTAAAAAAGGAAAATATGTAATTCATTATTGTTCTTTATTATAGCTTGCAGTTATAATGACTGAAGCAATTGGTTGATCCCTATTCATTAGTGCTCTCTGATTCACCCAAGTGGCACAGAGGACACAGTATTTAGAACTATAGTAACGACTCTCTCACATCCTTTGTAAATTATCTCAATTTTACGAGATATCTTCTCCGGAAACTGTTCTAAAATCACTCACTGTGTTCTCGCCTTTCATATGCCGTTGAAACCCTAGGGCCTGGAAACCACAGAAACCGAGTACTCCATATAAGCGACCAGTTTTTCGGACCGTTACCAAATACGAAACATGACGTGAGAACAATCAACGCAAATTCCAACCACAGCTTTGTGTTTCTTTCGGGAATAATCTTTCAGATATAGCAATACAAAGCAAAATATCTGAAAAGTTTTATAAACCTGGAGACGATTAATTCAATTAGATTGAATTAACACAGGCTTGATTTTTGAACGACATTTCCAATTGAAAAAATATATATATAATTTTGTTTTTTAACGACAAACAGATTGGTTTTGAACAAAATACTGCAATACGATATTGTAGTAATTGTATATCTCATATACATCCTACATCATAAAAAATGAGATATTAGAAAACTCAAATATATCATGCAATTTTGCTTTTGTAATTGGTTTTATTCCTTAGGCACAAATCTCCAAATATCAAGGGGAACGTGCCATTTGAGCCAATTTGTTCTGCTTCCTGATTCCTGATAGGTGGGCCAAAATACATGAAATAACTCTAAACCCTCTGTTACCCTAGTACCAATCATCAATCTGCAAATATATTTCTGTATTTTAGTCCGCGTAGTACTCATTATTTATATCTCAGTGTATTTAAGCGTGTAATGTTGGATCTGGTATCCTGTATTCCGCTTTTTGCATTGGGTACACATTTCTTACTATAAGTAATACAAGGTGTTTTGAATAGTGTTCTGAAAATCGATGTGGCCATTTCTAAGGTCTAATAAAAAATTTTTCTATCCGGTTTAGTTCCGGCACAGTTGCATGCACGGACGCTAACAATGGGCAAATCACTCTAAACTTTGTCTGAACTCAAACAAGTTTTACCGGGAGAAAAAAGTTTAGCAGGGATCTCGCTGGATTATAATGGGATTAGAAAAGTTCAGCCGAGATCTGGAAAAGCATTATTTCGACATATGAAGCTGTCAACGTAGTATTTGTTTCTATTCTGTTTTTTTTTGCAATTGTTCAACGCAGGCAAAGACATCATATTAACAAGATATCCAGCTCTCACATTTCTCGAACAAATCATTGGCAACATCATTCTTTGCGAAAATGGCGCCCTCAGGCGAGTCCGCATCCAACTTTGTACATAGAAGAAGGTGAGAGCAATGTCAAAGTCGTTCGCGCCAAAATAGCAGCACTGCGCACCAATACAATTGACATATTTTGAATGTGAAGCCGTGCGGTGGCGTTGCTGAACTGAATATTGATTTCGCTCCAAGCTGACAGAGTCTGACGCAGGTGAACTCTTTGTTTACTTGTCATAAACTTTTTTGCGAGGTCGAATGACAGATACATTTCAAACAGGGTAAGGCAAAACTAGGTTGGATAAGTTTAAAATTACCTATACACTTATCTATTCTAGTCGGGATTAAATGGGATTAGAGAAGATTATTTTGGAATGAAATGAGTTTATTAGTATGAGATTGTCTAGAGTTTAGAGTGAAACTCTCCGAAAATTCTGCGTCAAAAACTTAAGGTTACTGTAGGGTCTGGAAGCACTGATATGGACAAATGGTTGATTTAGCAACACATCGTCCAGGAAGGGCGTGAGGGAGGAAAAAGGAAAAAGAGCAGGACGCTGAATGGACGCGAAATAAAGCCGCGTAATAAAACGAGATTGTCGACGTGTCTGAAGATTATTATAATCCGAATACGAAGTCCCACACTACAATTTGGCGACGCAGGAAAATTCAGGGTATGTATGAAGGAAAACCGATTGGATTGAACGGTAGGAATCGTGCTTAATAAATTCTATAGTGGATTTGCCCAAGAAGATGGTGTCTTCTTAGAACAATAGCGTTTATTTTCTCCGTTATTGGTTTCATTCGTAGTAATGTGCATTGGAATTTGCAATTGCGAATCAAACAATAATCTAGGGCGATACTCGAACTTCAGCGTCGATGATGCAATGGGGATCATAAGGGTTGATCAATGTTCGCAAGGGGCGAATAAAATGAGTTAAAAAAATTGGTTAGAACTGGTCGTAAGGGACGACTTAAAAAAAAAAAAAAATCAAATTCAAGTAGAAGAAAAATCATGAGGGTTGATTTTTTTCTGCAGGGATGAATTGATTCGGAGTCTTTGTTGAGAATCATGAGGGATGATCAGTTTTGAAATATTGAGGTCTCGTGAGGGTCGATACACAATAAAAAAAGGGTAGCCGATGTTAAAACAGAAATGTTGCGTGTTGTGAAGACTTTTTCAGTCCCGGAACTGTTTGTGACATAGAATTGTAATCCCATTATTTGTTTTTAATTGTCATTCTTTCTCTATTCTATAGTAATGAATAATTACGTTACAGATGAGCGACGCTAGACCAATGCCACCATTCAAATGCGAGGACATTGCTAAATCGCGTCTCAACCATGAGTGGAATGATTGGAAGAGTGGTTTGGAGAGATATTTTGATGCTCATGACATCACTGATCAATACAAAAAACGGGCAAAGTTGTTATATTTGGGAGGACCCCAATTAGACAAAGTGTTTACTAACCTTCCGGATGGAAACAAATTCCCGTTAGTTGCTACAGAGAAAAAATATTATGACGTGGCAATAGCTGCCTTGGATAATTATTTCCACCCCGTGAAGCAAGATATTCTCGAACGCCGCCGTTTGCGACAGATGAAGCAACTACCAAACGAAAAATTTTCACACTATATGGTACGTTTGAGGCAGCAAGTAGCGTTGTGCGGCTTCGACAAGTATCCAAAAGTGACGAAACAAATTTTAACGGAAATGATTATAACGGATGTAATCGTTGAAGGTTGTCTTTCGATCGAACTCCGGAGACGAATGTTGTTAAAAGATCGGACGTTAGAAGAAATTGAAGAGATTGCAACTGGACTGGAAGGCGTTGACTCTCAGATTCAGGATCTGTCTGAGAAATCAACTGATGGTATTGTTACTGAAAAGGTGTTCAACATCGAGAACCGTGCAGTACATGGACCGAAGCGCACATCAATGTCTATTCACAAACCAGGCACAGCTCGATTTCGGGGTCATCATTCTATGCAACATGCTAAAAGCATTGTATGTTTCAATTGTGGGAAAGCAGGGCATATATCTACATCGGAACTTTGCCCAGCAAAAGGGAAACATTGCCGAAACTGTAATCGTATAGGACACTTCGATTCTACTTGTAAATCTCCTCGTGCAAGTGTTTCGGAAACACTCAGTAAAAAAATTCGTGTGGTTGAAGAGCAAAGAAATCCTAGTTCAGATGAGAAAAAAGTTTACTACGCTTTTTTTAGCGGTAACCGTAGTAATATGTTAACATTTGAAGTCGGCGGCGTGCCTTTGAAGATGTTAGTTGATTCCGGGGCTGATGCTAATTTGGTGACATCCGAAGCATGGGAAAATTTAAAATCAGCTGGCATACGCGTTACAAGTTCTTCAAAAGGCTCAGATCGTCCCTTTATTGCTTATGGTAGTACTAATCCGCTTACTGTTCGTGGAATGTTTAAAGCTGACATCAAGATTCTTGACCGTGTCGCAGTTGCTCAGTTCTATGTCGTAGAGAATGGACAAACATGTTTGTTAGGTGATGCCACCGCAAAGCTGTTGAATGTTCTACAAGTCGGTATCAGTTTAAATTGCGTAGAGAAGTCGAAGCCATTTCCTTGTATCAGTAATATTGAAATCCACATTCATATCAAACCTGATTCAAAGCCTATCGTACAACCCGTAAGGAGACTACCTATCCCTTTGGAGGCAGAAGTTAATCGGAAACTAAGTGAGATGTTAAGCAAGGATATAATTGAACGTAAAACGGGTCCTACCTCATGGGTTTCCCCGTTAGTTGTCGTCGCTAAAGCAAATGGAGAACTGCGGTTGCGTGTAGATCTTCGGAGAGTGAACCAAGCCATTTTGCGGGAGCATCATCCTATGCCTATGATTGAACAAATACTAGCACGAATCGGAAAAGGTACTGTAAGAAGTAAGTTGGATATAAAAGACTCATTTCTTCAAATTATGATTGCCCCAGAATCTCGAGACATTCTCACATTCATAACTGAAAAAGGGTTATACAGGTTTAAAAGACTACCTTTCGGTCTAGTGACGGCTCCAGAAATCTTTCAAAGAGTTGTTGACGAAATCCTTTGTGGTTGTGATGGGACACACTGGTATCTTGATGATATTCTCATAGAGGGTAGTACTTTAGAAGAACATGATTCGAGACTTGAAAAAGTCTTAGTGAGACTTGCGAAGCGAGGGGTTCAATTGAATCTAGAAAAGTGTCAGTTCAGAGTGGCCGAATTGGAATTTCTTGGCCATAAAATTACCGAGTCTGGCATAGCACCATCGGATACGAAAGTGACAGCGATAACAACTTTTCGTCGACCTTCAACCGAAAGTGAGGTCCGCAGTTTTTTGGGTTTGGCGAATTATCTCAATAAGTACATTGCTCACCTAGCTACCTTAGATGAGCCCCTCAGAGAATTGACTAGAAAGGGGATAAAGTTTTCTTGGGAGCCTCGCCATGAAAAAGCTTTTCTAGCAATTAAGCAAGCAATGTCTGACGTGCGTATACTCGGTTTTTATGATTCTTCGTATAGAACGTCTGTGATTACTGATGCTAGCCCTACAGGTCTAGGGGCAATGCTGGTACAGACCGACGATAAAGGGAATAACAACGTAATAAGTTTCGCATCCAAGGCGCTCACAGAAACGGAGAGGAGATACTGCCAAACGGAAAAGGAGGCTTTAGGATTGGTGTGGGCCGTTGAAAAATTTCAATTCTATCTCATAGGTCGAAATTTTGACTTATTTACGGACTGCAAAGCTCTGATGTATTTATTTACACCTCGTTCTCGCCCGTGTTCTAGAATTGAACGGTGGGTACTTAGATTGCAGTGTTTCAACTACTCGATTGTTCATATTCGAGGGGATCAAAATTTCGCTGATGCCCTTTCACGACTTTCTTGCCCTATCGTTGAGCTCTTTGATACGACGGAAGAGCTTATTGTTCGTCATTTCACAGCCGTAATTACTGAATCGGTTGCTGTTTCTTGGGAAGAGTTGATTCAAGAATCTCAAAATGATGCGGAAATTATAAGTATATTTAAATGCCTTAAGGAAAATAGAGTTGAATCACTACCAACTGCATATCGTATTATTTCAACAGAGGTTTGTGATGTTGGTGGAGTGCTTTTGCGAGGAGACCGTATAATTGTACCTGCTACTTTACGACAACGAGTTTTGAACATAGCACACGATGGACATCCTGGAGTGCGAATGATGAAATCGTATCTTCGATCCGTCGTTTGGTGGCCAAAGATGGATGCGGAAGTAGAAAATTATGTAAAAAGCTGTCGTGGATGTGCCTTGGTGTCTACACCTGACGTTCCTGAACCAATGTTTCGGAAATCACTTCCTTCTGGACCTTGGGAAGATATTGCTATAGATTTTCTTGGTCCTCTTCCTGATGGCCAACATTTGCTAGTAGTTGTAGTCTGCTATAGTAGATATTTAGAAATTCGTGAAATGAGCTGTATTGATTCTACGGAGACAATTGGTTGTTTGATACAAATGTTTGCGCGATTCGGTATACCATCGTTGATCAAAGCGGATAATGGTCCACAGTTCACTAGTGAGGAGTTTAGAGCGTTTGGGAAGGAATACGGAATACGGATAGTAAACACAATTCCTTATTGGCCGCAAATGAATGGTCAGGTGGAACGCCAAAATCGTTCAATTTTAAAACGGTTGCGTATTGCACAGGAGCTCGGTAAAGACTGGCGAAAAGAGTTGCACGAATACCTGCTTGTATACCACGTAACTAACCACCCAACTACGGGCGAAGCTCCATCAAAACTAATGTTCGGACGACGAATTAAGAGTAGACTTCCTCATGTTCCACGTCATTTCGATGATGAAGCTGTGAGAGACTTCGATGGTCTGCAGAAAGAAAAGGGGAAGAGTTATGGCGATAGAAAACGACGCGCTGCGTATAGCGAAATAAAGGAAGGCGATAGCGTTTTCTTAAAACGTGCGAAGAAAAATCATAAATTACAATCGGATTTTTCTCCTGAAGAATATAAAGTTATAAGTAAAAATGGATCTGATGTCACCGTGCAATGCCTGAAATCGGGAAAAGAGTTACGTCGAAATGTTTCGCACTTGAAGAAAGTTCCTGTCGCCCAAGACGATAAACAGTCAACTCCGAACAAAGAAAACGATCATTCGATGCATAACGGTACAATCGACGCTAAATTAAATCCTCACGAAATCGTTGAAGAGGAACCGATTCGTTGTCAACGCGGACGACAACAGCCATCGAAATTTAAAGATTACATTCCGTATTAGATTGAAAAAAAAGTTTAGGTGGGGTTGTAGGGTCTGGAAGCACTGATATGGACAAATGGTTGATTTAGCAACACATCGTCCAGGAAGGGCGTGAGGGAGGAAAAAGGAAAAAGAGCAGGACGCTGAATGGACGCGAAATAAAGCCGCGTAATAAAACGAGATTGTCGACGTGTCTGAAGATTATTATAATCCGAATACGAAGTCCCACACTACAGTTACAACGGTTGCGATGATACGAAATCAACATTTTCAATTTATATTCGTAAATCTATGGAAGCGACTCTCAGCAGATTTTTGTTATTTTGAACGGTTAGATATAATAATAAGGATAAATACAGTTTGATCAGTTACTAGTGACTTTTTGTATTTTACTGGAATAAACCGGATCTGTCGTCCCTCTCGATAAAAAATGTTTACTGGTGCACCCAAGTAACCAGGACGCATTATAACTTTACATTATTTCAGCTTTAAAAGCTCGTGTAAAATTTTATTAAATGCAGCGAAGTTACACATGTTTTTACAATGCTTTTATAAAGCTAAAAAGGGTGATTATTATTATTATTGTAAATGTGTAAATGTGCATAATGCATATGGTTACCTGGCCAGTTCGAATTACACACACACACACACATATATATATATATATATATATATATATATATATATATATATATATATATATATATATATATATATATATATATATATATATATATATATATATATATATATATATATATATATATATATATATACATATATATATATATATATATATATATATATATATATATATATATATATATATATATATATATATATATATATATATATATATATATACATATATATATATATATATATATATATATATATATATATATATATATATATATATATATATATATATATATATATATATATATATATATATATATATATATATAACTTTTGTGTTGTGTTTACTGCATTTGGTATGGTTTGTTGTTTTAATATGGTTTATATTATTGTATAATATGCTGTAGTTAGGAAAAATGGCAGGTGTTTAAAATAATTATAACGAACTTGTGCTGAATGCTCACCAAAAGGAAATAATACAACCTATTTTACTTAACTAAACAACTTTGACCTATTTTACTTTTACTGTTTTTCAAAGGGCGAAACTAACATTGTCAAGAAATGGTGGAAAACATCGATGAATGTTTCGACTTTGGTTTAATTGCTATTTAGAAAATATCATATATTCTCAGATTAGTTTTCCATATTTTTATTTTTGCCTTTCTCATATAGAAAGGTTATGCAATCACTTGAAAAACTGACTAGTGAAAACTGGCACGGAGGGCCAAGTGTCATATACCATTAGACTCAGTTCATCGAGCTGAGCAATTTCTGTGTGTGGGTGTATGTGTCAAATAATCTCACTAGGTTTTCTCCGCGATGGCGAACCGATTTTGACAAACTTAGATTCAAATGAAAGGTCTTATGGTCCCATACGGAATTCCTGAATTTCATCCAGATCCGACATCCGGTTCCGGAGTTATAGGGTTATAAAGTTATAGGCCTTAAACCGGCGAAACAAAAAACGTAAAAAAATTTCTAAACTGTTCTCAAAACTACACAAATCGATAGTCATTATCAGTAGGCAACTAACCAAACCGATTCCGGCTATGCTAGTTCTCGGTATCCGTTTCCGGAAGCACCGGAAATAGTGGTCATATATACCAAAATGGATCTCACTCACTTTTCTTAACGATGGTTTGACCGATTTCCACAAACTTAGATTCTAATGAAAGTTCTTCCGGTCCCATACGGAATTCCTTAATTTCATCCGGATCCAACTTCCGGTTCCGGAGTTATAGGGTAAAGTGTGTTCAATATTGTACACCGTCACTCCCAAGTAACAGTTTTTGTTACGCTAGCTTATTTATGACTAGTTTGCAACTAGAAATTTGAGTGATTGCAACTAATATCTATCCACTTGCGTGACTTAAAAAGCGCAGTTTCTACTAGTTGCTAAGTCGGCTAAAAATGAGTTGTCGTTACGTTGTAATGCCATACAAAATAGCTTATTTTTCCATTATTTGAAAATAATTTGTTTTCAAGTAAACTAGTTGAAACTTATACCCTTTTTCGGTTTTGAACCTAGACGCGGGTGACTCTGACTCCGAGTAAAACGAACACGTGGTACGCGCCCTAAACAACAACTCATGAAAAAAATAAAAAATAAACCAACTTGCATGGATGCGTGGTGCGATCCGAGAAAATTTTCAGAGCGAAACTACGCGATTGGAGTCCGATCTAGAGCGACATCAGATTGCTAAAACAAACATATCAAACTTTGTTTGGGCGACTCTGGGTCAGCTTTCGGGCTGCTCTGATCAATAAACGAAAACGGTATTAGTCACCATCGACCGAAATTAGTTTTCCATTTTTTCATTTTTTGTATCCATTGAGCTGGCTCGCCCTTTTTCGATTTGTTTACTTCTATGCCCTCCGCTTGTGAAGAATTCTGGCAACCGGCAAAAGTTTAGTACCATTCCGGCTGATGTAAAAATTACCCAACCAAAATTGCATCATTTTGTCACACTCCGTGTCGTACTTATTTTGCTCTTCCTTCGCAAACGAATGAAATACCAGTTTCTCTTTTTATAGTTAATTGTTTTTCTAGGATAAAGATTTTTGTAGAATCCGAATTTTCATACAAAACTTGTAGGATGTTGAAGCACATATTCATGGGAAAGAGAAACTCGATATGTTTACTTTTGTAAGATTCGCCCTTATTTGAAAATAGCTGACGTTCCTGCACACAGACACTACCTTAAGCTGAAACTACTTAACATTAGGTTGTTTTTTGGCAGTGTGTAGTTATTTGACGGAGCGATTTTGTGGTCGATTCGGGTTGAACATAATAATATTTTTAAAAGTATATAATTATGTATTAACTCAACAAATAGTTTGTATAATGAATGAATATTTGTGGGAATTTGCGCAGAAACTACCAAGCGAAAATCGCTTCCAAATAGTCCTGAAATCGGCCCTTTCGTAAGTTTTGGTGCTTCATGATTTAATGCAAAAGAATAATATTCTATAAATATCTATCAATAACATCGGCTTTGCGTGAATCTATATCATTTTAAATACTTCAACAATCCGGTATTTTACTTGAATACCATACTCAAAACGGATGTGCTTTGCATCGTAAAACGCAATATTTCAAATGTTTCAAAAAACAACTGTTTTATTTACTATGAATCTGTGTTTATCTGATCGAATGGTAGGAGCTGAGCCGAAGCTGAAAATAAAGCTTGAAAAAAGCAAATCATTTTTCTGTGCATACATATCCTCTTAAAGCTTTCAATAAATGGTCAATAACGACGACGACCACGACTAAAGACTGTGCTACTGAGGAAAGGAAATAACATTACCAAAAATTTAATAAAATAATGCATTGTTGCGACGACGGAAAATTGAATTTAAGTGTGACATTTGATTATACCAAACGGCCTATATCCTAAATAACCTTACATCGACCGACTCTGATACCCATCTCCAAACAAATTTAATGAAATTTACAAAAAAAATGTAAAATATATTTTCATTCTCATAGAATTTGACTACCACCTCTCATCTTTTGATGTTTTTTTCAATTTTATTACCCATCTTGATTAAGGTTGGTTAGTTGGTGGCTTGGAGGTAGTTATACACGCTGTTTTTTTAAACATTAGTCTAGCTTCGATTGGAACAAAACATGAAAATGTTTAATTTACCGATAAAATGTTTTTCATTAACAATTTAGCACAATTGCTGCAAAGCGGTCGGACTTGGGAAAAACCAACGACAAATGGATGTGCCGAAAATGTAAAACTCTCTGGATGCATGGTTATTTCCATGTAGACGAAATTCAACGTACAAATAAGTTCGATAAATTGGTGCCGAAATATGAGATCAAATCGAGTCTATCTAGAAAACAACAGACTTATCTGAAGTATATGCAGAGTAGAAAAAACGCTAGCATTGTAAGTAGCTTTTCAATGTATTTTTTTATCATATCGAAGTAACGAGAATGCTCTAATGTGTATACATGTGTGAAATAATGTTTCTTTTTTTTTTGTAGAAATACACATGCCATATTTGTTCTTACAAAACGAGAGTTGCGATAGTCCAAAGTAGTCGATCAAACAAGAAGATGAATGTGAAGGTTACTAAAAAAGCTGTCCTCAAGACTAATAAAAGCAAGTCACAAAAGAGAACAATGGCAATGAATAAAAAGAAACCAGCGTCCACATTTAATTCTAACAATTCAAATAAGCTTCAGGCATTGTCGAATATATTAAAAAATAAATCTGTTGAAATGTCATCCCAAGATCGATTGAAACTGTTGTTGAAGTAAATCATAGATTGATTTATTGTGATACACGCATTGTAAAAAAATGTGAATTTCAAAGTGTTCTTGAAATTCGTTAGTGAGTACTGCGAAACCAGGAAAGATAGTCTCAACTATTTATATCAGAAGGTCAAAAAGGCACACTGTGTGTGGTAACAATAAATAGTGCTCGTGCCGCACAATGTTTGTAAAGTTGATTGAACTTCTTCATGATGACTTTTACTCTTGAATCGTGCATGTGACAATTTCAGTAAGTCAACGAGTGGTTCTAGTTCAAGGGAATCTGTTCTTTGACAATCTGAAAAGATAACGACAATAAAAGTACAAAACGATTAGGCTATGTTCAAATTGTGAAAGTTCAAGTTTCCATGAGTAAATGAAAGTTAGCATTCGACTTACTTGTCGGGCTGTCAGCTTCATGTCTAGAAAAGGAGTTATAAGTTCTGTTATTTGTGTTATTAAAAGTCCACTCTATTAGAAAAAATAATGTCATGTAAACTCTCGCAGTTTTCTATTCTTCGAAAGACCTTATCATCAAGGCTTTCATTGACCGTGTCAATTTAAGTACCGATCAATTTTAGTATGCAGAGCACGGCCTTTCGAAAAAAATATCGATAACTAGTCATTTCAACTCTAACTAAAACAAACCTACGTCGCAAAGTCACCCTATGCGATTCCGTCTGTTATGTTAGGAAGTACAAATCGATTGCAAGGAGGTTGGGATGTAGTGTGTTAGTTTGGTAACCGGTTCTCACCTTCTGGCACATTTCGCGGTAAATTTCGTCGGTATCCCAGGGACCGCGTTCTGGTAGTGGTAATCCCCGTCTGCGCAACTCCTGGACACAATCGGTTAGGTCCAGGATTGGCAGAGGATCGATTTGTGCCTTGGATACCGCACCTACTAAATACTCAACGTAATGTGTTCTGGAAGAGGTAAGTAAGAAAAGAAAAGAAAAACGCACTCTTAGTAGCGTCTGAGCAGGTGCCCACCCTCACCTGTGCTAGAAAATCGCGATAGATTCCGTCCACGACTCCGAACGGTCTTGGTGGCATACGTTTGTTGGCTCGACGCACGATCGATTCGAGATCGTCCACACTCAGCACGTCAATGGGGTCAATTCGGTTTAGCATCGTCAACAAGCTTAAATATTCTATGTAGTGTGCACTAGAAAACATACGCGTAATAAAACATAATAATCAGATATGGTCACCAACGGAAGGACTAGACGCGTAATATTGAACATTCAAGATAATCTTCACGCGTCCAGAAACGCGCGTTGTCGTGTGTTCTAGGAGCACCGACATTCTTCTAGGAGCATTCATACACACATTCGCCAACACTTGCATTCTCCTTATACAATTGCAGTAGACCAATCACAGCGAGCCGTGTGATCGTCCTAATCTACAAATGAAGATATCCTTGACTGCGTATAAGGGCATATACCATGACACTTTCAAAGACTCAAGTTTTATCAATTTGATAGATTTTTTTATCTGTTTCTTTATTTTGCCTTATTGCTCAATGTCGTATCCATCGAACAAAACTTTTTTACCTTTTTATTTTAAATAAAATCGTTTATCTATCGACATCCTACAACGCTTACTTTACCAGGAAACTACAGCAGAAAAAATGACGCTTGCATGGAAATCGACTTACCTTCACAAAAATAACATTCACTTCATTTTTATCGCGACAACATATATGTTTTTATGCACTAATCGCATCTAAATTAAATTATCTAGACATTGTCAAGATAGATTATTGATCCATGCTTTTGAAGGCGAGATATTCAATGAACAAGTTGAAAGACGGCGTTTTCAGCTATGCAAATCTTCCTTCAGAAAAAAGACTTTCCCGACTACTAATAAAGTCAATGAATCATGGCTTTCCTGTAGAAATGGCTTCAATTATCCGAAAACTGATGAACGAAAGATGGAGAAATGACTGATGCATTAAAATTTGCGAATAAGATCAACTCTGAAATGGGACTCGAACCCACAACTTCATCCTATCCGGTGAAATTTTTTAACAATTAAACTTCTCTGAATGTGACGGGACACAACTTAGAAAGTAACCTAATTGGGTAGAATCTCCGTATATGCTCAACTTTGTTCGGCCATTGCATGGCTTTTCCTTTTTTCAGTTTCGCTCATAGTGGAAAGAAGCTGAACAAAAATCTCAAAACAACAATAATGAGTTAGCAGCAATTCATTATAACTTGAGTGTAATCCTCACATTATCTCCAAACCATTATTTCCTCTTCACAGATAGTCTGAGTGCAATTGAAGCCATTCGCACAAAAATTGCTGGCAAGAATGAACCGTTTTTCTTCGGCAAAATTAAACACTGCTTGAACGACATAGTGAATCATAATTATCAAATCACAATAGATTGGGTCCCTGCTCATTGCTCCATTCCAGGCAATGAAAGAGCCGATAGTTTAGCCAAACGTGATGCTATTGAGGGTGAAATTTATGAGTGACCGATTGCTTTCAACGAATTCTATAGTGCATCTCGCCAAAGAACACTTACCAGCTGGCAAGCTCAATTATCCCTAAAATATCGACAAAGGCATGGTTCAGGAAACTGGATGTGAGTAGGGATTTCATTCGTGTGATGTCCAGACTCATGTCCAATCATTACACGTTAGACGCACATCTCCTTCGAATTGGACTCTCCGAGACTAATCATTGTGCTTGTGGCGAAGCTTATCGGGATATTAATCATGTCGTTTAGACATGCGTGGTGTATCGTGATGTCAGATCTCAACTAATAAATTCTTTGCGTACCCAATGTTGACTATCCACAGTCCTAGTTCGAGACATTTTCGCTTGTCGTGACCTGTCATACATGAAACGTTTTTATCATTCCATAAAGACAATTGGAGTTTCAATTTAGTAATTGACCTTTTTAAGACTTAGTTCTGACTCCTACTGCGTCCATTGGTTCATCTAATAGCCAAATTTGAATAGAAATGATGTGCTGATACAAACAAACTCGAAATAGTTTATGAAATTATCAACAAAATGCATAAAAATTTCAGCTTATTTTATAATGTATAGCAGTTAATCGTTTGGTTCAAATAATATGATATAAAAAAATAAGAGGAATATGTTTTATTAAATTCAAATCGTTGTGACTATATCAGAATTTTATTAGGATAAGAATTCTATGTAAAAGTGATGCTACGGCGATGAAGAACTTATGTAAATTGCCTTAAGAAATAAGCGAATTTATGAGAAAAATTTCTCAAAAGTTGGCATCCACTGAGGGAAGAGAATTTTGGAATGGTTTCATTTTTCATCCTTTGTGCAGAGGAATTAGATTTAATTTTTTACATTTTCTCAGAAACGATCACCTGGCAAACGTCTGTCGATTTTCAAAACATTTTTTTAACCAGATAAACACATTCATTCTTTAATATCTTTTCATAGTTGCACGATAATGATGGTAAACCAATAAAATCGCTAAAAAGATACTTGTAAAAAATAAGTCTCAATGCCATGAAACTTATCTATCATTTAAGTCAAAATGGAGAAAAAGACTGGAAAAGACTGGAAAAAAATGTGTGTGTAGCATTTCTTCAGTTGTAAATATGGCATCGAAGGAAGAAGAGCAAAGCTTCAAAATTTTGCTCGCTCGCGCTGTTTAAATGCGGACAAATCTACTGCACGACGGTATTCGAGAGAGAATTCGGGGGACGAAAACAAATACAATAGAGTAAAAAAATTGGCAGCTTAGACAGCTACGATCCTATCAATGGCGAATGCCCCCTTCCCCCCTTAGGTACGCTACTGGATCCTATTGACACTAAGAATCCTTCCAGATCGGAACTCTATGCAATACGTAGATCGCTAAACCGCCGATAATAGTAGCCAGCTGTTTGAAGCGGAACCGCAAACTTTCCGTTCGAGATGCCGCAAGCCAACTTGAAATGTCGTCTACAATTGCAGCATCGAGCTAGGTTATCGACTTACAAGTCAGTCACAGTACAATCGAGAAAGCTGTACATGAAGATGCTGAAGAAATTCGATTACATGGTACAGGACAGTTCCTTTGATAGGAATATATCCCAAGTAGCAAATGTAACTTATAAAACTGTCAAGATGTTTTACAATTGATTTGGAAATGTTATTTATATTAGATATGCTTAGAAATATATATTAAAATTGGTTGTGCAACTTATCACTGTTAAGTTTCACAATACTACCGAAAAAATGACTATAGAACATCTTGAACAATTGTGCAGTAAATCACCAACTTGTTAATGTTTCACTAGAAGTTCTGCAAAAAATTTCACATTGTCATGTAAAACGGAAGTAACTATAATAATTGTGCAACTTATCAAAAACTTTCCACACGGCTGTCATAATTGTACCGGACACAATATATGTCGAAATTGCTATAAATCTCTTGTGGAAGGAAAATTAGTGAAATGATTGATGCTCTCCGCAAGGCAAAAAAGGTTTAGCCGAATTGATAACGTTGCTTTAAAAAATATATATTTATGTAGAGTCCGCGTTGTTTTTGCTGCCTCATGAATTTTTAGATCAGTGTGTGCAGTTTTCTTCAGTTTTAGAAAAACATTGACATAAAATTCGAAACTTGCAAAAAAGTTATGCAAGATTTATCGGTTTGAATTGAACGCAAAACTTGCAGACATGAGATTATTATCATAAAAGTTTCAGGAATACAGCGTTATACACGCAATGAAAACAAAAATCAATCAGATAATTTTTATTCGGTTTTCATCTCGCGAAAAAAAAGCAGACCTGACATCACTTTTTAAAGATATTGAACGAAAAGTTATAATATAATTTCAAAAAATATAATTTCATCATAGTTACTCGCATAGTTATATATTACCGCTTGTGCAACTTGTTTTTGCAACTCCAGCACATGGACATTACTAAAATAATACCTACAGTGCGTATCGCAAAAGTCGGGCCCGCTAAGATGAATCACTATACAGTATTGTTGTTTAATTCATCTAGAAGATAAAAAACAAAACGTTGAGCACTTCTTTCCGAAATATTAACTTGAAATATTCAAGCAAAATTCATTTCGAGATATTTCAGATTTAATTACACATTAGTTTGATCAAAATCGTCGGAGAATTTTAAAGAATGTTTGAATACACGTATTTTAAACATCATTCCGACGATTTTCATTGAAAATAATAGTCTGTTATTTTCACCGAAATTGGTTTAGAATCATCAAAACACGATCATTCAAAGGCGCTTGGAAATGTCGGGCGTACGAATACATGTTTCACCATAAAAATGCAGTTCGTTGTCGATTTTTCATTCACAAAAACACAGAAAATCAATTCTACAATATGTTGCATTATAATTTTTCATTAACAGATTATTTAATAAGATCCATGTTTGTGTTAAGAGCCGTTGTATTGAAAATCAAATGTGAAACTTATTCACTAGAAATTAAGTTTGCATGTTTTTGTAAACGTCATTCCATTTCTTGTTTGCATTACGTAGTAGTTCTCACGAGTTTCACAATTGTTTTTTCGCTGATTTTATTACTGCCTTTGTGATGGGATCGACGCATGAGTTTTTGTATCAGTTGCACAATCGTTGTGAATAAATGTTCGTAATAACGGATGGACTTAAAAATATGTTGCACAACACAGAAAAATTGCGCTTTTTCCATAACACAACAGTTGCTAGAATAGTGATATGAACTAACTTGATAAATTGCACAATCAGTAGAAAAATAATGGTCAGCAATTTAACATGCTACTTGGGTAATACGGCATCTGAGAAAGGAAAGCGGGCAAACATAATAAGCTGTCGAAGTTCGCAAAGAAATGTTCTGTGTGGCAGGCCATCTGTTCCTGTGGCGTCATTAATTTCGAGACAGGGACTATTGACTTGGAAAATCGCATGTTATCTTTCCTCCACATTTTCCACAATTGTTCCGTTACAATCTCGCAGGATTACGTTTGCACCATGTGTCATTCTTATAACGGTTATGCTCACACCCCCGTTGCTAAGAGCAAACCCAACACAGTTTGGTGAAAAATGTGTGTTTGATGAAACTACCTTGGGTCAGTTTCAGTATTCTCAAGCGAAAACGACATAAGTAATTCTTAATCGCTAATCCGGAGCTTGAGTGAATATCTTCCTTTATTCTGTATGAATTGTGCTTGAAAAAGGAAATTGATTTCGTTTTTTAATAGAATGTTCGACCATTCAGGCTTTGATTATTTATCTTCTTTATCGTAGGACATTTTTAAAGAAATATTTTTGTGTTTCTTAATTGCTGCTTAATGTCTACTATATCGATTTTGATTGGTTCTTTTCGGCAAGCATTAACTGAGAGAGACGAAAGATATGAAAATGAAAAGACGGATATGTAGTAGAAGTAGAAGGTAAAATAGAATACGGTTCTTTCTTCTGACCATGCTTATATGAGCCTGCTAGGCTAGCTTTTCCGTTCTAAATTTATAACTGATTCAATCTAGAATACCTATCCGTTTTTTTATTTTCATATATTTCGCCTCTCTAAGATAATGCTTGCCGGAAAGAACCGATTAAAATCGATACAGTAGAAATATTTTTACCTTTCAAAGTTTAGCTAGTGTGACATGTCAGTGAAATTAGTGTTAAAGGAATATAGGTTTTTATGTGACGCATGTCCTATGAATGTCTACTAAAGGTTTACGTTCAGATATGTTGTTTAAAATCAATAAGCAGCTCCTACTAAATAACATAATCATTAATACTAAATAATGTGAGATACCTAATGGATTTAAAAGCTAGTACTCAATATTTTACTTGTCATTAAAAGCCATTCTTTTTTTTTCTGTAGGCCACTACCAGACATCGTTGGCGGAATCTATAGGATTGTCAGGACATCGAACCAAGGATACATGAAAATACGTTACCTGCATAAACCCGCGTGTGCTTCCGGTACGTCATTGTTGCAAACGGTATCCATCAGTCCGGCAGGCGTTTCTTTTTGTAATGGGATTGGACACTTCATGACATTCGATTCGTTTTGCATGAACTCGCGTTTGATCAGCTCGGAAGGCTCGGTATCGTACGTCACGTTATGCATCTGTGAGAATGATATCTATCATGTAGGAACGACTTCTATCTAAAATTGACAACATACCGTTAGTAACGTTTGTAAGTCTTTCGGATCTTTATCTCTCAAGTAGAACAGACAGTTTCTGGGATGATGGGCATGGAGTCCCAGTTTCGCACAGTACGGAGAGACGGTACACTTCGCTCCCATCATGAAGGGCTTGTTGCATCCAAAGCAAAACTCGAATTTGCATTGTATACAGGTGAAATGCATGCATCCGCCGCGGGATAGAGAATACTTGAAGTTGCAATTGGGGCAGCTAATACCATGGGCTTGTAGGTGACGAGCAACACCTTGAGCTTGAAATTCCGGATCGTTGGCCTCCTTCCAGGCAGCAAATTTTTCGCATGAGATACCTTCATGCTGTGGTTCCCACTGTAATATTTCACAAAAGTAATGGCTTGCGTTCGGGGAGAGCCCAATCAACTTACCGGTTTACGACACGAGGCACAGGTGATGGAACCACAGTCTGGACATATGAGACGCTTTTGACGTGGGCGGGAGAAGAACCCAGATGAACAGTCTACGCACCATTTGAAGTTGGGATCTTGCATCAGTGTGCGATCACGAAGTTTCCGCTGAAAAAGATCATGCACATCCTCCTCTACGATGGTTTTGAGTAAAATATCTAGGTTAGAAAAATATTCCAGCACGTCGTCTTCTGTAACGCTAGCGTTGTTAAGGTCTGGTTCCTTACAGTACGGGCAATTACAGTTGGTGATTGAGCGGTGCATGATTTCTTCAGTGAAATAGACTTTGGCACAATCCAGACAGCACGCATGGGTGCACTTTAACATGGAAATTATTTCATTCATAGGATAGGTACCAAGGCACAGTTCGCACTCTTTCTGGAGGAGATCCTTAGCCTCGTCAATTGTGTGACATTGGGTTGCTGCCCAAATAGCATTGTCGCGAGCATATCTCATGTCGATCAGTTGGACCGCCAGCTCGGCTTGTTGGTAAGTCTGAACGTGTCCTTCGTCTAACATTTTGCGAGCTTGCACCTGGAGAAAGAAAAGATCGATTATATTTTTTCGTATGTAAACGTTTGAAGGTGTGAATAGTTGACCTCCCAACGGAAAAGGAATCACACAGAGTGCCTTCTTTCCTGTACAGCTATTCCTGGTATATTGATGAAAGAAGTTATTTTGATTTAATTGACCTAGCATGTCAATAGTCATGGCTAACTATGCATTGATTATTATAGATCAGTTTGCACTGTCAATAATTTATTTATCTGCATCTTTTACTGAAAAAGACGCAACACTTAATTTTACATATTTATAGATATAATATTCTGTCACCGTTAAAGAAAATTTATAATTTTTCACGTCTAATATAATTATAATATCTCTTGTTGTAATTAAAACAGCAACATAATTATTCTCCATATCATTTAAAATATGGTCAGAAATTTATGATAGAATTTTCAGTACTATGAGATAATCACAAATAACTAAAAATTGAAGGTTTCTAAAATGTTTGGTATGAATCAGCATTACGGTGAAATTCAGTGCTAAAATAAAGTACGCACAAAGCGTAGCGTACAAAACTTACACATAGAAATATGGAATATTTTCAGTGGTTTAACATAGTGCAGTGGGCTTACGACATGTTTTGTTCGCTAGTAAAACCACAGATAACAGATATACAGGCTCGAAATTTTTTTTCAAAATCCTGTGTAAATTTCAAATTTGCTATACGTTGGAAACACTACTGCCACCTACTCGACTATCCGCCGCGATCTTCCAAAACGATCCACTACGTTCCGGAACGATAACAAAATCCTCTCAATTTTAACAGTTATAATGTTAGTGTTAGAGACAAATTTATTTCCATGTCGCAGAAATCACAAAAGAATTTGATCCGAATAAAACAATAATAAAGTTTAACCAACAGCAAAACAATAATCTAGCGTGAAGTGAATGTTGCACCCAAAATTGTGGCCCATGTGAAAGCGCCTCCCAAATCGTGGTGACACCTCGTGTCGATCATGGTGACATCTGCAAGTGTTCGCCACGCTGATTGAGCAAATTTTACACACAGTTCATATGTGAGCCTGTATATCTGTTATCTGTGGTAAAACAGACACTAACTATGAATGCGTATTAACCATGAGTATTTTTAATTAACTAATATGAGGGAAACACATTAATGTATGTTGTTTTTGACGGTCAGCTTAGTCATTCAATTGTAAGGTGTTCATTGAAAATGTCTAGCTTGTGAAGTTCATATCATATGAATAATATAGAGTAAATTATAGACACTTTTTGGTTAGTGGATATCAAAAATTTATATGTAAGAATTGTTTAATAAGGTTTGGAAATATTCTTTCAAATTGCTATCCAATCGCCAATTTGTATTTTTGAGACGGGTTTGACAAGTAGGGTATTGAAATTATTGTCATATTAATTTCCAACTTAAATGTAAAAATCGTAAATTACTAAAAATAATGTTGATTTTTCAATTTATGAATGAATGCAATGTTTGAAGTATTTCTTATTTAATCGGTTTTGTTCCCTTCACAACTCTGTTATTCTGTTCTCTCGCCTGTTCCGCCTTATAATTGTAACGTTATAATTAAGCAAGTAACGCATTGAAAGTTTGCAAAATTCACACAATCAATCAACTAGTACATGTGATCATCGATATTGTAATGTGTGGAATAAGCATCTCAGTTTTATTCGTATTCACGTCATCCGGTTATGTCTGTCAGATTACCTTCCCGTTTTTTCCTTTTTCCTTAGTGTACAGAATCATTGTATGGCTAGTACAACGATT
Source organism: Malaya genurostris (assembly GCF_030247185.1). Classification (NCBI taxonomy): domain Eukaryota; kingdom Metazoa; phylum Arthropoda; class Insecta; order Diptera; family Culicidae; genus Malaya; species Malaya genurostris. The sequence goes on along the minus strand of NC_080571.1, from coordinate 216,298,079 downwards.
CTACTAAGTATTCACCAACCCGAGCTAAGATTTTGACCAAACTAGTTTCAAATAAAAGATCTCCTTGAATGTATGTACGCTATTGTTTTTGTTTTGAGATCAGACTTTTCGAGTTATACAAATTACATGTCAAAAATTGCAGTTTTTTGATAATATTTTTTCCAATCGATCTCGGAGACTAAATATGTTTTCAAATTTATATACCTTCTCGTAATACTAATCAAATGGAGATGTCGATATTTTTGAGAGGCGATTTATCCCAATAGTAGGGGTTTTGGACAAAGCACGATGAAATTATGCTGAGAATCAAAATTAGACAGAACTGCCAATCCCATCGTTCCCTGAAAAATTGAATACAGTACTCTTCAGCATAGTATTTTGCTTGTTTTTAGCACGGTTCCGTTTTGGCAACATAATTTTTTTTCAAATCTAGAAAATTTTTTGAATTTAATGTAAATACATTTTTTTACTAAATCGATTGTAACTGCCTTCAGTTAGGGGTAGATGGATTCTTAGTGTCAGTAGGATCCATAGTACTAGCCATGCAATGATTCTGTACACTAAGAATCGGCTGCGAAGTCTGTTGAAACAGAAAGGCCAAATTCCACCACAGGAATGTAATGCCAAGACTTTGCTTTTGGAGTAAAACGCACCCAGTAAGATTGTTCACTATTATTCATTAAATTGATAACTTATGGATAATTTTTGTAAGCGAATTCTTGAGCATTTTGCCTCACACAATTCGGATCGTTTTGCCCTCAGAAATATGAGACGATATATTTGACGATTTTTCTATAAAATTGCAAATACATCGTCTGTATTAGAACTAATTTTAGAAATCCGAATGATTGGCAAAGAAGTTCACTGGTTACGTAATTAAAATCATCTTCATCGCCCTAGAAAATTACTATGGAACGAACATCAAAAATTACTTATAACAGAAACATAATTGGTTTTTTAAAAAAATTTCACATATGATTGAACCATCGCTACCAAAATTTTATAGTAATCTGTTGTTATGGCGGACTTTCAGTTTCATTAAAATTTCAGTGAAAAAAATTGGTAACTTTTGAGAAAAGCAAAAGGTGCATTATGCCTCGGGGGTACGTTTTACCCCATCTTCCCCCATAACCACCGTAGAATCTCAATATCATATTAATCCAATATATTCGAGAAAATACGTATATTTATAAATATTTTGATTAATATTTAATACTGTAATCGATTACCATTCTTTCCAGCCACAATTTTCGAGTGACAACAAATATTGATGCAGAAAGCATGCGGAACGATAAAACAATTTATCATTTATTGATAGGTAGATAAAATACGATAGATGTCGTAAATCCACATTTGACTCATTTGATTAAATTGTAATTTGTTAAATGACTGGAATTTACAAAAATGCTTTTAATCGTTGGCAAACTCACCCAGCCTTTCATGCAGGTACGAGAAATTATATGTTTCAAAGAAATGTATGAATTCTGGGTTAAATAAACTGTACAAATATGTTATTTTGGGCGTTCAAATGTGACGTAAATCTACCGGTTTTTATCGGAACGTGTGAATAAGAAAAATATAATTTTTAATGTATGCAGTAATTTAACTGTCTTTTTAAAAATCATCACCAAATAATCTTTAACCCAAAGAGATGTTCGAGCTCGGCTCAGCAATCGTTCATGTACACTTGCGTTCGAATACTAGTAATTCAATATATATCTGATCACATTACTTTGATACTTACTTCCAATGGTTCTTCGCTGGGTTCATACGGTGTTACCAAGGAACGGATGATAGTCCTACTTTCGCTGTCAGTGACAGTCGTGATATCGTCGTCGTCTTCCGACGTGATGTAGTCATCACTGAAACAGGTCTCCAAGTATTTTTTACGGAGCTTTCGTCTCTGCTCTGATGTGACTGATCCTTCGCGCGATCCGATTGGGGTGTCTTTCGTCGAACTTGGCCCAGGAGTTGAACGAGATGATCCTGGTTCCGTGGACGGGGTGGACGCTTTGCTGAAGCCATTTGTCCCATTTATCGGCTGGTTGGGTGTAACGGGTTTAGTGAGCTTATTAGTAAATGCCTTCGGTTGCACCAGTTTGGATGGCTTTGGTTTCGGTGCATTGCTGATGATTGTTTTGGATGTGTCTTTATGAGTCTTACTGAGAAACTCTTTCTGCATGTTCTTGACGGTGTTGGTTTGTACGGGACCAAACGGACCACCGATGGAGCTCTTTCGAAGAGAGTTTCTGCGGCTAGAGGAATCGGATGCGGTGGATGATTTCTTTTTTGTGTCTGTGGTGGTTTTGGTTTTGGTTTTGACGGACTTAGTGGCTTTGGAACTGGTTGGGGATGGTGGAGTTGGCGGGGATAATGTTTTTTTGGTTGCACTGTTCCCGGATTTTACAACAGTTTTCGGGATCTTTAAGGATAGCTTTCCTGGTTTTTCAGATCCCTCAGAATTTTCTAGGTTAGTAGAAATGTTAGATGATTGCTGAGGTGGTTCTGGTATAGACTGTTGAACTTGTCTTTCTAAAGATGGACTATGAATGATTACTTGTGATGGTTGCACTTCGGTGAAACTTGACGGCTCTTCAGATTGTTCTCGAGATTCAGATGATTGAGGAATGGTATGATGTAACTCTCCATTTACTGCGGAATATGATTGTTCATTCTGGTCTGCAGTTAGTTGTTCAACAACAGTTGTAGTGTTTGTTTGTTGTTTGTCTTCATCTATTGTTGCATTAAATTGGCCGTTATTTGTTGTTATACTGTTGTCAGCTTCCACAGAATTGTTTGCTGGCTGTTTTTCGGAGTTGTTGTTACTATAGTTCGTTATTACATCTTTAATATCAGACGGGTCTAATTTTGATTGGTTTTGATGAGATGTGTTTTGTTCAACATTGATTTTTGTTTGCATATAATCGCTAGTTGATACTGCACTGTTATCCGCTAGTTGTTCCGTTCTGATCTCTTTATTTTGTTCTGTAATAAAACCATTAGGCAACGTTAAGTCATTAATTTCTGACATTGGTTGAACTAGACTGATGGGGCTCAAGGACTCTAATTCTGGTTCATCAGTACGATGAGTCTCTTCACTTCTAATTGTTAGTTCAATCTTTTTCGAGTTATTAACGGCAATCGAAACTGATTTCGTTTCATCAACATGAACAGGATCTGAGTTTGAAATTTGGTGTATGTTTATTTTCGTTTCTTCGGCATGGACTCTTTGAGACATTTGCATCTTATCATCATGACCGGTTGAAGATATAGTTTGAATTAGTTCCGTTTCATCAACTTGAGTAGGCTCAGTGTTTGAAATCTCCGTTTGAACTAAATTAAGTTTATTGGTAAGAGAAGAGTCTAGATTCTTGACTTCCACTGTTGCGTTCACTGTTTTCCCACTTGCATTACTTTGATCATTTTCAAAGCTACCAACATTACTTTCAAGTTCTGATGTAGCAGCTGGAGTATCAATAATTTGCAGTCTATTGTTCACTTTAACAACGGTGGCGTATTCCGGAATTGAATTGACTGGTAACACATCTTCGAGCTTATTGCCAGAGAGAGTTCTAGTATCGTTATGTTCCGTGACATCGATTCTTGTCGAATTTTCTATTAGTACCCTGGCACTGCTAACGTTAATAAAGTCTGAACCATCTGAGTTTTGTAACGTTGGTTGAGATTCAATGAAATTAGCATCAGCAGTATTCAAATCACCCGTCAATTCGTTTTCAGTTATTGTGCCATTCTCTGGAATGTTCTGCTGAAATGAAGTTTTGGGAACCGTCGAGCTTCCTGTATCGAGGTTAGATCGTGTAATATCTTGGCCCGGGGAAACTTGACGAAGTTGATCACTGAGGTCTCGAGCGACAGAATGCAACATTTCTATGGTAGCATCAAGTTCATGCGTAGCTGCTGCTATTTCGTGATCTGCTTCTAATTCTGTGGTATTTCTTAATGTTTGGTGATCGACAGAAAAGCCTTTATTGAATTTTTCATCGTTATGTTCACTTAGCCTTTCAACTGTATCAGTCTGGTTTTCATGATATTCAGAACGTTCTGTTTGAAGATTTTCTTGACTACCCGGTTCAGAGGGTGTTGTAGATTGATTATTTTTATTCGAAATAATGAAACTTTGTTCTTTAGATAGATTACCGTTCGGTTTATCTGAGTCTCCAACCAGTTGTGCTGACTTAATGAACTGTCCTATAACAGCCCTGGCATTAAGTACAGACTGTACGTCTCTCATTGTGAATTTGATATTTTCCTCAGCCACTAATGTAGCATCGGTCGATTCGCTTGTATCAGCGACAAGTGTTATTTCACTAATTTCGCTGGTTTCAGGGCTATTTTGAAGGGTATTTACTTCCGGAATTTCCCTACCATACGAAAAAGTATTCCCCCTCAAATTATCTACCGCCGAGCTCAGAATATCGTCAACATCTCCTACTGATAGCTCGATTACACTCAGTGCATCACTAAAATCACTATCTAGCGGCAGGTCACTGACTTCTGACGCACTATTTCGTTCCAGTTCTCTCACCAATGCTGCGCTTATTTTTGGTAGATCAATTTTATTTACAACCGTCTCTTCTACTATATCTTGATTGACTGGTTCGCTGACCTGTGTCAGTGGATGTCGAACATCTTCAGGCGCAATTTCACTAAACATCACTGAACCATCTTCGTCTTCATCTTCATACTCGTAGTAGTTTCCATGTTCGTCAATATCGTACTCCTCGTTTGACTCCCATTCGTCGAAGTTTTCATCGCTCCATTCCTCGTACTCATCTTCTTCATAGTACTCGTTATCGTATATTTCATTTTCATCTTGCATGGTAGCCATATCAGAGGCGATTTCGTCTTTCATTTGCTGAATGAGTCTTTTGGTATCCAGTACTAAATCGGAGAGGTTATTCGAAGGTTTGGATGGTGATGTCGGGATGTTTCCTTGGGAGTCATCGGGATTGATTTGGTTTAGTTGTTGTTCTGCTGTTATCGTAGACAGTTCAGAGGGACCAGAGACGGCAGTCTCGGCTTGATTTAAAACATCTCGCGAAACTATCTGCTGTGTTTTAGGCTCATAATCAGTCAATGGTTTAGGTGGTGGTTTTTCCTCTTGAGTGGACGAGGAGGAACTGACTATTTGGGCATCGGAATGAATGACATTGGATTGTACGGAAGTGGTAAGCAAACCGATTTTTGGAGTTGATTGAGCAGAGGATTCATTATTTGAACTGGTTGTAAGAAATTCTTGAGACGACACGATCCTATTTGATTCTAATGCATTATCTGAATTAATTGGAAGCGAAGGATCTTGGATATGATTGGTAATCATTGGTTCGGGGACAATGGAAGAGACCGGCCCGGCTACACCAGGAGATTCTACATCTACGTTGATATTGGAATCACTGGGATCATTGACATTGCTAATACTATCTTGTGCATGAGGTTTTTGTGGTTCAAATTTAGTATACTCAGAAACCTCTAGATCATCTTGGGAAGGATTTGTAGTAGTTAATGGTGTTGAAGTAGCCATAAATGGTTGACTTGGCATCCTTTCTATTGCAGTCTCTTCTACTGTTATTGTTGAATTGTCGAAAATTGGTTGATCCTCTTCTAATTGGGGTGTGTCTTGTTCATCCGTAGATATTTCAAGATCATGTTGAATTTCTTCGATAGTGTCGACAACATGTCTCAACTCTTCCACATGATCAATGTGTGCCACAGGCTTAGCATATGATATTTCCAAAACATGGTCGATTTTTTCAAGATTTTCGACAATGTGTTTCAGTTCATCAACGTGATCAATATGTATGGTTGGTACTGGTGTACTTATCATGGTTTCTTTGGTATCCGTTCGAGGTAAATTTTTTTTATGTTGGTGTAAATCCTCTTTGCTTTCATCGATCATCAACGTAGGTTTATTGTCATTTGATTCCAAAGCCGACACTGTTGGATCAATTTTTGGTATATTGACGTAAATTGCTTCTTCAATTGAGATTGGTTCTGCTACTGCATCTCCATCTAACGATTCCGTTTCGGATTTGATGGACTCCGTCTTAGATTCCACACTTGTTCTGCGGCGGTTCAGAGCTTCCTGTATTTTTTTACTCACAGTGACTAAGTCGTAGTAGTCTGTACTTTCCGCTGTCATCCTTGCTTCATCGGAGCTGCTGTCAAACCCAAAGTTCTGAGTCCTGTAATGTTCGAAATCACATGTGAGTTTTTCGTTTCGAATTGCCCTCTTCAAAAAGTTCTGTATGTTTGCGTATTCGTTGTTTTGTTCTTCTGTGGCATTGAAGCTAGTGGAAGTTCTTTTTGTCAAATTTGGAAAATCATCAATAGTCTTAGTGTCTTGTTTAAACGGGAAACAATGGATGGTCGCGTAATCGTCCTCGGAGTATTCGGCGTTCATCAAGGTCTCTTTGATGTCTTCTTTTAAAGTTCTCCTGGGTATGAATGGAATGTTGTCGAGCTCGTGTTGAACTTGTCCGACGAAACACGGAAGAATTTCCTGAATGTTTTCTGTCATGAACTTTCTGATGTCTTCGTAGATGGGTACTGTTTCGTCTAACGATGCTTCGGTTGATCGTCTTTGTGGAATTGGACTTTTCACAATGATTCTTTCACATGACTCTGAACGTACCGAAACTTGCGAAGCTGGACGAGATTCATTGCGATCAACCAGTTTGGTTAGTAGCTGCTGTATGTTCTTCAACACATCTTCATTTTGATTTGCTTGATTCTTTTCCATTTGGTCGATTAGTTTTTCAATGTCCCTCAAAATTACCGTATTCGATGGAATGCCTTCATCATCTACTGCAGTACTACCGTTAGTTTCCGTATATTTGCCTACTTTCCCATTGGTTGTAATTTCTGTGGACTCATTGACAGTGTCCGCAGAGTCATGTACGGTGTGCACTCCGTTAGAAGATCCATTCGAGAGTATTTGACTCTCGACATGTGTACTGATAAATTCTTGAATTTCATTACCTGGAAGGATGTGGGACAGTAGTTTAAAAGGAGAACAGTGTTAGGATTCCCGATAGGCCAAAAGGGAAAGAAAAGATTTTCGAATTAATATGGATAATTTATGTTAGTGTCTGCGAGTTCTCTTACTAATTCCACTCCGATCCTCTTTCAGCGCCTGGTGCAGAAGTGAGTTACCAGAATCGTTATCGGCTCCATTCGGAGGACCCCAAATGCGCATTAGAAATGGCTTTAGTTGAGTTTTGCTGAGCTCCACCATTGCCAACTCCAAATTTCCATGATGCGCTGTAAGACTGGTAACAATGTCTTCCCTGGTGAAATTTCCCTTCGAGGCGATTTCGTAGTACTTTCTTTGTCGCTGTTCAATGCATTCCGTGATGGCATGCCAAATGTTTCCCTTGTGCAATTGAAGTGCTTCACGCGCTTCTATGGAAGAGATTGTTCCGATGATATTTTCTCGTTTTTCATGACCATACTTAGTGGCAAGTGTTTGAACTGTCTCGATAAGCTTCGACCAGTTATCGCGGAGCCACTGAATTGGGTGTTTGTCTCTACAATGGCTGAGAGCTGCCTGCAGCTCCTCAGCAGAGAATTTGTTCTGCTCTGCTTCCTATCGAGGTGGCTTTGTTAGTTTGCAATCGATAATACTTGTACATTGTTTTCACTTACCTTCAGAAGGTACACTAATTCTGCACCCGTTAAACTGTTTGGTCCTGTTAGCGTCAGTGTTTCCATCAACCGAGATGCATCTTCAGAGTGTTCACACATGGTGGCTGGATTCGCCTGAAAGTTCAGAATTCAATATAAGGACTCTCATTTCTACATTATCTCTCTATGCAATAGGATAATTTGATTCACCATTTGCCGTTTCGTCAACAGGTCTTTCGTGGTAGAATGATTCGGTTGTATGGCATCGATGTGTCTCAGGTCGTTCATCGCTCGGTATTTGTTCTGTTCAAGTGGACGAGATGCACTGAAATTTGTCTTGGCTGCCGTTTGAATGATTTGATGAATTGCGCGATCCAGATAGGATATGCTTTCGTCTGAATGATTTGGCATGGCTTGAGGTAGGTCATGACGTTGCGCCTGCAGAGGCTGTGGACTCTGTTCGTGTGGAGACGGTGGTAAGCTCTGTAAGTGATTGTAATCAATGTGCTGAGACTTGAACATATATCTGATGTTAGTTAATTTCTCTCATGACATTTTTAGCGACTGAGGTGTATTATGCATGAAGATAAACTATGAATTCCGATTCCATGTTTTTGTTGAAAATTGTTAGAAAAAGAAAACGTTTTGTTAATTCGGATAATTCGTGTTAAATAAGATTATTTTAACAAATTTTAAATTCACTTCACGGTTAATCGGAATAGTCGCCGAATACGGTAAAAAACCATACTGTCCGTATGGTAAAATTATCTTCCAATAACCGAACTTCTGTGAAAACTGATTGTCGTGAAACAAACAGATATTAAAATTTTCAGTCAGTGTCTTTTTATTAACCAAACGAAAATTTTTTTGAAGAGTTCATCGAATGGATTGAGGTACAGGAGCTAAAGTTTTTAAAACATTAGAGCCACTAAAAGCTTTTTGTTTACTTATAGGAAGAAATTAATTTTGTATCACTTGTCAACTTGCTGCCAACATAAATCGTTCGAGGGTTCTGGTGGACTCGACGGATTGTGCAGTGTTTTGGAAGGCGCTCCTAATTCGGGTCAGCCGGTATATTTGACCCTTTTTAATTTTTTCGTGGAATAAAACCATACCCACAATAGGTTGGAATTTTCTTCTTCGTTTTTTTGAATTTGTGTTATTTTTTGAAATGTGAAAATCCAGAATAATAACCAAAGAAAATCAAACAAACAAAAAATTACCGAACAATCCGTTAGATCCATTTGTTTTACAGTTTACGGTAGTTGTTTGACAGTTCAGCAATTACCGAACGATCGGTAATCAATTTAATTTCAGAACGTTCATCTGTTGAAAATTCTGTAAAAAATGATCGAATTCTGCAAACTTTCTAAGTGTGTACTGTGGTTCTCTTCCGGAATCAGAAACTGGGAATCAGGATAGCAGAAATCAGTTTGTTTGGCTGTTTGCTGATAATGACTGTCAAATGGAGTAGTTTTGAGGTCAGTTTAGTCGCCCCTCTAAGTGATGGTATAAAAGTTTTAAAACATTGCCGAATTCCGAGCCGGAAGTCAGATCCAAATAACATTCAGAAGTATTGTAAAGAACCATAAGACCATTCATTAGAATCTAAGTTTGTTAAAATCGGTTATGCTATCTCTGCGAAAAGCGAGTAAGTATTTTGAAATTTGTATTTTTACACTATTCATTTTATAATTCCAGAACCGTAAGTCGGATCCAAACGACATTCAAAAATTTTGTGAAGGACCAAAATTAGTACACATATTTTGAAGACGGAAGAAGGAAGAAGGAAGAAGGAAGAAGGAAAAAGGAAGAAGGAAGAAGGAAGAAGGAAGAAGGAAGAAGGAAGAAGGAAGAAGGAAGAAGGAAGAAGGAAGAAGGAAGAAGGAAGAAGGAAGAAGAGAAGAAGAAGGAAGAAGGAAGAAGGAAGAAGGAAGAAGGAAGAAGGAAGAAGGAAGAAGGAAGAAGGAAGAAGGAAGAAGGAAGAAGGAAGAAGGAAGAAGGAAGAAGGAAGAAGGAAGAAGGAAGAAGGAAGAAGGAGAAGGAAGAAGGAAGAAGAAGAAGGAAGAAGGAAGAAGGAAGAAGGAAGAAGGAAGAAGGAAGAAGGAAGAAGGAAGAAGAAGGAAGAAGGAAGAAGAAGAAGGAAGAAGGAAGAAGGAAGAAGGAAGAAGGAAGAAGGAAGAAGGAAGAAGGAAGAAGGAAGAAGGAAGAAGAAGAAGGAAGAAGGAAGAAGGAAGAAGGAAGAAGGAAGAAGGAAGAAGGAAGAAGGAAGAAGGAAGAAGGAAGAAGGAAAAGAAGGAAGAAGGAAGAAGGAAGAAGGAAGAAAGGAAGAAGGAAGAAGGAAGAAGGAAGAAGGAAGAAGGAAGAAGGAAGAAGGAAGAAGGAAGAAGGAAGAAGGAAGAAGGAAGAAGGAAGAAGGAAGAAGGAAGAAGGAAGAAGGAAGAAGGAAGAAGGAAGAAGGAAAGAAGGAAGAAGGAAGAAGAAGAAGGAAGAAGGAAGAAGGAAGAAGGAAGAAGGAAGAAGGAAGAAGGAAGAAGGAAGAAGGAAGAAGGAAGAAGGAAGAAGGAAGAAGGAAGAAGGAAGAAGGAAGAAGGAAGAAGGAAGAAGGAAGAAGGAAGAAGGAAGAAGGAAGAAGGAAGAAGGAAGAAGAAGAAGGAAGAAGGAAGAAGGAAAGAAGGAAGAAGGAAGAAGGAAGAAGGAAGAAGGAAGAAGGAAGAAGGAAGAAGGAAGAAGGAAGAAGGAAGAAGGAAGAAGGAAGAAGGAAGAAGGAAGAAGGAAGAAGGAAGAAGGAAGAAGGAAGAAGGAAGAAGGAAGAAGGAAGAAGGAAGAAGGAAGAAGGAAGAAGGAAGAAGGAAGAAGAGATGGAAGAAGGAAGAAGGAAGAAGGAAGAAGGAAGAAGGAAGAAGGAAGAAGGAAGAAGGAAGAAGGAAGAAGGAAGAAGGAAGAAGGAAGAAGGAAGAAGGAAGGAAGGAAGAAGGAAGAAGGAAGAAGGAAGAAGGAAGAAGGAAGAAGGAAGAAGGAAGAAGAAGAAGGAAGAAGGAAGAAGGAAGAAGGAAGAAGGAAGAAGAAGAAGGAAGCAGGAAGAAGAAGAAGGAAGAAGGAAGAAGGAAGAAGGAAGAAGGAAGAAGAAGAAGGAAGAAGGAAGAAGGAAGAAGGAAGAAGGAAGAAGGTAGAAGGAAGAAGGAAGAAGGAAGAAGGAAGAAGGAAGAAGGAAGAAGGAAGAAGGAAGAAGGAAGAAGGAAGAAGGAAGAAGGAAGAAGGAAGAAGAAGAAGGAGAAGGAAGAAGGAAGAAGGAAGAGAAGAAGGAAGAAGGAAGAAGGAAGAAGGAAGAAAGAAGAAATAATGTTCAATAGCTTCTTATAACATAATGCTAGCCGAAAAAGTAGAAAATCGAAACTATGACATACGTTTAGCTAATTAGTCCATAATTTGGACTAGCCTAGATCAGTAGATTATTATCTATTAGAAAAAAAGTTCTCTAGGGGTTGGATCGATGATTTAGAAATTGAAAAACATTTTTTCTGTAACATGTCGTTTGTTTGAACTAAGACCTTAGCGGTTTTTAACATCAGTACAATCTTGTACACTGCGAAGACTATTTTAACAACTGATCAAGTTCCACCTGGAATGTAGTACCAAGGCGTTACTTTTTGCTCAATTACACTGCCGAGATGGTCCTCTCCGTTGTTGACAGTTTGAAGCACTCAACACATAAACAATAAGTATTTTTCTCTAAACTATCAATTTGATAGCAAGTTCATGTAGTAATCAAGGAATTGTTATGGTTGATATCACTGTTACCGTTTAATCTTATCAAATATTATCAATATTAGTACGACTGATTCCGCTTCTTGCACTACACTAAGAGTTTCTATATAAACTGCATCACCTATTTATAAGCGTAAATTATGTAATTGATTAGTTCAAAACTGCTCGTGTAATCGATACGTAGCTCGACTTTGCACGAAACATTAACGATAACTTTTCATGTCTGGCAGTCATCGGCATCATCATTATAATTTATCGCTCGCGATCGGTTCGATGTAAGTAACCGTGTAACCGAATGCGCGGTTCCTCACGATAGACGTCATTAGTTCACTAGTGCTAGAGATAACACAGCATTAGTTGGGAGAAGATCGGGGATTTGTTGAAAGATGCTGTCAACGGTGTTATAATTAGTCGAACCACACAATTTATGCAATGCAGGATTTCAATAAGCAACAAACAAGATCGTTTAAATGATAAAGCCCGAAAAAGGTTAAATGGGAAAAGTGGAAGAAACGAAAAAGTAGTAGATGAAGGAGGTGGCCGTAATAAAAATAACATGCAAATGTAGTTGTAATAACAAGTTGTGCGTCTTTTTCGAACCTGTGTATCACTCGAGAAGCTTAGTCGGCTGCCGGAACGAGGACTGCCCACTTGTAGCAATTGTGGTGCAGTGACGAGTGAATATGATCGTTTGAAGATGCTACCGGTTGGTGGTGGTTGGGTCAGGATGTTGGTTGGTTTGTCATGTGCCATGACTTGACTTGCTGAAATATCTTCGCGAACTTTCTCGAGCGTATCGTAAGTCTGGATGAAAAACACATCAGTGACTTAAGTCACTGTCCAATGGCGGAAACAAATTTGCTTACCTGTGTGGACATATCCTGAGGTGGCGGTGACGTACCTATCGAAGCTCGGGGGGTACCCAGCTGTCTATTGTCTTGAAGCTTAAGTAATTCACCCTCAGTTTCCCGTGGTGGAGACGGACCACAGCCAGTGGATACTTTTTCTTTCACTAATTTGTTCACTATCTTAACTTCTTCACTGTCTAAGTTTTGTTTAATCTCACCACTATCTTTTAGACATTCAGTTCTCGTTGGAAAACATTGATTTTCGTACTGGTTTTCCTCACAAATTTTCTCATAAACACTATTTGTACCACCTTCATCACCATTTTCCATTTCATCATCATCGTCTATAATGAGAACATAGAAAAACATCACACATTAAAACTCTTGATTGATCGATGTTAAACACACTTTATTTACAAAACATTTTTTTTTGTATGTACATGAAATAAGTATAAAATAAAAACAAATGCATGTGTTATTTCATAGAACACAAACACGCCCTAGGATCTAAACAAACTCTCGGAAAAGGTCGATTGGAACATTTTGTGTACAAAAGTCGGTGTGTTCGTACTAATGGTTATGCGGATACAGCGTGAGTTGGATGTTCAAGGGTTCTAACAAGAAGATTTTCGTATGGTCGTGCAACATACAAAACTATTTCGCTTTAGTGCCGGGCCAAAAGGATATTTTTCGAATCCTACCTTTCTTTTTCGAATCGCTCTCAGTGGCAGACGGAGGCAATATCTTCTGTGGTTTCTGTACATCATCGAGCTGCCTAGAAATGGTTCGCTTCTCGAATGGAGGCTCTTGCACGACATCTGGTGGTGGAGACCGAGGCATTTCCGTATCATCTTTCGACGGTACAATTGCAATGGAAATGGTTTTACAGCAAATCGCACAGATCTTCACTCCTCCTTCGTTCACGTAGGTGCAGAATTCGCATTCCCATTCAGAATCAGGCACAACGATCGGTAGGGATGAAGTGTTAGTTGAAAATTCGTTCGGCTCAGGTTGGGTTTCGTTCAGTTGGTTCTTTAGTTCTACAGTTTTCATGTGTACCTCTTGCTCTTCATCGTCAGATATTTTAGGAGATTTTTCTACCGGTGGCTCCTGCACACTTGATTTTTTAAGGTTTTCCTGCTTTCGGCGTTCGAATTCGGTGTCCGAATCGTTAGCTATGAACTCTGTGCTTGAATGTTTCTTCAGAGGTTTTTTGCTAAAGAACCGTCGTTTTTGTTCGCCATCAGTGTCTTGAGCCTGAGAATCCGATGGAATTTTTTTGGGAGTTATTCGGGAAGATTTGGTGGATTTCGTTTGTTTTTTCTGTTCAGCATCCGACAGCTTTCTGCTGCCATTAGCTTTTGGTTTTCCACGAATGGAGTCTGAATCATTGGTCACAGAATCTGATTCCAAACGTTTTGGAGAAGGAATTGTATGATCATTAGTTTTCTGCAATTGCTTACGTCGTAGAGAGTCCGCATCAGAGTCGTTTGTGAATGAATCGGAAGCAATCCTTCGGGGCGAAGAAACACTACTAGGGGTTCTCTGTTTGACGGCATTACGTCTTTCAACGTCTACGTCTGAATCATTTGTCATAGAGTCAGATGCGATTTTGCGTGGCGTGGCAATGCTTTCTTTGTTCGGTTTCGTCGTACTTGATACTTTGCGATTGAGTTCTTTATCTGAATCATTCGTTAATGAGGTATTTGTCATTCTTCTGGGTGACGTAAGAGACATTTTGTCGAATCGATCACGAACTACTTCATCGCGATCATATCGAGAACGATGGGAGTCTCTTGTGTGGGATATTGGATAATCAATCAGAGATCTTGCCGCAGATCCACCGCGACGATCCCGATTAAAGCGTGAGTGCTTAACGCTTGAAGCTCGAACGAACGTGTTTGGCTCTGGTTCATCAAAATCTAGACTACTGTTAGAATCTACACGCTGTCGGCGATCCCGTCGACCTCGAGGTTTAATGAACTCTTCGTCCGAGTCCTCATCGTCGGTTAGATCATTGATATAGCTGCTGCGTTGTAAATTTCGCATTGACATTGTTGACTTTCTGGATTTGATACTGAGTGCTGGGGAGGCCGCACGCGATCGAGAAAGGGCTCTAGATCTTGGTGGAGGCATCGCCATTCCTTTTGAAAAAAAGAATTTTTTTAGTTCGGTGGGAAGGAATTGATTTTCTTACTGCAACCTTACCGGGCATCATTGGCATCATACCCATTGGGTACGGGTACATTCCACCCCAGGCATTGTTCCAGTTGGACGGATAACCTTGTTGGTCATGTGGATAGTGACCTGTTTGGGCGGGTGGTAGGTTAAGACTCATGTTGGAACCGTTTTGCGACTGTCCCGACATCCAAGGATTCATCTGGTTCCAGTGCATCTGATTGAAATGGGCCATTGATTGAGCCTACACGGAAATCAAAACCGTATTATCATTTTCTCAGCATAATCTAAATTAATTGATTGATTGATTGTAAGTACCTGCTGTAGAGGAGTGAATCCCCACAAGTTTTGCTGCGGTGGCTGCATTTGGGTTAGATTAAACACAGAGGTGCTACGAGGATTCGGCAGACCGGAACCCTGAGCTGCTCCAAAGTCTGAACGCTGTGTGGGGGACATAAACGGAGTATTATTGCAAGGAGGATTACTTTCGTTAGACACTGTTGAAGAAGCGCCGGGTAGCAAATTTATACCCGAAGCGACACTGCCAGATCTTATTCTGGGTGTCGGAGGCTCGATCCATCGTGATTGTTGCGCATGATGTTGCTGGTGAAATTGTTGTTGTTGGTGATGGAGTGTTGTTGGAACAAACGGTGGTTTTGTACGAATATTGGGACCTGATGACTGGAAAGCATCGTGGATATTTTAGAACACGTTTAATAGTAAACCCAAACAAAACATGGTAACTACAAACCAATTCATGTTAGATAAAGAGATTTGGAAAAGGCTACAGATTGCGTAAACTGTATTTTGTGGCAGTGGAATCCATACCTGGACATCAATGTTCGATGCAACACTTGCGCGGCGGCTCCGGTCACTGTCCGCTTTCATAGTTTCTTGGTGCTGCCGGTAGCGTTGCTGTAGCACGGTCATGCGATCCAGCGTGGCGGCTGTGTTATTCTGTATTTTTTCCATCGTACTGGAAACAGATCGGAAGGGGCTAGTACCAGTGGAATTGAGTGATGTATTGGACGCTACAAGAAAAACGTCGGACTGAGTTCTAGATCGAGCACAAGGGTACATTGTATTCTTACAGTGAGGTTTCGTCCCCGGTGGATCTGGGAGTGGCCTATTTGATGGATGAATGAAGCGCTTGAGAGAGTTCATTTTATCGCGAAGAGAGAGCGCCGGACTTGGCGGAGGCTGTGGAGGTTTTTGAGGTTGGCTTGCTGGTTGGCCTTGGGGAACCGTTGTAGGTATGGTCTGCGAAATTCAATAGAGGATTGGAATTCGAAAACTGATCAGGATAGTAAATTATTTAGCGTGTAAATTATTGTCGGAGGCTTTGTATGATCCGTTGTAAAACTTAGGAGTTATGAGCTTGGAGGAGCCCCAATTTTTACTTGAGGTGTAGTAATTACAGTCTAAATAAAGAAGTGTTTTCTTGATTTGTTTGACTCTATCTCAGTGTAGTGGTTGTAGTTTATTTGCTGATAGCATCATTTTTATAGTTAGTATGTTTATCAGATAACAGCTTTTTAAATTTAGTAATATATTGCTGTTTTAATAACGGGGGCTTGTTTGAAGGAAATTCGTAAAGCAAAGAGAAATTGGAAGCATAACATAAAAAAATAAAACACATTCGATTTCAGTTCAAAGATATTCATATTTAGGTCGACTTGAGGTCTTTTTTTCTTCTTTGCATAACTTTCACACAAATCATAGCAAGTAATAAAGCAGAAAAAAGTGCGGTGCGTTGCGCCTATCTTGCATATAAAAGACTGCTTGATTTTTACTCTACCGATGGTCCCAGTTCTTGAACATTAATTTAAGGCGTTGAATTAGTAAGAGGAATGAAATAAATAGATGCAGTATTGAAGCTTGACTTGAGTATACTGGAATATCATCATTGAGTAATTGAAATTGAGCGAAAAAGTTCCAAGTCGATACTTACGTCAAAAATACAATAGAAAAAATAATAATGGTGGGATAGTTTTGACAGTACTTAATTGTTCCCAAAAGGCTAAGTCGACGACACGACCAGTCACTCCGAAGAAAAGTCGAAATAAAAAGTGTCTGTGAGCGATTTACCACAAGTTACCAGAATATTGAACTACCCCTTGGAAACTTAAAATAAAACGTTCTCGAGCAACACTGTTCCGGTTGCTGCAAAACAGTTATCATGGAACCAACAATACTAATAAACATACAGGTTTTTCGTTGTCGAATAATCACCCAACTCAAATCAATTAGTATTTGCAGTTTCAAAGAAATTTAAATATATTTTCTAATTCCAATCGAATCAGTTTAGGTGCTTTAAATGGACATTTTCGCTAGTTCAAAAACTTGTCAAAGGGATCGATGATTTGGTTATAGTGATGTATTCCACTCCGGATCATCGAAGAAGAAGAAAGTGCACAGATATAGATTTTACTGCGATTTATTATAACTCGCACATATATTTTTATGAAAAGTGATGATAAGCGTTTATATTATCTTCAAACAAATCCCACGAATCTTTGCATCCTCTGCCAACATTTGCAGTCGAAGATGGGGTAAGGTGTCATCTGGTTCAGGACATTATTTTATCAAAGTAAATTTACTTTATATCGGTAAAGTATACCTTACATGTGTATTGTTGCAATGTTCAAAGTGATGCATTCTGAAATGAATTATCGTAGACAATTACTGCCGTTCTATGCACGATTGCCTTATTATGTGGAATTTAACAGATCGGCTGAAAAGTTCGTATCGTTTCTATGAGAGGGCGCCACTAGAATTAAATCCATATCATTTTCAGTTAGTACCAACCTTCAAAAGATACGTGTATAAATTTGACAGCTGTCTGATTATTAGTTTGTGATATATTGCATTTTGAGTGAAGTTACTTTTGTTATTGTGAAAAAAATGGAAAAAAAGGAATTTCTTGTGTTGATGAAACACTACTTTTTGATGAAAAAAAGTGCCGCCGATACCAAAAAATGGCTTGATGAGTGTTATCCAGACTCTGCACCGGGCGAAGCAACAATTCGTAAGTGGTTTGCAAAATTTTGTACTGGTCATATGAGCACCGAAGACGATGAACGCAGTGGACGTCCAAAAGAGGCTGTTACCGATGAAAACGTGAAAAAAATCCACAAAATGATTTTCAATGACCGTAAAGTGAAGTTGATCGAGATAGCTGACACCCTAAAGATATCAAAGGAACGTGTTGGACATATTATTCACGAATATTTGGATATGAGAAAGCTTTGGGCAAAATGGGTGCCTCGTGAGCTCACAATCGATCAAAAACAACAACGAATTGATGATTCTGAGCAGTCTTTGGAGCTGTTATATCGAAATCAAACCGATTTTTTTCGTCGATATATAACCATGGACGAAACATGGCTTCATCACTTCACTCCGGACTCCAATCGATAGTCAGCTGAGTGGACTGCACGCGATGTACCGAACCCAAAGCGTGGAAAGACTCAACAATCGGCCGGTAAGGTTATGGCGTCTGTATTTTGGGATTCGCATGGTATAATTTTCATCGACTACCTTGAAAAGGGAAAAACCATAAACAGTGACTATTATATATGGAGACATTTTGTCGAAGGTTTGTCAAGAGAAACCTCAATGAGCACTCTTTGGAACACGGCCAGACGAATGAGGAATCGTAACGTGGGCAATGAGAGTGATGAATACTCGAATCGATGGATATTTGACTTTGCTAGGAAAGTTTGCCCAGATTCTGTTCCTACGCAGAGCATTATACGGGAATCTCCTCCAAATAATGGTTTTATTAATAACCCATTTTCAATGATGGAATTTTCTATAGCACTCTTGTCTTGTAACAATAACGCTCCTGGGTTGGACAGAATTAAATTCAACTTGGTGAAGAATCTGCCCGACCTCGCAAAAAGACGTTTGTTGGAATTGTTCAACAAGTTTCTTGAGCAAAATATTGTTCCACCTGACTGGAGACTAGTGAAAGTTATCGCCATTCAAAAGCCGGGGAAACCAGCTTCCAATCACAACTCATATAGACCCATTGCGATGTTGTCCTGCATCAGAAAATTGTTCGAAAAAATTATTCTACGACGTCTCGACACTTGGGTCGAGACGAACGGTTTGTTGTCAGATACTCAGTTTGGCTTCCGTAGAAATAAAGGGACGAATGATTGCCTTGCATTACTTTCGTCTGACATCCAAATTGCCTTCGCTCAAAAACAACAAATGGCATCTGTATTTTTAGACATTAAAGGAGCATTTGATTCAGTTTCCATTGATGTTCTTTCAGACAAGCTCCACCAACATGGACTCCCAGCGGTTATAAATAATTATTTGCACAATCTTTTGTCAGAGAAACGCATGCATTTTTCACATGGCGATTTAGCAACACTCAGAATTAGTTACATGGGTCTCCCGCAAGGCTCATGCCTCAGTCCACTCCTCTATAATTTTTACGTGAATGACATTGACAGCTGTCTAGTAACCCCATGTACACTAAGACAATTGGCAGATGATGGCGTGGTTTCAGTTACTGGACCCAAAGCTATTGATCTGCATAAACCATAATAACTTGTCCGATTGGGCTGTTCATCTTGGTATCGAATTCTCTGTGGAGAAAACAGAGTTAGTCGTCTTTTCAAGAAAGCATGATCCCGCGCAGCTTCAGCTCCATATGATGGGAAGAATGATCCAACAGGTTTTAACTTTTAAATACCTCGGGGTGTGGTTCGATTCCAAATGCACGTGGGGAGGACACATTAGGTATCTGATAACGAAATGCCAACAAAGAGTAAAATTTCTTCGAACAATAACAGGATCTTGGTGGGGTGCTCATCCGCAAGATCTAATAAAATTGTATCAAACAACGATACTTTCAGTGATGGAATATGGATGCGTTTGTTTTCGTTCCGCTGCAAACTCTCATATTATCAAACTTGAGCGAATTCAGTACCGTTGTTTGCGAATTGCCTTAGGATGCATGCATTCGACACATACAATGAGTCTTGAAGTTCTGGCGGGAGTTCTTCCATTAAAAGATCGATTTTGGGAGCTTTCATCACGCCTGCTAATAAGATGTGAGGAGCTGAATCCCATGGTAATTAATAATTTCGAACGACTAGTCGAGCTTCGATCTCAAACAAAATTCATGACAGTGTATTTTAACCATATGTCACACGAAATCAACCCTTCAAGATATATTCCTATCCGTGTCAGCATCCTAAGTGCCCCTGACTCAACTTTATTTTTCGATACATCCGTGCAGCGCGAAGTGCGTGGAATCCCGGATCATCTACGTTCGACGGAAATCCCAAAAATATTTTCAAGTAAGTTCAGGCATATTGACTCTGAGAAAATGTTTTACACGGACGGATCGCGAATTGAAGAAGCGACAGGGTTTGGTATGTTCAACAATAATGTTTCGGCCTCATTTAGACTTCAAGAACCTGCATCTGTTTATATAGCAGAGCTAGCAGCAGTTCATTATAGTTTGAGTGTAATCGTCACATTAATTCCAAACCATTATTTCCTCTTCACAGATAGTCTGAGTGCAATTGAAGCCATTCGCTCAAACATGACTGGCAAGACTGAACCGTTTTTCCTGGGCAAAATAAAACAGTGCCTGAACGACATATTGAACAATAATTATCTAATCACTATAGTCTGGGTCCCGGCTCATTGCTTCATTCCTGGCAATGAAAGAGCCGATATTTTAGCCAAACGTGGTGCTATTGAGGGTGAAATTTATGAGAGACCAATTGCTTTCAACGAATTCTATAGCTCGTCTCGCCAAAGAACACTTGCCAGCTGGCAAGCTTCTTGGGATAAAGATGATCTGGGTCGGTGGATGCACTCAATTATTCCGAAAATATCGACAAAAGGTCTGAAAATAACAGCTTATTTTATAATTTATAGAAGTTAATCATTTGGTTCAAATAATATTTCCGAGTAGATTTCATAATTAATGACGAGTTACCTAAGATGATATTTAAGTAATAAGAGAATATGTTTTAATGAATTCAAAACGTTGTGACTATGTTAGAATTAAATTAGGATAAGAATATTATGTAAAAGTGATGCTACGGCGAAGAAAAACTTATGTAAACTGCCTTAAGAAATAAACGTATTTATAAAAAAAAATTGACTATTATATAGCGTTATTAGAGCGTTTGAAGGACGAAATTTAAAAAAACGGCCTCATTTGAAGAAGAAAAAAGTTTTGCTGCATCAAGACAATGCACCGTGTCACAAGTCGATGAAAACCATGCTGAAATTGAACGAATTGGGCTTCGAATTGCTCCCTCATCCACCGTATTCTCCAGATTTGGCCCCCAGTGACTTTTTCCTGTTCTCAGACCTCAAGAGAATGCTCGCTGGTAAAAAATTTAGAAGCAATAAAGAGGTAATCGCTGAAACTGAGGCCTATTTAGCAAAGGACAAATCGTACTACAAAAATGGTATCGAAAAGTTGGAAGATCGCTATAATCGCTGTATCGCCTCTGATGGCAATTATGTTGAATAATAAAAACGAATTTTGGCAAAAAAATGTGTGTTTCTATTAAACGTTTTTTTATGCAACTTTTCAGAGTTATGCGGTTTTTTTATGCGGTACGTAAATTCGCATAAAAAAAGACTTCAGTGTATAACATCTATTTCACTAATACTAATTGAGGGTCAGAGTCACATGGCCTCCCTAAAAATAAGGAAATTTTATAGCTAAAAACATACTGCATCTCCAAACTTTAGAAGAAATAGTACTACGCATTGAACCCTACCCAACAAAACCTAACAAGTAGAATTGAGGAAAAATCAAGTGATATTCTTGCAAAAACTTCGATTGCACTATGTTTTGAAACGGGAAATTAGCGTGATAAAAATATTTTCACTATTAAATATTAGCTTTTTGTAGTTGGTGTCTTCACAAAAGTTGTTTGATATCAAATGGCGCTCCTTTTGATGTTAAATATTACTAGGGTGGTCCTTATTTAGATTGAAATATGAAACCTAACTTTTTTAATTGAGCTCAAAAATGATTTTATTGTACAATAAAGTTGTAGGAAATTTTATGTTGAGCAACTTTGCTGAAAAAAGCACCTCTCTAGCTTTTCATTTGACCGAGTTACATCAATTGTCCCGGGTAAGAGTAGGGTGGCTCCCGAAAAATCGATTTTTTTGTTCTAACTTTTTTGTGAAACGTTCTATGGAAAAGTTGTCTTCAGAAGAGTTGTTGAAATAAATATTGCGCATAATTTTGATGAGTGAAGCTTTTTCATATGAGCTACCAGTAAAAAGTTATGATGGTTTTTTAATCAAAAACTAGTCAACCTTCAAATATCAAAATTCATTAGATGCCAGATCGATAAAAATGTATCCTATGCGGCTACTGAAAATTCATAATATAAGTAAACATTCAAGAGAAAATTGGGAGGGTATTTTTCTTTTAACTCATTTAAATTAGTCTTAAAAATACCTTGAAAAAACTCAAAAACATTGCATTGCTCTTAAACGCCTCAACGTATCAACATACTTCCTTCAGTAAAATAATAGTATCAAGTTAGCCCTACAAGTGTTCCATACATTGTCCAGTCGAGAAATGAGACACACAAAAACTACAGCCGAAAATAGATTTTTTGCTGAACAATTTTAATTAATTTATTACCAAAATAACTGATTCAATTGATTTCGATTCCGTCATCGTAATGATCGTATCGCTAACATTCAAAATAAAACATAAGACAACAGTTGATTACGGTTTGGTATGTATTGAATAAATTAAGCAATGAATTATTCTAATTATTATCTAAAACTAAACATTTTGCTTGTTCGGGTAAGTCTTCTAAACTTCTCTTATTTTGTTTGTTCGACAATGCCAAGATAGGGTCTGAAGATAACAGCAGCATTTTAAAAACATCTTGAATGTTCGCGATTCTGCTGAATTTTTTAGCATGGTTAGCATCTCTGAAGTTCCGGATACTTTTATTTCGAGTCTCCTGAGCTTCTTCACTAAGCATACCAATAGATAAAATTGCGTGTCTAATTATCATGGCTCCATGTATCAACAATTTATGAACAGTTGGTGATAGTGGATACCAGCCATACAACGATACATACAACGCTCGTATTTTCTCAGTGTAACTTTGGAATTCGTCGACGTTTATCTTATCGGCTATTGATTACACTGAGAACAACGTGAAATCCTTCCAACAGTGTTTCATCAAGGCCTGTTATATCTGCTGTTTCTTTCCACTTCTTGAAAAATTTCCGGGCCGTGTTTCCGTCGTTGGAATTACCTCCTGATGGCAATGGCTCACCGATACGTAGGCCCAAATGTTCTCTAAACGCAGTTTTTATATTTGTATCCCTTCCCTTCACGGTCTTGTTCAGTTTGCTAACACGCCAGGTGGGGGTTTTCATACGCAATTCTTGAATGATATACTGTAAAATGTGCTTATTACTTCTACCAGCAATCATTAAATCCGATAGCTTTTTGTAAGACAAAGCACTTCCTGAAACCCAAGTAAATCATTAGTTTGTTAAAATGAGTAGATTGTATTTATTCTAACCAAAACTCATTGTGCGTCGTTTTCCGGTTGTCACAGGCTATTCGGTACACAAGTGGGTGAGAGAAAAGGCGTCTCGGTACGATTTGGATAAAAATATTTGCGTTTCACTAACTTGCACCACCTTGTTTGAGCTTTGGTTGTCAATATATTGAAAATTTCTGTTGATATATTTATCATGGCCTCTACTTCGGAATAACCATATTACACAGTGTCTCGGTTGCTTAAGCTCAACTGAATCAGTTATTTTGGTAATAAATTAATTAAAATTGTTCAGCAAAAAATCTATTTTCGGCTGTAGTTTTTGTGTGTCTCATTTCTCGAATGGACAATGTATGGAACACTTGTAGGGCTAACTTGATACTATTATTTTACTGAAGGAAGTATGTTGATACGTTAAGGCGTTTAAGAGTTATGCAATGTTTTTGAGTTTTTTCAAGGTATTTTTAAGAATAATTTAAATGAGTTAAAAGAAAAACACCCTCCCAATTTTCTCTTGAATGTTTACTTATATTATGAATTTTCAGTAGCCGCATAGGATACATTTTTATCGATCTGGCATCTAATGAATTTTGATATTTGAAGGTTGACTAGTTTTTGATGAAAAAACCATCATAACTTTTTACTGGTAGCTCATATGAAAAAGCTTCACTCAGCAAAATTATGCGCAATATTTATTTCAACAACTCTTCTGAAGACAACTTTTCCATAGAACGTTTCACGAAAAAGTTAGAACAAAAAAATCGATTTTTCGGGAGCCACCCTACTCTTACCCGGGACAATTGATGTAACTCGGTCAAATGAAAAGCTAGAGAGGTGCTTTTTTCAGCAAAGTTGCTCAACATAAAATTTCGTACAACTTTATTGTACAATAAAATCATTTTTGAGCTCAATTAAAAAAGTTAGGTTTCATATTTCAATCTAAATAAGGACCACCCTAGTAATATTTTACATCAAAAGGAGCGCCATTTGATATCAAACAACTTTTGTGAAGACACTAACTACAAAATACTAATATTTGATAGTGAAAATATTTTTGTCACGCTAATTTCCCGTTAGAAACCATAGTGGATTGGTTCGAACGCCAAGTATGAGGTTTGGTTTTCGTAAGATTTCCAACGATCTGCGTGAATTGAAGCTAGTGAAAACATGGCGACGAGCAGCCATGGACCGAGTTATGTGGAGACGTATGCTTGATACAGCAAAGGACACCCCAGGCCTATAGCTGTTGGGTAAGAAGGTAAGAAGAAAACAAGTTCAACTCTCATTAGGAATTCAATTGCATTGTTTAAAATTCAGTAGAACATCTTGTCGTCTGCAACACTTTCCCGCTTCAAATCGGAGTGATTTGATTAGATCCTAGACTGAGGTCTTCACTTCGCGAATCTTTTGTAAAAAACCCGCGAGTGGCAGGTCATGTCGTCGGCTAAGTTGTCTTGAGAAAATTTGGCGTTCTTCTGAATTACGGTTATAACAAATATACTATATATCAATATGGATCATTTTAACGAATTCAATACAGATCGAAAAAGACACCACAGTAACACCATCTCGTGACGAAAAAGGCTATTAGTTCAGTCATGTTTAATAGTTTGCGTTCAGCATGCACCCAGAAGTGAAATGTCAAAACTAATTGAGCATGATGCCCACATAGAGGTGTGAACATTTTCATATTTAAATGTGTTGTTTTTGATGAATCGTCTTCACTTTCAAGAGTTATGAAAAAAGTAATTGAATTTTATTCAACAGACTAACCATTCCAAAATTCGACAAATAGAAAGTTTGTTTAGCACTGAAAAAATGTGTATAAATTGTATGATAAGTGCAATACAGTAAGCAAAAGAACAAGTTATTATTCAGTTCTGCGTTCACATTTCACACATATTTATATAAATCGGGATTTTTTTTAAAACAAAATGTTCTCATCTGAGTTAGTATAAGATTGCGGTTCTAAACCATATTTACAGCTTATTTTTTCGTGCAGTGTACATCGAGAAATATTCCATATATTTGAAGTTGTTTAATTCAGTGTACTGATTGGGAAAACTGTTATATGTGCATTGAAAAACTTGTAGTGTATTAGTAACCTTTTTTGCCACCGCACTTTACTGACATGACGTGGATCGCAAGAGTGATCCATTTGGTTATAGTATTTAAACAAAATGGTAAATAAAGTATAAAAGTATTTTCGCTCCGAGTATAGAATGTATAACTAGAGTCTATTTCAATGTACTAGCAAAACTTTGTTATATGCGGGATGTTGGGAATCGGACGTAGGCAGGCTGCGTACCAGGTCGTATTAAATGCTCCGCTATCATAAATTCATATTTAATCTTTAATTATTTGTATAGCAACACCTTCAATTTCGATTATCGAGTGTTTTCGTCGTGACCTAGATAGAAAATATATAAGCACATTTTTTTATCGATTGAAGACTGTTTCACGATATGTTTAACTAAAGTCCAGGATAAAAACGAACAGCCTCTAGTAACAGTTACTAAGTTGTTAAACAACACTCAGTTACATAACAACTATATTCATGGATAAAACATTATTTGTGCGTTAAATCAGCGTTATTAATTTGGCAAATAATATGCTTGAATGATGACTAATTTCACAATGAGTTTGCAGGCCAGTAAATATCTTGCGTACAGCTCTCAAGATATGCTACAGCAGCGTACCTGTTCCGGGTCCTGCTTGCGCCCCAGCATGGGACTGGGGAATAGGAAACTGCCGGGACGTTTGTTTCTTCTGGGTGGTGGCAGAGGACCACCCGTGCTAGCCTCACCTTTCGGTGGTAGCGGGGGTTTCACCATGGTGGCTTGCAATTCTACGGGCTGTGAATTGAGCGAAAGAAAGAAACAGTTTCAGTGGTTAACGTTGAGTTGATAAGTGTGCGAAATCGGAAGGTCGACAGATGCGGAATGTTCTTCGAAATAAATTGGCATGAAGGATGTATATGGGGAGTTTTACTGCCTCCAGAAATAATGTACATAGCACATTGCCTACTTATGAATGATCAGCCAATTATATGACAGATGCATTACGATTTGCCAAATTGTTCATCACTTAATAGGTTGGGGAACAGATCTTAGGAAATTCACAACTGGTGGTGATTGCAGAAAGGACATGCTTTAGAGAGCTGTGAATCATGTACACGCGTTAGTTCTGAGTTCAAAACTTACCGTTCTGGTATGTGTTTGGCGTTTCGGATGACGGTGGTAGCGATCGTCACAGGATGCGCAGAACAAGTTCTGGTCGCATTGTGCACAGCGAACTGCAGGCGTAACCGATCCGCACAGGTCGCACTTCATGACGGTAATGCGCTTGATATCTGCGAGAAAAATTGTATTTTATGTTTCTACAGTACTTTCTTAGTGTGTGAATAATTTTGATTCATTTTATAACATCCTTTTCGAGAGGAATTGCAATGTACAGGGTGCGCAATTTCTTATGTCGGAATTGTAACATTCTAACATTTGACATTTGGCAATCGATTGACTTGACTTTAGCTGTTGTGGAAACGTCAATCCAGGACAAATTCCACTAAGAATAGCTTCACACCGAAAGATCGCGCTGAAATAGTGAAGCAAAATGTACGCCAGCAAGTCTCAGACCATTGAAACACTCGGAAGGAGGGTTATGGAAAATGCGAGAAAAAGGGTACATTTGGTTTTGACAGTCACTTAATTGTTTGTAGTTTAAATGAATTACAAAAGACCAAATGAAATAAAAATAACTAATACACAGAAATCAGTATTTTTTCACAGTTTTTTGATACATACCAACATAAGAAAAGGTGCTCCCTGTATATCATATCAATGTATAGTCAAGATCGTCTTCATTATTTCGTTGAAAATTATAAACATCGATACGTATAATGTATGGCAGTAACTAACCATGTGACAATCATGATCTTGAATTCTTCAAAATAAATGAAATGCTGCTACAACTTCTTTCAATCTCTTTTTGCCTTTCTCTATAGAAAGGTATTAGAATTGCTGGAAAACCCGGCTTTCGAACGGATCCTCGGAGACCCATAGTGGTATATACCATCCGACTCAGTTCGACGAGATGCAAAAAAGTCTGTGTGTGTGTATGTGTGCACTTTTCGAAGATCTTTATACGCGCTCAATTTTCTCATGCCGATTTTAACAGACTCGTTTGAAAACTACTGTCGGGTCATTGGTCAAGTTCAAAGATCAAATGGCCGTTCCGGAGATATGATTGTATAAGTGACGTTACCGTCAAAACGAACCCCCCTATGGTGATTTCCATTAAGTGGACTAAGAAGGGTTTTTTAGCATCACTTTTCTCATACAAATAGGCAACTCAAATATCAAGCGCTTGGTTGAAAAAATGATGCCTACTATGTGACATAAACACTGAAGCATGCTTTTGTGAACTACTCGATTCAATCTTAATCATTTGGTGTCAAAAATGAGCCCAAATTAGTGTCACAAACTATTTAATAAAAAGATAAAATTTTTTTTAGGATACTGTTTCGAAGAAAGAGAAAGGCATTATCACACCACTAGGTGGATTAAGAAGGATTTTTACATTCTTGTTAGAAATTTTTTTCGCCATTGAACTAAAAAATCGTATGAAGTTAGAATCAGATTGTGATATCTTAATTTATGTCAAAGTACTTTAACTAGAGTTTCCTAACGGCAGATTAAACGAAACGCGGAGTTGAATTTCTAGACAAGAATTTCATACTTCGCTTGAAAAATTGGCAGAACATTTAGCTTTACCTATCGGGATTGTAACCACTGCCGATGGTGAAAAAATGGTTATTCGCTACCTGGACGTGTTGTCGTGGTACGGTTGGTTTCAGAAGAAGCCGATATATCTAAAAGTTCGTTTTTATCATTAAAAATTAGGCTTGAATGAATTATCACTTGATGCATCTACTTGGCTCAGTGAACTCTTGTTCTACGAATTCGTCATTTATGGAAGAATTCGTATCTCTGAACGAGTAACACCAAGTATCCATTTAGCTAACCATACAGAGATGGCACCAGTGCAGTAAAATTTCATTCAATTCAATTGAAATCGAATGTGAAACACACTAACGATCTCTCTATTGCAATAAACTTTAAACATTGACACACACAACGTTCGCTGACGTACCGAACCGGCAGCATTTAGTTCTTCAATCGATGCTCTTCAAATCAAAGTTCAGTTTAACCACCGTCAGTTGATCTCTTAATGTAACAAAATATCTCTTTCAAAGTGTGAGAGCGGCCTTCATATGAGGTTTATGTGAATTGGTTCAAGATAATAGATGAATGTTTATTCGAATTGGTTCAAGATAATAGATGAATGACAAACCAGGTATCTGAAATATCAATTACAGAATACACATATATTAATAGTTTCCTCCTTCAGTTTTTGTTTTCAATATTTTACTACATTTATAATTCTATTCATTCGAACTTGCTCACTACCAACAGTGAAGACAATGAAGGAGCTAGATTACTTGGCACTTGAAACTGAGCAAGCAAAATTTCAAATGACTAGGTACGATTATTCAACCGACGATGAATTCTGGGAGCTTCACTTGAAAATGGCAGCAAAAGTCATATGAATTTGTATCGATATGCTGACGGTCAGTGGCCATAAATTTCATTTTCATCTGATATCATTCGATAGAAAATGAAATTTTACCGCACTAGATGGGACACCCGTTTCTTAAAGTAATTATCTACACTTGAAAGTTCGCTCGACGCAACCGAACGAACTTCTAAGCAACACCTAGAGCTTCTAGGCAGCGAGAAAGTTCTCGTGGAACTTTCGTGCACTTCCAAGGTCTCAAAAGATCCGCGTGTACATTTATGGCGTTTTTCATTGAAAAACACTGGTGGCGTGGATTGCACTGGTTTTGCACTTTCGAGCAGAAATGGCAATGAAACATCGTCAAAATGTTGCATTTCTGCTCGAAAGTGCAAAATCAGAGCAATCCACGCCACCAGTGTTTTTCAATGAAAAACGGCATTAAATAGCAAGAAAGTAGTTGTTTTGGTTGCTTGGATGTGCTCGTCGCTCGTCCCGGTTCTGTTCTCGGTGATTGTCTTTCGGAGGACTTACTAAATGCTACTCCTGGCGAATATATTTGTTCAGAACTTCCGGTTCCTGGTATTCAATTGCATTTTAGTCATTAACCCTGCTCTAAATCACCTTTTGTGCATTCTGGGCACCTTGAATCTAGCCTTATGGAAGTCCTTGATTCTTCTGACCCAGTCGTGTTTGCCTCTGAAATCCACCATCGCCATCGTCCTGGTCCAACAATCGTTGGATGTTGAAGGGACTTGAAGTTGGCTCTTACAGGCGAGTACTTTGGTATTTGTGAGCCCGAGAGCTTCTGCATCAGAATGCATCAGCATTTATTACCAAACATGAACGGATTACGGACAGACAGATAATTGGGCTTCATATTTCAAATCTCTTCCGAGTTCTATAGTCCTGGATGTTTAAGGGGCGGGTAGGGTCTAGCACTTTTGAAAAATAATTTATTATTTTCTTTATATATTCTTATAGTAAAACATTTCAAGAATATTCTGTGAAATTTTCAAGCCTATTGGAACGAAACTCTGGAAGCTATAGACCTTTATCTATGGATATCTCATCCTGAGAAGAAGCTAGAGCTCGGCGCACAGGCTCAAAATTTCTACTTCGATTGACTTCAAAAATCGACAAAACAAATTGAAATGTTTCATTATAATGAATTATAAAAGAAAAAATATGATTGTTTGAAAATGTTAGACCCTACGGGCTCCCTTGAGTAATAAATTGTTTCCATTGATTTTATAGACAAAAAACTTTAAACGCGTTTTTCTCGAAAGCAGGTTTTGAAAGTCCGTGTCCATCGTCATTCAAAAACTACTGCACCAATTTTTTTTTCAAATTTTTCACACACTTTATACACAGAAAAAACCAGAACCCAACGTTTTCTTTTTCGTTGTTTGTTACTTTGGGGAGGTTTAACAGCTACAAAATGACGGATATTTTCGTGAAAAATCGTAGTTTTCACTTTGAACAACCACAAAAAATTTATAAAATTGGGGTCTAGAAAAATTTCTACTCTAGCTATGCCGCGTTCATTTGTTTACATCTGATTAGTCTGCGCTGAGATGCAGTGGACACCGCAAATCATGATTTTTTAGAATATTTGTCTTCAGAAATACTTCTTCACCGATTTTTTCCTCAATATACTTCCATGAAAAAAATACATAATGTTGTTTGAAGGATGCTTTTCATCATGCAGAACATTTGAATTTATTTTGATGAACGATAATTCTAGGAAAAATCGCAAAAATGATAATTTTTTCATCGTTTTGGGTTCCCAATGTGGTCGATATAGACCCCTTGGGGTCGATATCCTTTTTGCGGGGATCAACGTAAACGGGGGGTCGACTAGGTATAGAAATCGACCCCCTATTGTTTGACATAAATTGTTATTTGAAATATTTACGCTAAAACAGTTGTTATTATTTGGCCATCCGCAGAATTTGGTAAGTATTTTACATCAAAATTAAAAAAGCAAGAAATTGAATTTTCAAAGAAATTTGTTGATGGGGGTCTGAGGCCTAAGTTAGTTTTAGTAAAATGGCCCATGACTCAAAATAGTTTGGGAACCCCTGATTTAGACCCAACCCCTTTTCTTTATATTGCTCGCTGGTTCGGTCATTCCGAAGCAACTAAAAGCTCCACAATTACTGATAACCTCCCATTTGGATCAAATTTTTTGCTGCATAAGAAAGTATGTACGTGGTTATTTTTGACAGCTGGGAAGTACAGTACAAGTTCCGCGTGAGCTTTCTCGCGGCCTACAAGCTAAACAATCTGTTCTGAAAGTTGCTTATTGAATTTGAATTGGATTATGAGGATTGTGGCAACTCAACGGAAATTCGTGAGATGCGCTTTTCGGTTTGTGCCTTGAACCGATCCGACGCAGTTACCCTCATATGGGGATCGTTGCCGTCTACACAGATGAAAATATTTACATTTATTTTCATGCACATATTTGGAGCAGGAAATTGAATATAAAGTTATTCCTCAGGTCTTTATTTTTCAATATACTTTAAAAGCAAAATTAAGCTTAAATTGAAATATGTTGTATTGAAAAATCAGGGTATTCAAATGTACTTTTACATCGATGATGGTTTTCAATCAAATTTTGATTCAATTGATGGCTGTTTCAATGTATCATTGGATTACATGACGTGTAAATTTCATTTTTTTTCAGTGTACTACAGTGAAACTGCTTATGGGTTCTGCATTGGTCTTTTCTGCTACTGGAAACTCGTATTTTAACTCGTTGATTACTTGAACTATTTGGTGTTGTGTATAGTGACAATTCACTTCAAGAGGTAAAGTTTTGTTTCATATATAGTCATATAAATTGTAAAACGGAACAATAAACAATGAACAATTAATTTCGGATGATATT
Source organism: Malaya genurostris (assembly GCF_030247185.1). Taxonomy (NCBI): domain Eukaryota; kingdom Metazoa; phylum Arthropoda; class Insecta; order Diptera; family Culicidae; genus Malaya; species Malaya genurostris. Next base: position 216,266,637 of record NC_080571.1, on the reverse strand, counting down.
CGAACTAAAACGTGATCGAAGTAACCGAGAAATTTCGTTGTTTGGTAAGCATTTCGTTGTTGTGGACTGATAGTAACTTCCATAAGGCAGCACCTTACCCCTCTGAGCATATCTTTTTCGAAAAAATCATCTTTTCTGTAATATTCTCATTCATTTGGCTTTTTCAATATATGTTTCCACTCAGTCATTGCAAAGCTGAATGTGACAGGAACGAAAGTACATTTAGAAAAAGAGATGGGCCACCCGCCGGGCCTTCGTAGCCTGGGGGTGTTTCCCGCGGACCCTCACGGACCGAAGAATGCGGCCAACATAGAAAATTACCATCGCCATCTGGAATCATCTCATCCTAAATTCAATTCACCGGCCACTACCGATCGCCAGATACTATATTACATAATGATACTACTCTAGTTTTAAGTTAGACGATAATTAAGATTAGTAAATACCCTTGGCATCTTAGAGCTTAAGCAGTGTGCCTTAATATTATATTATATTATTGAATAAAAAAAAAAAAAAGAGATATTAATTTTCAAAACCAGACCACTTTGGCATGAATTAAAATTTAACGTTTTTTTTTGTAAAATAAGCCTTGGTATTGATAACAAAGAATACATTAAAAATCAAAGAATACATGTTAAGCTAAATCTCAATTAAAACTTAAACAATACCTGGCGATTTCAAAGGAATCGGTGGTGGAGCATTGGAATACTGCTGATTAGCAATATCGATAACCTCATATTCCGGATCCATATTTTTTGGTGGTTCAGGAGGCGGGGGCCCAACTCGATCGCTACTGTCCGTCTGAAAAAGAGAATAAAAAAGTGCAAATATAACAACTACCAATTTCTCAAGTGATGAAAAATGCTAATTACCACCCACGTTGGCATCGTTCTCGATACTTTGAATTTTGATGCAGGATGGTGGGCCATCGCAGGGGGTGTAGGCGATCGCAACGGCACGTTACCCTGTGAAAAGTGATGTGAGATTATCGCATGTAACAGATTTCTGATAATAAAAATTATCGTATGACTTGAGTACACCGGGGGAAAGCGCAGGCGCTACAACTTGAAATGTAGATATAAACAAAGCATCAAACATATTATCTAGTCACTTTGGTAGCTATCTGCCTATTTGCTAACGAAGAACATCACGAGAGCAACTGTTGCGTACAGATTTTTTGGCAGCTGTGTCGGTCAGGCGGATGTTGTTTGATACCACCTTGTTGATTTTCCGCCCAACGCAAATGTGTGGGTTATTTTGTATTTGTTTACAGTATCCACCCCATTCCGGAAAACAGCATAATTAAACGTACTGATTATGACCAAAATTATATAAAAAAAAAACATTTTCAGTTGAAACTATTCAAAAGGAATACAAATGAATTGATCGTTTGATAGATACTTGTCATGTTTAGGCAAAGATTAATAGTTTGGCCGATTAATTTCGCCACTGTGCGACGGTAGCGACAATCGCAAATTGCACGCCGGAAAACAGAACGAAGCATTTTACTCAAAATACATGGCATCAAAAAGAGCAACAGACACATAGGCATCGATCTTGCCTCGATATGTTTATTTTCCTGATCAGTCTATTTGTGAACGTTCTATTCATTGACGACTAAAGTAGGCTAGATTAAAAATAACGTGGCCAAGTTTCCAAGTTTACAATGTGCATCTGTTTGTAGACTATAATAGAAGAACATTAAACTGGTCAGGAGTACGGGTCGGGGATCGTAAGGAAAATATAGAATGCTCGACTGTTGGCTATATGCTTTTGTGTTTAAAATAATTGAAATTTTATTTGTTGGAAACTATGGGTGTAATTCTGGTCAATGCGATCTTCGATTCCTTCGAGAAAGAACCGTCACTATCATTTTATACTTCATTTGAGGAGAATGGACCTAAACATCAACGTTGAAAACCATTGTATTGACCACTATCACAGTTGTCTTTGAAGGTTTGTTAGAGATTAAACATGCAGAGACAATAGGCAAGTTAAAATAGTCATTTAGAGCTTTTGGTGCCTCATGGGTATCCTTCGAAGGTGAAAGCATCAAAGATCCATTGACTCAAAGAAGAATGGTAAACTCCTACGATCATAGGTCATTAACATATTGGGTGAGAAACGATAGCATTCACTCCAATTTTAGCTCCCCATACATAAAATTAATCATGTATGGGGAACCAAAAACCCGGATACATTGTTTCGTCAATGTGGGACAGTTATCAGATAATATGTACCGTAGAGTACCTGCAATATCAGAGTGACGACTCTGAACATAATACTGCAATGATGTTTGGAAAAGGCAAGTAAACATATTGACATTTTCAGATTCAAATCGGCTGTAAACATTTTTCTCTGAGGTCTCCGAGTTTTTGTTAGACATGCGATCACTCGATTAGACTGTGAATTATTCGAACTAAGTGCCTTCAAAGCAGCCTGACTGTCGATGATGGAATGAATGAAAGTACAATGTTCGATTGCTTCAGATTTACCTAAAGCTCGTCTGTATTGGCCGAAAGCCATAAATATTATGTACTTAGAAAAAATCGTGCAAATATACGTTTTGTGAGACTGCCATAATTGTGGAGTTAGGGTGGTTCTTCTGATTTTCATTTTATTTAAATTTTTCAAAAACCTCTTTAGCAAAAATTTTTTAAAAAATCAGGAATATTTTAGGAATTATGGGAAACCATTCTGATTTTTTTTCAAAATTTTTCAAAATATATTTCTTGTGAAAAAAAATGTTCGAAATTTTGGAAATTTTTTTAATTGCGCTTACAATTTTGGTACCACCCTAGATTTTACATCAAAAATAAATCAATTATGAGTACATTACGCTGTATGTTTTTTTGCAGATGTTTAAAAAATGTTTACGGGTATAATATCAGACTATTAAAAAATATATCATTCGGAAAACCGTGCGTCTCCATTAAATTGCCATCATCCGATGGAGACGCATGGAATTTAGTTCTAAAATCATATATCACATGTCCTTAGAAATAAATACCATGCGTTTCCATCTACAGCTTGAGCTCAGGGTTTGAGTATTGACGTAAATAATAATGATAAAAGAGTTTTATTCCTTAAGTTATTTACACACGCCCAAACGCCTGGGTCGATTTACCAAGCAATGATGTAGGGAATGCATTGGTGAACATGTGTGCCAGCGGAGGGTTCGTTTCTGACTTCAACATCTTGCGGGATGGTCTGGAGGTTTCGAGGTTAGCTATTAGCAGTCCTAAGAAATACTATAAACCAGATAGAAATCAAGTCGAAGCGCCTGCAGCAAGTCCCGAAGATTCAAAAAGAACGTATTAATTCGCACCGTCGATTTTCTATACAAACAACATGCTCTTTTAAACTTAATATTTTCATTATTTTTACGTTTCGTCTTTGACTCATCAGTGCAGAGCAGTTCAAATTGAACTGCTTAGTGCTAAACTCGGCAGTTCAATTTGAACCGCTAAGCAGACGTAAAGTTTCTGCTATTTACAGAACACTTTTTGTTTTGCAACGAAGTGCAATGTCTTTTCTGACGTGCCGAACGAAAACGTGTTTTCGACTATTTCTGGCCGATGCAGGTATGGTCATTTAGTGGTTAGCCAAATTTTGTGCTAGGGCACATAACCGTTTTCATTATTTTTACGTTTCGTCTTTGACTCATCAGTGCAGAGCAGTTCAAATTGAACTGCTTAGTGCTAAACTCGGCAGTTCAATTTGAACCGCTAAGCAGACGTAAAGTTTCTGCTATTTACAGAACACTTTTTGTTTTGCAACGAAGTGCAATGTCTTTTCTGACGTGCCGAACGAAAACGTGTTTTCGACTATTTCTGGCCGATGCAGGTATGGTCATTTAGGGGTTAGCCAAATTTTGTGCTAGGGCACATAACCGTTTTCATTATTTTTACGTTTCGTCTTTGACTCATCAGTGCAGAGCAGTTCAAATTGAACTGCTTAGTGCTAAACTCGGTAGTTCAATTTGAACCGCTAAGCAGACGTAAAGTTTCTGCTATTTACAGAACACTTTTTGTTTTGCAACGAAATGCAATGTCTTTTCTGACGTGCCGAACGAAAACGTGTTTTCGACTATTTCTGGCCGATGCAGGTATGGTCATTTAGGGGTTAGCCAAATTTTGTGCTAGGGCACATAACCGTTTTCATTATTTTTACGTTTCGTCTTTGACTCATCAGTGCAGAGCAGTTCAAATTGAACTGCTTAGTGCTAAACTCGGCAGTTCAATTTGAACCGCTAAGCAGACGTAAAGTTTCTGCTACTTACAGAACACTTTTTGTTTTGCAACGGAGTGCAATGTCTTTTCTGACGTGCCGAATGAAACCGTGTTTTCGACTATTTCTGGCCGATGCAGGTTTGGTCATTCAGGGGTTAGCCAAATTTTGTGCTAGGGCACTGATGAGTCAAAGACGAAACGTAAAAATAATAAAAACGGTTATGTGCCCTAGCACAAAATTTGGCTAACCCCTAAATGTTAATATTTTCAGTTTTTTGCTCTTGCCTGAAGAGAACCCTTTTATTAAACGGTTTTGGAAAATTGTATTGTTTTATTGCTTTAATCGAAATATGTATTAACTAAGTATGAATGAGAACCTATTTTAAGCTAAAAAATACAGCGTAATGTATTCATAAATGATTTATTTTTGATGTAAAATCTAGAGTGGTACAAAAATTGTACGAGTAATTAAAAAAAAATCGAAAATTCTGAACATTTTTTTCACAAGAAATACATTGAAAAATTCTGAAAAAATCAGAAAGGTTTCCCATAATTCCTAAAATATTCCCAATTTTTGTTTTTGAAAAATTTAAAGAAAAGGAAAATCAGAAGAAGCATCCTAATTTTGTACATTTTTTTCACAAGAAATACATTATGAAAAATTCAGAAAAAATTAGAAAGGTTTCCCATAATTCCTAAAATATTCCTAATTTTTAATTTTTTTTGCTAAAGAGGTTTTTGAAAAATTTAAATAAAATGAAAATCAGAAGAACCATCCTAGCTCCACCAATATGGCAGTTGAAGGGTTAACATTTTGGGAAAATCGTCTCCAATATAAACCCTTTCAAACAGCGTATATCAATTTTTTTTTCTGTTTGGGGGCAGTTTTTGTATGCAAACCCGGCTACACCCTTTAGCGATAAAAAACAACGTGTTTTGTCGGTTACGTCACTTGTAACATCATATCTCCGGAATCAATGCACAAATCTCCAAATATCAAGGGGAACGTGCCTTTTGAGCCAATTTGTTGTGATTCCTGACCATTTGTGTTGAAAGTTAGTTTTGTTTTATCGTTTTTAATATCGTTCATCGGGAGTGTCATCAATTTTCAGTTAATACAGATACACAAGCGGCAATCAGATACAATGATTTTCAAACGTATTTAAGAGATGAACAATAGCAAACAAAATAAGTTTTCTTCGTGAAGAGATTCAAAGAAACAATTTACTAGAAAGACCCTAGTTCTACCTCTGAGATGTATTTTTCGCAAATTTGCTTTTCCGCAATTAGACACTTTACTTTTTTCGACTCTGTCTTGCCTAAACTGATGAAACATTATTCTGGCTTGGTTGACTGATTTTCTAAATTTTATTTCTGAGAATAAAAAAACTTGAGACTACGAAGACTTTGCACAAATTCCCCCTTCCCCCTCGTAAACAAACATAGATTTTCATTAAAACATAAAAGGAGCGTCATAAAAGATCTAATCTAACAACCCAAAAAATGTCAGAATAGGCCATGTAAGTATGTGATGTGATATTAAGTCATCACTACCAAAAATACGGCATGCTTTGATTTACGTCATTTGTAATCTTCAATTTTTCTAAAGTAAAGTACACTAAAACCTCAATTTACGCTAACTTAATTTATGCGAATTTAATTTTTATTAAATTTACGCGATCGTGTAAAAAAGGTTTTTGCATAATGAAGGAATTCTCAATTTATATACGCAAGTTAACATTATTTCGTTTGAAAGAAGAGTAAAAATATCAAAACTAAAGACGAATTTTTCAATCATTTGATATTCCAGCATTCATAATTGAATAATATTATATTGAACATTTCTCTTATTTGATTCTACTGGATTTGAACTATTGGATCTATTGTACTCAAAGAAATAGAAATAATTCATCAAAACTGAAATAACTAATATTGATGCTGAACAGATATTATACTATTTCTTGATTCCTTCAATGAAATATGAAGAATATATCAAGTATCGCTAAACATCAATACAAAATATGATGGTAGAGTTTGTTATTATTCTGATCTCCGGTAGAATAGTTTCAACCAAGAATTGGTCTCACAGATATATGAACATTATCCACATGAATTCATGTAAAGTGTCGTTATTGAGACAAATCATAAAACCTTCTCACAACAACGAATGTTTCCAGCATTCTAATCGCAAATTGACCCATATATTGATAAGCACCCTTACACGAGAACCGGTAATGTAATTATTAAAAAGTAATGACATTTTTAATGAACGTGTAAGGACAGTAATGACGAAATCTTTTGTTGGAATGCATTAACTAGTCGATTATAAACAATGACATTAATGGTCCTCGTGTAAAATCCCCTGATAGTTTCGGTTGTATAAATATGTGCCAATCAGCATTTGACCATATTTTCTTGTTCACAATATAGAAGTAACAAGGTATCACGTTCCCCCCGGCGAATGACCATTAATGGTTAAAACCAGGGTGAAATAAAATAACATCAATAATAACAAGGCAACAGATTTTAAGTACTCCGATTTGGATGAAACTTTTCCACATCCTTGGTTTATTTTTATTTGCAATATTTTTACTTTGAACTAGTTATGAGAACGTCTAATGTAAACTCACGTTAAACGTTAAAAAACGATTAACGTAAATTCAAAAAGAAGAAATTACAACTAAAACAATTTGTAGTAATTTACAAAATTTAAAGTTTTTTCATGTAAATTTGTCATTTACCCACTAGAATATGATTTTAATCATTTAGGGGTTAGCCAAATTTTGTGCCAAGACATAAAGCCGTTTTTATTATTTTTACGTTTCGTCTTTGATTCATCAGTGCAGAGCAGTTCAAATTGAACTGCTTAGTGTTAAACTCGGCAGTTCAATTTGAATCGCTAAGCAGACGTAAAGTTTCTGCTACTTACAGAACACTTTTCGTTTTGCAACGAAGTGCAATGTCTTTTCTGACGTGCCGAACGAAAACGTGTTTTCGACTATTTCTGGCCGATGCAGGTTTAGGGGTTAGCCAAATTTTGTGCTAGGGCACATAACCGTTTTTATTGTTTTTACGTTTTAATGCTTAAGAGCAACATACTTTTTCATACCCACCTAACAAAAAGTTCGGATAAAAGGAACTGATTTGGCTTAAGTTCCTTACGAGGTTCATGAATGTCATTCTAAGCAGCCCGTTTTCAAGTAATTATCTACACTTCGCGCGACACAACCGAACGATCTTTTTGCAGCTTTTCGAATACATTGTTCAGCTTCTATGCAACGAGAAAGTTCATACTGAACTTGTTCTGTACTTTCTAGTTGCCAGTGTTTCGATGCAAATGACAACTCACTTTCAAAAGCTATTTAAGTTGTAACGTGCTAGACGTGAAACTATTCAAAGTGATCAGGAGAAACGAGCACAATAATTTTGGAATGCTTCAAAATTGGTCACCAAAGTAGCAAATGAAACTTATTGAAATTTCAAGAGGTTCTACAATTGTTTTAGAAATGTTTTTTTTATGTTAGATAAGATCAGAAAGATTTTCAAATATATTAAAATCGGTTGTGCAACTTATCACTGTTAAGTTTTACAATACTACCCAAAAAATCACTGTAGAATAATTTAAGGTACATCTGAAACAATTGTGCAGCAAATCACCAACTTGCCCACGTTGCACTAGCAGTTGTAGAAGCTCAGCAAAAATTTTCACATCGTCATGTAAAAACTAAGTACCTAAAACAATTGTTCAACTTATCAAAAATTTTCCAAATGACTGTCATGATTGTATCCGACTCAATATATGCCGAAATGGTTGTTTATCTCTTGTGAAGAAAAAAATAGTGAAATTATGCTCTCCGTAAGGCAAAAAATGGTAAGCCGAATTGAAAACCTCGTAGTAAAAACAATTTTACAGTCTTGGTTGTCTCATGAAATATTAGGTCGGTGTGTGCAGATTTCTTCATTTTTAGAAACACAATTCGAAACTTGCAAATAAGTTGTACCAGATTTATCTGCTTAAAATGAGCGGTACTTAGTTTTGCCAACATGAGAATATTATCATAAAAGTTCCAGAAATACAGCATTACATATGCAATGAAAACAAAAAACAATGAGGTAATTTGTATCCGGTTTTTATCTCACGAAAAAAATGAACAGACCTGACAACACTTTTTAAAGATATTGAAAGAAAAGTTAAGTTCATCATAGTTACTCTCCTAGTTATATATTACCGCTTGAGCAACTTGTTTTTGCAACTAAAGCACATGGGCTCACCAAAATAATACCTACAGTGCGTATCACAAATGTCGGGTTCACTAAGATGAATGACTAAACTGTAGTGTTGTTTATGTCAACTAGTTTGATAAATATAAAATCAACTATTTTGATAAAAATAAAAACAAAAATTTCTCTTTTTAATATTTACACGTTTATATTTTCTTTTATTTAGGTGAAATAAATCATTACGTTGGGTGAACCATTTTCTTTTCAACACACTGTTATCCTCGATGCCATATTGAAAAAAAAATTGAAGAAATTTTTTTTCAAGATTTTTCAGATTAATTGTAACATCAATATGATTAAAATCGTCTGAAAAGATGTATGAATGTTTGATGGCTTTCTTATACATATTTTGAACACTATTCCGATAATATTAATTGAAAAGAATAGATTGTTTTTTTTTCATAGAAATTGATGTGCAATCATCAAAACACGTACATTCAAAGGCGCTTGAAAATTTCAGGCGTACGAAAACATGTTTCACCACAAAAATGCAGTTCGTTGACGATTTTCTATTTACTAACACATAAAAGATCAATTCTACAATATGTAGTATTACCATTTATTTATGTGCAGAATATTTTTAAAGTTTCATGTTTGTGTTACGAGCAGTTGTTCTGAAAATCAAATGTGAAACTTATTCATTAGAGATTATGTTTGCTATTTTTTGTAAACATCAATTCAATTCTTGTTTACATTACGTAGTAGTTTCCATGAGTTTCACAATCGTTTTTTCGTTGATTTAATAGCAGCATTTGTAATGGGATCGATGCATGAGTTTTTGTATCAGTTGCACAATAATTGTGAATAATTGTTCGTATCAACGTAAGTACTTAAAGATATGTTGCACAACAAAGAAAAATTGCGCTTTTTCCATAACACAACAGTTACTAGAATAATAATATAAACTAATTTGATAAATTGCACAATCAGTAGAAAAATGCAGGACAGCAACTTAACGTGTTACTTGGGCAGAAACTATGAGTGACGATCGTTAGAGGAATCAGAATTATCGTGCCTATGCGGTGCCGGAACATTTCGGATTCAACATTATTTCAAACCGTTTTAATAAAAACGTGAATAAATTCCCCCCTCCCTCTTTTAAAATCATGTTATGCATCATTACTTCTCTCTGTTTCTCTTTTTGTAGTCTACAAAATTTCCAACCGTGGCTTACCGAGGGCCTCCCTTGACAATGACCAGCATGCGGGCCACTCGCCGGGTCTTCGTGACCCAAGGGTGTTCCCCGCGGATGCGGCCACCATCGATATGTACCAGCGTCACCGAGATAAGTTCCAACCCACCAACCATTGCCGACTACCATCTGGAGGCAGGATTTCCCAGAGTAGATCAGATCAATTTAAATAATACTAGTTTTAAGTAAATAGATGTTTAGAATTAGAAAATGCTCTCGGCATCTTATAGCTCAAGCAATGTGCCTTTGAACTTATATTATTGAACAAAAAAGTTTTTTTCAATAGACAATTTTGAGAATAGGCTGTGAAGTTATACGTAACTATTTGTAGTGAAATGTGACAGATATCCACTAAATATAATGGCGATAGAAAATGAGGACGACGTCCTTTTATATAATTATAATATAGATTTTAAATAATTCTTTTTTTATAATTTTAACACTATTGTGAACAAATTGTTGATATTATTTTAATCTTTGGAGTCCGGAAAGTGAACTTTTCTGCTCCATTTTGGACAATACGCCAGCGAAGCATGCACCTCCGAATATGCTTAAATGTCACGTGCTACAAGCTAATGTAGAGCCCACTCAAATTACAAATCCACGTGGTCTTTCACTCACTGAGCACTTTACCTATATTTAGCACTAGCAGTATCTCTGCTGCACATTCTACGCGCACGATTCGCATAACTTCATCTCAATCTTGCATTTGAACTAAACCTTGTACTTTTGAAAGTTCATAGTCCGATTGCAAGATCCGTCACCTTCTTTATAGATAGCAGTACCGATTAAACTATTCTACTTTCTCCTTCTTACATCGATTACATTGCGGCGGTTTTCACGAATGAGCAGTCGCCGCCGTCGATCGTGAAAGTGACATTACTGAATCTTCTTGGTAGTGTTTTTTTTACTCACAGCTTTTTTTGTGGGAAACCGATCAACAGAGTATCCAATATTATGCAATTTTGGTTCTACTGAAAAAATGCACTAGTTCATCTGCTGTAATGTTGCATGACTAAATCTACGTATACCGCATTGATTAATTCATCCAACCTAATTGGCAACGACTTTTGTCTCAAAGAATAACTTTTCCGCATTCTCTATAAACGAACACCGTTGAATTTCTAGTTTAAAATATGCCGGACGACGACACCATACAACAGCGGTTAGGACTTCACTTCCAGAAACCGCTTGATTTGCGTAAAAACGTACACTTTTCGTCTGCGTTTTCAACTGTTGTATCTCGCGAAACCGATGTCTTCTAATGGTGAAAATCGCATTTCTATTTATATAAACTACACACTTACACTCATCTTTTGAACCCGTAGTACATTCCCGGGAGCACTATATTAATAAAAATAACTTTTTTCTGCTTTCGGTCGATCGAATCAATTTTCCTTTCAGATTTCAAGAATTATCCTCCGCCAAATAAGCAGGAAATCGATCGCAGTATCAATTGTCGAACAGTGCACTATCGAACGGTACCGGTTGGACAGTGAATCTTCCAACAGTTCCCTGGGAAATTTTATATAACCCCGCGAGACCGTAATCGAGAGAGGTTTGCACGCCCAGACGTCTCAAAACTGACTGATCGTGGCCGGTCGTCAAGTTGCGATCGGTCAGCGCTCTGTTCTGGTACGGAAAATGGGACCGAACTGTTTCGTTCAGTTTCAATCGGGGTGTATTTGATTTTCAAAGCTGGGAAAATCTTTGTTTTTCTTTATCTGTTCGCTAGTTGCAGTTTGACAATACTTGTGACATGGCTCCACCAGATTGGTAGTACCACGCGACTCCATTGAATTTGAGTTACATTTCAATGTGCTGGTCTGCCATTTTTTACAATTACTAAAAAGAAGCAAGAAATATTGTAAAAAAACCTCATATCGCATTCAACTCCACATACCAGACGAGTATTTCATCTGGATACTATTTTCTTGTTTTGGACATAAATAAGAGCTTTCTAGTCACGGTGTAGCTTTTTGTCAAGGTTTGAATGACTGAAGGAGCTAGAAAGCGGTGAAATTCAAATGGATGTTACTATTTTGTAGCTTGGTTAGGGATATGTCATTCAACAATTTTAAAAGTATTATGATCTAGGATAAAGAGGTAATGTTCTCAAGAGTTTCGCATATTGGCGTATCTCATGGTTATGATTAAATTACAGAAGGCACTAGATTGGAGGAGTAAAGTAATGAAACCAAGCGTAAGCGCGAACGCTGGTAAAGGAAAAGGTAGAAGTGAAGCTGAAAAAGTTCACTAATGCTGCCGAAACTAAGTCCAAAATAGTTAAAAAGACTCAAATACCAAGAAGGAGAGTTTTTTCACGTACCAACCTAATAAAAAATTATGCATGCTAACTATTTTAACTATTGAAAATGCTTATTAATACATTTGATGTGTTTCACGTTTTTTTAAATCTCGCCCAACCTACCCCGGCTCTGGAGTTGGTTGACTAATTTTTTTCTCCGCATTTGATTGTTCATAACTATTTTCCTGATTTTTATTCAAGAATGAAAAAAATCACACATGTGCTCGGAAAGTGTATAGTATTCATGACAAAGTAAACCGTTTATCAAATTGTCTAACCAGAAAGAGTAAAGAAATTCCGAAAGCGAAACTCGGCCAACCAACCTCGGTCTCCCCTAATACAGAAATAAATATGTTGCTAGCTTGTCTACGTTACCAGTTAATGATTTAAAGACAATTTTTATACAAGAATCTTTTGTCAGTTTTTTTAATTTACGAGATACTCTCCTCGACTCGACGCTCAAATTCCGACAGAGCCCAGGAACTCTACTGTGTGTAATTTTTCAGGAATAGTTGGTAACCACAAACAAACAGACATGGCACTATAAAAAGAGTAGAATACCATCGACCCTCCTGAGGGACTTTGTTTAAAACTATACTTTGAAGGTAACAGTTACCTACATTTTGAGCTGCTGAACATATCATTCGAATCGGAATTGTTGAAGGTAACTTTGTATCGTGTTAGTACGGTGAAAATTTGAGTATTTCGTGGGAAAGAAAGGTTTTTTCGTCTGTACTTTGACGACTTCACGTTGTCACGCAGCGAGGTTTTCACTTGTAGTTCAGTGAAAAGAAAATCCATTGGACTATAAACGAAAATTCACTGGCAAAATAGCCTAAGTTGCTGTGCGATCAATCGGTGTCATCTTAAGTGTGATGACGCCACCCAAAAGTGAAGAAGAAGAAGAATTTGGCTGTAACTTGACTGTATGAAACCATAAAATTATACCATTGAATTTAAACGAGGTGTCGAAGTAAGATCCACTTTACATTTTTGGAGAATTATTTACGGCACTTTCTAAACCGGCATTCAGGGACTAGCATAACCCACAACTGTTCGAATGACCGTGAATTAACATGTTCATCGCTTCGGCAAGCAGAGATTAGAAAGCTGAGTGTCTGTGGGTGTCCTCAAGGTGGTGTACTATCCCCACTTTTATGGAACCTAGTCGCTGATGGTTTGTTAAGGGGCTGGGGTCCACTAGGAGATTGATAGTACCTATTAGCTCTCTCCGGACAGTACCAGCCTAGATGCCGTGTGGAATCCGGCGGAAAAAAATGAACCAAGAATAGATCCACTGGGTTTCTGCTTCCATGTCGTAAAAGGCGACAATTGCAGGAGTTTCTTTTTCCTTTCAGTTGTCAGATATTTTCAATATTTCACTTCTGATGACTCTATTTTACTAAATTATCTCTTCATTCAACCTATAAATTTCCGTCTAGCTACGGAGAAAAGTTTTATTTAGAATGTTTTCTTTTTCCATGTTATTGATTGTCTTTCAGGATTATAAAATGAATGATAAAAATCAACTATTGCACAAATCCGTTGATATTACAAACTTAATAGCAGAGATAACATATATCGGTATATTGAATACATAGTAAAAAACACTTGATATTAATATTTCAAACAATAAATTAATATTATTCTCGGTAGCCGACTGCCCAGATCAACCAATATAACCATTTAATAATTTTAATAAATAATTAAAATAATAAAGCGGAAATAATACAGAATCAAGACGCGCGTAAAATCTGTTGACCTTTATTTGGTGATTTAAAATGATTTTATAACAACTGTTTAGAATATGTCAATGCAATGAATCAACTATTTTGTCTAAATCCTATTCACTCGTTTATTTTGTATCACGTAATTTCATTTATAAAAAATAGGGAAGTTTTTATACTTTACGCGATAGTATTGCAAATTTTTCTTCAGTTTCCTCGAAAAAAAGCTGTGAATCAAGACTTCCCGGAACTTCAATATAGGATATTGTTGAAACGTTCACTCGGGAAGTCAGTGAGTTTAGTGGTGCATCCGAGCATCTTGAAACCGGAACATGTTGAGTCGCGCGCGAAACCAATACTGATTTTTTTACTAACAAATATCCTTCTCCCGTGACACGTGGAGTGCGCAGTAGTATATACGGCCTCTAGTAACAACAAGTATTGGACTAACATCCCTTCCCATTCCTTAGACGATCTACGTTCGGGCCTGGCCGGCGCCGGTACTGATCAATGAATTCTGGGATTATCAGAAGATGTACATTGAAGGATGATTTACCAGTCCCAGGTCGGATCATCTAGAAACTCCCTGTACAATTTCAGCTAATCCCGATCAGTAACGGAGTAGCAACCAGGGGTGGTCGCTCAAGCTCAAGCTCAAGCTAGTCGCTGATGGTTTGTTAAGGAAACTAATGTCGTTTTTCATTGATTCCATTCGCTCGGTGCCAGTGTTTTGCCTTGACAGCCGATCAATGAAACGGTTTTGTAAAGTTTGGTTTGCACGCATGCTGCTCGGAAAAGAAAACGGGTGCAAAATAGTTGCCCGCGAATTGCCCCGAAAGTGCATTTTTTTTCGTGCGGTGCAAATCAATGAAACACAGTGCACCTGTTTTGATTGCCCGACTGCACGAAAAGTGCACGAATCGAGCAAAACACTCCACGAGTGTTCTCAATGAAAAACGACATAAATAACCTTGGATTTCCGACTTATGGTTTTGCCGACGATTATCATATATTGATGACTGGTATAAGCATTAACACTCTCTTTGATTTAATGCAGCAAGCCCTGCGATCTGTTGAACAATGGTGTTGTCAGGTTGGACTATCTGTAAATCCGGGCAAAACATCAATGGTGCTTTTCACTCATCGTAGGATAATCACAGGAGCTCGTCCGTTGCAGTTCTTTGGTTCAGAGGTCACTGTGGTCGATCAAGTTAAATACGTCGGGGTTATTCTTGACTCAAAACTGAATTGGTCTGCTCACATTGATTTCAGGATTAAAAGAGCTTGCATGGCTTTCGGCCAATGCAGACGAGATTTTGGAAAATCATGGGGACTCAAACCCAGATACATTCATTGGATCTACACAACTATTGTTAGACCAATTTTAGCATATGGATGTCTTGTATGGTGGCAGAAAGGAGAAGTAGCGACAGTTCAGTCAAAGCTAAATCATCTCCAAAGGATGGCGATGACAGGAGCATTCACGACAACTCCTACTGCTGCTCTAGAGGCGCTACTGTGCATTAAACCACTACATGTGTTCCTAAAACAAGAAGCATTATCTTGTGCATACCGTCTTAAGGTTACAGGATTTTGGAACAGTAACCCATTAGATTATGCTACCAGCCACACTCGCTTGTGGTTACGTGGGATGAGTATTTACTCGCTCCTAGTGACCTAACTCTCACATGCAGTTTTCCTTTCAAAACATTCAATGTGAGCTATCCTCTTCGTGAGGAATGGTTGTCTGGTTGTCTGGAACGACAACTTGATGAACACATAGTTTGTTATACGGACGGTTCTCTGTTGAATGGTCGTGCTGGTGCTGGTGTCTACTGTCGTGAAATGAGACTAGAGCAGTCTCATTCACTTGGTAAATACTGTACTGTGTTCCAAGCAGAAATCTACGCGATTCTGTGTTGAATACAACCAGCACTTCAGCAGAGAATCTGTGGTAAACGAATTTATTTTTGTTCCGACAGTCAGGCAACTTTAAAAGCACTCAGTTCGAATGATTCACGGTCGAACCTAGTGATCGCATGTTGAACTCAAACTGAAGACCTCAGCATTTCAAATGCTGTTTACTTCTTATGGGTACCCGGCCATTCTGGTATTACTGGAAATGAATGGGCTGATGAGTTGGCTAGAGCTGGTGCAACGAATGATTTCGTTTGTCCTGAACCAGCTTTACCACTTTCAACTAGTTGAATAAAGCACAAGATTCGTTCTTGGGCTGCATCCAAACATGCCAGCTACTGGCGCAGCTTGCAAACTTGCATTCGGACAAGAGCATTTCTACCAGATTTAAATCTGACAATGTCAAAGTGTCTACTGCATTTCTCCAAGCATCATTGCAGTATTCTTGTCAGAGCTCTGACTGGACATTGCAAACTCAATTATCACATGGCTACTATTCAACGTGCTGAATATTATTCGTGTGATTTGTGTGAATGCGATTACGGTACTTCATATCATCTGATATGTAACTGTCCCGCATTGACGCAACTACGTATCCGGGTTTTTGGTTCTCCATACATGGTTGAGTCTTTGTATGCGGAGCTAAAATTAAAGGATATTCTCTCGTTTCTCACCCAATGTGGTAAGGAGCTATAGTCAGAAAGGTTAATCGTTCTTCCTGGAGTGAATGAATCTTTTCTGTATTCACCTTAAATAGGGTTTAGCAGATTGTTTGGCATTCTTTAGGGGGTACCGAATTTACTTCTGCTCGTACATACTGCGAATCGTTCTGCATTTTTCCGGGAGTGCAGAGTTGTGTCGCTTTTTTAAGATCTCTAAATCCTCTCGGGGTGGAGGTTTTATTAACTGTGCATCGTTCATCAGAAAGAACGCACATAGTAACAAACCTGAATATGTTTTACAGGTTCGGGACCTCGTAGAGGTTCAGAATTTACTTCTGCTTCCACTAAATGTGATCCCCAGCAGATTGTTCAGCATCCCTTAGGGGTGCAGAATTTACTTCTGCTTTTATGTGTTTTTGTGTCGTCAATTTTTCCCATCCTCCTAGTCCAACCCTTACCATTTCCTTTCAATCCTTCCTTCTTATATATCGGGAAAATGATGCTATAAACAATTTGATGGCAAGGCACAAATCTCCAAATATCAAGGGAAACGCGCAATTTGAGCCAATTTGTTCTGATTCCTGATAGATCCACTTTACAGTTTTTGAGAATTATTTACGGCACTTTCTGCACCGGGATTCAGGGACTAGCATAACCCACAACTGTTCGTATGACCATGAATTAACATGACGAACAAATTGGAACTGTTTTGAGCCCAACTTTAAGATGTTTTATGATTTTGGTCGGAATCGGATAATATTCAGCAATTTTGAATGGGACCATGAGTCTTTCAATTCTTGTTTATAAAAATCGGTTTTTAGAAGTTCAATTCGACTCAGGGATTTTATATGATGCGGAGATTTTGGATCAGTGTAACCATATTTGAAAAAATCGTAGTGTGAGGTAAACAAAATTTTTGAGTAACTTCCGGGATCGAAAACTGAATAATAACTGAAATAAGTTTATTTGGTCATCGAATTTACAAACCTGATAAATCCGATCCTGATCCTGATAAATTCATATCAAATTTACATCATAACACTAATCGCCCTGTATGTCTGGAACCGGAAATCGGGTATGCGAATTGAGGTTACGGAGCTATAGGATGATGTGTGTTTAAAATTGCAAGCGGTCATTTAGAGTGACGACACAAAAAAGGGAAAGGTTCTTCTAAATTGGACTCATAACTGTTTCCAAATTAGTATGGTTAGGTTTGTTTATTCAACTCGCGATGTTAAAAAAAATAATATGAGAAAGGCATTAGACAAAACAGGCTTTTAAAGTTAATTTCGATCTAACTTTCGGTTCTGGAATTGCAAGGTGATGTTTGAAAAAATGAAAATTCAATAGTTTGCTTTTAAAAAAGAAAATTTAAAAATAAGCCAATTTCCCAAAGCCAGTTTATAAATTTCTCTAGTTCTCAGGTCTTGTAAGTTGATGACTAACTCAATCGAATACAGGTTCCGGATTCTACCACCGGAATTACTAGAAATAATGGTAAAAAAACTCAAAAATCTCGGTTGATTTTTCATTAGGGCGTATAAGCAAGTGACAGTTTCTCTTTAATCACTCTCTCTTTTGATTATTGTGATGTGATTGAAAAGATTTCCTTTGATATCACTATTCTGTTTGAAAGTCTAAAGTTTCGGGTATCATTTCATGCAAAAAGTTGAGTGATAAACGTGGAAACCGCTTGGTAATTAATAGAAGAGAAAGTAAACAAAGAGAAACTGTCACTTGCTTATACGCCCTTTTGAAAAAAATATCCGAGAAATGGAACTATATCCATTTTCTCCGAGATGTCTCAGAGGTTTTTTGTTCCCATACGAAATTCATGAATTTGATCCGGATCTGGCTTCCGGTTCCAGAATTACAGGGTGATGAATATAAAAAATCAAATAGTCGCTAGAGGCGATGGGACAAAGACATAAGAAATCATCTTAATTGGGCTCAAAACTGCTCCAATTGTCTGGTTACATTAGTTTATGGTCCTACAAATTAACTGCGGATGCAAGGTCCCCGGATTCCGATTCCGGAAGTACCAGAAATAGTGGTAAACCTAAACGTAACTCTCTCACTTTTCTCGAAAATGACGGCACCACTTCGCTCATTCTACAAGGTGAGCAGCTTCAAAAATTAGCAGCAGGAAAGGTGGCGAAATCAGGATTGATTTTTTCTAATTCCAATGAAACTTCGCACACGTTTTCGGAATGGCAAATCAGTTGTTTTGCCCTGATAGAGAGACCAATTTAAATCAAAACATGCAATTTCATCAAACTCGGAAACTGTAAATTGTTCGAAAATGATGTTAAAGACAAAGTTGTAGGAAACACTTTAAAAATATTATACACCGTTAAAATTAGATGAATTAGATATCGAATCAAAAAATCGATTCAACTATCTTTGAGAAAATTGGGCGGTAAAAAACCGCACGTTTTGTTGGAAACAGAAGTTACAGTCACTTGATCCTCGAACTTGATCAATGGCTCAATAGTAGTTTCAAGAGCCTAAGTTTGTTAAAATCGGTTCAGATATCTCTGAGAAAATTGGGTGAAAAAACATACTTTTTATCGGTTACGTCACTTATACCATTATATCTCCGAAACCAAAAATGATAGTCATTTGATCTTCGAACTTAATCAATGAACTAACAGTAGCTTTGAAACAAGACTAAGTTTGTAAAAATCGGTTATGCTATCTCTGAGAAAATTGAGCGCGAATAAAAACAACGTGTGTTTTTTCATTTAGGGGTTAGCCAAATTTTGTGCTAGTGCACATAAATGTTTTGTTTGTTACTTCACTTATACCATTATATCTCCGGAACCAGAAGTAAAAGCCATTTGATGTTCGAACTTGATGGCCCAATTATAGCTTTCGAGCTGATTTCGATCATGCAAATGAAAGAAAAACGGAGTAAGAAAAACGGCGCTCAAAACAAACTTTCAGTTCAATCTAAATGAGCTGATGAGCTGATACATTGAATCGATTCTCTTTAGTGAGCTGATCGATTTCGGAGCTACTTACCGGTATGAGCTGTTTCGCACATCTCTAAGTGAGCGTCGCACGATCAACATATCGTCTTAAAAAACGTGTTGCTTCGCTATAACTCAATTTATTTACACGTTTTGAAATAAAGTCTCTTCGTAAAGGTTTGTACTTTTACAATACTTTTTCATATTTTGTTTGGAATTTGTAACATATACTAGGTGCATGCTAAACAAACACCGATTTTGTCGATACCGAATTTCGAGTTCCGGATTCCGGAAGTACCGGTAATAGTGGTATAAAACTCAAAAATGGAACTCATTTAATTTTTTCATAAACAGCTGAAACGATTTTCACAAACATAGACTCAAATGAAATGTCTTATGGTCTCATAGAACGCTATTGAATTTTATGTGGATCCGACTTCCGGTTGCGGAACTACAAGGTAAAGTTTGTTTGAAGTTTCAAGCCGTCTTTTAAAGTGACGATTCATGAAAGGGAAACATTATTCCAAATTTGGCTAGTTCATGCCTGACCAAACTTTCTTGATTTTATTCAAGATTCAGTTAAAAATTTTCAAAAATCCCTTAGAAATATTCATAAAAATATGATTAATATAAGAATGCAACTGGCTAGATTAAAACTTTTGCACTTCAGACTTTAAGAAGAAGTTGAAATTGATATTGACCCACAGTACATTAATTAAATGAACTGATAAAACTAGTGTAATTAGTGCAAAATTAGCGAATTGAACTTGTACGAGTGTTAGTCAACGAAAGAACAGACAAGAGCACACATCGTACCACCTGCTACATACATATCGAATTTGTTTGACGAGGACCAGTTCGTAGCGCACATGTTACGATTGCAAGTAATTCTACCACGTGGCTCAGTGTTGATGTTTACCAATCAGTTTGTTCTATCGTGGTACGACCTCTACAGCGCAAACGCATTACCGATGACTCGAGTTTTCCTATCAGTCTAGTATTTATTACCAGCGTGTTTTCAAATTAATGTTTTTGTTTCTGCTTTACATCCTACGTTTTTCTACTAGTAGAATGAGGATAAGTTCAAACACAAACAGCTGACCAGACATTCGCTAAGGAGCAGTTTTCCTCCCACACCACCCACCGGTTTATGGTAGGCAAGTTGACAGTTTGAAAAGAGAATTTGTTGGCAACAAAAGCTGCATGTATTAGTAACACTTGAAGAACCTGTGTGTGTGCTTTCAAATGTTTGCGTCAATTTTTAGCGGTTCTTGCTCGGGTTGTTTCGGGATTGGCAGAGTTTCGAGCCGCAAATTTTCTAGTGTAACTTGATTTGAGAAACAAAATGTATCACATAGGCAGATTGAATAGAATCAGTAGAACGGTAGCACTAACGATAGTTGTTTAATATTTAAATTTACTTGTTGCAATTTTATGTGCGATAAAATTGATTACAATTGCAAATGCCAACTCTTAATTTTTCATATTTGGTCATGCACAGCCCTGAATCGGTTGCAAAGCGAGGAAAATCGTCGCAGTGAATCAGTTTTCCTGTAGCTCTATTGTAGGTTAGATGGATAATTTTATTGTGGTTTAGTGTAGGCAACGAGAAGAGAAAATTTTTGATGTTTTAGCTTGATTTATCAATTTCGTTTTAATGGTCGTGAAATTACAATGTTCCTAAAGTAGGTATTCCCTTACTGGTAAAAAGGTCCTATTTGAACCATTATCCGCGGGGAAAAGTCAATATTACTACAAAACTCAACGTGACAAGTGCAAGGATTGCGAAAAATGTGCTGAGGTGTGAAGAAGGCAACATGAAAAACTCAATGCTATGCCTTGAGTGGATTACATAAATTTAGTTTTTCTTGTGGTGGCAAAGCAAGAAACGGCACGGAAGAAGATAAAGTGAAACAGGAAAGCTCGAGTGGAATGTATTCTATAGTATTGTTCCTTTCTGCACTTGAAAATTGATACCTCGGCATAATTGGAAAACCCACAAAGCAATATCGAAGAAGAGATAGTCGATTCTATTATTAAATCCAAGTGGCATCCGCACACCTTCAATCCTGGAGCAGCCGGAAGCTAAACGGAAAGTATTTACAATCAATCAGCAACGTAGGAATAGCAGCACCAGTATGGATATTGCAGCATTCGCTTCCACCATGAGCCCCAAAACGGCTCCCACAGATCATGCTAGTCAACCGAATGATCTGACCAGTGGAGAAACGTCCGGTTCGTTTAACGGGGCGACTCCATCGGATGTCAGGGCTAACAAACTGAAATCATTTATGGGTAAAACACCAAGCGCCATCAAGTCCAAGTTTCTGTCCGTGCTTGGCAATAGCACGGAAATTATCAATGGCATCTCGAATAAGGTAGGTATTGCGGGAACTGCGCTGTCGAATGAAAATGTATTGTGTATGTTTACTGTTAATGTAAAGCGTACCATGGAAATCTAGCAGTGTGAAACTTGTTGTGATGTTTTGGAAACAGTTTAGTGTAATTAAAAAAGAACATTTATGAGAAATAGTTAGAAAACAGTTTTCACTTAATCACACTAAGCCATGCTAAATTTCTTTGAAATTGATTAAATAAATGTCAATGAACTGGTGGAAATTGAATTACGAATTACCGAGTAGAAATTTATTGAAACATTGATTTTTTTGCAACCAATAATATTATACTGTTATAATAACTTTCTGGATGTGTAGAGTTTACTACAAAAAGCCACTTTGCATATCTCATTTTTCCCTAAATTATCGGTAACTGTCTTTTGAAGCGGGCAAATTTAGTACTGTAATTTCCTTTGCTTTATAAGAAAAAACAATTATAAATTTTGAAAGAATAATGCCCCAAGCTAGGTAATTATTCTCTCTACCAAACATGCGTGCATTGCAGGGGCATATTTAGAGAAAAAAAACCTTCTTGCTACAACATTTTTGCTGTCCCTTACTGAAACTTTTTGCAGGTATTGAACAAAACTCAACAAGTTATGGGCCTTTATTTGCTTATTTCATACTTCGAAGAAGTAATAGCTCGGCACACAGGCCCAAGACTTCTGCTTCGATTGACTTAAAAACTTGACAAAACATTCCTGAAATATTTCAAATAATAGTTATAAAAGAAAAATATGACTTTTTGAAAATGTTAGACCCTACGGGCTCCCTTGAGTAATAAATTGTTTCTATTGATTTTATAGACCAAAAACTTCAAACGCGTTTTTCTCGAAAATAGGTTTTAAAAGTCCGTGTCCATCATTATTCAAAAACTACTGCACCAATTTTATTCAAATTTCGCACACACTTTCTACATATAATAAACCAGACCCCAAAGTTTTCCTTTTCGTTGTTTGTTACTTTGGGGAAGTTTCACAGCTACGAAAATGGCGCATTGTTTCGTGAAAAAACGTAGTTTTCACTTTGAACAACCACCAAAAATAAAAAAAAAAAATAAAAAATATATGAAACAGAAACGTTGGGGTCTAGGAAAACTTCTACTATAACTACGCTTTGATTTGATCACTTCTGATTAGTCTGCGCTGAGATACAGTGGACACCGCAAATCATGATTTTTAAGAAGCGTCCTAAAGAATACCTCTTCAGCGACTTATTTCTCAATATTTTTCCACGAAAAAATTACAAAATGCTGTTCGAATGATGCTTTTCATCATGCAAAACATTTGAGTATTATTTCAATAGTTTCACTCGAAAGTTAGACAAATTTTGAGAAAAATTCTCATGCAACTCTTTTTTGTAGGATTATATTTGTTTGAAGAAAATCTCTAAAAAAGTTTTCCCTTTTCGAAACACAAGTGTCTATGTGTCATGAAATGTCACTTAGACTCAAGCTCGTCGGCATGTTAATTCCATCTACACCGACTTATCTGCCGCTTTCGACAAGATTAACCACCAAATTTTGATTTCCAAATTTGAAAGATTCGGATTTGCTGGCTCTATCCTTGACTGGTTACACTCGTACTTGACCGGCCGTGAAATGATAGTGATGATTGGAGACTGCACGATTTCACCTTTCACCATCAGCTCTGGTGTTCCTCAGGGTAGTCATCTACGACCGTTCCTCTTCCTAATTTATCTAAATGATTTAAATTTCTCGATAGAATGCATGAGGTTATCTTTTGCGGATCATTTTAAGCTGTTCAACATTATTGAAAACATTGACGACAGCAAATTTTTGCAAATGAAATTGATCAATCTTTCAAACTGGCGTGAAGTCAACATTATTGAAAACACTGACGACAGCAAATTTTTGCAAATGAAATTGGTCAATCTTTCAAACTGGTGTGAAGTCAACAAGATGATACTAATCCCTTCAAAGTGCTCCGTTATCTCCTTCAGTCGCAAACGCTTGATTGTGAACTTCGATTATTATATCTCAAATACAGTTTTAGATCGAAGATCGTCAGTCATGGATCTAGGAGTTTTATTAGATTCCAAATTGACTTTCAATTGACAATTGTAATTGACAGCACAGGTCTGATTGACCTAGATTTGCTATCTGGTCGACGTGACGTCTGTAAGGTCATTTTTGAATCTGATTTACTACTAGCTCGTATAGACTGTTCTAATTTTCTACAATTATTACATTAGGAGTGTATCGAAATAAGTTATCCACATACATTTCTGTATGTGGTTTTTTATACGCAGATCACAGCATGTTGTGCGTTTGGCTGTCAGCTTTCGTTTGTTTACTTGTTTGTGCGGTTGAAATTCTGCGTTTTCAAAATGTCGCGTATTGAAAAGGAAGTGAAAATTAAGGTTCTGGACACATGGCTAAGTGAGAAGGGTATTATTATGCGAAAATTGGCGAAACGGTTTGGAATTCATCATGCCAGTGTTAAAACCATCATTAATAAGTTTGGGGAACACTATTCTTTGGATGAGCTACCAGGAAGAGGCAGAAAACCCGGTTCTTTCAACCCGAAACTGGACCAGAAAGTGGTATCTCTAATCATGTAGAACTAATCAATGTCAATACGCGATTTGGCCAAAAAAGGAGGAACGAATGTCGGAGTGATCCAGCGTATCAAGAGGCAAAATGACCGGAGGAACTACAAGAAGCAGAAAATCTCGAAACAAATTGTAGAACAGAAGAAGCGAGCAGCAACAAGGGCCCGGAAATTGTATTCGCGTCTTTTGCAGTGTCCGGATGCATGCGTATTGATGGACGATAAGACTTATGTTAAGGAGAACTCAACAACCCTTCCAGGTCCACGATACTTTACTGTCGTCGTTGGGGAGAATGTGAGTGATGCGGATAGATCGATTCAAGTGGAGAAATTTGGTCGAAAAGTACTGGTATGGCAAGCAATATGTTCCTGTGGTTTGAAGTCAACCATTTTTTATATTACCGGAACTATAAATGCAGAAATCTATAGATCTGAGTGTCTCCAGAAGAGATTGCTGCCTTTATATAAGAAGCATAGGACACCTTCACTGTTTTGGCTGGATTTAGCGTCGGCACCACTCTTAATTGGCTTGCGGAAAAGGGTATAAATTTCGTTGAGAAAAATTTCAATCCACTAAATAGCCCTCAGCTTCGACCCATCGAACATTACTGGGCAATCGTGAAGAGGGTCTTCAAGAAGACTGGTAAGGAAGCTGGGAACATGCAGGAACTCAACAAAATTGGGCTTAAGCGTCCAAAAAATGCGATGCAACACTTATCCGGAACTTGATGAAGAGCGTTCGATCAGAAGCTCGAAAATTCGTGAAGGAATAACTTAAATTTCATCCGGTTTTCATTATGCTCAAGTTTAACCTCGTACAATAAAGGAATTTTAATTTTTAGATTATAGAAAATATCGTTTTTTAGCATAATTTGAAAGAAAAGTTTGTGGATAGCTTATTTTTGATACACTCCTTACCTTCGTCTAGAAATAACTACGGTTATAACGAACCTTTGACTAGTATGTGCCGCATATTTAATGATTGCTCCAATGTATTTGACCTTCAACATTCTCGAAATGTTAAAAAAAAGATGTTTCTCAGTTATCTGTCTCGATAGGTTCTAGTAACTAGAATTATATATTTAGTATTAGTTTTCTCTTATCATTGTATAATAACTAATACTTAGAGTATTATTTTTAAGTTTTTATGTATTATGTATCATTTGGATCTTTGTAATCTGTTGATGCAAAAGAAGAGGAGGTTTTATGTTGGAGAGAAAGTTTTAACTAAACTAGCTCCATTGAGCTTTTTCCTGCTCCACAATAAACAAAAAACCACAGTGGAAATAAGCTCATTTTACGCACGAAAATGTGAATCAAGATTTCCGATTGTGAATCAGAACACCGAACACCGTGAACAAAACTAAAATTGCGATTATGTTTTAAATTGTGGGAACTGTTGAAATGAAGACGATTTCAAATTCTAAGTAAAACCAAAATTTATCTTATCAAAAATCATTCGTTTCAAAACTCATTATAATATCTACAATAAATATGTGATATGAAAAGACAATACAAACTATTTTTATTTACTGTGAATCAAAAAATTTGCCTATTTCTACCCCTGCAATAAACAATAGACTGTGAGGCTTGTGTCGTTACCTTACCTTTCGACATTTTACAAAATTCTGCATTGTGAGAGAAATCTTGCGGTTTTGGAGGTAACGGCCAATAAGTTATCTGTCATCTATTTACGTTGAAGAGCAATACCGAAGGATGCAGAGCTCGTTGAGAGTTAATGAGGACAGTAAACTAAAAGCCGCCTGGAATTAAAATTTTTTCTGTATTGGTAATATTTTTTTTAAAGTGTATGTTGACAGGTGACTTACAGAGCGTTCTGAAAAATGAATGATTATTATAAGCGAAGACGCGTGATACATGTAACTGTACCTATTGATCGCTTTGTACACAAGTGTCCATGAGACACTTCCGGTGCATGGGATTTTTTGTCATGATTTGTTGTGTGCCAACGAAGGACATGTGACTCTCACTCTCGTATCTAAGATGAATCCGGTCGTCTGTCAGACTTGGCCGATTTGTAAAGCATCCGAACTCGATTCGATTGAGTTTCTAGGTGTGCTTTGGAATATTCTGTATTATAAGCTTAATTTTCCGATACGATGTAGCTTTTATTCACCATCCTAGTCTAAGTATACGAAAATCGACTATTTCATTATAATTAAATGATTAGGAGATACTGACTGTTTCAATGTTTTAATGTATAATATATCGACTGAAATGAAATTGAAAAACGCGCGATTATTATTTCCTTTAGCTTCGGTACTATATTAAACCTTGTAAATAAGTGATAGAAAATGAATAAATGATAAAAACTTGCTGTGTATCTATTTCAATTGATGCGGTTCGATATGCGATATTGAGTGGCGATTTCCGCTTGACTGCGAAATAATATGTACCCGCTATCAAATTAATCCAAAATGAGATAATGTGAATGCTGTGTCTGTTGGACCGTGAAGTAAATGCAATTAAAACAAGGAGCGATTGGTTTCAAAATCAATAAAATTTGTTGTATTGTTCTAGGATGATTGTATCCATTTTCTCGCATTTCAAATTATTTCGGTACATAACATATCTTGAAACAAGTGACCTACTATCGATGAAGTGGTAGAATGAAAATGACCATCGTTATTGTCGTTATTGCTATCAGAATATGTAAGTTCGAAATCATTGCGAAATCATTCGTCAGTTAGTCGTAATAAGTAGACCGGTATCCGTGATGGTTCTAGTTACCGATACTAAATATAGTCTGACATAGGATTTAGATAGAATATTGGCTGATGATTTATATTTGATAGCATTATTATACCTCTCGTCCTGTTCCGAACCGATTTTTTATTGGATTGCTTTCGAGCTTTCACGATTTCACCATAAAATGTGACACTTTTAAACGACCACATTGTCATATGATCAGTTTTGTTAACAATGACTTCCACCGCTTCTCTGCAGGCTCGTACCCAGTATTTCGTTTCGGGAGGGGCCAGTTGACTTCACCAGTTTCGAAGGCACCAGAAAAAGCTATCAAAAACATCGAAATGGCACTCACGCCGATTTTCCAGATATTTATTGCCCTATTTCACGAACTTATATTCAAATGATAGGTGTTATTATCCTGTATGGCATTTAATTTATTCGATATCTAACTTGCAGGTCCGTCATGAGTGTTGAAAATTTTAAATCGTCATTAGAAGTAACGATTATTGCATCGAAAAAAATCTTTTCCACTTGGTTCAAAACTGTTCCAACTTCAAGGTCTTGTTAGTTGGGTCTTATACAAATTTGGCGCTACCGGTTTTCGGTTCCGAAAGTAGCGCCAAATCTATCAAAACAGATCTTACATAGATTTATTTGAGATGAAGATTCAAACGAAATTTCAATTTAATGCGAATCCGGTTTCTGGTTCCAGAAATACAAAGTTTCGAGTGCTCAAAATATCAAACAGTAATATACGTTTCTTCAATAACTTCTGGTAGAGTTGGAGAAGTAGTCTTTGAAGTCCTTCAAGAACACTGCTAGTGCTCGTAATCTAGAATGATGCTCACGTTTTAACAGACAGAACTTTTTCAACTGAAAGTTTCTTTCATTATTGAGTATTGAAATAAAATTGGTGACTGTTCCCGAGATCAGGTTAATGGAATACATTTTGATGTACGTTTATAGAGCACAACAATCCACAAGACTTGATGATGGTGCGATAGATTTTCAGTGGTGGTCCGAGATAGCTCCCTTACTCCGATTCAAGGCGAACGGAAAACATACATATAGTAACATATGGTCTAAAAGTGGTCGTGCCGCTTGGAAGCACTCGTGGCGACTTCAGTCCATGGTCGGGTAATAATGTTTTTCCTGGTGTATGATAATAGATCCAGCCAAACATGCATTCGAAGTGCGCTTGCGTTCGTCTTTTTAGTTCTCAATAAGCAGAGATACAGATACAGAGGCAGGATATCTTTATCATTTGCAGAATCTTTCCGGTCATCTAGTATAATTTTGTGTATTATTATTATTGAGATTTGTTTTGTCCTGGTTTTAAACTACATTTTAAGTAGTTTTGACACTGTTAGTTGTAGTGGAGTTTCGAAAATCACTAAACTCTTAAAACCACTATCTCACGGTGTAATATGTAGGATCATCAGCCATACTATTCATCGAATTTTTTTAGTTCCCGTTTCTGAATTGGGAGGGTCTAGGACCCCTTGCCCCCTTGTTTCAACCGAGGATCGATCCATTGGTTTCCTGTTCTATGTCGTAAAAGGCCACTAAAACAGGAGCTCGCAAGTCAAGGTGTATTTTCTTGCCGATGACTCAATGGTTGCAGGAGCGTAAAAACAATGCAGTCGTAAACGGAACATTTTTGGGCTTTGTCTTTGCGGTGTTCTCAACTCCCTGTCACAATTAGACTGACAAATTGAAGGCTAAACCAGAAAGTATGTCTATTGTTTGATATATTTTCCGCATAACCGGTCTTCATCGAGCAATGACTTCATTTTCTTCTAATTATATAAAGCTTTACCACTGTCAACTAGTTTGGTAAAGCACATAATTCGTTCCAGGGCTGCATCCAAACTTGCCAGCTACTGTTGAAGCTCAGATAGAAGCATTTTTACCAGATTAAAGTCTAAATATGTCAAAATGTCTACTGCATTTATTTTTGTTAGTGCGATTTCGGTACTTCGGTTTTGACAGACTGTTTGACTTGCTTTATGGGGTACCGAATTAACTTCTGTTCATACATATTGCGAATAGTTCTGCATTCTTCCGAAAGTGCAGAGTGGTGTTGCTTTTGTTAAATCAAATAAATTGAAAAACTTCTCCAAAGATTTCATAGTATAGATCTCACTAATTTGTCACTCGAACGTTAATGTTATATGGGACATGTCAAAAGCATCACCATCATGTGATAAACATGCTGATTGAAACCGTCTTGCGGATTGGATTCTTCAATATTATCTATATGGTTCCATAGTGTCAATATCACAATGAAATGCGAAGAAGTCTATATTTTTAACTACCTATACCAACGACGTAAAGTTGGTTATACTTGAAACCTTCTATGAAAATGCGAATTAAGTCAATCAAATATATCTAAAAAATAATTCAAAAAGTTTAAGTTTCTTGCAATTGTAATACGTATGTGTTCGTTTATTTTTATTTGACACCTTCTCGAAAGCGATGTGTAATGTCACAGTTTAGTTGAATCGCCTCAAAAAATAATCGTTTCGAGAAACTCGTTTCGGGATGCATAATGTCAACCCAGTGCCCAATGCATTGAACCGCCTACCCGGGTGACCGCCAATTTTAAAATTTATCTTGTATCTATAGAGGACGGGTATAGCGTGATGAGTAAGTCGATGTCTTTCACTCAGCCACCCTGAGTTCGATTCCCAACACCGCACATAAGGTCAGATAGTTTTTTCTGGCCCGAAGAGGCGAATGACTTTAAGGGTAAATTTCTATAATCAAAAAATAAACTTGCATCAATTTCTCATAATGATGAAATCGAGGAAGAAATCGTTTCTCCACTCAGTGGATTGAAAAAAAAAATTGATTTGACCTTGCCCCTTCGAGAAAAATGCTGTTCAGTTCAACTGCAAGCGCATTAAGATTCATTCGCATTTCATGCATGATTTATTTTTATAGTTTCACTTCTCTGATCTGAGCATTTTCATATGAGACACATCTGCAGATCTTAAATTGTCATTGTCGTTGCATCAATAAAGAATAAGAAGCAGCTTAACATTTCGGAAGCTGAGACAACTAGGCATAGCTAGTTTGAGACAATTAAGCGTGGCCGTGTCACTCCGTTTTACAGTCAGTCAGGTTGTCACAGTAAAAGCTCAAATAGCTTTCTTTAATGATGACTTTAGCTTCTCTTCTTCTTGTCTATGCTATTGTATTCAAAATTAATGCTATGCAGTGAAAATAAATTAAATTTGGCTTACACGATGCTATTGAAATAAATTTATAAAGTCAATAACAAAAGCCGTTCACAGACAATGCTGCCGCTTAACTATCTTTTAAATGGAAAATCTAACCTCTACCTGATCCACTAGATTCGAAATTCCGAATTCATGTCACGTTAAATAGGACTCATACTCTCATACTGTTCTTTCAGAAACAATATTCCGCAATACATACCATATGCATTTATGTATTCGGCTCGCTCATGTAGATTAGGTACGCGTAAATATGCGGTAGATGGAAAATCTTGTGGTAGCTTCCGGCCAATATGTTGGCTGCGGCGTGCGCTCGTATGAGGATAACATATTCAATTCACATTGATCATATAGTTTAGCGAATATAGTTGCTAAAATTAGTCTGTTAAATGTCAGCACTGTACGTGTTTTTCTAAAATCAAACTGATTTTCAGTTTGATTGTCACTTGAAAATTTTACAAATTAGTAGATAACATAAATGCCATTTATTATAACATCCATCAATTTGCGAATATTATAGATTGACGCGGCACTTAGTCTGTCGTCCTCTGAGGACACCGAGACGACAGAGAACCGAAATCAGGCAAAGGTAGACACAATGCTGCGGCAAAAGTACGAGGCATCGCACTGGAAGCACCCAGGTGTGTATGAATTGAATATCGAACTTTTTTTTTGTCATTACCGATGCCGGTGCTTCATGGAGGATAAATTTCATCATCATGTCACTTTGTCTGTTTTTCAGCAGATGATCATGCTGTGAGTCATGAGGTCGACTTCGAGCTTCGCCGGGCCAAAGAGCGAAGGGCGCATGAGGAGGTGCTTTCGGGGCGATACAGAAATCCTGCATTTAGTCATCGTAAGCGAATTTCTAAACAATGCAATTCCAAGCGGAATGAAATTTAAACTTCCTGCTTTCTTTCGCAGCCTTTTCTAATGGAGTAAGTAGTGTTCAGCCGTTTCCAGTCGTTGATCGACAGCCAGCAAACAGTATTAGCACTGAGTTTAGCCATAGTAACTATAGCAATAATTCCTGTTCCATTGAATCGAAATCGCCTCAACCGACTTCTGATGGAGAAAGTGACCTTGCAGTTGAAGTGGCCTCACAATCCGTGCCAGTAGTGGAAGCCGTTCCGTCCGGCAAAGACCACGTTAGAGAAAATAAAATTGGTTAGTATGTGTGTGTGTTCGGAGTCAATACGAATATTTTCACCATTCCTTTTAGGTATTCCCAGCAGTGCCTCAACTAGTGACAATGAGTCCTGCGTGCTTAGTGCCACACTAGAATCTTCTGAGCTGAAAATGTG
The DNA here is from genome assembly GCF_030247185.1 of Malaya genurostris. Taxonomy (NCBI): domain Eukaryota; kingdom Metazoa; phylum Arthropoda; class Insecta; order Diptera; family Culicidae; genus Malaya; species Malaya genurostris. The sequence continues at coordinate 216,235,119 of NC_080571.1, read as the reverse complement.
GATTCGTTCGGAATCGGAAAACTCGGTACCATCCTGGGCGTCATCGATCAGTTTGGACAGCCAATCGGAGGAAGCGATACTGGATTTCATGAAGCGTTTTGTAAAGATACTCTTCCGCGAGAGTGGCTCAATCACCTTGGAGTTGAAGTCGGATTTCGGGCAGTATGCGCGGGTAAGTAAATGACGAATTTCACCCAGGAATTACGCATAGGTTTTTGACTCTTCGTTCATGGAAAAAATCTTTTTAATTTTCTTATGGTCGAATTAAGAAAATTTCGTACTACTACTAACCACACCGGTCGGAGTCATTAACGATTGACCTTGGTCGCGGAGTCACCACTACCTTTTGTTTGTTAGTTTTGCTTATTTCACTGTACGACAGTTATCGGTATTCTGTTAAGCCTGTCTCGGAACAGACGTCATAGCAAAATGGATTTATAACTAAGATTACAATAGTTGTGTTTGATTCGCAAGTAGCAATTGAAATTTTTGGAGACTTTAAGATGTTGTACAATTGTTGCAGAATTATTATTTATATTGGATATGTTAAGAAGGATTTTTCAATCATTTTAAAATAGATTATGCAACTTATCACTAAACTGTTTTTCAAAAATTTTACATCATAAGGTTAAATTGAAGTAATTACAACAATCGTGCAGCTTATGAAAAATCTTGTTGTCTTTTAGTTTCAGTTTATGGCATGTTCAGGAGTGTTCTAGTTCTAGATGCATAATTTATGTCAGTTTTAAAATTTCAATCCGGAAATTATAACAAAAGAAGCTGACAGCCCCAGCAGTGTTTTACTCGTGTTTCAAATATAGAAAAAATAGAACGGCAACGTATTCCAGTTTTTAATTCGACAGTAGAACTGTTCGAATGGAGAAAACTAGAACGACTGGCTGGAGATACGTTTGTTTCAGTTTTAGTTCTATTATAGATCGCACATATAAAACTTCCAGTTGCTGAATTTGCTGTAAGTGTTTCTCTTAATTGTTATTAAGTTATCGATTAATATTCGATGTATATATACTGAAAAGTTTTCTCTTGTGAAATATATAAGTGGAATTATGCTCTCCACAAGACAAAAAAAAAGATTAGCCTGGCTCAGAATCTTGCTGTAAAGAGTTATTTTCTTCTAAGTCAGTAAAATTTCGGACCCTTTGTCAGTTTTGAGGATAGTGTGTGTGGCTTTCTTTATATGTTTAAGAAAAAATGATATGAAATTAAAATCTAGAAAATCTAAACAAATGATACTCAACTAGGTTCATTAGGTTTGGAAAACTGTTGCATAATGCCACCTCAGGTCCCGTGGTCATCGAGAACAACTGGTCAAATGAGCGTTTAGTAGTTGGATAATTTAGTGCAGTGGGGTATTTTTCTCCTTCGAAGAATTTTTCTGAATCCAAGGTGCGCATAATTCTCTATTACAATACGGCTCTGTATTTCTCTGCCGTTCGGCAGTCACCAGTGAGGCCAACTAAACCAAACTTGTTAGTCCTATCAGTTACATGCCTACCCTTCTGAAATCAGAAACAGATACGAAAAAAATGTTTAAGAAATATTATAGGGCTGTTGATCCTGTAGACTACACCGTGAGATAGAGGTTTTGAGAGTTACGTGATGGTCAAAACTCCACTGCCGATAAAGCACCCAGCGGCAGACCCTACAAAGCAGAACAGAGTCAAAACCACATAAAATGGAGGATGAAACCGGGGTAATATAAAGTACAATAATAATAATAATACATAAAATATTAGTTTAGTTTTTGAAGCTATATACGTTACGAAGTTCTGTGAGGCGTATCTGAGTCAACGTCCGAGTAGAGGTACTATGACACTTTTTTTGTTCCGATTATAGAGGTCATTCGCTTCTTCGGGCTAGAAAAACTTTTTGACCCTATGTGCGGGGTTGAGAATCGAACCCAGGCGGGTTGCGTAGAAGGCATCGACTGGCCCATCCCGCTATACCCCTCCCCAATATGGAAAAATGTTCAATTTAACGAAACGTGAGTTGTTTTGAGGAAATTATGAATGTTTTTGCAGATTATAGACGTTACGAGGCGTTAGATGCGTTACATTTTAGTAAGTTAGACGCGTTACAAAGCTTTATTTTTTATAAGTTAAAGACGGTACAAAGCGTTACACGCGTTTCTTCTTAGTAAGTTATAGGTGTTACGAAGCGTTACATGCATTCCTTTTTTGTGAAATATGACGTTATGAATCGTTACAAGCGTTTCTCGTTTGTAAATTACAAGCGGTACATGCGCTACTTTTTGTGAGCTGTCAGAGTCAAAACCACATAAAATGGAGGATGAAATCGGGGTAAAATAAATGACAATAATAATAATAATAATATAATAATAATAATAATAATAATAACAATAATTATCATAATAATAATAATAATAATAATAATAATAATAATAATAATAATAATAATAATAATAACGATCGAAAAGAGGAAGTGTGCCAGTATGTCTTAGTTAAGTAAGATTCTGCAGATGAGAAAGATATCCTGCCGCTGGATCCCGCACATACTTATTTAGGGTTAGAAATATGAACGCAAGCGCACTTGGAGCACATGTTTGGCTGAATCCATTATTAGACAATAGACTGAAGTTAGCACGAGTGTTTCGAAGCGGCACGAGTGCTTCGAAGGGCGTCTCAATTGGACGGAACGTTCACAATGTCGGTATTCTAGGAATGTAAATTATCAAAAGATTTTATAAAAAAACTCAGTAACTGAAAAAATCACTTCCGATATTTTCATTCATGAAACAAGCATACACAACATTCTGAATCTCGAAGTTCACAAGTGATTTTTTGTGTCAGCGAAACTTGATGACGAATTTTCACCAAAACAAATATCGCTAGACAGATCATCGAAAGGGAGAAGAGTCTTCGGTGATACTTCGATGCTAAATTTTAACTACGCTTCAGTTTGACATCGAAGGGACTCGTGCAAGATGTAATTATTATATTTTCATCAATAAACAAATCTCTACTGAATGAATTCTTAACTGAACCACAACTGCTATATTTTTGATGGGCGTAGGGTGGTTAATATGAACAAACATATTTTTGCCACATTTCAAATAGTGATTAAAGCGAAAGGCTATTTAATTCCAGCTGGCTGATTACACTGCGTGTACTATTTAGATTAAACCCAATAAAACGCTATTTAGCATGAATTGGATTCATAAAAGTAACAGGATGGCATTTCACTAGAGTGATACACCAGGGCGTAGGTTTCAATTATACACTGCGGATACATTTGCTCTGCCTTCACACAAAGAGGAAAGCGCACTTCTTATCAGTGTCCAGACAGACAGACTTTGAGTGCGTGCTTGTGTTGAAAGAAGCTGGTGCGAGGGAATAACATTCTTTTCGCACGAATCGCTCTCACGCGCTCTCGCCTAAATACACCCAAGTGTTCACTGGCGTGTGATGGTGAGCGAACACTTCTGTGAACTTCAATTAATAGAGAGTGGATCTGGCCTTGCTATGAAAAATTTGCAATGAAAACCGAAAATTTAACGATAAATTGTTTAATTTTGCTGATTTTGTGTGCCCACGCTTCTTCTACGCAAACCATACACAAGAGTGCTCACCGGCGTGTACACCTCTGTGAAAGTATCTGCATCCACCTCAGAGAATTTATTAGCTAATGCTCTAGCACTTTCGTGCGATTCAGTGAAGGAGGTAAAAGGAAATAAACAAACGCACTCATGATGCGTGCACACTTTATACAACAGTGGTGTATATATGTGAAAGAGAAGAGCTCTCGTTGAAGTTGTCAGTGCGAGGGGAGAAATTTTTCTTGCTCTTCGTCACACAGAGGAGATGGACATCTCTGGAGGAGCGCAGCATTGTCAGCAACTACCGAACACACAGTAGAAGCAGTGTTTGGATGGCGCGTTTGAAATGGGATAGCGGTAGTCTGCGCTTTTGTTATTTCTACGTACGTTATTTAAGCTAAATGCAATGGCATGGCTAGTGTTTTTTTAATCAGCTGCATAAAATGCGTTGTGATTGTTTTTATTAATGTTTTGCTTTGTTAAAAAATCAGTACTGAACTTCTCTGCAATTAGTTTTCTGATCGATGATTTTTGTGTCTAAATATCATTTGTGAAAAAGTTTAGTCGCGATTTTCTAAATTTAGATTTTTTTCCGACACTGGATGTGCTACATAAATATTTGACAGTAAACGTAAAGAAATGTAATACAAAAACCTTCTCTTGGGAACAGTCACAAATTTTATTTCAATACTTCATAATGGCAGTTCCAGTGGAAAAGTTTAAAGTGTCCGCTGAAAACGCCGGCGAAAGGCACACTGAGGATTAGGTACATTAGTAATCCTCACTAACATAATTTTTTTATCTAAGGGCGCCTCTCGAAACGAAATCCTGGGTACGGGCCTGATCGTTGCTATTTATCAATATCCGTGATAGAAGGCGTTGTATTATTTTTCTAGATCTTCTTCTTCTAATGTACGTATTTTGTTTCCAAAGCATTTATAGTCAGTATGTGTATCCATTATAATCTCATAGTTACGTGTCACAATATCAACGTCACCATTGAAGTTGAATAGCGGAAGAAACTTTCGGGAGATCCCTCTTCGAATCACGCCTTTCAAAGAAATATTGAACAAGTTACTCAATAGATCAAGAGGCGCGCATAATCTGCGATAGCTGTTATCGATCGATTGTGTCGTGTGTTGTTTTGAAGACAATAAGTAGTTGATGCGTACTTACCTTATCTTACCTATCAACCTAGTCCTGAGGTGTTTTTTGCTGTATACAGCAAACGTCTCCATGTATCTCGGTCCATGGCCGCTCTTCGCCAGCCATTTTAGGCACGGAGACTTTGTAGATCGCCCTCCACTTCATCAATTCTCCATGTTCGCAGCGTTCCTTTTCTTCTTGTCCCAGATTCAAGAACAATTTTCACTGAACTATCGTCCGCATCCTAATGACATTCTCAGCCTATCGCAGCCGTCCGATTTTAGCTGTCCGTGGTTCTCCTAGCAACTGTTGCAATTTATGGTTTATACACCGTCTCCACGTTTCGTCTTCCATCTGCACTCCGCCATAGATGGTCAGCAGCACTATCCTTTCGAAAACACTAAGTGCGTGTTGGTACTCTGCCAACATAGTCCAAGTCTTGTGGCCATAGGGAACAACCGGTCTAATGTGCGTTTTACAGATGATAAATTTCGTGCGGTGGCATACATATTACTCGACTGAAGAATTTTTGTGAGTCCAAAGTACGCACGATTTCCTGCTAAAATATGCCTCTGAATTTCTCAGCTGGTATCATTATCGGCGGTCATTAGCTAGCCCAAATACACGAACTCGTCAACCACCTCGATATTGACACCTATCAATATGGAGTTTCTTCACTAGAGCCTCTTCCTCTCATGTATTTCGTTTTCGACACATTTATAGTTAATCCTATACGTCTAGCTTTAATTCTGATGTATGTTTCCATCATCTTCTCAAAGTTACGTGTCAAAATGAAAACGTCGTCAGCGAAGCCTGTACGGACTTTCGGAAGATCGTACCACTCGTATTGATCCGCGCTCTTCGATTCACACATTTCAAAGCAATAGAGTCCATCACCTTGCCTTCCCGAAATTCGAAGGGATTCGAGAGCATCCCGGATACTCGGTGATGCGTTGGTACGATGTATCCACGAAGTACCTGTCTTATCGCGAATATGTAATCCTTAGTGGCACCGTAGCCAGTGAATCTCACTTGATACGGCCTTCTTAGCTATAGCTACTGGTGATAGACGACTTTAAAGGAATTAGAAGAAGCCCTTGTAGGCGATGTTGCATGCTGATGGAATAGTTGATACTGTGATACGAATTATTGGTTAGAGGCCATACCGGGATTAATTCTATCAATTGCATGACGGGTTCAAAACTTTGGGTTTTCAAGTTGAAGTGTCAGTAGTTAGCCATTATCACCGTGCAATGTATGTAACATTGTTGGGTACTACGCTTTGTTTTTTTACAAAATTGATGATTACTAATGTCTCGGAATAAGTCTGGCCTGGCGATATTGGGTCTTTCCTTCAACTGTTGAGTTTATATTCCGATTATGGTGAAATAAAATGGCATCGATCATTAACATTAACATATATTTTACTTTGCAGATGGAGACTGGTCGTTTGTGGTTTTCCCGCTTAGTCAACGCACAACGTGCAAAATCCAAGCGAGTGGACGAATCGACGTTTTATTCACTTGTCCAGTATTTTGCTATAGTTTTGTTCGAGTGTGCCGAAAGCGAGGATTTCTCTCCGGCTAAGACCCTTATGAATATGTGCTTTACTTTCTATCATGACAGTAAGATCAAGAACCGTTTAGCGAGAAGCTATCTGTAGACTGATTTGTTTATCGATTTTAGTTGACGTTCCTGGCTGTGAACCGTACCGAGAATATCTGTACACTTATTTGAGAGATCAACCAATTTGGCATTCGCTTCGTTTTTGGAATGCCGCATTTTTCGATGCTCTACAAACCGAACGGAAGCACCGACCCGTGCTACCGACAAAGTCGACAAATCAGCAAGGAAAATCAGATGATGCGAACAATGGACATGTACTTGCAGTTCCAGAAAACGAACGATCCTCTTCGACTAGTGCCTGCGATCGAACTGACCCTTTCGAACTGCAAGAAGATAAACAGTACCATCAGAATTTAAGCTTTGGACAGTTGGGGTAAGCCGAATAGTGTATTTTATAAGTAGCTTGAATTCGATGAAATGTTCTTATTTTGTTTCAGGAGCTTCACGTGCAACATGCACGCATTTGGTCTTGGCCGAGATTTGTGCTACGAATTTCTTCACAAGCAGAGTGTGATTGCAAATTTGAATGCTGGTATGTGTAATATTTTAGTTTTCAATCAGCTATCTGTACTGTTATCAAATTTCAGAGCAACAAAAGCTTCTTAAGGATAACGTTGATCGAATGTATCGTGAGACCGATCCATGGCGTGAGAACTAACTTATGACCAGTAACTAACAAACATTTTTGCGCGATACCTTATGTGAAATCTAAACTACTACTTCAAGTACTGGTCGTTCACAGGATTACAGTTTTATGTTTCTCTAGATTGCAACAAATTGTAGCGTAGGTTTATGCTCTGAATAGTTCCAGAATCATGCATTAACATGTAAGAGGGAAAGGGTTAACAGATATTTGTGATATATTTTTGTGATCATTAGCAAAGAAATGTCTCTTGATAATAACACTGAGTTGTTTTATGTAACAGAAAAGCAAAACTAACAAAGATAGAATCGGGTTTCTTAGTAACAGTTATGGCCACAATTGTCGATAGATTTAGAGGAAATGATGAAGTGTAAAACGATAAGTATTTTCTACACATTCCAATTTAGATATTAGAACGTAAGATCATACAAATCTGATGCAATATCGAATCATTCTTAGAGTGGGTTAATCGGTGGTTTTGAAATGATAAACTAAATGAGATTGGTATGAAGTGACAATAAAGCATTTGTATGGTTCGTAAGGTTAGCTTTAAACAAATCCGAACCAGCAGGTACTGCTAGGATCAGATGTCCCAAAATGTTTTACCGCTTTTTGAACATTAGCTAGAGTTTTGATACGTAGAACAGGCCCTAATGGACTGCGGCAAGATGAAAGTATGAGGACAGCGGTAAGACGCGTTAGTAGATAAGTGGATCATGATGGGTGATACTAGTTTAAACTGTAACGGAAACATCACCAGAAGAAAATTATTACATTTTTACCATTTGTTATCATCCAGATTGAGATTCTGAGATAATTCAGAGAAATAAAAATTGGAACTTGACCAAATAATTAACAATCTGGCCTATCATTTCTTTGTGTTTTTAGCAAATGTGTTTTTTTTCAATTCACAATCAGCGTCCAATTGCATTTACGGAAAAGTTGGATGTAGAGTTTTAGAGTGTTAATCAGCAATTTTATTCGATTCACAGTATTATAGAAGTTGAGAAATATGATATTTGGATTCATTAATTCTCATGCTGAATAACGACGTATTGATTATTCGATCGAATTCTAGCTACCTTCGATTTTGCTAGTGTTTTTTTCCGCATAAAAATAAAATAAGATCGAGCAAGCAATACGCCGGAATTGAGAATAAGACGACTATCTGTCATTGATACGATTTATTCGTTATATTTAAGGAAATGAATCAGGGCGATGCATTCTCTAATTTCTAATCCTAAACTTGTGCTCAAAAGATGTACTTATTGTAGATGTAGTACATACGGAGCCTTCATAAATAAATCTTACTTGATCTAAAGAATTGCTTGTTCTAAAAGAATATTTATGATCCAAATGGTGCAAATAAGAGCGGGTTATTTCGCCGAAAGCTATTTCGTAGATAAGGAGCGTAATTAAAGAGACCCTTTTTTATTGGTCGAATGTGTTTATTTGTGGTTCTTTATGTATGATTCAGGGCCGCAACTGCCATGGTGACCCGTTGTCGGTAGTGTTGATCACTGAGAGGTGGAACATTGGATCTTTGAAGGCTGAACAGTTAATTTTTTTCGATAAAAGCCACATAAGTAAATTTTTCAATTGCGCTCGGCTTAAGGAAAAATACCGCAAAAAATCGTTCGGTTGATATGTGTCGATTTCATTTTGTTATTATGAAGACAGTTGTAATAAAATTTTAAGATAATTTTATAATTCGGACCGGTTTTTCGTTAAAATGAGAACATAATTGACCTTACGAACAGAAAACCTGTGGTGAATTCCGCCGGGTTTTTGCGGTGATACTAGAACTTATGGTTGCACAGTAGTCCGAAACGGGAAATTAGCGTGACAAAAATATTTTCACTATTAAATATTAGTTTTTTGTAGTTGGTGTCTTGACAAAAGTTGTTTGTAATCAAATGGCGCTCCTTTTGATGAAAAATGTTACTAGGGTGGTCCTCATTTAGATTGAAATATGAAATCTAACTTTCTTAATTGAACTCATATGAGCTACCAAAACTAGTCAAGCTTCAAATATCAATATTCATTAGATGAGAGATCGATAAAAATGTATCCTATGCGGTTCCTAAAAGGTCATAATATAAGTAAAAATTTAAGAGAAAATTGGAAGGGTGTTATTTTTTTAACTTATTTGAATTAGTTTTAGAAACACCTTCAAAAAACTTAAAAACATTGCATAACTCTTAAACGCCTTAACGTATTAACATACTTCCTTCGGCAAAATGATAGTATCAAATTAGTTCTATAAGTGTTCCATACATTGTCCATTTGAGAAATGAGACACACAAAAACTACAGCCGATAATAGATTGCGGGAACAATTTTAATTATTTATTACCAAAATAACCACTTCAATTGAGTTTGAGAAACTGAGGATTAGAGATACTCTGTAATATGGTTATTTCGAACTAGTTGGCCATGATAAATCTATGAACAGAAATTTTCATGATCTCGACAACCATTCTAACAAGTTGGTGCAAGTTAGTAAAATGCAAATATTTTTATTCACATCGTGCCGAAACGCCTATGACACTGGCCCTTCTTTTTCATCCACTTGTGTACCGAATAGCCTGTAAAAACTGGAAAACGACGCACAATGAGTTTTGGTTCGAATAAATACATTCTACTCATTTTAACAAACTAATGATTTTTTTGGGTTTCAGGAACTGAACGATTAGTACAACAACTCTTCTGAAAACAACTTTTCCGTAGAACGTTTCACAAAAAAGTTAGAACAAAAAAGTCAATTTTCAGGAGCCACCCTACTTTTATTCGGAAAAATTCATGTAACTCGATCAAATGAAAAGCTAGAGAGGTGCTTTTTTCAGCAAAGTTGCTGAAAATAAAATTTTCTACAACTTTATTGTACAACAAAATCATTTTTGAGTTCAATTAAGAAAGTTAGATTTCAGATTTCAATCTAAATGAGGACCACCTACCACCGTAACATTTTTCATCAAAAGGAGCGCCATTTGATTACAACCAACTTTTGTGAAGACACCGGCCCTTATTACCGTTCTCACTCCACTTTCACATTCACTTCACTTACATGTCACTTCACTTGATTTTACCTATTACCAGTATCACGCATAGTGAAGTGATCACTGTGGTGGAAAAAACTATTTTTTTTTCAACAAAATGTTGGTGGCGTGATGTTCATAATGACATCCAGTTCATTCAAATAATTACTTTTGTCACAGAAGCGACTTTCGTAATAAGGACCTACATTCACTTCACTTGATTTCCACCGTGAAGTGATACCCATAATAAGGGTAACACTCACTTCACTTGGTTTTCACCGTGTAGTGACACCGGTAATAAGGGCCACCAACTACAAAAAACTAATATTTAATAGTGAAAATATTTTTGTCATGCTAATTTCCCGTTTCGGACCATAGTGGGTTGGTTAAGGATACGATGGATCGAGTGACGTGTGTTGTTCGAGGATTTCGGGGATAAACTCGAGTCCCTTCTAAATTCGCAGAAGGTTACGGCAAGGTGATGGTCATTCGTGTCTGGTATTCAACATTGCTTTGGAGGGTGTAATAAGAAGAGCGAGGGTTGACACGAGTGGCACGGTTTTCAAACAGTCCGTCCAGCTACTCGGTTTCGTTAATGATATCGACATTATTGCACGTAACTTTGAGAAGATGGAAGGAACGTACATCGGACTAAAAGCTAAAGCCAGGCGGATCGGGTTTGACATTAATGTGCCAAAGATGAAGTACACGGGAGGCTGGGGTTTGAGAGAAGATATTGTCACGAGTTCTGATTGGCGGCGAAGAAATTGAAATGGTCTATGAGTTCGTGTACCTGTGCTCACTGGTGACCAAGGCTGGCAATCATCATTTTTGTACTTCATCATCACTGAGTTCAGTTCACCTGCTAATCGGTTTCAGTAGCCTCACTGAGTGAATTGAGTAACTGGGCAACCATTTGGATAGATAAAACATCGCCTCAACATCGTAGAGTCAAACAATCAACAGATCAGTCTTGTGCCGTATACAACGCTAATAAGTCATTTTCATTGATCGAAAATGGATGAAAATGACAAGAAATTACTGTCACTCTCAGCTTCGTTTGCAAAATATGAGAACGAAATCCATGTCCAGTCAATGACATAAGCAGGACAGTAGTTTCAAAATAGTGTTTTTTCTTCCATTTTTCCAGTCATTTGCAGTTTTCAGTGAAAATCCCATAGTATGCAGAGTCGATATTCAACCGAAGTTGTGAGAATTGGTTTCACAATAACTTTTACCTGTTGGTGCTTGAATTTGTAGTAGTTTTGGTTTCCAAAGAGGTTCTGGGATGTAATTACTTTGATTTGCCATGTTTTAGTCACTTATTATAGCCAAGCGTCGCAGAATGAGAATTGAAATTCTGCTGTTGCTCCCTGAAGACGTTAGTTTGGTTTCGTCTTGTCATAGAGAAAAGAGTGACATGACGGCAATTATACTCTCTCATTTTTTCGATGAGAAAGGAAAAAGGTTCGTCTCTCTTCGATTGTTCTGGTGTCGGTCATTTACGAATGAGACAGTAAAACATTGAAAATGAGACTGTTAGAATGGTTTCTTTCATTGAGAATGCGTGACAATTTCAAACTCTGGCCGTATACATCACACTATACGCTCTTGGAACATAACTCATGGTTTGAGTTGCGATCACTCAAATTCATTAAATGGTACAATATGTCAAAATTTGAGTAAAATTTGCTCAGACCATGAGATCTCTCGCATTTAGTTTTCAAAAATTTGAGTGAAAAAAATACTTCTAGCAGTTCAGTGCGTTTTCTTTATCGGAACATTCTTATCGAATTTAAGGATGCAAGAATACGTCGTTTTTCATTGCCGTTTCTAGATCTGGTTTTTGGAACCATAAATCATCATACATAGATGATTTCAATAGAAATTTTGTGGTTTCAATAATGCTAAGTGAGAAGTACAAAATAAGGATACGAACATCGATCAATTTCGGCTCCAAACCGGTCAAAAGGAAACGGGTTTGGACCACTTTTCTGGGCTTTTCATTTAAAAGAAATTAGAATGACTTTGTATACAAACATTTACGAAAAAGAACGTTTTAATTTTGAGTGCAAGGAACTCAAGTTTTGAGTTAAACTCACTCAAATTTTGAAAACTATATTTTTCCATATTTTGGGTAAAAAATACTCAAATTTTGAGAACTTCATCTCTTAACTCAAAAATTAGTAGATAGGTGGTAACTCAAGTTTAGAGTACGTGAACTTTTTTATGAATATGAGTGGTGTGTCACTCAATTTTGAGTTATGTTGAATGAGGATGTAAGATTCTGCTTTTGTTTTAGTTCATCAATGCTCGTGCTTGTTTTGAGTACCAGCAAAAACAAAACCGAAAATCTTGGTTGTGTTGGCAGCTCTGTACTCACCAGCGTAGATGCCAAATTCATAAGGTCGGGCGGTTATGGTGGGTCAGGCATGTTGCTAGAAAGCCGGAGAACAACTCAGATCAAATGATTCTCGACAGTGATTCGACCGGTATAAGAAGAAGAGGTGCGCAGCGGGCAAGAAGAATCGATCAAATTGAGGACGATCTTCGCAGCTACCGAGGCTGACGTCAAGCAGTCATGAATCGAGTTGAATGGATGCGTCTCTTAAATACATTAGTTAAGCGATCACTGTAGTGAATTTTTTTTTCCAACAAAATGTTGGTGACGTCATGTTCATAATCGCCCTTATTCTGAATAACGTCGTATCGATTTTGTGATCGTATTTCATTTGTATTTCTAATAACGCTAGCAAAATCAAAGGTAGCTATGATTCGATCGAACCACATTCGATCGAAAATTCAATACGTCGTTATTCAGAATAAGGACGAATCTTTATAGTGCTTTGAATTTATAAACTTGTCAGTTGAAATAAATGATAAAATATAAACTAAAATGATTATTATTTCTACTTACGTGTTTTGTTTTTCAAAATCCTTTTTTTTGTTGTTGTTAAGAGTAAAATGATTTCTTTCAAAATCAAATAGATGAAAGTAATCAAATTTTTCATGAACATAAAGATAAATTGGAATTTAATCAACAAAGATTTTGCCAATAAAATCAACTCAACTTTTGTTGATAAGCAAAAAATTGGTAGTTTATTTCAACAAAAAAATCAGCTGGAACAGTAATATTTTCCATTGAGTTAGACCAAAATGTTGATTCACATCAAACAGAGATCATTGTTGATGTTGAATAGGGAAATTGGTTTGAAACAATCATTTTCTAGATAGCAGTTATCAAAAATCAAATTTAAAAATCTAACAGTTCGGCTGAAAAGTTCGTATCGTTTAATAGAAACACACATTTTTTTGCCAAAATTCGTTTTTATTATTCAACATAATTGCCATCAGAGGCGATACAGCGATTATAGCGATCTTCCAACTTTTCGATACTATTTTTGTAGTATGATTTGTCCTTTGCCTCAAAATAGGCCTCAGTTTCAGCGATTAGCTCTTCATTGCTTCTAAATTTTTTACCAGCGAGCATTCTCTTGAGGTCTGAAAACAGGAAAAAGTCACTGGGGGCCAAATCTGGAGAATGCGGTGGATGAGGGAGCAATTCGAAGCCCAATTCGTTCAATTTCAGCATGGTTTTCATCGACTTGTGACACGGTGCATTGTCTTAATGAAACAAAACTTTTTTCTTCTTAAAATGAGGCCGTTGTTTTGAAATTTCGTCCTTCAAACGCTCTAATAACGCTATATAATAGTCACTGTTGACTGTTGACTACCTTTTCAAGGTAGTCGATGAAAATTATACCATGCGAATCCCAAAATACAGACGCCATAACCTTACCGGCCGATTGTTGAGTCTTTCCACGCTTTGGGTTCGGTTCATCGCGTGCAGTCCACTCATCTGACTGTCGATTGGACTCCGGAGTGAAGTGATGGAGCCATGTTTCGTCCATTGTTATATATCGACGAAATAAATCGGTTTTATTTCGATATAACAGCTCCAAACACTACTCAGAATCATCAATTCGTTGTTGTTTTTGATCGATTGTGAGCTCACGCGGCACCCATTTTGCACAAAGCTTTCTCATATCCAAATATTCGTGAATAATATGTCCAACACGTTTCTTTGATATCTTTAGGGTGTCAGCTATCTCGATCAACTTCACTTTACGGTCATTGAAAATCAATTTGTGGATTTTTTCACTTTTTCATCGGTAACAGCCTCTTTTGGACGTCCACTCCGTTCATCGTCTTCGGTGCTCATATGACCAGTACGAAATTTTGCAAACCACTTACGAATTGTTGCTTCGCCCGGTGCAGAGTCTGGATAACACTCATCAATTTTTTGGTATCGGCGGCACTTTTTTTCATCAAAAAGTAGTGTTTCATCAACACACGAAATTCCTTTTTTTCCATTTTTCACAATAACAAAAGTAGCTACACTCAAAATGCAATATCTCACAAACTAATAATCAGACAGCTGTCAAATTTATACACGTATCTTTTGAAGGTTGGTACTAACTGAAAATGGTATGGATTTAATTTTAGTGGCGCTCTCTCATAGAAACGATACGAACTTTTCAGCCGATCTGGTACTAACTGTTTTGTTCTTTCAAACAAGCTCCATTTTTCTGCGTGTATGTCATAGTTGCATGTATTCATACCCAGTGAAATTTGTCGACCCGCATAAGTCCGATCATCGGTCCGATTATCGGACCGATTGAGCACGATATGGGGCCGATCGTAGCGCTTCGATCGGTCCGCCATCGGACAATTCTGCACCATTAGCATCAACCGCGTCGAACTGAAAAAGCTTTATGTTTACATTATGTATCGCTGTAGAAACGGAGCGAGGGAACATCAAACAAGACATTTTCGAGCCGACGTCTCCCCGATAGGGTGTGAAATAAATTCTTTTGTTTCGATCATAGAGGCTTTGACCTTATGGTCATTCGCCTCTTAGGGCCAGAAAAACTCTGGCCCTATGTTCGGGGTTGAAAATCCAACCCCAAATATCACATCCCCTGAGTATCAGGCATCCGCTCTCTGCTTTGGTATTTCGTCACTCTTTTGTTCTACCGATACACTATGTAAGCTCGAAACGCAATCAAAAGCTTTCGTGCACGATGCGTCCGATGTTCGAATTTACTGGGTATATGCAGTGCAACCAGTTCATCAAAGGGGCTTGAGCGATTGAGTTTCGAACATTTTTTTTGCAGTAATTTATTCTCAAATTTAAGTTAAGCCTGACTTTTTGGACGAAATATCAGTTTTGATCAATTTTTCACCAACGTTTGATGGAAAATTGCTTACATTTTATGAATGTAGATTTTAATTCCCTAATAAAAAGGTTAGCAACATTGCTTTAATGCATTTGTATTAGATTGCGTTACACAAAATAAACAAAACTAAATATTTTCTGTTACAAAAGCAGTTTTCCTGGAAATTAAATAGTTTTACGACAACATTCCATATCCACTGCCTTTCACGTGTTAAATTAAAGGTTTCCATTTTGCGGGTTTACTTATAGAAGGTACGTTAATCTTTATATCGCAATAATTTCTGCAAGAGAAAATCCATATAGGAATGTGTTTGTTGCTAATCAAATGTATTGGTTAAGTAAGCTGAAACTGAAATTATTTTTCTAGAGCAGTTTTCAGAAAACCGGAAGAGTTTATGACTAAGATTTCGCTTTTCTTGAATTGCAATTTCAAGCAAAATAAACGGATTTGTTTTTTTTTTCAACCATATGGAAGATTTATTGATTTAGAAGCGCAGGAATTCGTTTTTACGCACACATTGTTGACAATACTAATACACTGCCAAGTGTCTTGCTCCTTCACTTTATTTGTTTTTCACCGTGAAGCGATACCAACAATAACTCGGAGGTGAATAAGAAACGTCGATCTCGCAAAGAAAATGATTTGTATTATTGCTTGTAGAACCGACTGTAAAGTGATGTCTCATGAGGGGTAGGAAATGTTCAAAACTAGTCTTAAAACTTACCAAATTGAAGGTTATGTTAGTTAATGGACAAACAAACTTACTTCGATTATAACGCTTCCCAGTTTAGTGGTCAAAAACTTCGAAATACATACGGTAATGACAGGTCTCATATAAACGGTAAGAACAAAGGCATGGGAGACATCCCAACTGATTCTTCAAATTCTAGGTAAATTCAAATGCAATTTTCAACTGGTGTGAGTTCATTCTCTATGGGAGAGATGTTATTTATAGTACCGATAGGGCTATAAATTTAAAGAAATCTAACCGCGTTATGTAAGTTTAATGACCGTGAATCACAATTCAATTAAGTAAACAAATTGATTGAAATCCTGCGATATTATCTAATTTCGGTGAATAGCCTGTTCACTTGTATGACTTTAAAATGTGGTTTGATGCCGCAATGAATTTGGAATAAGCTCTCATAATTCTAACCAAATGTGTGATTTCGTAGTAAAGAATCAATAACAAATGCAACGGAGCTAGAAAACAATGAATGAATCGAACACCTTCAGCATCTCGAGGGAGGTGTTCTCGAACAGTATCGTTTCGTTTTTTATCACTTTGCCCATTCCAGCAAGTTTTAGAATAATTGATTATTCTAAATTAATCTACTGGATCGTCATTGAAAACTGTAGCGATCCTTGTCGGTCACGCTGTCCTCCACGGTAAATAACATTCTTGCCCCATGTGCGGCACTCGATATTGATGCTACGTTTCACTGCAAAAGGAAAATCAAATTTCAATTATATTATTGTGCACAGTTGATTGCATTTCAAGGGCCTTCTAGTACCTGTGGGCCGGGCAAAATGCACCGCTATCAAAGGATTAAGGTAGCCGACTTTGTTCATATATGGGTAGTAGTACGAAGGAAAACCACGACTAGGGAAGTATTCTAGAGGTCCTAATGCTTCACTGTCGTCGTTGTTTAATCCCTTGCAGGATATCCAAACTTGTTTACGATCACTCTCGGGAAGCGATTTGATGTAGTCAACCAGGTCAGTTGGCATATCGGTTGGAAGATCATTAACGTCATCGTATGTCTCCGGGAGCCAACCATAGATCTGGAATTGTACATCGAATAGAATCAATAAAAAGAACGAACGTTGTTACCGTAATTGGTGCTTACTTTATTAAGCTTAACAAATATGCATGGAGCGGATTTGTTGTAATTGTATCCCTCTTCGGCGATGCATGGTCCAAGTTTGCTGACGTCGAATGCACATACGTTTCCACCAGTTGGTGGATTGTTGAAATCACAGATGACTTGATTCTTACCCCCACCTGGGAGTGCATCTTGTTCCCGGTATGCTGCGGTCGTGATGCATTTAACGTAAATAATGTTCAGTAGCTAAATTTTTGGTTTATACTTACGCAGCAAAAATTCGTTTAGTTGATCAACCCAAATTTTTACGTCCGTTCGGTTGGCAGCTGCATAATTCAGAGTAGGGTCCGAGTTATAGTCGGAGTGCATTGGACGATAACTAAGACCTGGACTGGTTCCTATCAGCGACTCATCCAGCTGCCATTTGGGGTAGTCATGATTCAACGTAGCAAGTAGTCCCTGCATACAAACTGCTATCAACGTTGCCAGCAACGCGTAGAAGATAATGTAAAACAGAAACAGGCGACCTGTAAAGCAATGGTTGAGGGTGGAAGTGATTAATACTGTAGGTGGACAATTACATTCAGTCAATTTGAATCGATGTAGATTAGTTTATCATTCGCGTAACGCCTCTCAGTAAAACGTGCCATTTTAAAAATGCAATTTGCATTTAATGGCAAACAGAATCAGCGTCGTGTCTGTTACGGTATACTAATTGATTGGCGTGAAATGCCGTGTACAGTAATTACAGCCAGTCTTTAATTTGGCCCCACGATTAATAATAAACTGATCTCTATCATAATGTTGTTGGGATGTAAATAGTTTGAAATTTAAAGTTATTAGCCTAACTCAAACTGTTGCGAAGGTTATCTCTCCTTGGAAATAATGCAATTATAAATCCATAAATCAGATACTGTGTTTGTGCAGCATTCGCATCTTGTTTTCACACGACAGCATCAACATGAGTAATCTGTTTTGTTAGAATGTGACCTGATTGTACCGTTTTCAGAGTTGTATGCAAGAAATAAAATCTCTTCTTCGAAAATTATAACTGGATTGCGTTATCAAACAGAGATTTATTTTGCACATGTGTAACACCATATCCGGTGTGCATTGCCATCGCCAGGAACAACACAGTGCTCTTCACTTGTACCTTGCACGACACTCAAACACATCCACGCACACGAGCATGTATTCCAAACAGCAGCAGCAGCTTGTTAGGTTGTTTACAAGAATGCAATGTCAAACGTTTCACAGAAGTAAAGGGTGTAACGATAAAAAATTGGTATATTTCAACATTATTCAAAAAAGCTTCACAGTATTTCTCGTCAGAAAACTCTCGAAAGTTGGCAAACTTCATGGACGAATGGCGAACTGGGACGATGGCTACACTCCATTATCCTTAAGGTATCGACGAAACCTTGGTTCCCTTGGGGATAAACGTGAGTCGTGATTTCATTCGCGTTATGTCACGGCTCATGTCAAATCACAATAAATTCAATTCAACGCACATCTCCGGCGTATCGGGATCGTGAAGAACGGGCTCTGCACCAATGGCGATGGTTATCTGGACATCGAGCATGTCGTGTGGTCGTGCGTAGAGTATCTCGACGCCAGGTCGGAGCTACTGGAATCCCTCAGGGCCCGAGATAGACCGCCTGAGGTTTCGGTTCGGGATGTGTTGGCGAGTGGGGATAGTTCATATATGCTTATAATATATATTTTCCTCAAACACATTACTATCCAAGTGTAAAGTGTTATTCCTCGCTCAGAAAGTATAATCTCCACCTACAGGTTCGACACTAACATCCGCTTGATTCTCTCGATCCCCGTCCCTGTCCACCATCTTCATTGGAACTAACAAGATCTTTTTTTTTTTGACACTAACTTTTTCGTTCCCCCTTCCCCCGTCTCTTCACCATCTCGATGGCAACTAATTAGATATCTGTAGTTTTCAGACATTTTGTTTCCAGACCCCCTTTTAACCTCGCTTTTCACAATATTTACAATATTTATTTTACTTTTTTTCATTCTCTTCCGTAACATCACCATCACCGCCCACGGAAGACTGCTCCAGTCGATGACCAGAATGCGGGCCACCCGCCGGGCCTTCGTAGCCTGGGGGTGTTTCCCGCGGACCCACACGAACCGAAGGAAGCGGCCATAGATATTCAACAACGCCATCTGGGAAACTCATGCAATATTCAATTCACCGACCACTGCCGATCACCAGATGAAAGCTGGATTTTCGAAAATCCGAGACGACATAATCTATTATGGTTTGAGGTTAGTCGTTAATTAAGATTAGAAAATACCCTTGGCATCTTAGAGCTTAAGCAGTGTGCCTAAAATATATTATATTATTGAATAAAAGAAAATTTCACACACTTAATTTAAAAGAGGACTGAATTTGACTTCATGTCTAGCATTTGATTTTGACATTTGCTCTTCAGGTGTGAAAATGACGAAACGTTTCGTTGAAGGGGATGCTTCACTGTTGTTGGTGACTGTCACAGGTGTACTGGGGTTGCTTGGAGTTGGTGTGAAGGAGGCACCGTGTAGTTGTCTCCTTTGGTGTAGTTGTCTCCTTGTCCGCTTTATCACATGGCTTACCGTAGTGAACAGCTTTTTGGCAATATTGACATGTCATAGGTAACAAGTGATTTGCACGGGATTCTTGTATCCTGACCGAATGTCACATAAGAAGGTATAGGCCTCCTCAAGCGCATGCGTAACAAACGTACGTCATTTAGAATACCGGGGTAAAAATTGTTCCGCTTTTCCTTTTCGATAGAGAGAATCTCTCCGTATTGGGACATAGTTTTTCGAAGATAAGGATCGATGACGCTTGAAGGAAGATCATGCACACGCACTTCTATAGCACTATCTTCCATATATACTGGAATGTTGTACTTGATATTTTCATGCTCCACATAGTGCACATTATTATTGTCTTTAGCAAATTGAATTGCATCCAACTCTTTATAGAACTGGGATATAAACAACATTATTGGTCTTATTGCATTGAAGTAAATGCACACGTTTAATGTCAAGATTCATTTGCTCCCTAAGCAAACCTTCAAGTTCTCGTATCGAAGGTCGAATTTTGCACTGGCTGAAGTCAACAATAATTGTATTAACGATTTATTAATTTTAGTTCGACGTAAAGCCGCCATGACTAAGTTCAGTTTTTGCAATGACTGAGCGGAAATATATATTGGAGAAGCCAAGTGAAAGAAAAACTAACAGAAAAGATGAATTTTTGGAAAAAGATACGCTCAGAGACAGGACTCGAACCTGCGTTCTTATGCATTCCGTGCATACGCGCTACCATTTCGCCACTCTGATCTTGCTTTAGCCACACTAAAACTCACAGACATAGTAGCAACGTACATCGAACATGGTCTACATCCTGGCCGTCACCCGACCGATACCCTATATCCAAACATCTTCTCTGTCCATCAAACACTAGTCCTCTCGCTTTATACCTATTTCTCCGATCAAACATTGAGTAGGAGAGTGTATTTATAATCGCTTGTCACCTTCTTTAATGGTGCCAGTCGCTGGCTGGACATCGTCAGCGACAGACCCCTATGAAGGTTGTATTGATTGTCTGCCCTTTCCTACCAGAAGCAGATTGTTACGGAAAATCAAACCGCAATTGTTTTTAACGATTTATTAATTTTAGTTTGACGTAAAGCCGCCATGACTAAGTTCAGTTTTTGCAATGACTGAGCGGAAATATATATTGGAGAAGCCAAGTGAAAGAAAAACTAACAGAAAAGATGAATTTTTGGAAAATGATACGCTCAGAGACAGGACTCGAACCTGCGTTCTTATGCATTCCGTGCATACGCGCTACCATTTCGCCACTCTGATCTTGCTTTAGCCACACTAAAACTCACAGACATAGTAGCAACGTACTATGATTTTTTATGGTTTATACTAGTGAATCCTCGAACTCAGAGATTGATTTTAAACAATTGCGTTCAAAGGACTACATGTTTTTTTTTACATTTATCACATATTATCCGAATATTATCCTAACTTTTTACTGTAAATACTAAAATAATCACACACTTCACATCGTTCAGTTCAATCATATGAATATTTTCCGGAACATACCGGTATTAGCTGCGCATATGTATCAAAAGTTGGTCACTCAGATTCTCTCTCTGTCTCTCTGTTCAGAATTTTCGGCACCAACCAAACTCATAATTAATTTCAGTAGACTCTGTCAGCTCAGAGAGATGTTAGTCTTCAGTTCAGTGTTTTCAATTGATAAATTGATAAAAAAAAATTATCTCTTTTGGCAACAGTGGTCGCGAGGGTTGCATAATTTGTAACTGGGAGCAACCCGAATAAGAAGATAAATATTTTTCTGGAAAAAGAAGCCAGTTATCAAGTTCCTGTTATAGTGCTGCTATTTTAGCACGCGCGAATTCTACACTTCGCTCACCTTCTTGCATTTACGAGATATGATGCGGACTTGTCTAAGAGCGTCATGCTCGCGAAAAAGGGTGTCACTTACGATTTGTCCGTAAAATGTGAGAGCTGGATATCTTGTAAATATGATGTCTTTGATATCAGCCAAAATTGCAGAAGGACGACTATTTTGAATCGAAGTATATATTTATTGAAAATTTCGTGCATAATTTCTGATCTCGACGAACTGATTCAAATGAATAATGCTTTTACATCGAATAAATTTAGCTTAGTTTAGAAAATCTCGTTTGATTGCAAAACCAGAAAAAATGCTAAGCACAAAACCTAGACTTGGACAAATTTTTGAATTTGAACAGTTTTCCACGTTTGGCACGAGAGAGCTGCCAGCATAGTTTTTGTGCTTCAATTAATTTTTGTATTCCCTTGAGCTAGAACCGGATACTCCGTTTCACGCTCTAATCAACACAGCTGCTTGCTAACCTACAACTCCAACAAGGATTTTCATTAATAAAGGACATTTTTGGATCCATCATCGAGCCAATAATTTTCACACCTGAACTGTATCCAAAATGTTTTTTTTTTGAATTAATCAAGAACATATGCAAATTTAC
The DNA here is from genome assembly GCF_030247185.1 of Malaya genurostris. NCBI lineage: Eukaryota > Metazoa > Arthropoda > Insecta > Diptera > Culicidae > Malaya > Malaya genurostris. The sequence goes on along the minus strand of NC_080571.1, from coordinate 216,212,967 downwards.
ACTGCATTGCTAGACCTTGAACATTCCCAGCTGTCTCCAACAAGTTGTAGCTGGATTTGGCCGGTCTGTTTTGATTTGAAGTGGTCATGAACCTGGTAGACATTTATTTTTACTACATTAACGCAAGTTTGAGCTACCGAAAATAGAAACATAGGGTGTAAATCGCGGTCGATAATTTGCGAGCATGAAATTTGTCATTGGTATTGGTAATTGGTTCGATCTTAACATGATTTCAATCGTCAATCATCGATGTTTAAAATAAACTTTTTTTTTCACGCGTGTAATCAGATTCTCTAATAATTATTTTCATCCGACTTATAATCTCGAACCATGTGTGCTGATAATAAATGCATTGTGTGTACAAATTCACTAGTATATTGATACACAGCTATACGAGTGTCAGTGATTAATCATACTTATTACTTCATTGCCTTGGTCGAGAAAACGGAAACAAACAAACGGTCGAGATTCAGCAGAACTTCTCCGGGAGAGAACGCCTTAAATCCGTTATGTCGCTTCGTTTGCTTTGTTAATTAACTTTGTTAAGGAATGTCAGATTTAAGTACATATTGATTAGATTAGCAATCGGAAAATGTTTGTTGTTTCCTGAGTGTGTAGAGTGTTTATTGTTAGCATGGGGCAGTTTGCTTCACTATCTGTTTCTACGAGACGAATTCAAGATATATAAATCATGTCCTGCTCAATTCATTCGTTGGACACCCGGTTATTTTGGAAAAGAGGAAAAAAGTTTCCCTAAAAACGCTTGTATAGATATTTGAACAATACTGGAAAAAAATCGCTCAACGTCCAGCATTTCATTGTTGAACAAACGCAGGAAAGCCTAATTTTTAACAATGAAATAACGGACTCGAGGCTGAAGAATCTGGAGAAAAGTGAAACTCCATCATTTGAACAATCTTTGGAAAAGTGTTGACACAGAATATTTTTGGAGGTACACCGATCAACAGAAGAAGATATGAAATAAGAGTAGCTTCATAACTATCATGAATCCTGCAGTTCTGATTGTCTGGAATAAAAAAAACATAGCAAAAGCGCGTATATTAGCGAGTATACTTAGACTTTCCAATCACTTCAAATCGCAAAAAATCCTTACACCCACGTCTTTCAACATGTTTTAGGAATGATTAATGAAAAAGATTTTTTTTGCTTTTCCCATATAGAAAAGCTATTTAATCACTTTTGAACCGGGGTCCGGAGTGACATATACCATTCAACTCAGTTCGTCGAGCTGAGCAATGTCTGCACACTTAATTTCGTTCGGTAATTCTTGTTTCTTTTGACGAGTTTTGAACAGCCGAACTACCGAATATTTCCATTCTACTGATATATCAGCACAAATGAACATTTGTTGACAACAGTACCTCAAGGTACCGCAGTGATAAAACGTGAATTTTACCGATAAAATCACCTACCGAGATTTGAACAGCTGAGGTCGGTAATCCAATTTAAGTGTGTGTGTGTGTATGTAACAATATGCCTTTAATTTTCTCGGAGATGTCTGAACCGATTTTCACAAGATTCAAATGAAAGGTATTAGGTTCCAATAATTAATTGTATAATTAAATGTATAATTGTAAGTTGTGTTAGTGGCTGGTAATACGAACCAATTTTAGCTATGCTAGTCCCGGATCCCGGTTTCATAACGGACCTCTCTTTATTTTCTCAGAGACGGCTGAGTAGATTTTGAAGAATTTAGACTCAAATAGAAAGTTTATGGTCTCATACACTGCACAGTGGGGAAAAAACGATTAAAAACGCCACTTTGTTCAATAATTTTTTAAAAACCTAAGCAAATATTTTCAAAGTTAGTATTTCTTATGCAAATTTTTCCGTGGAATCGATTTATGGTAGTTAGAAGATCCGCAAAATTCACTATCATGCCCGTTTTGGTCCAATTCCTCTTTTTTCTGACTTTCCTTTGAAAACTAACTGTGAAACTCTGGAAAAAGTAATATAAATGGATTGTTTTTAATAAGATTGATCGCAAATAACTGTATTCTGTTTTATTTATTTAATCATTTCGTCAAGCAAATGTAGACTACATATAAATTGTTTACAATGTTCACTTACATACTACGCATTATTTCTACGACAAAGCTGAGATTTGATTTGATTTTTTGACATAGTAAGGTCAAGATGTTCGCAGTATTGATTGTAATGGCGCATTATTCGATTGACTGGACTGTATTTTGCATAATTTGTTCTAGTGTTTCTTTCTAAAAATAATTTCCTGGTTCGTAATTGACGGCTAGGTGTATAAAAATTTAGTTGCGATAATAAAGAAGGTGATTGAATGCGTTGAGAAATAATGTCGCTGATAAAATAAAGCATTGCAAGGTCGCGGCGTTCTTTAAGTGTTTGTATATTGATGAGCATGCAGCGTGCTTCATATGATGGTAGAGGAAATGCTGTCCAGTTTAATTTACGAAGTGCATATAAAAGAAATTGTTTTTGAATAGATTCGATGCGTTCTTCGTGAATAATATTATATGGATTCCATACTAGGCTGCAATATTCCAAAATAGGTCTGACATATGTAGTGTATAATAATTTTATTGTGTATGGGTCCTGAAAGTTATGACTGAAGCGTTTAATAAAGCCCAGCATGCTATTTGCTTTATTGATTATGGTATTGTAGTGTTCCACAAAAGTGAGCTTGGAGTCTAAGATTACGCCTAAATCTCTTACAATTTTACATTTTTCTACAAGCTGATTTCCTAGATGTATGTTTGTGGGTATAGTTTCATTTTTCCTACTGAAAGTTATTGAGTTACATTTTTTTACATTGAGTTGGAGTAGACTTTTGCAGCACCAAATGTGGAATAGATTGATTTCGTTCTGGAATATTACAGCGTCGTTGATATTTTTAATTTCCATGAAGAGTTTCATGTCGTCTGCATATATAAGCACTTTCAGATTTTTGAGTATGAAGGAGATGTCGTTTATATGTAAAATGAAAAGGAGAGGTCTAAGTGAGAACCCTGAGGTACGCCAGATGTTACATTAATTGGTTCAGACAGAATGTTTTGGAAGCGGACTACCTGTACACGATTCGTTAAGTATGATTTGAGCCATTCCAGAAGAGTATGTTTTATGCCATATTTTTGTAGTTTGTGTAGAAGTAAAGGTATGTCAATACGGTCGAAGGCTTTGCTAAAGTCAGTGTAAAGAGTTTCTACGTAGTTGCCGGCGTCCATTGCATTCAGAGTGAATGTCATAAATTCTAAAAGATTTGTTGTAGTTGAGCGGCCTTTAAAAAAGCCATGTTGTTTGTTTGTTATTACATTTTTAAGTTGATGAAAAAGTTTTTCGTTTACAATTTTTTCAAATAATTTTGGAATGCATGAGATAATGGCTATTCCACGGTAGTTCCGAATGTTAGATTTTGCACCAGATTTAAATATTGGTACAAGAAAGGAAGATTTCCATGCTTTAGGAAAAGTACATTTATTAAGTGGTAAGTTAAAAATTAGTTGTAGTGGTAGTGTAAGTTCTTCAGCAAGATTTTTTAAAAATATTGGTGGTATACTGTCAGGTCCAGGCCCTTTTGAGGCGTCTAAGTTTTTCAGTGCTGTCGAAATGTCATGTTCTGATAGATAGTTTACAGAGATGGAGCTAGAAAATGCAGGTATGAAAGAGAAGTATTCACGGTCACGGTCAGTTTCTGAATAAGATGTATATACTTCCTGGAAAAAATTTGCAAATTGATTGCAGATTTCTGTACTATTTTTCCCTACATGTTCGTCGAGGTGCATTTGAGATGGAAAATTGTTGCTTTTTAGTTTAGTTTTTGTGTAGTTAAAAAAGTTCTTAGGGCAAGTCTTTATTTCGTTTTCAATTTTGCGGTTGTATTCTTCGTGTGCTGTGTTAATGGCTATTTTGAGTTGATTGCATAGATTTAAGTAATTTTGAAGATGAGCGTCACTTTTTTCTTGTTTGTAAGTTTTGTGTGCTTTTTGTTTCCTATTTTTCAAATGTTTTAGTTGTGAATTGAACCATACGGGTAATTTGCTGTTATGATTTTTTCTTCTTCTTTTCATGGGCAAAGTTTCGGATAATATTTTGTTTATAATGTGATAGAATTTGTTTACTTCGACGTCGACATTTCCTTCTGTGCTCAGTATGTTCCGCCAGTTTATTATACTTAGTCTACACTTGACTTCTTCAAAGTCAATTTTATTGTATTCCGGCACTTCCTCATATTCCAAGTCGTAGGGAAGGGATGCATTGTGTGTAAATAATGAATATTCGATTGCGGTGTGAAATGCTTCATTTTTCCATAATGGCAGGTTTGATGCGTTCACACAAAAGTCTTCTGTGCAATTTGTGAAAAGAAGGTCTAAATATGCATTTTGTTGATTTTTTACGGAGTTTACCCCCTGTCTTCCTCGGGTGTTGGCAAAGTCGAAGATGAGAAGGACACATCTTCGACATTGCCAGCACCCGAATACTGGAACGAATCGAAAACCAGGAGAGCAGAGTTACAGCAGAAATGTTTCACATAAAAATACTCGGCGAGGAGAGAACAGTCAATCTCCAGAGAGAGAGTGTGGAACTTTATGCACTACGTACAATGGTCTGGTGGCTAAGTTCCGACAGTATTGGAATAGTAAGGATGATAGGCGGTCAGAAGCATACGATAACCCAGCCGTCGGCAGTGAGTGAACGAATGATAGAATGGAGTGATTGAATATTGTAAAAGTTTTGTTGAATGTAAGTCGATTGTTTGCTTTTCTTGAGACTGTTGATGTAAATTTGTATTTGAATTGTAAAATGTATGTACTTAATGATGAAAAATATATGTTGTAGGCGTCCGATGATGGCTGAAGAGTAGTAAGCCGAAACGTTATGCTTAACAAAAAACGTTAAGAACAGTTCTCACCGAAAAAAAAATCAACAAACAACCATAATAGAATTAAATATAATTTTATGTTGAATTGAGATTTACTATTCCGAAGCAGATCCAATATGATCTACCAATATTGGTTCATATTACGTAGAAAACTTCGGTGATCCAAGTACACATAAGTGGAATGACAGTACTAGTCCGTTTAACCCTCTTTACCCCAATGTATGTCATAAGTTGTATGGGTGAACTTGCTTTCGTATTTCGAAAGCAGGCTTATTTTGGTTGATAAAAATCGATTGTTATTACGAAGAAAAACCTAAAAATAAGATTACAAATGAATTCAATGACCGCGCGAATCTTGTTATACCGTTTTACCCCAATTTATTTCATAAGTCTTATTCCTGGTTAAACTTTCCTTGGCATACCGAAAGTAGGCAGATTACGGTTGATGAAAATCAATTGATATTACGGAGAAAGGCCTAAAAATTAGATTACAAATGGATTCAATGATCTCCCATTCGGAAGCAGATGCAAACTGTGATTATAAATGTCATTGAAGGTTTTATAACAGTTTTGAGGTAAAATGTTCCTGAATTCTGAAAGGAGTCTGGTCCAATCGATTATTGATAAAACAGATTGTTTTCATTCTTTCGTTTTTTTGCACAGATAATTATTTCTCTATTTTCTCATCACCACTCATCAGTATCGTCAGTGTCTTCTGCTGACAGTGATTCGTCTACGACAGATTGATACGACTTATGAAATAAATTGGGGTAAACGTTCGTTCGGGCCTTGAATTCATTTGTAATCTTATTTTTTCGCTATTCTTCGTAATATCAATTGATTTTCATCAACCGCAATCAGCCTGCTTTCGGTATGCGAAAGAAAGTTTAACCAGAAATACGACTTTTGATATAAATTGGGGTAAAACGGGTTAAACAGGCTAGTACTGTCATTCGCTTTGTGTTTGATTGGATCACAGATGTTTTGTACGTAATATGAACAATATTTATAGATCGTATTGGATCTGCTTTTGGGTTGTAGATCATATTTCAACTGAATATTATAACTAGAAAAGAAATCTGGTAAAACGGTAAAACAAGTTTGCTGCTGTCATTAAAACTATATGCAATTGATTTGTTAGACTTTTTTACATCAGAAAAACTCTATTGGCTCTTCTGCAAGTTCAAGTTCGCAAGTTCGGTTTTATGTTATATAGTTAAGCTTGAATACAAAGCAGTACAAAAAGGGAGCTTGGGGTAAAATGATCATGATAGCGTTTCGTGCGGTCCTTCTAAATACATGGAATCGATTTTACTGACCAAAAAAAGTGCCTCCAAAAAAATCGTCGCGTTTTTGGTCCATTTTTCCCCACTGTGCACTGCTATTGTTCGGATGCGACTTTCGGTTCCGAACATCAGGGTGAAGTATGTTTAAAATTTATACCGTCATCAGTGTTGGGAAAAAATCAAAATTTCGAAAATCGTGTCTAAGATTTTTCACATGCGATTTTCAGACAAAAAAATCATTGATCAGAAAACTTATTGAAGAAAAAAATAAATTACTGATTTTTTGCAAAAGCGTTTCTTACTGAAACTGGTCTCACGTCACTGGTCATCATTGATCCTCGATGATATTTAAGAAAAAAGTACGCACATTTAATACATATGTTATGATTTTCGAACAGAAGATTTTCGGTAGATGAATTTTCATAGCCGTTATATCTTAACTCTCTGCAGAAGACGTGATGAATAAATTCGCCGATGAAAAAAAACTAAAACTTTCTTAAATGTCCACCCTGGTTGAAATAAAATTTTTAGCAACAGAAGCAGCAAGTACTGTGATTAATAATGGTTATAATGATAATATAAATATAAAAACATAAATAAAAAAAAAACAAAATCATAACCAAAGCAAAAATATTACCGAATGCTTGAATACCATACGCACAAGTAACCGCAGCGCAGGTTATTGCTACGTCAATTCAATCGCGCCATTCAAGCACTGCGTGCTAGAGACTTGCAAAATGCTGCGCTCCTGTTACTTCTAAAAATCAAATTCATGCTAAATAGCGTTGTATTGGATTTAATCTGAACCATTTTGAATCAAAACAGCCATTCGGAACTATTTGAAATGTGGAAAAAGTATTGTTGATTATTATGGACCAATACGCGCATAATCCTGGGTTTGTGGTTCAATGAATAGAGCGCTGTTTTTTTCAGGCCAGTTGTCGTATATTCGAGCCCCAATGTGGAAGGATTCTTAGTGTCAGTAGGATCGTAGTACTAGCCATGCAATGATTCTGTACGCTATGAATCGGCTGCGAAGTCTGTTGACACAGAAAGGTAAAATTCCACGAAAGGAATGGAATGCCAAGACTTTGCTTTACGTGCATAGATTATTGTCAACTGAAGCCTAGGGGAAATTCAGCATGAAAATACCATTCGATTACATCTTTAGCTCTATTTCTGCGGGTGAAAATTCGTCATTTAAGTTTAACTGACACGAACAGTCACTTGTGAACTTTGAGATTCAAAGTTTTGTGTATGCTTGTTTCATGAATGGAATCTCTGAAGTGATTATTTCAGTTACTGAATATTTAAAAAAAAATCTTTTGACCCGATTTTTTCACGAGTTATAATGATATGAACTTTTTCTGATCAACACTGATCGTCATTTAGAGCAAAAATGCAAAACAAAACGAAGAATTTATATAAACTTGGCTCAAAACTTTTTATAAATTTGAAAAGTTATGCTAATGTATGCTTAAACAAACTTTTTTGTTCTTATTCAAGATTCAAATATTTTTTTTTGTGGTATCCCTTATACATGAAAACATAAGTTATATGAGAAAGGCATCATTATACCACAAGGTAGATTAAAATAGGTTTTTTATCAGAAACACCACGTCTTAAGGATACCTAAACTGCCCATACTTGCATATTAGTCCCATATGGAAAATCGGCATGTCGAGAAAACGACGATCAAAATTTTATTTCCGATTTTTTTTATTTGTTGTACTACCTAATGCTAAGTCATGGTATTATTACATGAAATATCGGTAATAAACCTTTGCTATTCCAATATTGCAACAAATGAAATTATTGAAATTTGCACTGAATGGGACTGATATGCGGGTACTTTTCATATGGGACAGACATGAGTTGATATTTTTTTACCATTTTACTGATCAAACCCTCAACTTTTATTGCAATTTCTGAGAGTATATTGCGGATAGATTTCATTCCTCAAGCTAACTCAAAATTGACGAAAATCGATATGGGATGTGCGGGTATGGGCAGTAAAGTCCAAGACGAAAAAAACGTGGTCTCGTCATACGAAGACTATCGCATGAATCGAAAAAAGGAATTTCACAATGGCTTGCCAAACGACTGACCAATAAAAGTATAATCTGGTTTTACACCCATTCCCAAAATAACTCATTCCATATTCTCCACAATTATCATGATTTTACGTTTCATTTGTTTGAATGAGCTGATGGCGTACATTGCAGTATAGAATACTTAACACAAAAGACAACACAGTCAATGCCAACGTACATTGTTTTGTCTAATCATGCACGTATGCGCAAGTTATATTCTTATCAGAGCATGCTACGACCAGTTGTAATGACGACATCATTGCGTTTATCATTCTCTATATGAACCAGCTTTGATTGATTATTTTTTATTTTGTTGTAATGCTGTCAAAGTTGTTTCAAACCGCCATAGTTGACAGACAGAAAATCGAATAAACGGGTTCCAAGAAACTTTTGGTTTTGATCGTATGTTAGTAGTGTTTTAAATTATTCTTTGGTAGATTGAAAAATCTCAGTAGGGAATATTTCGATAATGTTGATCCATGGTTGTTGTGACAGGTCTGTTTTGATCAAATGAGACTAGTTAGCACGCGCGTCTTCATACTTCGCGTGACGCTTGTACTCTGGCAGCAACCTAAAATATAAATCGTGTACAAATGTGGGTCAAATGAGTGTCGTCTGTGGTCTTCATGTCTGTGAAACCGGTTTTCACTAGATTTTTTTTTCATATTGTGAAGAAATTCAAAGGTTGGTTATGTTATTCACGACTAAGATATTTTGCGACACTCATACAATGAAGGCAATACAATCTATTATAAGTAACGTCTTTTAAGAGGCGTCTTATACAAAAACTAAAATAGATAATTTTATTTTGAACACTTCAAAGAAGTTCTAATACAGGATTTGTAGATGAATGAATAATTTAAATCATATCATAATATGGCAGCTTTAAAGACTGAAAAAGAATTTTTCATCAATATCCGAGTACCTTTTCTAGAGTTGTTAGCGTAGGAATAGTTTACTATGTAAATTTTAATTAGCTAGTACGAATTATAATAATAGATAACACGTTAAAGTTACAATACGTAGTAATCATTCAGTAATAGCCGTTCAACCGAGAAGGTTGTGTATAGAAGCGTACAGTTTAATAACGCTGGTTGGTTTACACGCGTTAAATACGACAACGGTTGAACTACAGGTAGAGACCTGTTGGCAGCAGCCGTTAAAACGTATAGTCGTGCTGCATAAGAGAGCCCTAGTGCTGGGCCAAGCTGGTGAAGGAAACAACAAAGGGCGTTTCCCAAACTCTACCCAGGCCGCAATATACAGCCACAAGTGCTGAGCAGGAGAGTGCAAAGGCACATCGAAGAGGAAGAGTGCAAAGGCACATAGAAGCAGGAGAGTGCAAAGGCACACCGGTGCGAAGGCACTTCGGTGCAGAAGCATATCGGTGCGGAGCACAAGGAAGAAGGAGACAAGACAACTCGGTCTTTCCACTGCCATACAACACGCAGGTATACACCGGTGACCTGCGCTGGTTACAGCTGGCGAAGACGAAAGCAAATCGGAATTCGAGTGGTGCTGGATGTCAGGTAGCAGTAGCATCACATCATATTCTATCGCTACAGTGAGCTTCAGCATTGTATCAACGTCCAGATACATCCAACAAGAACATCTAGAGCAACGAGGATCTACACGGCAGTGCAACGGAGATAGACAACAATTTCAAGGTAGAAGTTTTTTCTTTTCCTTTTGATTGAGTACTGTGTAGTGTTGGTTTCAAATTTTATTTTAAAGTTTAGTTAAAAATTTTAATGTAATGGATGAATCCATGGACGTAAATCCTAGCATGAATCCGATACCCCCACGAACGAAAAAATATCCGGAGAGCTCTTCTGGGCCTTGGATAGTCTTTTTTAGACGTATATCAAAGCCATTAAACATTTTTCAAATTAATAAAGGTTTGACATCACGATACTCTTCAATCAAAGAGATCATAAAAGTAAATAACGATAAAATTCGTGTTGTGGTAAATAATTTGAAACACGCGAATGATATTGTCTCTCCGGAACATTTCAATAAAGAGTATAAAGTTTACATACCCTCCAAAGATGTCGAAATTGACGGTGTTGTTACCGAAGCGAGTCTTTCGGTAGATGATTTACTCAAGCATGGTGTTGGTCGTTTCAAGAACTCTATGCTTGAGGGTGTGAAAATACTGGAGTGCAAACAACTGTACTCAGTAGTTCATGAAGAGGAAAAAAAAGTTTATCGCCCATCAGACTCGTTTCGAGTGACATTTGCCGGGTCTGCGTTGCCGTCCCATGTCTATGTCGATAAAATTCGCCTCCCTGTTCGGCTTTTTGTTCCAAATGTAATGAATTGTACGATCTGCAAAAAATTCGGCCACACAGCTACTTACTGTAGTAATAAACCAAAATGTATTAAGTGTGAAGGGCCTCATAAAGATAATGATTGCAACAAGGAAATTGAAAAATGTATTTATTGTGGGAATAGTCCTCATGATGATATTTCAGTATGCACTGCATTTAAAGTGCACAAAGACAAAATTAAGCTTTCTTTAAAAGCACGGTCTAAGCGCACATATGCAGAAATGCTTAAAACGGTCATTGATGTCCCTCCTTTGGAAACCGAAAACGGGTTTTCAAATCTAGAGGAACCAGAGGACTCTGACTCTGACGAAAATAGTGAAGGTAATTCGTTTATCACTACCCAAGGGTCAGTTAAGAGAAAGAAGTCTTCCTCCAAATTACCAAAAAAGACACCTAAAATTTCATCTTCAAAAAAAGATCCCCGTGTTAAACAAAAAAAGTCAAAACCAAAGACTGTGCCTCCTGGTTTGTCAAATTCACAAACCAATCCAGGATCTAGTACAGAAAAAGATAATAATCCAGTGGGCTCCATTTCACAGCCACCAACAGGATTACTGAAGTTTTCGGAGATTGTTGAATGGATTTTCTCAGCATTCAATATATCTGAACCCTTAAAGACCCTCATAATGGCATTCCTTCCAATAGCTAGAACCTTTTTGAAGCAGTTGTCAGCTCAATGGCTAATTGTCTCAGGTTTTGTATCTTTTGATGGATAATTTATCACCCGTCGCAAATGATACAATCACTGTCCTGCAGTGGAATTGTCGAAGCATCATGCCAAAACTTGATTCATTTAAAATATTATTGCATAGTCAAAAATGTGATGTATTTGCTTTATGCGAAACATGGCTTACTTCAAACATAGATTTAAATTTTAATGATTTTAACATTATACGTCTCGATAGAGACTCTCCGTATGGTGGAGTGCTTTTGGGAATCAAGAAATGCTATTCCTTTTATAGATTAAACATCCCTTCAACTTCTAGTATAGAAGTTGTTGCTTGCCAAATAAACATCAAAGGCAAAGATATTTGCATAGCTTCGGTTTATATTCCTCCAAAAGCACAAGTTGGACAGCAACAGCTTAATGAAATGGTTGAAGCCCTTCCTGCACCACGATTGATTCTGGGGGATTTAAATTCGCACGGTATTATGTGGGGTTCCGTTTACAATGATAGCAGATCATCTTTAATACAAAACATTTGTGACAATTTTAGCATGACGGTATTAAATATGGGTAGCATGACACGGATCCCAAGACCTCCGGCACGCCCAAATGCATTAGATCTATCTCTTTGCTCAACATCAATTCGACTAGATTGCACCTGGAAAATACTGCCTGATTTACACGGTAGCGATCATTTACCAATCATCATCTCAATTAGCAGTAGCAATTGCATTGCTACTTCCGCTAGTATTCCATATGATTTGACAAAAAATATCGACTGGATTAAATACCAAAGTAGTATCTCTAGTATTTTGAATTCAATGGAAGAGCTCCCTCCACTTGAAGAATATGACTTCCTCATTTGTTCGATTCTGGAGGCAGCAGAACAATCCCAAACTAAACGCTTTCCTGGGCCAACGACTAACAGAAGGCCTCCCAACCCCTGGTGGGACAAAGAGTGCTCAGAGGCTAAACTCGCAAAACAAAATGCTTGCAAGACGTTTCTAAAACGGGGAGGAGGAACTCCTCAGAATTTTGAAAAACTTATGGTTTTAGAAACCAAGTACAAGAGCATACTTCGAGCCAAAAAATGTAGCTATTGGAGACATTTTGTCGAAGGTTTGTCAAGAGATACCTCAATGAGCACTCTTTGGAACACGGCCAGACGAATGAGGAATCGTAACGTGGGCAATGAGAGTGATGAATACTCGAACCGATGGATATTTGACTTTGCTAGGAAAGTTTGCCCAGATTCTGTTCCTACGCAGAGCATTATACGGGAATCTCCTCCAAATAATGGTTTTATTAATAACCCATTTTCAATGATGGAATTTTCTATAGCACTCTTGTCTTGTAACAATAACGCTCCAGGGTTGGACAGAATTAAATTCAACTTGGTGAAGAATCTGCCCAACCTCGCAAAAAGACGTTTGTTGGAATTGTTCAACAAGTTTCTTGAGCAAAATATTGTTCCACCTGACTGGAGACAAGTGAAAGTTATCGCCATTCAAAAACCGGGGATACCAGCTTCCAATCACAACTCATATAGACCCATTGCGATGTTGTCCTGCATCAGAAAATTGTTCGAAAAAATTATTCTACGACGTCTCGACACTTGAGTCGAGACGAACGGTTTGTTGTCAGATACTCAGTTTGGCTTCCGTAGAAATAAAGGGACGAATGATTGCCTCGCATTACTTTCGTCTGACATCCAAATTGCCTTCGCTCAAAAGCAACAAATGGCATCTGTATTTTTAGACATTAAAGGAGCATTTGATTCAGTTTCCATTGATGTTCTTTCAGACAAGCTTCACCAAAATGGACTCCCAGCGGTTATAAATAATTATTTGCACAACCTTTTGTCAGAGAAACACATGCATTTTTCACATGGCGATTTGGCAACACTCAGAAATAGTTACATGGGTCTCCCGCAAGGCTCATGCCTCAGTCCGCTCCTCTATAATTTTTACGTAAATGACATTGACAGCTGTCTAGTAACCCCATGTACACTAAGACAATTGGCAGATGATGGCGTGGTTTCAGTTACTGGACCCGAAGCTATTGATCTGCATAAACCATTGCAAGATACCTTAGATAACTTGTCCGATTGGGCTGTTCATCTTGGTATCGAATTCTCTGCGGAGAAAACAGAGTTAGTCGTCTTTTCAAGAAAGCATGATCCCGCGCAGCTTCAGCTCCATATGATGGGAAGAATGATCCAACAGGTTTTAACTTTTAAATACCTCGGGGTGTGGTTCGATTCCAAATGCACGTGGGGAGGACGCATTAGGTTTCTGATAACAAAATGCCAACAAAGAGTAAATTTTCTTCGAACAATAACAGGATCTTGGTGGGGTGCTCATCCGGAAGATCTAATAAAATTGTATCAGACAACGATACTTTCAGTGATGGAATATGGATGCGTTTGCTTTCGTTCCGCTGCAAACTCTCATATTATCAAACTGGAGCGAATTCAGTATCGTTGTTTGCGAATTGCTTTAGGGTGCATGCATTCGACACATACAATGAGTCTTGAAGTTCTGGCGGGAGTTCTTCCATTAAAAGATCGATTTTGGGAGCTTTCATCACGCCTGCTAATAAGATGTGAGGTGCTGAATCCCATGGTAATTAATAATTTCGAACGACTAGTCGAGCTTCGATCTCAAACAAAATTCATGACAGTATATTTTAACCATATGTCACAGGAAATCAACCCTTCAAGATATATTCCTATCCGTGTCAGCCTCCTAAATGTCCCTGACTCAACTTTATTTTTCGATACATCCATGCAGCGCGAAGTGCGTGGAATCCCGGATCATCTACGTTCGACGGAAATCCCAAAAATATTTTCAAGTAAGTTCAGGCATATTGACTCTGAGAAAATGTTTTACACGGACGGATCGCGAATTGAAGAAGCGACAGGGTTTGGTATGTTCAACAATAATGTTTCGGCCTCATTTAGGCTTCAAGAACCTGCATCTGTTTATATAGCAGAGTTAGCAGCAGTTCATTATAGTTTGAGTGTAATCGTCACATTATCTCCAAACCATTATTTCCTCTTCACAGATAGTCTGAGTGCAATTGAAGCCATTCGCTCAAACATGACTGGCAAGACTGAACCGTTTTTCCTGGGCAAAATAAAACAGTGCCTGAACGACATATTGAACAATAATTATCTAATCACTATAGTCTGGGTCCCGGCTCATTGCTCCATTCCTGGCAATGAAAGAGCCGATATTTTAGCCAAACGTGGTGCTATTGAGGGTGAAATTTATGAGAGACCAATTGCTTTCAACGAATTCTATAGCTCGTCTCGCCAAAGAACACTTGCCAGCTGGCAAGCTTCTTGGGATAAAGATGATCTGGGTCGGTGGATGCACTCAATTATTCCGAAAATATCGACAAAGGCATGGTTCAGGGGACTGGATGTGAGTAGAGATTTCATTCGTGTGATGTCCAGACTCATGTCCAATCACTACACGTTAGATGCACATCTCCTTCGAATTGGGCTCTCCGAGACTAATCATTGTGCTTGTGGCGAAGGTTATCGAGATATTGATCATGTCGTTTGGACATGCGTGGAGTATCGTGATGTCAGATCTCAACTAATAAATTCTTTGCGTACCCAAGGTAGACTATCCAATATCCCAGTTCGAGACATTCTTGCTTGTCGTGACCTTTCATACATGAAACTTATTTATCATTTCATAAAGAAAACTGGAGTTTCAATTTAATAAAGGCCCCTTTCAAGACTTAGTTCTGATCCCAGCTGCGTCCATGAGTTCAACCAATAGCTAAATTAGAATAAAAATAATGTAATGATACAAACAAACTCGAAACAGTTTATGAAATTATTAACAAAATGTCTGAAAATAACAGCTTATTTTATAATTTATAGAAGTTAATCGTTTGGTTCAAATAATATTTCCGAGTAGATTTCATAATTAATGACGAGTTACCTAAGATGATATTTAAGTAATAAGAGAATATGTTTTAATAAATGCAAAACGTTGTGACTATGTTAGAATTAAATTAGGATAAGAATATTATGTAAAAGTGATGCTACGGCGAAGAAAAACTTATGTAAACTGCCTTAAGAAATAAACGTATTTATGAAAAAAAAAAAAATACGTAGTAACCCGTCACTAGTTCTCTCGTGAATAGTGTTAGGTACCCTTGTCGAATGATGCAATAAAATTTGCGCCGTGCGCGGAAAGCAAGACATTAAATTTTATCACTCCAGAACAAATAAACCGCACTATATCTTCACTAATTAAAAGCCAACGCTCTAACCTCTTGAGATAAGATCAAGACTTTTGCATCTTTCTGCACCGGAAAGGGCCAGTTGTGTGACGGGCTGTTATTGATATGTGCCATGGAAGCAACAACGGTAACGGACGTGGGATGTCTAGCATGTATCAATGTGGAACTCATCAAATCATGCTGTGAAAGAAAGCGTTTAATTAACGTATCAGAAGTCGGTACAGTGTCATTTCAGTTCGGAACCTGGATGGCATCGACGGTTTAATTTTCACATTGCACCATGCTAACCTTCACGTTTAGATTTATTGCAGTTTTAAAAAGAAAAATTGTTATTTTTATTCATTTCATTCTTCTTCAACGGGTGTCAGAAAAAAAATCGTCGCTTTAGGTGGCGGTATAAAATTTCGTCGGAGTATCCATATGAAATTAAGGAAATTTATATGGGATTACAAGACTTTCCACTTGAACTTAAGTTAGTGAAAATCGACCACACCATCGCTGAGAAAACAGTCTGAGTTTCATTTTGGAGTATTTCAACACTATTTTCGGAAATCGGGAACCAGGATAGCCGGAATTAACTTGATAGGCCGTCTACTAACAATAGCAAACGGTTGGAATAGTTTCGAGTCCAGTTTAGAAATCTTTTTACGTTTTTTGCTTCGTCGCCTAAAGTGATGATACAAATTGTTTCACATTCTTCACCCTTTAATTCCGGAGCCGAAAGTCGTATCCGGATGAAATTCTAAAGCTTTGTGTGGAACCAAAAATAGCAAAGCCTTGGTATTACATTCCTGTAGTGAAATTTGACTTTCTGTTTCAACAGACTTCGCAGCCAATTCAGAATGTACAGAACCATTGCATGGCTGGTGATACGATTCTACTGACATCTTAAGACCGTTAATTTTTACCTATGTTTGTAAAAATCGGTCACACTATATATGGGGAAAGTGAGTAAGTAATCAGCTTCGGTGTTGGTTTTCGTTTTCTTTATGGCGTGTACGAAATTGAACAAAGCACGCTGTGTGCATCGTTTGTAAAGGCGTGTTGTGGTTTTTTCTTCCGTACCAGCACATGCCGGTGCGTACCGGCTTTGTATCGTCATTTTATATGACGGTTTTGAAAGCTTTGACGTTCATCGATCTTTAATCGCGGAACCGGAAGTCGGTTCCAGATGAAATTTCACAGCAGCTTTTGGAATAATATGAGCTTTAATTTTAATCAAGATTTCTGAAAATCGGTTCAAGCATCGCTGAGAAATCGAAGTTCTACTTTTGGAGTTGTTCTTCACTACTTTCCGTGCTTCTGGAACAGGAAACAGGGGACCAGTAGTGCTGAATTAAATTTATATTCCTACAAACTAACAATTTCTGCAAACTGGAAGAATTTGTTAGTCATTTTTTGGGATTTTTACCTGTTTTGTGAAAAAATGTAGATGATGTGCTCAAAAATATTTTAAATAATTTAAGACCTTCCGTTTGAATTATGATTTGTGAAAATCCGTTAAGCCATTTTTGAGAAAATTGAGTGCACATTTTTCCTCAATTTTCACATATTACCGTGTCACTCCAGAACCAGAAGTCGGTAGTCATACGACTTTTTAGATGTGTGGTTTCAATTATAGCATATGTAAAGCAAGATACAACATCTCGATGCGGAACTTGAATATCGATTTTGACTGAATTTTTTGAACGTCAGCTCAATCTTTTGAATAATACCGTAGTACCGATGTATTGAGTAATATTGAGTGTCTGAGAGCAGGTTTGTCAAACCCAAGATTCTATAGATATTTCACTCATCAGGACGCTCATTGGTTGTAAAAGCAGCTGATATTATTTTCATTTGTCCTGTCACTGCTTGATGAAGATGTGACTAAATAACCAGCGAACAGCATAAAAAGTGCAATATATCCATATTTATTCCAATAAACTTCAAATCTGATTACTTTTTGGAAAGAATAATGAACTTTATCGATTTATGTTTATGTGATTACTCTCTTTTTTACGTTTAAAGGTAATAGGAGAATGAAAGAGAAAACAAAAAGAGTCGCCTATCTTTGACTGAGCATACTCCTTCTTGGATATAAAACTATCGTGTATCTCATTTGACAGTCACTTTCACAGTATAGATTACAGTTGACGACGATTTTAGTCAGTCTGTCAAGGTATTTCGACTTGACTGACAAATTGCAACTCTGGTTACGGTTGATGAGTTTTATATTAAAGCCGTTTTGGTTTCCGTTTTGCACGGGTTAGAGTTTACATCACCAACTCCGACATCCCTGTTGATTGTTTAAACATTGATCCGGAAGAAAAAACTGTCCTAAACCACCAAGAAGTTTCTTGTCTGGCCAGCAATCTATGAATGTGGTGGAAATTGAGTTAGATCCTCATCACACAATTAATGGTATAATTTGAAGAACTAATTTCTGAAAAATTTATAGAGAACGCTTCTAGAAGCGACTACTTATCGTCCAGAGGTCTCTCAAAAGACGGATGATGTTTTGGAAGGGTTTAGCATCTAATTATTCCATCCAACTAACCTTAAACATAACTAAATATGCCATTTCTCCGAAAACGTAATGAATTCTAAGCTACTATCACTAAACTATCAGGGGACGATATAATCAATGAACAACTAAAAGACGTTTTTGTGATCTACCGATCAAAAGACACCGGTACCGATGCTAAAGTGACCCGAGGGCCGATCACTGAGCTTTTCTGTAGTTGTCTTACGGTAAATGTATACAAAGTTTTGTTCAAAGAAAACAAATTTTGTGGTCCTTTATTTGGTTGTTTCCCCGGAACCGCTAAATTTGTGTTTCCTGGAAACCATAAGATTGTCAAAATCGTTTTAGCTATAATTGAGCAACACGTTTTATCGGTTAGGTCAATTACACAATTATTTCTGTAATCGTAACCTATAACCATATGTAACCTAAGTTTGTCGAAATCGGTTAAGTTATCTCTGAGGATATAGTACGGAATGTTAGTTACGTCACTTATGCGATTAAAAACGAAAGTGATCGCCATAATCTATTGGAGCTACAGCTGTTACCACACTCGCCCTTTACAATTCAGTCAAAATTGTATAGATAGAAAAAACTACGGTTTTTTGGCTACGGCTATATTGCCAGAAACCGACATGTTCGTCATGAGCCGTCTGAACGTGGTCCGGTGCCTCTTAGTGGCTTTCAAAGAAATCTAAGGTTGTCGAAAACTGAACAGTCATCTCCAGTAAAATTGAGTAGGAAGAGTATGCGTTTTGTCGTTTACGTTACTCCTACGATTATATTTCCGGAACCGGAAGTATTCATCATTTGTATTCCAAACTTGATCAATGATCGGAATGAAAAGTCCCGGGCCTCTCACAGAGAAGATGTGAATAGTTTAGAATCGTCTATATTTTTGTCAAGAACAAGCCTCTAGATGTCCCAATACCAAATTTCACGACAATCTATCCACTAGTGTTTGAATAACAGCTGATCGTGTCAGACGAGTTCTAGTTTTCATCAAGCTATGGAAAGGATTCCTGGCTCCCAGCGACTATTATCTATTCCCAAACCTGAACAGGTTTTCCCAAGGAAAGAAATTTTCGTCGAATGCAGAGGTCAGGAAAGCCTATTTTGAAGGCCTTGATAAATCTATTTTTTCAAAAGGAATCAAACTGTTGGAAGCCGATGGGTCAAGTGTATACTTATACTGAATAATAAAAAGGATTTCTTGGTAAAAATCAACTTTTTCTTTGTTAGGCCCGGGCCTTCTTATTCCATGTAGTAGCCTAAGGGCCTTCTAAACCGTCCGAAAAATTTTACGGACGGTAAAAAGTTTGTTGTTTATGTCGCTTATACGATGATGTTTCCGAAACCGGAAGTATTCATTATTGGTCCATCAAACCTAATTATTGACTCAATGCTTTCGATGGAGCCTAAGATTGTTGAAATTAGTTAAGTCATCTACAAGGAAATTGAGTGAATATGAAAGTGCACATACACACTCCAACAGTCATTTATCACTTTATCAAGCTGAGTCAAATGAGTTCTCCGGAGGTACGATCGAAAGTTGGGTAGAATTCAATTCGAAACCCATTTTATTTACCGACTAAACAAAGTAACGTTTATTTTATGTTTAAAAATAGGCTAGACACGTTGTTGATTTCACCAGGAGGTATTTTGTTTTCCGTTTTGCTGTTTTCATTGTGAGACAATTGTTCTGATTATGAAAAAATCAACAGAAATGTTAATTGTATCAATGACTTTTAGTTGAAACAGCCAAGGCGAAAAACAGCAATTGCAATTTTGTGAATGATGGGTTCTCCGCGGAGGATAAGTTTATTCTACTGTTTTATGGTCGTATAACAACAATATTCTGTTAAATTGTAGAATTTAATTCGCTTGCAGACACAGTCTGTGGTCACCAATCTTTTTGCGGTTCAGGAAGCAAACTTTGATGGATAGTTTGTATAACATGATACAATTCACTCCATATACGATCAAATCAGTCCAATAACTACGCAGTGTTTTGTTTTGGATTACCGATTCGCTGGTAAATGGAATAAAAACTCTCAACATAAGCGGTGCCCTTGGCACGTGCGATCAGCTATGAGGCAGTAACAAGCATTTCTTGAATCTTTTTATAAACATGTCGTTCATTGCCCCCTGCGTATGCGTTTGCTGGATCGGGTGGTGTCAGCAGTGGTAGTGGTGAACGGATTTCCAGGCGTCCGAAGCACAAACAGCGGCCAGCAATTGACCTTGTAACAGTTTCATTATCCGTCTGTTTTTGGTAGTATTTATGCTCATCGATGTTCCGCAGCACTCACAGAAACAGCCGGTGCTTGTTATGTATTCCGTGATTAGATTGGTATGGATTAACTATTTACAGCACATATATTGTTTTGTTTATTATTATCACTAAGAGTGTCATCGAACGAACACGTTTGGATGCAGATGTGCGAACAAATTTCATCATCAAAATTATTGAAATTAAAGAATCTATGTTTCCATAAATAACAATGTTTCGTTTGACAAAATTACTAGTTTATCAATATTAAAATATATTTGAATAAACTGTACATGTACACACTTACTTTCTGACTTAGAAATGATTTCGCTGATTCATTGCTGTCTAACATCTGATGTAACATATTTTAGGAGTGCGCACATGTTTACCGTTCCAAGTGATATGATTTTACTGACGGGCACATACTTCCAGATATGTATATCTAATCGCATTTTCCTTATTTTAGTACTGTTAGATACCACCGACCGATAAAAGGAAGACTCTGATTATACTCAGATTCTAGAAAGTGTGGATGGCGTTGAACCGGTTTAATGAAGTCAACTCAATTGTTAACATAATCGAGCGTTCAACTGTTAAAAATATTATACTATACTGCTAAACGCTTCTATTTCTATGGTTTCGTAATAGATGGTACAGAAAGACTGTCCAATAAAAACAATAATTACAGTGATACAATCTCCATAAGCTGTGGTTGCTATTGCAGAAACTAGGAACAAATCGTAGAATTTCTGATTTCTGTAAGAACAACTCGAAGTATCATTAATCATTTTGCTGAGTGGCTGTTGGAAAAACGAAACGATCTTGTTTGATTTTCATTCCCACACTCAGTAATTCCTTTAGCACCTTCAACGATAATGTTGGTTAAACTAATCCACACTCCATCGGCTTTTCCGCTACATATTCCGATTCTTGGCATAAAAATGAAGAAGTTGGGCTTCAACTAGTGTTTGCATATTCAAGTATTTTTATATTACCTCATAAAAATTTCATTTTGATTAGTAGTCAAGGTGTATTAATCTACAATTCTAAACTATAAGTTTACTTATAATATGACAACTGCAATTTGTCCAGAGATGACACATAAAAATATGTTCTACCGGATTGATCATATTTGAATGTATCAGTATTTGGTGCAAATGAGTATTAAATTTTTTTGATGAATTTCGCATCTCAGTATCGAGTGTACACCCTCGCATATACCGATAACAACATCAAATGCAAGATTCCTAAAATAAAATTGCGATTTTTCGTCAAGTCAAAATATTTGGATATCAGCCATGGGAATGTACTGTAACGTGACGGATTCGATTACGCTTATTTTGTACGATAATTTCAATTGCACAGTAAAAATATACACACCGACCACGCACACTCGTGTATCGAAGGTCCACAAACCAGATTCTTGTCGTTTTTGATGAAACACAAAGGGTAGTCAAACTTGTTCTTGTGCGGTAATGCTAAAGTTGTTCTGTCACAAACGAAATATGTAAACTAACGTGGGTTCTCATTAGAATAGTATGTCCCATGAAAATTGTGAAGGTAAACAAATTTATTTATATTATTGTATTTATTCATTAAAAACATTATGTTAATAATATATTATCTATCAAACATAGGTTGTGAAACGGATACAAGAAGATTTTTACTTTAACTTAATACTTTTACTGAACTTAAAAAAAGGTGCAAGTAAAAATTTGGTCGTTGCGTTCAACTTTGTACGCATTATATAGTATAGCATGCAAGCCCTATAAGCGTTTGCTGGCCCACCTGAAGCGGTTTATGGCTTATTACCAGATATATAAGCATGAATTGAATGTTAGCTAGACTGCACTAAACAGTAGTTTTATAATGTTTTTGACTTCTTCCAACAATATTCAGTAAATAACAGGTCACGTTTTTTTTCATGTCGTACTTTTCTTTGAATTTAAATATGTCTAATTTTGTGCCAAATATCAACCAATCACAGATAATGTTGATTTTGTGTTTACATTTGAACAGACGAACGCTGACGAATTCCATCGAATGCTTTGAGGCCCTTACGCTGCATCAGATGAAACACGCAAGAGAATTTATTATTATTAATATCATTTATTTTACCCGGCTTTAACCTTTTGGTCGTTCACCGGGGACGCAAGAGAAGGCTACAATGCTTTAAAACTTTAAGACACCGAATCGCAAGTATTTTTGGACGAAGATGGCACGCAAACTCAAAAACAATTGACTAAAAGATTGAATGTGCCCCAAGGAGTAATATCCGATAATTTCAGAGCAATGGAAACCGGGCATAAAACCGGAAAACGGGTGCCAAATGAATTGAACGAGTGACAAAAGGAAAACTGTCGGATGATTTGTGAAATGTTACTGAAAATACACGAAAGCAAATCATTTTCGCATCGGATTGTTTCGGTTTCTATTCCGAGAATCCTTAGCGCAAAAATCCTGTATTAGTTCGGGCGAGGACGCAACAACAACAATTGATCGATTGGAACTGAGCAATTCAATTTGTTCGTCCAGATTGTAGCACCAGACAAGACTAAATAGATCCGGGAGCCGATAGAACAGTTCGTATGGGAAGTGCTATCGCACGCGTCTTACCCACAACACCTCGCCCCATCAGATTATCGCCTACGAGTTAAACTTCATTCGGTAATTCGGTTTGGTTTGAACAGCTGAGCTGAGGTTTGGTTTTGAACAGTTGAGCTCAATCTACTGTTGACAGCAGTACCTCAGGGTTCCGTTTTATTATGAAACGTTTTTACCTGATCTGAGATCGGTAAACCAATTTAACTGTATATTTGTGTCGAGGGGACACGCACTCGTTATGTACCACTAGCTTCGTAGAAGTGAAAAATGGGTCCATTCTTTCTTTAAATCATAAGAGACAGAATTTACATGGCCAGGCATTCACAAGATGGGAAAAGTGTACACTGATTTTTTTTCACGCGGATTTCCGAAGAGGCGCGGTTTTTCACGCGGATTTCCGAAGTTTTCTTGTTTTGTTTTAGAAATGCATGAAATGTCGAGATCTGGTGTTATCCCGAATTTTTTTATAAGTGACACTTAGAAAATTTTCGATTTTCTTCAAACATTTTTTTTTATATTAAACCATATCTCGACTTTTCATGCATTTCTAGGACTTTTGGCATAAAAAATGAATGGTTTTCTTAATTGAAATAAACAAACGCCCTAACGATTTGCAGATTCTATTTAGATACAGAAAAATATGTGCCTTACCCCAGTTTTCGGCAGTTTTTCCTAAAATTTTTCCACTTTCCTTGTCATACATTATTTGAGCAAACGATTTTTGCGCTGGTTTTACGGGGTATTCGGAGGTCATCTCGATGAAATCTCTTGGGGTTACTTTTCTTTGTAGTTATATCATAGTTATTTAGTTCGGTATCAGTACAATCATACTTATTCCAGTATCAAAGAGAATCAGATTATTTTAATAAATGAGAAGGGAAAAAGTACAAGTAATTCACAATGACGATATGAAATAGTGAAAGTGAGGATTTTTTTCAAATTTTCGAATATGTCATCCACAATTCACTGAAAAGACTAGTGGGTTGCTACGATTTTCTTTATAAGGAAAATTTTATCTCAGTCTATATGAGAGAAGTTCACAAGTATCGTTCAATAATTTGTTCTGCAAAAAAAAAAACCGCCTGAAAAATAATAATAGTTTTCTTTTGGATTCCACTATGAAAAAAAACTATTTCTTTATTATACTAACATAATAGTAAACAAACATATATGTACCAGTATTTCGAACGCTATTTGCGATCATCATCAGTGTCTTATAAGTCTGAAAATTCCGGTTTTTTCAACAGCAATTTGTAAAACTGTAATATTTGACAACATATCAACTTATAAAGTTTGAATTAATGAATCTATCTTAGAGTGTATGTCGGTGTGAGTAATAGAAATAATTGCATTCCTTCAAAGCTGGGTTCACACTTTATAATTGTGAGGAACTCAAAACTGTTCCATCTAATTCTTATTTTTCAATTCTTGAAAATGCATTTAAATGTATTTTTCATTGCAACGTTGAGAACGCAATCGATTTCCTACTCTTTGTTCTTGGACACCATGAAATGGTCACTAAAAAAACCAATGGGTTGCTACGATTCTCTTTATGAGTAAAATTTGGTCTCAGTCTTTATGAAAGAAATTCACAAGTTTTGTTCAATGATTTGTTCTGCAAATTCCAGTTTTTAAAGCAGCAATTTGCAAAACTGTAATATTTGACAACATTTCAACTTATGAAGTTTGAATTGAAGTGAAAAATCAGGCGTTGAGTTCTGAGAGTTTTGTGCTGCTCACAACTTTGAAATAAAGTGAAAGTATATTTAACTGTTCATGATTTAAATACAGATTGTTCAGTTGTTTTGAAAGCACACAATTTTCACAGCCAACAGTAATCTTAGCGTGTATGTCGATGTGTGTAATAGAAATAATTTCATTCCTTCAAAG
Organism: Malaya genurostris; assembly: GCF_030247185.1. Lineage (NCBI taxonomy): Eukaryota > Metazoa > Arthropoda > Insecta > Diptera > Culicidae > Malaya > Malaya genurostris. The sequence goes on along the minus strand of NC_080571.1, from coordinate 216,188,183 downwards.
TTGGGTTCACACTTTAAAATTTTGAGGAAATCAAAACTGTTCCATCTAATGTACATTTCATTGCAACGTTGAGAACGCAATAGATTTCCTTTGTTTTTGGCCACCATTTTTGTACAATTTACAACTTTCGAGCTACATCGATTAGAAAAAAGTAATACTTACACCCTTTCTAAATATTAGACTTGAGTGGAATTGGTCTCTCCATCCGTGCCAAAAACAAAAATTTCCATACCAAAGTTGTGTGCAAAGTTTCGGTCTAACGGGAGTATGTGAAGTCTGGTGACTGATGACGCATACCAACTTGTTGAAGATATAGTTAAAATGCCGAAAATACAAGAGTCGGTCTTCAGTTCCAACGAAAATGAGTGTGCGTGAAGCAAGAGTTACGCGTCCGCCTGAATTGATATTCCATTTAAGCAATGGGTCAACAGAATACTGTGTTATGTGGTAAACAATACGTCAATGGACTTATTACAAAAAAAAAAACTCTGCGACATAGTGTCAAATTCTTCACACTCTGGGTATGAACATAAATCAATCAAACATAGATTTCCCAGTGTAATAGTAATGTAGGTGAGCAACCCGTGACACAAAAAGCGCCGTCTGGTGGAGAATGGGTGCGTAAATGCTCCTAAAATGCATGCATAAAGTTGCCTGTGCATTTAACACAAACACAGTAGCTAATGGAAAAAGTACACCCGTTTCTCACTAGAGGTGCTGTTAGTGTCACCGTACAGTGGGAAATCTCTGTTTATTTGATTTATGGTATGAAGTATGAATCACAATTTATAGTCTCGGTTGATTTTTCGAATGGTCGTATAAGCAAGTGACAGTTTATCTTTGTTTACTTTAACTTTCGCCATTATTAAGATTTTCATGGATTATCCATCACCGATCAAAAGTCAAAGATTTCGGATATTTTTCGATACAAAGAGATGATTGGAAAACATGGAAACCGCTTGGTAATGGATAGAAGAGAAGGTATTTTTCTGTTGAATGCAAGTATCTCACACAGTGTTGGGAAAATCATGATCAGAACAAGTTCATTTTACTCTCACTCGTAAAAAAATCAGTTCAAGAAAGTTTTTCTAAAAAAGACTCAGTGACTGAAAAAATCACTTCCGATATTGTCATTCATGCAACAAGCATCCACAAAACTCAGAAACACGACGTTCACAAGTGATTATTTGTGGCAGCGAAAGTTGATGACGAATCCCACCCAAAGAAATATCACTAAAGAGATAATCGAAAGGGAGAAGAGTCTTCGATGATACTTCGATGCTAAACTTCCATTGCGCTTCAGTTCGACACCGAAGTGATTCATGCAAGATTTAATTATTATATTTTCATCAATAAAAAAATCTCTACAGAATAAATTCGCAACTGAACTAAGAAATAATGACTGCAATATTTTCGATGCACGAAGGGTGCTTAAGGTCATCGTCCAAGTACCATGCGCGCGGGTGGTTTTAGGAAATTTTCAATTGAAAATTTGAAAAATTTGCCAAAACCAAAAACATACAGACCTTTGTAAAGCTTTTATCTATCTGCAGGCTGAAAATGACTGGAAAACTCGGAGGATTTTCCAAGTTTTATCAAAAATAGCTCTAAAAAATGAGTATTTTTGTGATCTTTCGCAATTATTTGGATAATTAATGCGATATTATTAAGTGCTTCCTTATGCTGGCTACAAGGATTACATTCATACAAATTTTTGGAAAAGCTTTCCACACTTTTCATGTAAAATCAACAAATTTCATATAACCGATTTCGTTGTATTTTGATGATTTGGAAGTACTAAATGAAATACATATTATTTTACAACAATGCTGATTCAATTTATAAACGGAATAATGTTTATTTGTGAGGTTTTCTTAGTGTTCTACAGAAAATTGTCAAAATACAAACCAAATAATTGGAAAATACCACAAAAACACTTATTTTTCAAAGCTAGTTTCGATAACACTCGGAAAATCGGAATTTTCCAATCATTTTCACCCTGCAGATAGTTAAAGGTTTTTTTTAAATTTGCAATTTTTTTCCATCGGAACTTTCCTAGAACTACCCGCGCGCATGGAACTTGGATGATGGCCTTAATATGAACAAACATATTTTTGCCACATTTCAAATAGTGATCATAGCGACGAAAAACTGTTTTAATTCCAGCTGGCTGATTACACTGCACTATTTAGATTAAACCCAATAAAACGCTATTTACATCAATTTGTTTCAAATAAATAACAGGAGCGCAGCATTGTCAGCAAGTTTCGAACACACAGTAGGCGCAGTGTTTGAATTGGCATAGCGGTGGTCTGCGCTCCTGTTACTTCTGCGTACATTATTCAAGCTAAAGCTTGCTTTAGATAGAATTGGAACAAAGACAATTGCCTGTATTTCAGTTATTTATTATTGAATTCAAGATCTTTTTCTATACAAATGTAGCGTTTTCTTCATACTTTTAAGAAAAAAGTACGGATAAAATTATTGGTCACGGTTTCGAAGGAATTTTCGAATTTTTCCTGTAACACGGCTCATTAGGCGGCGCACACCTTCTTCGTCCATCGTTTTAGCTATCTTATTCCACTAGGTCGTCATCTGAATGATGACTTTGACAACCTTTCCCTTTGCCTTGAGTCCCCTGTTCATGATTGCCCAGTATTTCTCAATAGGGCGGAACTGGGGGCAGTTGGGTGGGTTAAGGTTTTTCGGAACAAACTGGACCCCTTTCTCTGCATACCATTCTTGAACGACTTTGCTGTAATGACAGCTTGCCAAATCTGCCCAAAATATTACGGGATGGTCGTGGGATCGAATGAATGGCAAAATTCGTTTTTGGAGACACTCTTTTTGGTATAGTTCCGATGTCATTGTCTTATTTGTAACGAAAACTTTCAATATTTTACCACAGCTGCAAATGTCCTGCCAAATCATAAATTTTCTTGCAAATTTTTCGGCAAAAACAAATTTAAATGTGGCTGGGACATCCCCCCGAGCCGTTGCCAAGTAATATTTTTGACCTGGGATTTGCCCGAAGTCAGCTGTGACACAGGATTCATCGTCCATCAGAAGATACTCGTCGAACTTGGTCAGCACCTGGTCATATAGTTTCCAAGCACGAATTTTGACCACACTATTCTGTTTTATGGTCCGATTTGGCTATTTGCTAGCTCGATACGAATTGATTCCTTCCCGGAGTTGAGTTCTCCTCACGGTACTATGGGCTGCACCGAATTTTCTGGCCAAATCACGGTCCGACAGATTAGGATTCCTCTTAATCGTCTTCAAAATCTTACCACGCAGTTTCCGGTCGACAGTTGCACTCCGACGATTGGCTTGAGGCTTCCGAATCGTTGTCAATGTTTCCTTATACCGTTTGATAACACGCCATACGGTATTTCTGGGCAATTTCAGATGTTTAGCTAGCCTAGATGCAGACCACAATGGATTTTCCAAATAACTGTGCACAAGTTTTCTTCTTCTTCAAACAATCAGTTTACAAAGTACAGTCGATTTTCGGAATGTCAAAAATCATACGTGAAGCTGACAAAATTCCCGACACGTGGGCGCCAAGAACTTCCAAATCCGTCCACCAGGAGCACCACAATATAAGAAAAAGTTTGTTCCAATTCTAAATGAAGCAAGCTTTAAATGGCATGACATGGCTAATATTTTTATTCCACAGAGATTATTTTTATTATCATTACAACTATTATTTATCACAGCACTTGCTGCTTTTATAAATAATGTAGTGCCGAATAAATTTCAAATACATCACCACTATCGATCCACTTACCAACCACCCTAGGCACATTGACCATTTTCAGGAAGGTTCAGTTTTTGTGCATCGACGAATTTATTCATCATGAATTCTGCAAAGGGTTGAAATACAACGACTATGAAAATTCATTTTCCAAAAATCTTCTGTTCGAGAATCATATCAGATATATTCAATATGCGAACTTTTTTCTTGAATATCATCGAACAATATTTTCACTAGTGAACTAATCACAACTGATATTTTGCCATGCGAAACCAGTTTCGTGAGAAACGCGTTGTCAAAAAATCAGTACTGAACTCTGAGTCACCGACCCGGGAGAATCTACACTAATAAACTCGTAGCCGAAGGAACAGAAGGTCGTCTAAGCTACGAAACAGCTTATGAACATGCTGACAAATATCTTTGCATCAGCCATGACTAAGGGTCCGGTAGACTGTTACAAGGCCACCCGGATGGGTGTCGAAGCATCTTTGTCAAGGGCTTAATGAATACAGCATTGACAGTTTTTGACATTTTAAAACTATTGTTCGGCTTCAAAACTTTTTCACGTTTTCTCAAGCTAAGTTTTATTCACATTTTTATTATTTGAATAATTGGAATTGGTATGATTTATTTTATATATTAGTGTTAATCTAACACATTTATAAAGGGTGATTTTTTAAGAGCTTGAGAACTTTTTTAAACAATAAAACGCATAAAATTTGCAAAATCTCATCGGTTCTTTATTTTAAACGTTAGATTGGTACATGACATTTACTTTTTGAAGATAATTTCATTTAAATGTTGACCGCGGCTGCGTCTTAGGTGGTCCATTCGGAAAGTCCAATTTTGGGCAACTTTTTCGAGCATTTCGGCCGGAATAGCCCGAATTTCTTCGGAAATGTTGTCTTCCAAAGCTGGAATAGTTACTGGCTTATTTCTGTAGACTTTAGACTTGACGTAGCCCCACAAAAAATAGTCTAAAGGCGTCAAATCGCATGATCTTGGTGGCCAACTTACCGGTCCATTTCTTGAGATGAATTGTTCTCCGAAGTTTTCCCTCAAAATGGCCATAGAATCGCGAGCTGTGTGGCATGTAGCGCCATCTTGTTGAAACCACATGTCAACCAAGTTCAGTTCTTCCATTTTTGGCAACAAAAAGTTTGTTAGCATCGAACGATAGCGATCGCCATTCACTGTAACGTTGCGTCCAACAGCATCTTTGAAAAAATACGGTCCAATGATTCCACCAGCGTACAAACCACACCAAACAGTGCATTTTTCGGGATGCATGGGCAGTTCTTGAACGGCTTCTTGTTGCTCTTCACTCCAAATGCGGCAATTTTGCTTATTTACGTAGCCATTCAACCAGAAATGAGCCTCATCGCTGAACAAAATTTGTCGATAAAAAAGCGGATTTTCCGAATGGACCACCTAAGACGCAGCCGCGGTCAACATTTAAATGAAATTATCTTCAAAAAGTAAATGTCATGTACCAATCTAACGTTTAAAATAAAGAACCGATGAGATTTTGCAAATTTTATGCGTTTTATTGTTTAAAAAAGTTCTCAAGCTCTTAAAAAATCACCCTGTATAATTGAAGTACAAGAATAAACTTTATAGCAAATACTTTTGTATGATCAAAGTAATAGAAAATAAAATTATCCTATTTAAAGAACTCAGCAAGGACGAAGTTGAAGCTGGGTTGGCGGCTCAGTGCAGGATCGTAGCACTAGTCCTGCATTGGTTTATACCCTAAAAATCGGTTGAAAATGTTGAAACCAAATGGTTTCTATCAGTGTAGCTTTACATGATCGATTCAGCGATGGGGTTTCGGTTTTCCAATAGCGTTTTAAACTCGTCTTTCAGTTTATTACTAAACAATCAAATTAATATTTGAAAATATGATACGGTGAAGTATCAATTTAAAATGACCACACCAACGTAGGCTATGCCTAACCGATGTTCAACGTATTGCTGCTGACATTTACAACATTTATTTCAAAATTTTGTATGTTTTTCAAGATGAGATCGATATTATTGTTATTTCCGACAGTACACCTGAAATTGACGATTAAAACACGAGAAAGGATCACCAATAAATAAACGTAGTAATTCAATTGATAAACATTTTGTTATTGTTTGAACCATTCCATCGCTACACGATGGAATGGTTCAAACAATAAAGATGGTAGAATAAACAATCTGTAAACCAAACAAGATAATCGCTTTAAAACATAACGAAGCTACACACTTTGCCTTACAGTAACGACTGATCTGCGCACATCGCGATCGGTACAAATAATTCCTCCCACACATCTAGTAGAATCATTGAGTGAATAAAACGCATATTCCGTAGAATAAATCAATTAATCTTACACGGTACTAATTTTTTTTATATCACACTATCAACACTAATCAAACACACATTGAACAATTGTTATTGGGAATTATCCTTTCGTATGAGATACTGGTTCCCACGGTAAAAAAAACACGTATAGGAAAAACTGTGCTACTAAGTAATTATCATAAGTCTCCTTACCCCAATTTTCAGTGGTTCTTCCTAAAATTTGACCGGTTTCTTTGTCGTACAAGATCTGAGAGAAGGGTTTCTTTTCAGGTTTAACCGGGAACTGGTAGGTTGTCACGACGCGACCATCTTTGGTCTTTGTTTTCATCTCCATGGTTGCAGACTCACTTCTCAACAATCCAAACAAAAATCTCAACAACAAAATTACTTTCAGATTAAATAATACTAAGTAATAAATACGCGGTGTCAAATTTGATTTGTAAACGGCGATTCACTGGTTGAATGTTGAGATTAATCTCACTTATGTTTTGAAACTGCTTATCAAGCACACTATGTTTATTCGACACTAGGGAAATATTGTGTTTTATTTGTTCAACTCATCTTTAACAAAACTACGCTCCTGTTACAAAAGCAGGGTCTCTGTAATCTGAGGTCCGGTTTACGCTGAGCTGTCAAACTAATAAATAAAGTTTCCCACGTTCTCGTCGTCGTCGTTGCAACTGATCGAAGAGCAAACGATGGTTTGTTACCGCTCACACGCGTGGGTCTTCGAGAACTGAACCGGAGCAAGAGTCCATCGCGGTGCTGAGCTACAATCTTTGGCGGTTTTGTTTTGCCTATCCGATGGTAGATTCTACTGTGCTGAGGTCCACTGTGTCAGCCTTGTCGTACCGCTTCAAGGCGGGTCGTTTCGATACTACTACCCTCACTTGTAGCGCTTACCATACGTATACTAACGATGCAGCTGCTCAGAGTTGCCAGAAGTGAGTCAATAATTTGGAATGGAAAATAACCGAGGGAAAGATAACATTATCTGGTCTGGATCCATGCTGTGCATCTATAAGTAGATAGTTTGTTCGAATGCTTTGTTGGTTTGCAATTGAATTGGTTTAATTCTCATATAATCATAATAACCAACGGAATAACGGATCTTATTTAAACGACTTTTAACTATTGAATTATTGATCATGAATAAACAAATTCTTAAAGCTCTGATCCATACAACACTTTTCAGTGTTTGTGTAGTAGTCGAAAGGTTAAAAACAATTTTAATATGGATATTTCTAAAAGTTATGACGTTATTATTTTAACCAGGTTTTCCAATCTTAATCTTTATGTGAATCTCTGAAGTTTTGCAATTTTAATATAGATTTCAGAAAGGATGCCTTTTTCTCCACTATTCGGGGCCGGGTGTCAATTAAAAAAATCAAAACTAATCGCGTTTATTTTTTGATAATAATTCTAAACACTTCTATGTAGTCATGTAGTCAGGGGTTGATTTTGGAGCTTTCATGTCTTCAGGAGAATTTCTGTTTGAAATAGTCCACTTCTTTTAATATAATCAAAGTTGTCATTAATCCATCTAATATTGGAAAATGTCAGGACATGCTATTTCAAAAGTGTGCTTTCATATAAATTTAAGTGACTTTAAGTTGTGACTACTAATTTTTCTAATAGTGTTTTGATCATACTTTCAAATTTTGTTAAAACTTAATTCCACATATTTTCGAGGTATTGATACTTGAATATGTAGTATTTTTTAATTAAACTGCTCAAAAACTTTTTAGTGTGTGAACTTAAAAATATGCAACCTTTGAAAAAAAGATGTATTTTTAAAATTAAAATACAATTGTAGAACATCCGAAAACTCTAAAAATTAATTGAAAAAAGTAATGATGAAAAAACTTGAATTTGAGGGTCTCTAATAAACAATGCATCATATCTCGACACGAACGTATTTTAAAGTGTTCATCTCTTTGGCATGTTTTCTTGTTTCAACATGATCTACAGTTTTTCTAAAGACATACATGCTCTATCTCGTATTGTATGCAAAATAATTTTTTTAACTCACTTTGATTATATTAAAAGAAGTGGACTTGTTTTGACATGATTTGGACCACTGTGCTTTGTGCACAATATGAACTTTAGTACAAAACGGAATCTATAAAAATAAACTCTATCACATTCTACTGCTCAGTCAATGCCTGCCTTCATACAGGGCGAAATATTCAATTTGTCATTCGCTCGGTCAACTGATTGTTTTGTTGAGTAACAGTGTTGTCAGATCTACGGAAATCTCCATAGATCTACGTATTCGAAGATTTTCTATGGGTCTACGGGTCTCTTAAACTCTGATTGACACCGAGTTTCCGGAAAAATGCCAATTCAACTATCTGCCATCCCTGACCAGTATGGGGCCGACTTACAATCGGTGCGGTTTGATGATGCCGTAGAGAAGGTTGCTAGTGCACATCAATGAGTGGACCTTCTGGGGGTTTATCTTATTTGCCATTCGCCTCGCAAGAGCTGTTTGATTTTCAATGTGTGCGTTTACCTATACGAAAATCGCTCACATAGAATTTAGAATCAGAACCGAACCGACTTGCCCTTGGTGCGGTTCGGTAATGTCGTAGAGAAGGTTGTTTGTGCATTTTTAATGTCATCATGATCGGTCGTGTTTCACAATTGGAGTTGGATAATTTAGCTGAAGTTCACTTTATTTGCTTAGTAGTTCACTTTCCTGGTTGTATGTTTGTCCTTACTGTAGGTGTTTAACTGCTAGGTGGCATAACAGTTTATGCACTGAAGTGTATGAGGCGAAACGTTAAAAAATGAAACACTGTTATGTGCTCTAAGAACAAAATATTAATTTAGGGGTTATACTATGTTTATGCTTGGTGCACATAATAAATAAATGTTTTGAATGTAGCATTTACAGTTTGCACTAAGTAGTTCAATTTGAACTGCTGTGCACTAATGAGTCTAAGACGAAACGTAAAGAAAAGCACAAAATATTGCTAACCCCTAATGACGATACAGCGTCTATTCTGTGTTATCATTCATATTTACAGAACGGGGAAGTCACATTCCCACTTCAGAGGAAAAGCATTGCGTACAAAAATTTGTTGTTGTGTGGGATATCAATAAGCATGTTATTGTCATGCTTGTTATTTATATTTCAAATACTGGCCCGAAATTGGATTTTGATTAGGTTATAATTTTTAGTTAATCACCACATGCTTCACGTTCCGATATTGATTCATCAGAGTACGTGATGTCTTTTTGTATCGTTTAGTATGTATTCGAATTGTGATAAAAAAAATGTACAGTCTTATATAAATCATCAGACTAGCTGGTTGAGAAAAAAGGTAAGAATGATCGTAAGGATCATCAATATTATTGATGAATATTGATTGAACAAAGTGACTAATAATTCTGCTAATTGTTAAATCAAAGGAGAAATCCAGATATGCGATAAAACGCACAAGACTGTTTACCTATAAAAGTCTACAGGCTCTTCGCTAAATACTTCAACACATTTATTAATGTTTTGAATCAGGGACTTTATGGATTTCAAACCTGATTTCAGTTGATGGTTTTAAATTCCTCGGATTCATTGTCGATTGAGACTCGTGATGTAGTAATTTGACGCAGACTTTTAATTGTATTCCTTTCTCTATAGAAAGCAATACAATTGCTGGAAACCCGATTTTCGGCCTCGGAGACCCATAGTGTTATATACGATTCGACGCAGCTCGATGAGAAATTTTTTGTACACGGAAAGACCATTACTGCTGTTATGGTTAGAAAATCATGAACCAATCATTTTGACTTATCATGAAATCACGAGCAATAATTCTTCTCCCATGAAAATTAATCATGGTTCGAAAATGCGTTATTTGAAGAATGCATTTCTGTCAAAGCTCGTAACTCTAATTTTCTACCCGGATATCACTTGGAACCCTCTGCCTCAAGTGATGTGATAGATTAATAGATTAATGGTAAAGGAAAAGGCAAACATTGAAAAGCAAGACCTACTGAAAATGTTTACTTTATCCTGAAGCATGTTATTTAATAATCGTGTTATTTTACCAACATAACATAAAAATAAAGATAATGAACCGAAAATTGACATCATAAGAGACTAAGCACGGCTACGCTTTTTATTTGACAAACATCAATGTTACATTTTGTTCGAATATATTCTTACATATTTAATGTGATCGTTGTTGCTAGAATAATATTCCGAGAGTTAGCGTTTAATTCTATTGTGAATTTGGAACACCATTTAACGAAAATCAGAAAAATATTTTGTTCAACCACTTTGATTAATTTATTTAATAGATATAACAACACAAGCTGTATTGATGCACCTAAATATTATGAATAAGACGATTTTTTTTGTAAGAATTCGACATAGAGTTTGATTTTAAGAGGTTTGATTCACTCGTGTTTTTTCATGCAGTTCGTTTAAGTGTTTAAATTCTGAAACACAAAATCGAAGCTGAAGTAATGGACGCAAGTAAACACGTTATCTCTTGCGTCGTCGTTTTCCAAAAACAGAATATTTTCATTTTAAAAGAAGTTCGTCGTGCTTATCACTGAAATTATATTGCAAACATGACCATCGTTGCAAGAATCACACATAACGCCTAAATTTATGTTGCAAAAATTACCAACGTAGCAGAAACACGCCTGAATTCATACCCAACAACGTCAAGTGCGTTACGTTTCAATTTCATCGAAATCATCCGAAATGATCCGAGAAATTTTAATCATGGTGTATTATCATAACATGAAAATATATAATTTTCCCCAAATCATGACTCGTTTTGCTCATTTCTAGAATCTGAATTTTGCCCGTATATATGTGTGTACCTATGCATCTTTTAATGATTTTTGCGCCGTCCAATTTACTCAAAGATGGCTATTTCAACAAACTTAAACTCGTTTGAAAGCTATTGTTGGGCTGTTGATGAAGTGCGAACATCAAATGGTTCCGGAGGTATAACGATATAAGTGACATATACATCAAAACTCAGTACTGCTCAATTTTCGGATGTGAAGTAACTGATTTACTTGAAGTAACTAATTTTAAGCTCTTTCGAAACTAAAATAAGACTGTGGTTCGATTTCGAAGATCATATGGCTGACTCTTCAAATTTCGGAAATATAATCGCACAAATGACGTAATCGACAAATTAATTTTTGTCCATCTGCATAATTATTTCAGATAGTGACCTATGCTCACGTTAAAATGTATTATTTCTGATACGTTAGGTTTAGGAAATGTTGTCGAATATGTGACATAAATTGACTGAAGCACACTTTTGTGAACTACCCGAATCAATATGAACAAATAGGTGTCAAGGCCAGTTCGAGCTCGCATCTCAGCCAACACAGTCGAAAATCGTTTGCGGTCGAAGCAAAAGAAACAAAGACAATACAGTGCAGTGAACAATAGAGTGTACGGAAAGGTCAAATACAATTTAACAAAGCCTGAAACTTGGCCAACAAGGCCAAATTCAATTTGTATAGATTTCAAGCGTTGCAAAGTTAGACCAGCAGCAAATGAAATTGAAATCTTACTTAAAGAACGAATGCATCTAGACGCTAATAATGTAACTGAGATTCAATTCAACAAGGCGTCTAACTGTGTGTACATTATGTTTAAACGTGAAAGCGATGCAATTGCATTCGCTTCGGTTAACAACGAGGTGCACAGCGTTGAGTGTGACAACGTTAAATACAAAATTCCTGTGCACATGGTGGACAATGCCATACAAGTACGCGTGCATGACCTTCCCCCGCAGTCCAGCGATGAGTATGTTCGGGAAAGTATGTCGCAGTACGGTGAAGTTCTTTCCATCGAAAGGGAAGTATGGCGGAATTTTTTTCCGGGTATCCGGAATGGCGTGCGAGTGGTACGTATGCAACTACGTAAAGCAATTCCATCTTACATCATTTGTAATCAAGACGGGAAACATCCGTGTAAAACGCTGATTACGTATGAAAATCAACTGGTTACATGTCAGTTTTGTGAACAACCTGCACACTACGGTTAACCACTGCACTGAAACTGCGAAAAGAACATCTTCAACAAAAGACAAGGTCAACCGTTCAACAACGAAAACTAGTGAGCGTAGTACTCCTGTTTCACCATCAAACCAACCAACAACTGCAACCAATGTACAACAAGGCGCTCCTACAGCAACTAGCAACGAGCTCAAGACTGCGAACAACAAGGAAAACGAAAAGAAGACGGAAATCAACAACAAAACCACCGATGCGGCAATGGAGGACGAGACGAGCCACGAACGAAGTGCCCCTCAACCTTCGCAGGAGGGAAATGGAAGCTCTTCTCCTCCTAGAAAAAGAGTGACGACGAGATCCACTTCGAAAAATTGTTTATTTAAAAAATCGGCTAATTCGGCCACGTAAAGCTTGTACGCAAATAGGCCTGAATAAAAACATCTTTTAAACAAAAAAAAAAATAGGTGTCAAATATTAGCCCAAATTAGAGTTCGAGATTACTTTCATAAAAAAGGCAAAAAATGTTTTAGTCACTTTGTTGAAAAAGAAAGGCATTATCACACCCTCTAGATGGATTGTGAATAGATTTTTTTTCGTAAATATTTTAGCCAAGTCCTTTTACCTTGCTTAACATTTTTGTATGTAATCATTCGATCATAAATCTGGCAACCATGTACGAACATTCTGATAGTGGCCACACTTAGTGTGAGTAATTACAAGTATATTTACTATCAGTACATTAAGCTTCTGCCTGTCTCGGGTAGCGGGCGGAGGCGGCACTACGAATACCACAACCTTGTATCTTTAGTGCCGTTGTTAGGCGGTATGCGAGTTTATGGTGCAACCGGATTACTACGAGTTCCTTCGAATGCTTTCACTAAGCGATGTGAGAAAAAAAATTTCTGTTCGCAGAACTACTTACCGTCCAGCTGTAAACTCAATCGGTGGTTTATATTCAAATATTAGTAACAGTTTGATACTCCTTGTGTGTTTCGTTAGTGAAGATTGACGAAAGGAAGTTGTTTTCGAAATCCCAAATTTATCGGATACAATCGGAACTAATTCATGTCGTTGTTATTTATAGAACATATCAGTGTAAGGATTTTCGGATTTCGAAGTAAACAATTTTTATACGGATTACTTTAATACTGGTGTTTCTGCATCACAGATACAAACACATGATTTTGTTGATTTTAATTTAATGGAACATCATTGTCGTCATTTTTAGGTACATACAATACTACTATTCAATTTATATGATGATTTCAAAGAATAATTAAATTATAATGAGATTCAATATTTTTCCACATTTAGTGGGCAAGCAGTTTGCATATTACTAACGTAACATATTTATTTTTTCATTGTTTATATGATTGTAGCGATATTTTCAACTTTTACTGATACTATTGTATTACTTTCAATGTATTACTTTCAATGCAAATGTAAATCACAACCTCGTTCAAATGAAGTAGTATTGAAAACTATGAATTATACAGGCTGGAATTCATTAAACAAACAGCCGAATAATTCTAAACGTATGACACTTAACATCCACAGATGAAATTTGTTAGTTGGAGTATGACTGCACTAGCGAATCACGTTCGCTAATCGGAATGAGATTATATTTGACATAACACATCACTCAATAAGTCGTGTGAGTAACTAAGAAAACATATTTTTTTGCTAAAATTGATTTATTCATCAATGTAATCTCCTTCAAAACCAACACAATCATTCCAACACTTCTCTCTGTCTTTTGCCTTAAAATAGGCTTCACGTTCCGCAATTGATTCTTCATTTAAGCTGAATTTCTTACCGGCGAGAATTTTTTTCTGAGATCAGCGAATAGAGAGTAGTCACTGGGGGCCCGATTTGGACTATACGGTGGATGAAGAAGAAAGTCGAAGTGTAATTTATTCAATTCAACCTTTGTTGCAATTGACTTGTGAATCGGTGGATTGTCTTGGTGAAACAGTGGTTTTTTCTTCGACATATGAAATCGTTTTTCCTTGACTTTTTGACAATGATGAATATTATATCATGTGTATGTAACATTCCCAGCTGACTGTTGTTATTTTGGAGGCTTCGCACGTGGTTCACGAGCTGCAGTTTACTCAGATGATGATCGTTTTGATTCCGTGGTGAAGTAATGGATCCATGTTTCATCCATTGGCACATAGCGACGTAAAAAATCTGATTTATTTCTTGTAAACATAACCAAACACTGTTCTGGATCATTAATATGTTGTGCATTTTTGATCAAGTGTGAGTAAACTACTACTTTGAAAAGATCTTACACCTGGTCAAATGTTAAGGCATAATCGTAAACACATTGCTTGATATCTGATACTAATGCGACCTCAGCTATAACAAGCAATTTCAATTTATGATTAGATATAATAAATCTGAGGATTTTTTAAATGTTTTTAGAGTAACCATCTCACCTGGACGACCAGAGTATTCATCATCATAGGTGTCTATATGACCATACATTGTTTAAATTCAGAAATCTTATTACAAATGGTTCTTTTCGATGTAACAGTGTCACTTGCTTGCTTCATTTGAATTGTTGTTACTTTTTTTTTTACACTAAATGAAATTTCATCAAATTTCACACAGATCTTTGAATGTTTGATTGCTTCATGAACGTCACATGGATTTGTCATTAATAGAGCAATCTCTGTGTCAGTAACACGACTTATTGAGCACGATTATCAAATCACTTTTTCATCATTGAAAGTACTAACAATATTTCAGAGAACTATAGAGATCAATATGGCGACAATTCTAATTGACATGTAAGTCGGTTCTGTAAAGTTACAAATTTCATTGTTATCTGACTATTATTCACTCTAATTCAAGTAGCATAGAATCTTTTGTTTCAGTCGTTCTTTTCATTGTTGTCAAAACGCAAATAACAAAACCCTCGAACAGAGACAGCTGTTGTGGAAGAAATGTACTGTTCTGGCTGGGAAACAATTTTTATTTGCATTTGAATGAACTATCCACCTTATTTTCTAATGAAATAATTATTGAAACTTCCTTCTACTAGAAAGTACGAATAAGTGTTAGTTTATACCGTTTGCGGCCCCAAGAATTTTCATGCTTGATGAAAATATGCATTACGAAGAAAAAAAAAGCACACAAATTCAACATGGCCTCGTTTTTTTCTGTCTACCGATCGGCTACTGTATGTGACAAGAACTGCCAGCTGAATTTAAATTCGTTCCGTTCAAATTTTAAGCAAGATATTTGAAACTGTTTATTCTCTATCAGATTTTATTCTCCAGGAAAGCATTGTTTACTCGCCTTCATGCATACCAAGCTTCAACTGAGAAATGATAGCGGATGTAATAATAATTCAGCAGGAATCAAAACTGTTTCTTTCATCAACAGTACCGACAGGTTTCATTACAACGTTACGGTGTTGCAGTGAAACTGGCGCGTAAAATTTGGCATTAGTTAACATACTGCGCAAGTAAGTTTACCGAGCATGACTATTTGGACTTTGCGGACTAATCAACTGATTGACGTAGTGCACAACGAAGTTGCTCCATCGCGCGTGCGCTTCACCGGATGCAAGTGTATGCCTGGAGGTAGACGAAATATTAAGGGGTTACACCACTGGAGAAAAAAAAGAGAAGAACTTTTTTGGGGAATTATTTTGGGATCCAAAAAATGGAGTAATTCGAATTTTTGGCGGCCGGAAACATAAGATTACCTCTTTGGAGATAACTATCAAGAGCATTCTGTAAAATTTTTGAATCGATTGGTCAATATTTACTTGACTAAGCCGCCATTTTGTTTTTCAATTTTTAAAACATCATTTTTTTTTTGACTTAAATATACATATTAAAAAGTGCTTTATAAAAAGATCGGATTACTCCATTTTTTGGATCCTAAAATAATTCCCAAAAAAAGTCCTTCTCTTTTTTTTTTCTACAGTGGTGTAACTCAGATGACCCCACGGAGAGTTGGTAGCGGAACAAACCCCAGTGAACGCAAGGAAAATGAGGAACCATTCCAAATGCGTCCTAATGCGTTGCAATGGACGACGAGAAGTACATCAAGTTTCGTTATTTTCGTCGACATGTTCTGGAAGCAAGAACGGCTAATAATTTGGCAAGAAGTACTTGGTGTGACCTGTGGGTCCGTTAAATTCAACAAACCGTACCTAGCCATCCGCACCATCAACGACCAAATATATAAAGAAGTATGCCTCCATAAGTGCCTATTGTCCTTCCTCTTGTCTCACGAAGGTGACACTCTATTTTGGAGGAGTCTGGCCATTGCACGAAATCGGTGGTGGAGTAGGTCTAATCGAACCAATAAACCGAATACGATGACCAAATCCCGCGCCAGGAAGCTGTACCGCAAGTGGTTGTTGCATCCTCCGAAATGCGTAGTAATGAACGACGATAAGTACATCAAAGCGGCCCCAAGCCGATCCCAGGCCTGAAGTTTTTCGTCGACATGTTCTGGAAGCAAGAAGGACTAATAATTTTCCAAGTAGTATTTGGTGTGGCAGGTGATCTCTGAGTGCGTTAAATATATAAAGAAGTATGCCTCCGTAAGTCTTTCCTCAGGTCTCACATTCTATTTTGGTGAGATCTGGCATCGTACCATTGCGTTAAACCGACGATGGAGTGGTATGAAGTCAGCGATGTTGTTTTTGTACCGAATGAGGTAAATTCGGCAAACTCGCCAGAACTTCGCTCAATAGAAAAAATATTAGGGGAAAGCTTCGGAAAACAGGGATGGTCTTCAAAAACGACAAGGAGAGATATTTTTTTTGAAAGCGTTTTTGTCACACTTTGAGCTTGTAAAGTTGTCTGAAGCAAATGGATATTTATTGCATAGTATGTAATGTACGCTTCATTCTGCTCCAAATAATTTTCCTAAATAATCAAATACGAATTCTCAAGTGCATCCAAACAAACACGAGCAATATATGAAAAAAGTTTTCATCAAACTTCACAGAATATGATTTGGAAGAACTACTTCTACACGTGTTGAATGTATTATCCAAATTGGAAGAAGTGGATTGTTATTTCGTCAATTTTTCTAGAATATTACAATTTTCCAAAAATCATATAACATGTACTATGTGTAGGAAACGGAAACGGTAATATTAAACCGCAAGCTAGAATAGGATAACCTAAATAAACAACAGAACAATAACAAGAATTGATAAAATTAAGCATTCCTTGGAAATAAAATTCCTTAATAGAATTAAGCATTCCTTGGAAGAGTGTCTTTGTAGTCAATGGTCCGAAAATCTTGGCAATCCGTTGTTGGCAATCTGACGATAGTTTTTCAGTTTTGAAGGTTTCTAATGTTCGTTGTAATAATCAATTGATTTGCGCACGGAGTTCATTAATTATTCATTCTCGTTGATCCTATCGCTCCTGAGTTTTACCAAACTTCTGTTCCATACGCTCTCCTTAGTGGCGTCTGTGCGAAGGCAGTGGGTTTAACCGTTCGAAGAAGTTTCTATCGTGGCTTTGGTACTATTCCATTTACTTCACAGTAAAATAGTTCCATCTTAGCTCAACTGGGTCGTTTCCTTCGCACGACTGAGTTCAAGAGTGCGACAACATTTTTACACTATGATTGAAGCCAAAACTAAATCATTGGGTGTCACAAACAGGATTTAGGAACAAAATGAAACACAAATATCATATCATTAGCTTTGAGACGAAAAGCTCTTTTAAAAACTCTCGGGTCAATTGGTTTTTTGAAACTAAGCTCTCCTCGTTCAATGATAAGTGTTTGGTTACGATTTAAAGGAGTAGTAACTGAAAACTGGAAGTAGGAAATATATTTTGGACACGTGCTTCATGATTGTTAAGGATAAAAATTGCGAATAGTTTACGAACGTAAATTGCATTGGACGGTATCGAAGACGAATACTGAAACAAAACCGAATGGCGAAAATGCAACCTCGGAAGTTACGTAAAAATCCATGAGGTACCTAGGAGTCACCAAATACAAATTATAATACAGAATGCATTTGGATTCACATCAATGAGCGATGAAACGTATGTAAGAATGGACTTTGGTATCTTCCCGTGTAAATATTTTGTTTGGACTCAATAAGTATAAGTTCGATTTTGCGGATAAGATTACAAACAAATTTCTGAAAAGGCAAGATATTAGCAGCTGCAAACAAATAACTCAAGTTTTTGTTACGAATCAGTTTGTGAACTTGTGACTCTACATCTCGGGACAATTATGGGGTTAAATTCGATTTTTTTTCGGTTTTCGGATAGTATTTATCGCATTAAGCGTGAATGTCGAGACAATTATAGTTCGCGCTAGATGTTCTTTTCTTTATGTTGCTAACGGTTCAATGAACGGTGAAATTTTCTCGTGAAAACACCAAGAGTAAGCTGAATAAATGAATTTTTCGGAAGATCTGACGGTCGGCTGTCTAGAGTTTCACGAGTCTCGAAAATTGGTCGTTTTGTCAATGGGGTTCAATGTCAATGGGTTCTTCTACCGCCCCCACTAATGCAACTCTTCTCCTGGAGGTGCAGTAGTACCCGCGGTCTCTACAAATAACGACTATCGGACTAACATTCTTCCGCTTCTTCAGTACCAAAGCCTTTGGGTATGGCTGGCTTCGTTATTGACCATTTGATTAAATTTTTTGAGTAAGTAAATATGCACAGTAAAAATGATTAGCTGCTTCTTATTGGCATTTTCGTTATTTATTGTGCAATCTCTAACTGCAACTGCGGGTGGTGTAAAGCAGAGATGTCCATCTCCTCTGTGTGACGAAGAGCAAGCGAAATTTCTCCCCTCGCACTGACAACTTCAACGAGATCTCTTCTCTTTTACATATATGCACCACTGTTGTATAAAGTGTGCACGCATCACGAGTGCGCGTGTTTATTTTTTTCCACATCTAGCACTGAAACGCACCAAAGTACTAGAGCAGAGCTCTCAAATTCTATGAGGTGAACGCAAATATTTTCACATAGGTGTACACGCCGGTGAGCACTCTTGTGTATTCCTTTTAAGATTTTCATAACAAGGCCAGATCTACTTTTTATTTATTGAAGTTTACAGAAGTGTTCGCTCACCATCACGTGCCAGTGATCACTTGGGTGTATTTAGGCGAGAGCACGTGAGAGCGATTCAAGCGAAGAGAATGTGGTTTTCTCGCACCAGCTTCTTTTAATACAAGCACACATTCAAAGTCACCGAATGCATCTGCAGTGTGGGAATGAAACTTATACACTGGTGTATTACTCTAGTGAAATGCCATCACTGATGTAAAGTTATGAGTAGATTTGGCATGTTGCCACCACAGTCAAGTGGACATAATCGAAAAAGACGATTCCCCCCATTGTCCTTAATTCTAATCGACCGATAAGAGAAAACTGGAATTTGATTTGGAGTTTTTCAGAGATAAAGTGATCCTCGAATCAAATCAGTGAACTGTTGAGAAACAGCATGTTCAAAAGATAGTGTGCATAATTTCAAGAGACTATAGAAAATACATAGAATTGCGGGAAGAACCAACTTTTGATCGGAGCCCCGAAGACCCTTCTTTTAAAATATACCATTCAAATGATTGTGTGTATATGTGCACCTTTCCATGTTTTTCTTCATCGTTTCATGTTTATCTTCATTGCTACTTATTAAATCATTGGTCTGAAATTGACTAATGACTGAGGTATAGAAAAAATTTCAATCAGTCTATACTGACTAATTGCAAATTTTTCTATTTGCTCAGTTTTCTTGAAAATGACTAGACCGATTTGGATAAACTTCGATTCATTTGAAAGTTGCACGACAAAATAGTCGTAAAAATGACGTATCCGACAAATCACACTGTTCCAAATTCAGATGAATTATTCCTGATATTTTCGGTTTCGCAAATGTTGCAGAATAAGCGAAGTGAACGTTAGAGCATACTTTTGTGGATAAGCTCAGTAAAGAAGGTGTTATAATTAGGCTATTTTAAAAGCATGAGAAAGACATTATCACACCACTAAGTGGATTTAGAAGCGGTTTTTCGGAAAGTGTAACAAAGAACCGTTATTTTGATTGCTCAGCTGTTTACATTTCATCAAATTAGTGCCGACATTGAGTTGATTTCTTATGTCCAGATATTAGATGAATCGAGCTTATAGATAGATGAAATGAGTACAAAATACAGATGTATCGAAGAGCAATTACCATACCAATATTCTATAAGCATTGAGTCTTGTTGGTTCTCAAAGTAACTTTTTCTTAGACAAGCCTCAAAAGTCAGGCTCAGAAAATGATATCACTAAGATAATTTCAATGAGAGACACGAAAGCGCCATTTGAAGCCAACTCTTATCTCCGCTGTCGATGTGTTGATTGGCCAATATTTGCGAATGCTTGAGTTTTATTACAACTTTCCATCCACTAACTAAACGACTGGAGTTATTCGATTTCATTTCATTTCTAGACGATACTCGGTAAGGCCCCATGGTTGACAAGAAACACAATGATTGCATGAATCTCGGTCGCGATCCGTGCTGTTCTGGATCAGTGGATTTTGGCCCGGTTCGTCATGTGATTATTTCCATAATGAATGGACGACTCCCCTCCAATGCTTTATTCTACTGACGTTGCAAGGCGAAAGTCGGGGATAAAAATAATGACGCGGAAAACGGAATCAAGTCCCGGACGGATAACAGCTGTTTTGGCCGGTTATGGTTAGTTTTAGCTTGTTATGAATAGTATAACCCCTCTTGGAGGCGACGGCGGCTGACGCTGCTATAATGTATTGGCGTTGTCACGGTAACCTACCTGAGGTGTTCGGGTCGGCCGCTCGGACACACCACCAAGCCCACGTAGTGTCGTTGGCGTGCGTTCTACGATGGTGTTGTAGCATGCGTGTGTTAGGGTAACAGGGATATTTCGGACAGCTATGGAAAATCATTCTGCAATGTTTCTTAAAGATTCAGTTTGAGTGCAACACCTAAATAATTTAAAAGATCATAAAACTTTACCGTATGATTTTATAAAACAATCTGAATAGCGAATTCTTTTTTTATTTTGAACATCTATTTTTTATCATCAAAACAGATGTTGCACTACTACTTTAGCAGCCAACGGAAATTTACTGGATCATGAACACGTGTACAAGTTGTATCGGAGTTGTTTGGAGAAGGAAGCAAAATATTTTCACTTCAGAAAATTACTCTTACTAAACGGAAATGTTTTACTTTGAATGATTTATCGTAATGTAAAGTATTCCTTTAACGTTGTCTTTTTCTGAACGTCTGAAAACATAGAAAAAAGAACTCATGTTCTATGATTGAAGATAGTGTTCATGAAGTACGATGCAGACGATACGGCAGGTTACGGCAAGATTAGCTTTAAACATTACGTATTGGCGCAACAGAGAAATTTGTTGTAAAATATTTGTGCGATTCCCGGCCGTCGTATTTTCAACTAAAGGGTTATCAGTTTATAGCGTAATTAGCAAAATAATCATATTTTTGTGTCGAAAATGGAAGCAATCCGGAAGCAGAGTTTAACAGAATACCAAAAGAAAAAAATCAGAAAACATTGCTTTGTAAGTAAAACTAAAAAGGTTTTGTTTATTGCTGCTTTTATAATATTCAATTTCATTATTATCTGTTAGTGTATTAAGCGCCGTCAGGTTATCAAATATATGCCCATTGCCCTAACTGCTCTGTGGTCGTGTACCCCAACCGAGGCTCCGAGAGGAAATCTCACACCTCAACAACAGCTATACGCATGTATAACTCTTGCCTTGCGTGTTCGATATCAATCGATTGCGCAGATTCGGTTTTGTGGGTATAAGAAAAACAAAACAACCTGCTCTTAGCGTAGCGGCGCTCCGCCGGTGACGAGGACACTGGGTGCGTTCTAAATAAAACGCAAGGCTGGTTTGAAACGACTTGAATGAATAGCGTGTCATACGAAGATTGGACCGGTATTAACCGGTAAAGTTATTTACATCGGCTGCTGCTTGAGTCGCCCATGTTTCCGAATGGTGACTATCGAATGCGATGGTTACAAAACAAGTTTGGTTCCGAAATGAATTTGAAACACAAAATATCAAAAGCACTATAGAAGTGAGACAAAAACGTGCTTTTTCATATGTGGGACAGTTCACAGTTTATGTCACGAAACCGTCCGGGAATGAATGATTGTTGTTGATTTTAAATAGAGCTTATCAAGATTTTGTGAATATGAACTGGCTTCGAAGAACGAATATTGAGAACTTTTTTGTTTCAAATTTCGTTGTTACAGTTGGTACACTTAGACTTACTTCCAATCGATTTCCTAAGAAACATGCCGATTTTATGATCAATTTAATCATAACGCTTCCCGATCAAAAAATCATATCTACACAATTTCCGGTGTTGTTACTTATCAGAAAACTTTGTTATTTTAATTACTAACGAGAACAGATCTACAGCAGCGCTTGTTACGAAAACTACTTTTTTGTTAAAAACTTGTTACGGCTTGATGATCGGGTTACGTGTTTAGTGTCAGGAAAGTTGTTGATTGTTTCAGAATAAGAGTCCAATTCCGAATAGTCTTTATTTTTTCGGCTATTTCTGAAGTTGTAAGTAATGTAAATAATATCACCGCCAGGATGCTACACTTTGAATCGGAATTTAACCTCTGTATCAACAGTATATGAAACAATTTCTTGGCTAGTACTCCGATCATACTGACACTAAGAATCTTTCAATGTCGAGGCTAGAATCTATTCTAACCGGTTTGCGAGATCAGCGCCTATCCATTCTAAAGTCCCATCAGATAAAATGTTACAAAACTACGTTTTCCTTTCCTTTAATGTACAAACATGGTATCAAATGGAGGTTGTGAGCTCAACTTATCCGCGTCCCTTATCCTCTCTTTCCATATGGTGATTTGTAAGCAATGCTAGTACTCATATGACCAGTGGCGTATCGTCACAACATTTACGGGTTGAGTTCAGAGCTCTGCACGTAGAGTAAATTTGTCAATAAAACCGCTTGTATGTTGCAGCTGAGATAGCAATTTATTTTCAACTGCCATAAGCATAAGCCATTGAAGCCTCTCCTGAAGGTATGCTTACAAGTTCCACGGGTTGTGCACTGCTTATGTGGCATGACATCAATTAACAATTCATGTAAATGAAAACTAAACATTGAGGAATGGATGTTCGCTTGTGTTGTCCAATACAATAAAATAACGATACAATTTTGGATGGGAATTTGTTATTAAACTTATTTCGTATCAAAGATACAATAGTTGAGTTTGAAGCTCTGCACAAATTTGTCAAAAACTTCATCAATCCAGGCAAAGTGTAATAAATATATTGAATGTTTATATCCTCTTATAAACAGAAATTCTAAGCTCTGTCTAAAAAACAAATTGTTAATTTATGAACAAATTTTCAGACCAGTCATGCTTTATGCAGTACCAATTTGGTCAAGTTGTTATTCCACCAGGAAGAAAACGCTACAAAGGATTCAGAATAAAATTCTGAAAATGATTTTGAAGCGTCCTCCCTGGTTTAGTACAAATGAGTTACACAGACTCACAAATATAGAACCATTAGATGTTATGTCACATAATATTATAAGCAAATTCCGACAAAAATCGTTGCAATCTTCAATTGAATCGATTCGCTCTCTGTATTAGTTAGTAAGTTAGTATATAAGTTCCTTTTCCCCATTACACAATACAAGTAGGTTTAGAATTTTCCTTACACAAAAATCTCAGAATTGCGGAAGCAAATAATGTCCTTATGGTAATAACCAAATCATATATATAATAGGGCTAAAAAGCCACCACTTGTGGCTGAACACCCAATTTAAATCTTAATAATTTAATTTTAACTCATATTCCAATAAAAAGTTATTTAAAAAAAAAACTTCATTAATAAAACCGCTTTTACGTAGAAACTGAGACAGCAATTTATTTTCAACTGCCATAAGCATAAGCCACTGGAGCCTCTCCTGAAGGTGTGCATACAAGTTCTTACAGAGCCAAACGTGACTAAGAGAACAACAAATCTCAGAGCTGAGTAATTACTTCTTTTCTTGAATCTGTGCAGAAATTCATGTGCACGGAAAACAGCGACAAAAGATACTTGAAGTTTTAAGTTGGATGTATATGATATGGATGTATCGATTGGCTGCCATTGACCAGCAAGTGCAAGCAGCTAAGGATGAATTTGTGCATATTATGCTGTGGACAAAATCGCTCATTGTTTAATATTCGGTACCATTTGACCTGCTTCCATCGAATATACCTTATGATAAAAAAAAGAACCGGAATTTTCATTTTAAAATTCCCACGCTTGTCCAATCGATAAACTTTTATTCTCTCAACGTTGGCAACACTTTTATACACATTCTGTCAAATTTTGATGCATATCGTAAGATTAGTTTTTGTTTGACGTCTGTATAAAGAAGTTGACAAATTTTCGTGTGGCGATTTTTATAATGGATGAAAATTTAGAACAACTGCTCGCCTTCGAAGCGCCATTCGGTTGATTGTTGTGGGGTTTCGACGTCATATTCATAGATCCACACCTCATCACCAGTTATGATGCATTCGATAAATGTGGGGCCACTATCTGCGTTGGAAATCATCTCTTTGGCCACATCAACACGACGCTGTTTTTGATGAAATTCAGCTTTTTTGGCACCAGCCGAGAAGCGATGCGTTTCAAACCCCAAACATCAGTTAAAATGTGTTCGGCTGAGCCATAAGAGATGCCCAACAACACAGCATTCTCTCTAATCGGTACAGAACGATTTTGCAACACGATTTGCTTCGCCGATTCAATGTTTTCTTCAGTAACAGATGTTGTTGGGCGGCCAGGGATCTCATCATGATCCAAGCTTGTACGACCACCTTTGAAGCGTTTATACCACTCGTATGCTTGTGTTTTTCCTAGACACGATTCACCAAAGGCCTTTTCTAACATTTTCAACGTTTCGGAAAACTTAAATCCATTTGCAACACAAAATTTGATGCACGCACGTTGTTCTAAATTTTCATCCATTATAAAAATCGCCACACGAAAATTTTTCAACTTCTTTGTATAGACGCCAAACAAAAACTAATCTTACGATATGCGTCAAAATTTGACAGAATGTGTATAAAAGTGTCGCCAACTTTGAGATAATAAAAGTTTACCGATTGGACAAGCGCGGGAATTTTATAATGAAAATTCCGGTTCTCTTTTGATCATAAGGTATAAGATTCTAAAAAATAATTGATTGCGGATGGGGATGTAATTAGTTCCTTTAATTTGACCGGTTGGGCAGTGCACGAGGTGCACATTAGAGATGGTCGGGTAAAGAGATTCTTATACCTGAACCCAACCCGTACCCGAGTGAGCAGTAAAAATTTTTACTCGCACCCGATATAAAATTTTAAAAAATTACCCGGAGTAAGAATTTTATTCGCACCCGACCAAAACTCGTTGGGTAAAAACCTTCATTAATCCACCTAGTGGTGTAATGATTATGTCAAGAATTTAATTTTTCATTCTGGAATCAAATAGGAAACTTTGTTTAGGTATGAACTAAAACAACCTTTTCAATTTGCAAATAGTTGTGTCAAGTTAATAAGGATTTTCTTTATTTTGCATCGTCGCACTAAATGATTAAACGCATTTTACTCTATAAATCTGGAACCGAAAGTCGGACTCGGATGAAAATTAAACAGCAACCTATGAGACTATAGGAACTTTTATTTGATTTTACAGTTTATTATTTTACAGTTTCAATGTTTTTTTATTTTACAGTTTAAATGCGAGATCTATGATATAACACTCGAGACTTGTACAAGTATTTACTAAAATTAAAAATGTTACTTAGTTTGTTCGTTTATGTTCGATTCAGACAATTGCTGAATAATAGATCGACAAATTGCTCGCTTACGATATAATCAGCACTCTTTGTAATAATCGTTTGGTCTGCTGTTAATTATTCATCGTTCATCAGAAATTTCGGAATTCTTGGTATACGTTTGGTACATGAATTGGTATGGACAAATACAATATTTGTTTTATGGAAATTAGTGGGGTAAAGCTTAAATACAGTTGGCGTCATCCACACTGCGTTCGTCGTGTCATTAATCGATAAAATTCGGACTAGTTCACATTGGGTACACTCCCACAGATACCAGACATCCAACTCTAGCCTTACAATGAACTAAAGCAGACCGTTCGTAAATACACATCGTAATTAGCAATGAAGCAATAAAACTATTGCTTTATGGGACGCAAATAATTATCACAAAGCATAGTCAACTGATAATGAAGTCAAGATGCAAATAATGAATATGAAAAGGATATCAGTATATGTTTGAAACTGTTTTACAAAATTGTTAATGGATAAAACAAAAAAAAAAAATAAGACACATGCTTTCTAACGATACATTGTTTAACATCTAAATGAAAAAAAAAGAATAATAAGCATTCCCACGTGCATTACAGGAATTGAAAGTTGGTTAGCAAATGTTACCAAAAAATAATGTTGTACCCGAAAATAATAAGTTCTGTCCATGTAATAATAAAAAAGGGCTAAAAAACTCTGTGAAATATAACCATTGACAAAAAGCTGCTGAGGCTGGTCAATGTCTGTTCTACAATCCGGATAATTTAAGAACTTAAGATTCCATAGAGCGTCTAAAGAGTGCCTAACCCGAAACAACGAATTGCGAAAACTACACTCTTAGAAAAAATGAAATTTACGCTTGACGTAAATTCAAGTATGTCGTAATTTCTTCGGTGATGGCACAATTTTACATCTACTAACATGTAAACATATATTTTTCGTCTGTGTCGATGTGAGTTTCAGCTAAAACAACTGTGAAGTTAATGATATGACTTATCTTTAAATGCTTTGTATTGTGAATGTGAGTAAATCGCGACGCTCCTTTTATGTGCATCTATAAAGATGTAACATTTTTTAAGTGTGTATATAACAAAGCTAAGCTAAAACATTTTTCGTCATCGGACAATGAAATATTTAACATTAATACCTACCAGAAATCACTTCCTAAGCATAGCACCTTCCTTACCGTACCTATCAGCCTTGTGTTCTGTGGCGTTCTTTGCTGCATCCAGCAAACATCCCCAAGCTCGGTCCTTCGTCAGCCAAGGATGCTTCGAAAATCACCCTGCTCTTGATCGATCCAACTCGCTCGCTGTGCTTGTCTTTTTCTTGTGTCTACCGGATCAGCCATTGAAGAGCAATTTTCACGGCGTTGCCGCCTGGCATCGTGATAACATGTCCAGCTTAAAGCAGTCGCCAAAGTTTTGCTGTGCGTTTTTTGGGTGGTTCTTCAAGTAGCTGTTGCAATTCGTACACCGTCTCCGCGTTCCGTCTTCTATCTGCACGGTACACTGTCCCACAGTTTAAGAGTTCGCAAAAGTATGTGTGAATGGTCTCAGAAGACGCAAATTCAAATGATTTTTTCGGGGTGTGCCTAAATATACACTTAGAAAAATTTACATCTTTACAGATGCACATAAAAGGTGCGTCGTGATTCACTTACATTCACAATTCAAAGCATGTAATAAGTAAGTCATGTCATTACCTCCACAGTTCATTTAGCTGAAACTTACATCGATACAGACGCAAAACTTATTTTTACATGTTAATAGATGTAATATTGTGTCATCACCGAAGAAATTACGGTATGCTTGAATTTACGTCAAACCTAAATTTCGTGTTTTCTAAGAGTGTAGAACAGAACCCTTGTCCTCCACTCTACGATCAACATGAATCAATGGCTTCACTGACGACACTGACATTATGGGTACAATCTCTTTGCAGATAAGTATAAAACTTTCTATAAGCAATCCTTATACATCTTCAGATGCTCTATACGTCCAAAAAGTAGTTGGCCGTAGAGCTCAATATTCAGCGGTGAATTAGCGAATGAAGGATAGTGCAGACGCACGAATCAAGTACCTGTTTCATAATGCTAGATTTTTTCAAGAGATGTCTCTGCAAACAGAGATGAGTTCAGTGTCGAAACTATGGCGTCATTTTTGCTGTATGTATGTCATGTTTAAGAAACCATTGCTAAAGTGATTTTGTCAAAATTCCTGCCTAGTAAAAAGCTTTCTTGCGGGAAGTGTTGATTCATTACTTTGTTTTGATAATAGAGCTGCTGAAATCAATTGTTGTAGCTTACGTAGAATATGCTCCGATAGGTCGCGACTTGTGAACGTTGATTTGAATGATTTAGAACTAGAGAATTCAGTGTGGAAGATCTAAGAGCGCACAGATAATCTCAAAACAATTGAGGATATTGAATTGCAAGGATAAAAATCAAATAATTGAGTGGATGAAAAACAAATGGCTAAGAGGATAAACCATCTACACATCATTAGAAAGTTTCACAAAATGGAAAAATGGGTTCCTCATGATCTGAAAGCAAGAGGGCAGCAAAAGTGAAATGCGGTGTGCAAAATTATACTTATCCCATGGTGCACCAGCTAGATATATTCTACTTCAACATTGAATAACTTTGCAATCCTTCTACATCCTTCTCAAACCAGAGGAGACTGTAGAAGCTAAACGGTACTGAGGGCAAATAATAAAATTGAATCCAGCATTGCCCGAAAAGCGATCAGAATGCGCCACTAAACTTAAGAAAGTCATTTCCCAGTACGACAATGTCAAAAGTGGTAAACAAATGTGTGATGTTCAACATGTCCTACTTAGTATTATCTGATATATTTACCTTAAAACGTGAAAGAAAAATTCAAATAATCGTGGTTATTTTTACCGAATGTTATATCAAGTGCTCCAAAATGTTAAAAAAGCCAAGTTGAAAATACTAAATCACTAATGTAACCAATGAAAAGGATCGTTATAGTGTTATGGTATGTTTCATTACCGATAACTCTTATCTACAGCTGACAGAAGAAGACTGTCGAACGCGTGTTTCACATAAATGCGGAAGGTTCTGTTAATCTAACTCCGTCGATCGATAAAGTATGACGGCATTACTGCAGCACAGTGAGGTTCAAAAGCTGCATGATTCGAATACATTTCTATCCTCCATTGCAGGTCGTGCCTGGCTCTGGCTAAGGTCGGATAATGATAAGATAAATTTTGCTACTGTGGTGCGATAACCAGACAGTTCCTATCATTTCATTAGTAATTTATTTGCCTTTGGGTGGAATATTGCAGCAGTGTTTGCCTGCAGTATTTGACCATTATCACTGTATCAAAGAAAGTCGGATAAGGCCACCACACCAATAAAGTTTTGTAGCTAGTATAAGACATAGGCATGTGTATATTTCACGGTATGCTAATTTTTGGTTCGTTGGCGCAACAAATTTAGTGTTCATCGACTACTATGATAGAGGGTTACGATAATTAGTTGAAAAAATATTTACGACAACGTCCGAGCAATATCGGATTTTTAGTATGATCAATCAATTAGTTAGATCGATTCCAGAATGTACTAAGCAGAATCTTCACCTCCTATTATCGAATGGCAAGTAATGATAATCTGCGGTTTGACTGACGGTTGATGAATGAAAAATATATATCTTTGGATCTTAGATACGCATTTTATTTATGAAATAAAACTGTCTATGCTGCACGCTTGCATACATAGCTGTCTAAGACAAATTTGTTTCACATAAAAAGGAATTTAGTTGATTCATATAAACACGTTTTCTTCCTACCGGAATTGGTCGCAACATAATAACGAAATTATTATTGAGAAGTTGAGTACTGATGCAAGCTGTGTTTGGTTATTGAAACAATGCTCAGTTGCAAAACGCAAATTATGAACATTTGTTTGCAGACGGTAAACCTTTTTACATGGGAGGTAATTCGTCTTTCGGGTCAGAAAAATGTTCTGATCTTGTCCGTGGAGTTGTGAAAAATTAATTTCACAAATTTAAGTTCGTTCGTTTTAAGAATAACGAAAGCATTAGCATTTTCAATCAGCAGCAAGTATTCCGATTGGAATACTTTACTGTGTGTGACTTTGTAGGGCGATTGTCACATTTTTGTTTTGTTCGAGTTGCTCTGCGACGTCTGTTTTTATTTTTTTTATTTTGGGTTTAACCTCACCATTACCGGAACCGGTTCCCTCCGGAAAGTTGCAAATCACTGCGACTATGAAACTGTGTTATTATGTATGTTTCCTTGCATGATTCACGCCAACGTTCGAATGTTGCATACAATAATAACAACTACCGTAAAGTATGCTATCTAGGGCCAGGGCACTTTCCTGAAAGGTTGATTGAATTATTATCCAGGAATTATCCTGTCGCGAATCACCAGATGGATTTTATACTTGACGCGTAACTCTTCGTATAGCTTCCAAGTGTGAGCCACAAGCTTTCGATTAGTATTGGACACTTTGAAAAAAATTCCATAATGGCTCCGCAATAGTTGAAAGAGAATATGCACATACATAAACGTATGAAAATATGACCAAACATATACTGGGACCAAGGACGACTTTTATCGTATCAAAGAACGCTGACTAGCACACGATTCAATCAGTGCCATCAAAGAGAGACGGATATCATCGCAGCAACAAAAACCCGACATGGCTCATTTAACATAGAATAGACACCAGTGCGAGAGCGAATTTCTCTCGATGACATTTCTGAGAATCAAAGGTTAGCAAAGTTAGTATGAGAATCATCAAGTCGAATCAACGATTAGATTTTCTGCGATAATTGTCAACTTGCGATTCTCTCTTGTGAAATTCCATATTATATTGTATCTTGTATACAATATAGATAAATATCGAGCAGCTTCTGTTAAATTTTTACCTAAGTTATCTCCGTTGTGTAGCTTCAACCTTCCTCTACAATTCACATTAACCAATATCAATATTCAG
The DNA here is from genome assembly GCF_030247185.1 of Malaya genurostris. NCBI lineage: Eukaryota > Metazoa > Arthropoda > Insecta > Diptera > Culicidae > Malaya > Malaya genurostris. Next base: position 216,157,225 of record NC_080571.1, on the reverse strand, counting down.
GTATGTTCCAAGAATTCGTTAAGAATTTCATGTAGAAAATTATGTATCCGAATGAACCCCACTTGTTTGTCCGAATTAGCCCCGCACAGAAAATCACTGGATTAAGCACGAAATAAAGTTTCAAAAACAATAATCAGACCGTCGTCACGATGCACAGAAATCAAACATTCCTAAAAAGTCAGAAAATTAAAAAAAATCAGTAAAAATCGTACACGTTTTGACATAAACACGATTGACGCCAAACTGAATTGACTCAGCGTTATCTAGCTAACTGATGTATGTCTGTCACATGGAAGCGCGTTTACAAAGTCAATCCATTTATCTTAATAATTGCTGGTTTATAAGATATTGTCACATAAGAAATAAAATTTATTGTTATAAATTATTCTACCAAAAATATGGTTAATATTATTTTGCATGTAGGAGTTAGATTATTGGTTTATATAACTTCAAATTAAATTTCCCGATCGGCGCACCGAGGGTTACCAAACAAGAAGATCGCATTCGTACTTGGTAGCGAAGGAAGTTCCAATACGCACGGTAAAAACAAAAACGGTCACGAACTGGGAAAAGGAAAAAAATCATAAGTGTAGGTAGCCCGTGAGATGAGATCCGGTAAGTCGCATGCTCTAAGCTAAGTTGGATTAAAACCTAACTTACAGCTCTTGTGTCGCGTCATGAAACTATTCTGAAAACTTTGTCCTTAAATTGTCTTTTCAAATCTTCAATAGTGTTACCCGTAATGAAAAAAATATTAAGTAAAACACGGAATAATAACAATGCTAGTGTCATCAAGGTATTTGATTTCTCCGTATTAATATTTTTAGAGTTGATTCAATGAAGCAGTTTTTCAATCATTTGATCAGTGATTCAAGAAACCAAAAAAAGCGTGGAAAGTTTTACTCAGGTTCACGTTATTCAACATATCAAGATTTGAAGTACGAAACTTGCTTTTAAAAAATTTGCTGCTCCATAGCTTTTCAGCATTCAATACTTGAATACGTCTGTAGAGTATCAAAACTATTTCTATAAATTGAAACCGGTAGATAGTTTCGTGTGACAGCTTTCTTATTAAAGTAATAATGATGATGGTGATGATGATATCACAAAACCTGTTTTAATTCATCTAGTGAGGCAATTATGCTTTTCTCATATCACTCATATTCTTCCAAATACTTCTCTTCGCATCTTGAAAAAAAATAAAGGTTTCTTTTATGCACCAACTAACATAACCTACAAACTGAAAGTGGTCACATGATCTACAAATTGGATTTGTTTAAAGATGAATTTTGATGATATTTTACTTTTTCTGCATAGCCGCCGCGTGATTTCGGAAGTTAAATCTGAAAAGTATTAAGAAATTTTGTTTGGGTGCATAGGACCTTAAATGTTTGGGTTCATAGGACCTTAAAAATATATTAGAGTTTGAAAAAAAATATCTCCGTTACCCTATTTGACCGATGGTTTGACCAATTTCCACAAACCTAGATTCGAATGAAAGGTCTCTTGGTCCCATAGGCTGCTATTGAATTTCATCCGGTTCGAACTTCCGGTTCGGGAGCAACAAGGTAAAATGTTCAAAAATATGAAGAAGAAGTGCACTCGATTTTCTCAGAGACCGCTCAACCGATTCAACAAAGATTCAATTTAAAGGCCTTATTGTTCCATAGATTTCTATTGAATTTCATCTGGATCCGACGTTCGGCTCGGGAGTTACGAGGTAAAAAGTGCAAAATGAACTGAAAACGTCTTGATTTTTTTAGAGACCGCTCATCCAATTTTTCCAAGCGTAGGTTCAAATAAAAGGTCAAATAAAAGGTCAGAGATCACTCCAATTTCTTAGAAGCTGATGAACCGATTTTCACAAATTCAGATTCAAATGAAAGGTCTTGTAGTCCCATACCACATTCTAGAATATTATTTGGAACCGACATCCGGTTCCGGAGTTATGGGGTAAAATGTGCAAAAAAGGAAATAAGTGTATTGATTTTTCTCAAAGATGGTTAGACCGATTTTTACCAACTAAAATTCAAATGAAAGGTCTAATGATTTTATACAAAACATCTGAATTTCATCTGGATCCAACTTTCGGTTTCGGAATTATAGGGTAAAGTGTGTTTATAACGTCACTTTAAGGAGCGAACAAATTACTTAAAAAAATCTAAATCGACATCAAAATTGTTCTAATCGGTTCCAAGTCATTATTAGTATCGCCAAACAGAGCGATTCCGGTCGTTCCTTCAAGAATCGAAGAAATTTTCTTTGAAGAATACCACAGTAGGGGTGACCGGGGCAGGTTGGTCAAGTGGTTTTTATGAAAGGCTATTATGCGCAAAGGCGACATCTATTGTTATTTTGGTGGAGTATTAGGCTACCCATGTACCGACATAATTTCAGGTGTTTTTGTGTTGTCGTTTGTGCAGGAACCCGTTTATTCTTTTCTCGGCACTTTTGAGTAAATTTAAGTTTTTGTACAGTAATATGCGTAACACAAACCAATTATCATCCGAATTCCAAAAACATTGTACTGCTGGAAAGGGCATGAAAAAGGAAGTTGTAAATGAGAGCAGGCGAACGAACCGGGGTTAGATCCGGCATATAGATTTAATTAGTGGCCGAAAAAGATGGTAGAAGAACGAAGAAGAAAGGAAAAGAGGAGATACAAAAGGATTAGTTTCAACGAGGGAATTTATTAGTTTTCAGATGGCTGGAGAGACGAAAGGGGTACTCGATCGGAAAGAATTAACATTAGTACTGAAAATATAACTGAAAATATAAAAAAATCAGAGAATATTCGTTGTATCGCATTTCGAGAAAGATGAAAATCAAAGTCCTATGAGCAAGTATTGAATTAACGGCACATACTGGGAAAAGGTTCATTATATCTGTAATTGGTTCTAGCATGCGAAATTCGTATAAATGGATGAGAACGAGGACTGCGACGATGAATTGTAGAAAATCACGACTGTCAACACGTGATTGAGTCAGATCAGCAATGAAAACAGCCTTACAAACGTTCCTTCGAACAGACAGCGGATCTAGCTTAATGAGCCGACAGCGATCTTTGTAACTAGGAAGGTTGAATGAGTCCCTCCATAGTAGCTTGCGGAGTGCAAATCTAATAATTTTGTGTTCAACAGCTTTGACACGATCAATGTCAATTTTATAATGAGGTGACCAAACGACAACTGCATATGCACAAACAATCTCTTTGGCTTTTTCCAAGAATCGAGGAGAAACATTTTGAATAGAATACCACAGTATTATATATAAGAATGTGATTGATATGAAAAAGACATCATTACACCGCTATAGTACAGTAGGTGGATTGAAACAGGTTTTTTCTGTAAATTTTCGAAGCTCCGCGGATTTTCTAAGTAAATTTTTCATGTAATGCAGTGATTTAAATCGAATTTTCGAAACTATGCAGTGTTTCAAATAATTTTTTTAATATGTTGTATATCCGCCGACAAAAAAACACTTGAGTGTGTTGATTTCAAAGATCGTCCTGAGATAGAATTAAAATACCATTTTTTACCATTTCATTTCTAAATGGGCTCATCCAATCTGAAGTATTTTATGTACTGACACAAGAAACTTTATAACTCTGTTAGCCACAGTTTTAAGTAATTGTATGAAAATTCAGTCATTAGACGATGTGCGATATTACGAATTGTATCGTATGAGAAATTGTGTCATCTGTAAATTTATTCGTTTTTGCTGTGGCTTTCTGAAACCCGAAACAAATTAATAGCACGAGAAGAAAACCTTCATAAGGCATGCGAGTAAAAAATTATCACTGTAGTGTTAATCAAAATTTATTTAGCGTGTCACACGAATGTAAGCTTGAAATTATCGGAACAGTATAGGGTTGAGCAGTGGCGAAACATAATAATGGTTCCACGTGCATCATTAGTCAACAGATTGACCAATATAATTTCTGTAAGAGATGATATAGGGTAACAGTACCCCTATTCATCCCATCTCCAGTAGTCATCTCATGTGCGAAAACCATTAGTTAGAGTATGATCTACTGTCTCTGTTCGGTAGATTAACTGCAATGGTACAATGAAAATAGGTGTCAGCTCTAAGCTTTCTTGTTGCTATAACAGTAGTATTGCACAATTGTCGAACTATTTTTTCTGCGGTATTACTTCTTAGAGCCGATGCAAAGATATTTATTTTATCACAATTCGTTGACTGAACGACTAGTATTCGGAAAATTAACATGACGACTCTACTAATGAGATGACTATTGGTACAATAACCCTAATTTGTATTAATTGCTTCATGAAATCTGTTTAAATGCTCAGCAACATGAATTACATTTGTCTTCTCTGAAATACTGCAAACATGCGTTGTTTGATTTCAGAGACCCGTAAAATTGATCATTATCAGATTCAAAACATTTAACTTCTTTAATGCCAGAGATGGTGAAGCTCACCTGTTTATTCATGATGAACATAAAAAATACTCCATCCTTTTGGAAATTTTGTATTTTCTGTAACTACGTGTAAAGAATCGTTGTTAAAAGTATCGGTATCAGTCGAGCATCATCGAAAACATCACCGATCCCATGCGAAGTCGAGAGCCTCCTTTGTAGGCGATGTTCTTGGCCCATGCGCGACATTCCACGAAAATATTTCGTTTTCCTGCAAGTAGTAATCTGCGGTTCGTAAATTCGTTGGAAATCTGAAACATGGAAGTTTCTTACGTTTTGGGTTGACAAATTGAATTCCCACCAGCGGGCTCAGATACCCTTTGACGTTTGTGTAAGGATAGAAGTAGGATGCAATCCCTCGGCTGGGGTAGTAACCAAATGGTCCAGTTGCTTCATTATCGGCCGGATAAATTCCATTGCAGGAAATCCAAACCTGCCGGCGTTCTACCTTCGGAACACTTTTGATGTATTCAACCAAGTCTTGCGGCATATTTTCCGGTAGCTCATCCACGTTATCGTAGTAATCAGGAACCCAGCCGTATATCTGTGGATTAGATTTCACGTGTTTTTAGTGTTCAACACAAAAATTGATGTTGATTTTTACCCGATTCAATTTCAAAACTATACAGGGCTGTGAGTCGTTATAACCATATCTATTTAACGGTGAGCACGGACCGAGTTTGTCAATGTCAAAGATACAAGCCTTTCCTTCAGGTACTTGTTCGCCAAACTTACACTGCATCATGTTGCTTCCTTCGTCCGAATGTGAATTCAAGCTATGCTGGTATGCTGAAATGAAGGTAAAGAATAAAACCCTATTCCATATTCACTAGCTTCTTGCACTTACGTTCCAGGAAGCTATCCAGTCGGGAGGTCCAGTAATCCATTTCGGTTTCGTTGTGCTGCTTGAAGTGAACCATTGCAGCCGCCTTTACGTTATCCGGCATTGGGCGATATCCGAGTCCGGGGTTTACCCCTATTAGGGAGTCTTCACATTGATACTTTGGGTATCGGTCGCTCAATGTGAGAAAAAGGCACTCCATACATGCCCAAAATAGACTGAACAGTACAATGAAGTAGATTCCATAGAAGAGGAAAAGGTACCCTGAAGAAAAAAATATAACCGGTTTTAACCTTGAGGTCATTTTTACTTATTTGGTAGAAAACTTTTAAGGAACTATGGTAGACCATTATAAAGTGGATTAGCGGATCCGAATCATTTGTGTTCGATCGAAAACTTCGGAGTATGCAATGTTTTGAAAGACCAGTATTTAGCGTCGTGCATTGCATCCCATCGCGTTTACTTTAATATAGGTGCATGCATCGAAAGTGCAAAAACACTTAATATCGTATCGCTTTGCAATCCGCTTGTATTCCAACGGCATTACACGGAAAATAAAAACTACCTTTGATTGGACTTCTTTTTACTTAATTTTGAGTTCTTTTGAATCTTTTCTTTCATTCGCTCCTTTCATTGTTGTCAAAATACAAAGAGCAAAACCACCCAACAGCGAGAGTTTCGTTCAATAAGCTAAAATTAATTAAACCGTATCAACCTGAAATTGAGTCAATGCTGTAGAGTAAATATAACTCATTTTTAAGTATTTTTTTACACGTGCCTTACAGAAACTACCTAGAACCACTTTACCTAAATTGGATGGAATGTACTTAAAATTAGATGGTTTTGTGGTTCCGTGTAGATTTGACAATGCATCTTCACACGGTTATTTGGCCACAGCAAGTACGCCTGAATGTCCGTTAATAGTGAAGATTAAAGTGAAAAATAAGGGAAATTGATCCGGGTTTCCTGATGAAACATGCGTCAGGATTGACTCAATTGGTAGATCATAGATAGGGTAAAGTGTTACAATAGGCCCCCATTAAGAAAACATTGAGATATTTCCATGTTTATTAAAATATTTTCCTTGAGAATGTGAGTATTTCATTGCAATACGGCTGAGGAACATAATTTTATTAGGTGTACAACTTCGCTTCCGCCGTTTTTTCCGCCGTTTTTTTACGGCGAGTGGGGCAAGATTTCAGCGTTTCCAGGTACTTTTTGACCACTTTTGCGACGTGAGGCCGAGCATTGTCGTGTTGGAGGATGACTTTGTCATGTCGCTCTTGATACTGTGGCCGCTTTTCTTCTAGCGCGCGACTAAGGCGCATCAGTTGCGTTCGGTAGCGATCTTTTGGAATGGTTTCACCCGGTTTTAAGAGCTCGTAGTAAATTGTTATTCATCTTCGAAGGTTTTTTTTTTCTTCCACCACCATGTTTGTCTTCGACATCGAAATCACCATTTTTAAAACGTTGAAACCACTCCGGACACGTTCTTTTACTCAGAGCAGCATCACCGTAAGTTTCTGAAAGCATTCGATGCGCTTCAGTTGTATTTTTTTCGAATTGTAACAGAAAAGTAAAACTTCCCGCAAATGGCGAGAGTTGGGCACAAAAACAGACATTTTCGAGCTTGAATAATACGAAAACAAGAACAACTGTCACTGAAACGGCGATGACAATTCGTTAGGCACTGTACACACTCACTTTAAAGGCATTATCATCTATGTATTTTAACCAGCCTCAGCCGGTACAACCACCAATCGGAAAACGGCTGAAGCAAAGTTGTACACCTGATAAATGACTGCAATAGAAAAGATGAGAATTGATTGATATAAACACATTTTCCAAAACGACCACATTCTTAGTTTTTTCGCTTGCCTCAGACATAATGACCCAGCAGCCGCAAAATATGTCTCTTACAAATGTACCCCACAACAATGATTCATTATGCTTCTTGAAATGTCCATAAAGTGACTGTTTTGAGATAATCAGTATGTCAAAGAAATGACGGATAAAATTCTTATTTAGTCGAAGCAAAACCTTGTATCGAAATGCTGCCTAATGAAATTTTTAGTTTTTTTCATACTTTCCAGCAAACGACAACTACCAAACTTGCATAGCAGAAAGATCTTACGAAAAGATAGTGTTAGTGATAAAACTTTGGCTCACAAAAGTCTTGAATTATTGAATGGAATTGTGTTGATTAGGCACATATTATAACAAATATTATTACGACATTCTTCAAAATACTTATCATTGAATCTAGGATAAAAACAGTAAACTTTGTTCGAGCATGAACTGAAACAGTCTCGATTCCAATTTAGTACTGTGTCTCCCTGTTTTGCAACGTCACTTTAATTGACGGTTTCAAATTTCAAACACACTTCACTTTGTGATTCTGGAGTCGGAAGTCAGATCCAAATCGAATTTGATAGTATTCTATGAGACCGTAATACGTTTCATTTGATTCTAAATTTGTTTAAATTGGTTCAGCCATATCTGATAAATCGGAGTTTTGGTCAGCGATGTATCTGAAATCAATTTAACTATAAGACGTTCACTTTATGATAATTATATGACTAGTTCAAAAGATTCGCCCTGATTTTTATATCACATAAACACACGTTCTTGAAATATATTTCTTTACTTACTATGCTGTAGCTCAGGAACTGGAAGTCTAACTCAAATAAAATTCAAAAGCGTTCTATGGGTCAACGGGAACTTTCATTTGAAGCTAGTTTTGCAAATACAAAAAAGATATTTCTCGATGAACATTAGAAAAGGTCCCAAGTGCAAATGACAGTTTCTCTTGGTTTACTTTCTCTTTCAATTATTATGGCAAATTCCAGTAATTTCCAACAAATTCTACAGTGTATATCGAAAGTTGATGCACGGAACGACCGAAATCAGCATTTTCGCGAAAAAATTAGTTGATTTGCTGATTTTAGTTAGTTATTTTTTGAGACAACTAAAAAAATCTTACTTTTGCTGATTTAGATTTTTTATTCTCATTCCCTTAATAATAATAAAATATTTGTTGAAATGACTATTTTTTTTAGTTGAATTCACAAATTAAACGTACTGTCATTTCTTAGCTAAGGCACACTTCATATCCAGTCAACTAATTTTTTAGTTGAATTAAAGAAATATAATGTTGTTTTCAACCAATATGAATGGTTGAATTGGCTTCTGCAATCTGCAGCTATATGGCGCCCTGTCACCGAAACGGTAACACCTTAATGACTACTAGCCACTAGATGGCACACTACTGCCGAAAAAAATTCAGACGCGGTTGTCTTTTCTATATTGGCAGGTATAAATACGATGTTGTGTTGGAGAAAAAGACATAAACGAAACGTAAACATCTTTTTGAATTTTTTTTCTTCTAAATCACTGTTTCTTCATTCTCACTGAAAACTTTGAGCACTCGGAAAACAAAAACCGAATACAAATAGTACACCGGACGGCGCAGCTCGGAAGGTTTGAAGATACAAAAAACCTTCATCACAATTAGAGTGAAACATTCGAAATTCACATCACTGTTCCGCGTAAAAACATTATTACGCACAATCGCTTCGAGTGCGAACAAATTCTGAATAAATACACTTTCCACTAACAGTTTACGTCATTTTTACATATCGGTTTAGAAATTTATATAGGGATATATCGTAACACATGCGAAAAACATCTAAACAATTTGCGAGCAGTTTCAACAAGACTGTCCCTTTTAGCTTTTTAATGGATTGTTTTGCTTTGACACTGCTGTCCTTCAGTAATGACGGTGATAGATAAATAGAATCAAAGTTTCTGATTTTAATAACGAAATTAGTTGTCAATAAGAAGTTCGTGTTGGATTGAAATATTGCTGGGTTGTGTCCAGAATATTCGCCAACTAAACACATTCTCTAAAAATAAGAGTTTTTTTCAGCACAGTAAACTCTAAATTTTAACTAATTTTATAGTTATTTTGGAAATTTTGTTGTTAAAATCAACTAATTCAAAAACAGTAATACGAATTAGGCGCAGAGCTAATTTCGGTCGTTCCGTGTGGTTTTGCTATTATCCTATGTGAAGTGTTAGACGGAAAGATTGCTGATTGGACCGTAATACTCGAAAAAAGAAAGTAAACAAAGAGAAACTGTCATTTGCACTTAGGACCTTTTCTCGTGTTTGTCTTCATTTCATATGATTCGAATTTGGTGAAAATAGGTTTGGCCATATTCGAGATTACCAAGTGCACATTTTTTCTGCATATGACATATGACACACACGGACGTTTTGCGATCCAGAAGAACTGGTTCGGATGGTATATGACACTCGGCTCTTCGGGTCTTAGCTCAAATGTCGAGTTTCGCAGTGATGACATAAAGCTTGCTTCAGATAAAATTGGAACAAAGACAATTGCCTGTATTTCAGTTATTTATTATTGAATTCAAGATCTTTTTTTGTACAAATGTAGCGTTTTTTTTTCATATTTTTAAGAAAAATACATGAGGCGGCGGACACCTTCTTCGTCCATCGTTTTAGCTATCTTATTCCACCAGGTCGTCATCTGATTGATGTCTTTGACAACCTTTCCCTTTGCTTTGAGTCTCCTCTTCATGATTGCCCAGTATTTCTCAATAGGGAACTGGGGGCAGTTGGGTGGGTTAAGGTTTTTTCGGAACAAGCCCCTTTCGCTGCAGACCATTCTTGAACGGCTTTGCTGTAATGACAACTTGCCAAATCTGGCCAAAACATTACGGGATGGTCGTGGGATCGAATAAACGGCAAAATTCGTTTTTGTTGACACTCTTTTTGTTATAGTTCCGATGTCATTGCCTTATTTGTAACGAAAACTTTCGTTTTTTGCCACAGCTGCAAATGCCCTTGCCAAATCATAATTTTTTTTTGCAAATTTGTAGGCAAAAACAAATTTGAATTTGGCTGGAACATCCCTCCGAGCCGTTTCCAAGTAAAATTTTTGACCTGGGATTTGCCCGAAGTCAGCCTTATCATAGGTTTCATAGTCCATCAGAAGACACCCGTCGAACTAGGTCAGAACCTGGTCATATAGTTTCCGAGCACGAATTTTGACCACACTATTCTGTTTTATGGTCCGATTTGGCTGTTTGCTAGCTCGATACGACTTCATTCCTTCCCGGACTCGAGTTCTCCTCACGTTACTATGAGCAGCACCGAATTTTCTGACCAAATCACGGTCCGACAGATTAGGATTCCTCTTACTCGTTTTCAAAATCTTACCACGCAGTTTCCGGTCGACAGTTCCACTCCGACGATTGGCTTGAGGCTTCCGCATCGTCGTCAATGTTTCCTTATACCGTTTGATAACGCACCATACAGTATTTCTGGGCAATTTCAGCTGTTTAGCTAGCCTAGATGCAGACTACAATGGATTGTCCAAATTACTGTGCACAATTTTATCCCTTCTTTCGGCTTCCATGTTGATTGTTTACAAAGTACAGTCGATTTGCGGAATGTCAAAAATCATACGTGAAGCTGACAAAATTCCCGACACGTGGGCGCCAAGAACTTTCAAATCCGTCAACCAGGAGCGCCACAATATGAGTAAAAGTTTATTCCAATTCTAAATGAAGCAAGTTTTATCCTTTGTTTAAGGGGCGGGTAGAGTCTAACACGTTTGAAATATCATTTATTATTTTAGTAAAACATTTCAAGAATTTTTTGTGAAATTTTCAAGCCTATTGGAACGAAACTCTGGAAGTTATGGACCTTTATCTATGGCTATCTCATTCAACGAAGAAGCAAGAGCTCGGCGCACAGGCCCAAGATTTCTACTTCGATTGACTTCAAAACTTCAAAAGGTAGACCCTACGGGCTCCCTGGAGTAATTAATTGTTTCCATTGATTTTATAGACTAAAAACTTAAAACGCGTTTTTCTCGAAAGCAAGTTTTGAAAGTCCGTGTCCATCGTCATTCAAAAACTACTGCACCATTTTTTTTTAAATTTTGCACACACTTTATACATACAAAAAACCAGACCTCAACGTTTTCCTTCTCGTTGTTTGTTACTTTGGGGAAGTTTAACAGCTACAAAATGACGGATTTTTTCGACTTTGAACAACCATCAAAAATAAAAAAATTAAAAAAATCAAACAGAAACGTTGGGGTCTAGAAATACTTCTTCTCTAACTATGCTGCATTCATTTGTTCACTTCTGATTAGTCTGCGCTGAGAAACAGTGTTCGAATGATGCTTTTTATCATGCAAAACATTTGAATTTATTTTGTTGAACGATAATTCTGAAAAAAAAAATCGTAAAAATGATGATTTTTTTCATGGATTAGACTGTATAATGCCCTAGCAACCGTATAATATTCCTCACAACAAATCAGTGGTATGCCCCACATCAATGATGCAATATGCCCCTTGAAATGTCGATATAGAAGAACAGCAGATAAAGAAGATATTTTTTGCATCAAAAATCAATTACATAATCAATTAATTACAATTAGAAACCAACATTTTTGTTTCAATAACCGTGATAAATCTTTAAAACAATATTTTAACTCAAAGCATACTGTTGGATCGAAGGAGGGGCATAATGTCAATTGAGTGACTGTTATGATAAAATTCGTATATCAACGAAATGGCTTTGTTTCTTTGGATTTTTATGCTGTAAATAGAGACATTAGCACTGCTAAAAGTTAATTACTAAGTAGCAACTGACCATTAGACGTTTTATACGGTTAAAATGCTTGTTTAGTCGAAGCAAAATCTTACATCGAAAAGCTGCCTAATAATATTTTTAGTATTTTCATATTTTCCAGCAAACGACAATTGTCATACTTGCATGTCAGAAAGATCTTACAAAAGAGAGAGAGTGTTTAGAGAAGTCTTGAATACTTAAAAAAGGAAGGGGGCGTTTTGGCCACTAGTGGCGCTTTATAATACTTTCCCCTATATTTTGTCATTTATTTCATATGATTTCAAGTCATGTATTTTTCAAATCGTACAATTTTACATGTTCTTGAATATAAGTTTGCGTGAAATACGACGCTTCATTTATGTGCATCTTATAAAATGTAAAATAACAGAAATTTTCAAATTGTGTTGTTTCAATTGTCAAATTATAATGTTATTATTTGATCATCACAGATAGTCAGAGTATAATTGAAGCTTTCCGTTAAAACAGGATTATTAAGAATCATTCTACTGGTAAACCTCTAGGAATGAGATCGGGCCGGTGGATGCACTTAATTATTCCTAGAATGTCGACAAAGCCATGGTTCATTGGATTGGATGTGAATTGGAGTTTTATCCGTGTGATGTCTAATTATTACATGTTATACCCACATTTCCACTGTGGTGGTCTTTCTGGGAAAAATCATTGTGCTTATTGCGATGTTCCGATTATGTCGTTTGGACATACGTCGAGTATCGTGAAGTCACGTCTACTGATGATTTCCTTGCGTGGCCAAGAAAGAAATATTCAATATGGAATTTCTTTATCATTTCATAAAAAAAACAATGGGAGTTTCCGTATTTAGTTCAAAGCCTATCATCCACATTCATGAGATGACTGAGATCACAATTATCATACAACTCCCGTAATCATATCTTTCTCAGAAAGAAGATTTGCTTTCCTTTAAACATTCAACGGTATACATCTGGTTGAATATGAAAATTGTAATATGTTTGACTTCATAACCTCGTATGACTTATATTAGTTAGAAGTATGAAAAAAGCTTTCGCAGCATCTAATTATGTGGCTAACATCTAATTGTTGAAATAAATTGTACAAAAAACGTTTCAGTGCGTTATAAAAGATGTATCAGTATTCGATTGGCAGGACTTAGATCGACCGAAAAATACTATAACTTACACCAACTCTGCTTAGTTCTTCCGAAGAATTTGGAATCTCTTCCGTCCCAAACAATCTGTTTCCAAGTTTTCGGTTCCGGTTTTTGAGGAAACACGAACGTGTACTCGGAAAGTTTTCCAACTTGTTTCTCCTTTGAATGTCGTCCAACCATGTCGCAAACTGATGGCTGATGAGCTCTTCAACACTTCGGGTACTGCAATTCGTTACAATGGTTCTATCTTCTATGTCTATCAGCACATCGTTCAAAGATTCTACCGCAAAAAAAGAATGCTTTATTCACAAAGGAAGATAATCGGAAACTGGACGCTTTTTGGTAAAAGTGCTCTAGGGTGACTTTTCGATGGTGATTTGATAATTATCACAGCTGAGCCGGGCAATACTGCATCATAGTTTGGTGATAACTGGTACGAGACCAAATTGATCCAACTCTTCGCTGATGTTTAATGGTTATCGACCAACCTTGGCAGCCATGGAGTGACTGCTCTTTGAAGTGTTAATTTTTCATCGATGGCTTTGTACGGTAGACGCATTGTTAGAATATTCAGTCTGAGGAATCACAACGTGCCAGGGCATTATGCTATTAATCGTCAATGAAATGTTCTATAATTTGTCACAGTTTTTCAAGGCCTGAACAATTAGTTCTGATGTAGGAAGTTGAATGGGCTTTATACGTAATTTAGATTTAAGATTCATATTTCGTCGAACAATATGTGTAGTAGTGACTAAAACTAAAATCTTCCTAAATGAATTAAATTATATTGAAATAAATATGAAGTGGTCGAGTAGTCTTTTGTTAAAACATTAGACGACTGGGGTTGGATCGAAATTGCTTATGCGGTTCGTATATTGTTCTGTGTCAATATCAACGGATGATCGCACATTCGAAGAAATCTTTTTAGTGAATAAAAATTCAAATAGAGCAGAACAGAAGTTGTTTTTATACAAACGCTAGTTCGAAAATGTCAATTCGGCTTAGTTGTACGATGTCGCGTCAGTTTTTCTGCGAATGTGGCTTGTGTGAATGTCCTTCTTAGTTCAAAAGATTTGATATTCAAAAGACGATTACTCATACAAGCGTTACTTCATGGTAAAGGCAGTGATGCTTATGATTTTCCGTTGAACTGTTTCAACCCTAGTGATGATGATGATGATCATCTTTATCCCAAGAAGCTTGCCAGCTGTCAAGTGTTCTTTGGCGGGACGCGTTATAGAATTTGTTAAAAGCAATCGGTGTCTCATAAATTTCACCCTCAATAGCATCATGTTTGGCTAAACTACAACCCAAACAATTGAGAATTTATAATTATGATTCAATATGACGTTCAGGCACTGTTTTATTTTGCCCAAAAAAACGGTTCCGGGAAGATCCTAGATCACATCAGGAATCGAACCCGATATCTTTACCAGTATCAGACGGTCATTCACTTGGCCTCTCCAGCCGGACCAGTTCATCGCTACGCACATCAGCTATGATGGAGTAAGGAGACTGCGGATGAGCAGAGCCAAGCCCAATTCCATCAACAACTGTCGATCCCAAATAGTTTCCTGAATCTATTCCACAAATTACTAATCGAACCTTGCATTCCAGTCCTGTTCACTGTCCAAAGAGTCTCTACCTGCTTCGCGCGCGAGGCTCGAACGTTTGTAGACAGCTCTTTTTTTTTTAACTTTCAACCAAATTTTAAATCCATCATTATCGTACCGAACACAGTAACTTAATACGTCTCACAATAATATATGAAAACAAAAAGAAAATACAATCTTCATCTGGAAAAAATAAAAATCAAATTGTACTAAATAACTAGACATCTACTTATAAAAGAAATTTTATGTGTGATATAACGGGTGGCAACTAAAATTTTGGAATTTTTTCGAGGCCTGTATGCTCAACAACAAACGAACTCAGAAAGAACTAAGATTTTGTATGCGTTATCTCTCTTTCTCCTCTTTCTGCTAGTATTTTCTGTTTTGTTCATGCTTGCTCAGTTTTGCTCAAAATGCCGTCGAAACAAGAAGTATTTCGCGAGCGCATTGTACAGTTCTACGAACTGCACAGAAATCTCGGCAAATAGTATACGGTACAACATTTTAAAAGCAAAAATGTTGCGGCTTCGACAGTTTACAATATCCTAACACAACTGCTCGTAAGGAAGGTAGTGGAAGACCAGCCAAAATTATGGACGCAAAGGACGTCGTTCTCTTTCCCGTGCCTTCAACAACAAGGATTCACTGAGTCAAAGGGATGCCTCTAAAAAGTTCAACTGTTCTCACCAGTACATCTGCAAAACATTGAAAAGACTCGGAATAAAGTACCGAAAGAAGACACGAGCCCCGGGATATACTGACGCACAGATTTCAACGCTGAATTCCCAATGCCGCTGGTTGATTAAAACTTTTCCGGAAAAGGTTTTGTTTTGGACGACGAAAATTACTTCCCTCTTCCGAAGACGCAGATTCCCGCAAACGATCGATACTATTCAACGGATAGTTCTACTATACATCCGAGCATAAAATATTAGTTTAAACATAAGTTGGAACAGAAAGTGATGCTGTACATTGTCATTTCCGAGAAAGGCATTTCTAAGCCATGGTTCAAGTCATCTGGGTTGGCAATCAATCAAGATGTGTACCAGAACGAATATTTGTAGAAAGTTTTGATCCCATTTTTTCAAAAACATCATGGTGATGGACAATACGTGTTTTGGCCGGATAAAGCGTCATCGCATTGCGCCAAAAAACACAATCGTTCCTGAATACCCATTCGATCCCATTTGTACCCAAAAACTACAACCCGATAAATCTACCTCAGTGTCACCCAATCGAAGATTTCTTCAGGGTTTTGAGCTTCTTGGTGTACAAAAATAACTGGAGAGCAATGAATTGCTAACAGTTGATTGGTAGAATCAAGAAATGCATTTGCAAAGTTGACATGAAGGCCGTACAACGCTTCTGTTCCGACATCAAACGGAAGCTTCGCCAAACATCCGATTACGGACCGTTTTCAAATGTTCACTAATTTTTTTTTCCAACAATGAACAATGTATCTTTAATTTCAATAAATCAGATCTTCTCCAAGTATGTTTGTCTTTTTTGACAGCTTGAGAAAGAAATTCCAAAATTT
Organism: Malaya genurostris; assembly: GCF_030247185.1. Classification (NCBI taxonomy): domain Eukaryota; kingdom Metazoa; phylum Arthropoda; class Insecta; order Diptera; family Culicidae; genus Malaya; species Malaya genurostris. The sequence goes on along the minus strand of NC_080571.1, from coordinate 216,140,975 downwards.
TAGTTGCCACCCGTTACATAACCTTTTGAACTCCACCAATGTCGTTGCGCGCTTGATCTGTCTTGGCATCGAATTAAAAAAACTTATTCCCTTATACAATAAGGAGTTTTGCGATCTGGCTAACAAAAAGCTGGTACGAGACCAATAAGTCAATATGTGGAGAAATGACTGTTTTATACAGTACAATCTTACTATGAATCGTAAGGTCATTTCTCAAACGATACAATACACCGTACTTTTTGGCAATCTTCTTGATTAATAAATATGAGATTTGAGTGTTAACTTTTCATCAATTATGACTCCAAGATATTTCATTTCTCTAACGCGATCAATAGTTTCACTATCAATTTCTACATTGGCGTTATAACCGGTGCTAACAGAAGAAATAACCATATATTTAGTTCTCGCGACATTTAATTTCAGTTGCTTAAATTTCAACCATCAAACCAGCGAACGTAGATTCTCGTTTAAATGTGCAACAGCTTCATTGAAATCTTTAGCTGTAATGAACAGGACAGTACCGTCGGCAAACGAATTTATATCATAGAAACGTAAGATTCGCTTCATATCATTAATATACATAATAAATAGGGTGGGACCTAACACACTTCCCTGAGGCACACCAAGTGAGTTACTGAGGGAACTAGACACTACATCGTTAAAAACAGTCTGTTGAGATCTACCACATAAATAGTTTTCAAACCATTAATGTACCATTCCCCCGATGCCAAAACGCCGTAATATCTGCAACAATAAAGGCCTAGAAATTGTTTCAAAGGCTCGCATCAAATCCAAGAACACAGTAAAAATACTTTTTTCAGCTTCGATTTTCTCCTTCCATTTTTCTAATACTAGGTTCAAAGCGGTTTCGCAAGTTATCTCATGCTGCCTTTCTATATCCCGATTGTTCCGGTTCTTTAATAACAAGTTCCAGAATTTTTTCCAGTGTGTGCAACATGTTAATGGGACGGTACTCCTCGGCTTTATCCGTCCCAGTAACTTTGGGAATATGAACCACCAGATCGTGTCCGATAACATGAAAGCAATCCTATATCACTTTTAAGTTTACATTGTCAATACCAGTCGATTCTCCCAAATTAAAACAAATATTTTTCAATTGCTCATAAGTGATTGGTTGAAATTCATCAAGTCTACAATAGTTATTCATCGGCAGTGTTATTTCAACAGGTTCACTTACCAATTCAATACTTTGATTGATCTGCTGAACACTATTTATGAAATAACTGTTGAACTTTTCTGATATGATTTGTTCTGTATGCTCTTATATATCGTTAAAAGTTATGGTTTTCGATGTACTATGTGTAGGCTTGATAAGCTGCTTGAGGATTTTCCATAACTCTCTGCTGTTTTGTTGATTTTGATCGACCTGCCTCTGTATTTATTCATATCTGGTCTTCTTCAGGGCCCGTGAATAAATATTTCCACTCCAGTGACTATCCTTGTTAGTTTTACAGAACCTCTTGTACTGTTTATCCCTCTCCCGTTTTAACCGTAAGAGGTCTATTGAGTACCAACTTTTTGAGCTGTTCCAACAAACGTATTTTTCCGTTATTAATTTATTTGTACAGGGCGGTCAGAATAGATACCCTGCGATCCAAATTTCCAGTCAACTGGAATCCACATTTGAATAAACATTGTCGAAATTGGAAAATACGTGATCTAGCAATGTTCTATATACCTCGAAATTCTTGTAAATTCATTCACAGTTTGCTTCAAATTGAAGAATTCTACTAACTGTTTCAATTGATTCGAGCTTTGATCACTGAGCTAATCAATGTTGAATTCTCCAGTAATAATATTTAGTTTACCTAAATTGACAAAATCCTCCCATCAGTTTTCTAGAATTTCCAGAAACTGGCGGTCGCTTGAACTTGGAGAGTGGTGAACAACTCCATAATTTCCCATCTGCATGCCTCTCTCAACTGATATACACAAGAACCAATTATTTCCAACTGCTTCGTTTGATTGAATGCTGAATTTAATTGATTCTCTGGTTGTAAATTGCAGCCTTGCCGGCTGCCATCAAGCTGGAATAAGTATTCTTATCAACTTCAATTATAACACTATATTTGTTATATTTGAGGCGTGGATTCTCAAAGTCAGCAACAATTTTTACATCTTCAATCAAAATTTCCTGATTCTGACTTTCCAAAAGGTCTATAAATACATCAGAGGAATATCGATCACTCATTTTCAGTTTTGGTTTTCCGGGCTTTGGTATAACAGCATTGTATTCAGTTCCTAAATTGCTTTCAATGTTTTCTTTCACTGATTGAATGCCCTCTCCTGCTGCGCACTCAACAATAATCGAGTCATCTTTACCATTTTTGAAATTACTAATTTTTTGTGTTCTTGGATCTAACTTACCCTTTAAAATCTTTCCCGTGTCATCACTCGTTTGCGAAGACTCGACTGGATTACTATCAAATACTTCGTTATTACTTTCATTATCAATATTCTTATCAAGTGGCTCATCATCAGTATTTGAAATAACTTTTCTTTTTTGTCTGGGATTTCCATCCGACTCCGAATGAGTCTATTTTGCTGATTATTCAAAATCAAGAAACTTTTCCAATCGTCCAACTTTTTGGCCACACTGTTTTCTAAGTAGGCCATTTTGCTCTCCTATCGATTTCCCTTTCTATCGCGATATTAATGTGTGCCTCCATTTTGAATGGAATGGGTATTACACAATCGCATTATATCCTAACAATGCCGTGTCAGCGAAGAATACAAAGAATTTAAACTCGAACGATTGCGAAATTTAGAGACAAGATGAAGTACACATGTTTTAAATTATCGGATTTTTTCACATATATTTTATAATAAAACTTGTATGTTATTGCATGATCGAGTATCATGACAAGATCTTTTCAATGCTGTGTCTGCGATAAGAGTCATTAATAATTCTCAAGATTAATCGATATCCTTCAGTAGGACAAGTTAATATTTAAACGCCCATGCGATTTTGATCACTGAGAAAGCGTTTATTCTTACAAGGCAGAACCATTGCATGGCTAGTGCTACGGTATTATTGACACTAAGAATGCTGCTTCTAGTATCAGCACACTAGAAGTATTTAGACACACTAAATGCTGCCTCTAGTATCAAGTTAAACAAAATATTATAAAAATTACAGATGTGATAATTATTGGGTAATGGAACGGCTCTTCAATAGGGAAAAAATTTAGCATTCCTTTTACTTTATCTTATTGATTAACTTTCCTAAGACAGAAAAGCCGTTACATAAACTAGAACCACAATGAATTCGAGACTGCGAGCAACAATGAAAAAGAAAACGGATACCATCCACAAAAGTATGTTTGACAACAACAACAATACTGATGATGAATCAATGGACGAAAAGACAAGCCGCGAACAAAGTACCCCTCAATCCTTACTGGATGGAAAGTTTAACTAACAAAAAAAGGCTCATCTAATTTTTTCGCGCTGTAATTCCGGAACCGGAAGTTAGATCCGGATCGAATTTGGGAGCTTTTTGAAGAATTATAAGACCTTCCATTTACATCTTATGGCGTTTTTCATTGAGAAACACTGGTGGCGTGGATTGCTCTCGAGTAGAAAAGGCAATGAAAAACCGTCAAAATATTGTATTTCTGCTCGAAAGTGCAAAATCAGAGCAATCCACGCCACCGGTGTTTTTCAATGAAAAACGCCATTAGTTTGTGAAAATCGGGTTGGGTTACTATGATTGATTCTGCATGGGCGGTTTTGTCAGTGCAGGTGAAGATAATCCCAAGAAAAATCGGCAATTTTAGTCCATATTTTATAAATGCAAACGTTATGAGATGCGTTTTGTTCAAATTAATTTTTTTCGGTTTGTTTCCTTATTTTTTGAAAAGATAATAAACTAATAATTTCCAGTGCATGATTTGTTTAGAATTCTCATTTTTCTATGTTTTTTCTTGAACACTATTTGTTTACAAATATCGATTTCCAAACTTTGTGCATTTGAAAAATTGATGTTTTGGGTGTTGATTTTATTCATAGTTTTGGATACAATGTTTTCAAAAAATACTACTAGCTCGAAGAAACTGGTTAACGAAGCCACGCTTTTAGTAGAATAGAACAGGGCGACTGAAAGTAGGAAAAGAGTAACTGCTGCAATTGTTGTCTTTTGTGACATAGATTTACGGATGTGGATCTATTTTAGTTTATATATTCTTCTTGGCTCTAGAATAAACCTAACTGGAGAAAGATAATAGGTACTCTCAATTTCTCGTATCGTTTGCAATTGACTATCCGGGTTTTTTGGTACTTCGTACATGGTTGAATCTGTATGTGAGTGGAGCTAAAATTAAAGCATATTCTATCGTTTCTAACCCAATGTGGTAAGAAGCATTAGTCGGAGGGGTTTCCTAGAATGAATGAATCCTTTCTGTATTGAACTTAAAAGGTTTTAGCAGATTGCTTGGCATCTGTGCTGCTCATAAATATTGCTAATCGTTCTGAACTCGTCCAGAAGCGCAGAATGGTGATGATTTTGTACAATCTCTAAATCCTTCGGGGGTTGGAGGTTTTTTTAAATGTTCACTTTTTTCACCTACAGATCCACAGCATCCACAAGCAAGGCACAAATCTCCAGATAATTAGAGCAGCGTTCTCCCTGAACCAATTAGTTCTGATAGTGTAGAGCCATTCCATGGCAACTTCCATCAGTAAGACCAGTGGCTGTTGACGGGCCGCCATTTATAGATTTCTTTTCCTCCTCCTTTCTTGTATTCGACTCTCAAGATCTGTGTAAAATTTCAACTAGAACAACTGTAAAAAATTGATTCTGCAAGATTAAGTGAAACGAATAAGAAGCCAGTAGTATATCGTTAAAGTTGCAATAAATTTTAACTATTTAAATATGAATTATGCATTAAACGGTAGCGTTTCTAAGATTCCAATCGCATCATGATTAGGAAACGGTGAAAGTTTAATAGTTTCACACAGAGGGGGGCTAACAAACAGGAAATTTCTTTTGCTCTATCAATTTATTTTTTGAATAGAAAATGTGTTCTAGACCTAATTTATTTATCTAATAATCATGTACAGAGCTGCATACTGAGTAGGGATGTATATCCGATTGTGTCTGAGAAAAAACTCCTCGATTGCTACTGATAAGAGTTTATCAAAATTTCGAAGCACACCGATTAAATATAGAGGATATTAACTCTGAAACTTATTGCCTTAAAAATACATAAAACGTGGAATTTAGATTCCAAGGACGCAATAAATCTTTTATGTTTGTTTGAAACAATCGAAAATGAAAAACAAATGTACAACATCGAGATTTGAAATGCGAAATTTGAAAGTTTAGCTCGTGCTGATATATAGTAAAATTTATAGTGAATTGCTACTTCGTCTTATACAAACGTCTTATCATCGATACTGCGGTGGTTGCCTCGACACTACCTATTTGTTGTGGTTATTCGCCATAAAAAAGAACTTCAAAACGGGTACAGGGAGGTGTTTGAGTTTACTGTGTTGGCACTTTTGATACTTTGAACAGTGGTCAGAATTGGTCAATCATATACTCGTTATTGCCACGGTGCGTAATACTATAATACTCTTCTACCATTGTTAAATTAAGCTATCTACCGTTGCTATCATGTCTGATTCTATAGGATGTTTGACTTGTGTGTATGTTTAGTAGAAGTTTTGTTTTGATGAACTAGTGTTAACTATTGTTTTTGCGTTCGAACTATGATTGAGCTTCTAGTTTGCGTGAGAGTTACAGTAGTGAAATTCCTTTTAACGCAACTCGTATGCTGTTTTTTCTGCTAAGGATGTTTAGAATGTGCCACTCATATGGCCCCTTTTCAGCTTGTTACGTGTCATAAGGGCGACCGTACGCCAATAATATTGCAGGAGCCTTCATTTTGACAATAGCTTGCTACACCAGTTCGCAATATTTCTAATTGTTTGATAAACTAGTCGTGAAACGGTTTTATTTTCTCTGCAGTGCAACTAGCGTGAACAACTATTGTCAAAATAAGAGCCATTAATGCAATCCGAACATACTAATTCTCGTCGCCATTGTGGCACGAAAATCTGAATTCTAATGCAAAACACTACAGTTTACCTCGCTGTCCTGCTTCTAGTGTTGTTGGCCATTATGGTTTATTTTTAGAGGTGAATCAGTAAATTGGCAGTTATACAAGAAGTGTAGAAACGAGCATGTATTTTGTTTTCTAGCTGTTCGACTCAATCTGTATTTGCGCGATATTGCGATCCTTCATTGCTACCGACCGGATACTCACAACTTCTCATTACTATTTACAATAGTTGAAAAACAATCAGAACAATCTTATATCATACCACGCGTGGTGCTTTCTATCGTCTTTTTGCTTGTTTTTTTTTTATGCATTAGCTTTAAAAAGTTTACGTGAGATCGCCTAATTTAAAAGATTCAACGAAATTCATGCTATATTTTACGTTGTAGAAGATTCTAACTCTCAAACATTGACACGAGTGTATAATTTGTAAAAGATGGCTTGCCTCTTGCAATAGTCATTTTTTGATAGCACTGTGATAGAAGGCAAACAGAAAGTTTAACATTAAAATTGTGTTTTACCTATCTGATGGTCTGGTCGAAAACGGGTAGGAAAGTAGTGTTGTGAAAAGGAAGCTAGCCTAAACAGTAAATGGCTCCTTGGGGTGCTGTTTAGTCGATCAGCAGCTCAAAATGCACAGATCCTAGACGTTCGTGTCTATCGTGGATAATGTTGTGGGCCCACGCCTTGCATTCGATGTTGATGATGATGCCACCTGTAAAAAAGTAAGAAGTTAATAATTTGCTTGCTAGTAATTGTATAATAACAATTAGCTTATTTAGAGTATATCAATTTGTAAACAAGTTTCAAGAAATTAGAAAATATCGTATCGAGGCCCTTTCAAGTATGAGTATAACAGAAAGTTAATAAGTTCACTTTTGAAACCACTACTCATCAACGTGAGAAACTAGGCTATGTTTAAAATTCCCGTCTTCATATGCCGTGCACTGAACAAAGACTCTTGCCAACGAAACCTATCTTATCGTAAAATTTACAGACTGAAAATTAGCCATTACTGAAAAATTCAAATGCTGATTTTTACGTTGCTATTGAGTGGATGTAAACATTCTTCGAAAAACCCTGTAATTTTACATTCACGCAAATTTACTTAGCATTAGCATTAGCATTAGAGACCGCCGGTGTGTTGCTACTCCGTTATTGATCTGGACCAATTGAGATTGCAAAATGATTTTTTGAAGCAACATGTTTGGGAATAACACATTGTTTCACACTGTGCAAACTATATTGATGCATGCATGCTGATCAATACCGACGCCGGCCACGTCCGAATGCAGATCTACTTGGGAGGGGAAGGATTTTTAGTTCGATGCATGTTGCTACTAGGAACCGAGGAATCCTCTGCGTTCCCACATGCATCACAGGAGAGGATACTTTGTTAGTAAATGTTTTAATAATGTTATCATGTGTTTATTGCTCTGGGTAGCCGGCTACCAAGAATGTTTTAAAGTGTTATCATTTTAAGTGTTACTTTGTGCTGGCAATATAATGCCCGAAACAGTCAATCTCCGAAATTGACAAAACTCCGGACAGACGGCTGTCGAGTATGCAGTCACTCGTTTATGGATCTACCTTTCGCGAATTTTTTAGAAATAAGTGTAACATGTAGACATCGCACATTTAGACGAGCGCCTATTCCAAACGCGATGCTGAACCACGTCGAGTCTGCTTTCCCAAACGAATATTTCAAACGCTAAATATTACCTATTGTTCGAACATAATTCACGTGCTTTATGTTAGGTTATGAATCCCTAGGACAGAGCCTGAAAACTGGCCTGTCCAGAAACAAATGCATCTTCCTACTTTTTACCTGTGATGAATTTGAAGAATCGGCCAATGTTTCAGGAATGAAAGGGAGGATTAAAATATTCAACGCAATTTGAATTACAACTCATATGAAAGATTCAATCTGTAGAACTTGTTTTATGAATTTTTTTTATGAATTTTTGATTTTTTTTAATTTTCTAACTGTTTCGGTAGACTTTGTATCTTTTACCGAAAAATTATCTTCTTGCTTGCCTAAGTCAGTAAATTCGCTAAAAACGCGAACCGTAGAATAACAAAGCTAAAAAAAAAAGGGAGAGTAACAAAGAAGATTAGAAAATACCAAATGAGGTGATGGGGGCATATCCGACAACGCATTAGTTCTCATCCCCTTCGAGTATCAACACGTTTGCGTCCATCCCGACTACGTGCTTGTTGTCCGGAATATGCATGATTGGACAACACACGGCAGAATAAATGTCGTTTTAATCTAAGCTATAGCAAGTGGAAAATATTTGCTACAAATAAAAAATAATTCCACAAAAAAAACTACTGGAAATAGCACAAAGACAAATTGATATTACTCAGTTCGGGTTTACATCTCATCCAAGTCAGCCGACAAACAAAACCGCTTACGTTGGGGACAGAAGAAACCAAGTACAGTATTGTGTAGTGAACAATAGACCTCGAATAGTGAACAATAGCTCCTCTCCCCCTGGAAAAAGGGTGACAACGAGATCCAATACAAAAAAAAATCTTTTATTTAAAAACTCAGCTAAATCGGCCACGTAAAGCTTGTACGCAAATAGGCCTGAATAAAATATCTTTTATATAAAAAAAAATTGATATTACTGGCAGCGCTGTTTGAGAGAGATCTGGCATGACAGCCCTTTAGGGATACATTTCGTAGCCCTTTAGAAATATATTATTAGAAAAAAAATACTCCCTTGTATGGCGACAGTCATTCCTGTGTGGTAAAATATATCCTTCCAACCACGCCAGTCGCACCCTCAACCAAACCTTTATTCAGTACGACTTCACCATCACTGAAAATCAATAATTAAACTACTTATTTAACTAGAACTTTCTAAAATCACTGAAAAAAACACTTTTTATTAGAGCAACACAGAAGCACTGTGTTTTCTTCTCCAGTGATGCCAACCGATTTCAACAATCTCAGATTTGTTCGAAAACTACGAAACATTGATCAATGATGTGATATAAGTGATACAACCAACATACCGCACTTTTTTCTAACCCCAGCGTTTTAGCGGTAACATCACTTATACTATTAAATATCACAAATCGAGATTCCAGAAATGTAATATTCGAACTAGTAGTAGCTTTTAAAAGAGCCTAAGGATATTGAAATTGGTTCAATCATCACCGAGAAATTTGAACACAGAGAAGAGCGTGCGTTTTGTCGGTTACATCAAGTCGGTTTTAAGCTGGCCTAATCTTGATGAAAATGATTCAGCCACACAGAGACGTTTCCAGATCTCATTGAGCTGAGTCGAATGGTATATAATACTATGGGTCTCCGAGGCACCGTTTGAAAGCCTCCAATTGATAATTGCAAAAAGTATGAAAGCATACCAACTAAACTAAACTAAGCTAATTTCGATACATTTCAATTTAGTTTTTCATCGATTGCGGTTTTCAATTAAGTTTTCGAATCCACTAGTGTCTATTTCATATTACTATTGATTTACATCTCATTTTTGTCAAGAATATGACTTACTTTACTATGGGGCGCCTTTTCAAAAATTACCCTGAACAAGAATGGGTAGAATTCAATTGTAAGAATTTCGTGTTATACCTAGCCCAACAGCATAATTTTTCCTCTATGCTATCGGAAACATAATCAGCAATTTATGATAACATTTTCAGTAGTATGAAATAAACACAAATAACCCAAAATTATAGTTTCCTAAAATGTTTGGTATCAACTAGTATTAAAGAGAAAATCTTATGATGCTTGTTTGTCTCTCTCTCTCTCATGATCAGACGACGGTTCTGATGCAGATGCATTGCATTCTCATGTTACCAGTAGGGTAACAGAGGAAATGTAAAAATTGACACGTTTCATCCATTCTAGCCTTCGCAACTGACTTTTAATATCAATAAATTGATTATTAAATTTGTCTCACTTTAGCATAGGTGCATTGTTACTATCTTGGAAGTATAAAAGTGATACCTTGCAAAATTCACACAATATATCAACTTGAGAGAACGATTAATGATATCCAGAAGTGTGCAGATACCTGTTAATTTTATTCGTATTCACGTCATTCAGTTATGTCTCTGATATTACCCTCCCGCTTTTTACTTTTTTCCTAGTAATATTAAAAATAGATATAGCTTTCATACTTATTTTCTGTGTAGCTCAATAGTCAATGAAATCAAAAATAAAAAAAAATGTTTTCATTAAAATTAGGGTCCAAAAATGGGTCAATAAGAAAAAATCCTAAGCGCAGATAGTCATGGGGAATGCTTAGACATGAATACACGTATGAAATGTATGACACAACAAAGCCATGGTCCAACCTGACAATGAGTCGAAAAAGTTGTCAATAAATCTACTGAAATTTTATCCCACACACCGTACTCTCTACACGGTGCGCTATCTGACTATCACTTATTCCGATCCATGGCTTACCGTCTGTTTTTTGTGGACTTCTGTTTTTATCAAGAACTAGAAAATTTGTCGACACTTGGACTCAGAACCGAAAATTGTCACACATTTTCAATGAAAAAATCCAAACCAACAGCCGCATTTTATTTACTGTCTCAGTCATGAATTATCACATTCAAAATAAACGCAGACAAAGTCGAAGCATTTTCGTCACTTCCCTCAACAAAAGAGAGTATCAAACCAAAACAAAAAACCTGTTTTAATCCACCTAGTGGAGTAATGATGCCTTTCTCATGTACATATAATATTGTGGTATTCTATTCAAAAATTTTCTCTTCGATTTTTGAAAGAAACCAAGAGATTGTTTATGCATAACATACAGAATAAAACAGTGCTTCGTTTGCGTAAGTCATCCTTAAGAAAACGAAATGGGTTCACTATTATATGCACTTCCGGCACCGGAACCCGAGAACCGGTATAATCAAAGTCGGTTCGTACGGCCACCAACTAACATGACATACAAACTCTATTAGTACGCACTCTAAATTACGATTTAAATGTTTGTTGCATCCAAAAATATTTTAAGTGACGGTGTACAATATTGAACACACTTTACCCTATAATTCCGGAACCGGCAGTCGGATCCGGATAAAATTCAGGAATTCCGTATGGGATCACGAGACCTTTCATTTGAATCTAAGTTTGTCAAAATCGGTTCTGCCATCTCCGAGAAAACCTAGTGAGATTATTTGACACATACACACACAAACATACACACACACACACATAGACACATACACATACACACACACAGAGAGAGAGAGAGAGAGAGAGAGAGAGAGAGAGAGAGAGAGAGAGAGAGAGAGAGAGAGAGAGAGAGAGAGAGAGAGAGAGAGAGAGAGAGAGAGAGAGAGAGAGAGAGAGAGAGAGAGAGAGAGAGAGAGAGAGAGAGAGAGAGAGAGAGAGAGAGAGAGAGAGAGAGAGAGAGAGGGAGAGACATTGCTCAGTTCGATGAACTGATTCGACATGACAATTTTCACTAGACGGTTTTTCAAGTGATTGCGTAACCTTTCTATATGAGAAAGGCAAAAATCGTCTGAAGATAAATTCAGTCGAATTTCAATTCTTATTCTTCCTAGAATTTGATGAAAATCTTTGAAGTTCGGCTTTAAAAAGTGTTTAGACAAATCAAAGTTTATACGCTCCAGGGCTTTTTGGAAACACAAGCAACTGTAGATACGAGAACTAACAGACGAAAATCATTATGCCTCTGTCTAAATAGATAAAAAGCAGAAAAAAAATTTGTTGCATCGGAAATTATTAGTGTAATCAACTAACAGCAATTGAGAAGCCACATTTTCGATCCTCCCAACAATACATTTTGTTATACTCTTTAAAACAATATTTTTGATGAATCAAGGATGGGGCTTAATGTTCGTAGAGTGACTGTTATGAGAAAATGATGTCGTTTTCGCTTGATGCCAAACCTAACCCAGTTTCTACCCTAACTACTGTCAAACCGTTTGTTTGAAGCTAGTTTTGAACTGAAAATCGAGCCAGGATTTTATATCAGGTTTGCTCAAGCCCCCGTTGCTAAGTGCGAAATCAACACAGTTTTGTGAAAAGTGTTTGTTTGATGAAACTACCCTGCGTCAGTTTCAGTTTTCTCAAGTGAAAACGACGTTAGTATATCAAATAATTGACTTTGTTTGGTGGCATGTTTATACCGTACATTAGAACTGCTAAAAGTTAGTTACTAATGTCGTTTTCGCTTGATGCCAAACCTAACCCAGTTTCCACCCTAACTGCTGTCAAACCGTTTGTTTGAAGCTAGTTTCGAACCTAGTTTTAACCTTGTTGAACTGAAAATCGAGTCAGTTTCGAACCTGGTTGTTATATCAGGTTTGCTCAAACCCCCGTTGCTAAGTGCGAAATCAACACAGTTTCGTGAAAAGTGTTTGTTTGTTGAAACTACCCTGGGTTAGTTTCAGTTTTCTCAAGCGAAAACGACATAAGTAGTAACCGACCATTAGACGTTTTACACGGATAAAATGTTTATTTAATCGAAGTAAAACATTACTTCGAAAAGCTGCCTAATGATATTTTCACCTTTTTTTTTATTTCCCAGCCAACGACAACCGCCAAACTTGCATAGCAGAAAGATCCTACCACAGAGAGCAGACATTCAAGTAGCGATTCCAATTTGTGTAAGAAATTTAACGGTTATTTGAAAAAGTAATCACCAAGTAGTAATCCTCCTGTAGAGGCGCTTCGAACAGCCCAGTAATCCCTTACGGGCTCGTGCGTTCGAGCTTTCATATAATGCGGTAATTCATGCGTGCAAAATCGTTCGCAACGGTGATTTCTAACGAATTCTTACATGTATGCTTTACATAGCTTTTTAGAAAAAGTTTGTACTAGCTTGGATGTCTGTTCTCTGTGAAGCTACGAAAAGATAGTGTTAGGGATAAAACTTTTGTTAAGAACAGTCTTAAATGCTTAAAAAGGAAGGAAGGCATTTTGGCCAGCAGGGGTACTTTATAATACTTTCCTCTATATCGATACTGCGTAGTATACGATTTTCTCAGTAAAACGAGAATTAATCAAAGAGTAAACGAAAGAAAGAACACAATTTTGAAATTATTGTTCTGCTCTAGTTGTTGACTGGACATGGATTTCGTTCTCATAAGTTGAAATCGAAGCTGAAAGTGTCATTCATTTTCCGTCATTTTCGTCTATTTCGGGGCAATGAAAATAACTTTTATTGGCTCTTTTCAAACTAGTAGCTAGTAATGACTATTATTCTGAATGGTAAATATGTAACCATGATTTTACAAAGTAGGGGAGACCGGGGAGAAAATGCCACTCGCAATAATTCGATCACTAAAAGTCACATACCATCGGCTAAGCCCTCTATATGTGGGTCCTAGCATTAGCTATAATTGGCTTTTATTCATTAGACATGCCGTCCTTTTAGTTCAGCCTTAGTAATCGATGAGTGCGAAAGAGACGGTTTTTTTTTCGTCAGAAGTGAAATTGTCTAGTTTCAGAATTTTTGAATTGTAGAAAATCTGTAGGGTCTAAAAACTTATTATCATTATCTATACAGAGTAGAGTGATTATTAAAAGTTGGAGACAACAATTGGCCGTATAAATAAAATGTAGTAAAGTCTGATGTTTGTAGTATCTTCTCAAGAACAAAGTCCACAAAGCACATTTTGCTAAAAAACAAATTCAAACTTGTAGTAAACGTTACTTTCGAATTTGATGATTTCTACACAAGAATTACAAAATATACAACAAAAATTTATACAAAATATTTTCAAATATTCCAGTAGCCAAAATATTGGGGGGAGCGTGGCACTCAAATAAAATTTTTGGTGGGGCAAAAAGTGCCTTGTCCCCCCATAGTTGCCGCACCTGAACTGAAGGTTGTACGTTTCGAACATTCCGAGTGAAAATGTTACTTTCCGCACTATTTTTTGCACAAGACCAAAAGTTGACATTTTCGCCCCGCGGTCTCCCCTATATTTGAAATATCATTTGATTTGATACTCTCAAAATTTAAGTGGGATGTTCAGTCTAGTTGGCGATTTTTCAGCCCTATTGTTCACAAAGCAATCTTTAACAAATAGACATTATTTCAATTTATTTGATCGTTAGAGTGACACAAGTTAGTATGAATTGGTTGTAAAAATGTTGAATGTGTAAGTGGTAAATCTCAAACGCAGTTCGCAGAAATTAGATAATTTTTGTATACCATTGTCATGAGCATTATCCGTGTAAGAACTTTTTGGTAATCGCGACGAATACAGTCCATTATGGTTAGGAAAAATAGCTTTACAATGAAATCGAGATATCATATTTTTCGACTGAGTCTGTAGAGACGGTACCATAACAGGCTACAGTGAAGTAATCCTCGATGAAGTGAAATGTTTCCGAATAAGTGAAAATCTGTTGAAAGTACTGTTTTGACACAAGATTACTATCATTTTACAACATTTAAACGTCTTATTATGTCAGAACCCATGAGGATTAATGGGTTCAAACTAGAGATGGACAAAACAGTTCATTTCAAAGAATAATATTTCCACTGGAAGAACTAGTTCTCCTGAACCGTTCATTCGTTCTTCAGAAATTTCAAGTGTTTTTGCGAAAACCGTACGAGAGCACAAAGTTATATTTCGTGTTGGAAAAATCATAATCAGAAAAAGTTCATTTCATTATCACTCGTGGAAAAATCAGTTAAAGAGCTTTTCAAAAAAAACTCAGTGACTGAAAAAATCACTTAAGAGATTTTCATTCATGATACAAGCATCCACAACACTATTTTCGTGCAAGATTTGATTATTATTTTTTCATCCATAAAAAATCTCTGCAGAAGAAATTCGCAACTGAAAAATAATTACAATATTTTCGATGCAGGAATGGTGGTTAATATGAACAACAATATTTTTTCCACATTATATGGTGATTATAGTGAGGAAAGGCTGTTTTAATTCCAGCTGGTTGATTACACTAGATTAAAACCAATAAAACGCTAGTTAGCATGAATTTGATTTATAGAAGTAAAAGAAGTGCAGCTTTGTGCTTGCTTCAAACACACAGCAGGCGCAGCGTATGAATTGGCGTAATGATAGCCTGCGCTCCGGTTCTCCGATTCTGCATAAAATATTTCAGCTAAGTTTGCAAATATTTTTTAATCAACTACATATTTTGTGGTTACAAGATACATCTCGGCGAAAGACCAAACGGGTAAAACCGAGTATAAATAAACTCTTTCATTTATTAATTCATGTTTTGTGTTTTTATTATCACAGCACTTGCTCCAACTATTAATGATACTACTCCACCACCACGATATTGCCAAATGAATTTTGAATCACCACTATTGATTCACTTATCCACTACGCGCACTGAACATTTTCAGAAAGGTTCAGTTTTTGATTATTGGAGACTGTGATGTGCCATCTGACCACTGTATACCGCATTAGACGTATCCTCTTCGAGGATCAACGTGTCAGGAAACCAGGAAGTGAATGTCCACGGTAGGCTCGCACTTTAAGGCTGGTAAGATTCTTGAAAGAAAAATTAAAGCGAAATCTAGTACGATTCATCTGAAAATTGGATAAAGATGCCAATATCTCCTAAATTTCAATGCAACGATTGGTCAAAGCAAAGGAAAGTCCTGGCATTACATTCCTTTTGTGGAATTTGGCCTTTCTGTTTCAACAGAATCATTGCATGGCTAGTACATGGTCGGGGCTCGAACATACGACAACTGGCTTGTAAGACCAGCGCCCTATGCATTTAACCACCAACCCGGGCAGTCGATTGGTCAAAGATGACTTTAAATTCAAAGCCCAAGGCACAAGTAAAATGCCACCTTATAACGAGCCGGATCAAAGCACTATGGCTGGAATGATCGAAGATTTTGTTGAACGTGCTCCGTTCGTCGTGCTTTCTGGTGAGAAACTTTTCACCATCGATCCTGCATTAAATTTGTGCACCGACAGGTTTAATTCGCCTGATGAAACTGAAGAATGTTCCAGAGATGGCAATGTTTAAGTTTACCGCTAAATTTCACACCGGAGTCATGGTTTTCGGAGCAGTTGCTTCTAATGCCTCCGGTTTCATCAATGCGGGCTTTGAGATGAATATCGATATTTATTTGGGTGCTCTGAAGAAGAGAACTTCGATGAGCATCATCAGGTCATTTTTTAACAAGGAGCGCTGCTAAACTTCTTAAAGAATTCATGGATAATATGGATTTTAGGAAAAAAGGTGTTTGACCTCCTAACAGTCCAGAATTGAACACCTCGATTACTCCGTATGGACGAATGTTTAGACAAAAGCAAAAAAAATGCCTCCATTACAAAAGTATAAAGTACTATATGCTCAGGATTTCGCTCACTCCTGAAGGAAAAAATTCAATAAAGAAATATAACACTTACGGATTGGTCTTTCGAAATGCACCGCCACGAGTGGACTCAGGTAACCTTCCGAGTTTTCGAACGGGTAGTAATAACCCGGGAAACCACGTCGCGGATAGTACTTGATTGGACCAACGTTTTCAATGTCAGCCGGATTTTCTCCTTCGCACGATACCCACACCGTGTTCATCTAAAACAGATTAGTGAGTGATTAGTGACCTGCGAGCCCTCATTTCGGATAGTGTCATGGATTGAAAATTTTACCGTATGCTTCGATGTAGCTTCGACAGTCTTGATGTACTCTGAAAGTTCACTTGGCATGTTGTGCGGCAGGCTGTTGGAATTATTGTAGAAAGCAGGTACCCAACCGTAAATTTTGTTGAGCTTCAGGAACACACACGGGGCGCTTTTGTGATAGTTGTAGTGATTTTCCAGGGTGCACGGTCCATACTGTTTGATATCGACATCGCAAACGGTTCTTGGTGGGGGCGGTTGAGTGTAATCACAGTTGTAAATGTTTTGACCTCGACCCGAAATCTGACCGGGTGTCCTGTAGTCTGCATTCAATGAGAAAACAAAAAAAAAAATCAGAAACGAGCACAATGAGAAAAGAAATACCGTGAAGGATCGTTATTCTCTTGTTTTTTTTCTGTGTTTGAGCTGTTTAGAACACACCACTATTAAAAATAGATACTAATCCAATTTTCTTCAACTACGTACAACCGCTCTCGGTTGGCTCGGCATCTAATCTTTGGGATCGTTATTTCTCTTGACATAAGAATAATATTCGTTACTGCATGAATATCGCAAAACATCACGAGACTACGCTGGTGGGACACCGAAATGTAAGTATCGTAAACAATACAAAAATAGCATCACACCTGGCTTGGTTCCATCAAACGAAAATTCGGAATTAATTGGCAGTAAGGAATCGCGCTTAATGTACTGATTTTTGTTTGTTTGAACAGCATTTTGTTTCAATTTACTGGAAATTTTGTCTGTCACGTGTTGACTGTGATGTCAGTTGAACTCACCTTTCAGGAAGTCGTCCAGTGCATCAGTCCACTGTTTGTAGTTCTTTTCTTCAGTACCTTTGTACCAAATCAGTGTACTTTCCACGTTGTCTTCGGAGGGAAGGGGCCGAAAGCCTAGACCTGAAAAAGAAAAAAGAAACGAAAACAGTTTAATATTGTGAATGTTTGTCTTTCTCATGTGGAAAGGTTACGCAATCACTCTCAAAATCGAAATAATGACAGGAGGGTGTCATATACTATATTTATCCTTGATTTTCTCAATGATGCCTGACCCAATGTTCACAAACTTAAATTTATATGAATTGTGTTACAGCCATAAAAATTTGTTAAAATGTAAATAATGTCATTAATTTTTCTCAGAAATTGGACGAAGGCTGAACCAAGTTTAACAAAACTAAATTCGAAGGAACACTCTCAACTCCATAAATAATCCTCGAATTTTATCGGTAGACATCTATCGTTTCCCGAATTACCGGGTGATAGTTGAGGAAAATTTCGAGATGAAGAATGTATTTTCATAAGTTAGAATGTAAAAAAGTCCCATCAGTGAATTTTTCTTGTCTCTTTAGTGTATAAGTAAACCAACTCATTTCGGCAGTGTCTGTCTCCAATTTCCGTTTACAGGTGCACCGAAAGTAAAGATCATCGTCATAAATCGTCAGAATAAAATTTTCGACTTTTTCTCAGAGAAAGTTGAACCTATTTCGACTATCGTAAGGTATGTTCACAGAAAAAATTAACTTCTATTTATTACTGAATTGAAGCAAAATCATCGCAACAAAGAATTGATTGATTATTCATTTACTTGAAAATAGTTTTATTCGTATTTGGTTATACCCGCATATTTTGAGTTTACGTTTCATTCCGCCTATTAAGTTCTGTACAGTGTTCTCAGCCATCCTTTTGGAAGCCTTTGTCACTTTTCAGCATAATCTTTCCCATTATTTACATACTCTTTCGATTTCTCAAGGTATTGCTCCACGATGAACCAATATCTTCCTACTGCACCAACTTCTGCAGTGTTCGGAGAATTGTAGTCCTTTGGTACAATGTTCATGTTGTTTCTTATCTAGCACTCCTGAGTGGCTTTACCATAATAGCAGCTTGCCAAATCAACCAAAATGCACGGAACTCTTGTGCTTTTGGATGAATGATAGTAGCCGGTTTTGCAGACACTCGTTGAAGTAAAATTGGTGGTTAATTGAATCTGTAGTTATACAAATATTGCTTTTCAAACCTCAACTATAAACGGTCTGCCAAAGCACGTTCAATCGAAAGAGCATTGACAACTTTTTGGCATTTAAATAATCGTCGACCTTTCCACATTCTAATGTGGTATAAAATTCCAGATTAATTTTCCGGGTTTCGTTCAATCATTTTGTATTTCGCTGATTTGAAGTGGTTGTTCCGTAACATTCTGGGTTTTGATCGAGAGTAACCCGATCCTAGGAGCGTTTCAAAACGTTACTTATCGTTGAACAAGGGGCTTCGAGTGATTTCGCTTTGTTAAAATGTGGCATAGACGGATCCGACTTCCGGTTCCAGAATTGCAGGGTGGAGTATGTTTAAAACCCAAATCATTATTTAGATCGATGATGCAAAAAACGGAAGACTTTTCCCTAATAGTACTGTTGTTGTACCGTTTAATTCTACTATGTTACGTCATTGCACTCTCACAAAGTCACTATTTTCACAGGCACTATTTTCACAAAAGTGCATCAAACGTTATAATACTGATACGTGTTTCGGACAGGCCCGTACCTAGGATTTAATTTCGGGAGGGGCCCAAAAATTGAAACATAATGTTTCTGAAGATTACTTATGTACCTAATTCTCGGCGTGCCTTTTACGGCTGTTTTTAATATACAATTCAAACTTTTCCACTGGAGCTGATATTGTATAACATTTCATTACGTTTACTGCCTTGTTATTTCTGTAACACATGTCTGAGACATTCTAAATAATTATATGTTTTTGATTTCGGGAGGGGTCAGGACCCTTTGGGCCCCCCTCTGGGTACGTGACTGATTTCGGAATGTTATTTACATCGGTAGTGTATCCGTTTTATAAGTTTAAGTTTATAAATTTTAGTTTATTTACATCCTTCCGCAGTGTACCGATTTTATAATTTTAAGTTTATAAACTTATAAAACCGATACATTGAGCAAGGATGTAAATAGCATTCCGAAATACGTATTATAACGTTTGATACACTTTTGTGAAAATAGTGACTGTGAAAATAGTGACTTTTTGAGAGTGTAAAGTCTTGAGACATAGTAGAATTAAACGGTACAACAACAGTACTATTAGTGACAATATTCTACTAACAGCTCAAACGGAAATCTAGGGACGACTTTTTTCTAAATTTTGGCTCAAAACTGTTTCAAATTGTAGTTGCTGGTCAAACAAATGTATTTCTGCTATATCGGTTCCTAGGTTTCAAAGCTCCAACAACGGAACTGGTTTCATTGTTGTTTATATTCATCACTGTGAAAACCAAGGCGTCGAGATCACAAGATGTTTGTGTGTGTATGTGCAAAAATATGCACTCGGTTTATCACGAGCTGGCTGAACCGATTTTTACAAACTTAGCATTAAATTACAAGTATTACTTTCCCATAGAACCCTATTGAATTTTATCTCTTTCCGGAATCACTGGGTGAGGAGTGTACATTTTAATTTTAAAATTACGAGTACTTTTGTATATATGGTGACGCTTTCAGCTAGTTATATATTTTTTATTGTGTATGCTTTGATTGTTTAATGATCAAAAAATTTGATTTCCGATATATCAGTTCCCAGTTCCAGGATCCGGGAGTACCGGAAACAGTGATCCAAAACTCCAAAACGGAATTGGTTTCATTTTCTCAAAGATGCAACAATAGGTTTTCGCAAACTTAGGGTATAATGAAAGCTATTATGGTCTCATTAATTGCTGTTAAATTTCATCTGGCTTCGGAACTACACGGTGAAGTGAGTTTAAAATCTCATACCGTCATTTAGAGAGACAACGTAAATGACGAAAAAATCTTCTAAATTTAGCTCAAAACTTTGTCAGCTTTTATATCAATAATTATGAGTTACAGAATCGAAATCCGTTTTAATCCACCTATTGGTGTAATGATGCCTTTCTCATATCAATCATACTATCATATATAGTACTGTGGTGTTCTTCAAAATAATTTTCTTCGATTTTTGAAAGAATAACTGAAATCGGATTGTTTGACCGTCTACTGATAAAAATTATCAATTGGAAAAGATTTGAGGTCGATTTAGAAAATTTTTCACGGTTTTTCGTATAAAATTTTTAATACATTTTACCCTATATTTCCGGATCCGGATGAAATTCAGAAATTTCGTAGGGGAACGCAAGACCTTTCATTTGAATCTAAGTTTGTGAAAATCGGTTCAGCCATCTCCGAGAAAAGTTAGAGCCAAATACGTGCTTAATCCACCTAGCAGTGAGATGATACCTTTTTTTATCAATCCGCATGTGTTTTTTACATGAATATATTTTTAAGCGGTAATTTGATATTTTAATCACTTATTGCTCTGTTATGTCGAAACTGCAAATCGGATCGAATTTGAATCTAAAAGTGTGACAATCGATTGAACATTCCATGAAACGTCGAAGTAGCTTTCACTTTAGAGTTTACGTTTGTTTGAGGTACTTCCAGAGCCGGTATACCCAACATAACCCAAACTGATTCGTATGGAAAAAAATATGACGAATAAATTTTAATAGTTTCCAGTAAAATTTTGAAGCTTTTAGGTATTATCATCTCCTATATCGATTTAAATTTTAAAAACTCATCACCCTGTAATTCCAGAATCGGAAATCAGAATCGGAATCTAAGTCTGAAAACATAATCTGTTTTCAAGGTTAGTTGTGCAGATATTATCAAAGAACTGAAAATTTTGACATAAAACTTCGTATAAGTCAAAAAGAATCGAGCTGAATCGATTGGTATATGACATTCGGCCCTCCGGGCCTCGGTTCAAAAGTCGGGTTTCACAGTGATTGCATAACCTTTCCATATGAGAAAGGCAAAAAGAATAATGGCTGTAGTTTTGGAATTTGTCCTATTTATTCGAGGTAACGTAAAACTCTGCCGTTATATACAGCACCAAAACATTTGGAATGTCTTTACATTATTATAGTTTTGGTAGCGCAAAAAACGCCCACAATCAAATTCTTATCAAAATACTCAAAACTCCCAAGCTCGAAGCTAAAAAACGTTTACTGGAAATACACCCGGGGCTGGACGGAGAACAGTTAGGACCGCGATTGATTAAAAATGATTTTTTGGATGAATCAAATTTTGGGGCGTGGGTTTCCAACGAATCGTTTCTGGTTGGGAAAAAAACAATCTTTTTGTGCAAAGTTAATAATGGAGAATACGGGGGATGGTGGACCAATCCGCACTGCAAATCAGTCAATTCCACCGTTGTTTCAAACACTAGTGGATAGATAGTCATGAAATTTGGTATTGGGCCATCTAGAGGCTTGTTCTCAACAAAAATATACACGGTTCCAAACTATTCACGTCTTTTCTGTGAGAGGCCCTGGACTTTTCATTTCATGTAGTTAAATATATTTCGGCCAATTTTTCTGTCTAAATTATGAAAAAAAAAATCATTATTTTTGAGATTTTTCCTCAGAGTTATCGTTCAACAAAATATATTCAAAATAAATTCAACATGATAAAAAGCATCATTCGAACAACAGTTTGTAATTTTGTCGTGGAAAAATATTAAGGCATAAGTCGGTGAAAAGGTATTTTTGAAGACGCTTCTTAAAAATCATGATTTGCGGTGTCCACTGTATCTCAGCGCAGACTAATCAGAAGTGAACAAATCATAGCAGCATAGTTAAAGTAGTAGATTTTCTAGACCCTAACGTTTCAGTTTGATTTTTATTTGAATTTTTTGAATTTTTGGTGGTTGTTCAAAGAGAAAACTTCGATTTTTTACGAAAAAATCCGCTATTTTGTAGCTGTAAAACCTCACCAAAGTAACAATCCACAAAAAGGAAAACGTTGGGGTCTGGTTTTCTATATGTGTGTGTGCAAAATTTGAAAAAAAAATGATGCAGTAGTTTCTGAATGACGATGGACTCGGACTTTCAAAACCTGCTTTCGAGGAAAACGCGTTTAAAGTTTGTTTGTTTTTTTAAGTATAAAATCAATGGAAACAATTTATTTCTCAAGGGAGCCCGTAGGATCTAACATTTTCGATAAATCAATTTTTTTCCTTTAAAAAATTTGTTATAATGAAACTGTGTTCCGAGCAAAGATAAAGGCCCAAAACTTGCTGAGTTTTGTTCCGATAGGCTTGAAAATTTAGCAGAATATTCTTAAAATGTTTTACTATAAGAAAATATAAAGAAACAAAAAAGATAATATTGTGGTATTCTTCAAAATAATTTTGTTCGATATTTGAAAGAATAACCGAAATCGGTTTGTTTGACCGTCTACTGATAAAATCTAGCAATTGGAGAAGATTTGTGGTCGATTTAGATTTTTTTTACGGGTTTTCGCCCTTTTTAGTGATGGTATAAAGTGACGGATGAAATTCAGGAATTCCGTATGGGACCACAGGACCTTTCATTTGAACCTAAGTTTGTGAAAATTGGTCGCGCCATCTATGAGGAAGGTTAGAACACATATTTTCATTTTTTTTTGCACATTTTACCCCATAACTCCGGAACCGGAAGTCGGATCCGAACAAAATTTAGGAATTTTGTATGGGACCACAAGAACTTTCATTTGAATCTAAGTTTGTGAAAATCGCTTTAGCCATATCCGAGGAAAGTTATTGCAAACAAACATTACATACACACACAGACATTTCACCTACTCGACGAACTGAGTCGAATGATGACACTCGGCCCTACGGGCCTCAGTTCAAAAGTCGGTTTTCACAGACCCTACACAGCTCTTAAGGGGGGGGGAGCGCGAATTTATGATAAAAATAATCACCACTTTTGCGATGATGAAAATTCACCATTTTTGCGAGTTTTTTTCAGAACTTTCGTTCAACAAAATAAACTCAAACATTTTGCATAGCACAAAGCATCATTCGAACAACATTTTGTAATTTTTTCGTGGAAAAATATTGAGAAATAAGTCGGTGAAGAGGTATTTTTGAGAACGCTTCTTGAAAATCATAATTTGCGGTGTCCAATTTATCTCCGCGCAGACTAATCAGAAGTCAACAAATCAACGAAAAGCTAAACGTTGGGGTCTGGTTTTATATATGTAGAAAGTGTGTGCAAAATTTGAACAAAATTGGTGCAGTAGTTTTTGAATGACGATGGACACGCACTTTTAAAACCTGCTTTTTAGAAAAACGCGTTTAAAGTTTTTTGTCTATAAAATCAATGGAAACAATTTATTACTCCAGGGAGCCCGTAGGACCTAAAACTTTCAAAAAATCATATTTTTTCTTTTATAATATATTATAATGAAACATTTCAAGAATTTTTTGTCAAGTTTTGAAGTCAATCGAAGTAGAAATCTTGGGCCTGTGCGCCGAGCTCTTGTTTCTTCGCTGAATGAGATAGCCATAGATAAAGGTCCATAACTTCCAGAGTTTCGTTCCAATAGACTTGAAAATTTCACAGAATATTCTTGAAATGTTTTACTATAAGGAAATATGAAGAAAATAATAAATGATTTTTAAAAAGTGTTAGACCCTACCCGCCCCTTAATTCAGATTGAATTTGGTCATTAATCAAACAAAAGATTTTTCAGTTCCAATTAAGATTCTATTTACTGTGAATTGACGATCACTGTACGATATATCAAATCTTTAACATGGTAGTTCTATTCCATTTGTGATTCAAATTGGAACTTATCGTGTAAAACTTTGCTACGGATGCTTTTTCTTATATTTATACTTGTCGGGTCTGTGTACGCTAAAAATGACTTGTAGTGTTGAACTTGAATTTTAGACACTTACGAAGCTTGTGACGAACTCATAGATATTTCTTGTACTTGTATAGCTATTTCGAAAAACGATTGCTAACGATTTCGAGAGGTCTCGATTTGTCCACAAATCAAATTTGAATGGGTGTATCTAAAACTAAAGCTTCATGTTTCGTAGATGGTTCGGATTAAATGAACTGTAATGTAGGTCACCCTTTCTCTTAGGACAGAACGAAACGTTCACACCCCATATATCGGATAAAAGCTTCTGATTGAGAAAAATATTGATTGTCACTCAGAATTTTAGCCCATCTACCCTTCTCAGATGGGAGCGGCAAACTCGGTTGTGCGAAGAAGTCTACGGCCGAGCTTGAATCGAAACATAAGTAAAGCCCTTCGACAACGTTTCGGTTCCAATCAATCAACCAAATCTATTTTCCATCCCTTATCCTAATCAGTATGAGCGACCAGGCATATTTGGAAAACTTGAATCACATTTTCACTGCGTTTCACTGGAATACGTTTCTACAATAATAAGACTATAATATAAATTCGCTAGTTTGTAGTCGGTAGCCGTACTCGGTCTGTAAACGAACTCAAACCTACAATTCAATCCGTAAATTTAGCTATCACAAGATGAACTTTTTAGTATCCAACCGCCCAACCAGTCTTGAGGCTTGAGATGTTCAAGATGAATGGAATTTGCTAACCCGACCCTACGCATGAATTAAGTGAAAGAAAAGTATTTCTGGTCCTTTCAGGCATTCTGAGGGCTACCCGAAAGGTTGCTTTATACGTTTTTCTGCATGATTTGGTAATTTCGTGATAAGGCGTTGATTTTATGAGACATGCATGATGTGTGGGAAACACTATTCAGTGTGGATTTTTATGTTCAACTAATGTGAGATAAGATTCGTGATATCGTCAAAACTGGTTCGATGTGGTCCTAGAACAGATTGAATAAACTGTTTATTACTGGCGGCTAACTAATTTAGTAGAATGCGAAATGTTATGTGTTTAGGTCAGACGTAAGACGTAATAACAAAAAAAAGCAAAATAAGCATTCTGGGAATTCTAGAACATTCGAAATCGTTGATCGTTGATCCGCATCCAGATCCAGATTAGATGAAATCCAAGCTGCTCGTTTGTTCAAGTTCATTGGAATCTATTACCTACGGAGCCGCAGAACGTAATTTAATCATCAACTTCCTGTCATTATGCAATCTATGAATGAACTAGCAGACCAGTAAGCAAGCCAATAACGAGATTCTACCGTGTGCTGGACGGATGAGACCGAGATGTGAAACGAGATCCATGTGCCATTACCGGACCGAATGAGTAGTATTATACGACCCAATTTAGCAACGTACATTGAGACTGGCCCAGTAACAGCTCATGAACGGCCGGGCGGACATAAAAGGCGTTAAAGTTTATGAGCACCATGTACTCAATGTCAGACAGCATGTTAATATGTCTCTGGCCGAAGTCTGGATTGATTTTGGATAGAAAAGTGAATATCTAATAGATCGGATATTCATTTCATTTTCTGAATAAAACATTTCAAATAAAAAATAAGAAGAATGCACTCCGCATTCGTCCTTGAAAACTAATTGTACTGTACCTAGGCAAGGCAAGGTCGGTAAGATCGTAGGCAAGGCGCGGGCCGGATCGTGTTTCGAGCGTTAAGTTTTGCATCCATAGTTAAAGTGTGCTAGCGATAATTTATCACGTCCTAGTGTTCGCTGCATGATTTGCAGTGTGCAAATGTAAATACTTCAATAGCAGTTACTGTATGTGCCAGAAGAAAAAAGAAAATCTTCCAAGCTATGAGATAATTGTTCACAAAGTATTAGTAGTACAATTGAAAAAAAAAGTAGTTCTGTCTTATGTCACCTATTTGTTATTTGATTGATAAATTCATCATTTCATTACACGTACAATTTCGTTGAATAGTGTGATTTGAATGTTACATACTTTGCGTTTAGTTTGTTATTTGCATTATCTGGGTCAGTCATCAATTGTGTGTATTATTAAACCCATTTCCGACAAAACTAGAAATACTCGTTGGGTAAATATCCTTTTATCAATAAATATGATGGTTTATTACAAAGTTTTACATAAATGAACAAACCGAAGGTAGTGAAGAAAAAACCCACGTTTTAAAAGATTCAGAAATTAAACATGACTTATTTTCGATTTTTATGACTGCGTCCTGTTGTTTTCATTATTCTCTCACCATTTGTATAGCCGCTTATTTGATCCCATCATTTTGTTACAAAATGAGTGGAGTTTCAGCAGAGCAACATCGAAATATTTCGCACAAATGATATGCAGTTACCGTGCCGTTACTGAGAAAGATAGCAAAAATGGAAGCAGTATAGTATGTGACAAAGCTAGGCAAAGAGCGATCAGGAATGGTCTGCAAATTTCAAATTTATTTTTACATTTTTATTTAAGTTGTCAAGCTGTTCTATATTTATCGTACCAGCCAGTTTGGTTTCGAGAAAAAAAAAACGCGCTTCAAGTTTTGATTTACAAAAACAGCACGTTTTCGTCGATTTACTTATTTGAAGACACAATTCTGCTATTTTTGGTTCATATAGCATTCAACATTCGAATAACCGAAGAATGATTATGAAACATTAATTTTTTGACCCATTCACAAGAGAAACTTCCCCTAAGGGAACAATCGAAGACCCAAAAAAGCATCAACCAAATGATTGTAATTTACTTTCGATTGAAATTTACTTTTCAAGGTGACTAATATTTACAACACACGAGTTCATTGTTTCATCAACGCTTCGATATTATACTCCATCCTGGAAAAGTCCTTTTATTCTCAAACAAAGTTATGGATCCTCTATGTGGGAGAACTTACAAATCTCCAATCAGTTTTAGAAACGTGTGATGGTTTTTGAAAATTACATCAAATGTAATGTAATGTAAATAAGCAGACTTCCAAACGCTTTAAATATTGTACGCCTCCAGCTGCTTTCAGTCAAACACTGTTTGCTATTTCATGGACATCTGAACTTTTGGTTCCCAATCCCTTATTGCGAATGTCTAGTCAAATCGTGGATTTCCCTGAGACGTCGTCGTCTAGTTAGTCATAATTCATGACCTAATAATTTCATTAAGTTGTTAATCATTTTGAAATGGTTTTGTCGGCACATGGTTATTGTATAACTTGAGAACGCGTATTCTAGCCATTTATTACGGCTAAAGATACCGATGGAATTGTTTGTGTACCCGGTGAATGTTGAAATTTTCCGAAGACACGTTTGTTGTTCGCAGTTCATTTTCTCGTCTATTTTCGATACAGTCGTAAATCGTATACGTTCGAGAAAAAATAATAAAGTTACTCTTACAACGAGACGGTATAGAGATGAGTATATCTAAAAGACAAAATGTTCCGGTACAGGCGCTTCCGAGATCAAGGTATAGCTGCATTGATTTAAAGTTATGCAGTATACACCATTCATAAAATTGTTTTTTTACAGTGCCTGAACAACATATTGAATAATGATTATCAAATCACAATAGTCCCGGCTCATTGCTCCATTCCAGGCAATAAGAGAGCCGATATTTTAGCCACAAGTGGTGCTATTGAGGGTGAAATTTATGAGCGACCGATTGCTTTCAACGAATTCTATAGCGCGTCTCGTCAAAGAACACTTGCCAACTGGCAAGCTTTTTGGGATAGAGATTATCTGGGTCGGTGGATGCACCCAAATATTTCTAAAATATTGACAAAGACATGGTTTAGGGGGTTCGATGTGAGTAGGGACTTCATTCGTGTGATGTCCAGACTCATGTCCAATCACTATACGTTAGATGCACATCTCCTCTGAATTGGACTTTCCAAGACTATTCATTGTGCATATGGTGAAGGTTATCGCGATATTGATCATGTCGTTTGGACATGCGTGGAGTATCGTAATGTAAGCTCTCAATTAATAAATTCCTTCCGTACCCAAGGTAGACTATCAAAAGTTCCAGTTCGTGACATTCTTACATGAAACTCTCATTTCATTGAGACCAATGGAGTTCCAATATAATTTTTATTTTATGTTAGACTCCTTCCTCTTCCATGAGTTCAACCAATAGCCAGCTATCTTATATTGAATAAAAGTGATGAACTGATACAAGTAAACCTAAAATAGTTATAAGTTCATGTACAAAATAAATGTTGTTTTATTAATTGTAATTTATGATAGCAAATCACTGGATAAACAGTGTCTAGATTAACTAATGAATACCGATGTATTAATATAATATTCGAAATGTATTAGGTTAAAAGTACTATGTATTGTGGATGCTACGGCGAAGAAAAACTTAAGTATATTGCCTATGAAATAAACGTATTTATGAAAAAATCCTGTTTTAATCCACCTAGTGGTGTAATGATGCCTTTCTCATGTACATATAATATTGTGGTATTCTATTCAAAATTTTTCTGTTCGATTTTTGAAAAAACCAAGAGATTGCTTGTGCATGAACTAGTATAACATACAGAATGAAACAATACATTGCTCGCGTAGGTTATTCTTAAGAAAACGAAGTGGGTTCACTATTATATGCACTTGCGGCACCGGAACCCGAAAACCGGTGTAATCGAAGTAGGTTCGTACTAACATGACATACAAACTCTACTAGTACGCACTCTAAATTACGATTTAAATGATTGTTGCATCCGAAAATATACAGTAATTTTTGGTAGA
This sequence comes from Malaya genurostris, assembly GCF_030247185.1. NCBI lineage: Eukaryota > Metazoa > Arthropoda > Insecta > Diptera > Culicidae > Malaya > Malaya genurostris. The sequence goes on along the minus strand of NC_080571.1, from coordinate 216,111,858 downwards.
ACCATAAGACCTTTCAATTGACCCTAAGATTGGGAATAACGGTTTAGAGTCCAGTTTATAACATTTTTTACGGTTTTTGTTCCGCCAGTTTAAGTGGCGGTGTACAATATTGAACACACTTTACCCTATAACTCCGGAACCGAAAGGCGGATCCAGATGAAATTCAGGAATTCCATATGGGACCGGAAGACCTTTCATTTGAATCTAAGTTTGTCAAAATCGGTTCAGCCATCTCCGAGGAAACCTAGTGAGATTATTTGACATACACTCACACACACACAGACATTGCTCAGCTCGATGGACTGAGTCGAATGGTATATGACACTAGTCGGGGTTTCAAGTGATTGCATAACCTTTCTATATGAGAAAGGCAAAAACAAACATTCGTAAAAGTAACTTGAAGTTTTTACACCCTAATATCAAGGAATATAGATTCACATTTTCTCTGAGCGTGAAGCAATTCAATTCCCTGCCGATAACATTAATATGCATTATTTTGAATATAAAAATGTCAAGTACAACATATAATCAGTGTACGTAGAGGATGCGGTGCATTGTAATCCTCTTGCGGATGCTAACGATAATTACGTTCGAAAAGGTATGCCGCAATGCAGAGTTTTTCTTATTATGGTTTCTTCTTATGTGGTTTTCAGTCGAAATCCATGGTCACCTACGAGAATCAGCAATCCATACGTCAATAATATCGGTAACTCGCTCATTATAGTTTGTCAAGAAAGCGAACAAAAGTATACAACGAAATTGTATGTTTTCATCGATTAAACTATCAACTGTAACAAATGAAATATAATTTCTGTAAAATTCAATTACATTTTGAAAATTTTGACAGAAAACCTCAAAACGACGTTTTTGGCAACAACAGTGACGATAAATCAAAATACGAAAAAGCGATTAGTAACGATTATCGAAATTTTATGTGATAAATTTGGTCTGTCTTGCTATCAAGATCATCTATCGTGCCATCATAACTAAATGCTATATCGATTTCATTCAATATTTTGACAAATATTGACTGAGAGAAGGGAATTATAAGTAAAGATCACATGTATGGGCATTCTAGATCGAGTCAATGGTTAATCTTTGGTTTCTACCTAAGCTATTCCGACCGTACTTCAAAAGTGCTGACATAAAAATGTGTCTCCTCTACTAAATGAATCGTGTTTGATTTACATTGAAAGTTAGTGAAAAATATCAGCAATGGAAACATTAGTTAATGTTGTTTATTTTCCGTTAGTTTTGTATGGCGCATACGGTTGATCTTAAAAGCCATGAATAATTGCTTAGAGAAACGTGCAAAACGTTTGTTTGTATAGTTTTAAGGTAATGCTCCTACATTCACATAATTAGACAGTTTGTCATAACATTTCGTTGATTAAAAGTGCAAAACTACTACTCGGTATCAATTTTGCGTCAGGTCTAATGAGTGTCGAATTTATCTGGAATTCATTGAAATTGCAAACATTTGGACATAACATTTTGTCGTAAATACGACTTACTTTACTATGGGGCGAATGGGTAGAGCGTAAGGGCATGTTCAGGAGTGTTCTAGTTCTAGAAGCATAATTTATGTCAGTTTTTAAATTTAAATCTACAATTTATAACAAAATAAAACTGCCACCCCCAGAAGCGTTTTATCAATAATAGAAAAAATAGAACGGCAGCGTATACAAGTTTTAAATTTGACAGTAGAACTGTTCGAATAAATAAAACTAAAACGGCTTGCTGGGGATACGTTTCAGTTATATTATAGACCTCCCATGTGAATCTTGCAGCTGCTGAGTTTGCTCTGATCGTGAATATCTTTTGTTGTATTTAAGGCAATTCCATAATTTCTTCTTCATACCAGCAAAAATATGTTAAGAAATTTATGATAAAATTTTCAGATAATGAGATATGAGAGTATGAGATATATAAGAAAAAATCAAAGTTGAAATTTTCTAAAATGTTTGGTATGAAATAGCATTAAGGTGAAAATTTAGTGTCCAAATAAGGCTCGCAGAATTCCAAACACATAAACTGAACGAATCATCACACAAAGCATATCGTTCAAAACCGACACATAGAGTAACGGAATATTTCCAGTGATTGAGTATTGTGGGCTTAGTAAATGTTTTGTTCGCTAATAAAATAGACACTAACTATGGATGGTAATAAAAAGCAAAGTCCTGGCATTTCATTCCTTTTGTCGAATTGGCCATTTTGTTTCACAGACTTCGCAGCCGATTCATAGCGTACAGAACCATTGTATGGATAATACTACGATCCTACTGACACTAAGAATCCTTCCAAGTCGGGGTTCGAACACGGATGGTTATAAACCATGAGTATTTTTATTGACATATATGAGGGAGACTGATAATCTATACATCTGTGTAATTCCTTAAAAACTCTTTAATACTCAGATACATGGTAGTTCCCACAGGCTATACGAGTTGTAAGAATTTGGCTATTCATAAAAATACACTAAAACTTTATGACTTTATTCAAACAGCCAAAACCGTGAAGATACTTAGAAATTTCCCTTAGTTTTCATTTATGACTTATTCATTGCTATATGTTTCAGATCCATCAATTTACCAAACATGTTTTTACATTTCCCAAAATGTATCCCTGAAAGTACAAACATACGAATGTTTTTCGTTACACGTTGAATATTCATTATTTCATAACGAATAGGTGTAGAATTCACTCGAAATCAAGAAAAAAAATTCCGAATTTTGGAAAAGCATTTCAGTTTTATTCGTACTCCCATCATGTAGTTATATCTCTAACATTACCCATCCGTCTTTTTTTCTAACGTTTTGAAAAAATTACTATCTTCTTGCCTATCCTTGAATTGTAACTGTAAGTGGTACATAGTGGTGAATCTGGCTTGCACATCTATGGTACTCAAACGATTGATTAATTTGAAGGAGAATTACTTCACGGAAACGGAGAAACGGGGAATTTCATCGCCGTACACATAACATCGGAAGACTATAATACGATGATACTTGTTGAAATTTGTTCGTCATTGCAGCAATTAATCAGATGAAACTGACATTTCGAAAATTGCGAATTTAATTATCATTTCCAATCGGGTATCCAGGATGTTCTTAATTTAATCACAATCATTGACTAGCTTTCGGTTACTTTCTAATTGCCGAAAACTTTCCCTAATCGAATGGAACATCACATCCAACTAGAGACTCATATAAATAATATACCTAACGAGTCATTGCCTGACCTTTTGGATACGGCAAAACAATGTGGCGGCTCGTTTATTCGAACGCTGGCATGGCTCTGCATTAAATAAACGATAATACCAAGATTCCTAAAAATAAAACTATGTGTCTAGCTTCAGGCTCTTGTTAATCATTTCCAGGGCGCCACATAAGGATATTGATACATATATCCATGCTGTCCATGCTATAGTTAAATCACTGCTTATTGTCCCTTCAGTAAATAGTAACTATTTAAGTTTGTGGCACTGCTGTGATTTCAACTGATGCTAGCTGATGATTGCGTGTCTTGTATAGGGCGCCTGTGGAGGATGTTGCCGCCCTGATCGTGTTAACCTAGTAAATAAGGGATACATAAGCTCGCAGATCGGGAGTGGATTCATACAGCATGGGACTGAGGCCCGAAGCATTTTAACTCTCACTTAAACATCTTAAACATCCTTAAACATCCTCGACGGAATATAAATTTGTACGACATGTTGGTTTGAAGTGAATTTATTTTTCTAATTTCTTTACGCACGCATTTCCTGCTTCATTACTAGTTATTTTGTGTAATAATTGTAATTTTATGAATGATTAAATGATGTAAAAGAAGGAAAATTTGGTACGTGAGAAACTTCACAAGCCTTGGATCTATAGAGGTCTATCTTGCCAGAGTTACCTTCCGTTATATAAAAATTGCCATCTTTAATTTAAAACGTTCTTCCATAGATGCTTCTGCCCCTCAAAAAAATCCCTAAGCTAAATTTGAGATAAATCTGACATCTGCACGTGCAGAATTCCGATTCTACAAATGGGCAAAATGAGTCATGATTCGAGGAAAAGAGTGTATTTTCATGTTATCATGTTGAAATGATAACAATGCAATTAATCTTGCGATCCATCAAGCGGTGAGTGCGGTCATTTCAGAAGGTACATGTTTATATTTGATAATACACCATGAATTAAAGTTCTCGGATCATGAAGCATTTAGAATTCTTTCGCTGAAATTTAATCGTAATGCAGCTTGCTTTGATGGGTATAACTTTAGGTGTATTCTGGCAACTTCTGGCTTTTTTTAGCATAAACTCAGAAATTCTATCTGAAAGTATGAAAAGATGACGTATGATTCCTTTATTTTTGAAATTTAAAAGATCAATTTTAATTTATTTATTCTGAAATATATAAAATTATGATTAAAATATTGTGTTTTAGAGTGATAAAATAACAAATTAACGTGATTTCAAACAATTTTGCGTTCCGTTGTGCCGGGTTTGATTTTGCATTTGAAAATGCACTCAAACGTACTTCGTAAAAAACCGAATTAATCGAAACTCATGGAAAAAAAATGTTGTACCGAAATCTTTCAAACATTGTTATAAATCGTGGTAACGACAAAAAAATTACCAACTCGATTATTGTTAAGTCGAATGTGTTAGAAATGCACAAAAAATTGAGACGTAGTGTTTGAAATTGAAATTGAAAAAAAAGAGCTCTTTGCGACTTTTTGAAATTGCTGGAAAGTTGATCCCAACAGTATTCAAACGTCTCTTAGGTCAATGATTTAAATTTGATTTGTATTTTTATTTTATTTTATTCAAAACTCTAGTGTCAACTCAATTCGAAAATTTCAGAGAGAAAATCTTCTAACGATGGCTATTCTATGGAGAACCATGTTCGATTTCACAATTTCCCAAATTGTGAGCTTTGATAGAAACCATGCCACACGCTCGCATATGGGGCTTTGTTCATTCGGGTTGCTGTTGAAATGTGCTTTTGCCCATACCCAGATGGACTTAATTGGCAAAACAGTTCTACGGAATCATAGAAGGTTTGTAGGCTCGAGTCCTGATTTAGGCGGATACATGATTTGATGTGTGGATACATGACAATAAAACTTTGTTTTTATTTGAATTTATAAATCTAATATGATGATGTCAGGGGACGGGTATAGCGTGATGGGTAAGTCGATCGCTTTCACGCAACCTGCCTAGATTCGTCTCCAACAACACCCCCTCCCCTATAATAGATGTGCTAGCTTATAAGAACTCCCTATCCGGGACGACAGTAGTGAAGCATTACTTCGAATGGTTATTTTAATACAATAATAATACACATAATTGAAATCTGACAAACCTTACAAATTAATAGCACATATTCGAATATAGAATACTTTTAAAAATACTTGTGTTATTATTTTTGAAGCTTCCCAGTCATTCAAGAACTTTGTTGAAAACAGGTCTTAAGATCTACTCGAGCATTCAGCAGTCTATGTATAGTTTTCCAATGCTGCTCATAGTCGAAGAGTTACAACTCCAGGTAGTTTTGGATGGCCTAGAGCAAACACAATTGACCTATTGATCGCATGTGGCATCACGAATATTGACCGAGAACGGTGAGGTCGTTAATGAACTTTGTTACACTAGTAGATCTTAAGACCTGAACTTCAGGTAGTTTTTGGTTTGATTGGATGAGCAATTTTCAAATCATACAATTTTACATTTTCTTGAATATAGATTTGTGTCAAATACGATGCTACATTTATGGGCATCTAATAAGATGTAAAATCACAAGATTTTTTCGAACTGTGTACTACTAGCTAGATTATGTAACAGTTCATATTTTTTCTCTGCAGCTGATTGTTCGAACAAAGCAGGATTTTGCTATTAACTTTTGGTCTGAATAGGTTAAATAATACACACCAAAAATATTTATATGTTCTTCAAGAATATCTTATATGAATTATATACTACAAAATACAAATTTTTGATGACTGCTATGAATCAATATAAGATTTAATAATAAGGTAAATCCATCCCGTTCATCTCTGCTTCATCATTCGTCTCATATACTAAAACTATTAATTAGAGTAAGATCTGCTATATCTGTTCAGTGCATTGGCTCGAAGGGCAGGACGAAAGCTGGTGCATTCGCTTTGTTGTATTTGCACACTTATGGAAGTATGCATTGCATATTGAAGCCGAAGCGAAAATGTGGCATCCTATTTGATCACAATTCGTTGATTGGAAGTCGAGTCATCCAACTGACACAACTAATGAGATGACTGTTGATACAATAACTCTACAAACTTATGTAACATAGATGTTTCGGCGAAGAAAAGCTAATGCAAAAATAGGTCAGTTGGGGAGAACGCTGGCAATAAACGAATCACTAACTATCTTGGATTTCATCGTTAGTGCGGTAGAACCATATACACTAAGGTCTTTTTTTATGCGGTATTTTTTATTCAGTTTTTTTTTCGACTTTTTTTATGCGAATTTTCAGAGTTATGCGGTTTTTTTTATGCGAAGTTTCAGAGTTATGCGGTTTTTTTAATGCGAAGTTTCAAAGTTATGCGGTTTTTTTTATGCGAATTTTCAGAGTTATGCGGTTTTTTTTATGCGCTACGTAAACTCGCATAAAAAAGAATTCAGTGTACAAATATTTGTATTTGGTAGAACATTTACAGTTAAAGCAATAATAAGAACTTTCAATCCCCGGCGAATGGTCAATAGAACGAAACTCGAATTAATAAGGTAAGTTGTAGTATAACCAATAATAATCTTCTACATAAAAGTCTAATTGGTGGACTTTATCGAAAATATATTATTCTTGGTTATTATTCGTTCAAGCTGGTTAGATTTGATGCTTAATTTGACAACCAACCACCAACTCTTCGTGGTTGTACAACTGTTCCGTACGGAACAAAGCCGAGTAATGATAAATTTAATAGGAACTACGTTCTAACTTTTCCATTTCATTTGAAGGACATCTTACCTGGGTTTGTTCCGATGAGCGACTGATCCAGTTGCCACTTTGGTGTCCTAGGATCTAATGTTTGGAAGAATACCCACATGCAGACAGCGACCAGAGCGGCCAATACGCAGTAGAACAGGAAGTAGAAAGTACCGATTTTAGCTGGAATAGAGAAAATGGAAGTGGTTAATTGGAGTTGTTTTTGATTTATTTAATTATTCTTCATCTTAGTATGCCATTGATGCAGATCGAAAAGCGTTTTCTATCTTAGCTCATAGTTCATCGACCTAAATGATATGACCAAAATTGGCGTACTCGATAAAAGCATTTGTAAAATTATGTTTCATACATTTCAACATTTTGTAAAATTTTTGGAATAGCTCTGAATCGATCCAGGTCGGGCAAAGTATGACACTGAGTTCGAAAGAGCTGAGTTTAATTCTGAAGATAAGAAGCATTCCGGTATGCCGAAAATTGTTAGAACAAGGAATCAGCGGTTTTGCTGCAGGAAGATCAGACACATGAAAAGCTTGTTGCATCATTAGGCAATAACAACGGAAACTCGTTTTCTTGCGCCCAGAAATATCCAAAAGTTTAAGTCGAGAGCTGTTTTGGGCGAAATGGTTCTGAGGCACCTTAAAAAAGACATCGTTTTTGCACCGTAGTAGAATTAAGCGCAAAAAAATGCAAGGAATTTAGCAGGCCGAAGCTAAATATTGTCGTGGATAAGGATATGTTTACCATTACACAGGATGTTAATAGTGAATGTATCCCTGTTGGTGGTTCAACGCATATGGTACTATTTTTACAAGTCATTTGTCGTATGTTTGAGCCCCGATCTGGGTTCCGCACGCTAAGAATCGACTGTGAAGTCTGTTGACGCAGAATGGTCAAATCCCGCAAAGTAATAATGTATTACCGAGACTTTACTTTGTTTGTTAAACTACGATTATGGCGTTTTAAAGTAGGTTTGTACGTTCGAACCCAACCTGGAAGAATTCTTTGCTTCAATAAAATTGTAGCACTACAATGGTTCTGTATGCTAAGAATCGATTCGGTTGAGAAGTCTGCCAATAAAAAAAATTGTTACAAATTTCACAAAAGAAATGTATTACCAATTTACTATGAGCATCTAAACGAAGGATGAATCCATCAAAGCACCATTATATCAAACTCAACTAATTCACTTGGGGCGGAAATTGTAGGAAAAATATTTCGAACCACAGACCGGACACGAATCCGCAATATTTCACCATGACAAGACTCGGTCACATGGAGTAACTTTCACTTCCCAATCGTATGGTTCGAACTGTTAAGTAAATAATGCTACGTTTTTGTTGACGTATTAATTCATTGATTCCAAAATGTTCGAAACGAGGAACAGATTTAATTATCCGAAAGATTAAATAATAAAATCTTGTTGCATCGATTAATTGAAAAACATTTCGGCGATCTATTTCATCGGTTGTCGCGTCGATAGTTGTCTGACTTGAATTCCGAAAAGAGTACGTGTAACAATTTATAAATTCGTCTGTTTTGAAACCAGTCGTTTCAACCGCCCAAACCTGATTTAGTCTGAGGGATAATCGGAAGAATTTTCTATTGGGTTGTTTCAATCGACTCTTACTGACTCCGGTGGAGAGAATAAAACAATGGCTCAAAAAGAAAATATTTCTTCCAATTGTCTGAAAGATGGGAGTAACTTGTTGCTATATATATATGGTTCTTATTACTTGTTAGTGTCGATTCTTGTGGTTCATTTTATTTTGGAGTAGGGTCTCTGAAGTTAGTTTCTATGAAAACTATTTTCCAACAGGCATGAAACCACCGCATTTTTAGCATCAGCAGATTACAAACATCCAAATGACACCTTTCTCTCAAATCTAGCACTTCTACAGTACCCAGAACTAACATAGACAATTCCCTGAGAAGTGATAAATGAAAGTCGAATGTACTGCTGGAAAAGGGCTCATTGTGGTCATAATCGTCATGGAACGTGAAGCGATACATATTGTTTTGGTGATAATGAGACTAGTCAACAGCAGCATATTCGAACATAGCGCGCATTTAACCAATGTACGACAGTGAATTCTTTTTGGTAACGTGAGAAATGAATTCTAATTGCTTAGAGGCTTTGCTTCAAAGTTTGGGCTTGACCGATTACCCCTGGTTACCACCCCCTAACATATTAATAGAGATCAGCTAATATTGTATAGATGATCCTCCAATGTACATATTATGGTGACTATCTTATGGAATTGAATCATCAGTACCGTCGCCGGTCAGTTCCGAATGTAGATCGGATAGAAGATAGGAAGGGTTGTTTGACTGATACTTGTTATTACTAGTGGCTGTATATACTATTGCACAAACTCAAAATGCTACTTAAAATTTTACTTAGAATCCAACCAGGTCTTTCACAGACGATGAGCAGTCGCAAACAGTTTATGCAATATTATATTCAAACTATACTTGAGTTTGCTACTGAAAGTGAGGACGGAACATACGAGGCATTAACAAACCATTCTGTTGATAAGGCTATGTCCACTTAGATTCCGAAACAAGAAAATCATCTGTATTTCGGTAACGACTTGAAGTACAAAATAGGTTAATATATCAAAACAAATGTAGTTCACTGTACAAATCATTTCTCTTCGTTTCTAATGAAAAGTTGCCCTTTCTTTTTGATTCCTCCCATCAAACGCTGCACACCTCCGGAGTCAACTTCCTTGGTACACTTGTTTCACATTTTGGTCATCTGACTCGCGTCCCCAGCCGTTTTTGCACTTTTCTCAAGGATCTAGAGTAAACCAAGTTAACTTGTGTTGGTAATTTGTGTATTACGTACATTTTATTTGCTAACATGTCATTGAGTATTCTGACAGCTCACTTACAACCACAAATGCAAATGAGATTGGTTTGTTTTCATCAGGAAACGCATGCATTAAACACGATTCAGACGATCAATCAACTTCGGTTGACGCCAAGATTAATTTATTGATATTTTTAGCCGAATATTGCTCACGTACCCGACGTTAAAATGTTCCGTGAACTTGACATAGTGTTTCTTCATATGAATTGCTTACAATTAATGTTTATGTTCCGTAACCGTTCCATGCCGGTGATAGTCGCATGATGCTCCGTGTGAATCGCTTTTACATATTGTTTTGTTTTCATCAGGAAACGTATTGGCCACCAATTTTTCACTAGGGCCGCCGTTCGTTTTTCACCGTGCATAGAAACCTCAATAGATCTATGTATTCATATATGCAGTGCAACCACTTTATCAAATTGGCTTGCACGATTGAGTTTCAAATCTTTTTTAACAATAACTTATTCTCAAATGAATGTTAAGCCTGACTTTCTGGATGAAATGTCAGTTTTGATCAATTGCTCACCAACGTTTGATGGAAAATTGCTTAAATTTTATGAATGTAGATTTTAATTCCCTAATAAAAAAGTTAGCAACACTGCTTCAATACATTTGTAATAGATTGCGCTACAGAAAATAAACAGAGCAAAATATTTTCTGTTACAAAAGCAGTTTTCCGGAAAAAATAAATAGTTTTACGACAACATTCCATATCCATTTCATTTCGCGTATTAAATTAAATGTTCTTATTTTGCGGGTTTACTTATAAAAGGTACGTAAATTTTTATATCGCAATAATTTCTGCAAGAGAAAATCCATATAGGAATGTGTTTGTTGCTAATCAAATGAGTCAGTGGAAGTAAGCTGAAACTGATAATTTATCTCGAGCAGTTTTAAGGAGTTTTAGACTAAGATTTTCGTTTTTCTTGAATTGCTATTTTAAGCAGAATAAACTGATTGATTTATTTTTCAGCCATATGGAAGATTTATTGATTAAAATCAGGAAAAGAAGCGCCGGAATTTGTTTTTACGCACACATTGTTGACATTTTTCATACGCTTGCAAAGAGTCTTGCTCCTTAAGCTTCCGCCTTATTTTTGCCCAGAATCTCTCGATGGGTTGGAACTGCGGCAGTTGGGTGGATTTATGTTTTTATCGATGAAATCTACGTTATTATCGCGAAACCACTGGATGACTTCACGGCTATAGTGGTAACTCACCAAATCTTCACGGGACCGTTATGGGTTTTAATGAAAGGTAGTCCGTGGTGCTTGAGGCATTCTTCCTTGTACAGCTTCGAGTCCATCGCCTTATTCGTCACAGTCTTTGCTCCGCAGCTGCATATCCCTTGCCAAATCTTCAGTTTTTTTTTTGAAAAATTTGTTATTAAAAGCAAACCTAAAATTCGCAGGAACATCTCCTCGTGCCGTCGCCATATGAATTTTTTGGACAGGAAGCTGTTCGAAATCCATTTTGACGTAGGTTTCATCGTCGATGAACATTTTGCTTCAACGTTCTGTTTGGTTGCTTGCTGGCTCGATAAAAACGATATCCTGTTCGCAAACGGATTCTTCGAACAGCACTGTAAACAGTAATGTATATTTGAGTGATTTCATTATCTGATAGCCCAGGGTTTGCTCTGACGGCTCTCACTACCTTAAACCATACCTGATATTGTTATGTGAAGATTGATCTATTCGATGGAAGCAGAGAAATTGTGCATGTGTGTGTTTCTCTCTCCTCAATTTCTTTGGAAATGAATGAACCTATTTCTACAAGCTTAGGCTCATTTGAAAACTACTCTAGAGCTGTAAATGAAATTCGAAGATCAATTGGCTGTCACTTATTGTTCGGGAGATATGATGGTATAAGTGACGTAACTTACAAAACGCATTTTTTTCTTTCCGCTCAATTTCTCGGAGATGACAGTATAGATTTCAACAAACTTAGCTACTTTTGTGTTGTAGATCAAGTTCGAAGATCATATGATTGAAACCGGAAGGCTCGGGAGATATAATCGTTGAAGTTTCAAACCGACCAAACCAGGCCCGGGCGCAGAGAAGATTTTTCAATATTCTGTTCCATGAACACTAGAGTACTTATTATATAAAAGTGCAAAAAACTTGAAATTTCTTTCACATTTTTGCGCATTCTCCGCCGTTTGAAACCCCCTCCCTCCCTTGAACCCTTCTCTTGAACCCTTCCCTTGAATTCGCCCACCATCCCACATTTTGAACGATTTCTGCGAACGGGTCTGGACCAAACACATCTGCTTCTATCCGATCCGAACCTATGATCAAGTTTTAATGTATTATTGCTTTTAGTTTCGAGAGAATAACCGATTTAATTAGAATGAATGAAAGGCATTATAATTTAGGTGGATTAAGAAGAGGTTTTTATTGATTGAATTTCGACTTTAATATGATTGGATTAGAAAATATGTCAGTGGCCCTTATTACCGTTCTCACTCCACTTACAGTTCCACTTCAATCACATATCACTTCACTTGACTTTACCTATTAGCAGTATTGCAGGCTCAGTGAATATTTTTTTCACCAAAATTTAGTGATTTGATTTTCATAATTACAACAAGCTCATCTATGTAACTACTTTTTTCTCTGAAGCGACTTTCACCGTGAAGTGATACCGATAATAAGAGCCAGTAATATATAACCCAATATATCTAACGCGAGCACATTTTTTTAAATTGATTTTCTATTCCATATTAGATCAATCGTTGATTGAAATTATTTTTAAAAGATGAATGGGTTAACATTGAACATAGCGTGCCTTTACATTTAACCCATTTTGCGAGACATTAACTCTCTCCTTGTTTTACGTAATCATTTGATCACTTCTGCTATAGCAAACCAACCATGAGAATTAATCGCGATCTCGTTACTGAGTTGTATAATACCGACACATATTTAAAGTCAAATGGCATTCTGTCGACTATATGATTCGATATGATAAAGATGTACCTTGTACGTTGGTAGATTCAATCAATTCATTGGTTTCGAAAAAAACACCAAGAAAATGTGTTCTGTGAGGATATGTCACATTCTGTCTATATGTGTCAACATGATGGATAATGTAAATGCTTAGGAAGTCTGAATTAGGCTCGATGTCAACGAAGTGCGACTACAAAAGAATATTTCTAAACATCAACCGTGGTAACCTTAATCAAACACAGTAGGAGAAGACCACGTGTTCGCAATGCAAATCAAACATTGATGTTTTAACCTTTCTCGATCAAAATATATCCATTTCGTCAGAACGTTGAATATTAATGCGGAAAGTAGTGACGCTTTCAGTGTCAGGAAATGATTGGTGATTATAGGTTCACTTGAGACTATGCCTAATAAAAATAGCGAATAGATATCACCTGCCAATTACCACCGAGATGTTATGAATATTTAAATAATTCAAAAATTCAGACTGATTTATCGAAAGTCAGATTGAATAACAGTAGCCGAACTGTGTTTCACATGTTATACCACCACAGCGGACTAATTGGATAAAGTGTGACGGCTGCTAGCGGTTTTGGACAGTCTCTCTCGATAGACAGAGAGCATGTAATGTTTGAGTTGATAGATGGTATACAATTTTCGCGCCAAACCCAAGGGTGCATCCAATAATAGCACCAGCGCAATGAATGGTGTTCATGTGGGATTTTTCACAGAATAGCGAACAAGCTGCAGCTAGTGACATGAATTTTTCAAACCGTTGTTTTTTAGTCCCAGTAGAGCATCCGTTCAACTGGTAGACAGACATCTCCCGTGATGATAGGTTAAAATTGTAACGCGCCGTGTGACGTATTCACTATAAATAGCAGCCGACCGACGGTTCAAGTCGATGTTTGTTTTCAGATATTTCATTCGATTTGTTCAAACTTTCCACCTTGAATATACATTCAACCAGCCACCGTCGGATACTTCGGTTAATGATGTCCTTCGCTAGGTTTCTAACGTCATACTATGACGTAAATAATATGTTCCTCGCTTGGTCTAATTTTTTCCTAGAAACGAGCAAAAAATGATTAGGTAAATGCTACCAGAGAATTGAATGATAGATTAGTTTTTCAATGACTTCTCAAGAGCCCTTAGATGACAATGAGGTCGATCCGTACATCCACTTCATTGTATTATCGATAAACCGGCTTCTAGACGTGTCAAATTAATAAACCGCATAATGCAGCTACCAGTTCACCTGTTTGTGGTATCACCTTCGAGTGTGACTCCGATAAGCGAATAATCGGTGCAAAATTGTATCAGCAAGCAAATAGCAATTAGATTGATGCAAAGCAAGTGGCGAAGGTTGATGAGCCGTACTTAGTAGGTATTTGTCGTATTTAAGAAACAATAAACAAGCTTACGATTCTGTCAGCAAACGGAGAAATTGAAATCCATGGCTTGGTATTCTGCTGTCAGAAGTGATATGCTTATTCACTGATAGCCATACTAATTTATAGAAGTCAGGGACAGAGTGCAAACAAAGTACCATGACAACCGGTTGAATTCGACTTTAGTTATAATGAGGCATATCTGGTCCCACTAGTGATACAAATAAATAACCGGAATGATTAAAATATGTATTATGATGGATTTCACACTCATTTCAACTAGTCTTCCGGTTGAATGGGTACGATTCATTAACTGTCATATCATACTAACTTCAACAACAAACAGGTACCAACATTACCAGCTAGAAATAGTTTCCCTTAAAAGTATCGTATAGGACTGAGTCGTCTGTGGTTGTAATTGCTACTTGCGATGTGCGGTAACTCAGTAAAAGTGTTGCAATGCCAAAATGACGTTGATAGGGTCTAAACCGAAGAAGCCGGAGAAGCAAAGATGTTTATTATTACAGAAAATCAATTCGTTTTGCACACCAATAAAAATGTGAAAATAATGTCACTCACTTTTCCCGGAGATGGCTTAACCGATTTTCACAAACTTAGATTTAAATGAAAAGTCTTAAGATACCATAAGAATATTCTGATTTTCATTCGGCTCAAACCCCTGCTTCTGGATGTAGGGTGCTCAGGGTTAGTTTGAAGAATTTTTTTTGTCGTGAATACGATTAACTTTACTATGGGGCGCCTTTTCAAAAACCGCCACGCGGAAGAATGGGCAGAAGTCAATCGTGAATATCTCGTGAATGAATAATTCTTTCTCCATTTCTTCAAAAATATGATCAGGAATTTCGGATTATATTTTCAACAGTGTGAGATAACAAAAAACAACTCAAATATTATGTTTTCACAAACTTTGAAAAAATGCGTAAAACTGTTTACTTTTGCTTGCATTTTTCGTGCACGGTCGACGGTTTTTTAGGTAGTCAGGCACACATCAGTCCCGATTTTGAACTGAATGTGTATAAAAGGTGAACTGCAGTCGAAAATCGATCACTACTTTATGATAAAATAATGGTGATTCTTTTCAGAACCATAATAAAGAACTATACTGATTATTTGGTAATATTGTATTTTGTGTCAGAATGATTGATGCAACTAATCCGTACTTTAGTGTAGGTACATCGTTTCAAATTCTAGTAGTGAAAAAGGGAAAAGCATCCACAATTCACACAATTGATCAACTAATTGATATTCGGAAGTATGAAGAAAACGTGATAGTTTTATTCGTATTCACGACATCCAGTTATGTCTCCGACATTACATACCCGTCCTTTTTCATAGGCTCCCTTTTTATATTTGCTAGTTAATTTCTCTAGTTTGCAGACCATGAGAGTCTGTAACCAGATAAACCATTGATAATCCCATGAAAGATTTGCTGAATTTTATCCAAGTCCCACTATCAAAATTTTTCCAAAATTCAAATCTTCATAGAGAATCGTGAATAAATTTGTAGTTCATGTTAGTGTATGATTGAATGAACCGAATGTCACTATGCCGATATCCAGCTTTTGGTTGCGGAAGCATCAACAATAGTAATCAAGTAACAAGTATTTTGGCTACTTCATATATTTTGGCCCACCTTAAAAACTTTATGGATTTAATTGATATTAAGTAACAAATGTTGCATCAATTTGAAGCTAATCACATTAAATTACCTATTTCGGAAGGGTTTTTCGAAGATATTACAACATTTGATGGATATTTTTACAAAGTGGGCCAAAATAAAATCAATCCTAAAGGGGACCAAAATACCTCTGTTACTCTAAAATGTAGCTCACTTCACTTTCTCACATATGATTGAATAGATTTTCACTAACTTAAATTCAAATGTAGTATATCAATGTAGCAGTATTTTGAAACAGAAATCTTCAAAACTATTTTCTATACTTTTTTTAAATTGTAGTATTTCGGGAAATTTCTGCAGTAATATAAAGGAGAAAATGAGAATGAGAAAGGCATTATTACACCACTAGGTGGACTAAAACAGGTTTTATTTATTTATGACAGCCGCGTAACCAGAAAATTTTTGCGGAGGGGGTTTCAGAATATGATGATTAATCTTCAAACACGTGGAAATATATATATATAATTACTTGAAAATGGTTTTGGATGGTGGAAAATGATTCATTTCATAATTGACTTAAACATGACGAACTTCGCGCTAAATCATATTCGCAGTTGGTAGAATATTCTCTGTTTTGAATGAAACTTTCCGGACATGTTGGTTTTGTCCTAAAATGCAAACTTTGTTTTTTTCCAATATTGATCTGACTGTGGATAAACTTTTTTAACCATTTTTTTCAAATAGGGTAAGGGCTCCCTATTTCATCTCATTTGTAAGAACCTCGCCTCAAAATCCTGATTTAGCCACTAAAATCACTATAACTTTTTCATATTACTACTTCATTCGCCTTGCTCCACGTTGAGAATTGATTCACATTTCTTGAAAATTTAACTAATATTCATGAAACAGCTAAAACACTTATGATGTGTTCACTATTCTGCTCCTAATTGCATCTCAATGGATTTTTATCCATCCTATCGGTGGTCCTTTATTCATCCTATAAATTAGTAATGGCGACAGCAATCGAAACAAAATATTCCACTATTACACTCTCAGGTTCAAAAAGTCAGAATGCTTTTTAAAAACGGCCTAATGCCAACTATGAGACAACACACGATATTTTTAGAACCAGTTTAAAATCATTTCTACGTTTAAAAAATTTTTGGTCGTTTCCGTTACCTTTCGCTTTAAATTTAAAATTTTATTGCATAGTTAATTTGGTGAACTTTAAATAAAATCAAAAACGGAATTGTTACTATTTAGGCATTAGCCATCCTTAAAACAAAATGCAGCGTCAGAGATACCATTTTATTAGTGAAAACAGATAGAGCAGATATACACTTTCTATGCAAAGTAATACATATTTTCTATGAAAATATCTGGCATCTCTGTACACAGCCGATGAAACACACACACTTCACAGCGTTATGTCGATTGTCGACGTATAGCGGAATGAAATAAGTGCTACTAGATTAGCCACAATGGTTATTTCAATAGTATTTAACACGCTCTTTCTGGTAATATTCCAAGCCGAAACTGTTTTATTGAAATATTAATATCAATAATATAATTAAACTAATGTCGAGGATACCAAAAACATACTTTTTGATGATAATTTGAAGAAGAAAAACAATTTTTGTTTTGTAACATTATGAGATAACTTGGCAACTTTGCGAAACCAAATGAGATGAAAACAAAGCGCAATCAAGTGGTCCAAGTGAAAAACTTTCATCTCATATTTTTGAAGACTTTTATAGCTTGTCGGGTAATTTTTGAAGTTTTTAATCGTTAACTGAACAAATGGCAAGTGAACATTACTAATTATGAAGTCATCCAGCATTCAATGGTAGTGTAATTGTGCGAAATAGTGATCATGTTTTTAGACGAATCGATTAGTAGATAATCAGAAACATGACGAACTGTAAATCTTGAGACGAAAATGTGTCCTAAATTGAAAAGTGACTTTATTTTAAATGAAAAAAAAAAAACGATCACCGAAGAATTTAAAACCATTTCTTTCAATGGGAAAGTGTGACAATAGCTTTTATAATCATTGTAATACATTTCACAGTTTGTTTCAGGTAGGTTGTAAAATATTATTCATGTTCAAAGTATTGAGGTAACAGGATGAGATGGAAATAGGAGCTCAGATGAAATAGGGAGCCGTTACCCTACTTGACGAAAAACTATTCATGCCTACAAAATCAGTCAATCAAATTCTATGCCTACAAAATCAGTCAAATTTTCAATAAAAATACTGAAAAACTTCCAAATGGAACTGACTTTGAAATTCAAAGTTTAGTTTCTTAAAAAATAAAACATTTTTTGTTTTAATAAAAAAAATTTACAGTATCTTTTTTTCGGAAACTAAACTTATCAGAAAGTTATTATCCAAGAATTCAATGAATCTCAATTTTACCAATTCATTTTCCAAGAATTCAATGAAACTCAGTTTTCACAGAATATTGGTTGCCCGATATTTGCAAATAGTATCAGTAATGGACAAGAAAAAGTTTTAGTTAAAAACACTTTTTTAATAAAACTGCCCGTCTTACAATACATCGACGGTTGGAAAAGAACATAACAACCTACTTCGGGACAAAGTTTCGTTGAGTTGTCAAAACAGGTATAATTTTCGAATGAAAATAGTGAACAAATTACTAGACGAATTTTACACTGAAAACAAAAACGATCTAAAAAATTTGATGTAATATAGTTTATGTTTGAAAAAATTTGCAATATATTCGGTTGGTAGGGAACTTAATCACCTATCTCGAGACAAAATTTTATCAAAATCAATAATGGTTTTGTTTTATAAATCGATTTTAAAATTTCAAAATCAATTTTTTCAGTGTAGGGCTCGATAAGGATGATTTCAGTATAAGGATTTTTTATTGAATAATTTGACTGATTTTATAAAAATCACTAGTACAATACTTTCTTATAGGACTTTTCATTTTCGACAATTACTTTTTGGAAGACAGTCTGGATCAATTTTGGATAAATAATATGCAAAGTATGCAGTAACACACTTTACCCTATGAAAGCATGATGAAATTCAATAGTAACCTAAGGGACTATGAGATTTTTTTTTATTAATTGACACATACACACACATACATACACAATAAGTGTACTTTTATAGAAAAACATCGTTATGATGATTTTGTGATGATACTAACAAGTAGGTACAAATTCAATAAAAGATATACGAATTTACATATTTTTCACCTGAAAAATATAGATTGAAAAGTGGCAAGCCTGCACGCTATACATAATTGAACAAAGCCCGTTGCGAACGAAGCAATACCGCACGTACCGACGCGTATCAGTTTTGCATCATTTTGAATGACGGTTTGAATGTTTTGACACTCATCGTTCTATAATTTCGGAACCGGAAGTCGGATCTGGATGAAATTGCTCAGTATCTTTTAAGACAATGACAGATCTCATTTGAATCATGACTTGTGAAAGCTACGGTTTACCTGTAGCTGAGAAGTTCAAGTGAGTTCTGCTTTTGAAGCTTTTCTTCACAATTATCGGTACTTCCGGAAGCGGAAACCGGGGACTAGTAGTCCGAAAGTAGTTTTATATATTCACTAACTAACAAGACCTGCCAACTAGACGAATTTAGCAGCAAGTTTTATGAAAATGTGCACCTCGTTTCGCCGTCGCTTGTGAAAAAATACTCATGAAATTGAAATTTTCACTAATCGTACTGTAATACCGAAACCGGAAGTTGGATCTGGATCAACTTTTCGGAAACTTTTTTAAGAATTTTAAGACCTTTTATTTGCTTCTAAGTTTGAGAAAATCGGGTAAGAAATTTCCGAGAAAATTGTGTGCGCATTTTTTTCATAAATTTTCTCATGTTTCCTTGTAATTCCAGAACCGGGAGTCGGATTCAAATGAAACTCAGTAAGATTGTGTGGGGCCATATGGCCTTTCATTTGAATTCAAGTTTGTGGAAATCGGTTCTCCCATCTCTGAGAAACGTGTGTGACTATTTTTTTTCCTTTTTTGGTGCATATCACCAGGTAATTTTCACTAATCGTACTGTAATACCGGAACCGGGAGTAGGATCGGGGTAAATTTTAATAACAGTCTATGGACCATAAGACCTTTCATTTGAATCTGAGTTTTAGAAAATCGACACAGCATTCTCTGAGAAAATTGAGTGACATTATTTGTCACATACATACATACACACATACGCTCACAGACATTTTGTGATCTCGGCAAACTTAGTCGAATGGTATATGACACTCGGCCCTCAATTCGAAAATCGGATTTCACAGTGATTGCATAACCTTTCTATATGAGAAAGGTAAAAATGAACGTTCCCTTCACTATTACGTTAGTATTATAACGAAATAACACATGGATCAATAAGTCCCGAAACTAAAGCAGAGATGGCGCTCGTAGTAAACCAGTAACCACGTCTTTCTAGAGTACTAACCTTTGCCTGAAACGGGTCAAAATTTTAAGTCGATCCGACCAGAAACAGCTGAGTTATCGAGGTTGGAGTAAAGTCGTTTTGTAGTTTGTTTAAAAAATGGAAAAAACCGAGTTTCGTGTTTTGATAAAACCTTGTTTTTTAATGGGTAAAAACACCGTGCAAGCGAAACAATGGATTGAAAAATGTTATCCGGACTCTTGTCCATCAAAAGCAACGATTTGTCGGTGGTTCGCCGAGTTTAAACGTGGTCGTACCGACACAAATGACGCGGAACGCTCGGGTAGACCTGTGGAAGCCGTTACACCGGAAAATGTGAGTGAAGTGACAGAAATGATAATGAAAGATCGTAAAGTGAAGCTCCGTGAGATTGCTGAGATGATTCAGATATCATATGGAAGTGTATTTACTGTCCTTCATGAAAAATTGAGCATGAAAAAGGTTTTTTTCCAAGTGGGTGCCGCGATTGCTTTCGATGGAACAAAAACAGCAACGAGTCAATGATTCAAAAAGCAGTTTATCGAAAAAAAAACGTTGGAACCATTGTGTCACCCTAAAAGGTGATTATGTTGATGAATAAAAAAAAATTTGGCAAAAAAATGTTGTTTCCATTGTTAGTCTCGGGACTTATTGATCCATGTGTTAGTTAAAAATTCTTCATAGTGGAATTCAAGGGCACTTTCATTTTTTTTTTAAACGGATCAACACAAATGATACACTATTATTATATTTTGTATCAATTTCAGCGTATTGGAAAAGGTAGTGGTTTATGCCTCTTTGAGAATAGTGCCATTGGAATGTGTTAGTACACTCAAACGGACTGTTTTTCCACTCAAATCATTTAGACTGTAATGTCCGATGGTAATAAATAAATAAATAAATAAATAAACAAATAGGTATTTAAGATAACTATCTATTTTAAAAATATGGTAGCCACTGAACGCTTTTTCTTGAAATTCGGAAATCTTCCAATCGGTTATAAACTCACGGAAAGACTGAAATCAGCATTTTGGCGAAAAAAATAGTTGATTTTCTGATTTTAGTTAGTTATTATTGGAGACAACTAAAAATATCTTACTTTTGCTAATTTAGATTTTTTAATTCTCATTCCCTCAATAATAATAAAATATATGTTGAAACGACTATTTTTTTAGTTGAATTCACCAATTAAACGTGCTGTCATGTCTTAGCTGAGGCACACTTTATTTCCATTCAACTAATTTTTTAGTTGAATTAGAGAAATAAATCGTTGTTTTCAACCAACATAAAAGGGTAGAATTGGCTTCTGCATTTTGCAGCTATATGGCGCGTTGTCACCGAAAAAACGTTAACACCGTAATGACTACTAGCCACTAGATGGCACACTACCACCGAAAAAAAAAAATCAGTCGCGGTTGTCTTTTCTATATTGGCAGGTATAAATACGATGTTGTATTGGAGAAAAAGACAAAAACGAAACATAAACTTCTTTTGAAAATGTTTCTTCTAAATCGCTGTTTTCTTCATTCGACTTCGCGAGATCGACTCTTTCACTGAAAACTTTGAGCACTCGAAAAACAAAAACCGAAGTACACCGGACGGCGTAGCCCGGATAGTTGGAAGATACAAAAAAAATCATTTGACATATACAATTAAAGTGAAACATTCGAAACTCACTTCACTGTTCAACGTAAAAACAATCGCTCCAAATGCGCACCAATTCTGAATAAATCCACTTTCCACTAAGAGTTTACGTCATTTTTACAAATCGGCTTTGAAATTTAAATGTGGATATATCGTAACACATGCGAAAAACATCAAAACAATTCGCAAGCAGTTTTAACAAGACTGTCCTTTTTAGCTTTTTAATTGATTGTTTTGCTTTGACACTTCTCATGAGTTTTTGGCTAATAAACATGTAAATAAAACCAATTTCATTTTTGTTTTCTTCGTGCTGTCCTCCAGCAAAGATGGTGATAGATAAATAGAAACAAATTTTCTGATTTTAATAACAAAATTAGTTGTCAATGAGAATTTCGTGTTGGATTGAAAGATTGTTGGTTTGTGTCCATGATATTCGCCAACTAAACACATTCTCTAAAAATTAGAGTTTTTTTCAGCGAAGTAAATTCTCAATTTTAACTAATTTCATAGTTATTTTGGAAATTTTGTTGTTAAAATCAACTAATTCAAAAACAGTAATACGAATTAGACGCAGAGCTAATTTCGGTCGTTCCGTGCTGGAATGGCTCATTTTCTACTGGGATGTATTTAATATTGTATATATTTTTATAAATTTTAATTATTCAAACCCGGTTAAGATGGAGTAAATGATAATTAAACTCGCACTCCACTCGTGTTACAAGAACGGCCTGACTTCTTCTATATTCGACAATGTACTATACATGGATTCACCCGAGATATTAAATTCATCACATTAAAAAATCGCCTCCATCATTCAGTAAAAACCATTCAAGCGAAGAGGTTGTGTTTCGATTGTACTGGCTCGTGAGTTAACGGCTGCTACCGAGACAATTCTAAGCTTCAGGTAGTTAAACTGCCCATAGCAAACGCAATATTCGGGGCGTTTCCCGACTGGAAAGCTAGCAACGAAGGCCATCCCGTTCATACGCACAGAGGTGTAGAGACACAGAGGTGCGAGAGCATAGAAGTGACGAGTCACAGAGGTGCCATCGCATAAAGGTGCGAAGACGAAGGGGTGCAAAGGCACAGAGGTGCTAAAGCAACCCAGTGCTGATCTACCAGGTACCAGAATTTGTACGCTGCGTAGGATCAAAAGAGACGGCATATATCGCGAGGTGCTACACTGCAAGCATCGCATTTGATCGCCACCAAGAGCAAAAGCACTGTACCTGGGGTCAGGTACAGCAAGTGCAGTGGTGTTCACAACGACGGCAGAGCAACTGAGATAGCAGTAAACGACAGAAGACTGCCAATTGGAAACAGCAAAAGACTGCCAATTGGAAACAGCAAAAGACTGCCAATTGGAAATCGTTGGAAGAGCTTCACGTCGTTCTTCACGATAAAGGAACAGAGACATCAGCTACAAGGTAGATTTAATTTAATTTATTTTTTATTTCTTATATCTGAAATTTTACTAAACATAAGTTTTTATTTTGGTATTATTAATTTACAAAAAAAATTTAATGTAATGGATGATCTCATGGAAGATCATCCGAATCCGATTCCGGATACTAGTAAAAGTTTAAATACTCCGAGGGCTAAACATTATCCACAGGGTACCACTGGGCCATGGATAGTCTATCTTCGAAAAAAAGAAAAGATTTTAAACTTGATGCAAATTACAAAGGATTTGACATCACATTTCTCTGAAGTTAAAGAAATCTGTAAGGTTAATAGAGATAAAATTCGAGTTGTAGTTAACGACTTGAACCAGGCAAACGATATTGTAACCTGTAAATTATTTGCTATTGAATATCGAGTTTACATTCCATCGAAGGAGGTAGAAATTGACGGTGTTGTGACTGAAGCAAGTCTGACAGCAGATGATTTACTTAAAAATGGAGTTGGCCGTTTTAAAAACTCCATGCTTGAGGGAGTTAAGATACTCGAGTGCAAACAATTGTACTCAGCATCTATTGTCGATGGAAAAAAGTCTTATCGTCCCTCAGATTCGTTTCGCGTAACATTTGCCGGATCTGCATTGCCTAGCCATGTCTATATCGATAAAATTCGTCTTCCTGTTCGGCTTTTCGTACCGCATGTTATGAATTGCACGAACTGTAAAAAATTCGGACATACAGCTACTTACTGTAGTAATAAGTCCAAATGTATCAAATGTCAAGGGCCTCATAAGGATAATCTTTGCGATAAAGATGTTGAAAAATGTGTTTATTGTGGGGAAAGCCCTCATGATGATCTTTCAGTGTGCGCTGCATTTAAGCTGCGTAAAGACAAAATGAAGCTTTCTTTAAAAGCACGGTCTAAGCGCACATATGCAGAAATGCTCAAAACGGTCATACATGTCTCCCCTTTGGAAACCGAAAACGGTTTTTCAAATCTTGCGGAGCCAGAGGAATCTGACTCTGACGGAAATAGTGAAGATACCTCGTTTGTCACTCCTCAAGGGTCTGTTAAGAGGAGATTAACAAACCACAAAATACCAAAAAAGACACCTAAAATTATACCTTCAAAAAAAGATCCCCGTGTTAAAGCTAAAAAGCCAAATTTAAAACCAAAAACTGTGCCTCCTGGTTTGTCAAATTCACAAACCAATCCAGGAACTAGCTCAAGAAAAGACAATAATCCAGTGGGCTCCATTTCACATTCACCAACAGGATTACTGAAATTTTCGGAAATTGTAGAATGGATTTTCGCTGCATTCAATATTTCTGAACCTCTAAAGACCATCATAACAGCATTCCTTCCAATAGCTAGAACTTCTTTGAAACAGTTATCAGCTCAATGGCCAGCTCTTACAGGTTTTGTATCATTTGATGGATAATTTATCATCCGCCGCAAATGATTCAATCACTGTCCTGCAGTGGAATTGTCGAAGCATCATGCCAAAACTTGATTCATTTAAAGTTTTGTTGCATAGTCAAAAATGTGATGTATTTGCTTTGTGCGAAACATGGCTTACATCAAACATAGCCTTAAATTTTAATGACTTTAACATTATACGTCTCGACAGAGACTCCCCGTATGGTGGAGTGCTTTTAGGAATTAAGAAATGTTATTCCTTTTATAGATTAAACATTCCTTCGACTTCTAGTATAGAAGTTGTTGCTTGTCAAATAAACATTAAAGGAAAGGACATTTGCATTGCTTCGGTATATATTCCTCCAAGAGCTCAAGTTGGACAACGACAGCTTAATGAAATTGTCGAAGCCCTTCCTGCTCCACGTTTGATTTTAGGAGATTTCAATTCGCACGGAATGATGTGGGGTTCCGTTTACAATGATAGCAGATCATCTCTAATATATAATATTTGCGACAATTTTAGCATGACGGTACTAAATATGGGTAGCATGACACGGATCCCAAGACCTCCTGCACGTCCAAGTGCATTAGATTTATCTCTTTGTTCGACTTCAATTCGACTAGATTGCACCTGGAAAGTATTTCCTGATTTACACGGTAGCGATCATTTACCAATCATCATCTCAATTAGCAGTAACAAAGGCATTGCTAATTCAGTTAATATTC
This sequence comes from Malaya genurostris, assembly GCF_030247185.1. Taxonomy (NCBI): domain Eukaryota; kingdom Metazoa; phylum Arthropoda; class Insecta; order Diptera; family Culicidae; genus Malaya; species Malaya genurostris. The sequence continues at coordinate 216,086,406 of NC_080571.1, read as the reverse complement.
CATATGATTTGACAAAAAATATTGACTGGATTAAATACCAAAGTAATATTTCAAGTGTCTTAACTTCAATGGAAGAGCTTCCCCCACTTGAAGAATATGACTTCCTCGTTTGTTCGATTCTGGAGGCCGCAGAACAAGCCCAAACCAAACGATTTCTTGGTCCATCGTCTAACAGAAGACCTCCAAATCCTTGGTGGGACAAAGAGTGCTCAGATGCTAAACACGCGAAACAAAATGCTTTCAAGACGTTTTTAAAACGAGGAGGAGGAACTCCTCAGAATTTTGAAAAATTCTTGGTTTTAGAAACCAAGTACAAGAACATACTTCGGGTTAAGAAATGCAGCTATTGGAGACATTTTGTGGAAGGTTTGTCAAGAGAAACCTCAATGAGCACTCTTTGGAATACGGCCAGACGAATGAGGAATCGTAACGTAGGAAATGAGAGTGAGGAGTACTCGAATCGATGGATATTTGATTTTGCGAGGAAAGTTTGTCCAGATTCCGTTCCTACGCATAGCATTGTTAGGGAGTCTTCTTCAAATGATGATTCCATTGATAGCCCCTTTTCAATGATGGAATTTTCCATAGCACTCATGTCTTGTAACAATAACGCTCCTGGATTGGACAGAATTAAATTCAACTTGGTGAAGAATCTGCCCGACCTCGCAAAAAGACGTTTGTTGGAATTGTTCAACAAGTTTCTTGAGCAAAATATTGTTCCACCTGACTGGAGACAAGTGAAAGTTATCGCCATTCAAAAGCCGGGGAAACCAGCTTCCAATCACAACTCATATAGACCCATTGCGATGTTGTCCTGCATCAGAAAATTGTTCGAAAAAATTATTCTACGACGTCTCGACACTTGGGTCGAGACGAACGGTTTGTTGTCAGATACTCAGTTTGGCTTCCGTAGAAATAAAGGGACGAATGATTGCCTTGCATTACTTTCGTCTGACATCCAAATTGCCTTCGCTCAAAAGCAACAAATGGCATCTGTATTTTTAGACATTAAAGGAGCATTTGATTCAGTTTCCATTGATGTTCTTTCAGACAAGCTCCACCAACATGGACTCCCAGCGGTTATAAATAATTATTTGCACAACCTTTTGTCAGAGAAACGCATGCATTTTTCACATGGCGATTTGGCAACAATCAGAATTAGCTACATGGGTCTCCCGCAAGGCTCATGCCTCAGTCCGCTCCTCTATAATTTTTACGTGAATGACATTGACAGCTGTCTAGTAACCCCATGTACACTAAGACAATTGGCAGATGATGGCGTGGTTTCAGTTACTGGATCCAAAGCTATTGATCTGCAAAAACCATTGCAAGATACCTTAGATAAATTGTCCGTTTGGGCTGTTCATCTTGGTATCGAATTCTCTGCGGAGAAAACAGAGCTGGTCGTCTTTTCAAAAAAGCATGATCCCGCGCAACTTCAGCTTCATATGATGGGAAGAATAATCGAACAGGTTTTGACTTTCAAATACCTCGGGGTGTGGTTTGATTCCAAATGCACGTGGGGAGGACACATTAGGTATCTGATAACGAAATGCCAACAAAGAGTAAATTTTCTTCGAACAATAACAGGGTCTTGGTGGGGTGCTCATCCGCAAGATCTAATAAAATTGTATCAGACAACGATACTTTCAGTGATGGAATATGGATGCGTTTGTTTTCGTTCCGCTGCAAATTCTCATATTATCAAACTTGAGCGAATTCAGTACCGTTGTTTGCGAATTGCTTTAGGCTGCATGCATTCGACACATACAATGAGTCTTGAAGTTCTGGCGGGAGTTCTTCCATTAAAAGATCGATTTTGGGAGCTTTCATCACGCCTGCTAATAAGATGTGATGTGCTGAATCCCATGGTAATTAATAATTTCGAACGACTAGTCGAGCTTCGATCTCAAACAAAATTCATGACAGTATATTTTAACCATATGTCACAGGAAATCAACCCTTCAAGATATATTCCTATCCGTGTCAGCCTCCTAAATGTACCTGACTCAACTTTATTTTTCGACACATCCATGCAGCGCGAAGTGCGTGGAATCCCGGACCACCTACGCTCTATGGAAATCCCAAAAATATTTTCAAGTAAGTCCAGGCATATTAACTCTGAGAAAATGTTTTACACGGACGGATCGCGAATGGAAGAAGCGACAGGGTTTGATATGTTCAACAATAATGTTTCGGCCTCATTCAAGCTTCAAGAACCTGCATCTGTTTATATAGCAGAGTTAGCAGCAGTTCATTATAGCTTGAATGTAATCGTCACATTATCTCCAAACCATTATTTCCTCTTCACAGATAGTCTGAGTGCAATTGAAGCCATTCGCTCAAACGCTGCTGGCAAAAATGAACCGTTTTTCTTGGGTAAAATAAAACAGTGTCTGAACGACATATTGAATAATAATTATCTAATCACAATAGTTTGGGTTCCGGCTCATTGCTCCATTCCAGGCAATGAAAGAGCCGATATTTTAGCCAAACGTGGTGCTATTGAGGGTGAAATTTATGAGAGACCGATTGCTTTCAACGAATTCTATAGCGCGTCTCGCCAAAGAACACTTGCCAGCTGGCAAGCTTCTTGGGATAAAGATGATCTGGGTCGGTGGATGCACTCAATTATTCCTAAAATATCGACAAAGGCATGGTTCAGGGGACTGGATGTGAGTAGAGATTTCATTCGTGTGATGTCCAGACTCATGTCCAATCACTACACGTTAGATGCACATCTCCTTCGAATTGGACTTTCCGAGACTAATCATTGTGCTTGCGGCGAAGGTTACCGCGATATTGACCATGTTGTTTGGACATGCGTGGAGTTTCGTGATGTCAGATCTCAACTAATAAATTCCTTGCGTACCCAAGGTAGACTATCCAATGTCCCAGTTCGCGACATTCTTGCTTGTCGTGACCTTCCATACATGAAACTTCTTTATCATTTCATTAAATCCATTGGAGTTCCAATTTAAATTTTATTTTATGTTAAACTGTTTTCTCTTCCATGAGTTCAACCAATAGCCAACTATAGGATATTGAATATAAGTGGTGAACTGATACAAACAATCTTGAAATAGTTATAAGATCATGTACAAAATAAATGTATTTTATTTAATGTAATTTAAAATAGCAACTCGCTTGATAAAAACAGTGTTTAGATTAACTAATGAGTACCAACATACTAATATGATATTCGAAATGTATTAGGTTTAAACTACTATGTATTGTGGATGCCACGGCGAAGAAAAACTTATGTATATTGCCTATGAAATAAACGTATTTATGAAAAAAAAAAAAAAAAAATCGCCTCGTCACAAATGAACCCAAGTTAGCGTCCCTACCTGTCATATGCCATCCAGAACAAATTCAATACAACTTTGAAACCCGATGCCCCAGTTGATACAAGTGAAGCTTCGAAGGGGAAATCAACTTCTACCAACAGATCTGTTTGTAAACTCTGTTTCCATGCAAACATATCGTTTACCCATTTCCATGGATTGGTGTTGTAGTTTTGTGTGTTTTGGAAGACCGCGTGAGCTTGGCACTAGTCTTGTACCTAACTATTCTGCCTGTTGCTTGGGTCATTCAATGTCTAACTATCTCGGTGACGGTGCGATTGTAGTTGTTGGATGGTTGTTTTTTTTTCTACCGCCAACAGCAACTTTACGAATGTATCGGATCGAAAGACGATCTTCACGGGTTCAAACCGATGTTGGTACAAAACCGCACCCTCCGTCGATTGTTTGGGTTTCGTATTGTTATGGAAGAAATCGCGTGTAGATTGTGCATGGCCTAGCCTGGAGATCAATTCCGATATCGATAATGAACACGCATGTTTTACGAGTGTGTACACTTTGACCGGTAGGTCCAATGGCAATTGAATTAATTAATTTAGAACGAGAGCGGCTCGATTGAATTGTTGATTTAGGAGAACGATGCAGGAACAAAGTGTGCGTGCGATAAGTGGGTTATCAGGACAGTGTTGTCGAACTGCATGGTACTTTCTAGTGTTGAGTATTTAGGAATTTTTTTTGTTCTATAAAGGGGTAACTTTGATCGGGCTCCATTTGACCTGGATCTTGGACTATTGTTGTGTTTAAATGAAAATATAAAATTGGAACTCATGGTAGTAGTCTTGCAGTTGTTCTTCATTTTTACTATTTCGACGGGAAATCGTAATACAGATCAAAAGGATCAAAAGTAGATCAATGTCTCAAACTACAATTCCAAGTAGTTCAGAAGATGATGTCATCTGTTCAGTATTTGATGAACTTTTTCTGTTATCAACATAATAATATTGTGAATTATTAGACACGATAAATAAATCCGTCATATTTATTCAAAATTATCCTATGATTATTGTGGATTTTCTTAACACAATATGAAAATGAAACTATCTCCATAATACAATACTCTATTTGCAGTGAAGAATGGTTACATTAATGAAGGCAAAAAATAGATAATTAACTATAATTGACTCATTTGCGCACTTCGACTTGTACGTATTTACTGGCACCCGCATGAAAATAATAGCTTTTCAACAAAACTATCGAAGTACATACTAATTTGCTTGGATCGGTTCCAATTGCAGACCAAACAAGGACTAGCACTATTGTTTACAAACAATCATTATACTTCTGATGGACAAACGGTTGATAGTTTGGCCGCACTGTCGTCAGTGTGAGTCACGATCGTTATGACACGATCGCTGCAGACATCGGATCTACTACCCAGACTGTAACAAGTGAACAAACGAACACCTCGACAATCCATCCACAACGTTCGCTATGCATAACGATCGAACCGTACCAAGTCAAGGTACAGGCGGAATGCACGAACTCTGGCTATGAAGCAGTTCACTCGACTCGACGGTGCTGAAACCGGATCGAGATTCAATAAATGCACAATTGAGCCCAGCCAATGGACGTCCTTCGCCGAGGTCTACCGAATGCCGGTATATTATAATCAATGAAATCGCAATCTCGCCGGTCAGGTCAGCAGTTTAGAGGTTTTTTTTTCCCTTTTCTGCCACAACGGATGGGTGCCTTGAACTCTTGGCCGTTTAGCCGGTGATAACGTGGTCACCCAACCACGCCCACAGTCCAATATAATAGAACAAAAGAAGGTGATCGGTGACCGTTCATTCAATGTATTGTATGTATTGGTTAATGTGGCATTATGCCACCACTTGGATGGGCTATGAATAGAGTAAAGTCAACCAATTTCATAACAATTTGTTGCACCTACGGGTGCGAGCCATCAGGGCTAGTACTGGATGAGTAATTGCGAAATTCTGACGTAGGGCGGATAGTTTCAAATGACTCTCGATAATGTTGATGCTAATTTGCCGGTGTTTTAATTTCTCAATAATAATTCCATAGAGGCTAATTGTATTTGCATGAAATATGGTGACCCTTTCAACTGGCCTTTGGTTCGAAGTGCCGGTTTATTTAGAATTTCCACATTAAACTGTTATTAACGGGAATAAAATTCCCGCAGGGACTTTCCGTGACGGTCCCAGAATCAACTAATTGAATAGTTTTACTGCTTCAATTTTATGATTGCATTATTTGCACCAATTTTAACAAACTTATGTTTTATGGTCAAATGGGTTGCTATTGAATTTTATCCGGATCCGACTTCCGATTCTGGAGATACAGAGTGAAGTGTATTAAAAATATCAAACGAGAGCGACGATGCCAAAAAAGGAAAAAATCTTCTAAATTTGGCTCAAAACTGCTACAATTTGTAGGGTCTAAATGATAAAAAAAAACATCATCATCAGCGATTTTTTCCAGAACTATCGTTCAACAAAGAAATTCAAACGTTTTGCATAATACGAAGCATCATGATTTGCGGTGTCCACTGTATCTCAGCGCAGACTAATCCGAAGTCAACGAATCAAAGAAGCATGGACAGAACAGAAGTTTTTCTAGACCCCAACGTTTCTGTTTGATTTTAATTAAATTTTTTGAATTTTTGGTGGTTGTTTAAAGTCCAAACTTCGAGTTTTTACGAAAAAATCCGTAATTGTATTTTGTATCTGTAAAACCTCACCAAAATAACAACGAAAAGGAAAACGTTGGGGTCTGGTTTTTTATATGTAGAAATCAATTTCATCAATTTTTTAATCAAGGGAGCTCCTAGGGTCTAACTTTTTCAAAAAATCATATTTCTCTTTTATAATTCGTTATAATGAAACATTTCAAGAATGTTTTGTCAAGCTTTTCAGTCAATCGAAGCATAAATATTGGGCTTGTGGGCCGAGCACTTACTTCTTTACAGTTTGATAAAGATAAAGGCCCATAACTTGCTGAATTTGGTTCCGGTGGGCTTGAAAATTTGACAGAATATTCTTCAAATGTTTTACAAAGAAAAAATAAATGATTTTTCCAATGTGTTTGGACCCTACCCGTCCCTTAGAAGATACTGTGCAATTTCATCCCGATCCGACTTCCGATTCCGAAATAAGATGGCGATGAGTGTGAAAACTTTCAAACTGCATACAAAATGATGCAAAACCGGTACGCATCGGTACGTGCTGGTACGGAAGAAGAAAACACCACCGCCTAGCACACAGCGTGCATTGTTCAATTTTGTTTAGCGTGCAGGGTTGTCACATTCGAATCTATATTAACTAGACATAACTGTTTACAAATTGAAAAGTTGAATCTTGAGAGAATCTTCTAGTGATATTTTTGAAAATATAAATACTATGAGTAAGGCATCATTACTCCTCTAGGTGGATTAAAAAAGGGTTTTTAATTCAGTCGAAGTATTTAATAAATAAAACCATGGCATTGTTTATTGTTGTAATTATTGTTTTCAGATATTTGATTTTTCAACTTTTTCCACTTGATCATGTTTCCAAAGTGAACGACTTTTTACGGTTAAAGTTATTAATTGTACAGTCGTTTCAGCTTGTACGTTTGATAACCTAATCTAATTTAGTGCGCAAAAATTAATTTGTGCATATATTTAATTGCGCTGTGGTGTGACGTCCAATATTTTCAATGAGCGCATTTTTGAAATACCTAATTATATTACTGCTTTGCCCTATTTCCTGAAAAAAATCTACACAATAAACGTTTACATTCTAAAAGAAAAAGATGCCTTCAAACGGTTTAACTTAAGTTATGCACCGACAATTTTGTCAGTAATTTGATTTTCTAGCATTGATATTAGTATATCATACGAATTTCTCTTATTTGATTCTGATGCAGTTTATTTAATTGTACTCCATTTGAAAAAGAGCGGGAGATCAACGATTTCAGACGTAGATCATGTCATGTCTTATCTTGATCATATGTGATTTTCCTCCACCAACATCAAAGCTTATCGAATCATCCAATGATTGAACTTACATAAATCAAGAATCATTTTAGCTCAAAATCACTACCCATTGTGTGACGGAAGATCAGTACCGATATTGATCGATGTGATTTAAAATTCACTGATCAACTGATCATGAAAAGATTCTCCGACAGTGATCTCGTTTTGATGAGGTTTTGGTCTTTATTTTCTCAGCCCTGTATGCTACACTAATGAAATATTATTCTTTACCTAAAACAATAATATATCTGTGTAAACCTAGGAGGAATAAAACAGATGATTTAAATGTTTCATCAATTCCAACCAAATACTTTTGTTAATTTATATAATTGATATTAATAAAATAATTCCGATGATTTTATAGTTTTAGGGATATTTTTTAATCTAATGACAGCTTGTAATAAATCGATTTTTCCCTTATATTTGTATGGTTTGTCATACATTTTGAGAATGTATTGAGATGAATTTTATTTATTTTGAATTCGTGACATGTGACATAGGGGGAGTGGGGGGTCTTTGCTTCTGTGACAATTTGTGACAAAGGGGGGATGGGGAGTCAAAAATCGTCAAAAAAAGCGTGACGTCTTTTATGGACAGCCCCTTAGTTGTACCGGTTTTATTTTAATCTTTGAAACTCGGAAATTATTAATTTTCACAAAAATGATGTTTCCAAGGAAGTAGTAGGAAATCGATAGAACATTACACACTGAAAAAACTGTTTTAATCCACCTAGTGGTGTAATAATGCCTTTCTCATATCACTTATGTTCCGACAAGCACACTGTGTGCTAGGCGGTTTCTTTTTTTTCTTCTTCCGTACCAGCGCGTACCGATTTTGCATAATTTTGTATGACAGTTTGAAAGTTTTGATCTTTATTGCACTATAATTTCGGAACCGGAAGTCGAATCTGGATGAAACTGCACAGTGTTTTTTAAGACACTGAGAGCTTTATTTTGAATCATGATTTGTGAAAATCGGTTTAATCGTTCCTGAGAAATCGAAGTGAGTTTTGGAGCTTTTCTTCACTATTACCGGTGTGTTTGGAGGCAGAAGGCACTAATAGTCCCAAAGTAGATCTATATATCCACCAATTAACAAGGTCTGCCAACTAGATGAACTTACCAGTAAATTTCATAAAAATGTGCACCTCGTTTCGCGTTTTGCTTGTGAAAAAATACACATAAAATTGAAAATTCCTAATAATCGCACTGTAATTCTTAACCGGAAATCGAATCTGGATCATCTTTTAGAGGACTTCTTAAACAATTTATAGACCTTTCATTTGCATCTTAGTTTGTAATAATCGGTTATGAAATTTCCGAGAAAATTGAATGTGCATTTTCTCATAGATTTGCACATATTGCCTTGTAATTCCGAAACCAAAAGTCGGATCGGAATAAAATTCAATAGCGATCTATGGGACCGTAAGACCTTTAACTTGAATCTAAGTTTGTGAAAATCGGTTCAGCCATCTCTGAGAAAATCGAGTGTCATTATTTGTCACACACACACACACACACACACAGACATTTGCTCAGTTCGTCGAGCTGAGTCGAATGGTATTTGACATTAGGCCCTCCGGGCCGCGGTTCAAAAGTCGGTTTTCACAGTGATTGCATAACCTTTCTATATGAGAAAGGCAAAAAAAGATTTTAACCTTCCTCAAAGATTGGAACGTAACAAAACAAAATTGTCAAAAATACGTCTCTTTTATTTTGTTATAAATATAATATTAGGTGTACAACTTTGCTTCCGCTGTTTCCCGATAGGTGACTATACCGGCTGAGGCTGGTCAAAATACATATATGATAATGCCTTTAAAGTGAGTGTGTACAGTGCCTAACGAATTGTCATCGCCGTTTCAGTGACAGTTGTTCTTGTTTTCGTATTATTCACACTCAAAAATGTCTGATTATGTGCCCAATTCTCGCCATTTGCGGGAAGTTTAACTTTTCTGTTACAATTCGCGAAAAAATGCAGCTGAAGCACATCGAATGCTCTCAGAAACTTACGGTAATGCTGCTCTGAGTAAAAGAACGTGTCGGGAGTGATTTCAACGTTTTAAAAATGGTGATTTCGATGTGGAAGACAAACATTGTGTTGGAAGAGAAGAAACCTTCAAAAATGAACAACTAGAAGCATTGCTTGATGAAGAACTCTTAAAACTGAGTGAAACCATCACAGGAGATCGCTTCCGAACACAACTGATGCGCCTTAGTCGCGCGCTGAAAGAAAAGCGGCCACAATATCAACAGCGATATGACAAAGTCATCCTCCAACATGACAATGCTCGGCCTCACATCGCAAAAGTGGTCAAAAAGTACCTGGAAACGCTGAAATGGGAAGTCTTGCCCCACACGCCGTATTCCCCAGATGTCGCCCCTGCTGACTTCCACTTATTCCGTTCGATGGCACACGGCCTGACAGATCAACATTTTCAATCTTTCGAAGAGTTGGAAAAATGGATTGCTTCATCGATAGCGTCAAAAGAGGACTCCTTTTTTTCGAGCCGGGATCCGAAAATTGCCGGAAAGATGGGAGAAAGTTGTCGCTAGCGATGGACAATACTTTGAATAATACATCTGTAAGCACTTTTTCGCAATAAAGCTTTTAATTTTGGAAAAAAAAAAACGGCGGAAGCAAAGTTGTACACCTGATAATAAATAAAATATTACTGAGGTGGACAAGCGTTAAATTTCCATGATGATAATTGACGAAATCCTAACACGAGAACCACATCGGAGCCCGAAAACTACCTTATTTAGAAAACTTTTCATTCAATTTCGGGAATCCTTAAAGTAGTCTAATTAGAAAAAGGAGCTATAAGTAATTTTGTTCACGTTTCGTCTTAGACTAATCAATGCCGAACAGTTTATGTTGAACTGTTATGTCACCTAGTAGTCCAACATAAACCACTAAGCAGACGTAAAGTTTCTGCTATTTACAGAACACTTTTATTTTGCACCGAAGTGCAAAGTGTAAACTGACGTGCTGAACGAAAACGATTTTTCGACTTTAACTGGCTGATTCAGGTATGGTCATTCAAAGCAAAGTCCTGGCATTACATTCCTTTTGTGGAATTTGGCCTTTCTGATTCAACAGACTTCGCAGCCGATTCTTAGTGTACAGAATCATTGCATGGCTAGTACTATGGATCCTACTAACACTAAGAATCCTTCCAGGTCGGGGCTCGAACATACGACAACTGGCTTGTAAGACCAGCGTCCTATGCATTGAACCGCCAACTCGGGGTTAGCCTAAGTTTGTGGTTAGGGCATCTAACAGTTTTTAATATTGTCTACGTGTTGTCTCAGATCCATCAGCGCTTAACGTCTGCTTAGCGGTTTATGTTGGGCTGCTAGGTGGCATAACAGTGCAACATAAACTGTTATGCACTGATGAGCCGGAGGCGAAACGTAAACAAGTAGTGTTCTGGAGGCGATGCAAAAATAGGTTAGTTAAATTTAGCTAAATTTACTCAGATTTTTGGTGAACTAAATTTTAAACTGTTGAATGAAAGTTTCGTTTACTATTTGTGTTTTGACAACAATACAACGAGCATATGAAAGAAAATTAATCAAAACCACTCAAATTTGAGTAAAAGGCAGTTAATCAGTATTATTGTTTTATTTTTTGTGAGCCCAATTATTGCTTGTTTTTTATTTGTATTCAAACTTGAACTGCAATGTGCTTAAACGTTTGCAATTGCTGTAGTTTTCCATCGTTTAGGTAGGTGATTTCGAAGGAATTTAAGTTTCATACATAAGCGATTAGAATTGTTTAACTTTAAGATGAACTGAAGCTAATGATGAATGATCTCACAAATTGAGTAGTAATGTAGGTTCCGGAGTTCTTTAAATTACGATTTATTGAAGATTGATTAATTTTACCTTTTTTTTATTTTCAGTTTATTTCGATAGTTTACAAAAACTATCGAAATAAACTGAAAATAAAAAAAAAGTAATATTAATCAATCTTCAATAAATCGCAATTTAAAGAACTCCGGAACCTACATTTGATTCACGTTCACTCGACTGGATTGCATGCAAAAATAAGGCAGCAATCCGACTTCCGTTTGCATGCATACGTTCGAATATTTTTGGCTCGGTTCTGCGGAACTCTTTCCGACTTTTATACCCTCACAGTAAAACAAACATGTTGTACTATACGCACTTTCTTTTCGCTTTCCAAAACAATAGTTAATATTATCTCGTATGTGGTAATTCAATGTACAAAAATATATATAACTTACTTGATTATTATTAAAAAAAACAATTATTGACCATTATTTTTTTAAATAAGAAAAGACCAGAATTTATCAATATTCTCTTTTACGAATTATGATCGAATTTTCAAGTTGTGCCCTCATATATAAGACACAGAGCTGAACCACAACGAAAGCTTTCTTAAATCCACCAGCATATTAATAAAAATGAACTGTAAATGAATAATGAACAGTGATTTCCTAAATAAGTATTCATTGTCCATGCTTCATTCGAAGCACAGTTTCGATAACAAGATTCCTAAACTACGTCATTATCAATCGGGGTTGACATTTTTCTAGGTATGTCTAAGCTACCCGGCGTCATTGGAAATAAACCTGTTGACATCGTAAGAAATTTTCCTTGATTTAGACTTTCCTAGTTTTTACTACTTTGCTGTCATGACAACAACGCACACACCTGCTCGTTCTACCTGTGCGAAATTACCTTTAACAATGGTCACCCTTCAACCAACTATTCGCTGCGACTGCTTGACTTGCAGCTTGATTACGTTGCTTCCATTAAAAGTATCCCCTGGCGTGTGGTTTTGTGATTTTATCGGACCAGCGAGTAATGGATACGTTGATTCGATTCATTTTTTTGTAATTCTGTTGTTTCCCGAGCAAAATGAACTAGTAAGAAAATATTATTTTAGTTTTTTTTACAGTATTGATGATCTTTTATTTGCTTAAATAACAAAATTTGGCAAATTAAATGGTATGAATCTTATAAAAATAACGAATGTAGATAATTCTAAAATAAAATAAGAACAGTTTAAGATTTGCGTATGATAACTTATTATGCTATCAACTTGTTGAGTTATGCTATCACCAGAAACAGAAAAATAAACAAAAATAAAATTTATCGTTTAAGCTACATATAATGTTCGTTGAAATAATATTTCAATGCATAAAAAGCAAAGCCTTGGTATTACAGTATTCCTGTAGTGGAATTTGACCTTCTGTTTCAACAGACTTCGCAGTCGATTCAGAGTGTTCAGAACCATTGCATGGCTGGTGCTACGATTCTACTGACACTACGAATCTTTCCAGGTCGGGGCTCGAACATACGACAACTGGTTTGTAAGACCAGTGCCCTATGCACTGAACTGCCAACCCAGGGTATTTCAACGCATATCATTTCTAATTTAATTTATATTTTAGATTGTTCCGTTTTGGCATACTATGTAATCGTTTATGCCATATGCTTTCCACGTTTTCTGGCGAATCGTTGTGCAGCAGTCCTTGGATCTTTTTCACTTAAAAGCTTTTTCCATACAGACGTAAAGTATTAAAAACGACAACCAGTAACATAATTGACCTTTTCTTTCTCGAGTGGTTCTCTTCCGGAGACTTCGCTCTTCCAAAGACTTCGATAGACAATAAAATTCGAACTGATAGGTTATTACATGCGATGTCAGTTACAGGTAGATCTGTAAAATCTCTGTGACCAGAGTTCTTTCACGAGAAGCTTAACATATCTACTCAGCAATTACAAACTATTTCAAGATAAGATTTGTAATTTACCACTCTGATTTTTAATAACAGGTGGATATCAAATTTGTTTTTTTTTTCAGTGATTGGAACTAAAACTAGTTCGTATTCTATTTCATGCAACGAAATAAGATGTTTTTCTATCCAGTTTGTTATTCTATCGTGCTCTGGCTCTATTAACGATTTAATTTTAATGAGCGGTACAACCATTTGTTTGTTTTGAAAGCAGATTTTCGTTTACGTGTTTGACATCACGTTGAGTATGGAAATAACTTTTTTCTTCGTTCTTTCATAAGGCATTATTTTCTGATAACAAAATGGCGAAAGGAGCCAAAGAGCACATTATCGAATTAGCGCTCCGTCAGATTACAGCGTGAAATACGTGTACACTGAGGCTTCTTTTTACGCGGAGGATACGTACCGCTCAAACAAAACCGCGTAGCTTCGGAAATCCGCGTAAAAAACCTCCAAACTAAACAAAAAAAAATTTTGATGCCAAATATCTTCAAAATGCATAAAAAGTTCAGATCTGGTGCAACCTCAAAAAAATTTTTTTTTATAAAAATCGACTTTGGGACGTAGAAAAACAACACGCCATGTTTTGTTTGAGATTCTGCAGATGAAATCAACTATTTTTTCGCTGGGGATCGCACATGTTGACTCCGGAACAAAAACTCGTTCGCGAGTGCACTTTGGAAGCGTGTTTTCCCATGTTGTTGCAAAATCGTATGGGCTTTTGATATCGCTTAGTAACTGTTGATCAAACCAGGACCCTCTATATCCTCAAGAGAACGAAATGAGTGCCCGGCAATGTATTGAAACCGACAAGAGACATGGTGTTAGATTGCAGGGATTGTTAATATCATTTGTTTTATAGTGTACACTATTTCTCGTTATTTACCTTGATCATTACCGAAGAGACCAAATCAATTGGACCAATCGTTTCTGGTATACATGTTTTAGTAAATTTGGCCACATTGTAATTTTTGATTGTGGACAACGCTAATGCAAAATGTGAGCTGAATAAAATCATACGGAAAAATTCGATCTTCAAATTCAAATGGAATGTAAAATGGAACTTATGATATAGTTTGAAGTCGCTAACGAATACTGCTTCTGAGCTTACTCAGAGAAATTATGGCAACTGAGGAAGATTAAGAATATAAAAGGTCCAACAACACTACTCTGAGATAGGTCACAGCTAATATGTAGAAAAGGCATTTAATTTGTAGGAGATCCAAATTCAATCTAAATAAGCTTATTAGTTTGGGTTAAGAAATTTATGCCTTATTTCAATTCAGTGATTAGATTAAATGAACTTAGCATAATTTTAGTTCGGATCCGGTTATTTTTAGAATAATTCGAGTTTAATTGTTTTGTGATTTCAAAAATTAACAATTGGAAATCGAACCATTTTCCGATTATTAAAAACAGAACAAAAATTGAATTGGTTTTCAAAACGTTATTTTTTGGTACGAGTAGTACATAGGTTGCTACCATTGTATTGTTTCGCTATATAGGTATTTCGGAGTCATCGGCAAATAAGTGAGATCAGATGGGATGCTTTCATATAACCTACGATGCCAATAGAAACGATTCTTCATATTCGCATCAAAATTGCAGGATTTACAAAAATGTAGATTCACAAGGCAAAGGTCGATTCACAATGCAAACTATTTTAGCTATCAAATTGGATTTTTGACATTTGGATCCAAAGGAAGGAAATGATCAATTCAACAAGCTGAAATTTGATGACATAAAACAAAAAATCTCCAAAGCTAGTAAATTTGATGTTTTACAGCACATCCTAGATTTCAAAGGAAAAACGTACACAAATGGTTTTGTTATCCATTCGTTGAAGAAAAGTTTTGTCTTTATTTCGTTTAATATGTTCTGATCTCAAGGCGTCTATTTTATGCTCTCTTACGATGGCATCTAAATCATGAATTGAAAATCGTCATACATACGGCAAAGATTTTGTGCTAAGAGTTTTTTTTGTTTCCTATGTCGAAATACTGATTTTACAGGAAAAAGCGTCAATTTTCGCATAAAAATAGCTTCCCTTCCGAACTGCGTCGCATGGGAATGAGCATAACTTTCGTTCGAGTCGCCTTTAATATTTTATTTTTAATGGGTATTGTAAGGATATGTTTTGTAACGCCATGTGATTGGCAGCTGCGTTCGACAAAAAAAATGAAATGAATAAGGGTAAACTGAAACCTCTCGGAATGTGTTATCACTTGGAAAAAAAGTTGGAGAATTAATATTCCTATCGAGCTGCCTATGGAAAGATATACAAAGGAATGGGTTTCTAAAACAAGAGTTTTGTAATGATAGGTAGAAAAGCTAGCGGCAAGCTCAGAAACGTTTTGATTGATAAAATTGTTGGGAAATAATTTCTCATCTGATATTTTCAGCTGAGCATAAAATAATAGAATAAACGTGTTCGCAGAAATAACTATAGATGTGATAGGTACTTGATTGATGCGCGTCGAATTCTAATTTTTTGTGACAATCAACGTGGTAATCATTGGACTGACTATGAAAATTAGTTTGGTGAATGAAGTGGATCACACGACTGGAAAAAGGTAAATACTATTACGGATTTACCAACATAAATTACTTTGTTCACACACCTGTTAATGTTGTTGGTTAATAATGTAATTATTTTCCACACAGTTTAAAGCATCTGCAGTATACCTTCGAATGTTGAAATGTTGGAACATTTATCATTACCGTACGTAAATAGCATGGGCAATGTATTTAAAGCAAATTATTTTAAGTGTATTCCATGAACTGTTCTGCATTTTTAGTATGCCGTTCGTTACTCGACTATTACCAGCATTGTGAAATAATTTACATCAACATGACTCATTGCGAAACGGACGATGAAATTTCACTTTCAACCAAAATAATTGAAACTTTTTACACTTTTGTATTCTGTATAAAACAAGAATGTTTACAACCAACCTTGAAATAAGGTAGTAGTTAAAACAAAAACACCAGTCGATATAGGAAACATGATAACACTAATCGTTTTAGTTTTCCGCTTGGAACACATAAATTCGATAGAAACCAGACCAGGTTGAGATTCAAGCTCCGCGAAATTGGCATCTTTCGAACCGTCACCTGCAGTGATCTCGTGCTGATGTCCCGCTGGGTCTACAGGAGCCTCTTCTCGCGGTTTCATATTCAAAGGTAAAACTTATGCCAAAATTTTACACGTCACAAAATATAAATATATTTGTTCCACACCATTCACCACTACACAAACGGTGGGTCAAATATTTTGCTTCGCACAACGGAGCCATTTTTTGCCAGCATTGGTATTCGCAATTTTGACATATCGCTTCAAGGCAGGCAACAGAAATCTATTAGATTGTCGTTACCGTTATTTGTGTACCCCAGCCGGGGTCAAACCACTATTGCCGCACTTACCCCATGATCCAGCAGTACGTCCGAGTACGGTGCCCTCGTGGGAGTTGTAAAGGAACTTCTTGAAGGGAATTGGTGGAGGCTTTTCCCGTGCGAAGATAGCTTTCTGTTCTTCCTCAGCTGCGTGGATGGGAGAAGCGTGCTTGGACATTTCTTGGACGCGGGTGTCTTCTTAGCTAGTGATTAAACGATTGAATGAAATTGAAAATCTCTACCAACAACCAACTTTCACGAGTAGAATAGTTCTAAGCCTCCGAAGAGATTGGGTTCTATTCACGCTACACCACAGCACACACTTCAAGGCCACGAACGAATGACTTTATCTGGTCTCGGATGGGGCGCGGATTTTGTAGAGCAAAATGACACGGTCGCCTCAACGGTTGACGGGTTTGCACGTAAATAAAATTTAAGTAATACTGGGCCAAATTTAGATCTCCGAGACCAAACACACGAGTTACGGGAGATTCTCACATTAATATATCACTACAGTATTCGAAATGCCTCTTGGTATTCTGTGTCACGCGCGAAAAACGAGAAATGACAAAATATAACTACCGAAAAGGGTGGGAACTCTTATTTATAATAAGGCAAAACTAAAGTTCAACTAAAGATAGATTCTGTTTCGAAAGGAGTTCCCTATTCGCGAAACCGTCCAAACAGATCCCCGATCGTGAAGAAACTGTATGCGTTGTTGATGCTTCAACGATCGTTCTGCCAGTAAGCAACTTTTCTTCTTCGTCACCACACCGTCGTGGGTCACACCAATACAGCTTGCAATTACGCATAGGGTTACCCTCTCGGTATTTGAAAATCATTATCATTCTCGTGAATTGTTTATGCTGGCTTAAGGTAGCATAAACTCCTCATAAGTTACCTGTTGTTCCTAACTGGTAACCCTAAATGAATTCACTATCAGCTACAAATACGGATTGGAAAACCTGTTTCCTACACAATCGCATCTTCGCATAACGCTTTCTATTCCTGCATACACTCGTGGGTTACGAAGTTCATTAAAACAAATACTTCGGACGGTGGAAACCCCTTTTTATTCATAGCAGAACTCTGACAGTAGATATGAAAGTTTTTCTCTGCGACGCTATCCTACGCATGTGTGGTGACCAAACGCATAATATACAGCCAAGGGAAGATAGAAGTATCATAAAACGGCATAAAGTTCTAGCACAGGTAGCTGTTGGTGGTGCTCCACCCAAAATGCGTAAGGCGCATACTAGCACGTTTTCCTAACGAATGCGAATGAACCGAACCAAATGAACAACCGTGCGGTTAAGCTCTACTCGTAGCAACGTGATGAGTCCCGAGTGAATCTTTGTTCTACGTGAGTCGCAGACCTCTGCATTTGATAGTGAAAACTAATCGATGCGAATTAAGTTTAGGTGTCGTTAGCTTGGTTTAATCGGGTGTAATTTAGAATTGTCGATATATTTTTTAGTATTAGCATAAGTTGGGGACCTCATCAAATGCACATAATAAAATGATAACACAAGTATATCAACAGTTGATATGTATAACAATTTGTGTTATTTTGAGATATGTAACAAATGAAAACAGTGGAAAGTTAAAACTTATGATAACAATATAATAACAAAATCAGTTATGATGTTTTATTTTCGTTTGCAAGACTTATGATAACGTTCATTAATTGGAAAAATGAGTTCTTCTGGTGCTTTATATCGAAATATAATGATCAGAATTTCAAAAAACTAAAGCAAGAAATCAAATTACTGGATTGAAACGATGCTTAAAGTTGACTGTGATATAGTGTTTCTGTGTTAAATTTGCTAACTGATTTATTACAACTATTGTTATAAATTTCTGCTTTCGGACTTCTGTAGTTATATTAAATTGAATAATAATTGTCATGCAAACGTTTCAAATCTGTTACGATTTTGTTATTTTAACAGCTTACCAGTTAAAAATATTTCAAAATTATTTCTGAATTAAATCACTCCAGTTGTTATAATTTTGTTATTACCATCTGATCGGGGAGAGATTATCTATTTTTGTTCTATTCATCGCATAGTATTTTTACGGTTATCAATTGATACAATCCATAGCAATCTGTCATTGAACTACCGGATTTCGGTAAATCCAATGAAAATAACCAATTTAGTTGCGATATTACTTCTTGGGGTTAAAGGAAGAAGGAAGAAGGAAGAAGGAAGAAGGAAGAAGGAAGAAGGAAGAAGGAAGAAGGAAGAAGGAAGAAGGAAGAAGGAAGAAGGAAGAAGGAAGAAGGAAGAAGGAAGAAGGAAGAAGGAAGAAGGAAGAAGGAAGAAGGAAGAAGGAAGAAGGAAGAAGGAAGAAGGAAGAAGGAAGAAGGAAGAAGGAAGAAGGAAGAAGGAAGAAGGAAGAAGGAAGAAGGAAGAAGGAAGAAGGAAGAAGGAAGAAGGAAGAAGGAAGAAGGAAGAAGGAAGAAGGAAGAAGGAAGAAGGAAGAAGGAAGAAGGAAGAAGGAAGAAGGAAGAAGGAAGAAGGAAGAAGGAAGAAGGAAGAAGGAAGAAGGAAGAAGGAAGAAGGAAGAAGGAAGAAGGAAGAAGGAAGAAGGAAGAAGGAAGAAGGAAGAAGGAAGAAGGAAGAAGGAAGAAGGAAGAAGGAAGAAGGAAGAAGGAAGAAGGAAGAAGGAAGAAGGAAGAAGGAAGAAGGAAGAAGGAAGAAGGAAGAAGGAAGAAGGAAGAAGGAAGAAGGAAGAAGGAAGAAGGAAGAAGGAAGAAGGAAGAAGGAAGAAGGAAGAAGGAAGAAGGAAGAAGGAAGAAGGAAGAAGGAAGAAGGAAGAAGGAAGAAGGAAGAAGGAAGAAGGAAGAAGGAAGAAGGAAGAAGGAAGAAGGAAGAAGGAAGAAGGAAGAAGGAAGAAGGAAGAAGGAAGAAGGAAGAAGGAAGAAGGAAGAAGGAAGAAGGAAGAAGGAAGAAGGAAGAAGGAAGAAGGAAGAAGGAAGAAGGAAGAAGGAAGAAGGAAGAAGGAAGAAGGAAGAAGGAAGAAGGAAGAAGGAAGAAGGAAGAAGGAAGAAGGAAGAAGGAAGAAGGAAGAAGGAAGAAGGAAGAAGGAAGAAGGAAGAAGGAAGAAGGAAGAAGGAAGAAGGAAGAAGGAAGAAGGAAGAAGGAAGAAGGAAGAAGGAAGAAGGAAGAAGGAAGAAGGAAGAAGGAAGAAGGAAGAAGGAAGAAGGAAGAAGGAAGAAGGAAGAAGGAAGAAGGAAGAAGGAAGAAGGAAGAAGGAAGAAGGAAGAAGGAAGAAGGAAGAAGGAAGAAGGAAGAAGGAAGAAGGAAGAAGGAAGAAGGAAGAAGGAAGAAGGAAGAAGGAAGAAGGAAGAAGGAAGAAGGAAGAAGGAAGAAGGAAGAAGGAAGAAGGAAGAAGGAAGAAGGAAGAAGGAAGAAGGAAGAAGGAAGAAGGAAGAAGGAAGAAGGGAGAAGGAAGAAGAATAGAGTATAAATAATAAGTGAGAAGTAAGATGAGGGAGTAGAACACCTGTTAAATTCCCATGGTTAGCTTGAAATAAAACTTTCAATCAACGAAATTGTCGAATCATGATTCTTGTACTTACACCAACTGGCGGGAGTTCTGCCAAAAATTTCACCCTCTGCCGGGTTCCATAGGAATAACTTGCAGTTATCCAGTGCCGTCCGGTTACTGGGGGTGCGGTAGTACTGCTGAAACTGGTCGAAGGGTTCCTCCACTTTCTTCGGCATTTTGTGTTGAGGGTTTTTTTCGCTTCACTTCCTTCGGAGGGTTTTAATGGTGTTCCGCTGGATGTCGTGAGTTGATATCTGAAGAATACCCGATAGGCAATGGGTGAAGAAATGGGACGCATTAACATCATTTTCGCGTCTGGGTTTGGCTCCTATTGCCCAGTATTACTAGGCTGGATAATGTATGACGAAAATGCGAAATATTTTTGTTGTTCGTTAATATGCGGAGAAGAGCTGGGGCTCTGTTCGTTTCGTAGTAATTCAGCGAACTGGGGCACGTATGCTTCCCTCTTGATAATACTGACTGCTGTATAATTCTGTTAGTGCGACGTTTACTGGCGAGTGGCAATATGAAGCAGGCGCCTAGAAGGCGTAAAGTTGTTTACGATTTTCCAATTTTCCAACCAAGTTCAATGTCTTGCATCTTTTGTGTTGGAAGTTAATTATACAGAACATAAAATTAGTTACCCTAAAGATATTAATGGGTTATAAAGATTCGCTTCACTTTTTTTTGGAATTCAATAAATAGTATGTGTATAGCATTAAGTATTAAAATAAATTTCGCTTCAAATAAGTTTTTTTTCATGTTTACTTACATGATATCATGCATCATAACTTCCGATATTACTTCTAGTAAAAAAATGAACTTGTGAGTTCTTTCCATTCTTTTCTTTTTGATATAAATTCAATTATGATAGTTGACGATATCAATCTCTGCCACCTCAAAGTTCCTAGCCCTTCCCTACCCAAGATCAAAGGATTGTAGAAAGTTCACAAATTTGGTAACGAAATAAGGGAAGTTAGAACATTTAGGGGCTTTGTTGGTTTGTGCCAAAAGCACATATTCTGTTTCTATTTTTTAGTGTTTCGCCTTCGGCTCATCAGTGCTTAAAGCCGTTCAAATTGAACTGCCATCTCGCGTCTAGCAGTTGGATTTAAACCGCTAAGCTGACGCACAAATAGAGCAAACTGTGCGTCTGCCTAGCGGTTTAAATTGAACTGCTAGGATCGAAATGGCAGTTCAATTTGGAACTGCTTTAAGCACTGATGAGCCGAAGGCGAAACGCGAAGAAATAGAAGGAAAATTAGTTTATACCCATTGGGAGCCGCTACCCGAAAATTCTCCAAACACCAATCTTTGCCAAAGAAATTCTTTAGCAGATCGGTTTCTAACCCACAAGAATTCGTCATTGAACTTTAAGAACTCAGGAGAAATTTAGAATGACAAAATTGAGGTATATTTCGACGTAACCGCCTTGTTTCCAAGTGTCCTAGTGAATGATTCAATCAACCTATTGAAAGATTATTTGTTTCAACAAATGAAGTTGGTTACTACTGCAAATATATAGAAAAACTTTATTTTTACAATCGAAAAGCTTAATTGATATCCGGAGTGCTCAATCCAAATAATACCTACGACGTTGACCCTCCCATCAGCAATATATCGGTGAATTTCAATCCAACCATCACACGTCCTTTAAAATGAGAACAAAAAAAAAATTCGGTCTGGATTTGGTAGTCAGCAGTATAAATGATCACTTGAAAACAATGCTGGGTTCCACAAAGGTTCTAATAGATAATTCGAAACAGTCTGGGGTATCTGCGGTAAAGGTACTCCTCAGATCTTTATTTGCCAATATACTTTAAGCGTAAATTAAAATATGTTGTATATTGCATTTAAAAATCAAGGTATTATAATTTACTTTTACATTGATAATTGTTTTCAATCAAATTTTTGATTCATTTGAAGTCTATTTCAAAGAATCATAGAATTACATGTCGTGTAAATTTCATTTTTTTCTGTGTACTTTTAAAGTAAATTGAAAAAAGACTAGCAGTAAAGTATTTGCTTTCAATTGCCTGCTCCAAATATGTGCAAGAAAATTTATGTAAATTCACCAAAACTTTATATCTGTGAAGAGAATATTAGATATTCGTTTCGAGAAACACGTCGTACACAGATGAAAATATTCTGTAAATTTACATTTTATTTCATGCACATATTGTAGAGTTGATCTTTTGTGTTTTTGTGAATGAAACCTGTATTCGTACGCCCGAAATTTTCAAGCGCCTTTGAATTAACGAGTTTTGATGATTGTACACCATTTTCTGTGAAAATAATAGTCTATTATTTCAATAAGAATCATCGGAATGGTGTTTTAAATACGTATATTCAAACATTCTTAAAATTTTCAGACGATTTTGAGCACACTAATGTTTTATTGAACTTGAAAAATTTCGAAATGAATTTTTCTTGTATATTTTCCAATATGGCATCAATGGTAACAGTGAGTTGAATAGAAAATGGTTCACGCAACGTAACGACTTATATTTTCTAAATAACAGGAAAAATTAACATGGTAATATTTCGGAAATACGTTGTTTTTTTTATGAGTTTAAATCTTCTAGTTGAATTAAACAACAATTCAGTATAGTCATTCATCTTAGCGGGCCCGACTTTTGTGTTAAGCACTGTATGTATTATTTTGGAAGCCCATGTGCTGGAGTTGCAAAAACAAGTTGCTAAAGCGGTAATATGTAACTATGAGAGTAACTATGATGAACTTAACTTTTCGTTCAATATCTTTGAAAAGTGATGTCAGGTCTATTAATTTTTTCACGAGATGAAAACCGAATTCAAATTGTCGTATTTAATTATTGTTTTCATTACGTACACGGAACGACCGAAATTAGCTCTGTGCCTAATTCGTATTACTGTTTTTGAATTAGTTGATTTTAACAACAAAATTTCCAAAATAACTATGAAATTAGTTAAAATTTAGAATTTACTTTACTGGAAAAAACTCTTATTTTTAGAGAATTTGTTTAGTTTGCGAATATCCTGGACAAAAACCAGCAATATTTCAATCCAACACGAAATTCTCATTAGCAACTAATTTGTTATTAAAATCAGAAAATTTGTTTCTATTTTCTATCACCATCAGTACTGAAGGACAGCACAAAGAACACAAAAATGAAATTGGTTTAATTAACAAGTTTATTAGTCAAAAACCCATGAGAAGTGTCAAGCCAAAACAATCTATTAAAAGGCTAAAAAGGACAGTCTTGTTGAAATTGCTTGCAAATTGTTTTGATGTTTTCCGCATGTGTTACGATATATCCATATATAAATTTCTGATACAATTTGTAAAAATGACGTAAACACTTAGTGGAAAGTGTATTTATTCAGAATTTGTGCGCATTTGAAGCGATTGTGCGAAATAATGTTTTTATGCGGAACAGTGAAGTGAGTTTCGAATGTTGCACTCTAATTGTATATGTCAAATGATGTTTTTTGTATCTTCCAACCTTCCGGGCTACGCCGTCCGGTGTATTACTTGTATTCGGTTTTTGTTTTCCGAGTGCTCAAAGTTTTCAGTGAGAGAGTCGATTTTGCGAAGTCGAATGAAGAAAGCAGCGATTTAGAAGAAAAATTTTCAAAATGCAGTTTATGTTTCGCTTATGTCTTTTTCTCCAATACAACATCGTATTTATACCTGCCTATATAGAAAAGACTACCGCGACTGAAATATTTTTCGGTAGTAGAGTGCCATCTAGTGGCTAGTAGTCATTACGATGTTAACGTTTTTTTCGGTGACAGTGCGCCACATAGCTGCAAATTGCCGAAGCCAATTCAACCATTTATGTTGGTTGAAAACAACGTTTTATTTCTCTAATTCAACTAAAAAATTAGTTGAATGGAAATCAAATGTGCCTTAGCTAAGAAATGACAGCACGTTGAATTGGTGAATTCAACTAAAAAAATAGCTATTTCAACAAATATTTTATTATTATTGAGGGAATCAGAAATAAAAAATCTAAATTAGCAAAAGTAAGATTTTTTTAGTTGTCTCAAAAAATAACTAACTAAAATCAGAAAATCAACTAATTTTTTCGCTAAAATGCTGGTTTCGGTCTTTCCGTGTATGTAATGCTGTATTTCTGAGACTTTTACGATGATATTCTCATGTCGGCATGTTTTACGTTCATTTCAAGCAGATAGATCTGGTACAACTCATTTGCAAGTTTCGAATTGTTTTCTTAAAAATGAAGAAAACTGCACACACTAGCCTAATATTTCATGAAGCAGTCAAGAGAATGTAAATAGTTTTTACTGCGAGGTTTTCAATTCGGCTTATCAGTTTTTGCCTTGCGGAGAGCATAATTTCACTATTTTTTTCTTCACAAGAGATATACAGCCATTTCGGCATATAATGAGTCCAATACAATTATGACAGCCATTTGGAAAATGTTTAATAAGTTGAACAACGCAAATTTTTGAAGTTTTTCAACACGAATTTTAAAAATTATCTTCTTTTGTCCAAGAATTGCATGAAAAGTTAAGATCAGTGTTATCTGTACGTTGTACGTGTTTTTCAAGACATTTGGCATAAAGAAATTTCTTCAGTTCAACGGTACTAGAAAATTCATATTTTTATATCACAATTCAATAGGTGATAAAATAATATTTTAGTAACCATAAACAAGAATGTATATCGGAAATCGAGTGGTGCTGGATGTCAGGTAGCAGTAGCATCACATCCAACAATCAGCATCCAACAAGAACATCTAGAGCAACGAGGATCTACACGGCAGTGCAACGGAGATAGACAACAATTTCAAGGTAGAAGTTTTTTCTTTTCCTTTTGATTGAGTACTGTATAGTGTTGGTTTCATTTTTTATTTTAAAGTTTGATTAAAAATTTTAATGTGATGGATGAATCCATGGACGTAAATCCTAGCATGAATCCTATACCCCCACGAACGAAAAAATATCAGGAGAGCTCTTCTGGGCCTTGGATAGTCTTTTTTAGACGTATATCAAAGCCATTAAACATTTACCAAATTTCTAAAGGTTTGACATCACGATTCTCTTCAATCAAAGAGATCATAAAAGTAAATAACGATAAAATTCGTGTTGTGGTAAATAATTTGAAACACGCGAATGATATTGTCTCTTCGGAACATTTCAATAAAGAGTATAAAGTTTACATACCCTCCAAAGATGTCGAAATTGACGGTGTTGTTACCGAAGCGAGTCTTTCGGTAGATGATTTACTCAAGCATGGTGTTGGTCGTTTCAAGAACTCTATGCTTGAGGGTGTGAAAATACTGGAGTGCAAACAACTGTACTCAGTAGTTTATGAAGAGGGAAAAAAAGTTTATCGCCCATCAGACTCGTTTCGAGTGACATTTGCCGGATCTGCGTTGCCGTCCTATGTCTATGTCGATAAAATTCGCCTCCCTGTTCGGCTTTTTGTTCCAAATGTAATGAATTGTACGAACTGCAAAAAATTCGGACACACAGCTACTTACTGTAGTAATAAACCAAAATGTATTAAGTGTGAAGGACCTCATAAAGATAATGATTGCAACAAGGAAATTGAAAAATGTATTTATTGTGGGGCAAGTCCTCATGAGGATATTTCAGTATGCACTGCATTTAAAGTGCACAAAGACAAAATTAAGCTTTCTTTAAAAGCACGGTCTAAGCGCACATATGCAGAAATGCTTAAAACGGTCATTGATGTCCCCCCTTTGGAAACCGAAAACGGGTTTTTAAATCTAGAGGAACCAGAGGACTCTGACTCTGACGAAAATAGTGAAGATAATTCGTTTATCACTACCCAAGGGTCAGTTAAGAGAAAGAAGTCTTCTTCCAAATTACCAAAAAAGACACCTAAAGTTTCATCTTCAAAAAAAGATCCCCGTGTTAAACAAAAAAAGTCAAAACCAAAGACTGTGCCTCCTGGTTTGTCAAATTCACAAACCAATCCAGGATCTAGCACAGAAAAAGGTAATAATCCTGTGGGCTCTATTTCACACCCACCAACAGGATTACTGAAGTTTTCGGAAATTGTTGAATGGATTTTCTCAGCATTCAATATATCTGAACCCTTAAAGACCCTCATAATGGCATTCCTTCCAATAGCTAGAAATTTTTTGAAGCAGTTATCAGCTCAATGGCCAATTGTCTCAGGTTTTGTATCTTTTGATGGATAATTTATCACCCGCCGCAAATGATACAATCACTGTCCTGCAGTGGAATTGTCGAAGCATCATGCCAAAACTTGATTCATTTAAAATTTTATTGCATAGTCAAAAATGTGATGTATTTGCTTTATGCGAAACATGGCTTACTTCAAACATAGCCTTAAATTTTAATGATTTTAACATTATACGTCTCGATAGAGATTCTCCGTATGGTGGAGTGCTTTTGGGAATTAAGAAATGCTGTTCCTTTTATAGATTAAACATCCCTTCAACTTCTAGTATAGAAGTTGTTGCTTGCCAAATAAACATTAAAGGCAAAGATATTTGCATAGCTTCGGTTTATATTCCTCCAAAAGCACAAGTTGGACAGCGACAGCTTAATGAAATGGTTGAAGCCCTTCCTGCTCCACGATTGATTCTGGGGGATTTAAATTCGCACGGAATGATGTGGGGTTCAGTTTACAATGATAGCAGATCATCTTTAATACAAAACATTTGTGACAATTTTAGCATGACGGTATTAAATATGGGTAGCATGACACGGATCCCAAGACCTCCTGCACGCCCAAGTGCATTAGATCTATCTCTTTGCTCAACATCAATTCGACTAGATTGCACCTGGAAAATATTGCCTGATTTACACGGTAGCGATCATTTACCAATCATCATCTCAATTAGCTGTAACAAATGTATTGCTAATTCAGCTAGTATTCCATATGATTTGACAAAAAATATCGACTGGATTAAATACCAAAGTAGAATCTCTAGTATTTTGAATTCAATGGAAGAGCTCCCTCCACTTGAAGAATATGACTTCCTCGTTTGTTCGATTCTGGAGGCCGCAGAACAATCCCAAACTAAACGCTTTCCTGGGCCAACGACTAACAGAAGGCCTCCCAACCCCTGGTGGGACAAAGAGTGCTCAGAGGCTAAACTCGCAAAACAAAATGCTTGCAAGACGTTTCTAAAACGGGGAGAAGGAACTCCTCAGAATTTTGAAAAACTTATGGTTTTAGAAACCAAGTACAAGAGCATACTTCGAGCCAAAAAATGTAGCTATTGGAGACATTTTGTCGAAGGTTTGTCAAGAGAAACCTCAATGAGCACTCTTTGGAATACGGCCAGACGAATGAGGAATCGTAACGTGGGCAATGAGAGTGATGAATACTCGAACCGATGGATATTTGACTTTGCTAGGAAAGTTTGCCCAGATTCTGTTCCTACGCAGAGCATTATACGTGAATCTCCTCCAAATAATGGTTTTATTAATAACCCATTTTCAATGATGGAATTTTCTATAGCACTCTTGTCTTGTAACAATAACGCCCCTGGGTTGGACAGAATTAAATTCAACTTGGTGAAGAATCTGCCCGACCTCGCAAAAAGACGTTTGTTGGAATTGTTCAACAAGTTTCTTGAACAAAATATTGTTCCACCTGACTGGAGACAAGTGAAAGTTATCGCCATTCAAAAGCCGGGGAAACCAGCTTCCAATCACAACTCATATAGACCCATTGCGATGTTGTCCTGCATCAGAAAATTGTTCGAAAAAATTATTCTGCGACGTCTCGACACTTGGGTCGAGACGAACGGTTTGTTGTCAGATACTCAGTTTGGCTTCCGTAGAAATAAAGGGACGAATGATTGCCTTGCATTACTTTCGTCTGACATCCAAATTGCCTTCGCTCAAAAGCAACAAATGGCATCTGTATTTTTAGACATTAAAGGAGCATTTGATTCAGTTTCCATTGATGTTCTTTCAGACAAGCTCCACCAACATGGACTTCCAGCGGTTATAAATAATTATTTGCACAACCTTTTGTCAGAGAAGTGCATGTATTTTTCACATGGCGATTTGGCAACATTCAGAATTAGCTACATGGGTCTCCCGCAAGGCTCATGTCTCAGTCCGCTCCTCTATAATTTTTACGTGAATGACATTGACAGCTGTCTAGTAACCCCATGTACACTAAGACAATTGGCAGATGATGGCGTGGTTTCAGTTACTGGGCCCAAAGCTATTGATCTGCATAAACCATTGCAAGATACCTTAGATAACTTGTCCGTTTGGGCTGTTCATCTTGGTATCGAATTCTCTGCGGAGAAAACAGAGTTAGTCGTCTTTTCAAGAAAGCATGACCCCGCGCAGCTTCAGCTCCATATGATGGGAAGAATGATCCAACAGGTTTTAACTTTTAAATACCTCGGGGTGTGGTTCGATTCCAAATGCACGTGGGGAGGACACATTAGGTATCTGATAACGAAATGCCAACAAAGAGTAAATTTTCTTCGAACAATAACAGGATCTTGGTGGGGTTCTCATCCGCAAGATCTAATAAAATTGTATCAAACAACGATACTTTCAGTGATGGAATATGGATGCGTTTGTTTTCGTTCCGCTGCAAACTCTCATTTTATCAAACTTGAGCGAATTCAGTACCGTTGTTTGCGAATTGCCTTAGGCTGCATGCACTCGACACATACAATGAGTCTTGAAGTTCTGGCGGGAGTTCTTCCATTAAAAGATCGATTTTGGGAGCTTTCATCACGCCTGCTAATAAGATGTGAGGTGCTGAATCCCATGGTAATTAATAATTTCGAACGACTAGTCGAGCTTCGATCTCAAACAAAATTTATGACAGTATATTTTAACCATATGTCACAGGAAATCAACCCTTCAAGATATATTCCTATCCGTGTCAGCATCCTAAGTGCCCCTGACTCAACTTTATTTTTTGATACATCCATGCAGCGCGAAGTGCGTGGAATCCCGGATCATCTACGCTCGACGGAAATCCCAAAAATATTTTCAAGTAAGTTCAGGCATATTGACTCTGAGAAAATGTTTTACACGGACGGATCGCGAATTGAAGAAGCGACAGGGTTTGGTATGTTCAACAATAATGTTTCGGCCTCATTTAGGCTTCAAGAACCTGCATCTGTTTATATAGCAGAGCTAGCAGCAGTTCATTATAGTTTGAGTGTAATCGTCACATTATCTCCAAACCTTTATTTCCTCTTCACAGATAGTCTGAGTGCAATTGAAGCCATTCGCTCAAACGCTGCTGGCAAAAATGAACCGTTTTTCCTGGGCAAAATAAAACAGTGCCTGAACGACATATTGAACAATAATTATCTAATCACTATAGTCTGGCTCCCGGCTCATTGCTCCATTCCTGGCAATGAAAGAGCCGATATTTTAGCCAAACGTGGTGCTATTGAGGGTGAAATTTATGAGCGACCAATTGCTTTCAACGAATTCTATAGCTCGTCTCGCCAAAGAACACTTGCCAGCTGGCAAGCATCTTGGGATAGAGATGATCTGGGTCGGTGGATGCACTCAATTATTCCGAAAATATCGACAAAGGCATGGTTCAGGGGACTGGATGTGAGTAGGGATTTCATTCGTGTGATGTCCAGACTCATGTTCAATCACTACACGTTAGATGCACATCTCCTTCGAATTGGGCTCTCCGAGACTAATCATTGTGCTTGCGGAGAAGGTTATCGGGATATTGATCATGTCGTTTGGACATGCGTGGAGTATCGTGATGTCAGATCTCAACTAATAAATTCTTTGCGTACCCAAGGTAGACTATCCAATATCCCAGTTCGAGACATTCTTGCTTGTCGTGACCTTTCATACATGAAACTTATTTATCATTTCATAAAGAAAATTGGAGTTTCAATTTAATAAAGGCCCCTTTTAAGACTTAGTTCTGATCCCAGCTGCGTCCATGAGTTCAACCAATAGCTAAATTAGAATAAAAATTATGTAATGATACAAACAAACTCGAAACAGTTTATGAAATTATCAACAAAATGTCTGAAAATAACAGCTTATTTTATAATTTATAGAAGTTAATCGTTTGGTTCAAATAATATTTCCGAGTAGATTTCATAATTAATGACGAGTTACCTAAGATGATATTTAAGCTATAAGAGAATATGTTTTAATAAATTCAAAACGTTGTGACTATGTTAGAATTAAACTAGGATAAGAATATTATGTAAAAGTGATGCTACGGCGAAGAAAAACTTATGTAAACTGCCTTAAGAAATAAACGTATTTATAAAAAAAAAAATAAACAAGAATGGCTTTTATCGTATCAAAGAACGTTCACTGGCAACTCTTCACACGATTGAATCAGTGCCATCAAAGAGAAACGGAAATCATCGCAACAACAAAAACCCGTAATGGCTCATTTAACATAGAATCGACACCAGGGCGAGAGCGAATTTCTCTCGATGACATTTCTGAGAATCAAAGGTTAGCACGCTGCTGTGGAGATCATCTCTGAAGCAACAAACGGATGTGCGGATTTTTTCAGGAATTTTCACTGATATTTTTAAACTTTCGATAATCCAAGTGCCATCTTATCTAAGTATTCTAGAACTAAATTTTAGTTCAATTATTCAACTCCACAAGAAAAACTATGCTTCCGCATGAAAACTGTGTGGTGCGTAGTATATTAGGAGCATCTAGTAACGATAGTTGTCGGACTAATATTCTCCTCACTTTACCAATCGATCTTCCTTCGGGTCTGGCCAGTGCCGATTCTTTTCCGAAAATTTTTAGGTTTACTAGAAAATGTACGTTGAAGACTGATTTGCCAATTCCAGGATTGATCATCTGGTGACTCTCTGTGCAATTCTAACTCAGAGTTGGGAAAAAAAACAAGATAAAAAAAACGTCAAATTGAGATCACTGTCGAAGAAGATCGCTTGTGATCTTTCCCAATAAACATCACTACTGATCTGATCTTTTCAGGATCAGCTGATCAGTGCTCTTTAAATCACATCGATCAAAATCGGTACTGATCTTCCGATTTTTGATTCATGTAAGATCAATGATTGGATGATTCGATCAGCTTTGATCTTGGTGGAGGAAACTCACATATGATCAAGATCAGATATCCAGTTCGCTTTCTCATCTCATCCAAGTCAGTCGATAAAACAAAACCGCTTACGTTCGGGACAGAAGAAACCAAGTACAGTATTGTGTAGTGAACAATAGAACGACCTCGAAATGAGTGAACCAAACGAACAAAAGCTCCCGCCGACACGAAAGAATACAATTGTTGTTGACTTCAGAGAGTGCCAAATTCGACCTTCGATACGAGAACTTGAAGGTTTGCTTAAGGAGCAAATGCATCTTGACATTAAACGTGTGCATTTACTTCAATGCAATAAGACCAATAATGTTGTTTATATCCAGTTCTATAAAGAGTTGGATGCAATTCAATTCGTTAAAGACAATAATAATGTGCACTATGTGGAGCATGAAAATATGAAGTACAACATTCCAGTATATATGGAAGATACTGCTACAGAATTGCGTGTGCATGATCTTCCCTCAAGCGTCATCGATGCTTATATTCGCAAAACTATGTCCCAATACGGAGAGATTCTCTCTATCGAAAAAGAAAAGTGGAAGAATTTTTACCCGGTATTCTAAATGGCGTACGTTTGTTACGCATGTGCTTGAGAAGGCCTATACCTTCTTATGTGACATTCGGTCAGGATACAAGAATCCCGTGCAAATCACTTATTACCTATGACAATCAGATGGCCACATGTCAATATTGCCAAAAAGCTGCACACTACGGTAAGCCATGTGATAAACTGGACAAGGAGACAACTACACCACAGGACAACGGTGCTTCCCTCACACCAACCCCAAGCAACCCCAATACACCTGTGACAGTCACCAACAACAGTGAAGCATCTTCTTCAACGAAACCATCAAAGGTATCCCCTATAGAACAAAGTACACCAGCTGCAGTTAACAACTTACCATCCAACCAACCAGCAACTGCAAACAATGTACAACAAGACGCATCTACAGCAACTAGCAACGATATCAACAACAATACCACCGATGCGGCAATGAATGACGAGACGAACCGCGAACTAACTGCCTCTCAATCCTCGCAGGAGGAAAATGGAAGCTCCTCTCCCCCTAGAAAAAGGGTGACAACGAGATCCAATTAAAACAAAATTTTATCTAAAAACTCAGCTAAATCGGCCACGTAAAGCTTGTACGCAAATAGGCCTGAATAAAATATCTTTTAAATAAAAAAAACAAGATCAGACATGAGTACCGATTGATCTACATCTGAAATCGTTGATCCCCCATCCTGAGGGGTGTGAAAATTAGTGACAACAGCAATCCCAGAGGAATTTATAGCTAAAGATAACGCGTGTCAATGAGACTTCCAAAATCAGGGAAAATTGTCAATTGTGTATCTTTGGGGAATGCTCCTTCAACACTCCTTATCACTATTCGACGGCACGGTTTACGTAGTTCAATATGTATTCTCGTTTGATGCTCCCCGTGTTCGATTTGGCAGCTGGTTGTTTTATTCGTCATTCAATAAATACTAGACTTAGAGGAATAAATGCTAGATGAGGGTTTCATTAAAATAATAAGTGTGGATCATGATCACAAAGATATTATTTATTTGACAGTATTCACTACGCAATAGCGCAATGTAAAATTAGTTAAAAAAAATTCACACCATATTAGATTAGTGATTAGAGCGACAAAAGACTTTGTTTTACTTCCAGCTGATGATCCTCATGCACTATTTTGTTTAAACATTATAAAACGCTTTTTGACACGAATTTAATTTACAGAAATAACTGAACCGCATGATTTGAGCACACAGCATTCGCTGCGTTTGAATGGCGCGTTCGAATTGCCGTAACAAAACCTGCACTCCTGTTACTTTAGTATATGTTATTTAAGCTAAATCGGGTAAATTAATCAGCTGCATTGCGATTGAACATTTTTTGCTTATCATTATAATTATTGTTAAATACCTAAATAATTAAGAACAAAATGAATTTGAATTTGCATATTAAAATTAAACTTAAATTGAATTTAACGCTTAAGATACGAATTTAGGGCAACCCTAAAACAATACATCATAGATCATTTGATATTGAATTATATACCCTGTACATTATATACCACAAACTGTTATCATACGAACTGTACTAAAAACTACAGTCTTACACTACACTATCACAAACGATTACAACTCCAATAAAAAGGACAGACAGCACGTCAATAAAGTCAGTATTTTATAATTTTCCAAGCACGACGAGTAACCTCTTTCGGTTGAGATCCGAAATCCAACCTAACTGAAAATATACAGTCCACACTCCACGTCGAAGGTCGGTCCGCGAATTCGATAAGTTTTCGGGATCGGTTAAAAGTTACTAAATTTTACAATTATTATTAATCATAGTATATATGTTAATGTTATTTGCTGGTTTGAATTCAAATACATCAAAAAGCATGGAATTCCTATGCGACCGACCAAACAAACTAATTGAATTTTTTTCATTCTTTCTGTCAAACTTCTAGTTAATACTAATAACTGATAACAGCCATTATTCAAAGCTAAGCTTCAGTATCGGTTATCGTTTTGCACTTTTGCTGATCACATCAGAAATGATTTCCTACATCAATCATTTCCGATCGAATCAGTAGTGATTATTTTAGAATTTACGTCTTTACTGTTCTCGACTTGGCATGATGATGATCATACAAAAATCAAAATCACTTGAAGAAATGCAACGACGATTCATTTCTTGGCTAAGATCACTTGTGTCGCTATTTGCTCAAGCCCAAAAGTTCCAATTATTTTATCAACCAGAGCCATAGTGAGCGTTGCTGGCGCCCTAGGCGAACTCAAAAATATTCCCCCCCAATTTGTCAACCAACATCATGAAAATGAACTGACATTATTTTGTTTTTCTGTATGGCTATCCCAAGTAACATATTTAAATTTTATTTTATTTTCATTCCAGCAACTCTTCACACGATTCAATCAGTGCCATCAAAGAGAGACAATATTATCTCAGCAACAAACAACCGGCATGGTTCATTTAACATGGAATGGACACCAGTGCGAGAGCGAATTTCTATTGATGACCCATCTGAGCATCACAAGTTAGCACGCTGCTGTGGGGGTTCTCTCTGAAGCAATAAACGGTCGCTCATTATCGTTTTGCGATATTGCCGCTTATTCTAACTATGTGCATATAACCTTTGTATAAATTGTGTCTATGAAAATGTATGTGAATGCTTCACACAAGGGTTTTGAAATATTGCAACCTAGTATGATAATCATCGATTCGATTTTCTGCAATAATAGTCAACTTGCGATTCTCTCTTGGTAAATTTCACACAGCACCGATCATTACCAGACTGTATTTTTCAAGGGCCGTGAAATACTCAGAGTATAAAGTGGAGCGAAGGATTGTAGAAAAATTCTCTCACGGTTGCATTGAGAGATTCGAGTTCTTGTAGCATCTTCTACCGGATTGAAAATGTTGTATACAATGTAGATTAATATCGAGCAGCTTCTGTCAAATTATCGGCAATCAGCAACGCTGATTATAACTAATTGCTGACACTGAATTAAAAGCGCTTCTTGAAAAAGTTTTCATGATTTATAAAACAATATTTTTAGTGATTCATCGCTCATCGGGGCTCTGAAAATGAAACATAAAAGTTAATCGCGTTTCCTCCTTTTAGTATTTGGACAATTCATTTGATATCAATAATTGCTACAGTCGAACATCAGAATGACGGACATGAAATTTTCCTTATTTCAAGTTTCATTTGACCCGAAAAGTAATAAGTCCTATAGCTCACAACACATGTGTTATAAAAATACTTTGTCCACATTCAACGGCTTAGGTTTTGTCAGACAGTGTTCAAAATGTTACAGTGTTTAGTATGTTAGTCAAACATCTCCGTCAAAATTAAGTTTGTGTTAGTCAGTTCAAGTTTTTGTAGTGGCCGTCCCAGTTAGTGTTGAATAGTATTCACGAGAACTCGTTCGAGTTCTCACTACGTATCACTGATTATCACGATGCAGTGAAAACTCGAACTGAACTGACTAACACAAACTCAAATTTGACGGAGATGACTGACTAACATACTAAACTGGACGATCGCGTCATCTTTATGAATTTCAAATAAAACATAGAGGCATTCGAATTGTTACTTGGGTATATGTTACAGGAACAAAGCCATTTAGGGTCAATACTGAAAGGATTCATTCATTCCAGGAAGAATGATAAACCTTCTCTGACATTAGCTTCTTACCACATTGAATGAGAAGCGATACAATTTCCTTCAATTAAAGATCTCCATACACGGAGTACCGAAAACTCGAATACGTAATTGCGTCAATGCGGGACAGAGACATATCAGATGCTATAAAGTACCGTAATCGCAATCACACAAATCACACGAATAATATTAAGCACGCTCTGATTAGAGTACTACAATGATGTTTGGAAAAATGCAGTAGACATTTTAATATTTTCTTATTCAAATCTGGTAAAAATGATTTGTCTGAGCACAAGTTAGCAAGCTCATTCATTTTCAGTAATTCAAGAATGGCTGAGTACCCATAAGAAGTAAATAGTATTTGAAATGCAGAGTTCTCCAACAGAGAACTGCCATGAAAGATAATTGTTGCGGTCGTTGCTTAATTGTGGCTCTGTATTAATTATGATTATAAATATCGGTGGAATCTCATCGAATTTATGTAACAGTACAATAGTAATCTCAAACTTAATCTTATTTAAATAGTTTTCCTAGAAAAATTCGTAAGAAATAATTTTTTAATAAACTTATCGTGCAACAAATTATTATCAATTCCATAATGTTTTGGCGCCCTGAATGTAGGCACCCGAGGCGATCGCCTCACTCGCCTCACCCTCACTACGGCACTGTTATCAACCCACATTGCATCATCGATCTTATTACTCGCTAGTATCCTGGAAGCTAGAAAGTTCTTCACTGGTCTGGAAATCGGATGAACTTTGTTGGAATCTTTGAATAGAACTTTCAAAAAATTCTATTGAAAATACTATAGAAAAAAATTTCTGCCTTCGACTGTTATCGAACGTGCAAAGATCAATTCTATTATACATAGTGTGTCTCAGAAAGTCAAGCACGATTTTAACGTGCCTTTGTTGGTGTTAGATGACTTTTCAACAGCTGATGTTTAGTGTGTTTCATTGATGACATTTCACACTGTAAATCTGTGAGTCTCCAATGCCAGCGCATTTAGTTTTTACCAAAATGTGGAGCACTTCCTCGGAAAAGTACAAGGAGATCGTGCACAAATGGTGAACTATTTCTATTATTTCACTGTGTTAGGTGCGGTAAATTCGTATCACGATTCTGAATTATGGTGATGAGTTTAGCTTTCTGGGCAGGGCTTTTAGCGTAGAGTAGCCGTTTCCATATCAATTATATTGAAATTTATATTATACCCGACTAAATAAAAGATCTGTAAACGTTGTGAGATCATTTTGTAGAATCATTGTTGAAATTTTTTTAACTGAATAATGTATAATTTTTTAGTTTCGCTAAAGATAAATGAAGGTATATTCTTCGAAGCGTTGGCCGTTAACGAATAATATAGGTTTTGGCGAGAAAGCAATTGACCAAAATCCGTCTTTGAATTTAAAATAAAATGTTTCTTTATTTCGAATAAACGAAATGTTTTGTAAACTGTGTTAAAACACTGGCCAAAAGGACTTTCGCATCGTGATCAGATCTGCGTGTTTTTTATGTCCAGCTTTAGAAAAACGCGAATAAAAATCCTACGTCAACTTTGCGAGTGAAATCGCGCCCAATGTAATTCCTTTTTTTTTTTTTTAAATTTAGCCTTTTCTATATCAATTGCTAAATAAAAATATATATGAATCCTCTAATGTTGAGCTTGTCATGCTGCACCATGTCTTAACAGTACTTTTTCTGATTGTTCACTTGAACAGTTTAGGGCGACATATTGATAAGGAAACATCCTCCAACTTTTCAACTAATTGTTGAGAATGCTATCATAAATTTACTAGGATCTTAAAATTTTCTCAGCACCCACAAGAAATCAGATTGGAAAACAATTGACGATGGGAATAGCAGGTAAAAAGATTTACGAAAAACACCTCGGAGACAGAACTCGAATACAAAACTCGAACTCGACTTCCTCTCAAGTGAAATCATTTTTACAAGTAATCTGTGAATGTGCAACAATTCTCAGATATCTCCATAACGCAACAGAATCTCCGTACATGTCCAGCTGCACTTAGATTCCACGCAGTTCAGTTATATCAATCATGATTGTGAAAAACTCTCACAAAACGTAATCACCAATCAAAGTCGCTCCGAATATGACAAGTTGCTGGTCTGCAATTCCCGTCTCTGTGGTACTTTTTTTCACTTATTGCCAATCTGTTTTCTCGTTGGGTACTGACAAAAACTGAAGACCCCTCACGCCTTAGCACATAACATATATCGTTAAAACTGTCCAGAAAATGTTTGATGGTTGATAATAAAAAAAATATGTGAATATCTCTGTGATAACTAAAAACTAAGCGTTGAGTAAATGTCGAAACTTCGCAGTTTTCACGCATTTTTACAGATTGCTGGGAGTTTTATGAAAGTATCATTTAACTGTTAACAAATCAATTATCTATTGCAGACTACCTGGTTGTTATATTATGATTACGCATTTAGCATTTATATTCATTCTAAAATATGGATGAGTAAATCAAACACGTTCTATGGAACTTTCCCGCGATTCAAGATTTCACGTATTTCAAACTATGTAACATTCTGCAGTCATTTACAATCGATTACACCA
This sequence comes from Malaya genurostris, assembly GCF_030247185.1. Taxonomy (NCBI): domain Eukaryota; kingdom Metazoa; phylum Arthropoda; class Insecta; order Diptera; family Culicidae; genus Malaya; species Malaya genurostris. The sequence continues at coordinate 216,048,499 of NC_080571.1, read as the reverse complement.
ATCACAATTTCTTTTCCTAAAACTCTAGCAACTCCACGTGCTAAACTTTATCGTCATACATTATCCAGCACCAGTCTCCAGCGGGTATTTCCAGTATTCTTGATCAGGACATAGTAAATTTCTTTTACCTGCAAGTTAAAGTGCACTCGCGACACACCGTAACAAAGTAACACTAGCCGAATTCCGTTTAACTCCGCGCACGGTCAGCAGCAGACTAAGACGGATCAGATGGACGATCTTCGCGACATTCGTGACGACGATGACGACGACGACGACGGCCGCAGGCTTGCAGGAGCACAAATCTGACCACGTATTAGCCTCGAGATGATCACCGCGGTACTAGCGAACCATGTGTCACTTTCATCATACATGGCTGAGGGTAATCTTCCAATTGAGAAAATCTAGAGTATGATGAGCTTAAACGAACGTAATTCAACACAATGCAATGCTATGCTTTCCTCGCCGTGTAGAAGGGAGTGTGCAGATCGCTGTTAATGGGGAAAACTGGAGTGTGATAGAACATATTGTCTGAAGCAGATTTCGTAGGTAGAGAAGCAAATTGACTGCATATATTACGAAATTGATTGTTGACGGTCAACCGGTTGAATCCTGACACATCTGGTGAGTTAAAGCCGATAGTTTGATTAGAATCTTTTATGATTAAATTGTTTTGATCATTTTCAAATAAAACCAGACTTGAATATTGAAGTGAAACAGTTTCAGAAATGGATTGATACTAAACTTTAAATACTCCGATCTGGATGAAACTTTCTAAACGTTTTCAGTATGACAAACCATTTTTTTTTTTTATTCAATAATATAATATAATATTAAGGCACACTGCTTAAGCTCTAAGATGCCAAGGGTATTTACTAATCTTAATTATCGTCTAACTTAAAACTAGAGTAGTATCATTATGTAATATAGTATCTGGTAATCGGTAGTGGCCGGTGAATTGAATTTAGGATGAGATGATTCCAGATGGCGATGGTAATTTTCTATGTTGGCCGCATTCTTCGGTCCGTGAGGGTCCGCGGGAAACACCCCCAGGCTACGAAGACCCGGCGGGTGGCCCGCATGCTGGTCATTGACTGGAGCGGTCTTCCGGTGATGGTGATGTTACGGAAGAGAATGAAAAAAAGAAGTAAATATTGTGGGAAACGGGGTGAAAAAGGGGTGTGGGAACAAAATGTTTGAAAACGACAGAGATCTAATTAGTTGCCATCGAGATGGTGAAAAAACTGGGAAAGGGGAACGAAAAAGTTAGTGACAAAAAAAAAAGATCTTGTTAATTCCAATGAAGATGGTGAACAGGGACGGGGATCGAGAGAATCGGGCGGATGTTAGTGTCGAACCTGTAGGTGGAGATTATATTTTCTGAGCGAGGAATAACACATTACACTTGTATATCAATGTGTTTAAGGTACTGGTATATGAGAAGCATATATGAACTATCCCGACTCGCCAACACATCCCGAACCGGCACCTCAGGCGGTCTACCTCGGGCCCTGAGGGATTCCAGTAGCTTCGACCTGGCGTCACGATACTCTACGCACGACCACACGACATGCTCGATGTCCTGATAACCGTCGCCACAGGTGCAGAGCCCGTGCGGAGATGTGCGTTGAATGTATAGTGATTTGACATGAGCCGTGACATAACGCGAATGAAATCACGACTCATGTTCATCCCCTTGAACCAAGGTTTCGTCGATACCTTAGGGATAATGGAGTGTAGCCATCGTCCCAGTTCGTCATTCGTCCATGAAGTTTGCCAATTTTCGAGAGTTTTCTGACGAGAAATACTGAAAAATTCATTGAAGCAGATTGGTCTTTCATAAATATCACCTTCCAATGCGCCCACTTTAGCCAATAAGTCTGCCTTTTCATTGCCCGGAATGGAACAATGCGAAGGGACCCAGACTAACGATATTAAATAAGACCGTTCAGATAAAGTTCTCAAATGTTCCCGTATTTTCCCCAGGAAATATGGGGGATACTTTCCTGGCTTCATTGCCCGGAGAGCTTCTATTGAACTTAGACTGTCCGTGACAATGAAGTAATGGTCTTTGGGCATGGTTTCAATGATCTCGAGGGTGTACTGAATAGCCGCTAATTCTGCGACGTAAACTGAAGCCGGATCACTGAGTTTGTAAGAAGCGGTGATGTTTTGATTGAAGATGCCGAAGCCTGTGGACTCGTTGATGTTTGATCCGTCAGTGTAAAACACCTTTTCACAGTTGACTGTTCTAAATTTATTATAAAAAATATTTGGGGCCACTTGAGGGCGCACGTGATCCGGAATTCCACGAATTTCTTCTCTCATGGATGTGTCGAAAAACACAGTAGAATCAGAAGTATCCAAGAAATGAGCACGGTTGGAAACAAACGAAGAAGGATTAATATTCTGAGCCATGTAATCAAAATACAAGGACATAAAACGGGTTTGAGAGTTAAGCTCAACTAACCTTTCGAAGTTTTCAATCACCAGAGGATTCAAAATGTCGCATCGAATGAGCAAATGATATGAGAGATCCCAGAACCGGTTTTTCAGTGGAAGAACGCCCGCCAGCACTTCGAGGCTCATCGTATGAGTCGATTGCATGCAACCCAAGGCAATACGCAAACAACGATACTGAATTCTTTCCAGCTTGATGAAATGAGTGTTCGCCACTGATCGGAAGCAGAAGCATCCGTATTCCATCACGGACAATATCGTTGTTTGATACAACCTGATCAGGTCTCCTGGGTGGGCACCCCACCATGATCCGGTTATTGTACGAAGAAAGTTGATTCTCTGCTGGCATTTTTGTTTCAGATACCTAATGTGACATCCCCAGGTGGCTGACAAACCATTTGTTTTGCACGAATGTATAGACTGATTTTCAAAAAGGGTGGATGTATTTTTCCTATGCTTTCTTCGAATTGTTGTAACTCAACAACAACCTTCGGCTTATCAGTGCTTTAGGAGGTTCAAATTGAACTGCCATTGTCACCTAGTAGCTCAATGTAAACCGCTAAGTAGTCGCTAAGTAGGATTACACTATGGCGTCTGATGTCTATGACGTAAGCAAGCGACGAATGACTGATCGCCGCGAAATGGAGGAAATGAACATTTAGGGGTTTTTGGTTACAAAGTAACTAGTTTTTGCCACACATTTGCTAAGCTTCAATTCATTTAAACAATAAGATATGATTGTATGAATCAGAGCAATAAATTTTCACAAAGTAACCTTTTTCCTGGAAGTAACCGTTCTCGAAATATTTAGATCTTTAATTTGGTCCAACATTTTCGGTTTTTGAAGTACTTAAAAAGTATTGCTCTTTCAAGACACCAAATTCAACTAATGTATCTGTCAGTCAACAAATGACAGTAATAAAACTAACACATTTTAAATGTCATTCACTTCATCTTACTACGTTGGTTTGAGCAACATATAAAGGGAAAATGAGGAGTACAAGAACATTTTTTCAACTTCCTATTTGAAGCATTGTAAATTGGGTGGCAATTTACTATCAATATTACAATGAATAAAATGTTAGGAACAATTTTTAATATTTGTTTGATCGAGCATTCCAATTTTAGAATGCTCGTTTATTTTTCAATAGGACACAAATAAATTTCGTAACTTTCTCAAAGTTCACAAAATCCATATTGCTAATGTGACCGAAAGAGATTTAAGTTGAAATTGAGAAGCGACTGGAATGGATCATGCGGTAGCCTTGTTTGTGCAACGTCGAATCGAATAATGATAATAATAATATTAATAATCATCAAACATAGAATTTTACCTTCTTTCAAAGTCATTGAAAGTTTGGGAATCTAATTTGTATGTATGTGTGTATGTGTGAAGCCACCATCAGTTAAAGGCATTACCAGTGTATGCGGGTAGACTTACAGTAGATCCGAATTTGATTATCAGATAGCTTTCATATAATTGCTGTTAAGAAGGCCAAAATGGGTTTTGAGGACCCGGCGCCTTCCAGCAAGAACATCCGGCCATATAATAAAGAATTTCGCTGTACCAGCTTAAACCCGCCTGATGGTTTGTTTGTTAGAAGGGTGCGTCTTACTCATTTCAGACTTCAGGGAGAAGAATAATTATAATAATAGTAATAATAACAATAATAATAATAATAATATTATTATTAATAATAATAATAATAATAGTAATAATAATAATAGTAATAATAATAATAGTAATAATAATAATAATAATAATAATAATAATAATAATAATAATAATAATAATAATAATAATATTATTAATAATAATAATAACAATATTATATAATACGATGTAACATAATTCAATTCAATATATAACAAATAATGCAACAAACAACAGAGCCACATGTTGCAATATACTATGATAAACATTGCACTTTATGATGGGCTTCAAACTTCAAGCCATTCCGCACCCTCTCATTCTGCTACTAACGCAGAAGGCGAAAGCACCCAGTCGACGCCGTTCTATTGACCAAATGTCATCATAGACGCTCGGGGAGGCATGAGATAGGAACTTGTGAGGACTTAGTTATCTCGCCATTTGACGACCTGAAAGTTTGGGAAGCTAATATAGTGATAAACCTTTCTTGGAATTCGTTTTTTTGATGCAGCATATTTTCTATTTTTATGTTCTGGTTAACAAACCAATTTCATTAAACGTGATTTGCAACAACTTTCAATATTTTTCGAAAATGAGGATCTTAATACTGAGCATATTGCCTTGAATAATCAGTAAAGTAATCTGAATGGATGAGCACTTTGCCGGTTACTAGTCAGATTTATTCACAAATTTTCCAATGGGCTTTTATTTTGGAAAAAAACAACCGATTTGGTTCTATAAGATCAAAGTCAAATTTGTTGTGAGCTGATTTCTCGTGCAGACTTTGATTCTGATTATCTCACCATAACAGTCAAATTCTCGAATAAAGCAGCAATTTATCCAATCAGTTCTTCAATCAGTTTATATCATTACATAATTGAAGCTATTGCAGCTATTACCTTTTACATCAATGATCCGCACTTTTACACCTTTCGAAAAGTTTTTTTTTTCAATTCGAGAACCATCTTAACATACCCATTCATAACACGGATTAGTAATAGTTTATCGATATGATTTAAGGTTATATTTCATGTAGACTACAGTAAGATGGAATCAAACAATAAAATAAATAAGTAAAGAGTATATAAAAGCTAGGGTTCTATCTGTTCCAAAAGTTTAAGTTAATTTTCATTCGTAAATAATTTTCAACCGCTCAGTTCGTAGACGTCTCGCGATCCTGTTACGAAATCCGTAGCTAAGAACCAAAAAAAAGGAAATGGACATAGATTCACTATTTTGCGATATGAAGTTATTTTTATTCAATCATTATATTTTTCATATAACAAGGCATACTGCTTTACATCTAAGATGCCGAGGCCATGCGAATTGAAGTTGAATAAATCATACCATTTTCTTTTCTTTTATGGACACTTTTAAGGATATTAAGAAACATCAAAAACCAATTCCAGTTCTCAAAGAAGGATACTCAAGAATTACGCTATGAAGCCCTTCCTGGTAGGGGATCGAACATATGACAACTGGCTTGTAAGACCAGCGACATATGCACTGAGCCGCCAACCCGGGCTGACAATTACATTATTTTTGAAGATCTTTCCAATGCTATCCTTAGTCTTCAACTAGTGTTTTGCATTCGCTTACTTTTTCCGTTCTCAGAAAGGCTATACAATGACTTTTCCACCAAGGCCCGGAGGGGCGAATGTCATATACTATTCGACTCTGCTCGATGAAATGAGCGAATGCCTGTGTGTGTCTGTCTGTATGTGTGTATAAAGATATGCACCCATCACTTTTCTCAGAGATGGCTGAATCGATTTCCACAAACTTAGATTCAAATGAAAGGTCTCATGGTCCCTTAACCTGCTATTGAATTTCATACCGATCCGATTTCTGGTTACGGAGATACAGGGAGATATGCACCAAAAAAATGGAAAAAATGAGCACTCATTTCAAAGATGGCTTTACCAATTTTTACAAACTTAGATTCAAATGAAAGGTCTTATGGTCCCATAGCCTGCTATTGAATTTCATTTGGATCCGACTTCGGGTTCCGGAGTTACAGGGCAATATGTAAAAATTAGAGACAAGACAAATTTTTTCAAATTGTAAACAATATATTAGCAGAAACTTTACCGAAGAAAAGAACAAGAAAAAATCAAAATAGCAAATTACCTGTATGGTTCAACTGCGCTCGTCTCGCTATTAAAAACTAGTCGCCATCACCCTCCCCTTATAATCAATATTTGTGAGAGTGATTATGTTCATTTCAATAATCGCCACAAACGCCTGAACAAATCACTTTATTGCGCGTTTCAACGTCGCATCCAAAAAAATCCTAAACTCAACCCTAAACACTTTTGGAATCAGGATTACCGACCTCAATGAGACTCCACGCTTGGAATTTGCGATTTGTTTCGCAAACATTTTAGTAGTGTTTTCTCTGAAGAACATCTAACTGATCAAGGAATATCTCTTCCGGCGAATAATGTCCCTCTTCGTTCTCCAATTGGATGTAATCATATTATCTCAACTGCTACTGTGAGCTCAGCATGTGCCAAATTAAAACGGTCATCTAGTGCTGAACCCGATGGAATCTCATCTGTGGTAATAAAAAACTGCTCTGGCAGCCTATTAGTTCCACTATCCATTATATTCAACTGCTCCTTACGTCCAGGAACTTTTCCTGAAATATGGAAGAAATCCTCAACATAGTTTCATGCCGAATCGTTAGACGTCTACAAATATAGTATCCTATACTTCCTTTATCATACGTTCGTTACAATCACGACTACAGGTAGATTCTATCTACACCGATTTCTCCACTGCGTTCGACAAGATTAATCATCAAATAACAATCTCAAAATTAAATAGACTAGGATTTAACGGGTCATTTCTGGCTTCACTCATGTCTTACTGGTCGCGCAATGATAGTGAAAATAGGAGACTGTACAACCTTACCATTCGCCGTAACCTCTGGAGTTCCTCAAGAAAGTCACCTTGGACCGTTTATATTTTTTCTTTATCTCAACGATCTAAATTTTTCGATCAAGTGCATGAAACTATCGTTCGCCGATGACTTCAAATTATTTCATGTCATCAAATCCACAGCTGACACAGAGTTCCTACATGAGCAGTTGAATAACTTGACTTACTGGTGTAATATCAACAGAATGGTTTTGAACGCCTCCAAATGCTCCGTCATCTCTTTTAATCGCAAACAGTCTATAGTCAGTTTCGACTATAATATTTCACAAATTGTTCTGGAACGTACATCGTCTGTGAAGGACCTTGGTGTCCTGCTGGACTCTAAGTTAATTTTCAAGGAACACATTGTGTTTACTATCTCCAAATCCTCCAAGCTGCTAGGATTCATTTTCCGCGTTACTAAAGAATTCGATGATGTACATTGCTTAAAAGCATTATATTGTGCCTTAATTCCCTCTACGTTCGAATACGCCTCGGTTGTCTGGTCACCGTACTACCAAAACGATATCCAACGCATTGAAGCAATTCAACGGAAATTTGTTCGATTTTCTCTGCGTCGGCTTCCTTGGAGAAACCCTTGGAACCTTCCAAGTTACCATGCCAGATGCAAACTGATTGACCTCGATTTGTTATCTGTCCGTCGCGATGTCAGCAAGGCTACTTTTGTGGCTGATCTCCTCCAAACAAGAATAGACTACTCAGAGCTCTTACAGCATTTACAAATTGATATCCATCGCCGTAATCTTAGAAACTACTCTTGTCTTAGGACCCCCTATGCTAGAACTAATTATTGGTATAACGAGCCTTTTGCCAGCATGTGCCGAACATTCAACCACTGTTCCAATTCATTCAACTTTAATCTATCACGAAACGTTGTCAAAAAATTGTTCCTAGGGTTACTATCTAATTAGTTTTAGTTAGTTTATAAATGCTATGTTTAAGTTTGGTTACTATCCAATTAGTTTTAGTTAGTTTATGAATGCTATGTTATCATTGGGATGATTGTAATCTGTTGATGCTAAAGATTAGGAGGTTTTATGCCTGTTGGAGAGCAAGTTTGACAGAAACTAACTCCACTGGGCCTGGACCTGACAGTATACCATCAATATTCTTCAAAAATCTTGCTGAAGAACTCACACTACCACTACAACTACTTTTTAACTTATCAATTAATAAATGTGCTTTTCCTAAAGCATGGAAATCTTCTTTTCTTGTACCAATATTTAAATCTGGTTAAAAAAAAAATGTTTTCGAAAAACTTTTTCAACAACTGAAGAACGTAATAACTAACAAGCAGCATGGCTTTTTCAGAGGCCGCTCAACTACAACAAATCTCCTTGAATTTGTGACATTCACTCTGAACGCAATGGACGCTGGCAACCACGTAGAAACTCTTGACACCGACTTTAGTTAAGGTTTCGACCCATTTTGGAATATTGCAGCCTGGTATGGAGTCCATATAACATTATTCACGAAGAACGCATTGAATTGGAACAAAAACAATTTCTTTTATATGCACTTCGTAAATTAAACTGGACAGCAGTTCCTTTACCATCATATGAAGCACGCTGCTTGCTCATCAATAAACAATCACTTAAAGAACGCCGCGACTTTGCAATGCTTTATTTGATCAGCGACATTATTTCTCAACGCATACAATCAGCTCCAATATTATCGCAATTAAATTTTTATATACCTAGCCGTCAACTACGTTCCAGGAAATTATTTTTAGAAAGACATACTAGAACAAATTATGCAAAATAGAGTCCAGTCAATCGAATAATGCGACATTACAATCAATACTGCGAACATCTTGACCTTACTATGTTAAAAAATCAAATAAAATCTCAGCTTTGTCGTAGAAATAATGTGTAGTATGTAAGTGAACATTGGAAACAATTTATATGTAGTCTACATTTGCTTGACGAAAAAAATAAATAAATAAATAAGGTTAAGTTCATCGAAATTCGTTGATTATCTTCGAGAAGTTTGAGCAAATGAGGAAAGTACAGTTAATCGATTATGTCACTAATATCATTATATCTCCCGAACCGGAAGTGACAGCCATTTGATCTTTGAACATGATCAGTAACTCAATAGTAGCTTTTAAAAAAGCCTAAGCTTGTTGAAATCGGTTCAGCCATCTCGAAGAGTCAACAATGGTGAATATGATCTTTGTATTTTAGACGAATTTGTATACATAATGCTATAATTAAACATCCTGTTTTGCTCTCACTTTGGTGAATGAGTACTACAAAAAATTTATTCAAACGGATTTCGGCGGTCAAGAAATTCAGAAATTCACAATTGTTGAAAAACCGTTTTGCTAAAAAATAAATTAAGATCTCTATTTACCTTGTTATTGATTGTTCTTCACTGAATACCCAATACCGTTTCGTATGATTGTTCCACTAAAAGTTACGTTCGGCATGGTTTTCGTGAATATTATCGCATTAAACACTATCAGTCATAAATTCAGAACGAAAACTCAGCGAGGCTAGACAGTACTGGAGCACGCCGATGACACTTTGATTGTGTTCACGTGAGTACCGTTTGCGTTATAAAAATGTACAAACGTGAAACAATATTCGCGGAACGGATGCGTTGAATTCTTATTAAGCTAATTCAAATGAGGGAGATTTGGTGTTTTTTTTTTGTGTTTGATATGGAGGTTTGTCAGCTTAAAGTCTTCAGAAATTTAAAAGAAATAATTAAAAGTTGTATGCCAGAACGCTGTGGAAGTGGTCGTATGCTCGAGTCTCGACCTGTAACACTAATCATGCAATGGTGCGGTATGCAAAAAATCAGTTGCGAAGTCTGAAAACAAAAGTATGTAAGGAGAAATATTCGTTTGTCTCGAGCTCCAATAGCCAAAGTAAAAAAATATATTTATTTCGATATAAGTACGTGGCTTATAATCAAGACAACGAAATATTTATGATGCAACATGGTTAAATCGATTGTTGAACATGAAATGAAAGTTCAACTGCCATAGTTATAGTTTACATTCAGTCGTTATCAATATCACGTGATTTTGATAAAGACGGAATGTAAACAACGAATTGTCATTTCGTATTCAATTCGATTAAATCATGTTGCATCAAAAATAATCCGTTTTCTTGATTATAAGCCATTTACTTATATCGAAATAAATATATTTTTTTGCTTCGGATATTGAAGCTCGAGACAGACGAATATCTCTCCCTATATACTTTTCAAGTTGGTAATCTGTTCTTAGGATTTAATGTCCACAACATACCACTTCTGTATTGCTCGCGATTCGAATTATGTTATTGTTTGTTTCGTTGTTGCTAATAAGGATGCTTGTTTTCGACACACCATTCTGAACTACTGTTCTCATTATGTATATTGAAAAGCGTCTGAATTTTATTCCAGATAATCAAAAGCTAGCCAAAGCAAAATATTTTTTTTAATCGAACATACTGTATATGCGGCGCTGCTTAGAACTTGAACACGCGTCACAACGTGAACGCATTTGTTGATGCTATTGATGTTGCTATATGAAACAGGATGCTCTCAAATGTCCAACGACGATGGCAATGAGCTCATATGCAATGAAAGTACTTTATATTCTGTTTTATTCAACTGATGATATCCGTTTCGCCTACGAAGAAAGTTGAACAGCGACTGGCTTCGCGATACTATTGCCCTAATTGAGACATTGAATTTTTGGATATGATTTATCGTGAAATATCTCAACTCGGTAGATCAGTGCTCAACGTTATTTTTGTTGATAATCTGAGTTTTTTTACATAGTAGGTCATTCTGAATTTCTGTTAGGCACGACCAAAACTATATCGGTATTTTCAAAAACAGTATTACCAGCATTGATGGTAAGAAAAGTTCAAATTGTTCTGGAATCACGGAGTATAAACAGATCTTCAACAAAATGACTCAAACACGTTTCTTGTTTTATTGCGATCCTTCCAGGTGAAGCTTGACCTAAATCGTATTCTCTCTTCCGCAGCGTTAGTTATGAAAATGTAAGGAAAAGGGCCATCAAGAAAGCGCCACTTCAGAAGAAGTATAATGGCTGACATGTTTTATTGCCCAAATGTGGGGAATGTGGAATTTTTAGTGGGCTGTTTTGCTCATTCTCACATTTTCCATGGGTAGATTGAATAATTGTACCATTTGAATTCATTATTTTCCTTCGTACGCAATTCTCCACATGCTTTGAGAACATAGCAGGTTTGATTATCTCAAAACAGGCTAATAGGGAAGAACCGTTAACATTTAACATTGATGCGTTTCCGCAATATTTTATACTATGAGATCTATCTCAGGCCGGCTGACGTGTTGTGGTAGACCACTCCCCGTGATGACGCGTTGGGAACAGATTCCTGTACTCGAGTGCAGTCTTAGGTAAATTGGAGCCGCGGGAAACATCTCCGGTGAACCCACCGGCGAATGGCTCTCGGTTGATTGTCCTTCCACCCTCTGCCAAGGTTTGGCTGGTTAACTGATGTGTTGGACTGAGGAAAATATCCCCGGATTTGGAGAAATGTGTACATGTATATGAGAAGAACACAAAGAATTACTTGCTTGGAAGTTTTTCTAGTGAAATTTTCACATTTGCAAAGGACTTAACCTTAGAGATAGTCCGTGTGAGAATATTGGCTATGGTAGGCGAATGCCTGCTTTATCTAGACTTTGATCCGGGACTATGTTTATTGTTTCAAACATATGGAAGGATGACATTCATTGCATTGGAAAATGGTGTTTTTTTGTAAATCGATTTTAAATTTTGAAAATCGTTTTTGTTACCTTTTTTCGGTGTAGGATTCTGGTCTTTTTTGTGAATTAGGGAATTTTGCAAAACGATGCGTCACGGAAGCTTCAGTTCGGAAGGGTTTTTTATATTTGAAAATGAAATGAAAATTTGAAAGAAATGTTAATCTCAACCGCCAATATTACAACACCAGCGGCACGATTATACTGCATTAGAGTGTAAAAAATTCCATACATATACATAATACATAGCGGAGCATGCATTTCGATAGGGGGGGTGAGTTTATTGAAATTTAGTGTGTCGTAATTTGTTCATGAATGCATACCGAAAAAGCCTTCTACTTCTTTTAATGCATCTTTTCTAGTGTACAGTCATGAACAAAATACGATCAAAATGTAAAACAACAGTCTGATTTCAAACGAATTCTAGTAGCCATAGAAGCTTTTCGTAGTTCACTTTCAAGATGATTTGTTGCATGCAAGAAGCTTTTGAATAGTTTGAACACTCAGCTGTAGATGGCACTAGCCTGGATTATTATTGGTGTTGTAAAATCAACACTAATTTTCGGTATTGATTTGATTAAACAAAACGAACAATTTATAATCAGCTTTGTAAAGTGCTGAATACGGATTATGATGATAACATGATGGTGTGGAGTGAATTAGAAACAAAGAACCCAACTCGATTTTGTTGTTGAATGGTTTTGAGGCCAGTAGTTTTAAATCTGACATCGTTTGAGAACCTGTCGCTTGTCACTCGAAGTTCATCAATAGAAATATAGATAAAATTCTTTAGTACAGTACTATCACGAAGCATGTCCTGCCTTTGCTTAAGATATTTAGAAGACCTAGGTTTTTTACCTGTATTGCGTACCTTATATACATTACAGTGGAATCGTTACTACGATTATGTTAAAATTAGGGAAGAATATTTTGTTTTTGATGTGAAGCACATTCTTCAGACCCAAACTTCGGATCGAAGAAAAAAACTTATCTGTTTTTCATTAGAATATATTGTTTTATTCAACAATTGTGTCCGGTATATTTAAATTAACAACGAACTCGCCAATTTTTTACAAATATTTTTATGTCGTGAAATGAATCAGAGAGAATGCGTATCAATTTTCCCGATTACCAGACAGTCTGTTTCATTCTGTTTCAAAGAATTAAGAAATTAATTTAAGGGGTAAATCTGAATCACATTTTGGAAATCCACTACAACATCCCAACTTGTGATTAAAAAAAAAACGCATTAGTTTTAGTTCGAAATAGCGCTGAAGTGATCAACCCAAAATCCAAAGTTTCATTTTCTTACATATAATAAACTTTTAGCTTAAAATTTTAGTAACTATAGTTTTAAAAATACTTTAAAATAGCATATATATATATTTATATATATATATATATATATATATATATATATATATATATATATATATATATATATATATATATATATATATATATATATATATATATATATAAAGGGTGATTTTTTAAGAGCTTGAGAACTTTTTTAAACAATAAAACGCATAAAATTTGCAAAATCTCATCGGTTCTTTATTTTAAACGTTAGATTGGTACATGACATTTACTTTTTGAAGATAATTTCATTTAAATGTTGACCGCGGCTGCGTCTTAGGTGGTCCATTCGGAAAGTCCAATTTTGGGCAACTTTTTCGAGCATTTCGGCCGGAATAGCCCGAATTTCTTCGGAAATGTTGTCTTCCAAAGCTGGAATAGTTACTGGCTTATTTCTGTAGACTTTAGACTTGACGTAGCCCCACAAAAAATAGTCTAAAGGCGTCAAATCGCATGATCTTGGTGGCCAACTTACCGGTCCATTTCTTGAGATGAATTGTTCTCCGAAGTTTTCCCTCAAAATGGCCATAGAATCGCGAGCTGTGTGGCATGTAGCGCCATCTTGTTGAAACCACATGTCAACCAAGTTCAGTTCTTCCATTTTTGGCAACAAAAAGTTTGTTAGCATCGAACGATAGCGATCGCCATTCACTGTAACGTTGCGTCCAACACCATCTTTGAAAAAATACGGTCCAATGATTCCACCAGCGTACAAACCACACCAAACAGTGCATTTTTCGGGATGCATGGGCAGTTCTTGAACGGCTTCTGGTTGCTCTTCACTCCAAATGCGGCAATTTTGCTTATTTACGTAGCCATTCAACCAGAAATGAGCCTCATCGCTGAACAAAATTTGTCGATAAAAAAGCGGATTTTCCGAATGGACCACCTAAGACGCAGCCGCGGTCAACATTTAAATGAAATTATCTTCAAAAAGTAAATGTCATGTACCAATCTAACGTTTAAAATAAAGAACCGATGAGATTTTGCAAATTTTATGCGTTTTATTGTTTAAAAAAGTTCTCAAGCTCTTAAAAAATCACCCTTTATATATATATATATATATATATATATATATATATATATATATATATATATATATATATATATATATATATATATATATATATATATATATATATATATATATATATATATATATATATATATATATATATATATATATATATATATATATATATATGATGAATCTATGAATTTGAAATTTGCTATAGACCTTCTAAGAAAATTGGTAACGCGGATTTTTGTTCGCGTTTTCCTCTAGAACAACAAGTTCCAAGAAATTTGGACGCTGAGTTGATTAAAAGTATTAATTTCAGTAAAAATTTTCCGATCGATAGTGCTAAAATTGCTTTTGAGACAAAGAATGATAAATTTCTGCAAAATATTATTGAATTCATGAGGAATGGTTGGCCAAAACGTATTAAAAAACGCTTTGTTGATGTTTTTTCAAATCAACACGAATTAGAAATTGTTGACGAGTGTTTGTTATATAAAGACAGGGTAATAGTACCGCAGAATGTACAAGGCGAAATATTGAAACTTTTACATGCCATCCATGCAGGTATGGTAAAGATGAAGCAGTTGGCTAGATGATCGGTTTATTGGTTCGGAATTAATTCTGATATAGAAAACTTTGTAACTCGTTGTAGCACTTGTAATAGTATGATGGTTGTCCCTAAGGTTAAAACTACATCTAAATGGATGCCAACTACGAGACCGTTCGGTAGAGTACACATCGATTTTTTTTTCCATTTTTCACATCACACATTTTTGTTGATTGTGGACAGTTTTTCCAAATGGATAGAAGTTGAATGGATGAGTAAGTGTACTGATTGTAATAGAGTATTAAAGAAATTAGTAGCATTTTTTGCTCGGTTCGGATTGCCCGATGTCTTGGTATCTGACGGAGGTCCACCATTTAATTCATTTTCCTTCTCAAATTTTTTAGAGAGGCAAGGAATCAGTGCTGGAAACTGCTGACATTTTTTTTGAATGTCGTGTGCTGGAAACTTTCATGTTGCCTACTATTCGGGCTGTCACACATGAATGTCGCACGAACCATACAGATGAAAGTCGCATGTGACAGTCATGAGCGAGCGCTTCATGAATGTAGTGGCGGCAGTCTTACTCGTGTTGGACGATGAATGTAACGAAAGAATGATAGTCCTCAATAGAATCGGCTGCATTTTGTCTTCGGTACGAATTTCATTTCTGGCAATAAACATTCATGAAGAAATTCAGAACGGCGTCATTAGTGACGGGTTTCATATCCATACCGTTCCATGGAATGGTTGAATTTCAAATTGCTGCTGGGGAGGGGATCAATGACCGTAGCTTTTAACTTTGTCAAGGTGCGTCAACGAATGCAAAAAGGGAATTTTTGAAAAAAAAAATCAAATAATAATTGAATAATAAAATGAAAAGTTTTGATGAGTGGATGTCAGCAAACAATGTTTGAAGCCGTTTCTAAATACAAGATGGCGGCTTCCGGCGTATTGATATTCGTTACAAACCATCACAATATGAATATTTTTCGAACGGATTCGATGAATGGATGTTAGAAAACGACGTTAGAAGCCGTTTCTTAATACAAGATGGCGACTTCCGGCATATCGATATTCGTTAGAAACCATCACAATATGGGTATTTTTCGAATGGATTTGATGAATGGATGTTAGAAAACGACGTTAGAAGCCGTTTCAAAATCCAAGATGGCGGCTTCCGGCATATCGATGTTACAATTGATCACAATATGGGTATTTTTCGAATGGATTTGATGAATGAATGTTAGAAAACGACGTTAGAAGCCGTTTCAAAATCCAAGATGGCGGCTTCCGGCATATCGATGTTCGTTACAAACCATCACAATATGGGTATTTTTCGAATGGATTTGATGAATGGATGTTAGAAAACGACGTTAGAACCCGTTTCTAAATACAAGATGGCGGCTTCCGGCATATCGATGTTACAATTGATCACAATATGGGTATTTTTCGAATGGATTTGATGAATGAATGTTAGAAAACGACGTTAGAAGTCGTTTCAAAATCCAAAATGGCGGCTTCCGGCATATCGATGTTCGTTACAAACCATCACAATATGGGTATTTTTCGAATGGATTTGATGAATGGATGTTAGAAAACGACGTTAGAACCCGTTTCTAAATACAAGATGGCGGCTTCCGGCATATCGATGTTACAATTGATCACAATATGGGTATTTTTCGAATGGATTTGATGAATGAATGTTAGAAAACGACGTTAGAAGCCGTTTCAAAATCCAAGATGGCGGCTTCCGGCATATCGATGTTCGTTACAAACCATCACAATATGAATATTTTTCGAACGGATTCGATGAATGGATGTTAGAAAACGACGTTAGAACCCGTTTCTAAATACAAGATGGCGGCTTCCGGCATATCGATGTTACAATTGATCACAATATGGGTATTTTTCGAATGGATTTGATGAATGAATGTTAGAAAACGACGTTAGAAGCCGTTTCAAAATCCAAGATGGCGGCTTCCGGCATATCGATGTTCGTTACAAACCATCACAATATGGGTATTTTTCGAATGGATTTGATGAATGGATGTTAGAAAACGACGATAGAAGCCGTTTAAAAATCCAAGATGGCGGCTTCCGGCATATCGATGTTACAATTGATCACAATATGGGTATTTTTCGAATGGATTTGATGAATGAATGTTAGAAAATGACGTTAGAAGCCGTTTCAAAATCCAAGATGGCGGCTTCCGGCATATCGATGTTCGTTACAAACGATCACAATATGAGTATTTTTCGAATGGATTTGATAAATGGATGTTAGAAAACGACATTAGTAGCCGTTTCTAAATACAAGATGGCGGCTTCCGGCATATCGATGTTCGTTACAATTGATCATAATATGGGTATTTTTCGAACGGATTTGATGAATGGATGTTAGAAAACGACATTCGAAGCCGTTTCAAAATCCAAGATGGCGGCTTCCGGCATATCGATGTTTGTTACAAACGATCACAATATAAGTATTTTTCGAATGGATTTGATGAATGGATGTTAGAAAACGACGTTAAAAGCCGTTTCTAAATACAAGATGGCGACTTCTGGCATATCGATATTCGTTGGAAACCATCACAATATGAGTATTTTTCGAATGGATTTGATGAATGGATGTTAGAAAACGACGTTAGAAGCCGTTTCAAAATCCAAGATGGCGGCTTTCGGCATATCGATGTTCGTTATAAACCATCACAATATGAGTATTTTTCGAACGGATTTAATGAGTGGATGTTAGAAAATGACGTTAGAAGCCGTTTCAAAATTCAAGATGGCGGCTTCCGGCATACCGATGTTTGTTACAAACGATCACAATATGAGTGTTTTTCGAATGGATTTGATGAATGGATGTTAGAAAACGACGTTAGAAGCCGTTTCAAAATCCAAGATGGCGGCTTCCGGCATATCGATGTTCGTTACAAACGATCACAATATTAGTAGCCGTTTCTAAATACAAGATGGCGACTTCCGGCATATCGATATTCGTTAGAAACCATTCCAATATGAGTATTTTTCTAGCGGATTTGATGAGTAGAGCTTGAAAATGATGCTTACAGTAATTCCAACATCCTAGATGGTGGACAGAATGAGCGAATTTAGTTTTTGGTTATAAACTGTCATAAAGAAATTCATAAATTGTTATCATCTCGATATCTCATCATGAAGGCGATCGAAAATCGTAGTTTTGTACTTTTTCGAAAGCAAACAATTTTTGAAGAAATAACATTGTAATAATATTTGAACTACAACGGAATTAAGGGATCGAAAATCATTAGATTTTGCTCATACCAACGAATATTCACAACCTTCCAAAAAAAATTTAAACATGAATTGAATGGAAAAGAACGCCAATATTGATCTATGACTACGATATGGCCAGTTTGCATTTCTGTTGGCTGCCAGTATTTTGGCACAAGCACACCAGCATAATTCAAACGCTTGCCAACTCGATTTGTTTACTTATGTAAGATTCGCCCTTCTTTGAAAAACAGCTGACATATCATGTCAAGTGTATGTCATACATTCGTATGTTATGTAGAACTCACAGCGCAACCCAAGCAAGGAGAGCTGCTTCGTACGTTCATTAGTTCCTGAACATGTCTGCCAGCTGATGAGTATGCTTCATGAGGTTAGCCTTTGATGAATGGTTCGCATATTGAAGATGCCTATGAGAAAACTAGATTGATAACTTTTAGTTCCAATGAATATTAATTGAAAAAACATTGCTTCTTGTGTTTGTAGGATATATACACAGTATAATCTTCCAAGAAAAAAATGGATCGTTTGAAAACGGACTCAAATGCAAAATTTATGCTATAACATGTCTGAAATATTTTTGAAATGTGATCAAATTTGGTCTTGGAGTACAAACGTTATGTTCAAAAATGATTTATGCAAACCTACACTAAAAAGACACCGTAAATATTGCCTGTATGACCTTGCTTCGCATCTTGTAGCACGCCGTGAAGCAAAATTCTTCATTCTCGTACAGTACTGACGAGAGCGAAGCCTTCATTTCATTGCATTGCCATGGATTGCTTAGTTCATGTGTTAATTGAGACTGAGAGCACAGGCAATTTACCAAACAAGGGAACTGGTCTGCTCAGTAGCATATATTCTCACGCATCCAGTTTCTCTCTAATATAGGACTCTCATTCAGTTATGTCAAGCAAAGTATTCTCAGCGGGTGTTTTTTTGTTGCTTCGTTTGTTTGAGGATTCACAATACAAGCCCTGTATGCAGTGCTGTTATTTTCACGCGCGAATTTTACATTTTCTCATCTACTTGTATGTACGAGTTACGATGCGGACACGACTGGCAGCACCATGCTATCAAAAAAGTATGTCGCTAATGATTTGTTCGGAAAATATGAGAGCTGAATATCTTGATTATATGATGTCTTCTATTGCTGTTATAAAACACGTACACGCTAATCGGAAAGTAAATTGATTTCAATTGGTAATATTAAGAATACATCGCAACGCTCCAGGTAATGTTGCACGATACGATTGAATTTATTTTTGATTTGATTTGTAGTAGAAAAACATCATACTTTTTCAAATGGACTTTTTATTGCTATAATCTAATTTCGATTTAAGAGCGAAATAAGAAAATTGTCGCATATTTTGATAAAGTCTAATAAGAAGACACTTGTCAACAGTCATACCAATAAAAAAAATTTCTTTTTTTCGGGTTTTTAAATGTATACTCTTCTATCTGTCCCAGCAAACTTCGACATTGCTTAAAATTTATCTTTGGATTTCAAAAACAGAGTCGTTGCACGCAATAACATATCATTCCAAACTTATTACTTCTTAAAAATATCTTTGAATCAGCATTTGTCATATTACAAACAATAAGAAATCCTACTTGAATCGTTCTAAACAGGATGTGCATTTGTTGTGAAATTTATTGTTGTATTAATATATACTAATATTGCTGTATAATACTACTATCTGTATTCCTAATTTTTTATATTGTCTCCATTTATCGGAACAAATCATGAATTCCGTTAAAAAGTGCAAGATTTTCATTCTGTTGATATCTTGAATTTCTTCACCAGCATCACTCGTTAGCATTTAATTCAGAACGATCGAAAATTTTGATACTAGTGACAACCAGCAGTAGGCAAGCGATTACATCATGCTGGTGTGCTTGTGCCAAAAAACATCTTTTTGAAAAACCACAAAACTGCGGTTTTTGATCGCCTCCACAGCAAGAATATAAGATTTATATGAGTATCGAAATGAAAACAATCACGAATACGTCGTTATTAATTTCTTAATGACAGTTTATAACGAAAATTAAATTTGCACAAAAAGATAATGCAACTTATTATCATTCCCGCTATCTTGGATGTTGAAACGACTGTAAGTACCGTTTTCAACTTCTACTCATCGAATCCTTTCGAATAATACTCATATTGTGATAGTTTGTAACGAATATCAATATGCCGGAAATCGCCATCTTGGATTTATAAACGGCTTCTAACGTCGTTTTCTAACATCCACTCATTAGATCCGTTCGAAAAATACTCATATTGTGATGGTTTGTAACGAACATCGATATGCCGGAAGCCGCCATCTTGTATTTTGAAATGGCTTCTAAAGTCGTTTTCTAACATCCATTCATCAAATCCGTTCGAAAAATATTCATATTGTGATGGTTTGTAACGAATATCAATACGCCGGAAGCCGCCATCTTGTATTTAGAAACGGCTTCCAACGTCGTTTTCTAACATCCATTCATCAAATCCGTTCGAAAAATATTCATATTGTGATCGTTTGTAACGAACATCGATATGCCGGAAGCCGACATCTTGAATTTTGAAACGGCTTCTAACGTCATTTTCTAACATCCATTCATCAAATTCGTTCGAAAAATACTCATATTGTGATCGTTTGTAACGAACATCGATATGCCGGAAGCCGACATCTTGAATTTTGAAACGGCTTCCAACGTCGTTTTCTAACATCCATTCATCAAATCCGTTCGAAAAATATTCATATTGTGATCGTTTGTAACGAACATCGATATGCCGGAAGCCGACATCTTGAATTTTGAAACGGCTTCTAACGTCGTTTTCTAACATCCATTTATCAAATCCATTCGAAAAATACTCATATTGTGATCGTTTGTAACGAACATCGATATGCCGGAAGCCGCCATCTAGGATTTTGAAACGGCTTCTAACGTCATTTTCTAACATCCATTCATCAAATTCGTTCGAAAAATACTCATATTGTGATCGTTTGTAACGAACATCGATATGCCGGAAGCCGACATCTTGAATTTTGAAACGGCTTCTAACGTCGTTTTCTAACATCCATTTATCAAATCCATTCGAAAAATACTCATATTGTGATCGTTTGTAACGAACATCGATATGCCGGAAGCCGACATCTTGAATTTTGAAACGGCTTCTAACGTCATTTTCTAACATCCATTCATCAAATTCGTTCGAAAAATACTCATATTGTGATCGTTTGTAACGAACATCGATATGCCGGAAGCCGACATCTTGAATTTTGAAACGGCTTCTAACGTCGTTTTCTAACATCCATTCATCAAATTCGTTCGAAAAATACTCATATTGTGATCGTTTGTAACGAACATCGATATGCCGGAAGCCGACATCTTGGATTTTGAAACGGCTTCTAACGTCGTTTTCTAACATCCATTCATCAAATCCGTTCGAAAAATATTCATATTGTGATGGTTTGTAACGAACATCGATATGCCGGAAGCCGCCATCTTGTATTTTGAAATGGCTTCTAAAGTCGTTTTCTAACATCCATTCATCAAATCCGTTCGAAAAATACTCATATTGTGATCGTTTGTAACGAACATCGATATGCCGGAAGCCGACATCTTGAATTTTGAAACGGCTTCTAACGTCGTTTTCTAACATCCATTTATCAAATCCATTCGAAAAATACTCATATTGTGATCGTTTGTAACGAACATCGATATGCCGGAAGCCGACATCTTGAATTTTGAAACGGCTTCTAACGTCATTTTCTAACATCCATTCATCAAATTCGTTCGAAAAATACTCATATTGTGATCGTTTGTAACGAACATCGATATGCCGGAAGCCGACATCTTGAATTTTGAAACGGCTTCTAACGTCATTTTCTAACATCCATTCATCAAATTCGTTCGAAAAATACTCATATTGTGATCGTTTGTAACGAACATCGATATGCCGGAAGCCGACATCTTGAATTTTGAAACGGCTTCTAACGTCGTTTTCTAACATCCATTTATCAAATCCATTCGAAAAATACTCATATTGTGATCGTTTGTAACGAACATCGATATGCCGGAAGCCGACATCTTGAATTTTGAAACGGCTTCTAACGTCATTTTCTAACATCCATTCATCAAATTCGTTCGAAAAATACTCATATTGTGATCGTTTGTAACGAACATCGATATGCCGGAAGCCGACATCTTGAATTTTGAAACGGCTTCTAACGTCATTTTCTAACATCCATTCATCAAATTCGTTCGAAAAATACTCATATTGTGATCGTTTGTAACGAACATCGATATGCCGGAAGCCGACATCTTGGATTTTGAAACGGCTTCTAACGTCGTTTTCTAACATCCATTCATCAAATCCGTTCGAAAAATATTCATATTGTGATGGTTTGTAACGAACATCGATATGCCGGAAGCCGCCATCTTGTATTTTGAAATGGCTTCTAAAGTCGTTTTCTAACATCCATTCATCAAATCCGTTCGAAAAATATTCATATTGTGATGGTTTGTAACGAATATCAATACGCCGGAAGCCGCCATCTTGTATTTAGAAACGGCTTCTAACGTCGTTTTCTAACATCCATTCATCAAATCCGTTCGAAAAATATTCATATTGTGATAGTTTGTAACGAACATCGATATGCCGGAAGCCGCCATCTAGGATTTTGAAACGGCTTCTAACGTCGTTTTCTAACATCCATTCATCAAATCCGTTCGAAAAATATTCATATTGTGATGGTTTGTAACGAACATCGATATGCCGGAAGCCGACATCTAGGATTTAGAAACGGCTTCTAACGTCGTTTTCTAACATCCATTCATCAAATCCGTTCGAAAAATATTCATATTGTGATGGTTTGTAACGAACATCGATATGCCGGAAGCCGACATCTTGGATTTTGAAACGGCTTCTAACGTCGTTTTCTAACATCCATTTATCAAATCCATTCGATAAATACTCATATTGTGATCGTTTGTAACGAACATCGATATGCCGGAAGCCGACATCTTGAATTTTGAAACGGCTTCTAACGTCGTTTTCTAACATCCATTCATCAAATCCGTTCGAAAAATATTCATATTGTGATGGTTTGTAACGAACATCGATATGCCGGAAGCCGACATCTAGGATTTAGAAACGGCTTCTAACGTCGTTTTCTAACATCCATTCATCAAATCCGTTCGAAAAATATTCATATTGTGATGGTTTGTAACGAACATCGATATGCCGGAAGCCGACATCTTGGATTTTGAAACGGCTTCTAACGTCGTTTTCTAACATCCATTCATCAAATCCGTTCGAAAAATATTCATATTGTGATGGTTTGTAACGAACATCGATATGCCGGAAGCCGACATCTAGGATTTAGAAACGGCTTCTAACGTCGTTTTCTAACATCCATTCATCAAATCCGTTCGAAAAATATTCATATTGTGATGGTTTGTAACGAACATCGATATGCCGGAAGCCGACATCTTGGATTTTGAAACGGCTTCTAACGTCGTTTTCTAACATCCATTTATCAAATCCATTCGATAAATACTCATATTGTGATCGTTTGTAACGAACATCGATATGCCGGAAGCCGACATCTTGAATTTTGAAACGGCTTCTAACGTCGTTTTCTAACATCCATTCATCAAATCCGTTCGAAAAATATTCATATTGTGATGGTTTGTAACGAATATCAATACGCCGGAAGCCGCCATCTTGTATTTAGAAACGGCTTCTAACGTCGTTTTCTAACATCCATTCATCAAATCCGTTCGAAAAATATTCATATTGTGATAGTTTGTAACGAACATCGATATGCCGGAAGCCGACATCTAGGATTAAGAAACGGCTTCTAACGTCGTTTTCTAACATCCATTCATCAAATCCGTTCGAAAAATATTCATATTGTGATGGTTTGTAACGAACATCGATATGCCGGAAGCCGACATCTTGGATTTTGAAACGGCTTCTAACGTCGTTTTCTAACATCCATTTATCAAATCCATTCGATAAATACTCATATTGTGATCGTTTGTAACGAACATCGATATGCCGGAAGCCGCCATCTAGGATTTTGAAACGGCTTCTAACGTCGTTTTCTAACATCCATTCATCAAATCCGTTCGAAAAATATTCATATTGTGATAGTTTGTAACGAACATCGATATGCCGGAAGCCGCCATCTAGGATTTTGAAATGGCTTCTAAAGTCGTTTTCTAACATCCATTCATCAAATCCGTTCGAAAAATATTCATATTGTGATGGTTTGTAACGAATATCAATACGCCGGAAGCCGCCATCTTGTATTTAGAAACGGCTTCTAACGTCGTTTTCTAACATCCATTCATCAAATCCGTTCGAAAAATATTCATATTGTGATAGTTTGTAACGAACATCGATATGCCGGAAGCCGACATCTAGGATTTAGAAACGGCTTCTAACGTCGTTTTCTAACATCCATTCATCAAATCCGTTCGAAAAATATTCATATTGTGATGGTTTGTAACGAACATCGATATGCCGGAAGCCGACATCTTGGATTTTGAAACGGCTTCTAACGTCGTTTTCTAACATCCATTTATCAAATCCATTCGATAAATACTCATATTGTGATCGTTTGTAACGAACATCGATATGCCGGAAGCCGCCATCTAGGATTTTGAAACGGCTTCTAACGTCGTTTTCTAACATCCATTCATCAAATCCGTTCGAAAAATATTCATATTGTGATGGTTTGTAACGAACATCGATATGCCGGAAGCCGACATCTTGGATTTTGAAACGGCTTCTAACGTCGTTTTCTAACATCCATTCATCAAATCCGTTCGAAAAATATTCATATTGTGATGGTTTGTAACGAACATCGATATGCCGGAAGCCGACATCTAGGATTTAGAAACGGCTTCTAACGTCGTTTTCTAACATCCATTCATCAAATCCGTTCGAAAAATATTCATATTGTGATGGTTTGTAACGAACATCGATATGCCGGAAGCCGACATCTTGGATTTTGAAACGGCTTCTAACGTCGTTTTCTAACATCCATTTATCAAATCCATTCGATAAATACTCATATTGTGATCGTTTGTAACGAACATCGATATGCCGGAAGCCGACATCTTGAATTTTGAAACGGCTTCTAACGTCGTTTTCTAACATCCATTCATCAAATCCGTTCGAAAAATATTCATATTGTGATGGTTTGTAACGAATATCAATACGCCGGAAGCCGCCATCTTGTATTTAGAAACGGCTTCTAACGTCGTTTTCTAACATCCATTCATCAAATCCGTTCGAAAAATATTCATATTGTGATAGTTTGTAACGAACATCGATATGCCGGAAGCCGACATCTAGGATTTAGAAACGGCTTCTAACGTCGTTTTCTAACATCCATTCATCAAATCCGTTCGAAAAATATTCATATTGTGATGGTTTGTAACGAACATCGATATGCCGGAAGCCGACATCTTGGATTTTGAAACGGCTTCTAACGTCGTTTTCTAACATCCATTTATCAAATCCATTCGATAAATACTCATATTGTGATCGTTTGTAACGAACATCGATATGCCGGAAGCCGCCATCTAGGATTTTGAAACGGCTTCTAACGTCGTTTTCTAACATCCATTCATCAAATCCGTTCGAAAAATATTCATATTGTGATAGTTTGTAACGAACATCGATATGCCGGAAGCCGCCATCTAGGATTTTGAAATGGCTTCTAAAGTCGTTTTCTAACATCCATTCATCAAA
The DNA here is from genome assembly GCF_030247185.1 of Malaya genurostris. Taxonomy (NCBI): domain Eukaryota; kingdom Metazoa; phylum Arthropoda; class Insecta; order Diptera; family Culicidae; genus Malaya; species Malaya genurostris. The sequence continues at coordinate 216,022,734 of NC_080571.1, read as the reverse complement.
TCCGTTCGAAAAATATTCATATTGTGATGGTTTGTAACGAATATCAATACGCCGGAAGCCGCCATCTTGTATTTAGAAACGGCTTCTAACGTCGTTTTCTAACATCCATTCATCAAATCCGTTCGAAAAATATTCATATTGTGATAGTTTGTAACGAACATCGATATGCCGGAAGCCGACATCTAGGATTTAGAAACGGCTTCTAACGTCGTTTTCTAACATCCATTCATCAAATCCGTTCGAAAAATATTCATATTGTGATGGTTTGTAACGAACATCGATATGCCGGAAGCCGACATCTTGGATTTTGAAACGGCTTCTAACGTCGTTTTCTAACATCCATTTATCAAATCCATTCGATAAATACTCATATTGTGATCGTTTGTAACGAACATCGATATGCCGGAAGCCGCCATCTAGGATTTTGAAACGGCTTCTAACGTCGTTTTCTAACATCCATTCATCAAATCCGTTCGAAAAATATTCATATTGTGATGGTTTGTAACGAACATCGATATGCCGGAAGCCGACATCTTGGATTTTGAAACGGCTTCTAACGTCGTTTTCTAACATCCATTTATCAAATCCATTCGATAAATACTCATATTGTGATCGTTTGTAACGAACATCGATATGCCGGAAGCCGACATCTTGAATTTTGAAACGGCTTCTAACGTCGTTTTCTAACATCCATTCATCAAATCCGTTCGAAAAATATTCATATTGTGATCGTTTGTAACGAACATCGATATGCCGGAAGCCGACATCTTGAATTTTGAAACGGCTTCTAACGTCGTTTTCTAACATCCATTTATCAAATCCATTCGAAAAATACTCATATTGTGATCGTTTGTAACGAACATCGATATGCCGGAAGCCGCCATCTAGGATTTTGAAACGGCTTCTAACGTCATTTTCTAACATCCATTCATCAAATTCGTTCGAAAAATACTCATATTGTGATCGTTTGTAACGAACATCGATATGCCGGAAGCCGACATCTTGAATTTTGAAACGGCTTCTAACGTCGTTTTCTAACATCCATTTATCAAATCCATTCGAAAAATACTCATATTGTGATCGTTTGTAACGAACATCGATATGCCGGAAGCCGACATCTTGGATTTTGAAACGGCTTCTAACGTCGTTTTCTAACATCCATTTATCAAATCCATTCGAAAAATACTCATATTGTGATCGTTTGTAACGAACATCGATATGCCGGAAGCCGCCATCTAGGATTTTGAAACGGCTTCTAACGTCATTTTCTAACATCCATTCATCAAATTCGTTCGAAAAATACTCATATTGTGATCGTTTGTAACGAACATCGATATGCCGGAAGCCGACATCTTGAATTTTGAAACGGCTTCTAACGTCGTTTTCTAACATCCATTTATCAAATCCATTCGAAAAATACTCATATTGTGATCGTTTGTAACGAACATCGATATGCCGGAAGCCGCCATCTAGGATTTTGAAACGGCTTCTAACGTCATTTTCTAACATCCATTCATCAAATTCGTTCGAAAAATACTCATATTGTGATCGTTTGTAACGAACATCGATATGCCGGAAGCCGACATCTTGAATTTTGAAACGGCTTCTAACGTCGTTTTCTAACATCCATTTTTCAAATCCATTCGAAAAATACTCATATTGTGATCGTTTGTAACGAACATCGATATGCCGGAAGCCGCCATCTAGGATTTTGAAACGGCTTCTAACGTCATTTTCTAACATCCATTCATCGAATTCGTTCGAAAAATACTCATATTGTGATCGTTTGTAACGAACTTCGATATGCCGGAAGCCGCCATCTAGGATTTTGAAACGGCTTCTAACGTCATTTTCTAACATCCATTCATCGAATTCGTTCGAAAAATACTCATATTGTGATCGTTTGTAACGAACATCGATATGCCGGAAGCCGCCATCTAGGATTTTGAAACGGCTTCTAACGTCATTTTCTAACATCCATTCATCAAATTCGTTCGAAAAATACTCATATTGTGATCGTTTGTAACGAACATCGATATGCCGGAAGCCGACATCTTGAATTTTGAAACGGCTTCTAACGTCGTTTTCTAACATCCATTTATCAAATCCATTCGAAAAATACTCATATTGTGATCGTTTGTAACGAACATCGATATGCCGGAAGCCGCCATCTAGGATTTTGAAACGGCTTCTAACGTCATTTTCTAACATCCATTCATCGAATTCGTTCGAAAAATACTCATATTGTGATCGTTTGTAACGAACATCGATATGCCGGAAGCCGACATCTTGAATTTTGAAACGGCTTCTAACGTCGTTTTCTAACATCCATTTATCAAATCCATTCGAAAAATACTCATATTGTGATCGTTTGTAACGAACATCGATATGCCGGAAGCCGACATCTTGGATTTTGAAACGGCTTCTAACGTCGTTTTCTAACATCCATTCATCAAATCCGTTCGAAAAATATTCATATTGTGATGGTTTGTAACGAACATCGATATGCCGGAAGCCGCCATCTTGTATTTTGAAATGGCTTCTAAAGTCGTTTTCTAACATCCATTCATCAAATCCGTTCGAAAAATATTCATATTGTGATGGTTTGTAACGAACATCGATATGCCGGAAGCCGCCATCTTGTATTTTGAAATGGCTTCTAAAGTCGTTTTCTAACTTCCATTCATCAAATCCGTTCGAAAAATATTCATATTGTGATGGTTTGTAACGAATATCAATACGCCGGAAGCCGCCATCTTGTATTTAGAAACGGCTTCTAACGTCGTTTTCTAACATCCATTCATCAAATCCGTTCGAAAAATATTCATATTGTGATAGTTTGTAACGAACATCGATATGCCGGAAGCCGCCATCTAGGATTTTGAAACGGCTTCTAACGTCGTTTTCTAACATCCATTCATCAAATCCGTTCGAAAAATATTCATATTGTGATGGTTTGTAACGAACATCGATATGCCGGAAGCCGACATCTTGGATTTTGAAACGGCTTCTAACGTCGTTTTCTAACATCCATTTATCAAATCCATTCGAAAAATACTCATATTGTGATCGTTTGTAACGAACATCGATATGCCGGAAGCCGACATCTTGAATTTTGAAACGGCTTCTAACGTCGTTTTCTAACATCCATTTATCAAATCCATTCGAAAAATACTCATATTGTGATCGTTTGTAACGAACATCGATATGCCGGAAGCCGACATCTTGAATTTTGAAACGGCTTCTAACGTCGTTTTCTAACATCCATTTATCAAATCCATTCGAAAAATACTCATATTGTGATCGTTTGTAACGAACATCGATATGCCGGAAGCCGACATCTTGGATTTTGAAACGGCTTCTAATGTCGTTTTCTAACATCCATTCATCAAATCCGTTCGAAAAATATTCATATTGTGATGGTTTGTAACGAATATCAATACGCCGGAAGCCGCCATCTTGTATTTAGAAACGGCTTCTAACGTCGTTTTCTAACATCCATTCATCAAATCCGTTCGAAAAATATTCATATTGTGATAGTTTGTAACGAACATCGATATGCCGGAAGCCGCCATCTAGGATTTTGAAACGGCTTCTAACGTCGTTTTCTAACATCCATTCATCAAATCCGTTCGAAAAATATTCATATTGTGATGGTTTGTAACGAATATCAATACGCCGGAAGCCGCCATCTTGTATTTAGAAACGGCTTCTAACGTCGTTTTCTAACATCCATTCATCAAATCCGTTCGAAAAATATTCATATTGTGATAGTTTGTAACGAACATCGATATGCCGGAAGCCGCCATCTTGTATTTAGAAACGGCTTCTAACGTCGTTTTCTAACATCCATTCATCAAATCCGTTCGAAAAATATTCATATTGTGATAGTTTGTAACGAACATCGATATGCCGGAAGCCGCCATCTAGGATTTTGAAACGGCTTCTAACGTCGTTTTCTAACATCCATTCATCAAATCCGTTCGAAAAATATTCATATTGTGATAGTTTGTAACGAACATCGATATGCAGGAAGCCGCCATCTAGGATTTTGAAACGGCTTCTAACGTCGTTTTCTAACATCCATTCATCAAATCCGTTCGAAAAATATTCATATTGTGATAGTTTGTAACGAACATCGATATGCCGGAAGCCGCCATCTAGGATTTTGAAACGGCTTCTAACGTCGTTTTCTAACATCCATTCATCAAATCCGTTCGAAAAATATTCATATTGTGATAGTTTGTAACGAACATCGATATGCAGGAAGCCGCCATCTAGGATTTTGAAACGGCTTCTAACGTCGTTTTCTAACATCCATTCATCAAATCCGTTCGAAAAATATTCATATTGTGATGGTTTGTAACGAATATCAATACGCCGGAAGCCGCCATCTTGTATTTAGAAACGGCTTCTAACGTCGTTTTCTAACATCCATTCATCAAATCCGTTCGAAAAATATTCATATTGTGATAGTTTGTAACGAACATCGATATGCCGGAAGCCGCCATCTAGGATTTTGAAATGGCTTCTAAAGTCGTTTTCTAACATCCATTCATCAAATCCGTTCGAAAAATATTCATATTGTGATGGTTTGTAACGAATATCAATACGCCGGAAGCCGCCATCTTGTATTTAGAAACGGCTTCTAACGTCGTTTTCTAACATCCATTCATCAAATCCGTTCGAAAAATATTCATATTGTGATAGTTTGTAACGAACATCGATATGCCGGAAGCCGCCATCTAGGATTTTGAAACGGCTTCTAACGTCGTTTTCTAACATCCATTCATCAAATCCGTTCGAAAAATATTCATATTGTGATGGTTTGTAACGAATATCAATACGCCGGAAGCCGCCATCTTGTATTTAGAAACGGCTTCTAACGTCGTTTTCTAACATCCATTCATCAAATCCGTTCGAAAAATATTCATATTGTGATAGTTTGTAACGAACATCGATATGCCGGAAGCCGCCATCTAGGATTTTGAAATGGCTTCTAAAGTCGTTTTCTAACATCCATTCATCAAATCCGTTCGAAAAATATTCATATTGTGATGGTTTGTAACGAATATCAATACGCCGGAAGCCGCCATCTTGTATTTAGAAACGGCTTCTAACGTCGTTTTCTAACATCCATTCATCAAATCCGTTCGAAAAATATTCATATTGTGATAGTTTGTAACGAACATCGATATGCCGGAAGCCGCCATCTAGGATTTTGAAACGGCTTCTAACGTCATTTTCTAACATCCATTCATCAAATTCGTTCGAAAAATACTCATATTGTGATCGTTTGTAACGAACATCGATATGCCGGAAGCCGACATCTTGGATTTTGAAACGGCTTCTAACGTCGTTTTCTAACATCCACTCATTAAATCCGTTCGAAAAATACTCATATTGTGATGGTTTGTAACGAACATCTATATACCGGAAACCGCCATCTTGAATTTTGAAACGGCTTCTAACGTCGTTTTCTAACATCCATTTATCAAATCCATTCGAAAAATACTCATATTGTGATCGTTTGTAACGAACATCGATATGCCGGAAGCCGACATCTTGGATTTTGAAACGGCTTCTAACGTCGTTTTCTAACATCCACTCATTAAATCCGTTCGAAAAATACTCATATTGTGATGGTTTGTAACGAACATCTATATACCGGAAACCGCCATCTTGAATTTTGAAACGGCTTCTAACGTCGTTTTCTAACATCCATTTATCAAATCCATTCGAAAAATACTCATATTGTGATCGTTTGTAACGAACATCGATATGCCGGAAGCCGCCATCTTGTATTTTGAAATGGCTTCTAACGTCGTTTTCTAACATCCATTCATCAAATCCGTTCGAAAAATATTCATATTGTGATGGTTTGTAACGAACATCGATATGCCGGAAGCCGCCATCTTGTATTTTGAAATGGCTTCTAAAGTCGTTTTCTAACATCCATTCATCAAATCCGTTCGAAAAATATTCATATTGTGATGGTTTGTAACGAATATCAATACGCCGGAAGCCGCCATCTTGTATTTAGAAACGGCTTCTAACGTCGTTTTCTAACATCCATTCATCAAATCCGTTCGAAAAATATTCATATTGTGATAGTTTGTAACGAACATCGATATGCCGGAAGCCGCCATCTTGTATTTTGAAATGGCTTCTAAAGTCGTTTTCTAACATCCATTCATCAAATCCGTTCGAAAAATATTCATATTGTGATGGTTTGTAACGAATATCAATACGCCGGAAGCCGCCATCTTGTATTTAGAAACGGCTTCTAACGTCGTTTTCTAACATCCATTCATCAAATCCGTTCGAAAAATATTCATATTGTGATGGTTTGTAACGAACATCGATATGCCGGAAGCCGCCATCTTGTATTTTGAAATGGCTTCTAAAGTCGTTTTCTAACATCCATTCATCAAATCCGTTCGAAAAATATTCATATTGTGATGGCTTGTAACGAACATCGATATGCCGGAAGCCGCCATCTTGTATTTTGAAATGGCTTCTAAAGTCGTTTTCTAACATCCATTCATCAAATCCGTTCGAAAAATATTCATATTGTGATGGTTTGTAACGAACATCGATATGCCGGAAGCCGCCATCTTGTATTTTGAAATGGCTTCTAAAGTCGTTTTCTATTATCCATTCATCAAATCCGTTCGAAAAATATTCATATTGTGATGGTTTGTAACGAACATCGATATGCCGGAAGCCGCCATCTTGTATTTTGAAATGGCTTCTAAAGTCGTTTTCTAACATCCATTCATCAAATCCGTTCGAAAAATATTCATATTGTGATGGTTTGTAACGAACATCGATATGCCGGAAGCCGCCATCTTGTATTTTGAAATGGCTTCTAAAGTCGTTTTCTATTATCCATTCATCAAATCCGTTCGAAAAATATTCATATTGTGATGGTTTGTAACGAATATCAATACGCCGGAAGCCGCCATCTTGTATTTAGAAACGGCTTCTAACGTCGTTTTCTAACATCCATTCATCAAACCCATTCGTAAAATACCCATATTGTGATGGTTTGTAACGAACATCGATATGCCGGAAGCCGCCATCTTGTATTTTGAAATGGCTTCTAACGTCGTTTTCTAACATCCATTCATCAAATCCGTTCGAAAAATATTCATATTGTGATGGTTTGTAACGAACATCGATATGCCGGAAGCCGCCATCTTGTATTTTGAAATGGCTTCTAACGTCGTTTTCTAACATCCATTCATCAAATCCGTTCGAAAAATATTCATATTGTGATGGTTTGTAACGAACATCGATATGCCGGAAGCCGCCATCTTGTATTTTGAAATGGCTTCTAAAGTCGTTTTCTATTATCCATTCATCAAATCCGTTCGAAAAATATTCATATTGTGATGGTTTGTAACGAACATCGATATGCCGGAAGCCGCCATCTTGTATTTTGAAATGGCTTCTAAAGTCGTTTTCTAACATCCATTCATCAAATCCGTTCGAAAAATATTCATATTGTGATGGTTTGTAACGAACATCGATATGCCGGAAGCCGCCATCTTGTATTTTGAAATGGCTTCTAAAGTCGTTTTCTAACATCCATTCATCAAATCCGTTCGAAAAATATTCATATTGTGATGGTTTGTAACGAACATCGATATGCCGGAAGCCGCCATCTTGTATTTTGAAATGGCTTCTAAAGTCGTTTTCTAACATCCATTCATCAAATCCGTTCGAAAAATATTCATATTGTGATGGTTTGTAACGAACATCGATATGCCGGAAGCCGCCATCTTGTATTTTGAAATGGCTTCTAAAGTCGTTTTCTATTATCCATTCATCAAATCCGTTCGAAAAATATTCATATTGTGATGGTTTGTAACGAACATCGATATGCCGGAAGCCGCCATCTTGTATTTTGAAATGGCTTCTAACGTCATTTTCTAACATCCATTCATCAAATCCGTTCGAAAAATATTCATATTGTGATGGTTTGTAACGAACATCGATATGCCGGAAGCCGCCATCTTGTATTTTGAAATGGCTTCTAAAGTCGTTTTCTAACATCCATTCATCAAATCCGTTCGAAAAATATTCATATTGTGATGGTTTGTAACGAACATCGATATGCCGGAAGCCGCCATTTTGTATTTTGAAATGGCTTCTAAAGTCGTTTTCTATTATCCATTCATCAAATCCGTTCGAAAAATATTCATATTGTGATGGTTTGTAACGAATATCAATACGCCGGAAGCCGCCATCTTGTATTTAGAAACGGCTTCTAACGTCGTTTTCTAACATCCATTCATCAAACCCATTCGTAAAATACCCATATTGTGATGGTTTGTAACGAACATCGATATGCCGGAAGCCGCCATCTTGTATTTTGAAATGGCTTCTAACGTCGTTTTCTAACATCCATTCATCAAATCCGTTCGAAAAATATTCATATTGTGATGGTTTGTAACGAACATCGATATGCCGGAAGCCGCCATCTTGTATTTTGAAATGGCTTCTAACGTCGTTTTCTAACATCCATTCATCAAATCCGTTCGAAAAATATTCATATTGTGATGGTTTGTAGCGAACATCGATATGCCGGAAGCCGCCATCTTGTATTTTGAAATGGCTTCTAAAGTCGTTTTCTAACATCCATTCATCAAATCCGTTCGAAAAATTTTCATATTGTGATGGTTTGTAACGAACATCGATATGCCGGAAGCCGCCATCTTGTATTTTGAAATGGCTTCTAAAGTCGTTTTCTAACATCCATTCATCAAATCCGTTCGAAAAATATTCATATTGTGATGGTTTGTAACGAACATCGATATGCCGGAAGCCGCCATCTTGTATTTTGAAATGGCTTCTAAAGTCGTTTTCTAACATCCATTCATCAAATCCGTTCGAAAAATATTCATATTGTGATGGTTTGTAACGAATATCAATACGCCGGAAGCCGCCATCTTGTATTTAGAAACGGCTTCTAACGTCGTTTTCTAACATCCATTCATCAAACCCATTCGAAAAATACCCATATTGTGATGGTTTGTAACGAACATCGATATGCCGGAAGCCGCCATCTTGTATTTTGAAATGGCTTCTAAAGTCGTTTTCTAACATCCATTCATCAAATCCGTTCGAAAAATTTTCATATTGTGATGGTTTGTAACGAACATCGATATGCCGGAAGCCGCCATCTTGTATTTTGAAATGGCTTCTAACGTCGTTTTCTAACATCCATTCATCAAATCCGTTCGAAAAATATTCATATTGTGATGGTTTGTAACGAACATCGATATGCCGGAAGCCGCCATCTTGTATTTTGAAATGGCTTCTAAAGTCGTTTTCTAACATCCATTCATCAAATCCGTTCGAAAAATATTCATATTGTGATGGTTTGTAACGAACATCGATATGCCGGAAGCCGCCATCTTGTATTTTGAAATGGCTTCTAAAGTCGTTTTCTAACATCCATTCATCAAATCCGTTCGAAAAATATTCATATTGTGATGGTTTGTAACGAATATCAATACGCCGGATGCCGCCATCTTGTATTTTGAAATGGCTTCTAAAGTCGTTTTCTAACATCCATTCATCAAATCCGTTCGAAAAATATTCATATTGTGATGGTTTGTAACGAACATCGATATGCCGGAAGCCGCCATCTTGTATTTTGAAATGGCTTCTAAAGTCGTTTTCTAACATCCATTCATCAAATCCGTTCGAAAAATATTCATATTGTGATGGTTTGTAACGAATATCAATACGCCGGAAGCCGCCATCTTGTATTTAGAAACGGCTTCTAACGTCGTTTTCTAACATCCATTCATCAAATCCGTTCGAAAAATATTCATATTGTGATAGTTTGTAACGAACATCGATATGCCGGAAGCCGCCATCTAGGATTTTGAAACGGCTTCTAACGTCGTTTTCTAACATCCATTCATCAAATCCGTTCGAAAAATATTCATATTGTGATGGTTTGTAACGAACATCGATATGCCGGAAGCCGCCATCTTGTATTTTGAAATGGCTTCTAAAGTCGTTTTCTAACATCCATTCATCAAATCCGTTCGAAAAATATTCATATTGTGATGGTTTGTAACGAATATCAATACGCCGGATGCCGCCATCTTGTATTTTGAAATGGCTTCTAAAGTCGTTTTCTAACATCCATTCATCAAATCCGTTCGAAAAATATTCATATTGTGATGGTTTGTAACGAACATCGATATGCCGGAAGCCGCTATCTTGGATTTTGAAACGGCTTCTAACGTCGTTTTCTTACATCCACTTATCAAATTCTTTCGAAAAATACTCATATTGCTATGGTTTGTTACAAATGTCGATATGAATATCCATTATATTATGTCGAATAATGTACATAAGATAAAAATTATGTGGAAAATCTGAAATATCGTCAACTTATTCTACGTAATGAATTTTAAATTACATAAACTTTTTTTGTTTCTTGATTTTGTTGACATCCTCGATTATTACGAAAGTAATTTGAATTTTTTCTTGGTAAATTTCTTCAACTATTGACTTTACTTTTTATTGAAATAAAACTAGAAACTGTTTAAAAGTAGTAAATTTTTGCTGGTTGACAACTCTATGCCCTTTTAAAGTACATGAATATAGTAAATTTTGTACTCTAAAGACTTACTTTTTATTTATTGCTATTTTACATTTTTTTTTTCAAAAATTGAAAATTGGCGCTAGTTGACAACCCTATGCATCTAGTAAATGTTTAAATGTTGTGATTTTCGATTAATATTCACTTCTTTTTCAATTTAATTCATGTTTTTTTTTTTTTTTAAATTGAGAATTTTCGTTGATTGACAACCCTAACCCGTTCTCCTTTTGCAATAATGGTATGAAATTTGACCATTTCATGGAACAGTATCGAGATGAAAACTATCACTAATGACGCCGTTCTGAATTTCTTCATGAATGTTTATTGCCAGAAATGAAATTCGTACCGAAGACAAAAGACAGACAGCCGATTCTATTGAGGACTATCATTCTTTCGTTACATTCATCGTCCAACACGAGTAAGACTGCCGCCACTACATTCATGAAGCGCTCGCTCATGACTGTCACATGCGACTTTCATCTGTATGGTTCGTGCGACATTCATGTGTGACAGCCCGAATAGTAGGCAACATGAAAGTTTCCAGCACACGACATTCAAAGTAAACATCTACAGTTTTAGGTACCAACATAGGAATTTCACTTAAAACTGTCACGTGAAGGGACCGTTTCCAGCACTGCAAGGAATCAAGGTATTCAAAAGTCCACCATACAACCCAGCTAGTAATGGCCAGGCAGAGAGATTAGTTAGAACAACCAAAGAGGTGTTAAAAAAGTTCTTATTGGAACAGGACTTCTATGAATTAGATTTGGAGGACCAGATAAATTTATTTTTAATTAATTATAGGAATTATTGTTCAAAATCAGATGGTCATTTTCCTTCTGAAAGAATTTTTTCATACACTCCAAAGACACTGCTTGATGTATTGAATCCCAAGAAACAATATAAAAAACAAATAATATTTCCAGATACTAAAGACACAGGTGAAACTAATGACGATAAAAACAAATAGGCTGATGTCGTTTGTTTTCCGAAGGTGTTGATTGACCCTTTGGATGGTCTGATTGAGGGGGAAGAAGTATGGTATAAAAACCATAACCCTCACAATCACGCCAAACGTTAGACATAGAGTTAGACAAACATAGCTTTTTACTAAAAAGTTAACTCAAAATATTTTCCAGATACGTGTTGTAAGCGTGGAAATCATGGCTCATCGAGGCCAACTTCGAGTCGCTAACCCAAGGAACGCCAGTGTTCGGCCAAACGTGGTCATTTCTACGTTTGCTCAGGATTTGAAAACTAGGAAGAGTAGAGAAGAATGTGATGAGGAGTTTCGTGGATTCACGATTAATGAGCAGCGGCGAGGAAGAAAGCGGAAGCACTATGAAGCAGGGAATAATTCTCAGATGCCGCCTATCAGGCGTTCGAAACGTGTAAAGAAGAATTTGATTTTTGAAGACTTTGTATATTCAAAGTGATCGATTGGTTCCAAAGGGAACAAATTTCATATGGTTATTTTTGTTAAACATAATAGTAAGGGTAGAAAATTGCAAGAATTATAAAAAAAATATAAATTGATTACTGTCAATTCGATTGGTTATGTAAAAAGTTAAGAAGGAAAAGCTGTTGTATCAGCGTCCTGTTTTGGTTCAGTGTAGAACTATCAAAATAAGTTTAGATTAAACTTAGTGTGTAACACTATAACAATAACAAAAAGTGAACTGAATACAGAACACAGAGAGCAGGTCTTTTTCTTTGCTTGAACTCTGAACCTACCAGACGTTTATTTTAAAAAGTAAAACTTCCGAATAATCCTTAAAGTTAACACGTTTATATGAGACACATTAACAGGAAGATGATCTGAGTCAAAGTCAGCATGTGTAATCGGCTCACTACAAATCTGACTTTGATCCGTTAGAACCAGATCAATTGTAGACGGGTTTTTCACGGAAGAGAAACAAGTCGGATTACTGAGATGAAGAACTGTGAAGTAACCAGCTGAGAGTTGATTATGAAGTATTTTACCATTACTGTTATTTTGCCTACAATTCCACTGGACATGCTTAGCATTTAAGTCCCCTATTACGAAAAATTTCGGTCGATATCTTGTGAGTTTTTGCAAATCGCCTATAATGAAATTTAATTGTTCGCCGGTGCATTGGAATGGCAAATATGCTCCAGCGATGAAATAAATTCCATAAATGGTTTAACTTCGATTCCCAAGTTTCTGTCATAATGGCAATATGAATTTTGTGAACTTTGAGAAAATTATAAAATTCATCTTCATTCGATTTTAAAGATAGAGCATTACAATTTAAAATATTCAAATAATTATTTGTTATCACTGTTAAATTTTAAATTCATTATAATATAATGCTTCGTAACACTTGTAACTTACAAAAGGTTACGCTTCGTAACGCTTCAAACCTACGTAAAAGTAACGCATGTAACGCATCGTAACGCTTGTAACTTATAAACGAGCAACGCTTGTAACGCTTCGTAAACTCTATAATCAACAAAGTAACACATGTAACGCTTCGTAACGCCTGTAACTTCAACTTCAACGGGAGGCCAACACGGGACCTGCGTTTGCCGATTTTGAAACAGACCGTTGAACCGATTGCCATTTTTTTTGTTCAACAAACCCGGTAGACAGAGGTCCATTGTTGAACCATTTTTAATATGAGGAGTTGGAGCTCCGTTGGACTAGTTTTACTGGACAATTTCCGAAGTTTTTTCCACTTATTTTTTAAACCAACATTTTACACCTGTACAATACTTCTACTTCACGTAGAATATCAACAAATCTTCTTTCAACATGGAGATAACACCTAATTTTTATACTATTTTTGCAAGAGAAAGAGCAACAAACCGTTCCAGCAAACTGAACAAATATTTCGTGCAGTTTGTCGTTCAATAAGCGCTCAACGAGCAACAAAATAGAACCGCCTGCTGAGAGGGATTACGCATGTATAATATCGAGTGGAACGCTTCGTCAAAGTTTAGCCCCGTGTCCAGTCTAGCCCCGGTCTCTTGTAATATTTTTTTTTTGAGTTTGTGGGTGGTGAGGTATTCGGGTGTGGTTTGAACTCCTTAAACTCCCTCTGTATACGCCCCTGTTACTGAGTATGGTAAGAAACACCGCAGAATGTGTAAAATTACTTAACTTCGATTTACCAATGAAAATTTGATATCGAACGGCGATCATTTTGAAACGTGTTTCAACGGGGAGCTTTTAAAGCTGGTTAAACGAATTTAATGTGGAACAGACAATCACACAGCTTCAGGAGAAAGGTTAATCTCTCCGATTGTCTGTTAGTAGTAATAAAATGATTTGTTTGCCGGGAGCATGTCCTGGATACATATTAGGATAACATTGACACAATTACCAGTGTTACATATTGTTTAGATCTGAATGCATAAAATATTGATTTGTTCAAATCTGCGGATAAATTTTTCTCGTGACTATTTTATACGTAAACGCTTTTGTGGGGTATACTTGTACTTCAGAATTGAAATCTCTCTAAAATTATTAAATTTCAATGTATTTACCAATAACCGGCACAATTCCATTCCAAAACCAATGCCAAAGAAAGCCAAAGGCTTGGGATTACATTCCTTTTGAGGAATTTAACCTTTGACTACTGCATGACTGATGCTATGATCCTACTGATACTAAGAATTCTTCCAGGTTGGGGCTTTAATATATGCTAACTGGCTTGTGAGATCAGAGCTCCAATCGTCAACCCGAGATAAAGAAGATTTTGTAATAATATTTGAGTTTGCTCAATTTTACTGTGAAATTTTGAATCGTCAGTTGAATAATCGTACCCAGTCATTAGAAGTTTTGCTTGCTCAGGTTCAAGTACCAAGTAGTCTAGCTGCTTCATTGTCTTCGCTCTTGGTAGTGAGCAAGTTCAAATGAATAGAATTATAAATGAATGTAAAGTATTAAAAATTGAAACTGAACGAGGGAACTATTAATTTATGTATATTCTGTAATTGATATTTCAGCTACCTAGTTTGTCTTTCATTTATTATCTTGAACCAATTCGAGGGGAGAGCTGGCATCACTGGGAGTGCGATGCAGTGTCCTGGTGCTGCTCACAAAAAAATATACTTTTAATGTGTTGTTTGACACGTATAGTTGGGAATTTGGTTGAAATAGTTATTTTGAGTGATAGTACAGGTGTGACAAGTGTGTGTTTATTGGTGAGAGTGCTATTTATTTTATGGTGTTGATTCGTAAAAACTGAAAATGCTCAAGCGGCGGATACTGTGAGTTTGCGCCCCAAAATTCAACGATGTTAACCTGTTAACCGATCGAAGCGCCGCATGTCGTTGTCGGATTTCTGTGGAATGTGTGGGTCGATCGTGTCATTCGGACTGAGGGTCTAGGGTTGGTCTGCAGCGGACCTATTCGCGAGTGTTTTTATTTTATTCTTTCAGTGGTCGTGTTTCATATCGCGTTGCTGACAGCAGAACGAGCAGGAGAAAATGGATACTGGTGAGATCGTTCCTTGGAGATATTTTGTATTTTTCTTACTTATTACATTGCTCCTGAGTATCGTAAATCAGGTTTTGTTGAGATCATATTGTTTACCAAAACATATCCGGATCTTTTTCCCTACCTACTAACAAATCTCCTATCCCGTGATGCTCGTGGAGATACAGTGGTACCCGCGGTCTCTAGAAACAACGAGTATCAGACTAACATTCCTTCCTTTCCCTCAGTAGCACAGCCTTTGGTCGTAGCCAGCGTCGTTATTTATCATTTAATAAAAAGTTAGGAGTGAGTGGGTATGTACAGTGGAAATGATTTGCTTCTCCCAAGCTTCATTTTCGTGGTTCATTGTACATTTCCACTTATTCGGTCAATCACGAAGTGCAACTAAGGGCGATCTACTTCAGCTCAGCTCATCTATTATCTTGAAAAAATTCGAATGTTCACATGAACCTCATTTGAAGGCCGCTATCTCATTCAATTGTAAGAGATATTTTGTAACTTCAACAGATAAACTGATGGTGATTTAACTGAGTTTCAGTAGAAAGAGAAACGAATGAAGGACGGGATGATGCCCATTCGGTGCGACAGCGCAGATTGTGTGTTAGAATGTGAGGTATACTGCAGTAGGGTGATCGTCAATGTGTTCCACATTCAGTTTCAATCGAATTGAATGAAGTTTTACTGCACTGGTTGATTTACAATAAATTGCAAGTATACTGTTCCACCCGTTGATTTTTATCATCGAGCTTACCGATGAGTTCGGAAGTTTTTCACATGCTATCAAAAATTTCAGTTCTATTACCGAAAATATTACGAAACGTATAGCCATTAAAAACTCGATAAAAAAATATCGAATTCTACGAAACCTGAAGCGTAGCTAAATAATTACATTACTAATAAAAACAGGTCAATATATTTTTAAATAAAAAATATTTTATTCAGTTTCCTTTTCGATTCAATAATTAATATAAGCTTTTTTTGCTTCTTTAACTAATAACCTTCCTATTATGTATATAATATTGTAATTGTAATAATAATAATAATAATAATTATAATAATAATAATACGGTGAAATGTATAGTAATCATAAATAGTTGGATTTTCGCTCCATCATTTTTAGTTTACGTCGATTGTTTTTTATTACCACAAAAACTAACTTATTCGTCGAAAAACCGAAACTTACAGTGGATCGACTTTTATGAATGGTTTGTATTATAACCACAAAATACTATGCAGGGTTTGTTTTGTTGTTGTTGCACATTCAATTGAATTTGCACGTGGTTGTTTTTCTTTTTATATGAACAATCAAGCACTTTATCAGTTATCATCATTCGTTGATCCTCTATAAACGATTCATTATTATTCTTAAAGTATGGAACAGCACCCAAACTTTCCCAGTCGGTAGTTAGTGATAAACAGATTATTGGAAACAAGCTTTTTCTATACATTGGTTCCTGAAAATTATAATCGATACATCTGTGCACCAGTTTTATCAACTGCCGCTGACATACTGCTTGATTCAGGCTCATATTTTCTTACAATAGGACGAGTTATCACATATTTCAACAATTGTATATGCACTCTGAGTATAGTGTAATCATCTCGCATTCTGTCTGAGTAGAAAGTTTCATCGAAAGCTGATTTAGATGAGCGCATGAAATGCTCCAATGTATGTTTATGTAGTTAATCTAATATGAAAGCTATACTGAGTGAGGAAAGTTGGTAGTTTGGTTCTTGTTCAGGTTTGTTTGCGAGAGATCTTGCTTGAATATATAGGGAATTGCTTCAGTTGCAACACTGGCCGAGGTTTCACCTCCAAATCATCGGTTGGTTAACTTAAACTGATGAGGCTACAACATATTTTTTCTAGTGTGTGTGTGACTCTCTTACTATCCTAGATGTGTTTTCCTACCTTATATTACGAGTTCGATTCATTTGATCTGTTTTTAAATTTAATTTACATGACTCTTCTCTTCTTGCGTTTGACAATTGTTTTGAACTAGATTCTGTTTTTAATTTGCTTCATCGTAATTTCATTTAACTTTAGTGGTTTACTCGTATTTTATACTCTTCCAATTTAATTAATTTATTTTCTAACTAACATGTTCTTTTTTTTTTGTTCTTCTTAATATAAAATCGCTAGTTCCTAGGTGCGATTTATTTTGCTCGCTTTATCAGGAGGGAAATTAGTTCGAGTTTCGTGAATGAGACCGATCCTAAAATATAGCTTCGGATCGATAACTGATTTCGTAAATTGATAGCGATCGACTGCCGGACAGTGATTGTTGTTAGGATTTTATTTTCATTGATCAATTGGTCGATAAATGAGCTTTTGTGAGTTCTGAGGAATGCAATATGCCTTTGACGGGACAACACTTTGGATTGGATTGCGGTGTAAACATATAGAAATTTTTAATAATACCGAAATTCTTAGGTGGTGAATTTCCGAAGAATTGTGAAATGTTCACGAAACAATTTGAGTTCGACATGAAAACATAATTTCTATTGTAATAATGAATTTCAAAATTTAATGTATCATTGGGGTGGGAAATTCCAAGAATTATCAAACTTAGATAAAGACGGAACATTTAATCTTGGAATAAAGCATAGTCGCTTGGTTCGAAACACCACAAAAGATCATCTAAAGACCATAGTATGCTCCAAAAAGACTTCCAGACTCCAATACGTAACCATTACATGATTCTTAAGAAAACTTTGACCGCTATTATTTTATGATTTAGATTTTCCGGAAGATGTATTTACTCTAATAGCATGTTCAGTGACTAATTTTTAATTGAACTGAAATATTGAATCTAGTGTTTTTCCCAGCAGTTTTTGGAAAAGTTCCGATGTGAAAATGAAATCTGGTTGGCGTTCTATTTTATTTATATGAAACACGAGCAAAATGCTGCTGGGGTGCCAATTTTTTGTCGTTAAGAATTCCAAATTCCATTTTTTTAATTATTTATCTTGAACTAGAATACTTTTGAACATGCTCTTAGAACTGCTCTCTTCCAGCATGCATACATGGAACAGAACTCTTCCGAGAACATGAAAATAGCGCCCCTTGTAATACAACCTTTTTAAATATCGAATGATAGAATTTGGACTAATTGCAATGAATTGTTCCGTGGTATGTACAAATGACTTGAGAATACCAGCATCCTTTCTCCTGCATTAATAGCTGTTAGGTTATTTGCAAAGCTGTTTTATTTCATATGGACTGATCTCTACTTTAGGATCTACAACTAAAACATGTCAAGCTGAGATCTAGTTCTATTTTTCGAGTAAAAATTTGAAACAAATTTAAAAGCTGCTCGACGAAATTGTTTTAAATTAATGAATATTTGAAACACGAACAGAACACTGTTTTAATTTTTTGTGCGTGAGTGTCTGTAACGGAATCTGACAGACGAGATGTCAAAGCGTTGAATAACATTTCAGAAATTATCAATATACGCTTTAAATGTTTTGCACTGAATAATACAGTTTCATTTAGAAGTACACAGATAAAAATATTTTGTGAATTTACATTTATTTTCATACACATAATTGGAGCAGACAATTAAACATAAAATTACTTCACAATACAATTTAATCACAAAACTATGTGTAAATTGAAAGATACAGTTCTATTCATTTAAAATTCAATGCAATTCAATTTATTTTTGCATCGATGATGGTTTCAATGGAATATTCGATTCAACCAATGTCTATTCCATGCTAATACTGATTTACATGTCGTGTAAATTTCATTATTTCTTGCTGTGTACTCTAGCTCGCTATGATCAAGAAATTATAGAAGTTCCTGTAAAAAATTCATATCATTAAATTAGTTTGTTTGGTTCTGATTGAAAACATCATAGTGAATAGACACAACACCAATTCATTTACAGAAATATATAGAATATATATTAAAGCTTCGCGTTGAGATCAACAAGCTCGAGACTTATTTTTGACAATTTTTTAAATATACGACAGTCTGTCGTTTTAGAACAGATATCCATTACCGCGTTGTGAATAGCCCTAGCAAGTCTGGAAGCACTGCACTAACGAAGTTGTTTGTTGAATCATTTGATGGTGGAGGGCAGAACTGTTAGTCGCTCGTCTCGATTCTAACAGAAGATGATATAGCTAATTTTGAGGACTTTCCATCCTATTTCTGGTTTCCGTTCTGCAACCTAATTTTGGAAAAAGTAATTTGAATTGGGTTTTAGAAGGTCTATGCAAACAAAACATGAAAGGTAAGTTACACCGGGTCAGTTCCATTTCGCCGAAAGCCGTTTAGCCGAAAATGTCATTTCGCCAAAAGAATTATATCGGCGAATCATACAGTTAATACGATTAATACAGTTAAAATCGTATTGAAATCTATCATCAAATCTATTAATACAGTTAATATCGTATTGAAAGCTATCGGCGAAACGGTTTTCGGCGAAATGGCCCGCGCTTAGATGCCAGGTCTGCAGACTTGTCTGTCAATCTGAAGATTCCTTAAATAAGTGGCAGGTATGTTTTGGTCGCAGACATTTGAAAATCACTTTTTCGCAGCCATTCGTCAAAATTTACTGATTTGAAATTTATTTTTGCTCGCTAAACAAATTGGAAATCCGCTTCTGATCTACTTAATAGTATACTCAAATAAAAACTCACGTTAGAATTCCTTTAGAAATCATGTGAAATGATTTCAAATGTCAAAGTGAATTTTACGTGACGGTAATGAATGTTATGCAAACATCCCCTAGAATGAATAGAATCCTCACATCATCATCCTTGCCCTTATGTTGTGAGTTGTTTGAAAATTTGCAAAAAACTCATTCAATGGCTAGAAAGCGAAAAGCATTGAGATTTTCATTTAACTAAATTTTTCAATTGCAGTTGGTAGCCTAACTAATCTACTCCCACGATCTTGTCGACAGCAATTGAATTTTATCAGGATTCGACATTTGAGACAGAGCGAGGCACGTTACATTTTGAAGTCACCATTGAACTTTCAGGTGTTAAAATTTATTTTTATTAAATGATAAAATCTTAATTACTCCAAAAGATGTTTGGAGACAAGTTTTCGTGCCAATTTAATTAAACACGCCATTAAACTTTCATGTTTTAATTTCAATTTTTCTTAAATATTTTTTTTCTTGGTAAGAAAACTATTTATTTTACCGAAAATGTGAGAAAATCTGCATATATGTGCTTGGAGACAGGCCTCCACGCCAATTTCTTCAAGTTATCATAGAAGATAACATGACTTAAATGTTTTCGCAATATTAAGTGAAAAGTATTTTAATTACATGTAGCTTTCACCAACATTAATTAACATTATTTACAATTATATATCTAGTAGGTGAAATCTTCTAGATTATGCATTAAATAGCTTCTAAAAAAAATTAAAAACTACGTGAAAATGAGGGTGAAAATATTCACATAACTTTTCACGTAATTAAAATATGATTATTTGTTTGAGTGCAAAACTGAAACTGACCCAGGGTAGTTTCATCAAACAAACACTTTTCAAGGAACTGTGTTGGTTTCGCACTTAGCGAAGGGGATTTGAGCAAACTTGATATAAAAACTGACTCGATTTTCAGCTCAACAACGTTGAAACTAGGTTCGAAACTAGCTTAAAAAAACGGTTTGACAGCAGTTAGGGTGAAAACTGGGTTAGGTTTGGCATCAAGCGAAAACGACATTAATTTGAGTGGAACTATCGCTGTTGAGTGCTTTTGCTGTTTGTATTTCGAAAACTATATAATATACAACAACAGAATAGAAGAGAAGATTCAAAACAGTTCTAAAATAAGTAAAACAAGAAACTACAAAACTGTTGTCAAGATCACTGTAATTTTATGTTTAGAATATTTAGGCAACAGATTTTCTGTGCTCCACATATACTTATTTGTATCTATGGGAAATATAATTTCGATAATTAATCTTTGAAACTTTTGTAGATGTTCAAAACATGATCAGAGTTTGAATGATTTGATTTTCCGTACTTCGAATTTGCATCCCTGTATAGAAAACGAAGACGTAATCCTACGTCAAAAGTAGTCTAATAAGAGGTACTTTTTGCTTTCTATAAGGAAGTTTCTCATTGGAATTCATTAGTAAAGCGCTTCCAGAATTGTTGATGGGCGATGATACAAGGGGAACACCACTTGAATTCTCGTCATTTGTTCATCCTACTTGTTCCATCATAAGTTCACCCGTCGAGAGACTTTATCTCACCTTTTAATAGATTATTAAATGAGATTTCACACCTTAATAGAGAACGAAGCGTTGATTTTAAACAAGACAAGACTCGAAAAAACTGAATGAACTCAAATTTTTGAGTATATGAAAGTAAGGATGCAATGTGATTCCTAAAAATGCAAAAAGATTTCAAAACGCTAGAATTACCAACAACTCTATAATCACCGGAGTATTTTATAGATAATTAATTAATAACTAATTAATGCCACAGGAAGGATAAAATCCTGCTATTGTATTAAACAAAGACAGAATGTGTGAGATAGAAGAAGTACAAGTGAAACAAGAAAAAAAAATCGTTATGATGGAAGTTTAAAGTTCAATAAACACGATTTAAATATAGCTTCAAAGGGCGCCTTTTGTTCCATTTTAGCTGTCAGTTGAAAGTTGTTCAGAGTTGTATTTCTTGTTGCAGGCTCTCAAAACTGAGTGATTGGTTTCGATTAGATGTATGAATAATGCCACATTTTTTTATTGCATAGAAACGAGTTTGATAAATTTTGTATAATTTTTCTGTTGATTTCTGGAGTGATAATGTGGAATCTGTAGATCTCAAGAGTAGTAGAAAAAATAGTAATCCGTAGATTTTCGATTTCGGAGAAGTTCGAAGAACTAGAATTCATTCTGTTATTTCTCTATTAGGTTTTGCACGAATATGACATAACCTCACCAAATGAGCTGGATGCACACCGTTTGACAATTATCAGTGGTTTGTTTATGTGTTCATTCTAATTTGAATACGTATTAGTTGAAATGATAACTAACCTCCCATAGCTGTCAAAGATGAATTCGATTCATCGACAGTTCATTTGTGTCGTAATCGTTCAATACCTAATTTCGTTCACTTGGTTTTGATAGAAATTTCGCAGTGTAGGGCAAAGGTACCCCCATTTATCCCAGCTCCATTAGTCATCTAATATACGACAACCATTAATTAGATTAAGATCTGCTATCTTCGTTCGATAGATTGACTTTAAGCCAGATGAGAATAGAAACATTCGCTTCGAGTTTTCACGTCGCTATAACAGCAGTATTGAGCAATTTTCGAATTATTTTTTCTGCTTCTGTGAGCCGAAGTAAAGATATGGAATCCGATTTTATCACAACTCGTTGATTGAAAGTCGGTGGAGTATCCGGCGAAATAATATGGCCTCTCTACTAATGAATTTACTATTGGTGCAATAGTCCCAGATGTTTTCGAAAATTTGTCGTCATCACTGTCAATTAGTATTTACAAAATAACGCCAAAAATGAACTCTTTATGATTTAAATTAAAGTTTGAAATCTATCGACGATTTGTTTAAATTAACAATTAGGTTTTACACGAACATGACATAACATCACAAAACTCACTGAATTAACATTATTTGACAGCTAATTATGATTTATTATATTGTTCATTCTAATTAGAAGTGTTATTAGGTTTTACACGAACATTACATAACCTCACAAAAATGAACAAAATGATTAATTTTGACAGTTATTAGTGGTTTGTTTATGTGTTCATTCTAATTTGAATACGTTGTCATAGATATGTAAACAAACTACTGATAGCTGTCCAAAGATGAGCTTGATATATCGGCAGTTCATTCATGTCATCATCGTGCAAAACCTAATTAGAAATGTTTAACAAAGCACCAGTATATATCAAACACGAACTTTATTCATCACGAGTTCATTTGTGATGTCATCTTGCTAAACCTAATTACACACATATTTGAATTAGGTTTTGCACGAACATAACATAACCTCACAACATGAATCGATTTTGACAGCTATCAGTGGTTTGTTTATGTGTTCATTGCGTTCATTCTAATTTGAATACATGTGAATAGATATGTAAACAAACCACTGATAGCTGTCAAAAGGTGAACTTGATTCATCGGCAGTTCATTGGTAGTTCGATCGAGTGGTCATCGTGCAAAACCTAATTGGAATGAACATGTGAACATACCACTCGTACCTGTCATACGATGTGCATCCAATGAGGTTCACTCAAGTTCTTGTAAAATCTAATTTAAATTGCTGGAATTTGGCTTTAATGCAGAATCACACCAAAATTGACGATTTGGTCGACACAATATTCCTACACACTTTTAGTTAGTCTAGTCTAGATATTATAGAAAACCCCACATTATTTTTGCATCAAATACCGGTTATTTATTGTTTTGAAAAATGAAACAAGTGGAAATTATGTTTTGTTGTTAATAGTGATGCAAATGATATTTTAGGTATTGCTTTGTATGCGAAGTATACATCATAAATCGTAAGAATGAGGCTCGATAGTGATTCGTTACTTTGCTAATAAGTAAGGTGTGATTTCTTTATTGATGGGAATTGCGCAACAAAGATACAATACAATAAAGATACGATAGTACAAATGAACGTGTTACAAGGGCAACACTCGAAAACACGCTAGTCCCTCGTTCTTCGAGGGTTCGAGTTCTAACGCGTCTAATTTCTCCAGTGAATTCGGTTCCCGGCAGACATGCTAGTGAAGTTAAACTGTGGAATATTAGCTGGACGAAATCTGTCCTTCTTTAGAACCATGTTATGGAGTAATCTTAGCTCATTTCCCTCTCTTTTACAGCATCGTGTACCCTTCGGAAAAGGTATTCTATAATTTTTTTTACTCCTGTCGCTTATCAACCAGGAAATGTTCATCCTATTTGCACACCACAAACATTCTGTACACAAATTCAAAACAATTTCAGGTTTTACTCCATGATTGAGTTGGATCGGACGTATCGTGTTCTGTTTTCAACAATTGATCGATTATTCGTTTTTAATTTGTTTTTCGCCTTCTTATTAGTGCCATTTGTTCCAATATTGCTCAACAAGAGTCTGTCATTCCGGTTGGTACTGGAAGCAGTTGCATTTTTTTTCCGCCACAAGTTTACGGGTATCAAAGTACGGATCACATTTTGCCTCGATTCTTGGAATTATTGTAAGGTATGATATTCGTAATTCGAAAGTGCTTAACTTGGTGATTATTTCGTTTAGGCTGATCTGGGTTGCATAATTTCATGATTTTGTTACGCTTTAAAAAATGTGCGATTTTGTTGTTCAAACTGGTATTTAAAATGCACTTTAGATAATTAATAAAAATCTTGACCGTATGACATGAGTAGGGTAGGGTAACTTAGGCGTAGGATTTGAATAGCTTTCGAACTATGCGATCATTCCAACGAATGTCATTTTGTGTGTGTGTGTGTGAGTGATTTTTTGTAATACAATTCGGAGGAACAATTCGTAGTTTTAAAGAGATGGAAATACATTGCAAAGTTGTGTCGTTTCATGTTATCTCAACCCCGTTTACTTTGTTTGGCAATTTACTGATTTTTTGAATGTATGGAAAAGCAAAACTGTTGGAACCTAAACTTTCAACTTTTCATTTGCTTTAATTTTCCTATCGATATACTCTGGCTAACCTTAATATCGGTATTCTCGAATTTTTAATTCTCATTTATTATATTAAAGTAACTATTTACACCTGTTTTGCCTAATTACTCTCACTAATAAATAAACTTGTTTCTGTTAAAGCACAGTAAATGACAGATTATTCCAACATAATCGGTTTCATACATTGGCATTTCTCTTTCAGCTAATTGCATTCCCCTAACTTATTTTCAATACAATGTCATAATATAATATACAATTGTCCTGTAGTGAAATTTTCATTTTCTCCGGAGTATAGTTTTTTTTTCTCTGAATAGTTGAGACCACCGTTTGTTTTTCCGCGTTCGGTACTAGTCGATTTGGTAGGATTTCGATTTCAACTATAAGGTAGGTATTTTCAGTGCGAACCGCCTCTGCAGCAGCACTGCTGTATTATTTTTTTGGTTCCTCATGTCAACTCTATTGCTCCTTAGTGCGGTTGAGAATACTTTATTGATAAATGTTAAACCTACAGGTTTTGCAACATTGTTGCTGGTAACGATGAAGTCTACACAGGCCCATTGTTTTTACATTTTTACAGTACCTTGATAAGTCTTTGCACTCTGATACTAGAAACAGAAAGATTCAATTAGAAAAGTAGAATGAGAATGACGTTTACTACTTACGATTAGAAATACAAGGTGGTCCTTTACAAACTTTCATAACAGCGGGTCTCGGCTGATCCTTACAAGCATTTCCAGCCGGCTTCTTGGTACCGTACCAAACACACTGCAGTATTCTGTACTTTATGCCCTGGCCGGCACAAGCTGAGTTGCACTGAAATTAAAAAAAGTTCATGCTTTATTCATTCGACTATTCAACACTGGAAGGGAAATTTCGCAGTACCTCTGACCAGGGCTCCACACGCCATACGCCCTTGCACATTTCGTTGTAGCACTCCTGCTTGGTGACGGGCTTCTCCAAAGTGTCGCACTTGTCACTGTTGGTAATGTTGGCAAATTTGCAGAAAACATCTCGCTTCTGGAGGGCCGTATGCCATGTGAAACATTTAGACTGTAGACAGAGGGACCACTCGGTGGTAACCCAGCGAGGGCACTCAATGTTACCGCATTTTTCCACTGTCTCCGGTATTGACAGACCGGCGTCCTCGCACAGCCCGTTGTCGACAGTGTGAGTGGCGTTTACCAGTTTTACCATGCAGTGAGCAGAGCGAAGCTGAAATTTAACAGAAATAATAAACTGAGGTTATAAAGGTTATAAACTCCGGCGGTTTTTCGATTTTAGTTCATGTTCATATAATCTTGATTCAAGAAAACCTGATTTCCATTCAGTACTCGCAGTAAACGTTTTAATTATAATGTGATGTGTTGGATATTTTGATCCAATCCCGGTCCCGGGACTGATGCATAAATGGCGTTACCATCAACATTTCCGTATTATACATTCCGATGTTTGGTCGATGAGTAACAATGATTCAAATGACGCTATTTAAGATACCAAAATAATACCACAAGAATATTAGTTTATACCCAATTTATTTCTTGATGTCTATTTGTACCCATTTCTGATTACTATGATTTAGTCGTGCTGATCTAAAAATTGAATCACGAACTTAATGTATTGATAACCAACATTTAGGCGAATGAAATTTGCCAAAAGAAAATTATCGGAGGGAGAGCTTAATTGCATACTTGAAGCCTAAGTTAGTTATGAAATTTATTGAACATATTTTGTTAATGATATATCGTTGCTTTTTCCTTCATCTATAGAATTGTTATAGAATTTCTATTGTTCATGAATGGAAAGGAATATACAAGCAGTTTTGTGATCGATTTACTACAGCGTGTAATATCATCAGGATATGAAAAAAATCATTTGCGCAATGCAAACACAGAGTTGCGCTTAGTATTTCGCAAAATAAAGTCGTCTAACAATTTTTCTCATTCGAGTTTGTCGGTTATGCCGCGATAGACATGTAAACTAGCAAAGTTATTAGGCTGCTCTTGAAACATTGTTGATCTTAAATACGTTTTTGGCCTGCGAAGAATCGAAAAACTTCGTTCATTTGAACAATATGATCTTGGCACTGTAACAGACAGACGAACGAAACGCACCAACTCTGGAACAAGCCCTCTTATCTATTTATATTTTTGTGTGGAAAAGCAAAACAAAAACAGATTTATAATATCCTTAACATTACTTTAGGTATTGCATTATTTTTCATTAAAAATATGCCCAATATACAAAAAATATAAAACGCGCTCACAATTGGAAAACTTTTTTAGGATACCGAAATGGTATTGTACTCACTCGGAAATTTCCGAGTGGGTACAACTACCCTGCTTCCCTTATTATCTGCCGGGCCTGTTTATGTGTACGTGTGTATCTTTCGAAGATTTATTACATGCGCTCAATTTTCATGAAGACTACTGAACCGATTTCAACAAAATTAGGCTCATTTGAAAGTTACCTTTAAATTGTGGATTCAGTTAAAAGACCAAGTGGTTGAAACTTCCGGTTCTGGAGATAAGATCGTTGAAGTGACGTAACCGACAAACCGCACATTTTTCTATACGCTTAGCTTTTTCGGAGATGGCTAGACGATTACATTTCAACAAGCTTAGACTCATTTCGAAGCTACTATTAGATTATTGATCAAGTTCGATGATTATATGGCTAACTCTTCCGGTTCTGTAGATATAATCGTATATGTGACGCAACCGACAATTAGCACTATTTTCTATCCGCCCAATTTTTCTAGATTTGACTAATGGTATTTCCGGAGCCTCTAGTTGAAATGTGTTATTTTCAATACATTTGGTTCGAGGACTGTTGCCGAATATGTGACAAGTGCTGAAGCATATTTTAGTTATCTACCGGAATCAATCTCAATATATTTGTATCAAAAATGAGCTCAAATTCGTGTTATAATTTAACTTAATGAACAAAAAATGTTTTGATAAGACTGTGTGAATGACAACAGAAGAGCATTATAACTCCACTAGGTGAATTAAGAATAGGTTTTAGTGATAAAAAACGTACTTAATCCACCTAGCAGTAAGATAATACCTGTTTTTTAACAATCCGCATGTGTTTTTTGCATGAATATTATTTTTATGGCCGTCGATTTAAGCGGCAGTTTGAGATTTTAATCATTCATTACCCACGTTATGTCGGAAATGCAAATCGGATCAAGTTTGAATCTAAACGTGTGACAATGGATCGAATATTGACCCTGAGATGACGAAGTATGATCCACTTTAGAGTTTTTCGTGAATATTTAAGGTACTTTCAGAGCAGGTGTTCAGGAACCAGCATAACAAAAAATGGTTCGTAGTGCCATAAATTAATATAACGAATAAATTGCCATAGGTTTGAGTCCAACTTTGAAGCTTCTTGGTATTGTCATCTGATATATCGGTTTGAATTTAAAAAATGCATCACCCTGTAATTCCAGAATCAGAGGTCGGAATCGTATCCAAATCTGCAAACTCGATATACCTGATTAATTTATGTGCAATTGAAATTTTTATACTAATCACCCTGTATCTCCTAAACCGGAAGTCGGATCTGATTAAAAAGGAAGATGTTTTATGGGATCTTAAGACCTTTCATTTGAATCTTTAAAGATCGGTTCAGCCATCTGAAAAATGATTCACATTATTTTAATTTCGTTTCACATATCATCATGTAGTTCCAGAACCAGAAGTGGAGTCTAAATTAAATTCATGAAAAAAACTTGAAACTAAAAAACATGAGGATTATTTTTTTTTAGTGGATTAGTTTGTTTCAATCAATGTTTTGATAAAAATAACAAATATTTTATTTGTGCTTTCTTGTCGATTCCTTGACAAACAATTTCACAGTAAATTCAATTTGAAAAATTAGTTTCAAATGAATGAACTCTAGTTTAAGGTTATTACTTTTAGCGCTTTAAATTAACTTTTTAGCTGAAATAAGTGAACTTAAATTTAGTTATTTCAACTAACGTTTTTGTTTGTTAGAATCACATAATTTTGTTTGTTTTTAAGAATGAAAAGATTTCTTTTAAATTAATTTGCGAGATAATTTCTGATACTACTGTTATTTCGGTTTATGCTAGTTTTCAAATTCTCAAAAACCAAATTATTCACATGCCACAATCACGCCACGGAATGACCGAAATTAGCTCTGCGACTAATTCGTATTACTGTTTTTGAATTAGTTGATTTTAACAACTAAATTTCCAAAATATCTACGAAATTAGTTAAAATTGAGAATTTACTTTGCTGAAAAAAACTCTTAATTTTAGAGAATGTGTTTAGTTGGCGAATATCCTGGACAAAAACCAGCAATATTTCAATCCAACACGAAATTCTCATTGTCAACTAATTTAGTTATTAAAATCAGAAAATTTGTTTCATCTATCACCATCATTACTGAAAGACAGCATAAAAAAAACAAAAATTTAATAGGTTTTATTAACAAGTTTATTAGCTAAAAACTCAGAAAAAAATCTCAAAGCAAAACAATCCATTAAAAAGCTAAAAAGGACAGTCGTGTTGGAATTGTTTTGATGTTTTTCGTATGTGTTGTGATATATTTCTTTTGATGAAAAAAGTTACAAGGTATTCCTTATTTAGATTAAAATCTGAAATTTAACTTTCTTAATTGTACTCAAAAATGATTTTGTTGTACAATAAAGTTGTAGAAAATTTTATTGCGCGCAACTTTGCTGAAAAAAGCACCTCTCTAGCTCTTCATTTGATCGAGTTACATCAATTTTCCCGAGTAAAAGTAGGGTGGCTCCTGAATAATCACATTTTTGTTCTAACTTTTTTGTGAAACGTTCCACCGAAAAGTTGTCATTAGAAGAGTTGTGGAACTTATCATTGCGCACAATTTTGCTCAACCAAGCTTTTTCATATGAGCGACCAGTAAAAATTTATGATTGTTTTTTCATCAAAAACTAGTCATGCTTTAAATATCAATATACATTAGATGCCAGATCGATAAAAATGTATCCTATGCGGTTCCTGAAATGTCATAATATATGTGGAAATTTAAGAGAAAATTGGAAAGGTGTTATTCTTTTAACTTATTTAAATTTGTTTTAAAAATACCTTAAAAAACTCAAAAACATGGCATAACTCTTAAACGCCTTAACGTATCAACATACTTTCTTCAGCAAAATAATAGTATCAAATTAGTTCCACAAATGTTCCATACATAGTCCTTTCGAGAAATGAAATACACAAAACCTACAGCCGAAAATAGATTGCAATACAATTTTAATTCATTTATTACCAATACTTTGGACTTTGTTTTTGAGAAGATACTACAAACAACAGACTTTACTACATTATACTACATACTACTTTACTACATTTATGAATAAAATGCAGTAAAGTCTGTTGTTTGTAGTTTCTTCTCAAAAACATAGTCCACAGAGTAAAACACGTTTGGTTTGGTTTTAATTATTCTATTTCACTTTATAAGCAAACACACGAGTAGCAATCTCTGGAGCTACCTACCGAAAAATTGTAGTAAATACTACATGTTCGAACGTTGTTGTGTAGTAAAGTCTCTGCTTTTGACAGGAACGTGATCCACATGTAGCACAGGGAAGTGAGTTTCGAATGTTGCACTCTAATTGTATATGTCAAATGAAATTTTTTGTATCCCTCAACCTTCCGGTGTAATACTTGTATTCGGTTTTTGTTTTCCAAGTGCTCAAAGTCTTCAGTCAGAGAGAATGAAGAAAATAGCGATTAAGAAAAAAAATTTTTTAAAGAAGTTTATGCTTCGTTTGTGTCTTTTTCTCCAATGCAACATCGTATTTATACTTGCCAATATAGAAAACACAACCGCGACGGAAAATTTTTTTTTGGTGGTATGTGCCATGTGCTATAGTGGCTATTAGTCATTACGGTTTTAACCCATTATGTCCTAGCGTATGATATATCTTACGAAAAACTTCCTATATTTTAATGCATGTTTACTTTAGAACTTTAATACCTAACAGCTTTACTAGAGCACTAGTTGGTAGTTTTGCACTGCTAATTTCTTTGTATATTAAAATTGTTTTCAAGTGTCAACGTTTTATTTGTATTATAACCTTGCAAAGTTCACACAAATCACCAAAGAAAAGTAAGCAACATATTCGTGTGAATCTTATGTTCGAAACCATAGATAATACTTCCATCTTTGGACAAATCATTGCTAAAGATTCAAATTAGTTGTTTCAGAAGTGAAATTCCAACAATATATGTTAAACAGTAGAAAAATTGTTGTTAACATTTGAACGTATGATATATCATACGATGGGATAATACAGTAGTATTTTTCCAAAGCATATTTAACCGATAAACTCGAGCATAAAAAAATTGAGGTCTTTCGAAAATTTCTTGCCATTAGCAAATCAAAGTCATTTTGTTATATCTTTGAAATGTGGAATATTCAAAAACATGGCTGCAAAAAATAGTGATAAGGATATGGATCCTTTAAGATTTGACGAACACGTGAATATGAAGTAGAACGCTAACTTAGAAAAGTAAGTATAAACACCTCCAAAACTTATTAGCATTGAAAACACTATCAAATGAGCTTACGATACTCTCAACAAATCGTACAAATATCTCAAATATCATACAAATACAAACAGGTAATCCATTTTCTTAAAAACGAAGAAATGGAAACAAATGAAGTTATTTTTTATCTTCAAGATTCCTTTAAAGTCCTTCACCACTTCGAGCCAGAAAAACCTTTTGATCATGTGTGCGGGGTTGGGAATCGAATCCAGGTAGGCTGAAAGAAAGGCATCGACTAATGAAGCTGTTTATTGCAGCTTACAATACAATATATACAATGGAGGAGACTCAGAGTAGGCGACGATTAAGCCGGACGTTAATTTTTTTTCGTGTTCAGTTTTCTCGAAATAAAATTATTTTAATGAATTGCAGCAATTATTAGGATAGAAGTGAAAACTGTGTAATTATGTAGAGTCTAAATTATGTAGTGAAAATGACTAAAACTGAATTAGTCAAGATAAACTTTAAACGTGCAAGATCCCGGAGGAATGGAAAGTTCTAGTATGAAGTGCAAGGCTTTTTGTGTCAAACAGAAAAGAAATATTTGGTTTGAAATTCAAAAGACTTGGTATGGTACAAGTTTTGCACTGTTCGTGATGAACAATTTTATCCGGAACCTAACAGTCAGCTTTACTTGACATTTTCGTCGATGTGGATATCAAAGCCATTTGTGATGTACAAAATGCCGGGAAATTCCGTTTGCAGTATCATATAACTCATATTCACCCGTTTCTAGTGTAGAACTTTTCAATTAGGGAATGTTTTGAAAGCTCCTACGTTTAGCACCAATGAAAAAATTTAATTAAACTGGATTGTAGCGAGTTCAACCTAATTTCCTAAACCTCCAGCAATTCTATTACCTTCCCATATATAAAGGTAAAAAATCTGTTTTAGTCCTCCTGGTGGTGTAACGATGCCTTTCTCGTATTCCTCATGTTTTTATAAATATCGCTACAGGATTCTTCGAAAAAAATTTGAAACTCAAATAGAAACTAGACAGCTTATTTGGGGATAAATTGACATAGCCTTTTCAATTTGTAAAATGGTTATTAGTCAAATTTGAATGAATTCAACGCTCTTTACACTGTAGTTCCGGAACCGGGGGTCGGATTCGGAGGAAATCCAATAGCAACGTATGGGATCGTAAGACCTTTCGTTTTAGTCTGGGTTTGTGAAAATATTTTTAGACATCTCTGAGGAAATCAAGCGCATATTTTAGTCACATACACACGGAACCACCCGCGATCCCATTTCAACCAGAATATTAGTTGATTTTCTGAATTCGATTGGTTAAAATTTGGTACAACTAATCGATTGTTGTTTTAACTAAACTGTCATTTTTGTTTTTCGATTAGCAGAAACGATGGTTGAAACAACTAATTTAACTGTTTGAAAAAAAAAAAATGCTGTCAATTAGTGAGGACACATACCTTTCAATTTCAACAAATATTTTAGTTGGAATAACTGGTGTTTTTATTGAAACAAAATTCTGTTAGTTGAAAAATAAATCGGTTTTATTTGTTTTAGACATTGCAAATAGTTGGAATAAATTATCATTACGAAATCAGAACTGATCTGATCTCTAAGTGATTTTGATTTTTATATGATCATGATCATGTCAAGTCGAGATCAGTAAAGATCTAAATTAAAAAAAATACTTCTGATTCGATCGGAAATGACTGATGTAGAAAAACGTTTTTAATCAGCAAAAGTACCCGGAGGGGCGAGTGCGAAATTATTAAATTTACCTAAAATGAGTATTGAAAGATGATGCCTTCAAACGGTTGAACTAAAGTTATGCACTGATAATTTTAGTCAATTTATATGAGCTTGGGTGCATCAACCGCTGGGAATTGGAATTTTGCGGCGGCAATTCAAACGCGCCATTCAATCGCAGCGCGTTCTGTGTGTTTGAAACCCTTCGCTCCTGTTACTTTCATAAATTAAATTCATGTCAAAAAGCGTTTTATTGCTAATGCATGAACATCATCATCGGTATCAAACAGCTGGAAGTAAAACAGTCTGCTGGAAGTAAATCAATGATCGAATTTGAAGCATAAAATTTTTGCGCATACCTGATAGATTACGAGATGATCATTCATTAACATTTTCTAATTTGTCACCGAATCTTTTTCATCTTAAACAAGGTTAACTTTATCACAACACCGCTGTTAGATAAACACTTGTTATCATAAATTTCTCAAATCGAATGAACACAATTTCACTATACGCTTTAACCATTGATGTTGTTTTTATTGACATTTTGAAGCGACGCGAACAGATTTCAACTAAAAAAGTTGTTGATTTTGCATTGCGATTATTGTTTTGCTTTAAACTGTCTCCGGCATTTGACAGCATTCAAGACAACATATTTTTCAACTACTTGAATATATGCAAATCAAAAACCATATTGGTTGAATCAAAAAGAAATTAGTTAAATCAACTATCGCAAAAATCAAAAACTGCGATATCGCAATTTTATGATCGAAGGGTTCTCTGTGCATACAGTATATAACATTCGGCCTTCCGGGTCTCGTTTCAGGGGTCGGTTTCCACAGTGACAGCACATCCTTTCTATATAAGATATTTTTATATTTCCTTTACTTCAAAGAAATACATAGTAGTAGCAGGGAGTGGTTTGTTGATTCTTTGCTTGCGATGTAGTTTTAATTTCTTTTATTACCGAATCAACAGACACAAAACGACTACTGG
This sequence comes from Malaya genurostris, assembly GCF_030247185.1. Taxonomy (NCBI): domain Eukaryota; kingdom Metazoa; phylum Arthropoda; class Insecta; order Diptera; family Culicidae; genus Malaya; species Malaya genurostris. The sequence goes on along the minus strand of NC_080571.1, from coordinate 215,988,713 downwards.
TGTACCATAGGACAGGACCAAGCAACCATGTATCCGCCAGTTTGGGACCAGCTTATGATTGGTATTTGCATAAGCAAGTATTCGACCTTGAAATTGATGTTACTGCGGGGTGAAATAAAAAGGGTTGCCAGCATCACCGTTTTCAATGTGGGAGAATTTCCGTGTTTCTAGTTGATTACGGTTTGCTATAATCTGCAAATGAAGTAAATATATAGTGCGAATCATAGATTTTCTACCGAAACGGTTTAAAAAATCCAAAACTGAAGTTTTATAGATTATAACTTTCATATGAATTGTATTTGAAATTTCATTAAATATTTATCATCGTTCGTTCTGCGCTGGCTGCATTGGCCGAGAGTCTTTTCAAATTTTCAACAGAGATCTACAAAAATTAGATGCTATTCTACTTGAAAAAACGACAGTTGTCTGGTCCTGTCCTAGAGTGCACCTAATCTATTCCTGGTTTCTTTCAATAGATGGCATTCTGTGTTTTGTTTGGTAAAACATACACAGAAAATAAAACCTTCCTTATATTTGACTTCTTTTTACTTAATATTGAGTTGGTTTGAATCTTTTATTTCATTTTCAATCTCCATTGTTGTCATATCCCAAAGAGCAAAACCAGTCAACAGAGAGGTTTTGTTCGGTAAACAAAAATTAAGTAAACCGTATTCAACCTAAAATTGAGTAAATTAACTCAACTCAATTATCTCTTCATTCAACCTATCTATTTCCGTCTAGCGTGCGCAAATCCGTTGATATTACAAAGTTTATAACAGAGATAACATATATCGGTATATTGAATACATAGTAAAAAATACTTGATATTAATATTTCAAACAATAAATTAATATTTTCTCGGTAGCCGGCTGCCCAGATCAACCAATATAACCAATTATTAATTTGAATAAATAAATAAAATACAAATAATAAAGAATCGAGACGCGCGTGAAAAATCTGTTGATCTTTAATTGGTGATTTAAAATGTTTGTATAACAACTGTTTAGAATATGTCAATGCAATGAATTAACTATTTTGTCTAAATCCTATTCACTCGTTTATTTTGTATCACGTAATTTCATTTACGAAAAGTAGGGAAGTTTTTATTCTTTACGCTATAGTATTGCAAATTTTTCTTCGGTTTCCTCGAAAAAGAGCTGTGAATCAAGACTTCCCGGGACTTCCATATAGGATATTGTTGAAACGTTCACTCGGGAAGTTAGTGAGTTTAGTGGTGCATCCGCGCATCTTGAAACCGGAACATACTGAGTCGAGCGCGAATACTACCAATACTGAAATTTTTATCAACAAATATCCTTCTCCCGTGACACTTGTGGAGTGCGCAGTAGTATATACGGCCTCTAGTAACAACAAGTGTTGGACTAACATCCCTTCATTTACATTCCTTAGACGATCTACGTTCGGGCCTGGCCGGCGCCGGTACTGATCAATGAATTCTGGGGTTATCAGAAGATGTACATTGAAGGATGATTTACCAGTCCCAGGTCGGATCATCTAGAAATTCCCTGTACAATTTCAGCTAATCCCGTTCAGTAACGGAGTAGCAAGCAGGGGTGGTCGCTGAAGCTGAAGTTGAAGCTCAAGCTTACAATACAATATATACAATAATTATATCATCAATAACCATCCGCTTAAAACTGGAACGAAGGTATATTTATACCACTGTCAAAATATAGGCATATCTCATAATTTTGTTGTTACTGTATTGTCCCAGCGTATGATATATCATACATAGGATAATTTGGTTTGGAAAAGATTTTTAATAGTGATTTGGCATTTCTCAATATCTTCAACACAAAATATGATGGTATTGATGATATCTGCTCATTTGGTTCAAATTTGGAAACCCCTGGGTTATAATGGGTTAACGTTCATTTCCGGCTCATTTACATGCCAAGGAAAATACTACAATATGGGTATTTTCGGAACGGGTTTGATGAGTAGATGTTAGAAAACGAGGTTTGAGCTGGTTCTGAATTCCAAGTTGGCGACTTCCGGTTTATTAGTATTCCTCAAAACCCCTTCCAATATTTCTTAAAACCCCTACAATAGCGAGAATGATGAGTAGATGTCGAAACCGATGTTTGAGGTGGTTCTGAATTCTGGTTTAGTTCCTTATATGTAGAATTTTGCTTTATTAAAGGCACTCGTTCAGCAGTTTCAACAGTCTCTATAATCTGATTTGACTGGTATTTTAGTATATATTTTTACTAAATTCGGCTATAATTTAGATCTACCGCAGATATCATACTACTGCCTCGAAAATGTGAACCATTCCAAAAATATCCGATTATCACGTAAATCGAGGTTTGGGTGTAGCAGGATTGAATCAACATTGCCGACAGTATCAATTCTACTTTGGTTGACATGTAATAAATATTTGGCTTATTTCAACAATAGAATCAGCCTTAAAATTTTGGTTTGGATTCAAATCAAACAGAGAACATTGTTGATGCTGAAGGGAGGAATCAGTTCAAAAGAATCATATTCTAGTTAGAATTCATCATAAATCAAATTTAAAAATCTACAAACAGTTTTGTTATTTTAAACATGCTTCATTTCTCTGCGTGATGAGTCAGTAGACAAAATTTGACTGCTCTATCAGTTCAACTCTAACCATGTTGGTACTAACAGTGAAACTACGCAGCGCACTTCGTATTTTACTTTCCCCACGAAGGAAATGAGCTCCGAGGTGAAATTCATTTCACACACCAATTTCCCCAAGAAGGGGCTGCTGTGGCTGACAATCAGCGAGAAGGGGATGTCAAGGCCGCTCATCTTTTGCTCTGGACTAGCCGTGAACGAGGAAATTGGTACAACGAAATGCCTGACGGAAGTTGCGTCGTTCATCAAGAAATACCATAAGTTCGACGATACGGTGTTCTGGCCAAATCTGGTGTCGGCCCACTACTCGAAGCGATCGTTGGCTGAATATCGATATGGTATCCAAGTCCAACGTCTCCAAGCTGCGTTCCAACGAGAATTTCTGGGCTAATATGAAGCCTAAGATCTACTCCAACAGTTTTGTCGCGAAAACTGAAGAGGAATTGATAAATTACCACCCGAGAAAAGTCAATTTTTCAATGCAAACGTTACGGGAGTATCGATTGATTTATTGAGGACTGTCTTCCTTCGGTGATTATCTCACGTTTTGGCCCTGTCAATTGGTATTCGTAGAGAAGAGCCGAGGTAACCACATTCTCGAAATAATATTCAAATTTTGGGTCAAATTGTACATATTTGTGCGTTTTATTTTTAAAATGAGTTGTGACACTATAAAAAACCCCTATATTATGATGGTAGATTTCTGTGCAAGCCTACAACCGTTCAAAGAATTTTCAGCGGCTATTATTATTTGTATCGCATCGTTGATAAAAATTATTTGATAAAATGACTGCGAAATACTGCATACGAAAATGTGTATCGATGGTTTCTAGATGGGAAAGAAATCGTACTGCTATCCCATAACTCTCTAACTTTACACCCTCATATAATGCTCCCCTAGTGACTTACCCGATATCCGCTGCCGTTGGCTCCACAGGTCTGTGAACATTCCGACCAAGGGGTGGTCATCCACTCGAACTCGATGCTCTCCGGTAGTGCAGGTGATTCTGCGCCCGCTTCTAAATCATTCTTCTCGTTGGAACCAATTCCGTATCTATCGCGAGCGTTCAATAGCTCATACACGTTGAATGGTTTAACCGGTTCGTCCTTTTCTGCCCCGTCCATGTCGAGGTGGCTGTACTCGTGCTCCATCAGCAGCTGGTGACCCTTCGAGTTGGTGAAAGTCTGAAATGGCCATAGAAACTGCGTCGTTCGACAGCCATAGCCCGACGAGTGGAGAAGGTGGAAAGAGTGAATATCAGATTGATGCTATTAATTAAGTTTGTTGTGAATTGGCAAAATCTGTCGGCGAATCAAGCAAACTTGAAATCGGGCAGATTCGACTTCGCCGGCTGTTTGGGTGGTGGTGGTGGTGGTGGGTATGGCAATGGGAAAACAACATTATACAAAAATGCCAACGGTGCATCGTAAAAACTGTGTGCTGGGTGCTTATTCAGATGCACGTGATTCAATGTTTTCGCATATGGAAATGCAAACCTCGATTGGCGTTTTTTTCGCTCGCCTGCAAACCGCGCTAGGCCACCGTGAAATTGAATGAATATTTATTATTGGGCCGAACGGACGAACACATCAAATTACTCAATCATAGGCTGTATGCATTTCCAAATGTTTATTGCTATGTGGGGGGGTTCAATTTCAAGTGCCAATTATTTTATTTTTTTCATTTTGTTCTCAACTGTTGTGCTTCGTTTGTCAAAATCAATAGCTATCACCATACGAACATTACAATGAATCGAACGAATGTGGAGTGAGCTGTAGCTAAATCCTCTGTGTGAATGGTGAATGGATGGTGGAAATCGGTTTTCATATTTACGGTTTGCCAATTATTTGTTTTCGCGAATCATCGTGTTGTGACGCGAACTGGCCCCGAAGGTTACAAACAATACGTAGAATAATGGAGGTGATTTGGGGGACGAAAACAATAGGGAAACTTAATTAAAGGAAATTACCTATTTGTGTCCATGTGTATTTATTTCGATGAGGGTAGTGGTAATGTATCAAAGAATGGGGTAAAAAAAATTTGAGGTATAATATCGTGTTTGTGTTTTTTCGCGCTATCCGCGTACAAAAATATACAATGCGGGAATCAAACAATAGCGAACAGGCAACAACTAGACGATAATGCGTTTAAATAAGTAAGCAAAAGGTGTTTATTGCTTTTGATAAGCGCTTTTTGGAGCCTTGATAAATTGAATTGATTCTTCTTTGTAGCATATGGAAACTGGTAACCATGCGGCTCCACTCAAATCCTGTAATGCGGAAACAATGAAATACAATCTAGTTCTGTTATTGTTTGAAGACAGTCTAAATTTTTTTTTCTGCTATATTCCATGGAAAATGTACTATCCAGTATAGAGTTAATAAAGTAATATGAGAATGAAATTCGGTACGTTAAACTACAGTATCGTAATTGTTTGTATGCAGTGATGGCATTTCACTAGAGTTATACACCAGTGTGTAAGTTTCATTCCGACACTGCGGATGCATTCGGTGAGCACCATACATAAACGAAAGCGCACTTTTTCTTAGTGTCCATTAGACAGACTTTGAGTGTTTTCTTGTGTTGAAAGAAGCTGGTGCGAGAAAACCACATTCTCTTCGCATGAATCGTTCTCTCGTGCTCTCACCGAAATACACCCAAGTGATCACTGGCGCGTGATATTGAGCGAACACTCCTGTGAACATCAAATAATAGAGAGTAGATCTGGCCGTGTTATGAAAATCTTGCAAGGAAAAACGAAAATTTAACGATAAATTGTTTTTTTTCTGCTGATTTTGCATGTCCCACGATTCTTCTACGCAAGCCATACACCAGAGTGCTCACCGGTTTCTGCTTCTGTGAAAATATCTGCGTCTACCTCAGATAATTTAGGAAGTCTGCACTAGCACTTTGGTGTGATTCAGAAAATAAACACGCGCACTCATGATGATTTACATATATAGAAGATATACTTATATTTTCAAAAATATCACTAGAAGATTCTGCCAAGAAAAATAATAAATTTTTTTTGGTATTAACTAACATAATGTTTTCAATTTGTTAGTTATGTCAAATTTTTCTTTATTTTGCATCGTCGCATAGTGGCCCAAAACTGGAAAAAGACGGTCAAAAGTCTGTACTGACCGAATTTTAAGAGCTAACGTGTCTTCGAAGAAGTTTTACAAGATTATATTACGCTTCTTTTGAGAGTGGCACCTTAATATTTGTTAAGGGAATAGTAAGAATTTTGAATAAAAATATTTTTTTTCTATCTCATATTGTAGAAAAAAATATTTGAAGTATTTTTGCTGAAGATATAAATAATGTAAAAAAATTATTTTTTCAGATATATTCACTTTATTTTAAAAACAGTTTTTTTGGATTTATGTGCGTCGAATCTACCTTTATTACCAAAGTATCTACTACAAAGTGCGCGTAAACACGCATAAACAAGCTCATGCTTGCACGTGCAACTTAAGCAAATTGTTGTGATTTTAATTTTGTTTGCCTTTTGAAAATTAACAATATTAGAAAAAATCTAAGTGAAACTCGATACAAATTTTAAGGCCTTTCAAAATTAATTTTAAATGTGTTAAATCCAAGAAATTATCGAAAGTTCGACACACATTAAAAAAATGGAAAAATGTTTTTCAAACAAAATATGAAAAAGTATTGTAAAAGTACAAACCTTTAGGAAGAGATTTAATTTTTAGACGTGTAAATAAATTGAGTTATCGCGAAGCAACACGTTTTTTAAGACGATATGTTGATCGTGCGAAGCTCACTTAGACTTGTGCGTGCGAAACAGCTCACACCAGTGAGCAGCTCCGAACCGATTAGCTCACTAAAGGGAATCGATTCAATATCAGCTCATCAGCTCGTTTAGATTGAACTTTTTTGAGACGTTTTTCTTACTCCGTTTTTCTATCATATGCATGATCGAAATCATTGATGCACAAAGAACAATGCTATGCGAACTAACTTGTCTGCGTATTATTTTTATGTCACATTTGAGAATTTCTGCAAAAGTGGCATACCTGAATGTACTTTAGCCTACTGAGAGTCAAAAATCTGTGATCAAGCCAAAAACCTGTCTGTGCAAAATCTGTGCACGTTTCCCCGTTTCCATAATAGCTGATCGGAATCATTTTGGTAAGCAAAAAAAAGGTCTCACTTTTTCCTACCGCTCTGCAATTTTTTTGCTAAACTGTGATCAATTTCAAAAATCTGTGATCAATTTTAGAGTCTGTGTAAATCTGTGACCATTTTCAGAAACATGTGAAAATCTGTGCCATTTTTTAAATCTGTGCAAAATGTTGACAATCTGTGAAATATAGATTAATCTGTGAACCTGGCATCCCTGCTTACCAGTGCGGTGAACTGGTGAGCTGCGGTTCTTTTAAAAAGACCTGTTAGCTATCAGCTCACTTTAAAGATTCGATTCACTGGAATAGCTCAGGAGCGAATTGACCATCTCTACGCTAACTGCAAAAGTAAGTTACAGAAATAGCAGACGCGTGAAGCCCTCTGTTTCTTAACCATTAATCGCTTCAGCATGGTCATAAATTGGATTAGGAATATATTTTCCTATAAGTATTGTAAAAGTTTGCTGCATTAAGTTGCATATTTCGCTTCGGTACAAGGTTTCCTAGGTAAAGATAGGTAAAATGATGTATAACTTTTCCAGAAAAGAATAAACCTATGCGTTACCTTCTACAAATTTATTGAATTTTATATTTTCTATAATTATTTTAAAAAAAGCATGTATAAAAAATAACTTGATACAAGTTATGATTAGAAAACTAGTTTTAAAGGGGTTGCCATAATTCAATAACTAAAACTGACTTTGAAAAGGGATAAACAAAAAGTTCCATCGAGTTCCACTTAGATTTATTATAGTATTGGGCATATCTTTTCCTATAAATTTTGGAAAAATCAGCTGCATGAAGTTGCATATTCCGCTTCGGTGTAAGATAAAATTTTGTCTAACTTTGCCAGGAAACAACAAACCTATGCACTACCTTCAACAAAAATATGAGATTTTTTTATTTTCTATAATTATTCCAAACAAAGTATGCATAAAAAAATAACTCGAAATAAATTATGAATAAAGGGGGTTGCCATAAAAACGCTTTGTATATCTGAAATGGTGCGACTTTCTAGACTTTCGTTATATTTGACAAAGTAAATTATTTTCAATTATTCTAAAACTTTGTAGAAGAAAAAAATTTCTATCTCTTCGGAAAAAAAGTTATGGTTATATTTCTTGTCAAAGTAGGCCATGAATAATTAGGGATAGAAGCAAATTACGCGGTATATATTTGTAAATAATTTCTTAAAAGCAACTATCTGCATTAAATAAACGGTTTGGCAGCTACTAATTTATGTCCACGTTTTAATTGATTCGAACCACTGTGCGTTCTACTAAATGATTAAATACACTTTTCTCCTTAGTTCCAGAACCGGAAGTCGGACCCGGATGAGATACACATACATTACTCAGTTCGATGAACTGTGTCGAATGGAATGATATAGAACACTTAGCCCTTGTGAGGGCCAATTTTCACTAGTCAATTTTTCAAGTGATTGCATAAACTTTCTATACGAGAAAGGCAATAAGTGTACTTTTATTGAGAAGCATAATTATCATGATTTTGTGATAATACTAACAATTAGATACAAATTGATCTGACAAATATAGGTTTAAATGTTGCAACCATGTACGTTATACGAAATTGAAGAAAGCACGCTGCGAACGGATCAAAGCCTGTGGTTTTTTCTTCTTCCGTACCAGCGCGTATCGACGCATGCCGGTTTTGCATAGTCATTTTGAATGACGATTTGAATGTTTTGACACTCATTGTAGGATAATTTCGGAACCGGAAATTGGAGCTTTTCTTCACTATTGTCGGTGCTTTCGAAAGCGGAAACCGAGGACTAGTAGTCTCATAGTAGTTTTATATATACGCTTACTAACAAAGTCTGCCGACTAGATGAATTTGTCAGTAAGTTTTATAAATTTTCGCACCTCGTTTTACCATCACTTGTGAAAGAATACTCATGAAAATGAAATGTTTTAACACTTATCGCGCTGTAATACCGGAACCGGACGTCGGATCTGGAACAATTTTTTGGGGACTTTTTTAGGATTTTGAATTTTTAAGACCTTTTATTTGCATCTTAGTTTGTGGAAATCGGTTGAGAAATTTCTGAGAAAATTGAGTGCGTTATTTCTCATAGATTTGCGCATATTACCTAGTGATTCCGGAACCGGAAGCCAAATAAAGATGAAATTCATTAGCAGTCTATGTGACCATAAGACTTTTAATTTGAATCTGAGTTTGTAATAATCGATTCAGTCATTGAGTGACATTACACATACACACATACATTTTGTGATCTCGACGAACTGAGTCGAATGGTATATGACACTCGGCCCTCCGGGCTTCGGTTGTAAAGTTGGTTTCCACAGCGATTGCATAGCCTTTCTATATAAGAAAGGCAAAAATCAAATAAATAAGAAAGCATTCAGATATATTTATACGTTATTTCCATTTCCATTTACTTACTCACTCAAGCAGGATATTTTCTCTTGCACTCTGAATTTAAAATAATCTCAAAGATCGGAGTTCGGAAGTTTCGATACTGTCAATATTAATTATTTTCTTTTTCATGGTCAGGAAACCTATTAATTTTAAATTGAAGCTGTATCTTAACCTATTTTGGTTATTTGGTATTTTTTCAATTATAACTAATAATTGTGATCATCCAACACCAATATCTTACAATTCTTTGGCGTTTTTTTTAAATGAAAGGGATAAACGTGGACAATCGTTCATGATCTTGTATGGTGTCAATTCTTTATCAACCGGTAAATGCATAAACGCAATTAAATTCAAATTATTGAATGAATATTTCTCAAAACTAAGGAACCAATTTGCGTACTACCAGTATTCTAATGTCTGCTGTTTGGCCTTCACAATAATTTATCACATAATATACTACACTATCACCCGAGTTATAAAGTTCGAAGAGATATCCGAGAAGGAAATTGGAGTTATGAGCTTCAAATGAAATGCATTCCGTAAGTAACGGATATATCTACCATGATTATTTTTAATCGAAGAAGAGTTATTGCTTTTGATATGGATAAATTTGATCATAAAATCATAAATAATTGTCATGACATTTGGCGTTACCGCGTCCACAATAGTCGACAAAATAAACCGCTTACGGCCGGGACAATGAAAAAAAAACAAAAAACAATACAGTCGATTTCGAAACAAGTTAACTAACAAAACGAACAAAAGGGAACGCCGCCAAATTGAGGAAATGCAGTAGTTGTTGACTTTAAACGGGTTCATCTTTGACCCTCTGCACAAGAAAGTGAAACCTTGATTAAGGAACAAATTCACTTCGGATTGAAAAAGGTGCATTTACTGCAACTCAATAAAACGAACAACGTAATTTACATTCAGATCTATATTTATTTATTTATTTATTTATTTACTATTATTGTGTCCATCGGATACAAAATGTAAATGCACAATTATAGTGAGAAAAACCTCATTTGAGTTGAACAGTATGTTTGTCATACTCAAACTGGAGCAAAAACCGCTATCGTTTCAAAAACGTTACCGAAAATAATGATCACAATGAAATTTAAAGCTAGTATCACAAATACCGCTAATAAAATAAATATTTTAAAAATTTAAATCTCAATCGTTTTAGTTTTTTCTCGAAATGACTAGATGATTCTCCAAACTCGAAAAAATCCTCATCAGCGATGAAAGTTCGAATGGAAGCAGTAATCGGCTCATTAAACCCAAAAAGGAGTCGAATGATTCTTAGTGTCAGTAGGATCCATAGTACTAGCCATGCAATGATTCTGTACACTAAGAATCGGCTGCGAAGTTTGTTGAAACAGAAAGGCCAAATTTCACAAAAGGAATGTAATGCCAGGACTTTGCTATGCTAGAAGAAAACATGTTTTGATTTAAAAAAAATTGTTCCTTCCTTTCCCAGATTTTCAAAAAAATTTATTTAAAAATTCAGTATATTTAATGATTATTTTGTAAATTTCGCCGAACGTCGGTACTGAGTGATGAACAAGTCAGTAAAATCATGACAGATTGGAGTTCAGTTCAACTTTGCCGATCATTCAGCAAACCGAACTGACTACTGAATATTTATGTTTATGAAGAAAAGCGGAGGCATTTTTGCCGGTATTGTCAATGGCGTACGTTGGTTTTAAATGTGCTTCAATAAGGCCTTCTAATGTGATCTTCGGTCAGGACACACGAATTCGATGTATATTAATTGTCACCTGCGACCAACAACTGGAAAAATGCCAATTTTGTCAGTAAGCTGTTAACTATGGTTAGTTCTATGAGAAAATGGACAATTGTATATTGTTTTTTTTTTGCATTTGTCAATGAATGACAGCAGCAGGCTTAGGCATAAACAATCGAATCAGTTTCCTAACAGATATATCGAGTACAAGTTTCAGTTGAACGATGCTGAATGAAACCCAATTGCAATCGGATAGTTGAATTCAACTGCAATTCAGACTGAAACTAGTTGTGCAGAGAATTAATTTAAGCTCAAATGCAACATTCAATTTCGCTCACAATCGGTTGTGCCTTAATACTGACTGATTCCAGTCATGAAGAAACTTAATCTATTTTAGGAAACACGGTGAAATGCGTCATTAGTGGAGTTTAGTGCTATTTAATTCGGAATCATTTATTTCTCTGCAGAAAGTTCTAATAAATTAGATTTAGATTAATTAGAACCAGCTAGCGTTCTTGAGCATGACGTTTCCGAACATTAAAGTGTAGTACTTGAGTATCAACATAATTATTTTCTAACGATAAAAAGGCAGAGTAAAGTGCTACACTCCAGTGTGGAAGTTGACCGTCTTTTTTTAATCGGTCACAACCGTTTTTAGCGTATGGATTAATTGGCATATTAAGAATGTAGTTTTCAAAAGGTGCATAACCAGTAAAGGTTTACCTTGATGCGGATCTATGATCACTTTCCGTTTATAACTAGGACTCGAAATTTCGATATGGGAAAAAATAATAATGTCGCGATGTTGCGAGAGATTCATTCTAATATTTATGACGGACTTTGGTAATTGTTTTGTGAAATTAATTGCTGTTCATGAAAACTGGAAATTGTTTGGAATTTTTAATGGTACATGTATAACTCTTGGGACACATAAATAGAAGCTTGCTCCGAGTATGTTCATGTAACTCAGAATAAATAAATTAGCAGGTGTTTAACATAACCCCTAGCCTACGGTGCTCTACGGGACGATATATTATTAACTCAAAACTCGGCCTCGGTAAATGACTTCGTTTGTTTTATTTTCCATGGTTATTATACCATTGTTGCGAAATTGAGCACAAACTCGAGGATTACATTATGGCGCCAATTTTATCTGGAATAATTCGGTTTCGTGCAATCGAAAGGAACTGTGCAAATCGATATATTGATAGAATATTTATTGTCAGATGTATTAATAATTGACAATGTTTGCAATGCTCCGGAATGATATTAATAATGGTAATTTCTAATCGCACTGTTTTTGTAGTTTTAATAATTTAATTCTTCATTCGCGAGAGATTAACTAGTTCAATTTAGTGATGTCAGATACTATCTTTTAGTTGTCATGAATTAGTAGATTATAAGCAGTGGCGTGCCGAGGAAATTTTGCGCCCGTGTGCAAAAAATGGACTCCATCTCCGGAACGATTACTTGAGCGAGCAAAAAAAAAACCATGGATTGGATTGCCGCCCTTCAAATCCGTTGCGCCCGGAGCGAGTGCGCCCTCCGTCTTCCCCCCCCCCCCCCCCCCCCTGCGTCACCCCATCTGATTATAAATATTGACGCATCTGATTATAAATATTGACACTAATTACGTTACACCCAATGTCTTTATTTGTTTCAACTTCTCCGTTTGCTTTTGTGTGATTTTAACGTATAGATTCTTGGCAATCCGCAATGTCTCACTAATATACGTAAAGATTTGAAAAAAAAACAAAATCGAGGAAATATAATGTATTAAAACTGTTTGGTTGACGACCCACGGAAATACGAATTGTGATAAAATCGAATACAATATCTTTGCTTCAGCTCTAAGAAGCAATATCACAGAGAAAATTGTTCGAAAATTGTGCAATACTGCTGTTACAGCGATTCAAAAACTCAAAGCGAATGCACCGAATTTCATCTTACTTTTAAATTCAATCTACCAAACAGAGACAGCAGATCTCACTCTAGCTAATGGTTTTCGTATATGAGATGACTACTGAAGTTGAGGTGAATGCGGGTACCGTTATCCTATAATCGCAGTTTTTTTTGTAAATAGAGAAAAATATCTAAGGAGCCATGAGAAAATTAAGTAGTTTTCTAAAGTTTTGAAGACGATTTTAATTATGTAACCAGTGAACTTCTGTGCCAATCACTCATTTTTTTTTTTAATTCAGTTCTAATACAGATGAAGTATTTGAATTAAATTGAATAATCGTCAAGTATGCTTAGGAATTCGCTTACAAAAATTATTCATAAATTATCAATTTAATTAATAATAGTAAACAAACATACATCCGGAAAGTATTTCGTTCGCGAGAAGACTAAAACTTTTTTTTCCAAATTTAAAGAAGAAACTTTATGAGGGTGCATTTTATTCCGTTGTTTCCGCGCGTTTTGTCTGGTTATTTTGATTAATGTTGACCCGTTGTTTAAGATCATCCTGCTTCTATGCTCAGATATCTATGACTTCGCGTAGTTTAAAATGCACATTTTCATGTTTTTCACAATCAGCCGTTTTGCCTCACACATATTTTATTCATTGAAAGTTCAATGCAATCCAATTTAGTTTTGCATCGATGATGGTATTCCATCAAATTTTCGATCGAGTTTTCTATGCAAATTTGAAATACATCACTACTTAGTCATCATTAAAAATGACAAAAATAATTGTCGTGTAAGGGCCGCTAATTTCATGCACACATTTGGAGCAGGAAATTGAATATAAAGTGACTCCTCAAGTCTCTATTTTTCAATTTACTTTAAAAGCAAAACTAAGCGTAAATTAAAATATGTTGTATAATTAATTGAAAAATCAAGGAAATATAATTTACTTTTACATCGATGATGGTTTTCAACCAAATTTTTGACTCAATTGATATCTATTTCAAAGTGGAATCACATGTCGTGTGAAATTCATTATATTTGTCTGTGTACACATGTATTTACATCTATTTTCATGCACATATTTGGAGCAGGGAATTGAATGTTTTTTCAGTGATTTCCCGTTCCTTTCGGAATAGGGTAACGGAATTGAATGTAAAATTACTTCTCAGGTTTTTTTTCAATATACTGTAAAAGCAAAACTAAACGTAAATTGAATTATGCTATGATATTCATTGAAAAATCATGGCATTCCAATTTACTTTTACATCCATAATGGTTTTCAATCAAATTTTTTATTCAACTGATGGCTTTTCATATTTCTGAGCTCCTGTTAATGTTTACCACACACCAACAAATTTTGAATAATACAGGCGACTTAATTCCTCATACGATATAATTCATAAAGAAATAATTTGTCATATGACGGAAAATTTCATTTGTAATGACTCAATGTTAGATTAGCTTGAATTTTACTGGTTTCGACTGTAACTTGCATTCTGCTAGCAGGTGCGACTGTATGAATTTAAATGTACCTTTTACCAACCAAGCAGATGTATGCTTCTGTGGCTCAGTCGATCAACAGACGTACTTGCGATCCAATGATTCTCGGTTCAAGTCGCGGCGGTTGCTATCGGTATTTCCTTTATTTCAACGAATTTCATGTCATGGAATTTTAGACACAATATTAAATGTTCTTGCACGTGAATTTGTGTGAACTGTGATGCTCAATTTATGTGCATCTTATAAGATTTAAAATCACAGGGATTTTTTTAAGTGTGCACTATCTATTGGCAATAAATATTGAGATTGGCCCTAATAACAATGCAGTTCACCTTCCCTGCTAATTTCATATCAATAAGACAGATGTAAATATAAAAGAAAAGAATCTTTTAGTAGTTTAGTAATAGTTTTTCGAGCCAAACGAAGTTATCATCGAGTATACCGAGTATTACGGAAAATTCATTGTGAGAAAATTTATGAAATCTTCATTGGAATCGATAGAATGATCAATATAATGCAAATGTTTCCAGCGGCTCCGTTTTAGAAGGCCCATGCGCAAGGTCCAATTTTGACACAATTTTGGTTTTTCACGATTAATACCACCGGCCCATAATCCACACCAAACAGTGACTTTTTTGGGATGCATTGGTAGCTCTTGCAATGCTTCTGACTGGTCTTCACTTCAGAAGGGGCAATTTTGCTTGTTGATGTATCCATCCAACCAGAAATGAGCTTCGTCGCAGAACACAATTTCTCGATAAAAAAGAGGATCTTCCTCAAACTTTGCCAGTGCCCATTCATGATTGAATTATAGACCAAACGACGATTCATGATTAAATTATAGACCAAACTAAATAAGTTTGACAATGACACAAGCCACGATTCATATGGGATCTGTCAAAAACAGTGTTACCGAAAAGATACCAGCAATAAAATCATCCTTTATTGCCTTCCCCTGTGCACTATTGGGAACAAAACACGAAAGCAAGGTTTTAACTTTCCGTAGACATGTTTATGATCTTGAAAAAAGTAATATTTTATTTGTAATACTTGAAAAAGCTTAGGTGCTCACCAATCGCCACCTCCTTTCTACACACTTGGAAGTTAATTTTAATCTCGGCGAAAAAAGATGCAGAAAATGAATGGCGATATTTTACTGAAATTCTTTCAAAGATAGCTTTTCCAAAATACTTGGTTCATTATTTCCGATTTCACGGCAATCCAAAATGTCGTTTTGATGTTCGGTTTTGTAAATCACTGTGTTTATTAGCATTTGGTTTAACCGTAATCAGAAATTTAATGCTACTAACACCTAGGAAAATCGTGTAAATTTACGTCTTCTGAGACCGACATATATGAGCGTTAAAAATAACTCAATTTTACAGTAAATATAGCCTATATTTAATTCATTCTGACATACTTTCAAGTGCTAAAACATGTAAACTTACACGTTTGCTTGAAATACGGGCGTATATTTATATCATTCTTGGAAACTTCTGTCGTTCCACGAATTACGTTCTTATGAATTGTGTCATATGTAGATTTGTGTCACTTGTAAATTTTATATTTTTTTGCTGTGTACCGTAATCTCGGTAAACAGCTTTTAGACAACCGAAATTCGGAGATTATTAAAATTGTGGTTCCTACTAGAAATGATATGAAAGAGCATTCATCTTACTATGTAAATGCTTTGCAGTATTTACTTCATCTGATAGGGTTAAGGTTCCAATATTCACCTCAGCTCCAGCCGTCATCTTATATAGTTAGAAAGAGATTTACTGTCTCTGTTCGATAGATTGATCTTAAGATTAAGATGAAAATAAATGCATTCGCTTCGAGTTTTCGCGTCGCTATTTTTTTGCAGAATTGCTACTTAGTGCCGAACCAAATATATTGTATCCGATTTTATCATTTATTGTTTGAAAGCAAACTAATCGGAAAAATAATATTGCGACTCTTCTAATGAGTTGACTATAGGTATAACTGCCCTATATATTTTTACATTTTTGGGACTGTCATTTCAACCGCCAACTTAATGTTGAAATCTATAAATCTATGATAATGAATTTCAACTGAAATGTTTATTTTATGTTTAAAAAAAAGAAAAAAAATAGAATTCATTTTAATTAATTGCCCAACATCTCGGCAATAACATGAACACTGATAATTTCGGTAATTTCTTTCCAAAAGCGACGAAGATCTGTTGATCGTTTAGGCGTTTAGGAAGGAAGCCATTGTGGATCGCCAAACAATTCGGAGTGAAGAAATCGAGAACAATTATTTCAAACAACTTACAGCTGCTTAGCACACTTAAAATCGATTTTTGAGCTCGTCAATACAAAATTTTACCGATTGTTCAGTAATTCGCATGCCCATTACCGAAATTCGTTAATGTAAAGTTCTGACATATCGGTAAAGCGCATTTTACTATCGAAGTTTGGCATAATAGGGTAACAGAGGTATTTTGGCCACTATATATATTTCGGCCCACCTAACAATCTTTATGGATTTAATCGATGTTAAGTAACCCATGTTGCATCAATTCGAAGCTAATCACATTAAATTACCTATTGAGGAAGGGGTTTTCAAAGATGCTAAGACATTTGGTGGATATTTTTACAAAGTTGGTAAAAATAAAACCAATCCACAAGTAGGCCAAAATATCTCTCTTTCCCTATGCTGCCTAATTTCTCCGTAAACAACATATATACCGAAATCAGCAAATCCGTTTGCCGAGATTTCGAACAGTGTGTTAGATTTTATTGAAATTCGGTAAGACATTTGTCATCTGATGTCACCTACCGATTTTGTATAGCATCGGACGTCGCCATTTCTTATGGAGCTGAAGATAAATACGAATTGAGATTTCAGTATTGCGTGCAAAGCTAAGTGGAATAAAAATGTTCCTTTTATATATTCTTTTGAATATTTGTTCATTTCCAGGTAAGAGGGACACCAGAAACAAATGTTTTTATCTGTGATATTTCTTTTCACGATTTGCATTTTCTCTTTTGAAATAAAGTGAGCATCAATAAAATACACTAATACCCCAAATTTGCCTTTTGTGTTTCATGCAATAATAACGCAAAATCCTTTCCATGCTCGATTACTGGTAACTCACCAATCCATGATTGAATCCCGATCACTTTTGCCGAAGTAACAGCAAAAGCTCGGCAATAATTGACAGTTACCAAATTCAGATTCTCAGAAATTATACAATTTGGCCGAGAAGGTTACCGAACACTCGGCTACGCAAATCTCGGCAATTATTTCACCGAAATTCAGCGATGAAATTCAACTTTGTACCCTGCGATAAGATACATGGTTTTTGCTTCCTTGTTATAAACAGAAAAGACATATGATCTTATCCATAAAGTGCTTCGACGTCACTCATGACACTCGATGGTAGTTAGTCCGGTCTCAAACCGAGCGTGCCTTCAAGCCCATTTTTGACGTTTTCCGATTTTATGAGCTTTGGATTTTCGAAATATTTTTCGTCGCTTGTTACAATCCGATGAAAATGGAAATGAAATTTATTCGTATCGTAAATGGGGCATTTGTACTGGATTTTTCGCATTTCAATCTGTCGTTCGAGCAGTTCGTGTGGAACCCTTTAGCAAAGCATTTGATTTTTTCCCATGGACCTCAGACGATCGGAAATGGCTTGCAGTCCCGGACCTAACACATATATGGCGCTAGTTTGAATGCAGTTACATTTTTTTCAACTGTTAAATTTTCATGATATTCTATTCATTAGTTTGTGAGTTATTGTGCTAAAAGTGACGCTACTTTTGTTATTTTCAGAAGAATGGATCAAAAACAATTCCGTGTTTAAAGTTTGTACTGTTTCTTGATGGGAAAAATACCGTTCAATCAAAGCAATGGCTTGAAAAGTGTTATGAAGACTCCGTTCCATTAGAAACAACAATAAAACATTGATTTGCTTACTCATACGCAAAGACACTGATGATGCAGAACGCAGTGGACGTCCCAATGAGGCGGTAACATCAGAAAACATAAAAAAATCCACAACATCATTTTGAATGACCGAAAGGTGAAGTTGCGTGAGTTATCTGAAATAGTAAAGATATCAATAGAACATGTCGTTTTTATTTTTCATGGGCATTTGACTATGAGAAAGCTCTGTTCAAAATGGGTAACGCGTTTGCTCACTTTTGACCAAAAACGAGAACGTGTTGACGTTTCTGGGCAGTGTTTGGCCATGTTTAAACGTAACAAACCGGAATTTTTGCGTAGATATGTAACAATGGATGAAACGTGGACTTCGGAATCAAAACGATCGTCATCTGAGTGAACAGCAACTGGTGAACCTCGTCGAAAGCGTTCGAGAGCTCAACAATCGGGTGAAAAGGTTATGGCCTCGGTATTTTTAGATGTGCGTGGTGTAATATTTATCGATTATCTTGAGAAAGAAAATACCATCAACAGTGAATATTATAGAGCATTATTGGAGCGTTTGAAGGCTGAAATTTTTTGTTTCATGTTTCATGTGACAAGTCAATCAAAACAATCGTAAAACTAAAAGAATTGAACTGCCACATCCACCGTATTCGCCAGATTTGGCTCCTGGTTGTTCGCACACCTTAAAAAAGTGCTCGCCGGTAAGGAATTTTGCACGAATGAAGAGATTATCGCTGAAACTGAGGCCTATTCTGAGGCAAAAGATAAATCGTTCTACAAAAGTTGTATTGAAATGTTAGAGCGGCGCTGGAATGATTGCGTTGCTTTTGATGGAGATTACGTTGATGAATGAAGTTAAGTTTGAACCAAAAAATCGGGTTCTCTTTGTTAGGCCCGGGACTTTTCCGCCCATGTTTTATCATTCCAATAATGATTGTAGCTCTGGGGTCCATCCAACAAAATAGCACCTTAGGTGTGGAATATACCCAAATACCCTGCATAATGTAGCCTGTAGACAGTAAAGCGATATTTCAAACTTGCACATCGAACAGTGTTTAAAGTAGTGCATTTTTCCATGTCTAAAGTCTTTCGATTTGTTTTCATTGTTTTGAGTACACGGGTAAAAATCTATTACCGGTACCATAGTTTTTCAAACATGAAATCATAAACCATGTCTTCTCATGAAATTTCATGAGCAAAATGATTGATATCATGAAAATTTTCATGAAAGATGTGTTATTGTTCATGATATCAATCGTTTTGATCATGAAGGCATGACTTATTATTCACGATAGACATTATTCATGATTTCATGATGTTAAATCATGGTTCCGGGAATAGATTTTTATCCGTGTAGATTTGGCATAACGCCAGTACGCTTGAGATGTTCTATTACGGTATGATTCCATCAGAAATATTTTTATCTGGTTCTGATTTAAAAACAAACTTAAAATATAGAAGCTTTGCAAAGATTGTGAAATAAATAAAAGTGGACCCAAACATCTCGGACTGGTGCGAAGAAACAAGTTCGCAAATTCAGTAGAGATTAATAGGTTAATGTGCTGAACAGCGAAATAAAAATCATCACCACTAACAAATATTGTGTTCATTCTTGCACTGAAACCGTTCATTTTTGCCTATTGCTACACTTTTCCTACACCAATACCACTGTTATAGTACTCAGTGTTGAGAACTGGGTGAATCGATCCACGGGTAAAAATTTAATGCCGGTACCATGATTAAAAATCATGAAATCATGAAACAGGTTTATCATGAATAATAAGTCACGATTTCATGAGCAAAACGATTGGTAACATGAACAACAACACATCTTTCACGAAAATTTTCATGATATCAATCATTTTGATTATGAAATTTCATGAGAAGGCATGGTTCATGATTTCATGATTAGAAAATCGTGGTACCGGTAATAGATTTTTATCTGTGTACAACATTTTCATTCAAAAGTACAACTCAGAGTGTATTAAAATTTAAGGAGAGAAGATCAGCTTGGAAACCACATTTTATCTTATTTTATTTGAAGCAATATATGACGTCGTTGGCCATAAACAAATCTGTATGAAATAACTAATAACTAAAGCAATCATCTTTGAATCTGCACTGAAGAAATTACCGAATAAAGCCGGAATGTTTTGCAGTAATCGTAAGAGAAAGTGAACAAAGAGAATCTCTCATTATTACATTCGTCGTTTTGAACATTTTATACAGAAATATAATGATGCATTGTCGTTGGTAGATGTTTAGCCTTTCAATCCGTTACGAAAGGTTTGACAAATCTACCTGAAGTCTGCTGGTGGTGTCATCTTTTCTTAAACAGTAGAAACTTATTTCTATATCAATGTTAATAATTTAGGTAAAATCAAGGGTTTCAATGACTATAACTATGAAATAATGAGGTTTATAGGTTCTATAGGTTTATGCCCATGGAGTTAGTATATCATGCATGCATAGTTTTAAAAGTAACACATAGTTGATGTGAGCATTGTTCTCCAACCAATCGAAAATACTCGCACTCGCTATTTTATTGATCACGATGCAATGGCACTCGTTACTCGTTCAACTAAGCATCACTAATTAATATTGGAAATCGAACAACGCCCACGCCAACTGGTAACAAGTTACGGTGAACAATTTGCATGCAGTGGAAAACCAAAACAGTCAACATTGATACTGAATTGCATAACCAACTTAAAACCTTAAAAACCGATTCCCGCGGTGGAGATCGGTTCTACCACAAAACAAAAAAAAACAGACATGATTGAAACATGATCGAAATCGACTTCTTTTGGGGCAACCTGGCCATCTCACCTGCAGGCTTGCCAGGAGATGCTGAAAGTGTGGCATCGGCATCGTCCGGGTGCCGGAGCTGGAAGCCGCCACGTCGGAAGCCACCGTACTGTCCGAAGCAGTCATTTGCGAATGTGATCTCATAAGCTCCTGTGAGGTTTAGCGAGATTTAAGGATTTCGATGGGTGGCACAGTGCGATTTTGAGTTCGTTCCAGGACAAGGTTTAGGTTGCAAAGTCGGGTGAAGTAGCATTTACGGGACAGTCAACGTGGGTAGTGTTTACCAAGAAGAGATAGATTTGTTGTTGAAAGAGGTACATGATTAGTTACTGTTAGCGATTGTAAACTTTGAAAGCAGTTAGGGTGATTAATTACTGACGCGAAGGTTAAATCGTTCTCAATTTTCAGGCACTTACCTCATCCTCCATTACACTACTTTCGGCATTCTGAACGGGATCAGTCGGTTGTCGTTGTCGGTTTTTCCCTCGTGTTCGTTCGCGGTTTCTTCTACCACTGTTGGTACAAATGAATAATCTTAGTGATATGATATGTTTCTGATTGGTTGTAAGTCCCGAGCTTACCCTTTTTCATCGGCCCCGTTTTGTGACATCACGTATGAATGATCTCGTAGGGCATTCAAATCCGCTCCATCTCGATGGCTTTCATTATCTTCGTTGTTGTTGTCGACACCACCAGGTTTCGGCTTTACCGACAGCCGAAGATCGGCGTGACTTAGTCCGGCATGACACGTGTATACACCAGCTTCGCGGAACGTCACATCTAAAATTCGGAGAGCACCCTTTTTCGAAATTTTGATTTTCTTGGATTTGATCAACGGTGTTTGGTCTTTGCTCCATTTTATTTTGGTCCGATTGAATCGCTTGACTGGACATTTGATTTTAATTTGTGTTCCAAAGAACACTGTAGCGGCACCACCAATTTTCAGTGTAATTTTGTTCTTCTTGGAGTCATGCTGTATGAAAGTAGAATTTGTTCCAGCAATTGGTGGACGCTGATCTTCCGGCGCACAAGCCTTGCTATTGCAAGGTTTCTTATCCGGTGGCTTACTGCTGGGGCACATCGACGCAGGTCGCTCCACTTTATGTTCTTGGGCCATGATCTGCTTGCATTCCACGCGACGTTCTTTAATTCCTCCACCACACGGTCTGCAATATAAAAGTAGTATTATTCGATCTCGTGGACTAAAGCTCAAAGACCTTACTTTGAACATTTGCTCCAATCGGAAACTTCCCATCGAACCGGACAATCGATAATGTTGCAGTACTGTCGATCCGGTTGAGGTTTCGTTGTGCACATACTGTTCGGCACGATCATCGTATTCTCACCACCTCGCGTTACCTCGTGTATGCAAGTGACCTCACGTGTTTGAATCCCGAACCCGCAGGACTTAGAGCATGGTGTAAACTCCGAATAGTTCCACCGCGGTGGACATGGAATATCGTTACAGGTTCGTATCCTAGCTTCCGGTTTGGTTTCTGGTGAACAGAGAAAAGGAGACACAATCTTTCCGGTATCATCCCGAATGCAGTTGATGATTAGTTCTTCGACTCCACCCAAACAAGAGGCACTACAGCTGGTGTAGCCTTCTTCGCGCCAGGAATAAGTTTTCCCTGGCACGGCAGCTTGAACTTTTATTCCATCTAGATTTTGTCGGTTACCATCCCTGAAATAATTCAAAAACTTATCAATTTCACTGTTGGGTTGGCAAACTGTCGAAATGTCTACTTCAGATAGGACTCCTCAAAATTGTGCGAATATGAGCACGGTTCCATCACGCAACGTTCAACCTCATCCAACGGTTTGTAGGCGTGACACAGAGAATCGTTCAAAATGGCAACTCGCTTCGAAAACTCCAGGAAGATCTTACACCGGAACGGCTTCCGCCGTATCCCTTCTCCACATGTGACACTGCACGGAGACCACTCGGTGTCTTGGATGAACCTGTGAATGAAAATAAATTCAGATGAAATTCAACATCAACCAACATATGAATTCATTTGGTTCGGTTAATGTATTGATTCTCACGTCGGTAGGTTGAGTCGTGATATCATGTTACCGTTCAAGTTTTTCATCAGTCGCACATTCTTTGATCGATATACTACAACTACTTTGAACTGTCCACTTGGGACCTAATGTGATGATGAAAAGGAATCAATATTCCCTATTTTGGACCGGATATATTGAGAATAAAAATTAATTCGGTCCGTTTTTCGGGATCAAAAATGTAATTATTTCAAAATAATCAGAATTTCAAGATTAATAAAAGTATCGTTCATCGCTAGTTACTACTTTTTTCCACCTATCTGGAAATTTTTGAACTCCATCTCGGAAAAATGTCTCGTGAGGTGATCCAAGTTTCAAGCTAATTCCCAATTACTGCCAGATCGTGCTGAATCCGTTGCAACAACCATGTCCCTCTTGAGCGTTTCCAAATAATTTTCCACAATTTTTACGACATGAGGCCGAACGTTGTCATGCAGGAGAATAACTACATCATGTCTTGTAATGTGTCCAATTGTCGAATTTTGTTGGTTGTTCAGAGCGAGGCTTGTCTTCAACTCTGAAATCTCCATTCTTGAAACGTCGAAACCTACATGCACAGCAAAAAATTATGAAATTTGAGGTGACGTAAATCCGCATATGACTCAAATCATAAGAGCGTAATTTGTAAAATGACTGAATTTTACAAGAATGATTTACATATGTCTCGAACATACACTACTTTAAAAGCAGACGTGTAAACTTATATGCTTCAGCACTTAAAGAAAAGGCAGAATGCATTGAACATGTATTGGATTTATTGTGAAAATGAGTCATGTTTGACGATCGTAAATATCGGTGTCAGAAGACGTAAATTTAAGCGATTTTTTCTAGGTGTGTGATTTAGGGGAGAGGTCGCATGAAAGGGACACGTATTGAAAAGGACAATTCGAGTAACCCGTAAAATGAAAACAGTTTCAAGACAACACTATTTCTATCCTATGGCAACCTTGACACAGGATCGTTCGCGGTAAACTATATATTTCTGTCATTTCAAACATGGCGAATTCCTGCGAGTGTTGATAAAGAATATTAAAAGTAATTATACTGTAATTATTGATAAACGTTTGATCGAGTGCTGCAAGTTCATTATTCACCTGTGAATTACTGTTTAAGATAGGCTGAACATCTACAGATACGAAAACGTAAGGTATATAAACTTTGATTTAATATTGTAGATTTTGTGGTTGAGTTTTCAAATTTAGTATGATATTTATGAAAGGGACACAACAAACGGCTATGAATGGGACGTCCCCTCATAACTGTCCCTTTCAAAACTGCTATTTTACACATGGTTTCTAATAAAGTTTTTGCATCCTTTGAGATTAAAAATGCAACCTACAAAGAGAACTCGGGATGATGCACACAAAATTGAAGAGGCAGTTAATGAAGTGTTACAAAAAGACCTTTTCGCGATCAAATCTTTAACTTCGAATGAGCCGCAACCTGAAACATCTACCGTAAAAGGGACAGGACTTGGATCTTCCGCTTTTAATGAACCACGACCCTAAACTCTGAATGAGTCACAAGCTGGATATTACGATACTGAAGTTCTTATATCTCCGGAGCCTGTCAACCGTTTCCTAAAACTTCTCCTCGAAAAACCACCAAAAAGCAACGTAAAGATAAAACCACAATTATAATTGAAACTCCTGAAAGAGATAGATTGCTTTTAGAAAACATGGGATATCTTAGAGAAAAAACATTCAAGACTGAGAAACATAACATAACATAACCTTAAAACATGTGATACAAATTTTTCAAAGCTATATAACCGATCAGGAATCAAACAAACCCAGAAGTAACAAAAAGGACAAAAAGTGCATTCCAAGTCTAACAAGAAAAGTATGAAACTGTTGATTAGTCTTTTATTTTGAATATTTTGAATATCCAGTAAGGAGAACTTTTTTTCGTTATTTCTGAGAAAAATAGTTTAATAAAGTTGATTTCTGTTTAAGTTTATGAAAAAGTGTTTAATGATATCAATCTTTAAGATAAAAATGGCATAACAATTAGCTCCAGTCACTTTTAAGTTTGATTTTTTTGTAATTATTTCAACATATTCCATCGAATAACGTACTTTCCCTTTTATAAATTATTGTGTCCCTTTCAATACGGTCAATATATGAAAGGGACAAAATAATCATATTTTAAAAATGCGAAATTGGATAACTAAGGTTTGACTATTGGCATTTATTGCATTTCACTTCAAAATTCTATTGATAAATGCTTTCTATTCGACTCTAACCTAATGTGAATATATTATCAATTTCCTACTAGGATCTTAAAATCGAAAATGTCCCTTTCATGCCACCTCTCCCCTATCAGTTGACGCATTATCATTATAAACATCCACAAGCATTTGATGTGCTTCAGCTGCACTTTTCTTCCAATTAAAACAGAAAACTAAAACTTCCCGCCAACGCTGCTTAATCAACACTCAGTTGCTCATAATTAACACAGTGAAAAACAGGGCTAAAAAAAATCGAAGTAATATGAACTGAATATTAATGACAGATGTCTAAGCTCCTGTTACTATCGACATCAGCTGTTACTGTTCAATATTCATAATTAATTTGTATTCCCAATAAGGAGTGTATCGATAAGTAATTAGCAACATTCAAACAGTTATTACTCTGGAATGACTTAATTTTTTGCAGCGTGTTTTGCGGTGACATGTTTGTTTACATGTCAATAACAGCTGCGCAATCGATTGGTTTCGGTACGGTTTATCGTTACAATGATGAGTCGAATTGATCCGGAAATGCGAAAGAAAATTCTGCACACTTGGTACTCAGAAAGATGTGTCACATACAACGAAATTGCAAACTAGGAAAACGGGTCCCAGCCAGCCTGGCCGGAACATAAAAGTGGTTGAGTACATCAGGAAAAACCCATCGGCGTCGACGCGGGATTTGGCCAAGCAGTTCAACACCAGCATCGGGATGATTCAACGGATCAAAGTTCGGAACTCCCTGAAAACGGACAAGAAACAGAAGGTGCCGAAAAAGTCCCTGGTACAGCAAGTTCAGGCCAAAACAAGAGCGCGAAAACTGTATAACCGGATTCTACAGAATAAAGACGGATGCATCCTGATCGACGACGAAACCTACGCCAAGGAAGATTCTCGAGCGCTTTCCGGACCGCAATATTATACGAAATCGGTGTACCAGGACCTGGACGACGCTGACACCACGGTGGCGATGGAAAAGTTTGGGCAGAAGGTGTTTGTCTGGCAAGCAATTTGTACCTGTGGTTTGCGGTCGTCAATTTTCTTCACGAAGGGCACAATTAATGCTAAGGTGTACGAGGAAGAATGTTTGAAGAAGAGAATGCTGCCACTGTACAGAAAGCATAAGGCTCCTCCTCTCTTCTGGTTGGATTTGGCTTCAGCTCACTACGCCAACTCCGTATTGCAGTGGTTGTCAAAAAATAATGCACAATTCGTGGAAAAGGACATCAACCCACCGAACTGCCCGTATTTTCGGCCAATTGAAAGGTATTGGGCAATCGTCAAGCGGCACTTTCGGAAGGAAGGTACAGTGTCCTAAAACATGCAGGAGTTAAAAAAACTGGATAGCTGCCACCAGGAAAGTTACCAAAGTAACTGTGCAGAATTTAATGAAGAATGTCAAGTCCAAAGTGCGAGCGTTTCACAGAAACTAGGATTTTCTTCAATATAATCAGTGAAATGCATAAAAATGTAATTTTTCTACAATAAGGAGTGTATCGAAAATAAGCTATCCACATACATTCGTGTTGTACGCATGTATTTGTGATGGTTTTCTATACTCAGATCACAGGATGCTGTGCGTTTGGCTGTCAGTTTTTGTTTGTTTACTTGTTTGTGCAGATGAAATTCTGCGTTTTCAAATTGTCGCTTATTGAAAAGGAAGTTAAAATTAAGGTTCTGGATACATGACTAAGTGAGAAGGGCATTACTATGCGAAAATTGGTGAATCGGTTTGGAATTCATCATTCCAGTGTTAAAACTATCAAAAATTAGTTTAGGGAACACTATTCTTTGGATGAGCTACCAGGAAGAGGCAGAAAACTCGGTTCTTCTAACCCGAAACTGGACAAGAAAGTGGTATCTCTAATCATGAAGAACAAATCAATGCCAATACGTGATTTGGTCAAAAAAGCAGGAACGAGTGTTGGAATGATCCAGCGTATCAAGAGGCGAAATCACCTGAAGACCTACAAGAAGCAGGAAAACTCCAAAAAAAGTGTAGAACAGAAGAAGCGAGCAGCGACAAGGGCCCGGAAATTGTATTCGCGTCTTTTGCAGTCTCCGCATGCATGCGTTTTGATGGACGATGAGACTTATGTAAAGGAGGACTCAAAAACCCTTCCAGATCCGCAATACTTTACTGTCCTCATTGGGGAGGATGTGAGCGATGCCGACATGTCGATTCAAGTGAAGAAATTCGGTCGAAAGGTACTTGTATGTCAAGCAACATGTCCCTGTGGTTTGAAGTCAACCATTTTTTACACTACCGGAACTATAAATGCAGAAATCTATCGATTTGAGTGTCTCCAGAAGAGATTGCTGCCTTTATATAAGTAGCATAGTACATCTCCACTGTTTTGGTCGGATTTAGCGTCGTCTCAAGAAGACTGGTAAGGCAGCTGGGAACATGCATTAGTTGATTTGGGGTCAAGCGTCCAAAAAATGCGATGCAACACTTGTCCGGAACTTGATGAAGAGCGTTCGATCAAAAGTTCGAAAATTCGTGAAGGAATAACTCAAATTTCTTCCGGTTTTCATTATGCTCAAGTTTGACGTCGTACAATAAAGGATAAATTTTTAGTTTGAATAAAATATTGTTTTTTATCATAATTTAAATGAAAAATTTGTGGATAGCTTATTTTCGATACACTCCTTATATCGAAAACTGATGTCAAAATATGTTTTTTTTCGCTTTTTTATTCAGTAATCAATGTTGCTAACAGCTTTTCGATACACTCCTTACAATTGCAGCGCAAGATGATGATATACAGATCTGACTTGACCGTTTGCACACGACAACAATTCGCATCGATAAACGATGCGTGAATTGTGCTGTCTCTTGAAGAATGGTAGTCCGAATTACCGTCTACTAGAGCTGCCACCTGCATGAGCTTTATCCGGCAGTGTCGGGCCTAGAAGTAGCTGTCAGGCTGCCGGACTTATAAAAAATCTACCGGGCCGCAGTACGACCGATGACTGTTTTAAACTGGTTATCCATTATGTTATGGTTGTTGTCATTAAGTTGTCATCAACTCAGCATAACTATTAATCAATATCAAACCAGAGAAAGATTGGAATAAGCTAGATGATGAATTGGGATAGCGAAAAATTAAAAAGTTTTTGTCAGTGATAGGATTTAAACTTGGTCACCTTTGGATTACCTCAGAATTGTTTCTCGAATTTAATTATTCTGGGATGTTATGAAATACATCTCAAGAGACACTAGATTGAACAGATTGTACATTTGAACTTTGCATAGTGGATGCAGTTCATTTGCATATATTTTTTCGTCTACCATTTTATCTAAAAAAGCAAAATAAATTCGTCGTTTATGTCATGTCAATATTGTGTGTTGTTACGCTGAAGCTCTTCTTACACTGGTACAAGTCAGTAATGAAAGAATTTCCATTAGCCTTCGTTCATGAGCTTCTATATTTTCACCAACCATAAAAGTGAAAGAGTTTAAGATGAAAACTCTACCTAGTGGTAGAACCACAAGTCCACTAATAAGTACTTATTGACTGAAACATTGTTGTTAACCAAAGAACCAGACCACCTAGACAAAGAAATGCGCATATCTCTCGCATCGTTGAGTTTTCTGTAATCAAATCCATAGTTAGATACAAACAATGTGAGCAAATAAGGTAAAACAACTACTTAGAAACATCTCTACCACCAAACATTACAGTACAATTTCCGTATGATTTAAAATTCCGGAAAGCCAAATGCAGGATCTTTTTTCTCAAATAAAGTTGCTGCCGGGCGAGGGATGCCTCCGAGGTGGTAACCCTACCGTGAAGTTATACAGTGATACTTTCGATCAACTTATACAAGCTTGGGAGCACAAATCGTTGGAAGTTATGAATTTTCTTTTGGGAATCTAATGATAGGTGGTAAGCAGAGGTGGACTGTAAACCCCACCGGTACATACATGTGCCGGTAAGCACGAAGAAAGAATAACACCGTAATTACGAACGACGCTCACAATAGGCGAAGTTGGATTTCGTTTGTGCGGTAAAGAAAACGAAACCCGATACCGAAGCTTGTTTTTAAAAGCATCAACATACAGGCTGTGATTATTAATAGTTGTAATGATAAAAACATTAATAAGTCCAAACACAAAGCAAATGCACCATTCAAACGCTTCGTCTGCAGTGTGTTTGAGACATGCAGAATCCTGCGCTCCTATTATTTCTATAAATTAAATTCTAAAACTAAACAAAGTCTTTTGTCGCTATAATCACTTTTACTTTAGTATGAAGCGCCTTTTCAGAATTTACCCAGTTCAAGAATGGGCAGGACTTAGTCGCGAATATCTCCTGTTGTATTTAACTCAGGAACATAACATTTTTATCGGAAATATGGTCAGCAATTACTGATAATATTTTCAGTAGTTTTAATTGAAATCGAAATTTTTTAAAATGTTCGGTATGATCAAGCATTAAGGTGAAATTCAGTGCCAAAGTAAGGCGCGCAAAATTTCAACAGCATGAATTGAAGATATCATCGCACAAAGCGGAATATTTTCAGTAGTTGAGTGTACTGGGCTTATTTTTTTGTTCGCTAGTAAAACAGACAAAGTTAGTTCAATTTGTAACTAAAATGCTCTTATAATTGATTTTCTCGATTATTACGAAATTGTTCATTTTGATGACAATACTGCACCTAACTGATTCCAACTATGCATCATTTTATAAACGAATATTGATATATTATTCAACTGGTTGGTAAGTTGTTCACTAAAAATATCTAGTTTGTGAAGTTCATATCATATCAGTACATAAGCGAATAATATTTTCCCATTTCTTATAACTTTTGAAAATATTATAGATACTTTTTTGTCCACGCTTGGTGAGTGGATATCAATAATTTATAGTTTAGAATTCCTAAGTTTGGGCTGAGCATATTTTTTCAAATCTTTATGAAATTTGTATTTTCGAGACGGGATTGACAAGTAAGTTATTGTAGTTAATGTCATTCTCAACAGACATCTAGGGAAGCTAGATGGCTAAAAACAATTTGTTGTGCAATTTTCAACCTATGAATGAATTTGAACATTGCATTTTTGATTTAATTGGTCTTGTCCCTTACACAACACCGTAATTTTTTGCTCCCGAGGGTGACGCAATTGAATTTGGCAAAACTCATACAGTTAGTACGTGCGATTATCGATATTCGGATGTGTGGAAAAGGCATATCAGTTTTATTCGTATTCACGTCATCGAGTTATGTCTCTGACATAACCCTCCCGTTGTTTTTTTATGAACTATGCATTGAGCATTACTATTGCGTAGTGACAGATGCAAAAGTTACATTATCAATGTGATTTTGATCCAAACTGATTTCCTAAAACCTTCATCCTGCATTCATTTCATTGCGAATTAAACAATACTTAAACCGTGCTGTACAAGAGCGCTATTTTTTTCCAACTATGGTGATAGGGAAGTTAAAAATAGACAATTTTCACTGATTTGACAAATTCGCAATTTTCTTCAATTTCCATAAAAATTGACTAAAATCATTGATGTACATGCTCCTTTAATATTCATTATTACCTTTTACTAGATTTCCCAAAGATTCAAAATTGACAATTTACGATGATTACAAAACTCTCATTAACACGTGTTGCCCTTAGTTAAAGTTCTCCGTGTTGTTCGTGTAAGTTCTCCGAAGCTTTTAACTGGTTTTGACTTCCGTGCATTACAACGATCGCTACTGGTTTACTTCATCCGAGATTTTACCGAACGACGTTTGGATTCTATGAATCGATAACAGTTCGCCTAAGAAAATTTGGTACTGTTGAACATCTCTTCGATTTTGGCTGTCACTAAATTCCACATATGTAATTTTTTCCCAAAATGCTCAAAACAGATCCAATCATCCATTGATTGGTCTCACTGGAATCAGGAATAATTGTAGCTCAAAATCACCACCGATTTTGTGTGACGGAAAATCAGTATCGAAATTGATCGATGTGATTAAAAGATCGCTGATCAACTGTACATAGAACAAGATCAGATCAATTGGGTAACCTTTAGAGACGTGTTTAGTGACAGCATTGAGTATTTCAATTGGTAGGACAGCTCTTCGCATTTGTGAAGGCTAGCAAGTTCGAGCCCTGTCTCCAATTTTTTTTTTTCATTTCCGCAATTTCATCTCATCATCTAGCATTTTGCAATTTGTCTTTCATTAGGTTTTAAGTACTTATCAGGCACAGTTAACGATAACTTAACTTTATAAAGTATGAAATGATATAAATCTTTAGAAGTAATTGAATTTTTTTCTATTGCATGCAATCTGATAGTTGAGTAACACCGCAGATTTCAACACCTGATAATAAAATACCAATCGTTACTCGTATAGATTGAATAATTATTTTTTATCGTTTTTCAATTTACCTTGCAAAACCATTGAAATTAAATTGAACATCCATGTCGACAAGCATGGAAACCATACAACATTCAATCGCAAAGCTAAGAATCATTGCTTTGATTGATTAATAATCCCACGATGCACTTCAAGCGCCAGCCATAGATTGAACGAAAACATCTTCAGCATTGAAAGCATGGTCGGTTTGCATTTTCATATTATTCATAAGTTTCAACAGGTTGAAAAAGGAACAAAAACTAGCATCATCGATAACGAGATTGGTGAAAACATATGCATAACTTGATGGTCATTGGTTACGTTCGTTATGTCAGGTCAAGCCAGGTCAGGTCGGAAAAAAGCGTATTTGAAAAGCAATCAATCCAGCGCCAGATCCTGTGACGGTGATGCGGTTTCACGATAACGTTAAGCAAAAAGTAACTCGGAAGGGGCGTTCATTGTCATCGTTGTCTCGTTATCGTTTTTTTCTGCTCGTGTCTAATGAGATGCATGTTATCGAAATATAATAGAACACTGGATAGGTAATATGCTGTGTAAACGGAAGAAGCGAAAGGTTGTTTAACGAGCAGAGCATTTTTTTCTATAGTGGGAGTTACTCGGTTCTCAAGTGCTTTCTTGAGGTATTGATTTTTATACACACTTAGTAAAAATATATGAAAATTAGTCAGAATTAAACTGTATATACGATTGAAATTAGGATGACGGAATTTCGTATCATATGTGTAATTTCATTCCCATTGATTTTGAGTCCCGTTTGTAAGAATTTTTCAAGGGGTGACTTTTGTGGCTCAGTGATTAAGTCTCGCGAATCTTCATCGCGAAGTTATTCTGTTTATCGAGTGATTCACACGCTTAAAGGAGAACTCATAATAATAGGTTAATTCGTTTGAAAAGAGACATATTTTAACAACAAAAGTACAATGAGATTGAGATTTTATATATGTATAGGTTATCACTTTAAATTCAAAAATTTTTCTGAATTTTTGAAATATTAACAAAATACTATGTTAAAGAGTACTGTTTTCAATTTTTCTATTACACTGGTACGATTGTATTGGAAATTCTGTCTAATTTTGATTACATGTGTCATTTCATCGTGCTGGTTGTCAAAATGGTGAGATAATTAAGTGCTCACAGGTTCCTGTCTCATGGCACCTCGTGTGTCTATGATAACATTTGGTTAATTGCCTCTTTCATATTACTCATAACATCATAAATATTACTGTGGAATTCGTGAAAACCACTATTCATTGAATAAAAATAGGAAGGTTTGTTCGGACTTCATCTAACAAACTCTACAAATCCTGTTTACTTTGTAATTATAGAAATAGGAAGTAGTATCCATAAAAAAAATGGGAATTCCGTATGAAATTGTAAGACTTTTCCTTTGGCCCTATAAGTTTGTGAAAATCGATTTGGCCATCTTGAAGGAAAGTGAGTGACACCCTTTAGCAGTTTTTAACCCCCATTTCCAATTCTTCCGGAACCGGATTCAGATGACCGGTATAGCCGAAGTTGGTTTGTTTTACAGCAACAAATATGGCCTAAAAATTAGAACAGTCTTGAATCTAGTTAAACCTAGACTTACTATCTAATGTTCTATTTCGATTAAATTAATCAAACGAAATCTAATAAACGAAGCGAGCCTGCGTTTCTGTCACTTCTGCACATGTAAGTCAAGCTAAACAGCATGAATCAGCAGCATAAAACATGCAGGAGGGTTATTATTATTATTATTATTATTATTATTATTATTATTATTATTGACATCACTACACCACCGGCAGGGTATTATTGCACTACCGGATGTGAAAATTTCATATTTTTTTCAAAAAAAACTTTAATTCATTGACATTTTTCATATAATTTATTTTACCTCGGCTTTACATTCTTTTATTCTTTCGGTCGCACTTATCATCAAATTGCTAAAATTTTTAATCAACCGCAGCACCGTCTTTTACCAATATCACACATTAGTAGCAGACATCCGTAACCGTTTCGTTTTCTTCATAACATGTACGAAATAGAACGAAGCACCCATACATATTTATAAATATTGTCATTCGAAAACGTTAACACTCATCGTCCTGTAACTGTGGATCCGGAGGTCGGATCCGGATGAAATTTCACAGTAGATTTAAAGATAATATAAGCTTTGATTCAAATCAAGATTTGTGAAAATCGGTTCAAGCATCGCAGAGAAATCGAAGTGAATTCTATTTTTAGAGTTTTTCTTCACAATTTTCGGTGCTTCCGGAAAAGGAAAAGGGGGGACCAGTTGTGTTTTATGCCCACAAAATAACAAGTTCTGCAAACTAGAAGATTTATGGGATTTATGGGATTTGTACCTGTTTTTGACCATCGTTCGTGAAAAAATACGAATGAAATTTGTAATTTTCCACTTATCACGCTTTAGTTCCGGAACTGGAAGTTTGATCCTAACAAAATGCTCTACAAATTTTTAGAAAACAATGAGAATTTGATTTGAATCTTAGTTTGTTAAAATCCGTTGAGCCGTTTCAGAGAAAATTGAGTGCACACGTTTTCTCTAATTTTCACATTTTACCACGTAACTCCAAAAGTAGGATCCAAATGAAATGCAATAGTAGGCTATGGGACCATAGGATCTTTCATTTGAATCCAAGTTTGTGAAAATCTCTGAGAAAAGTGAGGGCATATTTTTGTTACATATATACAAACATACACACACACGGACACACACAGACATTCGGTCAGTTCGTCGAGCTGAGTCAAATGGTATATGACATTCGGCTCTCCGGGCCTCGGTTGAAAAGTCGTGTGAAAAAAAGTGATTGCATAGCCTCTATATGAAAAAGGCAAATTATTCAGAAGTGTGCAATCTCATACTATGTTCGATGGGTGTAATTGGCTGGTTCAGAAGACTGAAGGTATGGAAGGTTTCGAAACGGTAAGAAAAGAACCATTCAATACAAACTCGAGTATTGGACAGATGAGAAAAAGTTAATTATTCACACAAAACTGAAGAACATAAATTAAATCGGTGTCGATTGCTTGCCAGCTGCAAAGAATCGATGATCTCATTGTAATGTTTGAATCCATTTGATGCAAACATTTCATTCAGGCGGGGCTGGTCGATGGAGTGGTCACCTCGAAACATGATTTGTTCTGTATACGAAATGGGTAAGAATGGGAATTCGATTGAGTCAACACCTCCCTGAGTCCAGGACTAAAGTTATTTACATGTATACACAAAACACATGGAAAAATCTTTTCTCTGTAAACCGCTGCCAGACAGTGGTGTTTGGGATAGGTCAAACACACACACATGCGTCATTTCGACGTGCTTCGTCCAAAACCCCTACCATTGGGATATGACGAAAAAATCGCCAACACAAAACATCAATATTTCCGCTAATAATTAACGGATTCTTACAATTTATGCCTTGTTTGATTGGTATTACAATAAAGTATCTAAATTTGAAAACATATCTAGCATTCAAGGTAAATAAACATCAGATCTAACAACAAAACGTCAGATCTAAAAACAAAAACAATAGCGTACATACTTCCAGAAAGACCATTTATTTGCAACTAGTCAAAATTGCCTAAATCGGTCCGGCTTGTTGTATAGTTATTATTGTGTACAATTTGAATCTCAAAACATATTCTGTGTACGATGTCAAACGTGACAGATATAGTCAAAAAAACTAAAACTCTTGACATGAAACTTTACGTAACTTAAAAACTAAACGTCCAATTTCAAACATATTCAATAGCGTTCTGACCGACGAGGAGGCCTTTGATTTGCAATTAATTTGATTAAAATCAGGTCAGTGTCTGCTGACATTTGCGCAGGTCGTCGAGCTGAGCCGATTGATATATGATACTCGGCCGTCGAGGAATTTTTTTTAAAAGTTTGAGCGAATTATATAGGGGAATGTCGTCAGGGTTGGGCCATTGCTTTTTCTTTTAAATGACAGGTGCTGCCATCGATGTTATATCATGAAAGTATTATTCTCAATGATAGCAAACTTTCCAATGTATTGTTTGTCACGAAGAATGTTTGGTGAAAGTTTTGTGCATTTGTCTTGTTTTTGGCAGTCCTAAAAGTTTCTGAATAGCCGTGAAAACAGCTCAAATCTTGGACAAAAATGATGACAGCTCCAAAGTAAGTATATATTTCCATTATGTAGTTAACCATTAACAAGTTTTTCAAGAGAAAATATTATTTCTTTAACCTGTTCGCATGTTGTGTTTCGCGATTAGAAGAAGTAAAACGCTTGTTGTCTAGGTTGGGCCACTCATGTAGTCAGGGTTGGGTCACATAACTTTTTTTCGTTTAGTGCCTTGAGACCGTTTTCACTTGTCTTGAGACCGTTTTTCGCTTGTTTTCAGTATAACAGTACATCTGAAAAGGGTAAATTTCATGTGAACGACGTTTCTCGGGCTATCAAGTCTGTAATGTTGGAAAACGAATCCATAAGAGCTGCAGCAGGGCGGTTGCTTTTTTTCTTCAGTGACCTTAAAATTCTTATTGATAGTCTATTAAAACTGATGATCCATTCAAATAGCAATAACAGTTCGGCTGAAAAGTTCGTATCGTTTAATAGAAACACACATTTTTTTTGCCAAAATTCGTTTTTATTATTCAACATAATTGCCATCAGAGGCGATACAGCGATTATAGCGATCTTCCAACTTTTCGATACCATTTTTGTAGTACGATTTGTCCTTTGCCTCAAAATAGGCCTCAGTTTCAGCGATTACCTCTTCATTGCTTCTAAATTTTTTTACCAGCGAGCATTCTCTTGAGGTCTGAGAACAGGAAAAAGTCACTGGGGGCCAAATCTGTAGAACACGGTGGATGAGGGAGCAATTCGAAGCTCAATTCGTTCAATTTCAGCATGGTTTTCATCGACTTGTGACACGGTGCATTGTCTTGATGAAACAAAACGTTTTTCTTCTTCAAATGAGGCCGTTTTTTGAAATTTCGTCTTTCAAACGCTCTAATAACGCTATATAATAGTCACTGTTGATGGTTTTTCCCTTTTCAAGGTAGTCGATGAAAATTATACCTTGCGAATCCCAAAATACAGACGCCATAACCTTACCGGCCGATTGTTGAGTCTTTCCACGTTGTGGGTTCGGTTCATCGCGTGCAGTCCACTCAGCTGCCTGTCGATTGGACTCCGGAGTGAAGTGATGGAGCCATGTTTCGTCCATTGTTATATATCGACGAAAAAAATCGGTTTTATTTCGATATAACAGCTCCAAACACTGCTCAGAATCATCAATTCGTTGTTGTTTTTGATCGATTGTGAACTCACGCGGCACCCATTTTGCACAAAGCTTTCTCATGTCCAAATATTCGTGAATAATATGTCCAACAGGTTCTTTGATATCTTTAGGGTGTCAGCTATCTCGATCAACTTCACTTTACGGTTATTGAAAATCATTTTGTGGATTTTTTTTCACGTTTTCATCGGTAACAGCCTCTTTTGGACGTCCACTGCGTTCATTGTCTTCAGTGCTTATATGACCAGTACGAAATTATGCAAACCACTTACGAATTGTTGCTTCGCCCGGTGCAGAGTCTTTTTCATCAAAAAGTAGTGTTTCATCAACACACGAAATTCCTTTTTTCCATTTTTTTCACAATAACAAAAGTAGCTTCACTCAAAATGCAATATCTCACAAACTAATAATCAGACAGCTGTCAAATTTATACACGTATCTTTTGAAGGTTGGTACTAACTGAAAATGGTATGGATTTAATTCTAGTGGCGCCCTCTCATAGAAACGATACGAACTTTTCAGCCGATCTGTTTTTCATATAATGCGTAGCAATTCACCCGAATTAGAAGTTTCTTATGGTGGACCAAACTTTTAAATAAGACATCAATATTGAGTATATGTAAACAAAAGATACAGGGCAAATTCAAATAGTGGTCCAACCTAGACGACATTCCCCTATCTATTTTTTAATATTTATTAAAAAACGGTAGAACATGTTGTTGTAATTCATTTTTTTTCCAGGAGATGTTTCCAGATAAAATTCGATCGGATTTTTTTTAAATTTTATCTTTCATTTGAATCTGAGCTTATGAAAATTGATCAGCAGTGCTTGAGAAAATTGAGTTTACTTTTTTAAATTTTGTTGGTCATTTTACCCCTTTACTTCAGAATCGCATCCGAATAAAATTCAATAGCATGATATGGGACTTACAGCATGTTTAAAAAAAATGACAATCAAAGATGATCGAGAACATTTAATGTTCGTGCACTTAAATTCTGATTAAAATTTGACATAATAACTATCGAATTATTATTTATCGAGTAGTCAAGTTTAACTATAACTACGGCCCAATTCATAGTTTGGCGCATTGAAAGTTATTTGGATTTATTTGGCACTGTATTGATTGCAATACAGAGAACGTAAGAAGAAATTTGAGAAAAACTTACTTCGTTTTACAATGTATTGAAACTTCTTACTGCACTATTTTCTTTTACTTCAGGTATAAAAGATATTACACAGAAGTAATTTTGACTCAAAATCAACAGTAATATTTGCAAGATTTTTTTTTTCATGTCAGCAGGGTTATTTTTTATAACGACAAACTGTTAGCTGCTCGACTGTCAAATTTTAACTAAAAGTTAAAAAAAAAATCGCAACATGGTCCACAGCCTTAGTGTTACTAGAAATACTTAATAAGGTGTCTAAATAAGTTTAGTTTTTCAACAAGATGATACTAAAAGACCCAAGGCGAGCGCAGTAATGTACTATTTGTGTAGAAAATTAGTTTTGTTATATTATTCTTAACATTGAAAGTCGTTCACCGGTTGGTGTCATCAATTCTCAGTTATAAAAGATACACACCAAAAAAATTTGAATTTTACAGGTGACTTAATCCCTCATACAATGTAATTCATAAAGACCTAGTTTGTCAAACGACAGTAAATTTCATTTGTAATGATCTTGGATCAGCATGAATTTTACTGGCTTCGACTGTAATGTCCATTCGGCAAGCGAATGCAACTGTATGAATTTAAATGAACCTTTTTACCAGCCAGGCAGATGTGTGCTTCTGTGACTCAGTCGATTAACGATCGTACTTTGTGATCCAATGATTCTCGGTTCAAGTCACGACGGTCGCTATCATTATATGTCATGGAATTTTAGACACAATATTAATTGTTTTTGCATGTAAATTCGCGTAAACTTCGATGCTCCATTGATGTGCATCTGATAAGATGTAAAATCACAGGCTTTTTTCGAAGTGTGCTTTGAAAAAATAAATTTTACGCTTGACGTAAATCCAAACATGCCGTAATTTCTTCGGTGATGACACAATATTACATCTACTAACATGTAAAAATAAATTTTTCATCTGCATCGAGGTAAGCTTCATTCAATTAACAGTGAAGGTAATGATACGACTTATCTTTACATGCTTTGAATCAGAGATGGAAATAAGCCCATTTTGAGCACGAAAATGTGAATCAAGATTTCCGATTGTGAATTAATTGAATTGAGTAACAAACCTAAAATTGCGATTATGTTTTAAATTGTGGGAAATGAAATTGAAGACCTTTTGAATTTCTAAGTAAAACCAAAATTTATCTTATCAAAAATTGTTCGTCTCAAAATTCATTATAATATTCACAATAAATATGTGATATGAAAGGATAATACTGACTATTTTTATTTCTGTGAATCGAAAATTTGCTTATTTCCACCCCTGCTTTGAATTAGGAATATAAGTAAATCGCGACGCTACTTCTATGTGCATCTATTAGGATGTACATTTTTCTGAGTGTGTAGGTATTACAACGAAGTATCTCTATTTAGGAATCCATTTTGTTGGTTGGTAAAGGCGCTGCGAGCCAGCCGTAAAAAAACTATTGCAACGGAAAATCAGCAAGAGAGTAATACGAATCGAGACCAATGGCAACGACCCCTGCGACTAAAAAGAACTTGCGATTGGAAGCTCGGTACGTGGAACTGCCGATCTCTCAACTTCATCGGGAGCACCCGCATACTCGCCGATCTACTGAAGGACCGCGGGTTCGGCATCGTAGCGCTGCAGGAGGTGTGTTGGACAGGATCTATGGTGCGAACGTTTAGAGGTGATCATACCATCTACCAGAGCTGCGGCATAACACGCGAGCTGGGAACAGCTTTCATCGTGATGGGTGATATGCAGAGGCGCGTGATCGGTTGGTGGCCGATTGACGAAAGAATGTGCAGGTTGAGGATCAAGGGCCGTTTCTTCAACTTTAACATAATCAACGTGCACAGCCCTCACTCCGGAAGCACTGATGATGACAAGGACGCATTTTACGCGCAGCTCGAACGTGAGTACGACTGTTGCTCAAGCCACGACGTCAAGATCATCATAGGAGATCTAAACGCTCAGGTAGGCCAGGAGGAGGAGTTCAGACCGACGATTGGAAGGTTCAGCGCCCACCAGCTGACAAACGAAAACGGCTTACTACTCATCGATTTTGCCGTCTACAAGAACATGGCCATTCGTAGCACCTTCTTCCAACATAGCCTCCCTTATCGTTACACCTGGAGATCACCACAGCAGACGGAATCGCAAATCGACCACGTTCTGATTGATGGAAGGCACTTCTCCGACATTATCGACGTCAGGGTCTATCGTGGCGCTAACGTCGACTCTGACCACTATCTGGTAATGGTGAAACTGCATCCAAAACTCTCCGTCATCAACAATGCACGGTACCAACTACCGCCACGGTACAACATAGAGCGATTGAAGCAACCGGATGTCGCCTCAGCATACACGCAGAATCTCGAGGCAGCGTTGCCAGACGAGGGCGAGCTCGATGTGGCTCCCCTAGAAGACTGCTGGAGTATAGTAAAAACAGCCATAAACAACGCAGCCGAGTGCACCGTCGGGTACGTGGAACGGAGTCGACGGAACGAATGGTTCGACGAAGAGTGCAGAGTGATTTGGAGGAGAAAAACGCAGCGCGGGCAAGTGATGCTGCAGCATGGAACCAGGCAGAACGTGGAACGATACAAACAGAAGCGGAAAGAGCAGACCCGCATCTTTCGGGAGAAAAAAACGCCACCTGGAAGAAGCGGAGTGTGAGGAAATGAAACTGCTGTACCGCTCTCAAGAAACACGGAAATTCTACAAGAAGCTCGACAAATCCCGCAACGGCCCTGTGCCGCGAGCCGAAATGTGCAGAGATAAGGACGGGAGCCTCTTAACGGATGAACGTGAGGTGATTAAAAGGTGGAAGCATCACTTCGATGAGCACCTGAACGACGCGGAGAACGTAGGCATGAGGGTTCAAGATGACGGGCGAAACGACTACATCAGTGTAGCAGAAGACGGAATTGATCCAGCTCTCACATTGAGGGAAGTTAAGGATGCCATGCACCAGATCAAAACCAGCAAAGCAACTGGTAAGGATGGCATCGCAGCTGAACTCATCAAGATGGGTCCTGAAAAGTTGGCCACGTGTTTGCACCGATTGATAGTCAGGAACTGGGAAACCGAACAGCTACCGGAGGAGTGGAAGGAAGGGGTAATTTGTCCCATTCACAAGAAAGGCGACCATTCGGAATGCGAGAACTTCCGAACGATCACAATTCTGAATGCCACCTACAAAGTGTTATCCCAGATCATTTTCCGTCGTCTATCACCTAAAACGAATGAATTTGTGGGAAGTTATCAAGCCGGCTTTGTCGATGACCGATCGACAACGGACCAGATCTTCACCGTGCGGCAAATCCTACAAAAATGCCGTGAATACCAGGTCCCAACGCTTCACCTGTTCATCGACTTCAAGGCAGCATACGATAGCATCGACCGCATAGAGCTATGGAAAATTATGGACGAGAACAGCTTTCCTGGGAAGTTGACTAGAATGATCAAAGCGACGTTGGACGGTGTGCAAAACTGCGTAAGGATCTCGGGTGAACTATCCAGTTCATTCGGATCTCGCCGAGGACTGCGACAAGGTGACGGATTCTTATGCCTACTATTCAACATCGCCTTGGAAGGAGTAATGCGAAGAGCCGGGCTTAACAGCCGGGGTACGATTTTCACGAAATCCAGTCAATTTGTGTGCTTTGCGGATGACATGGACATTATCGCGAGAAACTTTGGAACGGTGGCAGAGTTGTACACACGCCTAAAACGCGAAGCACCAAAGGTTGGACTGGTGGTGAATGCGTCGAAAACAAAGTACATGCTAGTAGGCGGAACCGAGCACGACAGGGTTCGTCTAGGAAGTAATGTCACGATAGACGGGGATACCTTCGAGGTAGTGGAAGAATTTGTTAATCTCGGACCCTTACTAAGGGCTGACAACAATGTGAGTCGTGAAATACGAAGACGCATCATCACTGGAAGTCGTGCCTACTACGGGCTCCAAAAGAATCTGCGGTCAAAAAAGATTCACCCCCACACGAAATGTACCATGTACAAAACGCTTATATGACCGGTGATCCTCTACGGACACGAAGCCTGGATCATGCTCGAGGAGGACCTGCAAGCACTTGGAGTTTTCGAGCGACGCGTGCTAAGGACGATCTTCGGCGGTGTGCAGGAGAACGGCGTGTGGCGGCGAAGAATGAACCACGAACTCGCTTCACTCTACGGCGAACCCAGCATCCAGAAGGTGGCCAAAGCCGAAAGAATGCGATGGGCAGGGCATGTTGCAAGAATGCCGGACAACAACTCTGCTAAACTAGTGTTTTCCTTGAATCCGTTTGGAACAAGAAGGCGGGGAGCGCAGCGGGCAAGATGGGTGAACCATTTAGAACGTGATCTGGCGAGTATTGGACGTGATTGAGGATAGAGAGAGGCAGCCACAAACCGAGTATCGTGGCGAACTATTGTTGATTATGTGTTATGTGCAAATAAATGTTTGTATGTATTTTGTTTTGGATTAAATTAATTATGATTTTGTTTTGGATCAAATTAATTATGATCAAATTATAACATCAAACTTTGTGTAATTTAAATAGTAAACAACGGACCAAGGAACGAAGACCTTTCATTTGCAACTAGCCCGATCAAAATCGGCCTCTCTGTTCTGTACACACATACAGACACACACACTAACGTTTGCTCAGTTCATCGAACTTAATCGATTGGTGCATGATACTTGGCTCTCTGGGCCTCGGAAAAATTTTCTATAAAAAAGGTAAGACACTCAAAAAATCATGAAGCAAACAGTGCCAATATTCTAAAAGTTATCAGAGTTATTTTGTTGAGAAAATATACCAGGTGTATCGTTTTGAAAACCAATTTATGGAATAATCGTAATATAATATTATTAGAGGTTTCATTCAACTATGAAACAAGTCAATGTGGAAATATATTCAATCCATCAAAAACATTTAATAACACAGCTCAAATGGAATGCCTACGAATTTTCGGCAGAAAGGCGCATGAGACTGACTTGCGGTCAATGATCGTGAATATCAATAAGATTAGTTAGGTACATCAACGTCAATTTGAATCAAATTATACTTCCGAAACTTTACGTGAAACTGATTGAAACTTGACTGAAATATGACGCCCTTCTCATGTTATGCATCAGTGATTCTGCTTTCATGCTGGCTTGTTAGTTGATTGAAAATGGTACAGTTTCTGTTAGAAAAAAAAAAATTGATACTGCTAGTAAAAAAATATCGATCTTTATCATCATCATCATCATCATCATCATCATCACCGTCATCGTCAGCAACTAGTCATATTCGTTGTTCAAATATTTTCTTTGCCGTGCGCTTTCATGTGCCGCTTTCCGTAACAACAAACATCGATTTTTTTCTCTGCTAGCGAATCCTACCGCCATCGACTTTTTGCTCGTAAATCGTGAAGTGATTGGCCAATATTGAATTTATCCACTCACACAGTTAAGGCTCGAAAGTCAGCAGAAGGTAAAGCGGCACACGATGCGAATTTCGATCTCATTAAGTGGAACATCTCCGCAGTAGTAGTTTGGTACTCCGGTTATCGGGTTCGCGCCCGGCATGGCAAATGAGATTTTGGCCGCGAAGTGATTGCAGATTTAATCATATCCGAACAAGACGGTTGGGTTGGGTGGGGGGTTTACTTGCCATGGAAAATGTGCATCGTTTGAGAGTAGAGAAAAAAATGGGAAGAACAAGAACTATACTTACGTTGCTTCGCTAGGAACCCGCTGGGACACAATTTTCTCCGCTTTTGGTAACCGGTCCTGGCGTAGTGGCTGTGCGTAGTACGGTTCATCATTGTACGTCATTAGGGTGGGATCTCGTTCCACATGGATGTTCTTTTCGTCAGCAGAGGATGACATCCCGCTGGCATGATTGGTTTCACTACCATTGCTGTCTTCCGCTGCCTCACCCGTGGCTCCCGAAGATGACGATGCGATGACAGTCGAGGACGAATCACCACTGCACCCAATGCCCGTCGTACACTGTTGGCCCGCGGACGGTTTTGATTTTGGATCGCATTGATTGCTGTAGTGCCCACTCGAGTCCAAACATTCCACACTGCGAACCTGGATACCACTTCCGCATGATACGGAACACTGTTGAGTGAAGAGAGAAAAGTTATTCAATAATACGATAGTTACTGAAAGATGAAAGCTATCGGAGGCATCAATAGTTAGAATTATGATTATTACTGGTATGTCAGCTTGTGGTAAAACACAACTGAATTGTAATCAAGCCAGACGGTTGAAACTGGAACCAGCTGATGAACATTTTCACGTTTCACAGATTTATTTTTTCTAGCAAACACTTGAATTCAGAACCCGTGTACTGCTCATACACTCTACACTTCACCCTTCGACTAGATTGTTGGCTAACGTTTTCCAACGCTTCGCAA
Organism: Malaya genurostris; assembly: GCF_030247185.1. Lineage (NCBI taxonomy): Eukaryota > Metazoa > Arthropoda > Insecta > Diptera > Culicidae > Malaya > Malaya genurostris. Next base: position 215,944,132 of record NC_080571.1, on the reverse strand, counting down.
CTAGTTTGAAAACAATATTCAATGCAGTGAATTACAAATTCACATATTTTAAGGGTGCGTTCTACTGTTGTGCAGCAGGAATATTAGGGCTATTCGAAACTGTTGCCAGATTGATAATACGAACCAATTTTGTAGCAAAATTGTGATACTTAGAATTTAGTATTCCTCAGTACAGGAAGAAACATTCCGCATTGCGTCGTATGAAATGTAACACCGGAATATAACTCAGCATATTGGTTCAAATTATAATCCTAATGAATGGTTAGGTCAAGAAACTATTTTTCTACAATAAAAAAAATTATGAGAAAAATCGTAAGTTCAACAGAAAAGATCCGTAAACACATATTACTTATTTTAATCATCCTAGTAGAGAAATGATGCTTTTCGCAATATTTATGTATTTGTTTATTATTGTTAATAAGAAACATTTTTGACCACTACTTCCGGAATTTCCGGAACTAAGCAATTAACAAGACCTGTATATTGAAGAAGTTTTGAAATATTTTATTTGCATCGTCAATTTCAATGACAATAAGAGATTTTCAACACTCATCACCTCAGTTCGCATTCACATCGCATCCAAGTCAGTCGATATAACAAAACCGCTTACGTTCGGGACGGAAGAATCCAAGTACAGTATTGTGTAGTGAACAATAGAACGACCTCGAAATGAGTGAACCAAACGAACAAAAGCTACCGCCAACACGAAAGAATACAATTGTTGTTGACTTCAGGCAGTGCAAAATTCAATCTTCGATACGAGAACTTAAAGAGCAAATTCATCTTGACATTAAACGTGTGCATTTACTTCAATGCAATAAGACAAATAATGTTATTTACATCCAGTTTTATAAAGAGTTGGATGCAATTCAATTCGCAAAAGACAATAACAATGTGCACTATGTGGAGGACGAGAACATTAAGTACAACATTCCAGTATATATGGAAGATAGTGCTATAGAAGTGCGTGTGCATGATCCTCCCTCAAGCGTCAACGATTCTTATATTCGCAAAACTATGTCCCAATACGGAGAGATACTCTCTATCGAAAAAGAAAAGTGAAAGTACTTTTTCCCCGGTATTCTAAATGGCGTACGTTTGTTGCGTATACACTTGAAGAGGCCTATACCTTCTTATGTGATTTTCGGTCAAGATACAAGAATTCCGTGCAAATCACTTGTTATCTATGACAATCAGATGGCCACATGTCAATATTGCCAAAAAGCTGTTCACCACGGTAAGTCATGTGATAAACCGGACAAGGAGACAATCACACCAAAGGACAACGGTGCTTCCTTCACACCAACCCCAAGCAAACCCAGTACTCCTGTGACAGCCACCAACAACAATGAAGCATCCCCTTCAACGAAACCATCAGTATCCCCTATAGAACAAAGTACACCCGCTGCAGTTAACAACTTACCCTCCAACCAACCAGCAACTGCAACCAATGTACAACAAGGCGCATCTACAGCAACTCTCAACGAGCCCAAGACTACGATCAACAAGGACAACGAAAATAAAACAGAAATCACACACAACACCGACGATGAAGCAATGGATGATGAGATAAGCCGCGGACGAAGTGACCCCCGGTCCACGTTGGATGGAAATGGAAACTCATCTCCCCCTAGAAAAAGGGTGACAACGAGATCCAATAGCAAAAAAAAAAAAATTTAAGTAACAAAAATGTAAGCCAATCGGCCACGTAAAGCTTTTACGCAAAAAGGCCAGAATAAAAATTTTATTACAAAAAAAACACTCATCACCTTTTAATACCGGTACCGGAATTCGGATTTAATAGCCACCTAAGGAACCATTAGACTTTCAATTTGAGCCCAATGTTATTTAAATCGGTTATGCCATCCCAGAAATATTGAAGTGAGATCCATTTGGGTGTTTTTAATCACTGTTTCCGACATTTCCGGGAGCGAAATCCAAGGAACGGTATAGCCGAAGTAAACATATTTGGTATTTAACTTTAAATAATGCTGAATTGAACTGATCAGCAATGATTCGAAGAAGCACACTAGAAATTGAAAATTTTACAATTTTACACTAATCATATATAATTCAGAAATTCTCTACACGAAACGACCGAAATCAGCTTTGCGCCTAATTCGTATTACTGTTTTTGAATTAGTTGATTTTAACAACAAAATTTCCAGATTAACTATGAAATTAGTTAAAATAGAGAATTTACTGTGCTGAAAAAAACTCTTATTTTTAGAGAATGTGTTTAGTTGGCGAATATCATGGACACAAACCAGCAATATTTCAATTCAGTACGAAATTCTTATTGACAACTAATTTTGTTATTAAAATCAGAAAATTTGGTTCTATTTATCTATCACAATCATTGCTGAAGTACAGCACAAAGAAAACAAAAATTAAATTGATTTTATTAACAAGTTTATGAGTCAAAAACTCATGAGAAGTGTCAAAGCAAAACAATCCATTAAAAAGCTGAAAAGGACAGTCTTGTTGAAACTGCTTGCGAATTGTTTTGATGTGTTTCGCATGTGTTACGATATATCCATATATAAATTTCTAAACCGATATGTAAAAATGACGTAGTGGAAAGTTCTAAGCAGTAGTTCAGAATTTGTGCGCATTTGAAGCGATTGTGTGTAATAATAATATTCCGGCTCAGAAAACTTCCAAATATCATTTATCTTGAGACCAGTTTGAATATTTCGTTCATATTTTGCATCGTGATATAGAATAACAAACGATAGTACAATTTGGATCTAAACATGCGAAAATCGGTCGTTAACTATTTAATTAGTTGAAATTCAGAATTTACTTTGTTGAAAAACACTCTTGTTTTTAGACAATGTGTTTAGTTGGCGAATATACCAGCAAAATTTCAATTCAAAACAAAATTCTAATTGGCAACTAATTTTGTGATTAAAACAAAAAAAAATGGACTCTATCTATCTGTCACCATCGCTGCTGAAAGACAGCTCAAAGGAAAAAAGGAATTTTTATTAACAAGTTTATTAGCCAAAAACTCATGGGAAGTGTCAAAACAAAACAATCCATTAGAAAGCTAAAAAGGATAGTATTGTTCAAACTGCTGGCAAAGGGTGTAGCCGGGTTTGCATATAAAAACTGCCCTCAAACAGAAAAAAAATGATATACGCTGTTTGAAATGGTTTATATTGGAGATGATTTCCCCAAAATTTTAACCCTTGAACTGCCATATTGGTGGAGTTAGGGTGGTTCTTTCATTTTATTTAAATTTTTTTAAAACCTCTTTAGCAAAACAATAGAAAAAAATTAGGAATGTTTTAAGAATTATGGGAAACCTTTCTGATTTTTTTCAGATTTTTTCATGTGAAAAAAATATGTTCAAAATTTTCGAACTTTTTTCATTTGCACTTACAATTTTGGCACCACTCTAGATTTTACATTTATAAGTACATTACGCTGTATTTTTTCAGATTAAAAAAATGTGGACGGGTATAATATCAGACATTAAAAAAATAAATAATTCGAAAAATTCAAATTATTATCATCCGATGGAGACGCATGGTAGAATGCCCTTAGAACTAAATACCATGCGTTTCCATCTATAACTTGAGTTCAGGGCTTAAGAAAGAATTTCATTCTTAAAATTATTTACACACGCCCGTACGTCTGTCTCGATTTAGCTAGTAATGATAAGGAAAGACTAGTGAGAGAAACATGAATCAGAACTAACGAATTGATAAATATTTAGGTTTAAATATACGGTTTACAGTTTTTATTTATGAACTGATAAGTCATTTCACATTTATTGTATTCAAATCTCATAAATCAGCAAATACACTGTAGTCAATTTTAATCTCACATTTTTGCTATATTGAATAAAAATTCTAAAGGACAGTAAATTATAGTTCTTTTTAGAAAAAAGTATTCTCAGAGACCAAGCGCAAAATCAAAAAAAAAAAAAAAAAAAATGAAACCTTGCGAAATCTAAAAAACTAGTTAGGGTAAACTGTTCATCAACGTTCTGTATCACATGGTATGAATAGCCAAGTTGCCTGAAATTGTTCAACAAGACAGCTAAAGTCAAACGGCTTAAGCTCATAAAGACGGATTAATCAAACTGGGATCGGACTGACAGTAAATCCGTCGAAACAAAATGTATGAGAGGGAAATGCTTTAAAATATATCAGGTGTGCAACTTTGCTTCCGCCGTTTTTTTTCCAAAATTAAAAACTTTATTGCGAAAAAGTGCTTACAGATGTATTATTCAAAGTATTGTCCGTCGCTAGCGACAACCTTCTCCCATCTTTCCGGCAGTTTTCGAATCCCGGCTCGAAAAAAGGAGTCCTCTTTTGACGCTATCCATTTTTCAAACTCTTCGAAGGATTGAAAATGTTGATTTGCAGTAAAGTAAATCTTCCCGTCACCATAAGAAATTAACTAACGGTGTATAAACCACAGTTTTTAACAGCTGCTTGGAGATTCAGCTACGTCAAGCTGAAATCGGACAGTTACGGTCGGATAACGGATCAGGATAACGGATGGCAAACATTCGACAATGGTTCTTGAATGTGATTCGGCAAACTCAAGAAAAAGAGAAGCATAGCGAGGAAGGTGGATCGATCAAATAGAGGGTGACGCACGCAGTATCTGAGTCTTGAATGGCCTGCAAAGAGTGGTCATAGTCTGAGCTATATGGAGACGTATCTAGAAGTTACAGAATAGACACCAGAAAAAGACCACTAAGTGCAAGCAAATACGATGAACTATATTTGCGAAAGCCTATGAAGTTCGATGTTTATACATAGCTTAGTTTTTCATTCATTCTTAGTTAATACATATTTCGATTAAAGCAACAAAAAATCCGATTTTCCGAAATTGTTTAATAAAGGGGTCCTCTTCAGGAAATAGCAAAACACTGAAAATATTAAGTTTAAAATCGACGATGCGAATTAATACGTTCTTTTTGGGTCTTCGGGACTTGCTGCAGGCGCTTCGACATGATTACAATCTGGTTTATAGTATTTCTTAGGACTGCTAATAGCTAACCTCGAAACCTCCAGACTATTCCGCAAGATGTTGAAGTTAGAAACGAATTACAACCGTCCGCTTTCACACATGTTCACTAATGCATTCCCTACATCATTGCTTGGTAAATCGAGCCAGGCGTGCGGGCGTGTGTAAATAACATAAGAAATAAAATTCTTTTATCATTATTAATTACGTCAACACTGAAGCCCTGAACTCAAGCTGTAGATGGAAACGCATGGTATTTAGTTCTAAGGGCATGTGATATATGATTTTAGAACTGAATGTTCGGCTGAAAAGTTCGTATCGATTAATAGAAACACACATTTTTTTGCCAAAATTCGTTTTTATTATTCAACATAATTGCCATCAGAGGCGATACAGCGATTATAGCGATCTTCCAACTTTTCGATACCATTTTTGTAGTACGATTTGTCCTTTGCCTCAAAATAGGCCTCAGTTTCAGCGATTACCTCTTCATTGCTTCTAAATTTTTTACCAGCGAGCATTCTCTTGAGGTCTAAGAACAGGAAAAAGTCACTGGGGGCCAAATCTGGAGAATACGGTGGATGAGGGAGCAATTCGCAGCCCAATTCGTTCAATTTCAGCATGGTTTTCATCGACTTGTGACACGGTGCATTGTCTTGATGAAACAAAACTTTTTCTTCTTCAAATGAGTTTTTTTTAAATTTCGTCCTTCAAACGCTCTAATAACGCTATATAATAGTCACTGTTGATGGTTTTTCCCTTTTCAAGGTAGTCGATGAAAATTATACCATGCGAATCCCAAAATACAGACGCCATAACCTTACCGGCCGATTGTTGAGTCTTTCCACGCTTTGGATTCGGTTCATCGCGTGCAGTCCACTCAGCTGACTGTCGATTGGACTCCGGAGTGAAGTGATGGAGCCATGTTTCGTCCATTGTTATATATCGACGAAAAAAATCGGTTTTATTTCGATATAACAGCTCCAAACACTGCTCAGAATCATCAATTCGTTGTTGTTTTTGATCGATTGTGAGCTCACGCGGCACCCATTTTGCACAAAGCTTTCTCATATCCAAACATTCGTGAATAATATGTCCAACACGTTCCTTTGATATCTTTAGGGTGTCAGCTATCTCGATCAACTTCACTTTACGGTCATTAAAAATCATTTTGTGGATTTTTTTCGCGTTTTCATCGGTAACAGCCTCTTTTGGACGTCCACTGCATTCATCGTCTTCGGTGCTCATATGACTAGTACGAAATTTTGCAAACCACCTACGAATTGTTGCTTCGCCCGGTGCAGAGTCTGGATAACACTCATCAAGCCATTTTTTGGTATCGGCGGCACTTTTTTCCATCAAAATGTAGTGTTTCATCAACACACAAAATTCCTTTTTTTCCATTTTTTCACAATAACAAAAGTACCTTCACTCAAAATGCAATATCTCACAAACTAATAATCAGACAGCTGTCAAATTTATATACGTATCTTTTGAAGGTTGGCACTAACTGAAAATGGTATAGATTTAATTCTAGTGGCGCCCTCTCATAGAAACGATACGAACTTTTCAGCCGATCTGTTACCATGCGTCTCCATCTGATGACAATTGGATGGAGACGCATGGTTCTTGGAATGATTTATTTTTTTAATGTCTGGTATTATATCCATCCACATTTTTTAAAAATCTGAGAAAAATGCAGCGTAATGTACTCAGAAATGATTTATTTTTTATGTAAAATCTAGAGTGGTGCTAAAGTTGTAAGAGCGAATAAATTCTGAAAAAATCAGAAAGGTTTCCCATAATTCCTAAAATATTCCTGACTTTTTAAAATTTTTGAAAAATTTAAATAAAACGTCAATCAGAAGAACCACCATCAATACGGCAGTTAAAGGATTGAAATTTTGGGAAAATCTTCTCCAATATAAACCCTTTCAAACAGCTTATATCATTTTTTTTCTGTCTGGGGGCAGTTTTTATATGCAAACCCGGCTACACCCTTTTTTGATGTTTTTTGTATGTGTTACGATATATCTTTATTTTAATTTTTAAAACGATATGTAAAATGCCGTAAACTTCTAGTGGAAATTGTATTTATTCAGAATTTGTGCGCATTTCATGCGATTGTGCGTGATAATGTTTTTACGTGAAACAGTGAAGTGAGTTTCAAATTTTGCAGTCCAATTGTATATGTCAAACGAAGTTCTTTGTATCCTACCTATATTGCAACTGGTTGTACTTTTTTTAGTTGAAGTCTACAACGAAACAAAAAAAGTAGATTTCTATGTTTTAAAAATATAGCTTTGGATCAAGAAAATAAGATCCTTCACAGTTTGTGTAGAATACTCGTAATTGGTTGCTCTTCTCTGTGGCTTCTTGTTATTTCATGGTATGTTTCACTCGGGCTACGCCGTTCGGAGTGCTACTTGTATGCGGTTTTTGCTTTCCGAGTGCTCAAAATTTTGAGTGAGAGAGTCAAATAACGAAAACAGTGATTTTTTTGATGAAGATGTTAGCATTAGCTAATTTCTTGAATTAGGAAATGAATTTTTCTAATTCACAGGTAAATACTGTCCCAAAAAGTATGGCAAAGCAAAGTCTTGGGATTACATTCCTTCCGTGGAATTTGGCCTTTCTGTTTCAACAGACTTCGCAGCCGATTCTTAGCGGACAGAATCATCACATGGCTAGTACTATGGATCCTACGGGTATGGACGCACTTTGAGTTCACTGTACATAATTCACAAGTGTTAGATGTTCAAATTTTATTCGATATACTTATAATATTAGACTACAACAACAGAATATTATTCTCAACATTTGCTACTTAGCCATTGTAGACTAGCTGGCGCACCTTCTTGCGAACGTTCCTCATTAAATTCCGTACAGACTTCTTGGCGATAAGTTTTGACACTTTTTTCCAATCTTTTACTTTAATGCCCAAAATTCCTCAATTGGTCGAAGTTGTGGGCAATTTGGTGGATTCATGTCTTTTGGGACGAAAGTGACATTTTTGGTAGTATACCATTCTACCGTTGATTTCGAGTAGTGGCAAGATGTAAGATCTGGCCAGAAGACAACAGGATCCTTGTGGCTTCGAATCATGGGTAGAAGTCGGTTTTGTAAACATTCCTTGATGTATATTTAGCTGTTCATTGAAGCAGTGGTGATGAAGGGTTTCGAAATCTTACCGCAGCTGCAAATTGCTTGCCAGACCATAGCTTTCTTATCAAACTTTTCGACTTCGATAGATGTCTCGGACTGGTTTAACACTTGCCCTTTGCCCGCATCGTATAATATTGTGGTCCCGGCAAGGACTTGTAATCGAGTTTCACGTAGGTTTCGTCGTCCATGATTATGCAGTTCAAATTTCCAGCAAGAATCGTATTGTACAGCTTTCGAATCCTCGGTCTGATCGATGCTTCTTGTTTCGGACTACGTTTTGGTTGTTTCTGCTTCTTATAGGTTCGAAGATTCAAACGAAGAACATTTGACTTCGAAGTGCCCACTTTTTTGGCCACATCCCGAACTGAAACCTCCTTTTTTGCTCGAACGTCTTCCGTGTAGGTTTATCCAACTGAGGGTTATCAGGACCTTTTTTTCAACCCGTTTTCGGTTTATCCTCAATGGTTATCCTCACCGAACTTCCTGATTGCTTTTCGCACGGCGCGTTATGTGCACCATTTCTACACAATTTTTCTACGTTGTTCTGCTGAAAGTCCACGCATTTCGAAACAAACTAATGAACACGAATAAACAACTGCACAAGTGGTTAGAGAAGAGTGTAAACAACAGGACCCAGCCATAAAAATTGACAGATTCTGAACCATTGCGAAATTGCAGCGATTTTTGGTTGTGTCCATACTTTCTGGGACAGTCTTTATTGTAAGTTGATGACCACACAAACTCATTTCGGAAATATCTGCGGAATCCGGTTTCTAAAAAATAGTGATCTGGAACTAACTCTCTTCTCCCTGCAACGGCTTGGATTCAAATTAAAGGTCCTACAATTCTATACAGAACTCCTAAATTTTGTCTGAATCTGACTTTCGGTTTTGGAGTTACAGATTGTTTGAAATTTCAAGCCGTCGCTTAGGGCGACATTGCAGAAGTAAAATCGGGAAATTTTCTTCTGATTTTGACTCAAAACTATTCATACCGTTTTCGTTTTTGAACCTACACGCGGGCGACTATGACTCCGAATACAATGAACACGTGATACGCGCCCTAAACAACAACTCAGAAAAAGGAAAAAATAAACAAATTCGCATGGATGTCGTGGTGCGACCCGAGAAAATTTTCAGAGCGAAACTACGCGATTGGAGTTCGATCTAGAGTAACCCTAGGTTGCTACAACAAACATCTCAAAAGTTGTTTGGGCGACTCTGGGTCAGCTCTCGGGATGCTCTGATCAATAAACGAAAACGATATTAGATTCGTTGGTTATATTAGTTCTTGCCCGAATAAACATTCCTGTATCTATTCAATGAACAGTTTTTTGAAGATTGTCATAGTAATATTTATGATAATATGAGTATTATGATAAAGGTTTTCTCATGGAACGGTTATATTATTCTGTAACTCCAGCAATACATTACAGATATGCATTATCGCCGTTCAAAATCTTTTGTTTTCAACTCGAACGGCCCCCAGTATCGAACTCTTTGAATCTATTCTAATTTAAAGGATTTTTCTGATTTTGGATTGCAGGGAAATTTTGTGGAACTTCCAATGATGCTGCAACCTTTTCCTTACCCCAGGTTGACAGTTCAATGCACAGGCCGCTGGTCTTTTACAAGCCAGTTTCTATGTTCGAGTCCCGACCTGGAAAGATTCTTTGTGTCAATAGGATCGTAGCACCAGCCATGCAATGATTTGGTACGATAAGAATCGGCTGTGAAGTCTGTTGAAAAAGAAAGATGAAGAAACTTGACCTGGAGATGAGGACGTCCTTAAATGTTGGTAAAATATGCAATTTGAGCTGGAATGGTTTAATTCCAAAGTAAAGTGCGGACCCTTGTCGTAGGCTACTCTTGTTAGTAAACTCGCAGAAAACAGGATGCGGGTGTCTACCGATACAATCAAGATTATAAAACGCAGCGCAGTCCATGGGTTAAAAAATTGTCCCAATCGATTGAGCTTTCAACACCAAATAACGATTTCAAAACAAATATTTTCGAAGCAATCAATTTCAACGCTTTGGAACAGTTTACAAAAACCAAATGCAATTAGGATTAGATTCGTGTCAAAATCGAAAATCCAGTAACGGTCGATCTGCTAGCGCTGCTTCGAATCCATAGCAGCATCGGCTGTACTATTGCATTCCCAACCAACAAAACAAAACCGAAATATTCATGTAGCCAGTAGGTATAGAACAAGTTTGCTGCAGTCACCGCTGTTGTTTTAGTTTTTAGAAGTTTTCATCACCCAAACCTCTCCACCAGGAGTGGAATCGTGTTATCGCGAGCGAACGTTAAGTCAACACGCTATTGCATACAGAATCAACTTCTCTCCATCGGTGGAACAGACACTGCATAACTAACAACAAATCAGCACGGTGTTCGTCATCTGGATTGTTTACGTTGTTGTAGGCCTTGTTTCTACTTTACTGTGGAGTGCAGTGTGCTTCTGGAATGCTGTAAACAAGTTGGACAGAGTGCATCCACGCACTAAATGATCGTACGGTTCATATTCGACTTGTAAATAGGCAACCGGTCCGGGATCCTAAATAGTAGGCCGCGTTCCTAAAACTGGGGCCTGCCTCCCGGGCACATAGCTGTAATGACATTCATAAAAAATCTTTATAGCTTTATTTAAATTTTGGGCAATAAATTTATAGCTCAGTGGTCGTTCATCTCCCCGGGGCAAGATGAAATGCTGCTCCTGGGGGGTGGTGAGCGAAAAATTCAGGGAAAGGAGGACGCTTGCACCACTCACTCTTCCGCAAACTGTGATATGCTATCGTTTTGTTCAATCTGAATAATTTGGTGTGAATGTGAAAATTCATTGATTTATGGAATATGCATGAGAACGTCTGGCTACGGAAAAAGTTTGTCGGTCACACGGAGAACTTCTATTAACACTGGATGGGGGATGGAGAACGTAAAATCAACAACGGCTGACGTCGAACCGGCTGGGTGATGAGAAATGCGATCGAATTAAAATCGCTAATGGAAATTTCGCGCGAGAAAGTTAGAAATGGGACGAATTAATTGGTCTGGCGCGGGTGCTAAATGGGCTGAAATATGTTCGCTTCTAACACCAGTCGACAATTGGGGGTGCTGTTTAATATTTACAGTACATAATAGTAAATGTTCACGAATGCTGACCGGCGAGAGTTGTCATTGAAACTAATTAATAGCAAAGTGGTATGTTCAAACTACGACCTGGAGGCATTTTTCGAGTTGGTAGAAATTTGGTATTGGCTATGCAATTGATTTGTACACTAAGTATGTACTAGTATGTGAAGTATGTCAAACCAAACTCTACATTGTACTGGGGTGTCGGAGATAAGCTTTTTAAAATATCTGAGTATCAGAACGAACTGTTCGAATCAGTTCATCGAGAACAACTGAACCGGTTCCCTAAGGCAGTCACTTAGGACCATTAATATTTTTACTCTACTTTAACGATCTCAGCTTTTTCTTTTAGAAGCCCCAAGCTGTCTTTCGCGGACGATTTTAAATTATATTATGTAGTGAAAAAATCATAAAATACTATATTTTTGCAATTACAGCTGGACTTATTTAAGAACTGGTACAATGACAATAGGATGGGTTTGAGTGATTTTCACTAGCAAACACTCGCTAGTTAACGACGATTACAACATCTCACACGACAACAATTTTTTTATACCAAATATCTTGAAAAGGCATGAAACGTCCAGATCTGGTGTAATCTCAAAAAAAATTTTTTTTTGTAGAAATCGACTTTGGGACTTCCACGTACAAAAAACCGCCAAATTGAAGAACATTTTTTTTATGCTGAATGTCTTAGAAATGCACGAAACGTTGAGATCTGGTGTAATCTTGAATGAATCATTTGCATATAGTCTCAATAACGGCAGGAAACTCGTTTTGTCGTTTTACCCCATTTTGATTTCTTGTTATAATATTCAGTTGAAATTCAATCTACAGAAGCAGATCCAATACGATCTATCGATATTGGTCCATATTACATCAAAAACTTCAGCAATCCAAACACATACAATAGGAATGGCACAGTACTAGCCCTTTTAACCCGTTTTACCCCAATTTATTTCATAAATCTTATAATTGGTTAAACTTTCCGTCGCGTTTTGAAAGGAGGCAGATTGCGGTTTATGAATTTCGATTGATATTACGTAGGAAGATTTAAAAAGTATATTACAATTAGATTCAATGACAGTTTGAATCATGTGATACCGTTTTACCCCAACATTGAGAGGATAAATTGGAGTAAAACGGTATTTCAGTATTCAAGTCAAGGCAAGGTAGGAGCGGATACTGTGAGCCTAAAAATGATTTTACAAAAAAAAACGGACACTCAAGTCAGCACATGAGTCAGCTCACGAGCTAGAACCCAATCCAGCTCATGAGCCAGCAGATGATCCAGCACACCAGTTGAATCGCGAGCTGGTTCTACGAAGCACACGACTCTCGATCTAGTAGCAAATAGGCAAACGAGAGTGTGTTTCAGACTTCGTGTGCGTATTTTCTGCTAGCTCGCGTGTTTCGTATTTAAACGAGCCACCAGCTCTATCGATTCGGATCTCTTTTCTTGCTAGCACATGAATCTGGTTTGAAAATACACAGAACAATTGAAACAATTATTTTATGCAGTTTAGCTATGACTGAGCAGAAGGTGAAATGTAGCGGAATGCGCGTGTCGTGTTTTTAAACAATTATCAAAAAACTAGGCCGTTTCTCGAAAAACCGAAAACACGTAAGTTTTTCGCAATTAAATTTATCACAAATAAGTATTCTTAGAATTTTGAAATTTTGCTTTGGCGAACCGTAAATAGTTTTGGAAATTTAAAAACAGTTATTGTTCCATTCCACGGGGATGATTTTAGAACTGAAAAATAGAGTTCGTTGCAAAATTTCACAAAAAAAACTGAAAATGCAACTTAAAATTTTAAAACATTGTCCAAACAAAATGAAATTTGAAAAAGTTTACATAAACTTTTCATCATGCTCTGTATTGCTTGCGCGCTGCTGTTTCTTTGTGTGGCAGTGTGAGAAATACTCCGATGGGTTCGCTGGCATTTTATCGTGAGCAAAAATTGCATATCAAACAATTACACGAATTTATGAAACATTGGGTTTTGTGTTGATATAACAATGAGTAGAATACAATGAAATTGGAATTCGTTCATTTTCAAAGTGACTGTGGTTTATAATGCTAGTATTGACCAACTCTGTTGAGCTCAATGTGTTGATGTTGCTTACGCAATAATGCTTTGTTGTGTAATATCATGTAATAGGTAATATTTCAGTCGGTGTTGAACAGTCGTTCGCACCGCACGCATATAGCTCTTGGCTCCTGGAAATTTTTTCTGGCTACCTAGAGTTTCATTGATTCAAGGCTTCAGTCTTTCTCAAGGCTACCTGAATCACTAACAGTCTTTTTAAAGACTAACAATTAGTCAGCCTTTCGCAAGGCTATACAAAGAGTGATATTAGAGTGACTAAGTGATACAAAGAGTGATATTAGAGTGACTAAGAAATTAATCAGCCTTTTTTAAAGCTAGCTATTCAAAGAACTATTATTCAAACTTCAAAATTCAAAATTCCCTTCATTTCAAAAAATGCTTGCGTCCAACCGGAAAGGCAACAAGCCTAAGGCTAAAAATAATTCAATACGGAATAAATCACAATCCGTTATTCAACATTTTTCTAATAACATTCACGATCTTATAGAATCTGAATGTAAAAATAAAAGACAACGGACGGATTTCCCTTCCGTTGATCCTATGCCGTCTAACAATATTTACGAGATTCTTCCTGAATCCGATTATAGCGACATAGAAGAAAATTCTTCAAAAATTCCCAAAATGGACGCTTGTCGTTCTGGGAAGAAACATCAATCTATGCCACCAGTGACGGTGATGATCTCCGACTTCAAAGCATTCCGTACTGAGCTTTCTACTTTTCTCCCGGAAGTAAAAGTCTCATTTCAAATCGGACGAAGAGGAGAATGTCGAGTCTTGGTTGATGGATTGGAAGATTACGAACGTCTTATTCGATATTTGTCCGAGAAACTTCATAAATTTTATTCATATGATATAAAATCAGACAGACAGGCTGTCTTGAAAGGCTTATCAAATAATCAAAGTATTGATGAAATTAAAAATGAACTAAAAGAATTGCTTGGTTTTGCCTCTTCCCAAGTAATACTTATGAAAAAAAGAGCGAATGGTACTTCTAAACCACGCTCTGGAATTTCCCATGAACTTTACCTAATACACTTCAATCGAAGTGATGTAAACAATTTGAAAACTTTAGAAAAAGTACGATTCATTTCCCACATTAAAATTCATTGGGAACATTATAAACGGCATAATCGTATTGCAAACTTAACGCAATGTCGTCGTTGCCAAGGCTTCGGCCATGGAACCAAAAATTGTCATATGGATATACGGTGTTTGAATTGTGGTAAATCGCATTCGAAAGACGTTTGTCCAATGAATGAAACCACTGATAAATTTTCATGTTCAAATTGCAATGGAAATCATAAATCCAATTATTTGAAATGTCCTGTCAGAGAAAAAATTTTAAACGCTCGTTCGCTTAGACAACAAGTCAAATCAACGACCTTAAATTTACAGAACATACCTGAAAATCAAAAAACCGTTACAAATGCCACGGCTAATTCTTCTAAGGCACTGATTTCTTCGAATTTAAAAAAAAAAACAGGTACGCCTGCCAATTCGTCTTCTAACGAAAACAATTTATTGACAGGTAGATCGACCTCGTCATCAACTTCTTCTAATGTCAGTTATGCTGGTATATTAGGTAGAAATCTACCACCTATTTCTTCTAATGTAAATAATCAAAACACAGGACCGCCTTGCAGTTCATCTTCTAACGAAAATAATTTATTAATAGGTAGACCGGCCACATCATCTTCTTCTAATGGCAGTCTACCTACAAATATTCCTTCAATGCCATTCGCTTCTTTAAATGAAGTCGATTTAAGCGATATAACTGAAAATAAAATGATCTACCTACAAGATCAACTTTTTCAAATGATCATCCAAATGATTTCGACTTCATCACTTTTTGAAGCATTTCAAATCGGATGGAAATTTGCAGATTATATTATAATGAATTTAAAATTTAACAGTGATGTTAAATAATTATTTGAATATTTTAAATTGGAATGCTCGATCTTTGAAATCGAGTGAAGATGAATTTTATAATTTTCTCGAAGTTCACAAAATCCATATTGCCATTGTGACAGAAACTTTTCTTAAACCAAATGTCAAATTGAAAAGTAATCCACATTATGTGGTTCATCGATTTGACAGGTTTACTGGAATGGGTGGTGGAGTTACCATTTTTGTCCAACGGCAAATTAAACATCGAATTTTACCTTCTTTCAATACTAAAGTTATTGAAAGCTTGGGAATCGAAGTTGAAACCATTCATGGAATTTATTTCATCGCTGGAGCATATTTGCCATTCCAATGCACCGGCGTACAATTAAATTTCTTTAAAGGCGATTTGCAAAAACTCACAAGATATCGACCGAAATTTTTCGTAATAGGGGACTTAAATGTTAAGCATGTCCAGTTGAATTGTAGACAAAATTACAGTAATGGTAAAATACTTCATAATCAACTCTCAGCTGGTTACTTCACAGTTCTTCATCCCAGTAATCCGACTTGTTTCTCTTCCGTGAAAAACCCGTCTACAATTGATCTGGTTCTAACAGATCAAAGTCACATTTGTAGTGAACCGATTACACATGCTGACTTTGACTCAGATCATCTTCCTGTAACATTCAGACTTTCCAACGAAGCTATAATTAATCCTATTAGTTCTATATTCAACTATCATAGAGCTAATTGGTTGGATTACAGATCTCACATTGAAAATCATGTGGATCATGAAACTATTTTAGAAAATTCTGCGGACATCGACACAGCAATAGATAATTTGAATCATTACATTATCGAAGCTAGAAATCTTTCAGTTCCCAAAGCTCAAACTAAATTAAATTCTCCTATCATCGATGACAATCTTCAACTGCTCATTCGGCTGAAGGATGTTCGTCGACGACAATATCAACGTTCTCGTGATCCTGCTATGAAAATCATAGTTAAGGATTTACAAAAAGAAATTAAACATAGATTTACTCTTTTGCGAAATGAAAATTTCGCTAATGAAGTTGAACAAATTAAACCATACTCTAAACCTTTCTGGAAACTTTCTAAGGTTCTTAAGAAACCTCAGAAACCAATTCCTGCTCTCAAGGAAGAAAATCAAATACTTCTTACAAATGACGAAAAAGCTCAAAAACTTGCTCAGCAGTTCGAGAATGTACACAATTTTAATTTGAACGTTGTGAGTCCTATTGAAAATGAAGTCTCACTGAAATATGATCGTATTTCAACTCAAGTGTTATCACAAGATGACATTATAGAGACGAATTTTGACGAAATCAAATCAATTATTAGGAAACTCAAAAACATGAAGGCTCCTGGTAATGAAGGAATTTTTAATATTCTTATTAAAAATCTTCCCGATGTTGCCTTGAGACTCCTGGTTAAAATTTTCAACAAGTGTTTTTCATTAGCTTACTTCCCAAAAAGATGGAAAAACGTTAAAGTAATTTCTTTCCTGAAACCTGATAAAAATCCAGCAGAAACATCAAGTTATCGACCAATTAGCTTACTTTCTTCTATCAGTAAACTTTTTGAAAAATTTATCTTGTTGAGAATGATGGCTCATATAAATGAGAAATCAATCTTTTTACCAGAACAGTTTGGATTTCGTCATGAACATTCAACTACTCATCAACTTGTCAGAGTAACGAACATGATAAAAGCAAATAAATCTTCTGGGTTATCCACTGGAGTTGCTCTTCTAGACATAGAAAAAGCATTCGACAGTGTTTAGCACAAAGGTTTAATAGTAAAAATGTCTGATTTCCAGTTTCCTATTTATTTGATCAAAATGATTCAAAATTATTTAACTGATCGTACTCTTCAGGTTAGCTATCAGAATTGTAAATCTGAATTGCTACCCGTACGAGCCGGTGTTCCGCAGGGTTCGAGCGTAGCTCCAATCTTGTATAATATTTTCACTTCTGATCTTCCAAATCTACCCGTTGGTTTTCAGAAATCGCTATTCTGTGACGACACAAGTCTGTTAGCCACAGGTAGAAATCTAAGAGTGATCTGCAGTCGCATACAAAGAAGTTTAAATATTTTCAGTGATTATCTGTCAAAATGGAAAATTAAACCAAATGCAGCAAAAACGCAATTAATTATCTTTCCTCATAAGCCAAGAGCTTCTTTTCTTAAACCAAATAATAATCACATTCTTAAATTGAATGGCTTGGAATTGACATGGTCTGATCAAGCTAAATACTTAGGTTTAACATATGACAAAAAACTCACTTTCATGGATCACATTGAAGGAATCCAGGCGAAGTGTAATAAATATATGAAATGTTTACATCCTCTTATAAACAGAAATTCTAAGCTCTGTCTAAAAAACAAATTGTTAATTTATAAACACATTTTCAGACCAGCCATGCTTTATGCAGTACCAATTTGGTCAAGTTGTTGTTCCACCAGGAAGAAAACGCTTCAAAGGATTCAGAATAAAATTCTGGAAATGATTTTGAAGCGCCCTCCCTGGTTTAGTACAAATGAGTTACACAGACTCACAAATATAGAATCATTAGATGTAATGTCACATAATATTATAAGCAAATTCCGACAAAAATCGATGGAATCTTCAATTGAATCGTTCAATATTAGTTAGTAAGTTAGTTTATAAGTTCCTTTTCCCCATTACACAATACAAGTAGGTTTAGGATTTTCCCTACACAAAAATCTCAGAATTGCGGAAGCAAATTATGTCTTCATGGTAATAACCAAATCATATATATAATAGGGCTGAAAAGTCACCACTTGTGGCTGAACACCCAATTTAACCCCAGCATGGCTGATGCTACGATTCTACTGACACTACGAATCTTTCCAGGTCGGGTCTCGAACATACGACAACTGGTTCATAAGACCAGCGTCCTATGCATTGAACCGCCAACCCGGGACGAGCAGCAATGTATTATAGCAAAACTAAAAATTTAACCTAGACAGGTTACTGAATGAACTTAATACAAGACAAGTATTATCGTTCGTTTAAAACATTTAAAAATGTAACATTCATATAACCTGGCGCCAATCAGAGTCTCTTTCACAAGCTTTTACGTATCAATAAGAGTCTTTTTTTACAAGTCAACAAATCATGTGATAAGCCCACTGCACTCAAACGCTGAAAATATTCCTGGTTTCAATGTGTCGGTTTTGCTTGTTATGTTTTGTGCGACGATTCGTTCGACTCCAGCGGTTGTAAGTAATTTAGAAATGATTTTATTTCAATGAATATGGAATATGTAGAAAATTGTAAATTATACGGTCCTTGTCTTAAAACAGTTTTCCTATTCAAGGAGACTGTGATTTCACTAAAGCCAATGAATTAATTAATTTCAAGTTTTTAGTTGACGTTTTTTTGTGAATAAAAATCAAAACAAGTATACTTATTCAACCCACTTATTCAAAAGTATACTTATTACTTTGTAATATCATTTGAATCGAATCGAACATTTCCATTGAATTGAGGCAATATTTGCCCTAATTCAAACAATCCAAGCCCAGGTTGTATTATCATACCTGTCACAGCCCTAGGTCATGCTATATCAATATGGAAGCGCTATAAAACAGAATCTACCAGCCGAATCAAATACACTTACCCCACTCCACTCGCCACTGATCCATTTTGGGCACTCTTGGGCATTGCAAGCCTCCTGACTTTTCGGCCGGACTCCCCGGCATGCCTCGTCCGGTACTTTGTTCTTAGCCCCGTTGCTCTCTTCAGCGCAAACCACGACCCGTTCCCTGATTCCACCGCCGCAAGATTTTGAGCATGGCCGCCATTCGTCGGTGACCCACCTGTTGGAAATGAAATGCAAACATACAGTAATGCGATTGGAATTTCAATTTGGAATTTTGCCAAATCTTGTTAATACACTTACTTAGGAGGGCACAGATGAGTATTGCACTGAACTACAGTCGGTTCCGGTCGGGAGGATGCATTGCATAGTGACTCTTCTACATCAACACCAGTGACGCGATTCCGGCAGGTGGGCATGGCCATTTTGTATCCTATCAAAAAAATGAAAGTTACAAATACTTCGCTGGTCCTTTTAGAAATCAACATTCGGAAAGTGGTTGAGAATACAATTTGTTTGATCGTCTTTAAAAAGTACATCCTCGAAACCACGATGTCATTGACATATCTGAGTGAGACATACGGTTCGGTTCGAGTGTGTGTGCTGTTCGTGGAATTTTGCGGCCGCACTGCCACAGCAGGAATCGAAATTCACTTACCGCCTCCGCAGGTGACTGAGCAGTGTGACATCGGTGCTATCTCCCACTGATAGAGCGGCTGGCTGCAGGATGTTCCGTCCCCGCCGCAAACCCCACACACGTCGATCTTCTTGGTGGAACCGATTTTGAGGTCGCAGCCGACGCGCTGTTTGGAAAGGATCATAAATAATGAATTTTGTAAAATTGCTTTCCACTGTTCATTGGCTGTTGTTGTCTTTGCCGGCAGAATATGATGTTTCGAACGTTTTATTTATTGTCCCGACAATTGATGACTGCTGAGGTAGTAGGAAGGCAAAAATGGAAATGAAAATGGTAAATTTCGGGGAAATCAACTTCGTTACTTTTAGTAAACAAACTCTATTTGAGTATTGTTATGGATTCTCAGTAGAGATATGAAGGCTCATGTTTGACATACACAGTTGATGAAGCAAACTTAGTCTGGTAACCTCGCAATATGTGCCTTTTAAATCTTTTTGGACAACTATCGTTTGACTGTTAATTTCAATTTAATCGCACGTATCCTTCAATACATTACAAAATCTTGATGGTTTGGTCTTCTTGTAAAATATGATGGTTATATTTGTATAAGTACGGTTTTTCGAAGGTGACAATCGATTTACAAGCACACTTTGCTACAAGCGATTTTCCGTTTCATGAAACCGTTTGTGATAAGTTAAAACCAATCTTAATTCCATTAGAATCCATCATGGGATGATTTAATTAGCTGTGAGCGTTGTGGTGAAAATTGAACACCACATTTCAACTGGTAAGCGTTGGGCATAGAAGTGACAATAGAAAAACTCACTCGGTTTCCCATGTCAGCCGTGGCGTTCAAATGTGCTTAATTCGAGCGGATCAGAATTGTCGAAACCGATATTTTACCTAGAATTGGTTGGCCACATTTTTAAAAAATCGATCAATCCAACACCTAGACAGCTCTGACTCTTTGGACACATAGAAATAAATTCCGCTATTAGAGATAAAAAAATTCAATTACATCGTTTTGTCTTCTCTTCACCCGGATTTTTTCCCCAAGAGCTTGTTTTTTTTTTCGTTCCAAATTATAAATCTCCATATTTTTTTTTAATCTCGCTTCTCTACATATTTCATACTGTTCAAATTTCATCACATGAAGTTAGTTTGCATAATAAACTGTTGTAAACGTTAATTTGCATTTGTGTGTGTGTGTGATATGCACCAAAAAAAGGAAAAAAATAGTCACACAAGCTTCTCAGAGATGGCTGAACCGATTTCAACAAACTTAGATTCAAATGAAAGGTCTTATGACCTCATACAATTTCCTTGAATTTTATTTTAATCCGACTTCCGGTTGTGGAATTACAAGGAAATATGTGCAAATTTATTTAAAAAATGCGATTTTCAAAAAGTCCCTGAGAAGTTGATTCAGATCCGACTTTCGGTTCCGGTATTACAGTGCGATTAGTGAAAATTTTCAATTTCATGAGTATTTTTTCACAATCTATTGCGAAACGAGGTGCACCTTTTTATAAAACTTATTGCTAAATTCATCTAGTTGGCAGAACTTGTTAGTTAGTGAATATATAAAACTACTTTGAAACTTCTATTGCCCGGTTCTCGTTTCCGAAAGCACCGATAATAGTGAAGAAAATTTCCAAAACGGAACTCACAACTATTTCTCAGCAACGGTTAAGCCGATTTTCACGAATTATAATTCAAATTAAAGCTCTTCCGAAGTTATAGGGCGATGAATGTCAAAACATTCAAATCGTAATTCTAAATGACGATGCAAAACTAGTACGCAACGTTGCGTGCAGCTTTGCTCCGTTCGAAGAGTTTTTTGTTCAATTTCGTACAACGTGCTGTGTTGCCACATAAAAAATGATATTTTTTATGTGAAAAAAAGTAAATTTCTAATTGTTTTATTCAATTTTGTATCTACTTGTTAGTGTTATTACAAGATCATGATAACGATGCTTTTCTATAAAAGTACACTTATTATCTTTCCCATATAGAAAGTTTATGCAATCACTTGAAAAATTTACTAGTGAAAATTATCTCAGAGGGCTAAGTGTTCTATATCATTCGACACAGTTCATCGCGCTGAGCAATGTATGTGTGTATGTGTGTGAGTATGTGTCAAATATTGTCACTCATAAATTAAAAAATCTCTTAGTCTTACAGGTTGCTATTGAATTTCACACCGTCATTTACAACGACGATGAAAAAAAGGGTAAAATTTTTCTAGATTTGGCCTAAAACCGATTTAATTTGTAGGCTTTATTAGTTACTTACTAAACTTTCGGCTATACTGGTTCCAAGTTCCCGGTTCCAGAAGTACCAGAAATAGTGGTCAAAAAGTTTAAAACGAGACTCACTCAAATTTCTCAGACATGGTTTGATCGATGTTTCTATAGTCTTATTGGTTGCTGTGTAGTTTCATCCTGGTCTGACTTCCGTTTCCAGAACTATAGGTTAACTTGACATAACTGTTTACAAATTGAAAAGGTTATGCTAGTTTATACCCAAAGAAAGTTACTTATTTTATTCAAGATTAAACAAAAATTTCTTCACTGAATCTTCTAGCGATATTTTTAAAAGTAAAAGTAATATGAGAAAGGCATCATTACGCAACTAGATGGATTAAAAATAGTTTTTAATATTTAATTTAGTTACATAAACATTTATAAAACTTTTAATTGTAATTCATCCTGATACTAAAGTTTTTATACGAATTGTACGAAACTATGCAAAATGAAAACCTTTTTTGTCACAAAATAAAGATATATTTATTAAATATTAAATTTTCCCTTATTTTTTATAAACATCTTTTGCCCAAACTGAATTTAAAGCATCTTCTTTTGCGATATTTGTTTCGTTCGGATAATATAATGTTGCCATTATTATAAACTATCATAATCAGCGAATAATTTTGGAGCAAACATAAGGTTTTGGGAATATATGATTTTTATCAATTCGCAAAATTTAATGTATTTTCGGTTGGAACTTTGTACACGTCCTAAATATGGCAAATAAAGACAAATTTTTTAAAAGGCAGGGGCATTTTTTTGCATGCACTTTCATAAAATTGTTAGTTAAAAATAATGATGTCCGACAAGAAGTTGTAGTAAACCGATTGTACATTTTCAAAAGATAATTCACTGTAAAAAACGTGTTTAATCCACCTAGCAGTGAGATGATACCTTTTTTTATCAATCCGCATGTGTTTTTTGCATGAATATTCTTCGGTGTTTAAGTTTTCATGACATTATTTTTATGACTGTCGTTTTAAGCGACAATTTGAGATTTTAATCACTCATTACTCTGTAATGTCGAAACTGCAAATCGGATCGAATTTAAATCTAGAAGTATGTTAATCGATTAAAGATGCCATGATATGTAAGTTCCACTTTAGAGTTTACGGTAATTTAAGGTACTTCCACAGCCGATTCAGAAACCAGCATAACCCAAACCGATTCGTATGGCCATATGACAAATAAATTACAACAGTTTTGAGTCCAACTTTGAAGCTTTTCGGGATTGTCATCTTCTATATCGGTTTGAATTTTAAAAATTCATCATCATGTAATTCGAGAACCGGAAGTCATAATTGGATAAAATTAATTAATTTTTGTGTGTATGTATAAAATTAATTGATTTTGTATATAAGTTTATTTTAATTTGAATTTTTGTTTCTGAAAATTGATTAGGCTTTGAGAAAACGATTGAGCTTTGAGAAACGATTTTATACTCGAACCGGAATTCTAAAATCGGTATGGCCGAAGTCAGATAAATTCACCTGAGTAGCTGTATAGTTTACAATTGTTTCAAAATGTTTGAAAATCAATGTAGACATCTTTGAGGAATCGTAGTGCGAATAAAATTTTTGGGTGCCTTACGAAACGAAAACTGAATGCAATAAAAAATGAAATAAGTTTATTTGGTTATCGATTATCCAAATCTGCTAACCCGATAAACCTAATTAAAATAAAATAAAATAAAATATCTCTGAAACCGGAAGTTGGATCTGACTGAAAAGCAAGATATTTTATAGAATCTTGAAACTTTTCATTTGAATCTTAGATGATTCTTAGATTTCATTTGAATCTTAGATCGGTTCAGCCATCTACGAGAAGAATGAGTTGCACAATTTTGATTTCGTTTCACATATCATCCTGTAGTTCCGGAACCAGAGGTCGGAACCAAAAATAATTCAGGAACTTTGTTTGGGAGCATACGACTTTTCGTATGAATCTTTCCGTATGAAATTTTCCGAGAAAATTGAGTGAAACTATTTGTCACACACGCATTTGCTGGTTTCGACGAACTGATTCGAATGGTATATGGATGTTATGTTCTTCCAGCATTTATTGCTGTAAGTAGTTTAAAACAATATAATTTAAAAAAATTCTGCCATCATCTGGTTTATATATGCCATATTTGAACGATTATGCTGCCAAAAACTAGCCGTGGTAAAATCGGTCCGAGGCTAAATGTCATGAAAAAGGATGCTGTACACAGTCTTTTTGGTACTTAGAAACAATTGTATGTAACAGTATAAAAAAAATCGTGTTATACGTTGCTCCCAAGCATCGCTTTGTCAAACAGCGCTCAAAACTCCTACTGCTGGAATAGGGGGAAAAGTCGTTTACACAAAAATTTCGATATCTCCGTTGAAAATGGACGGATTTCAACAATCTATGGCTTGTTGGATAGGTATTACCGTGCGGAATCTTAGTCTGAAAACATATTCTGTTTTCAAGGTCAATTGTGACAGATACTGTCAAAAAACTGAAAATTTTGACATAAAACTTCGTATAACTCAAAAAGTAATCATCCGATCTCAATACCATTCAATAGCGTTTTGGGTGACGGGGAGACCTTTCATTTGCGACTAGTTTGATAGAAATCGGTCCAGCCATCTCTGAGATCTCGACCTCTTAGTTGACAACACACATACAGACACACACATACACACACACAGACATTTGCTCAGTTCGTCGAGCTGAATCGATTGGTATATGTCATTCGGCCCTCCGGGCCTCGGAAATTTTTTCTAAAGTTTGAGCGAATTCTATACCTATTTTTTATATATATAAAAAAAGGTAAAAACCTGTTTTATTCCACCTAGTGGTGTAATGATGCCTATCTCATATTACTCATAACATCATAAATGTTACTGTAGAATTCGCAAAAACAACTTTTCATTGAATAGAAAAGTTTGTTCGAACTTAGTCTAACAAACTCTACAAATTTTGTTTACCCTGTAGTTCCGGAACCGGAATTAGTATCCACAACAAATTTAGGAATTCCGTATGAAACAGTAACAGATTGAGATGACCGGACTAGCCGAAGTCCTACAAATTGGAACAGTTTTGAATCTAGACTTACTATCTAATGCTCTATTAAACGAAATCTAACAAACGAAGCGAACCAGCGTTTCTTTTACTTTGCGTATGTAAGTCAAGACAAACAGCATGAATCCGCAACATAAAACACGTAGTAGGATTATTATTATTATTACTATTATTATTATTATTATTATTATTATTATTATTATTATTATTATTATTATTATTATTATTATTATTATTATTATTATTATTATTATTATTATTATTATTATTATTATTATTATTATTATTATTATTATTATTATTATTATTATTATTATTATTGACATCACTACCTCCAGCACGGTATTAGTGCACTACCGGCTGTGAAAACTGAACTTTTTTTCCAAATAAATTGCAATTCACTGACGTTTTTTATTCTTTCTGTCGCACTTATCATAAAATAGCTAAAGTTTTTTATCAACCGCAGCACCGTTTTTTACCAATATCACACGCCAGTAGCAGACATCCGTAACCGTTCCGATTTCTTCATAGCGTTTACAAAATTGAACAAAGCACGCATCGTTAGTTTTGTGTTTTCTTTTCTTTCGGTGTTGTACATATCGTCTTTCTATATGGCGACTTGAAAATTTTGACACTCATCGCCCTGTAACTGCGGAACCGGAAGTCGGATCCGGATGAAATTTCACAGTAGTTTTAAAGACAATATGAGCTCTAATTCGAATCAAGATTATTGAAAAACGGTTCAAGCATCGCTGAGAAATCGAAGTGAGTTTTATTTTTGGAATTTTTCTACACTACTTTCGGTGCTTCCGAAACAGGAAAAAGGGGAAGCAGTAGTTCCGAATTACGTTTTTATGCCCACAAACTAACAAGTTCTGCAAGAAGAATGTATGAGAAAGTTTTATGGGATTTGTACCTGTTTTTGATCATCGTTCGTAAAAAAAATACTCATGAAATTAGTAATTTTCCACTTATCACGATTTAGTTCTGGAACCGGAAGTCGGCTATTTGGATGTGAAGCAGCGGCTTTTACGCAAATATTGTTTATTTTTTAAAAAGCACATAAAAATCTAATCTATCTTTCTACCATGTGTTCACGTTTTTCACCGAACCGCGTCGTCAATGTCGTCATTTCCGGTCGAAATAATGAAGACTATCTTTCACAATAAATTGCAATGTAATTCCAAAATTATGATCTTTGAACGTTTTACTTTGTGACTGAATGAAATAAATACATTTTTTAATGAATAAATTGTTAACAACTCTGAATTAGAGAATGACAAATGGCTGTCAAAACATTTTTTACTTGAAAAATTGCACAAAACTCGGCAACCATTTACCGAATTTTCAACATCTTGCCGATAGTTCATAAGTTTAAAAATTTAAATTGATTATAAAGCGTTTGGCGATAAACTATTCGTCGATCAGTCAAAATCTTCCAAGCAGTTCTGTGAACGTTTTAAACTCTAGCAAATGCTTTGGTGAATTTAATGTCCATTATTTTAATCGAAAATTCAAAGAGTGTTCGATTTTTTTTTCCATAAATGCCTTCTCACTTTCTATACTTCTGTGCAAAAATTTTCAATCAAAATATATGTGAAATGATAAAAATTGTAAATGAAATACAAACACATTCCTGGAATATTCTTTTGACAGTAAACTCTTTTCAACCGGTTCTCATAAAATTAACGCTTTTCAAAGGTTATAGTAAGATAAGCATATTATATCTTACCCCAAAAGAAATTCATAACGTTATATCATATTTGCAAGAGCTTGGACTACCGTTTTTACGGAGCTATGGTTATTATATTGATATTCATTTTATTTTAATTTGATTTTTAAAGCAATCGCTACATAGAAAAATTAAAAAAAATCAGGGATGTTTTGAGCAATTTTGTTCAGGTATTTTTTATACCTGGCTTTGACCTAGTTGCGGTCGTTCTTTTTCAGGTATTCAATCTATCAATTTTAATACCACTCTAGAGTTTTTAGTAACAAATGAATGTTAAAGTGGTTCGGTCTTATATATATTTAAAATTTATAAAAGCTCAATATTTAAGCTGTTACGTTTGCTAGATTTTGATATTCGTTGTCGTTGTCTTCGAACTCATCCTTTCCTACGCATTCCTGCCGCCAGAACCAACTATGGCCACAACGAGTCATTTGTCAGTATGTGCCGAGTGTTCAATAGCTGTTCAAGTCAGTTCGACTTTCATCTAACTCGTGATACTATTAGGAAATTGTTTAGCCGAACACTATCTCTTTAGAAGTTTATCGTTTGTTCTAAGTACTTAGCTATGTAGTTATAATAGTTAATGATATGCAATATGTTATAATAGTTATTAATATGAAATGTATCATTTGGATATTCTGTAATCTGTTGGTACAAAGGATGAGGAGGTTTTATGCCTACTGGAGACATAGTGTTACATTGATAATAACTTATCTCCAGTGGGCTTTTCCCTGCTCCAGAAATAAAAAATAAGAAAAAATAAAATTTGAGTTTTTCCTAAAAAGTTTAACAATTAACCATGCGTGTCCATTAAAGTTGTATTAGAAGGAAACGCATGGTGTTTTACTACTAGAACTAAGTACCATGCGTTTCTTCTAATAGAGCTTCAATGGTATCGTTTGGTTGGTTGTAATATTTTTAGAATTACTTTTTCATTATTAAAAAATCGGAAGTAAGCGAAAATGTTTTTCAAAACTTTCAAGTCTTTTTCATTGCAAGAAAAACATCACCAACTAGAGCTTAAAAACTAAATTATTGAAAGAGTAGATAAAACTCTCCTTGAATGTAATCCTAACTTCGATAGCAACCTCAGCCGCCACAAAGTACCTAACCCTTCATTACCAAAAATCAAAGGATTACCTAAAGTACATAAACCTGGGAATGAAATAAGTGAAATTATTTCTTCAGTAGGAGCCCTACCCAAAAAATCTCCAAATGGCTAGTGGAAGAATTCAAAACTATACCGAAAAAGCTTTTCATTAGATCTATTCCCACTAAAGCTTACTTCAGATAGAATTGGAACAAAGACAATTGCCTGTGTTTCAGTTATTTATTATTGAATTCAAGATCTTTTTTTATACAAATTTAGCATTTTCTTCATACTTTTAAGAAAAAATACGCTTCGAAGGAATTCTCGAATTTTTCCCGTAACACGGCTCATTAGGCGGCGCACATCGTCTTCGTCCATCGTTTTAGCTATCTTATTCCACCAGGTCGTCATCTGATTGATGTCTTTGACAACCTTTTCCTTTGCCTTGAGTCTCCTCTTCATAATTGCCCAGTATTTCTCAGTAGGGCGGAACTGGGGGTAGTTGGGTGGGTTAAGGTTTTTCGGAACAAACCGGACCCCTTTCTCTGCATACCATTCTTGAACGACTTTGCTGTAATGACAGCTTGCCAAATCTGGCCAAAACATTACGGGATGGTCGTGGGATTCGAATGAGCGGCAAAATTCGTTTTTGGAGATACTCTTTTTGGTATAGTTCCGATGTCATCGTCTTATTTGTAACGAAAACATTCGATATTTTACCACAGCTGCAAATTTGTCGGCAAAAACAAATTTAAATTTTGCTGGAACATCCCCCGAGCCGTTGCCAAGTAAAATTTTTGACCTGGGATTTGCCCGAAGTCAGCTGTGACACAGGTTTCATCATCCATCAGAAGACACTCGTCGAACTTGGTCAGCACCTGGTCATATAGTTTCCGAGCACGAATTTTGACCACACCATTCTGTTTTATGGTCCGATTTGGCTATTTGCTAGCTCGACACGACTTGATTCCTTCCCGGAGTCGAGTTCTCCTCATGGTACTATGGGCAGCACCGAATTTTCTGGCCAAATCACGGTCCGACAGATTAGGATTCCTCTTAATCGTCTTCAAAATCTTACCACGCAGTTTCCGGTCGACAGTTCCACTCCGAC
Source organism: Malaya genurostris (assembly GCF_030247185.1). Lineage (NCBI taxonomy): Eukaryota > Metazoa > Arthropoda > Insecta > Diptera > Culicidae > Malaya > Malaya genurostris. The sequence goes on along the minus strand of NC_080571.1, from coordinate 215,915,269 downwards.
TATTGGCTTGAGGCTTCCGAATCGTCGTCAATGTTTCCTTATACCGTTTGATAATGCGCGATACGGTATTTCTGGGCAATTTCAGCTGTTTAGCTAGCCTAGATGCAGACCGCAATGGATTTTCCAAATAAATGTGCACAATTTTTTCCCTTCTTTCGGCTTCCATGTTGATTGTTTACAAAGTACAGTTGATTTGCGGAATGTCAAAAATCATACGTGAAGCTGACAAAATTCCCGACCCGTGAGCGCCACGAACTTCCAAATCCGTTCACCAGAAGCGCCACAATATGAGCAAAAGTTTGTTACAATTCTAAATGAAGCAAGCTTTACGCAAGAGTTCGCTACTCAAGTTCTGAACTCAGGAGAAATTGAAGATGACGAAATAATGGTATCTTTCGATGTAACCGCCTTATTCCCAAGTGTCCCGATGACGGACTCAATCAATCTGTTGGAAAATGGGTTACTTCAACAAAAGAGTAGTAGATTATGGAAATGCAAAGTAAGGTCTTATCTTTACCTAACTCGACTTTGCATGGATGTAAATTATTTCAAATTTATTTACGGCAAACCTCGAAGAACTATTAAATAAACAGGGATTATTACCTAATCGCTCGTGGAGATAGCATTCCATCATATGTTTCATAGAATGCTGACCTTACCTCTCAGAGAAGATGCGATAATAAAAGAGAAAAATTTTATTTTCGAAATTGGATAGCTCAATGGATATCCGAAGTGTTCAATCTAAACAATCCTTGGTAAAAAATCGAGATCGTTGAAAAAACTATCATTCACAATTTTGACCCCACTATTAGAAAATTTGAAAAGAATAACGGTGGACTTCAACTCAAACATGGCATACCTACTTGAATCAAAATTAAAATCCTTTGGCTTGGATTTAGTATTCTAACGGCAACGTCACCTGAAACTAAGTTCGATTTAATTCAAATTTGCAATTGAGACTTTTCCATACAACGTCATACATTAGCCCCCTACGATATGAATTGTGCTATAGGCGACTTTTGACTGTATCGTGTGGGTCACAAAAAAGAACTGAAAATGTATGGTATTATTCCTTCCTTCCCTAATGCCGATTATTAGAATCCTGGAATTATAGAAATTTAATAATTTTAAAATTTGGACACGGGGACGACATTTCTGCTCAGATTCTCAATCCTGTCGAAAACAATCAGATCAGATTAATTCCGGAAAGTGTTTCAACCTTCATGTCAACATCCCATCGTTGCAAAGTCAATCAAACAAAACACTCCGGGTTGTTTATAAATCAAAACAATCAAGCGTTGCGCATCTGGTGCTGGGAAAAATTTCCGACAAGTTATTTGCATCACCGCAGGCGAAGAAGACTCTTCAATGGGAGGGAAAACACCGCCGTAACGGCCGAGCCAGCAAAAAGAAGTGCGTACTGAGTTCTTTCTTCCGTTCCGCCTACACTTCTTCCGATTCGCTGTAATAAAGCTCTGTAATTTAGTGATAAACTTTTCCCCGTTTCGTTGCGTTATGAATTTAATTCGATTACCGGCAAAGTCTTCCAGGCACGGAAGAAGAAACACTTTAGAGCCACTGTTCCACCTTTCCATCCAGCACAGGCTACTGATGTTCCGCTCCCGACGTGAATAAACGCGAAAAAAAAACTCAAATACTAAGGCCTGACGGTATGGCGGAGTGCGTTTGATTCGATGGTCTTTTGTAGCAGAAGATGGGACGTGCCTTTACAGCAATGAATATTTGAGAGAATCTTTTCATTTCCTCCGTTGGTCTTGGAACGCTGTTTCATGGCAGTAAATTGAATTAAAGCACTGATTTTGATTAAATGCGATATTCCCGGAAATTCCATAAGCTTTCACAGCTGTTGGCTTTGTGAGTAGTGCTGAGTGTGGTATCCCGCAATCGTTTCCTAGCTGAACCGGTGTTGCATGGTGTGGAAATTATCATCTCACGGCTGGATGAAAACACCTCTCTCATCATCATCTTCATCCACCAACAACGAATGTGTCAACTGATTGCTTTTCCGATATCATGATTTCTTTGATTCGAGTGATTTGAATGAATAGTTACGAACCATCGTTTTTCATAGATGATGTGGCACCTGTTGAAGCATCAACGAGTTCTAACTTTAAATGAGGATTGTTTTTTTTGCAAGTATTGCAGTCATTTCGCAAATGCTGTGAGGCAAAAATTATCACTTTAGTGCGGTTCATTTGACATTCTCTGAAAGTTTCGCATGTTTAACTATTATAATGTGCTCTACATACGATAAAAATGGCATCCACAAAACTTAATGTTAGATTTTCATTACGACGTGGTCGGTTCCGAAAAATACGAAAGCACAGAAACTATCCAATGTTGCATCGCTCGTTCCAGTTATAGTTGTTTTGATGGTTTTCGAAGCTGTTTGTGGAAGTTTGTTTGCTTCAAATATTATCACTGCTACTAATTGTAGCCAGAGGAATTCTCCATCTGAAATAACTGTTAGCCAAAAACTGTAACTCTCTTACATTGCGAAAGCAACTTTTCGCATTTAGCACAATGATCAAATACTGCTAGTGAGCAAAATTATCAAGTCAAATACTTGCCGGCGAAATAACTTTTCCGTTCGCTTGGGCAGCTGTTTTGATTTACCAGTACTTGAGTGGGTTACGGTACGAATGGATCTTGTTGGTAGTGAAACAAGCTGAGTTAAGACGTAGATCTATTTCAAGTGAAAAATTATTACTCGATGCTTGACCAACAGTAACATTGTCTATCTATTCTCTGAAGCTATCATACAGTAATATTTTTGAAATGTTAAACGATTATTTTTCAATAGATCAACATCACTATTGCTGACACGTAGTTTAATCAGCTTTGCCAAAAATAAAACATTTTTATATTCTACCTACTGATGTAACGATGTCCATCTCATAAATGTGTATAAAGTTTGTATGGCATTTAGTATGGAGAAATTCACTTTTTACAAAAAAATCGGCTGGAGATCATCGTTTGAACTTTAAAAATCAGTGCATGTGTTATTTTCTTAGGAAATTTAACAAGGAAGAAAACTTTAGAAGACCGCAAAACAATCCGACGTTTGTAGAAAAAGTAATTAAAGGAAAACCGGCACAAGGTCTGAACAATATCTCATTCCTTAATATATCTAGCACCACTGCTGCTAGTGGTGGTAATATGATTTTGCTTTCTTGTATTATTCCATAATGGTTGATTTGAGCTGTTTGATGTCTTCACAAAAGTTTCTCAGCTGAGTATGAGGATTATTTTTAAGTGACAGGCCATGTTTTAAAACTCACTGTAAAGACACAAAAAAGTCTAACTTTTTAATTTGAAGAAAAAGGTTTTCGGAGTCTTCTACAATATTTTAGATAAACTCAAATCCAATAACTTTGCCGAATATATAAACTCTCTATCTATTATAGTTTAGAAGATATAGATGGTACTATTTTATGAAAACAAAAACACAATTTACATGACTTTTTGTGTCTTTACAGTAAGGTTTGGAGCATGGTTTGTCACTTAAAAATAATCCTCATACTCAGCTGAGAATTTTTTGTGAAGACATCAAACAGCTCAAATCAACCGTTATGGAATAATAAAAGAAAGCAAAATCATATTACCACCACTAGCAGCAATGGTGCTAGATATATTAAGGAATGAGATATTGTTCAGACCTTGTGCCGGTTTTCCTTTAATAACATTTTCTACAAACGTCGGATTGTTTTGCGGTCTTCTAAAGTTTTCTTCCTCGCTAAATTTCCTACGAAAATAACACATGCACTGATTTATAAAGTTCAAACGTTGATCTCCAGCCGATTTTTTTGTTAGAAGTGAATTTCTCCATACTAAATCCCATACAAACTTCAAACCTCGGGCGCGAAAATATAGTTTCTCCGATCGAACTAAAATTTTGCATGGTGCTTATGGGTCCCAAAAGAAACAGGAAAAGTTTGGTGGAGCTGAAATCAATATTTTGTCCCACCCTACTGGGCATACCATTAGGATGCCGGATGACGTCTAGTGAAAATGGTTCTTGAGTCTGATCCAGTTGGAACAAGAAAAAGAGGGGTGTTGCGATCAAGATGAATAGACAAAATGGAGGACGATCTACAAAGTGTCCAGACCTTGAGTGGCTGGCGATGAGCAGCCATGGATCGAGTTAGATGGAGACGTATACTTGATAGAGTGAGGTAAAATGTTCTATGCACTATTATAAGATTTTTTTAAATGCAATCTCAACATCTGACTGGTCTTAGTTGGATTCTATACATTGATCTTTTTATGGATTGATTACTCGGAAACACCCTTGTTATTCCTTCATGTGCGTAACCCGAATGTTTCGCTTTGGCGTCAATTTTGAGTTTGAGATGCTTTATGCATTTTTGAGTAAAAAAAAATCTATTGATAAACTAACATTTTGTCCGATGTTCGATGCGAAAAAATTTTTTTGTTCGATGCAAAAACAATTTTTTATTCTCGCTCGATCTAAACCTTTTTGATGAATTCCAAAGCTTTTCGATGCACGGGTTAATGGTGCAGCAAGTTCCGTTTGCTTCTGGCATGGATTCTAATTCTGCAGATTCGGCAATTGATAAACACATTCTACTTATTTCAACAAACTAAAGATTTTCTTGGGTTTCAGAAAGTACTTTGACTTACAACAAATCTATTTTCGGCTGTAGTTTTTGTGTGTCTCATTTCTCGGATGGACAATGTATGGAACACTTGTAGAACTAATTTAATACTATTATTTTGCTGAAGGAAGTATGTTGATACGTTAAGGCGTTTGAGAGTTATGCAATGTTTTTGAGTTTTTAAAACTAATTTAAATAAGTTAAAAAATAACACCCATACAATTTTCTCTTAAATTTTTACTTATGTTATGACCTTTCAGGAACCGCATAAGATACATTTTTATCGATTTGGCATCTAATGAATATTGATATTTGAAGCTTGACTAGTTTTCGTTGAAAAAACAATTATAACTTTTTACTGCTAGCTCATATAAAAAAGCTTGGTTTAGCAAAATTATGCGCAATGATTAGTTCAACAACTCTTCTGAAATCAACTTTTCTGTAGAACATTTCACAAAAAAGTTAGAACAAAAGAAGTGATTTTTCAGAAGCCACCCTACTTTTACTTGGGAAAATTGATGTAACTCGATCAAATGAAAAGCTAAAGAAGTGCTTTTTTCAGCAAAGTTGCTCAAAATAAAATTTCCTACAACTTCATTTTATAACAAAATAATTTTTGAGTTCAATTAAGAAAGTTAGATTTCAGATTTCAATCTAAATGAGAACCACTCTAGTAACTTTTTTCCTTAAAAGGAGCGCCATTTGATTACAAACAACTTTTGTGAAGACACCAACTACAAAAAACTAATATTTAAAAGTGAAAATATATTTGTCACGCTAATTTCCCGTTTCGAACCATAGTGCAATTGCGTCTGTTCATCCGGGAAACCGTATTCGTGCATTATCTGTCATAGCTGTTCTCGATCGATTGTGTCGTATGCCGCTTTGAAGTCTATAAATAAGTGATGCGTGGGTACGTTATATTCACGACACTTCTGGAGTACTTGTTTTATCGCGAATATGTGATCCATAGTAGCGCGGGCTCCAGTAAATCCCGCTTGGTACGGCCCTTCGAATTCCTTAGCTATTGGTGATAGACGACGGCAAAGGATTTGCGAGAGTATCTTGTAGGCGGCGTTGAGCAATGTGATTGCGCGGTAATTGCAACAATCTAGCTTATCGCCCTTTTTGTAGACGGGACATACCACTCCATCCATCCATTTCTGCGGTAGAATCTCCTCCTCCCAAATCTTAGAAATCATCCAGTGCAGCGCTCTAGCCAGCGCCTCTCCTCCATGTTTGAGCCGCTCGTCTGGTAACTGGTCATTGCCCGCCGCTTTGTTGTTCCTCAGCTTGCCGATCTCCTAACTTATCTCCGTCAGATCAGGTGCTGGGAATCTGTTGTCGTCTGAGCGTGCACACAGATTGATTCCTGTGTCGTTCTCTGTATCCTGTGCTTCGCCATTCAGATGCTCGTCATAGTACTGCTTCCACCTGTCGATCACCTCACGTTCGTTCGTGAGAAGGTTACCACTGGTATCTCTGCATATTTCGGCCTGTGGCGTGAAGCCTCTACGTGAGCGGTTCACCTTCTCATAGAATTTCAGTGTATCATTTGCGCGGTAGAGCTGTTCCATCGCTTCGCGATCTTGGTCTTCTTGGTGGCGCTTTTTCCTCCGGAAAACCGTGTTCTGTCTGTTCCGTGCCTGTCTGTATCGTTCCTCGTTCGCTCTAGTGCGGTTTTGCTGCATCCTCGCCCTCCCTGTATTCTTCTCTTCGACCAACTGCTGACATTCGCCATCAAACCAGTCATTTCCTCGATTTGATTACCTCGTACCTAGTACAGTTGAAGCAGTGCTACTCATGGCGGACCTTATGTTCCTCCTGCCGTCTTCAAGAGTCGCCGCTCCAAGCTGCTCTTCCGTTGGTAGCACTAGCTCCAGTTGTTGCGCGTATTCCTCTGCAGTACGAACGCTACATAGCTGCTCGAGATTGAATCCCGGCGTTCCTGTGCGACGAGTGTTGTGCACCGTCGATAGTTTTGAGCGCATACAAACTACAACAAGGTAGTGGTCAGAATCAATGTTGGCACTGCGATAGGTGCGGACATTGATGACGTCGGAGAAGAATCGCCCGAACGTGGTCGATTTGATTTTCCGTATGTTGATCAGGTGATCTCCAGGTGGCTTTGTGGATATCTCGTGCAGGCTCTCCAGCCCGATCACAGGCCTGTACATTGCCTCCCGGCCTACCTGAACATTCATGTCGTCGATGACAAGTTTTACATCCCGCCGTGGACAGCTGTCGTAGGTTCGTTCCAGCTGCGCGTAAAATGCTTTCTTCTCGTCATCGGGTCTTGTCTCATGTGGGCAGTGCACATTGATGATGCTGTAATTGAAGAAACAACCCTTGATCATTAATACGTACATCCTATCACTGATTGGCTGCCACCCAATCACGCGCTGGCGCATCTTGCCCAACACTACAAATCCCGTTCCTAGAACGCTGGTTGTACCACAGCTCTGGTAGATGGTAGCTGCTCGATGCCCACTTTTCCACACTTTCTGTCCCGTCCAACAAATTTCCCGCAATGCAATGCTACGACATCGAAGCCGCGGATTTCAAGCTCATCATGCAGCATTCGGTCGTACCCTGGGAAGCCAAGCGATTTGCAGTTCCATGTGCCAAGCTTCCAATCGTAGTCCCTATTTCGTCGCGTAGGTCTTTGCAGATTATTCCGAGTCGTATTTATATCCTGATTATTCGTAACAAGTGTTTTCCGGGCGGCTTGTTAGGCCTGCATCAACCTCCTGTCTCGCCGGAGGACCATCGTGTCAGCACTAGCTAGAGCGAGATCTTCTGTCTCTGTTCGATAGATTCATTTGAAGGGTAAGATAAAAACAGGTACATCCACTTCGAGCTTTCGCATCACTATGACAACAGAAATGTACTCCACCTACAGGTTCGACACTAACATCCGCCCGATTCTCACGATCCCCGTCCCTGTCCACCATCTCCATTGGAACTAACAAGATTTTTTTTTGTCACTAACTTTTTCGTTCCCCCTTCCCTGTCTCTTCACCATCTCGATGGCAACTAATCAGATCTCTGTCGTTTTCAGACATTTTGTTCCCACAACCCCTTTTTACCACGTTTTCCACAATATTTACTTCTCTTTCATTCTCTTCGACAATATCATCATCACCGCCCACGGAAGACCGCTCCAGTCGATGACCAGCATGCGGGCCACCCGCCGGGCCTTCGTAGCCAGGGGGTGTTTCCCTCGGACCCACACGGACCAAAGGATGCGGCCAACATGGATATTCACTAACGCCATATGCAAGACCCTCATGCAATATTCAATTCACCGGCCACTGCGATCGCCAGTTGAAAGCTGAATTCTCGAGAATCCGCTACCCCGATACTACATTACATAATGATACTATTCTAGTTTTAAGTTAGTCGTAATTAAGATTAGTAAATACCCTTGGCATCGTAGAGCTTAAGCAGTGCGCCTTGAAATTATATTATAATATAGAATAAAAAAAACAGAAATGTACAATTTTTGAACTATTTTTCCTACGGTATTGATTCTTATTCTTCCAAGCAAAGATATTGTATCTGATTTTATCATAACTCGTTGATTGAAAGTCGACTTGGCGACTCTACTAATGAGATGACTTCGGATATGAGATTGGTATAATAGCCCTATAAAATATCGAAAGAAACGCCTCAAATTTGACATACCAGCTGATGACGCCATCTTTTGTCTAGCTCAGAAACGTTACTGGTAGACCCAATATTATACAACGGTTCTAGTATGTCTTTGTTCTGATTGTTCTCATATTCTCATAGTTATCAGCTCATCTGGTTGTATTACTTATCTAAAAAATATCACTCAACAAGTATGACACCCTTGAAGCGCAACGACAACGCATAGTTTTGAACGCAAAAAAGCCAACTTCGTCGTAACTGCATTCTACTCAGAAATTCTCATGCATCAGGATTTCATCAGCAAACGCAGGCAGGAAACGAACCACATAAAAGCAAACTATGCAGCATGAAAATTCCACTTTGTCACTCCCCTCAAGGTTGGCTACTGAAAAATCGTTTCTCTCTCTCTCTCTCTCTCTCACTCTCTGCTACGCATTACGTGTCGAGCGGAATGGTGAAAAATAGTGAGGTCGCTAACAAGGTGGCGATAAGCTCAAAACCACCAAACGCCCTATTCATAGAAATCGATGTGTTTCTTTCGCTTTGTAATCGAAATATGTCTGGTTATGGTGCTTTCTGGAGGTTTCTGGTCGAAGAAGGATATGTGGACAATTTCGTTGAATATGTGATGCAAATAACCGTATAAAATATGAATGGAACTTGGCGATGTTGAACCGTTTCCTCATGGCTTTTGTAGTTGCTACGATGCTTCGTAAGTGTACGGGTTTGTAGCTCACATACATAGAAACATTAAACGTTTGACCTCGTTTTCCCACAACTTCTTGAAGAAGTTGGCTAATAAAAAGAAGACGGATTAGAAGGGAGAATTCTTAAACTACCACTACTAAGAAGCGTAAGATTTTTTTTCCTTTTTGTAGTTTCTTCACTGCATCGAGAAAACCAGACATCATGTTCATATTACAAGCCGAAGCTTTCGGATAAAACATAGGTTTTGAATTTGAACCAGGGCTGAATGCGAAAACCAGTTTCAACTTTTTCGTCTTCAATATCTCATACTTCGAGTATGTATTTCAGTGATAATTCAACAATTATCCGTCACAAATTTGTCAAAATTTGAAATGAAGCTATGCTATACTGAAATGAAGAATTATTCCCTGACATGGTATGCAAAAAATAAACATACTTCATCGTTAACGGCTCTACAACTGCTTCCCTGGTACTGACGAAAACGATTCATACCGATCATTTTTTGAGTTCCCACCCCAACATGGTGAACATTCCTGTTTCACTTTAGGGGCATTCTGGTATGGCATTCTGGTATGGCAAAAGATGTAGCATCAGATACTCAACTCTGTTATTGAAGCAAAACTTTTCCCTGGCGTATTTTGCTCATGCATACATTTTGCCTATTTTGAGAACAGACGGCTATGTGGTACAGAAAATCTCTATAGTTTTGATAGGAATAACACCGGAGGGAAGATAATCGTGGAGTGATAATTTTGAGCAAATTAAATTAGGTAGTAATATATTACTCATCGGAAACTCAATACATAAGACTAACCACTTACTTGTTTTATCAAGGATCAGCAATCAGGAATACATGCCTCGAGATTCACCATAGATTTTCTACCGATTGCTGTCCTCCGCTGGCGCCCACAAGGAAGAGCTGGGTTGTTTTTTTTTCGGCTCATTTGAATACGAATTTGATTATTTTGTTGTCCTTTTTACCAGTGCTAAACTACTTTTCCTTGCCGTAGGGTGATGCATTAGACGATTAGGAAGCCGGTGATGGTGTATGTACACATTCGTACCGGCCGGGGACTTAGTTCATTACGTAGAAGACTCGTTTGGCATACTCTCGTAGATCCAAAACAGGGAATGGGTTGGTAAGCACAACTTGTCCGCATATGGGTAATATATTATCTGGGTTCTGGGCTTCTGGGAGCAAGACGAGGAAACATTCCTAGCATATGGGTTGGTCTGTCGACTGGTGATAAGTTTTCAACTCACTAGCCATACGAATGGAAGCTAATTAGACGAAAGAATGTTTTCGGAGAGACTCTTCGGAGCTTTCATAATGTGTTGATTGTGCACGTATGAGAAATGTGATGATTATTAGAACAAATGGGTAGCATTCTTATCTTTGTAACAGACCGATTCTATTCTTTCTCAGAGGAAATTAATTTACTTCATACATTCGAGTAGGTTTCTGGATGCATAAATTTCCAAGCTTGTAAGTTAATTACTTCTGTTTAGATAACCTAGCCTTTGCAATGAATGAGACAATTGTTTGATTATAGAGGTACATACTTTCTACACAGAGGACTCAAGGGCTAAATAAGTGCTGTGAAACTTTGCACCCGTCTTCAATATGACCAACCTTTGATCTTACACGGATATAGAGACCATTTCGACTTAAGAGTGACTTTTTAAAATGGTGAATGATTTTTTGTATGTACTACAGTGATAAACTCGAAAGTTTTGAATTTGTAAAATAAATGATTTCGAGAACGATTACTTCTAGGAGGACGTTGATAGGCGTAAATTTTTGGCTTTTGACGATTTTAAACGTTAGAATGGTTAATTGGCCATTTTTAATTAGGAGCTTAAATTTCTGAAAATAACTGCAAATTGTTCCAGCTGTAACTATTCTATTTTTCAAAAGATACACAGAAAAAAATTATGAATTTAACAGGTAACATAATTCCACAAACGATACAAATCATAACTACTTAACACTCCTAATACCAAGCCTCAAAAAGTTACGCGAAGCACCAAGCCTCAAAAAAAGTTGGAACGGTAACTTTGAGCTGTCATAGCTCAGCTGTTTTTCAATGGATCTCAAGAAATTTTACACCCTCGAATTTTGTACAGATCGCAGATTATTTTAAGTATGTCATTATTGACAATGGGTTAGGAAAAATCAATGAAAATGTAATTTTTTCCCGTTCCAAGTTTTTTTTCACGCACGAAATATGCCCTACATGCATTTATGCGGCCCCAGCATTGGGAATAGAATTTTGAGAATTTCAACTTTCTCGCGTCATAACTTTGTTGTTAGTCAACCGATCTTCGAAATATGTTCACCATTGGAATGGTACTAGTTTCAGAAATAAAATGCACTAAAACATACGTAAAATAGAGTTGTCTACCTAAAGTTATAGAGAAAACTGTAAACAGAAGACCACAAAAAAGATGGGATTTTTTACAATGGTCGTAAATATCTTTGAATTCAAAGCGATGACCTATATGTTTTTATACATTATTCGATTGCTAGTCAACCCAGCTACAATTTATGCTAAGCTGACGTTTTTGCACCATCAAAAACAACCTGAAAATATACAGTGTAAATGTAAATATTGATAAATATTACAAAAAAAAATATTTTTAACACATAAATCAAAAATGAAAGCGATGACTTGTACATTTTTGTGCTGTACTAAAGAATAAACAATAGATCCAAATAATTTTTATGTGCATGTAAAACAATCTCAATTGATATCTACTACAATTTTGAACTTGTCCAACATTTCCGTAGAATCCAAAAAATCGGTGCAGGATCGGAAATTTTAAAATTTCTGTTATGCCTTCAACGTTTCAGTATACACTCTAACCTCAATTTACGCGCAAAGTTATGGGTGCGTAAATTAAATTTCGCGTAAATTGAGATTTTATTGTCTCAAAATATGTTTTCATACTTCTATCGTTTGCAATCAATAGAAACTATAATTCTTAGAGACTCATAATTTGAATTTCACCAACACATTTTTAGTTTTTAGATATAACAGAAATTCATAATTTTTGCAATGGCTTTGTACAATACGAAAGTAGAACTTGAACTTGTGGTGTAATGATGCCTTTCTCATCATCAACTAGTATAACCTACAGAGTAAAGCAGTTCTCAGATCGATAAGACCATTTCTGAGAAAACGAAGTGAGTTCCACTATTGCAGGTACTTCCGAAACAGGAGTCCGGGAACCGGTACAATCGAAGTCGGTTCGAGAAAAGTGACTGGGAACCATTTCCGAGTCTATAGTCACGATATCCGGTTGTTAATCGAAAACCGGGAATCAGAAAAGCCGACATAAATTTGTTTGGCCGTCTACTGACAATGACTATCGATTGGACTAGTTTTGTAGGTAGTTTAGAAATTAGTTAACGTGTTTTACTTAGCGCTTTTAGTAACGGTGTAAATATTTTAAGAATCTTCACCCTGTAATTCCGCAACCGGTTGTCCGGAATTGGTGTCGGCTGGAATTCAGGAATTCAACATGGGACCACGAGACTTTTCATTTGAACTTATATTCATTTGTGAAAATTTGTCAATCCATAGCTGAGGAAAGTGAGTTTTTTTTAACATTTTTTCCATTGCTTTCGGAATCGGAAACCGGGGATCAGGATAGCCAGAACCAGTTTATTTTATTTGACCACTGATAATTACTACCGATTGGAATAGTCACGCGGTTAGTCTAGAATTTTATTTATGTTTTTTGTTTTGCCACTTTAAGTGGCTGTATTAATTTTCAACAGACTTCACCCTATAATTCCGGAACCGGAAGTCGAATTCTGATGGAACTTTGGAGTTTTATATAGGACTATGCGATCTTTCATTTGAACCTAATTTTGGTTAAATCTGCCACGCCATCTCTGAGCAAAGTGATGAAAAAATTTTTTATACTAATCACCTAGTAATTCCGGAACCGGAAGTTGAATCGAAATGAAATTCAGGAACTTTGTACAAAACATTTATACCTTTCATTTGAATCTAAGTTTGTGAGAATTGGTTCAGCTATCTCTGAGAAAAGTTAGTGCACTTATTTTCATTTTTTTGTACATATCATCCTGTAATTCCGGAACCGCAAGTCGGATTCGAATAAAATTCAGGAACTTTATACGGTGTTACAGGACCTTCCATTTGAATCTAATTTTTGAAAATCGGTTCAGCCATCTCTGAGAAAAGTGAGTTCAAAAAAAGGTTACATACATACATACATACATACACACACATACACACACATATAGACATTTTGCGTACTCGAGGAACTGAGTCGAATGGAATATGACACTAGGCCCTCCGGGTCTTGGTTCAAAAGTCGATTTTCACAGTGATTGCATAACCTTTCCATATGAGAAAAGTAAAAAGTTTTGAAAATTTCTGTATTTATGCCGTTTGCTTTTAGATTCTCCTTAAGAACATTGAGTTAAATTTGTTATAAATAATCGTGAGTATTAATAACAATAATTAAGAGTATAAAAAGTGTGTCACCGCTTTAATTTCTAAGCATTTTGATAAAATAACAAAAATTTGAAATTTTTTAGTGTTTGTTATTTATTTTTAGATGTTTTTGAATATAAAAAGACTGCTAGTTTAGCCCTATTTGTAACTGGTTTTATTAGCAATCTAATGATGTATAAAAACATATAGGTCATCGCTTTGAATTCAGAGATATTTACGACCATTGTAAAAAATCCCATCTTTTTTGTGGTCTTCTGTTTACAGTTTTCTCTATAACTTTAGGTAGACAACTCTATTTTACGTATGTTTTAGTGCATTTTATTTCTGAAACTAGTACCATTTCAATGATGAACAAATTTTGAAAATCGGTTGACTATTAACAAAGTTATGACTCGATAAAGTTGGAGCTCTCAATATTCAGTCGCGACGTTGATGCCAAAGGAAACAAAATTAGATAGCAGATAGGGCATTTTTTGCGCCTGACAAAATTTCATTTCATTTTCATTGATTTTTCCTAACCGATTGTCAATAATGATATACTTAAAATAATCTACGAACTGTACAAAATTCGAGGGTGTAAAATTTATTGAGATTTGACAGCTGAGCTGAGCTGTCATACTCAAAGTTTCCGTTCCAACTTTTTTTCGGGCTTGGTATTTAGAGTGTTAACTTGTAAAGTGACGCAATACTTCTTTCGTATAGAATTTTACTGATTCCGAGTGCAATTTTCATTCGGCCACCAAGTGCCGCTGTATGGATTTATATGTATCCATTATTCAACGAGCGGATATGTGCTTTTGTGGTTTAGATGATAAGTGACGTGCTTTGTGATCTAATGGTTCTCGGTACAAGCCGCACTGTTAGCTATCGATCATTTGTTCCTTTTTTTCGTTTATTCTATTAGAAACCATGTAATTTTCAATTCACACAATTTTACATGTTCTTGAATATAAGTTTGTGTGAAATAATACGCTCCATTTATGCGCATCCTATAAGATGAAGAATCGCAAGATTTTTTCGAACTGTGTACGAATCATATAAATGTAATAAAAGGTGAAAAATAAAACTAATGAAAAAAATTCTTCTTAGTCCACGTAGTGATGTGATACTATCTTTCTCTTGCCAATTAAATAGTCTCATTGAAACATTTGTAACATTTAATCCTCGGCCATTAGTATTGTGAGCTTATCAAACAACCTAATAGTAGCTTTCAAACGAGTCTTAGGGTGAAGCCATAGTGGGAGCGACACGCAACGCGATGCGTAACACGAAAGATTCCCAATGAGAGATAGTAGCCAGAATCAAAGTAATTTGTACAGCAGTACCAAAACAATATAATTTATTTATGTTCATATTTAATGAAAAGAAAATTCTGATCAAAATCAAACGAAATCTTTTATTTAAGCCATGTACATGCTGTAATGTCAATTGCTGCAGCTCTATCCGAAATCCTACCTTTTGCCAGAAGGTAAATCTTTATCACGCGGCGATGTTTTTTTCGCCAGTAGTTCTAACTTTCGAAGCTTTATTTCCAGAAGTAGTGCCGATTGGATAATCTTTTCGGAATTCGCTTCAACTTCTTGCTGAGACGCCGAATAGAATAGCAACTGATTGTACTCTGGATGTTTTGGCTAGCTCGAATGTTTCAATCTGACTAGGTGTAATTTCAAATTACCCTTCTTCGTTGCCGTTGTAATGTTCAGAAGGTATTAGATTCCTCGAAGATTTTTACTTGAAAAATGCCTGTTGAAATAAAACCAACTCGAGAAGATTACATCAGTAGACTAAGGTCTTTTTTATGCGACTTTTTTATGCGAATTTTCAGAGTTATGCGGTTTTATGTTATGCGGTTTTTTTATACGAAGTTTCAGAGTTATGCGGTTTTTTATGCGGTACGTTAACTCGCATAAAAAAAGACTTCAGTGTACCTGAAACCATGGATCTAAATTTTAGTAGTTCTCATCGCTTCCGACCAAATGTATCGCGTAGATGATTCCATTTTATCTTAGCACTTTTCATCTAGAAAATTTATAAAACAAGTATAGACTTTTTTCATCGAGATAACTCGAAATATTCTCAAAATGCATTTAATGTACTTTCATTGATTCACTTTCCAGTAATTTCTAATGTTTTCAAAACCTCTTTCCAACACTTATTCACAAGAACCAAATTCCATAGTCGCGAGATTATTGATCTCAAAGCGTCTTCTGTTGAAAAACTGCTTCGATATCAATCAAATTATCTTCTTCCGCCATTGCGAAAAATAAATTAGGAAACCTTTATTCGCTCGTTAGTCGCATGAAAAACTAAGCACGCACTGCTTCGTTGTTTGTTGCACCGAAAATCGCTTGTCACTATGCAACGCCTCGTGTTTACTCTGGAACACATGTTAACTTTTTGCTGGAAACAAACGAACGAAATTCACATCATTTAATGATCGCATCGCATCGCGTCGCGTGTCGCGCCTACTCTGGCTTCATCCTTAGTCTTTCGAAATAGATTCTTTCATCACTTTCATTACACCGCTCGAACCGGAAATGTTCGCCATAACTCTACTAAATTTAATTGACATTGTTAGTTTTCAAATTAGATTATAAAACTCCTTTAGTCATCTTCGAGAAAATTCAGCCGATGAAAAGTGTGCGGTTAGCCGTTTATACCGTTATATCATCGGAACCAGAAGTGACAGTCGTTTGATCTTCGAACTTCATTCAAAATTTAATAGTAGCTTTCCAACGAACCAAGATTTGTAGAAATCGGTTAAGCTATCTCTGAAAAATTGAGTGGTGAAAACACAACGCGTTATGTCGGTTACGTCACTTATAATACTATATTTTCGGAACAAGTGCCAGTTATTTGATCTTAAAGCGTGACGGTCCAATAGTAGCTTTCAAACGAACCTTAACTTGTTGAATTAGGTTCAGCCATAGCGGAGAAAACTGAGCGGAAACGCGTTTTGTTGCTTCCGTCCTTTAAACCATTATATCTCTGAAACCGGAAGTGCCAACCATGTGCCATATTTCAATAATCGGTGTAGAGTTAATTGAGGGTGTCAGTTTTGCAATCGCCGTGAAAACCAACTATACTATTCGACTCAATTCGTCGAGTATGAAAAATGTTTGTGTTCGTATGTAACAAATATGTTGAACTCGGTTTGGCAGGTACGATTTTCACAATCTTATGTCGTTTTCGCTTGAGAAAACCTTAACTGACCTAGCGTAGTTTCATCAAACAAACACTTTCCACGAAACTGTGTTGGTTTCGCACTTAGCAATGGGGATTTGAGCAA
This sequence comes from Malaya genurostris, assembly GCF_030247185.1. NCBI lineage: Eukaryota > Metazoa > Arthropoda > Insecta > Diptera > Culicidae > Malaya > Malaya genurostris. Next base: position 215,898,488 of record NC_080571.1, on the reverse strand, counting down.
ACCTGTTATAAAAACCAGGTTCAAAACTGACTCGATTTTCAGTTCAATAACGTTGAAACTAGGTTCGAAACCAGCTGCAAACAAACGGTTTGACAGCAGTTAGGGTAGAAACTGGGTTAGGTTTGGCATCAAGCGAAAACGACATTAGATTCAAATGAAGGGTCTCTCGATTTTATAGCCTGCTATTGAATTTTATACGGGTCGATCTTCCGGCTCGAGGGTAACGAGGTAAAGTATGCAAAAACACGAAAAAAGATCTCGATTTGCTCCGAGATCGCATAACCGAGTTCCACAACCTGGTACTGAATTTCATCCTGCTCCGACTTGCGGTTCCGGAGTCATTGGGTAACATGTAAAAAAAAAGTGCACTCGATTTTCTCAAAGTTTTCTTATGTGTGTTTTCATCCATGACACTGAAAAATCGAGCAAAATACTTTCAACTAGTCGTATAATTCTTCAGCTGAACAGGTTTGGCTAGTTGATGACCAAATACATGAAAGTTAGAAGAGGTGACATCTGGGGAATACGGCGTGTGGGGCAAGACTTCCCATTTCAGCGTTTTCAGGTACTTTTTGACCACTTTTGCGACACGAGGCCGAGCATTGTCGTGTTGGAGGATGACTTTGCCATGTCGTTCTTGATATTGTGGCCGCTTTTCTTTTAGCGCGCGACTAAGACGCATCAGTTGCGTTCGGTAGCGATCTCCTGTGATGGTTTCACCCGGTTTTAAGAGCTCGTAGTAAATCACACCGAGCAAAACCTACCAAATACAAATCATAACCTTGGCGCCGTGAACATTCGGTTTTGCCTTCGACGAAGTAGCATGCCCGGGCTTTCCCCATGATTTTCTGCCTTCAGGATTATCGTATCGAATCCACTTTTCATCACCGGTTATGATTCTAGGAAAAACCTCTTACGATTTTGTCTTTGAAGCAGTTGCTCACATACAAATAGACGGCGCTCGATGTCCCTCGGTTTCAACTCGTACGGCACCCAGTTTCCTTCTTTCTGAATCATGCCCAGGGCATTGAGACGTTTTGAAATGGCTCGCTGACTCACTCCCAAAGATTCAGCAAGCTCTTGGGTTTGGCACGAATCATCATCAAGCAATGCTTCTAGTTGTTCATCTTTGTAGGTTTTTTCTCTTCCACAACCATGTTTGTCTTCGACATCGAAATCGAAATGATTCAAGCTGAAAATCTAAAATTGGTTTGTAGTAACCACTTCCGCGAGTGTTTATTTTATTTTCTCAGTAGTGGTGTGTCATCTCGCGTTGTTTACAGTAATGCGAATAGGAGAAGCAGAATACTGGTGAAATCTTTCCTTAGAGATATTTCACATTTTTCTCATTCAATATTTTAGTATATTTTTTATAGATCGGGCTAGACTAAACTCTGTCGATTATTCGGGGAACGTTTGATCGATGGATCTATTTTCGAACGCTATGTTTAGGACGCGCGCGTGAAGTTTATAACATTGAAGATATTTGGACGTGGCCGGCATCGGTTTTGATAAGCATGCAGGAATCAATGCAGTTTACACAATGTGAAACTACGTGCTATTTGCAATCAAATTGTTTCAGAAAAACATTTTGTAAGCTTAATTGATTCTGATCAATAACGGAGTGGCAACGGGCGGTCTCTAATGCTACACTCTTAGAAATAATGAAATTTACGCTTGCCGTGAATCCAAATATGCCGTAATTTCTTTGGTGATGCCATAATATTACATCTACTAACATGTAAAAATTAATTTAGCCTCTGTATCGATGTAAGCTTCAGCTGAATTAACTGTGTAGTTAAAGATATGACCTATCTTTACATGCTTTGAATTGTGAACTTTAGTGAATCGCGACGCTCCTTTTATGTGCATCTATAGAGATGTAAATTTTTCTAAGTGTGTAGAGCTCTTTCCTATATTTCTCCTGAATACGTAGATCACATTATCTACCAAGATAAATCCTACTCCTTTCCTGTGACACTTGTGGTGATGCAGATAATTCCTCGGTCAATAGTAGCAACAAGTGTTGAACTAACATTCCTTCTTTTCCCATATTGACCTGCATGGGCGTGGCCATTTACGTTATTGATCGCACGATCTACGACTCCCCAAGTGTCATGCATTTGGTTCAATATGCAATTTCAGTTGGTTTTTGATTAATCACGGGAAACTCTTGAGCGGTTAACTAAGCTAGCTAAGCTATTCGTATACCATAAAATTTACAGAAAATGTTTATTGAATCAATAACCTGCAGTTGAAACAGCTAAGCCAAGAAATACAATGTGCATTTATGGAAATTTTGGACTCCGTGTAGCGAACAATCGATCGAATGAATGTTTTGTAGCACAACTTTAACATTATTAATCTATATAATTTTTTCGGTTCTCATTCTCGCCTGTGCGGTGCCGTAGGTCCTCAAATATCATCAGAGGTATTTGAAAAATCCAAATTTCGCTCTATGGTGTTTATGAGTAATACTTTTTTCGAACAATAGTGCAAGGCACAAACATAATTTCTACTCTTAAAATCTTCTGTAGATGCTACAAAATAAATCCATTTTTTTAACTTCATGTATATTAACGTATAGTTCTGACTGTCACCGAGCTGCTAACGTTCCTTTCTAGAACACACGCTATATAGCATACTTTTCACGGTCGATCTATATTCAACTGAAAAATGCGCACTTCCATATTTACCATGAGTCGAACAATAATATAAACGTTACATAACACATCCCATACGCCGGCAAGCTTTGTCTCATGTCATCACCATGAAAAATAGAACAGCTCCGGAAACTTACCTGACACTTGCCCTGGATGCACATATCTAAACTACCCGGTCGACACCGGGTCCCGTCCTGAACCCGATTCGAGAGTTGCACTATCACACTTGGCTCGTCGTCCCCAACCACGGGCGGAAAGGATTCACTGGCAGCTGCCGAATCGGGCATATCCTCAAGCAAATGCTGTGGTCGACCCCTGAAAGAATAAGGCGTGGACAGTTGAAAATTTTAAATATTTCGAATGGAATAATCGATACGGCAGGGTACGGTTTAGGGCAGGGAGCGAACTTTTTCCAATGCAGTCGCATCACCGGCTTGAGTCAATGAAAAGAAGCAGATTGTCGATGCGAGGATGTGATGCTTGTTAATATTTTAAAAAGGAAATCAAATTACTCCACAGGACTTTCGGTTGCGGGAACAGGAACAGGAACAGGAGAATAAATTTGCTATTTCGAAGGTTGTTTTTTTTTTTTGCTCGGGAGCGAATCTTCTCTGATATGGCACAGCTTTTCAGTTTATTTCAAAGAATCGTAAACTTTGTTCAAAGCCCATCACTGGCGAAACTTGTATTCACGTTTCTTATATCGTCCTAGCAGCAGTGTGGCTCATGAAATCAGCCCCTTACGACTGAACGCTTTATTCTTGTACTCTTCAGGTCTTAAATTTCAAACTTCGACCGGGAAACGGCAAAGTTGGTTGGCGAGCTTTTTACTGCTTTTCGGGATTTCTTTATTTTACGCTACGGAAGTTGAATGAACAGAAAATTTCTTCTTTGGCCCCCAGCACATAGTTTCGTGTACTTTAGTGTAAAGTTTTACGTGGAACTTTTTGTAAGGCATACATGATAAGTTTTTTTTTGTATGTGGCACGTTTACTGTTACTATGTGATTATTTTGAAATATCATGGAAACAAACAGTGTATGAAAACATAGCTCCGTAAGTAGAAAATGTTAAAACATCATATTGATCATAACACGTTCATAGTAAACAAATGTATTCTGGGCGGTTAAAATTAATTTCGCAGACAAAGTTTTTTGGAATGCGCTAAAATTAATTTGCTCTAAAGATCCGTCATAAGTCAACATAAAAAAAAACAATTTCCTTCAGGAATGCTTCTCCGTCCTTGAATTTCATCACACCAGAAATGAAACGAGCAGTAAACTAGACGTTCACCGTCTTAAAAGCCTTTGTGGCAAATGAAGACGAACGAAGTGAGCGGACCGCTCCCGGGAGTCTTGTTTAGTGTGTAACGCCCACTCACCATTGCCACTGGTTGGAAGAGTATTTGCCAGTGGCAGCGAAAGTATTATATCAGTATTAAAAGTTATGAGCTAACTGTTGAATTTTGCCTGATGTTCGCGCGGAAGTACGCGTTAGTAATCTTTCGACGCTGCCTACAGGAAAACGCGTAGCTGTTTTCATTTCCAACGATGATACCGAGCTGTTCTAAGCTAGTCAAAGGAAAAAAAGCATCACACTGGATTTTGCTATCGTTTGATTGGCGGGAAAGGAGCAAAGGTGCACCCATGTGAAGACCTATAACTCCCAGAATGGATCTTACCTGCATGTTAGTGCACATGGCTCCGAGTAGTCGTAGTGTGGGGTCCACTTGAGCAGAGCCCCATCGTAGGGCACGTCATCATACGCTGCACACTGGTGAGCACGAAAGTCCTGCTGCTCTGGACACGGCTGCAAACGAGACCGAACATAAGCTTTGTAGTACGTAGGTACCCTTTTATCAACACTTCCGGAAAATTCACAGTGCGAAAAGGATTTGGAGCGCTTTTGCTGGTGTGGTTTGGAAACTTACCTGCATGTTGCAGATTTTGTACCGAACGGCGTCTCCTTTGCAGCCGTGGGGTGCGTGACACCGGCGCAACTGATATGCCACTCCACCGTCGCAAGATCGGGAACAGGTTGACCATTCGGTCCACGATGACCAACCCTGAGCCTTCGCACGTTTCTGGAAAGGGGAATGTGTTTGCAAATTAGGCTGCGGGTGAATGTGTTCGGGTTTATCAGATTTGTTAAGAGATACGTAAAAAGCATTTTTACGTTGCATCGTTTCAGTTACATCGTTTTTTTTCGGGGCGGTTTTAAATATACAAATTAGAGTATGTTACAGAATGTGGAATGGATGTGAAATGAGTAAAACAAATTTAGATATATGACTATGATATTTTTATTAGACACTTTGGAACTAATTTGTCACTTGAGCGTTTAGTAGAATAATTTCACTAGAGTACTTTTTTTAACACCATTTAATTACATTATATTCACGTCATGATACACAAAAGCCCTTTGTGATGTAAAGTTCATTATATATTTTCAAAGCGTTGTTGTGTATAGTGACGTAAATATAATAAAATTAAATGGTGTTAAAACATTATTCTAGCACTTTGGTAGGTTCGGTTATCAATAGTGAATATTAAGTTCTGTAAAAAGCAATCAATGATTCTTACTAACAAAACGGCAGGAAAACAGTCCGAAATGGAAGCGCATATGCCTGTCTTAGTACTATTTTCCCTTCAAAAGTATGTATCTAACACATTTGTGTTTCGAAACTTCTTTCCGTTTGAACATTAACAATACCTGTAATAGCCAGTAATGGCGACCATACGTGTAATTCATTTGGTATATAATTCATCGGTTAATTCTTTTTCAATGTGGAACAGCATAAGAGCAATTATTTTTCATATCAATTTTCGAAGAACATCACGCTATCAAAGAGCTTAGCTGTTATTCACCATAAGGGGCCATGTATAAATCACGTAAACTCTCTGGGGGATGGAGGGTTTTCATGAAAGTCTACGTTTGTCTACGAGTGGGGAAGGGGGGTTTTCTGCAAAGTCTACGTAGTCTCATTTTTTTATTCACAAAAAAATTCGGAAATCAGCCAACCAATCCATCCAGAATGATGTTTCACCAGCTTAACTTTACCTGTAGCAAGTCAGATTCGTAACAAAGAAAATGTATAGTACTGCTGAAGTGCGAATTTGTGGTAAAAATATCTTTCCTCTCGGTTATACCTTAAAGACGTTTGAGAATCGTTGTACCTCATTCCCGCTTGTGTATCTATAATAACTGAGAATTGATGATACCTCCCTGTGAACGACTCGCAAAGTTAACGATATAACTAAACTAACATTCGCTTTGTAGTATTATCTTGTTGAAAAAACAAAATTTATCTCGACTACTTATTAAGTATTTCTAGTAACAATAAGAATGTAGACCATCTCGTGAATTATTTCAACTTTCAGTTAAAATTTGACAGTCAAACAGTTAGCATTTTGCTTTTTTAAAAAAACCCTGCTCGAGACCATGATTATTTTTGGTAGTTAGATAGTTATTTCCCGACATTAAAAAAAAACTTGCCAAGTAATTATAAGTTTAGATCTTAATTAAAAATTACTCCTTTATACTCACAGTCAGAGGCTAATAAAAGTAATTTTCATTGATTAAAAATAGACGAAAATGAAGAGAAATTGATGTCACTCTCAGCTTCGGTTGCAAACTATGAGAACAAAATCCATGTCCAGTCAACGACATAAGCGGAACAGTAAATTGTGTTCTTTCTTTCATTTGCCCTTTCAGTCATTTGTTGTTTTCTGTGAAAATCCCATAGTATGCAGTGTCGGTATTCAACCAAAGCTATGAGATTCGAAAATGACATTCGAAAAATGTTTACGCAAGGCACTTTTTGACCACTCTCACCCCCAATATTTGGAAAAGTCTAAGGAATGTATCGAAAATAAGCTATCCACAAAAGTTTTTTTCAACAAATTATGATAAAAAACGATATTTTTTCAAACTAAAAATTGATCCTTTATTGTACGAGGTTAAACTTGAGCATAATGAAAACCGGATGTAATTTAAGTTATTCCTTCGCGCATTTTTGAACTTTTCATCGAACGCTCCTAATCAAGTTCCGGACAAGTGTTGCATCGCATTTTTTGGACGCTTGAGCCCAAATTTTTTTTGAACTCCTGTCATGAAGACCTTCTTCACGATTGCCCAGTAACGTTGGATGGGTCGAAGCTGAGGGCAATTTGGTGGATTGATATTTTTCTCAACGAAATTTATACCCTTTTCCGCAAGTCAATTCAAAGTGGTTTTGGCATAGTGAGCCGACGCTAAATCCGGCCAAAACAGTGGAGGTGTACTATGTTTCTCATATAAGGGCAGCAATCTCTTCTGGAGACACTCAGTTCGATAGATTTCTGCATTTATAGTTTCGGTAGTGTAAAAAATGGTCAACTCCAAACCACACTGCTTGCCTTTTGACCGAATTTCTCTAATTGAATCGACCTGTCCGCATCGCTCACATCCTCCCCAAAGACGACAGTAAAGTATTTTGGACCTGGAAGGGTTTTTGAGTTCTCCTTTACATAAGCCTCGCCGTCCATCAAAACGCATGCATCCGGACACTGCAAAAGACGCGAATACAATTTTCGGGCCCTAGTTGCTGCTCGCTTCTTCTGTTCTACTCTTTATTTGGAGATTTTCTGCTTCTTGTAGGTCTTCAGGTGATTTCGCCTCTTGATACGCTGGATCATTCCGACACTCATTCTTGCTTTTTTGCCAAATCACGTATTGACATTGATTAGTTCTTCATGATTAGAGATACCACTTTCTGGTCCAGTTTCGGGTTGGAAGAACCGGGATTTCTGCCTCTTACTGGTAGCTCATCCAAAGAATAGTGTTTCTTAAACTTATTAGTGATGGTTTTTACACTGGCATGATGAATTCCAAACCGCTTCGCCAATTTTCGCATAGTAATACTCTTCTCACTTAACCATGTGTCCAGAAACTTTATTTTCACTTCATTCTCAATACGCGAGTTTTTAAACGAAAACTGACATGCAAACGCACAGCATGCTGTGATCTGAGCATAAAATCCATTCCAAATATATGCGTACAACACAAATGTATGTTAATAGCTCCTTACGAAAATCTGCGAGGGGAACGGGGGTGTTCTAGTGAACAAAAAGGTGTTTTTGCTGGTATCTTTTTGGCAACATTTTTTTTGATAGATCCCACATAGTCAAACATGTTCAGTTTGGTCTATAAGTTAATCATGAATCGTCGTTTGGTATATAATTTAATCGTGAATGGGCACTGGCAAAGTTGAAGGAAGATCCACTTTTTTAAGGCAAAATTGTTTTCAGTGACGAAGCTTATCTCTGGTTGAATGGTTACGTCAACATGCAAAATTGCCACATCTGGAGTGAAGACCAGCCAGGAACATTGCAAGAGCTACCAATGCATCCCAGAAAAGTCACTGGTTGGTGTGGATTATGAGCCGGTGGCATTTTTCGTGAAATACCGACCGATATGTTGGAGAGTGTGTGCCAAAATTGGTCCTTGCACATGGGCCATCTAAAGCGGAGCCGCGGCCAACATTTGCATGAAATCATCTTCAAACATATAATATATTTACCGCTCTATCGATTCCAATAAAGATTTCATCAATTTTGTCAAATTTGTTGTGGTTTTTGAAAATCAAATCCTGGCCTTTATTACCGGTGTCACTTCACGGTGGAAATCAAGTGAAGTGAATGTAGGTCCTTATTACGGAAGTCGCTTCTGAGACAAAAGTAATTACTTGAATGAACTTGATGTCATTATGAACATCACGCCACTAACATTTTGTTGAAAAAATTAGTTTTTTTCCACCACAGTGATCACTTCACTATCCCGGGTAAATAGCAAACAAAGGTCAAAATAATAACAAATTTTAGCATCATATCTTGGCTTGATGTTTCTGTGTTGTCATAGCGATACTTGATATTTTCGTGATATTTCATCAAGGGATCAAGACATTGTACAATATCTGTTCAACATCAAAATTAGTTATAATATCTTATTTCGTTATTGAGGAGCTATTTCAATTTCATTAAGTAAATTGATCCAGTAGTTTTATCTTCAAATAAAATATCATTGAATAAACTGCATCAGAATCAGATAAGAGAAATACTTAAGAAATACTCTATTCTAAATACTAGAATATAAAATAATTAACAAATTCATCTTCTATAAATATTTTGTTCTTGGTTTGATATTACAATGACAGAATTCTTCATTTTGTTGCTATTTTCTCTTGCAGGCTTTGTTATAATTTTTCATATTTTAACTCTTATTTCAAACTAAATAATGTTAATTTCTACCATTGAGATGTTTGATTTTAATAACAGAATTTGGTATTGGTTTGCAAATCACTTCTACCCGGGATACGTGATATCGGTAATAGGTAAAATCAAGTGAAGTGACATGTAAGTAAAGTGAATGTGAAAGTGGAGCGAGAACAGTAATAATGGCCCCTTTTCCGCTTAAAATATCACTTACTGATATTCGGTTTTGTAAATTACCGTTTTTACCAGCAATTGGTCGTTTTGCCGAAATCAGCAAGTTAATGATATCAACTTACCGAAATTTCGGTAAACAACTTTTAGATAACCGAAATTCGGTGATTCACTAAAGTATGTTTTGTGATATTAAGAACAAATTTCGTCAATGTTCGACGATTATTCGTGACAATAAATCCCCCAGAGCATTTTTACGGGATAAAGATCCTCGCAACGATAATCTACTGCATGAAATTGATCGTACTCCGGTGTGATATATTTCTTTAAATATTCAATGTTTTATTGAGCCATAACTTTCGTTGTAGTCGGAAAGTCGAATTGTGCTCTCTACTGTAAATAGTATGGAACACTAAAAAAATCCAGACGTTAACCTTATGTGAAAAAACACGTAGATTCCAAAAGTGGCTTTGTCATCGGAGTTTACGTGATCTTCTTAACAACCAGCGGATCATGATTGAACATGAAATGAGATATATGTCAGAATTATTGCTGTTTTTTTTTTCCATAAATACGTTTATTTCTTAAGGCAGTTTACATAAGTTTTTCTTCGCCGTAGCATCACTTTTACATAATATTCTTATCCTAATTTAATTCTAACATAGTCACAACGTTTTGAATTTATTAAAACATATTCTCTTATAGCTTAAATATCATCTTAGGTAACTCGTCATTAATTATGAAATCTACTCGGAAATATTATTTGAACCAAACGATTAACTTCTATAAATTATAAAATAAGCTGTTATTTTCAGACATTTTGTTGATAATTTCATAAACTGTTTCGAGTTTGTTTGTATCATTACATAATTTTTATTCTAATTTAGCTATTGGTTGAACTCATGGACGCAGCTGGGATCAGAACTAAGTCTTAAAAGGGGCCTTTATTAAATTGAAACTCCAATTTTCTTTATGAAATGATAAATAAGTTTCATGTATGAAAGGTCACGACAAGCAAGAATGTCTCGAACTGGGATATTGGATAGTCTACCTTGGGTACGCAAAGAATTTATTAGTTGAGATCTGGCATCACGATACTCCACGCATGTCCAAACGACATGATCAATATCCCGATAACCTTCTCCGCAAGCACAATGATTAGTCTCGGAGAGCCCAATTCAAAGGAGATGTGCATCTAACGTGTAGTGATTGGACATGAGTCTGGACATCACACGAATGAAATCCCTACTCACATCCAGTCCCCTGAACCATGCCTTTGTCGATATTTTCGGAATAATTGAGTGCATCCACCGACCCAGATCATCTCTATCCCAAGATGCTTGCCAGCTGGCAAGTGTTCTTTGGCGAGACGAGCTATAGAATTCGTTGAAAGCAATCGGTCGCTCATAAATTTCACCCTCAATAGCACCACGTTTGGCTAAAATATCGGCTCTTTCATTGCCAGGAATGGAGCAATGAGTCGGGACCCAGACTATAGTGATTAGATAATTATTGTTCAATATGTCGTTCAGGCACTGTTTTATTTTGCCCAGGAAAAACGGTTCATTTTTGCCAGCAGCGTTTTAACGAATGGCTTCAATTGCACTCAGACTATCTGTGAAGAGGAAATAATGGTTTGGAGATAATGTGACGATTACACTCAAACAATAATGAACTGCTGCTAGCTCTGCTATATAAACAGATGCAGGTTCTTGAAGCCTAAATGAGGCCGAAACATTATTGTTGAACATACCAAACCCTGTCGCTTCTTCAATTCGCGATCCGTCCGTATAAAACATTTTCTCAGAGTCAATATGCCTGAACTTACTTGAAAATATTTTTGGGATTTCCGTCGAGCGTAGATGATCCGGGATTCCACGCACTTCACGCTGCATGGATGTATCGAAAAATAAAGTTGAGTCAGGGGCACTTAGGATGCTGACACGGATAGGAATATATCTTGAAGGGTTGATTTCCTGTGACATATGGTTAAAATATACTGTCATAAATTTTGTTTGAGATCGAAGCTCGACTAGTCGTTCGAAATTATTAATTACCATGGGATTCAGCACCTCACATCTTATTAGCAGGCGTGATGAAAGCTCCCAAAATCGATCTTTTAATGGAAGAACTCCCGCCAGAACTTCAAGACTCATTGTATGTGTCGAATGCATGCAGCCTAAGGCAATTCGCAAACAACGGTACTGAATTCGCTCAAGTTTGATAATATGAGAGTTTGCAGCGGAACGAAAACAAACGCATCCATATTCCATCACTGAAAGTATCGTTGTTTGATACAATTTTATTAGATCTTGCGGATGAGAACCCCACCAAGATCCTGTTATTGTTCGAAGAAAATTTACTCTTTGTTGGCATTTCGTTATCAGATACCTAATGTGTCCTCCCCACGTGCATTTGGAATCGAACCACACCCCGAGGTATTTAAAAGTTAAAACCTGTTGGATCATTCTTCCCATCATATGGAGCTGAAGCTGCGCGGGATCATGCTTTCTTGAAAAGACGACTAACTCTGTTTTCTCCGCAGAGAATTCGATACCAAGATGAACAGCCCAAACGGACAAGTTATCTAAGGTATCTTGCAATGGTTTATGCAGATCAATAGCTTTGGGCCCAGTAACTGAAACCACGCCATCATCTGCCAATTGTCTTAGTGTACATGGGGTTACTAGACAGCTGTCAATGTCATTCACGTAAAAATTATAGAGGAGCGGACTGAGGCATGAGCCTTGCGGGAGACCCATGTAGCTAATTCTGAATGTTGCCAAATCGCCATGTGAAAAATACATGCACTTCTCTGACAAAAGGTTGTGCAAATAATTATTTATAACCGCTGGAAGTCCATGTTGGTGGAGCTTGTCTGAAAGAACATCAATGGAAACTGAATCAAATGCTCCTTTAATGTCTAAAAATACAGATGCCATTTGTTGCTTTTGAGCGAAGGCAATTTGGATGTCAGACGAAAGTAATGCAAGGCAATCATTCGTCCCTTTATTTCTACGGAAGCCAAACTGAGTATCTGACAACAAACCGTTCGTCTCGACCCAAGTGTCGAGACGTCGTAGAATAATTTTTTCGAACAATTTTCTGATGCAGGACAACATCGCAATGGGTCTATATGAGTTGTGATTGGAAGCTGGTTTCCCCGGCTTTTGAATGGCGATAACTTTCACTTGTCTCCAGTCAGGTGGAACAATATTTTGCTCAAGAAACTTGTTGAACAATTCCAACAATCGTCTTTTTGCGAGGTCGGGCAGATTCTTCACCAAGTTGAATTTAATTCTGTCCAACCCAGGGGCGTTATTGTTACAAGACAAGAGTGCTATAGAAAATTCCATCGTTGAAAATGGGTTATTAATAAAACCATTATTTGGAGGAGATTCCCGTATAATGCTATGCGTAGGAACAGAATCTGGGCAAACTTTCCTAGCAAAGTCAAATATCCATCGGTTCGAGTATTCATCACTCTCATTGCCCACGTTACGATTCCTCATTCGTCTGGCCGTATTCCAAAGAGTGCTCATTGAGGTTTCTCTTGACAAACCTTCGACAAAATGTCTCCAATAGCTACATTTTTTGGTTCGAAGTATGCTCTTGTACTTGGTTTCTAAAACCATAAGTTTTTCAAAATTCTGAGGAGTTCCTCCTCCCCGTTTTAGAAACGTCTTGCAAGCATTTTGTTTTGCGAGTTTAGCCTCTGAGCACTCTTTGTCCCACCAGTGGTTGGGAGGCCTTCTGTTAGTCGTTGGCCCAGGAAAGCGTTTAGTTTGGGATTGTTCTGCGGCTTCCAGAATCGAACAAACGAGGAAGTCATATTCTTCAAGTGGAGGGAGCTCTTCCATTGAATTCAAAATACTAGAGATTCTACTTTGGTATTTAATCCAGTCGATATTTTTTGTCAAATCATATGGAATATTAACTGAATTAGCAATGCCTTTGTTACTGCTAATTGAGATGATGATTGGTAAATGATCGCTACCGTGTAAATCAGGCAATATTTTCCAGGTGCAATCTAGTCGAATTGATGTTGAGCAAAGAGATAGATCTAATGCACTTGGGCGTGCAGGAGGTCTTGGGTTAATTATTGCTGTTGTCACATATATTTTATGTGTCACGCACTTACTTGAATTCATTTTGTCATGTTCATTTTGTTCTCGCAATATGGCGTCAGTTGAAAAACCTAGAGCAAACAACATAGGCCAAATCCCTTTTGACCCTTCTAAGGTATTTATCACAGTGATTTTAGGGTAAATAAAATACGAAACTGAAACAAAAAAAACTGCTCCAAAAATGCGAAACTGAAACACAATTCAATTCTGTTTTTTTCTAAAGCGGAGTTCAAAAGGTAAAATCTTTTCCAGCACATCAATCACATCTTGAACTACTAGTTCCAGCTGAATGCATTCCTTGAAGGGAACAATGTTTGCTTCAGTTTAGCTGCTTCGGAGAAAGGATTTAGAACAATGCATTTTGTATTTTTGATATTTTTCACCAGTGATTCAACAGAAACGAATATAAAAGTAAAATTTTCAGAATATCTGCGTGGGAACAAAATTTATCGCAATGTTATGTCCAACAGACTATTTAATCTATTAGTTTTTAGTACCAATATACATTATTAAGATTCAATATAGAACTTTATAGTAACAATTACATGAAAATAATGTGATTATTAAGTAAAATTCTGGTAAAAAGTAAGTTCAGATGAAATAAATTTTACAGAACAATTTAAATGAACTTTGTATAAATTTCACAAAAGTATTCTATAGAATCTACGAAAAAAGTTACGTGATACAAATGTGGACTAAGAGTTCATGAGTTCATTCTGTGCTATCTATACTTCATATGAGTATTACAAGAAAAGTTCTATGGATAAAAATCATATACATTTTCACGTAGCATTGAAGTGAGAATTTTTCTGAGTGAAGTGCATCCATTCTGAGGCGTATATGTTTGGCAATATTTTCTTCATGGAACATATTTTTTTCTAATTTTACATTTTCTAGCCCATCAGTTCAACAGCCAACATAATGTTGAAATAAAAAATCAATGATAACGAGTTTTAACTGGCATGTTTTTTTTATATTTAAAATTTTATTTTAATTAATTGTTTAAAATCAGCTCACATGCTTGAACACCTATAATTTCGGTAATTTGTTTCCAGAAGCGACGAAGATCTCGGTAATTTATAGTTTTCTCGAAACCGAAAATCTCGGTAAAAGTTAAATACCGAGAATTTCAGTTGTTTTAATGTTTGCCGAGATGATTGCCGAGTACTCTGCTGTTCAAAGCTCGGCAAAGTTTTGTCGAGATTCGGGAAAAAAATCTAGGTGTGTAGCATTATGATAGTTATAGGTTTGATTGCATTTTGGTGATGTCAGATATTTACTGTTCATTACATTTGCATTGAAAAGGAGGAAAACAAATAATATTCACGTCAATCCAATTATATCTTTATCGCCTTTTGTGAAAAAAATAAAGCATTATGGTCCACGTGTTTGTAAACATTTTTGTTATTTCTAAAAAATTCTGAATGGTTCCATAATCGGAGTTGTGAAGAAACATGTTTCAAAATTTTTAGGCAATTCTTAATGCAAGCAATACATTTTCAAAATAATTGAAAAAATTTAAACCTTCCCGACAATTCCTGAAACATTTCTGTTTTTTTAATTTCCGGTAAAGAAGTTGCTTAAAAAATTGATAAAACTAACCTAACTCCGTCAAGATAACTGGTAAACATTTAAACATATTCCGCCAGTCCAAGCTCTCTTAAATGTGGTATGAGAATATGAATTCTCTTGGGGGTTATAGCGTTTATTGCTTTCGATCTGTAAAGTCATATTACTTCACGTAGACTTACGACACTTTGATTTACTGTTGAAAACAATCGAAACCTTTGGGCTTTGATAAATAATTTCGTATGGTATTTTTTGAAGTTTCTTCGCTTTCCCGATGAATGTGTTTTATTATTTCAGCGAGAGTCAAAATAAATATCATAAAACTACTAAGGAACAGCCCTATGGGGATGTTCGAATTGTTGATGTTGGACTAGGCAGCAGTTTTATGTGTTGTTTATATAATTTAAATAGATTGTTTAGAGTCATCAAGTAAATCAAAAAATCGAAAAATGTGTCAGTGAAGGGATCGCGGCACAGAGTAACTATTAAGTTAAGCTCAAGTAAAGTTAACCTTTACGGCTGTGTAGGGCTACAAGATGCTCTGCACTAGTACTAATTAGTCTGTTCTGTTCACATCGATACTTCTAGATTTTGTCGGACTTTTTTTCCGTAGATTTTAATTTTTAGTACTTGGCATCTCTGCCTGTGCGAGGCGGTATAAAATAAATGTGTGTGTGCACAGGAACATTCTCTGCGGCATTTTCGAACTGAAAAATGAGCAAGTCGGCTTTATATTGATTGTTTTTTTGTGAAGTGATTTTTTCCTAAATGCGAACAGTCATATTGAGTAGCGGAATTCCTATAAAAACCGTGAACTTATGTATCGAAAATCATAAATAGGGAAAATTAGACATTGCTCGTTATATGTTGAAATTTCGATAATCAATTATTTAAAATATGCAGTTTCAGTTATTCGAATCGATGTGCAGAAATATTTCCAATTTTGAATTTGCAGAACAAAGACGTAGCCCTTCATCAAATTCATTTTTTCTTGAGAATTTAAGTAAATTGCGACGCTTATTCCAAGTGCTGACGCTTCTTTCAAGTACTAAAACACAAATTTACATGATTTTGTCAGAGTGTGTGAACTAAAGCTCTTAAATTGTATATTTTCCCGAAATCAGCAGTCCAACTAAATCAAAACTATCGAAATTTTCCATCCCAGCCATTCAAAATTTTCAGTGAATAGAAGTGGTGGACCAAACAGTTCATTTCAAAGAGCCGCTCAAAGTTTGATAGTTTTAACAACAACAAAAAATTTCTGAACCGTTCCTTTGAATTTTTATATCTTTCAACAGAAAAATTATGAACACAACTAATTGTATTCCGAGCTTAAGTGACCATCTCTGGTTGCTATTCCAAATGATCGGGATTAGCTGAAATTGTACAGAAAATTTCTGGAAATGGTAAATCATCTTTCAATGTACATCTGGTAATCCTAGAATTCATTGAACCGACCCGAACGTAGATCGACTAAAGAATGGGAAAGGATATTGGTCCGACACGTCTTGTTACTAGAGGCCGTATGTACTACTCCGCACTCCACAAGTGTCACGCGAGAAGGATATTATATAGCATAAATCTCAGTAATGGTAGTATTTTTTGAGCGCCATTGAGTAGGTACCGGTTTCAAGATGCTCGGATGCACCACAAAGCTCATGGATTTCTCGAGAGAACGTTTCAATAATATCCGATACCGCAGTCCCGGAAAGTCTTGACTCACAGTTTGTACTGAAGGAAAATTTTAAATGCTCCTCTAAAGGTGTTCAAACAAATCAAGTAATTTCTTACTATTTATTCAACATATCGGTCTATAATATCTTTTTTATAAACATTATAATATTGACTAAATTTCTAGATAGTTGATTTTTATCATGCAATTTAAATGTTGAAAGACAAGAATTAATATGGAAAAAGTAAAAATTTTTGAGTAAAACTTTTCTCAGAAGCAAGATAGAAATAGCTAGATATTTGTTTCGTAAAACTATGAGAAAATATATTTGCATAAACTGTTTATGGGATGAAAATATAATATAGTAAGATTGAGCGGCCAGATGTGAAACGTTGAAAAAATTTGATAGCTGAAGGAAAAAAGAAATTCCTGCAACTCTCGCATTTTACGACATGACAGTAGGAATACAGTGAATCTATTCTTAGTTAATGTTTCTCCTTCCGAAATCCATAAGGCTGGTCCGGAGAAAGATAATAGGCAATATCAATCTACTAGTAATTCCCAGTCTCTAAACAAAACTAATTGTATGCTGTTGTGAAAAATCGGATGATATTTACTGTAGATAGTAGTATTCCAATCATTCCTACATATTAAGTTCGGAATAAAATCCGAATTAAAGCCGAATGACAAAAAAACGGTTATGCTATTATTGCCATTTGAAAATAAAAAAGTTTCAACTAAAAGAATTTCCAGATACTGGCAATACTTCAAGTTGTAGAAAAATAGTGATTAAACGCTCCATTAAGCTAGTATGCAGGTTTCAATAAAAAGTTTGAAAGAAAGGGTGTAGCCGGGTTTGCATATGAAAACTGTTACCAAAACGGAAAAAAATGATATACGCTGTTTGAAAGGGTTTATATTGGAGATGATATTCAAAAAAATTTAGCCCTTTAACTGCCATATTGGTGGAGTTAGGGTGGTTCTTCTGATTTTCGTTTTATTTAAATTTTTCAAAAATCTCTTTAGCAAAAAAAAATGAAAAAAATCAGGAATATTTTAGGATTTTTTCCAGAATTTTTCAAAATGTATTTCATGTGAAAAAAAATGTTCAAAATTTTCGAATTTTTCCAATCGCATATACAATTCTGGTACCACTCTAGATTTTACATCAAAAATAAATCATTTATAAGTACATTACGCTGTATTTTTTTCAGATTTTTAAAAAATGTGGACGAGTGTAATATCAGACTTTTTATAAATTAATATTTAATTTTTTAATAATTTTTCATAATTTTAATAATAATAAATAAATGGATGCATAGGACGCTGGTCTCAAAAGCCAGTTGTCGTATGTTCGAACCCCGATCTGGAAGGGTTCTTAGTGTCAGTAGGATCCATAGTACTAGCCATGCAATGATTCTGTACACTAAGAATCGGCTGCGAAGTCTGTAGAAACAGAAAGGCCAAATTCCACAAAAGGAATGTAATGCCAAGACTTTACTTTTTATACCTGAATCGGCCAGTATTAGTCGAAAAAGACGTTTTCGTTAGGCACGTCAAAAAAGACATGGCACTTCGGTGCCAATTGAAAAAGTGTTTTGCAAGTAGCATTAACTTTACGTCTGCTTAAAGGTTCAAATTGAACTGTTTAAGTTTGCACTAAGCAGTTCAGTTTGAACTGCTCTGCACTGACGAGTCTAAGGCGAAACGTAAAGAAAAGTAATAAATATAGTTATTATTTGATTTAAATAAAAATGTAAATAACTTTAAACCGTATATTAAAACCTAAATATTTGTCAATTCATTAGTTCTGATTAATGTTTCTCTCACTGGTCCTTCCTTATGAAAATTCTTTCTTAAGCCATGAACTCAAGATGTAGATGGAAACGCATGGTATTTAGTTCTAAGGGCATGTGATATATGATTTTAGAACTAAATACCATGCATCTCCATCGGATGATGACAATTTGATGAATACGCATGGCTTCCCGAATGAATTATTTTTTTAAAGTCTGATATTATACCCATTCACATTTTATAACAATCTGAAAAAATACAACGTAATGTAAATGATTTATTTTTTATGTAAAATCTAGAGTGGTACCAAAATTGTAAGTGCGATTAAAAAAAATCGAAAATTTTGAACATTTTTTTCCACATGAAATACATTTTGATAAATTCTGAAAAAAATCAGAAAGGTTTCCCATAATTCCTGATTTGCTGAAGAGGTTTTTGAAAAATTTAAATAAAATGAAAATCAGAAGAACCCCCCTAACTCCACCAATATGGCAGTTAAAGGGTTAAAATTTTTGGAAAATCATCTCCAATGTAAACCCTTTTTAATAGCGTATATCAATTTTTTCAGTTTGGGGGCAGTTTTTATCTGATAACCCGGCTACACCCTTTGCTGAAAATATTGGTCAATTTTCTAATACTTCAACAAGCATGAGATTGTTATAGTGTTTATTTTATATAGAATACCCATTTAATTATCTGATGCATTAAGGGGGGGGGGGGTGTTGATAGGTTTCTAAACGATGAAAAAAATCATCATTTTTACGATTTATTTCCAGACTTATCGTTCAACAAAATAAATTTCAATGTTTTGCATGATAAAAAGCATCATTCGAACAACATTTTGTAATTTTTTCGTGGAAATATATTTTAAAATAAATTGGTGAAGATGTATTTTTGAGGACGCTTCTTAAACATCATGATTCGCGGTGTCCACTGTATCTCAGCGCAGACTAATCAGAACTGAACAAATGAACGCAGCATAATTAGAGAAGAATGATGTTGTTTAATTTTTTTTATTTTTTTAAATTTTTGTTGTTCAAAGTGAAAACTACGATTTTTTCACGAAAAATTCCGCCGTTTTGTAGCTGTTAAACCTCCTCCAAGTAACAAACAAGGAAAAGGAAAACGTTGGGGTCTGGTTTTTATATGTAGAAAGTGTGTACAAAATTTAAAAAAAATTTGTGCAGTAGTTTTTGAATGACGATGGACACGGACTTTCAAAACCTGCTTTCGAAAAAAAACGCGTTTAAAGGTTTTTGTCTATAAAATTAATGGAAACAATTAATTACTCCAGGGAGCCCGTAGGGTCTAATATTTTCAAAAAATCATATTTTTTCCTTTATAATCTATTATAATGAAACATTTCAAGAATGTTTTGTCAAGCTTTGTAGCCAATCGAAGTAGAAATCTTGGGCCTGTGCTCCGAGCTCTTGCTTCTTCGTAGAATGAGATAGCCATGGACAAAGGTCCATGACTTCCAGAGTTTCATTCCAATAGGGTTGAAAATTTCAAAGAAAACTCTTAAAATGTTTTACTATAAGAAAATATAAAGAAAATAATAAATGATTTTTCAAAAGTGTTAGACCCTACCCGCCCCTTAAATGAGTATCTTTCGCTCGAGATTAGTAGTCGATACAACAATCGGTTACTTCTATCCTTTAAGTATACCATTGAATCCTGTTATTCTTAAAGGTTTCCATTTGTGTCGAAATGTGTGTAATTATGTAATGTGCTTGACATTATCTCATTTTAATTTTTATCATATTTTTTCACTGGTGAAAATCCCATTTCATTACATCGAGTTATCTTGGATAATGTAATAATTTCACTTTTCATTTAAATAGTTCATATTGAATCTGAAACGTCGCTGTGCTACGACAGGTGAAATTTGATTTGCCTCAATTTACTTTCTGAAACCAAACAAATATCTTCTATCGTTTCATGTTCATTAGAAATATTAAATTAACATTGCGCCTTCAAGTGAACCTAATGCGTTATCGTCGAAAGCGGGATTGTCTGGAAAATTTAAATCCGACAGAAATTTGATGTTCAGACCGAATGAGTTGATAATACGTAAGAACAGAAACACCCACCTGTACCTCCTCGTCGTCCTCATCCTCCGGATCCGTGTCGGATGGGGTCCAGCTGCTCAAAGTCTCATTCAGACTTTTATTATCTCTGTGCGTTGCTCGGGCTAACGTTAGAACCAAACACTGGAAAGAGAAAGGGCACGGCTCATCAATGTTACAAATTGAATATCATGAATTGTTTGTTTTACTAGAGCAATAACAGTCATCGAAGGAGAGCAGACGTTGTTTAGTAGAATTTATTGACGTAGGTGACTACTGAACTACCAGCGTACAAATTGATTTCGGAAATAGAATCTGCTCGAAGATAAAGATATTGATTATCCTGCCTATGGGAGAGGTCGAAAATATATGGGTTTAGTTTCGATGTAATTCTATGTCGTTTTTCAGATTCAATTTGGACGGCTCTAGTAGAGCCCATTCCACTCATCGGTTATTTGTTTCTGTTTTGTTTTGACTCGGAATCAAATTATTTGAAGTTTGAAGATTCGTTTGGATTGGTTTTTGCCATACAGGATATGAACCCCCAAAGTATAAAAACCAAAAGCTGTAAAGTTTCATTCGTACAAAAATCAAATTAATCCTAATTTCAAACAAATCTTCCCGTCTTCCTAATGCATTTTCACATTCATCAGAATCTACCAAACAATTTTGCATTTCTGGAATTTTCATGAAGTATAGTGTAAAAAAAATAGAAAATTTGCACCTTACTGGATCTGGAGCGTTTCTTCTTAAGGGGAAAATTGAAAACATTTATTGAAACATTTCTCTTGCCTTTAATTGTCTTAGTATTACTTGCGTGATAACTATGTTCGAGGGCGTTATGAATAGAATTAATAATTGATTAACATTTTATTTTCTACTAATTGGAATTATTCGACAACATCTTCATGTAAATTTTTTTTTATTTGTTACCGATCTTGAAATGAACAAATAATATAAATTCATTATCAAATTACCGATTCCCAACGACGCGTTAGTCCGCAATATTTCAATAATGCTATATTTTCATCTAGAAGTGGAATGAATCATGTACAGTTTAAATTCCTAGGACGGCTGTCAATCAATTTAAAACCAACCGAACCGCCAATATAAACTCGTAACAGATATCAATGACATATGATTTATAAGAATAATCTTCAAAAATGGAACTTATTCCCAGAAGCCGACATGAATTGTTAAATTTAAAACGAAATGTTAAACCTATAATTTTGCCTCATTGTCTAGACAGCCGGAAACTGAAAGAATGAACCCAAAGTTTGAAAAATGAACCCAAGTTTATTTGCGTTTTCGGACCAATCGATTTGTTGCCCGTTCAAGACAATCGAGGGTACTGGTAGAGTAAAACCGTTGGTTCTACGTCGCCGGTTTGTTATAAGCAATGCTTTGCTTTTATTTGGATTCACGTATAAGTTGTTTCGTCGAGACCAGATTTCGACTTGCTCAAGATCACTATTTATCATGGTTATCAGTTCACGCACGCACGGTCCAACCCGACCAACATAGAGTTGCACATCGTCAGCATAAATCTGAATCGAACAGTACTTCAATACCGTTGGGAGATCATTTATATGGCAGCAGAACAGTAGGGGACCAAGAACTGAGCCTTGCAGAACACCAGACATAACATCAGCACTGTTTGAGTAACGATTACCACAAAAAACGGTTTGCTTACTACGACACAGGTACGATTCAATCATGTTTACAACAGCCGATGAGAAATTGAACTGTGCCTTCAGTTTTTCCAGCAGTAAGTTGTGTGGAATTGTGTCAAAAGCCTTGGAAAAATCCAAAAGAAGAAGAATGGATATCCACAAAGCTACCTGGAGATCACCTGACCAACAGACCGACTCGGACATCAACAATGTTCTCACCTACCGCAGTGCGAATATAGATTTGGACCACTACTTGGTTGCTGTATGCATGCGCTCAAAGCTTTCGACGGTGGCTACCAAACGTCGAAACCGAACGTCGCGGTTTAACATCGCGCGGCTCCGGGATGCTGGAGTAGCTCAAGATTACGCGTATCAGTTGGCAGTGGCACTACCAACGGAAGAGCAGCTTGGTGCAGCTACTCTTGAAGATGGCTGGAGAGACATCCGGTCTGCCATAGGTAGCACTGCATCAGCAACGCTAGGTACGGCGGCTCCGAACGTAAGGAACGACTGGTTCGACGACGAATGTGAATAGTTAGTGGCCGAGAAGAATGCAGCTTGGGCGAGCAAGCTGCAACACCAGACGAGAGCAAACGAGGAGCGATAGAGACAGGCGCGGAACAGACTAAACTCGGTATCCCGTAGAAAAAAACACCAACAGGATCACCAAGATCCGTGCTAATGACACAAGGAAGTTCTACGAGAAGGTGAACCGTTCGCGCAGAGTCCATGTGCCACAGGCCGATATGTGCAAGGACACCAACGGGGATCTTCCCACGAACGACTGTGAGGTGATCGAGAGGTGGCGGCAGTATTTCGACGAGCACCTCAATGGCGATGTGGCGGAATACGAAATTGGCGGCGCGGTAACGAACTTGGGAACGCGTGCGGAGGACGATAGACTGCCGGTTCCAGACCTCCAAGAAGTCGAGGAGGTGGTAAAATAATCGCCGGTTGAAAAATAATAAGGCCGCGGGCGTTGATCAACTACCAAGCGAGCTACTAAAACACGGTGGTAATGCACTAGTGAAAGCACTGCACTGTGTCGTTGCCAAGATCTGTGAGGACGGGATTTTACCGGAGGAATGGATGGAAGGAATCGTGTGTTCCATCTACAAAAAAAATGACAAGCTGGATTGCTGCAATTACCGCGCGATCACTCTGCCGAACGCCACTCTCCCAAATCTTATGCCGTCGACTTTCACCGATTGTAAACGAATTCGTGGGACAATATCAGACAGGATTTATGGACGAACGCGCTACCACGGACCAAGTGTTCGCCATCCGCCAGGTGTTGCAAAAGTGCCGCAAATACAATGTGCCCACTCATCACTTATTCATCGATTTCAAATCAGCCTACGACACAATCGATCGAGAACAGCTATGGAAAATCATGCACGACTACGAATTCCCGGACAAACTGATAGATTGGTCAAGCCTACGATGGATTGAGTGATGTGCTTTGTTCGAGTATCGGGGATAAACTCGAATCCCTTCGAAACTCGCAGAGGGCTACGACAAGGTGATGGCCTTTCGTGTCTGCTATTTAACATTGCTTTGGAGGGTGTGATAAGAAGAGCGAGGATAGACACGAGTGGCACGATTTTCAGAAAGTCCGTCCAACTACTTGGTTTGGCTGATGATATTGGTACCGGTTATCCTCTACGGGCACGAATCCTGGACAATGTTTGCGGAGGATCAAGGCACACTAGGTGTTTTTGAACGGAAGGTGTTGCGAACCATCTTCGGCGGAGTGCGGATGGAAGACGGTACGTGGAGAAGGCGAATGAACCATGAACTGCACCAGTTGCTGGGAGGACCAACCCACGTTCAAACGGCCAAGGTCGAGCGGATACAGTGGGCTTGGGCATGTTGTTAGAGTGTCGTAGTACAACCCGGTTAAAAGGATCCTCGATATTGATCCGAAGAAGAGGCGCGCAGCGGGTAAGATGGATCGATCAAATTGAGGACGACCTGCGGACCCTTCGCAACTACCGAGACTGAAGCAGTCAGAAGCATTGCAATAGCTACCAATGCATCCCAAAAAAGTCACAGTATTATGTGGATTTTTTACCGGTGACAATATTCATGAAATACCGTCCGATATATTGGACAGAGTGTGGCAAAATTGGATCTTGCGCATGGGCCATCTAAAGTGGAACCGCTGCCAACAGTTCCAGGAAATCTTCTTCAAACATTAAATTATATGTATTATTCTATCGATTCCAATTGATATTTTATCAATTTTTTTTGAAAATCAAATCCTGTACCTCTTGAAAAATCACCCTTTATTATCAAACAACAACTAAAACATGAATATACAAGCGTCTAATTTTTATGTGAATAACGCAAATTACTGAAAACATGAGTGATTATATACTCAATGAATATACTACTGTGGGTAAAAAAATAATAAGAATAGTACTAATCAAAAACGCTTGCTCGCGGCATACAATTATCACCGAAGGGCTTTTGCAACATTATCAACGTTTAATGGTGCTTTTTGCCTTTCTCATATAGAAAGGTTATGCAATCACTGTGAAAACCGACTTTTGAACCGAGACCCGGAGGGCCGAGTGTCATATACCATTCGACTCAGTTCGTCGAGTACGCAAAATGTATGTGTGTGTGTGTAACATTTTTTTGCACTAACTTTTCTCAGAGATGGCTGAACCGATTTTCGAAACCGAAACTTAGATTCTAATGAAAGGACTTGAGGTCCCATAAAAAATTCCTGAATATTATTTGGATCTGACTTCCGGTTCGGGAGTTATGGGGTAAAATTTGCAAAAAAAAAAGAAAATATGTGTTCTAACTTTTCTCATAGATGGCGCGACCGATTTTCACAAACTTAGGTTCAAATGAAAGGTCCTGTGGTCCCATGCGTAATTCCTGAATTTCATGCGGATCCGACTTCCAGATCTGGAAAAATAGGGTAAAGTGGGTTAAAAATTGCATACCATCACTGAAAATGGGGAAAACCTTAAAAAAATTTCTAAATCGACCTCAAATCTTTTCCAGTTCATAGTTTTTATCAGTAGACGGTCAAACAAACCGATTTCGGTTATTCTTTTAAGAATCGAAGAAAATTATTTTGAAGAATACCACAGTATTCTATATGATAGTATGATTGATATGAGAAAGGTATCATTACACCACTAAAAAAACTGTGAAAGTCGCCGATTTTCCTTATAGTTTCCTTATATTACATTTTGGTGGGGAAAGGGTTCCAATCAGCTTTTTACAGCCCTGTCCAAAACGTATTGCCCTCCCCGTTAATTTGTATCAGGCCGAATTAGCGCATGCGCGCCAAACGCCTCTTTCAATATGAGGAAATTACATTGTTACCCAGCATTTTTTTAATAATGTTGATTTCCTTACCTTTAGTTTTGTGTTACCTTATCTTCCATTGTTCAATTCAACTTAGTTTCGTTGTATTTCGATATCTCTTCTTCTTTTTCTCTTCCTTCTTTCTTTTTTCCTTTTCCTTCTTTTTTTGATGCGCTGCTCTGAACGAGTTGGTATTTTTTCTCCTGTCTTCTTCCTTCCTTCTTTTTTTTATTCCTTTCTTTCTTCTTCATTCCATTTTGTTCTCTCCTCTTGTTCTGTTCAGTTGTAGAAGCGCTTCTGCTTCATCTGATTCTTTCTCTCATTGTCGGCGTGTCATGCAAGCAAGATAGAGAAATCAAGGGTTAGTGTAATGTATATACATTATGTGTGTTTTGCCACTCAGAATGGTTCAACGGATAAGGAAATGAAAACATGACGCTAACGCTCAGTGATATTTGACTATTACGAAATATAATTTTACTCTTTAATTATTTAGCTATCACCCCTAGAACATGTTTCCATTTTATTATCTTCGATTGTTCATTATCTGTGTTTACCATAAACTCAGGCTTTTTGAGCAGCAAGTAAACCTAGACTCCCAATCGAAATGTATCACTACCAATTTGATACAACGCACTCAAAGGCACGGTAAAATGTATATTGTACATACACACAAAAACACATACATACACACATAGTTACACACATTCACACATGCATACATACCCACATGTATTCCACACATTACAACATTGAGTTACTATTTCTAATCTAATAGATCCTAACTAAAACTAGTGTGCCAATAGTCATCTCATTAGTAATGTCATCATGTTATTTTAGCGATCACTCGACTTTTAATAAATGAATTGTGATAAAACCGAATACAAAGTCTTTGCCTCTTCTCTAAGAAGCAATAACGCATAGTAGTAGCTCGGAAATGGTTCAATACTGCTGTTTTAGCAAAGCAAAATGTTCCAAATTTCATGTTACTTCTGAAGTTAATCTATCAAACAGAGATAACACATGTCACTATAACAAATGATTATCGTATATGAAATGACTAATGGATTTGAGATGAATGGGGGAACCGTTACCCAATTTCTATCTCTTCTAATGGTCGATCGCTAATCTTGAGCTGAAACGGTGACCTTTATTACCATTCTTGCATGCAGTTATTCTTACACTTCACTCACACATCATCGAACCCATCAGGTCCCAAACGATACATCCTTACAATACAAACTGGATCAGTGGTTTGTCCATTAGTAAAGTTATTATTATTTCGTTCTATTCTACAATATTCTATCTCATTTCACAGTAATCCATTGTACACAAACCACCAATAAACATCAAATATGGACTCGATTCACCGTTCACCTGTTGTCATCGTGTGAAACCCAATTGGGATACGTTCACTCCACTTAACTTCCACTTCACACTGGCAATAGGGACCGGTAGTATGAAAATAAAACATAAAAAGAGCTCAGTTAAGCCCTACCGGCCTCTCCAACCCCGCATGTTGGAGCGTAATGCAATCAACATCTTATTCACTCACAATCGAAATCACCATATACGGTTTGATACAACGCATACATACATACATGTATAAATATATACAGGCACCAAGGCATACTGACATACACACATACATACATACATACACACACATGTGTACATACATATACATATATACAAATATGTATTTCACACGCAAACATTGTAACATTGATTTACTATTGCTATTCTAATAGATTTTAATTAAATTCATTGTGCCAATAGTCATTTCATTAATAGAGTCACCATATTATTCTTCCGATTACTCGACTTTCAATAAATGAATTGTGATGAAATCCTTATAGTTTCCTTATATTACATTTTGGTGGGGGAAGGGTTCCAATCAGCTTTTTACAGCCCTGTCCAAAATGTATTGCCCTCCCCGTTAATTTGTATCAGGCCGAATTAGCGCATGCGCGCCATATAAACGCCTCTTTCAATATGAGGAAATTATATTATTACCCAACAGTTTCTATTATTTATTCATGTTGGTTGTCTTACCTTTGATCATAGTTTGTATTCTGTTTTACCTTAATTCCAGTGTTCTATTCAGCTGTGACAGTGACTTACACTCTTCGTCCTCTTTCAACTGTTCAAATCCAGCAGCCAGTTCCAGCGCAATCTCACTCGACGATCGACGGATTTCACCCTTCAACGAGGTAATTTCCCTTTTCAAACAGCAAACTTCCTGCTTAGCATAATAAATGAATTGTGATGAAATCAAATACAAAATCTTTGCTTCATCTCTGATAAGCAATACCGCATAAAAGAAGTTCAGAATATGTACGATATTGCTGTTATAGCGACGCGAAATACTCCTAATTTCATCTTATTCTCGAAGTCAATCTATCGAACAAACACAACAGATCTCGCTCTAACCAATGGTTTTCATATATGAAATGACTAATGCAGGCCCGTACCCAGGATTTCGTTTCGGGAGGGGCCCAAAGATAAAAAATAATGTTAATGAAGATTGCTTATGTACCTAATTCTCGGTGTGCTTTTTACGGGTGTTTTTAACAGACACTTTAAACTTTTCCACTGAAACTGTTATTGGGTTACATTTCTTTACGTTCACTGTCTTGTTATTTCTGCAACACATGTCTTAGACATTCTAAATAATTATATATCTGTTTTTGATTTCGGGAGGGGCCCGGGCCCCTCGGGCCCCCCTCTGGGTACGTGACTGGACTAATGGATTTGAGATGAATGGAGGTGCCGTCACCCAGTTTCTATCTCTTCTATTGGTAGATCGTTGGTCCTGAGCTGAAACGGTGGCCTTTATTACCGTTCTTGCATTCCACTTCACTTACACTTCACTTACATATCACCTCATCCATCAGATCCCACACGAGCACAACACAACCTCACAGAATAAACGTCAAAGATGAACTTAATTCACCGTTCAACTATTCCGTTATCGTGTGAAACCTGACTGGGGTACGTTCATTTCACTTAATTTCCACTTCACACCGGTAATAAGGGCCGGTAGTATGAAAATGAAACATAAAAAAGAGCTCAGTTAAGCCCTACCGGCCTCTCCAACCCCGGCTGTTGGAGCGTATTGCAATCAACATCTTTTTCAAATCGTTTCATGCCTCACTCAATAAACTCAATAATTAAACTAAAAGTTATAACACATATTTATATTAAATTTTAACAGTAATTTATCGTATCTGATGATGTTTGCAATACCGTCAAGCCCATCAACCACGGGAGGGTAAAAAACTGTGAAAGTCGCCGATTGCACTTTTAATACTTCAGAAAGACATACGTATACTAAACATTCTGAATTGAATTCTGAAAAATCAGACACACAACATACCGTAATCACACAGATAAAAACATTTTGTGAATTTATATTTCATTTGGAGTAAGAAATTAAATTGAAAGTTACTTTTCTGTTTTTAATATTTCAATATATTTTGAAAGTAGAATTGAGCATGGATTTAAATTTGCAGCCTTATTCTTTGAAAAATGAATTCATTATAATTTAGTTTTACATCAATTCAACTGATGTCTGTTTCATAGTACCATCGATCTACATGTCGCGTAAATTTCATTTTTTTCTGTACAGATCATTCCGATCCCGTTGTACAATGTTACGCACAGCCGGTCGATCCCGACTTCATGCATTCTTCTTCGGAACTTTTTTCGTCTTTAGGAGAATATCGAATATAAAAATACACGTAGAAAGAACATATAAAAGTATGAAACAATTGTTTAACAAAAAACTGTATCTTGTAAATTGTTTTCCTACACAGATAAAAATATTCTGTGAACTAACATCAATTTTCATGCACATATATGGAACAGGCAATTGAACGGAAAGTTACTCTATAGTTCTTCATTTTTCAATATACTTTGAAAGAGCAAAATAAGCGTTTTCTGGAATATACAGTCTTGTTCATAGAAAAAATTAATGCAATTCAATTTAATTTTACATCTATCATAGTTTTAAATCAGATTTTCGATTCAACTGATGTCTATTTCATAGTACTATTGATTTATATGTCGTGTAAATTTAATATTTTTCGTAGTATACGGATAAATTTTTTTTAGCGTAAGTGACAATGTTTTTTCCAAAAAATCTACATCTACATAAAATTCAGTTTTAATTTTAGTCGTTTGGTTCAAAAATATTGAATGAAATACTGCTCGGTCAAACCATGAGTCATCGTGCGGAAATAGTGAAAAGAGCAATGATGGGTAAATTGGATTTCTAGGGCAAGACAAAAAAAACGATATCCCCTAACGCGTCCTTAAAACTGTTGTGACGGTTCGGATTAGCGACACCAAGATGTTCCTATCGATAGTCCGTGAAAGTATAGCTCTTTTGATTATGAAAGAATATTAACTAACTATTTAGTGTAGAGTGTGTGTCAGATGTTCATAAAAACAGCAGCTGACAGCTCTTCTTACAGAACTAACTTCTCACACTTTTTAAGAGACAAACAAGCAACGAAAGGGAAGAAGTGTCTTGAACATAAAACTAAACTGTCCATTTAACTATATTTTCAAGTGGAAAATCGATTCATACTTCGAATAATCAATCAGAAACCACTCGTGGTAAACATAATCAAACTCTGGAGTGAGATTCTCTGATGCGAGTTAATTTACGACTAATGATTCCGCATTGAATGCAAACGGCTTGAATGCGGATGGATTTGACGTGAATTGCATTGCATTCTGTCAGAAAGCTGCTTCAGTTCGAATTCCACCAGTGCAGCTGGAAATAGTTGTCAATATTAATGTCATGGTTGGAATTCATTCCTCGACTCGAGTACTCTCTCGCTGCTTGAGAGGGCTTGATTGCAAGTGGATGGGAAATATTTGTCTTAGTGTATTGTGATATCGTACCGAGAGCGGTGTAAATGCAATGAAGTACCCAAATGAAGTGTTTATCCGTTATGCAGCTGGATACCAAACAATCAATCTCACGTATGCTATTTTCACTTGAAGCTGCAGTTAACCTAGTTTCGAGTCTAACTGCCGTTAAATTGTTTGTGTGAAATCGGCTGAACATTCAGGACTATCACCAATGTCAAGTTGCGTTCTTTACTGAGTTATCGAATTGTTTTGCTCAGTTTTGTTGAATATTTTTACCAACCAACTGGCGTCGTTTGCTTGCTGGCAAATTAAATGGAATTGCTGAAATTCAGATACAAATGGTCTAGATTAAGGTTCACATCCTGACGTATAACCCGGAAAGCCAACGGTTCTGTCAATACTGAAGCAGGTAAGATTTAATTTGATTTTAATCTATCTCTCCCAATCGATATCCTTCCCGACCGTGCGCAACATCCAAACCGTTACGCTGTCAAAATCTCACAGCCTGGGCCTCCATCAGGAGTCGTGGTACGCTCCAGTGATTCTTGATTGAAGGCCTTGTAAGTACGATACTTTGCTGACCTGTGCCAAAGATCTACCATGTGAACATGGGTCCCAGTAAATGAAAGACTTTTGACTTCCGCTCAAAATCCTTCTCTTCGAGGCAAAATGTCCATCAATCTGGAAAAAAGAGCTCCGTTCATAGAGCACGTAATTTGAAGGCAAAAAATTTCAATTAACTAAAATGATTTCTCCGTACGCGTATGAACAGTGCACATTGGGCCAGAGAGGTAAATTAAAACGGAGAGTTATATTCAACCTTCGGATTCGTTCTATAATTACTTTAATTTAATGCAATTTTCCAGTAACGGTCTTCATGTATTTTTTTGATTCAGTTTGGTCATGGTTTGGGAATCTTTTTTCCTTAAAGTTGTTGAAGTTTGCTTTTATACACAAACTTTTCTCATGTCAAGGCAACACATTCCTGATATATTAGTAGAAGTTCATGAACAATTAATTTTGGGAATCGCAGCATAATATATACAACCATGTTATCGAAAACACTGGTACAAAAATGATTCTCTAGATTGAAACAAATTTTCCGCATTTGACGCAGTGTGCGTTGGAATGAGAAAAAAGAAAAGAAAATTCCCGCTGTTTCCCGTTTTCTACTGTATGTGTGAATTCACCGTTGTAAGAGCAGGTAAGGTCGCGTCGAAATCTTCACGATATTCGAACTGAAATTGACTGACATCAGTTGGTTTATTTGCTCCGTTCATAAGAGATGAAAGTAAACATGGTAGAAAGAGCTTGCGCAACGTGAATAATTGAATGGATTCATTGATTTATGGTACTCGAGAAATGGCTGGCACGGAAACAGCTACGAGATATTATTGTTACTTGCCAAACATTTTAGTTTTTAGTTGAAAAATAAATACTAATGCACCGCTTTGCAGGTTCATAATGTCATTTTTATTCAACGCAGAAGCTTTCCAAATGATGGGTTGAATTTTGGTTGGCTAATGTTTAATAAATTGATTTTAAAGATGCTTTGCTCACTTATTCCATTAAACAGAGATTAAACACGACGAAACGTAGACATAAGATCTGAAGTAAGTGTTAATGTTTACTAATATACTGTCACTAATATGTTTACTAAAATACTGCACTACAAACTCGCTAAGTTGATGTCGTAGCACTGCAGGAACTTTGTTGGACGAGACAGAGGTTGTAGAGTGTGAGATTAAATAGAAAACACAATTTTGTGTTATGATGTTCGCATTTGATTACTCGATTTGCTATTGTTTTGGTCGTTTCGACAGTTAATAAATCGAGATCGATGTCAAAAAATCTGTCTCTTGACCAGTGGCGTCTCGTCCTCATGTGTACCTCGTGCACTGCACAACCGGTCGAATTGAAGTAATAAACTGCGTCCTCAACCCCAACCAAATTCAATTATTCTTTAGCAATATTTATTTTTTCGATGAAAGCAGGTTGAATCGCACCGAAATTGCGTGTATTTACACGCATCTTTTATACATCAGACATAAAGTTTCAAGTATCTGTTGTCGCTGTATTACTGTTTTTTCCGTGCACATGAGTTACTGCACAGATTCAAGAAGAGAAAGAATTACTCAGCTCAGCTATAAAATTTGTTTGTTTAATAAAATACCCCATCCCATATCTCATTCTATTGAAAAACACAAGCGAATCTCCATTCCTCAATTCTTAGTTTTCACTTACAACGAACTGTTACATCTGCTATCATACCACATAATCAGTGCACAACTAGTCAATTTGGTCACGAGACGCCACTGCTTTTGACATCAAACAGAAAACTATTGCCGCTATCAGCGTAATCACATTGAAATAAAAACAAAATATACAGGGTGATTTTTTAAGAGCTTGAGAACTTTTTTAAACAATAAAACGCATAAAATTTGCAAAATCTCATCGGTTCTTTATTTTAAACGTTAGATTGGTACATGACATTTACTTTTTGAAGATAATTTCATTTAAATGTTGACCGCGGCTGCGTCTTAGGTGGTCCATTCGGAAAATCCGCTTTTTTATCGACAAATTTTGTTCAGCGATGAGGCTCATTTCTGGTTGAATGGCTACGTAAATAAGCAAAATTGCCGCATTTGGAGTGAAGAGCAACCAGAAGCCGTTCAAGAACTGCCCATGCATCCCGAAAAATGCACTGTTTGGTGTGGTTTGTACGCTGGTGGAATCATTGGACCGTATTTTTTCAAAGATGCTGTTGGACGCAACGTTACAGTGAATGGCGATCGCTATCGTTCGATGCTAACAAACTTTTTGTTGCCAAAAATGGAAGAACTGAACTTGGTTGACATGTGGTTTCAACAAGATGGCGCTACATGCCACACAGCTCGCGATTCTATGGCCATTTTGAGGGAAAACTTCGGAGAACAATTCATCTCAAGAAATGGACCGGTAAGTTGGCCACCAAGATCATGCGATTTGACGCCTTTAGACTATTTTTTGTGGAGCTACGTCAAGTCTAAAGTCTACAGAAATAAGCCAGTAACTATTCCAGCTTTGGAAGACAACATTTCCGAAGAAATTCGGGCTATTCCGGCCGAAATGCTCGAAAAAGTTGCCCAAAATTGGACTTTCCGAATGGACCACCTAAGACGCAGCCGCGGTCAACATTTAAATGAAATTATCTTCAAAAAGTAAATGTCATGTACCAATCTAACGTTTAAAATAAAGAACCGATGAGATTTTGCAAATTTTATGCGTTTTATTGTTTAAAAAAGTTCTCAAGCTCTTAAAAAATCACCCTGTAGAATTTCTCGGGTTGGTATTCAAACTTATTGTCAGTTTGATGTTAATACCAAACAACGAAAACCAAATTCGAATGCATAATCAGTTGTTGATTTGCTTTAAAAAGATATTAGTGAAAACAAACATGTTGTGAGCATAGCATAAAAATAGAATGAGCCAAAAAAGACCCGGGTATACATTTAGGCGATATTATTGACAACAAAAGAAGCGCTTCGATGTAGTCAAAGTCTTTTCCGTTCGATCGGGTACGGGTCGAGTTCGGGTTCAAGAAATTGCTCTCCCGACCATCTCTAGTAACCACCACCACGAAGGGGCTAGTTTCGAACCTAGGTCATTTGGATCCGAACTTTCGAAAATGTGAAATGCTAAGGACTGTAGCAACTAGCTGTAAGTCATTGGGAAATTGGCAAGCACTGTTGATTCACAAAGCTGTATGCAGGTAAAGCGAGAAGACTAGTGTTTGATGGACAGAGAAGATGGTTGGATATAAGGTATCGGTCGGGTGACGGCCAGGAAGTAGACCATGTTCGATGTACGTGCTACTGTGTCTGACTGGCGTTTTAGAGTGACTAAAACAAGATTCAGAGTGGCGAAATGGTAGCGCGTATGCACGGAATGCATAAGAACGCAGGTTCGAGTCCTGTCTCTGAGCGTATCTTTTACCAATAAATCATCTTTTCTGTTAAGTTTTCATTCATTTGGCTTCTCCAATATATGTTTCCGCACAGTCATTTCAAAACTGTATGCAGGTAGTTTCTGACGGTGTACACACATTTCGTCGCATTCATCCCACAACCACCGTGAATAGAACTGGGACTATTTAATAAGAAAAAAAACCTGCCTTTCTCATGTATAATATTTTGGTATTCCATTCAAAAATTTTCTCTTCGATTTTTGAAAGAAACCAAGGAATTGTTTACGCATTAACAAGTATAACATATAGAATGAAACAGTGCTTAGCTCGCGTAGGTCATCTTTAAGAAAACGAAGTGGGTTCTCTATTATATGCACTTCCGGCACCGGAACCCGAGAACCGGTATAATCGAAGTCGGTTCGTACGGAAAAAAACTAACATGACGTACAAAATCTACTAGTTTTTATTCAAATTTTGAAGATTTTATACAATTTTGCCATCGTACTCTAAATTACGATTTAAATGTTTGTTGTATCCGAAAACATGCAGTAATTTGTGGTAGGACCAAAAGACCTTTCATTCGACCCGAAGATTGGGAATAACGATTTTGAGTCCAGTTTACAACATTTTTTACGGTTTTTGTTCCGCCAGTTTAAGTGCATTTTTTCCCAAGTCATGATTTGGGAATTGCAGCTAAAAGTTGTAGCTACATAACTGTATAGATAAAATGCCTAAGGAGTGTATCGAAAATAAGCTATCAACATACATTTGTATTGTACGCATGTATTTGTGATGGTTTTTTTATGTTCAGATCACAGCATGCTGTGCGTTTGGCCGTCAGCTTTCGCTTGTTTACTTGTTTGTGCAGTTGAAATTCTGCATTTTCAAAATGTCGCGTTTTGAAAAGGAAGTCATCATTAAGTTTGGGGAACACTATTCTTTGGATGAGCTACCAGGAAGAGGCAGAAAACCCGGTTCTTCCAACCCGAAACTGGACCAGAAAGTGGTATCTCTAATCATGAAGAACAAATCAATGTCAATACGTGATTTGGCCAAAAAAGCAGGAACGAGTGTCGGAATGATCCAGCGTATCAAGAGGTAAAATCACCTGAAGGCCTACAAGAAGCAGAAAATCTCGAAACAAAGTGTAGAACTTATGTAAAAGAAGGACTCAAAAACCCCTCCAGGTCTACAATATTTTACTGTCGTCGTTGGGGAGGATGTGAGCGATGCGTACAGGTCGATTCAAGTGAAGAAATTCGGTCGGAAGGTACTGGTATGGCAAGCAATATGTTCCTGTGGTTTGAAGTCAACCATTTTTTACACTACCGGAACTATAAATGCAGAAATCTACTGATCTGAGTGTCTCCAGAAGAGATTGCTGCCTTTATATAAGAAGCATAGTACACTTGCACTTTGGCTGGATTTAGCGTCAGCTCACTATGCTCTCAATTGGCTTGCGGAAAAGAGTATAAATTTCGTTGAGAAAAATGTTGCCCTCAGCTTCGAAGCATCGAACGTTACTGGTCAAAAGTGAAGGGGGTCTTCAAGAAGACTGGTGAGGCAGCTGGTAACATGCAGGAATTCAAAAAAAAATTTGGGCTCAAGCGTCCAAAATATGCGATGCAACACTTGTCCGAAACTAGATGAAGAACGTTTGATCAAAAGTTCGAAAATTCGTGAAAGAATAACTTAAATTTCATTCGGTTTTCATTATGTTCAAGTCTAACCTGGTACAATAAAGGATCAAATTTTAGTTTGAATAAAATATCGTTTTTTATCATAATTTGAAAGAAAAATCTGTGGATAGCTTATTTACGATACACGCCTTAAAATCTGGGCTCAGTGGGTGTTTTTTTTTCAAATACCAAGTCCGGTTTAGCCTCGCAGTTTCTGAAATTTTGGATTTTGGGTTGGTCACTTCATCGTGACGTTTTACGGAAACTAATGCATATTTTTTACCAAATCTCAAATGGGGAATCGTAGCTGTGAATGCTTTTTGCCTTTCTCATATAGAAAGGCTATGCAATCATTGTGAAAACAGACTTGTTAACCGGGGCCCGGAGGGCCAAATGACATATACCATTTGAATCAGCTCGACGAACTGAGCAAATGTTTGTGTGTATGTGTGCATGTATGTAACACATATGCACTTACTTTTCGCGGAGATGACGGAACCGATTTTTACAAACTAAGATTCAAATGAAAGGTCCCATGGTCCAATGGCCTGCTTTTGAATTTTATCCAGATCGGATAATATGCACCAAAAAAATGGAAGAAATATGCAATCACTTTTTTCAGAAATGGCTGAACCGATTTTCACAAACTTAGATTCAAATGAAAGGCCAAATGGTGCCATAGCCTGCTATTGAATTTCTTTTAGATCCGACTTCTGGCTCCGGAGTTACATGGTAATATGTGAAAATTAGAGAAAAAATGTACACTCAATTTTCTTTAAAACAGCTCAACCGAACTAACTAAAAGTTTTCTAAAAATTTTAAGAATGTTTTATCTGGATCTGACTTTCGGTTCCGGAACTAAAGCGTGATAAGTGGAAAATTAATAATTTCATAAGTATTTTTTCACGAACGATGGTCAAAAATGGGTACAAATCCTATAAAACTATTTGAACAATTCTTCTAGTTTGCAGAGCTAGATCAGTTTTTGGGCATAAAAACCTAATTCGGCACTACTGGTCCCTCCTTTTCCTGTTCCGGAAGTACCGAAAGTGGTGAAGAAAAACTCCAAAAATAGAACTCACTTTGATTTCTCTGCGATGCTTGAGCTGATTTTCACAAATTTTGATTTGAATTAAAGCTCATATTATCTCTAAAGCTACTGTGAAATTTCATCCGGATCCGACTTCCGGTTCCGCAGTTACAGGGCGATGAGTGTGAAAGTTTTTAAATCACCATATAGATTGAAAATATGTACAACACCGAAAGAAGAAGAAAACACAAAACGAACGATGTTCTATTTTGTGCAGACTGTGAAGAAACGGTTACGGATGTCTGCTACTGGTGTGTGATTGGTAAAAGATGGTGCTGCGGTTGATAAAAATTTTAGCTATTCTCTGATAAGTGCGAATGTCATTGAATTTGATAAATCATTTGCATAAATATGTAATTTTTACAGCCGGTAGTGCAGTAATACCCTTCCAGTTCCGGTTTCGAAAGAATTGGAAATGGTGATTGCAAACTGCAAAAAGGATCTCACTCGCTTTTCTTCAAGATGGCCAAATCGATTTTCGCAAGCTTATAGGTTCAAAGGAAATGTCTTACAGTTTCATACGGAATTCCTTAATTTCTTGAGGATACTCCACAGTTCGAAAAATTCTTGTGATTTTACATCTTATCAGATGCACACAAATGGAGAGTCATATTTTACACAACTTTATATTCAAGAAGATGAAAAATTGTGTGATTTGAAATTTACAGGGCTTTAAAACGAATTGAATAAAAGTCAAACGATCGACAGCAACAACGCGACCTGAACCGAAAAACATCAGATCACAAAGCACACCAGTTAATCGACTGTGCCACAGAAGCACATATCTGCTTGGCTGGTAAATCGTGCATATAAATTCATACAGTCTCAGTTGCTAGTCGAGGGCAAATTACACTCGGAACCAGTAAATTTCTGTACGTCATTTGAGAAGTTAATTAGTTATGACTTATATCGTTTGTAGAATTATGTCAGCTAAAAAATTCATAATTTCTTTCTGTGTACTTCCAGTTTCGGAACTACAGGGTAAACAGGATTTGTAGTTTGTTAGATTAGGTCCGAACAAACATTCCTATTTATATTCAATGAACAGTTGTTTTAGCGAATTCCACAGTAATATTTATGATGTTTTAAGTAATATGAAAAACGCATCATTACACCACTAGGTGGATTAAAACAGGTTTTAATTTCTAAAATGTGTTCGGCTTATCCCCGGTGTCCCCTATTCATCTATTTGCTCATATTTTATCACCTAAATCAAATTTGTATGTGAAATGATAATTGTAAATTTCTCCCGAGATTCTGAAGTATATATTGACAACACGTGGGTAATCATTTTTTTACCCATCCTTGTATGGTTTTACCATTTGTATTCGTTCAACCTCAAGTGAGTTTGTGAATACTTGGGATCTCTAGTAAACACGCTGATTGGATTTTCAGTAGAAGTTAGGCAATTTTTGAACTATGATTGTAAGTATTTCGAAACAAAAATGGGCAAAAATTTTAAATATTACTAATTCAGGAAAATCCAAACATCTGAAAGCGACTGAAAAAAATTGTAAGCTTTTCGTGAAAATGCTATATTTGTGGAAAGATGACCCGAAAATTCGAAGATTCAAAAATGTTTTTAATCTTCACAATAAACAAATATAAATGTATG
Source organism: Malaya genurostris (assembly GCF_030247185.1). NCBI lineage: Eukaryota > Metazoa > Arthropoda > Insecta > Diptera > Culicidae > Malaya > Malaya genurostris. The sequence goes on along the minus strand of NC_080571.1, from coordinate 215,859,953 downwards.
TTAATGTATTTAAAAATCTCTTAATTCGGCGATATTTTCATGCCCACAATTTTTTAAAAAACTACAAGGATCGGCCCCATAGGGTTGTTCGAACCATTGATGTGGAACAAGGAAACCAAAATTTCTAGTGATCTACAATCAAACAGTTCAATCAATCGTCACACTTGAATTCGCAAATGCACGAGAGACTGCTTAGATTGATCTTTATTAGGAACCAAAACCGAACACACGAACCCAGAATATAGACTCTATTTGTCGTGATTTGTATTTGTTTTGTAGCCGACGAAATTACATCAATAGCCCAAATGTATGCAATTATGTGTTTGTACACACTTGCGATACGGATATCGATATTTAAGCTTCTCTTCGCCAAGCTTGTGTTCAAGTTTTGAATGCAAGCAGTTATTTTTATAGCGTTTCTCTAGCATTACTACCAGTCTGCGATTTCGGTTGAAGCGATAAACTTTTTCTCATTATCAATCGAGTTCATCTTATATAAATTGGAAATTAATCTTATGCACTCCAAATTTACCGTGGGTAGTTATCAATTTCTTAGGCGAAACGACATAACTTGGAATTTCATCCGAATTTGCATGGCACAAGATCAGAGCATACCAGTTAAAGCTTCAAATCGTTTTATGGCACATTTTATCTTGCTGTCTAGCAACAACCTACCTCTAGCATTCTACTCGTAGGACTGAAACGTTAGCTATAATTTTGCTTATATTTATAGATTCGCGTTCTTCCAACAGTTTCGCTTAAGCATCGATTGACCAATCATAGCGATGCTTTCCCTTTGATATATCGCTTACTCCTTCAAAACCGTCGACTAAGGCAGGAAAATCCGGTATGCCGGAGATTTTTTGCAGACAAAATAGGACACTGTTAGCTATTAATCAATATTTCAATGATATTCAATTAAAAATACATGGCTATGAACATTCAAATCAATACGTAGAAATATTTCCAATCAAATGGTGACATAATATTAATTACTGATACAAAATTGACTGAGCTGTAATTGTTCAAAACCTGACCACATTTCTACGTGTATTTTTCTTGAGTTTCTAATTTGCACCCCTATATAGAAAACAAAAATGTGTTCCACATTAAAACTTCTCATGTTAGGGGCTCGTAATATTGCAGTGCTTGTGGGGTCGAAATCACGTCATTTCTTGTAGAATCGATTGATAGTGATGGAGAAGAAATCAGAAAGTTTCAATAATAATTATTAAAGTATGAATAAGTATTCGGGAAAATTGAATTTTAAAATATTGCTTAAATTTTCTATTTCAGCGTGAGTAAATGATCAAAGTTTGGCTTTGAACTCGAGAAAAGTAGGGTTATTGTACTAGTAGTCATCTCACTAATAAATTAGTAGTCACCATGTTACTTTACCGATTACTCGACTTCCAATCAATGTGTTGTGATGAAATCGAATACAATATTTTAAATGACTGATGAGGCTGAGATAAATAGGAGTACCGTTAACCTAATTGGATCAATATTTCCATAGTACATTGGTGCAGTTTGAACTGTTCACGATAATGTTTTATTATTCGCTAAACAATTGGTTTAACTTTGTTCTTTGGATTGATCTCAAGATTAGCCGCTTAACGATAAGTGATAAAATTTTAAATGTTCCTGCAATCTTAATATGCAGGAAAATATTACCGTTCTGTGGTTCGGTCGTTCACCTTAATTATCCAGTAACGTATCTCGTTTTGCTTTTTAGCTCTAATTATCTTCATTTCTCTCAATTACCTTTATATTGTCGATTTCACGGTCATCATGATGATTAATTTATGTACCGATACGTCCTTATTTTCAGAAGCTGTATTGATACGGTATGTGAAACATTGCATTTTTGAAAAAAAAAAACACTCGGAACACTCACACTATGTAAGTTTGGAGTCCGCTCCGTGTTGGAAATTCTAAATCCTTCTTTTTCGAAAAAATAAATCTACTCGTAAATCCACTACTGCAAAATTGTGATGATAATGAAAATGGCCAACCGAAGATAACATTATCTCAGCTCGTGCCGGCAAACGTTTTAAAGATGGTCCCTCCAGCGTGAGATAGCTCACAAAACAAATTGGTATCAACATCGGCCCGGAAGATCATCCCTGAGCGGAAGCTGTTTCCTTCTTCTACACGGTGAATGTAAAAGACAGCAGAATTAACAAGACTCTTCCGTGACAAACTGCGGTACGGTTCCTCGTAATAATGAAGTCAATTAAACAATAACGTACAATAAATTTCATTTAATTTTATGAGACTTATCTCATCTACATTCTCTCGGAGGCGGATAGCATCCGGGGTGAAAGTGGAAAAACGCTGGAATAGGTAGCGATTGGTGCCGCGTTTATCACTGTCTGATCTTCTGAAAGTGGGTCGACCGCGCGACCAGGGGGGGGAAAGAATGCTTTTTGTTGTAAAACCAAGTCATAAACTTTCCAGTATCAAGATAATGAAGGTGGCGCATAGTCGAACAGAATCTCAGGGAACAGACGGAATTTCTGACGGGACTTTATCCAGGGACTATTGCGATACATATAAGATATTGAACAGTTGAGCTTTCGGATCAAATATTACAAACTCAAACAGCTAATTAATAAAACTTCCAATGGGATAGGTTGAGTTCGAGTTCGAAACGAAACAAGCTAGGTATGTGTGTGTATAGATTTGACCGTCCCAGCAGAATAATAAAATATACTTCGTTAGCTTCTAGCAAAGAATTGGAAACTTTTATCTTCGGGTTTTAGGGTGATCCCTTCGCCTCCGTTGCGAAAAGTATTTCAGGAGTATGTGTGTTCCGTACAGGAGAGTAACGCAGGCAATCGGCAATGGCAGTGGAAGAACGTTCGTCTGCCTCATTCACCCTTTCAATTGTATTCAAAGGAAAACTTTCGCTAATTTTCCACTTCGATGGCCACGGGCTAGAGAAAGTTGTAGCAAGGCTTACTGAAACCTACCGTGGCATAAAAGTGGCACATACAATGCTACAGAAAGCAATTGGTTCGCTTTGAGACACTTCATGAAAATAAAGTTCTGCTCGGACGGTAATTGTTTGTACAGAAACTTTTTTACACCTTCGTTTTATAACTGCTTCAGTATTCTCGGTGGAAACTCAAGTGCGAAACAAAGGATTGCTAACAGTTTCAAGAAGCTTAGTAAACTATTTGAGAATATTAATCGTTGGAGTACCACTGATCTAACGTTGCGGGAATGTCTTGTTTAGGAATATTCACTGTTGTCGCGTGAATTAACCTTACCTATCTAATCTTAAACAAAAGGATTTATAGTTTCGTGTATGACAAAGATTTTTCAATTAGCAAATGTGGGCATTGGTTTTGATGGTTCAATTGTGGTAGTTTTTCGAATCAGGTAAGAACATCGACATCAATGAAATCCTATAAGTGGTAGTTGATAGTCATTATCAGTTCATTTCACTTGTCGACGGTTCAATCCCTTTTCATCCGGAGAACGATGCTCACAAATTCCAAGTGAGAGCCGTGCATGATTTGATGAGGGTGGAACGTTATCATTTATGTACCTAGCACTTATATGTAAATAAGCACGTTTAGCCGATTTTCAAATATCTCATGGAATCATTTACTCACCCCACTTCCCCCGTCCATTACCACCGACCAGCATAATTCGAGTCCAATCGTTCAGCATCGGCATCAGCAGCAGCAGCAGCATTCGTGGGGAAGGACGAAGCCTTAATGGGAAATAAATCCGACCAAAAGGTAGATAAGTGCTTTTTCGAGTGCGAGTTAGTCAATGTTCTCGAAGGAGCGCTTCTTCGGTAGGTTGAATAGAATTCAGTATGCAAACGGTAGAAGTTTCTGTATGGATATAATTCTGGAATAAATTTGCAATAGGTCGTTTCTGTTTGGTTACTTGGTCTGTTTGTGTTCACAGGGTAGTTAATGTCATGTGAAATGTTGTTCAAAGACACCAATGCATTGCTAAACGACTATTTAATCTATTGTTTCTACACCGATTTGAGAGAATCAGTCGGATTATGTTGATCTGCAAGGTGGCATTAGAAGTCCAACATAATCTGCTAATGCATTGATGAGCCGAAGGCGAAACGTAAAATAATTAAAACAGTCAAAATTTGAGGGAGATTTCTTGATAACATTTCGTGCTTTTCTAGTATCGACATATTTCCAGTGATTTTAATTTAAAATTAATTGTGGATAGAGACTTCGTTTGAAATCCGTTCAACATATCCTAAAAGTCAAGAGAATCTCCCAGTGCTTCCTACCTAGGTCCTGTTGAAAATTGATCCCTGAATTTCCTGCAAATTCTCGTTCCTCTTTTGTGTACGCTGCCAACCGGTAGCATCAAACAAGAGCCAGCTAGCAGCAGTGGTAAGATGGGGGGTGGATCAGTCAAAAGGTTTGCCACAGCTATGCGGATAGTCAACGGTAAAGGATGTTTGTCCGACAGAGACGGAAGCGATATGCCAGTAGGGCCACGGAGGTGAGTGTCTTTTCGGTTGGTTGGCAGGATTTGCAGAAGATATTTTTTTAAGCATGCCATGATGAGCCAACCATCAACTATCATCATTCTCGTTAGGCTGCGGTGAGAGAGCTATTGCTTCGCCACTTGCAGGGGGATATTCGGAAAATGAGAAGCGATTGCGGTCCTCGGTTAACAGCATGACCGCATCAAGAGGGGATCTGTGGCAATTTTCTGGCGGTAATGACGTTACAAGCTATGAATTTTTCTTCCGATGAAATATTGACACGGTGATGTCTCTAATCGAGTTGTTCACCATTCGATTCTATCGTCATTAAGTTGATAAGTTTAATTGTTCGATAGTAAATGACTGCAAAAATTCGGTTGATGGTAAAGCGTTTTTCGTATGTATGATGTAGTATATACCTAGAAAAAAACTTCTTCCATGGTAATTGTAATTGTAAAATTTCATACTTATATGATGTTATCGTGCATATGAAAGTATTTACCTACGAAAGTTAGGGCAAAATGATGAAATTGTTTGGATAAAACTCTATTCAGATAGCAGTTTGTTCTGTTAGTCACACTGGTGAGGGGAAACCTCGATTCGAAACCTCTGCGATCATGGTACTGCAGAAAATAGCTTTCCACGCCAACTGAGTGAAAACTGTATCCAGCGTATTTCGTATTCGAGAAATAATGCCATCAACTTTAACATTTGAGAAATTTAATTATTTGGTTCTTTTTAGGTACAAATGATTTCCTGAAGAACTGTCATGAATATTTTATACAATTGAAATAACCTGATATACAATACAATAATAAACAGAATGAAAACAAATGTGGTGTATTTGACCTGGATAGCTTCGCCTGCTTGGGTGTAAACGTGTAATGACGCGAATATTTAATCGGAACTTTCACACAGCTAGTAAGAGCAATAATGTAATTCGCATTGTGTGCCGTCTGTGGTAATTTTACTGCCTTTCTAAAAATAGAAATTATACTTACGGTCACATGTATTCTGCAAGAGGTGTAATTGGTCGGTTTATTTTGTGCGACATTCGCTCCGAACAAGTGACAATTATTCTATCGATTTTTACCAGAAGAATCTACGCTTTCGAGAGAAAAGTACTCTGAATTGTTTAACACCAAAAAAGTTCAATGCTTTAGTACTTTTTAGGATCTTCGAATCGAACCCAAAGAATTATTCGCGATATTTTTTTCATTGGGAGAAACAAATATAAAGTAGGGGAAACCGGGCTAAGCAGGACACTGTTAGGAAATAAAAAAACGTGTCTAATCCACCTAATAATGAGATGATACCTTTTTTTATCAATCAGTATGTGTTTTTCGCGTGAATATTCTTCGTTGTGTTTAGTTTTTATGAAATTATTTTAATGACAGTCGTTTTAAATGAATTGTAATTAAAATTTTGGAACTGCTAGACGAATCGAAGATAGAAATTATATAAAACCTTAAACTTGTTCCTCTCAATTTGAACGTGTGACAATCGGTTAAGCATTCCATTCCTCTTTAACATTTTTTGTCATTATTTGTGGTACTACTAGAAACGGTATTCAAAGACCAGCATAACCAAAAATAGTTCGTATACTCATAAATTAGTATGACGAATAAATTGTAATTGTTCTGAGCCCAACTTTGAAGTATTTTGGCATTTTCTATGACAGATTGAATTTAAAAAACTCATCAGCCTGAAATTTCAAAATTGGAAGTCGGAATCGGATAAAATTCAACATAAGTTTATTTTAATTTGAGTTTTGTCATGAATTACGACTTACTTTATTATGGGTCGCCTTTTCAAAAGTTACCCTGTACAAGAATGGGCAGAATTTAATCGCGAATATCTCTTGATGTACTTAACCCAACAACATATTTTTTTCTACAAGCTATCGGAAATATGATCAGGATTTTTTATTAAATTTTCAACAGTGTGAGATAACTATAAATAACTGAAAAAAAACTTTTCTAACACTTTTGGAAATAATGAGGAAAATTCATCACGCTTGCGTGCCTACCTCAAACGCTTCGTCGGCAATGAAAGCACTATGTAAATCTATCATTTGGTTGGTTCAGGTTCTGAGCTCAGTTACCTCAGCTCAGTACCAATGATTCAGTTCAGTATTGAATCATTTGCTGTACGTTTGCTCAGATTCAAAGAAGATCGATTGCGTCATCCTACTGCTGGTCATTTGCATTGGAGCAAAAAACAACGAAAAATTGGACAACAATGGGGAACATTCTAATGGCTCCAAATGGTATCTAAAGAACTATAAAGATTGCTTCCTTGCAAATCGGAGAATAAAACTATCAGTGTAGTGCAAATCTACAATAATTTGATTAGCTTTGTGCAATTTTTGCAGTACAAAATTCGCAACAATATTCAATATCGTTTATATCCAAATAGTGTTTAATATCGTACAGAATTACTCAATTCATCCTTCTGAATGCCAGAATTAATCCCGCACAGCACTTTTAGACTCTCATTTGTTCGGTGTTAATTATTTGTGTGATAGATAATATTTGTAGCCAATAAGTCAATCTTTAGTATAAATGAATCGTTTCAATTCTGGAAACAGTTGTGAAATTCACACAGTCAACTAATACGAAAAATTATCATTTTAATTCGTATTCACGTCCTCCAGTTATGTCTGTGACATTACTCACTCGCCTTCTTGTTTAAGGAGTGTATCGATAAGTAGTTAGCAACATTCAAACAGTTATAATTCTGAAATGGCTTAATTTTTTGCAGCGTGTTTTGCGGTGACATGTTTGTTTACATGTCAATAACAGCTGCGCAATCGATTGGTTTCGGTACGGTTTATCGTTTCAATGATGAGTCGAATTGATCCGGAAACGCGAAAGAAAATTTTGCACACTTGGTGCTCAGAAAGTGGTGTCACGTACAACGAAATTGCAAAACGGGTGAAAGTGCACCACACCAGTGTCAAAAATATTATCGAGAAATTCGGCAAGATCCTTTCCATGAAGGATTTGCCCCGATCCGGTAGGAAAACGGGTCCAGCCAGTCCGGACGGGGACTTAAAAGTGGTTGAGTGCATCTGGAAAAACCCATCGGCGTCGACGCGGGATTTGGCCAAGCAGTTCAACACCAGCATCGTGATGATTCAACGGATCAAAGTTCGGAACTCCCTGAAAATGTACAAGAAACAGAAGGTGCCGAAAAAGTCTCTGGTACAGCAAGTTCAGGCCAAAACAAGAGCGCGAAAACTGTATAACCGGATTCTACAGAATAAAGACGGATGCATCCTGATCGACGACGAAACCTACGCCAAGGAAGACTCTCGAGCGCTGCCCGGACCGCAATATTATACGAAATCGGTGTACCAGGACGTGGAGGACGCTGATACCACGGTGGCGATGGAAAAGTTTGGGCAGAAGGTGTTGGTCTGGCAAGCAATTTGTACCTGTGGTTTTCGGTCGTCGATTTTCTTCACGAAGGGCACAATTAACGCCAAGGTGTACGAGGAAAAATGTTTGAAGAAGAGAATGCTGCCACTGGCTCCTTCTCTTTTCTGGCCGGCTTTGGCTTCAGCCCACTACGCCAACTCCGTTTTACAGTGGTTGTCAAAAAATAATGTACAATTTGTGGAAAAGGACATTAACCCATCGAACTGCCCGGATCTTCGGCCAATTGAAAGGTATTGGCAATTGTCAAGCGGCACTTTCGGAAGGAAGGTACATTGTCCTAAAACATGCAGGCGTTCCAAAAAAACTGGACAGCTGCCACCAGGAAAGTCACAATTGTAACTGTGCAGAATTTAATGAAGAATGTCAAGTTCAAAGTGCGAGCGTTTCACAGAAACTACGATTTTCTACAATATAATCAGTGCAATGCATTAAAATGTTTTTTTCTTACAATATATCGAAAACTGATGTCAAAATATGTTTTTTTTCGCTTTTTTATTCAATAATCAATGTTGCTAACTACTTTTCGATACACTTCTTATAAATCTCGTTTTGGTTTTCGTTTAGCGTCTCTATTCCCGATACTTTCGGATACGGAATTCGACAATCGGTGTAACCGAAGTCAGTTAAATTCTTTAATCATTAGATTTGAAATTTTTGAAAATCAGTGTTAAGAAATTGGGTACCTTCCGGGATCGAAAACCGAATATTGGTAAAACAGAAATAAGAATATTTGGTCGTCGAAGTTCAAAATCTGTGAATCCAATAAACCCGATAAAATGATGTGAAATTTTTACACTAATCACCTTGTATATCCTGAACCGGGTGTCGGATCTGATTAAAAAACGAGCAGTTTTTATGGAACCTTAAGACCTTTTATTTAGATGTTAGATAGACGAAATGTCATTAAAAAGTGTATTGTGCTTAACCATTTAGGAACTAAGAAACAATGCACAAAACAGTATTGAAAATCGTTGTTTCACTTTGCTCCGAAACGTCGCTTTATCATCAAGCGCGTAAAACTCCTACTACTGGAATAAGATGCAAAGTCGCTTACACAAAAATATCGATATCTCCGTTTAAAAAGGACAGATTTTAACAATCTTCGGCTTGTTGGATAGCTATTTTGTGCGGAATCTATGTCTAAAAACATGTGGCAGATGGTGTCAAAAAACTGAACATTTCGACATAAAACTTCGTATAACTCCAAAAGTAAACATCCGATCTCAAAACCATTCAATAGCGTTCAGGGTGACGGAGAGACCTTTCATTTGCAACCAATTTGATCAAAATCGGTCCAGTCATCTCTGAGATCTCGACCTTTTTGTAGACACTCTCACACACACACACACACACACACACACACACACACACACACACACACACACACACACACACACACACACACACACACACACACACACACACACACACACACACACACACACACACACACACACACACACACACACACACACACACACACACACACACACACACACACACACACACACACACACACACACACACACACACACACACACACACACACACACACACACACACACACACACACACACACACACACACACACACACACACACACACACACACACACACACACACACACGAACACGGACATTTGCCCATTTTGTCGAGCTCAATCGATTGGTACATGAACTAAACTAAACGTAAACTACTTCGTAAAAAGAGGCTTGTGCATAATGTTCTATTATCTCAGAGATGGCTGAACTGATTTTAACAAGCTTTGGCATGTTTGAAAGCTTCTACTAAGCCATTGATAAAATTCGAAGATCAAATGGATGTCATTTTTGGGACCGGAGATGTAATGGTATGAGTGACTTAACCACAAAACACGTGGTTTTATTACTGCCTTTTTTTTGGTTCCAGAGATATGGTGGTATAAGTAACGTAACCGACAAAATGTGTTGTTTCCTACCGCTAAGCTTTCTCAGAGCTGGTTGAACCGATTTCAACAAATTCAGGCTCATTTGAGAGCTACTATTGGCCCATTGATAAAGTTCAAAGATCACATGGCTGTCACTTTTTATTCCGGAGATATAATGGTATAAGTGATATAATCGACAAAACGCTTTGTTTTTTCCGCTCAGTTTTCTCAAAATTGAGCCGGTTTTAACAGAGCTTGACTCGTTTGGAAACTACTTTTAATTCATTGAACAGGTTTGAAGTTCAAGCTTACGGCGTAAGTGACGTAAACGTCAATACTGATTACCACTCGATTTTCTTGTATGTGAATTAACCGATATCAATAATTTTAGGCTTGTTCTAGACTAAAATTGGGCTGTGGGTCAATATTTTAGATTATATGGCTGACACTTCACGTATCAGAGATATAATCGTACAAGTGGCGATATCGACATATTAATTTTTTCTATACGTCCAATTATTTCATATAGTGACTTACGATCACGTGCTGATACGCTTGGACTAAGAAATGTTGCTGAATATGCGACATAAACGTTGAAGCATGCTTTGATGAACTATTTGAATCATTCTGAATAAATTGGTGTCAGAAATAAGTCTATTTATGTCAGGCAAAAAACATTTTAAAGAGACTATGTCGATGAAAGAGAAATACATTATCACACCACTATGTGAATTAAGAATATGGTTTTTGGCATGTAAACATAAAATCCTTTCCGGAAATTCTTATGTTGTAAGGGTTTTCAAGTAATATTTACAACCGGGAGCCTCCACCTTGGATTTTAAAACGATCTCAAACATAATTTTCCAATACTTGTTGTTTGCAAAATCCCAAATAACATTTTTATGAAATAAATTCCAAAAAAAATCATACTTTTTATTCGAACTGATTCGAGGTATGAACCCACTCTGTAGTTCGTAAAAGGTTTGAGGGTAGGATAAAAAAAAGTTCGGATAAAATGATACTAAATCCTTCTGACAACAGTTTCCGGGGATCTAAGGACTGAGATTGAGTAAATACTATAGCTACAGAGATTGCTATCAGTATAGATTTATCGGCTCGGAAAACCAGAATAATTTCATGATTCCTTACAAAGATTTCTTACGTTGTTGAGTTTTAATCCGGATGTCAATTTGAAACTCATCGATCCGTTACATGAATTTTCCAGAACTCATTCCACCACTATGGAACCATCGAAATTCAAAAATACTTCGACCACTGTAACGTAACTTGATATCTCCTTCCATGGTTTTCAGTCAGAGATACTGTTCTGTTCCAAAACCTGCCTACAGACTCGTGTCATAATCCCATATTGCGTGTGTATCAAAAAATGAAAATCTGCCCAGGTCCTCTCGAACCTAACCTTGTTGTGTTTTCCTCCGAATACGCAACTGCATTAATTTGCCTGTGCTATGTGGCAGTTGGTTCTAGTTTTCGGACAAACCAAGCTTCGAGTCGAATCCACATATCTTTGTCACTGTACAGATGGTCAGGATTTTATCTTAGTTGATGAACATTGGTTGACTTCGGCGTAGCAAGAGTGGGGTCAGATGAGAACTTCTGCTGTGACTAAAAATTGATTCGGTGTCATGCATTAGGGGTATTCTGTCACGTTTTAGTCCTGATCACCGGATCGAGTTTTGATGTGATTCCATTTCATAGCTCGTAGGGAAAACGAGAGAATCCCTCCAACCCATTCCTGACTACGGCTGTTGTATCCACGAGATTATTCAAAAATTCCAGCGTTACCACATCATAGGCATTGCCTGCAGCAACAGAAGAATGAAAGTGATAATTTGCATACATACAGGATTTTTCTCATTTCCCCAATTCTGCCGCCCTACCGAATTGTGTGGCTCTTGTAGGTAGCATGATTCGGTCGCCTTTGGGCATTGGTTGCTTCATATTCATAAACGCAGCGAAGGCTTATCAATATTTTTTTGTTGGTGTGATGTGCACTCATGTGTTGTCTTTGTCTTGCTGTTCAATTTCAGTTTCATTAATCTAATAATTTTAATGATTTTTCGATTTTTTCTAAACATCTCAAAATTATAGGACATATGAAAAAAGACTGTTTTGTTTTCACTTGTCAAAATCCAAACTAAAAAAAAATAATAACATTACAAAAGATCCCGTAAACCGAATGTGCGTAGCTAAACGGAATGCTCATCGGTAGAAATTTTAATTGTTCCACTTCCAAATTGTTCACATAAATACTACGGTGAAATCAGACCATCCCTTTCACAATCATTGCCCAAACAAATCACAAGGATGCAGTTTTCCTACAAAAAAACCCCGGCAAGCAGAATGAATGACAAAAGGGTGTTGAAAATTCAATCCAAACAATTGAAACAACAATATTGCCTTCTGCTACCTTCCGGGTTCCGAAACGTCACACGGATCGCTCCCTGTCACTGCATTGTCGTGAGCCTGATAGTTTCATCATCATTGTCGTGTTCAGGGCTGATGCGGATAGCTATCAAACAAGATCCTACAGTGTCATGTCGGTAGGGTGCTTCTTGTATGGAAAAAAATAATGAAAATTTGTCAAATCTGGAGGCAAAAAGCGATAGTATCTTTTCTAGCGCCACACCAATCAGTTCCGGTTCACCGAAACGAGCACGTTTTTTTTGTTATGCAAATGAGTGGATAGGATTAACCGGAGGATGAGTGAGCCAGCGGTTGAAAAACACAATTCAATTACGGTAGTTTCAAGACTCCGACACTTCCCGCTGATGATTTCCGAAAGCGTGCGATTGTTGACGAAAGTTTCGATGAATCAACTTATTTTTGTAAGTAGGATTATACTTTACTAGAGTGGTTGTGGCGTCATTCAGTAATAGCCGTTCAACCGAGAAGGTTGTGTATAGAAGCGTACAGTTTAATAACGCTGGTTGGTTTACACGCGTTAAATACGACAACGGTTGAACTACAGGTAGAGACCTGTTGGCAGCAGCCGTTAAAACGTATAGTCGTGCTGCATAAGAGAGCCCTAGTGCTGGGCCAAGCTGGTGAAGGAAACAACAAAGGGCGTTTCCCAAACTCTACCCAGGCCGCAATATACAGCCACAAGTGCTGAGCAGGAGAGTGCAAAGGCACATCGAAGAGGAAGAGTGCAAAGGCACATAGAAGCAGGAGAGTGCAAAGGCACACCGGTGCGAAGGCACTTCGGTGCAGAAGCATATCGGTGCGGAGCACTAGGAAGAAGGAGACAAGACAACTCGGTCTTTCCACTGCCATACAACACGCAGGTATACACCGGTGACCTGCGCTGGTTACAGCTGGCGAAGACGAAAGCAAATCGGAATTCGAGTGGTGCTGGATGTCAGGTAGCAGTAGCATCACATCATATTCTATCGCTACAGTGAGCTTCAGCATTGTATCAACGTCCAGATACATCCAACAAGAACATCTAGAGCAACGAGGATCTACACGGCAGTGCAACGGAGATAGACAACAATTTCAAGGTAGAAGTTTTTTCTTTTCCTTTTGATTGAGTACTGTGTAGTGTTGGTTTCAAATTTTATTTTAAAGTTTAGTTAAAAATTTTAATGTAATGGATGAATCCATGGACGTAAATCCTAGCATGAATCCGATACCCCCACGAACGAAAAAATATCAGGAGAGCTCTTCTGGGCCTTGGATAGTCTTTTTTAGACGTATATCAAAGCCATTAAACATTTTTCAAATTAATAAAGGTTTGACATCACGATACTCTTCAATCAAAGAGATCATAAAAGTAAATAACGATAAAATTCGTGTTGTGGTAAATAATTTGAAACACGCGAATGATATTGTCTCTTCGGAACATTTCAATAAAGAGTATAAAGTTTACATACCCTCCAAAGATGTCGAAATTGACGGTGTTGTTACCGAAGCGAGTCTTTCGGTAGATGATTTACTCAAGCATGGTGTTGGTCGTTTCAAGAACTCTATGCTTGAGGGTGTGAAAATACTGGAGTGCAAACAACTGTACTCAGTAGTTCATGAAGAGGAAAAAAAAGTTTATCGCCCATCAGACTAGTTTCGAGTGACATTTGCCGGGTCTGCGTTGCCGTCCCATGTCTATGTCGATAAAATTCGCCTCCCTGTTCGGCTTTTTGTTCCAAATGTAATGAATTGTACGAACTGCAAAAAATTCGGCCACACAGCTACTTACTGTAGTAATAAACCAAAATGTATTAAGTGTGAAGGGCCTCATAAAGATAATGATTGCAACAAGGAAATTGAAAAATGTATTTATTGTGGGAATAGTCCTCATGATGATATTTCAGTATGCACTGCATTTAAAGTGCACAAAGACAAAATTAAGCTTTCTTTAAAAGCACGGTCTAAGCGCACATATGCAGAAATGCTTAAAACGGTCATTGATGTCCCCCCTTTGGAAACCGAAAACGGGTTTTCAAATCTAGAGGAACCAGAGGACTCTGACTCTGACGAAAATAGTGAAGGTAATTCGTTTATCACTACCCAAGGGTCAGTTAAGAGAAAGAAGTCTTCCTCCAAATTACCAAAAAAGACACCTAAAATTTCATCTTCAAAAAAAGATCCCCGTGTTAAACAAAAAAAGTCAAAACCAAAGACTGTGCCTCCTGGTTTGTCAAATTCACAAACCAATCCAGGATCTAGTACAGAAAAAGATAATAATCCAGTGGGCTCCATTTCACAGCCACCAACAGGATTACTGAAGTTTTCGGAAATTGTTGAATGGATTTTCTCAGCATTCAATATATCTGAACCCTTAAAGACCCTCATAATGGCATTCCTTCCAATAGCTAGAACCTTTTTGAAGCAGTTATCAGCTCAATGGCCAATTGTCTCAGGTTTTGTATCTTTTGATGGATAATTTATCACCCGTCGCAAATGATACAATCACTGTCCTGCAGTGGAATTGTCGAAGCATCATGCCAAAACTTGATTCATTTAAAATATTATTGCATAGTTAAAAATGTGATGTATTTGCTTTTTGCGAAACATGGCTTACTTCAAACATAGCTTTAAATTTTAATGATTTTAACATTATACGTCTCGATAGAGACTCTCCGTATGGTGGAGTGCTTTTGGGAATTAAGAAATGCTATTCCTTTTATAGATTAAATATCCCTTCAACTTCTAGTATAGAAGTTGTTGCTTGCCAAATAAACATTAAAGGCAAAGATATTTGCATAGCTTCGGTTTATATTCCTCCAAAAGCACAAGTTGGACAGCAACAGCTTAATGAAATGGTTGAAGCCCTTCCTGCACCACGATTGATTCTGGGGGATTTAAATTCGCACGGTATTATGTGGGGTTCCGTTTACAATGATAGCAGATCATCTATAATACAAAACATTTGTGACAATTTTAGCATGACGGTATTAAATATGGGTAGCATGACACGGATCCCAAGACCTCCGGCACGCCCAAGTGCATTAGATCTATCTCTTTGCTCAACATCAATTCGACTAGATTGCACCTGGAAAATACTGCCTGATTTACACGGTAGCGATCATTTACCAATCATCATCTCAATTAGCAGTAGCAATTGCATTGCTACTTCCGCTAGTATTCCATATGATTTGACAAAAAATATCGACTGGATTAAATACCAAAGTAGTATCTCTAGTATTTTGAATTCAATGGAAGAGCTCCCTCCACTTGAAGAATATGACTTCCTCATTTGTTCGATTCTGGAGGCATCAGAACAATCCCAAACTAAACGCTTTCCTGGGCAAACGACTAACAGAAGGCCTCCCAACCCCTGGTGGGACAAAGAGTGCTCAGAGGCTAAACTCGCAAAACAAAATGCTTGCAAGACGTTTCTAAAACGGGGAGGAGGAACTCCTCAGAATTTTGAAAAACTTATGGTTTTAGAAACCAAGTACAAGAGCATACTTCGAGCCAAAAAATGTAGCTATTGGAGACATTTTGTCGAAGGTTTGTCAAGAGATACCTCAATGAGCACTCTTTGGAACACGGCCAGACGAATGAGGAATCGTAACGTGGGCAATGAGAGTGATGAATACTCGAACCGATGGATATTTGACTTTGCTAGGAAAGTTTGCCCAGATTCTGTTCCTACGCAGAGCATTATACGGGAATCTCCTCCAAATAATGGTTTTATTAATAACCCATTTTCAATGATGGAATTTTCTATAGCACTCTTGTCTTGTAACAATAACGCTCCAGGGTTGGACAGAATTAAATTCAACTTGGTGAAGAATCTGCCCAACCTCGCAAAAAGACGTTTGTTGGAATTGTTCAACAAGTTTCTTGAGCAAAATATTGTTCCACCTGACTGGAGACAAGTGAAAGTTATCGCCATTCAAAAACCGGGGAAACCAGCTTCCAATCACAACTCATATAGACCCATTGCGATGTTGTCCTGCATCAGAAAATTGTTCGAAAAAATTATTCTACGACGTCTCGACACTTGGGTCGAGACGAACGGTTTGTTGTCAGATACTCAGTTTGGCTTCCGTAGAAATAAAGGGACGAATGATTGCCTTGCATTACTTTCGTCTGACATCCAAATTGCCTTCGCTCAAAAGCAACAAATGGCATCTGTATTTTTAGACATTAAAGGAGCATTTGATTCAGTTTCCATTGATGTTCTTTCAGACAAGCTTCACCAAAATGGACTCCCAGCGGTTATAAATAATTATTTGCACAACCTTTTGTCAGAGAAACACATGCATTTTTCACATGGCGATTTGGCAACACTCAGAAATAGTTACATGGGTCTCCCGCAAGGCTCATGCCTCAGTCCGCTCCTCTATAATTTTTACGTAAATGACATTGACAGCTGTCTAGTAACCCCATGTACACTAAGACAATTGGCAGATGATGGCGTGGTTTCAGTTACTGGACCCAAAGCTATTGATCTGCATAAACCATTGCAAGATACCTTAGATAACTTGTCCGATTGGGCTGTTCATCTTGGTATCGAATTCTCTGCGGAAAAAACAGAGCTGGTCGTCTTTTCAAGAAAGCATGATCCCGCGCAGCTTCAGCTTCATATGATGGGAAGAATGATCCAACAGGTTTTGACTTTCAAATACCTTGGGGTGTGGTTTGATTCCAAATGCACGTGGGGAGGACACATTAGGTTTCTGATAACAAAGTGCCAACAAAGAGTAAATTTTCTTCGAACAATAACAGGATCTTGGTGGGGTGCTAATCCGGAAGATCTAATAAAATTGTATCAGACAACGATACTTTCAGTGATGGAATATGGATGCGTTTGCTTTCGTTCCGCTGCAAACTCTCATATTATCAAACTGGAGCGAATTCAGTATCGTTGTTTGCGAATTGCTTTAGGGTGCATGCATTCGACACATACAATGAGTCTTGAAGTTCTGGCGGGAGTTTTTCCATTAAAAGATCGATTTTGGGAGCTTTCATCACGCCTGCTAATAAGATGTGAGGTGCTGAATCCCATGGTAATTAATAATTTCGAACGACTAGTCGAGCTTCAATCTCAAACAAAATTCATGACAGTATATTTTAACCATATGTCACAGGAAATCAACCCTTCAAGATATATTCCTATCCGTGTCAGCCTCCTAAATGTCCCTGACTCAACTTTATTTTTCGATACATCCATGCAGCGCGAAGTGCGTGGAATCCCGGATCATCTACGTTCGACGGAAATCCCAAAAATATTTTCAAGTAAGTTCAGGCATATTGACTCTGAGAAAATGTTTTACACGGACGGATCGCGAATTGAAGAAGCGACAGGGTTTGGTATGTTCAACAATAATGTTTCGGCCTCATTTAGGCTTCAAGAACCTGCATCTGTTTATATAGCAGAGCTAGCAGCAGTTCATTATAGTTTGAGTGTAATCGTCACATTAATTCCAAACCATTATTTCCTCTTCACAGATAGTCTGAGTGCAATTGAAGCCATTCGCTCAAACATGTCTGGCAAGACTGAACCGTTTTTCCTGGGCAAAATAAAACAGTGCCTGAACGACATATTGAACAATAATTATCTAATCACTATAGTCTGGGTCCCGGCTCATTGCTCCATTCCTGGCAATGAAAGAGCCGATATTTTAGCCAAACGTGGTGCTATTGAGGGTGAAATTTATGAGAGACCAATTGCTTTCAACGAATTCTATAGCTCGTCTCGCCAAAGAACACTTGCCAGCTGGCAAGCTTCTTGGGATAAAGATGATCTGGGTCGGTGGATGCACTCAATTATTCCGAAAATATCGACAAAGGCATGGTTCAGGGGACTGGATGTGAGTAGAGATTTCATTCGTGTGATGTCCAGACTCATGTCCAATCACTACACGTTAGATGCACATCTCCTTCGAATTGGGCTCTCCGAGACTAATCATTGTGCTTGTGGCGAAGGTTATCGAGATATTGATCATGTCGTTTGGACATGCGTGGAGTATCGTGATGTCAGATCTCAACTAATAAATTCTTTGCGTACCCAAGGTAGACTATCCAATATCCCAGTTCGAGACATTCTTGCTTGTCGTGACCTTTCATACATGAAACTTATTTATCATTTCATAAAGAAAACTGGAGTTTCAATTTAATAAAGGCCCCTTTCAAGACTTAGTTCTGATCCCAGCTGCGTCCATGAGTTCAACCAATAGCTAAATTAGAATAAAAATAATGTAATGATACAAACAAACTCGAAACAGTTTATGAAATTATTAACAAAATGTCTGAAAATAACAGCTTATTTTATAATTTATAGAAGTTAATCGTTTGGTTCAAATAATATTTCCGAGTAGATTTCATAATTAATGACGAGTTACCTAGGATGATATTTAAGTAATAAGAGAATATGTTTTAATAAATGCAAAACGTTGTGACTATGTTAGAATTAATTTAGGATAAGAATATTATGTAAAAGTGATGCTACGGCGAAGAAAAACTTATGTAAACTGCCTTAAGAAATAAACGTATTTATGGAAAAAAAATAGAGTGGTTGTGGGATTTTTGTTTCTAATAAGTATTTGTTTCAAACGTTTCACACGAAAACCATACACTGCTAGTACACTGGACTCTCAATTTACGCCTAAAGTCGGAGGTGTGTAAATTAAATTTTGCGTAAACTAAAAGAAACATCGCGTTGTTCAAAATTTTGCGCGTGAAAAAATCCAGTCAATTTTAGTGTAAATAACACTCAATCTTAATTTATCTCACTTATTTTTAGTCACTTAGAATGTAGTAGTCCTTTTGACTAGTTCTGGAAGTCATGGTTGTTGGTTTTATAAATAGGAATTTAGGCATCATAGGTGGTTGTAAAGTTTATATTCGTACCAATTTAAGCAGGGGAGACCGGAGCAAAACCAGACATGTTTTGGAAATTAACATTTATTATAACTAGGTGTTCACTTAATTTATCTCTACAATTGTGTAATTTCAACCTACAGCTAAAACGTCAAGTTTGTGATATGGAAAAATATGCATTAGTTTTCGTACCACGTCGTGATGAAATAACCAACCAAAAATTCAATATTTCAGGGAACGCGGGGCTATAGCGAAAGCTCGACACAAAAATAAAGAACGGATTCAGTAGGGTGCCAAGTCGCAAGATACCCTAATGAGTGCGAAGAAAATTAAACCATGTTCGAATGGATTCTCTGATGGTTTCAAGTTTCCGTGAGACTCCGTGAGAGGTCGCCGAAAATATAGATACTGTCTCGAAATTTGACGCCATGTCGTGTCCTGTCACGGTCGCCAATTAAACAATCTGACATTTCTTTCGTAAATCTATATTATATATCGAACTAATTCTGAGTATCACTGCCAGAATAAAAAATATTATAGAAAAACAATACGATTTGTTGTTACAAAACCTTCCACAATTTAGCTTTGACCATTGGAAAATATTTTAATGTATTGTTATACACTATTCAATTAATTGTGAACATGCTTTTTACAATAGAATGTATAGGTTGTTAAGTATCGTAACAATTATGCATTAGTTCATTTTTTCAGTTTTTCAATGTTTTCTTGGAAAACAATCAAATTTACAGTTTGCATGTTGTTTGAAACACCACGTGTACAATAAATTCAATTGTGAATCGTAGAAACAATATATTGCTTCGTTGAAAATGAAATATATCTTGTCAAGATACAATAAAATGTATAGTAACCCATAAATCTAATTGAGAATCAATTGTTTGTGCAGTAAAATCAATGATTTTTTTACGGGTGGCTAGCTTAATTCTAAAGTTCTCAGAGTATTTTTTGGGATGTATCCTAGTACGGAGCTTTCGAGTTCTATGTAATTAGTATGAGCCAATCGCGTTGCTCTGTACGCGATGCTTTCGTGGTGGAAGCAGGATATCCCGTAAAAAAATTAACAATTGATTTTACAGCATAAACAATTGATTCACAATTAGATATATGAGTTACAATACATTTTATTGTATCCTGACAAGATTTTTTTCATTTCCAACGATTCAATATATTGTTTCTTACGATTCTACAATTGAATTTATTGTACACGTGGTGTTTCAAACAATATGCAAACTGTACATTTTATTGTTTTCCAAGAAAACACGTATGAGAAAACTTTATGGTTTGAATTGTTACGATACTTAACAACCTATACATTCTATTGTAAAAAGCATTTTCACAATTGATTGAATAGTGTATAACAATACATTAAAATATTTTTCAATAGTCAAAGCAAAATTGTGGCAGGTTTTGTAACAGCAAATCGTATTGTTTTTCTACAATATTTTTTATTCGGGATGTGATAGCAGTGGTGGATAGAACGGGAGAGTCAATGGCGTTGCCTTTCTACGAGAAGTGTGAGTAGAAATGTAAGAGGAGAGTGAGAGTGTGAGTGACTGGTTAAATATCGTAGGGTTCTCACTTAGAGTGTGTTGAAGCATTTTACTGCTATTCTGTATCAAATGTGAAAAAATCGTAAAGTACTTATGGGTCGAAGTATTTTGCTTACAAGCATTGTTATTACATAACTTTTGAAATCGGATCCTTTTCAGGTTCGAGTCGTGGTTTCGTTGAGTTGATATTTATGGTTAAAATGTTTTTTGAGAGGTTTGGGATCTGAGTTACTGTGCTCGAGGACGTGTATAATTTTCATGGTCATTGTTTTGATGGTAGGAAAGTTAATTTTTGTTCTAGGATTTTATGGTTTCAAATATACCCAAAAAGTCATAAAATTTCAGAAAAAAAAATATTTCAGTCAAAACCGTACACGTCTTGACATGAACACGATTGACGCCATATGGAATTGACTCAGCGTCATCCTGCTAACTAACGTCTGTTTGTTACATAAAAGCACGCTTACAAATTCAATCCGAGGCCTGAAATAATTGGTGGTTTAGAAGATATTTGAGCTGTCCGGTTTAACCTGTGCTCTGCGGTTTAGCTCCAGTCTCTCTTAAATTCAGGTGATTATTAAAATGAAATTTTTATATTATAATTATCTGTTATTATCTTTTAAGCTAAACAGTCTTACAATCAAAGATGGGCCAATCAATTACGTGTAAATCGGTTAAAGTTTTAATGCAGAAAACATCTTCGTTTTCTATATAGGGATGCAGATCACAAATTCAAGAAAAACATATATCAATGTCGTATTCGCTTGATACCAAACCTAACCCAGTTTTCACCCTAACTACTGTCAAACCGTTTATTTGAAGCTAGTTTCGAACCTAGTTTTAACGTTGTTGAGCTGAAAATCGAGTCAGTTTCGAACCTGGTTTTTATATCAGGTTTGCTCAAACTCCCGTTGCTAAGTGCGAAGTGAACAAAGTTTCGTGAAAAGTGTTTGTTTGATGAAACTACCCTGGGGCAGTTTCAGTTTTCTCAAGCGAAAACGACATAAAAAGTGATCAGATTTTGAACACTTCGAGCTCAGTCAATTATGTTTCAATCAGTCATAGTATCTCACCTGGTGATTGTAAATAATTGTAGGCATCGATTTGAATGGATAAAACATCGATTTGAATGGATAAGGCTATAGTTATATAAACTGAAAATTTGATTAATGGCGAGCTGTGTCATATTTTGTCTGCTAAAAATGCAAGACATCATACTGGCTTCCATAATGTAGACGAGGGTGTAAGCGACAAATCAGTTGGTAAGATAAAAGGGAAAATGAATATAACTCCATGGTTTTTTTCATATTGTGGAATTATTTAGTCTGAGTAGATCTGGATATAACACATTGAAGTAAATCCTGTTCGGCTCAGATATTGACTAACTTTAAAAAAATATAGATGCATGCATGGAGTTGTTCATGCCTACTTTGCAACAATTCTGGTTAACTATTATCGGTCTCAAAATCCAGAATTATTATTTTCTGAAAATTTATTTAAGAAGATGATTTGGGTAAACAGAGTAGAGTTAGTCAGCTGAGTAGACTATGTCCTCAGTATTTTGGGATGCCAATGGTACTTCGTTTATCGCGTACCTCGAAAAATGTTAGACTATGAATAGCGAACGTTACATTGGCTAATTGATGCGCTTAAAGAACGTTGCGAAAGGACTCCAAAAATAGGACAAAATGCTCTGCCACCAAAGCAATGCACTGTGTCACAAGTCGCCCGCGAACATGATGAAACTGCATGAATTCGGCTTTAAATTGCATCTACATTCACCTTATTCACCTAATATGGCTCCCTGCGACTGTTACCTGTTTGTAGGCTCAAAACATTGCATCAAGAAAGAAGATTCTGCTCCAATGAGGCAGTTGTCGTTGGAATAAACGCTCATTTCGAGGTAAAAAGTAAATCGTTCTACAAGATATGTAATGAAATGCGTTAGACTGATTCTGTTGCTTTTGTAGGATACTATGTTGATAAATTGAGATGAGTTTTTCCCAAAAAAATAATGTTTCTTAGTTAATCCTACATCTTTCGATCCGCGTGTTATTGCGTTTTAGTAAATTTTTATTCCTTGGATGTTTCATTCATTAAGGTGAAATGTAGCGTCATAAAATTCGCGCAAAATTTTATCCGCTTCAGCTGAACGAACCGTCGCACAAAGCATACCAAGAAAAACGGACACATAGAAACAAAAACTTTTCTCAATGATTGCGCGCAGTGGGCTTACCTCTCGTTATATTGGCTTGTAAAAAAGACTGGACGTAATGGATTTTTGAATCATTCACACTTTGAATATATGCTAATTCAATCGTTTTTGTTAGTGATTACTCTTACACTAGAGCTATAAATCATGAGTAATTATGAATGACTAACATGAGGTTATGTGTATATGTATTGATATATGTATATGCCGGTTGTTTATCAATGTTTATCACATTGTTTGTATCACGATAATACTTGGTTTGTATTTCATACAGTAGCTTGTCAATGATGAAGTTATAGTTTTGCTATAAAAATTGCTACAATCTGAAATAATACCTGTTATACAATATTACACAGCCAGGCTTTATTGCTTCAGCAGCATTAATGCATTGAACTCAACAGAATTGGACATTATTAGCATTATAAATAACAGTTACTTAGAAAATAAACGATTTCTTACAATACTTATTTTATTGTATTCTATTGTATTGTATTCGTTTTTATTTCAACACAAAAACCAATGCTGCATAAATTCGCGTCATACTTTTATATGTAATTTTTGCTCACGATATAATGCTACCGTGCCCACCGTGCATTTCTCACACCACCTCAATACGAAACAGCAGCGCGCAAGCAATAAAAAAAAGCGGAAAATTTTATGTAAACTTTTTCAAATTTCGGTTGTTTTAGCTAAAATTTTATAATTTTGAGTTGCATTTTCAGATTCTTTGTGAAATTCTGCTACAAACACTATCTTTCAGTTCTAAAATCATCCCCGTGGAACGGAACAGTTACCGTTTATATATTTCAAAAACCAATTACGGATCGGCAAAGCAAAATTTCAAAATTCTAAGAATACTTAGTTATGATAAATTTGATTTCGAAAACTTAAGTGTTTTTGGTTTTTCGAAAATCGGTCTAGTTTTTGAATAATTGATCAAAAACGCGATTTTCGCATTCCGCTACATTTCACCTTAACGGAAGGCGCAAAAGTCGAAAAGAACAATGAGCAGCTGAACAGAAATATTTCTGTTAGGTTGTGAGTGAGTAAGACTCATTTAGGCAATGTCGAATAATAATAATACGCGACAGAACTCTCGGCTGTCCGCCGTTTTCAAATTTTGGAAATTTGTGCGCCAGCCTCAAAGCCTTAAAGTACATCTTAACACATAACACAATAAAACGTTCGAGCATTCTCGGTAGTCGGCTACACATGAGACACATGATAATATTATTCGGACCTAACCCTGATGAATATGGTAACTCAGAGGTTTCTAGTAGCAATATACACCAATCAATTCTTTTCTTCCCAATTAGATGTGCATTTGAATGTGGCTTGCGTTGGTATTGATCAATCAGTACTGATCATAACGGAGTAGCAACACACGGACGATATCTTATACTTATGCCAATGATTATCTAAATTCTATTCTGGGTGACGGGACGTATGTAATTTCTTCCTGTATCACTGATAGTTCGCAATGATTTTATAGATCTCCAGTATACGAGTCTAATTGGTAAAAGTAGGGGAAAGTAGGAAGTTCCGAACAATTAGGCTTAACTGTCTTTATCCAACATCGATCTATACGAAACTTTTGTCATCATATTATTTCAGCTTCATCTCATTTTTGCATTAGCAATCGAGTCGATCAGACATATTTCGTGCTTTCGGCGATAATCAAGTGATTTTTGGGATTTCAAAAGTATTTTTTACTTGTCCCATATAGAAAGGTTTCACTAAATTAGGTTTAAATGAAAGGTCTTGTGATTCCACACAAAATTCCTATATTTTATTTGGATCCTATTTCCGGTTCCGGCAATATAGGTTGAAATGAGCAAAAAATTGTTAAAAGAAGTGTACCAACTTTTCTCGGAGATGGCTTAAACGATTTTCACAAGTTAAGGTTCAAACGTATGGTCTTATGATCGCATACAAAAATCTTGAATTTTGTCTCGATTTGATTTCCGGTTCCGGAGCTATGGAATAAAATGTACACAGATATATATATATATATATATATATATATATATATATATATATATATATATATATATATATATATATATATATATATATATATATATATATATATATATATATATATATATATATATATATATATATATATATATATATATATATACATGCGTGTATTGTTTTCTCAGAGATGGCTGGACCGATTTTCACAAACTTCGATTCAAATGAAAGGTCTTGTGATTTTTCAAGGTCTTGTGAATTTCACCTGAATCCGACTTATAGGGGATAGAATTATAGGGTAAAGTGTATTAAAAATTTTTTACCATCCCGTATGTAAATATGTAAAAAAATCTAATAGAACATCAAAACTACTCCAACCTGTAGTCATTATTAGTAGACGGTTAAACAATGTGATACCGGTTATTCTTTCAAGAATCAAAGAAAATTATTTTAAAGAATACCACAGTATTATATAAGGAGTGTATCGAAAAGTAGTTAGCAACATTGATTATTGAATAAAAAAGCGAAAAAAACATATTTTGGCATCAGTTTTCGATATATTGTAGAAATATTGAAGAAAATCCTAGTTTCTGTGAAACGCTCGCACTTTGGACTTGACATTCTTCATTAAATTCTGCACAGTTACATTTGTGACTTTCCTGGTGGCAGCTGTCCAGTTTTTTTGAACTCCTGCATGTTTTGTGCCGCTTGACAATTGCCCAATACCTTTCAATTGGCCGAAGATCCGGGCAGTTCGGTGGGTTGATGTCATTTTCCACGAATTGTACATTATTTTTTGACAACCACTGTAGAACGGAGTTGGCGTAGTGGGCTGAAGAAAAATCCGGAAAGAAGAGAGGAGGAGCCTTATGCTTTCTGTATAGTGGCAGCATTCTCTTCTTCAAACATTCTTCCTCGTACACCTTAATTGTGCCCTTCGTGAAGAAAATCGACGACCGCGATCCACAGGTACAAATTGCTTGCCAGACCAACACCTTCTGCCCAAACTTTTCCATCGCCAATGTGGTGTCAGCGTCGTCCAGGTCCTGGTACACCGATTTCGTATAATATTGCGGTCCGGGCAGCGCTCGAGAGTCTTCCTTGGCGTAAGTTTCGTCGTCGATCAGGATGCATCCGTCTTCATTCTGTAGAATTCGGTTATACAGTTTTCGCGCTATTGTTTTGGCCTGAACTTGCTGTATCAGGGACTTTTTCGGCACCTTCTGTTTCTTGTACGTTTTCAGGGAGTTCCGAGCTTTGATCCGTTGAATCATCCCGATGCTGGTGTTGAACTGCTTGGCCAAATCCCGCGTCGACGCCGATGGGTTTTTCCAGATGCACTCAACCACTTTTAAGTCCCCGTCCGGACTGGCTGGACCCGTTTTCCTACCGGATCCTTCATGGAAAGGGTCTTACCGAACTTCTCGATAATATTTTTGACACTGGTGTGGTGTACTTTCACTCGTTTTGCAATTTCGTTGTAAGTGACACCACTTTCTGAGCACTAAGTGTGCAGAATTTTCTTTCGCGTTTCCGGATCAATTCGACTCATCATTGAAACGATAAACTGTACCGAAACCAATCGATTGCACCGCAATCACGCTGCAAAAAATTCACCGCGAAACACGCTGCAAAAAATTTAGCTATTTCAGAGTAATAACTGTTTGAATGTTTCTAACTACTAATCGATACACTTCTTATGATAGTATAATTGATATGAGAAAGGCATCATTACACAACTAGGCGAATTAAAATAGTTTTTTTTTCGTTTTGACTACTACATAGATTTTCCATCACTTTACCGTAATACGAAGCAGGTCAAGTTTCCGGACGAAAATTGTTTGCATAATATTCGGTTATATGATTCATGGGCGGCTATTTTGTAAAACATAGTTTGTGGGGAACGACGAACCACTGCGTATCGTATGGTCCTCGATGTATTTTAAATCCGTCTAAATTATTTGGCTTGCGAAATAGCAATAAATTATTAATTTCAGTTACCTAGTTTCAAGCATTTTTAAATGATTTGTTTGGTAATTTATCGCCAGCATGCCGCGTTACGTTGGAATACATGATAAATCGGAAATAGCGGCTCCGAAACAACATCATCAATTTATTATCTATATTTTGAATAAAAATTTTATGGTTTTTCATAGTGAAACTATAAACGTTTACAAATTTTACATGAATATTTGATCGAATTGTTTCCGTTTTTATTAACCTGCATTTAGCTGTTTCCGAGAAATGTTAGTAAGTTTGGATAGTGTGGAGTTTATGATTAATGTGTTCGGCGCTTCCGGAACCGGAACCAAAATCCGGAGACCGGTATAGCCAGAGTCAGTTCGTTTAGTCTACCGATTGGACTTTAACCAAAACCGAACTTTATTTGATTAGAATAACTTTCCTTGTTTCGCTATTTGTCTGCGTTTTGCACGCTGAATTGAGGAAGACCTCTTTTTCGGAAATCATTGAAAACTTCTTTTTTAGACTTATTTAGGCCTACGGCTACGTTTATTAAAATCTGATGTGCGGTCCTTGTGATAATCGAATGCACGTATTGAATGTTATTTTTTGCACATTTTTTTTCGCTACTTTAGAACCGGAAGTTTTTATTCATTGCATTCTCTTACAAAATAAAACTAGAGAAACTGTAGAATTATACTGTGAGGTCAGTATGAAAAACGTCAGTTCAAATAATTTTGTGTGAAAATAGGTATGAAGAGTAGCCAGACTCTCGACCTAAGTTTAAATATAGTACAATGTACTTGCTTCAATATAGATGCAAATTTTTGGAATATCACTGCGAAATTTTACTGGCGCTACTTAGGCATCACTTGTCAAAAGTGTATGATGCAAACAATTCGTAAATCAGGACTCTCTTTCTCTCTGTCTCGTGCAAGGATAACAAAACGTGACTATTTTGTCGCAGCTGGCTGGCGGAGCAAAAGCTATTTCTCGTAACTGTGATAACGCCGCTAGCAGGCCGGGTGGAAACGAGGGGTGGATTAATCAAACTTATGTAAATATTTGACGGTTTTATCTGATCGCCCCACTAGCGGAGGCGGAGCATGCGAGCTCCGACCGGGTGAGCGGAGGTGCACGGTTTGCCGGTAGCAGAGCCTTTATCCTAATTTTCAGATTTACCCGTTGATTTACCCCACATAGAACGCGATCGTTTGATGTAATTGCTGATGTTTGTCGAATTAATTAACGACAAACAGCAAAGTGCAAACGGAGCAGATGCCGATTTTATCAGAGTGCTGTATCGTTTAGGGGCACTATTTATATTGGACGGAATAACCATCGACGGAACAGTTATTATTCGAGTCGAATGGGAAATGAATTAGCAATTTATAGCCCGTACAAGCGGGTCAAATCGGCGGATCAATAAGCATAATGCTTCTAATCTGCCTCACCGAATGCTGTTGAGTGAATGATTTTTGTGCCCCACCGTGACAGTATTATGCGTAGGAGTAGAGTTCATCAATTCGAAATATGATTTGGATATATGCTTTTAAATTCTGTACATTTCTAGATGACTATGGAATTGATTTGTGCAAATATTTAATGATTCAATTTTGATGCTATAATTAGTTGCTGATTTGACAAATGCATTTCAACACAAATTCGACATAGCAATAACATTA
Organism: Malaya genurostris; assembly: GCF_030247185.1. Taxonomy (NCBI): domain Eukaryota; kingdom Metazoa; phylum Arthropoda; class Insecta; order Diptera; family Culicidae; genus Malaya; species Malaya genurostris. The sequence goes on along the minus strand of NC_080571.1, from coordinate 215,831,429 downwards.
AGGACTTCATGGATGATGTAGCGTGACGAGTCAGAAGTGAATCAATTTATATTGTTTTATCAAAACCATACCAAAAATTCGCGTTGATACACGCTAAAATTTAATGTTTTTGTTCGGTAATATTTTTACCCAGAACTTTCGGTATATGAGTTTTATTTTACAATAATTAAGCAAATTTTTACCGAACGATCGGTTTAACGTAATTTTTTATTGCAGAATTCTGTAAATAGATATACAATTCATACGGTAAATAAATTAACCGAGCTTCTGCGAAAAATGATTGTCATGAAACTAACTGTCTAAAAGTTATTAAAATTATCAGTAAGTGTCTACTTATAAACCGAACGAAAAAAAAATTGAAGGGTTCGTCGAATGCTTTGAGGTATAGGTGCTAAATTTTTTAACACATTGGAGCCACTCAAACCTTTTAGTTTTCTAATAGACAGAAAATAATTTCGTATCACTTGTCCACCTGCTGCCAACAAAAATCGTTCGAGGGTTATTTCTCGTGAACTCGACGGATTGTGCAGTGTTTTGGAAGATGCTCATGATACCGATTAAAAGGGACATTTGACACTTTCTAATTTTCCGTGGAATAAAACCATAGCCACAACAGGTTGGATTTTTTTTCATTCGTTCCTGTGAAAAAAAAACTTGCTTAGTCCACCTAGCAGTGAAATGATACTTTTTTTTTATCAAATAGCATGTGTTTGTCGCGTGAAAATTTTTCGCTGTGTTTAGTTTTCATGAAATTATTTTAATGACAGTCGCTTTAAATGAATTGTAGTTAAAATTTTGGAACTGCAAGACGAATCGAAGATAGAAATTGTATGAAAACTTATAATTATTCCTTTCAATTTAAACGTTCGACAATCGATTAAACATTCTATGAGATGTAGAAGTGAGTTCCTCTTTAACAGTTTTTGTTATTATTTATGATACTTCCAGAAATTGAAATAGTTTTGAGCCCAGCTTTGAACATTTTTTGGTATCTTCTATGACGCTTTGAATTTAAAAACTCATCACACAGTAATTTCAAAATAGAAAGTCGGAATCGGATAAAATTAATCAACTTGATATGGGACCATAAGTTTATTTTTATTTTCATTGATTAAATTCCCGATACTTTTGGAAACGGAATTCGGAAATCGGTGTTGCCGAAGTCGGTTAAATTCGCCTAATGGATTGAAATTTTTGAAAATCAGTTTAACCATCTTACAGAAACCATCTGGGATCGAAAACCGAATACCGATAAAACTGAAATAAGTATATTTGGTCATCGATTCTCAAAATCTGTGAACACGATAAAGCCGATAAATTCATGAACAATTTTTACATCAATCATTCTGTATCTCCTGAACCGATAGTCGGATCTGACCAGTCAAGTGACACTTCCGGTTGCACAAGAGGGCTTGATGACAAATCGGTTATTTGCTCTAAAAAGATTTATGAGTCAATTTTGAAGCTATAAATTCATATATTGACGAAAATATTTTAGAACTTTATACTTGATTAGACTCCTGCGATTAAAATATTTTCACAGTCCGTTTCCCACAATGCACACAAACACATAAATCCAGTGTATGAAAACTAGCGATGCCACTTGTGCAGATTTATAACTCAATTTATAGATTTCTGATTAACGCCGCAGATATTCGAGAAGTGTACTTATTATCAAATGTTAAATGGACAAAACCTGCCTAAAAATTCAACCTGGCATCCCTGACGTGCACGGCATATGGCATTTGTACTATTATTAGTGTGTGAGCAAAAAGTTCTTGTCAATCTTTTCATCACTAGAGTCTGATAATTCATATCATTTGAAATATCAATTGATACCAAATTATTGGATCCAGCACAGTTTCTAAATTCTGTGGTATTGTTTTGAACCGGCACTTCTGGCAGTTCTTCCACTGTTTGAACTGATGAGTCCCGCACATACTCACTACCCGAAACACACTATATCAACGTTTTCCATATATTTTTCTGCTGATTTTCGCGAATTAGCGCTGCTTTTCTTTTCTTAGATGGACAGGGAGTTTTGAAAAGATTGCAATACTTGATCTGTTTGTTTATTTTTTGCATTCAATTGCGACGGTAAATTAGACAACAGGCTTGCGGATAACTTTGAGGGTAAGCAATGGAAATAAGGGAAGGGAAATAAGTTGTTTAAAATATTATTGAAAATTTAGATGGTGATGTGGTTTTGATCCGTAATTTTAAATATATCAATGTACGACTAATAGAAAATAATACCATTTTTAGTGCATTGCAAGATTTTTTTTCTCAAATTATGTATGGCACCACTGCCAATATAAAAAGGGTGGTATTACCAATACTAAAGCACGCCGGCAAACTTTTGTCGTGAATACGACTTACTTTCATTTTCAAAATTAGCCATATGGAAGAATGGGCAGAGCTTAGTCGTGATTATCTCGACTTGTATTAATGGCAGCAACATAATTCTTTCACTATATCATCAAAAATATTATCCGGAATTTAGGATAATATTTTGAACAGTGAGAGATAACCACAAACAATAAAAAACAAACAAAAATCAAGTTTTCTCAAAATTTGAAAACAACGCGGAAAACTTTTTACTTTCGATTGGGGTTTTCGCGCAAGGACAACGATTTTGAGGTAGCCAGGCACATATTTTCAACTGAACGTTATATAAGGGGAACCGTGGTCGAAAATCGATCATTTCTTCTTGTACGTTGGATGGAAGCAGACGTCAGGGCGAGAAGACGCATTCAAACAGCGGCACGGGAGAGCGCACCTTCTGCGTGGTTGAAAACCTCAAACGCTCAGGTCGTAGTTCTCATTTGCCTTCCGGTCGTCAAGGCGAAAAGACGCATTAAACCAGTTTGGCATCATTTGGCAAGAGCGATTGCATCATACAACAGAGCTTCTGGTCGTTTGCATTGGAGAGTAAGAAAACGAAAAACGAAAAGTGTACAACATTATATAAAATCAACCGTTCTAATGGCTCTAAATATTATCTAAAGAACTATTAAGATCACTTCTTTGCAAATCGAAGGTAAAAATCATCAGTTTAGTGAAAATCCAAAATAATTTGATTTGCTTCGTGCAATTTTCGCTGTGCGAAAATCGTTTGAGAAAAATGTTCCGAACTGTGCTAAATATCGTAGAGAATTCCACAATTTGGTCCTTCTGAAAGGCAGGAATGAATCCCGTACAGCATCCGGATAGTTTCTTCCAATGAAATGCAAATCCGAAATGAAATATTGAAATTAAAATTCTATATGCTGTTATTTTTATAGCCGTTAGGACCGCTACAAACGAAATCAGATAAAAACAAATCTCTCAACAAAAATAGGATCAGTTTGGATTCTATCGCAACTGCGAGCAAATGTATTTTGTGTCGTTTTCAAAGCTAGTTTCGTTTCCAACAAGAGCCTTTTTTGTTTTTGCGAAAAATGTGGAAAAGGGGAATGCTTGCATAATTCATACAATTGATCAACTAATTGGTATTCGGAAGTGTTAAGGAACATGTCAGTTGTTTTCGTATTCACGACATCCAGTTATGTCTCTGACATTACCCACCCGCCTTTTTATTCAAAAACCTCTTTAGCAGAAAAATTGAAAAAATCAGGAATATTTTATAAATTATGGGAAACTTCTCTGATTTTTTTCAGAATTTTTCAAAATGTGAAAAAAAATGTTCAAAATTTTCGAATTTTTTTTAATCGCACTTACAATTTTGGTACCACTCTAGATTTTACATCAAAAATAACCGATGGAGACGCATGATATTTAATTCTAAAATCATATATCATATGCCTTTAGAACTAAATACCATGCGTTTCCATCTACACCTTGAGCTCAGGGCTTACATTAATTTTTGTTCTGTTTGGGGGCAGATTTCGTATGAAAACCCGGCTATACCCTTTTGACATAAAACCATTCAATAGCGTTCAGGGTGACTTTCATTTGCGACTAGTTTGATCAAAATCGGCCTAGTCATCTTTAAAATCTCGCCTCTTTGTTAACAACACACTCACACGGACATTTGCTGAGTTCGTCGAGCTGAATCGATTGGTATATAACACTCGGCCCTCCAAGCTTTGGGAAATTTTTCCAAAGTTTGAGCGAATTTTATACATCCTAAACGTAAGTTGAAAATTTATGTTGCTTTAGAAATCCAACAATCTAGAATTTTAACCAAAAGTAAACAAACACAGAAAAAATTACCGAAGATCTATTTGGTTTACAGTTTTCGGTAGTTGTTTGACAGATCAGCAATTACCGAACGATTGGTAATCAATCCATTCCACTACCGAATGTTCAGCGATTGAAAATTTAGTAAAAAATTACCGAACTCTGCGAAATTTCCTAAGTGTGTACATTAAACTGTGTAAAATAATTAGTGATAAAAAGTTTACGTGTAGAGAAATGTTTTTTCCCTTTATGGGCTACTCTGGCTAAAACGATCCGCACTTTCCATACTGGACGAACTAGGCTATGGTGCCAAAATTAACACTAGTAACGAAGGAGGAAACCGGCCTATCATTGATAGGTTCCCTCCAGCATGTAACCCAAGCGACAGATTCCTTTACGGTTATCAATTTGCAACGAAAGATACGAATATCTTCTATTGCAAGTTTGCCAGAGAGTTTGTCACTTGGGCAGGAAGTGTGTGCTTCACCCTGTAACCAGTCAATCATTAAGTCTTGCGTCTCTGTCGTATTGGTATTTTGTCATCCTACCAACTGTTTCTGTGTCATAAATGTCCTCGTCGATGAGACTTTGGAAAATTTCGCATTGTATCCGCTTCGGTCTTGGCCCTACTTTCCTATATAGTCTTTTATGTCTGAAGCGGTACTTACGATTATTAATTTAAAGTTCTTAAGGGGGGGGGGGGGGTTGTGGTTAGGGTCTAACACTTTTGAAAAATCATTTATTATTTTCGTTATATTTTCTAGTAAAACATTTGAAGACTTTTCGGCGAAATTTTCAAGACTATTGGAACGAAACTCTGGAAGTTATGAACTTTTATCTATGGCTATCTCATTCTACGAAGAAGCAAGAGCTCGGTGCACAGGCCCAAGATTTCTACTTCGACTCATTTCAAAACTTGACAAAACATTCTTGAGATGTATCGTTATGATAAATTATAAAAGAAAAAAATATGATTTTTTTGAAAATGTTAGACCCTACGAGCTCCCTGGAGTAATTAATTGTTTCCATTGATTTTATAGACAAAAACCTTTAAACGCGTTTTCCTCGAAAGCAGGTTTTGAAAGTCCGTGTCCATCGTCATTCAAAAACTACTGCACTAACTTTTTTCAAATTTTGCACTCACTTTCTACATATAAAAAACCAGACCCCAACGTTTTCCTTTTCGTTGTTTGTTACTTTGGGGAGGTTTAACAGCTATAAAATGGCGGATTTTTCCGTGAAAAATCGTAGTTTTCACTTTGAACAACCACCAAAAATTAAAAAAATTAAAAAAAATCAAACAGAAACGTTGAGGTTTAGAAAAACTTCTACTCTAACTATGCTGCGATCGTTTGTTCACTCAATATTTTTTCACGAAAAAATTACAAATTGTTCGAATGATGCTTTTTATCATGCAAAACATTTGAATTTATTTTGTTGAACGATTCGTTTTGACCCTACCCTCCCCCCCTTAAAACAATGTAGATATGTTTGGTCTACTAACACTATCCATTCTAATCAGCTCTGATTGTTTCTACCTTCGTCGGTGTTTCGTTACATTACCTTTATAATAATATAATAATAATAATAATAATAATAATAATAATAATAATAATAATAATAATAATAATAATAATAATAATAATAATAATAATAATAATAATAATAATAATAATAATAATAATAATAATAATAATAATAATAATAATAATAATAATAATAATAATAATAATAATAATAATAATAATAATAATAACAATAATAATAATAAAAATAATAATGAAAGTGACAGTAAAAATAGTAGTGCACTCACCTTTTTCTTCCACCATATCCCAACTTACCAAAAGTTAGGTTTATTTATTTAAAAAATAAATAAATAAATAAAATCAGATGTTAGTGATCTTGTTAAATTATATAATGTAAAGATGCGCATTTAACACTAGATTGCCCAGGAAAGTCACACTCTGTACACAATGGATGGATTGCTTAAAATTCTGTGATCCTTTTTAACTCTTTATTTAATATGCACTAAGGCACACTGCAATAGCTTTTAGTTATTCTGTCACAGTTTTTTTGACTTTCTTTCTTTCAGTTATGTTGACTGCTTTTGAGCAATTTAGGTCTATACTAAGTTTTGGGCCTTCTAGTGTTGAGAAACAAGAACTACATGTATTTCATAAAGAAATACTAGGTGTTGTTGTATGAAATGGTCCACGTGAACCGTTCTCTTCCAGAAACACATATCTCACACTTTCAGTTAAAAGGTGATATCTGTGTCAAAATTGGGTAAATTTAGGTACATTCAAACCTTTCCCGATTTGAGCGTGTATTTACACCTGATCAAACAGCTTCGCCGTCATTGCAATTTGTAAACACTAGTACCGATACCGAACCGGATCGGAAAGGTTTGAGAGTTCCTTAACGGTTCCTGTTAATACCTGATAACACTAGTCCTCCTTTTTGCATTAATTTCACCAAGCTCAGGACGAATATGATATATTAATATTCACCCCAACTGGATCAAGATAATTCAAATTGGTGACCAATTCCAGGCATAAGAATGCTCGAAACCACCTAATGACCTATTGTCAATTTCAAGCATTATTAGTCCTGTCCACTCCGTGATCGATCCAGACAACATAATAATTTTCATCTTTTACATTTATAAGCGAACGATCGATCTCGGTATGGCCCGACTTTGTCAATACGCGAAGTATAAATCGTCCAAAGCCTAGGGTAGTATACGTGTAGAGAAATGTTATTATATAAATAGGAACACACTATTCCGATTATGTTAACGTAAAGATACTACTGAGATTCATTTACGAAAACGATTAAATCTTCGTAAAAATCCATTCTCAACCCTCTTTCTGCTTCACCGGATCACCGGAACAGTAGACACCGTGAACCGTCGGTTTCATCCCTCAAATATAGCATATTTTCATAACTACTCACAAACCATAGCAACGACCAAAGCAGTACCGTGGCCAGGAATGGAAGGCGCGAAGTGGCGGAGAAGCACGGCTCGACCTAATTATGACTGTCTGAGCTCCGTAGAGTCGTGGGCCCACCGCGAAACCGGTCAACTGGAAATCCCGTCATCGAAGCAACCGTCGAAGGTTACCGCCACGCTTCCAGACGGGACCGAGACGCCACAGGACACTGCAGACGAAAACGATAACTACAACGAGTACGATGGGATCGATCAGAAAATACGACCAGGACGAGGCTGTTCGTGGTAGGATTTGCGTGTGTGTGGAGTAAAAAGATGTCGTAGTACAGACATAGTGGCGTCTTTAATGTTTTATTATGAATTTATGTAAGCAAGTTTTTCTTGTGTCCTTCTGCATTTGTTTGTGGAAGTTTTCAGAGCTGCCTTTGCTCCGTCTTTAGAGCTTTTCATTTGGGTTCGGTAGATTTTAGTGTTTCGGAGGGGATTTGTTTGGAAGGAGAGGTACTGGTGTCACTGGTTCTTAAGAAAACAAAACTAAATTTCGTTATGTGTGCCGGCAGACTGCTATACAAACTGCGGATATCACACAGTGACACTGTGTTTCATGTCTGTCGTAGCTGCGCATATCGGCATTTGTGTGGTACACGATATAGTGTGTGAGTTAGCTGAGTATCGGCTCGTGGGAGAAAATGGGGGGCTGGACAATGGTGGTGTTATTTTCTAGACGACAGCAAATATAAAACTTATTTTCCCACAAGACTAAATTGATGGCCGCAGAGTCTCGGAATAGCTTACCTACAGGGTGGGCCATTTAAAGTGGTAGCATTTGTTTCTGAACAAAATATATGGAAAAAACATTATTATTTATTTTCACTTCGATTATAATTTATTTTGGTTCAAGGAGATATGTTACAGCTATTATTTGAAAATAATGTCGCGCCTTTGGTCTTGAGTAAAAAATGTGCCCTGTTTTCGGCGTTTTCCATCGTTTTTGGCCAGTATATCGGTCGATATGGCCGTTATTCAATATGACTCGTCCGGACTATTTTTTCGATTTGACTCGTCGATATTACTGTTCGTAACAAATCGATTGTTAGTCGAGCTATATGGTATGTTGCACCGTCCTATTGAAACCAGTAGCCATTTAAACCTTTTCCACGAACAATGGGCATCACGTAATCTCGACAACGATCGCCACCAATAATTTCCGTTGCTTTAGCATCGTCTTGGAAAAAATAAAGACCAATCCGCACTAATATCACACCAAACTGTATCTTTTTGGTTATATGGAGGCTGTTTCTCAATTATTTCAGGGTTTTCAGAGGTATAGAACCGACAATTTTGCTTATTAACGTGAAGTGTGCCGTACGTTCGGATTTCACAATTGAGAAGCTATTATGAATGTAAAACTGAAGAATTTCAGCGCATTATTTTGGTGTGTACTGTTCCATGGTAAAATTGTCCGATGCTTAGAGTTGAAATGGCCCACCCTGTATTAAGTTGGGATGGTTGTATGGTTTACTGTCAGCACTCATAACAATGCTGAGATGGGTTTAGGACTTTTCAGTGATGCATTCGACATTTGAATAAAGATCAAAATTGAGCGATGCGATTCGTGTTCTACTAAGTGAGTGAAATTTAAACCTTTTCCACGGTCACAGTTTTCCTACACACTTAGAAAAAATTTACATCCTAATAGATGCACATAAAAGGAGCGTCGTGATTTACTTACATTCAGTATTTAAAACATGCAAAGATAAGTCATATAATTAACTTCACAGTTAATTTAGCTGAAGCTTACATCGATACAGGCACAAAATTTATTTTTTCATGTGTTTTTAATTTTTAGACGTAATATTGTGTCATCACCGAAGCAATTACGGAAATAATAAGCATAAATCTAAACACCGGTACACACCTATAAAAATCGTGTAAATTTACGTCTTCTGAGACCGACATATACGAGCGTCAAAAATGATTCATTTCTACAGAAAATCTAACATATATTTATTGCATTTTGACATAATTTTAAGGTTTATAATATGTAAATTTACCCGTCTACTAGAAAGGTGGAGTATATTTGACACATATTCAAGTCATTCTTGTAAAACTCAGTCATTTCATGAGTTACGTTCTTATGAATTGTGTCATATGTGGATTTGTGTCACCTGTATATTTCATAGTTTTTTGCATACTTTTTCTTCTGTGCATAAATAAATTACATTAAATTGAAATATACAGGTGACACAAAACCACATATGACACAATTGTATAAGAGTTACTCAGGAAATGCTATTGAAAGTAAGTGAGTAAATAAGTCATACCAACTCAGATTGAATTGATTAATAGTATGGTAGCCATTATTGACTACCCCCTCCACATCTATCGCTCAGAGGGGTGGACTCAAGATACCGAAGAGAGGAATACTGACGTTTCGTCAGCTTTAAGAAAGAACGACGACTCATCAGGCTTTTCGATATGCGACAAAGAGATGGTGATTTAGATGGGAAAGAGGACTATGACACTCATTAAAAATTGAATTCTGTAGAAGACCTTATATCACATACGATGTAATTCATTAAAACCAAAGGGTGTAGCTAGGTTTGCATATAAAAAAATCCCCTCGAACAGAAACAAAAATTATATACGCTGTTTGAAAGAGTTTATATTGGAGATGATTTTTCCAAAATTTTAACCCTTTGACTGCCATATTGGTGGAGTTAGGGTGGTTCTTCTGATACTCATTTTTTTAAAAACCTTTTTAGCAAGAAGAAAACAGGAATATTTTAGTAGTTATGGGAAACCTTTCTGATTTTTTCAGAATTTTGCTAAATGTTTTTCGTGTGCAAAAAAGTGTTCAAAATTTTCAAAATTTTGTTATTCGCACTTACAATTTTGGTACCACTCTAAATTTTACATCAGAAATAAATTATTTATGAGTTCATGACGCTGTATTTTTTTCAGATTTAAAAAAAAATATGGAAGGGTATGATATAAGACTTTTAAAAAATAAATCATTGGGAAAACCATGCATCTCTATCAAATTGTCATCATCCGCTGGAGACGCATGGTATTTAGTTCTAAAATCATATAGGGCAACGGCTCCCTATTTCATCTGAGCTCCTATTTCCATCTCATCCCTTCACCATATTACTTTGAACATGAATAATATCTTACAACCTACCTGAACCAAACTGTGAAATGTTTTAAAATGATTATAAAAGCTATTGTCACACTTTCCTAATGACAGAAATGGATTTAAGTTCTTCGTTTATCGTTTTTTTTTCATTTCAAATAAACTCACTTTTTAATTTAGGACACATTTTCGTCTCAAGATTTACAGTTCGTCATGTTTGATATAAGACTTTTAAAAAATAAATCATTGGGAAAACCATGCATCTCTATCAAATTGTCATCATCCGCTGGAGACGCATGGTATTTAGTTCTAAAATCATATAGGGCAACGGCTCCCTATTTCATCTGAGCTCCTATTTCCATCTCATCCCTTCACCATATTACTTTGAACATGAATAATATCTTACAACCTACCTGAACCAAACTGTGAAATGTTTTAAAATGATTATAAAAGCTATTGTCACACTTTCCTAATGACAGAAATGGATTTAAGTTCTTCGTTTATCGTTTTTTTTTCATTTCAAATAAACTCACTTTTTAATTTAGGACACATTTTCGTCTCAAGATTTACAGTTCGTCATGTTTTTGATTATCTACTAATCGATTCGTCTCAAAACATGATCACTTTTTCGCACAATTACACTACCATTGAATGCTGGCTGACTTCATAATTAGTAATGTTCACTTGCCACTTGTTTAATTAACGATTTAAAACTTCAAAAACCACCCGACAAACAATAAAAGTCTTTAAAAATATGAGATGAAAGTTTTTCACTTAGTTCACTTGATTGCGCTTTGTTTTCATCTCATTTGGTTTCGCAAAGTTGCCAAGTTTGCTCATAATGTTACTGAAAATAAATTGTTTTTCTTCTTCAAATTATTATCAAAAAGTATGTTTTGGTATCCGTGACATTAGTTTAATTATATTATTGATATTAATACTTCAAAAAACCTGTTTTTGCTTCGAATATTACCAGAAAGAGCGTGTTAAATAGTAATGAAATAACCATTATGGCAAATCTAGTAGCACTGGTTTAATTCCGCTATACGTCAACATAACGCTGTGAAGTGTGTGTGTTTCATCGGCTGTGCACAGAGATGCCAGATATTTTCATAGAAAATATGTATTCCGTTGCATAGAAAGTCGATATCTGCTCTATCTGTTTTCACTAATGAAATGATGTTAACAGATAGTTCTTTATATCTCCGTAAGTCATTGCCCCGCTCACGAGAATATTCAACGAGTTAATATAGACAATAACAATATATATATATATATATATATATATATATATATATATATATATATATATATATATATATATATATATATATATATATATATATATATATATATATATATATATATATATATATATATATATATATATATATATATATATATATATATATATATATATCTGTTCAAATTGGTTCAAAATTTTAATATAAATGTTTGTCAGTTTTCATAATCAATTATCTACATAAAAGATTTCCACTTTAACATGTGATTTGTCCGTTGATTAATAAGCTTTTAAAGAAACACTGCTATCAAATACTAATAGGTACTCAGAGAGAAAAGTCTAATTTTTTACTTCTCCTTTCTATGAACCAGTACAAATCTGTATTAAATTTAGGACATCTGTATAAAATCTGCACTTTGATTTAAATCAGTATGCAAACACAAAAATCTATACAATACAAAGAAATCTGAATAAATGGCATCTCTGGCTCTACACTTTGTTTTAAGAAGGGCTAATGAATAAATAGTAACAATTACATTTTGGTTTTTATTTAAAGTTCACCAAATTAACTTTACAGTAAAGTTTTAAATTCAAAGCGAAAGGTAACGGAAACGACCGAAAAATATTTAAACGTTGAAATGAATTCAAACTGGTTCTAAAAATATCGTGTGTTGTCGTCTCGTAGTTTGCATTAGACCGTTTTTAAGAAGAATTCTGACATTTTGAACCTGAGAGTGTATTAGTGGAATATTTTGTTTTGATTGCTGTCGCCACATCATAAGTGTTTTTAGCTGTTTTATGAATATTAGTTAAATTTTCAAGAAATGTGAATCAATTCTCAACGTGGAGCAAGGCGAATGAAGCAGTAATATGAAATAGTTATAGTGATTTTAGTGGCTAAATCGGGGTTTGAAGGCGACGTCCTTACAAATGAGATGAAATAGGGAGCCCTTACCCTATCACTTGCCCTTAGAACTAAATACCATGCATTTCCATATACAATTTGAGTTCAGGGCTTAAGAAAGAATTTTCATAAGAAAGGGCCAGTGAGAGAAACATGAATCAAAACTAATGAATTGACAATAATTAAAGTTTTAATATATGGTTTAAAGTTTTTATTTATGAACTGATAAGTCATTTTACATTTATTGTGTTCAAATCAAATTATAACTATATTTTGTGAAAATTCTAAAGGACTATTATATTATAGTTCTTTTGCAGGAAAAAGTATTCCTAGATACCAGGCGCAAAATCATGATAAATTCGAAACCAAGCAAAATCTAAAAACTTATATGTTTTAGGACTGTTCGTCGACGTTCTGTATCACATGGTATGAATAGCCAAGATGCCTGAAATTGCTCAGCAAGTCAGCTAAAGTCAAACGGCTTAAGCTCATAAAGACGGATTAATCAAATTGGGATCGGACTAACAGTAAATCCGTCGAAACAAAATGTATGAGAGGGAAAAGCTTTAAAATATAACACCTTCCCACTCGAATAATGGTGCGTGGCGATGATATCGTGGTGGTTCATGAATTCGTGTATTCATTCATTTATGACCGCGGATAAGGATACAAGAAAAGTAATACGACACCATAAGAAATTAATCAACGGCGTATAAACCACGGATTTCAACAGCTGCTTCTAGATACATAATTGACGGCTTGAGCTAATACGTGAGAAAAATACTCCACGAAACACCAGTAATAACCACTAAGTGCAAATAAATTCGATGAACTATATTTGCGAAAACGTTTGAAATTAAATTTTTATTTTTATCATTTATATTCTTAGTTAATACACATTTCGATCAAAGCAATAAAACAATACGATTTTCCGAAACTGTTTTTTAAAGGGGTCCTCTTCAGGAAATAGCAAAAAACTGAAAATATCAAGTTTAAAATAGCATGTTGTTTGTATAGAAAATCGACCATGCGAATTAATACGTTCTTTTTGGGTCTTCGGGACTTGCTGCAGGCGCTTCGACTTGCTTTCTATCTGGATTAAAGTATTTCTTAGGACTGTCAATAGCTAACCTCGAAACCTGTCCCGCGTCCCGCAAAATGTAGAAACGAATTACAACCGTCCGCTGGCACACATTTCACTAATGCATACCCTACATCATTGATAGTAAATCGACCCAGGCGTGCGGGCGTGTGTAAATAACATTCTTTTATCATTATCAATTACGTCAATACTGAGCTCATGTTGTAGATGGAAACGCATTGGATTTAGTACACAGGACATGTGATATATGATTCTAGAACTAAATAACATGCGTCTCCATCGGATGATGACAATTTGATGGAGACGCATGGTTTTCCGGGTGATTTTTTTTGTTAAATCTGATATTATACCCTGATCTGAAAAATCTGAAAAAAATACAGCATAATGTACTCATAAATGATTTATTTTTTATGTAAAATCTAGAGTGGTACCAAAATTGTAAGTACGATTTAAAAAACTTTGAAAATTTTGAACATTTTTTTTCACATGAAAACATTTTGAAATATTCTGAAAAAAATCAAAAAGGTTTGCCATAATTCCTAAAATATTCCTGATTTTTGTCAATTTTGATGCTAAGGAGGTTTTTGAAAAATTTAAATAAAATGAGAATCAGAAGAACCACCCTAACTCCACCAATATGACAGTTAAAGGGTCTAATTTTTGGGAAACTCATCTCATATATAAACCCTTTCAAACAGCGCATATATTTTTTTTTCTGTTTGGGGGCAGTTTTTATATGAAAACTCGGCTACACCCTTTTTCAAAAAATGGTGAATTCCATTTGTAATGGCTTAATGTTGAATTATAATGGATTTTACAGCCTCTGACTATAATTCGCATTCCACTAGCAAGTACGACTGTATGAATGTATATGCACCATTTATTAGTCAGGCAGATTTGAGCTTCTGTGGTTCAACCGATTAGCGGAGGTACTTTGTGATCCAATGTCATGGAATTTTTCGATCAGGCAATATTACACGTTTTTGCACATAAATTTGCGAGAACAGCGACTATTTATGTGCAGCTTATAAGATGTAAAATAATTGTTTTCGGAGTGAGTTTAAGCAACCGATGCGACCATGAAATAAGATTTGAAATTAACTACGTGAACGTATTCTAATTTTTAGATACTTCATGCATTAATACTTGGTGCCGCTAGGTTCCGTAAAGTTAGATTATTGAATCATAACAACCATTGACAAAATAAAAAAAACCTAAAAGACATAAACCGTATCAATCGAACACATGGTATCACACGGACCCTAGGTTAGAGAGTAACGAAAACTCTTCTGTTTGTATTTGGTCTCCCAATGAATACAGCAAAACGCGAAACAAAAATATCTACACGGAACCGCGAAGCAACCTACACTCCACCCAAATTGGGGGTTCCGTTCAATAACCTAATTTTAGGTAAAGTGGCTCGTGCAAAAAATAATTAAAGATGAGTTATATCTACTCTTTAGTTATATTTATTCTACAGTTGAGTCGTATTGACTCAATTTCAGGTTGATACGGATTACTTAATTTTAGCTTCTTGAACTAAACTTTCGCTGTTGGGTGGTTTTGTCCTTTGTATCTTGACAATAATGAAAGGAGCGAATGAAAGTAAAAATTTAAAAGAACTCAAAATGAAGTAAAAAGAAGTCAAACAATAGGTAGTTTTTATTTTCCGTGTATGGAACTAGTGAAGTAAAGAGATGCCAGGTCTGCAGATTTGTCTGCAAATCTGCAGATTTTTTATATAGTGCTGCAGACATTGTATGTTGCCGACTTGTTTGTAGACTTTCAAAAATCACGTGTCTTGCTAACTTTTGCTAAAATTTACAGACTTTTAAAATTACTGCGATGTTTTTTATTTCTTCGCCAAGTCAGTTTGTTATTCTTTATATTATAAATCATTTCTCTATAAAGTTTATAGAGAAATTAAAGCCCGCAAATATTTTTTCGGATTTACAGATTTTTGCAACCCTGTCTGAAGATATTTGAAAATTTTACCTGGCATCTCTGGTGAAGTAGGTCAAGTCCAGTCAAGTCCAGTCAAGTCCAGTCAAGTCCAGTCAAGTCCAGTCAAGTCCAGTCAAGTCCAGTCAAGTCCAGTCAAGTCCAGTCAAGTCCAGTCAAGTCCAGTCAAGTCCAGTCAAGTCCAGTCAAGTCCAGTCAAGTCCAGTCAAGTCCAGTCAAGTCCAGTCAAGTCCAGTCAAGTCCAGTCAAGTCCAGTCAAGTCCAGTCAAGTCCAGTCAAGTCCAGTCAAGTCCAGTCAAGTCCAGTCAAGTCCAGTCAAGTCCAGTCAAGTCCAGTCAAGTCCAGTCAAGTCCAGTCAAGTCCAGTCAAGTCCAGTCAAGTCCAGTCAAGTCCAGTCAAGTCCAGTCAAGTCCAGTCAAGTCCAGTCAAGTCCAGTCAAGTCCAGTCAAGTCCAGTCAAGTCCAGTCAAGTCCAGTCAAGTCCAGTCAAGTCCAGTCAAGTCCAGTCAAGTCCAGTCAAGTCCAGTCAAGTCCAGTCAAGTCCAGTCAAGTCCAGTCAAGTCCAGTCAAGTCCAGTCAAGTCCAGTCAAGTCCAGTCAAGTCCAGTCAAGTCCAGTCAAGTCCAGTCAAGTCCAGTCAAGTCCAGTCAAGTCCAGTCAAGTCCAGTCAAGTCCAGTCAAGTCCAGTCAAGTCCAGTCAAGTCCAGTCAAGTCCAGTCAAGTCCAGTCAAGTCCAGTCAAATCCAGTCAAGTCCAGTCAAGTCCAGTCAAGTCCAGTCAAGTCCAGTCAAGACCAGTCAAGCAAGGTGAGAAATCAACGAAGGGCCGAGTGTCATATACCATTTAAATCAGTTCGTCTGAATCGGAAAATGATAGTGTGTTTGTGTATATGTGACAAAAATATGATAATTCCTTTACGAAAATAATCAATCGATTTTTGCAAGCTGTTCATACGAATTCTCGGATTCTTTCCAGAAGTACCGGAATAGTTGTTGAAATCACGAAAATCTAGCTCACTCATATTCTCTGAGATGGTTTGAACGATTTTCACAGCCCAAGGGTGGATTGGTAGGTCTTATGGTTTTAAAGGCTATTATTGAATGTTATCAGCATATGAGTTTCGGATGCAAAGTCACAGGAGGAATTGTGTTTGAAATTTAAAAACATTTCAATTTATTGGTCATGCTAGTTGACGCTCAAACAAACTTTTTCGTTATTTTCCAAGAGTTAAAGGAAAGTATTTCGAAGAATATCACAGTGATATACAATAGAATATGAGTGATATCAGAAAGCGATCATTACACCACTAGGTGGACTAAAAGGAGTTTTTAGTGTCATATAACCCTGTAAATCTGGAGCCTGAGGTCGGATCTGGATTGTAAATTGACTTTAAAATTTGGAGTTGGCATCGAACTTTGTCATGAAAAGTCACTTTGCTCACTTAATTTTTCCAAAATTGATCTAGACTACCTTCTGGGAAGGACTACACACTTTTACCATTTTTTTTTTTGCAATTATTAAGAGTAGAAAAATGACAAGCCCTACAAAAAATTGTTGTGCTGGTGATGTTCTTAAAACAAGTCTAATTTTGGAATGAAATTACCGAAAAAAATTGTTCTGATTGGTCAATCGATGCTAAAGCGAAGCTGTTGGAAGCACGCGAATCTATAAATATAAGCAAAATTATAGCTAACGTTTCAGTCCTACGAGTAGCATGCTAGAGGTAGGTTGTTGATAGACAGCAAGACAACAAGTGCCATAAAACGATTTGAAGCTTTAATTGGTATGCTCTGATCTTGTGTCATGTAAGTTCGGTTGAAATTCCATGTTATGTCGTTTCGCCTGAGAAATTGACAACTACCCCAGGGTAAATTTGGAGTGCATAAGATTAATTTCCAATTTATATAAGATTGATAATAAGAAAAAGTTTATCGCTTCAATCGAAATTGCAGAATGGTTGTAATGGTAGAGAAACGCTATAAAAATAACTGCTTGCATACAAAACTTGAACACAAGATTGGCTAAGAGAAGCTTAAATATCAATATCCGTATCGCAAGCTTAAATATCGATATCCGTATCGTTTACAAACATATAAATGCATACATTTGGGCTATTGATGTAATTTCGTCGGCTACAAAACAAATACAAATCACGACAAATAGAGTCTATATTCGGGATCGCGTGTTCGGTTTTGGTTCCTAATAAAGATCAATCTATGCAGACTCTCGTGCATTTGCGAGTTCAAAAGTGTGACGATTGATTGATCTATTTGATTGTAGATCATTAGAAATTTTGGTTGCCTTGTTCCACATAAATGGTTCGGTTGTTCGATGGGGCTGATCCTTGTAGTTTTTTTCTAACAAAAACTTTTGCTTATCCAGCACTGATATTTTACCGCAAATATCGGACAATTAGAAACAAAGTATGGAATTTTCTCTCAAATTGATATTCATTGGAATCTGGGATGTTTGAGACATTCAGTTTAATTTAGTTTTGAATAAAAAGACATTGGATAAAAAACTCAGTTTGGAAAAGAAATAGTTTTTCTTTGAGAAACTTTTTTTCCTTGCATGTGTCCATCTTGATGATTGTATTATCGTTTGGGGTGGGGGGTGTGGGTAGGGGACAAATTTTATCCGAATCAATAATGCTTTTGTTTTGAAAATCGATTTCAATTATCTGAAATAATTTTTTTTTAGTGCAGGACTCAAAGAGGTTTTTTCAGTATTTTGATTGAAAAATTTGACTGATTTTGTGAAAATCAATATTATCACACTTTTTTGTAGGATTTATCATTTTCGACAACAGCTCTTTGAAAAAAAATGGTTAAAAATGTTTAGCCCTTTTCAAAAGACAGTCTGAATCAATTTAGGAAAACCAAAGTATGCGAAGTGAGTGCTGCCAACGTTTGTTAGAGTTGGCGCGAAATTCGTCATATTTATAGAGAAGGGATTCCATAACATGATTATATTTTCAAGTTTCGGGAGGCATTTGATCCCGTAAAACTCCCCCTTGTATACGCGCCTGTCATGAGAAATAGTTTTTTAGCGGCTTTTGACGTTTAAAATAACCTCAATTGAGTCGAAGCAATTTCTGGATCTCGATATTGGTCAGCAAATTCAAAACTGATTACATCAAACAAAAGAAAATAAATTTTTGTTACATTTTAAAATGAACAGTTCTTGTAATTGATCCTAAAATTATACAAAATAATTAAAATTATACGAGTTCTCCATAGCAGCTTACGTAGAATTCAATCGTCATCGTGAGAGAGGTTCAAATAATGAAACTTATATGCCGGGTTAGGTAAAATTAGTTCTGCGTTAGATTGCCAATAGGAAGCCTTGCGAAACACAAGAAGTAATATGAATTGGTACCGAAAATGTAGTTCGAAAGCTAAAATTTTTTTTTCGAGATTTGATAAGTTTAACTATAATTTGCGTTTGATTTTTAATAGTTTGAACAGTATCAATGGTGTTACAATATGGTTAAAAGTTCTGTTAATTTATTTGTTTGTTTTTAGCGATTCATCTGACACTATTGGTCTTAATAAAACAAATGAAGATTAAATGGTCAACTGTCGAGTTTCACTGAAATTATTGTATAATGTGGCTATCATCACCATCTGATGTTGAAGCAAACGTTCACAGTTCTAGTAGATTTAACGCTGCAGAGCGAGCCTCGAAGAAGACATGTTGATTACTTCTGATACGGCTATTAACCTGCCGAATAATTTATTTGTTTTGCTTTTCTGCAAATTATTTTGGAACACATTAGATGATAGTACTCTTCCATTTTTATTTAGGAATGAAATGTTGTGCGTGCCAAATAATTTGTTGATATACTAATTATTCAATTTCACTGCTTCACAGCAATAGCTATAGGATTGGTTTTCTCACAAGCGTCATTTGATATTTTCAGCCAATAACACGATCGAATCTAAAGTCCCATCGAACGATTTACCAAATAATCACGTCATTGACATAAATTTTCAAAAACTTTTCCACATACAATCCCAAATCGAAGCACAAAGAGAGTCTCTGTTCGTCCTTCGCTAAACCACCATCATCGATGTCGCGCGCAAGGATGATGCTGTTTCGCGTTGCCATCAATCAAAAATATTTTGATAAATGACATACGATTATATCAGGCTCTTACGAAAGCAATCCCCGTTCTGTTTGTCTATTGTCCCTGCCACCAACATTGACGCTGTACTCTACAATCCCGTTCGGTATCGTGTCCTACAGTAGCGATATCGATTCTGAGAGCGGACGATGAACTGGAACCAAATCGGAACTATTTGAACGACTGTTTTGCGTGCAACTTCTGTGCAGCGACCATGTAGCCACCATTCGATAAAGTACTGACGATGGGGATTGAAGTAAATCAATCAACTTTCCGTGGAACCATATTGAATGCTGCAACTGTGCACCCGAAGGCGAGCTGAGCAGGGATTGGACGAAAATGGTTTGCTGGTAGATCGAAAAATACATTTTCGATCTTGCATTGGCAGACTAACGCGAGTTTGGTTCGTGGCTGCAGGCGAATGGAAAATGACAGCTAACAAACGAGAAACTATGTTAATGGAATGCTTTGCGGTTCAATGGACATTTGAACCAGGTCCTGGTGTTGACAAATTTGTGGAGGAAAAAAAAACTTCGTTCATGCTTACGAAAATTGACATAATAACCAATCATTTCATTAAACCTTTTTAGAGTCATTTTAAACAATGGGTATTACGATAGAACAGTAATTTATTATGTAAAAAAATTAGAGATTCTTGAAAATAATTGTCAACATGTGCTTCAAATGGTTTATGATCATCGGTTTATAGGCACGGAATAAAACTAGTTACATAGAAGTGTGAAACATAATTTCGGGAAATAGAAGAGAAATTGTAGCAGATGGACAACGTGTAAAGGTTGATTTTTTAAGAGCTTGAGAACTTTTTTAAACAATAAAACGCATAAAATTTGCAAAATCTCATCGGTTCTTTATTTTAAACGTTAGATTGGTACATGACATTTACTTTTTGAAGATAATTTCATTTAAATGTTGACCGCGGCTGCGTCTTAGGTGGTCCATTCGGAAAATCCGCTTTTTTATCGACAAATTTTGTTCAGCGATGAGGCTCATTTCTGGTTGAATGGCTACGTAAATAAGCAAAATTGCCGCATTTGGAGTGAAGAGCAACCAGAAGCCGTTCAAGAACTGCCCATGCATCCCGAAAAATGCACTGTTTGGTGTGGTTTGTACGCTGGTGGAATCATTGGACCGTATTTTTTCAAAGATGCTGTTGGACGCAACGTTACAGTGAATGGCGATCGCTATCGTTCGATGCTAACAAACTTTTTGTTGCCAAAAATGGAAGAACTGAACTTGGTTGACATGTGGTTTCAACAAGATGGCGCTACATGCCACACAGCTCGCGATTCTATGGCCATTTTGAGGGAAAACTTCGGAGAACAATTCATCTCAAGAAATGGACCGGTAAGTTGGCCACCAAGATCATGCGATTTGACGCCTTTAGACTATTTTTTGTGGTGCTACGTCAAGTCTAAAGTCTACAGAAATAAGCCAGTAACTATTCCAGCTTTGGAAGACAACATTTCCGAAGAAATTCGGGCTATTCCGGCCGAAATGCTCGAAAAAGTTGCCCAAAATTGGACTTTCCGAATGGACCACCTAAGACGCAGCCGCGGTCAACATTTAAATGAAATTATCTTCAAAAAGTAAATGTCATGTACCAATCTAACGTTTAAAATAAAGAACCGATGAGATTTTGCAAATTTTATGCGTTTTATTGTTTAAAAAAGTTCTCAAGCTCTTAAAAAATCACCCTTTAGAAGGAGCAGGTTGCGTTTTATCTCTACATTAACAATACGGACATGCAAACAAACCAAACATTTTTTGGTACCAGGAGTAAATTGGTTTTTTGTATTCAACAGCTTAATGCAGCAAAAAATGATACTGTTTCTCCGGTGATAAAAAAAGTTATTTAAACAAATCCGTAAATTTCTACAAAACTGAAATGATATAGAGTTACTCCCGAGGGTACACGCAACCGAGAAGTTGGTATATAAAAGGGTGCGCGACCACACGGGCCAAATTCCAACTCTAGAAATGAACAAAACAAGTCATGATTTGGGAAAATAGTGAATTTTCATATTATGATAATACATCATAATTAAAAGTTCTCGGATCAGGATCCATTTGGACTGATTTCGCTGAAATTTGAAAGTAATCCACTTAACGTTGATGGGTATAACTTCGGGCGTGTTTCTGCTACGATGGTAATCTTTGCAAAATAAATTCATGCGTTATGTTCTAAAATATGAAGATTTCAAATATGAATTAAATGGAATGGTGTGATGAACGTATTTTTACGCGATTTTAACTAATCTCTCAAATGATGTACATTTGAATAGCACAACAGTGAAAAGCATGACGAATTTCTTCTAGTCGGAGTCATTAACAATTGAAGTATTATGATTTTGAATAACGACGACGCCTAAAATAACATGTTTACTTGCGTTCATTGCTTCAGTTTTGATTTTGTGTTTCAGAATTTAAACACTTGAACGAACTGCTTGAAAAAACACGTGTGAATCTGCTATATTGTTATCTATATTGTATACAACATTTTCAATTCGGTAGAAGATGCTACAAGAACTCGAGTCTCTACTCTCTATTTTGCTACATTTCTTCGCTCCATTTCATACTCAGAGTATTTCACGCCCTTAAAAAATTTACAGTCTGAAAATGATCGTTGCTGTGTGGAATTTCCCAAGAGAGAATCGCAAGTTGACAATTATCGCAGAAAATCGAGTCGATGATTCAACTTGATGATTCTCATACTAGGTTGCAATATTTCAAAACCTTTGTGTGGAGCACAAACATTCACAGACATTTTCATAGACACAACTTACACAAAGGTTATATGCACATAGTTAGAATAAGCGGCAATAGTAAAATGATTCTATCGCAATTATCAACTGCCTGTATAGAATCGGATCGAGAATAAGCGACCGTTTGTTGCTTCAGAGAGGATCCCCACAGCAGCATGCTAACCTTTGATTCTAAGAAATGTCATCGAGAGAAATTCGCTCTCGCACTGGTGTCGATTCTATGTTAAATGAGCCATGCCAGGTTTTTGTTGTTGCGACGATTTCCGTTTCTCTTTGATGGCATTGATTCAATCGTTGAAGAGTTGCCAGTGAACGTTGATATCCGCGTAAGAAATCGGAGTATCCTCAAATAACGCATTTCCGGACCATGATTAGTTTTAATGGAAGAAGGCTTAGAGCTCATGGTTTCATAATAAGTCAAAATGGTTGGTTTCATGATATTCTAATCATGACAGCAGTAACAGATTTCTTTTCGTGCAGGCACAATTAGTCGCGAATAAAAATTTCGTTCGGCTTGTACTCGAAACCCCATATTTTTCAACTGAGTGTCACTCGTATTCCTAAACTATTTCACGTAGCAGCTTGAACCAAACGGCATTCTACTCATTAGATGTACCAAAAATACTCATTGTTATTTAAAAATGTTTTAAGCAATTAAAAGCGCATAAAAAGGGTCGAAAATCGAAAAAGGTTCATGTTGTTTTTTTTTCGGTAGAAAATTTTCATTCTAGTTCTGAACATATAAATTCGATACAGAAATATGAAGCTGCTTTGCTTTTTGCTTTCCGTTGATTTTGAGCAGCTGTTTTCAGAGCTGTCGTATTGATATAATAAAAAGATTTTTTTATGACGTTTAATATATGTCCTTTTTTTCCGTGAAAAGTATAATTTTGAAACATTGTTTAAACAATAAATAGATTTTTGTAATAATAAAACAAGTTTTTTGGAGGAGTTTGGTGTTAATCTGGCTAAGTCTTATGGCGAGTGTTATGTGCAATTGCCGCTGTATCAATTATTCATAATACAAATATGTGCTTCTGTGGCTTAGTCAATTAACTGACGTGCTTTGTGATCTAATGTTACTCGGTTCAAGTCGCGCTGTTCTTAACGGTCTTTTGTTTTTTTATTTCATTCGATTTCAAACCACACTCTAAAAAATTTTGAATTTTACAGGTGACTTAATTCCTCATACGATGTAATTCATAAAGACCTAATTTGTCAAATGAGGGAAAATTTTATTTATAATGACTTAATGTTAGAATAGCTTGAATTTTACTGGTTTCGACTGTAACTTGCATTCTGCTAGCAGATGCGACTGTATGAATTTAAATGCACCTTTTACCAACGAAGCAGATGTATGCTTCTGTGGTTCAGTCGATTAGCAGACGTACTTGCGATCCAATGATCCTCGGTTCAAGTCGCGGCGGGTGCTATCAGTATTCTTTTTTTATTTCAACGAATTTCATGCATGGAGTTTTAGACACAATATTAAATGTTTCACGACGTAAATTTGCGTGAACTGCGACGCTCCATTTATGTGCATCTAATAAGATGTAAAATCACAGGGTTTTTTTTAAGTGTGCATGTAATTTTCAAATCTCGCCATTTCACATGTTCTTGAACTTAAATTTGTGTGAAATACGACGCTCCATTTAAAGCTTGCTTCATTTAGAAGTGGGACAAACTTTTGTTCATATTGTAGCGCTCCTGGTGGACGGATTTGGAAGTTCTTGGCGCCCACGTGTCGGGAATTTTACCTGCTTCACGTATGATTTTTGACATTCCGCAAATCGACTGTACTTTGTAAACAATCAATATGGAAGCAGAAAGAAGGGAAAAAATTGTGCACAGTTATTTAGAAAATCCATTGTGGTCTGCATCTAGGCTAGCTAAACAGCTGAAATTGCCCAGAAATACCGTCTGGCGCGTTATCAAACGGTATAAGGAAACATTCGGAAGCCTAAAGCCAATCGTCGGAGTGGAACTGTCGACCGGAAACTGCGTGGTAAGATTTTGAAGACGATTAAGAGGAATCCTAATCTGTCGGACCGTGATTTGGCCAGAAAATTCGGTGCTGCCCATAGTACCGTGAGGAGAACTCGACTCCGGGAAGAAATCGAGCTAACAAACAGCCAAATCGGACCATAAAACAGAATAGTGTGGTCAAAATTCGTGCTCGGAAACTATATGACCATGTGCTGACCAAGTTCGACGGGTGTCTTCTGAAGGACGATGAAACCTATGTCAAGGCTGACTTCGGGCAAATCCCAGGTCAAACATTTTACTTGGCAACGGCTCGGGGGGATGTTCCAGCCAAATTTAAATTTGTTTTTGCCGACAAATTTGTAAGAAAATTGATGATTTGGCAGAGCATTTGCAGCTGTGGCAAAAAACGAAAGTTTTCGTTATCAATAAGACAATGACATCGGAACTATACCAAAAAGAGTGTCTCCAAAAACGAATTTTGCCGTTCATTCGATTCCACAACCATCCCGTAATGTTTTGACCAGATTTGGCAAGCTGTCATTACAGCAAAGTCGTTCAAGAATGGTATGCAGAGAAAGGGGTTCAGTTTGTTCCGAAAAACCTTAACCCATCCAACTGCACCCAGTTCCGCCCTATTGAGAAATTCTAATCATGAAGAGGAGACCCAAGGCAAAAGGGAAAGGTTGTCAAAGACATCAATCAGATGCCGACCTGGTGGAATAAGATAGCTAGAACGATGGACGAAGGGAAAAATTCGAGAATTCCTTCGAAACCGTGACAAATAATTTTATCCGTATTTTTTCTTAAAAGTGTGAATAAAACGCTACATTTGTATAAAAAAGATCTTGAATTCAATAATAAATAACTGAAATATAGGCAATTGTCTTTGTTCCAATTCTATCTGAAACAAGCTTTATGTGCCACCTATAAGATGTAAAATCCCAAGACTTTTTCGATTTGTGCTTGTGCATGGTATGCCCATTTGTGTCAAAAATTAATATGAAAAATAGAGCTGAAAAGTCATCACTTGTGGCTGAACACCTAATTTAAATCCTAATAATTTAATTTTAACGAATATTCCAATAAATATTATTAAAAAAAACTCAATGACAAATTAAGAATGACACTCTTCGAAAAACCATGTTCCAGTACGGAGAGGTTCTCTCTATCGAAATCGTAAAATGAGAAACTTTTACCCAGTATTCTGAGTGGCGTACGTTTGTTATGCATGCGTTTAAAGAACGCTATATCTTCTTATGCGACTTTTAGTCAGGACACGAGGATTCCGAGTAAATCACTTGTACCCTACGGCAATCAGATGGCTACATGTGAATTTTTGTCAAAACACTGCTCATAACGGTAAGTCTTGAGATAAACTGGACTAGAAGATCTACAGAATCTACAGCTAAGGACAACGGTATTTTCTGCATATAATCCTAATAATTCGTGCCTGCCATCAACAACAAAGAACCACTCTCCTCAACGAATCCATCATCTGTATCCCATGTAGAACAAGATACATTTGCAGCCAACAACGCACCCATGTGCCCCTGACTCAACTTTATTTTTCGATACATCCATGCAGCGCGAAGTGCGTGGAATCCCGGATCATCTACGCTCGATGGAAATCCCAAAAATATTTTCAAGTAAGTTCAGGCATATTGACTCTGAGAGAATGTTTTACACGGACGGATCGCGAATTGAAGAAGCGACAGGGTTTGGTATGTTCAACAATAATGTTTCGGCCTCATTTAGTCTTCAAGAACCTGCATCTGTTTATATAGCAGAGCTAGCAGCAGTTCATTATAGTTTGGGTGTAATCGTCACATTATCTCCAAACCGTTATTTCCTCTTCACAGATAGTCTGAGTGCAATTGAAGCCATTCGCTCAAACATGACTGGCAAGACTGAACCGTTTTTCCTGGGCAAAATAAAACAGTTCCTGAACGACATATTGAACAATAATTATCTAATCACTATAGTCTGGGTCCCGGCTCATTGCTCCATTCCTGGCAATGAAAGAGCCGATATTTTAGCCAAACGCGGTGCTATTGAGGGTGAAATTTATGAGAGACCGATTGCTTTCAACGAATTCTATAGCCAGAATTTTTCGCCAAAGAACACTTGCCAGCTGGCAAGCTTCTTGGGATAAAGATGATCTGGGTCGGTGGATGCACTCAATTATTCCGAAAATATCGACAAAGGCATGGTTCAAGGGACTGGATGTGAGTAGGGATTTAATTCGTGTGATGTCCAGACTCATGTCCAATCACTACACGTTAGATGCACATCTCCTTCGAATTGGACTTTCCGAGACTAATCATTGTGCTTGTGGCGAAGGTTACCGCGATATTGACCATGTCGTTTGGACATGCGTGGAGGATCGTGATGTCAGATCTCAACTAATAAATTCTTTGCGTGCCCAAGGTAGACTATTGAATGTCCCAGTTCGAGACATTCTTGCTTGTCGTGACCTTCCATACATGAAACTTTCTTATCATTTCATAAAGAAAATTGGAGTTTCAATTTAATAAAGGCCCCTTTTAAGACTTAGTTCTGATTCCAGATGCGTCCATGAGTTCAACCAATAGCTAAATTAGAATAAAAATTATGTAATGATACAAACCAACTCGAAACAGTTTATGAAATTATCAACAAAATGTCTGAAAATAACAGCTTATTTTATAATTTATAGAAGTTAATCGTTTGGTTCAAATAATATTTCCGAGTAGATTTCATAATTAATGAAAGGTTACCTAAGATGATATTTAAGTAATAAGAGAATATGTTTTAATAAATTCAAAACGTTGTGACTATGTTAGAATTAAATTAGGATAAGAATATTATGTAAAAGTGATGCTACGGCGAAGAAAAACTTATGTAAACTGCCTTAAGAAATAAACGTATTTATGAAAAAAAAACAACGCACCCAATGCCTGGACAAATGCAAGTAATAACGATGGTTTCACCAACAAAAGTGACACCGAAACAATGGACGGAAGCATGAATAGCGAACCACTGCCTTCCTTTATTCGCAGGATGGTAATGAGAGAACTTATCCTGCAAGGAGGAAGATAACAATGAGAATAAATGCCTTTCTCATATATTTATTGTTCAACGACTACAATAAATAAAACTAATAAAAATTCAAACTGAGTTAAAGGCGGCTTTATGCCTTATTGAACAAAATTGAACTTTAGCTTGAGCTTGAGCGACAACCCCTGGTTACTGATCGGGATTAGCTGAAAATGTACAAAGAAATTCTAGATCATCAGACTTTCTTCTGGTATTCCCAGAGTTCCTTGATCAGTACCGGCCTTGGCCAGACACGAACGTAGGTCGACTAAGGAATGGGAAGGGATGTTAGTCCAACACTTGTCGTTACTGTTCGCCCGCGACTTGGTATGTTCCTGAATTCCCGACTGAACGTTTCAACAATATCTGATACTCAAGTCCCGGGAAGTCTTGATACACAGTCTTGATACACAGAGAAGACACGTTTCACGATTTTCATAATTTCTTAATCATGGTACCGGTAATGGATTAATGGAACAAAAATTAATCGATAAACTAAACTGTTAAACTAACTTTTTTTAATTCGATAGTAAGATAAAAGCAAGAGAAATTGACCTAAACAAGGTTAAAAAACGTGTTCAAGAATAGTGCCAGCTAAAAGATCTCAGAGAGGACAAAAATAAACAAACAATTAGATGGTTTCGTTCGGTTAGTATGATGCGAACGTTTTCGGTTAACTTTGTATTACGCCACTATACCGAGCACGTGTAGAACTGTTACGAAGCCAAGTTTCATTTTGTGCCAGAGTACGGAAATCCTACAATTGCGCTGGAAAAATATTGAACCATCATGAAACCAGTGCTTTGTTCAACAGATTGAAGTTTATATTGTACGGGTGTTTTGTGTTCGAATTCAATTCCTGCGGCACGCTTGGTAAATTATAAAACATAAGGAATGATAGGTCTTGAAAAATCTACCTCTCTCCTTATTACCTTGAATTGACATATGAGTTTCAGCAGATAGAATTTATTTCTATTTTTCCTTATTTCTTCACAATGTGGCATTGAATAAATAATGCTGCTCGGGGGGCTTCTATAATCCAAAATCCCTCAGCGAAGCATTTTATTTGCATTTGAGAGGTAAGCTCTGATTGGGAAAATTATTTTGTAATGAAGTCCTCCCCCTTTTGTGTAGGCATAACCGGCAGATACAACTTCGACAATGTTGAATTTGATTCGGTGTTTTCTTACCCAATGGGAATCTTCAGATTAAAATGAGTCTTTCATTATTGATAGAGGTAACGTTTCGCTCAGACTTGAGTATACGAGGAAAGCAAATTGAAATTCAGCCTAATAGTAGTTCTACAGGATCGGTACTGGTATTTCGAAGGGACAAAACATGTAATTTGGGTCAGTCATTCAGAACGGGATTATCACGATAAATGTGCGTTCGATTTGTTAAATTATATGATAAGATGATGTCATCACAATTATCCTTTATCTAAGAACGCCTTTCCCTATTGTTGCGCCGAAATAAAACATCCCTCAGAACCAATCGACAAGGACATCTTAAAACGAAGGCATTTCCTCCATCCTCCCTTCACAGCTAACTGTTCAATAACAAACTCTCGATAAGTCCTTGGAGACATCACAATGAAACTCAAACCGATAATATCACAATCGTTCCCTCCCTCTTGTGTTCCTGCTGCACAGTAAAAAACTTGAATCCACACCTCACGAAACACGAAACCGATGCGACGAAGAATATAAACAAGGAAAAAAAGAAACTGGCTTGCTCAGTGCATAGATAAATTGTCGACTATCAAGGACGGTTAAGCAGAAGATTAAACTTTCGGAACCGGCCGAAAAATCCACCCCAATTTTAAAGTTATGTTCACAGGACTCTGACTTGTTCGCCTCACAACGATGCGATTTTCCGTACCGACCGTACGTACAGCAGACGGGGTTTGAATAATGATCCAGGCTATGAACGAATATGTATGCAAAGAATGGAACCTTGGCTTCCGATCTTGTCTTAAACTAGATTACTTCTGAAAATTGGAAGATACAGCAGTAAAAGTTTCCCTTCTCGTTCGGAATCGATCTAAACGCATGGCACAGTGAAGGGAGAGTGTAATCTTCGGTAAACTTCGGAGCTTTATTCCAAATGAACATGACAGGAAACAGTAAATCTTAAAGAATCCTGCGTTAACGAAGCGGAACAGTTACCGAATGCATGCATGTATGTATGTAATATTTGGTTAGCGATTTTCTACTAAAAGTACTTCCGTTTCGTAATTATGAAGCATTCCAATTCCATTTTTCGAGAAATTTTCAAACAGCACAGATAAAAATATTTTGTGAACTGACATATATTTTCATGCACATTTTTGGAGCAGACAATTAAATGTATAGTTACTTTACAATTCTTTACATTGCATTAAAATTTAATCGAAAAACTAAGCGTTAAATGAAAGATACAGCTCTTTTTTTTTTTAAATTTAATCCAGTTTGGTTTTGCATCGATGGAGGTTTTCAATCAAACTTTCGATTCAACCCATGTCTATTCCATGTTACTATTGATTTATACGTCGTGTAAATTTCATTACTACTTTTTTGTGACTATTGTTGGAAATATGTAAGTAAATGAATTTTGTGTTTTCGAACAGAACGATACTTACGAAAATTTTGTTACCCTGTTTTAGCTATACACAGAAAAAAATTATGATTTTTAAAGGTGACGTAATTCTACAAACGATACAATTCATAACTACTTAACTTTTCAAAAGACGCAATATTCCACTCGTACTGAGTTTTACAAGCAACGAGGATAACTTACACTCGGCTACCAAGTGCCACTAAATGTGTTTATATGTATCAATTATTTATCAAGCAGATATGGGATTCTGTGGTTCAGTCGTTTAAGTGAAGTGCTCCGTGATCTAATGTTTCTCGGTTCAAGTCGTGCTGTTGCTATTGATCTTATGTTTTTATTTCATTCGATTTCAAGCATTGTAATTTTCAAATCACTCAATTGTACATGTTTTGCCTTCTCATATAGGAAGGTTATGCAATCACTGTGAAAACCGACTTTTGAACCGAGGCCCGGAGGGCCGAGTGTCATATACCATTCGACTCAGTTCGTTGAGTACGCAAAATGTCTGTGTGTGTATGTGTGTGAATGTGCGTATGTGTGAATGTAACATTTTTTTGCACTAACTTTTCTCGGAAATGGCTGAACCGATTTTCACAAGCTTAGATTCAAATGAAAGGTCTTATGGTCCCATGCAAAATTCCTGAATATTGTTTGGATCCGACTTCCGGTTCCGTAGTTATGGGGTAAAATGTGCAAATAAATGAAAATATGTTTTCTAGCTTTTCTCATAGATGGCGCGACCGATTTTCATAAACTTAGGTTCAAATGAAAGGTCCTGTGGGCCCATACGTAATTCCTGAATTTCATCAGGATCCGACTTTCGGATCCGGAAATATAAGGTAAAGTGTGTTAAAAATTGTGTACCATCACTGAAAAGGGCGAAAACCGTAAAAAATTTTCTAAATCGACCTCAAATATTCTCCAATTAATAGTTTTTATCAGTAGACGGTCAAACAAACCGATTTCGGTTATTCTTTTTAGGAATCGAAGAAAATTTTTTTTAAAGAATACCACAGTATTAACAGATCGGCTGAAAAGTTCGTATCGTTTCTATGAGAGGGCGCCACTAGAATTAAATCCATACCATTTTCAGTTAGTACTAACCTTCAAAAGATACGTGTATAAATTTGACAGCTGTCCGATTATTAGTTTTTGAGATATTGCATTTTGAGTGAAGCTACTTTTGTTATTGTGATTAAAAGGGAAAACCTGTTTTAATCCACCTAGTGGTGTAATGATGCCTTTCTCATATCAATCAAACTATCATATATAATACTGTGGTATTCTTCAAAATTATTTTTCTTCGATTCTTAAAAGAATAATCGAAATAGATTTGTTTGATCGTCTACTGATAAAAACTATCAATTGGAAAAGATTTGAGGTCGATTTAGAAAACTTTTTACGGTTTTTCGCTCTTTTCAGTGATGGTATAAAATGTTTAACACACTTTACCCTATAATTCCGGATCCGGAAGTCGGATCCGGATGAAATTCAGGAATTACGTATGGGACCACAGGACCTTTCATTTGAACCTAAGCTGGTGAAAATCGGCCGCGCCATCTATGAGAAAAGTTAGAACACATATTTTCATTTTTTTGCACATTTTACCCCATAAAGATAGTGCAAAAAACGTTACATACACACATACGCACACACACACACACACACACACACACACAGACATTTTGCGTACTCGACGAACTGAGTCGAATGGTATATGACACTCGGCCCTCCGGGCCTCGGTTCAATCGTCGGTTTTCTCAGTGATTGCATAACCTTTCTATATGAGAAAGGCAAAAAAAAATTTTCTTCGATTTTTAAAAGAATAACCGAAATCGGTTTGCTTGACCGTCTACTAATAAAAACCATCAAATTGGAAAAGATTTGAGGTCGATTTAGAAAATTTTTTAAGGTTTTTCCCCATTTTCAGTGTTGGTGTACAATTTTTAACACACTTTACCCTATATTTCCGGATCCGGAAGTCGGATCCGCATGAAATTCAGGAATAACGCATGGGACCACAGGACCTTTCATTTGAACCTAAGTTTGTGAAAATCGGTCACGCCATCTATGAGAAAAGTTAAAATACATATTTTCTTATTTTTGCACATTTTACCCCATTTTATTCTCGAACCGGAAGTCGGATCCAAATAATATTCTGGAATTTTGTATGGGACCTCAAGACCTTTCATTTGAATCTAAGTTTGTGAAAATCGATTCAGCCATCTCTGAGAAAAGTTAGTGCACTTATTTTCACAATTTTTTGCACATTTTACCTTATAATTCCGGAACCGGAAGTCGGATCCAAATAATATTCAGGAATTTTGTATGGGATCACAAGACTAAGACTAAGTTTATGAAAATCGGTTCAGCCATCTCCGAGAAAAGTTAGTGCAAAAAAACGTTACATACACACATACGCACATACACACACACACACACATACACACACACACACACACACACACACACACACACACACACACACACACACACACATACACACACACATACACACACAGACATTTTGCGTACTCGACGAACTGAGTCGAATGGTATATGACACTCGGCCCTCCGGGCCTCGGTTCAAAAGTCGGTTTTCACAGTGATTGCATAACCTTTCTATATGAGAAAGGCAAAAAAGGAATTTCGTGTGTTGATGAAACACTACTTTTTGATGAAAAAAAATGCCGCCGATACCAAAAAATGGCTTGATGAGTGTTATCCAGACTCTGCACCGGGCGAAGCAACAATTGCATAAGTGGTTTGCAAAATTTCGTACTGGTCATATGAGCACCGAAGACGATGATCGCAGTGGACGTCCAAAAGAGGCTGTTACCGATGAAAACGTGAAAAAAAATCCACAAAATGATTTTCAATGACCGTAAAGTGAAGTTGATCGAAATAGCTGACACCCTAAAGATATCAAAGGAACATGTTGGACATATTATTCACGAATATTTGGATATGAGAAAGCTTTGTGCAAAATGGGTGCCGCGTGAGTTCATAATCGATCAAAAACAACAACGAATTGGTGATTTTGAGCAGTGTTTGGAGCAGTTATATCGAAATAAAACCGATTTTTTTCGTCGATATATAACAATGGACGAAACATGGCTCCATCACTTCACTCCGGAGTTAGCTGAGTGGACTGCACGCGATGAACCGAACCCAAAGCGTGGAAAGACTCAACAATCGACCGGTAAGGTTATGGCGTCTGTATTTTGGGATTCGCATGGTATAATTTTCATCGACTACCTTGAAAAGGGAAAAACCATCAACAGTGACTATTATATAGCGTTATTAGAGCGTGTGAAGGACGAAATTTCAAAAAAACGGCCTCATTTGAAGAAGAAAAAAGTTTTGTTTCATCAAGACAATGCACCGTGTCACAAGTCGATGAAAACCATGCTGAAATTGAACGAATTGGGCTTCGAATTGCTCCCTCATCCACCGTATTCTCCAGATTTGGCCCCCAGTGAGTTTTTCCTGTTCTTAGACCTCAAGAGAATGCTCGCTGGTAAAAAATTTAGAAGCAATGAAGAGGTAATTGCTGAAACTGAAACTAATCATTACACCACTAGGTGGATTAAAACAGGTTTTGAATATAAATTTGGCTGAAATTTATGTGCATCTTATAAGATGTAAAATTACAAGATTTTTTCGAACTGTGTGGTTTCGTGTTGAAAATTATTATTTAGTGCTAGTTTCGTATTGAAAATTACCAGTAGAGGTAATGTCAATCTATCCAGTAAGTTCAACAAATCGAATGAAGATGGTGACCATTGTTTAAGCAAGTATACCACCGCGGCTTTTGGACGTACATCAAAGGGTCTATAATGTTCATCTGAATGTGAAACGTGAACAAAAGAACTATAGTCGAAATGTTTCTAGAATGTTTTTCGCACTGTCAGCATCACCTTTGTTTGGCATTCGGTTTTAGTAAATATAATTTTAGTTTGTAATGGAGACGCGTTCCAAATTGTAATTTATAAGATTTGTAATTAGAAAATCTGTTATAATCTTTCCTTAAGTATAACATTTTTTATATACCTTCGACGTAGAATTTACTCACGAATCTCCTGATTCGACTTAACTTAACACATAATGTTCTTGGGTGAAGTTTCATAACTTTCCAAAGCAAATGTTGGTACGTTTAAAACCAACCATTTGTTAGGTACGCAGTTGCTATACCACTTTTTTCTTTGGTATATATCCAGTGGAATCTTTTAATTACGTTCAAAAGCTTCGGAGGTACGCTATGAAATGCACGGTTAAATTAAAGTATCCATTTTTGTGGATTATTCGACTTATTTTCGAAAAACTCAACAAACGGGTATATATCTTTTCCACAAGAATGGATAAATATTAATTATCCATATTATTTAACCCACTTATTTCGTTGATCCACACTGAATTTCACTCAGTTTTATATATCAAAAAGTAATCTACTTTTGACAGCTCGAATTGAATTCGAAAACGGGTATTTATGGTACTCTTAAATGGGTATTTTAATTTAACCGTGTGCATTATGTACATACCTAAACACTAGTCGCCATTTTGAATCAATGTGTTGGCTTCACTGAGTAAATTGACATTTTTAAGAAAAGCTTGGGTTGATGAGTATAAGGCGCTGGTCGGTCAAACACGCAGGCTATGGTGCAGTGTATCGTTGCAAAAAGTTATGCCAATGGCAGCCATTATAATCAAGGAATACAAAAGTTACTACTTATGGCTGAACACCCAATTTAAATCTTAATAATTTAAATTTAACACATTTTTCAATAAATATTGATTTTGTGTGTCACATTTTCATTGTTTGTCTGTTTGTAAACAATAACTGTCACCTGGAGCAAAACTTTGTAAAACTAGAATGAGTAACTTGAGCGGTAACGTAGTATTCGTGAAATTCTCAAAATTTTCTGACGCATACTGTATATAACACATGGATCAATAAGTCCCGAGACTAAATCAGAGATGGCGCTCGTAGTAAACCAGTAACCACGTCTTTCTAGAGTACTAACCTTTGCTTGAAAAGGGTCAAAATTTTAAGTCGATCCGACCAGAAACAGCTGAGTTATCGAGGTTGGAGTAAAGTCGTTTTGTAGTTTGTTTGAAAAATGGAAAAAACCGAGTTTCGTGTTTTGATAAAACATTGTTTTTTAATGGGTAAAAACACCGTGCAAGCGAAACAATGGATTGAAAAATGTTATCCGGACTCTTGTCCATCAAAAGCAACGATTTGTTGGTGGTTCGCCGAGTTTAAAGGTGGTCGTACCGACACAAATGACGCGGAACGCTCGGGTAGACCTGTGGAAGCCGTTACACCGGAAAATGTGAGTGAAGTGACAAAAATTATAATGAAAGATCGTAAAGTCAAGCTCCGTGAGATTGCTGAGATGACACAGATATCATATGGAAGTGTATTTACTATCCTTTATGAAAAATTTAGCATGAAAAAGGTTTTTTCCAAGTGGGTGCCGCGGTTGCTTTTTCATAAAGACAATGCACCCTGCCACAAGTCGATGAAAACAATGGCGAAATTGAACGAATTGGGCTTTGATCTGCTTCCCCACCCCCCATACTCGCCAGATTCAGCCCCCAGTGACTACTGGCTCTTTGCTGATCTTAAAAAAATGCTCCAGGGAAAAAGATTTGGCTCAAATGAGGAGGCCATCGCTGAAACTGAAGCTTATTTTGAAGCGAAAGATAAATTTTTTCATAAACATGGTATTGAAAAATTGGAAAAACGTTGGAACCATTTTATCACCCTAAAAGGTGATTATGTTGATGAATTAAAAAAAATTTGCAAAAAAAATGTTGTTTCCATTGTTAGTCTCGGGACTTATTGATCCATGTGTTATCTTAATAGAATACAAAAATTGTAAGTTTCCTGCATGACTATCTTCTGTCAGAATCCTTTCTCATAATTACGAACAAATACTATACATGAAATATGTCATTTTTAAAGTACATGAAATATATTATTTTCAAAAATACTTTGAAGTTGTCCTTTAAAATATGTGTGGGGCAAAACGCTCGATCGAGAAACACAAGAATAAAATACATTTTAAGCTTCACGACGACGTAAGAAGCGGAACACAGATTCAGGATAATCAAACAACGCAGAGCAGCAACCTAACTGAACAAAACGCACGACAACAACGGGGTAAAATGCACCCCCATAAGGCTTCTTCTTTAAATTTGGAAAAAAAGTTTTGGCCTTTTCGCGGAAGAAATGGTTTACTGTAATTTATTAAATTGATAATTTATGAATATTTTTGTAAGCAAATTACTAATCATATTGTCCTAGAAAATTAGAACATTTTACCCTTATAACATGAGACGATATCATTGACAATTATTCAATTGATTTGAAAATGCATTATCTGTATTAGAACTGAATTTATAGAAACGAGGAATTTGCACAGACTTAATTAGAATCGTCTTCATAACTTTAGAAGCCTACATTAAAATTACATATAACAAGTTTTTGTTTATTTGGCGAGATTTGAGTAATTTATAGCTTCCGAAACGTAGTTATATCTTGTCATGATGGACTTCCAGCGTTAATAACATTTCTTCACAAAAAATTTGGTAACTTCTTAGAGAAGCATGGTATTGGTTTTTCCCCGGTTTTACGTTTGGCCAATCTTCCCTTAATTAGTTATTATTATTTTCATCAAAAGATTTCTAAATTTAGTGAGCTTGATCTTAAGATTTGGCCAAAAAGTCATATTTGAGCATCGAAATCGCGAAAATGTAGAACTTTAACTTAGTCTATATTTAAACTGTTTCAGCGAATTTCTAATCAACTAAATTCGTATAATAAAGAGTTGACTGCATGATCATTCTGGGTACATGAGATATTCAAAAAGCATGTTGACGCAGGTTGTACGGACGGATAAACCACGACAATTAATCGAAATTAAACTCTGAAGGAGGCGACAGTTTTATGAATATTCGAAGTTGACAACACCGACGGCTTGTACGATCATACGAACAATCAACTTTATTTATATTCATTGCGAACGAAAGAAACATTCCACTGCCCCGGGCATGAATTGTTTAACATAATTGTTTACATTGTGCACACACACACACCCAGCGAGTGCCTGCATAAAACAGTTTTAAATGGCTTGACCGTTTTGTAGTTGAGCATATTTTCGGTTCTGCCTGTCTTGGACGTGGAATATATTAAGTTGTGATTCGTGAGGTGTTGATGCACAAAGTCACTTCAAGAGGTGCCAAAAAAGATATGGGCTGATTTGATTCATACAAAGTATGTAGCAACGTGAAGCTAAAAAGATTCACTTTCGTATATAGTGAATGTTCTGTGCTACACTTTCCTTACAAGAAAAAGGTGGGTGAGTAATGTATGAGACATAACCTTAGTGTCGAGATCAGAGATGCCAGGTCTGCGGCTTTGTTTGCAAATCTGCAGATTCCTTATGAAGTGATGCAGACACTATTTGTTGCGGACTTTTTTGCACACTTTTGAAAATCGAGCTTTTCACAGACTTTCGTCAAAATTTACAGACTTTTCAATTGACTGAGTTGTTTTTTTTTTGTTCGCCAAACCAGTTTTATGTGTCATAGTTTATAGAGAAATAAAAGCCCGCAGATTTTTTTTTTGATTCACTGACTTTTGCAATCCTGCCTGAAGATATTATAAATTTTAACTGGCATTTCTGGTCGACATCAAAGCCAAAAATTGTCGCGTAATTTTAACGAAAGAGTACAACCAAATAGCTTCATTTTCAATTGCTTTCTGTCTCATTCTCAAAAGATCACAAACGAAACAAACGAAAAGAGAAAGCATTTTCGTCTCTTGCTCAACCAAAGAGGTTATTAATGCCGACAACACTCGTTTCCCTACGACAAGACGAAACAAAATATCGTATGGAGGTAACTTCAGTCGAATTTTAATTCTAATTATTTCTTCAATATAATAAAATTCATTGTAGTTTGGCTATGAAGAGTGTCTAAAATATGATAATTGAAAGTTTTTTCTTCAGATCGTTTATTTGATATGGCACATAACTTTAGCTCAGAGGTGCCAAAGTCTGTATTGTATTTTTTCGTACAATATAATTACAATTATTTTTTAACATATATACATACACATACAAGGTTGGTGGGAGAGTTAAAGAGTGGGGAATACATTTATGGTTAAACTATAGAAAATTTAAGGTTAGTGTTGAAAAAGGGAGCCGAATTACTGGCGGTTACTCCAGGTTAGTATGGAAAAAACAAATAGTTACATACACACTCAAACAATATACAACAACAAAAAACAGATAATAATAATGTAATAACTTCAAAGTCTTCGTGTAATCTTCGTTTCATTTTGGCTCAAAATTTCCGATGTGTGATTACCAAAAACCAATCAGTACGTCACCATATGGCATTTTGGGGAAAGGTGAACTGTAAAGGATGTAAATAAAGAAAAGCAGTAACTAGATTGATAAACCAATATTTTTCAGAAAGATGTAAATCGAGTACATATAAGTGCAATCGCGACTTGCTAGTACATCTCGCACCGGCACATTTGGTGGCCTACCTCGGGCCCAAAGGGAGTCTCTTAACTGTAATCTTGCGACACGATTCAGGGCACATGACCACACAATATGCTCGATGTCGTGGTAACCATTGCCACAAGCGCAGATACCATTTTCAGCGAGGCCAATTCGCCAGAGATGCGTACCCAACTCGGAGTGATTAGACATAAGTCGGGACATCACACGAATGAAATCGCGACCCACTTTCATCCCCTCGAACCAAGGCTTCGTCGATACCTTTGGAATTATAGAGTATAGCCAACGTCCTAGGTGCCCATTGCTCCATGAAGCTTGCCAACTTTCGAGTGTCTTCTGACGAGAAATGCTGAAAAATTCGTTGAAGCAGATTGGTCTTTCGTAAATATCACCTTCCAATGCGCCCACTTTAGCCAATGAGTCTGCCTTTTCATTGCCCGGAATAGGGCAATGCGAAGGGACCCAGACTAACGATATTAAATAAGACCGCTCAGATAAAGCTCTTAAATGTTCCCTTATTTTCCCCAGGAAATATGGGGGATACTTTCCTAGTTTCATCGCCCGGAGAGCTTCTATTGAGCTTAGACTGTCCGTGACGATGAAGTAATGGTCTTTGGGCAAGGTTTCAATGATCTCGAGGGT
The DNA here is from genome assembly GCF_030247185.1 of Malaya genurostris. Classification (NCBI taxonomy): domain Eukaryota; kingdom Metazoa; phylum Arthropoda; class Insecta; order Diptera; family Culicidae; genus Malaya; species Malaya genurostris. The sequence goes on along the minus strand of NC_080571.1, from coordinate 215,792,205 downwards.
GTACTGAATAGCAGCTAATTCTGCGACGTAAACTGAAGCCGGATCACTGAGTTTGTAAGAAGCGGTGATGTTCTGATTGAAGATTCCAAAGCCAGTGGACCTGTTGATGTTTGATCCGTCAGTGTAAAACATCTTTTCACAGTTGACTGTTCTGAATTTGTTATTAAAAATATTTGGGGCCACTTGAGGGCGTACGTGATCCGGGATTCCACGAATTTCTTCTTTCATGGATGTATCGAAAAACACAGTAGAATTAGAAGTATCCAAGAAATGAGCACGGTTTGGAATATATGAAGAATGATTGATATTTTGAGCCATGAAATTAAAGTACAAGGACATGAAACGGGTCTGAGAATTGAGCTCGATAAGCCTTTCGAAGTTTTCAATCACCATCGGATTCAAGATGTCGCATCGGATTAGCAATCGATATGAGAGATCCCAGAATCGATTTTTCAACGGTAAGACGCCCGCGAGCACTTCGAGACTCATCGTGTGAGTCGACTGCATGCAACCTAAGGCAATACGCAAACAACGATACTGAATTCTTTCCAGTTTAATGAAATGGGTGTTCGCGGCGGATCGGAAGCAGAAGCATCCATATTCCATTACAGACAGTACCGTTGTTTTGTACAGCCTTATTAAGTCTCCTGGGTGAGCTCCCCACCAAGTTCCAGTTATTGTACGAAGAAAATTTATTCTCTGCTGGCATTTTTGTTTCAGATACCTAATGTGACATCCCCAGGTTCCCTTGGAGTCGAACCAGACCCCGAGATATTTAAATGTGAAGACCTGAGCTATGGTTTCACCCCTTAGTTGAAGCTGTAATTGTGCTGGTTCTCGCTTCCTTGAAAATACAACCAACTCAGTTTTCTCCGTAGAGAACTCGATACCCATCTGAAGAGCCCATGATGACAAGTTGTCGAGAGTATCTTGTAATGGTCCTTGAAGATCGGCAGCTTTGGGTCCTATAATAGACACAACGCTGTCGTCGGCAAGTTGTCTTAGCGTGCAAGATGTATTGATACATTCATCAATGTTGTTTACGTAAAAATTGTATAAAAGGGGGCTTAAGCATGAGCCCTGAGGAAGACCCATGTAACTGAATCGTATTGTCGACAAATCACCATGCGCGAAATACATGTGTTTCTCGGACAATAGATTATACAAAAAGTTATTCAAAACTGGCGAAAGACCATGCTGATGCAACTTCTCAGACAGGATATTTATAGAAACTGAGTCGAAAGCCCCCTTGATATCTAGGAAAACTGATGCCATTTGTTCTTTACGAGTAAATGCCATTTGAATTTCTGTTGAGAGCAATGCAAGACAATCGTTCGTTCCTTTCCCCTTGCGGAAGCCAAATTGTGTATCTGAAAGCAAACCATTAGTCTCGGCCCAATTGTCTAGGCGAAATAGAATCATTTTTTCGAACAATTTTCGGATACAGGAAAGCATAGCAATCGGCCTATACGAATTGTGATCGGAGGCTGGTTTCCCTGGTTTTTGAATGGCGATCACTCTCACTTGTCTCCAGTCGTGTGGTACAATATTACCCTCTAGGAACTCGTTGAATAAATTCAGCAAGCGTCTTTTGGCGGTGTCAGGCAGATTCTTCAACAAGTTGAATTTGATTCTGTCTAGCCCCGGAGCTTTATTGTTACATGACAGGAGCGCAAGTGAGAACTCTACCATTGAAAACGATGTGTCGTTCCTGTTTGATGACGTGACGTGGGTGATCTTCAGCTCCGGAACAGAGTCAGGACATACTTTTTTAGCGAAATCGAATATCCAGCGGTGAGAATATTCCTCATTTTCGTTCGTGGTATTATGGTTGCGCATTCGTCGGGCCGTATTCCAAAGAGTGCTCATTGATGTTTCTCTCGACAATCCCTCTACGAACCGACGCCAATAACCGCGTTTCTTAGCTTTAATTATGCTTTTCATTTTAAAATCTAACGACGCGTATTTTCGATAGTTATCTGGTGTTCCATTTTTTCTAAACGCGATGAAAGCTGAAGTTTTTTCTACTTTCAGCTCTGAGCACTCTTTGTCCCACCACGGGTTGGGAGGATGGATGTAAGTTTTCGCGCCGGGTGCACGTTTGGTCTGAGATTGAATCGCGGTATCGAGAATCAAGTCAGCCAGAAATGTGTACTCTTCCTCCGGAGGAAGTTCTTGTGTTGTAGCTAGTTTCTCAGATATCGAATTTGCGTAGTATTTCCAATCAATATTTCGTGTGAGGTCATACGAAACATTGATTGTCTCCAATGATCTCAATCCGCTAGTGATTGAAATTACGATCGGCAAATGATCGCTACCGTGGGGATCAGGGATTACCTTCCACTTGCAATCCAACCTTAGCGATGTCGAACAAATGGAAAGATCCAGTGCACTTGGTCTCGCTGGTGGTGCAGGAATCCGTGTCATTTCTCCCGTATTCAAAATGGTCATATTGAAGTTATCGCAAAGATCATAGATCAAAGTTGATCTGTTATCATCATGAAGACAGCCCCATCCCGTACCATGAGAGTTAAAGTCTCCTAAAACTAACGTTGGTGCAGGAAGGAGAGTTATGAGATCGCAAAACCGTCGGTGCCCAATCGAGGCTCTTGGGGGAATGTAGACGGAAGCAATGCAAAGGTCTTTGCCTTTCATTGTGACTTGACATGCGACAACTTCAATATCTGGTATCGAGGGGAGGTTAATACGATGGAAGGAATAGCACTTTTTGATCCCTAAAAGTACTCCTCCGTACGGGGTTTCTCGATCCCAGCGAATAATGTTAAAATCGTGGAAGTTGAGGGGTATTTCAGAAGTTAACCATGATTCACATAAAGCAAATGCGTCACATTGTAAGTTGTTTATTAAGAATTTAAAAGAATCTATTTTAGGAATGATACTTCTGCAATTCCACTGTAGAACAGTGATCAAATCCTTAATCTCTTTCAATGATTTAGCCATTGAAGGATATGATCGCTGAAAGGAGGGGCCATTTTGCAGTCAACTGCTTCAAAAATGATTCAACTGTGGGTATAATAGCTATCACAAAGCTTTTAAAAGGATCAGGCATGTTGAAAGTAGATAGGATCCACTCCACGATGTCGGAAAATTTTATAAACCCAGCACTGGTCTGATTCTCTGACTGATCTCGTGGAACACTGAGGGGTTTTGATGTTCCAGGAAGTGCTGGATACTCCTTGTCGGATCTAAGATTTCCTAGACCTGGAGCAATTTGCTTTGATTTTTTTGGAGCACTAAGTTTAGATGTTGTATTTGATGGTCCCTGAGAAGATATCTTCGGGCCTTTACAAGGAAGTTTGTTGGACGAAATATTTTTTCGCTTCCTAAAACTTCTAGGCACAGTAGAAGATGTACCTTCTTGGGGATCGTCAGACTCACATTCGTCAGCTGACAAGCAAGTAAAGAGATTAGTATTGGTCGGTGGTGTAGCTTTCTCTAGCATTTCAGCATATGAACGCTTGGAACGCTCTTTAAGAGACTTTTTCAGTTTATCTGCGCGTGATTTATATGTTGGACATGAAGAGATATCATGAGGAGTATTCCCACAGTAGACACATTTTTCAGAATTTCTACTGCACGATTCGTCCTCATGATTTTCTCCACATTTACCACACCTATCTTTATTACCACAGTGAGAAGCGGTGTGACCTAATTGTTTGCATTTTATGCAGTTCATAACACGTGGCACAAATAGACGAACAGGAAGACGAACCCTGTCCAAGAGGACGAAGTTAGGTAAAGCGGACCCGGCGAAAGTTACTCGAAACGACGCTGACGGGAGATAAGACTTGGTTCCGTCTTCAGTGATTGATACTGAGCTCAATTGCTTGCAATCGAGTATCTTCACTTTCTGAAGTAAAGAATCTCTGAAGCCACCAGTTCCATAATTCAACAAATCCTCGCATGTCAGCGTCGAATCCGTAACCACCCCGTCTATTTCCACTTCATGAGCGGGCACGTATACGCGGTACAGTGGAACAAACAGCTCGCATCTAACAATATCGTTTGCCTGTTGTACATTGGAAACAACGACTTTCAATTTATCTGGTCTGATTTTTTCAATTTTGGTCACGGCCGAAAATCGTTTCGTAAGATCTTGTGAAATTTTCAAAATGTTCAATGGTTTTCCTTTGGTCCGGAAATACACCACCCATGGTCCGGTTGATATAGAGGGATAAATTTTAAGTCTAGGTTTTTTGCTAGTATCCATCGGTTCCATTGAATCTAAATCCATTATAATGATTTCAGCATGGATTTAGATGGATTCACGCAAAAAAAAAAATGAAAGTAATTCACGTGAAATTAATAAAATGAAAGTAAAGAACAAATACTAAACTTAAAGATAACACAAAAATAAGGAAACAAAGAATACTTAATTAAAGATACACTAAATTGAATTTGATACGTCTTCCAGTCACGGTGAGTTAGCTTTGTTAACTCTCATCCAAATGATCAGGAACGATAACAGCAATGTTCCGAAGAGGTAACGATCCAATCGAATCCGGAAAAATCAATGCTAGACGTCTCTGCTCTGCTTGCTGCTTCAGCAACACGTCCAAGTTGATACTGTGCCGATATCCAAACACAGGCTGTTCCACGGTTCTTGATTTTTTTCTGTCGTGAAATTTCACAGAAAAACTTGACAGAACAATTTTTATCGCGTCCCTAATTGAAAGTTATTAAGGGATTCTGAACTCATTGGAAACCCAAACTACTATAGATTAACGAGCATCAATTAGTAAAAATCGTAGTGAATCGTTTTATATCAATATCGAATCTCGAAGCTTCGGTTGATTATCAATACTGCACCCGTTTACGAGAAAACCGAAAATGAATGGAAACCGAAAACAGAACGAAAGGAAGAAAACAATTCTGATTTGTACAATTTGTAAGTAGATCTACACACTAAACTTCATTCAGTACTGTTTTCATCTTTTGACGAGTTTAAAACAGCCGAACATTTTACTGATATATCAGCACAAATAAACATTTGTTGACAGCAATATCTTAAGGTACCACTGTGATGAAATGTTTGTTAGACCAGCTGAAATCGGTAATTCAATTTGAGTGTGTAAAAGAGACGTTTTTTTCGTCATTTTCATCTATAAGTCAATCAAAATGACATTTTTTTTGCTCTGGTCGAGATTACATTGGTATACTTCTCTCTTACTTCTGATCTGGAATAGCCGCTGTTTGTAGATTGGAACATATTGTGTACAGAATTTTCGTATCTATACAAATTTTAGAGATGTCAGTTTGTGTAGTTGTATGATAATACTTTTCTCTTGACATTTAAATAGTCTCATAGCCATTGGTACTGTGAGCTTATAAAATATCCTAATAGTAGCTTTTAATCCTGCCTAATTCGTTCAAAATCGATTCAGGCATCTCCTAGAAATTTTGATGTATCAAAAACTGTAGGATTAGTCGGTTACGTCACATATGAGATTACATATCCGAAACCCAAAATATTTTCCGTTGTAGCTTTCAAATGAATAAACCGAAATTTATCAAAATTCTTTGAATCATCTTCGAGAAAAATTAGCCCATGAAAAAGAGCGTTTAGTTGGTTAGGTCAGTTATACCATTCGGAGCCGGAAGTGACTTTTGAACTTGATCAATGACCCAATAGTAGCTTCCAAACGAGCCTAGACTTGTTAAAATCAGTTCAGCGGAAAAAACAACGCGTTCTGTCGGTTACGTCAATTATACCATTTTATTTTCCGGAACCATATGTGACAGCCATTTGATTTTCGAACTTGATCAATGGTTCCAATAGTAGCTTTCAAACGAGTCTAAGCTTGTCGAAATCGACTCAGCCATCTACGAAAAAACATGAGCGGTTTAAAATCTCTTAAAGGTGCAAACACACTGATATTTTCCGATCTCGTCGAGCTGGGTCGAATGGTGTTTAATACTCTGAGGCTCCGTTTGGAAGTCGGACTTTCCAGCTATTATATTTCTCTTGAGATAGACTAAACAAAGCAAAGTAAATTAATAGTAATTGTGAATAAATTCTACTGAAGCTCAATTCCAGAAATTGACAGCAGAAAAGGCAATACAATTTGTTTTTTGTCTGCATTCGTTTAAAATCGTTGTAATTCGGAAACTGTTATTTGTACAAAGAAACTTCTGAAATAAAAATTGTTGGGAATCTATCGGTCAATGTAAAAAATTATACACCAAAAGTGTATTTATGTTATTAATGTTATTAAAAAAAACGTTTCTCTATTTTTGCAGTATTACAGTTTGAAGTAATTAACCTTATTGGCATATTGTCGCAAAACTGAAATGTAGAGGCGCTGCTTGTTTAGAGATGATACTTTCAGATACTGTCAAATCGGTAGCAAAATTTCAAACTCCACCTTTTCAATGATTTCTTATAAAAACGAGCAAATTCATTTGAAGAATCGTAGTGGAAGTTGAAGAAAAAGTTTTTAATCTGTGGTGGTAATGTTGATCTTAATTTATTGTGCGAAAACTAACGTTTATTTAGAATGGAGCATTCAACTTGGTTTAATACCATTTTTCAAATGGCTGAAAATAACAGATAAAGTATCTAAAATAATCTGTTATAATGTAATCAACATTACACTGGTTTCTGTTAAAAAAATTTGATCCGAAAAAACCTGACCTTACCCAATTCCACACATTTCTGAAGATTTTCCATGTTTTATCGTAGTTTACACTAAAAAAAGTAATACACGGATAAAAATCCATTGCCGGTACCATGATTAGGAAATTACGAAAATCATGAAACGTGTCTTCTCATGAGACCATGCCTATTACTGATGATTTTGTTAGCAAATATCATAAAAAATTTCATGATTTAAATCATTTTGCTCATAATATCATTACCAATAGGAATGATCTCATAAGAAGACACGTTTCATGATTTTCATAATTTCTTAATCACGGTACCGGTATTGGATTTTTATCCGTGTAGTAATCACTTTGAAATCGATTTTCTTTTACTCCGAGTGTACTTTTATTGCTGATATCTATTTGTACTATTGAATAAACGATAATCACTACTGCCGATATGAAAATTTTCGAAAGAATCCTCCTTTTTATGGTTCCATTTTTCATTGCAGGTGTCTCTACCGTCTATTCAGTTTCGCGGCAATGTGCCAATTAGATTAGTATCATTTTAAAAACGAAGAAGTTTCACAAGCAATAGTAAAGTTTTAGAAAATCTTCGTTTTTGGTGCAAAATAAAAAAAATTATCATTAATATTTTGTTAATTACCGAAAAGTGCTAAACGCGTACATTATCGTTATGTTATGTATCGCGAGATTTCAAACTTTTTCAGTTGTTGATCATTTTCCACACAAAAGTAAATGCGTTCAACCGATCAAACCGCCATCTGCATGGCAATATTGGCGTTATAAGATTCAACTATTATTAAAATCGCTTCTGATTGTTGTGCCACGACAGTCAAATCTGAAGATGATTTCATTGAATGTTAGGGTTTTGCTAACAAGAAGTGAATATGAAATTTTTTGTTCATTCCTGAAGGCGGTGGCAGAAAATCCAGTGCTGCGTCATCTCGCGGCTCGTTGTTCACAACCGATTGCTGAATCTATGTTCGTTCGCTGTTGTTCTACACTAATAACCTCGCATTCCGATGAACTGCGAGTGGAAAATACTGGGTAATTGTTGAAATAATACACAATGCCGCTGTTTGGTAATAATAAAATCAAAATGTAATAAACATCTGGGGAGCGTTTAACAACGTCGGTTTTAAAATGTGTTTTTTGGTTAATCGCAAAGTTTACATATTGAAGAAGCGCACGGGAAGTCTACAGAACATTTACCATATTTTCTAATGTATACATACCGAAATAACTTAATAAATATATCGCCTAATACGTTTTTATTCTATTTATGGTTGCATTGACTATTTGTCCGTATTACGGTTATCTACTAAGAAACAGAGGGCGACGGATTAAATTTAAAAATGGATAGTAGAAAGTACAATACAATACACGACTAATTATCAACGCATTCTTGGTAGCAGGCTACCCAGAGCAATGAACCCATAATACTATCCATCTTAATGTGAAAGAAAATCTCAACCATCTCTCCGTCTTTGTATAAAAATTCAGTGTGGGAAGCTGTGGATAAAGTTTCGACGCTATGCTCCTTGAAGCAAAGATGCCAGGAGCAAGGTGTATAAGTTTTGTTTTGCACGCGTCAGGTTGAAATTGTTCAGTTTATGTTCAGTGAATGGAAATTGATCAACTCGTAATTAGAGGTGAAGTAAAGATCTATCCATTTTATAATTGATTCACTTTAGTACTGTCAAACGAATTAGAAGTGAGTACTGAAATTTTAGTCATGATTCATTATTCTTTGCTTACTCGGGTATTCTGGTCAATTCAGATTATCGGGTCACCGTGAGATCAAAGACAATCTGATGACGCAACAGTGCCAAAGAAACGTAATCAAATCAAACCGAATTAAATCAAAACTTTGGAGGCCATAAATTAAACCGCTGTTGACCCGTAAACAAGGACCGTACATAAATATTCAGAAGCAGTGGTGAAAGTGTGATGAATTGAAGATTGGTCCGAATCTGGAATTGGGCTAGAATCATAAAGGCTGAATCGAATTTGACTTTCTGAGAATAATTTGTCTTGTATAAGAATATTTTCATACTCGTAATAGTTTTATGTCACTGTATTAAACTATTGTGAGACAAGAGTGCTGTGCTGCTATGAAGGATAGCCTCAGGAAAGTATCAAGAAAGATTCGTTAACGACGATAACAGTATAATCGATTATTACGCTGACAGCAATAAACATCTTAACTAATCCGTCTATCGAGATGAAACCACTAATCTTATTTTCGCAGCGTGTCACTTATGAAAGGTTTTTGCAAATATGAAGATGAGTAATGGATTCGTTGTATATTAGATGGAAAGCGCCTGCCGATTTTTTATCTATACGCTGCAAAAGCGCGATTTTCGAGCTAATGTACCTTCAGCTAAGTTGTTCAGAATGATGGGCTCCATATTTTTAAAAATTCGGTATAAGTAATCAATCCTCTTCAAAGTGAGATACAAATATAATTTCGACCCAGGGTCAGTACAAGGGTCAATCAGTTTCAACAAAATTATGTATAAAGTAATTACAATAAAATTTACTAAAGACACCATAACTGTATCTCGAGCAAAATCTATAATTTAAGGTATTTTTAAATGGGTTTCTTGAAACCAGTTTTTGATAGAAACTTATATTTTTACAATTTATGTGGTTCTTTCAAGTTGTTTTTTTTTCAAAATTTCACAACTTTTCTAAACATACTATGCCTTTATCATTATAATTCAATGAAACGGAGTAATTTTGCATACATGTTTTAACAATAATCTGACTTGTATATTGTAAAAAGTAACAAAAAGATGCAAATTCTATCAGTTACCTATACAACTACTTGTTAAGAGCTTTCAAACTGTGGTCGAGTTACTCGTCTGCGATTGTCTACAGGAGAGTTATGCTCTTTTCAAAGATCGTTGATCTTAATAAAATCATGCTTGTAAAAATAAAGTTTTTTGAGCAGTTTTGCTGAAAGTACTTTTCAACGATTTAATTGTTGGCATATCTTTGCACCAGCTCTAAGAAGCAATAGCAAAGCACAATTGCTCAATCCTAAATAGTGTTTGAATAAATTTTACTAATGAAAAACTAATCAACTTAAAATGACTGTATATAGACCTCATTACTACTTGTTTTGAGAGGATTACTTTGAATTCTAGAATGTTTTCGTTGGCTTTGAATTTCTGAACTGTTTTAGCGAATACATCTTAAACTTTTCCAATGAGCTGGAAAAAATTTTGTCAACAGTTGCACTGTTTTTATAGCAATATTGATTCCGAATTCGAAAATAAAGTAATTCACAGCTCTGAACGCGAAAATAATTTTGTTCCGAGTAAACATAGGTGGGATGTCTCCCTCGTAGTTTTCAATTCATTTAATTTCATCACCGTCTATGGCTGGAGTCCAACAAGCTGTGTAATATCCGGCGGGTAAAATTGGTCATGAATTGGTTTACACTGGTATCATGTTTCTATGTCGTAAAAGGAGACAAAACCATTGGTCTCTTATTTCTCTTAACTTGCGTGGATATTTTACTGTTCTTCGTATCACATTTAAAAACTAGTGTCGCTATATTTTGTTGGTCTCCTAAAGATCTGTTCAATAGGTGTATAAATAAGTTCGTACCGTTTTCTTACAGATTTTCATTCCAGTAGTTTACCTTTCCTAATATGCATTGGAAAACTATAGCTATGCAGTCTCCGAATCAGGATAAATCATTTAACCGAAGCGTAAACAATAATACTTTTTTCCCTGTAAACATTTCGATTTTTGTGACGAACAAAGTGTTTTTGCGGGTAGTTATTTCAGTATGAAGAAACCAGCTGTTGAATGCCATAGTATTTCGGTAGATGCGTATGGTAAGCATGTTCTAGCTGGGCGAACGTGTCGGACATGATTTGAACGATTTAGAAGTGACAATCTTGATTTGGGAAACAACGAACGGGACGGAGCTCCATCAAAGTTTGAAGATGAAGAATTTGAGAAATTGCTTGATCTAGATCCATCCCGAACACAAGAAGAACTTGTAATATAACTCGAAGTAACTCACCACACGCCAACGTTTAAAAGCAATGAGAATGGTCCGAAAGGTAGGCAATTGAGTGCCGTATGAATAGAAGCCAAGGGTCGTCGAACTCCGCTTCTTCGCGCAGAGATGGCATTTCACCAGAGTGATACACGCTAGAGTCAGATTTTTGCCACACCGAGGATGCAAGAAACGAAGCACGCATCGAATAGACAGCATTTGAGTGTGTGCTTGTGGTTAAAGCAGCTGGCGCGAGTGAAACACATTCTCTTCGCATGAATCGCTCACACGCGCTCTCGTCTAAATGCACCCAAGTGACCACTGGCGCGTGATGGTGAGCGAACACTTCTGTGAACTTCAATTAATAGAGAGTAGATCTGGCCTTGCTATGAAAAATTTGCAAGGAAAACCGAAATTTTTACGATAAATTGTTTTATTTTGCTGATTTTGCGTGTCCACGCTTCATCTACGAAAACCATACAGCAGAGTGCTCACCGGCGTGTACACCTCTGTGAAAGTATCTGCATCCACCTCAGAGAATTTATTAGCTAATGCTCTAGCACTTTGGTGCGATTCAGTGGAAGAGGTAAAAGGAAATAAACCAACGCACTCATGATGCGTGCACACTTTACACAACAGTGGTGTATAAATGTGAAAGAGAAGAGCTCTCGTTGAAGTTGTCAGTGCGAGGGGAGAAATTTTGCTTGCTCTTCGTCACACAGAGGAGATAGACATCTCTGTCTTCACGTACGAACAACTGCCCCAACGGCACAAAAGAAAAGGTTTTTTTTGGATCGAAAAGAAAATTGGGAAAATTACGACCATTCTAAATGTCGGGCACTTATGGATACCCCGGCTACGCTTCATCGACGGCCGTTTTAGAATATATGCTCGGTATATGGTCGAATTAACTGAGTGCGGTGTATTATGAGCTACTGCAACAAAGTGAAAGAATTGCGGGAGTGGTTTACCAACGACAATTATTGTGTTTGAGCCGAGCATTGTAAGATAAACGGCCGATAGACAAGACAAAGTAATCAAGTGCGGATTGAGTTTATTTATACTCCTAATATATTTTTAAAGTGTCTCTTAGAAACGGTAATAATTAAAAGAATGTCTTGTCTTGTTTTACAAATATAAAACGACGTAGTAGTCAAATCATGTTTTCGTATGCTACACATTTCGAATAAACATTGAGATTTTTTATTTTATAATAAGCACATTAATGGTGCGTCGCAGTTCACGTAAATTTACGTGGAGGAACATTTAATAGTGTGTCTGATGGAATTCATTGAAATAAAAAAATATAGATACTGATAGCGACTTGAACCGAGAATCATTGGATCACAAATTACGTATGTTAATCGACTGAGCCACAGAAGCACACATCTGCTTGGTTGATAAAAGGCACATTTAAATTCTTACAGTCTCATCCGCTAGTTGAATGCATATTACAGTCGAAACCAGTAAAATTCAAACTAATCTAACATTAAGTCATTACAAATGAAATTTTCTGTCATTTAAAAAATTAGGTCTTTACGAATTACATCGTATAAGGTATTAAGTCGCCTGTAAAATTCAATTTTTTTTGGTGTGCAGTCTTCGATAAGGCTACAGGCTACAAAATCAAAGTAGTATAATAATTTTTGCAATGTTTGATTCTGTTTGCATCTTGAGGAGTAAGAATAAATTTAGGGTGTCACATTGTTTAGAAAAAAAGTGTGATACTAACCAAATTGATACCATTCTTTGTCCAAAACATAGGATGAGGAATATCGAACACAGTGTGTAGTAATTTCGGCTGTAGTATTTGTGTTGGGATTTTAATAGAGAGAATAGAGTTGCCAACTCTCTATTGTTCACAATTCTTCTCATCACTTATTGGAGCTACTTTACAATAAAATTAAAAGAATTTGTTCTGCAATATCCTTCACTTACGAACTAGCTGTATCAATTATGATTCTCATTTTAAAATATTGAATTAACCGGTTCATTGTTTTTTTTTTATATATCGTGTTCACCGCAAATGGCCACAGGAAAAAAAGGTTTTGGGGGAGTGGTTGAACAATCTACAATTTTGCACATATGACGATATATTACGAACACTACAAAGTATGTACTACATGATGGTTTTCACTCCTAATACCAAGCCTAAAAAAGTTACGCGAAGCACCAAGCCTAAAAAAAGTTGGAACGGTAACATTGAGCTATCATAGCTCAGTTGTTACTTGACCAATTTCGATAAATATTTCACCCTCGAATTTTGTGAAGTTTGTAGATTATTTCAAGTATGTATATCATTATTGATGATCTTTCAGAAAAAACTAATGAAAATCTGATTTTTCCCGTTCCAAGTTTTTTTTTCAAGCTCAAAATGTGCCCTATCTGCATTCAAGCGGCACCTGCATCGCGAATCGGATATTGAGAACTTCAACTTTACCGAGTCATAACTTTGTTGTTAGTCAACCGATCTTCAAAATTTGTTCACCATTGGAAAGGTAATACTTCCAGAAAAAAAATGCATTGAAAAAAACGAAAAATAGGGTTGTCTACCCAAAGTTATAATGAAAACTGTAGATAGATGACCTAAGAAAAGGTAAGACTTTTTACAATGATCGTAAATATCTCGAAATTCAAAGCGATGACTTATATATTTTTACACATCATTCGATTGCTAGTGATACCAGCTGCAATTTTCGCTCAACTACCATTCCTGCACAATCAAAAGAAAACTTTAAAAAATCGATGAATTTATAAATATATATGAATTCTTCATTTTTTTTTCACATGTTTGTATATAACTCAAAAACTAAAACGATGACATGTACATTTTTTTGATTCAAAACATTGGAATCATTACCAAAACCTGTTTTAATCCACCTAGTGGTGTAATGATGCCTTTCTCATATCAATCATACTATCATACCTATATAATACTGTGGTACTCTTCAAAATCATTTTTCTTCGATTCTTAAAAGAATAATCGAAATAGATTTGTTTGACCGTCTACTGATAAAAACTATCAATTGGAAAAGATTTGAGGTCGATTTAGAAAACTTTTTACGGTTTTTCGCTCTTTTCAGTGATGGTATAAAATTTTTAACACACTTTACCCTATATTTCCGGATCCGGAAGTCGGATCCGGATGAAAATCAGGAATTTCGTATGGAACCACAGGACCTTTCATTTGAATCTAAGTTTGTGAAAATCGATTCAGCCATCTCTGAGAAAAGTTAGTGCACTTATTTTCACAATTTTTTGCACATTTTACCCCATAATTCCGGAACCGGAAGTCGGATCCAAATAATATTCAGGAATTTCGTATGGGACCTCAAGACCTTTCATTTGAATCTAAGTTTGTGAAAATCGATTCAGCCATCTCTGAGAAAAGTTAGTGCACTTATTTTCACAATTTTTTGCACATTTTACCCCATAATTCCGGAACCGGAAGTCGGATCCAAATAATATTCAGGAATTTCGTATGGGACCTCAAGACCTTTCATTTGAATCTAAGTTTGTGAAAATCGATTCAGCCATCTCTGAGAAAAGTTAGTGCACTTATTTTCACAATTTTTTGCACATTTTACCCCATAATTCCGGAACCGGAAGTCGGATCCAAATAATATTCAGGAATTTTGTATGGGACCAAAAGACCTTTCATTTGAATCTAAGTTTGTGAAAATCGGTTCAGCCATCTCCGAGAAAAGTTAGTGCAAAAAAATGTTACATACACACATACGCACATACACACACACACACACACACACACACACACACACACACACACATACACACACACAGACATTTTGCGTACTCGACGAACTGAGTCGAATGGTATATGACACTCGGCCCTCCGGGCCTCGGTTCAAAAGTCGGTTTTCACAGTGATTGCATAACCTTTCTATATGAGAAAGGCAAAACAATGTATTGATGACCAAAATTATATATCCGTTCAAAGAATTTCAAGAAATTTGGTGCAAATACAGAGAATTTGTATTATTGGGAAAATTTTGCCAAACAACATGAAATCAAAACTTTGAAATTTTATGACATATATTTTTTTATTATTTTAGATGGAAGTTTATTATGAACAAAATTAACAAAAACAAATTGAAACTTGGATTTCACTGAAAATTTTAAAAATTTTAGTAAATAACCTAAAACTCTAAAAATAGTTATATTTTTTGTATTGGACAAACGATCTACACAAATTTTTATGCACAATCCAAACGCAATTGATAACTACTAAAATTCTGTTTTTGTTGTAGGTTTGCCGTAGAATCTCAAAAAATAGGTAAAAGATCAGAAATTTTAAATTTTCCGAGATAAATTGCATTGCACAGTGGTCCGGATTCACAATTTAGGGAGACAAAAACATTTGTGGCTTAACCTTATACTATAGAGCTATGATGTCTTCAAAACAATCAGTGAAGATAAGCCATATGTCGATGTACATGGTATTAGGGTGGCTCTTATTATTAAGGTGATCCAAAACTTATTTTCCGGATGTATTGAGGTAGAGGACAGCATTCTTCGGCAAAATTGTAGATAAACTTATATCGAGCAGCTTTGCTGAGGACACCATAGTAGTATCTGCAACGGTTTTAGTGTTACAGCTATTTTTAAGAAGCTTAACTTAGGGTGTTCCTCAAAAAATCAGATTTTTTGCTCTAGCATTTATATTTTTCTTTTTCCGTATAGGTATCTTTGAACATCTTTTAGAGTTTGTTAAAACCAATTTTTTAATGACTGGTGTATACAGGTAGCGTTTTCTGAACCGAAGTTATGAGCAAAACTAGTTCAAAAACAGGTTATTTTGAAACTGCTATATCTAACATTGAGGAAAACGAAAAAAATCCGTTTCTTGTATTTGACAGAAAATATTTTCGAGCATGTTTATAAAAAAAGGCGGAGAAGATATTTTTTCAAAAATTTTTTAAATTATGTTTTGGGTTTTTTCAGTGAAAAATATTCGTATTTTTTTCATTGAAAAATATTCGTATCATGTAAGTCATTTATTAGCTATATATGAAAATAAGGTTTTTTGTCTTCTAGAGTGTCCAATTAATTCAAGTGCATATTCGGGAAGAAATCGTTATGCATTCTTCGGGGAATGCAGAATGGTGTCGCTTTTGTAAAATCTCTAAGGCCTCTCGGTGGTTGGAGGTTTTATCAACCGTGCATTTTGGCACCTGCAGATCGTTCAGCATCCTCTCGGGGATGCAGGATGATTTATTTCTTTATGTTTTGTGCTGTTTTCCTACCTCACCCAATTCCCAATTCCCTTCCATGTTCCTTTTATCCTTTCCTTCCCATCAGAAAGTTGATGAGAAGCTACGGCAAGGCATGAATCTCCAAATAACTACGGGAACATAACACTTGAGCCAATTAGTTCTGATAACATAGGTGCAGGCTTTCATTCAGTAAAAAGCATTCAAACGAAGAGGTTGTTTTTCGAGACGATGGCAACTGTAAGCTGCAAATAGATTGGTTGGTTGGTGTTAATCGCAAAGGCTGCTGCAGAGCCAATATTCGGGGCGATTACAGTTTCATAAGTACTTGAAATAGTGGAACTCACTTCACTGAGAAAGATGGCCTAAGCTTTAATGTTTTTCAAAAATCAAACAAAACTGTTTGAAGAATACATTTTTTATATGAGAATAAGAGAGATATGAGAAAGGCATCATTACACAACTAGGTGGATAAAAACAGGTTTTACTTAATTTCGTGTGATTTTTTGTGCTAAATTCAGAATTCTACTTTTTCTGAATTGTTTACTAATAGAAAATTCAAATAATTTTCGAATTCTATACATTTCGAAATAATTCTAAGTTTGTGATATTTAAATTTGAATATTCTATAGATTATAAGGATAGCGATGTTGTTTAGGATAGCGGAAAATTTAAGATGTATGTATTTGTTCTTAATAGATTGTGAAACAAAAATCAAGCAATAATTTTTTTTAGAATTGTAGTTGGTTTCTTTTGCCATGGGTTAGTATATGAAGTTCATATAATTTTACGTTCTATTTCTTATTGTACAAAGCCATTGAAAAAATTTAAAATTTTCGTGTTGTCACAAAATTTATTTTATTAATAGAAACAAATTCTACGTCTCTTTGAAACAGATTCCAATATTTTCACTTTGATTTGCAAAAACGTTGGAACGCAATATATATCAGAAATTTTGAAATTTTCGATCTTCTACCGATTTTTTTGAGAATCTACGGAAAACATAAAACAAAAAAACCTAATTTTAGTAGTTATCAATTCCGTTTGGGTTGTGCATAAAATTTTTTTAAATCTTTTGTGCAATACAAAAACATAATTATTTTTAGAGTTTAGGTATATTTACCAAAATTTTTAAGATTTTCAGTGAAATCCAAGTTTCAGTTTTTTTGTAAATTTTGTTCATAATAAATTTCCAACTAAAATAATAAAAAAAAATATATGTCATAAAATTTCAAAGTTTTGATTTGTTTTTTTTTGCAAAATTTTCCCAATAATAGAAATTTTCTGTATATGTACCAAATTTCTTGAGATTCTTTCAACGGATATATAATTTTGATCATCAATACATTGTTTCTGGTAATGATTCCAATATTTTGAATCAATGTCATCGCTTTAATTTTTGAGTTATATACAAACATGTCAAAGAAAATGAAAAATTCATATATATTTATAAATTCATCGATTGTTTAATGTTTTCTTTTGATTGTGCAGGAATAGTAGTTGAGCTAAAATTGTAGCTGGTATCACTAGCAATCGAATGATGTTTAAAAATATATAGGTCATCGCTTTGAATTTGAAGATATTTACGATCATTGTAAAAAGCCTCATCGTTTCTTAGGTCATCTATCTACAGTTTTCATTATAACTTTGGGTAGACAACCCTATTTTTCGTTTTTTTCATTCCATTTTATTTCTGGAAGTATTACCTTTCCAATGGTGAACAAATTTTGAAGATCGGTTGACTAACAACAAAGTTATGACTCGGTAAAGTTGAAGTATTCAATATTTTCTATGCGACGTTTATGCCAAAGGAAAAAAATAGGAAAGCAGATAGGGCATATTGGGCGCGTTAAAAAAACTTGGAACGGGAAAAATCAAATTTTCATTGGTTTTCCTTTACCAATCGTCTGCTACAAAGTTTTGGAATCAATCTACGAACTTCACGAAATTCGAGTGTGTAAAATTTATTGAGATTCGTTGAAAAACAGCTGAGCTATGACAGCTCAAAGTTACCGTTCCAACTTTTTTTGAGGCTTGGTATTTGGAGTGTTAATTCATCGCAATAGAATAATTTTTGCATCTCCCGATCAGATGGTAATAGCAGAATTATAACAACTGGAGTAATTTATTTCAGAAATGTTGTGTAAAAAAGAGACTCTGGTGGGAACAAAATCGTAACAGATTTTGAAACGTTTGTATCACATTTATTATTGAATTTGATATAACTACAGAAGTCCGAAAGCAGTAATTTATAACAATAGTTGTAATAAATTAAATAGCAAATTTAACACAGAAAAACTTTATCACAGTAAACTTTAAGCATCGTTTCAATCCAAAATTGTTGAATGATGTTTTTTATTAAATGAATAATTTATTTAGTGATGATTTTTTCTCTTAGTTTTTTGAAATTCTGTCCATTATATTTCGATATAAAGGAACGGAAAAACTCATTTTTTCAATTAATGAACTTTATCATAAGTCTTGCAAATGACAATCGTAACTGATATTGTTATTATATTGTTATCATAAGTTTTAACTTTCAACTGTTTTCATTTGTTAAATATCTCAAAATAACACAAATTGTTATACATATCAACTGTTGATATACTTGTGTTATGATTTTGTTATGTTAATCTGATCGGGTAGTGTGTAATCCCTTAAGGAAGAAAACATGATCATATTTCATTATTTTACCATACAGAAACTGGGGAAGGTAGAAAAATTCTTTTTTGAAGCATTTGTAGATGTTCATTTGAAGATAAGAAAAACAAGTTTTTATATTAAAACTATTCAAAATAGCAAACATATCTAACATCACCCTGAAACTTGTTTTAAATATGTCGACACCCCTACTTTACACGATATCTTCCGACATTGAACTCTGGTACATCGAACTAATGTATCAAAATGTTCAGGAGACTTATTTCAAGCGCGTTAAACTTAGATAAGGCCAATACCCAATAAAACGTTATTTAGCATGAATTTGATTCAGAGAAAAAACAATAGCGAAACATTGTCAGCAAGTCTGAAACACTCAAACACTGCGCCAGCGCCAGCGTTACTTCTACGTACGTTATTAAAGTTAAATTGGGTAATATTTTTAATCAGTAGCATAAGATGCTTTGTGATTGTTTTTGCAATCATTATAATTATTATTAATTACAGCACTTGCTGCTCTTATTTTTGACATTTCTTCACCACCACGGTATTGCTGAGTGAATCTCGAATACATCACCACTAATCATCCACTTATTAACCACCCTACGCACACTGAACATTTTCAGAAAGATTCAGTTTTGGTTCATCGGTGAATTTAATCATCATGTATTCTGAAAAAAGGTTGAGATTTAATGACTATGAAAATTCATTTTCTAAAAATCTTCTGTTCGAGAATCAAATCCGATATATTCAATGTGCGAACTTTTTTTTGTCAAATATCATCGAGTAGAATGTTCGATAGTGAACTTTTCACAACTGAATTTTTGCCATGTGAATAAACTTGAAGTAACCTTGGCCCAAATTAAAATTTAGCACATGCAAATTATTCAACTTTGCTGACGGTAAAATATTCCCCTAAACAATTATACTCTTTGGTGTTCGAAGATTTTCAAAGCCATTCAGGATAATAGAAATTCAGTTCAATAATAAATTAATGGTTTGATCTGCGGTCAGTTGGGGTGATAAACTTAGAAAATTTTTTTAATAATCCGGAAGCTTGTAAGTTGCTGTTATTGTAATTTTTTTATAAAGGTTGTTACCACAGATAACAGATATACAGGCTCGAACAAAATTTTTCAAAATCCTGCGTAAATTTCAAATTTTCTATACGTTGGAAACACTACTGCCACCTACTCGACTATTCGCCGCGATCTTTCAAAACGTTCTACTACGTTTCGGAACGATAACAAAATCCTCCTGCCTGTTATATAAATATTTCAACTACAACAATTTTCACACTTATCACACGATTTCCCTAAGTGTTGGAGACAAATTTATTTACATGTCGCATAAATCACACAAGAATTCGATCGGAATAAAAGAAAAATGAACTTGTCATTTTAACCAACAGCAAAACAAAAATGCTAGCGTAAAGTGAATGTTGCACCCAAAATTGTGGCTCATGTGAAAGCGCCACCCAAATCGTGGTGAAATCTCGTGTCGATCGATCGTGATGACATTTGCAAGTGTTCGCCACACTGATTGAGCAAATTTTACACGCAGTTCATAGGTGAGCCTGCATGTCTGTTATCTGTGGTGTTACGTTAATTCATTTCACTAAGCGTTTTTTGGAATTCTTTGGAAACTAGATTCTCTTACACATCCGAAATTGAAACTCGTGTTTCTAATTAATCTGTTATCTGAGAAGCTAAACACGGAAATGTGCATAATTATAACTTATTCACTAACAACTATAAACCGAACTTTTATCTCTGCCCCTCGGTTTTGAGACTTTTTTGGGAGAAAAATATTTCAAAGACCTTATCAAATATTTCAATCATCATTCAGAATTTCAGAATGCATGTTATATCAAAACTATAGTTTAAAAAGAGGCCCTGTCAGAGAGTAGCATAATTATACCTAAAATCATTTTTAGTAACGGATTCTGATGTCGTGAAAAACTTTACCAACCACAAAATTTCGAACATGTTTGACCGGGAGATTCAGTTTAGTTCTAATTCTCCTATGAGATTCGGATCTGGATTGCACGATTTACCAAAGTGCGTTCGAAGATATTGGAAAGCTTTCATGCTTCCGTTAGGGGGATCGAATAGGGTTGTTCTATTCAGTCGATAAATTTTAATACCCATTCAAGTTTATTACACCACTCATTGCTGTTTACGATGCGAGTTTGCTTTCCGGCAAATCGAAAAAATGCGAAAGAAATTCGCGTATGGCTCATAAAATGACTTCGTCGCTCGCGAAAAGTAGGGATGAGCTTCCCTCTGAATAAATTTCATTTTCAGTTCGGGGAAAAATTAACGGTTACTGACAAAAATGGAATACAAAATGAAACATGAGAAAGTTACTGTAAAAGAAGTCGTGAAACGCCGGAGGAAAGCAATTTTCATTTTAATGAGCAAAGGCGGGGGAAGGAACCGATTGCTTCGATACATCATTTGTTTTCGGTGGGAAAGGGTTCAATTTTATTTGAATTCCAAGATTCATGAAGTACACATTCTTGCTGCATCAGAATATCACATATTTGAATAGAAGTTTATTCATATCTTCGAAACTCAAAAAGTCCTTCGAGGAATTTAATGATTTCTTAACATTTAGTCTAATCAATAAACGGAAACCATATTATTTAAATGCTTTTGAAAATTTAAATGCAGTTTTAATCAATTCATGGGAAATCGTAAAAACAAAACTTGAAAAGGATCTCATTAAAACAGCGGAGTAGAAAACATTTCTTAAAAGCGGATGCAAAATTTGAAAAACAGTACCTAATTGCTTAACACTCTGTTCTGGTCATGCTGGTTAAATATTTGTGTCAGCTAACAGACCACTCCAATCAGTAAAGGGTTAAGGGGACTTTGCAGCAGGACACCAGTTTGCCCTAAGACAGATTTTTAATGAAGTTTTTTTTTCACGGATGCTGGTTGGACGTAGAAAAGAGGTCACTAGTCTGTTTAAAGATCTTCACTAATTATGTCGTTGATAAACAAAATAAATGATACACAACTTCTTATCGTTGGTTCTAAGAGCTTCTGATGTTTTCAAGTTTCTGAAGCTTTATATTCTATACAATCAATTTATAATTTATTCACCGGATTTCTTCTATCAAAACCATGTAGCAAAGCTACATTCTCGAGCACGTGCTTTCCGCTCATCCAACTCCCAAGCGAGAGCAAGCCCGCAATTTCCGCATGTCTGGAAGAAAAGCAATTTCCCTCCGGATTAGGTACTCAAATTTAAACGCAAATAGGGCGAAATCAAATTAAAACCAGCTAGCGCTGCTGTCTAGCCGAAGTGTTGTGACATGCAGATTTTGATGTAGATTTCACGCTTAAGTCATGGAAAACTGGGACCTTGCTGGCTGGTGGAAATTATTAAGCAGCGTCGCTCTCTCGGCACACCAATGCGAGAATATATCACCCTCTTGGGTACTTGTGGAGCAACGCACCCGGTGCCTGTCTGACGGAATCGGGGAAAACGGAAAACAACTTTATCCACTTCATTTGAGACGGCAATCATCACCCGAATGTCGAGTGCTCTTCACAGCGGTCGCCTAGCCGGAGTCGCTTTTTAGAGATGTTTTGCATGATCAAGATATTTTTCGTCATTTTAATTTTCGAGATTAGAAAACTAGTGTAGTTAAGGACATGGGCCAATACACCACATCGAGTTGATCAGATCTTCCCGAGAACGATGATAGTTGCTCGAAATTAATATTACTTTTCGTTTTTCTCGTAACAAGAAAATAGGTACAATCAGCAAAAACTTTGAATTTTGAATAGAAAGCTTGTTAGTTTAGGCTAATTTAAATATGCAATGTACCTAGCTAAACGTATACTAAAACGGATTTATCAATTTTCTAATTGCAAGCTCACGTTGTGAACACATTTAGTTAAGTTATGCGCTCTGCACTTTGTTTCACTTTGACGATAAAATTGTTTCAAAATAAATGTGTTAATATCCCCCCAGCGTTACGTTAAGAAAATACAACTTTCTCCAATTCGTTGAACCGTTCTACTATTGAGCCACTTTGGAACGCAGAGAACAATATTCGAGATAACGACACTAAGAGAAATCTATTATATCATGTATCTTTCGGAATAACATGTGTTGGGTCAAACACAGCATGGATTAGTCAACAAACACTAAATCTATTATATGAACGAAGCAAATGACTATTTTTCAAACGCTTCCGATGAAGTACTCGTATTACAAACTTGCTGTTCAATAATTTATGTAACTATCACATTTTCGACAATCACTGACTTTTGCTTGAGAGGAAGAGTTACTTTAAAATATACATGTTTCCCAAACGTTCTTTTGTACTTGTAAAATCGATTGTGAAACTTTACAAAACAACTACAAAATGCTTTTTATGTTTATAGTTATATAAGCGTATAGAGATCCGAAAAATGATGTGAAAAGGATTTGAAAAAAGTCTTAAGCAGTTGCACCTGCTTTTCGAAAAGCGATTGTGTCACTCTTACAAACGTAACTAACATAATTTATAATAAACAAGTTTAAATATTTGATTTTCAAAACAACTGCTGATATCAAAAAGTTGGATTTATGAAATCATTCTCTATATGAAAGAATGATAATGAAAATTCGTGTAAAGACTGTCCCAGAAAGGACGCACTTTCGCTGTAAATAATTCAAAAGTGTTAGATATTCAAATTTTATCCGATATACTGATAATATTAGACTACAACAACAAAATATTATTCTCAACATTTGCTACTTAGCCATTGTAGACTAGCTCGCGCACTTTCTTGCGAACGTTCCTCATTAAATTCCGTACAGACTTCTTGGCGACAAGTTTTGACACTTTTTTCCAATCTTTTTCGAACTGTTGAATGCTTTTGGCTGTCGAGATATGTTTCCTAAGATGTGCCTTCGTTAATGCCCAAAATTCTTCAATTAGTCAAAGTTGTGGGCAATTTGGTGGATTCATGTCTTTTGGGACGAAAGTGACATTTTTGGTAGAAAACCATTCTACCGTTGATTTCGAGTAGTGGCAAGAAGCAAGATCTAGCCACAGGACAACAGGATCCTTGTGGCTTCGAATCATGGGTAGAAGTCGTTTTTGTAAACATTCCTTGATGTATATTTCGCTGTTCATTGAAGCAGTGGTGATGAAGGGTTTCGAAATCTTATCGCAGCTACAAATTGCTTGCCAGACCATAGCTTTCTTACCAAATTTTTCGACTTCAATCGATGTCTCGGAGTGGTTTAACACTTGCCCTTCTCGCACCGTATAATATTGTGGTCCCGGCAAGGATTTGTAATCGAGTTTCACGTAGGTTTCGTCGTCTATGATTATGCTGTTCAAATTTCCAGCAAAAATCGTATTGTACAGCTTTCTAACCCTCAGCCTGATCGATGTTTCTTGTTTCGGACTACGTTTTGGTTGTTTCTCCTTCTTATAGGTTCGAAGATTCAAACGTTCTTTAGCACGAGGAACGTTTGACTTCTAAGTGCCCACTTTTTTGGCCACAACCCAAACTGAAACCTCTTTCTTTTGCTCGAACGCCTTCAGTATACGTTTATCCAACTGAGGGTTAGCAGGACCTTTTTTTCGACCCGTTTTGGAGTCAACCTCAAAGGTGTTATCCTCACCGAACTTCCTGATTGCATTTCGCACGGCTTTTTCACCTACTCCTTCCATTTTTAATATCTTTCTTAGTGACAGTCCGCGTACTGTGCACCATTTGTACACAATTTTTCGACGTTGTTCTGCTGAAAGTTCACGCATTTCGAAACAAACTAATGAAAACGACTAAACAACTGCACAAGTTGTTAGAGAAGAGTGTAAACAACAGGACGCAGCCATAAAAATTGACAGATTCTGAACCATTGCGAAATGGCAGCGGTTTTTGGTTGCATCCATACTTTCTGGGACAGTCTTTATTTGTCAATAGAAAATCGGCAACGAACGGCTCTTGTATCGTGAAACATTACATTTGTGGGTCTGAAACTAATGTCGTTTTCGTTTTTAAATTGCGCTACACTGGTGTAGCGAAAGCTGCACTGAAACCGTTCGTTTTTACCAATTGCACTACACCAGTGCTACACTTTTTCTGCACCGATACCACTGGTGTAGCACTCATCAAAAGTTTGGTGTAGCTCTGTGCAATGGAATCGTGTATTGTAGTCAATGGTTACTGTTTATGTTTTCGTCATTTTTGTTCGTTTATTCATGCCTCAGTGTAGCACTGCACCGGTGTAGTGCAAATTAAAAACGAAAACGCCATAAGAAGCACCTTCGAATAAATGTTAGCTGTTGTTTCTGTAAAAATAATTGGAAAGAGCAACATCAGAATATTGTTGAAAATATACAAAATATGTTATTTTCAAGCATTATAATCAATTTTCAGATCCATTTTAGCGGGATTAATGATGAAATGAACATGAAAAAAAAATGGTTTTGTATATTCCAACTGGCATTGAGAGTAACAGTGTGATCAATAAAAAGGTGCACTCCTCGGCGGACGACTCTTTTCAAATAAAACCGTGGCTTAATAATAGAATTAAATGGGTACATAGAATGTTTATGTTATGTAAATAACAGCAAACAATAAAATTAATATTTCCGGAAATGATATTGGAAATAAACAGTTGAGTGGGCAGACGCGTACACAGGGGGGGGTTTTAGGGGTTCAAACCCCCCCCCCCCCCCGAAACAAAAAATTATAACCCATGGGAAACATTGTGATATAAATTGTACATGTGTTGATTTATCACCATGTTCTAAAACCCAGCCCCCCCACCCCCCTCCCCCCCCCCCCCCCGAAAATTTTCTCTGGCTACGCGCCTGTGGGTGGGTAATGTCGGACACATAACTGTTTCAGTAATACCGACACAGGAATTTGTATGGAAGTAAAACTAAAATAGTTCTTCGTAATCGATTTTTTGTTCTTAGAAGAACCAAATTGTGGTATTGCTTCCATATTAAACATCCATTGAAGCTTGAGGCATTTTCCTCGAATGCGAAACTTCAGCCACTGAGTATTGTGGAAAATAATTGTCTCTTCTTCAGTTCAAACGGCGTTTAAAGTAGATCGACCTAAAAGTCACAGCCAGTGCTGTAAAACTTCATCCAATTCAATTGAAATCGAATTTGTGCACACACTGGCGAGTACTCTACTACAGTAAACTTTACATTCTAACACACACCCAAAAGGCAGTCGCACCGAATGCGCATCATCCCGTCCTTCATTCGTTTCTCTTTCTATCGAAGCTCAGTTTAACTTCCGTCAGTTTATTTTTTGAAGTGACAAAATATCTCTTACAACTGAATGAGAGAGCGGCCTTCAAGTTAACAATCGAATTGCTTCAAGATAATGGATGAAAGGTAAACCAGTTATGATTACTGTAATATTGCAAAATAAACATAAAATAATTGTTCCCTATTTCAGTTTTCATTTTTAATATATCAAAATACATCTCAATGCATTTCAAATAGTTGAAATTATCGATTTTAACTTGCTGGTGATAATTGAAAACTCGAACTAGAACCGCCACCCTCTAGTTATCATTATGGTCGGAGAGAGTTTTGTGTTATCGAGTTGATATTTATGACTAGTCATTCGCACTTGCTCACAACCCACAGTGAAGACAAGAAAGACAATGAAACAGGTAGACTACTTAGCACTACAAACTGAGCCAGCAAAACTTCAAGTGATTAGGTACGGTTATTCAATTGACGGTGAATTCTGGCGAAGAATTCGATACGTGATTTGGCCAAAAAAGCAGGAACGAGTGTCGGAATGATCCAGCGTATGAAGAGGCGAAATCATTGAAGACCTACAAGAAGCAGAAAATCTCGAAACAAAGTGTAGAACAGAAGAAGCGAGCAGCAATAAGATTTATGTAAAAGAAGGACTCAAAAACCCTTCCAGGTCCACAATACTTTACTGTCGTCGTTGGGGAGGATGTGAGCGATGCGGACAGGTCGATTCAAGTGGAGAAATTCGATCGAAAGGTACTGGTATGGCACGCAATATGTTCCGGTGGTTTGAAGTCAACCATTTTTACACTACCGGAACTATAAATGCAGCAATCTGTCGATCTTAGTGTCTCCAGAAGAGATTGCTGCCTTTATATAAGAAGCATAGTACACCTCCACTGTTTTGGTCGGATTTAGCGTTGGCTCACTATGCCAATCGATTGGCTTGCGGATAAAGAGTATAAATTTCGTAGAGAAAAATATCAATTCACCAAATTGCCCTCAGTTTCGACCCATCGAACGTTACTGGGAAATCGTGAAAAGGGTCAGAATTTCTCCGTACTGCGCTATATTTTCTCGAACGTAGTGATCACTGACCCGCGGGGAAGGTCATGTACACGCACTTCTACGGCTCCGTTTACCATGTACACAGGGATTTTGTACTTAACGTTCTCATGCTCGACATCCTGCATCGCGTTGTTAACCGAAGTGAGTGCAAATGCATCTCGTGTTAACGTCTAAGCATGATATTCACTGAGTTACAAGCCATGTTGAGTTGTACTTCAGAAACATCATTAACGTCTAGATGCATTCGTTCTCTTAGCAAGATTTCAATTTCGTTTGCTGCTGGTCTACGTTTGCAGCGTTTGAAATCAATACAATTTGAATGTGGTCTTGAAGGCCAAGTTTCTGGCTTTTGTACATTGTAACATTGGTCAATCCGTGTACACCGAAACCTCCATTTACGAACTAAACGGGGGTTCGTAAATGGAGGTAGTTCGTAAAAAAAGTTTACGTTATTTGGAATTTACTTCGTAAAAAAAGTTTTATGTAATGAATGTGGAAACCCTCAATCACATGGCCTATTTCGGAACGGATGTGATAAGTGGATGCAAGAAAATGATGTTTGGGGTCGGTTCAAAATCCAAGATGGCGACTTCCGGTTTATCGATATTCATTAAACCCAAAATGACTACTTCCGGTTCATCGATATTTCTTAAACCCCTTACAATATGGGTATTTTCGGAACGGGATTGATGAGTAGATGACGGAAATTCAAGATGGCGACTTCCGGTTTATCATATGGCATATTATTTCCGGTTTATTTTACATGGTATATTACGAAAGATTCCAATATTTCAAGAACGTTTCTGCTTTGAGAAAAGTCACCATGAGCAAATTTATTACTATATGTATGGATTGAGTGAATATAGTACTATACATAAGAGATTGGAAAGCAGAATAGAATAAGATAGGAAAAGATAGAGACAACAAACGAAAAAAAAATCGCAGACTCGACATTCGTCATGTCATTAAAACTCAAAATAGACATTCGTCATGTCATTAAAACTGAAGAATCATAATGTGTTCATTCAAATTAAGTATAAATTTTCTGAAGTAAGCTTTATAAATGCGAGTTGATTGTTGTAGCGTTAAAAAAGATATTAAAGAAGTATTCAACTTTTTTCCAGTGTATATTTTTTAGATTACTTCACTGATTTCTAACAACATATTTTTGGGTACTGTTTTTGA
Organism: Malaya genurostris; assembly: GCF_030247185.1. Taxonomy (NCBI): domain Eukaryota; kingdom Metazoa; phylum Arthropoda; class Insecta; order Diptera; family Culicidae; genus Malaya; species Malaya genurostris. Next base: position 215,764,172 of record NC_080571.1, on the reverse strand, counting down.
CAAGTTACGGTTTTTAATTTCGACATTCTAAAAATTAATATTGAGTCGAAAAGGTTCCTTTATCATGAAGAAGAGATTGCCGTATTGAAAAGGTGTACATTGTTTCATCCGATTCGGAGAAAGTCGATCCTGACAGTTTATCAGCTATTCATTTCTGAATTTGCTCATAAATGTTAGAAATTCAGTGTCATGTGGTTGTCTAACTGACTCGTACCACTTGAGCCAATTAATATCCATTTTTCTCAATGGTCTTAAAATTTAAATCATATTCCGGCGGGCCAGTTGACATAAGATTTTGACAAGTTTAAATAAAAACAAATGTGTCGTGATGAGAGTAACAGTACTTTTTTCGACTTTATCACGTACACTAAAACCACTAAAATTATAAATATAACACTGAAAACAAAAAAAATTAGAAACCAAATTTTAATGTTTATGGTTGCTTTCAAATATTAGATTGAGACATCCAGTTGTTCAATAAAATATTGAAAGCATACAATATAACTATACCAATATGAAATTATTATAGCTGTTCAGACGTCTACTTGTTATGGTCATTTCGAAAATATAGTACAATATTAAAACAATAATGATTAGCAGGAAACACCGTTGTCAGAAGCATAACATCTTTTTAAACGATATATAATCATAGAGTAATGATCGTCAAAGAATACCGATACAACTAAACTCACCATTTTGGTTTTTGAAGCGTTTTTAAACATAATTTCCCAGTATATACTCATCAAACTCGTTCCGGAAATACCAATATTGTAAATGTTTTTAAGCAATATCAATGAACGGAAGTCGCCATCTTGGATTTCCGAACGACCTCAAACATCGTTTTCCATCAACTACTCATCCAATTCGTTCGGAGAATACCCACATTGCAAGTGTTTTTAATGAATATCGATAAACCGGAAGTCGCCATCTTGGATTTCCGAACTAATTCAAACATCGTTTTCCATCATCTACTCATCAACCCCATTCTGAAAATACCTACATTGTAAGGGTTGTTAATGAATATCGATAAACCGGAAGCCGCCATCTTGGATTTCCGATGAGTATTTTCGGAACGGATTGGATGAGTAGATGACAGAAAACGATGTTTAAGGTGACATCGTTTTCTGTCATCTACTCATCCAATCCGTTCCGAAAATACTCATATTGTAGTAATTTCCGTGGAGCCGGAAATTGTTTTCATTGGATGCAAAAACCTCTCTTTACGGAGTTGGTTCGTAAAAAAAATTTACGTTATTTGGGATTTGGCTCGTTAAAAAAGATTACGTTATTTGGGATTTGGTTCGTAAAAAGAGTTACGTAAAAAGTGGTAACGTAAAAGAAGTGTTCGTAAATGGAGGTTTGGGTGTACTCTATTGTTCACTACACTGTATTGGCTTTGTTTCTGTCGTTTCGAAGTAAGGGGATGAAATTTAAGAATTCTATATGGGACCACAGGATCTTTCATTTGAACCTAAGTTTGTGAAAATCGGTCGCTCCATCTATGAGAAAAGCTTGAAAACATATTTTCATTTTTTTGCACATTTTACCCCATAACTCCAGAACCGGAAGTCAAATCTAAATAATATTCAGGAATTTTGTATGGGACCACAAGACCAGGCATAAATTTCAATACTTTTTTATTAGTATGAGAATGGTATATTGTATATTCACAAAACTACCGCACTATTTTACATAGCGATTCCTCGAATTACATACATAACCGTAATATTCTACAGGACCCATCGGTACATATGACGTTCATTGTGACATTTACTTTTCTTAAAGTGTTCGGTAATCTTGACATCTTTCTTAGTTTTGGATTTCAATCTATTTACCGAAATAATTACCCAACTTATACTTAGCTGTTGAAATTTCGTTTAAAAATTACCTAAATCTGTGATATATTTTAAGTGGTCGCCGATTAACTCGCTTCAAATTTTGTTGATGAAGCTTTCGATGGTTTCAATTCCGGAATTATAGCGGAATTTAATGTGACAAGGCTAAAATCATAAAAAATCTTCTGAGTTGAACCACAGAGAACAGAAATCCGAGTTTCATTGTTTGTAAGAAATTGAACGGTTGTTTGGGAAAGTGATCATCAAGTAGCAATTCGCCTGTAGAGGCGCTTCGAACAACGCAGCTATCGTTTATGGGCTCTTGCGTTCGAACTTGCATACAATGGTAATTGATCGTACACAACGGTGATTTTAAACAAACTTTTACTTGTAAGCTTGACACTTGTTTTGATAGAAGTTCGTATCAACTTTGATGTCTGGAATGGATTTCGGTTTTACCGGTACTAAACTATTGGCTGTGGAAGTACTGGAAATATTGGTCCAAAGCACAAAAGTTGAACCACAGATACAGGCTCACCTATGAACTGTGTGTAAAATTTGCTTAATCAGCGTGGCGAACATTTGCTGATGTCATCACGATCGATACGAGGTGCCACCACGATTAGGGTGTCACTTTCACATGAGCCACAATTTTGAGAGCAACATTCACTTTACGCTAGATTTTCGTTTTGCTGTTGGTTAAAATGACAAATATATTTTTCTTTTATTCCGATCGAATTCTCATGTGATTTATGCGACAAGGAAATAAAGTTGTCTTTAACACTTAGGGAAATCGCTTGATAAGTGTTGAAATTGTTTTAATTGAAATATTTATATAGCAGGCAGGAGGATTTTGTTATCGTTCCGGAACGTACTGGGCCGTTTTGGAAGATCGCGGTGAATAGTCGAGTAGGTGGCAGTAGTGTTTCCAACAGATAGCAAATTTGAAATTTACACAGGATTTAGAAAAATTTTGTTCGAGTCTGTATATCTGTTATCTGTGGTTGAACTCGAACTTCCTTAAGATCGGCCGATTTTGAAAAATTTGGATTACAATGAAATGAAGACGCATAAAACGTTCAAAATCTTAAACACTGATCTTTGAACTGTTTCAATTTTTAGGACGGGTAGTTTTATGTCCAAACATACTTTCTTTTCTTTTAATTGAAGACTCAAAGAAATGTATTATGAATTTTCCACCGCAATGTATTTTATAATATGAGTAAAATTATAAGTGGATCAAAATAAGGCCCCAAAAAAGAAGACTTGAGGAAGATTGATGAATATTATTCACGGGGTTCAATCCCACAACTTTTTTTAATCCCGGAAAACGAATGCAATTAAACTAGTTTGAATATGATCAAACACAACTCAGAGAGCAGCTCAATCCCGTATCGCCTTCGTACGTATTCTACTTTGCACGGCCGATGTGAGATTCATTTGTTTATGTCTTGTCTTTGTGCTATCTTTACACCATAAAAAAATCCACTCGTATTCACCAATGCAATTTGGTTTCATCTCAAACTGGATACTGATATTATAAATTTTATCGTCTTCTTAGCCATTGGAAAACATTCCGTCCGGCTGCTCTAAATTTTTACTTCAACAGTCCGTTGCATGAGAGCATGGTCACGATTAGTCGAGATCGGCAAAGCTGATTTTTTTGTCGCACCCAAAGAGTAGTATTGTCTTTAATAATTCATCGAACTGAAATCCGCTGACTATTGTTTTCAATTCGCTCTATCTTCAAAACTAATACCACGTACGCATCGCCGTCACTGAATAAATTACTTTCTTAACTTCTTGCGTTATTAAACATGAACGAAATGATATTTATTTAGAGTGCTTTTGAGTTGCACGTATTGATAATATGAATGAAGAAGCTTAGACGAATAAGGAATTTGCTATTTCTTCAAGTAAATATAAATTGATTAAGAAATGCTGCTCATTAATCTGTAATGTTTGAAAGTTGTGATTTCACGTTGAGACAATGAGATTCTCCAGTAATCAATTTAAACTGCGCATGTTTTAATTTGCCGGGTTGGTGGGTCATTGCAGAGGGTGCTGATCTTACAAGCCAGTGGTCGTATGTTCGAACACCAACCTAGAAGAATTTTTAGTGTCAGTAGAATCGTAGCATCAGCCATGCAATGGGTTCTGTATACTCTAAATCAGCTACGAAGTGTGTTGAAACAGAAGGTCAAATTCCACAAAAGGAATGTTATACCTCAAGGCTTTGTTCAATGTTTAATTTCCTTTAAAAAATCCAACAGACTAGATAAACTTTAACGGGGATGAACATGAGCAATACCCACATCATCATCTGTTCCCAAATTCCCAAAATAGAAAAGCTGCGATGGTGTAATCTACAATCACCAGAGATCGATAAATTATGTATCACACGAGTCAACCTGTGTCAGTCAATTAGCCGGCGAATGGCACATCTAAGTCACTGCAAAAGCAAGTTTGCGGTCAAACGCTCTGTTTCGATGCTCTCCTCAGTTATGTATTTCACTAGATTTAGTGTATTACTGCAGTGTTGGTAACGTATTTCATTAGATATTAATATTTTAAAAATAAACTTTTGGTTTTTACTCGAATTATTAACCGCTTATCGGTCGAACTTCAAGTTCATTCATAGTCAAAGTGGTGATATCGAGTGGTTGTTACTGGCACTTAATCGTCAGTGCATAACAGTTTATGTTGAACTGTTATGCCACCTAGCATAAACTGCTAAGCAGACGTAAAGCTCAAATTCTACTTCACTGGTCACTGTGGATTCCATCGAAACGTGTTGTCTTTGTTGATGTGCCGAAAGAAACGAGCAAATTAATTTGAAGAGCAAAGCCACACACGTTCTACTTTTGAAGATAACAAACCTTTGTTGCTTTTTAACGGAAGTAATATTTGCGTTGCTATGAGAACAGTTTGCCGTACTCTGCGTGTGAGTACTGTACGGGAACACACACACATACATACAAACAGCTCAGCCTCAGGCTGCAATCAGAAATTTCGGCTCAGAAGGCCTTTATTTATTCCACCTTGACGTGGTTTCCTGTTTGGAATGGGCAGTTTTTTCGAGATACGCTTTCAAATTCTATTAAATATTTAAGCTCAAAATGCCTGTACCGGTAAAATGTCATGCAATCGTACACGGACTGCTAGCAATCCCCGCGGTGCTTAGCTTGTCACATTGTTATTGCGGATGATGTCACATGCAACGGGAAATAGTGCACAATCGTTGTGTCGTACGTAGAACCTGTTTAATTCGAGAGCAAATATCCTGAGGTTGCTTTTTCTGAAAAGGCGTCAGAGCAGTGGGTTAAGTTAATTAGCTTTTTTCGCTCCTGAATTACTAGACATTAAAACAGCTAATGGCTGGATTTGTGTGGCCTAATTCAGTTCGGATAGTTTGGTTGGTTATGCAATGACCTAATTATTGCTCACAAAAGCAGATGCTGTTTCGAGCTGCAATTTACTTAGAGCTCTTTCGAGATCTACTGTGACCTTGTTCGCATGATTAAACAACTCGGAATTGATCTAATTGTAGTCGTCATGTCACGGTGGGTTACTTCCAACCTGTAAAATCGGGCTCCAAATTTTCTTCATACGGTGTGTGTTTTGTAAAATTCATCAATTGAATACATTTCTGATTTACCTATCTTAGCCTGCCAATTGCGCTCATCATTTCATGTTTCTAGAACTCGAGGTGCATCAAATACTTAAAGAAGCACGAGTAAATGAGATATATAATAATTGCACGGAACGACCGAAATTAGCTCTGCGCCTAATTCGTATTACTGTTTTTGAATTAGTTGATTTTAACAACAAAATTTCCAAAATAACTATAAAATTAGTTAAAATTTAGAATTTACTGTGCTGAAAAAAACTCTTATTTTTAGAGAATGTGTTTAGTTGGCGAATATTCTGGACACAAACCAGTAATATTTCAATCCAACATGAAATTCTCATTGACAACTAATTTCGTTATTAAAATCAGAAACTTTGATTCTATTTATCTATCACCGTCATTACTGAAGGACAGCAGTGTCAAAGCAAAACAATCCGTTAAAAAGCTAAAAGGGACAGTCTTGTTGAAACTGCTCGCAAATTGTTTAGATGTTTTTCGCATGTGTTACGATATATCCCTACATAAATTTCTAAACCGATATGTAAAAATGACGTAAACTGTTAGTGGAAAGTGTATTTATTCAGAATTTGTGCGCAGTTGAAGCGATTGTGGGTAATAATGTTTTTACGCGAATCAGTGAAGTGAGTTTCGAATGTTGCACTCTAATTGTACACGTCAAATGATGTTTTTTTGTATCTTCTCATTCCGGGCTACGCCTTCCGGTGTACTACTTGTATTCGGTTTTTGTTTTCCGAGTGCTCAAAGTTTTCAGTGAGAGAGTCGATTTCGCGAAGTCGAATGAAGAAAACAGCGATTTAGAAGTAAAATTTTTCAAAAAGAAGTTTATGTTTCGCTTATGTCTTTTTCTCCAATACAACATCGTATTTATACCTGCAAATATAGAAAAGATAACCGCGACTGAAATTTTTTTCGGTAGTAGTGTGCCATCTAGTGGCTAGTAGTCATTACGGTGTTAACGAGCGCCATATAGCTGCTAATTGCAGAAACCAATTCAACCATTTATGTTGGTTGAAAACAACGTTTCATTTCTCTAATTCAACTAAAAAATTAGTTGAATGGATATAAAGCGTGCCTTAGTTAAGAAATGACAGCACGTTTAATTGGTGAATTCAACTAAAAAAAATAGCCATTTCAACAAATATTTTATTATTATTAAGAGAATTAGAATTAAAACCCTTCTTAATCCACCTAGTGGTGTGATAATGCCTTTCTCTTCTTTCATAACAGTCTCATGAAAATGTATTTCATAATTTTATTAAATAATTTCGGATACTAATTTCGAAACTAATTCATTCAGATTGATTCGAGTAGTTCACAAAAGCATGCTTCAGTGTTTATGTCACACAGTCAGCATCATTTTTCCAACTTAGTGCTTGACATTTGCGTTGCCTATTTGTAATCAGTGGTGCTAATCTAAAAAAATCCTTCTTAGTCCACTTAGTGGAATTTTCATATATCTTGAAAAATCCCCATAGGGGGGAGTACATGAAATTTTCGAAATCGAAAAAAAATTTTTGATGCCAAAAGGCTAAGAATTGCATGAAACGTCGAGATTCAGTGTCATCTCGAAAAAAAAATTTTTTGAAAAAGTCGACTTTTTGGGACATAGAAAAAATATGAAAATTTTTCAAGTCCCAGAAAGTTGATTTTTTCAAAAAAATTTTTTTTCGAGATAACACTAAATTTCGATGTTTCATGCAGTTTTAAGAGTTTCGGCATCAAAAAAAATTTCGATTTTGGAAATTTCATGTACTCCCCCCTATGGTACTTTTTCAAGGTCGAAAATTGTCAAACCTTTACCACCGGGCAGCACCCCTTACGCATGTCCAATTTAGGTCAAATTTTGCATGAAGGCTTTTTTCGAGGTGCTTAAACTTTTGAGCACTAGAACTTAACGAAAATAGAGGTGATCCTAAAATTTTGGCACCCATATATATATATATATATATATATATATATATATATATATATATATATATATATATATATATATATATATATATATATATATATATATATATATATATATATATATATATATATATATATATATATATATATATATATATATATATATATATATACAAGAGCGGTAAAAATCAACGTGTTTTGTCGGTTACGTCACTTATACCATCATATATCTGGAACCAAAAGTCACAACCATTTGATCTTCGAACTTGATCAACGGCCCGACAGTAGCTTTCAAATGAGCCCAAGTTTGTTAAAATCGGATCAGCCATCTCTGAGAAAATTGAGCGCGTTCAAATACAACGCTTTTTGTCGGTTACGTCACTTATACAATCATATCTCCGGAACCAAAAGTCACAGCCATTTGATCTTCGAACTTGATCAATGGCCCGCCAGTAGCTTTCAAACGAGTCCAAGTTTGTTCAAATCGGTTCAGCCATCTCTGAGAAAATTGAGCGCGTTCAAATACAACGCTTTTTGTCGGTTACGTCACTTATACAATCATATCTCCGGAACCAAAAGTCACAGCCATTTGATCTTCGAACTTGATCAATGGCCCGCCAGTAGCTTTCAAACGAGTCCAAGTTTGTTCAAATCGGTTCAGCCATCTCTGAGAAAATTGAGCGCGTTCAAATACAACGCTTTTTGTCGGTTACGTCACTTATACAATCATATCTCCGGAACCAGAAGTCACAGCCATTTTATCTTCGAACTTGATCAATGCCCCGATAGTAGCTTTCAAACGAGCCCAAGTTTGTTAAAATCGGTAGAGTCATCTCTGAGAAAATTGAGCGCGTTCAAATATCTTCGAAAAGTGCACACACATACACACATACACACACACACATACACACACACACAGACATTTTCCGATCTCGTCGAGCTGAGTCGAATGGTATATAACACTATGGGTCTCCGAGGCTCCGTTCGAAAGTCGGTTTTTCCAGCAATTCTAATACCTTTCTATAGAGAAAGGCAAAAATCCTTCTTAGTCCACTTAGTGGAATTATCATATATCTTGAAAAATCACCATAGGGGGGAGTACATGAAATTTTCGAAATCGAAAAAAAATTTTTGATGCCAAAAGGCTAAGAATTGCATGAAACGTCGAGATTTAGTGTCATCTCGAAAAAAATTTTTTTTGAAAAAGTCGACTTTTTGGGACATAGAAAAAATATGAAAATTTTTCAAGTCCCAGAAAGTTGATTTTTTCAAAAAAAATTTTTTTCGAGATAACACTAAATTTCGATGTTTCATGCAGTTTTAAGAGTTTCGGCATCAAAAAAAATTTCGATTTTGGAAATTTCATGTACTCCCCCCTATGGTACTTTTTCAAGGTCGAAAATTGTCAAACCTTTACCACCGGGCAGCACCCCTTACGCATGTCCAATTTAGGTCAAATTTTGCATGAAGGCTTTTTTCGAGGTGCTTAAACTTTTGAGCACTAGAACTTAACGAAAATAGAGGTGATCCTAAAATTTTGGCACCCATATATATATATATATATATATATATATATATATATATATATATATATATATATATATATATATATATATATATATATATATATATATATATATATATATATATATATAAGAGCGGTAAAAATCAATGTGTTTTGTCGGTTACGTCACTTATTCCATCATATATCTGGAACCAAAAGTCACAACCATTTGATCTTCGAACTTGATCAATGGCCCGACAGTAGCTTTCAAACGAGCCCAAGTTTGTTAAAATCGGATCAGTTATCTCTGAGAAAATTGAGCGCGTTCAAATACAACGCTTTTTGTCGGTTACGTCACTTATACAATCATATCTCCGGAACCAGAAGTCACAGCCATTTGATCTTCGAACTTGATCAATGGCCCGATAGTAGCTTTCAAACGAGCCCAAGTTTGTTAAAATCGGTTCAGCCATCTCTGAGAAAATTGAGCGCGTTCAAATACAACGCTTTTTGTCGGTTACGTCACTTATACAATCATATCTCCGGAACCAAAAGTCACAGCCATTTGATCTGCGAACTTGATCAATGGCCCGATAGTAACTTTCAAACGAGCCCAAGTTTGTTAAAATCGGTTCAGCCATCTCTGAGAAAATTGAGCGCGTTCAAATACAACGCTTTTTGTCGGTTACGTCACTTATACAATCATATCTCCGGAACCAAAAGTCACAGCCATTTTATCTTCGAACTTGATCAATGCCCCGATAGTAGCTTTCAAACGAGCCCAAGTTTGTTAAAATCGGTAGAGCCATCTCTGAGAAAATTGAGCGCGTTCAAATATCTTCGAAAAGTGCACACACATACACACATACACACACACACACACACACACACACACACACACACACACACACACATACACACACACACACACACAGACATTTTCCGATCTCGTCGAGCTGAGTCGAATGGTATATAACACTATGGGTCTCCGAGGCTCCGTTCGAAAGTCGGTTTTTCCAGCAATTCTAATACCTTTCTATAGAGAAAGGCAAAAATCTAAATTAGCAAAAGTAAGATTTTTTTAGTTGTCTCAAAAAATAACTAACTAAAATCAGAAAATCAACTAATTTTTTCGCCAAAATGCTAATTTCGGTCTTTGCGTGTGAAGATGCGTTTGTTGGCATCTATATCACAAACCAAGTACAGACTAAAGCAAAATGGATTTATTCCAAGAATCTGAATTCAGTGTTAGACGCATTGATGCAGCATGTCGACAAAAAACCTCTACTACTGAATTGTAGCAAGGGAACAAATGTGATGCAATTTTTTTAATTGATAGACTACTTTTCATGAGCTGTTTCTTTCAAAAAACCCCTCAACACCCTGAAATGACTGTCTTGACGATAAATACCAGCAGTTGGTACGAGAGATTCCTTTCAACAGACCGTGTCAGCTTAAGGAGAAATCGACTTCAGTTCAGCTACGCTATTGCACGCTATTACATTGTACATATCATGTCAATTGTATGGGCGCACAGTGCTGCTATTTTGGCGTACACGAATTTGACATTTCTCTGCTCTACTTCTATGTACACGCAGAGAAATGAAGCATGTTTAAAATAACAAAACTGTTAGTAGTTTTAAAATTTTTGATTTATTAATTTTTAGTTGTTTGACATAAAGCCGCCATAACTAAGTTCAGTTTTTGCAATCACTGAGCGGAAACATATATTGGAGAAGCCAAATGAATGAAAAACAACAGAAAAGATGAATTTTTGGAAAAAGATACGCTCAGAGACAGGACTCAAACCTGCGTTCTTATGCATTCCGTGCATACGCGCTACCATTTCGCCACTCTGAATTTTGTTTTAGTCACTCTAAAACGCCAGTCAGACACGGTAGCACACGTACATCGAAAACAGCGATTTAGAAGAAAAAAATTTCATGAAGAAGTTTACGTTTCGTTCATGTCTTTTTCTCCAATACAACATCGTATTTATACCTGCCAATATAGAAAAGACATCCGCGACTGAAAAATTCTTTTCGGTAGTAGTGTGCCATCTAGTGGGTAGTGGGCATTACGGTGTTAACGTTTTTTTCGGTGACAGTGCGCCATATAGCTGCAAATTGCAGATGCCGATTCAACCATTTATGTTGGTTGAAAACAAGGATTTATTTCTCTAATTCAACTAAAAAATAAGTTGAATGGAAATAAAGTGTGCCTTAGCTAAGAAATGACAGCACGTTTAATTGGTGAATTCAACTAAAAAATAGCCATTTCAATAAATATTTTATTATTATTAAGGGAATTTAGATTGAAAAAATCTAAATTTGCAAAAATAAGATTTTTTTAGTTGTCTCAAAAAATAACTAACTAAAATGAGAAAATCAACTTATTTTTTTGCCAAAATGTTGATTTCGGTCTTTCAGTGTATTCACTGAATAACAGCAGTGTTTGTTGAATCTCTATGCTTACTGTGAGCGAGACACTTCATCAGGAGTAGAAAATGGAGCAATAGAGTACGCACGCTAAAAGCAGAGATGCTTTATGTTTGAATGTTTTATGCGACAACCGAGGACTGTGAATCAACATGTTATCATTTTCTGAACCAACTTTCTTTCGGGGCCGAAAATGTAAACAAATTTACAAAATCGTAAAATTTGCCTTTATTTTATATTTATATATTTTTTGTATATCATAAATATTTCGCTTTTTTTCATGAAAATTTCTGATGTAGCAAACGATTTGCAGCTGCGGGAAAAAAGCTCTTGGTTTCGTTACATGATTTGTCTGCATGAACTAAAGGCTGAGAAAAACACATGCAACAATTCATAAAATCATACGAAAGTTTTGTTAAATTTTGTCAAATTGAGCTGCCATTGCTGTCGAGAGACGTTCGAGTTGCACCATGATAAACGAGTAAATTTTATCGGAAAAGAACCTCTTTCCATCCCATTCAATTTCGCTCAATACAGCAGTATTGGGAATGCATGAAAATGCTGGAAAATGCAATGCACCAGACATGATGTTGCGTTTGAATAGCTCTTCAAGTGCAAAAGCTTTTGCAAGACCTTTAAGAATAAATCCGTCGAATGCAAATACGAAAATAAGTTAGTTATATTTTTGTTGACAGTGTAATAAAAAACTTTGAGCTTGATTGCTTAAATGATTTATTTAATTAAACAATGCTTAGATGGAATTCTTTTGTTGTGTGCAAATAAAAAGTGAATCGAGCTTTAATCAGTTATCATTCGTTTCTCAAACAGTTTGATTTGTTACGTTATTTCCAAGTTAACATGAACTGTTTTAAAAATGAAAATCCAAGATTTTGAGACATGAGCTCGTCTTTCCCAGTTTTCCATGCACAGATTGCACGAGGTTAATTTAAAAATGATAGAGCTTGAACCATAGATGATTACTTATTGTATTGTTGTGTTATGTGTTGTTTTATTTTGACGAGTGACAAATAATCCTATTAGAAACGTGGAAGCAGTCTATTAACCATGCTGCAGAAGTAAAAACTATGAGAAAACGTGGAATTGTTGCATTCTTGTATAGCATATCAATTTGTTCAGCTTATCCGGAGAAGAAATGTGATTTATAGTTATATTATATCTCACTTGTATGCTTTATAACTGCTCGACATAACTCACATGAGCTGGAGCTCTACGGAAAAGAAATGCATTTGTACTGCATATTACTCGTTTGTAGCATTTGACCTTCTATTTAAACAGAATTTCCAGTCTATTTTTATTGCATAGAACAACTGTACATCTCAGCGCTCACAGACGCTATAAGTCTTTCATAATTAGAGCTTGACGATATGATGGTTCCTTTATGAGACTAGCAGAGCACTTCAGACAAACCACAACCATGTAAACATAAAGACTACTTCGGATTTCTCGTTTTGTTAGAATGTTGATTTCAGTCCTTCGTCACGCTTAGTGAGAATAATATCTTTTGTTCAAGTATCATTTTCTTTTATTTAGTAATGAATTGCAATAAGAAAAAATTTACACGAGTCGAGTTAACAGGATAACTACTAAACTACAACGAAATTGACCACAGTCACCATATTTCACTTATCTGTATCGTGGCTGTTTGCCCAAAACGTAAAGACAAGGGTTGTTCTAATTTTAACAACCCAATCACCATACACACACACTTACACACAGTTGCTTAGAATTAACACCTGCTCGCAACAGTAGTGAGCGTTCGCAACGAGAGCAAAATCATTTTATGGACAAACATTCTGTAATCTGATTAGGGTGCAAACTTTGCCGTCAAGCTTGGTTTTAGCACACCCGGGCGACTTGCTGCTTCTTTCTAAAAGGATAGCTATCTGGCCGAGGAGGACCGCAAGCTTTGTTGTAAAACTTTTTGAACTACATTCAGCACCTGGTGAACCACACAGCCCACCTACCCAACTTCAGTGGCTTGGAGTACATATTCGAATGGAGATACACTTGCCGGTTCACTTGTCGACACCATCCCGGAATGTCCCTGAAAACGGTCCTTATGCTTTGTGGCTCTTCTCAGTGTGATACCTTGGCTCAGTGCAAGCAACCCAACCCAACCAGTCCCGACGAAGGGCAAAAAGGTCCATGTAATGCTACGGCAGCCGGTAGGTGTCTTCACCCGGAGCTTATCCTGCAGGAACCCTTTATCATTTTTGCCAGTTTCTTCGAGTGCTGTCTGTCGGGAAAAGAACAGATGAGGACACACTTGGTTCTTCAATGCTTCCGGCCTTTCGCCATGACATGTACAAGGTCTGCTAGCGGGTTTTGTTGCACGTGTATGTGTTTAATTTTATTCATTGGAAAACTATGAAACTATTCCGGTCAGGACACGGAGAACGGGTTTGCACGTGATACGCTTTGCTTAGCTAATTTTAGAAGGTTTTAAATTTTAAATAGCGTTTCAATGATGACTTTGAACCGACAGTGCTGTTGACTTTCTGATGTCGTATTTCACAAGAAGTAAATTTCCCAACCACCGCAGTAGATCCTGTTAGAAGATCTCAATTCGCAGCGCAAATGATTTTTATGCAACCCAGAACGTCCGCTCTCATTTCCGATGAATGTTGTATGAAATTCCACTTTATGGATTGACTTGAATAGGTTATAAGTTGTATGTACTTACTAGCAGCAGTATTAATTCCTTGAAATCCATTTTATATCAACTCAGGGTTTCTACCATTTTTTATTTATTATCTGAAAAGAAAAAAAAATTACGTTATTGAATGTAACTGGATTGCGAATGAAAAAAAAAGAAAACATGCACCATTAATGCACCCAATTCATCTGCGTGCAACGTGGAAAAGGATGTCGGCAAAGGGACGAAAGGCAGGATTTTCCACTTCGATTTCCATTCGATTGTCAATTGCAGCAGCAAAGCTTGGATCAACCCATTTCCGGTTTCTTCACGCCAGAAAGCAAACTGAGCGCTATTAAAAAAAACCGAATCTGACTGGTGATCGAACTTTATCCCTGCCCCAACCTCGCATACGGAGATTGTGAAAGTCGGTGCATTTTTTTTTCGTGGTGAAAAAATACCACCAACTAGATAAATTGAATCCCGGAAGGACAATTTTCTTTTTATGGAGTTTTCAGTGGATATAAAACGGGCTCCTGGGGTGCTTGCCAGCAGCTTCTAGTGTCAACGTTGTATGTATATAAATTTGGCTTTGCACTGCGCTTGGCGCTTACTGCGTAGGTTCTTCTCTATTCGGGTTGCAACAGGGAAGAGATACGATAACTGAAAATTGCTATCAAATTACATGGCATAATTGTTTTTTACAGGTGTGCTGTATCAACCTGCAATGATTAGCATTTGCGTTGTTCAAAATAATCTTGGTACCTGTCGCAGCAAAAAAAAAACACGGAAAAACAGAATTTGATATTCCGGAAGCATGGAATAGCACTCCGATTCAAATTTCAGAATATTTGGTTTTTTAATAGACTGTGATTGACGTTACATTCACTGAACATCTGAACACATTGCCTACATTTCCCAGTGCTCTTTGTTATCGTTTTTGATAGTGCTTTGACAGTAGTAAAAGTCCTGTAACTAATAAAGTTTTGTCACGTGGATAGCGGAAGTAGGAAATTGGATTTGGACACCCACGTTGAATATCCAAGCTCATGATCAGATTAAAATATAGAACAAACCTAGAACTATACTGATGGCCCAGAAATGTAAGCATTAGCCAGAGGATTTTTCTTATCACCAAGCAAGTAGCCGAATTGGACTCAAAACACGAGTTCTGGTGTAATATAACGATATTCTCACGTAGTTCTCCCAGAGAGAATACTAATACCAAACGAATGTAAATGTGGATTAAGGTTCCGAGAAAAAAAAAGTTTGTGGTCGCCACTCGAGGAAATGTTCTCAAAAGATGTAAATTCGTTTGTTCTAACATCTTCGATGGCAATTTTTTTTTATTTAGCGAGCGTTTAATTTTATTTTTTTCCTTCATGGGATACTTTGGGTCAGGGTGGGGGTTACAAGGCTCCACACTTTCCGTACCGGACGAACTAAGGATATGGTGCCCAAATGAACACTAGTATCGCTGTGGGTTCTTTTCGTCATTTTTGCTTTTTTTTCCAGAACTATCCTTCAACAATATAAATTCCAATGTTTTGCATGATGAAAAGCATCATTCGAACAACATTTTATAGTTTTTTTGTTAAAAAGTATTGAGAAATAAGTCGTTGAAGAGGTATTTTTGAGGACACTTCTTAAAAATCATGATTTTCGGTGTCCAAACAAACTAATCAGAAGTGAACAAATGAACGCAGCATAGTTAGAGTAGAAGTTTTTCTAGACTCCAACGTTTCTGTTTGATTTTTTACTAATTTTTAAAATTTTTGGTAGTTTCATTTTTCTACGAAAAAATCCACCATTTTGTAGCTGTTAAACCTCCCCGAAGTAACAAACAACGAAAAGGAAAACGTTGGGGTCTGATTTTTTTTATGTAGAAAGTACGTGCAAAATTTGAAAAAAATGGTGCTGTGGATTTTGAATGACGATGGACACGGACTTTCAAAACCTGCTTTCGAGAAAAACGCGTTTAGAGTTTTTTTTGTCTATGAAATCAATGGAAACAATTTATTACTCCAGGGAGCCCGTAGGGTCTAACATTTTCAAAAAATCATACTTTGTCTTTTATAATTTATTATAATGTAATATTTCAAGAATGGTTCGTCATGTTTTTAAGTCAATCGAAGTAGAAATCTTGGGCCTGTGCTTCGAGCTCTTGCTTCTTCGCAGAATGAGATAACCACAGATAAAGGTCCATAAATTCCAGAGTTTCGTTCCAATAGGCTTGAAAATTTCACAGACTATTTTTGAAATGTTTTCCTATATGAAGAAAATATTAAATGATTTTTCAAAAGTGTTAGACCCTACCCGCCCCTTGAAATTGTTGAAATGCATTGGTTAATTTCTAACGAAATGATGGTTTTCAATCCTATAACTTTTTTGTCTCAAACTCTAGGCAGCCGATTCCCGAAAGAGAAATATTGAGTTATTTTGATTCTAAACTGGAGTGCTACAATAATGATAAAAAAGAAGACAGTTAGCCTATTTGAGTTTTGATGCCGAATGTCTTAGAATTATATTAAAGATAGAGATTTAGTATCATCTCAAAAAATAAAAATAAAAATGATATATACCAATCGACTCAGTATGACAAGATCGGAAAATGCGTGTGTATGTATGTGCATATTTTAACGGTTTTTTTTAGATTAGCATCACTCTGCTCATATAAAAGCAACGCAAATGTCAAGCGCTTGGTTTGAGAAATGATGCCGAATAAACGCGGAAGCATGCTTTTGTGAACTACTCGAATCAATCATACTATAATTATTTGTTATCAAAAATGACCCCAAATTAGTGTCAGAAATTATTCAATAAAAAGATAATAAATATTTTTATAAGACTGTTTCGAAGAGATAGAAAGGCATTATCACACCACTAGGTGGATTGAGAAGGGTTTTTTTTATTTTTATTTAATAATATAAGTTTAAAGGCACACTGCTCAAGTTCTAAGATGCCGAGGGTAACCGATTTACTTTTGTACGGTAGGGAAAAATTTAAAGTATGTTCTATGGTTTACCATTAACGTATTAGCGTACACATGTTTGCGATCAAGATTAAGGATATGCGTTCAAAAAAGGTTGACTTGAATGACAAGATCTCCACCTACAAAACACTATCGCCCCGTCTCAGACCATGCAATCTTATATTAGCATTATCGCAAGGAAAGAATATATTAGAATTTCATTTTCGCTCGAGGGAACCGACTACGGGGAAGGGGACAGTGAAACGGAGTTTACTAGACTCCGTAGGTAACCGTTAATAGGAGAAATGTTTGGATAGGCGCTTTAAAATTGTATCCAATGTTTTGGTTGGAATACACAATTTGAAGATCGCCGTACTCAAAGGTTTTTCGTTAAATCTAATAAAATTAACTTTTGCTCCACTAATGTACTGAATATTTCGCAATTTATTCTCATTTTTAGAACCAATCCTTTCCAGATGGTTCTTTGAAAATTTAATTCGGGCTAGGAAGTGCTTCTGGACGAGTATCGGAACTTTCCTGGGACAGCGACCGATCAAGAGACATAGTTTAAAAAATTATATAAAAATCATCGAAATACATTTTAGTGCAAGTTTAAAAATGTGCACGGAGAGCCCTCAGATCACAAAATGGCAATATGGTAATTATTATTTTATGCCTGGCTGTTTCTGTTGAAGAAACATTGATGATGTTTAAAACATTTATCATATCTGAATGAATTTTTCGATCTAGTTGTCATACTTTTCATATATTAAACAACTTCAGTTTTTGAGTTCGCTTTCACATCTCATGCAAGTCAGTCGATATAACAAAACCGCTTACGTTCGGGACGGAAGAATCCAAGTACAGTATTGTGTAGTGAACAATTGAACGACCTCGAAATGAGTGAAACAAACGAACAAAAGCTACCGCCAACACGAAAGTATACAATTGTTGTTGACTTCAGGCGGTGCAAAATTCGACCTTCGATACGAGAACTTGAAGGTTTGCTTAAGGAGCAGATGCATCTTGATATTAAACGTGTTCATTTACTTCAATGCAATAAGACGAATAATGTTGTTCACTTCCAGTTTTATAAAGAGTTGGATGCAATTCAATGGCCATATGTCAATATTGCCAAAAAGCTGTTCACTAAGGTGAGCCATGTGATAAACTGGACAAGGTGACAACTATACCAAAGGACAACGGTGCTTCCTTCACACCAACCCCAACTAACCCCAGTACACCTGTGACAGCCACGAACAACAGTGAAGCATCCCTTTCAACGAAACCATCAGTAACCCCTATAGAACAAAGTACACCAGCTGCAGTTAACAACTTACCCTGCAACCAACCAGCAACTGCAACCAATGTACAACAAGGCCCATCTACAGCAACTCTCAACGAGCCCAAGACTACGATCAACAAGGACAACGAAAAGAAAAAGGAAATCACACACAACACCGACGATGAAGCAATGGATGATGAGATAAGCCGCGGACGAAGTGACCCCCGATCCTCGTTGGATGGAAATGGAAACTCATCTCCCCCTAGAAAAAGGGTGACAACGAGATCCAATAGCAAAAAAAGAAATTTTTTTACGTAACAAAAATGTAAGCCAACCGGCCACGTAAAGCTTAAACGCAAAAAGGCCAGAATAAAAATTTTATTACAAAAAAAACGTTGTTTTTTTTTTTCGAAAAACGATGTTTTTATTTTTCAAACTACCTCGATATTACTGAAATATAACTGATTTAAATTCATACTGCAAATTGTGTATTTTCGAATAGTTCAATGCCATGTAAACGAAAAAATTGCTATTGATTGATGTAATAGAATTTTTATTTTCTTGAAAGTGCAACCATTGTCCTAGGCTCATCAGCACCATACTGAAAATGGAATTGAAAATGCTGTTTATGTGAGCCATTTTGAGAACTTGAGCTTGAGCGCTCTTTATGTGAGCCATTTTGAGAGTGCATTAAATATTGCTCGATGCATTGATCATGTTGTCAATAAAATCCATAAAAGGAATTTCTCCGCCGTGCAGTGAGACAAAACTTAGACAAAACTTCGTAGTTCAAACAATGGATTTCACTGCCTTTTTTTAAATTAAATTGTCATGTTTCGATGAAGCGTTTTTTTCATTTTTTTGCCCGCCACACTCCCCCACACCAAAAAGCTTCAATTTGGAGCCCCCTGGTAGTGGTCGCAACTAGTCTCAGCGGAAAACAAGAAACAAATAAACACTGGCAATAATAATACTAGAAATATAAATTTAATTTTGATACAGTCCGCTGAGATTCTATGTATTCATGGTTTGATGTGCAATTTATTATTAACATAAAGTGGAGTTCCAGTGGAAAAGATTTTCTTTTAAGGGATCCACAATTTAATTACTACGCTATGTTGGAAAGAAAGTACAAATATCAGGTGTAAAACTTTTGCTTCCGCCGTTTTCCGATAGGTGGCTGTACCGGCTGAGGCTGGTTAAAATACATAGATGATAATGCCTTTAAAGTTAGTGTGTACAGTGCCTAACGAATTATTATCGCCGTTTCAGTGACAGTTGTTCTTGTTTTCGTATTATTCACGCTCGAAAATGTCTGTTTATGTGCCCAATTCTCGCCATTTGCGGGAAGTTTTACTTTTTTGTTACAATTCGAAAAACAATGCAGCTGAAGCGCATCGAATGCTCTCAGAAACTTACGGTGATGCTGCTCTGAATAAAAGAACGTGTCGGGAGTGGTTTCAACGTTTTAAAAATGGTTATTTCGATGTCGAAGACAAACATGGTGGTGGAAGAGAAAAACCCTTCAAAGATGAACAACTAGAAGCATTGCTTGATGAAGATTCGTGCCAAACCCAAGAAGCGCTTGCCGAATCGTTGGGAGTGAGTCAGTAAGCCATTTCAAAACGTCTCAAGGCCCTGGGCATGATTCAGAAAGAAGGAAACTCAAGAGCGTCATGACAAAGTCATCCTCCAACACGACAATGCTCGGCCTCACGTCGCAAAAGTGGTCAAAATGTACCTGGAAACGCTGAAATGTCGCCCCTTCACCTATTCCGTTCGATGGGACACGGCCGGGCAGATAAACATTTTCAATCCTTCGAAGAGTTGAAAAAATGGATTGTCAAAAAGAGGACTCTTTTTTTCGAGCCGGGATCCGAAAATTGCTGGAAAGATGGGAGATAGTTGTCGCTAGCGACGGACAATACTTTGAATAATACATCTGTAAGCACTTTTTCGCAATAAAGCTTTTAATTTTGGAAAAAAAACGCGGAAGTAAAGTTGTACACCTGATATATTAGAAAATTAATATGAAATACTGTTGACGATAAATACATTACATTATAAAACAAAAAACTACATTAGCTAAATATCTCGTTCAGTCTGTGCTTAAAAAGAACATCTGTTTAAATACATTAAAATCCAAAATGATACGTTGAAGAAAAAAAAAATACTTCACTAATTTGAACAGAAACTTTGTTAAGGTCTATTCACACATTTCTGATACGGTTCAGTGCCAGCACAGTTCAGAGAAAGTGTGTATTCACTCTTGTCCGACACCGTTTCGAGGCGGTATTGAGCCGGATATGTGTAAACAAATACATTGAAAAGTGTATTGTGCCGTACAGAAACTGATCTGAAAGCTGAGAATAGACCTTTAATCATCGAACGACCAAGAAACCGGGTAGGTTTTATGTAACTTGAATATGTATAAGGTTTTCGTAACAACTTTAAGCAAAATATCCAATTTGTATAACAAGAATTCGATTCTGCGGGTAATGCATGAAGCCTATTTTTCATTCCGAGAATAGATTGATCCGCCAAGGATAAATAATTGATTTACCTTGAAGCGGTACTGCATGAACAAGGTAATAATGAAAAGAAAATAGAAGGAGAAATTCGTACTCCTGTTGGAAAACTTTTCTCGATTTTTGTTGATTTTGGTAGCTTTCCATTGAAAAGTTATAATTTTCTATGAAAAGCACCATTTTGGGCAAGTGATAATTTAATTTAAAATTAACAAGTTTGTTAACAAATCGTTACCATTACTCAGCGAGTTTTCAATTAAAACTGAATGCTTCGCTGGTATCATGGGTGGAGTGAGAAGGAATGACTGTGACCAGAAACGAATTCAGTATCTAAATCTACTACCGTTTTTTGTCTGTGTCATGCTGTGAGTTTCACGAAAAGTTTGAAACGATTTGCGACGTACAGTTGAGAAGTTTTCCCTCTCCACGATTATGCTAATTGTTCGAAGTTGGTGCTTTCGGGATCGAGTGGGTCCTACTAGCCACTGGAAGGGATTGGCTTTGCGTTTCTGTGTAGGTATGAATAATTTTAGCTTTGCTAATTGAAAAGTAAGGATTTTGAACTATGAATGGTTCGGTTTAGGAATGATTGAACGGATCATTAGAGCCGTAATTGTTTTGCCTTTCAAAAATCATTATTTCTTTGTTCGAAAAAATATCGTTGCAAATGAATTCAAAATAATTTTGATAAAACTAATTCGTATCTAAGTAGTATTTATGTCTTCACAGAAAACACTCGTACCAGTTCAGTTTCCAATTTGTGTAAGAAATATAATTGACCTTTTGGAAAGTGATCACTAAGTAGCAATTAGCCTATAGAGGTGTTGCAAGCAACTCAGCAAACGCCAATGAACACTTGCATTCGAGCTTGCATAACACAGTGCTTCTTAAGTACAAAGTCGTACGCAAAAAATGATCAGAACCAAAGTTTCATTTGGTTGCTTTGAACAGTTTTTCTGAGAAATTTTGTTCTAGATCTCTAAGTGTTTTGTTCATTATTTACAACAGAAAACTGTTATCACAAACGTCAGAACTCGCCGAGAAGATGGACTGCAGTCAAATGTCGACAATGATCAATTAGGTGATTTTGCAAGAATATGATACCGACCATTATTTGGAAGCTTATGAAAACTTCGACAATTTTGCCTTCTGCAGTATATCGCGCCTTCGCATTCAAAACGAAATGGTACTTCATTGTTTATTTACTGGGTACGATTGGAGCTACCTAGTTTTCGTGCAAAAGTTTTTCGGAAACTTGTGTCGTTCTCGTCTGCCAATGTGGTTCCATCTTGAATCAGCCAAACCGGAACAGAATATGTTTCGCCGTTCGAGAAGATACATGTTCAACCAGCAAACCAGCTTCGAATATGAACCGAGAAAAGTTCTTCAAGTCAACACGCTCTTCTGAAACCGACTCGCGAGATTTCCCACTGTCGGCGGAAATGGTGGAACTCGTTCGCTCGCGATATTCGTGCTGTTACTGCCACTTTTCATGCTTCAGATACTTTTATTCAGGCGCTGGCGGAAATACCGGTACCGGTGCCAGCGGCCACAGTAAGGCGGCGGCGGCAGTAGCCTCATCCGGAATGTACAAACATATTTGTTGTTGTGCGGCCGGAAGTGGTTCCTGCGAGTCGGGATGCGTTTGACTGTGCTGTGGAAAACAACAAAAAAAAATAAAAATAAAAGCCCTCGGAAAAGTTATGTTCCCACAAGGGTGTTGAAAGCGGAAAAGTTCCACGCTTAGTAGTTTGCTGATTTTAATTAAGTTTGCATAGTGAACGGAGGAATTCGTTTCGGTGACTGGAAGTTTCCTTGATGCATGGCGCTAAAACTTGTTTACGGTTGTTTGATGGCAGTTATTCATAATTGCAGTGAGGATAATATAATTACAATCCAATAGGAATTAAGAATAGTGCTTTCATTTCCATATCATTGGTTGTGTTTAAAGATTTTTGTCATTAGAGTTCCAAAATTTTCTAATTTTAAGAATTCAATAAGTATGACCGAGTACGCATTCATATCTTATTTGATTCAGTAATCAATCGCTTATAAACAAAGAAACGAAGACCGCGATCAAACTCATTCGAAGCATGAAATTTAAGCGCTATTGAGTAAGAAACGAAAATTAAGTGCTACTTAAAAGACAAATGCACTTTGACTTAATTGAAAATACAATTTGGAAATCAGTCATTATCAGCCGTTCGCTTCCCCCTGATCAACCTACTTACCGCGATAAATCTTGTTTGAAACGGCCAGGAAGCTATCGATAAACATAAAGAACAACGACGATGAAGCAATGGATTTTAAGACGAGCCGCGAACAAAGCACAACTCAATCTTCGGTGTGTGAAAATGAAAACTAGATCCAATTAAAATGTATGTTTATCGAACAGAGTCGAACGCGAATGAGCCTGAATTAAAAACATTATTAATAAAGCAATAGGATAATGTCAGAGACATAACTGGATAACGTGAATACTAATAAAACTGACATGCTCATTCCACACATCCGAATATCAATAATCGCACGTACTAGTTCATTGATTGTGTGAATTTTCCTGACATTCAATGCCTAATCATTCATAAATTGAAGAATACACAAGAAATTATTTTTAGCCATCTAGGATTTCTAGAATTTAAGTTGGTAATTGATATGACGTTAATTTCAATTACCTGTCAAACCCGTCTCGAAAATACAAATTGTACAGCGATTTAAAAGAATAACCTTTGTGGTGGTCCTCGCCAAGCGTGGACAAAAAGTATCTATAATTCTTTCATAAATTCATCAGTAAAATATAATTTACTTATATAGTGACATGACATGCACTCCACAAATTAGATATTTTTAGTGAACATCTTGCAAGCCAGTTGTTATTCCATTTAAAAAAGATCTATTATTCGGTTCTTTTATAAAATTGTACATAGTTGGAATCAGTTATATGAAGTGTTGTCATCACACCAAAGGTTCAAATCTATAACAAACAATGAACAATTTCGCAATAGGCGAGAAAATCAATCAGGAGAGCATTAAATCGAATGACTAAATTTATGCACAAATGCACTCAATCATTGACAATATTCCGTATTGCTATGTGTCGGTTTTGCACGATACGCTTTGTGCGATGATTCGTTTAATTTATGCGGCAGAAAATATTATCATAAATTGTTGACCATACATCCGAGGATATAGAGAAAAAAGTACGGGAGACATAACTGAATGTCATGAATACGAATAAAACTTATAGGCTAACTGCATATCTCGAAATAGCGATTAAAGCGACACCTTGTGATGGCTGGCGTCGTCAGCGTGGTACTCTGTAATATTCTTAACCATGGTTTTACAAGTTAAACTCAACTATTATAATTAATATTATTTGCATAATCAGATGAAGTATAGCACGGTTATTGAAAATCTCTTTCAAACCGTTAAATTCCTTAGTAAATCGTTGAGGAAGGGAATAAAATAAGGAAGAGCGAAATGACAATGGGTTTCTCCAAGGAACTGTTTTGCGCACAAATAGCTCGCTAAAGCGCGAAAATGTGTATTATCCTCACTACATACATTTGAATACTCTTACACCAATGATTCTACCTTCTTCTATAAAGGGTAATAGAATTATAGAAAAAAACCACTTTTGATCGAGCTCGATCAGACGACCAGCTCGACGAGATAGGAAAATGTTTCTCTGTGTGCGTATGTGTGTTTGTGTGTGTTGAAAGCTGAACCAATTAAAACAATCTTAGATTCGTTTGAAAGCTACTATTGAGTTATTGGTGAAGTTTGAAGATCAAGTGGCTATCCTTACCAGTTCCAGAGATATGATGATATAAGTGACGTAAACGACAAGTCAGTTTTTATCTACCAGTAATTGTTTTATTTTAGAATTTACTACCACGCAATGTATGCAAATTAAAACTTATAACTCACTTCTAAGTGGATTAATGGCAACTTTGATTTTATTCAAAGAAGAAGACAGTTCCAAACAAAAGTTTTTCTGAATGCAATGAAGACCCAAAATCAACTTCTGAAACTCAAACAGAAAACGTATTTTGATGTGGTTGGGACCACTGAGCACTCTGTTAAAAGTGAATAGATTTTTACAATCTATGGCTTGAAACTATGCAATCTTATTATTGCAATTACAAAAAAAACTTAAAAAGTAAATATCAAATCGCAGAACCAATCAGTTGTGTACTAGCTGACGAGAAGACCTTTCCTTTGACCTCTTTGTGAACAACACACAACAGTTTGTCGAGCTGAATCGGATGGCCCTCCTTGCATCGGTTAATTTCCCAAAATTCGAGCGAATCCTACACCTAATTTTTTATATTTACAAAAAGTTTGTGGAACCTCACCAAAAAAATCTGGGTTTTGCAGATAATGCAGACAGAAGTGTTCAAAATTCCAGTTGCGTTTATGTAAATGAAGAAAATAGAGACCATTGTAAACTTTGTAAGCTATCACACTTTGTTGAACATTTCATGCGATCGATGCAGCGCACCGCGCTGGAGACGCTATGCTCCACATGGTGGCGCTTCCGGAGCTGCGCAGGTAGCCTATACTCTTTCTTTATACTTCTGAATATCAATTAGATTGTGTGAAATGTGCAAGTTTTCCTTTGTTGTCACTACTAGAATTTGAGAATAATAGAAATAATCAGTATAGTTCTTTATGATAAAATAATGGTGGTTCTGAAAAGAACTCATAATGAAAGCGTTCGTGATGGAGAGTGACAAGTTGAGTTCGACTTCCGATGGATACCGCTGACTTACTGTTGCCCAATGGTTCTGATAATGATGTGTTCCGTTGGATTCTCATACTTTTTTCGCTTGCAGTAGCAACCTTGTATTGTCGCTTGAAGATGCCTCGATCGCGCCATAATCTGCACGTTCACAACGACAGTCAAATTCGAAATGAACGGTTTCTGAGTCGGTGCTACACTGGGATCCAACTCCATTTCCGGTACCAAGATCAAGAAATTATGAAAATCATGAAACGTGTCTTCTTATGAGACCATGCCTATTACTGATGATATGAATCATTATGCTAAAGGAATCATTAGTAACAGGCATGATCCGATAAGAAGAAATGTTTCATGATTTTCATAATTTCTTGTTCATGGTACCGGTGATGGATTTTCAACCGTGTATGCATTTTATATTGCAAATCAGCAGAAAGTTCTACTACAAACTACAGAAAAATGGGTCGTATACTGTACAGTGAAGTAATACTTTACATAAATCTTTGGACATAAAATTATGGTTCTAAATAGCAACTTTCAAAAATTTGATGTCAATTATCTCATTTCGGATTTGAATATTTCAGTGAAAGAAACTATCAAAATGCTGTACGGAGTAAATTTCAGAAGGTCCAAATTGTGTAATTCTCTAAGATATTGAACACTGTTTGGATATAAACTATTTGAAATACTGTTACGAATTTTTTTTCCGATTTGTAAAGAAGCAATCTTTATATTTCTTTAGATAACATTTGGAACCATTCGAAGGGCTGATTTTGCATAATGTTCCTCATTGTCGTCCATTTTTCGTTGTATTTCGCTCCAATGCAAACAACCACAGCAGCAGGATGATGGAATCGATTTTCTTTGAAGGGGCACTGGCTCTGGGACCTGAGCGTTTGAGGTTTTGTACCACGCTAAAGGTCTGCTTTCATTGCCGACTGCTCCTCTTGACGACCGAAGTCCAAATTGGAGCACGACCTGAGCGTTTTATGCTTTATACTTGGTTTGTTCTTACTGATGTTGGTGGAAGGGTTAGAAGAAATGAACGATTTTCAATCAAAGTTTATCTTTTATACTCGTCCAGTAGATAATTGGAACTGCCTGACTGCCTCAAAACTGTCGTCCGGGTGCGAAAAAAGCAAGCAAGTGTGATGAATTTTCCTCATTATTTCCAAAAAGTTTTAGGAAACTTTGTTTTTCAGTTATTTATGTTTATCTCACGCTGTTGAAAATTTAATCAAAAATTTCTAATCATATTTCCGATAGTTTGTAGAAAAAATTATGTTGTTGGATTAAATAAATCAAGAGATATTCGCAATAAAGTTCTGTCTATTCATTGAATTTTTTGAAGGCGTCACATAGCAAAGTAAGTCGTATTCACGACAAAAACCATCAGTTCACAAAGATTTGAGCTAGTTTCAAATATCATCAGTATCTAACGGGGAAAACAGATTGAAAAATTGACATGCGAATGTAATTATGTAACAAAAACCGCGAAAATGTTACCGCAGTGACGGGACTCGAACCCGTAGCTAACTCCTAACTGGAAAAATTGTTTTCCCAATTAAACTATCCTGGATATGAAAATACATGAAGAGAAAACCCAATTGGCTAGACGCAACACAAGCATGCTTCGCTGTAGTTGGTCACTACGGCATTCATATTATAGTCCAATATCGACGGAAACAAATTCAAAAAAACACACATGCTACAACTGAAAAAAAAACAAAAATCTCGAATCATTTTTTTCATGTTTTTACGTTTCGTCTTCGGCTTATCAGTACATCAGCAGATTACGTTGAACTGCTTATGCAAACTCGAAACTTAAAATTAAGTCATGTGAACTTTGCACAAACTGGTTACCCACGATTTACCAAACCCCCAAATGACTCGAATGAATGCCGGAGGTAAAGTAGAAATGGAAATAAATGGACGTGCAATCAGTTGTATCTGTTACTGGTCTAAATGATATTGAAATCTTACCGTAGAACAAATACTTGTGAAATACAAAAATATTTAGCTTACTTGTACCTAAGCATATGCTCAATTTATTCTTAAACGTATAGAAATAAAATATTACTATCCTAGCTAGGAAAGGGAATTGGACGGGACCCGTAGGCAGAGACACCTATGACATCCACGGGAATCAGGAAACACCATGATCCAATTGAATTATGATTATATTTTTATTACTTGTTAAGTTTTCCCCTTGTTGAAGAAGAATTCGTCTAATACTTGACAAGAATCCGTCGTACGAGGTTTGTAGAAAACGTATCCCGATTTTTTTAAATTTTTGCTACGTATGTTCGGTACGGCTGGCAAGCCGAAACATGTTTCGTCCGAGACTTCAGTTTAGACATTAAACAAGTGTTTTGCAAGTAGCATTAGCTTTACGTATGCCTAGCGGTTCATGTTGAGCCGTCCGGTCGCGCTAGCAGTTTAACATAAGCTGGTACGCACTGATTGGTCAAAGATGAAACGTAAAATCAAACACCCCGCTTCTGCAATCCGACGGATTTGTGATACGAACGAATCTACACTTTCGTTCGAGCTCGAATTTTGAATTCTCTATTCCGTTCGACTTGTATGATTTGATCGACTCTCGTTCGGGAACACTTGAAATTTCGAACACTAACTTTCAAATGGACAGCTTTGACAGCTACTTACACGTTCTATATTATTTATATTATTCATTTCTTAGTAAACGAAACCGTCACACTTGTATGAACAAATTAGAACGATTCTAAGCCGAACAGAAGTAATACGTACGCAAGTCTTTTTTACGTAATAATCGGGACTTCGTAAATCGAGTTATGACGTAAAAAAAGTTTACGTTATTTGGAATTTATAACGTAAAAAAAGTTTTCCCTACACAGTTCGAAATTTTTTTGTGATTTAACATCTTATCAGATGCACATAAATGGAGTCTCATATTTCACACAAATTTATATTCAAGAACATGTAAAATTGTGTGATTTGGAAATATTAAAGAACATGTAAAATTGTTGACTTTAAAACGAAAGGAATAAAAATCAAAAGAACCGACATCAACAACGCTACTTGAACCGAAAAACATTAGATCACAAAGCACACCAGTTAGTCGACTGAGCCACAGAAGCACATATCTGCTTGGCTGGTAAATCGTGCAAATAAATTAATACAGTCTCACTTGCTCCAAGTGCAAATTACACTCGGAGCCAGTAAATTTCTGTACGAATGGAATATCGTGTCATTTGAGAAGTTAAGTAGTTATGAATTGTATCGTTTGAAGAATTATGTCATCTGAGAAATTCATAATTTCTTTCTGTGTAGCTAGCGACTGTTAGACGTTTTATGCGGATAAAATGCTTATTTAGTCGAAGCGAAATTATACATCGAAAAGCTGCCCGATCATATTTTCAGTTTTCTATATTTTCCAGCAAACGACAACTTTTGTTTAGAAATGTCCTAAAATGCTTAAAAAATGAATGAAGCGTTTTGGCAATCAAGGACGCGCCCCTACAGGCTAGCTCCATAACAATGTTTCCAACAACAATAGAGACGACGAATCCATGAATAAGAGCGAGAATAGTAAGCCAACTGACACCCTCTTATTTTACTAAACCAAGTGCTTCTTTCCCAAAAATATCCAACAATTAAAAGTAGTTATTAGTTCGATTTCATTACATCCATTTGTGTTATAGCTTTTAAACAGGTAGAACATAATAAAGTGTCATTTTGTACCGAATTTTCAATATTAGATCGTTCGGTGATCATTTCGGGAATTGAACCGATTGGAAAGCGTTCGATATTGAAATTTTTGTTAATCGGTCAAAAACTACCGAGAAAATGATTTGTAACACTGAAAAAAGTTGATTTAGACCAGACATATATCCGGGATATGCTCCCCGCTCTGCAATGACCCTTCAAATTGGTATTTAACTGATGTATATTTAATATACATCAGTTAAATACCAAATTGTTCATTTGAGCAAGGTATTTTTCCGATGACTTGGAAGCAGTCTTTCATGTTTCCTGTATACAAGAGCGGTGATCGTACAAATGTTAGAAATTATCGAGGCATAACCAATTTATCAGCTGCATCTAAACTGTTCGAAATAATTGTGAGCACTGAGGTACTTTTTCGTACTAAAAATTACATCTCTACTGATCAGCATGGATTTATGCCAGGTCGTTCAGTCAGCACGAATCTCTTAGATTTCACTTCCAGTTGTTTTTCTAGTTTGGAGAATAAAGTACAAATTGATGCAGTATACACTGATCTGAAAGCAGCTTTCGACCGAATTGACCACCGAATACTCTTGTGCAAGATGTTGCGGCTGGGCGCCACACAAAAGTTTACTGACTGGCTACGCTCTTACTTATGTGGTAGAGTCCTGCGAATTAAGCTCGGCTCTTGTGTATCATCTTCGTTCTCAAATTTATCAGGAGTTCCTCAAGGCAGCAATATGGGTCCACTTTTGTTTTTGCTGTTCTTCAACGATGCTGTTTCGGTGCTCGGAGTTGGCTGCAGATTAGTATATGCCGATGATTTGAAATTATATCTTGAAGTTCGCTCTATTGACGACTGCATCCGGCTTCAAAAACTTCTAGATACATTTGTCGCCTGGTGTCGTAGAAACTGGTTGATTGTCAGCATTTCAAAATGCCAGGTCATAACGTTTCACCGAATACTGAACCCAATTCGATTCGACTATGCAATTGATGGACAAACGCTCCAGAGAGTTGACCATGTTAATGACCTTGGTGTTTTGTTAGATGCCAAACTTACCTTCAATCTGCATCGTTCATCTGTAATTTCAAAAGCGACCAGGCAACTAGGTTTTATTGCAAAGATCGGGCGGGACTTCAAAGATCCGTATTGTTTGAAGGCGTTATATTGTTCTTTGGTTCGTCCAATACTGGAAAATGCTAGCGTAATTTGGAGTCCTTATCAACTTACATGGAACTTACGGATTGAGCGCGTTCAGAAACGATTTGTTCGTCTTGCTCTAAGAAACCTTCCCTGGCAGAACCCGCTTGATCTTCCACCATACCACGATCGCTGTCGACTGATCGGACTCGACTCATTGGAACGACGCAGGAAAATTCAGCAAACTACTTTCGTGGCAAAACTGATCAACGGGGATATCGACTCACCGAAGATTTTGTCTCAACTCGATTTTCGTGCTTCACAACGATCACTGCGCTCTTCCAGTTTATTTCAGCCGAGATTTCATCGAACGACGTTCGGGTATTACGAACCGATAACATCATGCTTGAGGACATTTGGCACCGTTGAACACCTTTTTGAATTTGATGAACCATCACACAAATTCGTGCAGAAAGTACAGCGATCTACAATTTTATGACTTGACTAAACCAATTCATTAAGACCATTTTATTGTCAGATGAATAAATTTAATAATAAATAAATAAATAAATAAATAAATATTATTAGGTGTACAACTTTGCTTCCGCCGTTTTTTCCAAAATTCAAAGCTTTATTGCGAAAAAGTGCTTACATATGTATTATTCAAAGTATTGTCCGTCGCTAGCGACAACTTTCTCCCATCTTTCGGGAATTTTCGGATCCCGGCTCGAAAAAAGGACTTTTTCGACGCTATCCATGAAGCAATCCATTTTTCCAACTCTTCGAAGGATTGAAATTGTTGATCTGCCAGGCCGTGTGCCATCGAACGAAATAGGTGGAAGTCAGAAGGGGCGACATCTGGGGAATACGGCGGGTGGGGCTAGACTTCCCATTTCAGCGTTTCCAGGTACTTTTTGACCACTTTTGCGACGTGAGGCCGAACATTGTCGTGTTGGAGGATGACTTTGCCATGTCGCTCTTGATACTGTGGCCGCTTTTCTTTTAGTGCGCGACTGTGATGGTTTCACTCGGTTTTAAGAGCTCGTAGTAAATTGTTATTCATCTTTGAAGGTTTTTTCTTTTCCACCATCATGTTTGCCACCACTCCCGACACGTTCTTTTACTCAGAGCAGCATCACCGTAAGTTTCTGAAAGCTTCCGATGCGCTTCAGTTGCATTTTTTTTCGAATTGTAACAGAAAAGTAAAACTTCCCGCAAATGGCGAGAATTGGGCACATAAACAGACATTTTCGAGCGTGAAAGAACAACGGTCACTGAAACGGCGATGACAATTCGTTAGGCACTGTACACACTCACTTTAAAGGCATTATCATCTATGTATTTTAACCAGCCTCAGCCGGTACAGCTACCTATCGGAAAACGGCGGAAGCAAAGTTGTACACCTGATAGTATTGATTTCAATTCCATTTTTTTCCTTTCTAAGAATAAATACCTTAGAAAAAAAAAATGGTTCGAAAAATGTACATTCCTGCTGTTATAGTGACGCGAAAACTCGAAGCGAATGTACCTATTTTCATCTTACACTGAAAGTAAAGCTCCCGAACAGAAACAACTGATCTCATTCTAACTAATGGTTGTCGTATATGAGATGATTACTGGAGCTGAGATGAATAATGGTACCGTTACCCTATTTTATGTATGCATCAGAGCTCAACTTCATACGAGGTCGTCAGAGATGAAATAATAAAGTGCTCACAAGCTCCTAACTGATGCCTCCTAGTGCGTCTGGAATGCTATTTGATCAATCGAATGGGGTCAACTGGCAGCGAATGCCGTCTACGTCAGGAGCAGAATATGAATTGGTTTGTTATGGCCCATCTGATGTTGCGAAATTAAATACACGGAATTCTTTTTTACGCAGCTATTTTAGCATAAGCTTCGAATATCGTCACAATGGTTACAATTTAATAAATTATATTACTACTAGTTTCCTTAAATATCATAGTAGCATTTCGTTAATAATTAGTTATTCTACTCAAAAACACTGTTGTTATTAAACGAATAGCTGCTTTAAAAATATATTTTTGTATGTACATAAGGCAATAGTACGTGATCTTATAACTATTTCACAACCCGAACCTGAATGAATCTCAATGGCAAAATAAGTTTTATACAGACAGAAGCAAAACATTATCACACTAGATAAATTCACAAAAGATATTAAAATTATGAAAGTGTTTTTTATGCGAACTTCTCAAGCTATGCAGTTTTTATACGGATTTTCGAAGCTACGCTGTTTGTTATGCAATCAATTGACATGGCATCTTATAAAGAACATATCAATGTCGTTTTTGTTTTCAGCACTGCACTTATATATTTACTACGAATTTCAGCTGTAAACACTTTTTTTTCTTTCTTTGTCTCTCAAAAAAGAACATTTTTTTTTATTTTTAGTGCAGTATCGAATCCCTACCTGTATACTACTATCAGAAAATTCGTACTGTACTACTATCAAGAAATCCATAACAATTTTGCTTTCAACGTTTTCTACTGCATCTCAAAAAAGAACATTTGTTTTATTTTTAGTGCAGTATCGAATCCCTACCTGTATACTACTATCAAGAAATCCATAACAATTTTGCTTTCATCGTTTTCTGCTGCATCAAAAAACAATGCATTTAAAGCGACGCATCATTTCCTGACCCGGATACATTGAAACAACACATCAAAGATCGTACCTGATGATACAGATTAAACCACTTCCTAAGAACCACAGCTAGCTAGCTGCTTCACTATATTTGCATGCAATCTCGAAACTGGATTACTGTAGGGAAATTCAATTAGTAATTATTTCAAACGCAGAACATCGCACATAATAAATTCAACACAAATGTAGCAGTATAAAAAGTGTACAAACATAAAGGTAATAGATCTCTCCAAGCTTGTTCGGTTAGGTTACACAGTAAAAAAAGCATTAATTTCGCACTCAATGAAATTGAGGGAAACCTTTTTCCAAATCGGTTTTACTCGAATAAGTTTAATTTTTCTTAGAGCTCTTTATTGAAAATGTATTAAAAATGTATAACACGTATACTTCAACCATAGAAAATGTATCGTATTTTGTAGTGTGTACAATTTGTGATGACTGTAAAATATCACAACCGAGAAAGTGGGTGGTTTCTGCGGCACGGGTGACCATTGCCACCTAGTGAAAGGCCATCATTTAGCTGTTCGTTGTTTGTCCACACACGACAAACACACATAAAGACACACTCATACACCATGAATTGTCGGCAGGACTTACTTTGACTGGAACGACTGGAAGAAGCATGATGCAATCCCGTCAATGGCAACGATTGCTATGTCGAAAGAGACCCAGTTGCCTTGACGCGTTGACTGAAGTTGTCCTTGTTTTGCCTGATGCATTTATCACGGGAAAACAGAAATAATGAACGACTTTCCCGAGATGTTTAATCGGTGTTGACATACACGACAAACACCGGATTTTACACGGTGTCTGTTTCTATTTGCAATGGTAATCCACACTTGTCGGTATGTGCGCAGTGTCAAGTCAAAGAAGGATTCAATTGAAAATCAAACATCACACTTTATCACGGCTGACGGTGCGGAAGAATAGAATAAACTTCCGCAGGAGTAAACAGGTCACGTGTCACGTTCAGCCGAGAAGCACGAGGCGAGCGGCATGCATGATTTTGTTTAATTGACGAAGTTAATCCTCGTGCGTTGGTTGTCAGCAAACGTGAAAGCTACGCAAAATGTCCGATGGCAATGTTACAATCGAACGTTGTCAATCTTGTATTGACTGATAGAGATATTTAACTTATTATAGAAAAATGAAGAACGTATTTCGTAATATGATTTAATTTTACAAGAATTATTCTAATATGTATGAAACATATGCGGATTATTGAAAATTATCGATTGGATCTTTTTGTTGCGTTATGTTGGTATTTATGACCGTCACTTATGTTGACAATGCCTGCCAATTTGAATGTCTAGTCAATTTTTGACAGCTGTTATGCGTGGACGTGTTTTAACTTGTCTTCGATTTTTGTCTATCCCAAAAAATGGATGGGATGTCAGTTTCCATTGGAATGATTGAGCTTTTGGTTTCTACGTCATAACCAAAAACCCATAATTAATCACCAGTTATAATTCTCTGGAGCAAATTTAGATCGTTCAAAGAATCCAAAAGCTACCGAGCAATGTTAGTGCGATGCTGTTTTTGGTCGAAATTGAGTAATTTTGTTACGAATTTTGCGGCAGCCCATCTCACGCCCAAACTATTGGTAATAATCGAATGGCATGAGCCAATCGATATATTTAGGTCCACAGTAACTTCTTTGACAGTGATTCAACGATGGGACAATACTTCCTTACTTCATCAATGTTTTCATCGGCTGTTTAAGTGCTCCGGCGTCCGGAACACTCTTCATCGTCCACATCTTCTTGGCTCTCTGAGTACTACCAATAAATATTGCATTTGCCCAAAGTAGCTTCGCCATAAGCAACGCTCAACATTCTAAATGCAACCGCGCATCTTAAGTTATTCTTCACACAAAATTGATTACAAATTCTTTGATCCATTTTTTGGGATAGACGAAAATCGAAACCAAGTTAAAACGCCCACGCACAATAGCTGTCAAAAACTCACTGAACATTCAAATGGTCGGAACTATCCTCATAAGTAAGGGTCATTAATACCAACATAACACCACCTAACGATCAAAAATCGAAAATACTTACTTTCACCCCTATTCTGTACGTTGATCGATTCGAAATATTCCGATCGAATGTGCAATTTTCGTTCTGCGTTCCGTTTTGTTCTTTTTTTAATTTACCTCTTTTTACGTAACTCTTTTGTCGTGAATACTACTTACTTTACTATGGGGTGCCTTTTCAAAATTTACCCTCTGAGAGAGTGATAAGTTTTTGATCGTGAATATTGTTGTATCTAACGAACAAACATAATTTTTGCTACATGCCATCGGAAATATGATTACAATTTTATGAAAACATTTTCAGTTTTGTGACATAATCTCAAATAATTCAAAATTTTATATAATCTAACTACCAATAGAATCGAAATGTTTCAACTTAAACGTGTAAAGAAAAAGCATTGAAGTATTTCAATAGCACACTATTGAAAAACCTGTCTCATTTGACCCATGTCAACACCAGCCAATCAGAACGCGCTCTGAGGAAGAGAACAAAATATCTGCTGCTGTACAACAAATCGTTCAAAGAAAATGTTCCGAACAGTGCTTAATATCGTAGTGAGTTCCACAATTTGGTCTCTCTGAAAGGCAGGAATGAATCCCGTACAGCATCCTGATAGTTTCTTTCAATGAAATGCAAATCCGAAATGAAATAATCGACATTAAAATTCTGTATGTGGTTATTTTTATAGCCGTTAGGACCGCCCATTAGTGAAAAAGCTACAAACGAAACCACATAAAAAGAAACCTCTTAACAAAAATTGAATCAGTTTGGATTCTATCGCCACTACGAGCAGATGTGTTTTGTGTCGTCTGCACAGCTAGTTTCGCTTTCGACAAGAGCGATTACGTCACAGCTGCCAGTTATTTGCATTGGTGAAAAAACAACGGTGGAGAGCATTACACAAAATCAACCGTTCTAATGGCTCTAAAAGTTTTCTAAAGAACTAGGGTAACGGCTCCCTATTTCATCTGAGCTCCTATTTCCATCTCATCCCTTCACCTCATTACTTTGAACATGAATAATATTTTAAAACCTACCTGAACCAAACTGTGAAATGTTTTAAAATGATTATAAAAGCTATTGTCACACTTTCCTATTGAAAGAAATGAAAATTATCATACTGCTGGTGTAGGAAGAAATTTCACTTGAGCAAAAATATCGATATCACGGTTAAAAATGGAATTATTTTAACAATCGATGGTTTGTTGAATAGCTATAATCGAGTGAAATCTAAGTCTCAAACTATATTTTGATTACAAGGACTATTATGACAGATATTGCCAACAAACTGAAATTTTTTAGATGAAACTTTGTATAACTCAAAAAGTAAACATCCGATATCAAAAATATTCAATAGCGTTCAGGTTGCCGTGAAGATCTTCTATTAGCGACTAGCTTGGTTAAAAATGGTCCAGCCATCTCTGAGATCTCGACCTCTTTGTTGAAAGTTTTTTTTTTTGCGCTTTTTACCCCTTTAACTCAGAACCTCAAGTCGGATCCGGATAAAATTCGATAGGAAGGCATTGGAGTATCATTTGAATTTAATCGGGTAAGTAGTCTCTGAGAAAATTGAGAAGTTTCATGAACATAAAATTCAATAGTAGACTCTAGAATTGAGATATCTTTCATTTGAATCTAAGGTTGGGAAAATTCGTATAACTAATTCCGAGAAAAGCGACTACGTATTTTGTACACACACCAACAAACTGACATTAGCTAATCTCGGAGGACTGATTCGAATGGTATATGATGATCGTTTCGGAAGGATCTTTTCTCAGTGATTGCATAGCCTTTATATTTAAGAAAGGCAAACAGGTTTCATATCCCTGCACAAAATGTCATGAAAAGGATGCCGTACACTGTCTTTCAGGTGCTGTATACAGTTTTTCAAGTGCATATTAAAATCGTGTTTCACTTTGCTTCCAAACACCGATTTAAGAAGAAACGCTCAAAACTTCTTTCAGTGGGATAGAGAGGAAAAGTCATTTTCACAAAAATGCCCATATCTCCTTTAAAATGGACGGATAGCAACAAACTATGTCTTGTTGGAAAGGTATTACAACGAGATTCCCACATTTTGGAATCTTGTGTTTGTATTTGAGGTCAATTGTGACAATTATTGTCAAAAAATAACTAATTTTCACATAAGGAGTGTATCGAAAATAAGCTATCCACATACATTTGTGTTGTACGCATGTATTTGTGATGGTTTTTTATGCTCAGATCACAGAATGCTGTGCGTTTGGCTGTCAGCTATCGTTTGTTTACTTGTTTGTGCGGTTGAAATTCTGCGTTTTCAAAATGTCGCGTATTGAAAAGGAAGTGAAAATTAATAAGTATGGGGAACACTATCCTTAGGATGAGCTACTAGGAAGAGCCAGAAAATCCGGTTCTTCCAACCCGAAACTGGACCAGAAAGATGTATCTCTAATCATAAAGAACAAATCAATGGCAATACGTGATTTGGCCAAAAAAGCAGGAACGAGTGTCGGAATGATCTAGCGTATCAAGAGGCGAAATCACCTGAAGACCTACAAAAAGCAGAAAATCTCGAAAAAAGTATAGAACAGAAGAATCGAGCAGCAACAAGGGCCTGGAAATTGTATTCGCTTCTTTTGCAGTGTCTGGATGCATGCGTTTTGATGGACGATGAGACTTATGTAAAGGAGGACTCAAAAACCCTTCCAGGTCTACAATACTTTACTGTCGTCATTGGGGAGGATGTGAGCGATGCGGACAGGTCGATTTAAGTGGTGAAACTTGGTCAAAAGGTATTGGTATGGCAAGCAATATGTTCCTGTGGTTTGTAGTCAACTAGTTTTTACACTACCGGAACTATAAATGCAGAAATCTAACGATCTGAGTGTCTCCAGAAGAGATTGCTGTCTTTATATTAGAAGCATAGTACACCTCCACTGTTTTGGCCGGCCTTAGCGTCGGCTCACTATGCCAGAACCACTCTTAATTGACTTGCGGAAAAAGGGTATACATTTCGTTGAGAAAAATATCAATCAACCAAATTACCCTCAGTTTCGACCCATCTTACGTTAATGGGCAATCGTGAAGAGGGTTTCAAGAAGACTGGTAAGGCAGCTGGGAACATGCAGGAGTTCAAAAAAATGTGGTCTCAAGCGTCCAAAAAATGCGATACAATACTAGACCGGAACTTGATGAAGAGCGTTCGATCAAAAGTTCGAAAACTCGTGAAGGAATAACTTAAATTTCATCCGGTTTTCATTATGCTCAAGTTTAACCTCGTACAGCAAAGGATCGATTTTTATTTGAATAAAATATCGTTTTTTATCATAATTTGAAAGAAAATTTTGTGGACTGCTTATTTTCGATACACTCCTTAAAACTTGGTATATCACTAAAAGTAGACAACGAATCAAATAACGGAAACAATAGAGTTCTGGCTGATGAAAAGACCTTTCGTTTGCAACTAGTCCTCATACATTTGCTCAGTTTGTCGAGCTGAATGGATTGGCCTCGGAAATTTTTTCCAAAGCTTGAGCGAAATCTATACCTATTTTTTTATGTATATGAAAAAAGGTTCTCACTGTTTCTATTCTAACTTTTTTGATTGATATTCAATAGTGAAAATATTTTTTATTTAATAATACAACTCTAAAGTCCTGATCATAAATTAATTTGTAGATGGTCTCGGTTACATTGTAAATGCTTGTCTTTAAACCACAGGAACAGATAGCCTGCCACACGAGATTTTTCTTTGTGAACTTCACATCTTTTCTCTCCCACTCGTCGTATTATATTGCTATCCTGGTAGATTCTCGTCAACCTTCATCAAGTCTGTCGGAAATGTTATAATGGGAAGTTTTGAATGAGAAAAAAAGGCATTATAACACAACGCATTTCATGTTGAAATATATCGAAAACGGTAAATTCTACAAGAAAGGTCAATATAATCGAATGTATTGCTTTTGATTTATAGAATTACTTTTTTCTTTTTATGCGATATTCACCTAACCAGAGACCATTTTTGTAGAAACAGAAAATGAAAATTATAGAATGATAGTACTCAAGAGAGAGCAAGGATGTGAATATATAGAACGGAAAAGGAGAGACGTGACAGAGGGTCATTTAAGTAAGCAGAAATCTTTTAGTAACTTAACTTCTACCTTCACCAGAGGAGTCGGGCTTAGGCATCGGAACAATGGGAATCGCCCAAGTCTCTGGTATGAATTCCGACACGATTTGGGTTGCAACAACAAGATTGTGTGATAATATTACATCGTATCGAATCTCTTGGCCAATCTGATTTATTCACTCTGACAGCAGCCTTAGATGGGGTGAAGGCCAACTACAAACCATTATCTCACATGCACACCTTTGCTTTGTAATTGTGTCACTGATTAACAAAGTCGATAAATTCAAAAAACAGCTGCCAGCTAATTCCACACCGTCACTCAGAACGCAAATAAATTCTTTTAATTTGCATACAAAATGATTTGCTCGATTAAAATGTGGAATACAATTCACTGGCGATGATTTATGTTTACGACTACACAGTTCATTTTGTTCCAGTTGTAGTTTCACAATACTTGATGGATTTTAGTGTGGTTATGGCTACTATGTGAAACGAATCAGCGGAATCAGAGCCAAATCAGCAATAAAATTCTCGTTATTTATATATCAGCAAAATATGACAATATACTTTCTATTCAAGGTTATAATGCAAATATTTCACATACTGCCACGTATACATATTAAAAAATTGGAAAAAATTGTTCACACAGTGTTTGTTATATAGATTTTTATGACACATATACAATCAAGGTAATATTTTTCCATGCGAATAACAGTGTTATTGTCCTTGAGGCTCTACCTTTGTGTGAGAAGTGTGATTTGACTTATCATGCCGTGGCTGATTTAATGATCAACAACAACCACATAATTTCGCTGACCCGTAAGGTTTATTGTGGCAATTAAAAACACATTCCCACAGTCGACTGCACATTGTAATGTGATATGCATTCATCATATGGACAGAACAAGGTTATGTATATAATATATTAGTTCAATCAAACTCGTAGTTTCAAAAATATTGTACAAAAATGAAGCTTGCATAATTGAAACAAAAACGCAATATTTATGTGAATACAATTAATGAAAATACTCAATCTATGATTTGTACAAAATAGCAGTAGGAAGGTCAAACGGAGAGATATCTCACAGAGTGCTCACACGTGCCTATCGCTTTCGGTGTTTCTGAAATTGTGGAATTGATGAGTCCATTTAAAATGTCAGGAAAGTTTGTAGTCGTGTTTGCATATAAAAACTGCCCCAAACAGAAATAAAATTGATATAAGCTGTTTGAAAGGGTTTGTATTAGAGATGATTTTCTGAAAATTTTAATCATTTAACTGCCATATTGGCCGAAATAGTGATTTTTCTGATTTTCAATTTAATTTAAATTTTTCAAAAACCTCTTTAGCAAAAAAAATTGAAAAAAAAATCAGCTGACTCAACATCGTCAGTGACTGGCACCATCAAAAAAGGTGACAAGCGATTATGAATACACTCTCCTACTCAGTGCTTGAGCGGAAAATAGGTATAAAGCGAGAAAACAAGTGTTTGATGGACAGAGAAGATGTTAGGATGTATGGTACCGGTCGGATGACGGCCAGGATGTAGACCATGTTCGATGTACGTTCTACCATGTCTGACTGCATTTTAGAGTATCTATAACAAGGCTCGCAGGTTCGAGTCCTGTCACTAAGCGTATCTTTTTTTAATAAATTTACTTTTCTGTTAGTTTTTCATTCATTTGGCTTTTCCAATATATGTTTCCGCTCTGTCATTGCAAAATCATCCAACACATCTCCACACTCGCTTCATTTTCCTTACACATTTCCGTCCACTCTTTTTTCAAATGCTTGTCGTTTTTGAAGATCGCCCTAGTTTTGCAGAGCTTGCTCTCCATAATCGTGCAAAATTGCAATTAAATGAAGTTGTGACGAGTTGGATAGATTTGTTCTTCGGTATCATAACAACTATCGTTTACTTCGTACCATTCCATCACCTTTTTCTTGTGATGGCACGACACCAGAACCACCAAAATTGAGTGTCGTCTACGTGAGGTTGGAATAACGAAAGCAGACGCTTTTTCATATATTCGACCGTTGTAGCTGCCGATTGTTATGTACGGCTTGCTGAATTGGCCACAACCGCAAATCGCCTGCCACACCATATAATTCTTCTTGGCAAATTTGTCGACCTCAAGGTTGCCATTTTTAAACCTGTGTTTCAACTTGAAAAATTTGTGTACCACCTGTGTGGCATATTTTCAATCATAATCTGTGAAAAACATTTTTAAAATCTGTCATTTTTATGGAATATTCATAAAAATCTGTAGAAATCTTTGAATTTTGATAAAATCTTTGATACAGAATCTGTGTGGCAAAATGGGCAAAAAAATCTGTGGTTTTACAGAAAAATCTGTCAACATGGTAACTCTGCAGCTAGTGCGAGTTTCAAAAATCGAATTCCGTTTCTTGGCTTGGTTATGTGCCTTCCTTACCTTGAAGACATAAAGTATGGCCCACTTCATTTTCTGCTGACCACTTCCGGAATCAAAAGGTTGGGATT
Source organism: Malaya genurostris (assembly GCF_030247185.1). Lineage (NCBI taxonomy): Eukaryota > Metazoa > Arthropoda > Insecta > Diptera > Culicidae > Malaya > Malaya genurostris. Next base: position 215,722,483 of record NC_080571.1, on the reverse strand, counting down.
GCGTTTCAATCTTGAGCTTGAGAGATTTTTCTTGTGTTCCCTGGATCTCGTTGAACGATTCTACCACATTGTCAAGTTCTTACTCTATCGAAATCCTTCTGTGCTACTGGTCTAGATTTCCCGTCGAAGGACTTCTTACTTGAAAGCCATCTCGATACACAATTGACAGAATGTGACAATATTTCGTACATGTAAATATTGCACTCCAAACTACGCTTTTTCTTGCACCGTTATTAGAAATTACAGTCTGAAACTTTTAAAACATTTCAACCTGAGCTCCGAAGTCGAGAATCAGATCAGGATAAGACCGTTCATTTGAACTTAAGTTTGTGAAAATCGGTTCGGCCTTCTTTAAGAAAAAGAAGTGCGTTCCTTTAATAGAATTTTTGACCACTATTTCCGCACATTCAGAGCCGAGAACTGAGATCCAAATCCTGAACAAATGCATCTTAACATTAAACGTGTGCATTTACTTCAATGTAATAAAACGAATAATGTTGTTTACGTCCAGTTTTATAAAGAGTTGGATGCAATCCAATTCGCAAAAGACAATAACAATGTGTACTATGTGGAGCACGAGAACATTAAGTACAACATTCCAGTATATATGGATATGTTAGTGCTATAGAAGTGCGTGTGCATGATCTTCCCTCAAGCGTCACCAATTCATATATTCGCAAAACTATGTCCCAATACGGAGAGATTCTCTCTATGGAAAAAGAAAAGTGGAAGAATTTTTTTCCCGGTATTCTAAATGGCGTACGTTTATTACGCATACACTTGAAGAAGCCTATACATTCTTATGTGATTTTCGGTCAAGATACACGAATTCCATGCAAATCACTTGTTACCTATGACAATCAGATGGCCACATGTCAATATTGCCAAAAAGCTGGTCACTACGGTAAGTCATGTGATAAACTGAACAAGGAGACAACTACACCAAAGGACAACGGTGTTTGCTTTACACCAACCCCAGTACACCTGTAACAACCACCAAAAACAATGAAGCATCCCCATCAACGAAACCATCCAACGTATCCCCTATAGAACAAAGTACACCAGCTGCAGTTAACAACTTACCCTCCAACCAACCAGCAACTGCAACCAATGTACAACAAGGCGCATCTACAGCAACTCTCAACGAGCCCAAGACTACGATCAACAAGGACAACGAAAATAAAACGGAAATCACACACAACACAGTCGATGAAGCAATGGATGATGAGATAAGCCGCGGACGAAGTGACCCCCGATCCTCGTTGGATGGAAATGGAAACTCATCTCCCCCTAGAAAAAGGGTGACAACGAGATCCAATAGCAAAAAAAAATTTAAGTAACAAAAATGTAAGCCAATCGGCCACGCAAAGCTTTTACGCAAAAAGACCAGAATAAAAATTTTATTATAGAAAAAAAAATTATTTTTTTAAATATCAACTTACTAGAGCTTTTCAATTCAAGAATTGTACGGCTTTTTAAGGGATGTTGCACACGCTCTTGAAATTTAGTTTATTATACTTATTAGCCTGTTATTCCGGAACCGGAGATCTGGATCTGGATAGAGGTCAATAGTATTTCAAAGATCGTAAGCTCTTTGACATTTCAACCTAAGATTATGGAAAACGGTTAAGCCGTTTTTGAGACAATCGAGTTCACTTAATTAGGTCCGTACCAAGGATTTTGTTTCGGGAGGGGCCCTCAGATAAAACAATCTTACTGATAATTGCTTATGAATCTAATTCTCGGTATACCTTCAATACCTTTTGTTATATTGGAAGCGTGAGCGCACATTCAAATGAACATAACAATTAATAATAATTGCCTAACTCGCATTGCAAATAATTAGCCATGTAAATAAAGAGTCACAGTGTTAAAAGGGATGAGATCGATTTTAATCCATCTCATTTAATTTAGTTCAATATATAGCCATTAAATTTTAATTGGATTCGACTTCTGATTTCGAGATGAGTGTTAAATCCAATAATTTCAAAAGTGTGAGGAACATTAAAACTATTCTATTAGGCAGACCCGTACCCAGGATTTCGTTTCGGGAGGGGGCCAAAGATAAAAAAATAATGTAACTGAAGATTGCTGATGTACCTAATTCTCGGTGTGCCTTTTACGGGTGTTTTTAACAGGAATTTCAAACTTTTCTACATGAACTTTTATTGAATTACATTTCTTTACGTTTACTGTCTTGTTATTTCTGTAACACATGTCTGAGACCTTCTAAATAATTATATATTTGTTTTTAATTTCGGGAGGGGCCAGGGCCCCTCGGGCACCCCCTCTGGGTACGTGACTGCTATTAGGTATTTATTTGACGAACAAATCAACTTCGACTATACCTGTTCCGGAGGCATTCAAATATCTTATAGTTTAATACGATTATCAATTTCATCGAGACCCTACTTCTAGGTCTAGAAATACAGGAAGATGAGGGTTAAGAATCTTCTATACTAATTTCTTTTTCAATTTTAAGGTATTATTAGTTGGTTTTCGTAACAACTCTTTTGTCTTTACCGCTTTCCGGTTCCGGAAGTAACCGCCAAAAACTCCAACAACGGAGGATACTTAGATTACTCATATAGGGCTAGACCGATTTTCACAGATGATGAAATGGATTCCAATTAAAGGTTTAGCTGATCCCTCTTCAGTTTCATCCGAATTCGGCTTCTGGTTCTAGACATGCAAGATTATGAATCATGATTTTATCGTTTGACGAGTCCCAAAAATATATAGGTCTTAGCCGTAACAAAAGCAAACACTTCGATGATTCAGAGCTCGCGATCGAGAACGATTCCCACGTTTTTAGCAGTGCCATCTTAGAGTATTTAAATAAAATCGATGACTGTGTCCGAGAGAAGATTATTGTATTACATTTCCTAACGTTTTCTGACGGACCAGAGTTGCCATTTTAACATAATATTTGTGTTTCAACTTGAAAAGTCTGTGTAATCTGTGTATCAACTTTTGATCATAATCTGTGAAAATCTGTGAAAAACATTTTCAAAATCTGCCATTTTTATAAAATATTTTTAAAAATTCGTAGAAATCTGTGAATTTTGATAAAATCTGTGTTCTGTGACACAGAACCTGTGTGGCAAAATAGACAAAAATTCTGTGGTTTTACAAAAAAATCTGTGAATATGGTAACTCTGGTAGACTGCCGTATTGTCTCGGAAACTATTTTAGCTTCATGTCCTTTTATCGCTCCAAAAAATCACACTCTAGTTGCAGTCGGTAGTTTCTCCATTTTCGAAGTAGTCTACCAAATGTATACCACGACAATTTCCAAAAAACCGACGTCATGATCCGAACCCCACCCTCCCTAGGTCGCTTCAGAGCACTCGTTCCGACTTTGGTTCATTGTCGGGTAATCATCCTTTTCTTTGATGCATGATAATGGATCAAGGTTTGATGAAGAGTAGCTAACCAACACCAAAAGTCTAACAGAATCTGTATCAGCTCAACCAAATATGCTACCGAAGTGTGCCCGAGTTCATGTTTTAAGTCCTGGAAATATTTGTTTGGCACCCAGAAGCAGGATATTTATTCAATCTGCAGAATCTTCCCTAAGCTACGGCTCAGTAATAATCCTTGTGGGATCTGTTTCGAACCTTTGCTTTCCGGTTATACAGTATCATTTTATGTAGTTTTAACACATCGTAGGGATTTTCCGCTGCTAATGTCTTTCTCTTTGCATTCAAACAGTATCATTAAGACGTATTTTTTTTATCTGGATAATTTTCGACACGAATTTGGGCAGATTTTTAACACAAATTCTGCAATAATACATATGAACTTGATCATTGGTTACTTTCTAAAAAAGTGCGGATTGAAAAAAAACGCGTTCTGACGGTTACGTTACACATCCAATTATATCTATTTCTGTTTCCAAAATACAGGGTGATGAGTGTTGAAAATTTCAAAACTAAAAGTAACGATACAATAAAAATAGGAAAATCTTCAAAACTGTTTCAATTTCAAAATCTTTTTAGTTAGTTTTCCACTAAATTGGTTTCACCGGATTCTGGTTTTCGGTTCTGGAAGTAGTGGTCAAAAATTCCATTTCTTAACTTTTATTGTCATGCAATTTCTGTCACACATGTCTAAGACCTTCAAAATGAACATTTATAGAGCACAACACTCCACAAGTGACTTGTGATGATAGATTTTGAGAGGTGGTCCGAGATCTTCTAAATTTGTAGGTCATATTAGTTGATGGCTATACAAACGTCAATGTACCCTAATTTCTTAATGATTTGTTTCAGTCTTGTTGAGACATGGGAGCTATCATGAGCTAGTTTTAAATTTGATCAGTATCTAACAAACAGATTGAAAATAAGACATGCGAATGTAACTATGTAGTGAAAACTGAGAATGCGTTACTGCAGAGACGAGACTCGAACCCGTAGCTAGCTCCTAATCGGGGAAATGATTTTGCCAATTTAACTACCTTGGTTATGAAAACACATGAAGAGACAGCCTAATTGACTTACATTTCTGTTTTGAGGTGGTTCTCCAAAAGCTTACTATGACAATCCTAGAAAACCGACATCATGATCTTTCCGATCTTTTATTTTTTAGCTTCCTTTGAGGCACTAGGGCTAATTTTAGTCCATTGACGGGTAATCATTCTGCTCTGGCGTATAATAAATGATTCAACCAAACATGTGTTCAAAGTGCGCTTGCGTTCGTATTTTTTGTCCAAAATAAGTATGTACGGGCAGAGATGTCTATCTCCTCTGTGTGACGAAGAGCAAGCAAAATTTCTCCCCTCGCACTGACAACTTCAACGAGAGCTCTTCTCTTTCACATTTATACACCACTGTTGTATAAAGTGTGCACGCATCATGAGTGCGTTTGTTTATTTCCTTTTACCTCTTCCACTGAATCGCACCAAAGTGCTAGAGCATTAGCTAATAAATTCTCTGAGGTGGTTGCAGATACTTTCACAGGGGTGTACACGCTGGTGAGCACTCTGCTGTATGGTTTTCGTAGAAGAAGCGTGGACACGTAAAATCAGCAAAATAAAACAATTTATCGTAAAATTTTCAGTTTTCCTTGCAAATTTTCATAGCAAGGCCAGATCTACTCTCTATTAATGGAACTTCACAGAAGTGTTCGCTCACCATCACGCGGCAGTGGTCACTTGGGTGTATTTAGACGAGAGCGCGTGTGAGCGATTCATGCGAAGAGAATGTGTTTCACTCGCGCCAGCTGCTTTAACCACAAGCACACACTCAAATGCTGTCTATTCCACACTGAGAAGAAGTGCGCTTTCCTCTTTGTGAAATGCCATCTCTGTGTACGGGATCCAGCGTAAGGATATTTTTCTTATCTGCAGAATCTTGCCCAATTATGGCATACTAGTGCACCTTCTTTTTCCGGTCATCCAGTACAATTTTATGCATTTTTATTATTACTGTCGTTTATTTTGCCCCGGTTTTAATCACCATTTTATGTAGTTTTGACACTGTCAGTGGCAGTGGAGTCTCGGCCATCACGAAACTCTTAAAACCACTGTCCAAACTTTTTATTATACTTGTTTCTGATTTTGGTAGGGGCCAGGCATCCAGGAAAATCGAGTGCACATGCGACATTTTGCGATCTCGACGAACTGAATCGAATGGTATATGATAGAGGAGACCGGGGCTAAACCGGACAGCTGAAATATCTTAGAAACTGACAATTGTTTTGCTCCATAAATTTTTAAAAGCGCTTCTATGTGACAGACAGACGTCAGTTAGCTGGATAACGCTGAGTCAATTCAGTGTGGCATCAATCATGTTCATGTCAAAACGTGCACGGTAATATTTTTTTAAATTTTGTAATATTTTGGAAATATTGGGATACACGTAATTATTGAGTGGTGTTGATTTGATGGGAAAGAAATTAATATCTCGTCTCGAAAATGGATTGTGTTTGTGGGACCAAACCGGACAAAAAATGAGGCTAAATCGGACACATAATTTTCGATCAAAAATTCTTGAATCATTAATATAAACATCTTTTTCTTCTATTCACCATTTAGTCTAGATTTCTTATTACTCAAACAATTAAATAGTTTCCGATAAAGACTCCAAAGTCAGTTTCTGCGTGAATTATTTGTTACCGCAGGGCGTCAAGTTTCGAGACAGTATCTATGTATATTTTCAGATGGTTTCATTTCCTTCGCGCTTATTAAGGTACCTCAAAATGTGGTGCCCTACTGTACTCGTTCTTCATTTTTTTGTGAAACTCTATAGCCCGGTTTGGCCCCGCGGTTTTTCAATTTTTTGTTTTTGCTGATCGCTTGAAAGGAAAATTACAAAAAATATTGATAAGTGTGCGGCATCCTTATTAGCTATCTATTTTCCAACCGGTGTTTTTGATTGTATTTTTCACATATTTCAATTTACGCTGATTTATTATTTTGGTTGGTTTGACGTAAGGTCGCCATGACTAAGTTTAGCTTTTGCAACGACAGAGTGGAAATATATATTGGAGGAAGCAAATGAATGAGAAACTCACAGAAAAGATGATTTTTGGCTTTCTCATATAGAAAGGTTATGCAATCACTTAAAAATTGTCATATACCATTCGACTAAGTTCGTCGAGCTGAGTAATGTGTGTGTCTGTGTATGTATGTGTGTGTGTGTATGTATGTATGTATGTGTGTGTGTGTGTGTGTGTGTGTGTGTGTGTGTGTGTGTGTGTGTGTGTGTGTGTGTGTGTGTGTGTGTGTGTGTGTGTGTGTGTGTGTGTGTGTGTGTGTGTGTGTGTGTGTGTGAGTGTGTGTGTGTGTGTGTGTGTGTGTGTGTGTGTGTGTGTGTGTGTGTGTGTGTGTGTGTGTGTGTGTCTGTCTGTCTGTGTGTGTGTGTGTCTGTCTGTGTGTGTGTGTGTCTGTCTGTGTGTGTGTGTGTATGTATGTATGTGTCAAATAATCTCACTAGGTTTTCTCGGAGATGGCTGAACCGATTTTGACTTCCGGTCCCAAATGGAATTCCTAAATTTCATCCGGATCCGACTTCCGGTTTCGGGGTTATAGGGTAAAGTGTGTTCAATAATGTACACCGTCACTTAAACCGGCGAAACAAAAAACGTACAAAAAACTCTTAACCGTTATTCCCAATCTTAGGGTCAATTGAAAGGTCTTATGGTCTTACCAAAAATTACTGCATATTTTTGAATTCAAAAAACATTTAAATCGTAATTAAGAGTGCGTACTAGTAGAGTTTGTTATCGGGTTCCGGTGCCGGAAGTATATATAATAGTGAACCCACTTCGTTTTCTTAAGGATGACCTACGCAATCAAAGCACTGTTTTATTCTGTATGTTATACTAGTTAATGCACAAACAATCTCTTGGTTTCTTTCAAAAACCGAAGAGAAACATTTTGAATAGAATTCCACAATATTATATGTACATGAGAAAGGCATCATTGCACCACTAGGTGGATTGAAACAGGTTTTTGGAAAAAGATACGCTCGGAGACAGGACTAGAACCTGCGTTATTATACAATCCGTGCGTACGCGTTACCATTTCGCCACCCTAAGCCGGCAATAGACATGGCTCTACAACACGAACGGGTCTGGTCAAGCGTACATCGAACATGGTATAAATCCCAACCGCCTCACGACCGGTATCATATATCATCTTTGCTGTTTATCAGACAACAAACACTAGTCTCCTCGCTCTATACCTATTCTTCCGCTCAATTACTGGATAGGAGAGTATAGTTGTAATCACTTGCTGCCTTCTCTATCGTACCAGTCGCTGGTTGGTCATTGTCTTTGCAAAAACTGAATTTACGCTGGTTAATAGCCCAACATTCTGCAAAACTGTTTGATTAGTAGTAAGCCCCCACGTTAGCGAGTGTCTTTAGCACATCTTTACTAATTGATTGAAATTCGTTCGATTATTCCAAAAATGATAACTTCAAAAACGTTTCATAGACCCAATATAACAAATTTTTTTACGATAGTTCGAAACAACTTAATTGAAATTTGACTTGAATGAGTTCAAGATGAAATGCTTCATTTGCTTCCACCGTCTGCTCAGTACTTTTCCTTCTGATTCATTAATTCATTCCACGAAAAGGGGTATTATGTAAGTGCGGGCGTCCGTCAAGTGTCAACTTTACGTTTGTTTCAAAGATCGCACACTTTTCAGTTAATATTATTTCTCAGTGTCATTCTTCAACCACACACACACACAATTTTATTTTACCCTTTTGTTCTGTTTCTCTTGCCAAGTTAGTATAATCCGTTTGAAAAGTCAGCTCACATTCCACCGAACGATAGCAGCAGCTGTGCTCAAGGTCACAACAACTGAAAGGGCGGTTTTCCACCACCACCACCTGTCACACGTTGTGGGCCTACAGCAAGCCTTCCCATTTTCCACACTTTTGTTTTGTTTTGTACCAGTGGAAAAAAGGTGAAGCCACGCGTTGATGTTTTCCGTGGTTGCCACGTTGTTGCTTACATCTTGTGGGTGGCTTCTGCTGCTGCTGCTGCTAGTGAAAAGGATATCCGAACAAGAGAAAACTCGACATAAACACACTAATCTGGTTACATGCACATTATGGATTATTATAAGAGTGTCCGTTCTCGGTTTACCATCGACAGGCCGGCAAAGCGGGGAATTGTAGAACCATTTTGTGAAAATATCAAAACGTGTACTAATAAGCCTTTATTCGCAGCATGACTGCACTGGACAGCAACATGTCGACGGGTTGGAGCTCGGTATCGCGCTTGGGTCGGCGAATCACCGCAACGGACCCGGTGCTGGTCCCTGCCGAAGCGTCTAATAGTGGTTGAGCATGCAATCTCCGACAATGTGCCCACCGATCGGTGGCTGATGTTTCTCCGGAAGTTAACTCGTGGTCATAGCTTGTGTTTCGGGCAACATTAAACGGTTTGTCGACATGTGGTACGTTTGTGTTTTCGAGTGAGTACACAAAGACTGGGAAGTCAACACATAATTACTAATATTCTCCGCCGTTCACTTGTTTGCAAATAGGGGATTATTCCGATCGGTTAATTCATACAGTCTTTCCATACATTCGATACAGATCACCGAATTTGCTACATTGGGGAGCAACTCAACACAAAATTTGAGCTTCAGTGAACTCAATTCATGTGTTGAACATTAGTTAGGTTGTTTAGTTTGGAAACTTCTCACTGACATTTAATATTGTTCTATCTGCATCATTACATAACTAACCCAATTTTGAATTCAATGAAAATCAGTTTTTTCATGATTTACAGGCAGAAATGCGCAAGGCCACAGTCTCAATCATTAAACCAATGCCGTTCATGTCGAATGCAATTATTACATTTCTAAGTATGATGGTTGCATTTATTAGGGCACAAACAGTGGGGAAATATTCTCTTGATAGATTGTACGAGTCAACACATTTTAAACATTGTATTCAAATGTTTGCACTGAACTTTACTCGTTCACAGTTCACCCATTTCCACATCCTTTATAATGCTCTGAGCCGTAAGTTTAGTACTCGACAAATAACCCGAACCTTTCCGCACAACCTCATCGTAGAACAACATAAACAAAATGGTCTAACACTGAAAACACAGACACAGCCAGTTATCATTTATTGCCTCGGCTTGGATGAAAAACATTTGTCCGATTCCTGTGGGATGCTGCAAGGTTATCCTTTTTATAAATTATTGCATCCTTTTTTATCTAAACTTACAACAAAAATATGACCTCCCATCCCTCCCAGGAAGGAAGCTGCCTTGTAACGTTGTATCGACGGGTGATGTGACCTGGCCGAACCGGGGGGGTAAACGAATAAATATGTATTTCCACACATTATTGAGGTACACAAAGTGGATATTGAATATGTTGCTTTTCTTCCTAGTTCTATATTTTATGACCACTGATAGTCCCTGGCAGGTTCATCGATCTGATTCGAAATCTACCATAGCTGTGTTCGAATGGATTCTACCATCGTTGAGTTTTCCCATCGGTGTAAAAAGTAACCAACAGAGTGAAAAGTGCTGTTATTTATTCTTCGAATCAGATGTTTGCCCTCTGTCCGGTTGCGGAATGTGCTTGATCAGATTTAATGTTTTGTGTTGAAATTGCAATCTGTTTCATAATTATTATTAGCAGAATTTAGTGCACGTACAGAGTACAAGCGATGAAATTGATTTTTGTTCAATGTACTTGAAGTGTAATTACACGTACATTCGAACTCATTGTTGAACTTTATTTCCCATTTATAATTACTCTGAGAATAATTATTAATTTTCTTAGATTGAGCTTAGAATTGAGCTATTCCAGAAATGGGTAGCAAGTCATCATTTGACTGTTGTAATTCGGAAACTAACATATTGACTGTACATAAATGGTGTCTAAGAAGAAGTTGTAGGAAACCCAATATGCCCAAAAAATTCATGCGTGCAAAAACAAAACTGAATACGATTAATTTTTCAAAGTAAAAAAAACTTTTTTTTTATGAATCGTGTCGAGATCACAAAATGTTTGTGTGTGTGTATGTGACAAATAATGTCACTTAATTTTCTCAGAGATTACTGAGCCGATGTTCACAAACTCAGATTCAAAAGAAAGATGTCATGGTCCCAATTAAATCCTATTAAATTTTATCCCGATCTAACTTCCGGTTCCGGAATTACAGTATGATATGCATCAAAAAAGGGGGAGAAAATAGTCACACACGTTTCGAAGAGATGGTTGAATCGATTTTCACTAATTTTGAAGAAATATGAAAGGTCTTATAGACTCATACAATTTTCTAGAATTTCATTTGGATCCGACTTCCGGTTCCGGAATTACGAGGAAATATGTGCAAACTTGTTAAAAAATGCGCACTGAGTTTTATCGGAAATTTCTTAACCGATTTTCACACACTAAGAAACAAATAAAAGGTCTTCAATTTCTTTAAAAAGTCCCCGAATAAATGATCCTGATTTGACTTCCGGTTCTGGTATTATAATGCGGTTAGTGCAAATTTTTAATTTTCACGTATTTTTTCACAAGCGATGGCGAAACGAAGTGCACATATTTATAAAACTTACTGCTAAATGCATCTAGTTGTCAGATCTTGTTAGTTAGTGAATATATAAAACTTCTTTGGTGCTACTAGTCCTCGGTTTTGGCTTCCGAAAGGACCGATAATACGATTCAAATCGTCATTCAAAATGACGATGCAAAACTAGTACACGACGGTACGTGCGGCTTTGCTCCGTTCGCAGCGTATTTTGTTCAATATTGTATAGCGTGCAGGGTTACCACATTAAAATTTATATTTTTCAGGTGACAAAACTGAGAATTTCTAATTCTTTCATTTCATTTGTATTTACTTGATAGTATTTTTTTTCAATAACTATTTATTGCAATATGAGTTAAAATTAAGTTATTAAGATTTAAATTGGGTGTTCAGCCACAAGTGGTGACTTTTCAGCCCTATTATATATGTATATATGATTTGGTTGTTACCATGAGGACATCATTTGCTTCCGCAATTCTGAGAGTTTTGTGTAGGGAAAATTCTAAACCTACTTGTATTGTGTAATGGGGAAAAGGAACTTATATACTAACTTACTAACTAATACAGAGAGCAAATCGATTCAATTGAAGATTGCATCGATTTTTGTCGGAATTTGCTTATAATATTATGTGACAATAAATCTAATGGTTCTATATTTGTGAGTCTGTGTAACTCATTTGTACTAAACTAGGGAGGACGCTTCAAAAACATTTTCAGAGTTTTATTTTGAGTCCTTTGTAGCGTGTTCTTCCTGGTGGAACAACAACTTGACTAAATCGGTACTGAAAAAAGCATGGTTGGTCTGAAAATTTGTTTATAAATTAACAATTTGTTTTTTAGACAGAGCTTGGAATTTCTATTTATAAGAGAATATAAACATTTAATATATTTATAACACTTTGCTGGATTCCTTCAATATGATCCTTGAAATAACCCCCCTTGGATAACCCAGAAGATATGTAAACTCTTACAAGTTGATGAGTAGTTGAATGTTCATGACGAAACCTAAATTACTCTGATAAAAAAATTGAATTCTCGTTTATATGAGACATCATTCTCAACAAGATATTTTTTTCAAAAACTTTACTGATAGAAGAAAGTAAACTAATTGGTCGATGATAGCTTGATGCTTCTGCTGACTTGTTATCAGGTTTGAGGATGGGAATTACTTTAGCGTTTTTCCATCTCGTAGGGAAATAAGCTAATGAAAAACACTTGTTAAAAATTTTAACCAAGAGTCTCAAGGCAACATCGGGTGGATTTTTAATAAGAATATTAAAAAATCCATCATTACCAGGAGCCTTCATGTTTTTAAGTTTCCTAATAATTGATTTAATTTCATCAAAATTCATCTCAATAATGTCAACTTGTGATAACACTATGATCATATTTCAGTGAGACTTCATTTTCAATAGGACTAACAACGTTCAAATTAAATTGTGGACACTCTCGAACTGCTGAGCAAGTTTTTGAGCTTTTTCGCCATTTGTCAGAAGTATTTGATTTCCTTCTTTGAGAGCAGGAATTGGTTTCTGAGGTTTCTTAAGAACCTTAGAAAGTTTCCAGAAAGGTTTAGAATATGGTTTAATTTGTTCAACTTCATTAGCGAAATTTTCATTTCGCAAAAGAGTAAATCTATGTTTAATTTCTTTTTTTAAATCCTTAACTATGTTTTTCATAGCAGAATCACGAGAACGTTGATATTGTCGTCGACGAACATTCTTCAACCGAATGAGCAGTTGAAGATTGTCATCGATGATAGGAGAATTTAATTTAGTTTGAGCTTTGGAAACTGAAAGATTTCTAGCTTCGATAATGTAATAATTCAAATTATCAATTGCTGTGTCGATGTCCGCAGAATTTTCTAAAATAGTTTCATGATCCACATGATTTTCAATGTGAGATCTGTAATCCAACCAATTAGCTCTATGATAGTTGAATATAGAACTAATTGGATTAATTATAGCTTCGTTGGAAAGTCTGAATGTTACAGGAAGATGATCTGAGTCAAAGTCAGCATGTGTAATCGGTTCACTACAAATGTGACTTTGATCTGTTAGAAATAAATCAATTGTAGAGGGGTTTTTAACGGAAAAGAAACAAGTCGGATTACTGGGATGAAGAACTGTGAAGTATCCAGCTGAGAGTTGATTATGAAGTATTTTACCATTACTGTTATTTCGCCTACAATTCCACTGGACATGCTTAGCATTTAAGTCTCCTATTACTAAAAATTTCGGTCGATATCTTGTGAGTTTTTGCAAATCGCCTTTAAAGAAATTTAATTGTTCGCCGGTGCATTGGAATGGCGAATATGCTCCAACGATGAAATAAATTCCATGAATGGTTTCAACTTCGATTCCCAAGTTTTTAATAACTTTAGTATTGAAAGAAGGTAAAATTCGATGTTTAATTAGCCGTTGGACAAAAATGGCAACTCCACCACCCATTCCAGTAAACCTGTCAAATCGATGAACCACATAATGTGGATTACTTTTTAATTTGACATTTGGTTTAAGAAAAGTTTCTGTCACAATGGCAATATGAATTTTGTGAACTTTGAGAAAATTATAAAATTCATCCTCACTCGATTTTAAAGATCGAGCATTCCAATTTAAAATATTCAAATAATTATTTAACATCACTGTTAAATTTTAAATTCATTATAATATTATTTGCAAATTGCCATCCGATTTAAAATGCTTCAAAAAGTGATGAAGTCAAATTCATTCGGATGATCATTTGAAAAAGTTGATCTTGTAGGTAGATCATTTTATTTTCAGTTATATCGCCTAAATCAACTCCATTTAAAGAAGCGAATGGCATTGAAGGAATATTTGTAGGTAGACTGCTATTAGAAGAAGATGATATGGCCGATCTACCAATTAATAAATTGTTTTCATTAGAAGATGAGCTGCAAGGCGGTCCTGTGTTTTGGTTATTTACATTAGAAGAATTAAGGTTAAGTATAACAGGTAGAAATCTACCTGTTATACTGGCATAACTGACATTAGAAGAAGATAATGACGAGGTCGATCTCCCTGTCAATAAATTGTTTTCGTTAGAAGACGAATTGGAAGGCGTACCTGTTTTTTGTTTTAAATTCGAAGAAATCAGTGCCTTAGAAGAATTAGGTGTGGCATTTGCAACGGTTTTTTGATTTTCAGGTATGTTCTGTAAATTTAAGGTCGTTGATTTGACTTGTTGTCCAAGCGAACGAGCGTTTAGAATTTTTTCCCTGACAGGACATTTCAAATAATTGGATTTATGATTTCCATCGCAATTTGAACATGAAAATTCATCAGTGGTTTCATTCGTTGGACAAACGTCTTTCGAATGCGATTTACCACAATTCAAGCACCGTATATCCATATGACAATTTTTGGTTCCATGGCCGAAGCCTTGGCAACGACGACATTGCGTTGAGTTTGCAATACGATTATGCCGTTTATAATGTTCCCAATGAATTTTAATGTGGGAAATGAAACGTACTTTTTCTAAAGTTTTCAAATTGTTTACATCACTTCGATTGAAGTGTATTAGGAAACGTTCATGGGAAATTCCAGAGCGTGGTTTAAAAGTACCATTCGCTCTTTTTTTTCATGAGTATTACTTGGGAAGGGGCAAAACCAAGCAATTCTATTAGTTCATTTTAAATTTCATCAGTACTTTGATCATTTGATAAGCCTGTCAAGACAGCCTTGAAGGGTCTATCTGATTTTATATCATATGAATAAAATTTATGAAGTTTCTCGGACAAATATCGGATAAGACGTTCGTAATCTTCCAATCCATCAACCAAGACTCGACATTCTCCTCTTCGTCCGATTAGAAATGAGACTTTTACTTCCGGGAGAAAAGTGGAAAGCTCAATCCGGAATGCTTTGAAGTCGGAAATCATCACCGTCACTGGTTGGGAATTTTAGAAGAATTTTCTTCTATGTCGCTACAATCGGATTCAGGAAGAATCTCGTAAATATTGTTAGACGGCATAGGATCAACGGAAGGGAAATCCGTCCGTTGTCTTTTATTTTTACATTCAGATTCTATAAGATCGTGAATGTTATTAGAAAAATGTTGAATAACGGATTGTGATTTATTCCGTATTGAATTATTTTTAGCCTTAGACTTGTTGCCTTTCTGGTTGGACGCAGGCATTTTTGAAATGAATGAAATTTTGAATTAAATTAACTAGGCTAAATTAGTCTTCGATTAGACTCCTAGTTTGGAAAAGTCTTGATAAAGACTGATTTTGTGGTAGTCTTAATAAAGACTGATTAGTTCGAAGAATAGTTCTTTGAATAGCTAGCCTTAAAAAAGGCTGATTAATTTCTTAGTCACTCTAATATCACTTCTTGTACCACTTAGTCACTCTAATATCACTCTATGTATAGCCTTGAGAAAGGCTGACTAATTGTTAGTCTTTAAAAAGACTGTTAGTGATACAGGTAGCCTTGAAAAAGACTGAAGTCTTGAATCAATTAAACTCTAGGTAGCCAAACAAAATTTCCAGGAGCCAAGAGCTATACGCGTGCGGTGCGAACGACTGTATACTAGTTTTATTCATTGTTGTATACTAGTTTTATTCATTGTTGAGCAGTAAGTAACTAATCATAAATAAATGAACTTGCTTATATTTTATAAGATTTTTACGTGCTTTCTTAATTTCACGGTTTATCAAAAAATTGACCGAAAAATGGTAATACTTTACAGTTCACGACGTTCACGATTTTTTTTTTGTAAATTTATCAAGCTTCGGTATGACAGGAAGATTTTCCGAGTAACTCCACCTATCGTTCAGTAAATGAAACTTTCACTTAACTGATTACTGAATGTTCAGCTGTTTTAAAGTTAGCGAAATTTTACCGATACCGTAAAAAGGATTTTGTGTGTGCACTGATGAATATACTTAGCATTTTGAGTGGAATAATCGGTAAAGTAACCACCCACTTCATAATCAACTCTTTGCTGGTGTTGTTTCCAAATTTCCTAAATTATGAGAAACCCTTCTAAAATTGATCTGGTCTCAACTGATCAATGTCACAAAAATTCCATTATTCTTGTTTAACGTTCATTTTATACAAATTTGCGCGTAAATTACTTGAATTCGCACACATGATAAATATTGAAGTAACACATGCTTGAAATTAAGGCTCTTACTCATCAATTTGTTTTCAAAAGCTATACAATACCATATCGTAAACAGAAAATTTTTGCACTAAAAATGATACTCCAGAACTAGGCGTCTCAGACTTTAAGTTCCTGGTAACAAGTCATTGGTGTTTAAGACGATGGAAGAATGTTAATGTATACTTTACTCAATTCCAGTGAATTATTTTTTTCAAAGTGTACGTTTTGATCTTTGTTAACGAAAAAAAAACAGTTACTTAGGGTAGGACTAAAACAACAGTGACTTTTTGGGATGCGTTGGTAGCTATTGCAATGCTTGTCTTCACTCTAGATGCGGCAATTTTGCTTGTCAACCAGAAATGAGATTCGCCCCTGAACATAATTTTTCGATCAAAAAAGTGGATCTTCCTCCAATCGTACCAGCGCTCATTCAAGATTAAATTATAGACCAAACGACAATTTATGATTAAATTAAAGACCAAACTGAACAAGTTTCACAATGACACACAACACGATTCACGCGTGATCTGTCAAAAACAGTGTTGCCAAAAAGATACCAGCAAAAAATCACCCTTCATTACATTGAAAATATGAAGAAATCGAAACTATCTCTGCAATGTTTGAATACATTTCATGCAAATATTGCTTTATGGCGGGGTGTAACACTTTATAATTTATAAATTATAATTTCGATTCAGTCAAAACTATCTGAACGGATAATGTTCGGAGGGATGATTACTTCGGCAGTGTTACACACCATGATTTACTAACTGTTTAGGGTTCGTTGCATTCAAATTGAAACATATTTTCATATTTTACTTTCGGTTCTGCTTATTTTCAGCACGAGCTCGCTTCAATTGTTTTCGGGGCAATAAAATACTGCGCTAAATCGCTCCACTTTGCTCCCACATTCAGTTGCATTATTATTTTCAGTTTCGTCCCAAAGCAGTCGACACGGCGACCAGCCATATCTAAGGAAATTCCCGATGGGAGACATTCACCTGCAAACAGCTGCGATATTTCACCAAAGCCATTACCGATGATGGTGTTCCTTTTGCACGCCAGAATCAGACCGTTTAGCCAGACTGCAGGAGACCGTTTTGAGTCCGTCGGCACTTGGTGAAATGGTTGTTGGCTTTGTGTAACAATTTCCGCGGCCAAACCTTTCGCTTTGTCAACCATCATCCATCTACCCAACCATCGTCCGCTGCTAGGTTTCAAGGCAATTACGATGTTTCTACGGCGGGGGAGTGAAAATAGTATAAACAATAAAAAGTAAATAACTTTCTATGCCAGCTCAGATTGATTTTCGTTCTCTTTCCCGTGATAACGGTCTCCTTGCCAATCGCTCGGCAATTGGCGTTTGTGTAGTACTTCGAAAGTATTTACTCGTCTTGTTTGCAATCGGAAACAGGCTTTGCAGCATTTGCAGTTTGCCTGGTATCGATTGCGGGCAGGTGTGCGGCGGCCAGCTGTCCGCGTATTTTCACGATTCCAACAGACAATCTGTTCCGTAATTTCGTTAGTGGACCGATTTACTGGTTCGATTCGAAACATAATTGACTTTGAGCCATAACCATGCTGATTTATAGAACTTGATTATTAACAATTGAATTGGAATGGAGGCTGAGCTTCGGAGGAACCATGACGTCAGAGTGCCCAGTAATATTTTATAACGCAATCGTATCCATACTCGTCGGAGCTAGTCCATTATTTCTATAAAATCAGCTTATTGACTGGAGTGAGATGTGCTGTATCTTATGAAAGTTTGATTTAAAGGGGAGTAGTATGAGCAATGATTCACACATTTTTAGCTATATCCAAACTTAAATATTTCAGTAGTTTCGATTATCAATCGAATGGTGAGATGAGTATAAATACCATCCCTTGATGTAGTGTCAACATGCTAATATTTATTTTTTGAAGTAGAACACCTCTTTCGTTTCAGTGCTTTTTATTAATGCAATAAATAGAAGTACCTTAAATAAATGCTTTGAAAATTAATGATTCAGTTATTTTTCAACAGATATGACACAGTTTAGTACATATTGCTTAAAATGCTTTGAGAGATAACCCGAGTAAAGTCTAACATAAAAATGAGAACAAATTGAAATCTGATTATGATAGCAACATCGGATTGAAATCCTAATATGATAACATACTCACTCTTCAAATTTTTAATTAATATCACATTATGTTATCATTTTGCTGTTTAAAGGCAAACGTTTTGTGAAATTCCAAAACCAGTTTTAATCCACATAGTGGTGTAATGATGCCTTTCTCATATCAATCATCTCATATACTGTGGTATTATTCAAAATAATTTTCTTCGATTCTTAAAAGAATAACCGAAATCGGTTTGTTTGAACGTCTACTGATAAAAACTATCAATTGGAAAAGATTTGAGGTAGGTTTTTCCCCATTTTCAGTGATGGTATACAATTTTTAACCCACTTTACCCTATATTTCCGGATCCGGAAGTCGGATCCGTATGAAGTTCAGGAATTATGTATGTGACCAAGGTCCATTTGAACCTAAGATTGTGAAAATCGGTCGCGCCATCTATGAGAAAAGTTAGAACACATATTTTCTTTTTTTTTTGCACATTTTACCCCATAACTCCCGAACCGGAAGTCTGATCCAAATAATATTCAGGAATTTTTATGGGACCTCAAGACCTTTCATTTGAATCTAAGTTTGGGAAAATCGGCTCAGCCATCTCCGAGAAAAGTTAGTGCAAAAAAACGTTACATACACACACACGCACACACACATACACACACAGACATTTTGCGTACTCGACGAACTGAGTCGAATGGTATATAACACTCGGCTCTCCGGGCCTCGGTTCAAAAGTCGGTTTTCAAAGTGATTGCAAAACACAGTTCGAAAAATTCTTGTGATTTTACATCTTATCAGATGCACATAAATGGAGCGTCATATTTCACACAAATTTATATTTAAGAACATGTAAAATTGTGTGATTTGAAAATTACATGGCTTTAAAACGAAAGGAATAAAAATCAAAAGATTGACAGCAACAACGCGACTCGAACCGAAAAACATTAGATCACAAAGCACACCTGTTAGTCGACTGAGCCACAGAGGCGCATATCTGCTTGGCTGTTAAATCGTGCATATAAATTCATACAGTCTCACTTGCTAGCCGAGTGCAAATTACACTCGGAACCAACAAATTTTTGTACGAATGGAATATTGCGTCATTTGAGAAGTTGAGTAGTTATGAACTGTATCGTTTGAAAAATTATGTCACCTGTAAAATTCATGATTTCTTTCTGTGAACCTTTCTATATGAGAAAAGCAAAAAATGAAAATATTAAAATCAACAACTTAGTGAATCCATTGAAATTGAGCAAATTTCAAATGGCAACACAAAAATACAGAGTTAAATTTCAATGGAAGAATTATTCCTTCAATCCTATGTTGCCTTTTACAAAAATGCTTTGACATTCTGCCGAGATCCTGCAGTTGACCGCAACCATAACCGCGAAGACACGATTTTTTCATCATTTTTTCAACTTTTACGCAAATAATGCTCCTTATTTTTTTTTATTTTTTTTTTCATTTTTTTTTTATTTTAACGAATATTAGTGTCAAATTAGTGGCGATCATCGGTACCACGTTTGTCTGAAGCAGGTCAATCTGAACAGTGGCTTTGGCATTCCCATTTCGCTGATCATCTGCCGTAGAAGGAGCTTATTTCAGAATTTGATATGAGAAAATATTTACCGTCATCGATTTCCTTCTAGATACCTTAAGTATCCGATCCTGTAACAATTTTTGCGTTCAGTTTAAAAAAAAATGTTTCGATATTTGTAATCATACGACGTCGCGAAGTTCATTCCAAAGTTTTTAAACCATTATTCTCAGTGCATCCAGAAATCGGGGACCTGGATGGCGAATATAATCTACTCGCCAAACCCGTTCTGAAAATACCCATAATTTTATATCCTACTGTATGGAAAAAAATCATTGTTTACGAAGTTCGAACATCGAACATTGAATGTCTCAGATTTCAGAACCTAGAGGTAATTCTTAATAATACTTTAGTAGCATATAGGAGCCACCAAGAATATAAATGTTTAATTTGTATATTTCTAAAAAGTCCACAAACTCACTCTTCAAAAGAATTCTCATGTCTAGTTATAAATGCTTAAAAACTCATATACTCACTAACGCTAGATACAATGAGAAGTATTTTATCAATCATCTAATATATCTTGAAACTTTAATACACTTTTCCAAAGAAACCGTCTAACCAAATCAGCATAATTTTGAGTCACAGGACTAAATTTACTGAAGAGATTCTGGTTCTATCTGTGGTCAGAAGTGAGATAATCGTTCATTGTCCCAATTAGTCGAAAAAACAAATGATCTGGGATATCTTTTTTCCGGATTCCTAATTCACGTTCCCTGTGTTGTAGAAGGCTTCACTGTAAAGCGCTCGGTCTTCAGAGCCTTCAAATTCGTATTTCAAAGTGATTACATGTGCGAGTTGTGTGAGATCAAGTAGATAACTCAATGTTCGAATGCTACAGTTTTGGATATGGGAAGGACAAAGAGAACATTTTCATACTGTGCTCAAATAGCCACACTGCTTTTCATGGTGGATGCGGGATGGAAGCGACGCAACGAGTGTGCATTGACAGAAACTACCTGCATACAACTTTGTGAAACAATTTAATACGAATTCCAAACTTAATTTAAGTTTGGAATTCGTATCAAGAATTCAAATTCTGAACCATAATTTATTTCCTGAATTCATTTCCGCATTAAATTCTGAAGCTGGAAACTGAAAATATGTTCAGTTTCGTAATTATAGAAGTAAATTCATGAACTCAATTCTAGAGAACTGGATTCCGGACTTGAATTTTGCACCTGAATTCAGAACCCAGATTCACTGAACTCTAATCCTGTTCCAGTTCCTGAATACCCATAACTCAGGTTCTGGTGTAGATGAATAAATGGTGGCAAAATGTACTCAACAGTTGTAAACATTGGATCAATTTCACAAACCTGGGGTCTTTTTAGAACCATTAAAGTATTCCCAAAGAATTAATCGAAGTATACAAAATATGAACAACTATAAAATTGTTTGTTATATTGTTTGACTATCATTTGTTCAGCGTTATTTGTGTAGTAGATTTTTTCGAAGATGGCTGAAGTTTGAAGGTCAAACGATTGTCACTTTTGGTTCCAG
The DNA here is from genome assembly GCF_030247185.1 of Malaya genurostris. NCBI lineage: Eukaryota > Metazoa > Arthropoda > Insecta > Diptera > Culicidae > Malaya > Malaya genurostris. The sequence continues at coordinate 215,701,111 of NC_080571.1, read as the reverse complement.
ATAATATAATAGTATAAGTGACGTAACCGACAAAACGCGTTGTTTTCTTACCGTCCAATTTTCTCAGAGATTGCAAATTTAGGCTCGTTTGAAATATACCTTTGAGTTATTGATGTGTTGAGATCAAACGACTGTCACTTCGGATTTCGGAGATTTAATGGTATAAGTGACGTAACCGACAAAACGCCCTTTATTTCTTACCGCACAATTTTCTCATACTGGCTGCGCCGATTACAACAAGTTAGACTCGTTTGGGAACTACTGTTGGTTCATTGAACAGGTTTGAACTTCAATTGACTGTCACTGACGATTCCGGTTGTATAATGGCATAAGTGACGTCAAAACTCAATACTATTGAATAAACTGCCTCAGAATCGAATAAGAGAGATACTTATTACTATTACTTATATTACTCAATTCCAAATTCAATCAAATTTATATTTTAACCAAATTAAACAATGATAATTTCTACCCTTTATATGTTTGGTTTTAATAACAGAATTTGTTATTGGTTTGCAAATCACTTCTACCCGGGAGAGGAATTCTTAGGTTTTTTGCTTTGTCGTTCTAAATGACAGTTTGAAATTTTAAACATACCTTTCCCTGTTGTTCTGAAACCAAAAATTGTATTCGAACTAAAGTCAATAGCAGTCTATGAGACCGTGAAACCTTTCATTTGAGTCTAAATTTGTAAAAATCTGTTCAGCTGTCTCTAAGAAAATGAAGAGAGTTCCGTTTTTGAGGTATATCTGAAATCGGTTCGTTTGGCCCTAACATAACCTATAAATTTAAAAAGTTTTGAGCAACATTTTGAAAAAAAAACCGTTTTTTTGCATTATCGCTTTAAATGACGGGCTGCAATTTCGTACACACTTAATCCTGTATTTTCGGAAGCACCCGGACAAAATCTTACACCAACTGGTTGGAAAACAATGCTTTTCATTTAAATCTAAGTTTACCATGTCTCAACCGAGCAATTTACATTAACTATGTTTCAACTGAGTATTATACTTTATACTCAATGTTCCCGAAAGTAAGCACTTACTATGCAGCTAAAAGGCTGTAATTTATTCAATTCTTTAGTAGATATTATATAAAGGGTAAGTATAATTGTTTCTTACATTTTGAGTCTCATCTTCTTCTTTCTTTTAAGGTATCACCGCGGAAGGATGACTAATCGTAACCTATAATAACAACGGTAAGTTTTCGGTTATGTTTTAATACACACATTTCTGGTAAGTATTTAACTTTTGGTTAGTAATATATGTAATTTTTTTTTATTCTAGACGTATCTCAATTCTACTAACAATTTCACTTACTGCGTGGATGAATCAACTTAGATTACGAAATAACTATTCCAAACAGAATATAAATTTAATTCGTACATTATAAATTTTACTACAACTCACTAGCAATGATTGTACTGTTTACTCTTACTCTTGCACTAATGACATTTGTTAAGGCGCAAGCTTTTTATTCCCTGTCGTAACTTTTATGCGAGAAATAGGGCAGGGTGGTTCGTTAATCATCTCGAAGAGGGGTATCGTCGACACTCAATATCTTTTACAATGTCCATTTGTAAGGCACAGTAATCCTCAATTTCAATTTTAATTTCATGTACAGTTATTACAGTTATAGTCGGAACTCGAACATAAGATATGAGTCTAAAGAGACAATAAGAAATGTGGAACATCGGCTCAGAACACTAGCATTCAGTATTGCACCTTAGTTCCGTTATTCAAACCCAAATGAACAAGCATATGTGTAACGTTCTGCTGCCTAATGTCGCACACCTGTCGGAAGGAACATGACGTTGATATACGAACAGGATTTTCTGTGTGACATTGAGGGCTTGATACGTTGCGAGGCAGCTACTTTCTTACACAGTGAATGATTCATCATGTTGGCCACGAAGTCGTCCTTCTAGAAGCTGTTGAAAATTGATTTTGAAATCCTTGTAAGATCTTGGTTGGAATAGGCCAGAAGGAAATCACAGTTTGGTTCGTCAATTAATTATTCATTCGACATGATAGGTAAGTAACGAGTGATATGTAATGATTTTGTTCTCCAAAGCTTTGGATGGTCGCATCGATTATTCATTCGATCAATTGTGTCATTTGAAGCATCTCCAACATCATTTCGTTCACTTGGCTATTAAATTCGTTCATGAATCCGTTTTCACATTAATTCAGGCAGTACGTGTTGTTCCCGATAAATCCCTCAATTTGATCCCGTTATCATGATCTGGAATTAATTTCCTGGGAATTATTTAACACAAATGACCGGACGCACGCGAAAGTCTGTACGTCGCGGCATGGCCGGGACGCCAGCAACGAATCGTTCCCGCCTGGAGAAAGCATGACAAAATACCTCTTGACCATGGTGACCTTCCGTACACTGTAAACGACTGCCAAGCATTGGGTTAACACTATAGCGAGCACCCCGGGGCGACATTAACGGAAATATATTGGAAACTAATCATTGTGTGTGCACCGTCGGGTGCACGGCATCGAATCAATAATGATAACCACTGTCGACAGCAAAACACAACCTGGTCGATAAGAGTCGTTTGTAACTAAAATGGCGTGCAGGTGCCGACTAAACATGCAACCTTTCGCCCGGGAAGTGGGACTAATAGAAGCACAGTGTGTTTCGGAAAAAAATGTCAACGTTTTGCGGTGACCCGAGCATTGTTTTCAAAAGATGTGATACCAAGCAGGAAGTATATAAAATTCGTTACCATACTTATTAATAACAAATCATGCATATGAAATTATCCTTCTCGTGATATTATGATAAACGTTTATTAGTCCATTGCTTGCATGATATTTCGTGAGAAGTACCATATTAGCGTAAATTAAGCAACTTTCAACTCTGCGTCGAACGAGGCTTACACAATTCTCTGTTGATTTTTCATTAGGGCGTATAAGCAAGTGCCAGTTTCTCTTTGTTCACTTTCTCTTCTATTAATTACCAAGCGGCTTCCACTTTTATCACTCAACTCTTTGCATAAAATGATACCCGAAATTTTCGACTTTCAAACAGAGTAGTGAAATCAAAGATTATCTTTTTAATCACATCACAAAGAGAGAATGGCAATTCTCAATCCACTAACTTTTAAAAATATTGCCATATCAAGTATGTTAGGGCAGGACTAACTCTTTAAAAAAAAACGCCATAAAGAGATTGTAATCGCTGGATCTATTCTGTATTTGTTTGTAAGAGTAGATTTGATTTAAATTTTGTTCTAGAATAGTTCTGCAAAAATGTTCAGCATTTAAATCATTATAATTCTAATGGTGTCTTTGCAAGTAATAGCAAACAAATCCCCTTTTTTTACGATGTTATTCTATTGATTCAAGTAAGCATTTGGATTATTCACAAAAAAAAACACCCCATTACAATATAGCTGTCAGCGATAATAGAACAATAGTTATTCCTGTGTTTAATTCCAATTAATAATCATCGTCCTATATCAATCCGGTCTATGTAAGACAAAACTGTTCCATTGCATTGCAGTGTGACGATGAAACATGAACAGAACAATTATTTTTCGTGATTTTACACAATACAGCTTTGAACATTAATTTTATGTTTTTTTATGTACCTTATGATCAAAAAAGAACCGGAATTTTCATTTTAAAATTCCCGCGCTTGTCTAATCGGTAAACTTTTATCCTCTCAACGTTGGCAACACTTTTATACACATTTTGTCAAATTTTGACGCATATCGTACGATTGGGTTTTGTTTGGCGTCTATACAAAGAAGTTGAAAAATTTTCGTATGGCGATTTTTATAATGGATGAAAATTTAGAACAACGTGCGGGCATCAAATGTTGAGTTGCAAATGGATTTAAGTGTTCCGAAACGTTGAAAATGTTAGAAGAACACAAGCATACGAGTGGTATAAACGCTGCAAAGGTGGTCGTACAAGCTTGAATCATGATGAGATCCCTGGCCGCCCAACAACATCTGTTATTGAAGAAAACATTGAATCGGCGAAGCAAATCGTGTTGCAAAATCGTGTTGCAAAATCGTTCTGTACCGATTAGAGAGATTACTGTGTTGTTGGGCATCTCTTATGGATCAGCCGAACACATTTTAACTGATGTTTTGGGTTTGAAACGCCTCGCTTCTTGGCCTTGTGCCAAAAAAGCTGAATTTCATTCAAAAACACAGCATTGGTTGTGTCGCAGTTTTTGGCCAAAAACTCAACCAATATCATCAACCAAGCACCGTACTCTCCAGATATGGCCCCGTGTGACTTTTTCCTCTTCCCCAGGCTCAAATTGCAATTGCGGTGAACGCGTTTTGAGACCATAGAGACCATAAAAGTGAATTCGCTGCGTTAACTAAAGGCCATACCTTCGGCGGCCTATAAATCTTGTATGGAAAATTGGATCAAGCGTTGGCATGCATGTATTGCCGCAAGAGGAGAATACTTTGAAGGCGATAATAAATTTATTAAAATATGAAATTTTGCGTTTTGCCTTTTTCATATAGAAAGGTTATGCAATCACTGTGAAAACCGACTTTTGAACCGAGGCCCGGAGGGGGGAGTGTCATATACCATTCGACTCAGTTCGTCGAGTACGAAAAATGTCTGTGTGTGTATGTGTGTGTGTGTGTATGTGTGTGTGTATGTGCGTATGTGTGTATGTAACATTTTTTTGCACTAACTTTTCTCGGAGATGGCTGAACCGATTTTCACAAACTTAGATTCTAATGAAAGTTCTCATGGTCCCATACAAAATTCCTGAATATTATTTGGATCCGACTTCCGGTTCCGGAATTATGGGGTAAAATGTGCAAAAAATTGTGAAAATAAGTGCACTAACTTTTCTCGGAGATGGGTGAACCGATTTTCACAAACTTAGATTCAAATGAAAAGTCTTGTGGTCTTATACAAAATTTCTGAATTTAATGCGGATCCGACTTCCGGATCCGGAAATATAGGGTAAAGTGGGTTATTAATTGTATACCATCACTGAAAATGGGGAAAAACTTGAAAATTTTCTTAATCGACCTCAAATCTATTCCAATTGATAGTTTTCATCAGTAGACGGTCAATCAAACCGATTTCGGTTATTCTTTCAAGAATCGCAGTATTATATATGAAAGTATGATTGATATGAGAAAGGCATCATTACACCACTAGGTGGATTAAAACAGGTTTTTAATAAAATTCCGGTTCTTTTTTTATCATAAGGTATATACAAAGAAACATACATACATACATGCATACATACATACATGCATACATACATATACACACATGTATTTCATGAACATACATCGTAACTTTTAGTTACCATTTCTATTCTAATAGATTCTAACTACTTCTATCTCTACTATTGGTCGATCGTTAGTCCTGAGCAGAAACGGTGGTCTTTATTATCGTTATTGCATTCTAAGTGAAAACACGAAAACGACTCAGCCTCACAAAACAAACTGGTTGAACATCATCAGTGGTTTGCTCACATGTTCGTTTTATATCGTTTCATTCTCTTCCATAATATTCCATCTCATGCCACAGTATTCCATGGTACACAAACCACCAATAAACGTCAAAGATGAACTTCATTCACCGTTCATCTGTTGTCATCGTGTAAAACCCAAATGGGATACGTTCATACTGGTAAAAGGAGCTCAGTTAAGTTCTACCGAACTTTCCAACCCCGGACGTTGGAGTGTATTGCAATCAAGTCGTCCATATCTCATTAATTTAATTCAATAATGAAGTTAAAAGTTGTAACACATATTTATATTACAGTGTAACGCTTATCAGTCGTATCCAGGCCCGTACCCAGGATTTCGTTTCGGGAGGGGCCCTGATCGAATATGAAACATCTAACTTCTTTATGTATGTATTCTTTACGTATCTAGTTCTAGGTGCGTATTTAGTACCTCTTGTTTCTTAGAAGCGTAAGTGCGGTCTTGAAAGTAATTAATGAGCTAAAAAGAATTTCCGAATTTCCGAATAGAAACAATTAACAGTTTAAATAAATTATCATATAACACATGGATCAATATGTCCCGAGACTAACAATGGAAACAACATTTTTTTTTGCAAAATTTTTTTTTATTCATCAACATAATCAACTTTTAGGGTGATACAATGGTTCCAACGTTTTTCCAATTTTTTAATACCATGTTTATAAAAAAAATTATCTTTCGCTTGAAAATAAGCTTCAGTTTCAGCGATGACCTCCTCATTTGAGCCAAATCTTTTTCCCTGGAGCATTTTTTAAGATCAGCAAAGAGCCAGCAGTCACTGGGGGCTAAATATGGCGAGTATGGGGGTGGGGAAGCAGATCAAAGCCCAATTCGTTCAATTTCGCCATTGTTTTCATTGTTTTGTTCATTGCTGTTTTTGTTCCATCGAAAGCAATCGCGGCACCCACTTGGAAAAAACCTTTTTCATGCTCAATTTTTCATGAAGAATAGTAAATACAATTCCGTATGATATCTGTGTCATCTCAGCAATCTTACGGAGCTTCACTTTACGATCTTTCATTGTAATTTTTGTCACTTCACTCACATTTTCCGGTGTAACGGCTTCCACAGGTCTACCCGAGCGTTCCGCGTCATTTGTGTCGGTACGACCACGTTTAAACTCGGCGAACCACCGACAAATCGTTGCTTTTGATGGACAAGAGTCCGGATAACATTTTTCAATCCATTGTTTCGCTTGCACGGAGTTTTTACCCATTAAAAACAATGTTTTATCAAAATACGAAAATCGGTTTTTTCCATTTTTTAAACAAACTACAAAACGACTTTACTCCAACCTCGATAACTCAGCTGTTTCTGGTCGGATCGACTTAAAATTTTGAACCGTTTCAAGCAAAGGTTAGTACTCTAGAAAGACGTGGTTACTGGTTTACTACGAGCGCCATCTCTGCTTTAGTCTCGGGACTTATTGATCCATGTATTATTATGCGATGCGACATCCCGAGTGAATCGAAAGCAAAGAACCGCTGGAAAAATATTATAGCGATTCTCGTACCGTAGTGATTCAGCCGAAGTAGTTTTCGAAGATCAACTAGGACGATACAGTTTTGACTTTCGTAGCCTTTCGATTCGATCGATGTGAATAATGTAATACAAGGCCCAATGTAACATACAAATTATAGATAAAGTACATATCATTAAAGTCTGGAGTGTTGCGTGTGATCAGTACTAAAACTGCATAAACTGTATGCAGCAATCTGTATGCCGTTTCAGTTACACATGTATAAGACCCTCTCCATTTGAAAACAACCACAATCCACAAGGATTTGCGAGGATGCGGTGTATTTTTAAAATTCACTGCAAAGATCATTCATGAGTAGCATGACAATGAGTAGTCCTAGGTGGCACCCTTGTTTGGAATCGTGAGAAACAGAAGGTCTTATGAACTACTTAATCCAATTTGTATGTCATATCAGTTGATTGCCATACAAACTTATTTCGGCGGTTCCCGATTTCAGGTTCCGGAAATAGCGGTTTATTTATTTATTTATTTATTTATTTGGGAGCAGGGGAAAGCCCGTTGAAACCTTGAAAAGCGGTTGAAACCTTCAAAATGAAACTCAAATCGATTTCTTGATATTTTGGAATAAATAAGTGCAAAGAGATCATGATAGTTCGAGGATGCCAAATTGGGTGAATAAGGCAAATAAGGGAATAGCGTTGTTCTTGTGTTGCTATAGTAGCTATATTCCTTTGGGCCCCTTCTCTGGGTATGTGCCTGATCGTATCTGATGATGTTTGCAATACCATCAATCCATTTGAACTTGAGTAAAAAGCTTCTTGAGGTGTCCCGTTGTGGTCATGCGTTTTACTCCGTTGTTTTGATTATTTTTATCCATGGTCCTGCCTCAATTTTCAGATACCCATAACCCATAACTGCGCGTAATAAAAAATGTATGTTTTTCATGTTTTTTCCGATCGCGCATATATTTTGATTGGAGAATGGATTTTGCCCGCACATATTTCACTGGAAAAGAGTTTTAAATAATGCTATGTTTATTATTATGTGAAATAGTGGTGATTGAATGCAGTCATGTCGTTTTGTTTTAATTAGATGACATGTAACAACGTTTCCTTAGGAGGTCTAACTGGGGGTGAAGAATTATAGTAATTTATCTATTGATACACAATTGAAAAAGTAAAGGACGTCAAGGAAAGAATTTTGCCAAACCCGAACCCGACCCTTACCCGATCGAAAATAAAAAAAAACTTCTACCCGAACCCGAGATTAATTCCAAACCTGAATCCGAATTAATTTTTCCAAACCTGAATCCGATCTATACTCGGAAAAAAAATGAAAATCTTTATCCGTACCCTACCCGAACCCGAAAAAATTTCCGGAAACCGAAACTTGACCAAACTTTTTCATTGTAACCCGACCAGTAACCGATGAAAATCGCACCCGTATTCGACCCGGAATATATATTTTTTCTGTATCCGAACCTGACCAATACTCGTTGGGTTCGAGTTGGAGTCGGGTTTCGGGTACAAATACCTGAAACCCAACCAACTCTACTTTACGCCGTGTTCGCTTGAATATATTGAGTATCAATTAGCTGTTGATTTTGATTCTCCGGTAGCTAGCAGACAATTTAGGACGTTCGGCGATACCTAACTTGAAGCGCTTGTATCTTGGTATTTGTTGATGTATTCAGCTACATTTAGCTTGATTCGAAAGTATTACTTCAATATTGCACGTATAAAAATGGATTGATTTGTCGACGGGGTCGTGTGCATACTGGAATTCACATTTACGAGTAAAACGGTGACTTGCAAATGGATTCAGTTCAAAGTTGTGTTATGGAGGTAATCATAGATACTTCTTTTTCATTGAATATGGCTGAACACTATATTGAACCAAACAATAATCATGTAAAGTTACCCAATAACATGCATCAAACACAGCAAACAAATCACCGGTGGGGATTGTCATGAATAGAAATGTGTATTTACGGATGAAAACGAAAGTTCGCAAAAAAAACTTTTTTATGAATATTACTAACAGTTTTTATAAGTATTGACGGCTTTCCCAGTCACAAATCACTAGGCAAACGACTTTATTCTTAAATTGGGCAATTTAAGAATTAAACCATTTGCCTAGTGATTTGTGACTGAGAAAGTCGTCAATACTTAAAAAAAAACTCATCTTTCAGTCATTACAATAATTATACATTATTAACAATACTACTTAAGCGCACTTGACAATGATGTACACAACAAAAAATTGAATTTTACAGATGACCTAGTTCCTCAAACTTAATGTTTGATTAGAATGAATTTTACTGGTTCTGACTGTAATTTACATTCCACTAGCAAATGCGACTGTATGAACTTATATGCACCATTTACCAGCCAAGCAGATGGGTGCATCTGTGGCTCAGTCGATTAACGGACGTACTTTGTTATCCAATGATTCTCGGGTCGAGGCGCCACGTCGCTTTCAGTATTTTTTTCAATTTTCACAGGGCAAACTTCGCAACAGTGTTTATAATCGTTTACATCCAAACAGTATTTTTAATATCTCAGTGAATTACACAACTTGGCCCTTCTGAATGCCAGAAATTAAACCCGTACAGCATTGTGATAGTTTCTTTCACTGAAATATTCAAATCCGAAATGAAATAATCGACATATTTAGAACCATAATTATGTATACCCAAAGAATTATAAGAAATTTTACTTCACTAGTTTGTAGTAGATCTTCTGCAGATTTGCTATATAAAATGCATAGCACCGACTCAGAAGTCATTATGATAGTGATTATGGCAAGCGGAAGAAGCAGGAGACTCCAACGGAACACATATCAGTATCGCACACACGGACAACAGGTCAGGCTGGAAATAGATGACGGAAGTTAGCGGTATTCATCTGAATTCGAACTTAACTCGTCATTCTCTATCACGAACGTCTTTATAATAGGTTCATTTCAGAACCAATGTAACTAATCTGTAGTAAAAAATGACAACACACCCGTCCTTTTTCTATTTCAATGAATTTCATACCATTGAATTTTCCAATCACCCACAAGATTACATGTTCTTGTACGTAAATTTGCGTGAACTGCGTCGCTCCTTTTATGTACATCTTATACGATGTAAAATCGCATACTATTTTCGAAGTGTATGTATTAGTAACTGAAGGTTCTAACTTCCGATAATACCAACATTAGCTTAGGACTCCTACATAGTGTTTCACAATTATTCGCCTATTTTTCAAATTTAAATTTGTTGATGAGAGATTTTGAAAATTGCATTTTCAATGTCATCATGATCGGTCGTGTCTTGTATAAAACTCTGTAATTTTGGTTGGGTAGAACTAAGCTGATGACGTCTTCACGTCATAACAGAAACAAATGAAAATATTTTCTTGCTGCGTTTACTGAATTTCGAAATATTTTTTTTTACTGAAATGTCAAAAAATTTCTTCCTTGAACAGCTCCGAAAGCTCCAATTTCCAATTGATCACGAAAATGAAACATTATGTTTATAAATAATGCTTTGTGTCATGTCCTGGTGAACAATCTTTTGCTCTTTTTTTTATATTACATTCTGTCTACACAAAATAGATGCTGAATTTTCCAAACTAAATAGCACGCCATCCTGATGGTCTGCAACGCTAAGATTGCATAATGGTTGGATGTACGAATTGATATTTAAATAAGTAAAACAATGTCCCAGCAATTCCTCTCCTTCCTGCTCTTCGGTTCTACCTTGCCCACAGTTTAAGCGAGGATGCTGATGGACGTGATGACTGAGAAGGAAAAGTTTCCTCTGCGGAAACTGCCGATCTGACGCGAATTGCAAATGACCCATGGAGGCTCAGAAGTGATTTTGGACAAGTGCAATTTTCTGCAATTTCATAAAACGTGGCAGCTGGCAACGTGAATGGCAGCAGTATCCTGTATCTATACATGAACATGAATCAAACAGTAACACAATGCAAAGAAAAAACTGGATATAATTTCTACCATTGGACAATTATAGACTACGGTATAAAATACGTAATAATGATAAACGTCATTTGATTTCACCTCGAATCATTCAGCCGACACTTAGATGTGGAAGTTGAAGAACTATTTCAACTGATTCCGAGAAAGAAAAATACTTTAAATTGATTTTTGATATATTTTCGGAATGCAGTAACAATCAACCGAAATACTGAAGCTATTCATAGACGATAAAGGTACTCGCAAACTCGCATGTTTAGAGAATATCGCATGAGATCATAGACTCATGACGAATAAATTTGTGTAGGAATTGTTTACCGATATGTGGATAGTGTAATTCATCTGTTCAAACTACAGAATTGCAGAAAATAAAATAAGTAATGTTGGTAGTTAGTGCACTTATCGGGTAAATCAAGTACAATTTACTACTCAAAGTGGTTAAGTTTTACGTTTGGCAACCGCAATATGGTTAAAATAAGCCCAACACTCTACAATCGGTGCACACATGCTTTCCGTGTCCAAAATGGCTTCAATCACATCCATGCGGGAAGAACGCCTGTTTATGGCATACGTACAATGGGTTGGATGCATATCGTAAAAACAATCCCCACCCTTTTGAACGGTGGGCTCGGGAACCTTTCGGTACGGGCCCAACAATGTTGTGTACGTACGATGGTTTGGCTGTGCTCGATTAGAATTGACCTACTCCAGTTCTGTTGTAGCGACACAAAAACTGTGTTGGTTCGCATTTTCGGCTCAACATCCATAAAATGTCATGAGTTTTGGAAAATTGGCCAGGGTTGCCGGTGATTTACACTTGCGGTATCTATGTATGCATTATGTTCCGTAGTCTGAAAGGAACAGTGCAGGAGTGATTTTCGGTACATACAAAATAAAAACATTGAACAATATTGAAATTTTACTTTAATTCATTATTAAATAAAGAAAAAGAATGAATAGGAAAAGATAGCGAGACCGAATATCGTTGCGCTCTTGTCTCTTCATCCATAGTTTTAGTATGTATTTTGGTTAGGTACTAAAAATTAACTAAAAAAAGATTCATTATAGGGATGGAGATTGTTTACAACTGCTGTTCGAAAATTTTTGATTTCTCTAGAAAGCATATTTATGGTAAGTGTTTTAATTCTTTCTCAATGTGTTTTGTTTAGAATTTGTTGCGATCAAAAATAGATCAAACAAGAATACCTGTACATCGATCAAACTTTTGAATAAAAATTGAATTGTGAATTCAATTCTTTCAGAATAAATAAAAAATATACACTCAAGTTTCCTTCTTATCGAATACGGATTACTGTATCTTCCGTTTAATCATTCGAACCAATTTTGCATTGCCTTCTTGGTAAATTTATACTTGACTATGGCCAAATATTTTCCTGCAGTCTTGAGCTCTGGCCGTTTTTTCGAGACGAAATACTCCATGGTCTTTTCCTGTAATGGCAAGCTACCAAACACGGCCAAAACAGAACGGATCAATAGTTTTGCTTGAGGAAAGGCAGAAGACGTTTTTTCCAGGAACCCCGACACATAAATTTCTTGATTAATGGTCTCAGTGGACAAGTAAATGTCATTTTTTAAGCAACGAGCAGGTAAGAGAAAATACCACACTTTTCTCGTCTGGATTGGTATAGGTTTCTTCATTCTTCACCACGCAATCGTCAGCAGCTTCCAGTCGACATATTTTGCTCATCGTGACGAATTGGGGTACATCTTTCTTACACAGATACGAAATTCGGGTTCATTTTAAGCGACATTCGCTTTCTCTTCGATTCGTTATTCCTTTTTTTTTTTTTTTTTTTTTTTAATAACTATTTATTGGAATATGAGTTAAAATTAAATTATTAAGATTTAAATTGGGTGTTCAGCCACAAGTGGTGACTTTTCAGCCCTGTTATATATATATATGATTTGGTTATTACCATGAAGACATCATTTGCTTCCGCAATTCTGAGATTTTTGTGTAGGGAAAATTCTAAACCTACTTGTATTGTGTAATGGGGAAAAGGAACTTATATACTAACTTACTAACTAATACAGAGAGCGAATCGATTCAATTGAAGATTGCATCGATTTTTGTCGGAATTTGCTTATAATATTATGTGACATTACATCTAATGGTTCTATATTTGTGAGTCTGTGTAACTCATTTGTACTAAACCAGGGAGGACGCTTCAGAATCATTTTCAGAATTTTATTCTGAATCCTTTGAAGCGTTTTCTTCCTGGTGGAACAACAGCTTGACCAAATTGGTACCGCATAAAGCATGGCTGGTCTGAAAATTTGTTTATAAATTAACAATTTGTTTTTTAGACAGAGCTTAGAATTTCTGTTTATAAGAGGATATAAACATTTAATATATTTATTACACTTTGCCTGGATTCCTTCAATGTGATCCTTGAAAGTGAGTTTTTTGTCATACGTTAAACCTAAGTATTTAGCTTGATCAGACCATGTCAATTCCAAGCCATTCAATTTGAGAATGTGATTATTGTTTGGTTTTAGAAAAGAAGCTCTTGGCTTGTGAGGAAAGATAATTAATTGCGTTTTTGCTGCATTTGGTTTAATTTTCCATTTTGACAGATAATCACTGAAAATATTTAAACTTCTTTGTAGGCGACTGCAGATCACTCTTAGATTTCTACCTGTGGCTAACAGACTTGTGTCGTCACAGAATAGCGATTTCTGACAACCAACGGGTAGATTTGGAAGATCAGAAGTGAAAATATTATACAAGATTGGAGCTACACTCGAACCCTGCGGAACACCGGCTCGTACGGGTAGCAATTCAGATTTACAATTCTGATAGCTAACCTGAAGAGTACGATCAGTTAAATAATTTTGAATCATTTTGATCAAATAAATAGGAAACTGGAAATCAGACATTTTTGCTATTAAACCTTTGTGCCAAACACTGTCGAATGCTTTTTCTATGTCTAGAAAAGCAACTCCAGTGGATAACCCAGAAGATTTATTTGATTTTATCATGTTCGTTACTCTGACAAGTTGATGAGTAGTTGAATGTTCATGACGAAATCCAAACTGCTCTGGTAAAAAAATTGAATTCTCATTTATATAAGTCATCATTCTTAACAAGATAATTTTTTCAAAAAGTTTACTGATAGAAGAAAGTAAACTAATTGGGCGATAACTTGATGTTTCTGCTGGGTTTTTATCAGGTTTTAGGATAGGAATTACTTTAGCGTTTTTCCATCTTTTTGGGAAGTAAGCTAATGAAAAACACTTGTTGAAAATTTTAACCAGGAGTCTCAAGGCAACATCGGGAAGATTTTTAATAAGAATATTAAAAATTCCATCATTACCAGGAGCCTTCATGTTTTTGAGTTTCCTAATAATTGATTTAATTTCATCAAAATTGGTCTCAAGAATGTCATTTGGTAATAACACTTGGGTTGAAATATGATCATACTTCAGTGAGACTTCATTTTCAATAGGACTCACAACGTTTAAATTAAAATTGTGGACACTCTCGAACTGCTGAGCAAGTTTTTGACCTTTTTACCATTTGTAAGAAGTATTTGATTTCCTTCCTTGAGAGCAGGAATTGGTTTCTGAGGTTTCTTAAGAACCTTAGAAAGTTTCCAGAAAGGTTTAGAATATGGTTTAATTTGTTCAACTTCATTAGCGAAATTTTCATTTCGCAAAAGAGTAAATCTATGTTTAATTTCTTTTTGTAAATCCTTAACTATGTTTTTCATAGCAGGATCACGAGAACGTTGATATTGTCGTCGACGAACATTCTTCAACCGAATGAGCAGTTGAAGATTGTCATCGATGATAGGAGAATTTAATTTAGTTTGAGCTTTGGGAACTGAAAGATTTCTAGCTTCGATAATATAATGATTCAAATTATCAATTGCTGTGTCGATGTCCGCAGAATTTTCTAAAATAGTTTCATGATCCACATGATTTTCAATGTGAGATCTGTAATCCAACCAATTAGCTCTATGATAGTTGAAAATAGAACTAATTGGATTAATTATAGCTTCGTTGGAAAGTCTGAATGTTACAGGAAGATGATCTGAGTCAAAATCAGCATGAGTAATCGGTTCACTACAAATGTGACTTTGATCTGTTAGAACCAGATCAATTGTAGACGGGTTTTTCACGGAAGAGAAACAAGTAGGATTACTGGGATGAAGAACTGTAAAGTAACCAGCTGAGAGTTGATTATGAAGTATTTTACCATTACTGTTATTTTGCCTACAATTCCACTGGACATGTTTAGCATTTAAGTCCCCTATTACGAAAAATTTCGATCGATATCTTGTAAGTTTTTGCAAATCGCCTTTAAAGAAATTTAATTGTTCGCCGGTGCATTGGAATGGCAAATATGCTCCAGCGATGAAATAAATTCCATGAATGGTTTCAACTTCGATTCCCAAGCTTTCAATAACTTTAGTATTGAAAGAAGGTAAAATTCGATGTTTAATTTGCCGTTGGACAAAAATGGCAACTCCACCACCAATTCCAGTAAACCTGTCAAATCGATGAACCACATAATGTGGATTACTTTTCAATTTTACATTTGGTTTAAGAAAAGTTTCTGTCACAATGGCAATATGAATTTTGTGAACTTTGAGAAAATTATAAAATTCATCTTCACTCGATTTCAAAGATCGAGCATTCCAATTTAAAATATTCAAATAATTATTTAACATCACTGTTAAATTTTAAATTCATTATAATATTATTTGCAAATTTCCATCCGATTTGAAATGCTTCAAAAAGTGATGAAGTCGAATTCATTTGGATGATCATTTGAAAAAGTTGATCTTGTAGGTAGATCATTTTATTTTCAGTTATATCGCCTAAATCGACTTCATTTAAAGAAGCGAATGGCATTGAAGGAATATTTGTAGGTAGACTGCCATTAGAAGAAGATGATTTGGCCGGTCTACCTATTAATAAATTGTTTTCGTTAGAAGAAGAACTGCAAGGCGGTCCTGTGTTTTGATTATTTACATTAGAAGAAATAGGAGATAGATTTCTACCTAATATACCAGCATAACTGACATTAGAAGAAGATGATGACGAGGTCGATCTACCTGTCAATAAATTGTTTTCGTTAGAAGACGAATTGGCAGGTGCCTTAGAAGAATTTTCAGGTATGTTCTGTAAATTTAAGGTCGTTGATTTGACTTGTTGTCTAAGCGAACGAGCGTTTAAAATTTTTTCCCTGACAGGACATTTCAAATAATTGGATTTATGATTTCCATTGCAATTTGAACATGAAAATTTATCAGTGGTTTCATTCATTGGACAAACGTCTTTCGAATGCGATTTACCACAATTCAAACACCGTATATCCATATGACAATTTTTGGTTCCATGACCGAAGCCTTGGCAACGACGACATTGCGTTAAGTTAGCAATACGATTATGCCGTTTATAATGTTCCCAATGAATTTTAATGTGGGAAATGAAACGTACTTTTTCTAAAGTTTTCAAATTGTTTACATCACTTCGATTGAAGTGTATTAGGTAAAGTTCATGGGAAATTCCAGAGCGTGGTTTAGAAGTACCATTCGCTCTTTTTTTCATAAGTATTACTTGGGAAGGGGCAAAACCAAGCAATTCTTTTAGTTCATTTTTAATTTCATCAATACTTTGATCATTTGATAATCCTTTCAAGACAGCCTTGAAGGGTCTGTCTGATTTTATATCATATGAATAAAATTTATGAAGTTTTTCGGACAAATATCGAATAAGACGTTCGTAATCTTCCAATCCATCCACCAAGACTCGACATTCTCCTCTTCGTCCGATTTGAAATGAGACTTTTACTTCCGGGAGAAAAGTAGAAAGCTCAGTACGGAATGCTTTGAAGTCGGAAATCATCACCGTCACTGGTGGCATAGATTGATGTTTCTTCCCAGAACGACAAGCGTCCATTTTGGGAATTTTTGAAGAATTTTCTTCTATGTCGCTACAATCGGATTCAGGTAGAATCTCGTAAATATTGTTAGACGGCATAGGATCAACGGAAGGGAAATCCGTCCGTTGTCTTTTATTTTTACATTCAGATTCTATAAGATCGTGAATGTTATTAGAAAAATGTTGAATAACGGATTGTGATTTATTCCGTATTGAATTATTTTTAGCCTTAGGCTTGTTGCCTTTCCGGTTGGACGCAGGCATTTTTGAAATTAATGAAATTTTAAATTAAATTAACTAGGCTAAATTAGTCTTCGATTAGACTCCTAGCTAGCCTTAAAAAAGGCTGATTAATTTCTTAGTCACTCTAATATCACTCTTTGTATCACTTAGTCACTCTAATATCACTCTTTGTATCACTTAGTCACTTAGTTAGTGATTCAGGTAGCCTTGAAAAAGACTGAAGCCTTGAATCAATGAAACTCTAGGTAGCCAGAAAAAAAAATTCCAGGAGCCAAGAGCTATACGCGTGCGGTGCGAACGACTGTTCAACACCGACTGTGAGATTCGTTATTCCTGGTTGTTGATAAACGCTCGGTAATGAGAGTTGATTTGGACACATGAAATAATCTCGCCAACTTTGCATGTGCGTAGTTCGGATTTTCGCAATGCACGAGCAAAATTGTTAACGCCGTTGTCATTCTTGGGTCGATGTCGTATTCACAATTAAACAGCAAATATCAAAATCGAACAGTAGATATGAAGAGGTGCGGTTGAAGTTGTCTAATTTTTTATCGTAACACCTTATATGTTAAGACTGTTTAGCCTCTGTTCTTAAAACTCTGTCAACTCTCTGTTCTTTAGAATCGATGTAGATTTTATTGAAAGTTGTTTTTTAGGAAGGTTTGATGTGATGTAGTGAGATAGATTATAGTAAGTACACTTCCAGAATCTGGATTTTTGTCAAGAATAGTTATATTCTCTATCATGTTTTACCTTCTCGAGGGGCTACGTCGATGTCTGTTCTGGGTGGCAGCAAATAGAGAAATCATATCTTTGTGTTTCATGTCATATTCATAGGATTGCATCCTGGTATTATTCGCACATTGAAGGTTTTCAAGATCATTTTGGGAACATCGTTGATGAATAATACCGTTCTCGTTTATTGATCAGAGCAGCCCGAGACCTGACCCAGAGTCGCCCAAACAACTTTTGAGATGTTTGTTTTAGCAACCTGGTGTCGCTCCAGATCGGACTCCAATCGCGTAGTTTCGCTCTGAAAATTTTCTCGGGTCGCACTACGCATCCATGCGAGTTTATTGATATTATGCAAATAAATCATCTGATAATTATTTGCTTTTTATCAACTATTGTTAGATAAAAAGCATATTGCAAAATGTATTGTTTTTTCGAAATCGATGTACTGTTTTTTTTTCACTCAAAATGTACTGTTTTTCGTAAAAAAAATGTACGAGCCTTAATCATGGACAATAAATGTCAAGTTCAGAGTAGACATATTAATTTTGTTGTTTCTTTCTCTGAACTTTGTTTTGTAAAATTTTGTAAGTCGTGACACAACTAGCGTTCATTGAGTTTAGGATATAAATATATTTGAATACTCTCACACCATTTTGCCAAAACAAGCAGGTGGCGTCGACAATAAACTACTTCATCATATATCCGAGTTGTATTGTAAGATCATAAGATTATCAGCCATCGCAAAACCACAAACCTCTTATAGTCCTGTATGCGTATTTGAGTTTTTGTCAATGAAACAAATATTCGATAGTGTTCAATTCAGAGCGAATCAGTATCATTTCACCGACATCCATTTCGTCGAGCTCATTATCGAATTCGTATCATCATCTTGCAAACATGTTAACTTACGAAAAATGGGACATTTTGACACTGGAAACTCTCCCAGTTTAAAACAACGAATAAAACTACAAGGGACATTCCTATGGGCTGTTTAAACTGATGACGTAGGACTACTTTGTATACTTTAGATAGTAATGCTTTGAACATTTGAGATGTCTTGATAAAAAAACGTATTATTTTGTTAGAGGTGATGATTGAGGGTGAAGATCAAGATCATCCAGCACTTGATGATTAAGGTCGAGTATCAGCAAAATTTCGATGAAAATTATTGTCTCTTTGCCGGGGCGAATGAGGCGCAAATGGTTCATTTCTTTCCCTTAACTGCAATCTTCTCCACGGCGTAAACAACCCGCAAAACAGTGTGCAGATTGATTTAGTACTGATTCTGGTTGTGATAAGGAATCTTGGAATTACGTACATTCCTTAGAAGTGATTTGCAAACCAACAATAAATATTATCATTAAAACCAAACAACTCAATGGTAGGAATTATCATTATTTAGTTAGAAATAAGAGCTAAAATATCAAAAATCATAACAAAGTCTCCTTGAGAAAATACTCGATCAATTGTACTTAATGAGAATGGAATACCTTATCAATAACTAAATATGGTCCTATAAGTAATTTTGATACTGAACAGATATTGTAAAATTATATTCGCCTTTCAATGAAGCTGCACTGTAGTGCTGTAATTAATTGTTAATTGTTAGTTTTAAACGTAAATATATCTGTTGGATCATTGTAATCTGTTGATACAAAAGATGAGGAGGTTTTATGCCTGTTGGAGAGAGAGATTGCTATATTTCATATCTCCATCGAGCTTTTCCCTGCTCCTCAAATAAATGAATAAACTAATAAATAAAATATCACTATGGTAGCAAAGAAACATCAAGACAAGATATGATGATAAAAATTGTTATTATTTTTATCTTTGTTTGCTATTTACATCTACCCGGGTTATACATACGACAACTGGTTTGTAAGTCCATTGTCCTATGCATTAAACCGCAAGCCTGGGATCAAAGGAGCTCTCTTTAAATAGTTGGTAAGGTAAGTAGGTATGATAATGGATTGAAAAACAACAAAAATTAGACTCTGTTTTTTTATGAATAGAAGTTTTGACCACTAACTATCTGAAATGTAAAGTTTTATATATGTCACATAGTACGTGTAGCTCTATTGAAAATCTGTTCAAAATTGGTCGAGATAAAAATGTTTAAAACCTAAGTAGTCAGCTTTTAAACATTTTTATCTCGACCAATTTTGAACTGATTTTCGATATAGCTACACCTACTGTATAACATATATAAAACTATATGTTTCAGATAACTAGTGGTCAAAACTTGTTTATGGTTTTCTTTTTCGAATTAAGAACTTGCACTCCTATATAAATAAACAAAGACGTAGTCCTACGTCAAAATCATTAATCGGCAAGAAAAAAACATTACGCATTGATACATCAGGGCGAATTTTTGGGTAGGATTTTTCGATTAACCCCTTCACGACCAT
Organism: Malaya genurostris; assembly: GCF_030247185.1. Classification (NCBI taxonomy): domain Eukaryota; kingdom Metazoa; phylum Arthropoda; class Insecta; order Diptera; family Culicidae; genus Malaya; species Malaya genurostris. The sequence continues at coordinate 215,680,851 of NC_080571.1, read as the reverse complement.
AAGATGTGCTGGATGAATAATGTCAGTACAAGACAATATTTTAGCTATAGGGGTGCAAATTAAGAGAATATCACCGGAAAAACTTAGCAGTGTGCATAAGTTTCCTATAATTTCATGGGAAATATTTTTCCCTAGGATCTTAAGAAATAAATAAAAGTAAATTTTAGTTTATTATATCGTAATTCAATTTGTTGCTTTAATTGCTTTGATTATCAGAATAGTAAAATAAATAGTTAGTTATGGCATTCTACCAAACCATTTCATGTACTTGTGGACGTTGCACATAACACATTTATTATGTGCTCTATTTTCTATACTTATTCGTTCAGAAACACATTTGTCGCCTTGAAAATAAGTTTTCGTTAACATTCAGTAAAAAACATCGATTTAATAGTAATTGCAGAATCTATAACGATTTTTATATAAGGGGAACATATTTCCCTTGAGCGTTAAGGGGTTAACAAAGTGTCGTAATCATTTTCTGAATCGGTCTCCATTTTTTATTTATATTCCGAGGATCGCGCATCTGTAAGGCTGTATCGTCCAAGCTTACACGAGTGATTGAGCTTTTCTTCCTTCTCATGTACATCAAGCAGAGATGCCAGATATTTTCATAGCAAATCTGTACAGTACTGTTTGCAGAAAATCTGTATTTATCTGTATTCTATGATAAAATGAAATTTCCACAATAAAATGGTGATAAAAATGTTACGGTCGTAGAATAACAAATTTAATGAGTATTCATTATTCATATTTTCGTAATCGCGCTTCCAAGAATATTCATCGAACCATGCTATTCCAGAAACACACATTTAACATTTTAAGTTAGAAGATGACATCTGTGTCAAAGTTGAAGAATGACTGGTACATTCAAACCTTCCCTGATCTTAGAGTGTATTTACACCTGACCGAATCAGTTTCGTTGTCATTGCAATGTGCATAATATCAGTGTTGGTACCGAACCGGATCGGAAAGGTTTGAGAGTTCCTTAGCGGTCCATAAGATGTCAATCTACTCTTAATTATATATATATATATATATATATATATATATATATATATATATATATATATATATATATATATATATATATATATATATATATATATATATATATATATATATATATATATATATATATATATATATATATATAAATGGATGTAAGTTTGTATGTTTGTAACTCCATAAATTCGGAACTACTTAGCGGATTGCAACCTAACTTGGCACAGCTACTATTTTTTAGGGAATTTTAATAATTAAGGAAGCGTAGTAAGTGTCCTAAACGGGGGGGGGGGGGGGGGGTTCATGAATAAATTTGTCTAATTTGACGAGAATCGATACTAGTAGCAGTATCATATATTAGATATGATTATATGGGTGGTGGATGTAGCAAGTGCCTTTAAAAAGGGGGTGTAATGTTTGTAATGGCATAACTTCGGAACTACTTAACGGATTGCTATCAAACTTGGTACAGATACTTATTGCTCTGTAGGAATGGTCATGTGTATTTTTATGAGAGAGGGAGCGTAGCAAGGGTTAGTTAGTTAGTTGTTTATTTTAGCTCGGTTTTAACTTATCGGTCATTCATCGCGGGAGCGTAGCAAGGGTCTTTCACAGGGGGGGTCTATGAACAAATTTTTCTAATTTGACCAGAATCGAAACTTTTTGAAAACCAAAGAAACATATTGCATTCCGTAGGTATGATTATATGGGGGTTGGATGTACTTTTAAAAAGAGAGGTGTAATGTTTTTAATGGCATAACTCCAAAACTACTGAACGTATTGCTATCATACTTGGCACAGGTACTTCTTGCTCTTCAGAGATCATCATTGGGACATTTTCAGGGGAGAGAGTGTGTAGCAAGCGTTCTTAATTTGAAGAGGCCATGTCGAAATTGATCTAATTTGAAGAGAATTGATACTTTTTAAAACCATACATATATGTTGTGAAACTCAAATATGGTTTTAAGGATACTGTGGGATGTGGATATAATGAGTGCCTCTAAAAAAGGAAGTTGATGTGAAGTTTATAGAATTTGCAATAAAACGATACTTCTAGCTGTGTACAGATATTATTTGCGCTTCAGATGATCCTAAGAGCATTTTTTAAAAGGAAGTGAGAAGGGGTAGATATAGTAAGGGTCTCATTCAAGGGGAGGGGGGGTTAAAGGTGAAATTGTTAATATTATCGAACGTAACTCCAAAACAACTCAAACTCACCACACCTAATTAGGTTGGATATTTTAAGGTGCGGATGGAGGGGGGGGGGAGTTCCAAAACAACTCAGAAAATTATCACCATACTTAGCACAGGTACTTTTTACTATTCAGATAGATATTCATTACAAAGGTTTATTGTAACATTTTCTTATTCGTCGTCAAACAAGATAGGGGGAAGGATTCAGACTAGGAGAAGGGTCTCATCTTGATTTTTTTTTATAAAATAAGAGAGGGGAAAGAATGTCAAGATCGTGCTTGATAGTATTGCTATTGTTAATTTGAATTAAGTACTACGGTTCCATTTTTGAGGTGGTCATAAGTGTTATCATGGAGGAGAACTGTCGTAAGTTCACTTAAAAAAAGGGGAGTTCAAAATAAAATTTATTCATCGAGAAACGATGCATCTTGACAAATACTACTTTTATGTCAATGTAGATTTAAAGGCTATTTCAAAAGAGAGGGAGTACAGCAAGTGCCCCAAACATGGGAAGTGTAAGGTAAAATTGATTGAATAACAACATAAAACTGCTCAGAGTATTACACTAAGTAGGACAACTTCGGGAATTTTTTTGGGCCTTTTATTCCCAAAACATTTCCTAGCAACGCCGGGTCATTCAGCTAGTTCCTGATAATAATAGTCCTACTTTTTCGATTGTCAAACAAATCGAATGAATAAAAAAAATATGTTAGTTTCAGATTATTGGGTGATGTCTAGCAACACTTCCTAATCATGGTTTCTGAAGATACCTTCACAATAAATGTTATTTGTGTGCTGTTGGCCCACCTGTTTCGCTATTTCAACTGATTTGCCAATTCGATTGTGACAGGCTTCCTTCCTTCCGATATCGGATTCCCGTTCGCCGGGTTTGACCCGGGTGGCGGCACACAAATACAACATCGGTATGCCAAATGTTTTGCTATTCCCCGTACGGGCAAAAGTCAAAATAACTAGTTGTGCCTAATATGCTTTTCCTGTATCCTCCATAGTGAAGTGTGATTGATCGAGGATTGGCATTATCAATCAAGCTGCTTGCGGCCTATCTTGCACTGTTCGGAACAGAGAAGTAAATGCGAACATAAGCTCCGTTTCAGCTGGGATTATCTAAAGCCAGCAGAAGTCAATGCCACATGTCAGTATCGTCGTCTGCGGCTGTTGTTCTTTGGGTCGTAGCTAATTTCCCAACCCGGCGTAAGTTTCCAGCACGAGCTTCTCTACGAATGAAGTCCTCGTTATGCGGTAGTGACGTTCGATTGTTCGATTGTGAACGACGAGGTCGTTTGACATGGACTAAACGGATCATTTGGATTTGAATAAGTTGAACTGTGACGCAAACTATCAATTTCTGTCGGAGGTCATTCAAGTAAAACAAGGTTAAACAAAGTAAAGATGGATGATTTAATGTTTTGGCTTGTGACAAAATTATCAAAAAGCTCTATTGATTCACTGATAACATATACTTCGTAAACTCAATGTCAGATCAAATATCTATAATTCAAACAAACAAACAACTGCACGCCTTCCAAATTTCATCAAACTGGAAAATGCAAATGTTATTGTCCTACCCTCCGTACTTCACAACCGTACATCAGCCAGCTGGCGCGAAGCTCACGGAAAATGTGCTCGGCAATGGATTCCAACCGTGGAACACGATGATAAAATTTTTTCGCTTGATTGACTCAAGCTCGGTCGGAATTAACTGATCAAATGCCTGCTCCACCACGGATGTGCGGCAGGTTTCTGGATCCTCCGTGCGGGTCGTTTTGCACATGAAATGTGGCACACCCTTCGCTGGTACCAACTTGTGCCTCATTCTTCCATTTAGCATTTTTATCGTCATCATCATTGTTCGAATATTATTAAGCGATTAAACAATCCGGAGTCTCCCCCATTGATCACCACAGACACCGAGCGGGGTGCGGTATTATTTGCATCCCAGAAAGGTTCAATGAAAATTTTGAGTTCGTGCATCTGTGAACAGTTGTTGGTTTGCATAGTACAGCACTGTAGCAGGGGGACTAAGGAAGGCTCCGTGAAGAATTTTCGTCCCTACTATCGGAGGAATGACTGTAATATCAATAAACCTTGTGCACTTTGCTTTCTTTTCAAGAGGAGTATTTTATAGGACGCGATGAATTTCAATTAGTCATTATCGGTATACAGTGACTACTTTGGCCTCTGTCAGAAGATTCTCTCTTTTGGGCATATGAACGGCTGAATGAAAACATCGGATAAGTGCAACTTAGTTTGGGAAACCCGTTTAAGTTTTTTTTTTAATGCAAAAAACCGCATAAAAACATCCGACACGGATTTCGGGATCGATTAAAAAAACCTTTTCCGCAAGAATCGGTCAACAACAATTTTAATTGCAAAAACCGGATAAAAACTTTTCCGGCTCTTCCAAAAGAAATGTTTTTATTCACTTCCCGCATTCAACGCTTTTTGCCCACTGCGGCTGCGAACGAGGCAAGGTTTGCTTGTTTGTTTATTTTAAATGTTTTTTGATTAACTATTTCAAAACCAAGTTACACTAAAATTAAAATAATAAATATCAAGTACACTGAGGTCTTTTTTTATGCGGTCCTTTTTTATGCGGTTTTTTTTTACGCGACTTGTTTTATGCGAATTTTCAGAGTTATGCGGTTTTTTTTATGCGAAGTTTCAGAGTTATGCGTTTTTTTTTATGCGAATTTTCAGAGTTATGCGGTTTGCCCTTCTGCGGTCTTTTTTTATGCGAAGTTTCAGAGTTATGCGGTTTTTTTTATGCGAATTTTCAGAGTTATGCGGTTTTTTTTTATGCGAATTTTCAGAGTTATGCGCTTTTTTTTATGCGGTACGTAAATTCGCATAAAAAAAGACTTCAGTGTATAATGAAAACGTGAATTTGAAGTTTTCTGTAAGACATTCGATGTATTTTTTTTCTGGGCTTCTATGTCCGGTGGTTTCCTGGAGTGGAGTTCCACAAGGCATTAAGAAATGAATGAGTGAATAATGATTAAAAACTGATCACTTGATTTTTGAGAAGTGTATCTTTTTTTTCCCTTCATAGGCTGCTCTGGCCGAGGGGGGTGGTTACAACGATCCGCACTTTCCATACCGGACGAACTATGGTGCCCAAATGAACACTAGTAACGAAGGAGGAAACCGGCCTATCATTGATAGGTTCCCTCCAGCATGTAACCCAAGCGACAGATTCCTTTACGGTTATCAATTTGCAACGAAAGATACGAATATCTTCTATTGCAAGTTCACCAGAGAGTTTGTCACTTGGGCAGGAAGTGTGTGCTTCACCCTGTAACCAGTCAATCATTGAGTCGTGCGTCTGTATCGTATTGGTATTTTGTCATCCTACCAGCTGCTTCTGTGTCTTAAATGTCCTCGTTGATGAGACTTTGGAAAATTTCGCTTTGTATCCGCTTCGGTCTTGGCCCTGCTTTCCTATATAGTCTTTTATGTCCGAAGCGGTACTTACGATTATTACTTTAAAGATCCTAAATCAATGTAGATACGTTTGGTCTACTAACACTATCCAATCTAATCTATTCTGATTGTTTCTATCTTTGTCGAAATAATATTGCACTCACCTTTTTCTTCCAGCATATCACCACTTACCAAAAGTTAGGTTATTACATAAGATATTCATCCTTCGTCACTATCATGGTACATTCTAGGGGACTTCTTTCTCACAACTTCTTGGCCTTGAATCTTCGATGACAATCCTCTGCTTTAGCAGTCTCATTTAATTTAGTTTGTCGTGATGAACATAAAATAAAATAAAATCAGATGTTAGAGATTTCGTTAAATTATATAATGTAAGGATGCGCATTTAACACTAGCTTGCCAGGAAAGTCACACTATGTACACAATGGATTGATTGCTTATAATTATGTTATCTTTATTTAACTCTTAATTTAACGCTATAAGAACTAAGGTACTCTGCACCAGCTTTTAGTTATTCTGTCAGAATTTTTTTTATTTTGACTTTCTTTCTTTCCATCATTTTGACTGCTTTTGAGCTATTTAGGTCTAAACTAAGTTTTGGGCCTTCTAGTGTTGAGCACGCATCCAGGAAACAAGAACTACATGTATTTCGTGAAGAAATACTAGGTGTGATTAGATGAAATGGTCCACGTAAACCGTTCTCTTCCAGAAACACACATCTCACACTCTTAGTTAGAGGGTGACATCTGCGTCCAAGTTGGAGAAATCTAAGTACATTCAAACCTTTCCCGATTTGAAAGTGTATTTACACCTGATCAATCAGTTTCGCCGTCATTGCAATTTGTAAACATTACCGATACCGAACCGGATCGGAAAGGTTTGAAAGTTCCTAAACGGTTCATAAGATATCAATTTACTCCTATTCCTGATAACAATAGTCCTCCTTTTAGAATTAAATTCACCAAGTTCAGGACGAATATGATATATTAATATTCATCCCAACTGGATCAAAATAATTCAAATTGTTGACCAATTTCAGGCATAAGAATGCTCGAAACCACCTAATGGCCTATTGTCAATTTCAAGCATTATTAGTCCTGTCCACTCCGTGATCGATCCAGACAATATAATAATTTTCATCTTTTTACTTTTATAAGCAAACGATCGATCTCGGTATGGTCCGACTTTGTCAATACGCGAAGTGTAAATTGACTCCCACCCCCATCCACCACGAGGGGGTACGCACCCTGTAGCTCATCATCCAAAGCCAAGGGAATAATAATAATAATAATAATAATAATAATAATAATAATAATAATAATAATAATAATAATAATAATAATAATAATAATAATAATAATAATAATAATAATAATAATAATAATAATAATAATAATAATAATAATAATAATAATAATAATAATAATAATAATAATAATAAAAATAATTATAATAATAATAATAATAATGATAATAATAATAATAATAAGAATAAGAATAATAATAATAATAATAATAATAATAATAATAATAAAAATAATTATAAAAATATTTATAAAAATAATAATCCTATTACATGTTTTATGCTGTTTAGCTTGACTTACATATGCAGAAGTAACAGAAACTAAGGTTCGTTTCGTTTGTTAGATTTCGTTTAATAGGTTTAATCGAAATAGAGCATGAGATAGTAAGTATAGGTTTAACTACGTTAAAAACTGTTTCAATTTGTAGGTCATATTTGTAAACGAACCAACTTCGGCTATTCCGTTTATCTGAATCCGGTTTCGGAAGAATTGGGAATAGTGATCAAAAACTGCAAAAAGGATCTCACTCACTTTTCTTGGAGATGGCCAAATCGATTTTTACAAACTTATAGGTTCTTACAGTTTCATGCGGAATTCCTTAATTTGTTGTGGATTTATAGAGTTTGTGAGATTAGGTCCGAGCAATTTTTTTTATTTCTATTCAATAAACAGTTGTTTTTACAGATTCAATAATAGTGAGTTATCAAAGGTCACGAATATGTGTAACTTCTACCAGATTCCTCAAACCAGCAAATATTCCGAAAAACGCAACTAACTTGTATACATCCTCTATAAACTCGATTTTTTTTTCATTTTTATTTAGAGCTAGAGAACTATCATTTTTAAATAAAGAACTAAAATTCACTCACTCTTTGAGGAGAAATAACTCGTTGAACTGTTCGTGAACTGATTGCCCATCTCTAGTGTGTTCCAATACTATATTAGCCTAGTATAGTCTAAAAAAAGTATACCTAAGGTTGAAAATGAACAAGAAACAATTCTCCTCCCCGGGAAGGGGGACGGGTATAGCGTGATGGGATAGTCGATGCCTTTCACGCAGCCCACTTGGGTTCGATTCCCAACCCCGCACATAGGGTCAGAAAGATTTTCTGGTCCGAAGAGGCGAATGACCTAAGATGTTAAAGCCTCTATAATTGAAACAAAAAAAAAAAAAATTCTCCTCCCGATTCCATCTAACAACATATACGATATTCTTTCAAAATTGAATTTAGGCGAAACAGAACAAAATCCTTCTAAAATTCTTCTTCTTGGACTCTTGTCACTCTGGAAAAACAACAACAATCTATGCCTCTAGTGACTGCAATGATCTAAGTTTGATTCTTTGTCGACATCAACACCCGCATTCTTGTGAATCCTACTATGAAATCCATAGGTAATGATGTTTAATATAAATTAAACATTAAACATTCACTGAACAAATCAAACCATCTTTGAAACCTTTCTAAGGTTTTTCACGAAATCTCAGAAACCAATTTCAGCTCTCAAAGAAGGAAATCAAATACTCATTGCAAACGGTGGACAAGGTCAAAGTCGACAGCTTTTTAAATTTTGTGAATCCTATTGAAATCAATACCAAGATTACAACACAAGTATTGTCTCAAGATGACATTACTGAGACAAATTATGATAAAATTAGGACAATCAATAGCCCACTCAAAAACATGAAGGCTCCTAAGAATTTTTCATAACTTTATTAAACATTTTTCTGATATTTCCTTTGCAATCATATTATGCAAACTTATTCTGAAATTCAACAGAAATCCAGCAAAAGCATTCGTTCGAAGTGCTGTTGTTGATAACAACTAAGAAATACTTTCTTATCCATTAAAAATTGCTGCCAAATCCTTACAATTGTTGAACGAAACATGGGATGTTGGCCCCATCTCCAATGGATTGTGTACCATAAAACCTGTGTGGGACAATACGATTTTTTTTTTTCCATAAATACGTTTATTTCTTAAGGCAGTTTACATAAGTTTTTCTTCGCCGTAGCATCACTTTTACATAATATTCTTATCCTAATTTAATTCTAACATAGTCACAACGTTTTGAATTTATTAAAACATATTCTCTTATAGCTTAAATATCATCTTAGGTAACTCGTCATTAATTATGAAATCTACTCGGAAATATTATTTGAACCAAACGATTAACTTCTATAAATTATAAAATAAGCTGTTATTTTCAGACATTTTGTTGATAATTTCATAAACTGTTTCGAGTTTGTTTGTATCATTACATAATTTTTATTCTAATTTAGCTATTGGTTGAACTCATGGACGCAGCTGGGATCAGAACTAAGTCTTAAAAGGGGCCTTTATTAAATTGAAACTCCAATTTTCTTTATGAAATGATAAATAAGTTTCATGTATGAAAGGTCACGACAAGCAAGAATGTCTCGAACTGGGATATTGGATAGTCTACCTTGGGTACGCAAAGAATTTATTAGTTGAGATCTGACATCACGATACTCCACGCATGTCCAAACGACATGATCAATATCCCGATAACCTTCTCCGCAAGCACAATGATTAGTCTCGGAGAGCCCAATTCGAAGGAGATGTGCATCTAACGTGTAGTGATTGGACATGAGTCTGGACATCACACGAATGAAATCCCTACTCACATCCAGTCCCCTGAACCATGCCTTTGTCGATATTTTCGGAATAATTGAGTGCATCCACCGACCCAGATCATCTCTATCCCAAGATGCTTGCCAGCTGGCAAGTGTTCTTTGGCGAGACGAGCTATAGAATTCGTTGAAAGCAATCGGTCGCTCATAAATTTCACCCTCAATAGCACCACGTTTGGCTAAAATATCGGCTCTTTCATTGCCAGGAATGGAGCAATGAGCCGGGACCCAGACTATAGTGATTAGATAATTATTGTTCAATATGTCGTTCAGGCACTGTTTTATTTTGCCCAGGAAAAACGGTTCATTTTTGCCAGCAGCGTTTGAGCGAATGGCTTCAATTGCACTCAGACTATCTGTGAAGAGGAAATAATGGTTTGGAGATAATGTGACGATTACACTCAAACTATAATGAACTGCTGCTAGCTCTGCTATATAAACAGATGCAGGTTCTTGAAGCCTAAATGAGGCCGAAACATTATTGTTGAACATACCAAACCCTGTCGCTTCTTCAATTCGCGATCCGTCCGTATAAAACATTTTCTCAGAGTCAATATGCCTGAACTTACTTGAAAATATTTTTGGGATTTCCGTCGAGCGTAGATGATCCGGGATTCCACGCACTTCACGCTGCATGGATGTATCGAAAAATAAAGTTGAGTCAGGGGCACTTAGGATGCTGACACGGATAGGAATATATCTTGAAGGGTTGATTTCCTGTGACATATGGTTAAAATATACTGTCATAAATTTTGTTTGAGATCGAAGCTCGACTAGTCGTTCGAAATTATTAATTACCATGGGATTCAGCACCTCACATCTTATTAGCAGGCGTGATGAAAGCTCCCAAAATCGATCTTTTAATGGAAGAACTCCCGCCAGAACTTCAAGACTCATTGTATGTGTCGAATGCATGCACCCTAAAGCAATTCGCAAACAACGATACTGAATTCGCTCCAGTTTGATAATATGAGAGTTTGCAGCGGAACGAAAGCAAACGCATCCATATTCCATCACTGAAAGTATCGTTGTCTGATACAATTTTATTATATCTTCCGGATGAGCACCCCACCAAGATCCTGTTATTGTTCGAAGAAAATTTACTCTTTGTTGGCATTTCGTTATCAGATACCTAATGTGTCCTCCCCACGTGCATTTGGAATCGAACCACACCCCGAGGTATTTAAAAGTTAAAACCTGTTGGATCATTCTTCCCATCATATGGAGCTGAAGCTGCGCGGGATCATGCTTTCTTGAAAAGACGACTAACTCTGTTTTCTCCGCAGAGAATTCGATACCAAGATGAACAGCCCAAACGGACAAGTTATCTAAGGTATCTTGCAATGGTTTATGCAGATCAATAGCTTTGGGCCCAGTAACTGAAACCACGCCATCATCTGCCAATTGTCTTAGTGTACATGGGGTTACTAGACAGCTGTCAATGTCATTCACGTAAAAATTATAGAGGAGCGGACTGAGGCATGAGCCTTGCGGGAGACCCATGTAGCTAATTCTGAATGTTGCCAAATCGCCATGTGAAAAATACATGCACTTCTCTGACAAAAGGTTGTGCAAATAATTATTTATAACCGCTGGAAGTCCATGTTGGTGGAGCTTGTCTGAAAGAACATCAATGGAAACTGAATCAAATGCTCCTTTAATGTCTAAAAATACAGATGCCATTTGTTGCTTTTGAGCGAAGGCAATTTGGATGTCAGACGAAAGTAATGCAAGGCAATCATTCGTCCCTTTATTTCTACGGAAGCCAAACTGAGTATCTGACAACAAACCGTTCGTCTCGACCCAAGTGTCGAGACGTCGTAGAATAATTTTTTCGAACAATTTTCTGATGCAGGACAACATCGCAATGGGTCTATATGAGTTGTGATTGGAAGCTGGTTTCCCCGGCTTTTGAATGGCGATAACTTTCACTTGTCTCCAGTCAGGTGGAACAATATTTTGCTCAAGAAACTTGTTGAACAATTCCAACAAACGTCTTTTTGCGAGGTCGGGCAGATTCTTCACCAAGTTGAATTTAATTCTGTCCAACCCAGGGGCGTTATTGTTACAAGACAAGAGTGCTATAGAAAATTCCATCATTGAAAATGGGTTATTAATAAAACCATTATTTGGAGGAGATTCCCGTATAATGCTCTGCGTAGGAACAGAATCTGGGCAAACTTTCCTAGCAAAGTCAAATATCCATCGGTTCGAGTATTCATCACTCTCATTGCCCACGTTACGATTCCTCATTCGTCTGGCCGTATTCCAAAGAGTGCTCATTGAGGTTTCTCTTGACAAACCTTCGACAAAATGTCTCCAATAGCTACATTTTTTGGCTCGAAGTATGCTCTTGTACTTGGTTTCTAAAACCATAAGTTTTTCAAAATTCTGAGGAGTTCCTCCTCCCCGTTTTAGAAACGTCTTGCAAGCATTTTGTTTTGCGAGTTTAGCCTCTGAGCACTCTTTGTCCCACCAGGGGTTGGGAGGCCTTCTGTTAGTCGTTGGCCCAGGAAAGCGTTTAGTTTGGGATTGTTCTGCGGCCTCCAGAATCGAACAAACGAGGAAGTCATATTCTTCAAGTGGAGGGAGCTCTTCCATTGAATTCAAAATACTAGAGATTCTACTTTGGTATTTAATCCAGTCGATATTTTTTGTCAAATCATATGGAATACTAGCTGAATTAGCAATACATTTGTTACAGCTAATTGAGATGATGATTGGTAAATGATCGCTACCGTGTAAATCAGGCAATATTTTCCAGGTGCAATCTAGTCGAATTGATGTTGAGCAAAGAGATAGATCTAATGCACTTGGGCGTGCAGGAGGTCTTGGGATCCGTGTCATGCTACCCATATTTAATACCGTCATGCTAAAATTGTCACAAATGTTTTGTATTAAAGATGATCTGCTATCATTGTAAACGGAACCCCACATCATTCCGTGCGAATTTAAATCCCCCAGAATCAATCGTGGAGCAGGAAGGGCTTCAACCATTTCATTAAGCTGTCGCTGTCCAACTTGTGCTTTTGGAGGAATATAAACCGAAGCTATGCAAATATCTTTGCCTTTAATGTTTATTTGGCAAGCAACAACTTCTATACTAGAAGTTGAAGGGATGTTTAATCTATAAAAGGAACAGCATTTCTTAATTCCCAAAAGCACTCCACCATACGGAGAGTCTCTATCGAGACGTATAATGTTAAAATCATTAAAATTTAAAGCTATGTTTGAAGTAAGCCATGTTTCGCATAAAGCAAATACATCACATTTTTGACTATGCAATAAAATTTTAAATGAATCAAGTTTTGGCATGATGCTTCGACAATTCCACTGCAGGACAGTGATTGTATCATTTGCGGCGGGTGATAAATTATCCATCAAAAGATACAAAACCTGAGACAATTGGCCATTGAGCTGATAACTGCTTCAAAAAAATTCTAGCTATTGGAAGGAATGCCATTATGAGGGTCTTTAAGGGTTCAGATATATTGAATACTGAGAAAATCCATTCAACAATTTCCGAAAACTTCAGTAATCCTGTTGGTGGCTGTGAAATGGAGCCCACAGGATTATTACCTTTTTCTGTGCTAGATCCTGGATTGGTTTATGAATTTGACAAACCAGGAGGCACAGTCTTTGGTTTTGACTTTTTTTGTTTAACACGGGGATCTTTTTTTGAAGATGAAACTTTAGGTGTCTTTTTTGGTAATTTGGAAGAAGACTTCTTTCTCTTAACTGACCCTTGGGTAGTGATAAACGAATTACCTTCACTATTTTCGTCAGAGTCAGAGTCCTCTGTTTCCTCTAGATTTGAAAACCCGTTTTCGGTTTCCAAAGGGGGGACATCAATGACCGTTTTAAGCATTTCTGCATATGTGCGCTTAGACCGTGCTTTTAAAGAAAGCTTAATTTTGTCTTTGTGCACTTTAAATGCAGTGCATACTGAAATATCCTCATGAGGACTTTCCCCACAATAAATACATTTTTCAATTTCCTTGTTGCAATCATTATCTTTATGAGGTCCTTCACACTTAATACATTTTGGTTTATTGCTACAGTAAGTAGCTGTGTGTCCGAATTTTTTGCAGTTCGTACAATTCATTACATTTGGAACAAAAAGCCGAACAGGGATGCGAATTTTATCGACATAGACATGGGACGGCAACGCAGATCCGGCAAATGTCACTCGAAACGAGTCTGATGGGCGATAAACTTTTTTTCCCTCTTCATAAACTACTGAGTACAGTTGTTTGCACTCCAGTATTTTCACACCCTCAAGCATAGAGTTCTTGAAACGACCAACACCATGCTTGAGTAAATCATCTACCGAAAGACTCGCTTCGGTAACAACACTGTCAATTTCGACATCTTTGGAGGGTATGTAAACTTTATACTCTTTATTGAAATGTTCCGAAGAGACAATATCATTCGCGTGTTTCAAATTATTTACCACAACACGAATTTTATCGTTATTTACTTTTATGATCTCTTTGATTGAAGAGTATCGTGATGTCAAACCTTTAGAAATTTGGTAAATGTTTAATGGCTTTGATATACGTCTAAAAAAGACTATCCAAGGCCCAGAAGAGCTCTCCTGATATTTTTTCGTTCGTGGGGGTATAGGATTCATGCTAGGATTTACGTCCATGGATTCATCCATCACATTAAAATTTTTAATCAAACTTTAAAATAAAAAATGAAACCAACACTACACAGTACTCAATTAAAAGGAAAAGAAAAAACTTCTACCTTGAAATTGTTGTCTATCTCCGTTGCACTGCCGTGTAGATCCTCGTTGCTCTAGATGTTCTTGTTGGTTGCTGATTGTTGGATGTGATGCTACTGCTACCTGACATCCAGCACCACTCGATCTCCGATTTACTTTTGTCTTCGCCAGCTGTAACCAGCGCAGGTCACCGGTGTATACCTGCGTGTTGTATGGCAGTGGAAAGACCGAGTTGTCTTGTCTCCTTCTTCCTTGTGCTCCGCACCGATATGCTTCTGCACCGAAGTGCCTTCGCACCGGTGTGCTTTTGCACTCTCCTGCTTCTGTGTGCCTTTGCACTCTTCTTCTTCAATGTGCCTTTGAACTCTCTTGCTCAGCACTTGTGGCTGTGTATTGTGGCCTGGGTAGAGCTTGGGAAACGCCCTTTGTTGTTTCCTTCACCAGCTTGGCCCAGCACTAGGGCTCTCTTATGCAGCACGATTTTACGTTTTAACGGCTGCTGCCAACAGGTCTCTACCTGTAGTTCAACCGTTGTCGTATTTAACGCGTGTAAACTAACCAGCGTTATTAAACTGTACGCTTCTATACACAACCTTCTCGGTTGAACGGCTATTACTGAATGTGGGACAATACGATATTTCAAAAGTTTTACTGAACTTCTCACTTAAACACAAAATGGAGTATTGCCTCCAACTTTTCATTTGTTTAATCAGGAAAATCATGATTTACTACGATTAGGGCAAGTAAATTTTTTCCCGGATTTGCACTAAAATTCTCGACTTTTTCCCGGTTTTTCCCGGTTAAACGAAATTCCCGACTTTTTCCCGGTTTTACCGATTTTCCCGGTCACTTGCCACCCTGCACAGTGTAGTCCCTAAGGACAATACTCCAAGTAGTTCTTGGATCGTGGAACATCTCTTGAGCATTCCCATAATCTCAGAACATACTCAAAAGGTCATCAGGCGCATCGGACGTAGTAGGATTGTTCGTGTTATTTACACTAAAATCAAACGAAATTTGAAAAACCTTTTGTTACGCGAAAAACTTGAAATAACGCGATGTTTTATTTAATTTACGCGAAATTTAATTTACGCACCCCCGGCTCTACGCGTAAATTGAGGTTCCAGTGTATCTTGAATAATATCAAATTGACATCCTGAAGAATCCTGTGTTTTATCCTCAATTGATAAATTATTGAGACCACTCTTATTGTTGTGATTAGAAATAGTTTTAAATTGCTGTCCTTTCAAGAAATTTTCAACAACAATCTATTCTCTAACTCCATCGGTTAAAACTTAGATCTCACTTCCAGCATGTTTAGATAGCTGAGAGCAACTTTTTTTCGATGTTTGATAACCCATCACCATAAATATATTTATGATGGAACATCACTTCTCATAATGTCAAAAACCCGATTATAAATGTTATAAAACTCGTCACGATTTTTGCTCCTGACAGTGACGGGTGGCATCTGTTGATCGACCCTTCTGGTCGAGTGCAAAAGTAGGGCTTTTTTTTGTTGTTGTTGTCATCCTGAAAATCCCCCGGCCATCGTTCTGGCCACTTGATTTCCCAGTCCCGGTCCCAGCGCGGTATCATTGAGTTTAGGTTCACTCCAACAGATTTCGTTCCCGGCAAAAATCGTGACGGTTGACCAGATCCGAGGAGGGACCGGAGCTCATCCCGAAAACCAACATCAGACGTTGCTGATTTGACACAATATTATGTTGCCGAAAGTTCAATTGTTTTATTGATTTTTTGTCCGCATCCTACCCCCCCAGGACCATTCGGACGATTAAAGTTTGACGTGCGACGGTCGAGGTTCCGCTGATGAAGCGGAGAGAAATGGCGAACGGTTGACTGAAGCGCACAGTTGTCGGAAACGCGAATTTAGCATGAATTTCACCTTTCGGCTGGACCGTTTCCAGATGGCTATGGCAGATGCGAAACATTGGTAGCATTTTAGGCTAAACAGTTAATTTTACGGATAAATGCACTACGCTTGGACTACGCATAAATTAATACACTGAGAGTCAACGATGAGTTCGTGTCTTTTTTTTTGTACCCAAATATTGGATATTTTTCAAATCGGAATCACTGTGTTGTGTGCGAAAAAACTTCTCGTCGTGTTATTTATTTTTAAATGACTTTTATCAAAACGGACGGATTAGCTCGGAGGTGCGTTTGCAGTCGAGACACACATTGGCTAGATTGAAAGTGTAGCGATTTTGTGTCATGCGACTCATGAAATATTAATACTATAGAATGAGTTGTGGCGTAGCTTTTTATAGGGGAATGATTGCTTTTTATTTTTATAACTCGGCAAGAAAATGAAAACGGTGAAAAGCATCTTTGGAAATGTTTGTGTTGGAATTAGACGAGCTTGATTCTTCATCATCCCATGAAAATTGAGTAGCAAACGTTTCATTCATTCAGTACTAGGGTAAATAAAGGATGTGAGAAAATTGTTTTCACATTTGCGTTGATGGTCATAACGGGGGAAGTATCTCAATTTGCGAGCGGTGCGAGGGGTCACGGGTTTTGTGAATAATTATCAATGGATGAATGAAACCGCACGAAAACCATGTATTATTTTTTCATCTGGATTCACCAATTAACTTTTGTGGATGTCTATAAAACGGTTACTGACTTTCAAATAGCTGAAGCTTCGGTAATTATTTCCGTAAAAATAACATTTATTATTATCATTCAATACCGATAATTCAATTCGATTTCGTAAATATGTTACTGTCATAAGCTGTAAAATATTACACAAAAATCAACTAATTTTCGTCAGATAAAAATATGTATTAATAAATTCCGGAAGGTACTGTCCAGTAATGAGTTATACTAAAAAAACCTACGAATTATATACATTCTACGATCATTGCCAGCGTTCCGGTTCAAGGGAATTTAGTACCAGCACCCTTTTATTTTAAGCTTATAGGTCCTGACTAAGTGCACATTATGCTGACATATATACAACAATGGAAAGCTAATATTTCTGGCTAAACACCTGATTAGGAAAATAAGTTGATAGCTTACCTCTTTTCAAAAGGAATGTTTTTATTGGCGTTTTCTGTGCTATATTTATTATAAATATTTTAGCTTTTTTAGAGAATCTCATCGAACTTCGAAAAATAACTAGATATATCCTTCTATATACGATTTAACCGACAAAATGTAGTGGCGTTAGTGCGCCAAAATTTCTTGTTGATGCCTGAATCGAACTCGAAAGTCTTAGATACGTTTGAAAGCTACTATTAGGCTATTTGATACAATATCATAAATGTTATGAGACTATATAAATGACAAGAGAAAGGCATTATCACACCTCTATTTTTCATTTACAGTCACATCGACTCAGAAGATTTTTGGATCTCTGCGTCCATTTTTTTGATAGTTTTCAAATATTTTTGGGTGAAACCAGGCATGTAAATTTCTTTAAGATGATTGCGTGTGAATATTGTATACTCTCTAGAAAAATTGGTTACATGACTTTTGGTCTTCTGTCTCTTGGGTGGCTATTTTGTAGAACATAGCTTGTGGGGAATGTCGAAAAACTATATAATTTATCACAAATTTGCCGGGTCACATTGGAAAACATGATTGATCAGGAACTACTCTTCTGAAAATAAAAAATCGGTGTCAGTTTGGCAATGATTTAATGGAAACATATATTGAAGAAGCCAAATGAATGAGAAACTCACAGAATAGATGATTTTTTTAGAAAAACATACGCTCAGAGGTAGGACTCGAACCTGCGTTCTTAGGCAATCTGTTCATACGCGTTTACCATTTCCGCCACCCTGAGCTGTGGTAGACACAGTTTTAAAACAGCACCGAGTTGGTAAGTGTACATCGAACAATGATCTAAATCCTAGCCGCCTCACGACCGGTATCCCATATCCAAACATCCTATCTGTTCATCGGACAACAAGCACTAGTCTTCTCGCTCTATACATATTTCACGCTCGGGCACCGAGTAGCAGAGTATATTTATAATCGCTTGCAGCCTTCTCTACTGTGCGCCTCTCTATCGTCTCTGATTTTGAAAAATTACGGTTTTCGGATGAGTTATCGGTTTAAATCAAAGTGTGGCTCAAATTTTCCCACTTTCCCTTACATGAAATATACAAGCAACGAGGTATCATTATAGCAATAATTGGTGGAACAGCTACAGTTACGCATGTAACTGGATCGATCAAAACGCACATAATTATTTGTCTGCAAATCTGCAGATTTCCACTGGAAATATTGGTTTTTACTGGAAATATTGGTCCAAAGCACAAAAATAGTACTGCCGAATTTTTTTGCAGCAGACTTTTGAAAATCGAGTTTTTCGCAGACTGTCTTAAAAATTTACAGATATTTGTAATGGCCGCCCCTTTTTTTTTGCTCGCCAAACCAGATTTTTGTTTCATAAGATGAAGATATTGGTAATTTTTACCTAGCAGCTCTGCCCGAAAGAGACTTTTTCTATTTCTATTGGACAAATTTTGTGAAAATCAAAATTTATTTTGTAATATTATTCATTTTTCGACTATAAAAAAGGTAAAACAAATTTGACCGATTTTAGGAGATAGTTTAGGTTAAATATTGACAAAATTGTATGAAAAGTGGTTTTTATGACAAAGTCTACATGTGCACAAAGTTTCATTGAAATCTGAGAGGACGCTGCCAACTCCGAATACGGTTTGGCACGAAGTTCGTCAATAGTAGAAAATCAGAACCAGTAGAAGTCAAGTCCCGGGTTGGCGGTTCAATAACACACGGATCAAAAAGTCCCGAGACTAAAACAGAGATGGCGCTTGTAGTAAACCAGTAACCACGTCTTTCTAGAGTACCAACCTTTGCTTGAAACGGGTCAAAATTTTAAGTCGATCCGACCAGAAACAGCTGAGTTATCGAGGTTGGAGTAAAATCGTTTTGTAGTTTGTTTAAAAAATGGAAAAAAACCGAGTTTCGTGTTTTAAAAACACCGTGCAAAAATGTTATCCGGACTCTTGTCCATCAAAAGCAATGATTTGTCGGTGGTTCGCCGAGTTTAAACGTGGTCGTACCGACACAAATGACGCGGAACGCTCGGGTAGACCTGTAGAAGCCGTTACACCGGAAAATGTGAGTGAAGTGACAAAACTTATAATGAAAAATCGTAAAGTGAAGCTCCGTGAGATTGCTGAGATGACACAGATATCATATGGAAGTGTATTTACTATCCTTCATGAAAAATTGAGCATGAAAAAGGTTTTTTCCAAGTGGGTGACACAATTGCTTTCTATGGAACAAAATGCACGCTGCCACAAGTCGATGAAAACAATAGAAACAATGGCGAAATTGAACGAATTGGGCTTTGCTCTGCTTCCCCACCCCCCATACTCGCCAGATTTAGCCCCCAGTGACTACTGGCTCTTTGCTGATATTAAAAAAATGCTCCAGGGAAAAAGATTTGGCTCAAATGAGGAGCTCATCGCTGAAACTGAAGCTTATTTTGAAGCGAAAGATAATTTTTTTATAAACATGGTATTGAAAAAATGGAAAAACGTTGGAACCATTGTATCACCCTAATAGGTGATTATTTTGATGAATGAAAAAAAAATTTGCAAAAAAAATGTTGTTTGTTAGTTTCGGGACTTATTGATGTGTTACATAGGGCACTGATCTTACAAACCAGTTGTCATATGTTCGAGCCCCGACTAGAGCTGCAAATTGTCAGTCATGTCAAATGACCTTGACAGACTGACTAAAATCATCGTCAACTGTAATCGGTACGATCAAAGTGTCTGTCAAATGAGATACTCGATAGTTCAATGACCAAGTAGAAGTATACTCAGTCAAAGACAGGTGACGCATTTTGTTCTCTCTCTCTCTCATTCTCCTATTCCCTGTTGAAGTAAAAAAAATCCATGAGAGGACTAACATAAACATAAATTGATAAAGTTCATTGTTCTTTGTAAAAAGTCATTGGATTTCGGAGTTTATTGGTGTACATGAATTTAATTCAATGTTTATGCTGCTTCATTAATATTAAGTCACATCGTAATCAAGCAGTGACAGGAGAAATGAAGATAATATCAATCGCATCGGCAATCAATGAGCGTCCTGGTGAGTATAAAATCAAGAGAATTTAAGTTATGACAGATCGGCTCTCAGACACTCAATATATGATGATTGGTAGAGCCTGGTTGGCAGCAGTCCAGTGACATAAACGTTCCAATCTTCCTCGTGCAAAGTTGCTCGTTGAAAGTGACATTTAGCAGCTTTGGCCCCGACTTGGAAGGATTCGTAGTGTCAGTAGAATAATAGCACCAGCCATGCAATGGTTCTGAATCGGCTGCGAAGTTTGTTGAAACAAAACTGCCCATACTTGCATATCAGTCCCATATGGAAAATCGGCAATTCGAGAAAAATACGATTCAAATTTTATTTCCGAATTTTTTGATATATTGTGCTACCTAATGCTAAACCATGGTATTATTACATGAAATATCGGTAATACACCTATACTATTCCAACATTCCAGCAAATAAAATTATTGGAATTTGCACTGAATGGGACTGATATGCAGGCATTTTGCATATGGCACAGACATGAGTTGATATTTTTTTCACATTTTACTGAACTAACCCTCAACTTTTATTGCAATTTCTGACAGTATATTGAGGATAGATTCAATTCCTCAAGCTAACTCAATATTGGCAAAAATCGATATGGGACTGATATGCGAGTATGGGCAGAAAAGGTCATGAAAAAAAAGACCCTAGAAACATTTTGCATATATTAGATATTATTATATGGGAGGTGGATGTAACAAGTGCTTTGAAAAAGGGGGGGGGTGTAATGTTTGAAATGGCATAACTCCGGAAGTAGTGAACGGATTGCTATCAAACTTGGCACAGGTACTTCTTGTTCTTTAGGTTATAAGAAATTTTTATGGGGGGAGGTAGCGTAGCAAGTGTTCTTAACAAAGGGGGTCATTAAAAAATTATCTAATTTGACGAGAATCGTTACTTTTTGATGTCTATAGACACTTTTTGCACAACTTAGATATGATTATAAGGATATTCGGTGGGGGAGGGTTTAGTAAGTGCCTCTAAAAAAGGGGGTGTAATGTATGCAACGGCATAACTCCGGAACTACTGCACGAATTGCTATAAAACTTGGCACAGGTATTAGGTACTTCTTGCTCTTCAGAAATATTCATAAAAGTATTTTTATAAGGGATGAAGCGTATCAAGTATCATTAACAGGGGAGAACATGAAAAAATTTACAAAATTTGACAAGAATCGATAAATTTTGAAGACCATGCAAACATTTTCCATACTTTACATATGATATATATGAGGGGTGGATGTAGTAAAGAAACGTGCTTAATCCACCTTGCAGTGAGATGATACCTTTTTTATCATCCGCATGTGTTTTATCTTTTTTTATATATATAAAAAATAGGTATAGAATTCGCTCAAACTTTCGAAAAATTTTCCGAGGCCCGGAGGGCCGAATGTCATATACCAATCGATTCAGCTCGACGAACTGAGCAAATGTCTGTGTGTGTGTGTGTCTGTATGTGTGTTGTCAACTAAGAGGTCGAGATCTCAGAGATGGCTGGACCGATTTTGATCAAACTAGTCGGAAATGAAAGGTCTACCCGTCACCCAGAACGCTATTGAATGGTTTTGAGATCAGATGTTTACTTTTTGAGTTATACGAAGTTTTATGTAAAAATTTTCAGTTTTTTGACAGTATCTGTCACATTTGACCTTGAAAACAGAATATGTTTCCAGACTTAGATTTCGCTCGGTAATACCTATCCAACAAGCCATAGATTGTTAAAATCCGTCCATTTTTAACGGAGATATCGATATTTTTGTGTAAGCCTTATTCCAGTTGAAGGAATTTTGAGCGCTGTATGAAAAAGCAATGCTTGGGAGCAACATGAAACACGATTTTTTATACTGTTACATATAATTGTTTCTAAGTACCAAAAAGACTGTATACAGCATCCTTTTTTATGACAATTTGCCTCGGACCAATTTTAGCACGGTTCATTTTTGGCAACATAATCTTTCGAATATGGCATATGTAAACCAGATGATACCAGCATTATCGAGTTGGAAGTAATCCCATAATTATATTGATTTAAACTATTTACAGCAATAAATGCTGGAAGAACATGACTTCCATATACCATACGACTCAGTTCGTCGAGATCAGCAAATGCGTGTGTGACAAATAATTTCACTCAATTTTCTCGGAGATGGTTAAACCGTTTTCTACAAACTCAGATTCATATGAAAAGTCGTATACTCCCAAACAAGGTTCCTGAATTACGTTTGGATTCGACTTCTGATTGCGGAACCACAGGATGATATGTGAAACGAAATTAAAATAATGCAATTAATTATTCTCGTAGATGGCTGAACCGATCTAAGATTCAAATGAAATCTAAAAATCATCTATGATTCAAATGAGAGGTCTTAAAATCCTATAAAACCTCTTACTTTTTAGTCAGATCCGACTTCTGGTTTAGAAAATGCAGGGTGATTAGTATAAAAATGTCCATTTCACATAAATTAATCAGGTTTATCGGGTTTGCAGATTTGGATAGTCGATTACCAAATAAATTTATTTCAGTTTGAGCGGTATTCGTTTTTGGATTCGGAACGTACCCCCAAATTTTAATTCGCACTACAATTTCTCAAAGATGCCTACACACTGCTCAGGTGAATTTAACTGATTTCGGCTACACCGATTTTAAAATTCCGGTTCCAGTATCGAATCGATTCTCAAAGCTCAATCATTTTCTCAAAAAAGACCAAATTGAACTTCAAAAACAAATATTACAGGACTTAAGGTCCCATACAAAATTGGTGAATTTTATTCGATTCTGGAATTACAGATGATGAGTTTATAAATTTCATGTAAATTGTTTGGCGTAATAATTTATGGCCATTCGAATCATTTTGGGCTATGCTAATTCCTGAATACCGGCTCTGGAAGTACCATAAATAATGACGAAAAACTCTAAAGTAGAAGTTACTTCGACATCTCATGGAATGTTCAATCGATTGTCACACGCTAAGATTGAAATTCGATATGTTTTGCAGTTTCGGCATTACAGGGTAATGAGTGATTAAAATCTCAATTTGCCGTTTTAAACGACGATAATTAAAATAATGTCATGAGAACTAAAACACCTAAGAATATCCATGCAAAAACACATGCGTATTGATAAAAGAAGGTATCATCTCACTGCTAGGTGGATTAATCACGTTTTTTTTTTCTAAAATTTAAAGCTTTATTGCGAAAAAGTGCTCACAGATGTATTATTCAAAGTATTGTCCGTCGCTAGTGACAACTTTCTCCCATCTTTCCGGAAACTTTCGGATCCCGGCTCGAAACAAGGACTCCTTTTTTGACGCTACACAGAAAGAAAAGATGAAACTTACACGACATGTAAACCGATAGTACTATGAAATAGACATCAGTTGAAACGAAAATCTGATTTAAAACAATGATTGATGTAAAATAACATTAAAATTCATTTAGTTTTACATTTAACAAGACTGTATATTTACAAACCGCTTCGTTTTGTAATGTAAATTTCCATTTAATTGCCTGCTCCAAATATGTGCATGAAAATAAATGTAAAATCACAAAATATTTTTATCTGTGTATCCATGAAGCAATCCATTTTTCCAACTCTTCGAAGGATTGAAAATGTTGATCTGCGAGGCCGTGTGCCATCGAACGGAATAAGTGGAAGTCAGAAGGGGCGACATCTGGGGATTCGGCGGGTGGGCAAGACTTACCATTTCAGCGTTTGCAGGTACTTTTTGACCACTTTTGCGACGTGAGGCCGAGCATTGTCGTGTTGGAGGATGACTTTGCCATGTCGCTCTTGATACTGTGGCCGCTTTTCTTTAAGCGCGCGACTAAGGCACATCAGTTGCGTTCGGTAGCGATCTCCTGTGATGGTTTCACCCGGTTTTAAGAGCTCGTAGTAAATTGTTATTCATCTTTGAAGGTTTTTTCTCTTCCACCATCATGTTTGTCTTCGACATCGAAATCACCAATTTTAAAACATTGAAACCACTCCCGACACGTTCTTTTACTCAGAGCAGCATCACCGTAAGTTTCTGAAAGCATTCGATGCGCTTCAGTTGCATTTTTTTTCGATTTGTAACAGAAAAGTAAAACTTCCCGCAAATGGCGAGAATTGGACACATAAACAGACATTTTCGAGCGTGAATAATACGAAAACAAGAACAACTGTCACTGAAACGGCGATGACAATTCGTTAGGAAATGTACACACTCACTTTAAAGGCATTATCATCTATGTATTTTAACCAGCCTCAGCCGGTACAGTCACCTATCGGAAAACGGCTGAAAGTTGTACACCTGATATCTTAATTCTGCTTTAGTAGCAAGATCCCATACGGGGTTAGGCAATTAATGAAAAACCTCCAAATAATACAGGTGGCCGATTTAATGCTAAGGTCGTCGGTGTGGCAAACCAGTTGTCGTATGTTCATGCCTCGTCCTGGATGGATTTTTAGTATCAACAGCATCGTAGCAGTAGCCATGAAATGATTCTGTACGCTGAAATTGGGCAGCAAAGTCTGTGCAAACAAAATTCACTAAATAAATGTAATACTTGCTTTTCAAATAGGCCGTCGTATTATTTTTTTTATTTGTGGTGTTTTAGTTCACTCCGCTTGTATCAGGGATCAGAACAAATTGGCTCAAATGACACGCACAGGTTTCAATAAGCATTTTTTTATATAAGCATACTTAATATCTGATGATATTATCTAATACGATTTGAAAACAAAGTGTTTTTTTGTAACAAATAAATACATCAGTCATGAGCTATATAATGCCCATAGATTTGAATGCGATTAGTGGTCGTTAAAAAATGAGAATACTAAGTGCTCACAAGCTCCCATATCATGCCTCCCCGTGTTGGTATGATGATATTTGGTCAATAGGGTGCTTTTACCTTCTGCGCTAGGCCACTTGTTTTGATGAAAATCGTCTGTAACATTCCTTGCATTGTTAATAGCTTATCATTTTCATCTAATTCTTCAATAATTCGACGTATCAAGCAAAATACGTTTCATGAGTGAGAGTAACTTTTACGGTATTGAGAATCATTATATTCTTATGATCAATGTTCATGTAGGAGCGTCTATAGGTAAAATATTCAGATATGTGCAATATCATACTATGCTCCAAGAGTATAATTGGCTGGCTACGAAGACTGTATATTTGGGCACAATTGGGAAGAAGTAGGATATTAGATGTTAACTAGATTCTGTGTGAGATCGGAAAATGTTAATTGCATGTATAAAACATAAACTAAATACGCGTCGATTGTTTGGCTTTTGCAAGGGATCGAACGCAAAAAAGTCATAGAAATTCGATTCAGCTAACATCAGCTTGGGCTCTCGATTCAAGTGAGTAGCATGTAAATTTTGACCCGAAATTCTATTGTCTTTGAAAGATCAGCTCATGAGAATTAGTTTTTGAATATGACGGAGCCCATTCACCGTGACGTTGACGCCATCCTAATTTTTAAAGAAATATGGACCGATGTTGCAAACAACGTAGATTCAGCACTAAACAGTGACGTTTTCTGGGTGTCCGAGAACTTCGTGACGATTGCTTTTGCTCTAAAAATGGCAATTTCGTATGTTCACAAACCCACTGAGCCAAAAATGCACCTCGTCAGTGAACACAATTTTGCAGAAAAAAAACGGATCTTCGGTCAACACACATATCCGTGCCCACCGAGAGAGTGTTCGAGTTTGTACCACGGTAAAGTGGCTCTAATTCCTAAACCGACTGGATCTTGTATGGATGTAGACCAAGGTCTTTTCGCAAAATTTTCCATGTGGTTAATGGATAGAGGTTTGATCGTGAACTTCGACGATTATGCATAGTTTCAGCACGAGTTTAAAATGCAATCAAGTGTAATCCATGCGAAATTTATCCATAACTAGACCAATGATACGTTCAGTGGACCGTCCATGTGCGCCGAAAACATTACGCAATTTTCTGTGCGTTTCATGAATTGAAGTGTTGTTCTCGAAATAAATTCTCACAATTTGGAGGCGTAATTCTATGCTGATCAGATCTCGCAAAAAGAAGTCCGTGTACTGGGTGTGATGTATTTGGAAGTAATTACAGACGGAGAAAAACCTCCGAACGCAGACTTACATGGGTTTGCGATTTTGCAAAAATGATGTTACCTAAAAATGTGGAGATGCACGTTAGTTGGTTTTGGGTAGGTTTCTACTCAAAATTAGGTAGCGGCGGGTAAGAGTGTACAATTTGTATTTTCATGACGGGTTTGTCAAGCAAGTTATTGAAATTAATATCATATTATAAATTTATAAATTCTAGATGGCTAAAAACGATTTGTTGTGAATTTTTTCAATTTATGGCATAATTTGAACATGTCATTTTTTATTCAACCGGGTTTGTCTCCTACACATTTCCGTAATTTTTTGCTCTCGTGTGTTCCGCTTTATAATTGTACCGTTACAATTTTTCAAGTAAAGTATAGTTTGCAAAATTCACACACAGTTGATTAAGTAGTACGTGCGATTATCGATATTCGGTTGTGTGGAAAAAAGTTTTATTCGTATTCACGTCATCCTGCTATAGCATTACCGTCCCGTCGTTTTTCATATACGTTTTGGTAGGAAATTGAAAATTAAACGAAATAATAGAAATTTTTCAAAAGGGATCACATCAGATGAGATGAAACATTTTAACAGATATCCAAATGCATTCATACATCATACATTTTAAAATTATTTACCCAAAAAATCATAGTAATACAAACTAACTCGCCCTAGTTCCATCATCAAACACCGCAAGTTTGTCTACCAATCGAACACCCGACCGGCTTGTGGGTGATAAGAAGCGCCAAAGTTGACTGATTCGCAGCAAGGCAATCGTCGATTACCGAGGAATAGTTAGCAAAAGTTGCTCATATGAAATTCATCAAGCATCAGTTGATTTGAATTTAAAGACCCCATGCGCAACCTTTCGACATTTTCCCGCAAGTAACGCGCTTTGAACTGCCAGAACCATCTGCCAGCATCCCGGCGAAGGGATGTTTGTTTCAGCACTCGAAATTAATTACTGCCATCATCATCGTCAGCTCGTTCGCTAGTAATCGCAGCCAGCCAGCCAGGCAGGCAACGGCAAAGGAGCGGAGTTTGTTGGGATCCCCCACTCGAGCGAAACTGTTGGTGGTTTCTGAAGAGGATGAGTTTGGATTTTCACGAAACTCTTGTTTGGATTTGTAATAGGCTTGTTCACCGAAGTTCGCGAAGCATGGTCGGACGGATTGTATTTTGAGTTGAGCTGGTGAGGAATTCGACGGCTTGGATAGCATTTTTGAACAACTTGGCTCTGGTCATCTAAATATTGGGATTTTGTTTGAAGTTATATTACGAAGATGATACTCAAGAGACAAAAGATTCAAATTGGGTCCAGTTGACCTGCATTGAGAAAGCAAAGTTTATTCGGCTTGGTTCTGAAGGAAAGTAATAATTACTGTCAGGAAACGTGACAAACGAGTTACATCGATCTTATCCCGGTGAAGGTAATTTAATTCTGAAAACTTCTATCTCATACAGGCGTACCACCAAGGCGTACAACCAAGTGCTTCAATTATAGACAATACAACATCTATTCGTGGTAGCTTCCATGGAATTTCAAACAAAACGAAAACACGGAAAGTGTGAATGCGGCATCACGTCATTTACCAAATTACGATTCATAAAATCCATTCATCACAGAGATAGACAGAGAAGAAAACAGGTAGGTATCAAAAGGCAAAACGGATTTCAAGAGTGCATCTAGAGAGAAAAAAAATATACCCTCACCTACTCGGAAAACATCGAACAGAGGATGCTGTATGGGAACGTGAAAAGAGAATACTCGGAAAAAAGGATAGAGAAGAACACAGCCCAGGCCATGAAGTGAGCCGAAAGTACACACTCGAGCTTGCGCTGGTTGATGACACTTAAGACACTCGTAAATGCAACTGTGTACGATGAATACCAAATGAGAGATGAAATGTTACACCTGGAATGCCTGCAGTGGGAACTATTTTCGACGGAACAGGACGGGCCGAGTGCTAGGCGAGAATCTCTGTTCGGGATGCCAGTCCGGGTTGAAGCTCCCAGTTCATCCTTCTCATCTCGGAATTCAATTTGAGATGCAGCGTCGGGAAGTAAGTTTTAAATTAATTCGTTGAATAAAATATTCCAAACTCGCCGCACTAAAACTTGTTCACCGTTGATGCAGTCGGTATGCTGCAGTGAGTCGTTGACGCTCCGAATTGCCGGGAGAGACGTGTTGTGCTTCCCTGCCGCACCGGAAAGATCGTTACGTGGAGCGCAGAGGACAAGTGATGTGTAATTAATTGCATAGCTCCTATCGCACTGTTTGAGGAACTCGATTGTGTCGATTCGTCAAGTGCTGTTGGTAGCGGTAGAGAATGTTTTAATTGGGTCCTGAATTGTTAAGATCGGTCTGGAAGCGCTGGGACTCTGGTTGCCGTCTTAAGCATGTTTACGGAGAATAGGTTGATTGTTTGGTTGAGATCGGCCTGATGGGATCCGATTGAAGTCGAATCATCTATTGACAGTTTAATGAGGGACCTTGATTTATCAGACGAAACCAGATTGCTTTGATTGATTATATTCGTATGTGTCATTTGAAGTGCTGACAAAAAACAGGAGCGCATAATCTTTCCGATGCTCTACTCCGATCGAACAGCATGGCTAATCATTTAAATATATTTGACCTCTACAAGTTTTTACTTTTGGTATTGTTGAACTTAAAACTGGTAAACATTTGAGTACAATGGAAATCATATCCTGTCTTCTAGAGATATATTTATTGCTGGTTTTCCACGTTATTATTATTTATTACCATGCGTTCGCTACAATTACCTTTATTAACCGTAGTAGATAAATTATATTACCTTAATTTTCTGATTTTATTCTTGCTAATTGACTAGAAACTCGAACTTGGAAAGAAACAAAGTTACATTGTTAGTGTTGAGTTCACGTACTGACATATAAATATTTTTTTGAATAGTTCAAATTTCACAAATCTATGGAACAGTACATAAAAAGAATGCCATTTGTCATCTATACTAACTACTGTTTTTTTTTTAATGTTCATCAAACCAAACTCATTCGAAAAGAAAAAAATTTACTGATGCATTATCATCACATCCGTCACCTGCTTTATTGGCACTTGCATTAGAAAAGTTTGAATACATTCTTTTCCCTTGCAAAGGAAGGTGATTAATTCATCCGTGCCCGATAATCGATTCAGACGTGGCAAATCACCCCCCAGGCTCCCGACTTACCCACATTCACACACAGACACCCATGCATACACGGCCTGGCACGGGTTGGCTCTGAACTGGTAGACCAAATGATTTATGGTAAGACCGCAATGTTTAATTACCTATTTCGCACCGCACCGCGCCGCCTGCCACAGCCACAAGGTCGTCGGTAGGACATTAGAGAACTGCTGCTCGCATTACACACTTAGGTACATACTGTTTCCCGTTTGCCAGATTGGTGCTTTCATCCTGGATTGGGGAACCTCACTTATTTACGATCACAATGAATCACCGGTTAACCGTTGCTGGCGGAACGCAATTTGTGCTGTCGTGTCCTCTTTGTTACACATTACATATTCGAATTCTAAGGAAACGACTGTCGTCCGATTGTTATGTCAATGTACAACAAATTACCTCCCAAGTGATCCCCAAGGCCTACTTTGGTGTGAGCTACTACAGATTGATAAACGAACGGCACCGACGGAACTTTTTATTGCATGAATCAGAAACTAATAATTTATGTAGGATCTGGAGTACGGCTGGATAAACGATTTTCTACTGTGTTGGCGAGTAAGATAAATGCACTGCTCGTGTATGTCAATTTTAAATGTTTCCATAGCTGTATTTACGTTTTTTGTTCGACAAGGGAACATATTTTTCATCAGATATGCAGCAATGTCAATTTTACCGGTAAATAAATGACAATGGAGATTATCATTTTTAATGAGCATGCATCCGCTTAGAGAGCATTTCGATGATTTACAATTGAAGATGAACCGAAAACAAATCAAAATAGTCCGAAGAATTCCAATGTTAATAAATTTTCATTTAATTTCACCCGATCATGCATATCATATCTAAACTATTTCTCTTACTGATACATATTAGAAATTTTAACTAAGAGACTAAACATGTATCAGCACTTGTTACTGAACAAACTTTTTGTTATAAACTTGTTACGGTGTGGTGATCGTGTTACGAGTCCCTTTTTCTCACTATCATCGACCTTGATCTCCGTTTGGTTCTTTGTTAAAACTATGATCGATGAAAATCAAAACATATTGATTCATATTCATTTCAAGTAACAATTCCACATTTATTCAATTATGTGTTACTTTCATGTCAAGAGAACGTTTTGATGTTTTCAACTTTGATTATATTGGTTTATTATTTACCTCAATTCTATGAACATAGAATAGTGAGTAGTGTGTATTGTGATGGCGAAAGTGGATCGAAGACTATCAATTAGGGTAAAGGCTCCCTATTTCATCTGAGCTCCTAATTCCATATCATCCCTTCATCTCATAGCTAAGCCTTGAACATGAATCATATCTTTCAACATACCTGAACCAAGCTGTAAAATCTTTTAAAATGTTTATTGAGGTCAATTTGTCACACTTTCGCCTTAAAAATGGTCCTAAATCCTTCACTAATCACTTTTTTCCATTTAAAAATAAATTCACTTTCCAATTTAGGAAACGTTTCGTCTCAAGTTTTATAGTTTGTCATGTTTTTAAATATTTACCAATCGCCTCAAAAGCATTTGCCGGTATGGATTCTTTCCCGGTCGATCGGTTGAGACAAATCTAGTATTTTCACGTCTTATTGCACCGAGCAAAAGTCTAAAAATTATAGATTGATGTGATTTACAAGATAGACCTTAAGGTGAAATGTAGCGGAATGCGGAAATCGCGTTTTTGATCAATTATTCAAAAACTAGACTGATTTTCGAAAAACCAAAAACACTTAAGTTTTCGAAATCAAATTTATTATAACTAAGTATTCATTGAATTTTGAAATGTTGCTTTGCCGAGCCGTAATTGGTTTTTGAAATGTATAAACGGTTACTGTTCCGTTCCACGGGGATGATTTTAGAACTGAAAAGTAGTGTTTGTAGCAGAATTTTGCAAAGAATCTGAAAATGCAACTCAAAATTATAAAATATTAGCTAAAACAAACGAAATATGAAAAAGTTTACATAAACTTTTCCGCATTTTTTTTATTGCTTGCGCGCTGTTGTTTCGTGTTGAGGTTGTGTGAGAAATGCACGGTGGGCACGGTGGCATTATATCGTGAGCAAAAATTACTTATAAAATAATGACGCGAATTTATGCAGCATTGGGTTTTGTGTTGAAATAAAAACGAGTTGAATACAATAAAATGGGTATTGTAAGAAATCGTTTGTTTTGTAAGTAACTGTCATTTATAATGCTAATAATGTAAAATTCTGTTGAGTTCAATGCATTGATGTTGCTTAAGCAATAATGCTGCTTGGCTGTGTAATATCGTATAACAGGTATTATTTTGGATTGTAGCAATTTTTATAGCAAAACTATAACTTCATCATTGACAAGCTACTGAATGAAATGAATACAAGCCAAGTATTATCGTTCATTAACCTTTGATACAAACAATGTGATAAAAATTGAGAGTCAGCTTCGAGCCAGTCAGCATGGAAAACTTATTGGAATTAATTGGTTTTTCAATTATTATAAATACAATGAATCAACGCTTGATTTTCCATTCAAAATCGATTGAATAATAATGGACTACGAAATAACTTTATATTTAATTTCGTGCCCCAAATATGTGCTAGAGAAAAGATTCACTAAATAATTTTAACTGCATGGTAAGATGAACTCATGCGAGTCAAGTAAATACTTTTACGTAAATTATATCTCATCCCCGGGAAGGGCCTGGTGGACTACTGCAAAGATATCGAAAATACTTGAATGTTCTCTTGTCTTCAATCGTTCTTTTGAAGAAGAATTCATACTTGCTACTAAGCTCAGGCATATGCATGGTTAGCAAGTTATTCAATACGTATACATATAACCTCATGTTAGTCATTCATAATTACTCATGATTTATAGCTCTAGTGTAAGAGTAATCACTAACAATAACGATTGAATTAGCATATATTCAAAGTGTGAAGGATTCAAAAATCCATTACGTCCAGTCTTTTTTTACAAGCCAATATAACGAGAGGTAAACCCACTGCTCTCAATCATTGAAAAAAGTTCTTGTTTCTATGTGTCCGTTTTTCTTGGTATGCTTTGTGCGACGGTTCGTTCAACTGAAGTGGATAAAATTTTGCGCTCATTTTATGACGCTACATTTCACCTTAAGGGATGGAGACAGTACCGTAAAGTGGTAGTTTTTTTTTTGTTATTTTCCGGTTTCAAATTAAATTTTCTTGGAAACGGTGCAGAATATAGAAAAACCCACCTGACAATGTCTTCGAAATTTAGTTGAGAATATTCTGTGCAATTTTCAGAATGATTCATTGAATTTAGCGGTCGTGTTGTATTTTTTTCTGACTGAAGAACTGCTGAAAATTGGAACGCTCGGAAATGCATACCTCTACTTGTTCATAGAATATCTCGGCTTTGAAGGTTTGTATCATAAATCTACCGTGACAAAGTCTAGATAATTTAGTTTAGATGCGATTAGTACATAAAAACATATATGTTATCGCGATAAAAATAAAGTCTTGTGTTTTTCTGTGAAACACAGTCAGTTTCAATGCATCCGCCATTTTTTTCGCTTTGGTTTCCTGATAGCATTCTGAAAAAGGAGAGAGAAATAAAATTGGTTCGACAAGGCTGCCAAACACACAGACATCCAATCTTTGTGAAAGTTGAATATTTTTTCATTGTTCATTGGAATCCATGAAATGTCCAACCCATACGATAGATTAATGTGATAAAACTTCTCATCAAAATAATAAAATGTATGCTGGCAACCCGGTACAGTGCGCTCATATACGAGAGAGTACAAGAGAAATACGATGCGCAAAGGGAATGGTCGCGAGCGAGCCACATGGTCGATTTAAAACTCAACACGCGACCCTCTGTCCTCAGACCTTAAGGCTTGTTCGTGACAGAATCAGGATATCTACACACGTTTATTTCTGGAAATACTTCATCAGCGCGTGAAATATTTTGCAGACTGGTGAACGTATGTCTGTTCATTGTGTAACATTGGTGATACCAAAAGCTTTTAAATCGAACATGGCGTCGAAAAAAAAGCAAGTGCAAAAAGCAGTTGAATGCTGTCGGAATGAAAATCCGATAATGATCATAATGTTTTCAAATCTTTGAAAAGTGTAACAACAACAGATATGCATTGCATTGTGGTTAGAAAAATATAAATGTTTACAACTTTTGTGCATACTTCCAAGAACCGGCAAGTTGTGAGGTAGTTCACGGTGAAAACAATACCGAATCATAATGATAAACAGATTGTGATGGCTCAGGCCCGTACTCAGGATTTCGTTTCGGGAGGGGCCCACAAATAAGAAATAATGCGTCTAAGTGATGATTCTTGTGCATTTATTATTTTTTGTTTTATTTTTTATTGAAGAATGAGTGCAAGTATGTAGCATTTTAAGTGAATATGTACTCACATATTTCGGATTGGACAATGAGAGATTTAAGCAAAAATTTCTATGTGTCAAAGGGAAGGGATCGATTTTTACATTTCTTCTAGTCCTAGTCCCATAGTTCGAATTCGACTTCTAGTACTGGAAAAGCTGAGTGATGAGTATTAAAACCTTCAATTTCAATGGAGTGTTCTTATAAGCCACGATGTAAGAAGGAACAAATATTTCGGAACTATTCAGTAAGCTCTTCTAGTTTTGCAAAATTTGTTGGTTATTTGTCGAACAGATGGTCAAGCCGATTTCAACAAATTTATATTCAAATGAAGTGCCTTATAATACCACGTGATCCTATTTAATTTCATCGAGTCAACTTCCGTATCTGGATCAGAGATGCCTGCAGATTTGTTTGTAAATCAGCAGATTTATAAAATAAGCTGTAGACATGTTTCAGTTGCAGACTTTTTTGTAGACTTTTGAAAATCACGTTTTTAGTAGACGTTTGTAAAAAATTTTTAAATTACCGCGACTTTTTTTTTTGTTCGCTATACCAATTCCGTGCTTCATTCTTTGAAGAAAATTTGGAGTTTGCGGACTTTTTTTCGAGTTTAAATTTTTCAATATATTTGAGATTTTCAGGGGAATATATTCATGAATATATTTGAAATTTTACAGGGTGATGAGTATAAAATTAAAATTCTTAATTGGGAGTGATGATGTAACAAAAGACAATTTTTCTTAGTAGCATTCAAAAACTTCAAAACGTAACTCACATAAATTCCTCAGAGCTCACACCGCTCAATCGCTCCAATAATTCACACTTATCCTTATATTACCGAAATCGGTAATGTCCTGTTCTCTGGCGTATAATAATGGAGTAAGTCAACAGTAACCAACCGACACCATCATCATCAGCATAGGCGAACATGCTTCTGAAGTGTGCTCGCGTTCATCTTTTTTATCCTGAGTATGCAAGTGCAACATCCAGCGGCAGGACATCTTTTTCATTCGCAGAATCTTGCTAAAACTATGATATGTTTGCTCAGTACTAATCTTTATGGCACTTTCTGATCATCCAGTACCATTTCCTTTAAGTTTGACATTGATTGTAATCACTGTGAAAACCGACTTTTGAGCCTCGAAAATAAATTCGATTGCAAAAAGAAGCGGGTTATTTTCTAATTAGCACATCTTGTTAGTTGATAACCAAAAAATTCATTTCTGTTCCTGATTCCGGAAATAAAAGTTAAAAATCCCAAAATGGAAATTACTTTACTTCGATTTCGGGAGGGGCCCGGGGTACGTGCCTGTGATGGCTTAAAGCTAGGTAAGTTGTATCGGAAATATATGATGAAGTGTACCTGCATAATAACTGACGAATGAAATTATGTGCTGGAAAACTTCAAGCAGCTTCCCGGAATGTTTTTTTATATTGCGATGCATCGGAACGGTGTAGAGGAGCATTCGAAGACAACGAAAAAGACAAAATTTTCAAAAAAACAATTTTTTTTATGGTAGGCAAAATGCAACTATGATTGAGCAAGCCGAATTTTCATCACTGTCGAAGTGGTAAACAAGGAAATATACCATGAAGAATGTCTAAAGAAGCGATTGTTACTAAAAGCAGCTAAATAAATTGCAAAGAAGTCTGCACAGACCCTAATGGCTGAAGTAAACTCAAAAGTTCGTAATGTCTTCATACAGTCTAATTAAGTAACTGTAATTACTTTTCTTTGGGTTTAGTCTCAGACTCGTCAGTGCAGACAGTGGTGTTTTTAGACAATCAATATTACACTCACAACGCTCACAACATTGCGTCACTGTCAGCTCGTTATTCATTTTCTGGCTAAAATCGGATGATATTAGAAGTGCCCCAGTGTTAATGAATATGCACAGACACAAAAAAAAAACATTTTTGACATATCGGTCAGCACCTGTGCCGTGAATGAAATTAGGATAGATTTTGGTTGAATTAGTTATCTCATAACGGAGTCAACGCCAGTGCCGCTCGAGGACACAAAACCTGAATAAGGCTTTTTGGGAATAGTTTGGACAAAGATACCGAAGTGGTATAACAAAGAGCAATTCTGTTGATGTTGGTGGTTGACTGCGGTAGAGAGGTGAAATAGCGGTGACTATAAGCGGATTAGTATATTGCAATAGTGGGCGAAAGACGGTCCCTCACTGTCATCGTGAACAGCTCCAAAACATTGCCATGGTCCGCATAATGGCATCCTTATTTACTCAAGCTTATGCCGCAAAAAGCCCTGTGTACGGACGCGGAAGGCAGTGTAGTGTAACGAGCCCAGGGACACTGATGTCACAGGAAGGCTGGTTTGCACGGGTGAAAGACGGCTGACAGAAGATTAGCGGTTAACTGAGTGGAAAGGAAACACTTGAAGTCTGTGATTCCCTACCTATACTGATTTGTGGGTTAACATTATGCGTACTGTTCTGTGGCTGCCTCCACCACCTGCACCACCACAACAAGAGGCTCGGTCGCAGTATGCATCCGCAGTGCAATAATCGTTTCATTATGCATTAGAGTGTCGGCTAACGTGACACGCACGAAGTGATGGGCTTAGTGCGATTGATGCCTCGTGGCAGGTTGTGGAAATTATTCAATAGTTGGTGTTATTGGGATTCATTATTGAGCATACATCGTGTGATCCTTTGAGCGATTTGATATGAAATGTTCAATCTGGCCATAGCTGAAACTATAAAAATATTTAGTATTTTGCGAGCTTGTGCGCAATCAATAAAAGCTTTGATGTCTGGATGTTTTATTTGAACGAAAAGTCGAAAAAACAAAATTATAATCTTTTTTTGAGTATAAACTAACATAACCTTTTCAATTTGTAAACAGTTATAACGAATCAATAAGCAATTTTAAACACACTTTACCCTATAATTTCGGAACCGGAAGTCGGACCCGGATGAAATTCAATAGCAACCTATGGGACTATGAGACATTCTATTTTAGCCTAACTTTGTGATCATAAACATAAAACTCACACAGTGCTCAGCTCGATGAACTGTGTCGATTGGTATAGGACAGTTCTCCCCCCCCCTCACCGCGGGTCTATTTCACTAATCAATTTTTCAAGTGATTACATAAGCTTTCTCTATGAGAAAGACAAAAAGTATACTTTTATAGAATAGAATCGTTATCATGATTTTGTGATAATACTAACAAGTAGGTACAAACGAAATGAAAGAGAATATCAAGGATTGTAAACACTACTAATGGTCCCATCTGCTAATGGTGGTTTATCTATATTAACTTTTCTTGCAATTATTTTAGCGTAATTCTTTATGTTTCCTAAATTTTCCTTTGATAAGATGGAAAGATAGTAGACCTTGGCCATAATATGTGATAGTAGAAAGAGATGATTGTCAATTACATTACAGTAAGAGTCAAACAAAAATTAGCTGTTCAGATTCGATTTAATGAAGTTTCATTACATGCGCTTTAATTTATCATTTTCATATATAGATTTTGAATACAGAATTTTGCTACCTCCACGCTATACGGAATTAAATAAAGCACGATGTGTGTTTTCTTCGCAAAGGCGGTAGTGCTTCCTTCTTTCGTACCAGCACGTACCGATGCGTACCGGTTTTGCATCGTCATTTTGTATGATGGTTTGAAAGTTTTGACACTCATCGCCAAATAGTTTCGTAACCGGAGGTCGGATCTGGATGAAATTGCACAGTAGCCCTTATTACCGGTGTCACTACACGGTGAAAACCAAGTGAAGTGAATGTAGGTCCTTATTAAGGAATTCGCTTCAGAGACAAAAGTAATTACTTGAATGAACTAGATTATGAACATCACGCCACCAACATTTTGTTGAAAAAAATAGTTTTTTCCACCACAGTGATCACTTCACTATGCGTGATACCGTTATTAAATAAAATCAAATGAAGTGACATGTAAGTGAAGTGAATGTGAAAGTGGAAGTGAGAACGGTAATAAGGGTCAGTATTTTTTAAGATAATGAGAGCTTTAATTTGAATCAAGATTTGTGAAAATCAGTTCAACCGTTGCTGAGAAATCGAAGTGAGTTCCGATTTCGGAGCTTTTCTTCACTATAATCGGTGCTCTCGTAACCTCAAACCGGGGACAATTACTACTAGGTTTTTATATCAACCAACTAGATGGATTTACCATTAAGTTTTACACAAATTTGCACTTCGTTTTACCATTACTTGTGAAAAATACTTATCGTGCTGTTATACCGGGATCGGATCCGGATCAACTTTCTGAAAAATATTAAGACCTTTTATTTGCATCCTAGTTTGAGAAAATCGGTTAAGAAATTTTCGAGCAAATTTAGGTGCGCATTTTCTCATAGATTTGCACATATTACCTTGTGAATTTCAATTACAGCCTATGGGACCATCAGACCTTTCATTTGAATCTAAGTTTGTAAAAATCGTTTAGCGATCTCTGAGCAAATTAAGTGACATTATTTGCATAGACACACATACCTACATACACACACATGCACATATACACACATACAAAATACACACATACACATAGCAATTTTGTGATCTCGACGAACTGAATCGAATGGTATATGACATTCGGCCAGCTACTAACATGACCTTAAAAATTGGATTAGTTTGTTTCTCAATCCAAAAGATTTTTTACTCTTTTATCTTTCTCTGTAGAAAGCAGTGATGGCCCAGCACACGAGCCAGCTCTCATACAGTTCGTGTGCTGTACCTTTTCAAAAACACGCAAACGAAGTCTGAAGCACACGCTCGTGTGCCGTGTTGCTACTAGATCGAGAGTCGTATGCTTCGAAGAACCAGCTCGCTATGCTGGCTCATCTGCTGGCTCATGAGCTGGAATGGGGAGCTAGCTCGTGAGCTGACTCATGTGCTAGCTCACGAGCTGAGTTGAGTGTCCGTTTTTTTTATTTAATAATATAATATAATTTTTAAGCACACAGTGTCCGCTCTTGTATTGTCTCTTGTCAGTAGGTGGACTACACAAATAGCACACGTTCATGAGTCTGGTTTGAAAAGCACAACACACGAGTTTAATAGGCACACACTGCAGTGTGTGTATGTGTGTTCACTCAACAAAAATTCTCCGCTCAATTTTCTTGGAAACGGCTGAACCGATTTCAGCCAGCTTAGGCTTGTTTGATAGCTACTATTGAATTGTTGATCAAATTCAAAGATAAAATGACTGTGATTTCTGGTATAATGATCGTTGTTTTTTATCGCTCAATCTTCTTAAAGATGGCTGAGCCAGTTTTAACACGTCTAGACTTATTTCAAAGCTACTGTTGAACTTCCGGTTCCGAAGATATAACAGTATAAGTGACGTAACCAACTAACCGTTCATTTGCATACGATGGAATTTTCTCGAATTTTTATAAACTTGTACTTATTTGAAAACTATCAGTGTTTTTCAACGCGGAACGACCGAAATTAGCTCTGATTCTAATTTGTATTGTTATTGTTATTGATCAAAGTAATTTGAACACTAAATTAGTTGACATTCAGAAAACTCTTGTTTTTAGAGAATGTGTTTAGTTGGCGAATATATGTATTGGATATAAACCAGTAAAATTTCAATTCAACACGAAATTCTCATTGGCAACTAAATTTGTGATTAAAATCAGAAAATTTGGCTCTATCTATTTGTCACAATCACTGCCGAAAGACAGCACAAAGAACACATAAATAAATTTGATCATTAACAAGTATATTTGCC
The DNA here is from genome assembly GCF_030247185.1 of Malaya genurostris. Taxonomy (NCBI): domain Eukaryota; kingdom Metazoa; phylum Arthropoda; class Insecta; order Diptera; family Culicidae; genus Malaya; species Malaya genurostris. The sequence goes on along the minus strand of NC_080571.1, from coordinate 215,641,001 downwards.
AAAATCTTATTCGAAGTACCAAAGCAAAACAATCCATTAAGAAGCTAAAAAGGATAGTCTTGTTGAAACCGGTTGCAAATTGTTTAGAATTCCTTTTTGGTAGTAGTGTGCCATCTAGTGTCTAATTTCATTACACAGTTTTACCGTTTTTTCGGTTACAGTGTGCCATATAGCTGCAGATTGCAGAAGCCAATTCAACCATTCTTGTTGGTTGAAAACAACATTTTTTTAATTCAACAAAAGAGTTATTTGAAAAGAAATGGAGTGTGCATTAGGTAAGAAATGACAGCATGTTTAGTTGGTGAATTCGACTAAAAAAACAGCCATTTCAACTAACATTTTATTACTATTAAGGGAATGAGAATAAAAAAATCTTAATTAGCAAAAGTAGATTTTTTGCAGTTTTCTAAAAAAATAACTATCTAAAATCAGAAAATCAAAATGAAGATTTCGGTCTTTCTGAGAATGTATCACAATTTTTCGCAGATAAAAGAATCGATTTCGAACGACTTAGACTTGTTTGAAAGTTACCGTTATGTTATTTGATGAGCCGAGAATGGAATCTTACAAATGTTTCAATATGACTGTTTAAATGGCAAGAGAAAGGCATCATCACACCACTAGGCCAATTAAGAAGTTCATACATTAAAACAAGGATGGCTTTTATCGCATCAAATAACGCTCTCTACCAACTCTTCACACGATTCAATCAATGCCATCAAAGAGAGACGAATATCATCTCAGCAACAAAAAATCAGTATGGTTCATTTAACATAGAATAGACACCAGTGCGAGATCGAATTTCTCTCGATGACCTGTCTGAACATCACGAGTTAGCACGCTGCTGTGGGAATTCTCTCTGAAGCAACAAACGGTCACTTATTCTCGTTTCGCGATTCGATTCTATATGGGCAGTTGATAATTGCAATAGAATCATTTTACTATTGCTGCTTATTCTAATCATGTGCATTAAATTATTGTATAAGTTGTGTCTATGGAAATGTATGTGAATGCTCCACACAAGGGTTTTGAAATATTGCAACCTAGTATGAGAATCATCGATTCAATTTTCTGCGATGATTGTCAATTTGCGATTCTCTCTTGGTAAATTCCACACAGCACCAATCGTTATAAGACTGTAAATTTTTTTAAGGGTCATGAAATACTCAAGTTGTTAAGTAGAGCGAAGAAATGCAGAAAAATTCTCTCACGGTTCATGCATTGAGAAACACGAGTTCTTGTACCATCCTCTACTGGCTTGAAAATGTTGCATACAATATAGAGAAATATCGAGTAGTTTCTGTCAAATTATCGGCAATCACCAACACAACACAAAAATATCTGGTTTTCAAATCATGTTTACTGTGGAACTTCAATACCCATTCTTTATGTGTTAAACCAAGTCTTTTTTTTACATTTGATTGTGTATTAATCCTTGAACCTTGACCTACTAACTGCTAGAAATGGCAGTGCAATATGTAAGTCATATATTGCTTTGTATTTTTTGGTCGAATTATGTGCGAATACTTATATCTTGTGACAAAACATTTGATGAGATTTTGAAAAAGTTATATGTATACAAAATCCGAAATAATGTGTAAAACAATTTAAAAGGCTATAGCAGGATAAGCATGTAAAATCTGCCCCCAAAAGGAATTCATTATGTTATACCACATTCGAAAGGTCATAGACTGTAAACTATTTGCTCAAAGTTTCAACCCTTTAACTCCCATATTGACGGAACTAGGGTGGTTCTATTGATTTTTATTTTATTTGATTTTTGAAGAAACTGCTTCTCCGAAAAATTTGAAAAAAAAATCAGGCATGTTTAAGGCATTATGGGGATGCTTCACAATTTTTTTTCTAAATTTTTGAAGATGTATTTCTTTTATTAAAAAATACTAGAAAATTTTGAAACATATTTTTTCCCTCTTCAAATTTTTGCACCACCCTGGATTTTTTAGTGATAAATAAAGAATTTTTGGACATGTTAAAGTGGTATGTTTCCATATTTTTTAAAAATGTGGACGACCAAAATATTTGATTTTTTCTAAAAAATTAATAACAGTCGACCATGCGTCCCCATCGAATTCTGAGAGAAGGAAACGCATGGTGCTTTATCTTAGCAGTTTCTAGTAGTAGTCGACCATGCGTTCCCATAAAGTTCTTTTAAAAGGGAAACGCATGGTGCTTTGCTCTAGTAGTTTATGATGCAACTCAAGCGCAGGGCTTAGAAATCAAAGTAACGAAAAGAAGGAAATGAGTATCAACCTTTGCATAATACATACACGATCATACTTCGGGTACAACCTAGAAAGCTACAAAGCGAGAACTTACTGGTATGTGGTTTATATATGAATGGTAGTAATATATGAACGTTGCGAGTATCACACATATGCAGTTCGGTTACGGCAGTCAAGAACTAGAGCGAGTGTCAGTTTTTTACGTGTTGCTGATGGATGTAAAGAAAGAATAATGAAAGAAAGAATGAAAATTTCTTACAGTGTCAAAAGTTATCATAAAGATATGTTATCGAGGGATGTGTACAGTTTTCTGGAAAAATGTATAATAAAGATAAAGTTGGAGTTTTGTGTTTGAAAACTTCAATCGAATATCTTTATGATGGTTTTCATGGTTTGTAGACTGAGAGCGCTGTATATTTTTTTATTTATTCTAAAATTTGAAACAACAACAGATATAAAAAAATAGTGATGCGTTATTTTTCATTTTTGAGTTATAACCTTTGCATAATTTCAAATCAAGCATTTATCGACCATGTCTATTAAAAAACTTGATTCGCTGAATCGATCTATTTAATTTTTGGGTATATTGTGTAGAAAGCTCCATATTTTCCAGAAAATATCTGAGAATACATAATTAACTCAGTAAGTGATTTTCACTCTCAGAGGAACGCTTCCAGGTTTTTACAGGTTTAATATGGTCAAATATCATTGAGCTTCGTGATATGCTGGTGTAAATGAGAAAGATTTATTCGTATTTTTGTTCAAATTGCGAACGGGAAGTTTTAATAAGATAATATTATCAATCCTTGGATTGGAACGAGTGCAACAAGTATCGGAATATAGTAGCTCTGGAACAGAAGCTTTTGAAAAGGATGTTCTGCCAAGTAATTTTGGATTTAAAGCTTTATCACGAGATGACCCAATTGAGACACACAGATCACAAAAAAGCTATTCGGGCCGGTAATAAGTATCATTTTTAAAAGCTTACAAGTACTATATCGAGTACACTACAAATTCGACTGGATATTTGGGAATCCAGCGCCGTTGCTGTGAATGCGTTATTGACAATAGAACTGTTGGTTGCTGTTCACACGAGACCGCCATTATTCACTACCTTTCCTTATGCTCGGTTTTTATCCAGAATTGTGAGACCGGCGAAAATATTGTCAGAAATGCTTAAATCAGAACAGCTACCAAGTGACGATGATAATTCTATAGAATAAACGAAAAGAATCAGAGAGAAAATGTGTGCATTGAAAACAGCAATGTATTTTTATAACATTTTTATCCCATTTCCTATTTAAATGAAAAATACAGTCAATAATTTTCAGAAATTTTTTCGTGACCTTTCTTACATGAAACTTCTTAATCATTTCATAAAGACAATTGAAGTTTCAATTTAATAATTGACCCTTTTGAGTCTTAGTTCTGACTCCTACTGCGTCCATTAGTTCACCCAATAGCAAAATTTTATTAAAAATGATGTGCTGATAAAAAAAACTCCAAGTGGGTTATGAAATCAACCACAAAATGTATAAAAATTTCAGCTTATTTTAAAATTTATAATGGTTCATCGTTTGGTTTAAATAATATGATATTTAAAAAATAAGAGGAATATGCTTCATTAAACTCAAATTGATGTGACTATATTAGTATTATATTAGGATAAGAATTCTATGTAAAAGTGATGCTACGGCGAAGAACAACTTATGTAAATTGCCTTAAGAAATAAACGTATTTATGGAAAAACAATTCTAAGAAAGCGATTCCAACCTTCATCAGTGGCCACTTTTGTTTGACACCAATATAAAAAAGAAAAAATTAAATTCACTGCTGTTTCAACTCGCTATGTATTTAGAGAAATGTACAGAGCTGGCAAAAAGAAAACCGCGTTGTACGAGACCCAACAGTGCAAAACGATTTGACCATTTCATGAAACACTATCGAATCATCGAATTATATACAGTCACTCGCTCTAGTTCTTGACTGCCGTAACCGAACTGCATATGTGTGATACTCGCAACGTTCATATATTACTACCATTCATATATAAACCACATACCAGTAAGTTCTCGCTTTGTAGCTTTCTAGGTTGTACCCGAAGTATGATCGTGTATGTATTATGCAAAGGTTGATACTCATTTCCTTCTTTTCGTTACTTTGATTTCTAAGCCCTGCGCTTGAGTTGCATCATAAACTACTAGAACAAAGCACCATGCGTTTCCCTTTTAAAAGAACTTTATGGGAACGCATGGTCGACTACTACTAGAAACTGCTAAGAAAAGCACCATGCGTTTCCTTCTCTCAGAATTTGATGGGAACGCATGGTCGACTGTTATTGATTTTTTAGAAAAAAATAAATATTTTGGTCGTCCACATTTTAAAAAAATATGAAAACATACCATTTTAACATGTCCAAAAATTCTTTATTTATCACTAAAAAATCCAGGGTGGTGCAAAAATTGGAAGAGGGGAAAAATATGTTTCAAAATTTTCTAGTATTTTTTAATAAAAGAAATACATCTTCAAAAATTTTGAAAAAAATTGTGAAGCATCCCCATAATGCCTTAAACATGCCTGATTTTTTTCAAATTTTTCGGAGAAGCAGTTTCTTCAAAAATCAAATAAAATAAAAATCAATAGAACCACCCTAGCTCCGTCAATATGGCAGTTAAAGGGTTGAAACTTTGAGAAAATTGTTTCCAGTCTATGACCTTTCGAATGTGGTATAACAATATGAATTCCCTTTGGGGGCAGATTTCACATGCTTATCCTGCTATAGCCTTTGATTCTAACATTTCTTTGTTAATATATGGGTGATAATTTTGTTAAGAAAAGAATTCTAACGATGGTACTGACGATATCAGCTCATTTGATTCAGATTTTATAACCCCCGGGTTATAATGGGTTAAAAAGTGCTTTTTGAAATTATAGGATTTTTTGTTTGAGGCTCATTTGTGAAAACCTATGAAATAGAGTTTGTAAAAATCGACCCTGTCATCTCTAAAAAATCGAAGTGAGTTTCGTTTTAGAATATTGGAGAGCCCTATTTACGACACTTGTGTAACCGAAAATATGGGACGGATATAATATAGGCTGATTAGTATGATCATCAACTAATTCACTAATTCTAGACATGGTCACCTGTTTGAATCCATCTAGTGGTGCGATGATAGCTTTCTCATATTATTCATATTCTCAGAATATTACAGTGGTATTTATTCTTCGAAAACACTGTTCATTGAGTCTTGAATGGAAACCAAAAGATCTACAAATTGAAGCAATTTTGAATAAAATTTAGTAGAATTTTTACCTCTTTTGTGCATTTCACTCATTTTTATTGCCCATATCAGCTTCGCATTCGTAAGTCGGATATAGATCAAAAATCAGGAATTTTGTGTGCTACCAGAAGACCTTTTAAACAAAAATGTTTCATACACATACACTGAAATTTTACAATTTTGAAAAAAAAACCGATTTCGGAAATTGGATGTATTATACCCAATGGTGCTTTTTCAGGATCGAAAATTTCCAAATCTTAACCGCCGGGCAGCACTTCGATTCAGCTCAAATTCTGTATGGAGACTTTTTTCGAAGTGCTCAAAGATTTGAGCACCACCGCCTTACGAAATTAAAGGAGATCTTAAAATATTCACACCCTTATGTATATTAAAGCGGTAAAAAACAACGTGTTTTGTCGTTTACGTCGCTTATACCATCATCTCTCCGGAACCAGAAGTCGTAGCCACTTAATCTTCGAACTTGATCAATAGCCCAATACTAGCTTTCAAACGAGCCTAAGCTTGTTGAAATCAGTTATGCCATCTCTGAGAAAATTGCGCGTTGAAAAAATTCGTTAGAAGGTGCACATACGCACACACATTTGAATACATAATACACGAAGAGAAACCGTGGAAAGCTGAACAGTGTGTTCCGGCTCATGACTATGAGAGTCGCGAGTGCCTACAGAACAATCTAGTCGGAGGCTGTATGCGTTATCGCTGGGATGATGCCCATCTGCATCACCCTAGAGGAAGACGTCGAATGCTACCGGCTGAGGAACGCTAGGAATGCGATAGCAGCTGCTAAAACGGACTCGCTGGCGAAGTGGCAACAAGAGTGGGACAATGCGGTGAACGGAAGGTGAACCCACCGACTGATCCCGAACGTGTCGGCGTGGGTGAACAGGAAGCATGGAGAGATAAACTTTCAGCTTTGTCGGGGATGATGTGCGCGCTGCAGAGGAAGTGGCGCGAAAACCAGAGAGCGCCGGACAGTGATCCGGGTAGGAATGATCCACCGCCGAGGACATGACTGAGTCGGTCGTAACAACACATACTGGAGCGCAGAGCAACAGGCAGCCGCGACCACCGGCCGCTAAAGGACCAGCGAACAAGCGTCGCACAGTGATGCCTCTCCATATAAAAGTTGGCAAAAACCATAAATACGTCGATAAACGTCAGCTGGATGATTTTTTGATGTGGAACACATCTTCATTTTCTAAATAGGAGTGCAAATCATAAACGCAAGGAAAAATACACGTAGAAATGTGGTTATTTTTGAAACACTTACAGCTCAGTATATTTTGTATCAATAATTAATATTTTTTCATTATTTGATTGGAAATTTTTCTAAGATTCGATTTGAATGTATCAAGCCCCTTATTTTCAATCATAAATGATTGAAATTTTGATTAGTAGCGAGCAGTGTCCTATTTTGTCTGCTAAAAATCTCCAGCATATCGGATTTCCCTGCCATAGACGACGGCTTTGAAGGAGTAAGCGATATATCAAAGAGAAAGGATCGCTCTGATTGGTCAATCATTGCAAAAACGAAGCACACGTATCTATAAATAGAAGCGAAATTATAGATAACGTTTCAGTCGTATGCGTAGCATGCTAGAGGTAGATTGTTGCTAGACAACAAGACAAAAAGTGCCATAAAACGATTTGAAGCTTTTTGGTATGCTCTGATCTTGTGTCATGCAAGCTCGGATGAAATTCCATGTTATGTCGTTTCTCCTGTGAAATGTGTAACTTTCCCAGGTTAAATTTTGAGTGCCTAAGATTATTTTTTAATTTATATAAGATGAACTCGATTGATAATGATAAAAAGTTTATCGCTTCAACCGCAATCGCAGAATGGTAGAAACTTGATGCTATAAAAATAACCAAGGCTTGCAAATTGAAGCAACGAATATGAACAAAAAGGTTTCACCATCTGTGCTATTCACACACATTCGTATGTCAGGTAGAATTCACAGCGCAACCCAAGCAAGGAGAGCTGCTTCGTTCGTTCATTAGTTCATGAATATGCCCGCTTGCTGAGACCTATGCTTCATGAGGTTAGCATTTGATGAATGGCTCTCATATTGTAGATGCCTATGAGGAAACTGGATTCATAACTTTTAGTTCCGATGAATATTAATCTAAGAACATTGCCTTTATTGTTTCTAGGATATATACACAGTGTAAACTGCCAAGAAACAAATTGATTGTTTTGAAAATGGGCTCAAATGCAAAATTTCTGCTATAAAATGTTTAAGGTATGTTTGAAATGTGATCAAATTTTGTCTTGGAATGCGAACACCAGGTTAAAAATGATTTCTGTAAACCTACACTTTAAAAATAAACCGTAAACATTGCCTATATGACCCTTCATTTCATTACATTGTCATGGATTGCTTAGTTCATGTGTTAACTGAGACTGAGAGCACAGACAATTTACTTGGCAAGGGGAATTGATCTGCTCAGTAGCATGTACTCTCACGCATCCAGTTTCTCTCTAATATAGGTCTCTCATTCAGCTATGTCAAGCAAATTGTTCACAGCAGATGTTTATTGTTGCTTCGTTCGTTTGAGGATTCACAATACAAGCCCTGAAAATAACTGCTTGCATACTAAACTTGAACACAAGCTTGACAAAGAGAAGCTTAAATATTAAAATCTGTATCGCAAGTATGTACAAAGATATAATTGCATACATTTGGGATATTGGTGTAGTTTCGTCGGCTATAAAACAAATACAAATCAAGACAAACAATGTTCGGTGTTGGTTCCTAATCAAGATCAATCTAATCAGACTCTCGTGCAATTGCGGTTTTTCAAAAGTGTGACTATTGATTGAACTGTTTGATTGTAGATCATTAGACATTTTGGTTGCCTTGTTCCACATCAATGGCTCGAACAACCCCATGGGGCTGATCCTTGTAGTTTTGTTAATAATTTGAGGTCTCTGAATATATTTCCATCTTGATAATGTAAGAAAAAAATATTCGATCCACTAAAAGTGACAAGTTCTCTACGGACCGGAAAATGACGACTTTTTTAATAAATTAACTTGTGTATTTTTATTTATTTCCATAAATTTTCTCCTTATCGTATTATTTTTATTCTCTGATACGTTGAAACTTACAACTGATGAAGTTTATTGCACTATGAGTAAAGATGGAAGAGTAAAAATCTAAAAAGTGTTTTTGTTTTTTTTTTCACAAAAATATTAATTTTTGGAAAATGCTCTGCATTTTGCATTTTTTAAGTCTCTCGACTTTATAAAACAACACAAACACAAGTACAAAATACTACCGTTTTATTAATAATAGTGGATTTTTATTACGTCAAAGTGTCTTATTAAACTATGCAAAATGAAAAATGACGCTGAGCAAACATGCATAAAGTGGTTTTCGTGGTTCAAATTTGGGAATTTTTTATATGGACTGCAAGAAAGTTTCGGACAACAGAAAAAGCGCATGTGGTGGAATCAACTGGGCGCTATTTATTATGAGTTACTCAAATTAAGTGACACCATCACTGGGCTCTATATACATATTACACCGGAAGCATGAACCGGAAGCCTTCCTCCAACCGGAATCACTGGAGCGACTGGAGATATCGTTCACGGGTATCGGGAACGACGGTTACGGCAGAACTTCCATCGTCGGTGAATTTTTCGTCGGGGACTAGCCGAGTAGAAGCCACAGCACCAAAGTCTAGTCGCCGGGGCGCCAGTAAACCGGAAGCCATGCTCCAACCGGAATTACAGGACCGACCTCGGCACTGGCGATACACAAGATTCGGTGTCGGGAGGAACTCTTTCGCCGGGGAGCTCTCCGTCGGCGTAGTTTAGATCCTTCGATGGGGATTAGATGAGCAGATTGCGACGCAGCTCTGGTATGGATCGTCGGGACACCAGCGAATCGGAAGTCTTCTTCCAAACGGAATCACTGGACCGACCCAGGCACCCTGCCGTTCGAACCGTTCGCGGGCTTCGGGAACGTCGGTCCGGTGAAACTTCCATCGTCGGGGGACTTTTCCGTCGGTGTAGGCTAGATCCATCATCGGGGATTAGCCGAGTAGTTCGCGACGTAGACCAGTCCTGAGTAGTCGAGGCGCCAGCGAACCGAGAAAGGTGGTGCTTCAGCATAGCCCCCTGCCGAAGTAATATCTTATGGTAGTCCCGACCGGAAAAGGGGAACGAAGCTTAGGGGGTGTTTCAGTTCGGGTTCGATTTCCACATACCAAGTTCACTTATGTGCAAGTAGCTTGATGATCCGGCTATTTCACTTTATATTAAAACACACACACACAGACATTTTCCGATCTCGTCGAGCTGAGTCAATTGGTACATAACACTATGGGTCTCCGTGGCTCCGTTCGAAAGTTGGTTTTCCAGCAATTCTAATACCTTTCCATAGAGAAAGGCAAAAACGTATTTCTACCCACACTTTAAACAGAACAAGTCCTTGTGAACCGTGGCACAGACGGATTGAATCAGACAAACAAATAAACAACTGTGACGTCGCTTTCCAAGTTCAAAGCGTCCGTGTTATGCTTGAACGATTAAGCAGAATACGGTTCCACCAAATCGTATCCTCCAGTGTTATCCGTACGGAACAAGGAAGAGAGAAGCGCAGAATAAAAGCACCCACTGCACAACGATTCAAAATAACAAACTACCGTGACAGGGTTTCGTTTGTGTACAAATGCAACTCGATAATGTGCTCGATATGTGTACGATGTGATGGTGAGCTCTAATGTGCATGAAATTTATTGCAAACCCTCCAGGAAGACACCCATCAATAATTATTTCTCTGAACAATTTGAAGTCCCTTGAACTTAGACGACAACAATTTGTACTCAGTCACCCTGCTAATCTCCAATGCACTGTTCCAATTAACCAATGCTGCAACCGATGAGAAAATTACTACAACTTTTTTTTATCAATTTCTGCACCCTCCGTGCAAGTTTGTATCTACCGATATTCATCCCATGCTAACACTATCGTAACTTATTCGCACCCGATTTCGCTACCAGACCTTTGGAAGGACCTTTGGAAGAAATTTTTCATTGCTGTCAGCTACTGAAGCCACACGAGCCATCACGAACAGTACAGAGCTCGAGCGTACTCATCTCGATTCTATTGTCGTGGCTTATTTGCTTTCCACATACCGTTTTTTTACCTGTCGAAAGTATTTAGAACGAATCCGATGTTACTGTTTTCCAGTTTTTTTTTTCCTTAGCCAAGTCCTATTCTTTGTAGAACAGTGTTGCATTCAAATTGGAGAGGTTCAACCATGGATCTGTGACAGGTTTTCAAATGATTGCCTAAGATTTACTTGTGTGAATTGTTTTTTGAAGCTCCTCGCCAATGTCTTATGCCAACTTGTGTGGACAATTTAAAACATGAAAAAAAATTTGGAATAATTCGAGCATCAAATTCAGTCCGTTGCAAATAAGCTACCCCGCAAAAGCTTTGAACCACCCTAGCTAGATGGGAAGCGTGTCGACAATCAGCGCCAAGTTGGTGCTTGTCGCATGGAAAACTTTTCCACTTCTGGCCGTACGACGAGTCATACACGTTGACGGTGGAAACTGGGAAAGACTAATGTTATGTTATTATCTGAAATTTTACCTTCCGGATGAGTAAGTGCTATTACGTAAAACTAGCTAAGTTTCTGTCATACGCCGTCGGAAAACAGAGCCGGCGGGTGGTAAAGTATTCGTCCTACCTGGCAGTGATGGCAGTGATTAAGCAAAATGCTCAATGATACAATGCCTGACGGGGAGGGGCTGAAAACGGATCAATTGTAAGCAACCGCAGGATAATGGTTCGTTAAAATAGTGGGATTAGAGCAGAATTAAAGGAACTGTGTGGGGTAGAATGAAATACTTCAGGGTGATGATTGTTGTGCTCTGGTGCTTTGATAAATACGAATACCGCATAGAGTAGGGAGCTTTAGAGTTTTGCATTATCTTTTATCTGTTTAAAAGGCACTCCGGTGGTCATATTCGTTTGAAGCGATTCGGCACAGTTGTTTTGTTTTGTCATGTAACATTTTGATAGCAATTTGAAGCCACAATCATACAATATATACGTTGCTTTCCGGTGTCCCATTATGGCATGTGATTCACCACAAATATGTTCCAACAAGTAGGATTAAAACCTATTAAAATGATACCGATATAGATATTCCTAGTGATTGAATAATCAAAATTTTTTTTTGATATGTGGCGATTCTTAACTGAATGACATTTAATCGGACACTATTCTTTTTTGAGTTTAGATTTTGAATTCTTTCATGGATTTTTGAAACGATTCGTTTACATGACAGCTGAAACTTTTCACTTTATTTCGTGGTACATAATGTTTACATTCTTGTTACATTTGATAAAAAACGTCGATTCAAGTTGAAGTGCGCAAACACATTTTGTACGAACGACAGTAAAATCCGAATTTATCGGTACGCGATCTCGTCAAGAAACTAAAACTATCGAAGAGCACCGCGTTTTGTGTTTGCAAGTCATTTTACTAGTGCTTGACTTGCTTGTCGATCGGAAGGTAGGAAGTGGAAGAAAAAGTTTTTTTCTGACAAATGGACAAAAATCTGGTAGCCATTATTGAGAAAAATCCAGATCTGACACTTTTCACGTCTCTCAAAGTTGGGAAATCGAAATCATACTTACTAAAAGTGAAGCAGAGGCAAGGACTGAACATTTCACTGCAAAACGTCATGCTAAGAAGCTTTACACTAATTTCAAGCAAAAATTGGTATGTGCCATAATATACGAGACATAACTACTTGAACACTCGAAGGCTGCCGAGTAAGGTTTTTAAACCGCAATCCAAATTTCCGAAGAAGTATTTAATTTGACAGGCTTATGTAGTTGTGGTCTTGGTTGCTATTATATATTAGAATCCACAACTTACCAGCTTAGGTTTGGCTTGATTTCATCTACGATTTCTTAATTTTAGTTGGTTTGACAACAAGCCGCAATAATTAAGTTAAGTTTTTGCAATAAACTGGAGAAGCCAAATCAATGAAAGAACAGAAAAGATGATTTATTGGAAGAAGATACGCCCAGAGACAGGACTCGAACCTGCGTTCATATGCATTCCGTGCATACGCGCTACCGTTTCGCCACTCTGAATCTTATTGTAGTCACTCTAAAATGCCAGTCAGATATGGTAGAACGTACATCGAACATGGTCTACATCCTTGATTTCATCTAACACATGGGCTGAAAAGTCTCGGGCCCAACACATAGATGACGCTAGTTTTTCGCAATCACCTTTTTTCAGTTAATACTAACCTTTAAAAGACAGCTGTTAAAATTTCATGATATTCTATTCATTAGTTTGTGAGGTGTGGTGCTAAGAGTGACGCTACTTTTGTTGTTTTCAGAACAATAGATCAAACACAATTTCGTGTTTAATTTTACACTGCTTCTTGATGGGAAAAAATACCGTTCAAGCGAAACTATAACTGGAAAAGTGTAATTGAGAATCCGTTCCATCAGAAACAACCATAAAACGTTGGTTTGCTGACTTCAAACGGGGTCGTTTTCAATGATCGAAAAGTGAACTTGCGTTGATTAACTGACATCGTAGAGACATCAAAAGAATGTGTTGGCCTCATATTGCATGAGCATTTGTTTATGATAAAGCTCTGTTCAAAATGGGTGCCGCAATTGCTCATTGTTGACCAAAAACGAGAACGTGTTGATCATTTTGAGCAGTGTGTAGCCATGTTTAAACGGCATTTTTGCGTCGATATGTGACAATGGATGAAACATGGATTCATCACTTCACTCCTGAATCAAAACGATCTTCATCTGAGTGAACAGCAACTGGTGAACCTCGTCCAAAGCGCCCAAAAACACTACAATCGGGTGGAAAGGTTAAGGTTTTTCCTCGGTATTTTGGGGTGTGTGTGGTGTATTATATGTCGACTATCTGAAATTGCAAAGAAACGACCATAGATGGCAAAGAATTTGTTCACAAATCAATCAAAACAATGCAAAACTACATGAATAGAATTTCGAATTGCTCCCACATCCACCGTATTCACCAGATTTGGCTCCCAGTGACTACTGGCTATTCACAGACCTGAAAAAAATCCTCCCCAGGAAGGAAATTTCGCACGAATGAAGAGGTTATTGCTTATTTTGAGTCCTATTTTGAGACAAAAGATAAATCGTTCTACCAAAGTGGTATTGAAAAGTTAGAGCGACGCTAGAATGATTACGTTGTTCTTGAGGGAGATTATTTTGATGAATGAAGTTAGTTTTGATCCAAAAAATTGTGTTCTCTTTGTTAGGCCCGGGACTTTTCAGCCCATGTGTTATTGTCACCAGAACTTAAAATTTTCACGTATTTCCAATGGAATAATACAATCCAAACAAACGAAGAGAGTGGAACCGTTTGCGTATCTCACTTAAACAAAAGAGAGTATCAATGCCAACGTCACTCGGTCTCCTAGGACAAGACGAAACCGAGATTGCGTCCGCAGGAAGATATACTGAAAATCTATAAAGTTTGATACTAAAGAATGACTAACATATGATAAATCAAAGTATTTAGACCTCGTTGCAAACTAACACTACTGCGGATACGAACATCACCAGGTAAACATCATCATCATATATCGTTTCGTGTCATTATCGATTATCGAAGCTTCGGTTGGTTATCGATACTGCACAGTATACAATTTACACTAAAAACCGAAATTGACTGAAAGGGATAGCGAAAGAAGAACGCATGTTTTTTTTATAAAACGGATGATTTCAAGGGAAGCCAGAGAATCGTAATCGCGGGCGTATCTGAGGACCGTACACAATTTTAATACACCTAGTTGTGTACTGATGCCTACTGATGTTACTCATAATATCATAGATAATTCTGTGGAATTCGCAAAAACAACTGTTCATTGAAAAGAAATAAGAAAGTTTGTTCGGACTTGATCTAACAAAATTTATCAATACTTTTTAGCCTGTAGTTCCGGATCTGGAAGTAGTATCCACAATAAATATAGGAATTCTGTATAATACAGTAGCAGGCATCCGTAACCGTTCTATTTTCTTTATAGCGTGTACGAAATAGAACAAAGCACGCATCGTTTGTGTTGTATGTTCTTCTTCTACGTTGCATTTCCCGGTGTTGTACATATTGTCATTCTATATGGTGGTTTGAAAACTTTGACAACTGTACCATATAATTGCGGAAACGGAAATCGGATCCGGATGGAATTTCACAGTGGCCCTTATTACCGGTATCACTTCACGGTGAAAATCGAGTGAAGTGAATTTAGGTCCTTAGTACGGAAGTCGCTTCAAAGACAAAAGTAATTATTTTGATGAACTTGATGTCATTATAAACATCACGCCATCAACATTTCGTTGAAAAAATGAATTTTTTCCACTACAATGAGCACTTCACTATGCTGGTAATAGAGAAAATCAAGTGAAAAGACATGTAAGTGAAGTAAATGTGAAAGTGGAAGTGAGACCGGTAATAAGGGCCAGTAGCTTTTGAGACAAAGTGGGCTTCAATTTAAACCAAGATTTGTAAAAATCGGCTCAAGCATCACTGAGAAATCGAATTGAGTTCTATTTTTGGAGTTTTTCTACACTACTTTCGGTGCTTTCGAAACAGGTCGTCAAATGGTGAGATAACTAAGTCCTCACAAGTCCCTATCTCATGCCTCCCCGAGCGTCTATGATGCCATTTGGTCAATAGAACGGCGTCGACTGGGTGCTATCGCCTTCTGCGTTAGTAGCAGAATGAGAGGGTGCGCAATGGCTTGTAGGTTGAAGCCCATCCTAAAGTGCAGTGTTTATCATAGTATATTACAACATATAATTCTGTGGTTTATTTCATCATGTATTATTATTTTATTATTATTATTATTATTATTATTATTATTATTATTATTATTATTATTATTATTATTATTATTATTAATATTATTATTATTAGAAGAGCGTAGCTTACACTGCGACATCAACTGTTAACAGTTCGGCTGAAAAGTTCGTATCATTTCATAGAAACACACATTTTTTGCCAAAATTCGTTTTTATTATTCAACATAATTGCCATCAGAGGCGATACAGCGATTATAGCGATCTTCCAACTTTTCGATACCATTTTTGTAGTACGATTTGTCCTTTGCCTCAAAATAGGCCTCAGTTTGAGCGATTACCTTTTGATTGCTTCTAAATTTTTTACCAGCGAGCATTCTCTTGAGGTCTGAGAACAGAAAAAGTCAATGAGGGCCAAATCTGGAGAATACGGTGGATGAGGAAGCAATTCGAAGCCCAATTCGTTCAATTTCAGCATGGTTTTCATCGACTTGTGACACGGTGCATTGTCTTGATGAAACAAAACTTTTTTCTTCTTCAAATGAGGCCGTTTTTTTTAAATTTTGTCCTTCAAACGCTCTAATAACGCTATATAATAGTCACTGTTGATGGTTTTTCCCTTTTCAAGGTAGTCGATGAAAATTATACCATGCGAATCCCAAAATACAGACGCCATAACCTTACCGGCCGATTGTTGAGTCTTTCCACGCTTTGGGTTCGGTTCATCGCGTGCAGTCCACTCAGCTGACTGTCGATTGGACTCCGGAGTGAAGTGATGGAGCCATGTTTCGTCCTATGTTATATATCGACGAAAAAAATTGGTTTTATTTCGATATAACAGCTCCAAACACTGCTCAGAATCATCAATTCGATCGATTGTGAGCTCACGCGGCACCCATTTTGCACAAAGCTTTCTCATATTCAAATATTCGTGAATAACATGTCAACACGTTCATTTGATATCTTTAGGGTGTCAGCTATCTCGATCAACTTCACTTTACGGTCATTGAAAATAATTTTGTGGATTTTTTTCACGTTTTCATCGGTAACAGCCTCTTTTGGACGTCCACTGCGTTCATCGTCTTCGGTGCTCATATGACCAGTACGAAATTTTGCAAACCACTTACGAATTGTTGCTTCGCCCGGTGCAGAGTCTCGATAACACTCATCAAGCCATTTTTTGGTATCGGCGGCACTTTTTTTCATCAAAAAGTAGTGTTTCATCAACACACGAAATTCCTTTTTTTCCATTTTTTTCACAATAACGAAAGTAGCTTCACTCAAAATGCAATATCTCACAAACTAATAATCAGACAGCTGTTAAATTTATACACGTATCTTTTGAAGTATGGTACTAACTGAAAATGGTATGGATTTAATTCTAGTGGCGCCCTCTCATAGAAACGATACGAACTTTTCAGCCGATGTTATATTGTATCATAGCATATTATTTCACATATTATCGTCTTACACTATTTTATGTTATTATATACTATGTTGTATGGTATTATACTGCATTGCATTATATCATATTATGTTGTATTATATTATATTATATTATATTGTATTCTATTATATTATGTTATATTGTATTGCATTATGTTGTATTATATTATTTTATATCATATTATAGGGTTTATTATGAGTAGTACTACGTACCTCTGCGCTAAATATAATTTTGTTTTTTTTGGTGAGCTTGGTCCTCACTGGTTCCTGTTTCATGCCTACACGTGTGTCTGTGGTGACAATTGGTCGATGGAATGCGTTGATGGCAGAATGAGAGGATGAGAAATAACATATAAATTCAAGTAATATAATATCATAGCATATCGCAGCATATCATTTTATTCATTCTATTATTTATTATATAATTCATTGTACTTTATTATGTTGTTTTTTATTATATTTATTGTTATTATCATTAATTTGTCATCAATAATAATAACATATATTATTTTTATAGATGTGGATATTATTATTGTTAGAAGAGAAATATTCTACTTTCTGCCGTACTTCGAAGATAGAAGAGCATAACTGACACTCTACATTAACTGTTATTTTATATATTTTTTTATAATATATTATATTGTATGACATTGTACTATATTATATTAAATTAAAATATATTATATTATATTATGTTATATTATATTATTTTGTTATCTATTATATCATTTTATGTTATATAATTTCATTACACTATGTTTCATTGTATCAATATAAAACATTTTGCACGGGGGCGTAAAGGGGAGGGAGCATCAGGGCATCGGACGAATTGATGACTGGACGAGGGATTGTGGATAGCCAGCCCAAGTCACTTGAAGGAAACTTGCATTTTTTTTCATTTTTTTCGGTGCATATCTCCCTGTATCTCCGGAACCGAAAGTCGGATCGCGATGAAAAGCAACCTTTGGGAAAATCGGTTCAGCCATTTCCGAAAAAGGTGATCGCATATTTTGCTACATACATACACACATACACAAATATACGGACTCACACAGACATTTGCTCAGTGCGCCGAGCTGGTTTACGACATTTGGCCCATCAGCCCTCGGTTAAAAAGTCAGTTTTCACAGTGATTGCATAGCCTTTCTGTATGGGAAAGGCAAAACCATTGTGATTATACATTTCATAAGATGCACATGAAAGGAGCGTCGCAGTTCACGTAAATATGCGCAAAGACATGTAATATTTTCATTGCTTCGCCAGTTATGAATTGTCGAGTACTTGTTCCATATCCATCGCTCCTTCGCCACTGGTTAAAATGTGTCGTCATCACCCTCCTCTCCAAATCACTATACCTGCATACACGCCAACCGTTTTTAATAACGTTTCTGAAGGCACGTATTACGATTTCAAGAGAGGAAATTTCGAGGCAATGAATCAGTTTTTGCTGTCGCTAGACTGAAGAAGCCTGTCTACTAATGGCGATTGCAATTCCATTGCTATGTTATGGTCCCATATAGTTTCGTATGCTATCGATCAATTTGTACCCAAAAACATTCGACTTGAATCTTTCCATCCCCCATGGTCTAATCTGACCCTAAAACGTTATAAGCGTGCTAAACGTTCTGCTCTAAGAAAACTATCGAAGCATCCTTCGCTCCATTTGAGATCTTATTATATGTTCCTCAACAATCGTTATAAGCGACTGAACAAAATGATATTTCATTTCCACCTTCGTGTACAAAACAATTTAAAAATCAACCCTAAAAGCTTCTGGAACTACGTGAACGAACAGAGGAAGGAATCAGGACTACCCAACCAGATGTTTCTTGGTGACTTTGAATCATCCGTGTTGCCTGACATTTCTAACTTATTTAAATCACAATTCAGCAATGTATTCTCTGATGAAACCTTATCGAATGATTAGATCTCCAAGGCTATCATTAATGTTCCTCGCCGTTCCCCGATTGGCCCCCATCCAATCATAACGACAGCTATGATTGATAAAGCGTGTTCTAAAATGAAACTATCTTCTAACGCTGGGCCCGATGGTATTCCCTCTCTGGTATTGAAAAAGTGCTCGAACAGCCTTCAGATTCCACTGTCGATGCTGTTTAATATCTCACTCAATTCAGGAACTTTTCCGGATATTTGTAAAACATCATATATTTTTCCGGTTTTCAAGAAGGGAAATAAAGCTGATGTATCTAATTATCGTGGGATAGCCGCACTATGCGCTGTGTCTAAGTTACTTGAAAATATAATTCTGAACTTCATCAAGTATAACTGCAATAACTACATCTCGGAAACACAACACGGTTTTATGCCAAAACGATCAACTACAACGAACTTATTGTCTTATACATCTCTTATAATTCGATCCCTACCAGCGCGCCTTCAAGTTGACGCTATCTACTCGCTATTTACTCGACTGGCTTCAATCATATCTTATTGGTCGGGAAATGTTAATGAAAATCGGTGAATGCACTACAACACCGTTTTCTGTAGGTTCTGGAGTCCCTCAAGGCAGTCACTTGGGACCATTCTTATTCTTGCTCTACCTCAATGATCTCAACTTTCTATTGAAATGTCACAAACTATCTTTCGCAGATGATTTTAAGCTATATCATCTAGTAAGATCGCCCGACGACACTATATTCTTACAGTCACAGCTTGAATCATTCGTGAACTGGTGTAACGACAATAGAATGGTCTTAAATGCCTCGAAATGTTCCGTTACGTCGTTTACTCGCTATAACTATAACGTTTCGCAGATTGTATTGAAACGAGTGTCTACCGTTAAAGATTTAGGTATCGTTCTTGATACCAAGTTCAATTTCAAAAGTCATATCGATTATGTGATCTCTAAGGCCTCCAAGCTTTTAGGTTTCGTCTTTCGCAGCTTTAAGCTAAGAGCTTTGTCAATGTACATTGTCTCAAAGCATTATATTGTGCTTTGCCCCTTTTTGAGATTACCTGTTGCAAGAACAAATTATGGTTACAATGAGCCGTTCTCCAGTATGTGCCGAACATTCAACAACTGTTCCAATGTCTTCGACTTTCATTTATCTCGAAACATGGTTAAACGATTGTTTCATAGTCGCCTGTCAGATTAGGATTCGTCTGGAACCGTTAATATTTTATTTTCATTCAGCCCCCATTCCGTCTCCCCATCATCTTCATTTGAAACTAATCAGATTCACTCGCCTAAATTAACCTGGTCGTTATTTCCTCTTTTGTTCTGTCTTCCACCATCCATATTTATCACTAATTAAATCTACATGCCGATTCTAACCTCGTCGTTTTTTTCTGCCTTCCACCATCTTTTTGATAACTAATTAGATCTACATGCTGATTCCAACCCCGTCGTTCGTTTTCGCTCGTTTAGCACCCATTCCACCAACCCTTGTTTTCAATTTACCTAACCACTTTTCTCCTCTCTCTCACCTTCTAAGTAAGAGTACTAATTATGTTATTCTTGGTGTCATCAACTAGTTATAGTGTTATAAATTTAGTTTTAACTGATAGTTTTAATTGTAGTGTAAGGCCTAAATGTATCTGTTGGATCATTTTAATCTGTTGATACAAATGATGAGGAGGTTTTATGCCTGCTGAAGAGAGAGATTGCTGAATTTCATCCTCACCGGATATTTCCCTGCTCCAAATAAATAAATAAATAAATTGAAAATTCCATGACATGAAATCCATTTTTTTTGGGGTACTTTACAAAACCTCACGACAAGGCCGTTTACATTAACAAATATTTATGAATATTTGAAAAACCAATGTTCCCTCGACAATTGATGGTTAGAAGATTATTTATTTCAATTTTACAAAAAATGTCCAAAAATTACAACGAGTAAAAAATTAACTTTTGCACACCATTCTGTCGAAAAATAAATAATGAAAAAAACGATTACAATGATAATAAAGTAAGTTGATTGCTTTTTTGCGCATCGAAATTTTATCAGTATGTTTTACCAAAGTTTGCACTCACTTGGGCTTTGCCCTACCCCTTAATGGCCCTTGGGAAAAATTTTTTTCCGAATCGTAGCAAACGCAATAATGCACGGAAACGAAAATTATAATGCATATCAAGCGCAAAATAGAGCACTATTAAATACTACGAAACTTTTGTTTTTCAATATGGATTGAGATACCTTACGTTCGATTGCAAATTTCGAACGATTATATCGACGTACCGAAATAAAAGACTAGTGTCATAAATATAATACTACTACAAGAAAACGGACGAAAACGCATGGTAAAGTTCGAGGTTGTTTTAAAAACGCGATTTCGACGACGAATTTTTTTTCGGTAGCTGGCACCATAAACCAGAGGAAATATCAAGAGAATCCCGCTTTGCCCCCCTTTCCCCTATAGATAAGTTTAGAATTACTAATAAGAATCTAATGTACATGGAATAATTTTGAGCACTTGGAACGTGGAGTAAGTTCATAGTTTGATTTTTCAGACCTTTTTAAACTGATTTTGATTGAAGGCGCATCAAAAAAGACTTCGTTGAAATAAAATTCCGCTCAACAGCTTAAAACTCGTTGTACATTTTATCCGGTGAACGACACAAAAGGTTGAAACCGGGTATAAATGAATGACATTAATGATGACATTGTACATTTTATAAAGCTTGTAATTTCAAGTATTTCTTTGTTGACTGTTTTGGATTCATTCAATTTTCACAATGTTCTTGGTGACAATTTTTTAACTAGTTTACTTAAAATAAAGTTGTTTTCACCTTATGAAAAGATGAGTAGAGTACAGCATAGCATTGCAACTTAACGACAACTTATTTTTAACCAATCTTCAATAAGTCGCTAGTCACTAGTTAAAACTGCGCTTTTTGAGTCACACAAGTGGTTAACTGTTAGTAACAATCATTCAAATTTCTTGTTACAAACTAGTCACAAATAAGCTGTCGTAACAAAAATTGTTACTAGGGCTATAAGTCGAACATGAATTCCGGTATCATTCATTTTCTGAACTACAGTATATCAAATCTTTGAGAATGAATCAATGTGGTGTTTCGACCGTACTTATACAATTGTAAACAAAGCACTTTTGAATCAACAGAAAAAATTAAAAAGAAAGTTTCTTGGAAATAATAAGCAAGGTTTCCATATCCTGGGAAATACACCAACGGCCAAGTAGACTGATAACAAAGAGAAGCGACAACACGAGGTTAGTGTTTTTCCACGAAATTATTCTTTGTAATCCTTCTAGTCCACTCCACGGGTTGAGCAGCATCTCGAGCACTGGAAAGTAATGAATTGTGAACACAAAGCTATCTCTTGTTGTTCCAACTAATTGAATAGGAACTATTTTTAATGCTATATTCTAAAAAATGCAGAGACGAGTGCAGTCTAATAATATAATTAATGGAAAAAAATAATCGTTCCATTGCTACAATGCTGAGCTCGAGTACATAAAAGTGATCGCCAACTGCGCACTTAATTAGCCTCAAGCATCTATGTGCAGTTCCAACCAATGGAAAACTAGCGTTTGAAGGAAAATGATCAAGCAGATTTCCCGTTATGGTTAGGTGAAACAGGACCTATAATTAACATTTGTCCAGAACCTCCACAGTAAATAAAATTGCAAGTTTCTATGAAGATTGCTCCAACATGTTTCTGTTTTCACGATAGTGTAAGTAGTACCTTAACGGTAACAGCCAAGACGATGCATTTAGTACCGCTAGTAAGATTTCTGCCGACCTCAAGACATCGTTAGAAGAGAACACAGAACATTCGTGTACTTTCTAACCGGCCGGCGTTGTTCAGTTCAGTTGAGAACAGACCCAGTGCTTTCGTTTTCTAGATGATGTAATTCCAAAATAAAATGTGATCTAATCACCATGCAACATAGTCACAGGTGAGTGCTTATCTGCTCTAGTAAAGTGAGGTGAAGCCCTTCCACGTGTTTCAAGTAGTGTCAAGTCAAATGTTTGCAGCGATGGTACGGATTGCACAACTGCCTGGCATAACAAATGGAATCGTCTCTATCAAGAATGTCATTTCGCTTGTTATTCAACTGGGGATTAGTGTTGTTGCTATAGTAGACTATCCTTAAGTTATGGCAGACAGTGTCAGGACTGTAGAATTGTGTACGATAAACGGTTAGCTTCCAAAATTGAATGTCAGGTTCGAGGACAAAATACATAGTTCATCAATAGGAAAGATGTTCGCGGCATTGCACAGTGGGGAAAATTTATCGAAAACCGCGACAACTTTTTTGGAGACAGGATACAGCTGACAACAAAACATTTTGTCGTGAATACGACTTACTTTACTATGGGGTGCCTTTTCAAAATTAGCCATTTGGAAGAATGAGCAGAACTTAATCGTGAATATCTCGACTTGTAATTAAGGCAGCAACATAATTCTTTCACCATTTCATCAAAAATATGATCGGGAATTTAGGATAATATTTTGAACAGTGTGAGATAACCACAAACAACTCAAAAATGAAGTTTTCTGAAACTTTGAAAACAACGCGGAAAACTCTTTACTTTTGCTTGGCTTTTTCGCGCAAGGACGACGATTTTGAGGTAGTCAGGCACATATCTTCAACTGACTGTTTATAAAAGGGGAACCGTGGTCGAAATTCGATCATTTCTTCTTGTGCGTTGGAAAAAGCAGACGTCGTGGGACCAGCAGCTTCGGAGAGTGCACCTTCTGCGTGGTTAAAAAAGGCGGGTGGGTAATGTCACAGACATAACTGGAGGACGTGAATACGAATAAAACTGACATGTTTCTCTCTCACTTCTGCATAAAGATCATCATTCGTATTAGATTGTGTATATTTTCAACTTTCATTGCTTCGCTTCCAAAATTTTAACGATGCATCTATACTACAGTACGACTAATTGACGGCAAACATATTCTACCATACAATTAAATAACACGGAACAAATACAGTTTTGTAGATTTAGATACTAGTAGAAATAAACTTCTCAAAATCCTTTGGAAATATGTTAGTGGTTCTAAAAAACCACTTTGCGTAATTTGTTAAATGGTTATAACTGTTAAAATTAAAGAACTAAATCTCCAAATTCAGCTGCAAATTTTCGGAATCTAGATCAAAAACTCAGGTCATAAATTTAGTTCTAGAAGTAAGGAACTGACGTTATTTTTAGAATTTTCAAATAGCGTTATAGAACAAAATTCTGAACTTAAATTCCAAGTCTTGATATAGGAAATGAATTCAGTTCCAGCATCTAGTTCCAGAAATCATGTTCACAATTTAGTTCCAACATGTAGGTTCTGAATTCTGGAAATGAATGCCGAAACTGAATTGATGAATTAAATTCTGAAACTAAATTCAGGAATTAAACTCTGGTTTTCAATTCAGTTTTCAAATCAAGGTGCGGTGTTCAGACCTAATATTTAGTTTCAGAATCCAGATTTAAAATTCATATCCTGAATTTTGTTCATGAATTCTGAAAAATCCTAAATCATATCTCTGAATTCGAGTCCTTGAATAAGGAACTAAATTTGAAACCATTTTCAAAATTCAGAAATAGTTTCAATTTAGATTCAGTTCTAGATTCATAGTTTTAAATTCTGAACCTGTAATCTGGAACTAAATTTTTAAATAGAAGGAAACTAAATTCAGAAAATTAACTTCAGAATTCAGGTGGACCAGAATCTAGTTTGAGATTAATTCTTGAATTTAACTAAAAATTCAGTAGCAGGCTAATTTACTGCTAGCCACGACCTCCGAATGCGAAAAAAAACTACATTGATTCCACCTGAGCATTTGAGATTTTCACCACCTCATTATTACTGATGTTGGTGGAAGAACCTCAGCACGATATCCAGTTCCATCTAACGTACTAGAAAAAATGAACAATCCTCGGTCAAGATTTACCTATTACACTCGACCAGTATAACATCGGAACTGATATGTGCCTGACTACCTCAAAACCGTCGTCCTGGTGCAAAAAAGGCAAGCAAACGTGATGAGTTTTCTTCGTTGTTTCCAAAAGTTTGAGAAAACATAGATTTTGAATTATTTATGGTTTTTTTACACTGTTGAAAATTTAATCACAAATTCCTGATTTTATTTCTGATAGCATGGAGGAAAAAATATGTTGTTGCGTTAAGTATAAACAGAGATATTCACGATCAAAAACTTATCACTCTCCCAGAGGGTAAATTTTGAAAAGGCGCCCCATATTAAAGTAAGTCGTATTCACGACAAAAATTCAAACGCTCAGGTCGCATCTCTCATTTGGACTTCAGTCGTCAGGTGGAGCAGTCGTCAATGAAAGCAGAACTTCTGTTCTTGGTTCTAAATTTAGTTCTTGAACTCAGGTCCAGTTCCTTATTCTAGAATTCTATTCGGTTCTTTTTAGAACCATAATAATACTCTCAAAGAATTATGCGAAATTTTGCTTTACTGTACTTTATACAACCCATTTTGATGGTCGAGGCGAAAAATCTTCTTCAAGTTTCAGAGCTTAGTTCCGGGTTTAGAATTCAGAGCCTGTGTGCTGAACTGGATTCTGGAAAAAGATTTCAGTTTCGAAATTGTAGTTCTAGAACTAAAATCCAACTGAATTCTGAGTCTGTTCTAAGTTCTGAATTTAGTTCTTGAACTCAGGTCCAGTTCCTAATTCCAGAATTCTTCAAATCGGTTCTCTTTAGAACCATAATAATACTCCTAAAGAATTATGCGAAATTTTACTTCGCTGTTCTCTATACGGCCCATTTTTATTATAAAGAACACTATCTAGTTATTTCATTAGATTTAATTGCGTTTCAGAATGTTTTATGTAACTAATCTGTAATTTAGTCTAGACACATCGTTTAAAATTCTAGTAGTGAAAAAGGGGAAAGTTGCACAATTCACACAATCGATCAACTACCAGTTCGAATTCGGAAGTATAAAGAAAGCGTGTCAGTTTTATTCGTATTCACGACATCCAGTTATGTCTCTGACATTACACACCTGTACTTTTTTGATGTAGAATGGCCAGTAAAATCGATTTCACGTATTTAGAAGGATTGCACGAAACTCTATCGTGTACATTTTACCCCAAGTTCCCTTTTGTACTGGATTGTGTTCAAGTTTAACTATTTAATATAAAACCAAAATACTTACAAAATACCGGATAGAATGATTTTGATGTAAAAAATGCGGGTGGGTAATGTCAGAGACATAACTGGATGTCGTGAATACGAAAACAACTGACATGTTCCTTAACACTTCCGAATATCAATTAGTTGATCAATTGTATGAATTATGCAAGCATTCCTCTTTTCCACATTTTACGCTAAAACAAAGACGGCTTCACTTGATCTAGATTACTGTGAATTTCACACAGCGAAAAGTGCAAAAATCAAATGAAACAGATCTAGATTTGCACTAAACTGAGGATATTTACCTTCGATTTGTGAGCAAGAAATCCTAATAGTTCTTTAGAAAACTTTTAGAGCCATTAGAAGGGCTGATTTTGTGTAATGCTCTCCACCGTTGTTTTTTCACTAATGTAAATGACTGGCAGCTGTGACGTAATCGCTCTTGTCGGAAGCGAAACTAGCTTTGAAAACGACACAAAATACATCTGCTCGCTTTGGCGATAGAATCCAAACTGATCCAATTTTTGTTAGGAGCTTTCTTTTTACGTGATTTCGTTTGTAGCTTTTTCACTAATGGGCGGTCCTAACGGCTATAAAAATAGCCGCATACAGAATTTTAATGTCGAATATTTAATTTCGGATTTGCATAATTTATTGAAAGAAACTATCAATATGCTGTAGGGATTCGTTTCTAGCATTCAAAAGGACCAAATTTAGGAACTCACTGCGATATTCACCACTTTTCGGAACATTTTTCTCGAACGTACAGCAGCAAATATTTTGTTCTCTTCCTAAGAACGCGTTCTGATTGGCTGGTGTTGACATGGGTCAAATGAGACATGTTTTTCAATAGTGTACTATTGAAATACTTCAATGCTTTTGCAATACACGTTTAAGTTGAAAAATTTCGATTCTATTGGTAGTTAGATTATATGAATCCTTTCACAGATCACTGAGCTATGAGCTTTACAAATACGGGCAAGGCAAACGCGCCTTATGGATTATCCCCTTTGATACTCGTTTATACCAAACATTTCAGAAAAGTTTAATTTTGAATTATTTGAGATTATGTCACACAGCTGATAATTTTATTATAAATTGTGATCATATTTCCGATGGCGTGTAGCAAAAATTATCTCGATTTGATAGATACAACAAGAGATATTCACGATCAAAAACTTATCACTCTCTCAGAGGGTAAATTTTGAAAAGGCACCCCATAGTAAAGTAAGTCGTATTCACGACAAAAGTCTAAAAAGCCGTTTGCATGTGGTTTTGCTGGCAGCAGGAAACTCGTTGTACCGTTTCACCTCACTTTTTTCGTCTTGTAAAATTCAGTTGAAATTCAATCTACAGTCCAGAAGCATTGGTCCACATTACGTCGAAAACTTCAACAATCCAAGTACTTACAATGGGAATAGCAGTACTAACCCTTTTCACTCTTTTTGCCTGAAAAAACGAACCTCATCCACCCAGCAGTGAGATGACACCTTTTTTTTATCAATCAGCTTGTGTTTTTCGCGTGAATATTCTTCGTTGTGTTTAGTTTTCATGAAATTATTTTACAGACCGTCGTTTGGAATGAGTTGTAATTAAAATTTTGGAACTGCAAGACAAATCGAATACAGAAATAATTTGAAACCTAAAAATTATTCCTTTCAGTCTAAAAGTGAGTTACAGTTTTTTTAATTATTTATGGTACTTCCAAAAACGGTATTCAGAGAGCAGCATAACCAAAATAGTTCGTATGTCCATGAATTAGTATGACGAATTGAAATAGTTTTGAGCCCCACCTTTGAAGATTTTTTGATATTGTCATCTTCTATGACGATTTGAATTTTAAAAACTCATCACCCTGTAATTACAAAATCAGTTTAAAATTTTGTGAACCCGATAAACCAGATAAATATATGTGAAATTTTTACACTAGACACCCTGTATCTCCTGAACCAGAATTATTTGGAATTCGGAAATACAACCATCTTTCTAACGCATGTGCCATTTTCGACCGATTGTGTTGCTAAAAAAATGTTCAAAAAGTGAAGAAAAAGTTCACTCGATTTTCTCAGAGACCGCTAAACCGAATTTCTTCAACTTATATTTAAATTAATGGACTTGTAGTCTCATAGGTTGATATTAAATTTCGTTTGGATCCGACTTTCGGTGTAAAATATGCAAAAGGTCTTATAACCCCATATAATCCTAATCAATTTCATTCGGATACGACTTCCGGTTCCGGAATTACAAATTAATATATAAAAAAATTACATTTACAGGGACGTGTTTTTACACATGACACGGAAAATTCAATCAAATACATTCAAATAGCCGTATAATTCCTGAATTGGACAGATTTGATTAGTTGATGACCAAATACATTGATTTTGGGTATACCGGATCTCCAATCCACATTCCGGAAGTATCGAAAAAAAAAAGTGATCGTGTACTTCAAGCCGGAAATCGCTCCAATTTCTTAGAAACGGCTGAACCGGTTTTCAAATTCTTAGATTAAAATTTAAGGGTTCATGATTATATACCAAACTTCCGAATTTCATCTGGATCCGACTTCTGGTTTCGTAATTATAAGATAAAGTGTTTTAAAATTTTTATACTATCGCTTAAATGCCGCGAAACAAACAGTTGAACATTTTTCTAAACTGGCCTCAAAACTACTCCATTCGATAGTCATTATCAGTAAACGGCAAAAAGAAACTGATTCCGGCTATCATGGTTCCCGGTTTCCAATTCCGAAGGCACCGGAAATAGTGATCATATTTTCCCAAATGAATCTCACTCCTTTTCTCAGCGATGGTTTGACCGATTTCCACAAACTTAGATTCAAATGAATGGTCCTGGGGTTCCGTTCGGAATTCTTGAATTTTATCCGGATCCTACTTCTGATTCCAGAATTATAGGGTTTAAAAAAATTAAAAGGGCGAAACAAAAGATGAAAAAAATTTCAAATCAACATCCAAACTTCTCCAATCGGTAGTCATTATAAGTAGACGGTCGAACAAAGCGATTCCGGTTATTCCTTCAAAAATCAAAGAAAAATATTTTGAAGAATACCACAGTATTATATATGATAGTATGATTGATATGAGAATGGGATCATTACATTCCTAGGTGGATTAAAACAGGATTTTATATAAATATCTATTTATTGATATTATTTATTTTATTTACTTTATTTCTTTTATTTATTTTACTAGTTTGAATTATTTTATTCAATTTATTTATTTATTCGGAACAGGGAAAAGCCCACTGGAGTGGATACTTATTAAGTCTCTCTCTCAAGTAGGCATAAAACCTTCACTTTACTTTACGGTCATTGAAAATCATTTTGTGGATTTTTTTCACGTTTTCATCGGTAACAGCCTCTTTTGGACGTCCACTGCGTTCATCGTCTTCGGTGCTCATATGACCAGTACGAAAATTTGCAAACCACTTACGAATTGTTGCTTCGCCCGGTGCAGAGTCTGGATAACATTCATCAAGCCATTTTTTGGCATCGACGGCACTTTTTTTCATCAAAAAGTAGTGTTTCATCAACACACGAAATTCCTTTTTTTTCCATTTTTTTCACAATAACAAAAGTAGCTTCACTCAAAATGCAATATCTCACAAACTAATAATCAGACAGCTGTCAAATTTATACAAAGGTTTGAAGGTTGGTACTAACTGAAAATGGTATGGATTTAATTCTAGTGGCGCCTTCTCATAGAAACGATACGAACTTTTCAGCCGAACTGTTATGTACCCACAGATAATCACATCCAAACGATAAAATAGTTAATTATAATTAAATACAAGGTTTCCCTTACAAACTAACATAATATACTTAGCACTCACAAACTGAAATACAAACATACGAATTATCAGTAATTTCATTCTTAGTTCTTCAAAAATACTAAAAATGAGCATCTGAGAGTAGTGAGAGACAAAAAAAAAATTAAATATAGTATAACAACGAATAAATATACGAATCATGCTCGATACAGGTTCGTTCTTCGCATAATTCGTTCTAGCAAACTGGGGGACAAGAAAAGGGTTATTTCGGAGAGTTCTGCGTCTGATATTTATATCGAGTTATCCGAGAAGGCTGGAGCAGTCGATGATACCCAGAATTAAATCGGAAACAAACATTGCTTTCGAAACATTGCGTAGATCACTAAGCAACTCAAGTCCAATTAGATTACATCTAAGTTCGTATCTGGGAAGGTTATGAAGGTCTCTCCAAGGCAACCGACGTAAGGCAAAACTGGTGAATTTATGCTCCACAGGTTCAATGCGTTGTACCCCGTTATGGCACTAAAACCTCAATTTACGTGAACTTTTTTTACGCGAATTTAATTTACGCGCTTTATTTGAAATATCGCGATTTTTTATTTAATTTACGCGATGATCGCGTGAAAAAAGGTATTTGCATAATGGTGAAAATTTCAATTTATATGCATATGCAAACAATCTGCCATTAGGGAATTGAATGTTGTGAATAGTATGTGAATAGTATAGTACTAGATTGTTTAGTTTCGAAGAATCTAAATAAGATCTAGTCATACAAAAGTCACCCGTTAAGTGATTATAAACAATATCTGTTTTCAAGAAAATTCTTGGATGCCCAATCCAAGAATTCTCATGAAAACATATATTGTATATAATCACTTAACGGGTTACTTTTGTATGACTATTGAGTGTAGTATGTACTTGTAGGACAAATTACAGAAAATTGACATACTGTGATAAGATCTGTAGAAGAACTCGCTCTTCCAAAACCTCCTCGGAACAAGCCTTGAAGTCTACCAATGTAACCGATAACTTTAGTGAGTTTATTGATTGTGATTTATACTTTTTGTGTTTCAATCAATTTATGGAATCGTTGCGACAAATTATTGGGAAGTGCTGGTTAATCCAAATATCACTTGGGGTTCGGGCCTTAAGATCTACCTGCGTACAACGGTGCAGTAACGAACTTATCGTTCTCGGTCCATTTTCGTGTTACCACAAGCGAGAAAAGATAAAAATACCCAAGTAAGCAGTACATAGCTCTACGACTATGAACAGAATTGAAAAACTTTAGCATTAGCATTAGCATTAGCATTAGAGACCGCCCGTGTGTTGCTACTCCGTTATTAATCTGGACCAATTGAGATTGCAAAATGATTTTTTGAAGTAACATGTTTGGGAATAACACATTGTTTCACACTGTGCAAACTGTATTGAACCATGCATGCTGATCAATACCGACGCCGGCCACGTCCGAATGCAGATCTACTTGGGAGGGAAAGGATTGTTAGTTCGATGCATGTTGCTACTAGGAACCGAGGAATCCTCTGCATTCCCACATGCATCACAGGAGAGGATACTTTGTTAGTAAATGTTTTAATAATGTTATCATGTGTTTATTGCTCTGGGTAGCCGGCTACCAAGAATGTTTTAAAGTATTATCGTTTTATGTGTTACTTTGTGCTGGCAATATAATGCACGAAACAGTCAATCTCCGAAATTGACAAAACTCCGGACAGCCGGCTGTCGAGTATGCAGTCACTCGTTTATGCATCTACCTTTCGCGTTTTTTTAGTCATGCAAAAAAACACATGCGGATTGATAAAAAAAGGTATCATCTCACTGCTAGGTGGATTAAGCACGTTTTTATAAATGAAACTACGTGATACAAAATAAACGAGCGAATAGGATTTAGACGAAAAAGTTGATTCATTGCATTGAAATATTCTAAACAGTTATTATAAAATCATTTTAAATCACCAAACAAAGGTCAACAGATTTCACACGCGTCTTGATTCTTTATTATTTCCGCTTTATTATTTTAATTATTTATTAAAATTATTAATTGGTTATATTAGTTGATCTGGGCAGCCCGCTACCGAGAATAATATGAATTTACTGTTTGAAATATTAATATCAAGTGTTTTTTACTATGTATTCAATATACCGATATATGTTAACTCTGTTATTAACTTTGTAATATAAACGGATTTGCGCAATGGTTGATTTTTATCATTCATTTTATAATCCTGAAAGACAATCAATAACATGAAAGAAGAAATCATTCCTAATGAAACTTTTCTCCGAAGCTAGACGGAAATTGATATATTGAATAAAGAGATGATTTAGTAAAATAGAGTAATCAGAAGTAAAACATTGAAAATATCTGATAACTGAAAGGAAAAAGAAGCTCCTGCAATTGTCGCCTTTTACGACATGGAATCAGGAACCCAGTGGATCTATTCTTGGTTCGTTTTTTTCCGCCGGATTCCACACGGCATCTAGGCTGGTACAGTCCGGAGAGAGCTAATAGGTACTATCAATCTCCTAGTGGACCCCAGCCCCTGACTATGAACAGAATTGAAAAACTGTACATAAACTGCTGAATGCTCGTGTAGATCATAAGACCTGTTTTCACTGAAGTTCTTGAACGCGTGGGAATGTTCGAAGAACAGTCGAAAATAGACAAATGAGCAATATGTAGCTCTACGATTATGAACAGCGTTGGAAAACTATACATAAACTACTGAATGCTCGTATAGATCTTAAGACCTGTATTCAATGAATTTCTTGAACGACTGGGAACCTACCTGGAACAGCTATAAAAAGACAAGTAAGTAATGTGTTGATCTAAAAGTATGAACCACAAACAAAAAATGTATTAGCCGTTTTAGTTTTTGCTGTGACACACTGTAGTCCCTGTAGGCAATACTGAAAGTAGTTTTTGGATCGTGGAATATCTCTTAAGCATTTTCATAGTCTCAGAACATACTCAGAAGATCGTCAGGCGCTAAAGCTGAAATTTTAAAAACCTTTTTCTACGCGATGTTTTATTTAATTTACGCGAAATTCAATTTACGCACCTCCGGCTCTGCGAGTAAATTGAGGTTCCAGTGTATAATACTGTGTTATACTTCGAAATAGTTTTCTTCGATTCTTGAAAGATTAACCGGAATCAGGTCAGTTGACCGTTTTTACTGATAATGACTACCAATGGGAGTAGTTTTTTGGCCGATTTAGAATTGTTTCGGGTTTTCACGTTTTCGCCCGCGTGATGCAATACAATTTTTAATACACTTTACCCTATAATTCCGAAACCGGAAGTCGGATCCAAATGAAATTCAGAAGTTTTGACCATTCATTTGAATCAAAGTTTATTGAAATCGGTCACGCCATCTCTGAGAAAATCGAGTAAGTAATTTTCAAATTTGAATTTTTACACTAATCACCTTATAATTCCGGAACTGGAAAACGGATACAGATGAAATTCGGAATTTTTGTGAAGGACCATGAGACAATTCATTTGAATCTAAGTTTGTGGAAAATGGCATCTTTGGGAAAAAATAGTGTACATACACACACATACATTATGCGTACTCGAAGAACTGAGTCGAATACTATATGACACTCGGCCCTCCGGGCTTCGGTTCAAAAGTCGGTTTTCACAATGATTGCATAACCTTTCTATATGAGAAAGGCAAAAAGGTAAAAAATACCACTGAAAAGAGTTGTGGTGGATTACAAACAAAATACTGAGAGCCACATCCATGCCTGCTTCGAGTTAGTTACCCGTAAGTCCCATGCAACATTGATTTGGTATGTGAAGAAGCGCTCGTGCACGTTGGCTTCTTCCACAGACAAATCCTAGTTTATTACAAGCATACTGTTTTACAATCTAACCATTCAAAAGCACCTGTGTGATTGATACAGAGTGTGCCTGGTTTCGGTTTCATTGTGTTCATCCTTTGGAACCTCTCGGTGTCCGTATGGGGCAAAGATAAATTTAATTCACACATGTACGCGTCGCATCACCCAGGCCAACCCACATGGAAATCCGTGGCCGACGGATGGCACGGCTTCAACTGTCACGGCGATTCGTTAGGCACCGCATCGTTGGACTATCTTGCCGTGCCTACGCCCAGCTTCTGAACTGGCCTACTGGTACGACCAACATCCGATGGAACGTTGCTCGGTTTGTCGTCCGCCCGGAATGTGAAATGAGAGAACAACCAAATCCTCCCCAAACCCCATACAGTCATACATCACGTCTTATCTCGTAAAGAGTTTCGAGCCTAAGCCAGCTCATATTTAAAAGTTGATCCTCACATGGCAAGCAGCTGTAAGTCGTTCCGAAAAACTGATTCCCCATACCAACGTATGTGCTCTGTTGTTTCGCGTCCCGAAAATTGTGAACCCGGAAAATAGCAAAATGCATTTGTAACACCTTTGCGCTGGAGAAGGGTTGATGGTATCATCATCATCATCATCGCTGGCCATTATCATCAGCATGTAGTCCTTTTTTTCATACCGTAACAACATTGTGTCACACAGAAAATTGCGAACACCGACGACACTAGCATTGTCAGCTTTTTCGTTCGAAAATAAAGTGAACAGACTTTAGGTTTTTTTATGACTGTTATATCATGCTTTTGGACGTTTCTAGAGATTCGATTACGTTCATATTTAAAGCAATACTTAAATGACAAGGAAAAGTATAAACCTATAGTCTTGATATGCTTTTATTATTGCTCCATATTTCCTCAGAAAACTAAACATTCCTGCCACATTACCAACTGACAACTTCTACTACCATCGCTAATCCGAACCCATCCCTTGTCTAGAAACGATAGCATATAGCACGTCCCAACACAACCACCCAGGTTACAGTTTATGATGATCTTGCATGTGGTGCCATAACTTCCAATCCTTCTACTAAAATATGTTCAAATTGTATTGTTGCTTTCGCTTTGTATCTGGAAATTTTCCCCCGCCTAGTCTCCGGGGTGGTGAACTGTCTGAAATGACGAAAATAAGAGTACTGCTGGTATCCCCCCCGGATACGATCCGTTGCCCCGGGTGGGTGGAATCTGGTTGATGGACACACGCACACACACACACATTCCCATTGCAGCAAAGAAAATAAAAAGCAGTGTGGAAACGAGTCAACCATAATAAAAATTACGACCAACTGCCGGAACAAATTAGCTGAACATTGTGTAGTTTTCGACCTGGGTAACGAGACTGTTCGGGAGAGGATTGGTGGAGCCCGCAAAGCAAGAGAGTACAGTTCTTCTATTCTATTCGTATGGTCGAAACAATGCGACTCGGGACTTCTTTCCAGCCAGGTGTTTTCTAGCAAAAATATTTACGGGAAGAAGAATAGAACAAAGGTAGGTGTAGTAATTGTTACACAAATAAGCCAAATAATTTTTTGAAAAGGCAACAAAAATTGTCATTATTTTTAGTGTCTATTTTTTTATAATAAAATTTTTATTTGGCTCATTTGCTTTAGCTTAACGTGACCGATTGTCTTGTTGTTATAGGAGAAGAAGGGACACCGCATTAAGGGGCGGGAATGTGAGGAGGGTGTGACTTATAAAATATTGATTTTGAATTAAAATACATAATTCGTTTGTGGCACAAATTTTTTAGATTTTGTCTTGAATACGACTTACTTTACTATGGGGCGCCTTTTCAAAATTAACCTTCTGAAAGAGTGATAAGTTTTTGATCGTGAATATCTCTTGTTGTATCTAACGAATCAACATAATTTTTGCTACATGCCATCGGAAATATGATCACAATTTTATGATAAAATTTTCAGTTGTGTGACATTATCTCAAATAATTCAAAATTAAACTTTTCTGAAATGTTTGGTATAAACGAGTATCAAAGAGAATAGTTCATAAGGCGCGTTTGCCTTTCTCGTATTTTGAAAGCTCATAGCTCAGTGATCTATGAAAGGACCCTGTCTGATTTGACCCATGTCAACACCAGCCAATCAGAACGCGTTCTGAGGAAGAGAACAAAATATCTGCTGCTGTACAACAAATCGTTCGAGAAAAATGTTCCGAACAGTGTTTAATATCGTAATGAGTTCCACAATTTGGTCCTTCTGAAAGGCAGGGACGAATCCCGTACCAGGCCCGTACCCAGGATTTCGTTTCGGGAGAGGCCCAAAGATAAAAAAAATAATGCTGCTGAAGATTGCTTGTGTACCTAATGTGCCTTTTACGGGTGTTTTAAACAGACACTTTAAACTTTTTCACTGGAACTGTTACTGTATTACATTTCTTCACGACTACTGTATTGTTATTTCTGTAACACATGTCTGAGATCTTCTAAATAATTATATATCTGTTTTTGATTTCGGGAGGGACCAGGGCCCCCCCCTGTGGGTACGTGATTGTCCCGTACAGCATCCTGATAGTTTCTTTCAATGAAATACAAATCCAAAATAAAAATAATCGACATTAAAATTCTGTATGGTGCTATTTTTACAGCCGTTAGCAACGCCCATTAGTGAAAAATCAACAAACAAAATCACGTAAAAAGAAACCTCCTAACAAAAATTGGATCAGTTTGGATTCTATCGCCACTACGAGCAGATGTATTGTGTGTCGTTTGCAAAGCTAGTTTCGCTTCCGACAAGAGCGATTACGTCACAGCTGCCAGTCGTTTGCATTGGCGAAAAAACAACGAAAAGAGGACAACGGTGGGAAGCATCACACAAAATTAGCCGTTCTAATGGCTCTAAAAGTTTTCTAAAGAACTATTAGGATTTCTTCTTCGCAAATCGAAGGAAAAAACCTCAGTTTAGTGCACAGTTTGATTATATTCGTGCACTTTTTGCTGTGTTAAATTGACAGTAATCGGGATCAAGTGAAGCCTTCTTTTTTTCGAAAAATGTGAAAAAGGGAAATGCTTGCATAATTCATACAATTAATAAACTAATCAGCGCTAAAAAAATTCGCTAAACGACCTTCATTACTTCTTAGATCACATTATTTTCATATCAATAATCACTACAAACGCCTAAACAAATCGCTTTATTGCGCGTTTCAACGTCGCATCCAAAAAAATCCTCAACTCAACCCTAAACACTTTTGAAACTACGTGAACGAACAGAGGAAAGAATCAGGATTACCGATCTCTGGATTTTGTAACACATAATTGCTCTAACATGGTTTCAAGCCGATTCGTTCGACGTCTACAAATTTAGTGTCCTGTACTTCCTTTATCATACGTTCGTTACAATTACGACTACTGGTAGATTCCATCTAAACCGATTTCTCCGCTGCGCTCGACAAGATTAATAATCAAATAACAATCTCAAAGTTAAATAGACTAGGATTTAACGGGTCATTTCTGAATTGGCTTCACTCATATCTTACTGGTCGTGAAATGATAGTGAAAATAGGAGACTGTACAACCTTACCATTCGGCGTTACCTCTGGAGTTCCTCAAGGAAGTCACTTTGGACCGTTTATATTTTTACTTTATCTCAACGATCTAAATTTTTCGATCAAGTGCATGAAACTATCGTTCGCCGATAATTTCAAATTATTTCATGTCATCAAATCCACAGCTGACATTTCACAAATTGTTCTGGAACGTACATCGTCTGTGAAGGACCTATGTGTCCTGCTGGACTCTAAGTTGAATTTCAAGGAACACATTGAGTTCACTATCTCCAAAGCCTCCAAGCTGCTAGGATTCATTTTCCGCGTTACTAAAGAATTCGATGATGTACATTGCTTGAAAGCATTATATTATGCCTTAGTTCGCTCTACGCTCGAATACGCCTCGATTGTCTGGTCCCCGTACTACCAAAACGATATCCAACGCATTGAACGGAAATTTGTTCGATTTGCTCTGCGTCGGCTTCCTTGGAGAAACCCTTGGATCCTTCCAAGTTACCATGCCAGATGCAAACTGATTGACCTCGATTTGTTATCTGTCCGTCGCGATGTCAGCAAGACTACTTTTGTGGCTGATCTCCTCCAATCAAGAATAGACTGCTCCGAGCTCTTACAGCATTTACAAATTGATATCCATCGCCGTAATCTTAGAAACTACTCTTTTCTTAGGACCCCCTATGCTAGAACTAATTATGGGTATAACGAGCCTTTTGCCAGCATGTGCCGAACATTCAACCACTGTTTCAATTCATTCGACTCTTCAATTTATCACGAAATGTTATCAAGAAATTGTTCCTAGGGTTACTATCTAATTAGTTTTAGTTTTAGTTAGTTTAGAAATGCTATGTTTAAATGATATGTATCATTTGGATGATTGAAATCTGTTGATGCTAAAGATGAGGAGGTTTTATGCCTGTTGGAGAGCAAGTTTGACAGAAGCTAACTTCACTGAACTTTTCCCTGCTCCAAATAAACAAATAAACAAATAAACAAATTGATATTCGGAAGTGTTAAGGAACATGTCAGTTGTTTTCGTATTCACGACATCCAGTTATGTCTCTGACATTACCCACCCGCCTTTTTCTGGATCTTCACGTTCTTCAGATTGTAACGAGAGAGATTATTCTTGGCTGGGGTGCTTTGTTGGTGTGCTCTGACGTTGATGTGGCGTTTTATACAGGTTTATACAGGTCATACTTTCAGCAGCGTAAAGAAGAGTGCGATAGAGCTGTAGACGAGAGAGAGAGATACGGAGAGCACTAAATTTGGGCATTGATAGTTTTCAAGAAGTTATAGATAAGAGTCATATAAGAAAGATTTCGAGTTGCCAAGATGTCGCGGACTGGTACGAAGGGTGGTATACCTCAGGCCCGAAGGGAACCTATGAGTTGGGCCTGGCATCACAATACTCGACACACATCCAAACAACATGCTCGATGTCATGATAACCCTCACCGCAAACGCAGACACCACTCTCGGCGAGCCCCACACGACGGAGATGCGCGCTGAACGTATAATGATTAGACATAAGCCTTGACATTACACGAATAAAGTCTCGGCGCACGTCTAACCACCGGAATCAAGGTTTCGTCGATACCTGCGGAATTATTGAGTGTAACCATCGTCCCACTATTCCATGTATTCTGCCAGCTGGCTAGAGTTTTCTGACGACAGCAACTGAAGAATTCATTGAAGCAGATTGGTCTTTCACCTTCTAGTGCGCCCACCTTGGCTAATGAGTACGCCCTCTCATTGCCCCGTATGGAACAATGTGAGGGGACCCAAGCCAAGGTAATCTGGTATGATTTTGTAGATAAAGCACTCAATTGTTCCCGTATTTTCCCCAGGAAGTGCTTTCTAGGATTCACTGAACGGAGAGCCTCAATGGAACTGAGACTGTCCGATACAATGAAGTAGTGGTATACTGAATTGCAGCTAGTTCTGCGAGGTACACTGAAGCTGGATCACTGAGTTTATAGGAAGCGGTGGAATTTACATTGAATATACCGAAGCCAGTGGACCCGTCGAGATATGATCCGTCAGTGTAAAACATTTTATTACAGTCGACTTCTTTAAATTTATTATTAAAAATCTTGAGGGTGTACAGGATCCGGAATTCCACGAATTTCTTTTATCATGGAAAGTGTGTCGAAAAACACAGTAGAATTAGAAGTATTCACAAAATGAACGATTAGGAACAAACGAAGAAGGATTAATATTCTGAGCCATGTAATCAAAATACAAGGACATAAAACGGGTCTGTGAATTAAGCTCGACAAGCTTTTCAAAGTTTTCAATCACCATCGGATTCAAGATTTCGCATCGGATAAGCAATCGATATGAGAGATCCCAGAATCTTTTTTTCAACGGTAAGACGCCCGGCAGCACTTCAAGGCTCATCGTATGAGTTGATTGCATGCTACCCAAGGCAATACGCAAACAACGATACTGAATTCTATCCAGCTTAGTGAAATGAATATTCGCAGCGGAGCGGAAACATAAACATCCATATTCCATTACTGACAATATCGTCGTTTTGTACAACCTGATCAGGTCTCCTGGGTGAGAGCTCCACCAAGTTCCGGTTATTGTACGAAGGAAATTGATTCTCTGTAGGCATTTTTGTTTCAGATACCTAATGTGACATCCGCAGGTACCTTTGGAGTCGAACCAGACCCCGAGATATTTAAATGTGAAGGCCTGAGCTACGGTTTCACCCCTTAGTTGAGGCTGTAGTTGTGTTGGTTCTTGCTTCCTTGAAAATACAACCAGCTCAGTTTTCACCGTAGAGAACTCGATACCCATTTGAAGAGCCCATGTTGACAAGTTGTCGATGGTATCTTGTAATGGTCCTTGGAGATCGGCAGTTTTTAGTCCTATAATAGACACAACGCTGTCGTCGGCAAGTTGTTTTAGCGTGCAGGATGTGTTGATACATTTATCAATATTGTTTACGTGAAAATTGTATAAAAGAAGGCTTAAGCATGAACCCTGAGGAAGACTCATGTAGCTGAATCGTTTTGTCGACAAATCACCATGTGCGAAATACATGTATTTCTCGGACAATAGATTATATAAAAAGTTGTTCAAATCTGGTGAAAGATGCAACTTCTCAGATAGAACGTTAATGGAAACTGAATCGAATGCCCCCTTGATGTCGAAGAAAACTGATGCCATTTGTTTTTTACGAACAAATGCCATTTGAATTTCTGTTGAGAGCAACGCAAGACAATCGTTCGTTCCTTTGCCCCTGCGGAACCCAAATTGTGTACCTGAAAGCAATCCATTAGTCTCGACCCAATTGTCTAGACGGAAGAGAATCATTTTCTCCAACAATTTCCGAATACAGGAAAGCATAGCAATCGGTTGATACGAATTGTGATCGGAGGCTGGTTTCCCAGCTTTTTGAATGGTGATAACTATCACTTCTCTCCATTCGTGTGGAACAATATTACCCTCGAGGAATTTGTTGAATAAATTCAACAAGTGCCTTTTGGCACAGTCAGGCAGATTTATCAACAAGTTTAATTTAATTCTGTCTAACTCCGGGGCTCTATTGTTACACGACAAGAGCGCAAGTGAGAACTCTACCATTGAAAACGGTGTTTCGTTTGTATTCGAAGTCGCGACGCGGGATATCTTCTGTTGCGGAACAGAATCAGGACATACTTTTTTAGCGAAATCGAATATCCAGCGGTTAGAATATTCCTTGCTTTCGTTCACGTGATTTCGATTGCGCATGCGACGGGCCGTATTCCAAAGAGTGTTCATTGCTGTTTCTCTCGTTAATCCGTCAACAAACCTTCGCCAGTAACCGCGTTTCTTAGCTTTAATCACACTTTTCATTTGAAATTCTAACGCCGCGTATTTCCGATAATTATCTGGGGTTCCGTTCCTTCTAAACGAGATGAAGGCTGAAGCTTTTTTTGTTTTCAGCTCTGAGCACTCTTTGTCCCACCATGGGTTGGGAGAACGCATACTAGTTTGCGCACTGGGTACTCGTTTCGTCTGAGCTTGAATTGCGGTGTCAAGAATCAAGCTAGCCAAAAATGTATACTCTTCCTCCGGAGGAAGCTCCTGTGATGTTTCTAGTTTCTCAGATATCGAGCTCGCGTAACTTTTCCAATCAATGTTTCGTGTGAAATCGTACAAAACATTGATTGTTTCCGATGGTCTCAAACGGTTGGTGATAGAAACTATGATCGGCAAGTGATCGCTACCGTGAGGATCACAGATTACCTTCCACTTGCAATCTAACTGTAGCGAAGTCGAGCAAAGGGATAAATCCAGCGCACTTGATTGTGCTGGCGGTCTAGGGTTCCGTGTCATTTCTCCCGTGTTTAGAATTGTCAAATTGAAGTTGTCACACAGATCTTGGATTAACGAAGCACGGCTATCATCATATAAGCAGCCCCATCCTGTACCATGCGAGTTAAAGTCCCCTAAAACCAACCGCGGTGAAGGAAGAAGTTCTATGATGTCTGTAAGCCGACGATGCCCTATCGAGACTCTGGGAGGAATGTAGATGAAAGCTATACATAGATCTTTGCCTTTAATATTAATTTGGCAAGCAACAACTTCAATTCCCGGTGTCGAGGGGAGGTTAATACGATAAAATGAATAGCACTTTTTGATCTCTAAAAGTACCCTTCCATAAGAGTCTTCTCGATCCAAACGGATTATGTTGAAATTATGGAAGTCGAGGTTAATGTTAGAAGTCAGTCAAGTTTCACTCAAGGGGAATACATCCCAGTTACGAGTTCGTATTAAGTGTTTGAAAGAATCAAGTTTTGGGATGATACTTCTGCAATTCCACTGAAGCACAATGATAATATCTTAGATTCTCATTGGTAAATTATCCATCAAAAGATACAATTGCTGCAAGGAGGGGCCATTGTTCAGTCAACTGTTTTAAAAATGTCCTTACTGTTGGCAGTAGAGCAGTTAGCAGAGGATTTTTAGAGGATCAGTAATATTGAAGCCCGTAATATCCAGTCCACGATATCAGAAAATTTCAATAATCCAACGTTTGTTTGATTCTCTGGTTGTGATTTTGGGTCATTCGGGTTTTTTGATGCCCCTGGAAGTGCTGGGTACTCCTTATCATCTCTAAGTTTTTTGAAACCATTAGGTGTTTGCTTCGGTTTTGAGTCAGCACTTTTCGTTTTTGTTTGATCATTTTGTGACGAAGAGGACATTCTAAGGCCTTTACGAGGAAACTTAGGTGAAGCCAGATTTTGTCTTTTCCTGCTTCCTTCAACCTGCATGTAGGAAGGTCCTTCACCTGGGTCGTCAGAGGTATCCTCTTCAACTGGCAAGAGTGCAAACGGGTTCGATGGAGTGTTTTTTTAGGATTTCCGCGTAAGAACGTTTAGAGCGTTCTTTCACGGATCGCTTCAATTTCTCCGCACGCTGTATGTACGTAGGGCACACCGACAGATCATGAGGATTCTCCCCGTAGTAGCAACAATTTTCCGCTGCTCTTCAGCAGAGATCGTCCTGATGGGACTCTCCACATTTGCCGCATCGCAGTTTGTTGCAACAATAGGTTGCCGTATGCCCTAGCTGTTTGCAGCTTGTACAGTGCATTACTCGTTGTACATACAGTCGAACAGGTGGACAAACTCCACTCACTACCAAATAGTCTGGAAGTGCAGATCCGGCAAAAGTCACGCGAAACGAGTCTTGGTAAAATTTACCATCTATAGATTTGGAGTGCAATTGCTTCGCCTACCCCGTCCTTCATCAAATCTTCGATCGTCAGACTTTCGTCACGGACCACACCGTCGATCTCCACCACATGAGACGGGACGTACACGCGGTACTCCCTCGTGAACAACTCGCTGGTAGCAATCTCGTTTGCTTGCTTCAGATCGGACACAACAACGCGTAACTTGTTTGGCGAAACCTTGTCAATTGATTTTATTGTCGAGTAATGTTTTGTCAGGTCCCGTGCAATATTCAGGACTCTGAGAGACTTGAACTTGGATTTGGGCCAGAAGTATACCACCCACGGGAGATGACGGTATCTCGGATTCAGATTCAGTTTCTAAATGTTCTTCGTTCATTGAAGCCTCGCCTTCTTCCGAGACACCCCCATTGTCATCTATAGGGACCGTGCACGAGGGCGTGGTTTAGTGCCCGGCGACGACAGCGCACGAGGCGGCGAGTGGAAAAAATAATGCTACCATAGCAAAACTTGTAAACTGAGTTTGAAAATTCTTTCTAGCGTATTTTCTCTGCGGATTTTTTTCCGAACCCTATGGAACTATTCGCGTGTGGTGCGAACGATTGTTCAACATCGACTGGCTATTAAATTTTGAATCGAATTATTCATTCTGTATCTAAATACGGCCACGTCATTTTCTGTCATTGCAGTTGGATTTGTGTATAATATTTGTTATATTAACTCAAACTCAAACACTCAAACGATATTCTCAGCACATTAAATGATTTTTCAATCGACTTGACCGGAAACACTGAAAAATATCTTGCTAAATCATTCAAATTTCAGACCTTTTGTAAAAATTGCTTCTGTGTAATTTCTTTTTATACTTTCACTCAAAGAAAATACCCCAATAAAAAGTTTAAATATTTTTTAAATGAAGTATATCTCAAAATTATTCTTACTTTCGCTGAATTGCAATTATTACACCACTTGCTACTACTTTATTTTCAGAGCAAAATAGGCCCAAATAACTTTCCATCCGTCAAACTTTGAAATAGGCTACAGTTTTAGATAAATTTAACTACTCGATACAAAATAACTGTCCGACTGTCAAATTTTAACTAAAAGTTCAAATAATTCGCAGGATGGTCCATACTCTTAGAATGGAGGAAGAAAATAAATTGTGATCGTGAAAATGCTAGCAATCTCATGAGTAGCCAGTTTGACGTATATTGAAAATACGAGTCACGAAGCTAACAACAAATAATCATTTTATTGAAACGCTGAACTGTTTTGCCTTTCTCATATAGAAAGGTTATACAATCACTTGAAAATCGGCTAGTAAAAATTGGCCAAGTGTCATATGCCTTTCCACTCAGTTCGTCGAGCTGAGCAATCTATCTGTGTGTGTGTGTTTCTTAAAAATGACTTCATCGATATTGACCAACTTAGATCCAAATGAAAGGTCTCATGGTTGTACACGGAATTCTTGAATTTCATCCGGATCCGACTTTCGGTTCCGGAATGATAGGGTAAAGTGTGTTAAAAATTATGTAACGTCACTTGAAGAGTCGAAACGAAAAAAGTAAAAAGTTTTCTAAATTGATCTCGAAAGTATGCCCGGGTCTCGAATATCGACGGCAGATAATAGTCATACACTCAAGAAAGGATCTCACTTACTTTTACACTTAGTCCGGTATTACTAATCTTAGGTTCAAATGAATGATCTTATGCTCCTACCAAAAATTAAGCATATTTTCGGTTGCAATTAAAATCATGTTAGTTGATGGCCATACGAACCAACTTCGATTATACGTTCTCGGGTTCTAGTGCCCGAAATACCTACAATAGTGGAACTCACTTCGTTTTTTCATCGATGTCAGAGAACTGATTCATTCTGTAGGTTATACTATTTAATGCACAAACAATCTCTTT
Organism: Malaya genurostris; assembly: GCF_030247185.1. Taxonomy (NCBI): domain Eukaryota; kingdom Metazoa; phylum Arthropoda; class Insecta; order Diptera; family Culicidae; genus Malaya; species Malaya genurostris. The sequence goes on along the minus strand of NC_080571.1, from coordinate 215,596,268 downwards.
GGTTTATTTTAAGAATCGGAGAGAAATATTCTAATAGTATACCACAGTATTATATATGAGAATATGATTGATGTGAAAAAAGGATCATTACCCCACTATGTTGTATTAAAACGGGTTTTAGACTATTTTATTCAGCGGGAACATATGGTAACAGTGTAAAGCTATGGTAGAGCTTTTTCGCCTATTCGCCACTAATGGCGCTACTTGTTATCGTGCACGGTCCCTATATTCATATTTTATAGTACGGGAGTACAAAAGTCTCCCGCACTTGAAATAAGATAGAAAAATAAAAGTGAAAAATAAAATATATAAATTGTAAAAATATATAGAAAACGTTGGAAAAAGTACTTAACAGTATGAGCCGGCAATCTGTTAGGTGAGTTGATCCTTCACTCCTCCGTTGTGGCACAGTGTGACCTTGACTCAGGATTGTACGGCTGCGATGCGGGTAGCAGACAATGAATGTATGGTACTGTCCGCTGCTGCTCGAGTATAACACAATAGCGTCCACTGTCGATACCGACGCGAAGTCGGTGCACAGGCAGAACTCACACTTGAAACTGCGATTTGTGTTTTAGTCTTTGTTAAGACGTAAAGCCGTCTTGAGCTAGTTTTAAATATGATCAGTATCTAACTGGGGAGCAGATTGGAAAATTGACATGCAAATGCAATTATGTAATGAAAACCGCGAAGATGCTCGTAGCTAACCGGGGAAATTGTTTTACCAATTAACCCTTTCACGATCATAAGATGTGCAGGACGAAATAAGTCAGTTTTTGTCCGGTTTTTGCATTCAAAAGTTTTCTTGCAAAAAAAATGTTTTTAAACGATTCTTGCATTGCAAAGTCCATGTCCGGTTTTTGCTCTCAATGTTCTAATCCGGTTTTGCATTCAAAAATACTTAAACTGGTTTTCCAAACTAAGTTGCACTTATCTGACTTTTGTATTCAGTCGTTCATATCATGGTTACTTTCCAATCCGTGCGAAACAAATGGTTTATCATACTGAAGACATGAGCATTGTATCATATAAATCAAACTGTGTGAAATTTCATGACTTGTTCCTTGGCATTTTTGAAATTACTCAGTAAAGTCCTTATACCGGAACCTCTATTTATTATCTCAACGGAGGCTCGTAAATTCAGTTAATTAGTTAATTTTTTACTTTGTAAAAATATTTGTGCAGTTAATGTTTCAAAACTCAATCATATGGATATTTTCGGAATGGGTTTGATGAACAATGTTTGAGGTCGTTCTGAAATCGAAGATAGTGACTTCCGGTTCATTGATATGCCTTTGCATCTGTTTATTAAACTAGTTCCGGAAATACTCATATTGTAAGGGTTTCCAAGAAATATCGATAAACCGGAAGTCGCCATATTGAATTTGGAAAAGGGTTCAAACATCGTTTTCCGGCATCTGCTCTTCAAACCCGTTCCAAAAATACCCATTATGGTTTTCGGAACTACTTGGAATATTGTTTTCTTCTTCTGCATTTTATCATCAATTCTACAGTATCCCGATTAGGTACAATAGCTTTCAATGAATGTCTTTAAACTGGAAGACGCCACCTTGGATTCCGAAATGAGCCCAAACCAAGGGGAGGACGCTTAGAACAATGTGCCAATCACACATTAACACAATGGGCCGTATGAATAAAACGTAACATGCTTGAATTTCGGTACACGGAAAGACCGATATCAGCATTTTGGCGAAAAAATTAGTTGATTTTCTGATTTTAGTTAGTTATTTTTTGAGACAACTAAAAAAATCTTACTTTTGCTAATTTAGATTTTTTAATTCTAATTTCCTTGATAATAATAAAATATTTATTGAAATGGCTATTTTTTTAGTTGAATTCACCAATTGTCATTTCTTAGCTAAGGCACACTTCATATCCATTCAACTAATTTTTTAGTTGAATTAGAGAAATAAAACGTTGTTTTCAACCAACATAAATGGTTGAATTGGTTTCTGCAATTTGCAGCTATATGGCGCTCTGTCGCCGAAATAACGCACCGTAATGACTACTAGCCACTAGATGGCACACTACAACCGAAAAAACTTTCAGTCGCAGTTGTCTTTTCTATATTGGCAGGTATAAATACAATGTTGTATTGGAGAAAAAGACATAAGCGAAACTTCTTTTTGAACATTTTTCTTCTAAATCGCTGTTTTCTTCATTCGACTTCGCGAAATCGACTCTCTCACTGAAAACTTTGAGCACTCGGAAAATAAAAACCGAATACAAGTAGTACATCGAACGGCGTGGCCCGGAAGGTTGGAAGATACAAAAAACATCATTTGACATGTACAATTAGAGTGCAACATTCGAAACTCAATTCACTGTTCCGCGTAAAAACATTATTACGCACAATCGCTTCAAATGCGCACCAATTCTGAATAAATACACTTTCCACTAACAGTTTACGTCATTTTTACATACCGGTTTAGAAATTTATATATGGATATATTGTAACACATGCGTAAAACATCTGAACAATTTGCAAGCAGTTTCAACAAGACTGTCCCTTTTAGCTTTTTATTGGATTGTTTTGTTTTGACACTTCTCATGAATTTTGTGGCTAACAAACTGGTGATAGATAAATAGAAACAAATTTTCTGATTTTAAAAACAAAATTAGTTGTCAATGAGAATTTCGTGTTGGATTGAGATATTGCTGGTTTGTGTCCAGAATATTCGCCAACTAAACACATTCTCTAAAAATAAGAGTTTTTTTCAGGAAATAAATTCTCAATTTTAACTAATTTTATAGTTATTTTGGAAATTTTGTTGTTAAAATCAACTAATTCAAAAACAGTAATACGAATTAGGCGCAGAGCTAATTTCGGTCGTTCCGTGTAGTAAATGCTACATGTGGATCACGTTCCTGTCAAAAGCAGAGACTTTACTACACAACAACGTTCGAACCTGTAGTATTTACTACAATTTTTCGGTAGGTAGCTCCAGAGGTTGCTACTCGTGTGTTTGCTGATGAAATGAAGTAGAAAAATAAAACCAAACCAAACGTGTTTTACTCTGTGGACTATGTTTTTGAGAAGATAGGGCAACGGCTCCCTATTTCATCTGAGCTCCTATATCCATCTCATCCCTTCACCTCATAACTTTGAACATGAATAAAATTTTACAACCTACCGGAAGCAAACTGTGAAATGTTTTAAAATGATTTGAAAGGCTATTGTCACACTTTCCTATTGAAAGAAATGGTTTTAAATTCTTCGGTGATCGTTTTTTTTCATATAAAATAAACTCACTTTTCAATTTAGGACACATTTTCGTCTCAAGATTTACAGTTCGTAATGTTTCTGAACATCTACTAATCGATTCGTCTCAAAACATGATCACTATTTCGCACAATTACACTACCATTGAATGCTGGATGACTTCATAATTATTCATGTTCACTTGCCACTTGTTTAGTTAACTATTAAAAACTTCAAAATTTACCCGACAAGTAATAAAAGTCATTATTTTCCGACTCCGTCTAATCAAATCCGTTCCGAGAATACCTATGTTGTAAGGGTTTTCAACGAGAATCAATCAACCGGGAGTCGCCATCTTGGATTTTGGAACAACCCCGAACATTCATTCTTCAAACCTGTTTCAAAAATATCCAAATTGTGTTGGTTTCCTTTATCATCACCCACTTATTTAGTAGATAGCCAGAAAATTGTTCTTCGTAACTGGAAAAAAAAATCAAATTTTGGGGTTCAACTACGCATTTGTGTTGTACACGTATAAATCGGTTACGAAGTCTATGGAAGAAGACAGTGAAGCTTCGTTTAGGATTGCAGTACTCTGATTTCGCGTATTATTTTTTGCGGTGTGGTGATTGAGAGGATCGATTTTCATGTGAGCTGTCTATATTCAAAACTCAAAGGGTTACGAAATGTTCATACTCAAAAGACAAGGAACCGAGAAATAAGATTATATAATTGATTTTATAGACAGGAACAATAGCAGGATCTATTTCAATTGAACTGTTACCGTATATTGTGTTCATTAGAACTGATCTAAGTGTACAATAATTTTGTTCATATGAAGCGAAATTTCATACTGAGCATCTAAATTTTCATCTCACCACTAGAATCGGTGAATTGAATAGAACATAACTTTAATATCAACGTTCTCGTGATCCTGCTATGAAAAACATAGTTAAGGATTTACAAAAAGAAATTAAACATAGATTTACTCTTTTGCGAAATGAAAATTTCGCTAAAGAAGTTGAACAAATTAAACCATATTCTAAACCTTTCTGGAAACTTTCTAAGGTTCTTAAGAAACCTCAGAAACCAATTCCTGCTCTCAAGGAAGGAAATCAAATAATTCTTACTAATGGCGAAAAAGCTCCAAAACTTGCTCAGCAGTTCGAGAGTGTCCACAATTTTAATTTGAACGTTGTGAGTCCTATTGAAAATGAAGTCTCACTGAAATATGATCATATTTCAACCCAAGTGTTATCACACGATGACATTAATGAGACGAATTTTAATGAAATTAAATCAATTATTAGGAAACTCAAAAACATGAAGGCTCCTGGTAATGATGGAATTTTTAATATTCTTATTAAAAATCTTCCCGATGTTGCCTTGAGACTTCTGGTTAAAATTTTCAACAAGTGTTTTTCATTAGCTTACTTCTTAAACAGATGGAAAAACGCTAAAGTAATTCCTATCCTGAAACCTGATAAAAATCCAGCAAAACCATCAAGTTATCGACCAATTAGCTTACTTTCTTCTATCAGTAAACTTTTCGAAAAAATGATCTTGTTGATAATGATGACTCATATAAATGAGAATTCAATTTTTTTTACCAGAGCAGTTTGGATTTCGTCATGAACATTCAACTACTCATCAACTTGTCAGAGTGACGAACATGATAAAAGCTAATAAATCTTCTGGGTTATCCACTGGAGTTGCTCTTCTAGACATAGAAAAAGCATTCGACAGTGTTTGGCACAAAGGTTTAATAGCAAAAATGTCTGATTTCCAGTTTCCTATTTATTTGATCAAAATGATTCAAAATTATTTAACTGATCGTACTCTTCAGGTTAGCTATCAGAATTGTAAATCTGAATTGCTACCCGTACGAACCGGTGTTTCGCAGGGTTCGAGCGTAGCTTCAATCTTGTATAATATTTTCACTTCTGATCTTCCAAATTTACCCGTTGGTTGTCAGAAATCGCTATCCTGTGACGACACAAGTCTGTTAACCTCGGGTAGAAATCTAAGAGTGATCTGCAGTCGCCTACAAAGAAGTTTAAATATTTTCAGTGATTATCTGTCAAAATGGAAAATTAAACCAAATGCAGCAAAAACGCAATTAATTATTTTTCCTCATAAGCCAAGAGCTTCTTTTCTTAAATCAAACAATAACCACATTCTCAAATTGAATGGCTTGGAATTGACATGGTCTGATCAAGCTAAATACTTAGGTTTAACGTATGACAAAAAACTCATTTTCAAGGATCACATTGAAGGAATCCAGGAAAGGTGTAATAAATATATTAAATGCTTATATCCTCTTATAAACAAAAATTCTAAGCTCTGTCTAAAAAACAAATTGTTAATTTATAAACAAACTTCCAGACCAGCCATGCTTTATGCAGTACCAATTTGGTCAAGTTGTTGTTCCACCAGGAAAAAAACGCTTCAAAGGATTCAGAATAAAATTCTGAAAATGATTTTGAAGCGTCCTCCCTGGTTAAGTTACACAGTTGAGTTACACAGACTCACAAATATAGAACCATTAGATGTAATGTCACATAATATTATAAGCAAATTCCGACAAAAATCGATGCAATCTTCAATTGAATCGATTCGCTCTCTGTATTAGTTAGTAAGTTAGTATATAAGTTCCTTTTCCCCATTACACAATACAAGTAGGTTTAGAATTTTCCCTACACAAAAATCTCAGAATTGCGGAAGCAAATAATGTCCTCATGGTAATAACCAAATCATATATACAATAGGGCTGAAAAGTCACCACTTGTGGCTGAACAGCCAATTAAGATCTTAATAATTTAATTTTAACTCATATTCCAATAAATAGTTATTGTAAAAAAAACCATAACTTTAATCAATCTATTGAAACGAGCAGGTTGAACATTGAAGCTGAGATGAATACAGTAGCAGTTTCCCTAACCGAAGCTTCAACAAAGCACACTTTTGTGTTTTGAATTCCACGAATTCTTATAAGGTTCTCCGGTGACTTGTTGTATTGACAGATGATAAAGGCCATAAATCCCATGTGGCAGGAAAGTAAACACAATAACAGTTGTCAACTAATTAACATCGCTCTGCCGGAGTTCGGACCTTGCAGCATGGAACGTGATTGTTGTTCGAAAGAACCAAAAATCTCCATGCACAACTGGCGACATGGTCCAGATGGCAGAAGAAAAAAAATCCGCCTATACAACCAAAACACAAACATTGAAATGTTTTCTCTGCCAATAGCAGAACAGTTCTATTTATGTAAATTACATAATTTTCGACAGGCTGCTAACGAACGACGTTGGCAGACTAGGAAAGAGAATGCTCGACCATTTCCTCCAGTAACTGGACTCAACTGGGCTGTGAATCGACCGCACAGAAATTGCTTTCAAAATATGCATAACAGACTCATCATTACAAGTTCCACTGTTGAAACACTGAATGTAAGTTTTGAGGAATGAAAAAAATGTTGCTGAGGTAGAAACTAATTTGAAATGTGTGACTATAGGGTATATTTAAATGTTACATGGACGTTAATAATAATTAACTTACATGTACCGAAAATTAAATTGAACCGAAATTGGTTGTTTCCTTAGTACGCTCGTATTAACACAAGAAAATTCTATCGAAATGCTGTCAATAGTTATTTGTCCTTCACTGAACCGGAATGAAGTAATTCCAAATCCAAGTGATGGCAGCAACAGTTCAAAGTCCGTCATCAATCGGGCGACAAATTAGAGACAGCGTAAAAGTAGCACATTAAAACGATCAGTTTATTTTATACTGGCTCGTAAAAACAGTAAAGTTATAAGTTCAACAGAGCGATTAATCACAAACGGTTGGACAATGAAACTTTATTTGATCTCGACTCGACGGCGGAGGAGGGTGAGCAAGCTTTCACTCAAGGAAAGCAGAAATTTACTAGGAGGTTGGGGTTTTGCTTCACATCGATAACATTTTGTATTTTCGAGGATATCGCGCCAATTATGTTGATTGTTCAGTGAGCAGTGCAGTATTTATGGCAAACTGTGAGAGAGAAGGTAAAGAGCAATCGGAATCGGAGAGTACAGAGATGACGTCTTTTTAGAAACCAACCGACAAACCACGATTGCGATATTCTTTCGAAATCGGTAATATATCGTATCGTACTATATCGATTCTAATTGGTTCTTTTCGGCAAGCAATAACTGGAAGAAATAAGTACATAACCCCCACGTAGAAGGTAAAAGTAGAATTCAACTCTTTCTTCTGATGGTGCATATATAAGCTTGCCTAGTTTAGCTTTCGGTTCTAAATTTATAAATGATTCAATCTGGAATACCTATCCGTTTTTTCATCTCATATCTTTCGTTTCTTCTAACTAACGCTTGTCGAAAAGAACCAATGAAAATCGATATAGTAGAAATGATGCGGTAGTTAAGACAGTGTTTACCTGGAAAGATTAATAAATTTTATTCGCTTGACCTAAAAAGCAATACACTTTTCAAGATTTGTCAGAAAGTTTTTTCAAATGACAAAAAAAACGTGTTTAATGCACCTAGCAGTGAGATGATAGCTATTTTTATCAATCCGCATGTGTTTTTTGCATGAATATTCTTCGGTGTTTAAGTTTTCATGACATTATTTTAATGACCCTCGTTTTAAGCGACAATTTGAGATTTTAATCACTCATTACTCTGTAATGTCGAAACTGCAAATCGGATCGAATTTGAATCTAGAAGTGTGATAATCGATTAAACATGCCATGATATGTAAGTTCCACTCTAGAGTTTACGGTAATTTAAGGTACTTCCAGAGCCGGTATTCAGGAACCAGCATAACCCAAACCGATTCGTATGGCCATATGACGAATAAATTACAACAGTTTTGAGTTCAACTTTGAAGCTTTTCGGGATTGTCATCTTCTATATCGGTTTGAATTTTAAAAATTCATCATCATGTAATTCGAGAACCGGAAGTCATAATTGGATAAAATAATTAATTTTTGTATATAAGTTTGTTTTAATTAAAATTTTTGTTTCTGAAATTTGATTAGGCTTTTTTTGAGAAAACGATTGAGCTTTGAGAAACGATTTTATACTGGAACCGGAATTCTAAAAGCGGTATGGCCGAAGTCAGATAAATTCACCTGAGTAGCTGTACACTTTACATTTGTTTCAAAACATTTGAAAATCAGTTAAGACATCTTTGAGAGATCATAGCACGAATTAAATTTTTAGGTGCCTTCTGATCGACAACTGAATACCACTAAAACTGAAAAAAGTTAATTTTTTTATCGACTATCCAAATCTGCTAACCCGATAAACCTGATTAAATTATGTGGAATAGACATTTTTATACAATCCCCGAAACCGGAAGTTGGATCTGACTGAAAAGCAAGATGTTTTATAGAACTTTGAAACTTTTCATTTGAATCTTAGATGATTCTTTGATTTCATTTGCATCTTAGATCGGTTCAGCCATCTTCAAGAAAAATGAGTTACACAATTTTGATTTCGTTTCACATATCATCCTGTAGTTCCGAAACCAGAGGTCGGAACCAAACATAATGCAGGAACTTTGTTTGGGAGCATACGACTTTTCGTATGAATCTGAATTTGTAGAAAAGAAATTTTCCGAGAAAATTAATTGAAGTTATTTGTCACACACGCATTTGCTGATCTCGACGAACTGATTCGAATGGTATATGGATGTTATGTTGTTCCAGCATTTATTGCTGTAAGTAGTTTAAAACAAAATAATTTAAAAAAATTCTGCCATCATCTGGTTTATATATGTCATATTCGAACGATTATGTTGCCAAAAACGAGCCGTGCCAAAATCGGTCCGAGGCTAAATGTCATGAAAAAGAATGCTGTACACAATCCTTTTGGTTCTTAGAAACAATTGTATGTAACAGTATAAAAAATCGTGTTTTCCGTTGCTCCCAAGCATTTCTTTGTCATACAGCGCTCAAAACTCCTACTGCTGGAATAGGGGGAAAAGTCGCTTACAGAAAAATTTCGATATCTCCGTTAAAAATGGACGGATTTTAACAATCTATGGCTTGTTGGATAGGTATTACCGTGCGGAATCTAAGTCTGAAAACATATTCTGTTTTCAAGGTCAATTGTGACAGATACTTTTTGACATAAAACTTTGTATAACTCAAAAAGTAAACATCCGATCTCAACACCATTCAATAGCGTTTTGGGTGACGGGGAGACCTTTCATTTGCGACTAGTTTGATGAAAATCGGTCCAGCCATCTCTGAGATCTCGACCTCTTAGTTGACAACACACATACGGACACACACACATACACACACACACACACACACACACAGACATTTGCTCAGTTCGTAGAGCTGAATCGATTGGTATATGTCATTCGGCCCTCCGGGCCTCGGAAAAATTTTCGAAAGTTTGAGCGAATTCTATACCTATTTTTTATATATATAAAAATAGGTAAAACAGATGAAACTAGCATTGAATTAATTTTTCTTCTTCCATGCCAGCTCGTCGATGCGTACTGGTACTGTATCGTCCTTTTTATATGGCGGTTTGAAAGCTTTGTCATCGCGGAACCGGAATTCAGATCCAGATGAAATTTCACAGTAGTTTTTGAAAATCGGTTCAAGCATCGCTCAGAAATCCCAGTGAGTTCTACTTCTGGAGTTTTGCTTCACTACCTTCGGTGCTTCCGGAATAGGAAATGAAAAACTTTATTGCCAAATCATATTTATATGTCCACAAATGAAAAAGTTCTGCAAACTAGGAGAATTTATCAATCAGTTTCATGGGATTTGTACTTATGTTTGCCATCGTTTATGAAAAAAAACCTTTTTTATTCCACTTAGTGGTGTAATGACGCCTTTCTCGTATTACTCATATTTTCCTAAACATCACTAGAAGATTCTGTCAAGATTTTTTTTAAACTTGAATAAAATCAGGAACTTTCTTTAGTATAAACTACCATCACCTTTTCAATTTGTAAACAGTTATCCCAAATTAATATAGGGGTAGATGGGGTAAAATGCGCCCCCTAAGGAAATGTAGATACATCTTAACTATAGAGAATAACACGGAAGAGTTTCATGCATGACTATCTTCCGTAATCATTATTTCTCAAAATCATGTACAAATACTCGCTGAATACATTGAAAATTACATGAAATATCTTATTTTCTAAAACCCTTAAAAATTTTCTATTGAAATATATGCGGGGCATGACGCCCGATCGTGGAAAACATGAAAAATATACATTCTAAATTACGCGAAGTGACGATTATCTGAACATAGAGGCAGGATGATCTTAAATCTTCCGGGCAAACATCCACCAAAACAACGGATTAAAGCTCATGACAACCACGGGCAATATGCACCCTCATTAAGCTTTTTCTTCTTATTTAAAGAAAGCTTTAGACTTTTAGTTGACGAAATATTTGCCAGGTGGAAGTTTGTTCACTATTATTCATTAAATTGTTAACTTATGGATAATTGTTGTAAGCAAATTCTTGATCATTTTGCCACACACAATTCGGATTGTTTTTCTCCCAAAAATATGAGACGAAAAATTTGACGATTTTTGTATGAAATTGCAAATACATCGTCTGTATTAGAACTAATTTTAGAAAACTGAATGATTGGCAAAGTTCACTGGTTGCAAAATTAAAATCGTCTTCCTCACTCTAGAAAATTACTATGGAATGAACATCAAAAATTACTTATAACAGAGACATAATTGTTTTTTTTTTTAAGTTTTCCAGAAATGATTGAACCATCGCTACCAAAATTTTATAGTAATCTGTTGTTATGGCGGACTTTCAGTTTCATTAAAATTTCAGTGGAAAAAATTGGTAACTTTTGAAAAAAGCAAAAGGTGCATTATGCCTCGGGGGTACGTTTTACACCATCTTCCTCCTACATTTAAATGTCGCAACCCTGCATGCTACACAAAATTGAACAAAACACGCTGTGTGCTAGGCGGTAGCGTTTCCTTCTTCCGTACCAGATCCGTACCAGTGCGTACCGATTTAGCATTATTTTGTATGATAGTTTTAAAGTTTTGATACTCATTACCCTATAATTTCGGACCTGGAAGTCGGATTTAGATGGAATTGCACACTATCTTTTAAGAAACTGAGGGCTTCAATTTGAATCATGATTTAATCGTTGCTGAGAATACGAAGTGAGTTCCGTTTTTGGAGCATTTTTTACTATTATCGGGGCATTCGGAAGCGGAAACCGGGAACTAGTAATCCCAAAGTAGATTTATATATCCACTAACTAACAAGTAAATTGCACCTCGTTTCGCCTTACCTTTCGAAAAAAATCCTCATGAAATTGATAATTTTTCACTTATCGCGCTGTAATACCGGAAATAAAAGTCGAATCTGGATCAACTTTTTAGGGAATTGTTAAAGAATTTCAAAACCTTTCAATTGCATCTTATTTTGTAAAAATAGGTTGAGTAATTTCCGAGAACATTGTGTGCGCATTTTCTCATAGATTAGCACATATTGAAAAGGAATTCCGAAACCGAAAATAGGATAAACATAAAATTTCATAGCGAGCTAAGGGACCATAAAACCTGAATCTGAGTTTGTAAAATCGGTTTAGCCATCTCTGAGAAAATTGAGTGGCATTATTTGTCACATACACACATACATTTTCTCAGTTCGTCGAGCTGAGTCGAAAGGTATATGACATTCGGCCCTCCAAGTCTTGATTCAAAAATCGGTTTTCACAATGATTGTATAGCCTTTCTATACGAGAAAGGCAAAACATATGAAATTGAAAATTTTCCATTTGTCATTACCTAGTTTCAAAACCAAAAAGTCGGATCCGAATGAAAATTCTAGAAAAATTTTTAAATTTTAAGACCTTTTATTTGAATCTCAATATGTGAAAATCGGTCAAGCCATTTCCGAGAAAATCGAGTGCATATTTTTTACTTAATTTTTCCATATTACCCTATAACTCCGGAATCGGAACTCGGATTCAAATGAAATTCAATTACAGGCTATGGGACTATATGACATTTTTTTAAATCTAAGTTTGTGAAAATTTGTTTAATTATCTCTGAAAAAAGTGAGTGCATATTATTTTCATATTTTTGGTACATATCATTCTGTATCTCCGGAACCGGAAGTCGAATCGAGATGAAATTTAATAGTAGACTATTGGACCATAAAAATCATTTGAATCTAATAGAATTAGGCTATGGGACCACAGGACCTTTCATTTGAACCTAAGTTTGTGAAAATCGGTTTAGCCATCTCCGAGAAAAGTGAGTGCATATTTTTGTTACATATATACACACACAGAGACATTTGCTCAGTTCGTCGAGCTGAATTGAATGTTATATAATGGTATGTATCGATTAAAAATTCGGTTTTTCCAGTGATTGCATAGTCTTTCTATACAAATTTTTACGGATATTGGCACTGTCGGTTGAATATATTAAGAAAATTTTAAAATCACAATCAGCATAGAAATTGCTTTTGAGTGGACCAGTTTAGTTTAATATCCTCACGAGCGAGTTCATACTATAAATGTAATTTGTGAAAACGTACGTGTATTTTTGCATCGTTGATTTCGATTGGATGTAGTTGTTTCCAGGGCCGGTGAAACATGTTAAACTCAGGTGGGTAATTTTTCATACTGCGGAGAACGACCTACTATTTTGAAGTATTTTTCGATTCTAATGGAAATTATATTTATCCCTATATTTATCACTCTGCACTTTAGTCGTTTTAAAAAATAAAATATTGATTCTATAAAACTTTTCATGAATCGCGTGAATTAGAAGTTTGAAAAATTTTCGGTACTAAGTTTTAAAACAAAATTTCGCATTTCAAAATCGCTACCAATTTTTGTTTTCAATTCAAAGTACCAACCTTCAAAGAACATTTAACATCAATAGCACCACGAACACTGAATCTATCGACATATAAGTGACGTTACTAATTCATTTATGAAAAATGAAAATAATGAATTCCGTGTGTTGCTAAAACATTACTTTTTAAAGGGAAAAACGCGCAAGTCCAGCTATAGCTTGATAAGTGTTTTCCCCACTAGGATCCATTAAAAATGAAGGTTTGTGGTATTTTGATTTTGAACGTGGCTAAATGAAGCAGTCAACCGGAAAAAAATTAGGCAAGTTTTGATAAACGTGATGTATGAACGCAAAATCAAAGTTCGTGAGATTAGACATGCTGAGATCGTTAGCACATGAACTGGAAGTTCTTTTAAGAAAATCTGCGCATAAAAAAAATCATCTCCAAATGGATCTCGAACACGGCCGCTCATAATCAACAAAAGTCTGCCGCAATAAAATGGAATGCGTTGGTATGAAACAGTGGACGAAACATGGATCCACTATTTTTATCCGGAGTCATACCAGCATTCAGACTGGGAAAGCCATTTGAAAACGTAACAGGTAGCTGGAACAATCATGGCATAAATTTTTTGGATGTTCGAGGTATAATTAACATCGACTATCTTGAACAGGAAAGTACCATCTAAAGTGATTCACCGTTAACCAAAACAATGCACCGTGCCATAAGTCAATGAAAACAATGAAAAAAATTAAACGAATTGGGCTACGGTCTTTTTCTTCATCCACCTTGTTTACAATTACCTAGTCCCCAGCGATTGCTTGTCCTTTGCGGATCAGAAAAAGACACGCCGGGAGAAAAAATTTTGCTCGAATAAGACAGTCATCGCCGCAAAGGAAGCCGATGTTAAGACCAGTGACAAATCATTCTATAAGGATGGTATTGAAAAATTATTAAAGTGCTAGAACGATTGTATGTCATTTGAAGATGATAATATTGATGAATAAAAAATATGCCTGCACATGAAATTATGTTTTTGTAGTTAGTTCCTGGACTGTTTGAACGATGTGTTAGCAACTTTTACTTCTTTTCTGAACCACCAGACTCTTGGTTTGTATGAGTGGTTTTCGTAAAAGCGAACACACTCATTGAAAAGCAGAAATTCAATGGAAACCGTGAACTTGTATGTATACGAAACTGTCGTATTTGTTAAAAGAAACCATGACAAAGATTTTCGTTACTAACTAAAGTTTCGATCTCCAATTATCTGAAATATGATTTTATAGATATAGATTAATCTACTCTAACCGAAGTGTAGAAATAATTTTAGCGCAGTTCATGTCATGATATGGAAAATTAATTAAAAATGATTGAGATATAGATATTCAAAACCTGAACACTGTTTGTACGGTTCTCAGTATTTTGAGTTTGCACACCGGTATAGAAAACAAAAACATAGTCATCCGCTCGATTCTCTCGATCCCCGTCCCTGTCCACCATCTTTATTGGAAGTAACAAAAATTTTTTTTGTCACTAACTTTTTCGTTCTCTTTTCCTCTGTCTCTTCACCATTTCGATGGCAACTAATTAGATCTCTGTCGTATTTAGACATGCTGTTCCCACCTCCCCTTTTTACCTTGGTTTTCACAATATTTACTTCTCTTTCATTCTCTCCAGTAACATCACCATCACCGACAACGGAGAACCGCTCCAGTCGATGACCAGGCTGCGGGCCATGTTTCCCGCGGACCCACATGGACCGAATTATGCGGCTAACATAGATATTTACCAACGCCACCTGGAAGAATCTCATGCTATATTCAATTCACCGGCCACTGCTGATCGCCACCTGAAAGTTGAATTTTCGAGAATCCGCGACCCCGATGTGACATTTCCTAATGATACTATTCTAGTTTCAAGTCAGTGGTTAATTACGATTAGAAAATACCCTTTGCATCTTAGAGCTTAAGCAGTGTGCCTTAAAATTATATTATATTATTGAATTTAAAAAAACGTAGTCCTACGTCAAATGATTTTGAGTGATTTTCTTCATGTGAAGATATAGAAGATGAGAAGTGACAAGGTTCATTTAATCATGCAGAAATCTTTTAGTAACTTAACTTTCACTTTTTACAAGAGGAGTCGACCTTAAACATCTGCCGGAACATTCCGATGAAGGTCTTCTACTCTTTACTATTCCGGCAAAGCTACCAAAAGTTATTACTTTCTACTTGCTACTGCATTCTTCTTTCATCGGTTCGGAATGTAAAGAGTAAAAGACCTTTATCGGTATTTTCCGGTATCTCAGAGACCCGAGTGATTCGCATTGATGAGATGATTAAGCTTGGCTCCTTTGCTGGAAGAGAAAAGTTATGATATTAAATGATTTCTGTTTGCTCAAATGACCCTTGTCACGTCTCACCTTTTTGCGGTATATCAGCACATCCTTGCTCTACATTGAGAACTAGCATTCTATAATTTTGATTTTTTTTTATTATACCGAATTACAATAAATATATTCTTATTATTATGAATAATGCTAATATTTCAATTGTTTTTTGTTTGAAATTTCAGGTGGGTAATTACCCACCTTTGGAATTTTCGGCTTGGTAATGCTACCCACCGTACCCACCTCTTTCACCGGCCCTGGTTGTTTCACTACTTACCTGGAACGAAAAAGAAAGAAGAACATTTAATTTATTTTGACAGCATTAGTATTTAAATTAAATCATTACATTTTCTATTTCAGTCGATTGCAGTTAATGATAATGTTGTTTCTTTATGTGCACAATACTCTAGGGGAAGCTATAAAATGGTGTTTGTCGCAGACTATCGAGCTGTATGTAGTGTACAAAAAAGAAAATGAAAGGGAATTGTATAGAGTTCTGTTGGCTTGCTGATGCTAGATTGCCCTTTGTACAAGACATTATTTGCAAACAAACTCCTGAGTGACCAGTTACAAAACAAAACGCCTTGGTGTATTGAACTTGAGCATCGACATGAAATTAAAGCAAGTACACATATTGTGCAGCTTATGAAACTTAATAATCACTTTATTGCTCAGATACATTAGCTAAGCTCATAATGAGCCTAAATTGAGGTACTCAGAATCAGAGCTAAACATAGTAACTTCCTACCTTAAAGTACAACAGCAATGACTAAACCCATAAAAAGCAGAATAGACGGTCATCATTAATTCCCAATCTCCCCACCTCTCAGCCAGTCGTATTGCGTGCATACTTGAAAATAAGGGAAAAAATCGCACGAGAACGCTTCAAGTGTTCTAGTGACATACTTTTACCGTGCCGAGGGAGAACCCACGCCGCTTCACGTAGCATGATTTGTTATTCCACGCGGAAAATTGCAGATAAAGATGCCTAGAAAACAGAAGTGGAAAGCACGCAATTCCGAGCGATTTGTTTCGGGTTTGATTGAAGTCTTTGTTGTCCGGGGCGGTTGAGGAGGGAGGTGCTTTTTCGGGAAGGATAATCGAATGCTTGAAATGTAAATTTTAAGAAGCCTCGGTCGATAATAGAGCGACTTGGTATGTACGGGAAACGTTGAAAAAAAAAAGAAACATCAGCACTACAAACTGTCCCAAGAAACTCGATCCAAACGTCAGGAAGAGTTCACTTTTTTGGTGACTACGAAAACGATAGCAGCAAATGGTGGTAGTCTGTTTTCACTTGGCATCTTCGTCTAGTTGTGTCCTTATCACCATCATCACCATCATTTTCATGGCCACCCTCTGCTGTGGTTGTGATCCCCTTTCGCCCATCCCAAACTGTTGATCTTCTGCTGGTTGAGTTTAGGCCGCCTTCTACTTGTACTTAACGAGCTGAAGTGATTCTCCCTGACAGCAGAAAATGTTTTTATGGGCCAGGAACCGAACCAATAATGGCACTTTTTGTGCGTAGACTCTTTCAAAAGTCAAATTAAGAACCTCCAATCTTCAGGGTAATAATTTTTATCTGGTTAGCAATTTGTCGTATGACGAATAATAATTTTCCACAGAAATGCTTTGCAAAAGCGGGGTGGAAAGCATTCGTTTTAATTGAACTGGTTTATTGTAGAATAAATGTGAGGAAGTTGGAAAGATTTATAAGATTTGCACCCTAACGTGGCTGTAAAAGATTCTGAATGCATTATTTCATCATGAAATATTCTGTTTGTTTGCTTCCAGTAAAAATTAAATATTACATGATGATTTTCATTTTGATCAGTATCTAATGAGGAAAACAGATTGAAAACATTACTTTTTCTAGCCAAAGTAAAGTTCGCTGAGCACTGTGAATCAGAACGCAAACGAACTCTACTCAACAAAAAATTTGTAAATTTACTTTCCCGAAACCGTATGGTCCATCCTCCAAAACCTTCGGTACAGTTTTCAGAAAACTTCCTAGTTAATCGTTCATCACAAAATTTCACACACGAACAAACAAATCTTCTCAACTTGGGGTTAAATTATGCCATTTCTTCCAAAGTTAATCTCGAACAGGTTATTATAGACGTTGAAACAGGTCTAGATAGCTGTAACCTTCCTTTTTCGAAAATAAATGACGCCAGGACTATTGTAGCTGAAGTCATTAAAAATACTCCATTAAGAAATGAACAAACTAAAAATGAAAGAGAGCTAGTTAAACGATTGCGGGAAAAGCCAGTTTTTTATGTTAAAGCTGACAAAGGGAACAAAGTTGTTATTATAGATAAGGATGATTATGACAATATAATCATCCAAAAAAATAATGACGGACCATATAGGAAACAAAGATCCGACCCCCTTCCAGAAATTATCAAAAAAATAGATAAAACTCTCATAGAATGTAACCCTAACTTCAATATCAATCTCAGCCGCCTCAAAGTTCCTAACCCTTCATTACCAAAAATCAAAGGATTACCTAAAGTCCATAAACCTGGGAATGAAATAAGGGAAATCATCTCTTCAGTAGGAGCCCCTACCCAAAAAATCTCCAAATGGCTAGTGGAAGAATTAAAAAATATGCCGAAAAAGTTTTTTAGTAGATCCATTCCCAATACACAAGAATTCGCTACTCAACTTCTGAACTCAGGTGAAATCGAAGATGACGAAATAATGGTATCTTTCGATGTAGCCTCCTTATTCCCAAGTGTCCCGGTGAAGGACTCAATCAATCTGTTGGAAGATTGGTTAGTTAAACAAAAGAGTAGTAATTTATGGAAATGCAAAGTAAGGTCCTACCTTACTCTAACCCGGCTTTGCATGGATGTAAATTATTTCAAATTCAGAGGGGAATTTTATAAACAATTACAAGGGGCCCCAATGGGTAATCCGCTCTCCCCATTTTTATGCGAATTATTTATGGCAAACCTCGAAGAACTTTTAAATAAACAAGGATTACTACCTGATCGCTGGTGGAGATACGTTGATGATATATTTTGCATCATCAAACGTAACGATTTGGAAAATTTTTGGATACAATCAACAATTTACATAGGAACATAAAATTCACCTGCGAGAGGGAGACAAACAACAGTTTACCTTTCTTAGATGTTCTTATTATACGGGAGGCGAAAACTTTATCTTTCGAAATATATAGGAAGCCAACCAATACAGAGCGAGTTATACCTAATATTTCTAACCATTCTCACCAACACAAAATGGCAGCATTTCACCATATGTTTCACAGAATGCTAACATTACCCCTCAGAGATGATGCGGTAGTGAAAGAGAAAAATTTTATCTTCGAAATTGGAAAGCTCAATGGATATCCGGAGCGCTCAATCCAAACAATCCTCGATAAGAAATTAAGATCATTGAAAAAATTATCACTTACAACTTTGACCCCCCTATCAGAAACCTTGAAAAGAATATCGGTAGACTTCAACTCTAACATGGCATATCCACTTAAATCAAAATTAAACCCCTTTGGCTTGGGTTTAGTGTTCAGTAGTACTAGCAACCAGTTGAAAACTTTACTAGGATCTACTAAAGATCCTACTGACAAATTGAAAAAATCGGGGGTATACAAAATTTCATGTTCTCATTGTGATAAATTATACATTGGACAAACAAAGAGATCATTAGATATCCGTTTCAAGGAACACATAGCGGAAATAGGGAAAGCATCCAAGGATCTGGAACGGGGTTTATCACACCATTTCAAGTCGAAAGTAGCTGAGCATGCCTTTTCCGAAAACCACGATTTCACTACAAATGACATAAAAATTTTAAGACAAATTTCCAACCCATGGAAATTAGATTCGGCAGAAAGTCTGGAAATTTTCAAACATAATTCTCCACTTCTTTACTAAACAGAGACCAAGGAAATAGGTCTTCCTGGCTCTTTAAGTTACTACCTACACACAGGGGACAGACAAACATAGAAAACACTTAATCTCTCCCTACCCTAAACAAATTAGATAATTTTTTCGAGGTGTTTATACCTGTTGTAGGAATCTACCTACTTCCGTTTCATATAAAAGAAACAACATTGCAGCATTCTTTCAATAACTAAACAAAACTATCACACTGAAGATGAATATAAATTGTATTCGAAATGTGCATATGTGATGTGAAGTTTATTATACAAGATTTATAGTGTCGTGAGATACATAGTGAATTTGTATAGTGACGTGATATACTTATAACAGAATTAAATGGTAATATTTAAAAAATTTATCCTTGTAAACTAGGATGGTATTTATCGTATCAAAAGACGCTCTCTACCAACTCTTCACACGATTCAATCAGTTCCAGCAAAGAATGATTTCAGCAACGAAAAACCGGTACCGGTAGGTTCGTTCAACATAGAATGAACACCAGTGCGAGAGCGAATTTTCTGTGGGGGTTCTCTATTTAACAACATACGGTCGTTTATTCTCGTTTCGCGATCCGATTCTATACGGACAATGGATAATTGTGAAAGGATCATTTTATTATTGCCGCTTATTCCAACTATTTGTATATAACTTTTGTATAAGTTGTGTCTATGAAATTGTCTGTGAAATCCAGGGTTTTGAAATATTGTAACCTAGTATGAGAATAATCAAGTCGAATCATCAGTTCGATAATTGACAATTTGCGATTCTCTCTTGGTAAGTTCCACACAGCGCCGATCATTGCCAGACTGTATCTATTTTGGTAAGGGCCGTGAAATACTCAGAGTATGAAGTGAAGCGAAGAAATGTAGAAAAGTTCTGCAACGGTTCATGCATTGAGAGGCAGCGAGCTCTTGTAGCATCTTCTACCAGATTGAAAATGTTGTATACAATGTAGAGAAATATCGAGCCACTTTCTGCTAAATTATCGGCAATTACCAACTTTGCACGCGAATACAACTGTTTAATGAAAGTCTAGAAAAGGTTTCCGCAGAGACGGGACTTGAACCCGTAGCTAGTTCCTATCCGGGGAATTTTTTTTTGCTAATTAAACTACCCTGAGTTTTAGTTTTGTCGAAGCTATTGGATCATTTAATTTACACAGAATCTACCTAATTTTCATTCATATGTTAACAAACGTTGTGAAACAACAGCATCATTATGCTTGATTTTAGTTTACTGATTAAAATCAGTATAATAGCTTCATGTTACTGAAAAACAGTTGAAACTAAGCTTCTGTTTTCTTCTAGAAGTTCTCAAATTTGGTAAAATTTTTACCGGCCTTGACCGGATTTGACTTGAACTGTTACTATGTTGCAACAGAAATTCAATCTGTACTGATAGGCTCTGATGAATCGAAGACGAAACGTAATGGTAAAATTAATGGCATTATAATAATTCAATAATTTTATAAAAACCTAAGCAAATATTTCTCATGCAAATTTTTCCATATAATTGATTTATGACAGTTAGAAAATCCACAAAATTAACTATCATGCCCGTTTTGAGCTAATTCCTCTTTTTTCTGACTTGACTTCGAAAACTAACTGTGAAACTCTGGAAAAAAATTCAATTCGACCAATCGGAAAATATTCCTGACATGCTTTTAAGTTAAATAAATGGATTGCTTTTAATAAGATTGACCGCAAATAACTGTATTCTGTTTTACCCCCAGACATCTTCTTCCATGAATTTACAGAAAAAAAAGTTCGGTGTTTGGACCAACTTTGGTTAAACACGACAGTTCTATGTTTCGCATATAACCTCAAATAATAATTAACAGACAGTCTCCATGATCGCATGCTTCGTGCTACATCGTTTTACCCCAATTTTCCCAAAAATATAATTTTATGTTGAATTCAGATTTACAATCCCGAAGCAGATCCAATATGACCTACCAAAATTGGTTCATATTACTTACAAACCCAAGTAGCAAATGTAACTTATTGAAACTTTAAGAGGTTCTACAAATGTCTTACAATTGTTTTTTATGTTAGATAAGTTCAGAAAAATTTTTAAATATATTAAAATCGGTTGTGCAACTTATACCTGTTAAGTTTTACGATAATACCGAAAAAAAATCACTATAGAACAATTTTAAGTATATCTAAAACAATTGTGCAGCAAATCACCAACTTGCCTACGTTGCACTAGTAGTTATCCCAAGTAGCAAATGAACCTTATTGAAATTCCAAGAGGCTCTACAATTGTTTTTTATGTTAGATATTTTCAATGATTTTCAAATATATTAAAATCGGTTGTGCAATTTATCACTGTTAAGTTTTACAATACTACCCAAAAATCACTATAGAACAATTTAAGGTACATCTGAAACAATTGTGCAGTACATCACCAACTTATCCACGTTGCACTAGCAGAGATAGAAGCTCAGCAAAAATTTTCACATCGTCATGTAAAAACGAAGCAACTAAAACAATTGTTCAACTTATCAAAAAAATTTAAAATGACTGTCATAATTGTATCAGATTCAATGCCGAATGGCTGTTTATCTTTTGTGAAGAAAAAAATAGTGAAATTATGCTCTCCGCAAGGCAAAGAATGGTAAACCGAATTGAAAACCTCGCAGTAAAAACAAATTTGCAGCCGAGTCCGCATAGTCTTGGTTGCCTCATGAAATATTAGGTCAGTGTGTGCAGATTTCTTCTATTTTTGAAACACAATTCGAAACTTGCAAATAAGTTGTACCAGATTTATATGCTTGAAATGAACGCAAAACTTGCCGACACGAGAATATTATCATAAAAGTTCCAGAAATATAGCATTATATATGCAATAAAAACCAAAAAACAATGAGGTAATTTGTATCCGGTTTTTATCTCGCGAAAAAAATGAACAGACCCGACATCACTTTTTAAAGATATTGAAAGAAAAGTTAAGTTCATCATAGTTACTCTCCTAGTTATATATCACCGCTTGAGCAACTTGTTTTTGCAACTAAAGCAAACCTACAGTGCGTATCACAAAAGTGGGGTTCACTAAGATGAATGACTTCATTATATTGTTGTTTAAGTCAACTAGTTTGATAAATATAAAAACAACTATTTTGATAAAAATATAAACAAAAATTTCTCTTTTTAATACTTACACGTTTGTATTTTCTTTTATTTAGGTGAAATAAATCATTAAGTTGGGTGAACCATTTTCTTTTCAACACACTGTTCCTCGATGCCATATTGAAAAATATTGAAGAAAAATTCATTTCAAGATTATTCAGATTAATTGATACATCAATATGATTAAAATCGCCTGAAAAGGTGTATGAATGTTTGATAGCTTTCTTATACATATTTTGAACACTATTCCGATCATATTCATTTAAAAGAATAGATTGTTATTTTCATAGAAATTGATGTGCAATCATCAAAACACGTACATTCAAAGGCGCTTGAAAATTTCAGGCGTACGAAGACATGTTTCACCATTAAAATGCAGTTCGTTGTCGATTTTCTGTCTACTAAAACATGAAAGATCAATTCTACAATATGTAGTATTACCATTTATTCATGTGCAGAATATTTTTAAAGTTCCATGTTTGTGTAACGAGCAGTTGTTTTGAAAATCAAATGTGAAACTTATTCATTACAGATTATGTTTGCTATTTTTTGTAAACATCAATTCAATTCTTGTTTACATTACGTAGTAGTTTCCATGAGTTTCACAATCGTTTTTTCGCTGATTTAATTGCAGCATTTGTAATGGAATCAACGCATGAGTTTTTGTATCAGTTGCACAACAATTGTGAATAAATGTTCGTAACAACGGAAGAACTTAAAGATAGGTTACACATCAACAAAAAATTGCGCTTTTTCCATAACACAACAGTTACTAGAATAGTAATATAAATTAATTTGATAAATGGCACAATCAGTTGAAAAATACAGGACAGCAACTTAACGTGCTAC
Source organism: Malaya genurostris (assembly GCF_030247185.1). Lineage (NCBI taxonomy): Eukaryota > Metazoa > Arthropoda > Insecta > Diptera > Culicidae > Malaya > Malaya genurostris. The sequence continues at coordinate 215,572,936 of NC_080571.1, read as the reverse complement.
TTGGGAAACATCTGTAATTCAATTGAACACAATGGGAATGACATCGGTTGATGAAAATCGATTGATATTACGAAGAAAGACCTAGAAATAAGATTACAAATGAATTCAAAGACCGCACGTATCTTGTTATACCGTTTTACCCCAATGCGACATATAAAATAAAGTCCTATTTCTGGTTAAACTTACTTTCGCATACCGAAAGTAGGCTGATTGCGGTTGATGCAAATCTAATTGATTTGTAATCCTATTTTCAGGTCTTTCTTCGTAATATCAATCGATTTTCATTAACCGTAATCAGCCTGCTTTCGGTATGCGAAAGAAAGTATTACCAGAAATACGACTTTTGATATAAATTTGGGTAAAACGGGTAAAACAGGCTAGTACTGTCATTGTCATTGTGTTTAATAGGATCACTGTTGTTTTGTACGTAATATGAACCAGTATTGATAGATCGTATTGGATCTGCTTCTGGATTGTAGATTATATTTCAACTGAATATTATAACTGGAAAAGAAATGGGGTAAAACGGTACAACGAGTTTTCTGTTGTCAATAAAACTATATGCAATCGATTTGTTAAACTTTTTTACATCGGAAATACTCTATTCGTTCGGTTTTATGTTATATAGTTAAGCTTGAATACAATGCAGGAGAACCTGGAGTAAAATGAACATGATAGCATTTCGTGCGGTCCTAAATACATGGAATCGATTTTACTGACAAAAAAATCGTCGCGTTTTTGGGCCATTTTTTCCCACTGTGCCTCTAGCCTCTAATCTAGCCTTGATAAGCGATATTTAATAATGTTTTCGATTTTTTGATCACTATTTCCGGTACTTTTGGAGCTGGGACACAGACCAGATATAACCGACGTATGACGTATGAGCGTAAAAAAATCAATTTTACAGTAAATATAACTTATATTCAATTTATTCTGACATACTTTTTAAGTGCTAAAATATGTAAATTGACACGTTTGCTTGAAATGCGGCTATATATTTAAATCATTCTTGTACAATTCAGTCGTTTCACGGATTACGTTCTATGAATTGTGTCAATTCAACGTCACCAGTAAATTTCATATTTTTTTCAAGGATAATTTTTTTAATATTACCATTTAATTCTGTTATAAGTATATCACGTCACTATACAAATTAACTATGTTTCTCACAACACTATAAATCATGTATAATAAACGTCACATCACATATTTCCAATTAAACTATCCTGCATGTAGAAACACATGAGGAAACAGCCTAATTGACTAGAAAAAAACAAGCATACTTACTCGGACGCAACAGCATCCAATCATCTCTATTGTAATATCTACCTTCACACTCTGCTTTGCTGTCATACGCTGATTTGAGATTTTGAGGATGCAAATAGCATTCCGAAATACGTATCTGTATTATAACGTTTGATACACTTTCGGAAAAATAGTGACTGTGAATATAGTGACTTTGTGAGAGTGTAATGACGTGATATAGTGGAATTCAACGATACAACTACAGTACTATTATTTCGGTGAGAATATTCTACTAACAGCTGAAACAGAAATTTAGTGATTTTGTTTTGTGCTGCCTATGGGGGTATATAAGCGTCATCATCTATTTTTTTTTTTTTTTTTTCAAATAAGATTTTTATTAGGCTCATTTGCTTTAGCTTAACGTGGCCGATTGTCTTGTTGTTAGGGGGAGAGAAAGGGATGCCGTATTACGGGGCGGCATACTCCCCAGTTAGTAAGGGGACATAGGGAGGGTGGGACCTACACAGTATTGAATTGAAATTTGAATACATCATTGGTTTGTGGCATACATCTTTTAGACACATTTTGCGTTCGATGAATCTTCATGTTTTTCAGCTTGTAGCAATGAAGAGATTATTCTGGATTGGGATGCTTCGTTGGTGTGTTCTGACGTTGATGTGACGTTTTTGGGTAGCTTCCAGCAACTCAGTCAGTTCAAGGCAGGTGCATGCTCCGAAGCATCGTTTACACAGGCCATACTTCCAGCAACGTAAAGAAGAGTGCGGTAGAGCTGTAGACGAGAAAGAGATAGGGAGAGCACTAAATTTGAGCATTGATAGTTTTCAAGAAGTTATAGATGAGAGTCATATAAGGAAGATTTCGAGTTGCCAAGACGTCGCGGACTGGTACGAAGGGTGGTATACCTCGGGCCCGAAGGGAACCCATGAGTTGGGACCTGGCATCACAATACTCGACACATGTCCAAACAACATGTTCGATGTCATGATAACCCTCACCGCAAACGCAGATACCACTCTCAGCGAGCCCCACACGACGGAGATGCGCGCTGAACATATAATGATTAGACATGAGCCTTGACATTACACGAATAAAGTCTCGGCTCACGTCTAACCCCCGGAACCAAGCTTTCGTCGATACCTGTGGGACTATTGAGTGTAACCATCGTCCCAGAGTTCCACTATTCCATGTATTCTGCCAGCTGGCTAGAGTTTTCTGACGACAGCAACTGAAAAATTCATTGAAGCAGATTGGTCTTTCATAGATATCACCTTCTAGTGCGCCCACCTTGGCTAACGAGTCCGCCCTCTCATTGCCCCGTATGGAACAATGTGAGGGGACCCAAACCAAGGTAATCTGGTATGATTTTGCAGATAAAGCACTCAATTGTTCCCGTATTTTCCCCAGGAAATACGGTGAGTGCTTTCCAGGCTTCACTGAACGGAGAGCCTCAATGGAACTGAGACTGTCCGATACAATGAAGTAGTGATCTGTGGGCAGAGTGTCAATGATCTCAAGGGTATACTGAATTGCAGCTAGTTCTGCGACGTAAACTGAAGCTGGATCACTGAGTTTATAGGAAGCGGTGAAATTTACATTGAATATACCGAAGCCAGTGGACCCGTCTAGATATGATCCGTCAGTGTAAAACATTTTATTACAGTCGACTTCTTTAAATTTATTATTAAAAATTTTTGGGATCTCTTGAGGGCGTACAGGATCCGGGATTCCACGAATTTCCTCTTTCATGGATGTGTCGAAAAACACAGTAGAATTAGAAGTATCCACAAAATGAACACGATTGGGAACAAACGAAGAAGGATTTATATTCTGAGCCATGTAGTCAAAATACAAGGACATAAAACGGGTTTGTGAATTAAGCTCGACGAGCTTTTCAAAGTTTTCTATCACCATCGGATTCAAAATGTCGCATCGGATTAGCAGTCGATATGAGAGATCCCAGAACCTGTTTTTCAACGGTAAGACGCCCGCCAGCACTTCAAGACTCATCGTATGGGTTGATTGCATGCAACCCAAGGCAATACGTAAACAACGATACTGAATTCTTTCCAGTTTAATGAAATGAATATTCGTAGCGGAGCGGAAACAGAAACATCCATATTCCATTACTGACAATATCGTCGTTTTGTACAACCTGATCAGGTCTCCTGGGTGAGAGCCCCACCAAGTTCCGGTTATTGTACGAAGGAAATTGATTCTCTGTAGGCATTTTCGTTTCAAATACCTAATGTGACATCCCCAGGTACCTTTGGAATCGAACCAGACCCCGAGATATTTAAATGTGAAAACCTGAGCTATGGTTTCACCCCCTAGTTGAAGCTGTAATTGCGCAGGTTCTCGCTTCCTTGAAAATACAACCAGCTCAGTTTTCTCCGTAGAGAACTCGATACCCATTTGAAAAGCCCATGTCGACAAGTTGTCGAGGGTATCTTGCAATGGTCCTTGGAGATCGGCAGCTTTGGGTCCTATAATAGACACAACACTGTCGTCGGCAAGTTGTCTTAGCGTGCAAGATGTGTTGATACATTCATCAATGTTATTTACGTAAAAGTTGTATAAAAGGGGGCTTAAGCATGAGCCCTGAGGAAGACCCATGTAACTGAATCGCTTTGTCGTCAAATCACCATGCTCAAAATGCATGTGTTTCTCGGACAATAGATTATATAAAAAGTTGTTCAAAACTGGTGAAAGACCATGCTGATGCAACTTCTCAGATAGAACGTTAATGGAAACTGAATCGAATGCCCCCTTGATGTCGAGGAAAACTGATGCCATTTGTTCTTTACGAGCAAATGCCATTTGAATTTCTGTTGAGAGCAACGCTAGACAATCGTTCGTTCCTTTGCCCCTGCGGAACCCAAATTGTGTACCTGAAAGCAATCCATTTGTTTCGACCCAATTGTCTAGACGGAAGAGAATCATTTTCTCCAACAATTTCCGGATACAGGAAAGCATAGCAATCGGCCGATACGAATTGTGATCGGGGGCTGGTTTTCCAGGTTTTTGAATAGTAATAACTCTCACCTCTCTCCATTCGTGTGGGACAATATTACCCTCGAGGAACTTGTTGAATAAATTCAGCAAGCGCCTTTTGGCAGAGTCGGGCAGATTTTTCAACAAGTTGAATTTAATTCTGTCTAACCCCGGGGCTCTATTGTTACACGACAAGAGCGCAAGTGAGAACTCTACCATCGAAAACGGTGTTTCGTTTGTATTCAATGTCGCGACGCGGGATATCTTCTGTTCCGGAACAGAATCAGGACATACTTTCTTAGCGAAATCAAATATCCAGCGGTTAGAATATTCCTCGCTTTCGTTCGCGTGATTTCGATTGCGCATGCGACGGGCCGTATTCCAAAGAGTGCTCATTGCTGTTTCTCTCGTTAATCCGTCAACAAACCTTCGCCAGTAACCGCGTTTCTTAGCTTTAATAAGACTTTTCATTTGAAATTCTAACGCCGCGTATTTCCGATAATTATCTGGAGTTCCGTTCTTTCTAAACGAGATGAAGGCTGAAGCTTTTTTCGTTTTCAGCTCTGAGCACTCTTTGTCCCACCATGGGTTGGGAGAACGCATACTAGTTTGCGCGCTAGGTACTCGTTTCGTCTGAGCTTGAATTGCGGTGTCAAGAATCAAGCCAGCCAAAAATGTATACTCTTCCTCCGGAGGAAGCTCCTGTGATGTTTCTAGTTTCTCAGACATCGAGCTCGCGTAACGTTTCCAATCAATGTTTCGTGTGAAATCGTACGAAACATTGATTGTTTCCGATGGTCTTCCACGGTTGGTGATAGAAACTATGATCGGCAAGTGATCGCTACCGTGAGGATCACAGATTACCTTCCACTTGCAATCTAACTGTAGCGAAGTCGAGCAAAGGGATAAATCCAGCGCACTTGGTTGTGCTGGCGGTCTAGGGTTCCGTGTCATTTCTCCCGTGTTTAGAATTGTCAAATTGAAGTTGTCACACAGATCTTGGATTAACGAAGAACGATTATCATCATATAAGCAGCCCCATCCTGTACCATGCGAGTTAAAGTCCCCTAAAACCAGCCGCGGTGAAGGAAGAAGTTCTATGATGTCTGCAAGCCGACGATGCCCTATCGAGACTCTGGGAGGAATGTAGATAGAAGCTATACATAGATCTTTGCCTTTAATATTAATTTGGCAAGCAACAACTTCAATTCCCGGTGTCGAGGGGAGGTTAATACGATAAAATGAATAGCACTTTTTAATCCCTAAAAGTACCCCTCCATAAGAGTCTTCTCGGTCCAGGCGGATTATGTTAAAATTATGGAAGTCGAGGTTGATGTTAGAAGTAAGCCAAGTTTCACTCAAGGAGAATACATCGCAATTATGAGTATGTATTAAGTGTTTGAAAGAATCAAGTTTTGGGATGATACTTCTGCAATTCCACTGAAGCACAATGATCATATCTTCGATTCTCAGTGGTAAATTATCCATCAAAAGATACGATCGCTGCAAGGAGGGGCCATTGTTCAGTCAACTGTTTTAAAAATGTCCTTACTGTTGGCAGTAGAGCAGTTAGGAAGCTTTTCAGAGGGTCAGTAATATTGAAGGCTGTTAACCGTTGTGCACTCGAAAAAAAAAACACCTTTAACCACCCGAATGGGTACCCGGGTACCCATTTTTTTAAATCGCTGTAAGTTGAGCATTTTTCAACCGATTGAAGTAATTTTAGCACTGTTGGATTCAGGAACTTAAGCTCTTTGGGATTGGTACCCATAAAGATGGACATGGTGCTCCTGGTTCCCAGGAACCCGGATATCCTAAATGAGTTCCGACATCGAGGCATTTATACACGGATTTCACGTATTTTTGTAATCTTATCTAAGAATTGCTATATGAAATCAAGTGCTATGCTGAGTTGTTATGTTTATATATTTCAGGGGGCATCCGTTATGTACGTAACATAAAATTTTTAATTCTGGCAACAAACATTTCGAAACATCACGAAGTTACTTCCCAAACAGTTTCGTTCTCATTTATATTTCCTTTTTTTCGTTCTATGAGAGTAAGTCCAGAATAGGCCAACTACCCTTTAGATGACGTCATTTTTCTACAAAAGGTTCATTTTGGTACGGCCTTTCTCAAATAGCTGGTTTGGAAAAGTTTCAAATTAGTAAATGACATTTATGGTGGAAAACACAAGTGTCGGAACATTCTACGGAAATCCGGATTAACGGGAACCAGAAGAACCTACTACAGCAATATACACGGCCATCGAAAAGTGGATAAATTTCTGAATTTACCCGTACTGAAAAAATTCAAATCGGATGGAATTTGCCTTAGTTACAAGCATTTTTATTTGTGGGTACCCGGGTACCCATTCGGGTGTTTACGTAATAAAAAAAATTTGAGCCCCCCCATTCGACCCCCCTTACTGTAAAATGAAAAGTCAAAGCATGAGAAGTTATGGTCCAACTAGTTCTTGGAATTGACCGAATTGCAGAATCTTAGTTTAAACCTAACTCAGAAATTTCTTATTTTGAAATTCGAAAAGGTACCCGGGTACCCATTCGAGTGCATAAGGGTTAATATCCAGTCCACGATATCAGAAAATTTCAATAATCCAGCGTTTGTTGGATTTTCTGGTTGTGCTTTGGGGTCATTCGGGTTTTTTGATGCCCCAGGAAGTGCTGGGTACTCCTTATCATCCCTAAGTTTTTTGAACCCAGGAGGTGTTTGCTTCGGTTTTGAGTCAGCACTTTTTGTTTCCGTTTGGTTCTTTTGTGACGAAGAGGACAGTCTGAGGCCTTTACGAGGAAGCTTGGGAGAAGCCAGATTTTGTCTTTTCCTGCTTCCTTCAACCTGTGTGTAGGAAGGTCCTTCGCCTGGGTCGTCAGAGGTATCCTCTTCAACTGGCAAGATTGCAAACGGGTTCTCAGGGGTCGATGGAGTGGTTCTTTTTAAGATTTCCGCATAAGAACGTTTGGAACGTTCTTTCACGGATCGCTTCAATTTCTCCGCACGCTGTATGTACGTAGGGCACACCGAAAGATCATGAGGATTCTCCCCGCAGTAGCAACACTTTTCCACTGCTCTTCTGCAGAGATCGTCCTCATGGGCCTCTCCGCATTTGCCGCATCGCAGTTTGTTGCAACAATAGGTTGCCGTATGACCTAACTGTTTGCAGCTTGTACAATGCATTACCCGCGGTACATACAGCCGAACAGGTAGACGAACTCCACTCACTACCAAGTAATTTGGAAGTGCAGATCCGGCAAAAGTCACGCGAAATGAGTCCGATTGGTAAAATTTACCATCTATCGATTTGGAGTGCAATTGCTTGCACTCCAAAATTTTCACTGGATGAAGGTCGGGGTTTTTGAAACGGCCTACCCCGTCCTTCATCAGATCTTCGATTGTCAGACTCTCGTCACGGACCACACCGTCGATCTCCACCACATGAGACGGGACGTACACGCGGTACTCCTTCGTGAATAACTCGCTGGTAGCAATCGCGTTTGCTTGCTTCAGGTCGGACACAACAACGCGTAACTTGTTTGGCGAAACCTTATCTATTGTTTTTATTGCCGAGTAATGTTTTTCCAGGTCCCGAGCAATATTTAAAACTCTGAGAGACTTTAATTTGGGCCGGAAGTATACCACCCACGGACCCCCCGAGCCATCGTCTTGGTAAACTTTTTGGCGGGCAGGCAATATCTTAGAGGGAGATGGAGGCATCGGAGAGGGAGATGGCATCGGAGAGGGAGATGGTATCGGAGGGGGAGATGGTATAGGAGGGGTAGATGGCATCTCGGAAGCAAACTCAGCCTCTAAATGTTCTTCGTTCATTCGTTCAGCTTCGCCCTCCTCCGAGACACCCCCACTGTCATCAATATTCATATTTAAAGTGCGGGAGTAAAGAAGTCTCCCGCACTTGAAATGAGAAAGAAAGAAATAAAATGAAAAGAAAATATATGAATAGTAAAAGTTGAAAGAAAAAGTTTGAGAAAATACTTAACAGTATGTCACGGTAAGCTGTTAGGTGAGTTGCTCCTTCACTCCTTCGTTGTGCTTCAGCGTGACCTTGACTCAGGATTTGGCTGCTGCGATGCGGGTAGCAAACAATAGAAATAACTGCTGCCCGAGGATAGCACAATAGCGTCTACTGTTGATACCGATACAAAACCGGTGCACAGACAGAACTCACTTGCGGGGATACTACTTTTTATCACTTTTATTTAATGCCTATACTACAGCCTCTGCTGTGATAGGCACCTTCGTCTTACCGATGTCGATTGTTAAAAAAACGCGTGTGCTCACTTCGAACATTCGGTTACGAATGTTCATCTATTTGATGATCTCAGCTAATGTGTGGTCGCAGCAGTGACGATTATGATATCGAACACAATATATTGGAGGACATTTAAAATCTCCGTTGACTTTCAATGATTTGTCAAGACGCAGAGCCGCCTTGACCTAGTTTTAAATTTCGATCAGTATCCCCAATTTCCCCATATAGGAGCTAGAGGTACGGGTTCGAGTCCCGTCTCTCCGGTAGCTTATTCGCGGTTTTCATTACATAAATGTATTCGCATGACATTTTTGCCTTTCTCGTATAGAAAGGTTATGCAATCACTGTGAAGACCGACTTTTGAACCGAGGCCCGGAAGACCGAGTGTCATATACCATTCGACTCAGTTCGTCGAGTACGCAAAATATATGTGTGTGTATGTGTGTGCGTATGTGTGTATGTAACGTTTTTTTGCACTAATTTTTCTCGGAGATGGCTGAAGTTATGGGGTAAAATGTGCAAAAAAAAAATGAAAATATGTTTTCTAACTTTTCTCATAGTTGGCGCGACCGATTTTCACAAACTTAGGTTCAAATTAAAGGTCCTGTGGTCCTATCCGTAATTCCTGAATTTCATCCGGATTCGACTTTCGGATCCGGAAATATAGGGTGAAGTGTGTTAAAAAATTTTAACCATCACCGAAAGGGGCGAAAACCCGTAAAAAGTTTTCTAAATCGACCTCAAATCTTCTCCAATTGATAGTTTTTATCAGTAGACGGTCAAACAAACTGATTTCGATTATTCTTTTAAGAATCAATGCAAATTATTTTGAAGAATACCACAGTATTATATATGATAGTATGATTTATATGAGAAAGGCATCATTACACCACTAGGTGGATTAAAACAGGGTTTTTCAATTTGTTTTCCTTGTGGAATACCGATCAAATTAAAAAATAATCTTAAATCTACGTCATAACAAGACTAAAAAAAATCATGACTTTAAGGTATTATGCTCTGATCAACTCCCCAGTTTTCGAGGCTCACACACGCTAACTCTCCGATAGTAGTTATTCTGAAACTCGCAATACCATACAAGTAACACCCTTTCCTACGGGCTCTAATGAGATCAAATCAGTTCATCTCGAATTCGAATGTTTTTCTGTCGGATCGAAATTACCGAGATTCGATAAACCGGGAGCGCCGTGTCGCACGACTGAGTTTCGTGATTCAATTTGATAAATAAACCAACAAAATTGATTCCCCTGGTCAGCTGTCCGTTACTTCCCGGGACATGTTCCATCTGCGAAAACATGTCCCCGTGTCTTTTGGGATGCTTTTCGGCAAAAGAAGTACAAACTCATCACTGTCTGCAAACTTTTCGGAACAGTTACTTCCGTCTGCTGGCCAGCGGAAAAACAATTCTGTTCGTTGGGAGTTCCAGCTAAATTCGGGGAGCTCATCCTACTTCTACCTTTCCGGATCCGACTCCGATGGAAATGATTTTCACATGCTTTGAAGGACCCTGATTTATCTCGTTGGCTCTCGAACCCATAGTATGGATTGTGTAGCACTAGTGCAATGAAAAATGTATATTCTGCCAAATACTGGCATACATCGGACCTGTCAGTGGAGAGCCACGATATCAGAAGTGTATCGGGGACTGGAAAATCAATAAAATTGATTGTTGCTTCTAACCGAACGGGTGTGGAATGGAACAAAAGCACGGTGGTTTACGGCATGGTTTTTTTTTCATACTTCCTCGTTCTGTGTCCGCTGTAGCGAAAACTCAATCCCAGCACAGCTCAACTTGGCTAGAACCGAACACGCCGATGCAACCGATGCAACTGCACTCAATCGGGTACAAGTGTATCAGACGAATAAGTAAGGAAGAGTGAGTACAAACGTCAATGGTAGCAAGTACTTCAGCTATTGCTGAAAGGTTATTTGTAGTTTGTTGTGATGAATGAAACCCCGGAACGGGCGGTGGTTACGCTGGTCGAGAGGATGCAAGTGGAAGCCGAAGTGGGTGGCATTACTGTTGTTTGCCGGAGCATCGACGGGAGGCATGGGAGGGATCAGTGCTATACGACGGAGTTGAATTGAAAATTGAAAATGAGTTAATTTAATTGATTCCGTGGTTCGGTGCTGGATGCACTTGATGAGGACAATCAGTGAAGTCAAGGTTTTTTTCGTTGCCGATTGTGCCTTCAGGAAATAATCCAAAGCTAGGGCATTCAGCCCCGGAGGTGAGGTTGAACAAACAAGTTTTGTAAAAACATAGTCAATATGTGTTTAGTATATTCCCTGAGAGTTTCAAGAATGTACGACTTAAAATTAACTTCTGATGATAATTTTTGTCTGTTGTATGTTTTTCATATATTTTTATGTATTTACGAAGGTGCTTCAAAAATCCAACTAAACATCATAATTTCAACCACGTTGTTCAATGAACATGTTTAGATGCATCAAATTTCTTAACAAATAAAAATTTAAACGCTCTTCAGATGTGTTTAACACATCTACAATCCATTCTCGAGATCGGCATAGTAAAATGTCAAATTAGATCGACAATACGAAATTTGATTGATTAATCAGTAATCCACATACTCTTTCCGAACTTTGTTAAATTAACAGTCTGTTATTTAGTAAAAACGTATTTTTTCCGAAGTTTTTCCTAATATGTTACTGAAGTCGAGAAGTTTTTTTTTGCGTTTGCGTTTCATTTTTTTAAGAAATTTAAAATTAGCATTATTAAAACCGCTTTTTCCTTAATCTTAGATAATTTGTGACTATTGTTTGATACAATTAAGCAAAACCCTTTCTACGCTCAATTACTTATGATTCGGCAATTTATGATTCAATCTCGATCTCTTTCACCATGCTAACAGCAAAATTGTTGCTGACAAGTTTGGTAATAATTTACAGTTGTCTAATTAAGAGTTGCCGAGATTTTCAATAATTATAAGTTTTGACGAGACGTTTACCGTGGTAATTTTTCCTCGAGATTTAGCAATAAAATTTAGGTGTGTATGGAATTTAAATTTTTGGATTTTATTTTCAACTTTCAGTGCATCTCAAAATGATAAATGTGGACTCAAAATGATAAATGTGGACTTATATTTCAACGTAACTGCATGAATTTGTAGTACCATTCGACTCAACTCGACGAGATCGAAGAATGTGTATCTACACCCTGCTACGCTTTTTATATTAGCTCAACTCACCATAGATTTTTTGATCAATTTCAAAGGAAAAATGGTGGTAAATTTCAGTTCCCCAGATATAATGGTATAAGTTACGTAACCGACAGACTGCACCTTTTTCTATCCACTTATTTTTATCGGTGATGATCTTCTTCTAATGATTCATTGCGGTCACTTGCCGCTACAGAAAAATGTCCGAGTAAGTGGCGTAACCGACGAAGCGCATTTCTCTAAATCTGTATAATTTTCTCGATGATGGACGAAGTAACCGAATATCTTAGGCTAGTTAGAAAACTACAATCTGTATCAGATATGAATAGATTATGTCGAATACTACTAGTTTTGTATTTGTAACCGAATGAGTGACGCAACCGATAAACTGCATTTTTGACGTGAGTACGTCTTATCTTATTATGGAGCACATTTCCAAGGTTCACACCCTCCAAGAATGTAATGGACTTGATCGCAAATGGCTATAATGAAAATAAGAACAAGATCTAGAAATATTCTCAGTAATTATATTTTGTGCATGATAGGAATAAATACACTCAAATCTCTTTTCAAGTGTTTTTGTCTTTCTCTTATGAAAAGGCTATGCAATCGCTGTGAAAACCGAATTTAAAACCGAGGCCCAGAGGGCCGAGTGCAATATGCATATGATTTATTTCGTCGAAATCACAAAATGTCTGTGTGTGTATATGTGCATTTGACAAATAATATCACTCAATTTTCTCAGAGATTACTGAACCGATTTTCACAAACTTAGATTCAAATGAAAGATCTTATGGCCTCATACAAATTTCTTGAATTTTATATGGATCCGATTCCTGGTTTCGGAATTACAAGGAAATATGTGCAAATTTATGAAAAAAATGCGCAATATTCTCGGAAAATTCTTAATCGATTTTCACAAACTGAGAAGCAAATAAAAGGTATTGAAATCTTTTAAAATGTCCCCGAGAAGTTGATTCAAATCCTACTTCCGGTTTCGGTATTATAGTATTCGGTATTAGTGAAAATTTTCAATTTCATAATTATTTTTTCACAAACGGTGACGAAACGAGGTGCACATTTTTATAAAACTTATTGCTAAATTCATCTAGTTGGCCGATCTTGTTAGTTATTGAATATATAACAGTACTTTGGTACCACTAGTCCCCAGTTTTCACTTCCGAAAGCACCGATAATAGTGAAGAAAAGCTTCAAAACCGGAACTCACTTCGATTTCTCAGCATCGGTTAAACCGATTGTCATGAATCCTGTCTCCGGTTCCGAAATTATAGGGCGATGAGTGTCAAAACATTCGAATCGTCATACAAAATGACGATGCAAAGCTGGTACGTGCGACTTTGCTCCGTTCGCAGCGTGCTTTGCAAAATTTCGTCTAACGTGCAGGGTTGCCACATTTAAATCTGTATTTTTCATATGAAAAATAATGTAAAGTTGTAAATCTTTTATTCAATTTGTTACTGCTTGTTATTGTCATTACAAAATCATGATAACGATACTTTTCTATAAAAGTCCACTAACTGCCTTTCTCATATAGAAAGTTTATACAATCACTTGAAAAATTGACTGGTGAAAGTTGGTCCGGTAGGCTAAGTGTCATATATAATTCGACACAGTTCATCGAGCTGAGCAATTTCATCCGGGTCCGACTTCCGGTTCCAGAACTATAGGGTAAAGTGTGTTAAATCATTTAGTGCGACGATGCAAAATAAAGAAAAATTCTTATCAACTTGACATAACTGTTTACAAACTGAAAAAGTTATATTAGTTCATACCTAAAGAAAGTTTCCTTTTTCATTCAAGATTGAAAATTAAAATTTTTCTTGACAGAATCTTCTAATGATATTTTATGATGATTTATGATAGTAATATGAGAAAGACATCTTAACATCACTAGGTGGAGTAGAAAAGGTTTTTACTTATATATATATATATATATATATATATATATATATATATATATATATATATATATATATATATATATATATATATATATATATATATATATATATATATATATATATATATATATATATATATATATATATATATATATATATATATATATATATATATATATATATATATATATATATATATATATATATATATATATAAATAGGTATAGAATTCGCTCAAACTTTAGAAAAGCCGAGTGTCATATACCAATCGATTCATGTCAACTAAGAGGTCTAGATCTCAGAGATGGCTGGACCGATTTTGATCAAACTAGTCGCAAATAAAAGGTTCCCATCACCTTGAACGCTATTGAATGGTTTTGAGATCGGATGTTTACTTTTTGAGTTATACAAAGTTTTATGTCAAAATTTGCAGTTTTTTGACAATATCTAACATATCACAACAGAACTTGAAAACAGAATATGTTTTAGACTTAGATTTCGTACGGTAATAGCTGTCCAACAAGTAATAGATTGTCGAAATCCGTCTATTTTTAACGGAGATATCGACATTTTTGTGTAAACGACTTTTCCTTCTATTCCAGCAGTAGAAGTCTTTCGCGTTTGATGATAAAGCGCTGTTTCGGAGCCAAATGAAAAACGATTTTTTATACTGTTACATACAATTGTTTCTAAGTACTAAAAAGACTGTGTACAGCATCTTTTTTCATGGCATTTTGCCTCGGACCTATTTTAGCACGGTTCGTTTTTCGCAACATAATCGTTCGAGTATGACACGTAAACTAGATGATGGCAGCATTATCAAGTTGAAAGTGATTCCATAATCATTTTGATTTAAACTACTTACAGTAATAAATGCTGGAAGAATATAACTCCCATATACCATTCGATTCAGTTCGTCGAGATCAGTAAATGTGTGTGTGACAAATAATTTCACTCAATTTTCTCGGAGATGGTTAAACCGTTTTCTACAAACTCAAATTAATATGAAAAGTCAGGAAACAAGGTTCCTGAATTACGTTTGAATCAGACTTCTGATTGCGGAACCACCGATGAAATGTGAATTTTTCTCGTCATTTTTCTCGTAGATGGCTGAACCGATCTAAGATTCAAATGAAATCTAAGAACCATTTATGATTCAAATGAGAGGTCTTGAAATCTTATAAAACATCTTACTTTTTAGTCAGATCCGACTTTCGGTTTAGGTGGTTACAATAAAAATGTACATTTCACATAAATTAATCAGGTTTATCGGGTTGGCAGATTTGGATAGTCGATTACCAAGTAAATTTATTTTAGTTTTAGCGGTATTCAGTTTTCGATTCGGAAGGTACCCAAAAATTTAATTCGCACTACAATTTCTCAAAGATGTCTACACACTCCTCAGGTGAATTTAGCTGATTTCGGCTACACCGATTTTAGAATTTCGGTTCCAGTATCGAATCGTTTCTCAAAGCTCAATCATTTTCTCAAAAAGGCCAAATCGAACATCACAAACAAAAATTCAAACTAAAGGACTTATGGTTCCATACAAAATTGGTGAATTTTATCCGATTCTGGAATTACAGGATGATGAGTTTTTAAAATTCATACCGATATAGAAGATGTAAGTTTTTCGGCGTATTAATTTATGGCCATCCGAATCATTTTGCTGGTTCTTGAATACTGGCTCTAGACCATAAACAATGACGAAAAACTCTAAAGTGGAACTTACTTCGACATCTTATGGAATGTCCAATCGACTGTCACACGTTAAGATTGAAATTCGATTCGATTTGCAGTTTCGACATTACAGAGTAATGAGTGATTAAATCACTGCTCACTGCTAGGTGGATTAATTACGTTTTTATTATTGCATTTAGAAATTCGAAATTTTTCGTGAGACACCCTGTACTTTTACTATATTGATTTTGATTGGTTCGTTTCGGCAAGCATTAACTGAGAGAGACGAAAGATAGAAAATGAAAAGACGGATAGGTATTCTAGATTGAATCAGTTATAAATTAAGAACGAAGAAGCTAGACTAGCAGGCTCATATAAGCATGATCAGAAGAAAGAAGTGAATTCTATTTTACCTTCTACTTGAGGGGGTCGAACACTAAATTCGAGTCCCCAAGTATGGTCGTGTAACAAGTGTAGTTCTTCACCACACTATGCTACTGATCATGCTTATATGAGCCTGCCTAGTCTAGCTTTTCCGTTCTAAATTTATAACTGATTCAATCTAGAATACCTATCCGTCTTTTCATTTCCTATCTTTCGTCTCTCTCAGTTAATGCTTGCCGAAAAGAACCAATCAAAATCGATATAGTAGACATTATGCGGAAATTAAAACCAAATAACATATACCCTGTACTTTTGGTTTCGAGAATGTTGTCGCATATGCGGCATAAGCGATGAAGCTATTTTTTGTTAACTAATCGAATCAGTCTGAATCATTTTTGATAGAAGTTTTCAGTTCAAAGTCGATTGGAAAGTTAATTTAAGGGCTGAGGACAGTACCGTAAAGTGGTAAGTTTTTTGCTATTTTCCCGTTTCAAATTGAATTTTCTTGGAAACGGTGCAGAATATTGAAAAACCCACTTGACAATGTCTTCGATATTTTGTTAAGAATATTCTGTGAAATTTTCAGAATGATTCATTGAGTTTAGCGGTCGTGTTGTATTTTTTTCTGACTGAAGAACTGCTGAAAATTGGAACGCTCGGAAATGCATACCTCTACTTGTTCATCGAATATCTCGGCTTTGAAGGCTTGTATCATAAATCTACCGTGACAAAGTCGAGATAATTTAGTTTAGATGCGATTAGTACATAAAAACATATACGTTATCGTGATAAAAATAAATTCTTGTGTTTTTCTGTGAAACAAAGTCAGTTTCAATGCATCCGCCATTTTTTTCGCTTTGGTTTCCTGATAGTATTCTGAAAAAGGAGAGAGAAATAAAATTTTCTCGACAAGGCTGCCAAACACACAGACATTCAATCTTTATGAAAGTTGAATATTTTTTCATTGTTCATTGGAATTCATGTAATGTCCAACCCATACGATAGATTTATGTGATAAAACTTCTCATCAAAATAATAAAATGTATGCTGGCAACCCGGTACAGTTTGCTCATATACGAGAGAGTACAAGAGAAAAACGATGGTCAAAGGGAATTGAGCGAGCCACGTGGTCGATTTAAAACTCAACACGTGGCCCTCTGTCCTCAGACCTTAATTAAAAATATGTTACAATAAGATTGTTTGAATGACAACAGAAATGCGTTATCGTACCACTAGATGGACTAGGAAGTTTTTTTTTATTTCGTTCACAGGACTTTGAGTCTTTTGAGGGCTATTTACAACTCGGACAAAAAAACTTTCAGACCCTATGAGCGCGGTTGGGAATTCAACACAAATCATTGGTCCTTTTCAGGACCATCAAATCGATTCCAAAAAATAATAAAATTTTTCAAGAATATTTTGCCAACTTTTCCAGTCAATCGAAGCACAACTCTTGGACCTGTGCGCCTAGCTCTTGCTTCTTCACAGTATGAGATAAGAAAAGAGGCCCATAACTTCTAGAGTTTTGTTCCGAAAGGCTTGAAAATTTGACAAAATATGCTTGAAATGTTTTACTATAAGAAAATATAAAGAAAAAATAATTGATTTTTTTATATTTTGAGCGAACACTTGAATAGATGGAACAGTGAATGTGTGAACGAAAGTAAAATTTAGGTGAAGATGTTCGGTTTCCGACACCCCATCGTAACTTTTGACAGAAAGCAGATAGCGTCATTCCGACAAATGTCATGTGTGTGTGTAATAACAGTTCGTTCTTTTTGTGCCGAATACCAAAGCAAACAGACGCTTGTACTTTTTGCTGCGCTTAAAACAGTCTTAGTCAGAAGTTATAAGCTTAAAAGAAAATGGTAATACTGTTATATTACTTAACACTTCTCCAACCATGAAATGAAGTTCAGTTCCGTGCAGAGCACAAAAATTTAGGTTCAACTGAAAGGTCTTGTGTTCTCACACGGAATGCCTGAAATTCATCCGGATCCGATTTCCGGCTTCGGCATTATAAAGACTGTCCCAGAAAGTATGGATGCAACCAAGAAACGCTGGCATTTCGCAATGGTTCAGAATCTGTCAATTTTTATGGCTGTGTCCTGTTGTTTACACTCTTCTCTAACCACTTGTGCAGTTGTTTATTCGTTTTCATTAGTTTGTTTCGAAATGCGTGGACTTTCAGCAGAACAACGTCGAAAAATTGTGTACAAATGGTGCACAGAACGCGGACTGTCACTGAGAAAGATAGCAAAAATGGAAGGGTAAAGTGAAAAAGCCGTGTAAAATGCAATCAGGAAGATCGGTGAGGATAACACCTTTGAGTATAAACCGAAAACGGGTCGAAAACATGGTCCTGCTAACCCTCAGTTGGATAAACGTATACTGAAGGCGTTCGAGCAAAAGAAGGAGGTTTCAATTCGGGATGTGGCCAAAAAAGTGAGCACTTCGAAGTCAAATGTTCTTCGTGCTCAAGAACGTTTGAATCTTTGAACCTATAAGAAGCAGAAACAACCAGAACGTAGTCCGAAACAAGAAGCATCGATCACGCCGAGGGATCGAAAGCTGTTCAATACGATTCTTGCTAGGAATTTGAACTGCATAAGCATGGACGACGAAACCTACGTGAAACTCGATTACAAATCCTTGCCGGGACCTCAATATTATACGGTGCGAGAAGGGCAAGTGTTAAACCAGTCCGAGACATCGATTGAAGTCGAAAAATTTGGTAAGAAAGCTATGGTCTGGCAAGTAATTTGTAGCTGCGGTAAGATTTCGAAACCCTTCATCACCACTGCTTCAATGAACAGCGAAATATACATCAAGGAATGTTTACAAAAACGACTTCTACCCATGATTCGAAGCCAAAAGGATCCTGTTGTCTTCTGGCCAGTTCTTGCTTCTTGCCACTACTCGAAATCAACGGCAGAATGGTTTACTACCGAAAATGTCACTTTCGTCCCAAAAGACATGAATCCACCAAATTGCCCACAACTTCGACCAATTGAGTTATTTTGGGCATTAACGAAGGCACATCTTAGGAAACATGTCTCGGCATCCAAAACCATTCAACAGTTCGAATAAGATTGGAAAAAAGTGTCAAAACTTGTCGCCAAGAACTCTGTACGGAGTTTAATGAGGAACGTTCGCAAGAAGGTGCGCCAGCTGGTCTATAATGGCTAAGTAGCAAATGTTGAGAATAATATTCTGTTGTTTGTTGTCTAATATTATCAGTATATCGAATAAAATTTCAATATCTAACACTTGTGAATTATTTACAGCGAAATCAAGGTGCGTCCATACTTTCTGGGACAGTCTTTACTGTAAAGTGTGTTAAAAATGATAAACCGGCGGCGAAAAATAACGTAAAAACTCGAAACTAAGAAACAAACCGATTCCAGCTATTCTTTCAATAATCGAAAAAAAAAAAATATTTTAAAGAATATCACAATATTATATATAAGAGTGTAAGTAACATGAGTTTTTCACAATTTATTAAGTTCTGTTCATGCATTCAGAGTGTTCAATCAGTGTTAAATCTATTCACCTTAAAACTCCTAGTTCCTGGACGTTTCAAGCGATAGAGAATATTTCCCAACTTCATCTATTTAAAAATGAACCAAAACATCATTGTATGGCTGGTATAATCACCAAACAATGGAAGGTATTAAATTTCCAGAGAATACCCGCTAGATTTCCTATTTAGTCATTCTCACATTATGTCTCGTCTGGCTGTGTCAGGATCGTTCTTTTCACCCCGTGCGACAGCACTTCAGGCTCTAATAATTGGCAATTTTCCGACTCAGTATCAATTTGAGCGCTCGCTTCCAATTGCCCGGTTCGAAGTGGTCTCAGTAACGAGCGAGCGAATCCTTGCTAGCTATCGTGACTGCACACCTCACCTTCCACTATCCTCTAGCCAGTGCTCTTTCGAGCATTGTCATTTCGTTATAATAGTTTCGAAGGGTAATAAGATTTTGTTTTCCAATTCAGATCAAACCACTTACAACGCGGATTGCAATAAAAATGGAAAATTGGAATCAGTAGCGAACGACCGGGTCTAGGTCGGACTGGTTTTTTTTTCAACATAGGAATAGAAATACCAGTTCAGAATTATTTCGTCTGAAAACTTTCCGAAGCACCTTTATAATTGTAGCGATGTTTATTTAATTGATTTAGTCACAGTTTTGCTTTGGTGGTCGGAGTTGGTTTCCATTTCTGCCGTCCGTTTTGAAAGGTCAATCCTATTCTTCCGGTTCAACAAGCATCAGGTGCATGTTCAAAGAAACCCAACGATGGAAATACTGCAATAGCTGGTAATAGCGACAGAAAAAAAACCGTTTGCTGCGACAGCAAATACGTACGAGCAAAGAAAACTAGAATGTGCAGTGTGGGTATCCAATTTTTTGCATACTTCTTAGCTTCCTTTACAGTTATATTATCCTATTCGTCAGTTAAATATCAGTTCTCCATCGATGCAGTCAAGAAATCCAATTTGCCGGTGCCAATTTTCTGCTTGTTTGAGTGTCTAGTGCACTCTTCGCTGTCTGCTGGGACATTCTACCCGGAAGAATCGCACCTCAGGTCTGGCTTCCGTAATTGCAGACAAACATTTTCGAACGATTATTGTCTTGCATTTAACTGGAAACGTCAATCAGTGGATACTTTAGTTCGAAGAAATTCAATCGCAGTCTGACATGGCAGACTACGAGTAAAGCTGTTTGCTGGAACGGCGATCTCCGGTTCCCGCCGGTTCCGGACGGGAAGATGTAAGTTCCCTAATAGGATTGTCCGGCGGGGTTGCAGACCTTATTGACCTAAGAAGATTTGGGTGGTTTATAAGCTGTGGCATTTACACTTGACATGACATGACCTGCACGTAATGGGCAATAATTCTAGGAACTGAATTTATACTGAAACTTTACCGAGTTTGTTCTATCCTACGAGATGGGGTGAATGTTCGATCAAGAGGGATAATTCTGTTCTTGTCTTAAGTGGCTTTTACTCGCTGACTTTTACGTTAGCAAGTTTACTACATGGATTCTCTTGGAACGTACTCAAACGATTATTATTTGTTTGAAGTATTTTTCAATTCAAGATAGCGGCTTTTGAATGGTCGAAATGTCAAAATTTTTGTATAATCGCAACGAGTATTTCATAGCCGAGACTGCAGATGATGATTAACTTTAAACTTTCATTCTCCACAACCACATGTTAAGCTCTTTATGAAAAACCTGTTTTAATCCACCTAGTGGTGTGCTGGTGCCTTTCTCATGTTACTCATATAGTGTTCTCATAAATATTACCATAGCATTTTTCTAAAAACTTTCCATTGAAACATGAATAAAAACAAGAAAGTTTGTTTGTGAACAAAACACTTTTAAACTACCTAATTCAGAAGATTTCTTTGTCGTCACCTAAAATGATGGTTTTTGAACACACTTCACCCTATAGTTCCGGAACGGGAAGTAGAATCCGAATGAAATTCAACAGTAGTATAGAGAGAGCCAAACATTTTAAATTTCATTTAATCATGACATAAACATGGAATGAGCTCCGTTTCGAAGTTTTTTAACTAGCGCTTCTGTAACCGGAAACTGGGGTTGTTTGACATAACTTTCAAATAGTAACAGTTTTTAAACAAATCAAGAAGAAATGTTCTTCTTCTTGTTTCGTCGCTCTGCAAGACGAAGGTTTTTGACCACTATTCTCGGTACTTCTGGAATCGGAATTTAATAACCGATATACACCGAAACCTCCATTTACGAACTAAACGGGGGCTCGTGAAAAGTTTACGTTATTTTTAATTTATTTCGTAAAAAAAGTTTTGTGTAATGAATGTGGAAACCGCGCATCTTATGGCTATTTTCGGAATGGGTATGAAGAGTAAGTGCAAGAAAACGATGTTTGGGCTCGTTTCAAAATCCAAGATGGCGGCTTCCGGTTTCTTGAGATTGCTTAAAACCCCTATCAATATGGGTTTCTTCGGAACGGAATTGATGAGTAGATGTTGGAAAACAATGTTTGAGGTGGTTCTGAAATTCAAGATGGCGACCTGAAAAAAAAACTCACAAAAAAGATGATCTTTCTGGAAATGATACGCTCAGAGGCCGGACCAAAATATCATCTTTTCTGTGAGTTTTTCATTAATTTTACTTTTTCAATCCAGTCAAATTAATTAAAAAACATTGAAAATTGAGTGGTTTTCAGCCTAATATCGAAGGTTTTGGACGGGTTTCGGAAGTCGGAATCGGATGAAATTCAGCAATTTGGTATGATTACAAAATTGCTGAATCTCAGTGTACAAGCTGTTTTATTTAAGTTCTTGTTTATTAAATTCAGTTTTTCCTTCTTTGAGAAAACGATTGAGCCTCTCCACTTTTAATATTTTTGGAACCGGAATTCAGAAACCGGTGTTGCCGGTCGGAAGAAATTGGATAGTGACGTAAAGGATTGTAAGCCAATTCATTTATTTCGAAATGTTAGGAAATAATGTAGCTGTCGTTGTGAAATCGAAGGGTGTTCTAAGTTGATAATTTTTATAACACTTCCAAAATCGCAAACCTAATACCGATACAACTAAAATTATTAGGTCATCAATTTTCAAAATCTGCGGAGCCGAAGCCGAGCCACTTATGAAAAATAAAAACATCTTGAAATTGTCATCTTTACACCAATCACTCTGTATCTCCGGAGTTAGAAGGCGGATCTAATAAACAATCAGTGAGTTTTCATGGGATCATCTGAATCTAAGTTGGGGAAACCGAGGCTAAGTCGGACATTTTTTGGAAATTGAAAAAACATTCATTACAACAAGGTTTTTACACAAGTTACCTTTACCATTGTGGAGAGTTAACCTTCGGCTACAGCTCCCAATTTTTGATTTGGAAAACTATGCACCAGTCTCTTTTAGCAAGTCGCGCAGAAAAGACCAACCCAAAATCCAATATTTCTGGAACCGCGGAGCTAAATCAGACTCATTATGGGGCAAAACCAGACTATAAAGCTTCGCATAAAAATGAAGAACGAATACAATGGGGTGTCAAATCCTAACGTCTCAACGTTCAGCTAACTGACGTCTGCGAAAGCGCTTTTTTGTATCGAAATAATTGCAAGTTCATAAGATACTCAAGCTGTCCAGCTTAACCCCGTGTCCGGCTTAGCCCCATCCTAAATAATTTCTTGAGTTTAGGAGCGTTATGTATACTGATACATTTCGATAACATACCAGTTTTCGCAAAATAAACTTCACCAGATAAAATATTCTAACAACATTTGATTTCTTGGTACTGTAACCAGTTTGGTCGATGTGTGGATTATAAATAATTAAGTCATAGAACAGACTTTTGTTTAATAGTTTTTTTTATATAACTATTTATTGGAATATGAGTTTAAAATTAAATTATTAAGATTTAAATTGGGTGTTCAGCCACAAGTGGTGACTTTTCAGCCCTATTATATATATGATTTCGTTGATACCATAAGGACATCGTTTGCTTCCGCAATTCTGAGATTTTTGTGTAGGGAAAATTCTAAACCTACTTGTATTGTGTAATGGGGAGAAGGAACTTATATACTAACTTACTAACTAATACAGAGAGCGAATCGATTCAATTGAAGATTGCATCGATTTTTGTCGGAATTTGGTTAAAATATTATGTGAAATTACATCTAATGGTTCTATATTTGTGAGTCTGTGCAACTCATTTGTACTAAACCAGGGAGGTTGCTTCAAAATCATTTTCAGAATTTTATTCTGAATCCTTTGAAGCGTTTTCTTCCTGGTGGAACAAAAACTTCACCAAATTGGTTTATAAGAGGATATAAACATTTAATATATTTATTACACTTTGCCTGGATTCCTCCAATGTGATCCTTTAAAGTGAGTTTTTTGTCATACGTTAAACCTAAGTATTTAGCTTGATCAGACCATCTCAATTCCAAGCCATTCAATTTGAGAATGTGATTATTGTTTGGTTTAAGAAAAGAAGCTCTTGGCTTGTGAGGAAAGATAATTAATTGCGTTTTTGCTGCATTTGATTTAATTTTCCATTTTGACAGATAATCACTGAAAATATTTAAACTTCTTTGTAGGCGACTGCAGATCACTCTTAGATTTCTACCTGTGACTAACAGACTCGTGTCGTCACAGAATAGCGTAGATTTGGAAGATCAGAAGTGAAAATATTATACAAGATTGAAGCTACGCTCGAACCCTGCGGAACACCGGCTCGTACGGGTAGCAATTCAGATTTACAATTCTGATAGCTAACCTGAAGCGTACGATCAATTAAATAGTTTTGAATCATTTTGATCAAATAAATAGGAAACTGGAAATCAGCCATTTTTGCTATTAAACCTTTGTGCCAAACACTGTCGAATGCTTTTTCTATGTCTAGAAGAGCAACTCCAGTGGATAACCTTGTTTATTAGTTTGCATGTTCGAGCAAATGTTGTTTCAAGTTTAATGTTGTATCGTATGATGAAACCAGATTGTCAGAATATTGAATAAAATAATGTAATGATATCGAAACAAAACATGTTATGCCTACATGCGATTTTATTATCCAAACAATTTGTTTTATGTAGTCTTTTAATTGGCATTTTGGAAGCTCGTGTTCAGTTCTTTATTGTAATGGAAATATTAAAATCATACATTTAAGGGTTAATCGGTCAAGTTTCCGGAGATACTTCCACCTCCGTACATTATAACTTCATCATCAATTTGATTAGCTTTGAAGCTAAGCCTAAATGAATTGTGCGGATTGGTTGTTACGTAACTAATTAAGTAATGGTATATCTCCTGAACTGGAAGTGCCTCATCGTGCCTAAGATTGTCTAAATCAGTCTAACAAGAGAGTTTTGTCAGGTACATCGATACCGATAAAATTTGGACACCCATAAATACGTATATCTTTGGAGATACTTAATCTTTGCATGAAATATTTCGTAGACTGATGAACGTTTGTTTGTTCATTGAATAAAATCAATTTTTGGTGATAATACAAGCTTTTAGCTCGAAGATGGTGTCGAAAGCAAAGCAAGTGCGGTCGCAATGAATTCCAGATCTGTCAGAAAACTTGCAAAAAAAGCTAGGTTTTCCTGAAAGCAAAACTGGAAGCGGAACAAAACCGGATCTCCGGAACTACCAGAAGGACACGAAAGTGAACCAAATATTGCAGAAAAGACCAAGAAAAATCTTTCGGTACGCAATGTGGCTAGAAAAATAAACATGTCTCCAAAGGGTGTAACCAGACTTTCATATAAAAACTGCTCTCAAACAGAATTTTTTTTTTGATAGGATTAGTGATTTTGCCAAAATTTTAATATTTTAAGGTGAGATTTTGCGATTTTTTCAGAATTATCGTTCAACAAACTAAATTCGAATGTATTGCATGATAAAAAGCATCATTCGAAAAACATTTTGCAATTTTTTCGCGGAATTTTTGAGGACGCTTCTTGAAATCTAATCAGAAGTGGACAAATCAAATCAGCATAGTTAGAGTAAAAGTTTTTCTAGACCCCAACGTTTCTGTTTGATTTTTTAATTTTTTTTTGAATTTTTGGTGCGTGTTCAAAGTGCAAACTTCGATTTTTCACAAAAAAAATTTGCCATTTTGAAGCTGTAAAACCTCCCCAAAGTAACTAACAACGAAAAGGAAAACGTTGTGGTCCGGTTTTTCATATGTAGAAAATGTGTGCAAAATTTGAACAAAATTGGTGCGGTAGTTTTTGAATGACGATGGACACGGACTTTCCAAACCTGCTTTCGAGAAAAACGGGCCTCCCGTAGGGTCTAACCTTTTCAAAAATCATATATTTTCTTTTATAATTTGTTATTGTTTTGTCAAGTTTTAAAGTCGACCGAATCAGAGATCTTTGGCCTGTGAGTCGAGCTCTTACTTCTTCGCAGTATGAGATATGCAAAAATAAAGGCCCATAACTTGCTGAGTTTTATTCCGATAGGCTTGAACATTTCACAGAATTTTCTTGAAATGTTTTACTTTAAGAAAATGCAAAGAAAAAAGTAAATGATTTTTCAAATGTGTTAGACCTCACCCGCCCCTTAACTGCCATATTTGTGAAGTTAGGGCGATTCTTCTGATTTTCATTTTATTTAAATTTTACAAAAACCTCTTTTGCGAAAAAAATGAAAAAATCAGGAATATTATGCGGATGGGTATTATGTCGCACTTTAAAAAAAAATAATCAACCGAAAAACCATGCGTTTCCATCAAATTATCATCAGATGGAGACGCATGGTATTTAGTTCTAAAATCATATATCACATGCCATTACAACTAAATACCATGCGTTTTCATCTATAACTTGAGTTCTGGTCTCGGGTATTAAATTAATTAATAATGATAAAACAAATTCATATCTAATGTTATTTACACAACCCCGCACGCCTGACACGATTTACCTAGCAATAATGATGGAAACTAGTGAACATGTGTGCCAGCTGATATTTGTAATTCATAAGGATTTAGTGAGGACATGAATTGACAAATATTCAATAAATCAATTTTTATATATTGAGTAAAACTCTAAAGAACAGTAAAATATAGTTCTTTTGCAGAAAAAAAGTATTCTCAGGCACCAAGCGCAAAATAAAGAACAATTCGAAACCAAATGGCTTGAGCCTATAAAGACGAATAAATCAAACTGGGATTGGACTGACTGTAAATAAATATGACACCTACTTACTTGAATAATGGCGCGTGGCGTAGTGCTTGATGAATTCGTGTATTCATTCACTTATGACCGCGAATAAGAATACAAGAAAAGTAATACGTCACCACAAGAAATTAACCAACGGCGTATGAACCACGGTTTTCAACAGCTGCTTGGAGATCCACCTATCATACGTACAGCTGAAATTG
Source organism: Malaya genurostris (assembly GCF_030247185.1). Lineage (NCBI taxonomy): Eukaryota > Metazoa > Arthropoda > Insecta > Diptera > Culicidae > Malaya > Malaya genurostris. The sequence continues at coordinate 215,546,319 of NC_080571.1, read as the reverse complement.
AACAGACAAGATTGGCTGGGCATGCCTTCAAGATAACGGGCGCAACCATGTGAAAATGGTTCTTGAATGTGATCCGGTAGGCTCAAGAAAAAGAGAAAAACATCTTCAAAGGCAGATCGATAGAATGGATGGTGAAGCACGCGGTATCCGAGTCTTGAATGGCTATAGTCTAAGCTGTATGAAGACGATTTCCAGATGCAGCAAAGAAAAACACGGGCTTGGGCTGATACATGAGCACTCCATGCAACACCAGAAAAAGCATTCAGAAGTTGTCGATTTTTATACATACCAATAATATTCTTACCTAATACATACTTCGATTATAGCAATAAAACAATACGATTTTCTTAAAATGTTTAATAGAAGGGTCCTCTTGAGGAAATTGCAAGAAACTGAAAATTTTATGTTTAAAAGAGGATATTGATGCATAAAAAATTGACGATGAGAATTACTATGTTCTTTTTGGGTCTTCGTGACTAGCTGCATGCGTTTCGACTTGATTTCTATTTAGTTTTATAGTATTTCTCAGGACTGCTAATAGCTACTAATCTTCATTGGTAAAGCCTGTTCGTTCTAAAATCGTTCCGGAATTCTCACTGTCCTGCTGAAAGCCGAACTTATCTTAATGTCTCGCCTGGATCAACGAAACCTTCAGATTATCCCCCAAAATGTTGAAGTTAGAAATTTTCATAATTTTCCTGCCGATTTTTACGAGGTTTCCTAAACCACCTCATGAAGAACTGCACCAGACCATACAATTTCCTCCCTCATATTTCACTGTGCGTGCTTAGTGGCTTAAGCCGTTTGATTTTAATTGTCTTGAAGAGCGATTTCAGGCAACTTGACTATTCATACCATGTGATACATAACGTCGACGAACAGTTTGCCTCAGAACTGCTAGTTGAAGATTTTTTTTTGGGTTTTGTTTGGTTTACGATTCTTGTTGACTTTACACGTGGTCATGGGGTCTGGTGAATACTTTTTTCTGCAAAAGAACTACACTTTTAATATAGCAAAAACACTTATATAAATTTAGCAAAACTAAGTGAATAAAGTTACTTACATTGATTTGAATACAATATTTTAAAAATAATACTACTCAGTTCAGTATACTAAAAACTAAATATTTGTCAGTTCATTAGTTCTGATTCATGTCCTCCCTCACTGATCCATCTTTATGAATTACTACCGTCCACTGGCACACTTGTTCACGAGTGTATTCCCTACATTATTGCTAGGTAAATTGTGTCAGGCGTGCGGGCGTGTGTAAATAACATTATAAATGAATGTTTTTTATCATTATTAATTACTTCAATACCCAAGACCTGAACTCAAGTTGTAGATGAAAACGCATCGTATTTAGTTCTGAAGGTGAGTGGTGTATGATTTCAGAACTAAATACCAAGCGTCTCCATCTGATGATAATTTGATGGAGACGCATGGTTTTTCGATTGATTAAGTTTTTTAAAAGTCTGATATAATACTCGTCCACATTTTAAGCAATTTGAAAATAATACAGCCTGATGTACGAATTCGATTTTATCACAATTTAAGTTTGGGGCTGTCCATAAAAGACGTCACGCCGCAAGAGGGAGGGGGGTGTTTCATAAAACGTGACCTTTTGTGACAGGGAGAAGGGGGGGGGAGGTTTTTGGAATGTGACGTCCAATATTTTTAATGAGCGCATTGTTGAAATACCGAATTAACAGATCGGCTGAAAAGTTCGTATCGTTTCTATGAGAGGGCGCCACTAGAATTACATCAATACCATTTTCAGTTAGTACCAATCTTTAAAAGATACGTGTATAAATTTGACAGCTGTCTGATTATTAGTTTGTGAGATATTGCATTTTGAGTGAAGCTACTTTTGTTATTGTGAGAAAAAATGGAAAAAAGGAATTTCGTGTGTTGATGAAACACTACTTTTTGATGAAAAAAAGTGCCGCCGATACCAAAAAATGGCTTGATGAGTGATATCCAGACTCTGCACCGGGCGAAGCAACAATTCGTAAGTGGTTTGCAAAATTTCGTACTGGTCATATGAGCACCGAAGACGATGAACGCAGTGGACGCCCAAAAGAGGCTGTTACCGATGAAAACGTGAAAAAAATCCACAAAATGATTTTCAATGACCGTAAAGTGAAGTTGATCGAGATAGCTGACACCCTAAAGATATCAAAGGAACGTGTTGGACATATTATTCACGAATATTTGGATATGAGAAAGCTTTGTGCAAAATAGGTGCCGCGTGAGCTCACAATCGATCAAAAACAACAACGAATTGTAGGGGAACGGGTATAGCGTGATGGGTAAGTCGATGCCTTTCACGCTGCCCACCTGGGTTCGATTCCCAACCCCGCACATAGGGTCAGAAAACTTTTCTAGCCCGAAGAGGTGAATGACCATAATGTTAAAACCTCTATAATAAAAAAAATGGCAATGGCAATGGCAACAACGAATTCATGATTCTGAGCAGTGTTTGGAGCTGTTATATCGAAATAAAACCGATTTTTTCGTCGATATATAACTATGGACGAAACATGGCTCCATCACTTCACTCCGGAGTCCAATCGACAGTCAGCTGAGTGGACTGCACGCGATGAACCGAACCCAAAGCGTGGAAAGACTCAACAATCGGCCGGTAAGGTTATGGCGTCTGCTTTTGGGATTCGCATGGTATAATTTTCATCGACTACCTTGAAAAGGGAAAACCATCAACAGTGATTATTATATAGCGTTATCAGAGCGTTTGAAGGACGAAATTTAAAAAAAAAAAACGGCCTCATTTGAAGAAGAAAAAAGTTTTGTTTCATCAAGACAATGCACCGTGTCACAAGTCGATGAAAACCATGCTGAAATTGAACGAATTGGGCTTCGAATTGCTCCCTCATCCACCGTATTGTCCAGATTTGCCCCCCAGTGACTTTTTCCTGTTCTTAGGCCTCAAGAGAATGCTCGCTGGTAAAAAATTTAGAAGCAATGAAGAGGTAATCGCTGTAACTGAGGCCTATTTTGAGGCAAAGGACAAATCGTACTACAAAAATGGTATCGAAAAGTTTGAAGATCGCTATAATCGCTGTATCGCCTCTGATGGCAATTATGTTGAATAATAAAAACGAATTTTGGCAAAAAAATGTGTGTTTCTATTAAACGATACGAACTTTTCAGCCGAACTGTTATATTACTGCTTTGCCCTATTTCCTGAAAAAATCTCCACAATAAACGTTTACATTCTAAAGGAAAACGTGTATTTGTTGATGTAAAAGCTTCTTCTTGTAAATTCAGAAATGAATGATGCAGGAAATCATTTTTGTTGTGATCAGCAAAAGTGCACGGAGGTGTGAGTAAATTAGCGAAATTAATAAATGTTCAATAGTGTCACTATTTATGTACCATTTAATTCCACTATTTTACTGTCACGTTATTACATTTTCACAAAGTCACTATACTTTAATGAAGCATAACAAACGTTACAATACAGATACGCGTATTTCGGAATGTTATTTACATCCTTCTTCAGTGTATCGGTTTTATAAGTTTGTTAGAAAGAATGCTGTAATGCTGCTCCTTTTATACGAAATGTCTTAACACAACGGCTAAAAACGGAAAGAAACAGGTAGTAATAACCGACTAGAACGGTAATTTGATTGTCAGCGGAGGGTAACAAACTGAAGAAGTGGGATATTAAGAGATTAAGTATTTCCTAAATCTATTTGTATCTTGTGTCGGTAATAACTTGAATAGCCAGGAGGGCTTATTTCCTTGGTCACGATTCAATACAGAAATGGAGTTATTTTTAAAGATTTCTAAACTTTCGGCTGTGTCTAATTTCCATGGGTTGGAAATTTGTCTTATGATTTTTATGTCTTTGGTAGTGAGTTCATGATCTTTAGAAAAGGCATGTTCAGCTACTTTTGACTTGAAATGATGTGGTAGTCCTTTCTCTATTTCTTAATATGCTTTCGCTATTTCAGCGACGTGCTCTTTGAAACGGATGTCTAGAGTTCTCTTTGTTTGTCCAATATATATTTTATCACAATGAGAACACGAGATTTTGTATACCCCAGATTTTTTCAAATTATCCGTAGGATCTTTTGTAGAACCTAGTAAATTTTTCAATTGACAGTTCATGCTGCTAAATACTAAATCTCAACCAAATTTATTTAGTTTTGATTTCAAAGGATGTAATAAATCGATTTTCCCCTCATATTTGTATGGTTTGTCATACATATTGAGAGTGTATTGAGATGAATTTTATTTATTTTAAATTCATGACATGTGACATAGGGGGAGTGGGGGGTCTTTGCTTCTGTGACAATTTGTGACAAAGGGGGGATGGGGAGTCAAAAATCGTCAAAATTGCGTGACGTCTTTTATGGACAGCCCCTTTCCCAGAACATATTTGGTTTGGCAGGCAATATGCAAAGTTTCATCACTACCGGAACGGAAAACAAGAAAACACGTGAAAATACCTAAAGAAGCGATTTTTACCATTCCTACACAGCCTTGGCGTTCCTTCTTGTTTTATTTAGCATCTTGTCACCATGCCAAAGATGTTTTGAAATAGTATAAAGCGAATCGAGTACATGTTGTACAGAAAGCGGCGAGTCCACTTAACTGTCTGGAGTTGCGACCTGTTTTTCGCTATTGGGATCTCGTTACCAAAGAGCTCTCTCAATATAAACATCAAGCTACAGAAAAATTTCGAAAATCTTGCATAAATGCAACAAAATCGGCTGCAGAGAAGTCTGCACAGATCCTAATGGCGGAAGTTAACCTAGAAGCAGTTTCTTCATGCAGCCTAATTAAGTAAGTAAGTTGAGCGTATTTAGTTTTAAGATGATCAATAGTGCACAATAGTGTACAACGTCGAGTAATTCAGCAAAGTATAAACGTAAGAACTTTTGACAATAATAATTTAAACAATGTTTAAATATGTCAACATTCCTTTGGTATAAAAAGAGTATATGGATCGATTTACTCTATTCTCTAGATGTTAGGGCCATCATCAACATTAGCCATTGATGGCTTAATTTACTTCAAAAATTTATTTAGTTTCATGTAATGACGCGGTATTGTCTATAATTTTGGTTAGTAATACAGTCTAGGGTGAGAGTTGGTTTATATATAATAGCTTGACACAAATATTGAGAAAAAACATGTAATTATCGATGAATAATGACCACGGCTTGGAGAAAGCTAGACTGACATAATCAAGTTTATGATACTCTCTGTCATACCAACGATTAGCAGTTGATTTTGTTTTACAGCACTAAAATTTCGGAGAAGGATACTCAGTCGCGAGTGCCGTGCTTCTTCGTTAGGAAATAAAAAGAGTTTGCGTAAAATTTATGCCCAGCAATCAGTGTTCCGTTCCAAACAATCAATTCCGCAAAGTACGGTACATAAGGCAATCAGCCAAAATGTTAATGGTGGTTGCAATAAATCAAACTTGCAGCGACTGATGCCACCGTTAGTGCGGGCTCAGTTCGGAACAGCTGCTTATAATTGACCATTTCTTGCAAAATTTGAAGACTGTACAATTTTCGCTATTTATCTTTTTTGTCCCAAAAGTGCCTCCCCGTTCGCCTATTCTCCCGTTATTACCGGGAGCTGGAAATCACCGGGAACTGGGTATCCGGGAGCACTGCAACAAAATCAGAGGAAATTCAAGTCGAATCCATTTCCGCCTGTCCACCGTGCGCACGTCTCCCAGTAGGGGAGAAAAACCTCTGCTACGAAACGCTGCCATGGTTCGGCATGGCGGCAGCAGACAGTCGGAAAGGAAATAAAATATCAATTAATCTTCTTCGGAATGTCTTTCCAACTTTATGGCCCGCATTAATTTTGTTTACCAAGCTTTCAGAGCCACCGCCGGGCGCGTCATCATCGTCGTCGCAATAATGGTCGGCATTTGGTGCGAATGGCAGGATCGGTCATGTCGCGAGCTGCCACTGGCAATCATATTAACGATTCTTTTTTTTTGCGGTAATGTAAGAAAGTTTCATTTTATTTGACTTTTGCGTCACCTCAGCCACCACATTAACTCAGTTCGTGTGGTTGCGGATGAAATTACAATTGTCAACCGGGGCTAACAAAGCGAGATTAATTTAGGTTAGTACGACATAACTTGGGATTAGTGGCTTGATGTAAGCGAACTACCAAATGGAAAGTGTTCCCGGAGCGGTGGTAGAATTAGAGAAACTCATCATATTTTATTGCATTTAGTAGCACTAATCGAATCAATTGATTAATAGTTAATCGAAAGTTATAAAAAAGAGTTAATGAATTACATTGCAAACTAGGAGAATTTGTAATGCTTTCTTAGTTTTTGTACTTAATTGGTTACCAGTTTGACTATTTTCCTTTGTTTTTACGTTTCATCTTCAACCCATCAGTGCATTATTAGTTTATGGTAAACCACTAATGCCATCTTGCGGTTCAGCGTATGCTATATTTTCATTCAGAACGTAAGTATTTCAGTGCAAATCAATTATTTTGCAAGACGATATTGTTTTCTCGGTTGGCCGTTTTGACAATAGTCTTCATTTCAAGGTGTAATTCGCGTTTTTGTTCAATTATTCAAAAACTATACCTTTTTCGGAAATATTTCATGCATTGAACTTTTTGTAATTGAATTTATCACCACTAAGTACGCAGAGAATTTAGATTTTTTTTGGCTGATGGTATCGATTTTTGAAAAATATGTCGTTATACTCCACGGGAATGGTTTTGAAGGATCATCAAAAGTAATTTGAGATTCAATACGTTCGAAAAGTTCACTAGTAGTTGCATAGTAGTTCTTTCGTTAAACCTTCCAAGTTACAGCATTAGATGGTTACAATTCCACAGTTCGAGCGAAATATCAAACCTTCCTCTTGATAGAGCCCATCAGTGCCGGCACACTGTTAATGGACTCGGCATCTTTCATTTTGTCCGAATTTGCTGGATGTCATTGACTGCTCAGTCGCTTCGTCGAAGTCGTTACTATGAAATTGCTTGTTATTTTTCGATAAGTCGAAATTCTGGGCAATTTGGAGGATTCATTAGCTTGGGAACAAACTCAATCTTGCTGGCAGCATACCACTCTAGAACTACTTTGGAGTATCGGCAGCTGGTGAAAATGAGCCAAACGATGGCTTTTCCCCTATGCTTTTTCAGGCATTCTCCGATGGAAAATAGTCATCGTCGAGGATGCGATGAAAGGGTCAGTTTCCTGGCCATAACTGCAAATCGCTTGCCAAATCATTGCCTTTTTGCCACGTCCAGTCGCGGTGTAAAACTTTGAATCGGAAATCGGTTTAAAATCGAGTTTAACGTATGTTTCGATTAATCAAAGTGCAGCACTTGTGCATCGTCAAAACACGTCATCGTACAGAATTCTTACACGCTTTTTAGCTAAGAAATGCTACTTCATATGCCGGAACGGATGTTTTCTGGCTATGGGCGACTTGTATTCTTCGTTTGCGAAAAAGTTCCGCGTCGTTTAGAGTAGGCATTGTACGTGTATTGTCGCATCTCGGATTTAAAGATCGGGGTTGGCTTGAACGCACCTTAACACCTTGCTGTTCAATTCACGATATCCTGGTTCAAGTATTTTCACAGGCCCGCTGATTGCTTTCCACACTAAGGGTTTTCCTTGTAGGTTTAGAACACGTGTGAAACTGTAATTTAGCCATGTAGGAGCTGAGCCACTCCGGATTGTCCAACTTATTGTGCACACATTTTTGATTTTAGGTGGTGTTCCTAGGAAAATTTATGCCCATCGTACGTTCACTGAGCAGAAAAATTTATTAATTCCATCTCTGGAGGGATCGGCGAATAAAATAAAAGGTCCCAATCAAACATTTCCCCTTACACTCTAAAATACGCCACTGACTTTGATCAAACTTGCACCAGTTGTTTTCTATAGAAGTATAAACGAACTACTGTCAAACCAATGCGTACCAATTTACTTTTAGTCAGGCATCAAAAAATCAGAAGTAGTGTTTGAAGTAAACTTTCTCAAAGAAACTGAATATGCAACTCAAATTATGTAACGCTATTCAAAAATGTAGTCTGGTCAAATTTACATCATTCTTTCAGACCTTGTAATCAAACAGCAGAGTGCCACCAGAGTGAGCGTGAATCTTGGAGCGATTTAATACGACGTGCTGGTAGCGTTTCACCTTCACTCTGACTGGTTCGCTTTGATCAAACTTAACTAGTTTGCACGGGCCAGGGATGCCAGGTAATTTTGCCTACAATCTATGGTTTTCGCCAAAATAGGTCTGTGAAAAATTCGCGTGTAAATCCCATGTGAAATAAATAATTTTCGTGAGCTTTTCGCTCCAAGTAGGGCCAAATGGTAAATTGTCGAAATCAAAAACTTGCATTATCTCTAGTGTGGATGGCTTTTGAAAGTTATGAATCGTTCTCTTGTTTGTTTTGATGTGGAAGACATCTTTATTTTCTATATAGGGGTGCAAATCAGAAACTCAAGGAAAAATACACGTAGAAAAGTGGTCAGGTTTTAAACACTTACAGCTCAGAATATTTTGTATCAATTATTAATATTATTTCATTGTTTGATTGGAAATATTTCTAAGATTCGATTCGAGTGTATCAAGCCACGTATTTTTAATTATAAATGATTGAAATTTTTATTAGTAGCGAGCAGTGTCCTATTTTGTCTGCTAAAAATCTCCGGCATATCGGATTTCCCTGCCCTAGACGACGATTTTGAAGGAGTAAGCGATATATCAATGGGAAAGCATCGCTCTGATTGGTCAATCGATGCTAAAGCCAAGCTGTTGGATGCACGTGAATCTATAAATAGAAGCGAAATTATAGCTGACGTTTCAGTCTTACGCGTAGTATGCTAGAGGTAGGTTGTTGCTAGACAGCAAGACAAAAAGTGCCATAAAACGATTGAAAGCTTTAATTGGTATGTTCTAATCTTGTGTCATGCAAGCTTGGATGAAATTCCATGTTATGTAGTTTCGCCTGAGAAAATGACAGCTACCTAATTTTGAGTGCTTAAGATTAATTTTTAATTTGTATAAGATGAACTCGATTGATAATGAGAAAACGTTTATCGCTTCAACCGAAATAGCTGAATGGTAGAGAAACTTAACGCTATACAAATAACTGCTTGCATACAAAACTTGAACACAAGTTTCACGAAGAGAAGCTCAAATATTGAAATGGCGAAGAGAAGCCTAAAGGGGCTGTCCATAAAAGACGTCACGCTTTTTTTGACGATTTTTGACTCCCCATCCCCCCTTTGTCACAAATTGTCACAGAAGCAAAGACCCCCCACCCACTCTATGTCACGTGTCACGAATTCAATACATTCTCAATATGTATGACAAACCATACAAATATGAGGGAAAAATCTATTTATTACATAATGTCATTAGATTAAAAAATATCCCTAAAACTACAAAATCATCGGAATTATTTTATTAATATCAATTATATAAATTAACAAAAGTATTTGGTTGGAATTGATGAAACATTTAAATCATCTGTTTTATTCCTCCTAGGAGTACACAGATATATTATTGTTTTAGGTAAAGAATCATATTTCCTTAGTGTAGCATACAGGGCTGAGAAAATATAGACCAAAACCTCATCAAAACGAGATCACTGCCGGAGAATCTTTTCATGATCAGTTGATCAGTGAATTTTAAATCACATCGATCAATATCGGTACTGATCTTCCGTCACACAATGGGTAGTGATTTTGAGCTAAAATGATTCTTGATTTATGTAAGTTCAATCATTGGATGATTCGATAAGCTTTGATGTTGGTGGAGGAAAATCACATATGATCAAGATAAGACATGACATGATCTACGTCTGAAATCGTTGATCTCCCGCTCTTTTTCAAATGGAGTACAATTAAATAAACTGCATCAGAATCAAATAAGAGAAATTCGTATGATATACTATTATCAATGCTGTAATTACAAATTACTGCAAAAATTGTCAGTGCATAACTTAAAATAAACCGTTTGAAGGCATCTTTTTCTTTTTTACTCATATTAGGAAAAATTTATTAATTTCGCTAATTTACTCACTCCTCCGTTCACATTTCCTGATCACAACAGAAATGATTTCCTGCATCACTCATTTCCGAATTTACAAGAAGAAGCTTTTACATCAACAAATACACGTTTTCCTATAGAATGTAAACGTTTATTGTGGAGATTTTTTCAGGAAATAGGGCAAAGCAGTAATATAATTAAGTATTTCAAAAATGCGCTCATTGAAAATATTGGACGTCACATTCCAAAAACCTCCCCCCCTCCCCCTTTCACAAAAGGTCACGTTTTATGAAACACCCCCCTCCCGCTTGCGGCGTGACATCTTTTATGGACAGCCTCAAATATTGATATTTGTACAAAAGATATAATTGCATACATTTGGGATATTGGTGTAATTTCGTCGGTATAAAACAAACAATGTTCGGTGTTGGTCCCTAATCAAGATCAATCTAAGCAGACTGCGGATTCAAAAGTGTCACGATTGATTGAACTGTTTGATTGTAGATCATTCGAAATTTTGGTTGCCTTGTTCCACATCAATGACTCGAACAACCCCATGGGGCTGATCCTTGTAGTTTTTGTTTCACCTCATTTCGCAAACGAATTTCACTAACAGTAAGTTTCTGAGTTAAGTTGAGGAGTGCTAAACACGAATATAGCGGTATTATCTGTTCACCTAGCATCTTCAGCATGCGCGTCTTGACGCTTCACGTGACGCTCTGGAAGTAACCTTAGGTTGCTGTCAGAAAGCGTCACGCGAAGTGTCCGGACGCGCGTGTGAGCTACACAGTTCGAAAAATTCTTGTGGTTTTACATCGTCATATTTTACACAAATTTAAATTCAAGAACATGAAAAATTGTGTGATTTGAAAATTACATGGCATTAAAACGAATGGAATAAAAATCTAAAGATCGACAGCAACAACGCGACTTGAACCGAAAAACATTAGATCACAAAGCACACCATTTAGTCGACTGAGCCACAGAAGCACATATCTGCTTGGCTGGAAAATCGTGCATATAAATTCATACAGTCTCACTTGTTAGTCGAGTGCAAATTACTCTCGGAACCAGTAAATCTCTGTACGAATGGAATATTGCGTCATTTGAGAAGCTAAGTAGTTCTGAATTGTATCGTTTGTAGAAATATGTCACTTGTCAAATTCATATTTTATTTCTATGTAGTTACATTTGATCAAAGCAAACCTGTCAGAGTGAATGCGATGCGGCAAAAGTCAACACGTTTCGCACCGCCTCGCAAATCGCGTTCTCTCTGATAGCAGCCTTAGGTTGATGTCAGAGTGAGCGCGGAACGCGGATCGAAGCGAAGCGATTCAATGCGATGTACTGTTTTCGCATCGCATTCACTCTGACAGGTTTGCTTTGATCAAATGAAACTAGCTCGCACGCGCGCCTAAACGCTTCGCGTGACTCTTTCACTCTGACAGGAACCTTAGGTTGGTGTCAGAGTGAAAGCGTCACGCGAAGCGTCTGGAAGCATGTGTGAGCTATTTGCATTTGATCAAAGCAAACCTGTCAGAGTGAATGCTTCGCTTTGGTCCGCGTTCCGCGCTCACTCTGACATCAACCTTCTTGTGAAAAGTACGGGATAGTCGCATTAAACGGTGAGCAAAAATTACACGTAAATTAATCAAACCAATTGATGCAACATTGGATTTGAGTTTTTTGACGAATCGATCAAAAAATTTGCTTTTGAATGTTGGATAAAGAAGCCGTTTTCAATATCCTTAGGCTCGTTCAAGTCATTGATAAAGTTCGGGTAATGCTCGGAGATTGAATGACTGACACTTCCGGAAACACCGACAAACTGCACTTGGTTTTTATCCACCTATTTTTTTCGGAGATGGATTCACCAATTTCAACTATCTTAGGCTATAGATCAAATGGTACACTCATTCGGTTCCGGATATATAACCGTTTAAGTGACGTAACCGACAAACCACACTTCTTTCCATCTACTCAATTTTCTCGGAAATAACTAAACCAATTTGATCAAACTTACACCCGTTTGAAAACTATTAATAAGTCATTGTTCAAGTTTGACGGAAAAATATCTTATAATTTCACTTTTCGGAGCTATTCTGACGTAATTGACATAACCGACAAACCGCTTTTCTTTTGCATTCGCTCCCGAAAAGGGAAAGCAGTTTGAGATAATCTTTTTTAAAAACTACACACTTCGAAAAAACCCTGTGATTTATCATCTTATTAGATGCACATAAATGGAGTGTCACAGTTCACTCAAATTTACGTAGAAGAACATTTTATATTGTGTCTTGAATCCCATAACATGAAATTCATTGAAAAAAAATGACCGACCGCCGCGACTTGAACTGAGAATTGGATCACAAAGCACGTCTGTTAATTGACTGAGCTACAGACGCACACGCCTGATAGGTTGGTATAAGGAACATTCAAATGCATATGATCGCTCCTGCTAGTGGAATGCAAGTTACAGTTGAAACCAGCAAAATCCATGCTAATCTAAAATTAAAGACTGTCCCAGAAAGTATGGACGCACTTTGATTTCGCTGTAAATAATTCACATGTGTTAGATATTCAAACTTTATTCGATATACTGATAATATTAGACTACAACAACAGAATATTATTCTCAACATTTGCTACTTAGCTATTGTATACTAGCTGGCGCACCTTCTTGCGAACGTTCCTCGTTAAATTCCGTACAGACTTCTTGGCGACAAGTGTTAACACTTTTTTCTTATCTTTTTCGAACTGTTGAATGGTTTCGGCTGCCGAGACATGTTTCCTAAGATATGCCTTCGTGCGTTTTTGTAAACCTTCCTTGATGTATATTTCGCTGTTCATTGAAGCAGTGGTGATGAAGGGTTTCGAAATCTTACCGCAGCTACAAATTGCTTGCCAGACCATAGCTTTCTTACCAAATTTTTCGACTTCATTCGATGTCTCGGACTGGTTTAACACTTGCCCTTCTTGCACCGTATAATATTGTGGTCCCGGCAAGGATTTGTAATCGAGTTTCACGTAGGTTTCGTCGTCCATGATTATGAAGTTCAAATTTCCAGCAAGAATCGTATTGTACAGCTTTCGATCCCTCGGCGTGATCGATGCTTCTTGTTTCGGACTACGTTTTGCTTCTTTTAGGTTCGAAGATTCAAACGTTCTTTAGCACGAAGAACATTTGACTTCGAAGTACTCACTTTTTCGGCCACATCCCGAACTGAAACCAACTGAGGGTTAGCAGGACTTTTTTTCCGACCTTTTTTTATCCTCAAAGGTGTTATCCTCTCCGAACTTCGAGATTGCATTTCGCACGGCTTTTTCACTTACTCCTTCCATTTTTGCTATCTTTCTCAGTGACAGTCCGCGTTCTGTGCACCATTTGTACACAATTTTTCGACGTTGTTCGGCTGAAAATACACGCATTTTTAAACAAACTAATGAAAACGAATAAACAACTACACAAGTGGTTAGAGAAGAGTGTAAAGAACAGTACGCAGCCATAAAAATGGATAGATTCTGAACCATTGCGAAATGGCAGCGGTTTTTGGTTGCGTCCATACTTTCTGGGACAGTCTTTAAGTCATAACAAAAATTTTCTAATGTAGTTTATTCAATAGTGTTTTATTTGGAGTTAGAGTTAATGGATCAGTTTAACTTAATGAAATTAGAATGACTCATCAATAACGAAATAATATATAATAACTAATTTTGATACTGAACTGCTATTGTGCAATTTCTTGATTCCTTCGATGAAATATCATGAAAATATCAAGTATCGCTATGACAGCACAAAAACATCAAGACAAGATATGATGGTAATATTTGTTATTTTTTCGATCCTTGTTTACAGCTACTCGGGACGGTATCCAAAAATTTATTTCGCACTACGATTTCTCAAAGATGTTTACACGGATTTTCAAATATGTAACCTATGTAACTGTATAGGTTACAAAAATGTAACCTATACAGTTCCTAAGGTGAATTTAACTGACTTCGGCTACACCGATTTCCGAATTGCAGTTTCGGTATCGAATCGTTTCTTAAAGCTCAATCGTTTTCTCAAGAATGGCGAATTTCATAAACAAAAATTCAATTTAAAAGACTTAAAGACATACAGAATTGGCGAGTTTTATCCAATTTCGACTTCCAATTCTGGAATTAAAGGGTGATGAGTTTTTGTAATTCAAACCGATATAGAAGATGACAATATCAATGACAAATCAGCAAAACTTTTGCAATTTATTCGTCATATTAATTTATGGCTAAAAAAATCATTTAGGGTTAGGCTGGTTCTTGAATACCGGCTCTGGAAGTACCGTAAGTAATGTCAAAAAACTTTAAAGTGGAACTTACTTCGACATCTCGTGGATTATTCAATCGATTGTCACACGCTTAGATTCAAATTCGATCCGATTGGCAGTTTCGACATTACATCTCAAACTGCCGCTTAAAACGACGGCCATTAAGGGGCGGGTAGGGTCTGACACTTTTGAAAAATATTTTTTTTTTCTTTGTATTTTTTATAGCAAAACATTTCAAGAATATTTTGTGAGATTTTCAAGCCTATGGGAACAAAATTTAGCTAGTAATGGGCCTTTATCTTTATTTATCTCATATTACTAAGAAGTAAGAGCTCGGCACACAGGCCTAAAATTTCTGCTTTGATTGACCTAAAAACTTGACAAAACATTCTTGAGATATTTCATTATAATAAATTATAAAAGAAAAAATATGTTTTTTCGAAAATGTTAGACCCTACGGGCTCTCTGGAGTAATAAATTGTTGCAATTGATTTTATAGACAAAAAACTTTAAATGCGTTTTTCTCGAAAGCAGGTTTTAAAAGTCCGTGTCCATCGTCATTCCAAATCTGATGCACCAATTTTTTTTTTCAAAATTTTGCACACACTTTTTACATATAAACAACCAGACCCTAACGTTTTCCTTTTCGTTGTTTGTTGCTTTGGGAAGGTGTTACAGCTATAAAATGGCGGATTTTTTCGTGAAAAATCGTAGTTATCGACTTATTTCTCAATAATTTTCCACGAAAAAATTACAAAACGTTGTTCGAATGATGCTCTTTATCACGCAACACATTTGAATTTATTTTGTGGAACGACAATTCTGAAAAAAGTTCACAAAAACGATTATTTTTTTCATCGTTTAGACCCTACCCCTCCCTTGAACATTGTCAGGAGAACTAAAACACCGAAGAAACACATGCGGATTGACCATAAAAGGTATCGTCTCACTGCTAGATGGATTAAGCACATTTATTTATTTTTCTAATTTTCTTAGAGATGTCATAACCGATTTGTATAAACTTATGTTTTTTCAAGCTCACAGTTTAGCCACAGATCACTTAAAAACGGATTAAGTACCTGGGTACGGGCCTGTTGGAGCATATTGAATTCTGTACGAATGGAATATTGTGTCATTTGACAAGATATATTTTATGAATTATATCGTATATGGAATTATGTCAACTGTAAAATTCATGATTTTTTTCTGTGCATTGGCGTATATCCCAAGTAGAACGTTAAGTTGCTGTCCTGTATTTTTCTACAGATTGTGCAGTTTATCAAATTAGTTCATGTTACTATTGTAGTAACTGTTGTGTTATGGAAAAAGCGCATTTTTTCTGTGTTGTGCAACATATCTTTATGTTCTTCCGTAGTCATGAACATTTATTCACAATTATTGTGCAACTAATACAAAAACTCATGCATCGACCTCATTGCAAATGCAGCAATTAAATCAGCGAAAAAACAATTGTGAAACTACTACGTAATGTAAACAAGAATTGAATTGATGTTTAGAAAAACATAGCAAACATAATTTCTAATGAATAAGTTTCACATTTGATTTTCAAAACAACTGCTCGTAAGACAAACATGGAACTTTAAAAATTTCGGCACATAAATAAATGGTAATACTACACATTGTAGAATTGATCTTTTATGTTTTAGTTAATAGAAAATCGACAACGAACTGCATTTTTATGGTGAAACATGTCTTCGTACGCCTGAAATTTTCAACCGCCTTTGAATGTACGTGTTTTGAAGATTGCACATCAATTTCTAGGCAAATAACAATCTATTCTTTTCAATGAATATGATCGGAATTGTGTTCAAAATATGTATAAGAAAGCTATCAAACATTAACACACTTTTTCAGACGATTTTAATCATATTGACGATTCAATTAATCTGAAAAATCTTGAAATGAATTGTTCTTCAATATTTTCCAATATGGCATCGAGGGTAACAGTGTGTTGAAAAGAAAATGGTTCACCCAACGTAATAATTTATTTTACCTAAATAAATAGAAATATAAACATGTAAGTATTGAAAAGAGAAATTTTTGTTTTTAGTTTTATCAAATTAGTTGACTTAAACAACAATACAGTTTAGTCATTCATCTTAGTGAACCCGACATTTCTGATATGCACTGTAGGTATTATTTTGGTGAGCCCATGTGCTTTAGTTGCAAAAACAAGTTGCTCAAGTGGTAATGTATAACTATGAGAGTAACTATGATGAACTTAACTTTTCGCTCAATATCTTTGAAAATGATATCAGGTCTGTTCATTTTTTCGCGAGATGAATACCGAATACAAATTATCTGATTTGATTTTTGTTTTCATTGCGTATGTAATGATGAATTTCTGAAACTTTTATGATAATATTCTCATGTCGGCAAGTTTTACGTCCATTTCAAGCAGATAAACCTGGTACAACTTATTTGCAAGTTTCGAATTGTTTTTTCTAAAAATGAAGAAAACTGCTCACACTGACCTAAAATTTCATGCGGCAGTCAAGACAATGCGGACTCGGTAGCAAAATAGTTTTTACTGCGAGGTTTTCAATTCGGCTTATCAGTTTTTGCCTTGCGGAAAGCATAATATCACTATCGCAAGAGATATACAGCCATTTCGGCATATATTGTGCCCGATACAATTTTGACAGCCATTTGGAAAATTTCTGATAAGTTGAACAATTGTTTCAGTTACTTCGTTTTTACATGACGATGTGAAAATTTTGGCAGAGCTTCTATAACTACTAATGCAACGTGGGCAAGTTGGTGATTTGCTGCACAATTGTTGCACAACCGACTTACATGTATTTGAAAATCTTTTTGAACATATCTAACATAAAAAAACAATTGTAAAACAATTGTAGAACCTCTTGAAATTTCAATAAGTTACATTTGCTACTTGGGATACACTTCGAAAAAGTCCTGTGATTCTGAATCTGAAACGATGTACATTAATTGATCCGCGCAGTTCACGCAAATTTATATTGAAATAATCAAAATTACTGGTAGCGAGAGCAGCAACTTGAACAGAGAATCAATGGAACAAAAATTACAGTCGGAACCAGTAGAACTCAGTCTCATCCAACTAAATGTTGCATGTCATTCTAAATGGAATTTTCCGTCGTTTGATAAATTAGGTCTTAATGAGTTGCATCATATGTGGCATTAGGTCACCTGTGAATTCAATGCTGTGTATTTGGAATTAATAGTTTCTAAACATTTTTTATTACTAGGCTTGCGGGCCTGTTTTCCTTTCACCACAAAAAAAAATTCGTTCGTGACTTCAATGGTTTTCGGTGATTTTTCTTTATTAGATTGGATCAATTGAAAAACATGTTCATTGAATCGACATCTCAAGCTGTAAGTAGAACGAACTAAAATAAATTACGAAATGCAAAATCCGTGCCGGCATCAACAGCAAAAGTCCGCCCCGGTCGTCTGCCGCCGATGCACTTGACCCGAAATAGAATCGTGCAAGTTTCCGGACTGGGTCGGTCGGTACACTCCGAACGCACCCGGCTGAATGGAATAAAAATAATCTCCGAATTAATGCAGAGTACGTACCGCCGGGTACAAGAGAAAGCTCTTCGTCTAAAAGCCTTCGATGCTTTGCATTTCTTCGCGTTTCGCTTCGTATTTTTCTTCGTTTCGCAGATCAAACGGTACATGCAACCGTATTTCTATGGAGCAACGAAAGGTGCATGCCAATCTAAATTGGCATTTTCTTCCGACATCTTCGCTCAATTTAAAATATAAATAAAACACTTTTGCTACTTTAGAACCTCAGTCAACGGGAGGCAGCGGCTTATTCAAATTGAATAGAAAAAAATATGTAAAAGCAAGTGGAGTTAAGACGGTAAACTTCGAGATAAACTATTCTTTCTAATAGAAAAAAGAAGAGGAAAATATTTGAAGAAACATATATCCTTCAATCCGATCGACTTGTGAGCATCAGTAGACTGAATCGTGTACGGAAGGATAGCTATCTTTGCTAGGTGCATGTGTGTGTGTGTATTTGTTGAGCTGAGGGTTCACGGTTTTGAAGTTAGGATTTGTTCCGAAGCGTGATTTGGCGGATTGGTTCTAAGACTACATACTACTATTCGGTCTCGTTCGGTTCATCTTCTGAGATCCCGAAATTCTATGGAAAAACTAGAGAACGAATTGAACGTACAACTATTTCAGTGGTATACAAAACGATTGAAGGTCGAATCAGTTAACTTTATTCGCGGAAATCTTCTCAATCCCACACCGATATTACCATTACTGAGTAGAAAAGACACTCCGGAGGCACCGCACCGGTAGAAATAACTCAGCCCTACCCAGTGCAGCTTTGCAAATATCCCGCTGGAAGCCCCTCTGGAAAGAATTTTGCTTCTATTGCGATATCTCAATGCACTGGAGTGATCCGCAAAGGAATCCGGAACCGCTCTCGAACCGATCCAAGCTTCCGCAAGATGCATTGCTAAACACCACATTTATCCTCGGATTTAGTTAGCTCGGTAAAGTATGTGAGAATGCGAATTGAAAATGCCAACGGAGCCTGCGGAAACATTCGTGGAGTTTGGTGATGCATTCGGTGGAGTAGAGTGCTATGCGTGAATTTATTTCCTCGGAATCGTTCAATCTGTCAGCTCTGGGATCGTTTCAAGATATTTTTTTGCTGCTTTTAAATAGAATTATAACACAGTTGTGGTTTTTGGTGGCGCGCATTTTTCAATTTGTATGAAATTGTGCTGGTTGAGCTCTAGGAAAATAAACTGAATTCATAAATTGTAATGTGTATAACAGCTAAAATGGTCTAAGATGGGATCGTAGTTGCAGTTTAATCCTAGCTCCCTTGAGAAATCTACTTGAATTACATTCTCCTCAATTTATTGCAAACTACGGATCATTTAGGTTTCTTACAGACTAATACGGCTTCACTGGTGCAGAGTTGGAATAAAATGAAGACAAAAGCCACGGTTTTAACCTATACTTAGACAGGCTAAGACTTATATGTTATATGACTGAGTTTATGGAACCCGAAAGATTATGTTTATTTGAAATTATGAATAGAATTTTGCTTTGAATAGGCAGAAGTTTTCTAGTGCGCTGTAGATGCTCTAAATCATTGGTTTCCAAACTTTTTTAGTCGAATGCCCATTATGGATATATTATTCTTTCTGCTGCCAACAAAGTTATTTTTTTTTCAAATCCTATGTCAATTGGTTTAAAATGTTTACAGATGACTTTAGTTTAAAATGTGGAGTAGTTATGTTTCCAATCCAACCATGTTAAAATAAATAATAATAAATGTTAACTTAGCATCGTATCGAGCAACAATGAGTAAAGAAAAATAAAAGCTTATTCCGATGATACCAATCGACAAATACGTCCAAAGTAGACTGAAGACGTATGAAATCTTCGGCGTATGCAATCCTACAACCAGACTGAAGTAGTAGCATCACATCGTTGAAATACAAGATGAATAACAATGGGCCTAGGTTGCTACCTTGTGCCACACCAGATGAATTTGTGAAATTCGAAGACGTTGTCGAGTCGAGCTTAACACGGAGGGTCCGTCAAGTGAGATTGCAACCAATTGGTAAATCGTCTAGATACCCCAAGCTTGAATAGCTTGGCTAAGAAAATGTCATGGTTGATCGTATCAAAAGCTGTTTTTAGATCAGTATATATAACAGCTCGGCTGAAAAGTTCGTATCGTTTAATAGAAACACACATTTTTTTGCCAGAATTAGTTTTTATTATTCAACATAATTGCCATCAGAGGCGATACAGCGATTATAGCGATCTTCCAACTTTTCGATATTATTTTTGTAGTACGATTTGTCCTTTGCCTTAAAATAGGCATCAGTTTCAGCGATTACCTCTTCATTGCTTCTAAATTTTTTTACTAGCGAGCATTCTCTTGAGGTCTGAGAACAGGAAAAAGTCACTGGGGGCCAAATCTGGAGAATACGGTGGATGAGGGAGCAATTCAAAGCCCAATTCGTTCAATTTCAGCAAGGTTTTAATCGACTTGTGACACGGTGCATTGTCTTGATGAAACAAAACTTTTTTCTCCTTCAAATGAGGCCGTTTTTTTTTAATTTCGTCCTTCAAACGCTCTAATAACGCTATACAATAGTCACTGTTGATGATTTTTCCCTTTTCAAGGTAGTCGATGAAAACTATACCATGCGAATCCCAAAATACAGACGCCATAACCTTACCGGTCGATTGTTGAGTCTTTCCACGCTTTGGGTTCGGTTCATCGCGTGCAGTCCACTCAGCTCACTGTCGATTTGACTCCGGAGTGAAGTGATGGAGCCATGTTTCGTCCATTGTTATATATCGACGAAAAAAATCGGTTTTATTTCGATATAACAGCTCCAAACACTGCTCAGAATCATCAATTCGTTGTTGTTTTTGATCGATTGTGAGCTCACGCGGCACCCATTTTGCACAAAGCTTTCTCATATCCAAATATTCGTGAATAATATGTTCAACACGTTCCTTTGATATCTTTAGGGTGTCAGCTATCGTCACGGTCATTGAAAATAATTTTGTGGATTTTTTTCGCGTTTTCATCGGTAACAGCCTCTTTTGGGCGTCCACTGCGTTCATCGTCTTCGGTGCTCATATGACCAGTACGAAATTTTGCAAACCACTTACGAATTGTTGCTTCGCCCGGTGCAGAGTCTGGATAACACTCATCAAGCCATTTTTTGGTATCGGCGGCACTTTTTTTCATCAAAAAGTAGTGTTTCATCAACACACGAAATTCCTTTTTTTCCATTTTTTTCACAATAACAAAAGTAGCTTCACTCAAAATGCAATATCTCACAAACTAATAATCAGACAGCTGTCAAATTTATGCACGTATCTTTTGAAGGTTGGTACTAACTGAAAATGGTATGGATTTAATTCTAGTGGCGCCCTCTCATAGAAACGATACGAACTTTTCAGCCGATCTGTTAGTGTCGATCTGGGACCCGAATTCCAAATTTTCAAAAAAAGTAGAAGTGAAACTTAAAAGATTCGTTGTCCCTGAACGCTTAGGCATGAATCCATGTTGATCTTTCGATATATAGCATTTAATGGCTTCGAGGAGTACGACAATTTCAAAAAATTTTGAAACAGTGGATAAATAAGAAATTCCTATGAAGTTTGCCACATTACGCTTATCTCCTTTTTTGTTAACGGGGACCATTGCTTCCAAATAGCGGGAAAACGTGAATCAATTAGTGATTGGTTGTATATTATGCTGAACGGTTAAAAACAATCTCGCATCATTCCCCAACCGAAGAATCAAAGAAAGATTCGACTGATAGGGATTGATTGGGAGCTTGATCAGTGTTTGCGTGCTGAATTAGATTACACTGAGGTCTTTTTTACGCGATTTGTTATGCCGAAAAATTATCCCGAAACTTTTTTAAGGCAACTCTTTGACACTTAAAAATTTTCGAACTTTTTCAAAAAATAAAAGTTTAGATTACATCCCGATCAACAGAGCATGACAGGATTCTATCAAAATTATATGTGATCTTAATATTTATATCTCATTATGTTATATATATGATTCCAAATCAGAATCAAACATTCACATTTTATTAAGATTATAGCAAGTCCAGATATTATATTAAGGGCCGTTACATTTCAGGTAAAGCTTTACTAGATAATTGAAAAAAGAGTTCACTTTTGTCGATCAGGTTTTTGACTTTCAACCCGAAAAATGCTATGCTTCAATAAAGAGCAGTAAAAATACTTTTTCCAATTCCACATACCTGAAGATGTTTTTGAAAACAATAATTTGATATTTGATTTTGAAATGACAGCCTAAATTTTAAATTTGAGAACGTTCCTAAGTAATTCCTACTTAAATTGTGTAAAGTTTTTATTCAAATATTAATTTCAAATTGAAATAAAAAATTTCAAGATGATTTTGCGCTTTTTCTTTTATGAACAAAGAAAGGTAAAAGCTTTAAAGCTCGACCAATAAATATTGGAAATAGTGATATAGCATTCGACTCAGTTCATTGAATCCGCAATGTTTCCTAAGAGATGATTTTCAGAAGTTTGGAGTAAAATGAATGCTTAAATTCTTCAATTTTATCGGTGGCCGATTTTTGTTCCCGAAAACACAGAGTAATAAGTGTTGAAACTTTCAAAACGTCTTCAAAAGTGACGCTGCAATAAACGGAAAATAAAATCTGGGCTGGGCTCAAAAACAAAAGCTAAACTCAGCTCAATACTTTCTCGATTTATATGTCTTTTAGTTGCAGATTGAAAATAGCGACTTTAGTTTAACGGACCCCGGATGTACTGAAAATAGAGAGAAAAAAGTCTTAAAAAATTCGTACCGATTTATGTTTAGTTCTTGCTGTACTTTATATTATGTTGATCTGATAATTTTTTACGTAGTTCAAAATAAAAAATGTTGTTAATATTACATTGAAAAATGTTCACTTTCACAATTTTTGGATCAAAAATCAGTAAAATCGAAATGAGTTGGTTAGGTCATCAATTAATAAGATCTACGAATTGCAGATATCGAATTTTTCCCGTTCTCATCTATATCATTGCATGAACATTTTTACATTCATGAATCAGACAAAAACGATTTATTGCACCATAATACCTTCGATTTGAAAAGTTCAATCTATCCATATCTGATAAATTTATGATAGTCGCATTTCGTAGTATTTTGATTACTTCCAATCCGGAACCATCAGCTGGAATTCGAAATTTGCAATGTTGAGTTTAAAGCAACCGACCCGCAGTATGCGACTTTCCATTTGAATCATTTTTTCTGTGAGCCAATCTAGGTAGATATCAAACAATCAAACCGGAATGAAAGTTCAATTTTGATGGATTTTGAACAATACTTGCGGGGCTTCTGGCTGCGAATATCGCAAAGTAATGTGACTAATATGCAAATGGTTGATCATCAATCATAAAAACTTGCTATTTGAATCGATATTATATACACCTCTTCTGATTTTTCACTGTCTTTCAAACGAATTTTTATTCTGATCTAAATTTACGAAAATCGATTCAGCCATCTCCGAGAAAATTAAGTGCACATTTTAATCAAATATACGTGCCAATCGACATACGTACACGTACAGACAATTCACTACTTAAATTGAACGAGCGATCTGATTCGAATTGAAAGTCGGCAAGAGGGCACAAAGAAGAAAAAACTGAAAAACTATCATTCATCAATTTAGGGGTTAGCCAAATTTCGTGCTAGGGCACATAGCCGTTTTTATTATTATTATAAAAACGGTTATGTGCCCTAGCACAAAATTTGGCTAACCCCTAAATTACCAAACCTGTATCGGCCAGAAATAGTCGAAAACACGTTTTCGTTCGGCACGTCAGAAAAGACATTGCACTTCGTTGCAAAACAAAAAGTGTTCTGTAAGTAGCAGAAACTTTACGTCTGCTTAGCGGTTCAAATTGAACTGCCGAGTTTAGCACTAAGCAGTTCAATTTGAACTGCTCTGCATTGATGAGTCAAAGACGAAACGTAAAAATAATATCATTCATTAGGTAATTTCCTCAGATTCTTTATGGTAGTTTTGTTTCACTGAATTTAATCATTTCCGTTCATTTACAACTATTCTTCAGTAACCAAAAAAGGAGGGTGGGTAATATCAGAGACATAACTGAATGTCGTGAATACGAAAACAACTGACATGTTTCTTAACACTTCCGACTACAATTAGTTGATCAATTGTATGAATTATGCAAGCATTCCCTTTTTTCGCATTTTTCGCAAAAACAAAGAAGGCTTCACTTGATCTCGATTACTGTGAATTTCACACAACGAAAAGTGCACAAATCTAATCAAACAGTTCCAGATTTGTACTAAACTGAGGTTTTTTACCTTAGATTCGCTAAGACGAAATCCTAATAATTCTTTAGGAAACTTTTAGAGCCATTAAAACGACTGATTTTGTGTGATGCTCCCCACCGTTGTCCTCTTTTCGATGTTTTTTCACCAATGCAAACAACTGGCAGTTGTGACGTAATCACTCTTGTCGTAAGCGAAACTAGCTACACAATACATCTGCTCGCAGTGGCGATCGAATCCAAACTTATCCAATTTTTGTTAAGAGGTTTCATTTTACGTAATTTCGATAGTAGTTTTTTCACTAATGGTCGGTCCTAACGACTATAAAAATAGCAGTATATAGAATTTTAATGTCGATTTTTTCATTTTGGATTTGCATTTCATTGAAAGAAACTATCAGGATGCTGTACGGGATTCATTCCTGCCTTTCAGAAGGACCAAATTGTGGAACTCACTACGATATTAAGCACTGTTCGGAACATTTTTCTCGAACGATTTGTTGTACAGCAGCAGATATTTAGTTCTCTTCCTCAGAACGCGTTCTAATTGGCTGGTGTTGACATGGGTTTCAATAGTGTACTTTTGTAATACTTCAATGATGTTGCTATACACGTTTAGGTTGAAAAATTTCGATTCTATTGGTTGTTAGATTATATAAATCTTTTCACAGATCACTGAGCTATGAGCTTTCAAAATACGAGAAAGGCAAACGCGCCTTATGAATTATCCTCTTTGATACTCGTTTATACCAAACATTTCAGAAAAGTTAAATTTTTAATTGTTTGAGATTATGTCACACAACTGAACATTTTATCATAAATTTGTGATCATATTTCCGATGGCATGTAGCAAAAATTATGTTGATTCGTTAGATATAACAAGAGATATTCACGATCAAAAACTTATCACTCTCTCAGAGGGTAAATTTTGAAAAGGCGCCCCATAGTAAAGTAAGTCGCTTGCTCATAGTTCGAAAATAGCCCCTTTGTCATTCCTATGCCGGTTGAAAGGAAACGACGAAAGAGGTGGAGAGCGATAGATTATTTTTGTAGCAAAATGGATTTACACTAGTTATTATATGATGCCAATATATCCTCCCAACCTCAGTTGGTTCTCATGCTCCGATGCAATCGTAGCGTACGTTGGCAACTCAAAACTTCCCGGTTCGAAACCAGTCGCTTAACTGTTCATGTTTTTTTATCGCAAATCAAATCGCCTAAAGGTATGCAATTTCATCTTGTTTCGCGAAATCGCGCACGGTAAAATCTATCCCCCCAAAAAATGGGTAATAACAGCTGAAAAGTCCTACTAAATTTGTAACAAATTTAGATATAATATTGATAACAATTTGTAGCAATTTTGTTATCACCTAGGTTAAATTGAGTTATAATTTTTGTTATTTTAACTATTAACGAGGCCAAGATTATGACTAATTTAGATAGAAAAAACGAAACAACCCCAGATACAAGTTTGTTATCCCTTGTTGATCGGGATCAGATTTCGACGTTTCATTCATTTCTAAGAAAAGAAAATCTCAAAGTTCCAAAGTCGATTTTCACAAAAAAATATTTTTTTTATATTACACAATCTTACAAATCTGAACGTTTGGCATCAAACAATTTTCTTCCATTTTGCGGTTTTTTTCTACGCGGATTTCCGAAGTTCCCCAAATTAAAATTCTTTAGGTCAAAAAGTCGATTTCTTAAAAAAAATTGTTTTTTGATATTACAACAGACTACACGTTTCATGCATTTCTAAGATATTTGGCATCAACAATTTTTTTTCTTTAGTTTTGAAGTTTTTTTACGCGGATTTCCGAAGTTACGCGGTTTTTTACGTGGTACATGCCTTCCGCGTAAAAAGAGACCTCAATGTACAGCAAGATTCATGTCTGCAGAATCTCTCATCCAGTCAAGAACGGTTACTTCTTCTCTAAATACATCGACAAACATTCGAGATGGTGGCATGGTGGGATCAGGGTCATTTCGCCAGAAGCCAATTCGCCGAAAGCTGTTTCGCCGAAGGGGTTATTTCACCGAATGTCATTTCGTCCCGGGTTGGCGGTTCAATGCATAGGACGATGGTCTTACAAGCCAGTTGTCGTATGTTCGAGCCCCGACCTGGAAGGATTCTTAGTGTCAGTAGAATCGTAGCACTAGCCATGCAATGGTTCTGTACACTCTGAATCGGCTGCGAAGTCTGTTGAAACAGAAAGGCCAAATTCCACAAAAGGAATATAATGCCAAGACTTTGCTTGACTTTGCTTGTCATTTCGCCGAATGTCAATTCTCCGAACGCAATTTCGCCGAATTCTTCAATAGTCTTCATATCGTTATTGGAATTGATTTGAAGTATAGTCAAATGAAAAATGATAATGTCTGTGTGTGTGTGTGTGTGTGTTTGTGTGTGTGTGTGTGTGTGTGTGTGTGTGTGTGTGTGTGTGTGTGTGTGTGTGTGTGTGTGTGTGTGTGTGTGACAAATATTACCACTCACTATTCTCGGAGGTGGCTGAACTAATTTTCACTAACTTTGATTCAAATGAAAGATCTATTAGTCCCATACAAA
This sequence comes from Malaya genurostris, assembly GCF_030247185.1. Lineage (NCBI taxonomy): Eukaryota > Metazoa > Arthropoda > Insecta > Diptera > Culicidae > Malaya > Malaya genurostris. The sequence continues at coordinate 215,519,557 of NC_080571.1, read as the reverse complement.
GTTCCTGCATTCCATTTGGATCCGACTACCAGTTCCTGAATTACAGAGTGATATGCATCAAATAGGTGAAAATAATGTCACTCACTTTTCTCGAACTTAAACTTAAATTCAAATGAAAGGCTTTACGGTCTCATACAAAGTTTCTGAATTTCAATTGAATCCGACTTCCGGTTCCGAAATTACAGGGTGACATGCACCAAAAATATGAAATTATGTTACTCACTTCTTTTAGATTCGAATGAAAGGTCTTAAGGCACCATAAGAATATTTCAATTTTCATTCGGCATAAACCCCTGCTGCCGGAGGTAGGGTGCTTGATGTAAAAAAGTCAGTTTCAAGAATTTGTTTTTCTTAAGCTACTTAATATTTGCTAGTTAATTTCTCTAGTTTGCAGACCATGAGAGCCTGTATCCAAATAAACCATTGATAATCCCATAAAAGATCTGCTGAATTTTAATCAAGTCCGACTACCGGTAATTTTTTTTTTCAATATTCAAATATGTATGATCGAATGAACCGAATGTCACTATGCAGCTTTTGGTTGCGGAAGTACCAACAATACTAAATAATTGTAATAAAATGTAGTGTTATGCAACAGAAATTTTCGAAACTATTTTCTAATTTTTTTAAAATTTAGTATTTCGGGGAATTTCTGCTGTAATATAAAGGTGAAAATGAAAATGAGAAAGGCATCATTACACCACTAGGTGGATTAAAACAGGTTTTATTATATTATTCTTATTTCATAATCTTCGGAACGGATTTCCCAAGAAAACTCTTTGACTTTATTGGAGTATCTACCAGGCAATTGTTTGCGGATTTACCCGAGAACTGAAAGCAAATGAAAAAAAATCGAATGCAACTTCGCCACATCGTTTTGATCGTGTGCTGTCCGACCTCGCTCGTTAGGACCTAACCGAAGTAAAGAAACCTAGCTTTGAATGGACCGAGCAAACGAGGCGGCTACAGGTTTGTATGCAAGAGGCCGCCGCTTCCGACGGCGTCGCCTCGGCGGCTTTGCGATACCAAGCCATCTTGGCTTCGGTTATGTGGCTGCGCCACATCAATTATCCAGGAGACATAAAAACGAATAGAAAACTTTTATGAATAACCAAAATTTGCAGTGTTCTAAGTAGTTATTTTTTTCGGTTTTAACGATATCAAACTAACTAGAGATTATGATAAGAGAAAGAATATGAAATTATAGAGCCATAGTACTTAAGGAAGAGCAAGGATGTGAAGATAAAGTGCGGAAAAGCAAGGAGGTGAAGATTGACTCCTCTGGTGGAAGGTAAAAGTTTAGATACGAGGAGCCTTTTGCTTACTTAAATGACCCTTGTCACGTCTCACTTTTCCGCACATTATATTCACATCTTTGCTCTTCCTTGAGTACTATGGCTCTATAATTTCATATTCTTTACCCTCTCATAATCTCTAGTTAGTTTGATATCGTTAAAAACCGAAAAAACAGTAAAAATTACTGACTGACCAGAAGTCATAAATAAAAAAAGTAAAAAACTAATTAGTCATGCGATGTAAACGAAAGTACCCTTTCGGCGAAATGACCCTTCCGGGGAAATAACTCTTTCGGTAAACTGACATTCGGTGAAATGACCCTTTCGGGGAAATGACTCTTTCGGTGAACTGACATTCGGTGAACTGATATTCGGTGAACTGACATTCGGTGAAATGACCCTTTCGGTGAAATGACCCGCTCCCGGCATGGTGCACCACGATTTTTAAAACACTTTTCCATCGTTGGAAGTATGAACAGTATATCATAGTACTATTATTTTTTAGTCTAATAATTTGCCCTGGGAATGAACATTATACAAAATGGTGAACGTTAGCTTTTTGTTCACTGAAAACGTCCTTTTTATTTTGTTTCGATTATAGAGTTTTCATGTCATTTGCCTCTTCATGCCAGAAAAAGCTTTCTGACCTTATGTGCGCGGCTGGGAATCGAACCCAGACGGCCCTCTGAGAGAGTGATAAGTTTTTGATCGAATTTAACTTTTCTGAAATGCTTGGTATAAACGAGTATCGAAGAGGATAGTTCATAAGGCGCGTTTGCCTTTCTCGTATTTTGAAAGCTTATAGCTCCGTGATCTGTGAAAGGATTTATATATCTTACTACCAATAGAATCGAAATTTTTCAACATAAACGTGTATAGCAACAGCATTGATGTATTTCATTAGTTCGCTATTGAAAAACCCGTCTCCTTTGAGTCATGTCAACACCAGCCAATCAGAACGCGTTCTGAGGAAGAGAACAAAATATCTGCTGCTGTACAACAAATCGTTCGAGAAAAATGTTCCGAACTTAAAGTGCTTAATATCGTAGTGAGTTCCACAATTTGGTCCTTCTGAAAGGCAAGAATGAAACCCGTACAGTATCCTGATAGTTTCTTTCAATGAAATCGACATTAAAATTCCTTATGCTCTAAAAGTTTTCTAAAGAACTATTAGGATTTCTTGCTCGCAAATCGAGTTTAGTGCAAATCTAGAACAGTTTGATTAGATTTGTGCACTTTTCACTGTGAAATTCACAGTAATCGAGATCAAGTGGAGCCTTCTTTGTTTTTGCGAAAAATGTTTCAGAATTTAATATCGTAGAGAATTAAGCAATTTGACCGACGACACGACCTGCCACTCGTTTATTAAAACTGTATCGCAAATCTGACTACCCCTCAGTAACTCGAAATGTCAAAACGAAATTGATTGAAAATTTGTTAAAGCTGGCAACTTGATTTGTTAAATTATTGATTTCGAATAACAGATACTGTTATTCAAAGGCATGTTTATGTCGATAATCAAATAAAAAATCAATAATGAATTGAAACTATTGCATAGTTTTCATAAAAAATTCAAATTATGCGACTAAGAATTTCTTGTAAGTAGATCGTAACATCAGTTTTTTAGCATGATTTAGCAGAGAAATGACATAAATAAATGCATTTTTTGTTAGTGACTCAATGTATAAAGGATCTTTCACAGAACGCAGCAATTTCATTATCGTTCTTTTCCCATTGATTTAAACTACTTTGAGGGCTCTTCTAGTGTTACGAAATAATGTTTTTGGTCTCAATTGAATGCATAATAGACGAAATAAATATCCTGCTCCACGTTTTTTCAAGCTCAACAGTAATTCAACTTGATTATTATCAAATACATAATAGATTCAGTTTCGTCTTGTGTCCGTTTTATTGGAACAGATTTGGAAATACATGACTTCACACAAGAGAATATATCGCTTTCTTTCGAACTTAATTCTGTTTTTCTTGCATTTTCGTGGCAACTGACAACGGATCGGAAAACTTTTCCAATTTGTTTGTTTATTTCTATAATTGCGGTTCCGTGACAGATAACGCATAGCAACCAGATCAGTGTTGCCTAAAAAGATTAATTGTTATCAAGGGGTCGCTATATTTGCGATAACTGACGGAAAATCACTCACAGACACTTTTTTATTCCGATTTTTATTCATAGTGCCTGGTCGTGTCGTCGATTTGACCCTTCTGAATGCAAGAAAGGGATTCCTACAGCGTTTTGATAATTTCTTTCAATGAATTATGCAAATTCGAAATGAAATAATCAACATTAAAATTCTATATGTTGCTATTTTTATAGTCGTTAGGACCGTGAAAAACCTACAAACGAAATCATGTAAAAAAAAAACCTCTTAACAAAAATTGGATCAGTTTGGATTCTATCACCACTGCGAGCAGATGTATTGTGTGTAGTTCGCTTTCAACAAGAGCGACTACGTCACAGCTGCTAGTCGTTTGCATTGGTGAAAAAACCAACGAAAAAAGGACAACGGTGGGGAGCATCACACAAAATCAGTCTTTCTAATGGCTCAAAATTTTTTCTAAAGAACTATTAGGATTTCTTCTTCGCTAATCGAAGGTAAAAATCCTCAATATAGTGAAAATTTAGAACAGTTTGATTAGATTTGTGCACTTTTCGCTGTGTGAAATTCACAGTAATCGAGATCAAGTGAAGCCTTTATTTTTGTTCTTTGTTTTTGCGAAAAATGTGGGGAATGCTTGCATAACTCATACAATTGATCAACTAATTGATATTCGGAAGTGTTAAGGAACATTTCAGTTGTTTTCGTATTCACGACATCCAGTTATGTCTCTGACATTACCCACCCGCCTTTTATCAAACTTGGCTTATCTACTCCAGTCCTGGGGTTTGGTAGATTAATATTGTTCTACGTATTCGATTGTTAATAACTTTTTTCCTAATTTTCAAACTGATAAAATCACTTGTATGCTCAAAAGTTGTATCTTCATGATATATCAAACCGTTTATCGAAAAGGCTAACCAGAATGATTACAGAAGTAAAGTTCGGTCAACTAGCCCCGGTCTCCCCTAGCTATTGGTTTTCAATGATCATTTAAAATTGAACGAGAAATGTTACCGTGTTGATTTCAGCAGTATGCGTTCGGCTCCGACTCTCTTGATAGTCTCAATAGTCATTTCATTTTTGAAATTCTAGCTTAACACTTAGTAGATAGTTTCAGTTTAGTTTGTTTACTATTGCCGCATCGGATACACCGATCAAAAAATGAACTTATCCTCCCCATTCCGATTCGTTTCCAAAGCCTCGAGCCATAAATCGACTTGCTATCGTTATGTCTCGGATCGATGAAGCACCCCCAACGAAACGTATTTCTCTTTACTTTTCCTGAACGACACACTGACAGTCATTTCCCCAATCCATAGTCTATTTGCTGCCGCAGGCTTGATGTCTGAGGCGTTCATGCGAAGCTGATATTTCGCCTGGATTCTAGAAGTTGCTTCCACGCGTCGGTTGTCGGTTGAGTGGGTGGGTGGAACCGGTACGATATGTTGAGGTACAAACTACAAACCAGGTCAGTGGAAAGGTTTCGAGTTACACGGCACTTGGCCTCTACAATTGTACACCCGAAAAAGAACACCTGTGCTGTTTGGCCGGTGGAACCGGAGCGGGAGAAAATTCCTTTGTATTTTTTTCGGGCACGGTGGAGAAAGCACTCCTGCTTGTCTGAAAGCTAAAGTTTTTGCACTCATGCAATGGCTATTGTACAGGGATTTGGTGGGTTTCCCCTCACACCCACCGCCACTTGCTCGCTCTCGTCCTCAATCCACACTCGATGAATGCGTAGAAGTTGGCATTGTGGTGCTCTTGAACTGGAACCGTCAGTTTGATGTGAATTCGATGTGTCGCAATTTGTTAGTGGGACAATGGAAAGCATGCGGTGTTATTTTCAGTAAACTTAAACAATGTTGGAAAGTTTTCGCAAGGTAAAACACGGATAATAGGACAATGAAATATACCGAAGGACACGGGCAATGCTAGGAATTGAACAAAAATGTGATGTAATGGCTTCCATTTTTTTAGTTCACATGGTTTGAAATTTATGTTTCGCTTCATTACGGAAATTTATAAAGCTTCAAGAATCGAGATTACTGAACAACCTTTACTTTTTGGCATTCTTTCGACGGATGTTGATTTCATAAGTCGATCGATCTTTTCTGCTGTTAGTGCCGTGACTTTCCACTGACAGGGTTTTAAATCCTGTCATGCTGTAGAAAGCGTAGGATGACATAAAAATATCTAACCTCCAAAAAAAAACACGATACGACCGGATGGTGGTGTCCTGAGGCTGCCTAATCTAGATCTCGTTGTCGCTTACCTATATTTTACCGGTAATAGATCTCTTCCAGCTACTTGGCCCTCATTATCTACATCACCGCTTCTTTCAATTATCTTTCCACTGGTTTCCTGCCCTTTCAGAACACTTCCGGCCCCCTCAAGAGCCATCATAAAAGCTACGAAAAATGTCAGACTTCGAAACCTGGACAATTACTGATGCTGTACGTTCAATCATTTAGGAAAATATAACGATGAATTTGCTATTACGGGAACAATTTTGTTGTTATTCGCTATGTACTCGGAAAGTTTTATTTCCTAGCTTCCATTCGCGCAATTTTGATAGACATGGAAACAACTGAGAAGTTGATTTTCCGTGTCTAAAACATCAAAGATGAAACCGTACAGCACACGGAAATACCCGAGGCAAACCGGCATCAGCATCTATTCTGGCGAAAGATCCTTGAGCGGCAGTTGTTTCCTCCTTCAACATGGTGGAGATGCAACAGACAGCAGAGTCAACAAGAGTCTTCCGCGGCAAACTGCGATACTGTTCTTCGGTATAATGAAGTCAATTTAACAATAACGTATATAAAGCAATTTAATTTCATTTTATGAGACTTATCTTATTTACATTTATTGTGTTTCAACTAGTTGTTGGTAGGGAAGGATAATCAACGGCAAATCGACGGTGTCGGTCGAGGCTGCCGCCGTGCTAATCAATGTCTGATCTCGCAAAGGTAGATAAACTTCACGACTGGAAGGTATTGGATGTTTTTCGGTGGAAAACCAACCCATTAACCTTGCCGTATCGCGATGGAGAAGGTTGCGCGTAATGGAACCTGATCTGGGGGCAGAAGGGATTACCGCGGTTTCGCCGTAGGAGTGTTTGGCTGAGAATAGACTTTCAAGAATATATTGTTTTGTATTGTGGCATACCATGGAGCCGTGGGAAAAGATTATATATTATTGTTTTAGTCGGAATTTGAATAAGCAAAATAAACCGTTGTATTCTTGTGATAGTCAAGAGATCCTGGGAATGCCCTTGGGCGTTCGAAAGTGAGAGTTTTTCCTATGATAGATTTTGTAATTTTAAAGTTAGTTTGAAATATAGAAGCAGTATTAGTAGCTCAAGGTACATTTTCATAGAGTTATGTAATTGTTAAGCATTGGAAAACATTTTAAAAAGTCCCAAATTTTTTCTGCTTAGTTCCCTTGGTAAGTCTTTTTTACGGAGCATTTCATTTGCGTTACAACGTCTACAGAAGGAACATTGCCAGAAATGTACGTAGTCTAAACAATTGTTAAATCCAGAAAACAAATAAATTATTGGATTGTCACCATTCTGAACATGAAATATTGTCAGGCTACTATTTTGAGTATTTATCTAGCTTCAAGCACATTGCATACCATTTCCTGGTTCTTATATGTTTCCATCGATTATAACTTTTATAAGAGCGGCATTGGCTCATCTTCGAGAAAATGTGATTAATTTGAGCATCCTCAGCATAATATCAGTTGTAAAGATTGTATGGACGCACTTTGATTTCGCTGTAAATAATTCACAAGTGTTAGATATTCAAATTTTATTCGATATACTGATAATATTAGACTACAGCAACAGAATATTATTCTCAACGTTTGCTACTTAGCCATTGTCGACTTGCTGACGCACCTTCTTGCGAACGTTCCTCATTAAATTCCGTACAGACTTCTTGGCGACAAGTTTTGACACTTTTTTCCAATCTTTTTCGAACTGATGAATAGTTTCGGCTACCGAGACATGTTTCCTAAGATGTGCCTTCGTTAATGCCCAAAATAACTCAATTGGTCGAAGTTGTGGGCAATTTGGTGGATTCATGTCTTTTGGGACGAAAGTGACATTTTTGGTAGTATACCATTCTACCGTTGATTTCGAGTAGTGGCAAGAAGCAAGATCTAGCCAGAAGACAACAGGATCCTTGTGGCTTCGAATCATGGATAGAAGTCGTTTTTGTAAACATTTCTTGATGTATATTTCGCTGTTCATTGAAGCAGTGGTGATGAAGGGTATCGAAATCTTACCGCAGCTACAAATTGCTTGCCAGACCATAGCTTTCTTACCAAATTTTTCAACTTCACTGGTTTAAAACTTGCCCTTCTCGCACCGTATAATATTGTGGTCCCGGCAAGGATTTGTAATCAAGTTTCAGGTAGGTTTCGTCGTCCATGATTATGCAGTTCAAATTTCCAGCAAGAATCGTATTGCACAGATTTCGAACCCTTTGCCTGATCGATGCTTCTTGTTTTGGACTACGTTTTGGATGTTTCTGCTTCTTATAACTTTGAAGATTCAAACGTTCTTTAGCACGAAGAACATTTGACTTCGAAGTGCCCACTTTTTCAGCCACATCCCGAACTGAAACCTCCTTCTTTTGCTCGAACGCCTTCAGTATACGTTTATCCAACTAAGGGTTAGCAGGACCTTTTTTTTCGACCCGTTTTCGGTTTATCCTCAAAGGTATTATCCTCACCGAACTTCCTGATTGCATTTCGCACGGCTTTTTCACTGACTCCTTCCTTTTTTGCTATCTTTTTCAGTGACAGTCCGCGTTCTGTGCACCATTTGTACACAATTTTTCGACGTTGTTCTGCTGAAAGTCCACGCATTTCGGAACAAACTAATGAAAACGAATAAACAACTGCACAAGTGGTTAAAAAAGAGTGTAAACAACAGGACGCAGCCATAAAAATTGACAGATTCTGAACCATTGCAAAATGGCTGCGGTTTTTGGTTGCGTCCATACTTTCTGGGACAGTCTTCACCAATACATTCACATTCCTCTCCTCTATATCTTTCACGTGAATGACATTGACAGCTGTTTAGTAACCCCATGCGCACTAAAACAATTGGCAGATGATGGCCTGGTTTCATTTACTGGACCAAAAGCTATTAACCTGCGAAATCCATTGCATGATACCGTAGATAACTTGTCCGTTTGGGCTGTTCATCTGGGTATCGAATTCTCTGCGGAGAAAACAGAGCTGGCCGTATTTTCAAGAAAGCATGATCCCGCGCAGCTTTAGCTTCATATGATGGGAAGAATGATCGCGCAGGTTTTGAATTTCAAATACCTCGGAGTGTGGTTTGATTCCAAATGCACGAGGGAAGGTATCTATAACGGTATAGGTATCTGATAACGAAATGCCAACAAAGAGTAAATTTTCTTCCAACAAAAACCGAATGAGCCGATTTTTTAAATAAATTTTTTAAATAAATAAATAAATTCCGGGGAAAAAATTCTTCCACTTTTCTTTTTCGATAGAGAGAATCTCTCCGTATTGGGACATAGATTTGCGAATATAATAATCGGTGACGCTTGAGGGAAGATCATACACACGCACTTCTCTAGCACTATCTTCCATATATACTGGAATGTTGTACTTAATGTTCTCGTGCTCTACATAGTGCACATTGTTATTGTCTTTTGCGAATTGAATTGCATTCAACTCTTTATAAAACTGGATGTAAACAACATTATTCGTCTTTTTGCATTGAAGTAAATGCACACGTTTAATGTCAAGATGCATTTGTTCCTTAAACAAACCTTCAAGTTCTCGTATCGAAGGTCGAATTTTGCACTGCCTGAAGTCAACAACAATTGTATTCTTTCGTGTCGGCGGTAGCTTTTGTTCGTTTGGTTCACTCATTTCGAGGTCGTTCTATTGTTCACTACACAATATTGTACTTGGTATATTCTGTCCCGAACGTAAGCGGTTTTGTTTTATCGACTGACTTGGATGAGATGTGAAACCGAACTGATTCAGTATCGTTGTTTGCGAATCGACTTAGGCTGCATGCATTCAATACATACAATGAGTCTTGAAGTTCTGGCGGGAGTTCTTCCATTGAAAGATCGCTTTGGAAGCTTTCATCACGCCTGCTGATAAGATGTGAGGTACTGAATCCTCTCGTTATTAATAACTTAATCTACTAGTCGAGCTCCAATCTCAAACAAGATTCATTACAGTATATTTTAACCATATGTCACATGAAATCAACTCTTCAAGATATATTACTTTCCCGGATCATATACGCTCGATGGAAATCCCAAAAATATTTTCAAGTAAGTTCAGGCATATTGACTCTGAGAAAATGTTTTACGCGGACGGATCACGAATTGAAGAGACTACTGGGTTTGATATGTTCAACAATAATGTTTCGGTCTCACTTAGGCTTCAAGAACCTGCATCTGCTTGAGTGTAATCGTCACATTATCTCCAAACCATTATTTCCTCTTCACAGATAGTCTGAGCGCAATTGAACCCATTCGCTCTAACGCTGCTGGCAAAAAAAGAACCGTTTTTCTTGGGCAAAATAAAACAGTGCCTGAACGACATATTGAATAATAATTATCAAATCACAATAGTTTGGGTCCCGGCTCATTGCTCCATTCCAGGCAGTGAACACGCTGATATTTTAGCCAAATGTGATTCTATTGAGGGTAACATTTATGAGCGACCGATTGCTTTCAACTAATTCTATAGCGCGTTTCGCCAAAGAACACATGCCAACTGGCAAGTTTTTTGGGATAAAGATGATTCACTCAATTATTCCTAAAATATCGACAAAGGCATGGCTCAGGGAACTGGATGTGAGTAGGGACTTCATTCGTGTGATGTCCTGATTCATGTCTAATCACTACACGTTAGATGCAAATTTCCGAGACTAATCATTGTGCTTGTGGCGAAGGCTATCGCGATATAGCTCATGTCGTTGGGACATGCGTGGAATATCGTGATGTCAGATCTCAACTAATAAATTCTTTGCGTAACCAGGGTAGACTATCCAATGTCTTCTTTATCATTTCATAAAGACAATTTTAGTTTCAATTTGATAATTGACCTTTTTGAGACTTAGTTCTGACTCCTACTGCGTCCATTAGTTCATCCTATAGCTAAATTTGAATAGAAATGATGTAGTTTATGAAATTATCAACAAAATGTATAAAAATAACAGCTTATTTTATAATTTGTAGCAGTTAATCATTTGGTTCAAATAATATTTTTGAGAAAATTCAATAATAAATGACGAAATACCTAATATCATATTTAAAAATTAGAAGCAATATGTTTTATCAAATTCAAATCGTTGTGTATTAGAATTATATTAGGATAAGAATTCTAAGTAAAAGCGATGCTACTGCGGTGAAAAACTTATGTAAACTGCTTTAATAAATAAGCGTACTTATGGAAGCAATACACTCACTCCTCCGTTTATGTGAACTTTTGTTTTTCATTACCTCTTTTTACGTAGCTCTTTTTTTAACGAAATAAATCCCAAATATGCCTAATATAATCTAAATACCAATAGATTCTAAATTTTTCAACTTGAACGTGTATTGCAACCACAGTTTCTATAGTACACTGTTGAAAAACTTGTCTGATTTGACATATGGCAGCACCCGCCAATCAGAACGCGTCGCATCGATATAAAAGATGAACATTCCACTTTTTTAAATAGAATACATAATAAATGTACAACGTTCATTTGTGCAAAACAAGTACACGAAATCGTTTCGTAGAGTACCATAACTAACTATTTATTTTACTCTTCTGATAATTAAAGCAATAAATTAAATTACGATGTAATAAACCCAACTCTTCGTTTATTTATTTCTGAGGATCATAGGGAAAAATATTTCCCATGAAATTATAGGAAACTTATGCACCTTGCTATGTTATTCTGGTGATATTCTATTACTTTACACCCACAATAGCTAAAATATTGTTTTGTACTGACATGTTTCGTTCTGGACATCTAATGGTTGTGAAAGGGTTAAGTTGTCCCGAATTCATTGTGAGTTCCGAAAGTTTGTTTTATCTTCTTTGGGATAAAAATGGAAATCAATGAATTCCGAGTCAAATTTTGGACGAGTTTACCGAGTGTCCACGCCAAGAGCCATCCCAGTTCTGTGTAAATGCCGATCCTGTTGGTTTTCTCCATTTCATACCAAAAGCATCGAATTCATCAAAACGGAAGTGGAAAAAGTTTGCGCCGTCACTAACACATTCAATTACGACGGGCAACGCACTCACGCAATGCGAAAATGAAAGTAATGACACGGTTTTATTCGAGTATGGGTGTCGTTTCGAAATATGCCGTGCGAAACAGGGTTGCCACATATAAAGATTAATCTGAATTTTATTTTTCCTGAAAAAAACAAATTTAAATGTAGCGAAAAGAACAAATTTCTAAACATGACTGAAAATCCACATTTGTTTAATCTAAATATATTTCATATTTCTATGCGGATTAAGAAATCAAATGCGTCCCTTTTTATATTCTACTAAAAATACGCCGATGGTGGTTGTGGGGGATTTCAATATTCAAATTCATTGATTCCATAAGCAAGTATATGAAGTTGGTTTTAAAATCTGCTCCTTCACAAGCTACTATTATTATAGTCGGGTGTGAACGCTATACCTACGTCAACCATTCCAGTACTATTTCCAGGGAAAAATACGGGAACGTTTGATAGCTTTATCTGGACGGTCTTATTCAATATCGTTAGTCTGGGTCCCTTCGCATTGTTCCATTCCGGATGCTATGCTATGTATGCTTGATACAGCAAAGGACACCCCAGGACTATAGCTGTTCGGTAAGGTAAGTAAGTTTGCTGGTTCTAAAACAGAACTCAGGAATTAAATTCCGGTTCAAAAGTCACTTCCAATATTCAGGTTCCGAGTTCAGATCTTAAATTTAGAACCAAAATCCAGATCGGACAGTCATATTATGAATTTTGTTCCAGAATTCTGAAACTGGGCTCGAGGTCCAAACATAAATTACTGAACTAAATTCAATTCCAAAATACATTTAAGAAACCAATTCCAGAGTCTTAGCTTTAATTTCTGGACCTGTATTATAGAAATAAGCTCTGAAATTGAATTCTTGAACTTTACTCTAGTCCTGAAATTAAGTTTCTATAACCGTCATCCGAGTTTGAAAAAGGTAAACCAAGCGTGATATTCGAAAGTTTGAGAAAATCTAATTTTTGAGCTTTTTATGGTTATCTCACACTGAAAAACTTAAAAATTTAATCATAAATTGCTGATCATATTTCTGATGGCATACCAGAGATATACACAATTATGTTCTAACCATTTTTTCATAGGGCGAATTTTGAAAAGGCACTCCATAGTAAAGTGAGCCGTATCCCGGTCAAAAATTCCTTTGCGGTATGTTTGCACTGTTACCGCATTTATAATGGATGTACGAGCAACAGAAAATCACATCCCACCTAACAGCTGCTATCGTGACACGGCAGCGACTCTAATTATCACGTAACATCATAACAAACTGCTGTCAAACATTTACTATCCACGATAATATCATGTCTAAAAGGTCGAAGCTACTTAATTATAGAGCCTCGCAGCACAAGATTCTGTTCATTTCTTCCACCCGTTTTCTGATGTCGCGTTGGATGCTCGGACTAAATATTCATAATTAACTTGCTCAACATGGCAACAATTATACAATTAGCGAGAAAGAATCAGGAAGCAAACCGGTTCCGGAGTACACCAGCCAACGGAGAGACCAACAAAACTCGTAAGGATCAGGCTCTTGTGGAATACGCCATTCTTTCCGGCCGTACTCCATCACCGGGCAGGCTAGTTCGGGCGGATATTCAAGCCAATTATCATACATCACGTTCAATCATCCCCATTCTTCTTGGTTGCAGTGGAAAGCAACCGAAGATAGATATGAAAAGCCACAGCTGTTTCCGCATCACGTGTGGGGAGTTTATTATTTTAATCATGACCGAACGGAGGGAGTGTATCCGTGTTTGCTGTTCGCGCGGTTATGCCGAGAGAAAGCCCGCTGACCGCCGGGATCTGATTTCATACTGAAGGCATTTTTCTTTTGTCAGAATTCCACATGAATTTTGGATCGGATTTTGTTTCACGGCGGGGGCAGTTTCCTATAACATGAGCAATCGTATGGAATCCTAATCAGTTTCATTGCGATCGAAGTTTTATATTAATGCAAGCTTTTTCCTCAACACACACTGAAAAAAATTTCCGTTCGAATTCTAACACCTACCGTCAACCTCATTTTTAATTCCTGGTCCGATCGTTATTTCCCTCAATTCATCCCGAATCATTAACCTTATCATACAGCCTATTTCGAACGAGTACCCAATTTTCCATCATGGTCAAATTCACATCAAAGATAAACCGTCCGGATGGGAATATCTGCACAGAGGAGTAAATATAGAGAACGGCAAAAGTATCCTCGTTCCGACCGGTTGCATTGACGGGGAATCGCCGATCAAAATCGTACGGTCTTTGAATAGGACAATCGAAAATAATCCGCAACTAGGTCGAATCCGGACACGGTAGTTTCCCAATCACCTCACGTGACATCGACTATAGGACTAGTTATGCCCTAGTTGGAGTTGAAAGTTTTTTGTAATATACATATACCACGTTTTTGATGCTTTACGCCTTAATATTTATTGTGGTACGTTCACGTTTGAAAGTTATTCGAAAATTGGTAATCTTTTGCTATCAATTTGTCTTCCGAAAAGATTTCACATACCTATAAAGTGAATCTACAGAATTGCTAGAAAAACCAATCTTTGATCTGAGCTCCGGAGACTTATACCGTTTGACCCAGCCTCTATAGATTGAAAAATGTCTGTGTGGAAGCAAGTCGACTTGTGGATTGTGGAAGTGATGTGATGGATTTATTGTCACATATCGACGCAAAAATCTGATTTATTACTTGTAAACATGGCCAAACACTGCTCCAAATCGGGAGTTGGTCATTTCGCCGAAAGTCGTTTCGCCGAATAGGTCATTTCGCCAAAAGTCGTTTCGCCGAAAGGGTCATTTCGCCGAAAGGGACTTTTTGCCGAAAGGGTAATCTCGAATACATCATATAATTTTTTTGTGCCATTATGCTTCCTGTATAACATAACAGAAGCCAAGATTTAGAGAAGATTGCTTTGATGCTTAGTGGCTAATAGTCAACAAGTTTCCTTGGGTTCTGAGGTTCATGAATCAAGCTTTATTCAAAAGTACAAGAATCAATCTTTATTCAAGGAGTACAATTGTAGGTCAACAAAACGGGCGTTAACTTATTATCATTCATTTGTGTTTATGTTAAATCAATTCCAATTATAATATTCAATGACATTCGGCGAAATGTCATTCGCGAAATGATCTTTTCGGCGAAACGGCTTTCGGCGAAATGGTTTTTCGGTGAAATGACCCTGATCCCTCCAAATCATCAACACGTTGATGGTTTTGATCGAATGTGAGTAAACGCGGTACCAACTTAGAAAAGTGCTTTCACGTGAACAAATGTTCGTGCTTAATTAAGAACACACTGCCTTCTAATATCTTTACGGCCTCAGCTATCTTACGTAATTTTAACCTACGATTATATATATTCAACTTATTATGTTTTTTGGAGTAACCAACTCAATCACTGATCAGAAAACTCACTGAAGAAAAGATCACTACTGATCTTTTGTAAACGCGATTCTTGCGATCACTCTTCTCATACAAATAGGCAACGCAAATATCAAGCGCTTGGTTGGAATGGATGCCAACTAACAGTTCGGCTGAAAAGTTCGTATCGTTTAATAGAAACACACATTTTTTTGCCAAAATTCGTTTCTATTATTCAACATAATTGCCATCAGAGGCGATACAGCGATTATAGCGATCTTCCAACTTTTCGATACCATTTTTGTAGTACGATTTGTCCTTTGCCTTAAAATAGGCCTCAGTTTCAGCGATTACCTCTTCATTGCTTCTAAATTTTTTACCAGCGAGCATTCTCTTGAGGTCTGAGAACAGGAAAAAGTCACTGGGGGCCAAATCTGGAGAATACGGTGGATGAGGGAGCAATTCGAAGCCCAAGCCATTTTTTGGTATCGGCGGCACTTTTTTTCATCAAAAAGTAGTGTTTCATCAACACACGAAATTCCTTTTTTTCCATTTTTTTCACAATAACAAAAGTAGCTTCACTCAAAATGCAATATCTCACAAACTAATAATCAGACAGCTGTCAAATTTATGCACGTATCTTTTGAAGGTTGGTACTAACTGAAAATGGTATGGATTTAATTCTAGTGGCGCCCTCTCATAGAAACGATACGAACTTTTCAGCCGATCTGTTATGTGACATAAACACTTCTCGATTCAATCTGAATCACTTGGTGTCAAAAAATGAACCCAAATTAGTGTCACGAATTATTTAATACAAAGATAAAAAATATTTTGGAATAAAGTTGAACAGCTTAAAGTCATCCGTATTCATTATGCATTTTATCGAAAAATTTAAATCATTGAGATAAATTAGGAAGAAGAACGGTTCTAGATGACTATCCTGAGTGACATCGGAGCTGACGGTGAAAGTACGAAAAATCAAGTACGAGTGTAACCAATCAAGGATAGAGCCAGTAAATCTGAGTCTTTCAAGTTATGAAATCAAAATTTGATGGTTAATCTTGTCGAAAGCGGCAGAAAGGTCGGTGAAGATAGAATCAACTAGCCGAAATGGTTTATCATGCTGAAGATGTGTGCAAAGCTCCATTCAAATCGAAACCAATCAATCCTGACTTTTGCCACCGTCCGCGATGGTAGCTTCAGGATCTGCTGCGATATTTCTTCGAAATAAGTTCCAATATTAACGTATTAGCTACCGTTTACAAACTTTGCATGAAACTCTTATTTTACATCAGCGACAATTGAGCTGATATTTCAACTACCATGACCCAATCAATGAGCTCGATTTTTTTTGCATATACTGATATCATTATTTTCTGATTTAATCAAAATTTGTTCGTTTTTATGTATGAGTCATCATGAATTCAAATTTTTATCAGTACTTATCGAAACAGCAAACGGAATGATTAACGAAAAATCTGACGAAGTTTTTAAACTCATTTCAAGTTGTTCGAATGTCAAATCAATAATTTATAGAATTGGCTATGCAAAGTATGAAAACCAATAATACTATGAACAGAACAGAACGTGTAATAATCGTGAAGATATATTTATTTTTGTCACCATGTCTAACCAACGTGTCTGGAATGTGCGACAACACAATGCATGAATATGAATATTTCAATTGACTGGTCACAAAACAGTGCACTTTGATGAATGGAATCCCGTTCAGAGCAAAAGCTTATCATCCGTCACCGTTGATGATTCCAATCTGTTTTCCAATCACGAACATGACTATCCGCTTACGTACTGATCAGTTTGTTTAAACGTCTGATTTCACGTTCCGGATTGTGGTAGGTCCAACTTCGTTCAACCGTCCGAAAACGCTGAAAATCAAATGAATTTAGGAATCAGTAGATCGATAAGTAGCTTCCAAATCATTCGACAAATTTCATAGTATCGCTTAATCGCCACGTACGAAGATGCTAGCCAAAGCAACGGCTTGACGATGTTTTATCCGATTAGGTGGCATCGATCCCAAACATCCGGCTAATCCGTTCTTTTTTGTCCCCGAAGCTGAAACCTGCGTCCGTTCGCACTCAAATCGAAATTTTATGGCAAATATGTGGTGATACAATTTTATTCGTTAAGGACGGCATGGATTACGCTGCTGCTTGGCCGGGTGGCTGTCCTGGCGCTATGATGACTCGTTTTATTTTTATTTCCCGTATGATGCGAGGGTTTACTATGGGGTTTTCGGGAGCATTGAGCGAGATTCGAGGAAAACCACAAAACGAAACACCAGAAGCGTTACCCATATCTGTGGGTTATATTAATTTGTGGTTAGGAACTTTATTTAGAGAAACATAGCGGTTCGAAGCCGTGGAATATCACCAGAAGGATTAAATAATTTAACGCAAAGTTGTTGCATATTGTGCACACTAAAGGAACATTACACGCAAAGACCAAAATCAGCATTTTAGCGAAAAAATAACTGAAAGAACAACTGAAAAATTCCTTATATTGCTAATTTGTATTTGGTAACTCTTATTCCTTTATAAATGTCAGAGCCATAGTTGAAATGGCATATTTTATAGTTAAATTCACCAATTCAATGTGCTGTCATTTCTTAGCTGAGACGCACTCCATTTTCATTCAACTAATTTTTTAATTGACTTAGCAAAATAAAATATTGATTTCAACAAATATGAATGGTTGAATTCAACAGAAGGTGTTCCATAGGTTGATTTCAACTGATATTATTAGTTGATTTTAGCAATAATATTTGTCGATGTAGGTATTAGTTTTAGGGATGTTGTTAAAAATGTTGAATGTAACTAAAGTCGTTATCGATATCAGCAACTTTTTCTTATTTCAACTTATGTCGGCAGTTAGTAAAAATAACAGTTAGTGAAGTAAATTTTAGTTGAAAATAATGTATAAAATATAATATTTCTTCTGGTATTAGCTAAATTAAAATATTGATCTGAAACACCACATTTAATAATTCGTGTAATTTTGCTCTATTTCAAATAGGTATTAGAAATCAATTATAATTTCTAACAATGCTGAAAAAATTTCTTAGTATGTATTTCCGAATACATAAAATCTATTTTTAAATGAACGCTCTTATCCATAGCCAATATAATGAAATATAATATATTTAAATATCAGAATAGTCGACGATACACGACATGAAGAATGAAACAGTTCTCTGATCGGTTAGGCCATCTATTAGAAAACGAAGTGGATTCACTATTATATGTACTTCTAGCACCGGAACCTGAGAACCGGTATAATCGAAGTCGGTTCGTACGGCCACCAACTAACACGACGTACAAACTCTGTGCTAGTTTTTATTCAAACTTTGAAGTTTTTATACAATTTTGCCATTGCACTCTAAACATCGATTTAAATGTTTGTTGTATGCGAAAATATGCAGCTATTTTTAGTAGAACTATAAGACCTTTCATTTGACCCTAAGATTGGGAATAACGGTTTTGAGCCCATTTTACAACATTTTTTACGGTGTTCGTTCCGCCAGTTTAAGCTTTACCCTATAACTCCGGAACCGGAAGTCGGATCCGTATGAAATTCAGGAATTCCATATGGGACCGGAAGACCTTTCATTTAAATCTAAGTTTGTGGAAAGTGGTCGAATTATCGCTGAGAAAAGTAAGTAAGGAAGATACATTTTGGTATATAGGACCTCTATTTCCGATTCCGGAACCGCATACCGGGAACCAGGATAGCCGGAGTCGGTTTGTTTAGTAGTTGTCTACTGATAACGGCTATCGATTTGTGTAGTTTTGAGACCAGTTTAGAATTTTTTTTACGTATTTTGTTTCGCCGGTTTAAGTGCCGGTGTACAATATTGATACTTTACTTTACCCTATAATTCCGGAACCGGAAGTCGGGTCCGTATGAAATTCTGGAATGGGGGACCATGAGACCTTTCATTTGAATCTAATGTCGTTTTCGTTTTTAAATTGCACTACACTGGTGTAGCGAAAGCTGCACTGAAACCGTTCGTTTTTACCAATTGCACTACACCAGTGCTACACTTTTTCTGCACCGATACCACTGGTGTAGCACTCATCAAAAGTTTGGTGTAGCCCTGCGCAATGGAATCGTTTATTGTAGTCAATGGTTACTGTTTATGTTTTCGTCATTTTTGTTCGTTTATTCATGCCTCAGTGTAGCACTGCACCGGTGTAGTGCAAATTAAAAACGAAAACGCCATAAGTTTGTCAAAATCGGTTCAGCCACCTAGTGAGATTATTTGACACACACACAAACACCCACACACACATATATATATATATATATATATATATATATATATATATATATATATATATATATATATATATATATATATATATATATATATATATATATATATATATACATTTTTTTTTATAAACTTGGATAATTTTTACTAGTCAGTTTTTCAAGTGATTGCATAACCTTTCTATATGAGAAAGGCAAAAACATCAACACATTTTGCAAGCAGTTTCAACTAGAAAAATGTTGCTAGAATATCAAAAATGCAACGAACGTCAATGATCATCGTTCGCTTTCCTTCGCCTTTGTTCGATAATCGCTCTGATAATCGGACTTGTCCGTTTATTTAGCAAAATTAGTTGTCAATAAAATTTCGTTTTGGATTGAAATATTGCTGGTTTGTGTCCAGGATATTTGCAACTAAACACATCCTCTAAAAATAAAAGTTTTTTTCAACAAAGTAAGTTCTAAATTTTAACTAATTCCATAGTTATTTTGGAAATTTTGTTGTTAAAATCAACTTATTCAGAAACAGTAATACTAATTAGGCGTAGAGCTAATTTCGGTCGTTCCGTGAACCAATTCGAAGAGTTAAGTAAATGAACGAATAACAAACGAATGTGTAAAACGAACATGCACGATGTATACCAGCAGCGAAGAATGTAATGTAAGTTCAACGTTGTTCGAGACAGGCATATTCGAAGACAGGATATTCGCATGCAGGATCGGTGAATGAATTAGTTACACGAAGAATATTTGCAACATTGAACTATGTTAGACTATCCTTTTTAGCTTTTTAATGGATTGTGTTACTTTGACACTTCTCATGAGTTTTTGACTAATAAATTTGTTAATAGAATAAATTTCATTTTTGCTTTCTTTGTTCTGTCTTTAAGCAGTTATGGTGACAGACAGCGTCAATTTTCATGATTTCAGTTACAAAATAAGTTGGTAATGAAAATTTCGTATTGGATTGAAAGTTTGGTGGTTTGTGTCTAGAATATTTGCCAACAAATCACATGCTCTTTTTTCAGCAAAGTGAATTTTGAATTTTAACTAATTTATTAGTTATTTTGACGATTTTGTTGTTAAAAAAATCGAATTAGACGCAGAGCTAGTTTCGGTCGTTCCGTGTAGCATTGTCGTGCAAATAAGTTCATGCAATAAATAACTTTAATTGAGTCAAGTCTTTGAAGATTCCCACATTTTGGAATCTTCGGAAAGTACCGTACAGATATTTTTAACGTAATGTATAAATGTTTGTCTAAACTGGTTAAAAGTGTGTTATCGCTAACTTATAACTAGATTTAGTTAAATTAAAATCAAAAAGATGAAAAGTCTCGTTAAATTCTCTACAACATCTATCCACCGGGTTGTTATGTCCATATACTGTA
The DNA here is from genome assembly GCF_030247185.1 of Malaya genurostris. NCBI lineage: Eukaryota > Metazoa > Arthropoda > Insecta > Diptera > Culicidae > Malaya > Malaya genurostris. Next base: position 215,498,791 of record NC_080571.1, on the reverse strand, counting down.
CGATGTCTAGGTATCATAAAAAAATGACGGGTTCTTGTAACACGAGCAGGAACATATACATTGATGCTGGCTAAGATATCAGAACAGTCAATATTATCCGATAGCATGTCATAGATAAACATTCTTTGTAAAAAAAAAGTACGACGGGATTCCAATGTTGGTGGGACTACTAGTTTGCATCTATCGATGTACGGTGGCAAATTGAATGGGTCGTTCCATTGTAGTTCTCTCAGTGCGAAACGAACAAAGCATTTTTGGACGCGTTCCAATCGGTAGCTTTGCACGTTGTGATACGGCGCCCACACGTGTACAGTATATTCTAAAATACTTCGAATTAGGGCGCAGTAGAGAACTTTTAGTGTGTGGAAATCATTAAAATCAGCGGTATTTCAGCGGTTGCACGAATGCTTTAGCCGTAGTTGATGCAATATGGGTCGTGAAGCTAAGTTTGCTGTCGAATATTACGCCTAAATCACGAATAGAGTCTACTCTTTCGATGATATGCCCTCGAAGAGTATATTCGAAGCAGCGCAAAACTAGCGAACGCCTGAAGCTTATCATCTTACATTTACTAGTGTTAGGTAGCATACCATTCAACAAATACCATTGTTCAATACTTGCTTTGTCTGCTTGAAGTACTACAGAGTCGAGATTCGAGGCGATTGGGCGAAAGATCTTCAGATCGTCAGCATAAAACAGTTTTCCAGACTTTATGCGATTACAAAGATCGTTGATGAATAAAATAAATATTAGCGATCCCAAGCGACTTTCTTGAAGAACACCGGTAGGCATTTCGAGCTTATTTGAAAGTATAGCTCAATATCTTGACGAAAGCGGATCGACCAGAAAGATATGATTCCAGCCATCTAGTTAACCATGGGGGGAATCCAAGTCGTTGCAACTTTAGGATGACAACATTATGTGATACTTTATCGAATGCTTTAGAAAAGTCAAAATATATCGTATCAATTTGAAGGCGCTTCTCGATGGTGAGAATCAAGCTGTTTGTGTATGATAATAAATTCGACGTTGTTTGTCGTTTTTTTTCACAAACCCGTGTTGACAATCAGCAATGATTTGAGACGCTTTAGAGGACATCGCGTCGTAAAAAAAAATTTCCAGTAGGTTAAAATCGACATCTCTCTGTAATTTACAATATTATGAGTGTTTCCATTCTTATGTATTGGAACTATAGAAGCGAGTTTCCAAGCACTAAAAAAAGTATGTTCGATTATTGATCGGTTGAAAATCATATTAAGGGGCGTGTAGGGTCTGACACTTTTTAAAAATCATTTTTTTCTTTGTATTTTTTATAGCAAAAAAATTCAAGAATATTCTATGAGATTTTCAAGCCTATGGGAATAAAACTCAGCAAGTTATGGGCCTTTATCTTTATTTATCTCATACTGCGAAGAAGTAAGAGCTCGACGCACAGGTCTAAGATTTCTGCTTTGATTCACTTAAAAACTTGACAAAACATTCTTGAAATATTTCATTATAATAAATTGTAAAAGAAAAAAATATGATTTTTCGAAAATGTTAGACCCTACGGGCTCTCTGGAGTAATAAATTGTTTCCATTGATTTTATAGAAGAAAAACTTTAAATGCGTTTTTCTCGAAAGCATGTCTTAAAAGTCCGTGTCCATCGTCATTCAAAAACTACTGCGCCAATTTTGTTAAAATTTTGCACACACTTTCTACATATAAGAATCAGACCCCAACGTTTTCCTTTTCGTTGTTTGTTACTTTGAGAAGGTGTTACAGCTATGAAATGGCGGATTTAATGGTGAAAAATCGTAGTTTTCACTTTGAACAACTACCAAAAAAAAAAAAATAAAAAAAAATAAAACAGAAACTTTGGGGTCTACAAAAACTTCTACTCTAATTATGCTGCTTCGATTTGTTCACTTCTGATTAGTCTGCGCTGAGATACAGTGGACACCGCAAATCATAATTTTTAGGAAGCGTCCACAAAAATACCTCTTCACCGACTTATTTCTCAATTCCGGCTTATTTTCCAAGAAAAAATAACAAAATGTTGTTCGAATGATGCTATTTATCATGCAACACATTTGAATTTATTTTGTTGAACGATAATTCTGAAAAAAAAATCACAAAAAAGATGATTTTTTTCATAGTTTAGACCATACCTCTCCCGTAACTGGTACAGTTAAGGGGTGAGGCCGCATATAACCACGTGGTTCGCTCTGCGTATTACCTTTTCTTCATGCTCTCTCGCAAATGTGCAAAATGACTCTCGCTGTGGCCGGGTAGCCAAGAAAGTTTTGATATTTTCGGTTACAAGTTTGACTACATCACATGAAATCCAATAAAGCTATCGCTTGTTTGGCAGCCTTGCTGAGCCGATTTTATTTCTCTCTCATGTTTCGCTACGTTACCAGGAAACAAGAGCAGAAAAAATGGCGCGTCTATAGTAATCGGCTTACCTTCACAAAAATAACATTCACTTCAATTTTATCGCGACAACATACATGTTTTTATGCACTAATCGCATCTAAATTAAATTATCTAGATATTGTCAGGATATATTTTTGATTCATGCTTTTGAAGGCGAGATATTTAATGAACAAGTTGAAAGACGGCGTTTTCAGCTATGGAATTCTTGCTTCAGAAAAAAGACTTTCCCGACCTAAAATTCTATGTATAGTCACATAAAACAATGAAACCGCATGGTCCAAATCACTACCACTAAGCATGGCGTGCCAATTGTCAGCTTCGATATCCGCTGATATATCATCCATATTGCAACGATTAAAATCAAAGTCAAGATCGTCGAAAGTTTCGGAGAAAACCATTTTCTCGTTCAGATGCTTTTCATACCTCAAAACAAAATATTTATGGTGGGGGTCGACTTTCAGTAGGAATGTCGGAGCCTCAAACAATGCTACGAAATCCGTGTTATAAACAAATGATAAATCCAGAGTTCGTCCATTCATACTTGAGAGTGAGCAGATTTGATAAAGACCTCCTGATATCACCGTTTCCATAATCGATATTTCTTGTTCAGATGTAGCCTTTTTTTATAACTAACTGCAAACATACGTAATAGCATCTGATTTGCTATGGGCATACACTGAGCAAATTTATTTTAAATTCGGTGAATATTCAATAACGTTGATTACACACATGACTCAATTTTGCTTGCAGTCAGAATCTGCTTTTGACTAACCAACAGTCAAAGCTAAGCCACAGAGTGAATAATGCGAGCAGTCTCGGTAGGCCTTCCTTCGTATCGTGCCGTACTTCGTACTAAATCTAATCAATATCAGAAGATAATGTAATTGAAATCCTTCCAACCTGATCAAGTCGATTCTTTTCCTATTTCACAGCTGGGTTCGTAGCTGGGGACCAAACCGGCTTACAGAAACCCACGCACATCGTGTCGTCGTTCCTGTGGTACTTTGTTCCAATAGTGGGGGGAATGAGCGATAAAGCCAGACACCTTCAGGCAAAGCTTAAATAACATCATCAGAAAATTCGAATTTCGTACATGATAGAATACGGAAAACATTCGGTCAATCGGTTAAGAGATCGCTTTGTCTATGGCTCTCATGATTTCTTACCGGCCGATTGGGCTTCTGTTCTGTCGTAATTTTCCACCTTCGGTGAGCCATGAAACAAGACTGGAACCGGCAATCGTATCTCGGTGAGGGAAAACACCTACTTGTACCCGTTATCGTGCTCATTGACTAGCAGTGTTTTTCCTGTACTCCCAGAACCCCAGGTGAGTGGAAGGGGCGGAAAGTGGTTAAACCAATTCGGATTGAGCTCGGGATGACGGCTGTCAATCCCAGATCCATTTAGCAAATGAATCACAAGCCAACCGGTCGAAACACCAACCAATCGTCAGTGACTGCTAACTGCTAGCCGGGGGTTGACGCTATCCGACCGGGGAGTCATCCGGTACCAAGTCCCAGCTGACTATCAAATATACATTGCGAGACTATATTTGGCCAAGTTCCGGGCAGAAACTCATCACGCCACGCACCAACATCGGAGGACATGACCACCGGAGATTCAATGAGTTTCACAGAGGAAAAAAGTAACTCCAACCAATCTATCACTATCATGGGTGTAATTCAGTACAAATATCGAAATAAAATACTGCAGTCGTCCGCATGGGTTCCACCACTGGCTATGAACCAGCACTGGCTCGGAAAAACAGGTCACAGCAGCATCCAACAAGACTAGCACTTTCGGGGGATGTTTAGCTTTTATCAAAGTGGTGAAATATTAATTTGATTTCCCTCTCAAATGGCAGTGCAAAGTTTCTGTGCTGATTTCTCTGATGTTTTGTCGAAAGGAATCGAGCTTGTCCCCTCCGTTCGTGTTGATTGCGTCTGCCTTCGGTGGCAAAATTTCAGTTCAGTGGGGCGACATGTGAAAGTGAATTGTAGCAAGTTTATGGCACAGAGGTGACGAGCTGAACATCTGTTGTAATTGAGTTTCCAAAAAGCATGAAATGCGCAAGCCGAAGGCTGTTTTATTGGCAGGGGGATTTCAAATGACACATTTATCTTGTGTGTGTGTTGATTGAAAATTCTAGCTTTTTTTATTCTATTGTAATTCTTTTTTTTTTTAACATATGATTTACGGGCTGCTAAAACATGGTAAGTTTTATTTGAACGCAGTACATAATTTCCATTTTCATGTTCGCTGTTGTAAAACATTGTTATCGTAAGTGTTGATAATAATATTGCTTTCAGAGACGAACCAATCGTTCGACTGAAACATTCTTTAAAACTAAAAATAAAATTACAGGATTGCTTACAAGACACGACCGATCATACCATGCCATTAAAATGCAATTTTCAAACTCTCTCATCAACAATCATCAGAACATGAACATCCAATAACAAATAGGAAAGGGGCTGTCCATAAAAGACGTCACGCTTTTTTGACGATTTTTGATTCCCCATCCCCTCTTTGTCAAAAAATGTCACAGAAGCAAAGACCCCCCACTCTTCCTATGTTTATAATATATGAATTTATAATAAATAAAATTCATCTCAATACATTCTCAATATGTATGACAAACCATACAAATATGAGGGGAAAATCGATTTATTACATCCTTTGAAATCAAAACTAAATAAATTTGGTTTAGATTTAGTATTTAGCAGCATGAACTGTCAATTGAAAAATTTACTAGGTTCTACAAAAGATCCTACGGATAATTTGAAAAAATCTGGGGTATACAAAATCTCGTGTTCTCATTGTGATAAAATATATATTGGACAAACAAAGAGAACTCTAGACATCCGTTTCAAAGAGCACGTCGCTGAAATAGCGAAAGCATCTAAAGAATAAGAGAAAGGACTACCACATCATTTCAAGTCAAAAGTAGCTGAACATGCCTTTTCTAAAGATCATGAACTCACTACCAAAGACATAAAAATCATAAGACAAATTTCCAACCCATGGAAATTAGATACAGCCGAAAGTTTAGAAATCTTTAAAAATAACTCCATTTCTGTATTGAATCGTGACCAAGGAAATAAGCCCTCCTGGCTATTCAAGTTATTACCGACACAAGATACAAAGAGATTTAGGAAATACTTAATCTCTTAATATCCCACTTCTTCAGTTTGTTACCCTCCGCTGACAATCAAATTACCGTTCTACCCGGTTATTACTACCTGTTTCTTTCCGTTTTTACCCGTTGTGTTAAGACATTTCGTATAAAAGGAGCAGCATTACAGCATTCTTTCAAACAAACTTATAAAACCGATACACTGAAGAACGATGTAAATAACATTCCAAAATACGCGTATCTGTATTGTAACGTTTGTTATGCTTCATTAAAGTATAGTGACTTTGTGAAAATGTAATAACGTGACTGTGAAATAGTGGAATTAAATGGTACATAAATAGTGACACTATTGAACATTTATTAATTTCGCTAATTTACTCACACCTCCGTGCACTTTTGCTGATCACAACAAAAATGATTTCCTGCATCATTCATTTCCGAATTTACAAGAAGAAGCTTTTACATCAACAAATACACGTTTTCCTTTAGAATGTAAACGTTTATTGTGGAGATTTTTTCAGGAAATAGGGCAAAGCAGTAATATAACAGTTCGGCTGAAAAGTTCGTATCGTTTAGTAGAAACACACATTTTTTTGCCAAAATTCGTTTTTATCATTCAACATAATTGCCATTCGAGGCGATACAGCGATTATAGCGATCTTCCAACTTTTCGATACCATTTTTGTAGTACGATTTGTCCTTTGCCTCAAAATAGGCCTCAGTTTCAGCGATTACCTCTTCATTGCTTCTAAATTTTTCACCAGCGAGCATTCTCTTGAGGTCTGAGAACAAAAAAAAGTCACTGGGGGCCAAATCTGGAGAATTTGGTGGATGAGGGAGCAATTCGAAGCCCAATTCGTTCAATTTCAGCATGGTTTTCATCGACTTGTGACACGGTGCATTGTCTTGATGAAACAAAACTTTTTTCTTCTTCAAATGAGGCCGTTTTTTTGAAATTTCATCCTTCAAACGCTCTAATAACGCTATATAATAGTCACTGTTGATGGTTTTCCCTTTTCAAGGTAGTCGATGAAAATTATACCATGCGAATCCCAAAAGCAGACGCCATAACCTTACCGGCCGATTGTTGAGTCTTTCCACGCTTTGGGTTCGGTTCATCGCGTGCAGTCCACTCAGCTGACTGTCAATTGGACTCCGGAGTGAAGTGACCCAAGTAGCAATCTGCAACTAGTTCTGATACGACAAAGTCCAAACTATGTTGCAACAAGAGCACGAATATGTGTTTTATGTTATACTGGTTAAAACATGGTGACAGCAATGTTTCATCATAACATAACTAGTTACGAAATAGTTATTTAGGTTTCCAATCATAACATCTTTGTGTCATATTGAATTAAATATAATTTATAAGCTATCGTTACTTAATCCAAACATATTTTTAATCACAACAATGCTTCTACCCACTAGTTGAAAATAAGTTTATTTGACTTCAATAGTAGCAACCCATAACTAGTTTTGATACCACTTAACCCAACTGTGTTGCAACAAGAGCACGAACATGTTTTTTTATGTTATACTGGTTAAAACAAGGTGACAGCAGCGTTTCTTTATAACGTAAACATTAAACTAACTATCATTTGTAAGTTATCGTTACTTGATTCTAACATATCTTTAATCACAGCTATGTTTTTAGCTACTAGTTGAAAAAAGGTTTATTTTCCGTTGCGAAACCATTATTAATACGTTAACGTATAAGTGAATCGTTACTGTGAATTGATATAGCAATAACTTAGATATTAGAGGATTATAACATATAATTTCTTCATTAATTCAGGTAGTTATCGTTAAGTTTTCCCAACGTTATGATAACTAAAATGCAAACAAAACAGCCTTTGTTGGCTTGAATATGGCGAACACAATATGGAGTGTAAAGAAGTGTATGAAACGTAAATAAAACCAGGATATTACTTTCTTCAAAACTACTTTTTGCCGAAAATAGTGAAAGGCAGAATAGTCATTTTTGTTCTATGCACTGTCATAAACACAAAGAAAATAATATAGGGATTGAACATCGAATATGATAATATTATAGTTCTCATGATATATGAATTTAAAATGATGAGAAATCACTCTACTTGGAATAAATTTAAGCATTCTGAACATAGGGTTATTTTGTTGTTTGTTTTTTATATCTTCATAAACAGATTTTGATGGAAGGCGCATAAAAAACAGTTAAGTAAAATTGAATTCCGCTCGACAATTTTTGGATCGTTGTGAAATTTGTACCTTGTATCAAGTTTGTGACTTAAAGTACTCTTCTGCTTTTTTATTGATGATAGAAAAGTATTCTGGATTCATTCAATGTTTATAATGTCGATGGTGACCAAGTTTCAACTAGTTTACTTGGAAACAAGTTATTTTCAAGTTATGAAAAGATAAGTTATTTAAGTATGGCATTACAACGTAAGGACAACATATTTTTAGCCGACTTGACAACTAGTAGAAACTGCGCTTTTTGAGTCATGCAAGTGGTTAGATGTTAGTAACAATCACTCAAATATCTGGTTGCAAACTAGTCACAAACAAGCTAGCGTAACAAAAATTGTTACTTGGGGATGGAGCCATGTTTCGTCCATAGTTATATATCGACAAAAAATCGGTTTTATTTCGATATAACAGCTCCAAACACTGCTCAGAATCATCAATTCGTTGTTGTTTTTGATCGATTGTGAGCTCACGCGGCACCCATTTTGCACAAAGCTTTCTCATATCCAAATTGTGGATTTTTTTTCACGTTTTCATCGGTAATAGCCTCTTTTGGACGTCCACTGCGTTCATCGTCTTCGGTGCTCATATGACCAGTACGAAATTTTGCAAACCACTTACGAATTGTTGCTTCGCCCGGAGCAGAGTCTGGATAACACTCATCAAGCCATTTTTTGGTATCGGCGGCACTTTTTTTCATCAAAAAGTAGTGTTTCATCAACACACGAAATTCCTTTTTTTCCATTTTTTTCACAATAACAAAATATTCTCAGCTTCACTCAAAATGCAATATCTCACAAACTAATAATCAGACAGCTGTCAAATTTATACACGTATCTTTTCAAGGTTGGTACTAACTGAAAATGGTATGGATTTAATTCTAGTGGCGCCCTCTCATAGAAACGATACGAACTTTTCAGCCGATCTGTTAATTAGGTATTTCAACAATGCGCTCATTGAAAATATTGGACGTAACATTCCAGAAACCTCCCCCCCTTCCCCCTGTCACAAAAGGTCACGTTTTATGAAACACCTCCCTTCCTCTTGCGGCGTGACGTCTTTTATGGACAGCCCAAAGCTATAAACGATTGGGCTTCTTGAAAGGAATCAAAATAATTCCACAGCAATCTCGTTTTGTTATATGCCACGAGAAGAATATGTCGCTTCAAACGCTTCAAAGGATTCAGAATAAAATTCTGTAAATGGTTTTGAAGCGTCGTCTCTGGTTTAGTACAAATGAGTTACACAGACAAATATATAACCATTAGATGTGATGCCACATATTATTATAAGCAAATGCCGACAAAAATTGATGCAACCTTCAATTGAATCGATTTGCTTTCTGTATTAGTTAGTAAGTTAGTATATAAGTTCCTTCTCCCCATTACACAATGCAAGTAGGTTTACAATTTTCCCTACACAAAAATCACAGAATTACGGAAGCAAATGATGTCTTCATGGTAATAACCAAATCATGTATATAATAGGGCTGAAAAGTCATCACTTGTGGCTGAACACCCAATTTGAATCTTAGTAATTTAATTTTAAGTCATATTCCAATAAATAATTTATTTATAAAAAGAATATGTCGATGATGTTGTTGAATGCAATGGTATTTATCAACAAACAAAAATGATTTAAGGTACACAAAAATATCTTTGCTTCACTCCACTAACAGAAAATAAGATTGCTGCTAAATTTTTTTTCAACACACACAGAAATGAGCTTTCATATTATATATAAATCTACAAAAAAACAAAGCTTAATGGTTAGTTAAAGTTAAGGTCTATTATTATTAAGATATTAAGATCATAAAATCTGTGATGAGTATTGGTGCCAATGGGAAATAATAAAGTTGGTATTGCTTATGGAAAATCGCACCTAATTCATAAGAAATATGTATTTTAATGCAGCGTTTTTTCTTCTAAAGACTGTCCCAGAAAGTATGGACTCACTTTGATTTCACTGTAAATAATTCACAAGTGTTAGATATTCAAATTTTATTCGATATACTGATAATATTAGACTACAACAACAGAATATTATTCTCAACATTTGCTACTTAGCCATTGTAGACTAGATGGCGCACCTTCTTGCGAACGTTCCTCATTAAATTCCGTACAGACTTCTTGGCGACAAGTTTTTACACTTTTTCGAACTGTTGAATGGTTTCGGCTGCCGAGACGTGTTTCCTAAGATGTGCCTTCGTTAATGCCCGAAATTCCTCAATTGGTCGAAGTTGTGAGCAATTGGGTGGATTCATGTCTTTTGGGACGAAAGTGACATTTTTGGTAGTATACCATTCTACCGTTGATTTCGAGTAGTGGCGAGAAGCAAGATCTGGCCAGAAGACAATAGGATCCTTGTGGCTTCGAATCATGGATAGAAGTCGTTTTTGTAAACATTCCTTGATGTATATTTCGCTGTTCATTGAAGCAGTGGTGATGAAGGGCTTCGAAATCATACCGCAGCTACAAATTGCTTGCCAGACCATAGCTTTCTTATCAAATTTTTCGACATCAATCGATGTCTCGGACTAGTTTAACACTTGCCCTTCTCGCACCGTATAATATTATGGTCCGGGCAAGGATTTGTAATCGAGTTTCTCGTAGGTTTCGTCGTCCATGATTATGCAGTTCAAATTTCCAGCAAGAATCGTATTGTACAGCTTTCGAACCCTCGGCCTGATCGATGCTTTTTATTTCGGACTACGTTTTGGTTGTTTCTGCTTCTTATAGGTTCGAAGATTCAAACGTTCTTTAGTACGAGTAACGTTTGACTTCAAAGTGCCCACTTTTTTGGCCACATCCCGAACTGAAATCTCCTTTTGCTCGAACGCCTTCAGTATACGTTTATCCAACTGAGGGTTAGCAGGACCTTTTTCTCGACCCGTTTTCGGTTTATCACTGTATTATGAGAACTCTCCGTTTTTTTTGTTTCAGTACTTTGTGTAAAAATGTTTATTTTGTTTTCGTCTTCTCCTATTTCTCGCTTACATTGATCAATATTGAATTTAGGGTGCAAGGTTAAAGAATATTGTATGTCAGGGTGCTAAATATATATTGGAGAATGTTAGAACATGCTTTTATTTAAAGTGTGTTTCATATAAATTTAAGCGATTTTAAGTTGTGACCAATAACTTTCATTTTTTTTTAAATTGGTTTCACCTATTTCCACATTTTCGAGATATTGAAACTTGAACATGTTTTCCTGTTTAAACATCATCTACAACTTTTTTAAAGGAGTCAATTCTCTATCTAGTATTGTATGCATAATAATTTTTTTAACTCACATGTAGGTGGATTAACGTCAACTTTGATTATACTAATAGAACCGGACTATATCAAACAGAAATTCTGAATTGAAAGATCCAAAATCAACCCCAAAATCACAAATAAAAAAACGCGTGTTTTGAAATGGTTGGGACCACGTGCATAGTGGTCATAATTTGTCTAAAATGTAATTTACGAACGATTAGTCTAATCGCCACAGTTCTAAGGTTTATTTCAAACGATCACAAAACTTGACACTAACTAGACGTTGTTCAACTTACGGTTGGGTTTGGTTCGCTATGAAACACTAATACACAAAGATCTACCATATTTCACTCGTAACGTTCTTATAGAACTTTGGTCTGAAAATTTGAAGTGAAAGTAAAAATGTTTGCTCATAAAGTGTACATGTAAATTTGCGTGATTTGAAAATTACATGGCTTGAAATCGAATGAAATAAACAAAAGATCGAGAGTAACAGCTCGACTTGAACCGAGAAACATTAGATCAACATTTTCAAGAATTACCGAATCCAGCTAATCCCAGAAGCCACGAGAAAAGCACGTGTAAAAATTACATGTTGACATTCTTTCACAGTCAATTATGCTGCAATCTTGAATCTTGTCGGCGGAAAATGTGTATGTGTGTATGCATTTGCACGCTGGAAAATGCAGCAAAAGCCCATCGCTACTGGCTCTTTCTCCCATCTTCCTTTCTCCCTCTATCTCTTTGTAAATGCAAACTACACCTTTTCGCAGTGCACCCGCAGTATGTCCATCCGACAGCACCGCAGGCTCGTAACATTTATTGGAACGAGCGAGAGGGTGAGGAAAACGTGGTTTGGCCCAGTTGATCCTTGATGCTCCACTGCGGTGAACTTGTCGGCCGCCCTGCTGCAACTCTGACTAAGAGCCGCGTATAATTCCAAGCACGTATCATGAATGGCATACAATTTAACGTTCATCATCAATTCCCGCCACACATAATAATGACGTGGTGGGGCCAACGCGCGACATTTTTTTTTCGGTAGGATCTTCCCTTCGTTCTGCTGGTTAGAATTGCGGACTGTCGAATAGAAGTCGACTAACGATCGAAGAGAACCCAGATGCAAGTGGATGAAAGGAGGAAATTCGTTGGAGCTATGAGTGTGATGATGCACCGAAAGGTATGAATAATGGATGCAGGTGTAAGATTGCACAATTTTATCCGAGATATAAGTTCACCCAAGCCGACAGGTTTACCGGTTGTCAGAGAAAATTAGCTTAAGCGCTGATATGTGTGTAGAATATTGCGAGATGACTTGAAAGTTCTGACTTGTGATGGGGGCAATTGAGAATTGTTGGATAAAATCAAATTACATAATCTAGAGAAACATTTGACATTTGAATGTTATAGCAAAATCTATTCCGGAACTACAATTCAGTGTGGTAGAATTTGGTCACGAGAGTTCAGTCTGGAAATATCAGAATAATCGGTGAATAATTGTAAATTATATCTGTTTAGTAAACAGGTATTAGAATAAATTTTCTCATATGTCACGTTCCCTGTTTTTTTGAAGATTCGTACCTTGCCATGTCTTCTCGTCATTTTCTGATGGAAAGAGAAGGATAAAATGGCCATGGAAAGGGCTTGAGTAGTAGGTGAGGTAAGAAGACAGCATAAATCAAATTGTTTTACAGAAAAGATACTAAATGATTTGCAGTTGCCAGAATGTACCTCAAATAAAGCCTTAAGCACCCAAAAGACTTTACAAGGGTGCGGAATGATTTACGATAGATATTCGAGCAGAAATAAATTCACACTCTGCTTAAAATTTTTTTAATAAATACAGCAATTCAATCATTCTCGGAAGTGTAAGAAATTACAGAATATCTTTAATTTTTTGCTAACCATATACAGTGTTAAAAATAATGATCTCGTTTTTTCACACAACTATTATAACAGAATGAATAAATCAATGTTTATATACTTCTAAAGTGACATAGTAGAGAAGTGAAAAGCTCGACGGATCACTGGAAGTACGATGCGGTGACTAACTGTTGCCCTCGAAAAAGTCTAATTACAATGTGTATCAAACAACTTATAATGAAGTGATTGATCGAAACTGTTATTTTAAGTGATAGTGCAGCTGTGACAAGTGTGTGTTGATAAATGAAAAATATTATTTTTTGAATATTGTTGATTCGCGAAACAAACAAAAAAATGTTCAAGCGACGGAAACCGCGAATTTACCACCCAAAATTAAACGACGTCAACCGATCGAAGCGCCATCTGCATATCATTGTCGGTGTTATCAGATTAATGTTATCAAAATTAGATTTACGTGTAAATCGTGTGATTCACACTGAAAATCCAAAATTTTTCCGCGAGTGTTTATTTTATTTTGTTTTTTCAGTAGTGGTGTGTCATTGTTTACAGCAATGCGAATAGGAGAAGCAGGATATTGGTGAGATCGTTCCTTAGAGATATTTTAATATGAGCAAAGATATGAGCGAAGATCTGTTCAATCAGTTATTAAAAAACTAGAGAATTAATAAAATCAAACTAGATTAAAATTGAACTAGAGAAACTTCACCTAAAAATAATGAGATTTATCAAAGTTACGGCGCTTTCTGAAAAAAACAAAAAAAAAGATTGAGGCCGTTCCGGAATAATAGTGTTTAAAAAAAATCGAATCGAAAAAGGAGCATTCTGCAGTATATATATATTTTTATATCGTTTGTTTATACCTAGCTTTAACCTACTTTTAGTCCTTCACGGGGGGATGTATATTTATTACTAACTTTTCAATTTCGTCTTTTCAAAATTCGCCTTCAAAGCAGGAGGATATTCGGATATCAACGGAGAATTTTAGAAAGAAAACTATACACCAAAACCTCTGCTTACGAACACTTTTTTTACGATACCTTTTTTACGTATCTCTTTCTACGAATAAAATCCCAAATAACGTAAACTTTTTTCACGAACCTTTTTCATACAATGAAAACGATTTCCAGCTCTTTTATTTTCCATTGTAACCAGTGCAACATTTTCATTCCGGTAGAAGATGCTACCCGAACTCGTGTCTCTCAATGCATGAACCGTGAGAGAATTTTTCTACATATCTTCGCTCCACTTCACAACTTGAGTATTTCACGGCCCTTAAAAACAATTTACAGTCTTATAATGATTGGTGCTGTGTGGAATTTACCAATAGAGAATCGCAAGTTGACAATTATCGCAGGAAATCGAATTGATGATTCTCATACCAGGTTGTAATATTTCAAAACCCTTGTGTGGAGCATTCACATATATTTTCGTAGAGACAACTTATACAAAGGTTATATGCACATAGTCAGAATAGGCGGCAATAGTAGAATCGCAATTATCCACTGCTCATACAGAACCGGATCGCGAGACGAGAATATGCGACCGTTTGTTACTTCAGAGAGAATCCCCACAGCAGCGAGCTAATCTTTGATTCTCAGACAGGTCATCGAGAGAAAATCGTTCTCGCACTTGTGTCTATTCTATGTTAAATTAACCATGCCGCTTTTTTGGTTGCTGCGAAGATATCCATCTCTCTTTGATGGCACTGATTGAATCGTGTGAAGAGTTGCTAGTGAGCGTTCTTTGATACGATAAAAGCCATTCTTGATAGTAACTACGACAATATGGGTATTGTTGGAACGCGTTTAAAGAATAGATTCAGGAAAATGATTGTAGAGGTATTTTGGAAATCTAAAAAAGTGACTTCCGGTTTATTGATATTTCTTGAAAACCCTTACAATATGGGTATTTACGGAACAGATTTTAAGAATAGGTGCCGGAAAACAATGTTTAGGTTTGTGTCAATATTCGAGATGGTGACTTTAGGTTTATTAATATTCCTTGAATATGGGTATTTTCGGAACGGATTGGGCATTTTCAAAGTGTATATAACGAATAGATATCAGAAAACGATAATTTTAGCCGAAATCCAGTATGGCAACTTTTGGTTTATCGATATTTCTCGAAAACCCTACACAATATGGATATTTTCGGAAGGGGTTCAAAGAACAGATGCCGGAAAACGATGTTTGATGTTTGTTATTTTCGGAACAGATTGGATATCAATAAACGATGTTTAAGCTCGTTTTGAAATGCAATATGGTGACTTCCGGTATATCAAGGATTCTTGAAAACACTTACTCACATTGTGAGGGTTTTCAAAGAATATCAATAACCCGGAGGTCGCCGTAAGGGGTTTTCAAGGGAAATCAATAAACCTGAATGTCGCCATCTTGGAATTTGAAATGACATCAAACATCGTTTTCCGACATCTGTTCATCCACCCCCTTCCAAAAACACCACTATTGTGTAAGGTTTTACAAAAAATATCGATAAACCGAAAGTCGTTAACTTAGATTTCGAAACAAACTCAAACATTGTTTTCTTGCGTCTAATCATTTAATCCGTTATAAAAGTATCCAATTTAGAAGAGTTTTCAATGAATATCTCTAAATCGGAAGTCGCCATCTTGGATTTCGAAACGACTCAAAACGTAATGTTCCGGTTACTACTTATAAAATCCGTTCCGAAAATAGCCATATGATAGGAAGGTTTCACATTCAGTGCACAAACCTTTTTTAAGGAGTAGATTCCAAATAACGTAAACTTTGTTTTAAACTACCTCGATTTACGAATCGCCATTTAGTTTGTAAATGGAGGATTCGGTGTATGTTCAAAACAGATATCAGTTGAATATGTTTACTTGATCTGCGTTTATAAGACGAGTCAGTTATCATTGTAACACTGTTCCTACCTATAACCCGTTTTTCAATCGTTGACATTTCTTGGTGAAATTGTTCACCTTGTTCGTCGCTGAATTGACCTGGGCAAAATTCTAGATTAGAATGTAAAACAACGAATTTTGATAGACATGTTGCATCCCATTTCTCCATTAACATCCAAAAATTATTGAACCAAACTCATCGTTATGCCCTTCTCTCTAATTGGTTCAATTTCTTTACAAAGTCCGTTATTCGAGCGAATGAACAAAAAATGCCTACTTCGATGCATGTGCTTGACCCGTTGACCCTATTGGCATCAAAAATGCGTTAGGTTGATGTCAGAGTGAGCGCGGAACGCGGTCCGAAGCGAAGCGATTCAATGCGATGTACTATTGTATGCACTATTGTAAAATTGGTTAGAAATCCACCTATGTGTTAACGAACCAATCACAGCAGGCCATAATGACATCATCTTCCTGATTCCTCGTCCACGGCTTCGATCGTTGGTCTTTTGTAATTGGCATAACATTCCTTTTGTGGAATTTGGCTTTTCTGTTCCAACAGACTTTGCAGCCAATTCTCAGCGTACAGAATCATTGCATGGCTAGTACTATGGATTCTATTGACATTAAGAATCCTTCCAGATTGGGGCTTGAACTTATGACTACTGGCTTGTAAGACCAGCGCCGTATGCATTGAACCGCCAACCCGTTCGTTTGTCTACACCTCGAATTAAAGAAGGTTTTGCGTTATGCATAAATAATACTGCACCATTCTACGTAGTATAAAGTTTGGCACAAAGAGGAATCTAAAAATATATGCCGTTTTATATATTTCACTTCAGTGGCTGCTGGTTGCATGTGAAAGCTTTTGTAGTGAGTAGATGACAAAATTGAGTTACGTCCATTCGCTCGCTGGATACTCGCTTTTGTGTTAAACGGTCGCTTATTCTCGTTTCGCGATCCGATTCTATATTGGCAGTTGATAATCGTGATAGAATCATTTTACTATTGCCGCTTATTCTAACTATGTGCATATAACCTTCGTATAAGTTGTGTCTATGATAAAGTATGTGTATGCTCCACACAAGGGTTTTGAATTATTGCAATCTAGTATGAGAATCATCAAGTCGAATCATCGATTCGATTTTCTGCGATAATTGTCAACTTGCGAATCTCTCTTGGTAAATTCCACACAGCACCGATCATTACCAGACAGTAATTTTTTTAAGGGCCGTGAAGTACTCAGAGTATAAGTGGATCGAATAATTCTACATTAATTCTCCCATGTTTCATGCATTGAGAGACACGAGTTCTTGTAGCATCTTCTACCAGATTGAAAATGTTGTATACAATATAGAGAAATATCGAGCAGCTACTGTCAAATTACCGGCAATCACCAACACTGCTCCTAGTAATCTACCTCTGACGGTTTGCAGACAACAATAACTTATACTATCATCCTCTAATCTGCACTAAAAAAAACTATCGAAAAATACGGAAAGATTTCGAAATAAATGAAAGGAAAAGTAAACAAAGAAAAACTGTCATTTGCACTTAGGACCTAATCTAATGATCATCGGGAAATAATATGAATCCATCTTCAAATCATCTAGTTAGAAATGTTTAAAATAATGATAACTCTGTGCTTGATCATTAAGATTTAACAAACAGTAGGTAGCTCAAGCAAGCATAGTAAATGTATCATAATGAATTGGATTGAATTGTGTCAATTAAAGCACGTCAAACAGTTTGATGGGTGGAGTGGAGTCAATGATTATTATTGTGTTTCGAACATCCTACAGCATCAGTGATTCCATTTTTTCTTGATGACAATCTGTATTGAATCGAAATATACCCACAAAAAACTGCACGGAGAACCCTTCGATCATAAAATTGCGATATCGCAGTTTTTGATTTTTGCGATAGTTGATTTAACTAATTTCTTTTTGATTCAACCAATATGGTTTTTGATTTGCATATATTCAAGTAGTTGAAAAATATGTTGTTTTGAATGCTGTCAAATGTCGGAGACAGTTGAAAGCAAAACAATAATCGCAATGCAAAATCAACAACTTTTTAGTTGAACTCTGTTTGCGTCGCTTCAAAATGTCAATATCGATGGTTAAAGCGTTTGGTGAAATTGTGTTCATTCGATTTGAGAATTTTATGATAACAAGTGTTTATCTAACAGCGGTGTTGTGATAAAGTTAACCTTGTTTAAGATGAAAAAGATTAGGTGACAAATTAGAAAATGTTTATGAATAATCATCTCGTAATCTTTCAGGTATGCGCAAAATTTTATGCTTCAAATTCGATCATTATTTACTTCCAGCAGACTGTTTTACTTCCAGCTGTTTGATACCGATGATGATGTTCATGCATTAGCAATAAAACGCTTTTTGACATGAATTTAATTTATAAAAGTAACAGGAGCGAAGGATTTCAAACACACAGAACGCGCTGCGTTTGAATGGAGCGTTTGAATTGCCGTCGCAAAATTTCAATTCCCAGCGGTTGATGCACCCAAGCTCTTATAAATTGACTATAATTATCAGTGCATAACTTTAACTAAAACAAATAAAACCGATTTATTTGTCAACTAACCGAATTTTGTTTCAATAACAACATCAGTTATTTCAACTAAAATATTTGTTGAAATTGAAAGGTATGTGTCCTCACTAATTGACAGCTTTTTTTCAAGCATTTAAATTAGTTGTTTCAACCGTCGTTTCTGCTAATCGAAAAACAAAAGTGACAGTTTAGTTAAAACAACAATCGATTAGTTGTACCAAATTTTAACCAATCGAATTCAGAAAATCAACTAATATTCTGGTTGAAATGGGATCGCGGGTGGTTCCGTGTGAATAATAAAATGGATCGTCTTGTACTACTTATTTCTAAGGGATAAGTGTAGTTTATCAAAAATTAGATATTGTTTATTTTTGCAATGACTGAGCGGAAACATACATTGGAGAAGCCAAATGAATGAAAAACTAACAGAAAAGATGAATTTTTGGAAAAAGATACGCTCAGAGACAGGACTCGAACCTGCGTTCTTATGCATTCTTTCTAATTTTCTAAAGAAAGTTATATTTAACATGAATCCTATGATCCGTAGAAAAAGCAGAAATCCGTAGATATGCGTCAGCGTATGAAAATTTTCATATAGGCTTATCGGAAATACCAATCTGTTGTAGTTGATTTCACGTACGACCAATATTCAACGTTACCCAATAACATGCATCAAACACAGTAAACAAATTGCTAAACTAAATTAGTTTTAGTTGTGATTTATGAATATTAAAACAAATACTTCTATCATGCACTTGACGATGATGTTACTAACTGACTTCCCAAAAACTTAACATAACCTTAAGAATCCTAGATAGTATTTCACAATTATTTGCCTATTTTTTAAATCTGTTGATGCGAAAGTTTGAA
Organism: Malaya genurostris; assembly: GCF_030247185.1. NCBI lineage: Eukaryota > Metazoa > Arthropoda > Insecta > Diptera > Culicidae > Malaya > Malaya genurostris. The sequence goes on along the minus strand of NC_080571.1, from coordinate 215,479,544 downwards.
AATTACATTTTTAATGTCATCATGATCGGTCGTGTCTCATGCACAAACCTGTAATTTTTTCTATGTTTTTATGTTTCGAACTTATACAATATTTTTCAGACTCTACTGCTGATATATGAATATTAACTATCTTTCTGCTCTGAGTGGAGTGGAGTGTCTAAAGAGTCTTCTATTAAATTCTGATTTTCATTTGGGCTTATTTTTTTCTTAACACACTGTTACTCCAAAGCAAGGTTGCCAAGTAAATTTTTCAAAAGTTTGTATCTATCACAAAATTGTATTTGTATTACATCATGCACTACCTCTGTCCTACATTGGGACTAGGACTGTGACCATGGTCCATTTTAGATCCCACGACCACCTTTAGCCAAAACCAAAAGCGAAATTCGGTATTTATTTGTATGAAAAATGAATAGCTGTGCAATAATAATGTCATTCATAAATTTAGGAATAATAGCATTGTGTTTATTAAGTGTATTAAGTAATAATTCTGAACGGGAGAAAAGAGCAGGTGTGAAGATTGAAGTAAAATGGTAAAAGGAGAAAAGGTGGGAGTATGATCGAAGCTGTGATGAAAAGTAAGGGAGAGTGTTCGGTTACCGGCACCCTTTTATTTTAAGCTCATAACTTCTGACTTAGTGCACATTATGCGGACATCTATACATTAATGGAAAGCTAAAGTTCCTGCCTAACAACTGATTAAGAAACTAAGTTGATTCATCTGATTGAAAAAAAAAATGTTAACAATATAGTAAACCGATAAATTTTGGCTATTTTAAAAAAAGGTGTTCGGTTACCGGCACCCTAAAGACTGCAGTTATTCAAAGAAAAAAACCTGTTTTAATCCATCTAGTGGTGTAATGATGCCTTTCTCATATTACTTATATTTTCAAAAATGTCACCAGAAGATTTTGTGAAGAACTTTTTTTCAATCTTGAATAAAATAAGAAACTTTCTTTGGGTATGAACTAACATAACCTTTTCAAATTGTAAGCAGTTATGTCAAGTTGATAAGAATTTTTCTTTATTTTGCATCGTCGCACTAAATGATTAAACATTCTTTACCCTATGGTTCTGGAACCGGAAATCGGACCCGGATGAAATTAAACAGCAACCTTTGAGACTGTATGAACTTTTATTTGAGTCTCTTTTGTGGAAATCGATCAAATCTCTAATCGATCTAAGAAAATAGAGTGAGCCTCGTATTCAACTTTTTGACCACTACTTCTGGTACTTTTGGAACCAGGTCGTCAAATGGTGAGATAACTAAGTCCTCACAAGTCCCTATCTCATGCCTCCCCGAGCGTCTATGATGACATTTGGTCAATAGAACGGCGTCGACTGGGTGCTATCGCCTTCTGCGTTAGTAGCAGAATGAGAGGGTGCGAAATGGCTTGTAGGTTGAAGCCCATCCTAAAGTGCAGTGTTTATCATAGTATTTCATATATTATCGTCTTACACTATTTTATGTTATTATATACTATGTTGTATGGTATTATACTGCACCGCATTATATCATATTATATTGTATTATATTGTATTATATTATATAATATTATATTATATTGTATTCTATTGTATTATGTTATATTGTATTGCATTATGTTGTATTATATTATATTATATTATAGGGTTTATTATGAGTAGTACTACGTACCTCTGCGCAAAATATGAATTTGTTTTCCTTGTAAGTTATCATTTTTAAAGTAATCTTTTAACTAAATATCAAGGTAGTCACAAGGTGAGCTTGGTCCTCACTGGTTCCTGTTTCATGCCTACACGTGTGTCTGTGGTGACAAATGGTCGATGGAATGCGTTGATGGCAGAATGAGAGGATGAGAAATGACATATAAATTCAAGTAATATAATATCATAGCATATCGCAACATATCATTTTATTCATTCTATTATTTATTATATAATTCATTGTACTATATTATGTTGTTTTTTATTATTATTTTCATTATTATATTTATTGTTATTATTATTAATTTGTCAACAATAATATTAACATATATTATTTTTATAGATGTGGATATTATTTTTATTATTAGAAGAGAAATATTCTACTTCGTGCAGTATTGCGAAGATAGAAGAGCATAACTGACACTACATTAACTGTTATTTTATATCATTGTATTATATTATATTAAATTAAAATATATTATATTATATTATATTATGTTATATTATATTATTTTGTAATCTATTATATCATTTTATGTTATATTAATTTCATTACACTATGTTTCATTGTATTTATCAATATAAAACATTTTGCACGGGGGCGTAAAGGGGAGGGAGCATCAGGGCATCGGACGAATTGATGACTGGACGAGGGATTGTGGATAGCCAGCCCAAGTCACTTGAAGGAAACTTGTTTCCTTCTGAAGGTTTGAAATGAGTCTGACGCGCCCTTCTCAAACAAACCATCAGGCGGGTTCAAGCATGTATAGCGAAATGCTTCATCCATGCACTGGATATTATGGTTGGAAGAGCATCTTTTATTCCCGCGGAATACGAGAAAGTGACTCTACTTACGTATCCGCCCAACCCTTTTTGTTCGCTTTTCGGTAACAGCTATAGTAAGAAGGTGAATGGATGAGTCATATCGGGGCTACTGTAAGTCTACCCGCATCCACTGGCAAGTCCTTGAACTGATGGTGGCTTCACTTCACATCACATCACATCACTACTTCTGGTACTTTTGGAACCAGGAACTTGGAACCAGTATAGCCAAAGTCGGTTCGTTTAGTAAGTAACTAATATAGCCTACGAATTGAATCAGTTTTAAGCCAAATCTAGAACAATTTTACCCTTCGTCGCTCTAAATGACGGTGTGAAATTCAATATTAACCTACAGGACTACGAGATTTTTTTTATGAGTGACATTATTTGACACATACTCACAAACAGACACATACATTGCTCAGCTCGATGAACTGTGTCAAATTATATAGAACATATTGTATAAACTTTCGATGTGAGAAAGCCAATAAGTGCACTTTGATTGAAAAGCATCGTTATCATGATCTTGTAATAACATTAACAAGTAGGTACAAATTGAATTTACATATTTTTCTCCTGTAAAAAAAAACTTTTAATGTGGCAACCCTGCACGCTATACAAAGTTGAACAAAGCACGCTGTGAATGGGGCAAAGCCGCACGTACCGCCGCGTACCAGTTTTGCATCGTCATTTTTTCGATTATAGAGGTTTTAACATTGTTGTCATTTACCTCTTCGGACCAGAAAAGTTTTCTGACCCTATGTGCGCGGGGTTGGGAATCGAACCCAGGTGGGCAGCGTGAAAGGCATCGAATTACCCATAACGCTATACCTATACTATCCCCTGCATCGTCATTTTGAATTTGAATGTTATGACACTTCTCGCTCTATAACTTCGGAACCGGAAGACGGACAGGATGAAATTGCCCAGGATGTTTAAAGACAATGAGAACCATAAATTGAATAATGAATTGTGAAAAACGGCTTAACCATTGCTGAGAAATCGACGGGTTTTCCGTTTTTGGAGATTTTCTTCACTATTATCGGTGCTTGCGGAAGTGGAAACCGGTTTATAAAATAGTTTTATAAATTCACTAACTAATAAGATTCGTCAACTAGATCAATTTAGCAGTAAGTTTTATAAAAATGTGCACCTCGTTTCGCCATCGCTAGAGAAAAAATACTCATGAAATTAAAAATTTTCACTAATCGCACTGTAATACCGGAACCGGAAGTCGGATCTGGATCAACTTTTCGGGGACTTTTCAAAGAATTTCAAGACCTTTTATTTGCTTCTTAGTTTGTGAAAATTGGTCAAGAAATTTCCGAGAAAATTGATTACATATTTTTTCATAAATTTTCACATATTTCCTTCTAATTCCGGAACCGGAAGTCGGATCCAAATGAAACTCAGGAAAATTATATAAGATCAGAAAACCTTTTATCGGAATCTAAGTTTGTGAAAATCGGTTCAGCCATCTCTGAGAATATTGAGTGATATTATTTATCACACACACACATACATAAATACATACATACACACACACATACACGCACAGACATTTTGTGATCTCGACGAACTGAGTCGAATGGTATATGACACTCGGCCCTCCGGGCCTCCGTTCAAAAGTTGGTTTTCACAGTGATTGCATAACCTTTCTATATGAGAAAGCAAAACAGAATTTATTCGTTTTGGGAGCATTTTTGACAAAAGTCTTCATTGTCTGATGGTGACTTCGCCTTGGCTCTCTTGGTCGAATATTTGGATGGTGTTAATTTGACCGGTTTTCCACGTGTTTTCTTAGTCGGAGCATCTGCTGTATGAGCAGCTAGATGTTTGTCTCGAAAGCAGCCTGCATATCACTGACAATTTTTCATGATTTGTCGAAAAAAATGGGGTGCCAGTAACCGAAATCGGTAGACATTTTGAAAATGACAAAAAAAAATCTTTGGTTGCGAAAATTTTGATAGCATTTGGTATTAAATCACGAAATAGATCGATTTCAGCTCATGAATATTCAATTAACTTACCTTTCCGATTGATGCTCTTCAATTCATGATACTATAAAAAAAGTCAGAAAAACTTTTGTGTTGATTTTCACGCAATTAAAATTTATTTTGAAAGCAGCAAAAAGTACAAGCGACTGATTGCTTCGCAATTTGGCACAAACAGATCGTGCTGCTATTACACACACACACACATGACATTTGTCGGAATGACGCTATCTGCTTTCTGTCAAAAGTTACGATGGGGTGCCGGTAACCGAACACCTTCCCCTATGCGATGAAAAATTGATTCATTATGTGAACTTTCGATTTTCGTCAACGGCAGTTTGGTTTACTCGGAGGTACTGACATCGAGGTGTGGAACATTCTTCCGTACAGTCTACGACAACCAAGGTAATGGAATATCCATTTCCTTTAAGTTTTTGCACAGCCATTCACGTTCAACTGCTCGCAGCAATTGATGAAACAATTTACAAAAGTTTTACTCAAAAGTCACTTTGCACTGTACATAAACAATTTGAAATATTTAGGAACAGTGCTTAAAGAAGTGCACCCGCGAAACTCGGAGAAAAATATTTTCATTTATTATTCATGCCAACTTTGCATTTTCGGTCAACTGTATCTCATTTGGTGGTGCGTCGTTTTTTTATCACTAGAACTGCGAATCCTTACATTTTTTTTGAGATGCATTTCTGTGTAAGTAAACGATTTGATTATAGAAAAAATGCAATTGTGACAACACTTTCAAATGCACAAAGTAACTTCAAAATTAGTAACCTCTTTGCTTATACAACGGAATAAATATTTTAAAATTTCACCCGGCCTATTGATAGGCTCAGATTCGCTGCATTGACTTAATTAAACTGCATTGAAATTCAAAATTATTGATTCATCTGCCAATCCTGTTAATTATTCACTGATCAACTGATCGCATCGGCTTCGTAGTAAGCATTTAATGGTCGTTTTCTCCCGGGAAACTAGCAGTGTACTCTGGTAATACGCCCATTCATTACCATAATAAATACAAACACAAACTGAAATCATTTATGTTGTGCAAATTCAATACGGAATCATCCGCATTATCACGCAGAGCTGAATCCTCGCTTAGTCGAGCATCGCCCGCTCCCCCGCAGAAAACTAATGAATTCAATTAATTAATTTTATTATCATATTACCAGCTGTACAATTTCATCGGGACCGAATGCAGTCGCTGCAATCACTGAGCTGGAAGAAGGATTTCTTTGTTGAAATAAATAAAAATCACCCAGAGGGACGGGGTGGAAAAAAATGGGGTCCAATATGAAACTCTGGCAAAAACACACTCCATCTGACCAATCTAGTGTTGATGGGTCCATTTTTCGCTTTCACAAATCGACGGCGGATATACGCAAAGAGCGAACCACGGGGTGGAAAACCAGAGAGCTATGTTGCACCGCCGCAAGTGGTGGCCACAGTTTCAGCCAGCCAGCTCGAAAACAAGACTGCCAACATTGGAAAAGCGGTCATGCTCGGGTGAATTCCGTGTGGTCGGTTAGACAATGAGGACCGAGGTCACGAAGCTTGAGTGCGGGGGTGGGGTACGTATTTATTAGCTCGTAACGACCCGCTGGAGCAGGAGAATCGTTGTTTTTTCGACATTCAAAGTACAATTTTAGGCCAGCATCTCGCTCAGGGATATTTTTTTCATTGAAATGGAGCAGCATTGTTCAAAATTGTTAAATTAGTTTCGTCAAGATGATTCCAGGGTAGTGTTTCCCAATGTCTCCCTCTCAAAATTCATTTTCTTGAAACACTTTTACTTCTTTATGGGGTTGATCTGCTTGGTAAAGTCGAACGTCATTCAGAGTTTCGGTAAAAATAAAAAAAAAAATTTAAGGAAGAAGTCAAACATTTGCAGACTGTAACATAAGGACTGTAATTAGTGGATTTCTTAAAAATTGCAACGAATTTTAGTTATAACAATTATAAATCGTGAAGCTGAGAAATTCTTCGATTTAATTTATACCACTTTTATAATCATACCTTCTATTGAAACTCAAGGCGCACTAATCTTTTAGATTCTAAATTTCCAACGATCCCAGCATGATTCAAATTGATTTAAAATAAATTTGACATTCATAACTACATTTCAGCTATTGAAAAGTTCAGCATTTGATTCGAATTTGGGCGATATATTGATATTTGAGGAAAATTTTAATTAGCGCAGCCACATAAGCGAAGCCAAGAAGGTTAGACGGCCCAAGGCAGCTGAGACGACTCTGACTGAGTTGGCCTCCGTCTGAAGCGGTGACCTCTTGCAAGCTAATCTGCAATTAATTTGTTTGTCGCGCTCAAAGCTAGTTTTTTTTGCCGTTATTTACCCTGAACAGCCGTTGCAGAGATGCTGCTTTATTCGTATCGAAAATTTGATTTCATAACGAGTATAAAGAAATCCCTGTGGAGAAAATCCGTCGAGGTTACGTTAACCGAGCAACCATTCGTTTTGTTCGGTTTATCCAAAGAAGAATTCCACCGCAAATAACAGATTTTTTTTTTTAATTTTGTATTTTTTTATTTTTGTATTTTTGATTTGGCTCAAATAATGCATAAGCGTTATTTATGGCCAAATTGAGAGTCCCTTGAAAATTTTCAATTATATGTATCCTTGACACGGTGGGTCCGATCAATTTGGTATCTTTTGCAAGGTTTCAGGTAATTATAAAAACTACATAAAAACCGTTTTTAATCCACCTAGTGGAGTAGTGATGCCTTTCTCATATTATTTATATTTCCAAAAATATCACTAGAAGATTCTGTCAAGAATTTTTTTTCGAACTTGATTAAAATAAGAAACTTTCTTTGGGTATGAACTAACATAACCTTTTCCATTTGTTAACAGTTATGTCAAAATAATAAGAATTTTTCTTTATTTTGCATCGCCGTACTAAGTGATTGAACACACTTTTCCCTTTAGATGTGGAACCGGAAGTCAGACTCGGATGGAATTAAACAGCAACCTATGAGACTACAGAAACTTTTATTTGTGCCTAAGTGTGTTCAAACTGATCAAATCATCTCTGAGAAAATTGAGCGAGTATCGTTTTTAGAGTTTTTGACCACTATTTCTGGTACTTCTGGAACCGGGAACTTGGATCCAGTTTACCCGAAGTCGGTTTGTTTAGTAAGTAACTAATATAGCCTACAAATTAAAACAGTGTTGAGCCAAATGTAGAAGAACTATACCCTTTTTTGCATCGTCGCTCTAAACGACGGTGAGCAATTTTAAACACTCTTTACTCAATGAATGAAATGATGAAATTCAATAGAAACTCTACTCTACTCTACTCACACACATACATACACCCATCGAATGATATAGAACACTTAGCCCTTCGGGCCTAATTGTAATAACACTTGTACCACCTACTAGTACAAATTGAATAAAATATTTATAAATTTACATAGTTTTCACCTGAAAATATAGATTTAAATGTGGCAACCTTGCACGCTATACGAAATTGAACGAAGAACGCAGCGAACGGAGCAAAGCCGCATGTACCAACGCCTACCAGTTTTGCATCGTCATTTTAAATGACGATTCGACAAAGCCATAAGACCTGTTATTAGAATCTAAGTTTGTGAAAATCGGTTCAGCCATTTCTGAGAAACGTGTGTGACTATTTTTTTCTTATTTTTGGTGCACATCACCCTGTAATTCTGGAACCAGAAGTCGGATCGGGATACAATTTAACAACAGTCTATGGGACCATACGACTTTCCATTTAAACCTTAGTTTGTGAAAAATCGATTCACCTATCGCACAGTCTTTCAAAAGCGCAATTTCACGCTCCTAATTGATAATTCATAGGAACGTGGTTTTTGAGGAACTGTATCTTCAAAAAAGTTGCTCAGAATGATGGACGTCATCTTTTGCAAATTTTATTTATGTGATTAATCCCCCTAAAAGTGAGATAAAAATATTATTTTAGTTCAGAGCAAACATAGGGGCTAAGTTACTTCGACAAAGTTGTTCAGAAAGTTATTTCAAACAAATTTACTGAAGGTACTATTCTCGTAACTTAAGTGTAATTCATGATATAATGTATTTTCTGGAAAGGATGTCCTAAATCAGTTTTTGTACGAAAACACATATATTTTCAATTTATATGAGTTTCTCATGCTTTATCAAGTTTTTTATCATTAAAAACTACACAACTTTCTCAAACATACTATGCTGCTATCATTTCAGTTTAATGAAATATAAACATTTTTCATGTTTTTTTACAAAATTCCAACTTGCCTATCATCAAAAGGCGCAGAAAGGTGCAGATGAGACTACTTACATATTGAACTACTTCAAAATAGCTTTCATACCGTGGTTGAATTACTCGTCTGCGATCGTCTGCAGGCGAGATATGTTCTTTTCAAATATCCCTTTTGAGTTTCGAAGGGACTCGAGTTTATCCCCGATACTCGAACAACGCACATCACTCGATCCATTGTAGCCTTGACCAATCGTATCAGTTTGTCCGGGAATCCGTAGTCGTGCATGATTTTCCATAGCGGTTCTCGATCGATTGTGTCATAGGCTGATTTGAAATCGATGAATAAGTGATGTGTGGGCACCTTGTATTCGCGGCACTTTTGCAACACCTGGCGGATGGCGAACACTTGGTCCGTGGTAGCGCGTTCGCCCATAAATCCTGCCTGATATTGTCCCACGAATTCGTTTGCAATCGGTGAAAGTCGACGGCATTTGGGAGAGTACCTTGTAGGCGGCGTTCAGCAGAGTGATCGCGCGGTAATTGCAGCAATCCAGCTTATCGCCCTTTTTGTAGGTGGGACACACGATTCCTTCCATCCATTCCTCCGGTAAAATCTCGTCCTCCCAGATCTTGGTAACGACCCAGTGCAGTGCTTTCACTAGTGCATTACCACCGTGTTTTAGTAGCTCGCTTGGTAGTTGGTCAACGATAGCGGCCTTATTATTTTTCAGCCGGCTTAGCACCTCCTCGACTTATTGGAGGTCTGGGACCGGCAGTCTATCGTCCTCCGCACGCGTTCCCAAGTTCGTTACCGCGCCGCCACTTTCGTATTCCGCCACATCGCCATTGAGGTGCTCGTTGAAATACTGCCGCCACCTCTCGATCACCTCACAGTCGTTCGTGAGAAGATCCCCGTTGGTGTCCTTGCACATATCGGCCTGTGGCACATGGCCTCTGCGCGAACTGTTCACCTTCTCGTAGAACTTCCTTGTGTCATTAGCACGGAACAGCTGTTCCATCGATTTCTTGATTCAACTGATGTCTACTTCATAGTACTATTGATTTCATTATTTTTAGCTGTGTACACCGGCGACTTCAATGCGAAGATCGGCTCCGACAACGTAGACTATGAGCGTGTCATGGGGCGCCATGGTCTTGGAGATATGAGCGACAACGGTGACCTGTTTGCAAAGTTTTGTGGCAATAGCGACATGGTGATCGTGGGCTCCAGCGCATAAAGTCACGTGGGTTTCCCGCGATGGACATGCTGAAAATCAAATCGACCACATCTGCATCAGCCGGAAATGGAGACGGAGCCTTCTTGACGTCCGAAATAAACGCAGTGCCGACATAGCGTCTGACCACCACCTTCTCATCGAAGAGGTTCGCCTACGTATTGCGCGGGTCATGCGACAGGAGGAGAGGCTCGGGCGACGATTCAACACACGCCGATTAGAAGACCCAGCAGTCAAGAGGTCATTCGTGGAAGAACTGGAGACCAGAGCTGCGGGTATTCCTGAATGTGGCAGCGTGGAGGAACAGTGGACGGCGTTCAAGAATGCCTTTACAGACCCTGCCAAAACAACCTGGGTGAACTACGCGCCCGGAGGAAGGAGTAGATCACGAATGATACCTGGTGGAAAATCGAGGAACGGAGAGACGCAAAAGCCGCGATAGAGCAAGGGAGAACCAGAGAAGCGAAGCGCCAAGTCCGCCAACAGTATTCGGCCCTCTCAAAGGAAGTAAAGCGCTCGTGTAGGATAAGCGAGCGTGGGTGGACTCCCTGACCGATGAAGGTGAGAAAGCCGCAACAACGGGCGATATCCGTCTCCTCTATGATATTTCACGACGCCTTAGTGGAGCAAGAATTAATACAAGGGTGCTAGTGAAGGACGCGACTGGTCAGCTACTAACCGACCCACTGACCAGTTAAATCGTTGGTTTGAACACTTCGAATAACTTCTTCAAGTTTCGACGGTCAACCAGCCATCAACATCTCGGCATGAGCCGCCAATCTCTCGTGTCAGCTCCGAGGCACCATCTTTACCGGAGATCAAAGCCGCCATCCATAGCATGAAATCCAACAAGGCTCCTGGGGTCGATCGCATATCAGCGGAGATGCTCAAAGCTGACCCCACGTTATTTGCTCAAATGTAGCATCAACTATTTCGGAATATCTGGGACACCGCGACATTCCCGGTAGATTGGATTCAGGACGTCTTAGTGAAGGTCCCAAAGAAGGGGGACTCAACTGTATGCGACAATTGAAAAGCTCTGTGTGAAATTATCCCCAACCCGATACAGGAGAAGATCGATGTGACTCTCCGACTACAGCAGGCAGGATTCCGTGCCTGAAAATCCTGTGTGGACCGTTTTGTCACGCTCCATATTATTCTGGAGCAGGTCAATGAATTCCTAGAGTCCCTTTACTTGGTCTTCATTGACTATGAAAAAGCCTTCGACCGACTTAATCACGAAAACCTGTGAGGCGCTCAAAGGCGCAAAAGAGTCCTAGATTAAATCGTTAACCTCATCGAAGCGTAGTATGAGGCTCTCACGTGTAAAGTACTGCATAATGGAGCCGTGTCTGACCCTATGCGGGTAGTCGCTGGAGTGAGGCAAGGATGTATTTTATCACCGCTACTGTTCCTCATCGTGATAGACGAGATGATGGTTGGTGCCATTGGCCGTGTACCAAACCGTGGGCTGCTTTGGCAGCCTATCACTATGGAGCATCTCACCGACCTCGATTTGGCAGATGACGCTGTTCTAGTATCGCAACGGCGCTCTGACATGCAGAGTAAGCTCGTAAGCGATCTCGTCGAACGCTCCTCAGCGGCGGGTCTCAACATCAACGTCAGCAAGACTAAATCGTTGGATGTCAATCCGGCCAATCCATCCAACTTTACGGTAGCTGATCAAGTAGAGGATAAAGTTGAAAGGTTTCAATATCTTGGCAGCCAGACAGCGTCAGACGGTGGGACCAAGAGCGACATAGGCGCGCGGATTAAGAAGTCAAGGTCTGCCTTTGCAATGCGTCTACGCACTAAGATCCGAGTTTTCAACCCAAACGTGAAATCTGTACTGTTGTACGGCAGCGAAACCTGGAGTGTACCACCTGAAAGCACGCAAAAGCTGCAGGTGTTTATCGACCGATGTCTGCGGTATATAATTCGTGTCTGGTGACCTGACAATTGGATTTCGAATGCCGAGCTTCATCGTCGTTGTCATCAGAAGCCGATATTGACTGAAATTCGGGAACATAAGTGGAGGTGACCCAACGTAAGTGGAGTGTCCGACCCGGAAAGAACTTTGAAAGAGCGGAAAGAGCAAGCGCTGGACTGGAATCCAGCCGCACATCGCAGCAGAGGTAGACCTAGGGGCTCATGACGGCGGAGTCTGAAAAAGGAATTTATGCGAGTCGATCAGAATTTGACCTGGGCCCTGGGTCAAGGCGAAGGCAAACAATCGCCCAGGGTGGAAATCTTTCTCGTTGGCCCTTTGCACCATTGCCGGTGCATAGGACACACAAGTAAAGAGAATAACAATTTCTGATATTTCAACTGATAAAATCGATTACCCCACACTTCTTAGCGAAATCAACTTAAACGTTCGATCACCGCTTGCCATTTCGTAGCACTAATTATGGAACTAACGGTGCAAATATTACAGGCCCGCAGTGGATCTTTAACACTCCTAATACCAAGCCTAAAAGAGTTACGCGAAGCACCAAGCCTCAAAAAAAGTTGGAACGGTAACTTTGAGCTATCATAGCTCAGTTGTTACTTGACCAATTTCGATAAATTTTACACCCTCGAATTTTGTGAAGTTTGTAGATTATTTTAAGTATATCATTATTGACGATCGTTTAGGAAAAACTAATGAAAATCAGATTTACCCGTTCCAAGTTTTTTTTCAAGCTCAAAATGTGTCCTATCTGCATTCATGCCGCATCTACATCGCGAATCGGACATTGAGAACTTCAACTTTACCGAGTCATAACTTTGTTGTTAGTCAACCGATCTTCAAAATTTGTTCACCATTGGAAAGGTACTACTTCCACAAATAAAATGCACTGAAAAACACTAAAAATAGGGTTGTCTACCCAAAAGTAATAATGAAAACTGTAGATAGATGACCTAAGAAAAGATGAGACTTTTTACAATGATCGTAAATATCTCGAAATTCAAAGCGATGACCTATATATTTTTACACATCATTCGATTGCTAGTAATACCAGCTACAATTTTCGCTCAACTACCATTCCTGCACAATCAAAAGAAAACATGATGTCTTCAAAACAAATGATCAGTAAAGATAAGCCATATGTCGATGTACATGGTATTAGGGTGGCTCTTATTATTAAGGTGATCCAAAACTTATTTTCCGGATGTATTGAGATAGAGGACTGCATTCTTCGGCAAAATTGTAGATAATCTTATATCGAGCAGCTTTACTGAGGACACCATAGTAGTATCTGCAACGGTTTTAGTGTGTAACACTATTTTTAAGAAGCTTAACTTAGGGTGTTCCTCAAAAAATCAGATTTTTTGCTCTAGCATTTATATTTTGCTATAGCATTTATATTTTTCTCTTTTATAACAGGTATCTTTGAACATCTTTTAGAGTTTGTTAAAACGAATTTTTTAATGACTGGCGCATTCAGGTAGCGTTTTCTGAACCGAAGTTATGAGCAAAACTAGTTCAAAAACAGGTTATTTGTAAACTGCTATATCTAACATTTTGGCAAACGAAAAAAAATCCGTTTTTTGTATTTGACAGAAAATATTATCGAGCATGTTCATGAAAAAAGTCGGAGGAGATATTTTTTATTTTTTTTTTAAATTATGTTCAAACATTGGGTTTTTTCATTGAAAAATATTCGTATCATGTAAGTCATTTATTAGCTATATGTGAAAATAAGGTAAGGTGTCTTTTAAAGTGTTAAATTAATTCAAGTGCATATTCGGAAAGAACTCGTTCTGCATTCTTCTGGAAATGCAGAATGGTGTCGCTTTTGTATAATCTCTAAGGCATCTCGGTGATTGGAGGTTTTATCAAGCGTGCATTTTGGCACCTACGATCTTTCAGCATCCTTTCGGGATGCAGGACGATTTATTTCTGTATGTTTTGTGCTGTTTTCCCACCACACCCAATTCCCATTTCCCTTCCATGTTCCTTTTATCCTTCCCTGCCACTTGAGTTCATGGAACATGCCACTTAGTTCTGATATCATAGGTGTAGGGTTTCATTCAGTAAAAAGCATTGAAACGAAGAGGTTGTTTTTCGAGACGAAGGCAACTGTAAGCTGCAAATAGATTGGTTGGTTGGTGCTAATCGCAAAGGTTTCTGCAAAGCCAATATTCGGGGCGATTTCAGTTTCATAAGTACCTGAAATAGTGGAACTCACTTCACTGACAAAGATGGCCTAACCGATTTGAGAACTGTTTCAGTTTGTAGCTTACACTAGTTCATGCACTAGCTTTCATGTTTTTCAAAAATCAAACAAAACTGTTTGAAGAATACAGTGTGTATATGAGAAAAAGAAAGATATGAGAAAGGCATGATAACACAACTAGGTGGATAAAAACAAGTTTTACTTAATTTCGTGTAGTTTTTTGTGCTAAATTCGGAATTCTACTTTTTCTGAATTGTTTACTAATAGAAAATTCAAATAATTTTCGAATTCTATACATTCCGAAATAATTCTAAGTTTGCGATATTTATATTTTAATATTCTATCGATTATAATTGATGTCGTTTAGAATAGCGAAAAATTTAAGATATATGTTTTTGTTTTTAAATCCTTGTAAAACAAAAATCAAGCAATTTTTTTTTTAAATTGTAGTTGGCTCCTTTTGCCATGGGTTAGTATATGGAATTCATATAATTTTACGTTCTGTTTCTTATTGTAGAAAGTCATTGAAATAATTTAAAATTTTTGTGTTGTCACAAAATTTATTTTTTTTATAAAAAACAAATTCTACGTCTCTTTGAAACAGATGAATTCAACACGGATTCCAATATTTTCACTATGATTTGCAGAAACGTTGGTACGCAATATATATCATAAATTTTGAAATTTTCGATCTTCTACCGATTTTTTGAGAATCTACGGCAAAGCTAAAACAAAATCAGAATTTTAGTAGTTATCAATTGTGTTCGGTTTGTGCATAAAAACTGTTTAGATTTTTTGTTAAGTACAAAAACATAACTATTTTTAGAGTTTTAGGTTATTTACTAAAATTTTTAAAATTTTCAGTGAAATCCAGTTTCAGTTTTTTTTTGTAAATTTTGTTCATAATAAATTTCTAACTAAAATAAAACTAAAAAAATATATGTCATAAAATTTAAAAGTTTTGATTTGATTTTGTTTGCAAAATTTTCGAAATAATAGAAATTTTCTGTATTTGTACCAAATTTCTTGAGATTCTTTGAACGGATATATAATATCATCAATACATTGTTTCTAGTAATGATTCCAAAATTTTTAATTAAAAAAATGTACATGTCATCGCTTTAATTTTTTAGTTATATACAAACATGTGAAAAAAAATGAAAAATTCATACATGTTTATAAATTTTTCGATTTTTCAATGTTTTCTTTTGATTGTGCAGGAATGAATGAAAATTGTAGCTGGTATCACTAACAATCGAATGATGTGTAAAAGTATATAGGTCACTCACTTGGACTAAATTATGTTTGTTGATTCAAATCAATAAATAGATAATTCATATTCTTGTTGTAAATGTTCAAGGTCACTAAAAAACTACCTCGAGTTTAGGTCTAAAGATTTACCAGCATGGAACTGATCAAAGTAGATAAGTAAGCAGTTATAGTTCAAGCTGTAGCACAAAGGAGTCCTTAAAAACAATATTCCAAGTAGTTCTTGGATCTTGTAACATCACTTACGGATTTCCATAGTCTCCGAATATACTCAGATGATGCTGAACTTAGTTAAGGGTTTCATGTAATTTATACTGAAATACAATGGAACTGAAAAACCCTTTTCTACGCAAAAAAAATGAAATAATGCGATGTTTTATTCAATTTACGTGCAATTTAATTTACGCTCCAGACTCTGCGTGGTTCCAGTGTACCATCCGCATTTGAACATGAAAACCAACGGCATCACTTTCGACACTTAAATAAGACATCCACTCTGGGAACTCGTTATCAACGCGTTTGACAAAGAGGAAATGTTTCATCAAAAATTCTTTTGCTGATTACATGACGATGCATTGAAAATGTGTACTTCATATTCTTTAGGGTACACCAGAAAAATATCGAACAAAATACGAATTATTTTTCTACAAAATAAGAAAAAAAAACTGAAAGTTGCACTTGGCGGAAATCCATTTTTTCCCCGGTATGTGGCTTCGGTAGGAAAGTGCACAAATGTGCTCCGGGGTCGACATTGCAGTAGCTCAGGGCAAACAACAGAATCGCATAGTTTATGCTTGTTATGCGCCCATGGACAGCAAGAAAGCAAGACCACGGGGAGAGTGGGGAGCCATGATGTTTGTTTCATAACAATTTTCCCTCATCCGGTGTTCCGTCGCTTTCGTTGCATTGTTGGCGGTTTGATACGAACGTGCGCTGAGGTTTATGTTGCTGTTTGTATGGACACGGCAAAGTCACTCCTTTCTGCGGGGGGACAAACAAAGCGGAAACTAATTATCTCTCAATTAAAGGTACCGAAGATAATGCATCAGATTAGACCTTTCGTTTTTTTTCTCTTTTGCTTTTCAGTTTTGCGAAGGACAATAATTTTTTTTAACTTGTTTAACTTCCTTCATGGGACGCGATTCTTTCCGCCAGTTACAATATCGGTACTCGCCAAGAAGGATTTTTTTTAAAATTAGCACCCTTAGGTTACGGGAAAATATACTCAAAATGCTACGCACTCTCAATTCTATCTGCGAAAGCTTGCTCGGAGTGTCCTGCATAAATTATGATCTCGTTTCTTCTAATTTATTATGGAACCCTGCACATGGTCGGCCATCGGAAAACAAAGCTCCATCACAGTCTTATCGTCCCTTCGTGGCATGGTTTCCCATGTTTGGATAGCCTTTCCATTTTCTTGGGGCTATTCAAGAGTTTATTGAAGCACACAGGCCATAAAGCTGAACCGTTTTACGAAAAGGAAGGCAAGAAAGAAAAAAAAAAGCTTACAAAGATAGGCGACTGAGTGCCATTCGACCAACCAACCAACCAACGGCATCGGTATGTAGAATATGTAGGCCTTGTTCTAGGCTATGATACCTTTTTTAAGGGCCCACAAAAGGTTTCGAACACCACCTATAGTGTACTTCTATTTCGTTTTGAGTGCAAAAGCTAAAGGCTTTCGGGGGAGAAGGAAACCCGTCAAAGGCATCACTGCAAGGGTACAGAAGATACAAAGATTACTGCATGAATTGACTGTGATGATGTTCTGTTAAATCGATACAAGGGAGACCGAGGTGAACAAGGATAAGGTTTGTATGAAAAAAAAAGAAAAAAGGATATGTAGAACAAAACCTAATATACATCCCTCAATTGAACTATATACATGAAGATTCTGGAAACGTAAATGTTGTTCTCGTTAAATTGAGTACATACCATAATGATGATTTAGTTTAGTGATTTTGTATCGAACTCACCTGAAATGAAAACAAAACCATTATTAATATGTAGTTCATGATATGAAACATTCATAGTACTGTACAATCTTAATTAAAGTGAACTATAAATATTGTTTTATATGACACCAAAGCGGAACAATCGAAGTAATTCAACAAAATGAACAAAACGTTCTATAATACTACAATTCATACCAGCGTGTAACCACAGCAGCTAACAAGAACGCAAACCTGGTTCCCTAACCGGAAAACCGACAAATCGAACATCCATTTCCGGTGAAAATTACGCGTCCCTTGACAGTGAGATGTAGCTGCCAGTACACTTTGACGACGCAAATAGGAAATGACTGTTTCCTACTTCTACAAAAACCCAATTTACCCGTTACACCAATTTGGTGGCAATTTCACGTCACAAATCGAACGCTTCCCCCTTTCGCTGCACTTGAACCGTCTGACCCTGGCCGCTGGCAGCCTGTCTACCACTACCCAATCCGCGCATACCTCGTACAAATCAGACAAACATCCAATTCTTTTTTCTGGAGCTGCTGTGCTCTGCCATGTCGCAATGGGATACCGACAAGACGTGAGAAACTTGGCACAACAGGAAAATTCGATAACAAATCATGACAGTGATTTTTACGTATAACTCATGCTTCGCTCCTCTCTAACGGAGCTCTCTATCTCTTCTCGTATAGGTGTGGTGGAAATCGGGCTCGAAAAGGATGTAACAATGCCACTTTCTCAAGGAGCAGAAAAATGTAAACCCAGGCAAAGCGGTTTACGGTTTACATCGACAAAGGGCCGAAAAGTTCATTCACTCCCTATTTTCACTCGCTATTGACAGCTCGACATGGTGGCTTACGTGGATGGGTTACCGGATAGGATGGTGGGATGGGAAATCAAGTTCGGGTTGAAGGATGTTTGTAATGTGTTACAGTGGGAGAACCTTCCAACCGTTCTCCCTCCTAATCCGGATACGTCGGATTGTGGTTAGCTCAGATGTGTTAAGTAGTTTTTCGTTTTAATTGGAAAATGTACACATGAAACAGAAGCTTGTTATATAAATTTAGGGTGGATTGATGTTCTTGTTGGTAATTTTTGAAGAGCTGGAGGTATCAAAATAAACCCCATTCCGAAGCGGAACTGAGCCCTCTGTTTCATCAGTTTACAGGACAATTGTAAGCGGTTCTACTGATACTAAAAATTCTTCCAAGTTGAGAGTCGAACATACGTCATCTTCAAGTAATTGATGAGAGTTGCGTTTGTGAAGCTAACGAGACTGGACTTCGGACCCGTCAGTTGAAAATTTATTTCGAGTCCGTATGCGATGGATGGTATTTACTTATGAAAGTTGGCATCGTTTGGATACTGTGGCTCAAAATATACACTCTAAAAAAATGGAATTTACACTTGACGTAAATTTAAGCATTCCATAATTTCTTTGATGATGACATAATATTACATCTATTAACCTGTAAAAATAAATTTTGTGTCTGTATCGATTTAAACTTCAGCTAAATTAACTAAGTTAATAATATGACTTATCTGGGACTGGGACTGGGACTGGGACTGGGACTGGGACTGGGACTGGGACTGGGACTGGGACTGGGACTGGGACTGGGACTGGGACTGGGACTGGGACTGGGACTGGGACTGGGACTGGGACTGGGACTGGGACTGGGACTGGGACTGGGACTGGGACTGGGACTGGGACTGGGACTGGGACTGGGACTGGGACTGGGACTGGGACTGGGACTGGGACTGGGACTGGGACTGGGACTGGGACTGGGACTGGGACTGGGACTGGGACTGGGACTGGGACTGGGACTGGGACTGGGACTGGGACTGGGACTGGGACTGGGACTGGGACTGGGACTGGGACTGGGACTGGGACTGGGACTGGGACTGGGACTGGGACTGGGACTGGGACTGGGACTGGGACTGGGACTGGGACTGGGACTGGGACTGGGACTGGGACTGGGACTGGGACTGGGACTGGGACTGGGACTGGGACTGGGACTGGGACTGGGACTGGGACTGGGACTGGGACTGGGACTGGGACTGGGACTGGGACTGGGACTGGGACTGGGACTGGGACTGGGACTGGGACTGGGACTGGGACTGGGACTGGGACTGGGACTGGGACTGGGACTGGGACTGGGACTGGGACTGGGACTGGGACTGGGACTGGGACTGGGACTGGGACTGGGACTGGGACTGGGACTGGGACTGGGACTGGGACTGGGACTGGGACTGGGACTGGGACTGGGACTGGGACTGGGACTGGGACTGGGACTGGGACTGGGACTGGGACTGGGACTGGGACTGGGACTGGGACTGGGACTGGGACTGGGACTGGGACTGGGACTGGGACTGGGACTGGGACTGGGACTGGGACTGGGACTGGGACTGGGACTGGGACTGGGACTGGGACTGGGACTGGGACTGGGACTGGGACTGGGACTGGGACTGGGACTGGGACTGGGACTGGGACTGGGACTGGGACTGGGACTGGGACTGGGACTGGGACTGGGACTGGGACTGGGACTGGGACTGGGACTGGGACTGGGACTGGGACTGGGACTGGGACTGGGACTGGGACTGGGACTGGGACTGGGACTGGGACTGGGACTGGGACTGGGACTGGGACTGGGACTGGGACTGGGACTGGGACTGGGACTGGGACTTGCTAAAAATAACACTACGGTACACCTATCCCGATGGTTTCCACCAAACAGGTAAGCCGTGTGGTATCCGGAGATAAAATTTCAACCAAGAATTGATCAACTGGTTTTCTGTTCCATGTCGTAAAAGGCCCCTAAAACGGGAGCTCGCGAGTCCAGGTGTATTTCCGTGCCGATGACTGAATGACTGCAGGAGCCTAAAAAGGAACATTTGTGGGTTTTGCCCTTGTGGAGTTCGCAGTTAGACTGACTAATTGAAGACATAGATAGCAGATATGTCTATTTTTCGACATATTTGTCGTTTGACCGGTACGGCGAAACAAAAAATGTAAAATAAAATTCTAGACCGACCATATAACTACTCCAATCGGTAGTCATTATCACTAGACGGCCGAACAAACCGACTCCGGCTATCCTGATTTGTTTTCGATTAATGACAGGAGATAATAGTCATATACATAGAAATGGATCTCGCTCATCTTAGAGATGCAAAACCGACATTCCTAATATTAGGTTCAAATAAAAGGTATTATGGTATTACAAACAATACAGTACTTTTTCAGTTTCAACAATAATGAACACAGTCGGTGAAAATACGATGTAAAAACCTGTTTTAATCCACCTAGTGGTGTAATGATGCCTTTCTCATGTACATATAATATTGTGGTATTCTATTCAAAAATTTTCTCTTCGATTTTTCTAGTACGCACCCTATAACTCCGGAATGGGAAGTCGGATCCGGATGAAATTCAGGAATTTCGTATAGAATCGGAAGACCTTTCATTTGAATCTAGGTTTGTGGAAATCGGTCAAACCATCACTGAGAAAACCTAGTGAGATTATTTGACACACACACACATACACACACAGACATTGCTCAGCTCGATGAACTGAGTCGAATG
Source organism: Malaya genurostris (assembly GCF_030247185.1). Lineage (NCBI taxonomy): Eukaryota > Metazoa > Arthropoda > Insecta > Diptera > Culicidae > Malaya > Malaya genurostris. Next base: position 215,458,578 of record NC_080571.1, on the reverse strand, counting down.
GTATATGACACTTGGCCCTCCGGGCCAATTTTCACTGGTCGCTTTTTCAATTGATTGCATAACCTTTCTATATGAGAAAGGCAAAACGTATAAAATCGTTAAAAAATTAGAATCAAAGCTAGTAGAGTTCGTTTCTGGTTTCGGAAGTACCTCACAGTGCGAAAAAATCTTGTGATTTTACATCTTATAAGATAGATGGATCGTCACATTTCATTCAAATTTATATTCAAGAATATGTGAAATTGTATGATTTGAAAATTACATGGAATCGAATGAAATAAAAAACAAAAATGTATAGCAACAGTGCGACTTGAACCGAGACACATTAGATCTCATAGCACATCAGTTAATGGACTGAGTCACAGAAGCATATATCCGCTTGATAAATAATTGATATAAGTCCATACGGCGGCAATTGGTAGCCGAATGCAAATTACACTCGAAACCTGTAAAACTCTGTACGAATGGAACTTTCCGTCATTTGACACGTTAAGTAGTTATGAATTGTATTGAATTACGTCACCCCTTAAATTCATAGTTTTTTCTCTGTGCTGTAATAGTGCAACTGATTTCGTTTTCGCACGGATGGCCTAACCGATTTGAGAGCTGTTTCATTCTGCAGGTTATATTAAATTATGCACAGACAATCTTTTTGTTTTTTTTTCAAGAATCGAAGAAAATTACTTTGAAGTATACCCCAGTATTATATATGAGAGTATGGTTGATATAAGAAAGGCATCATAACACCACTAGATGGAATAAAACAGAATTTTAATTGGGTGTCATTCAGATTCCAAGTCAATTACCCCGGAACGTATCAAACAGATGGAAGGATTTTACGTTTAACATTTCAAAATTTGTTTTTTAATTAAAGAAAAGTGATGGCTGCTTTCACTATTTTTAAAGACAATCTCAGTTGGTGTTGACCAAATTTTGTTTAAAGTATGCTTTGACTTATACACCCAAACCTCCATTCACGTAATATATGGAGCGTCGTAAATCGAATTATGACGTAAAAAAATTTACGTTGTTTGGAATTTTCACCGCAAAAAAAGTTTTTCTTATGTATGTATATTATTGGATATGTATAATATTATGGATAACTATTATTAGTATTTTTAGTAATTGCAGGAAAAGGTCGCATAAATTTTCAAGATGGCGACTTCCGCTTCATCGATATTCGTGACAAACCATCAGAATATGGGTATTTTTGGAATAGGTTTTATGAGTACATGTCAGCAAACGATATTTGAGGTGGTTCTGAATTCCAAGATGGCGACTTCCGGTTTATTGATGTTCCTTAAAAACCCTTACCATATGGGTATTTTAAAGACGGGTTTGATAAGTAGATGTAGGAAGACGATGTTTGAGGTCGTTCTGAAATCCAAAATGGCGGCTTCCGGTTATTCCTTGATAACCCTTACAATTTGTGTCGATATTTATCGAATTGCTTGAATACTTTCACAATATGCATATTTTCTTAAGCAAAGCCTTGGTATTACATTCCTGTAGTGGAATTTAACCTTCTGTTTCAACAGACTTCGCAGCCGATTCAGAGTGTACAGAACCATTGCATGGCTGGTGCTACGATTCTACTGACATTACGAATTCTTCCAGGTCGGGGCTCGAACATATGACGACTGGTTTATAAGACCAGTGCCCTATGCATTGAACCGCCAACCCGGGGCATATTTTCTTAACGGCTTTCATTTTTAAGAGCTTTCATTTTTGAATCAGTAGCCTAATATCTGCAGGAGATCTAAATTATAGCCGAATGAGTAGAAAAAAGATTAAAATACCAGACAAATCAGTTTCAGATTATCAAGACTATTGAAACTGCTGAACAAGTACTATAATAAAGTAAAACTCTGGAGATAGAAAACTGGAGCAGATGGCTATGCTATTTTGGAATTCAGAACCACCTCAAACATCGTTTTCCGACATCTACTCATCAAACCCATTCCAAAAATACCCATATTGTAAGGGTTTTCTAGGAATATCAATAATCCGGAGGTCGCCATCTTGGAATTCAGAACTTCCTCAAACATTGTTTTCTGATATATACTCATCAAATCTATTCCAAAAACACCCATATTATAGGTGTTTTCAAGGAATATCAAAAAACCGGAAGTCGCCATCTTGGAATTCAGAACCACCTCGAACAACGTTTTCCGACATCTACTCATCAAACCCATTCCGAGGATACCCATGTTGTAGTAATTTCCATGGAATATAAATGAACGGGAAATGATTTTCATTGTATGGGCTTGTCCATAAAAGACGTCACGCTTTTTTTGACGATTTTTGACTCCCCATCCCCCCTTTGTCACAAATTGTCACAGAAGCAAAGAACCCCCACCCCCCCCTATGTCACATGTCACGAATTCAAAATAAATAAAATTCATCTCAATACATTCTCAATATGTATGACAAACCATACAAATATGAGGGAAAATCGATTTATTACATGCTGTCATTAGATTAAAAATATCCCTAAAACTACAAAATCATAGGAATTATTTTATTAATATCAATTATATAAATTAACAAAAGTATTTGGTTGGAATTGATGAAACATTTAAATCATCTGTTTTATTCCACCTAGGGGTACATAGATATATTATTGTTTTAGGTAGAGAATAATATTTCCTTAGTGTAGCATACAGGGCTAAGAAAATAAAGACCAAAACCTCGTCAAAACGAGATCACTGCCGGAGAATCTCTTCATTATCAGTTGATCAGCGAAATTTAAATCACATCGATCAATATCGGTACTGATATTCCGTCACACAATGGGTAGTGATTTTGAGCTAAAATGATTCTTGATTTATGTAAGATCAATCATTGGATGATTCGATAAGCTTTGATGTTGGTGGAGGAAAATCACATATGATCAAGATAAGACATGACATGATCTACGTCTGAAATAGTTGATCTCCCGCTCTTTTTCAAATGGAGTACAATTGAATAAACTGCATCAGAATCAGATAAGAGAAATTCTTATGATATACTATTATCAATGCTAGAAAATCAAATTACTGAAAAAATTGTCAGTGCATAACTTAAGTTAAACCGTTTGAAGGCATCTTTTTTACTCATATTAGGCAAAATTTATTAATTTCGCTAATTTACTCGCTCCTTCGTGCACTTTTGCTGATCACAACAGAAATGATTTCCTGCATCACTCATTTCCGAATTTACAAGAAGAAGCTTTTACATCAACAAATACACGTTTTCCTATAGAATGTAAACGTTTATTTTGGAGATTTTTACAGGAAATAGGGCAAAACAGTAATATAATTAGGTATTTAAAAAATGCGCACATTGAAAATATTGGACGTCACATTCCAAAAACCTCCCCCCCCCTTTCCCCTGTCACAAAAGGTCACGTTTTATGAAACACCCCCCTCCCCCTTGCGGAGTGACGTCTTTTATGGACAGCCCCTATGCAAAAACCTCATTTTACGAAGTAGGTTCGTAAAAATGTTTACGTTATTTGGGATTTTGTTCGTAAAAAGAGGTAACGTAAAAAAAGTTTACGTAAACGGAGGTTTGGGTGTACTGTTTTCGTTTTTGAACCTAAACGCGAGCGACTCTGACTCCGAGTAAAACGAACACGTGGTACGCGCCCAAAACAACAACTCATAGAAAAAAGAAAATATAAGCAAACACGCATAAATCTCGTGGTGCGACCCGAGAAAATTTTCAGACCGAAACTACGCGATTGGAGTCCGATCTAGAGCGACTCCAGGTTGCTAAAGCGAACACCTCAAAAGTTGTTTGGGCGACTGTGGGCCAGCTCTATGGCTGCTTTGATCAATAAACGAAAACGGTATTAGTTTACCTAAGAATTTTCGACCGTCAAATTGAAACAATCAATGTTAGTTAGTTAATCCCAACATATATTAGTGGAAAATATATTCAAACTAGGACTAATAACAATTTAATATTCAGTTTATTTCAAAGTACAAAGTACAGTCAGATAAGGCGATCCTAAAATATGTTTGTGCAAATTTCAACGTAGAAATACGATTGAAGCCACCTAACATATGATAGTTTCTGTCAAAGTTTTTTTCTCTGTGTAAAAAGTCTTATGTACAAAAAATCCAATCTCTTTATTTACTCTAGCGATTCGATTTGGAAAGTTACGAAAGCATTTTGTTTGATATCGTCCCGACACGTAAAACGGGATAGATGTGCGAACAAGTTATTTTACATACAAGCGATTCATATTCAACGATCCTCCTCCTGAAATCCTCCTGAAAACTGATGATCTAACAAGGAATTAGTAGTTGCGTACAAAATCCCAAGCTTGCTACCACCAAAAAGTGATAGACTTTACACACTTATTAAAAAGCGAGTAAATTAACGCCTACTAATCTCGACATATTCGAGCATAAAAAATAAAAAAAAAATTACGTTTTCATAAATTGAATCAAACGTGGATTTACGCCTTTTGTAACTTTCATATTTTTAGTTTTGTGTATGAACAAAGTAGTCTGGATAAATTTATGCAGCCATTTATTAAGACTTTCAAAGGTGTAAAGAAATTCTGGCTAGATTTGACAAGCTGCAAAAACAGTTTGTCTGAACAATCTATATCTAGATATACACAAAAAATTGTTTCCACTAAATATATTTCAATTGAGAATAGCTGTTCTGAGCCAGGTTAATTGAGCAAAAAATGATTAGAAAACTGCACGGTGGAATTGAGTTATGATTCCAAATCGAATTCAATTTTCAGTCACCTCCGAGTATCCGAGATATCAAACAGTAAAGGTACGAAATAATCGTTGTGGGTAAGCTAGCTAACATTACTCGATGCATAAAGCAAAAAGCATCTCCGTACAACATGTAGAGTTTGATCCCGAGATTACATCTCACTGTTCCCGGATGACAGCATTGCACATCATCCAGCATATCAGCAAAAAAAAAAACAGGCTCGATTACTCGAGAAATTCCCACCAATCGACCGTACAAAAGTATTACGATCCGAAAACAAATACCACACAAATTTCTCTTTTTACACCCAGTCGCTTGCAGCCTACCCCTGTACACACAAACAATAAGTATTACACCTGTCCGTGTTGTTATATTGCCACCACCAATCCACCCACCGTCGATTACCGACGGGTTTCCATTCAAATTCCAATCAAAAGCATTACCTCGCAATAAACCACACCAAACACCGCATGGCGGCCTCCGTCGATGGAGCCTGCAGGGCGTAAAATCACCTTGATTGCGGGGTGTATGTGACACATCGATTTTATTTTTATGCAAATTTGTCTCTGGAAAACCTTCCCGCTGGTTCCCGTTGAACCAAGAGAAAATGAAACGAAGGAAAAAAACGCCCCACAATTGGTAACAACGGTGCCGCATGAAAAAAAAAATAGTCGCTTGTTACACAAACACAAATTTGACTTACGCACTGCGCTTTCGGTTGTGCGCTCCGTGATCGGGTGAGACACCGTTCGTCGGGATGCCGTTGCGCGTCTTGTGGGAAAACTGAACAGTTTTGACTAGAAGGGAAAGTTCCTTCGGTTTTGGTGTTGTAGGAATTGGGCAAGCAGTGGATTTAAGTGAAAAACGATACAGCAACCGACGCACACTCTGCCACAAGATAAACTCGTCCCGGAAAATGTCGATTGTACATCCATCATGGAAAGGGGAGGAAAACGTGTACAACACTTACGTATGGGAAGAAAAAAAAAGGAAAAAAGTGAGAGTCGACAAATGGGAGGAAAATGAAGCTTATACGTCAGGCGCCAGGTTTTCCATCCCCTCAATGTATAAAATATTTCCTCAACTTGATGGTGATGGGCGCCGCAGACACAGTACAAGTACATCCGTTTAACGTGACGCTATTATCCATTATGTAAATGAAAAATAAATACCGGGAAAGCGATGATTTCGTTCGAGTACCTCTCGCGATGGAGAGTACGTGTTCGTCCTCGACAAAAAAAAAGATATGGAATGGGTCGAAGCTTCGTGTAGTATTTAGAAAATCTTGAATGTGATACGTGAGCGGCACTTGGTAAATGAACCCGGATCAGGTGGCAATACTCGAATGTTAGTGTGAATGTGCCACTGTGTCACAACCGAACCCAATGGTATTGATGTTTTCATGTTTCCTTTCAATTATTGTTCTAGTGTTACTCTACTTTCATTTACTAGCCTGTTTTAATGGAATGCGTCTTAGTTTTTGAAAGGGCTCCTTTTCAAAATGTACCTGTCCACGATAAATTTCGGACACCAAAATAATAGTAGAAACAAAATGTTAGTCATAATTCAACTAAACCGGTTATTTATTTCAGAATAATAAAGTTATATGTACACTGAAAACAGATGCTTAAGATGATAATCCTTCATTTTGTAAATGTAAATGTAAATAAACTTTTTGTACTATAACCGCGATTAGGTTCCATACGATGGGAGCGGGTCATTTCGCCGAAAGTCGTTTCGCCGGAAGGGTTATTTAGCCGAAAGGGTCATTTCGCCGAAAGTCGTTTCGCCGGAAGGGTGATTTAGCCGAAAGGGTCATTCCACTGAAAGGGCCATTTCGCCGAAGAATAATTTTTTACGAAAGGGTAATTTTGAATACATAACATAATTATTTAATTTAACTTAATTGATGTGGCGCAGCCACCCCGATCAGATGGTCGAAACAAGTTTATAACAAATTGGGATATTTATTTCACATAACAAAATTGTTTTTATATTTGGCTGGTTAGCTGTTAAAATGACAAAAATTATATCTAAAATTGGCTCAGATGACAACTAAATTGTAACAAAACTTAATATGTTAATATAAATATTATATCCAAATTTGTTATGAGCTCTGTAGGTTTTTCAATTATTATTACCAATTTTATGGTGCGTAAAATTACACCGTGCAATTCTACAAATAGATTTTCATGTGCCATACAATTGCATACCTTTAGGCGATTTTGCTTGAAATAAAAAAATAGCATCCGACAATCGGAACCGGATTTCAACCGGGAAGATTGCCAACACACACTTCGAATACACGAGACTGTGAAGGTTACATATGAGTGGATGGAAATATCAGCAATACATGATAAGCGGTGTTTAATAATAAAACCGAATGTAGATGGTTTCCATCGTCGCACACTTCTTGCGTCGCTTTTTTTTAATCAGTGAGTGATCATGTAAGCGGGTTTTTGCGTGGGGTACGTAAACCTGAAATGTTTAAATGGTTATACGCTACAGATTGAAAGTTGGTTTGTCTTTTTGTAGTGAATACGACTTACTTTACTATGGGGTGCCTTTTCAAAATTTACCCTCTGAGAGAGTGATAAGTTTTTGATCGTGAATATCTCTTGTTGTATCTAACGAATCAACATAATTTTTGCTACACCCCATCGGAAATATGATCACAATTTTATGATAAAATTTTCAGTTGTGTGACATAATCTCAAATAATTCAAAATTAAACTTTTCTGAAATGTTTGGTATAAACGAGTATCAAAGAGGATAATTCATAAGGCGCGTTTGCCTTTCTCGTATTTTGAAAGCTCATTGCTCAGTGATCTGTGGAAGGATTTATATAATCTAACTACCATTAGAATCGAAATTTTCCAACTTAAGCGTGTATAGCAAAAGCATTGAAGTATTTCAATAGTACACTATTGAAAAACCTATCTCATTTGACCCATGTCAACACCAGCCAATCAGAACGCGTTCTGAGGAAGAGAACAAAATATCTGCTGCTGTACAACAAATCGTTCGAGAAAAATGTTCCAAAAAGTGGTGAAAATCGTAGTGAGTTCCTCAATTTGGTCTTTCTGAATGCTAGGAAGCGAATCCCTATAGCATATTGATAGTTTCTTTCAATAAATCATGCAAATCCGAAATGAAATAATCGACATTAAAATTCTATATGCGGCTATTTTTATAGCCGTCAGGACCGCCCATTAATGAAAAAGCTACAAACGAAATCACATAAAAGAAAGCTCCTAACAAAAATTGAATCAGTTTGGATTCTATCGCCAATGCGAGCAGATGTATTTTGTGCCGTTTGCAAAGCTAGTTTCGCTTCCGACAAGAGCGATTACGTCACAGCTGCCAGTCATTTGCATGGATAAAAAAGCAACGGTGGAGAGCATTACTAAAAATCAGCCGTTCTAATGGCTCTAAAAGTTTTCTGAAGAACTATTAGGATTTGTTGTTCGCAAATCGAAAGGAAATATCCTCAGTTTAGTGCAAATCTAGAATAGTTTGGTTAGATTTGTGCACTTTTCGCTGTGTGAAATTCACAGTAATCGAGATCAAGTGGAGCCTTCTTTGTTTTTGAGAAAAATGTGGAAAAGGGGAATGCTTGCATAATTCATACAATTGATCAACTAATTGATATTCGGAAGTGTTAAGGAACATGTCAGTTGTTTTCGTATTCACGACATCCAGTTATGTCTCTGACATTACCCGCCCGCCTTTTTAAACTGTGTATTCCTGTAAATAATGGCATCCGCGATAAAGCATGATCGCAGATTGCCCAAAACAGCTACTTTGTCTAAATTGAGGGCTGAATATTTCTTACAAGCTATTCCTAGAACCTAAAATTCATTCCAATTTTTGTTCTTCTTTGTATTCGTAGCAGTGAAAGTAATTATACAGTCCCTTACGATAAAGATGACATTTACTCTACTAAATATAAAAGTGGCAGTTCAAAACTGGAGGAGGATCTTTTAGCGACGGAAGAGATTAAATGAAATGTAATTGCCATTGTTTCTTACAGGGTAGATTACATTCCACTGATACCACTAATAACATGTTCGTGCATATTTTATCAATTCGCTCAATTTTTTAAACACAATTGTTGTGCGTGTTATATAGATGTGAAACGGAATGTACATAGGTTTGATGTTTGCCTATGTATAAAAATATTTTTTTAATGGCTTAGTGAAAATTTTATATGGCTTTAAATTAGTTGAAACTGGTTGGTTGGATGGTAAGTTGTTAACTGCAGCTGGTGTACTTTATTCTATAGGGGATACGTTGGATGGTTTCGTTGAAGGGGATACTTCACTGTTGTTGGTGACTGTCACAGGTGTACTGGGGTTGCTTGGGATTGGTGTGAAGGAAGCATCGTTATCCTTTGGTGTGGTTGTCTCCTTGTCCAGTTTATCACATGGCTTACCGTAGTGAACAGCTTTTTGGCAATATTGACATGTGGCCATCTGATTGTCATAGGTAACAAGTGATTTGCACGAGATTCTTGTATTCTGACCGACTGTCACATAAGAAGGTATAGGCCACTTCAAGCGCATGCGTAACAAACGTACGCCATTTAGAATACCGGGGAAAAAATTCTTCCACTTTTCTTTTTCGATAGAGAGAATCTCTTCGTATTGGGATATAGTTTTGCGAATATAAGGATCGATGACGCTTGAGGGACGCACTTCTATAGCACTATCTTCCATATATACTGGAATGTTGTACTTGATGTTTTATTTTCCACATAGTGCACATTATTATTGTCTTTATAGAACTTTATAGAACTGGATATAAACAACATTATTGGTCTTATTGCATTGAAGTAAATAAACACGTTTAATGTTAAGCTGCATTTGCTCCTTAAGCAAACCTTCAAGTTCTCGTATCGAAGGTCGAATTTTGTATTGTCTGAAGTCAACAACAATTGTATTCTTTCGTGTCGGCGGTAGCTTTTGTTCGTTTGGTTCATTCATTTCGAGGTCGTTCTATTGTTCACTACGAAATACAGTACTTGGTTTTTTCTGTCCCGAACGTAAGCGGTTTTCTTTTGTCGACTGACTTGGATGAGATGAGAAAGCGAACTGGAGTGTATGTATATGTATGTAACAAATATATGTTCACACTTTTCTCGGAGATGGCTGAGCCGATTTTCACAAAATTAGATTCAATTGAAAAGTCGTGTGGTCCAATAGCCTGCAATTGAGTTTCATCCCGATCTGACTTCCGGTTCCGAAGATACAAGGTGGTATGCACCAAAAATTTGGAAAAATATGCATTCACTTTTTTCGGAGATTATCAAACCGATTTTTACAACCTTAAATTCAAATAAAAGGTCTTATAGTCCAATATCCTGCTATTGAATTTCATTTGGATCCGACTTCCGGTTACGGAGTTATAGGGTAATAAGTAAAAATTTTATATATAACAAACACTCGATTTTTTCGAAAATGCCTTGACCGATTTTCACAAATTGCGATTCAAACGAATGACCTTAAAATTTTCAAATCTGGATGTGGATCCGACTCACTAAAACTCACTTCTAATGCTCAGTGATGCTTGAATCGATTTTCACTAATCTTAATATAAATTGAAGCTCGTATTATTTTAAAAATCACTCTGAAATTTCATCTGAATCTGACTTCTGGTTTTGCAATTACAGGGCGATGAGTGACAAAGCTTTTAAACCGCCATATAAAATGAGGATACAAAACCAGCACGCATCGGTACGAGCTGGAACGGAAGAAGAAAACACAATTCGCCTGTACAAACAATGCACTCAGCGAACTGTGCTCAATTTCGTACGCGCTATGAAGAAAACGAAAACCCACATCTAAGCTGATTACTTACTCACTTTCCTCAGATAGAGTGTGACCGATTTTCACAAACTCAGATTCTAATTAAAGGTCTTATGATCCCATACAAAACTTTAGAATTTCATCCGAATAAAACTTTCGGTTCCGGAATTACGGGGTAAAGAGTTTTAAAAGATGGATAGCGACACTTTAAGCAGCGAAGCCAAAAACGTGGAAGAATTCTAAACTGGGCTTGAAACTATTCCAACCGTTAGTTATTGTTAATAGACGGCCTATCAAACTAATTTCGGTTATCCTGGTTCCCGATTTCGGAAGCATAGAGTTTAAATACTCCAAAATGAAACTCAGACTATTATCTCAGCGATGGTTTGACCGATTGTCAATGGTTCAAGTAGAAGGTGTTATATTCCCAAAAAAATCTGATTTTCATCTGGATCTGATTTCCGGTTCCAGAACTACTGGGTTAGGCATTAACCTAAGGCGACGAATCAAAAGAGGGAAAATTTCTTTTCAAAAAGGTTCAAAACTGTTCCAATTTGTAGGTCATATTTGTTGCTGGTGAACCACCTTCGGCCATTCTGGTCCTCGAAACTAAGTTTCGAAAGTATTGGAAATAGTGATCAAAAAATGCTAAAACGATCTGCCATACTATTCTTCTAGAAAACCGAATCGATTTTCACAAACTTATATATTCAAAGAAAAAGGCCTACGCTTTCATACAGAATGCTTGAATTCGTTGTGGATAATACTAGTTCCGGAAATACAGGGTGTTTTGATTCGTTGATTTTTCTAGATTACGTTCAAGCAAACTTTCCTGTTTCTATTCAATGAACAGTTTTTTTTAATATTATAGTAATATTTATGATGGTAATATGAGTAATGACTAATATAAGAATGGCATCATTGCTCCATTAGGTGGATTCAAATAGGTTTTTTAAATTCGTTTTGTAAATATTTGCAAATATTTATCAACCAATAAAAAATACACTCAAGATTTTTTATATGATTTTTTATAGGATTCTAATGACACTAAAAATGTTTTCAGATCAGAACTCGAACATACAGCATTTAGCTTATGAGAACAGTACCTCGTTCCTCGTAGGTTTCGTCGTCCATGATTATGCAGTTCAAATTTCCAGCAAGAATCGTATTATACAGCTTTCGAACCCTCGGCCTGATCGATGCTTCTTGTTTCGGACTACGTTTTGGTTGTTTTTTTTTTTTTTTGTCGTGAATACGACTTACTTTACTATGGGGTGCCTTTTCAAAATTAGCCATATGGATGAATGGACAGAACTTAATCGTGAATATCTCGACTTGTAATAACGGCAGCAACATAATTCTTTCACGATTTCATCAAAAATACGATCAGGAATTTAGGATAATATTTTGAACAGTGTGAGATAACCACAAACAACTCAAAAATTAAGTTTTCTAAAACTTTGAAAACAACGCGGAAAACTCTACTTTTGCTTGACTTTTTCGCGCAAGGGCGACGATTTTGAGGTAGTCAGGCACATATCTCCATCTGAATGTGTATAAAAGGGGAATTGTGGTCGAAAATCGATCATTTCTTCTTGTGCGTTGGATGGGAGAAGACGTCGTGGGAATGATTTAATCAACCAGCAGCGACGGAGAGTGCGGCTTCCAACTGAATTCTGAGTCTGTTCTAAGCTCTGAATTTAGTTCTTGGGCTCAGGTCCAGTTCCTAATTCCAGAATTCTTCAAATCGGTCCTTTTTAGAATCATAATAACACTCCCAAAAATTATGCGAAATTTCACTACACTTTACTCTATACGGCCTATTTTTAAACAGTTGCAGTTTGTAGAACTTAATGCTGATTTGCCATTTAAAATGCATAGCACCGACTCAGAAGCCATTCATTTCGAATTTGGCTGTTGTTGTCATCGTGTTGATTATGGTTCGATCGAGGAATCTCCAAGCGAAATGCAAAACTTGTTACCGCAAGCGGAAGAAGCAGGAGACTGCAACAGAACACACATCAGCATCGCACCCAAGGACAACAGGTCAGCCTGGAAATAGATGACGGAATTCAGCAGTATCCTTCGGAAGTCAATGGTATCCATCGGATTTTGAACTCACTGGTTATTTCGTAATATTTGTGTGTCGAAATGTTTAATGTAACTAATCTGTACTGTAGTTCAGGTGTATCGTTTCTAATTCTAGTAGTGTAAAAGGGCAAAACTTGCACCATTCACACAATCGATCAACTAATTGATATTCGGGAGTATAAAGAAAGGGTGTCAGTTTTATTCGTATTCGCGACATCCAGTTATGTCTTTGATATTACACACCTGTACTTTTTTCTCATAAACGATGGCAAACACAAGTACACATCCCATAGAACTGACTGATAAATTCTTCTAGTTGGTAGAACTTCTTCATTCGTGGACTTAAAAACTAGATTTGGCACTAATAGTTTCCCATTTCCTATTCCGGAAGCAGCAAAGGTAGTGAAGAAAAACTTCAACAGTAAAACTCACTTCTAATTCTTCTTTATTAACATTACATAACTGTTTACACATTGAAAAGGTGATGGTAGTTCATACCGAGGAATGATTTTGATTTTATTCAAGTTTCAAAAAAAGAAACTTGACAGAATTTTCTGGTGATGTTTTTGAAAACATAAGTAATATGAGAAAGGCATCATTTCACCACTAGGTGGATTAAAAAAGGTATTTTAAATTTATTTTGTCAATATTTGCCAATAATGATTACCCGATACGAAATACAATCAAGATTTTTTAAACGATTCCAGATCAGGACTCGAACATACATCATTTAGCTTATGAGAACAGTACCTCGTTCCTCGAACTGACGCCCTGTTTTGTTGAACTGTAAGAGAAATAACCCTGGTTATAAATATTTGTAAATATACCCTGTCATGTTAAAAATCGGACCAAATAGCAAAATAAACAGTTTTCAAACGATTTAAACCAGTGAGAGCTCAACAGAATTGAATATTCCATGTGCGTTTGCAAAGTTTATTCGCAATTCAGCAAAATAAATGTCAAGCGGCGTTAATCATTACTCTTTCAAATAAAATTAAACCTAATGAAGAAACGCTGATTCCAGTATTGAACGTTTCGCTACATAAACTCTTCATTTATTGATGTTAGTGCACTGATAGTACCTTTCGGTTCTATGTGCTTCCCCGCACAGTTTGCTATGTTTTTACGTACGATATATACTCAAGGATGACATGTCTGGTAAATGGGATTCTCGTGTATGTAGCGTTAAAGTACCAATTTGAATGGATTTGTTATCTGCTTGTATCAGATATTTTTACGGGATATTGGAAAAATTCGACTCGATGCTTGTGAACAGCTTTTTTTCGACCAATTTACGAATCGCATGATAAATTGGATTCTGTGATACGGCTATCAATCAGATCAAGTTAGTTTTTTTGTACATTTCGTTGTTATCATACTACTGAATTGCAAAAGCAATCCATTTGTATTATTAATTTATCCCTGAAGATAACCATACTACAGTTTGCTATGCATCCTTTGAATTTTATAGCAAACCTTTACTAGTTATTCCAATGTCACTTCTCTACCTTTAACAAACGACGCCTTACCCTAGTCAAACCTCTGGTCCTTGGTGTGAAGTCAAGAGTTTACATGCCCGATTCCAGTGTGCTTTCTGATTACGATACCAATACATTTTGCACTGAGGAATGTTTCCGACCGGCATCATTTGCAGGCAATAAATTATCCATGAACTGGTCCACCCGGGCTTGCCTCGGAGCGTATGAAAATCAGGCAGATTGTGTATACCGTAAGGGGAAAAATCAGATACCTATTTCCATTTGATTCGTAACATTATTCGAAGATTTCCCTCGACCCAAGTTTAGCAGCCATGAAATCGAACCGTACCTAATACTAATCGAAGTCGAAGGTAAATTGATTTCGCTTTGCACTGAAGGATGCTGCATAAAAACTGACAAGGATGGTCTTACTCTGCTTGCGTCTATTTGCGAGGTAAACAGCAATCGTACACCCGACTGGCAATGAATTCGGGTAGGCGGACATGTACAAAGCCACCCGGTGATAAGAACGGTAAACTGATTTAAATGTTAACGACCGAAGGTTCATTAGTCACACACATACAGCAGTAAGCAAACGGTTCGATAGCTAGATTAAACAGAGAGGCAAAGGTATAGGCAAATTTCCCGGTGATCTCAATAAGCTGGCTTTGCTTTTCGAATTACACATTGATGATAATTTTCGGAAATGAGAAGAAAATAATTTTTCGCTTAACCAAACAAATTCTTGAAACGATTGACCTACCAGCAAATCCTCAGTGCAAGGACTGACCTGGCATAAGGAAATTTGATTTTCCGATGGCGCGTGTTGGTCAGCGAACGGATCCAGCCATAAAGCTAACATAATTTTTTCCGGCTAGCAGGCCGAAAGTCGCCTACCTCGGAGTCGGATAAATCTTCAACAGAATCTGTACGAACTGTATTTTATAAAGTCGTTCGATTGGCACAGGTTGACCCTTTTTCTGCGTATCCTGGCAGGCACGTTACCACCCACACGGGAATACAAGTAGAGCATGCAGGAACAAAAGAAGGAGCCTGGGAAAAGAAAATATATATAAAAGGATGGCCTTGCCAGTGAAGCTACTGGGTTCGGTTCAGGAAACTCGTGCCAAAAGGAGGTTCAATAACAAGAATAAATAAATTGGTTTATCAATACAGGCATGAAAACAGCATTGATTTGTTTGCTTCTACATTACGTTGTTGCCGCAATCGAAATCAATTTGTTGTGAATTAAATCAGGCGTTACGAGCTTGATTAATTTAATCGCTTTTTTTTTGTTTGATCTGTTGATCAAATATCCGTTATTTAACTGATTCAAACGATTCTTTTCTCATATGAACGTTTGTTTTCGACTAATTATACGTAAAACGAACGATTATTTTAATCACCAAAAAAAGGGTGAGTCGATAATTATTGCGACATATTCTATAAGCTCGGTATAGTTTTCATAAAGAAATTTTCACTGTAGTGGAGTGCATTTATTTCCGCTTAAATAATTCGGTTAAAATTCTAAATTTCTACTTTCACCCTCAGGACATTTCGGTTCGTATTTGACGTAGGACTGCGTTTTTTCCTTTATAAGGATGATAATTCAAAATTCGGAAAATAAATCAGTGGCCAGATTTTGAGCATCTACAGCTCGATCAATTTTACACAGTCTACTTTAAATCTGCTGCTTGGAAATATTTCTACGTATTGATTCAAGCAGATAAAAAATATGTTTAACGATTTTTTAATTCTGTGCTGTTCGTTAACGCCGTGGCTACTGTGTACAACAGCAAGTTGACCGTCTGTGGATTTATTTTGTGTGCCATTTGTCTCGAGCAAAAGGCATTTTCATTTGATTTTCATCGAAATTCTACGGATTATTCGTATTCGATAAAAATTCTGGATGACCTTCATCATCAAGATCGGGATCAGTTCGCTTTCACATCTCATTCAAGTCAGTCGATAAAACAAAACCGCTTACGTTCGAGACAGAAGAAACCAAGTACAGTTTTGTGTAGTGAACAATAGAACGACCTAGAAATGAGTGAACGAAACGAACAAAAGCTACCGCCGACACGAAGGAATACAATTGTTGATTTCAGGTTGTGCAAAATTCGACCTTCGATACGAGAACTTGAAGGTTTGCTTAAGGAGCAAATGCATCTTAACATTGAACGTGTGCATTTACTTCAATGCAATAAGACCAATAATGTTGTTTACATTCAGTTTTATAAAGAGTTGGATGCAATTCAATTCACAAAAGACAATAACAATGTGCACTTTGTGGAGCACGAGAACATTAAGTACAACATTCCAGTATATATGGACGATAGTGCTATAGAAGTGCGTGTGCATGATCCTCCCTCAAGCGTCAACGATTCTTATATTAGCAAAACTATGTCCCAATACGGAGAGATTCTCTCTATCGAAAAAGAAAAGTGAAAGTACTTTTTCCCCGGTATTCTAAATGGCGTACGTTTGTTACGAATGCGCTTGAAGAGGTCTATACCTTCTTATGTGACATTCGGTCAGGATACAAGAATTCCGTGCAAATCACTTGTTACCTATGACAATCAGATGGCCACATGTCAATATTGCCAAAAAGTTGATCACTACGGAAAGCCATGCGATAAACTGGATAAGGAGACAACTACACCAAAGGACAACGGTACTTCCTTCACACCAACCCCAAGCAACCCCAGTACACCTGTGACAGCAACCAACAACAATGAAGCATCCCCTTCAACGAATCCATCAGTATCCGCTATAGAACAAAGTTCCTTAGCTGCAGTTAACATCTTATCCTACAACCAAGGTGCATCTACAGCAACTAGCAACGAAAAGAAGACGGAAATCGACAACAATACCATCGATGCGGCAATGGATGACGAGACGAACCACGAACGAAGTGCCCCTCAATCCTCGCAGGAGGGAAATGGAAGCTCCTCTCCCCCTAGAAAAAGGGTGACAACGAGATCCAACTCAAAAAAAAATTATTTAAAAAATCGGCTCAATCGGCCACGTAAAGCTTGTACGCAAATAGGCCTGAATAAAAATATATTTTAAATAAAAAAAATCAAGATCGGGATGATTTTGAACAGCATCTCTCAACACCATCAAACTAAATGGTTATTTTCAGGGCATCAAAAATTCTTAAAGAATTTTTTCTTGAAAGCATAATTCGTATAGTTACAGATAAATATAAGTGAAATTCAAAATATCTACAGTCTTTATTTATTCATTTATTTATTTATTTATTTATTTATTTATTTATTTATTTATTTATTTATTTATTTATTTATTTATTTATTTATTTGTTTATTTAGTTATTTATTTATTTTTTATTTATTTATTTACAAGAAAAATCCGATGGAGATGAAATTTGGCAATCTCTCTCTCCAGCAAGTATAAAACCTCCTCATCATTTGTATCAACAGATTACAATGATCCAACAGATACATTTGGACCAGGGGTGGAAATAAGCAAAGTTTTTGATTCACAGTAAATAAAAATAGTTAGTATTATCTATCTTTATTCTAGATATTATATTGAATTCTGCAACGAATGATTTTTGGTAAGATAAATTTCGATTTTACTTAGAATTTATGAAATGTCTTCATCGTCATCAGTATTACTGTCTGATTCGGAATCAATATTTCAACAAAGTTCGGTTCGTTTTAATGCTACTATGTGTTCATCAAACAGGTTTGAAGTTCAAATGGCTGTCACTTATAGTTCCGGCGATGTAATGGTATAAGTGACATTAACGTCAAAACTGATTACCGCTCAATTTTCTCGGATATGGATTATCAGATATCAATAACTTTAACCTAGTTAAGTAAGTTTATTTCGTCGGTCGCATCGAAATTCCATGTTTCGTGATGTATTTGAAATTTGTTCTGTAATACCGTCGTGGTGGAGTAATATCATCAATAGAAACAGCTAATATTATTAACATAGATGCTGCGATGAATAATAATTATAACGATAAGAACAACATGTCCAATCACAAAGTGTGCTATGGAGTTGATGAATATCACCCTATTTAACTTGAATATCATACACAGATAGCGTTCAAAATTGAAATCAAATTCCTGAGTTTCATCCAGATGCGACTTCCGGATTCGGAAATATGGGGTAAAAAGTGTTAAAAATTTTGAACCATGACTGAAAACGTCGAACAAACCGATTTCGATTATTCTTTCAAGAGTCGAATAAATTATTTTGAAGAATACCACAGTATTATATATGATAGTATGATACGAAGCTCCATTTATGTGCATCTTAACATTCGGCTGAAAAGTTCGTATCGTTTAATAGAAACACACATTTTTATTATTCAACATAATTGCCATCAGAGGCAATTATAGCGATTATAGCGATCTTCTAACTTTTCGATACCATTTTTGTAGTACGATTTGTCCTTTGCTTCAAAATAGGCCTCAGTTTCAGCGATTACCTCTTCATTGCTTCTAAATTTTTTACCAGCGAGCATTCTCTTGAGGTCTGAGAACAGGAAAAAGTCACTGGGGGGCAAATCTGGAGAATACGGTGGATGAGGGAGCAATTCGAAGCCCAATTCGTTCAATTTCAGCATGGTTTTCATCGACTTGTGACACGGTGCATTGTCTTGATGAAACAAAACTTTTATCTTCTTCAAACGAGGCCGTTTTTTCTGAAATTTCGTCCTTTAAACGCTCTAATAACGCTATATAATAATCACTGTTGATGGTTTTTCCCTTTTCAAGGTAGTCGATGAAAATTATACCATGCGAATCCCAAAATGCAGACGCCATAACCTTACCGGCCGATTGTTGAGTCTTTCCACGCTTTGGGTTCGGTTTATCGCGTGCAGTCCACTCAGCTGACTGTCGATTGTACTCCGGAGTGAAGTGATGGAGCCATGTTTCGTCCATTGTTATATATCGACGAAAAAAAATCGGTTTTATTTCGATATAACAGCTCCAAACACTGCTCAGAATCATCAATTCGTTGTTGTTTTTGATCGATTGTGAGCTCACGCGGCACCCATTTAGCACAAAGCTTTCTCGTATCCAAATATTCGTGAACAATATGTCCAACACGTTCCTTTGATATCTTTAGGGTGTCAGCTATCTCGATCAACTTCACTTTACGGTCATTGAAATCATTTTGTGGATTTTTTTCGCGTTTTCATCGGTAACAGCCTCTTTTGGACGTCCACTGCGTTCATCGTCTTTGGTGCTCATATGACCAGTACGAAATTTTGCAAACCACTTAGGAGTTGTTGCTTCGCCCGGTGCAGAGTCTGGATAACAATCATCAAGCCATTTTTTGGTATCGGCGGCACTTTTTTTCATCAAAAAGTAGTGTTTCATCAACACACGAAATTCCTTTTTTTCCATTTTGGCATTAAAAATGCCTTACTCTTCACTATACGGGGCCGGGTGTCAATTAAAAGTTTCAAAAATAGCCGCGTAACCTTTTTGTGTCATAATTTTGAACGTTAATAACTCGGTCATTTGTTGATGGATTGTTATAATTTAACAACCAATCGATTCGGAAACTTTTAACTTAAACATGTATGACGACGTCGTTTCAGTATTTCAATAGCATACTATTGAAAAAATTGTTGGAATCGACCTATGTTTTCATCCACCAATCCCTGCTTTACAAAATGACGTCAACTTCTTGTTCGGCATAGGAGGCTTTGCGTCATGCATAAAAAACACCGCATCGTTCTGCGTAGTATGAAGAGAAATCTATAAATATAGGCTGCACAATATTTCTTTGCCTAGTTGATGTTTGACTGCGAATGAAACAAGTAGCTCTTCCGGTGAGCTGATGACTGGATTGTATATGCGTTCACTTGCTGGATTGTCGCTTTTGCATTATGTATTGGTAAATTATCCTATTGTCTGCGCAACACCGTGTTCGCTTGAAGATATTATATATCATCTAGCTATTGAAGAACCGAATCAGCGTGGTTATCGGTTCTTTTGAAATATCTCATGTATTTAGCAAATTTTTGGTCGATTTTGCCATTAAAAATGCCTTACACTTCGCTTCACGAGGCTGGGTGTCAAATTAAAACATGCAAAACTGATCGCGTAACATTTTTCTGCCATAATTTAGAACGCTCATACCTCAGTCATTTGTTGATGGATTAATAAAATTCAACAACCAATCGATTCGGAAACATTTAACTTAAACTTATGAGAAAACGTCATTTGAATATTTAAATTGCATTCCATTGAAAAATTTATTTGAATTGAGTATTTTATGTTGGTTCTCTGGTAACTATCAGGCTAATTTAGTATTATCGGCAATAGATCTAATTCGGATCTAATTTGCAGCGCTTGTTCTTCGATAATTTGTTAATGGATTTTTCTCATTTAAATGATTCCAAAGCTTCAATATTGTAAGCTTAAAAATGTTTTAATTTGTCAACGGATCGGTTTGCATACTTAAATCTCCATTCCCATACGAACAAAACGTGACAATGTGACTGAACAAGTTGTTGTCCCACCAGGAATTAAACGCTTCAAAAGATTCAAAATTAAATTCTGAAACTTATCTAAAAGCGGCCTCCTTGGTTTGGTAGTATAAATGAGTTCCACAGGCTCACATATACAGTACAATTAGATGCAATATCATATAGTATCAAAGATAAACTAAAGGTAAGTTTACTTGCGATTTTACATGTATCGTTTGAATAGCAACCCTCGTAGAATTTGGTTAACCGCCAGTTTCAGTTCAATTATTATTCGCTTCAAAACACGTGTTGTAACTATGACAATGTTCATTCATGTATTAATAACATCAAGTTACAATATGAACAAAATTTCTGAATTTTGTTGCGTATCCATTTCGTATATTCCCAATATGCCAAAGCGAAAATCAATGTAACTAAATATTTTATGCGGGCTGTTTCACATTTTTCTTCCTCGTATTGTTGCCATATTATTTACCGACACTTTCCGAAGATTATCGACGATTTTGAAGAAGGATTAATAAAATTACACTATTACTGAGCTTACTGGTACAACATTTTTCGTTAAAATAAATAAAATCTTCTCTTGGATGGATTAACTGTTTATAAAATTAATAAGTTTGTACGTTTCTCGAAGATTATTGTCATAAAATAAAACAGTTCCATTTGTTCAGGATTAAATCTTTAGGTTGTTTGTATCTAAAATTGAGCTTTCAAGTAACTTTGCATTCTAGTTAAAGGACGTTATTCAAAATCTTAACAATGTAAAAAATTGTGGAAAGGGATCAAAATTGAATATAATTAATTATCAAGAAAGAATCTAATTGTCAATTTTATCATTCGCCAACAATCTAAGCGCTTAAACTAGAGCAAGTTTGTAATTACTCAATTGAAAAAGTTTTTAGTTTAGTGTATCATCATCTCTTTATTTTTGTATATGTTATGAAGACCCTACACGGAGAACCCTTCGATCATAAAATTGCGATATCGCAGTTTTTGATTTTTGCGATAGTTGATTGAACTAATTTATTTTTGATTCAACCAATACGGTTTTTGATTTGCATATATTCAAGTAGTTGAAAAATATGTTGTTTTGAATCCTGTCAAATGCCGGAGACAGTTGAAAGCAAAACAATAATTGCAATGCAAAATCAACAACTTTTTTAGTTGAAATCTGTTCGCGTCGCTTCAAAATGTCAATGAAAACAACATCGATGGTTAAAGCGTTTGGTGAAATTGTGTCCATTCGATTTGAGAAATTTATGATAACAAGTGTTTATCTAACAGCGGTATTGTGATAAAGTTAACCTTGGTAAGGATGAAAAAGATTTTGTGACAAATTAGAAAATGTTAATGAATGATCATCTCGTAATCTTTCAGGTATGCGCAAAAATTTTATACTTCAAATTCGATCATTGATTTACTTCCAGCAGACTGTTTTACTTCCAGCTGTTTGATATCGATGATGATGTTCAGGCATTAGCAATAAAACGCTTTTTGACATGAATTTAATTTATGAAAGTAACAGGAGCGAAGGGTTTCAAACACACAGAACGCGCTGCGATTGAATGGCGCGTTTGAATTGCCGTCGCAAAATTCCAATTCCCAGCGGTTGATGCACCCAAGCTCATATAAATTGACTAAAATTTTCGCAAATCATTAACATTGTTCGAATTGATTCAACTTTTTGCAACGTCTAAAACAAATAAAACCGATTTATTTTTCAACTAACAGAATTGTGTTTCAATAACAACACCAGTTATTTCAACTAAAATATTAGTTGAAATTGAAAGGTATGTGTCCTCACTAATTGACAGCATTTTTTCTCCAAACAGTTAAATTAGTTGTTTCAACCATCCTTTCTGCTAATCGAAAAACAAAAATGACAGTTTAGTTGAAACAACAATCGATTAGTTGTACCAAATTTTAACCAATCGAATTCAGAAAATCAACTAATATTCTGGTTGAAATGGGATCGTGGGTGGTTCCGTGTAGAAACGTTCCATTTTAAATGTTATTGTGCTCGGTCGTGTCTTGAATACAACCCTCTAATTTTTTCACAATAACAAAAGTAGCTTCACTCAAAATGCAATATCTCACAAATTAATAATCAGACAGCTGTCAAATTTATACACGTATCTTTTGAAGGTTGGTACTAGCTGGAAATGGTATGGATTTAATTCAAGTGGCGCCCTCTCATAGAAACGATACGAACTTTTCAGCCGATCTGTTATAAGATGTAAAAACACAAAATTTTTTTCGATCGATGATTTTTTTGTGGAACAGACAGTATTTGATTCTCGGATAAAAGAAATATGTCACGGATTCAGGTTTAAAATATTGTATTGAAACAAATCTGCTGATACTAACGGTAACGGTTTATTACGGTAAACTCTGCGAAGAGCAAATATCTACACCCAAGGACAATGGTTCTTCAGGTAAACCATCCCCAAACAGCTCCAGCATTGCTGAGGTAAAACTAACAACAATAAATTGTAAGATTGGTCAAGTTTCAATTTATCTGCTAATGAATTAGAATATAAATTAGTTTAAATAGAACGAGGAGTTCTCATTAACTTAAATAACTCTATGGTAAGGAGATAGTAAATCAGATTTGTGGATGCTCATTTGCGATATGAGGCTATATGTAACAATAAAAATTGAGCCAGGCTGAATATGGCAGGGCATTTACATTTTTATGTATGTTTAATACACACACGGTAGCTCTGGAAAATAGAGATAAGTTGAAAATGAATAATGTGTACAATTATACAAATGATATGATCGGTTTGAGTCATGAGTTACCAAGCCTTTCGAAACGATAGTCGAAATCTGATACTTTGAAGGATGATTTCTTGTGTCAATATATACAGAAAAAAATTAATTCATTTGATTCCTTTCGGTTTTAACATGGATAAACTGAATGTACTTTTCGTTGGATTCATCCCCTAACGTTTGGTTTCAATCAATTTTCTCTATTTGAATGTCGCAAATGTTTGCGCTTGCTGAATCCCTATAGGGATTTCAGAGCAGTGTTGCCATCCCTACGGATTAATCCGTAGATCTACGGATATGTGTATTTTACACGGATCTACGGATATGGCATTATTTTTACTGAAATTTACAGATTCCGCATTATTTCTCTGGATATCAACGGGAAATAATTGAATATTGTTACATCAGTTCCATAATGTTTTTGACCTGTCCAGTTAGAAAAGTAATCATGCAAGCTGTTAATTGTATGTCAATGTACGAGTATAAGTACACTTGAACCGAATCTACGGATTTGGCCTCGGGGGAAAGTGACATCACTGCTCTGGAGCGAATCGGAGCCAGTCGGAGCTTCGTCATTGCCAGTAGCAAAACCGGTTGCTTGGTGTGTAAACAGAACGTATGTAAATGAAAACCCACACTTTACTGTTATGAAATAATAACGAGTCAACATAGTTGGGTGATTAGACGTCTGAAAGATGCCTGATTTCGAAGAGGGGACAAAATGGGCAGCAGAGCGATACTTCAGTGGGACATTTTGTCATTTTGCAATGAGAGCACCCTTTCTGGAATGCTAAGAATGGTGCGCTTGTTTTTAGTCATGATCATGATAATAATTATTTGAGACTTAGAAGCTCAACGGAAATTAGAGCTTAAAGGTCACCCGTAACTGTTTTATGTTGTTTTCAGCTTTGAAAATTCGGGCTAGATACAAGTTAGTCATTATTGCGTGACATTGGTGGTAAACTTTTGTTCTTACTCTGATAGTATTTCTTTTGGGAATACATTTGTATATTTATTTTTTGGCATATATTTATTGTTTTATTTTGTACACTGGAGATAAAACTCATCTGATCACTTTCTTTAAAAGGCACAAAACTTCCTCATCTTTTGTACCAACAGATTGTTCGCATCCAAATGATACATATATCATAAACTTAAATAAAACATCAAGTAATCCATTTTCATTTACAAGCTAACACTAATTCTAAGGCTATTCAAACAAGTAAATTGGAAATAATCGTTTAATTGCATTACGAGATAGATGGAAATCGAAGGCATTGGGGCAGTTATTGAATGTTCGGCATGCTAGAAAAGGGTTAATTATAACCGTAGTTTGTTCTTGTAATAGGTAATCTCAAGAAGAGATGAGAGCGTAAATAGCTGTCGATGAATGTCGAGATTAATCATCTTGAGAATCTCGGGACAGTCGATGCGTGAATATAATGAAAACAGCTTTAGAGACATTCCTGCGAATAGATAGCAGATCCAAGTCTAATGGTTTACAGCGAGCTTTGTAACTATTAAGATTAGCTGGATTCCTCCAAGGTAGATTACGCAAAGAGAATCTGATGAATTTGTGCTGAATGGTTTCGATGCTCTCGAAGTCAATTTAATAGTGAGGTGACCAAACAACAGCTGCATATTCAAGCGTCGAGCGGACTAAAGCACAATATAAAGCCAGTGTAATCAGTGTAATCCCTAATCCTTCACGGAAGACTCACGTTTGAGGAGTTCACGTGAGCTGTTTTAATCGTACTTAATTAGCGAGTGTTTGTGAGTAAACGAAAAGACGGAAAACTTTGATGCATGGCATTAGTTCGCGATTAAGTCCAGTTTATACTGCAAAAATATAATGTCTTCCAATTATCTCACTGGATAACATAATTTGAAATCATCCGCGAAATATTGTTTGTGATATTTTAATAAAAAGTTGAGTTCGTTAAGGTAGAGTAAAAATATAAACGGTCTTAAGTTACTGCCTTGAGGGACTCCAGAGCAGACTGCGAAAGACGTTGTAATCTAGTTCTGTCGATTTTTACTGACATTTCACTTTAGCCGTTCAAGTAGTGATCCGCCAGGGGCTGGGGTCCACTAGGAGATTGATAGTACCTATTAGCTCTCTCCGGACAGTACCAGCCTAGATGCCGTGTGGAATCCGGCGGAAAAAAATGAACCAAGAATAGATCCACTGGGTTTCTGCTTCCATGTCGAAAAAGGTGACAATTGCAGGAGTTTCTTTTTCCTTTCAGTTATCAGATATTTCCAATGTTTCACTTCTGATTACTCTATTTTACTAAATTATCTCATTATTCAACCTATCAATTTCCGTCTAGCTTCGGAGAAAAGTTTTCTTAGTAATGATTTCTTCTTCCATGTTTCTGATTGCCTTTCAGGATTATAAAATGAATGATAAAAATCAACAATTGCTCAAATCCGTTTATATTACAAAGTTAATAACAGAGATAACATATATCGGTATATTGAATACACAGTAAAAAACCTGTTTTAATCCACCTAGTGGTGTAATGATGCCTTTCTCATATCAATCATACTATCATATATAATACTGTTATATTCTTCAAAACTAATTTTTTTCGTTTTCTAAAAACAATAACCGAAATCGGTTTGTTTGACCGTCTGCTGATAAAAAACTATTAAGTGGAGAAGATTTGAGGTCGATTTAGAAAACTTTTTACGGTTTTTCGTCCTTTTCAATGATGGTATACAATTTTTAACACACTTTACCCTATATTTCCGGATCCGGAAGTCGGATCCAGATGAAATTCAGGAATTACGTATGGGACCACAGGACCTTTCATTTGAACCTAAGTTCATGAAAATCGGTCGCGCCATCTATGAGAAAAGCTAGAAAACATATTTTCATTTTTTTGCACATTTTACCCCATAACTCCGGAACCGGAAGTCGGATCCAAACAATATTCAGGAATTTTGTATGGGACATCAAGACCTTTCATTTGAACCCAAGTTTGTGAAAATCGGTTCAGCCATCTCTGAGAAAAATTAGTGCACTTATTTTCACAATATTTTGCACATTTTACCCCATAATTCCCGAACCGGAAGTCGGATTCAAATAATCTTCAGGAATTTTGTATGGGACCACAAGACCTTTCATTTGAATCTAAGTTTGGGAAAATCGGTTCAGCCATCTCCGAGAAAAGTTAGTGCAAAAAAACGTTACATACACACATACGCACATACACACACACATACACACACACAGACATTTTGGGTACTCGACGAACTGAGTCGAATGGTATATGACACTCGGCCCTCCGGGCCTCGGTTCAAAAGTCGGTTTTCACAGTGATTGCATAACCTTTCTATATGAGAAAGGCAAAACACTTGATATTAAAATTTCAAACAGTAAATTAATATTTTTCTCGGTAGTCCGGATCAACCAACATATCCAGTTGAGCCTAGTTTCATTTATAAAAATAGGGAAGTTTTTATTCATTAGCGATAGTATTGCATTTTTTTCTTCAGTTTCCTCGAATAAGAGCTGTGAATCAAGACTTCCCGGGACTTCAATATAGGATATTGTTGAAACGTTCACTCGGGAAGTCAGTGAGTTTAGTGGTGCATCCGAGAATCTTGAAACCGGAATATCTTGAGTCGCGCGCGAATAATACAAGTACTGAAATTTTTAATAACAAATATCCTTCTCCCGTGACACTTGTGGAGTGCGTAGTAGTATATACGGCCCCTAGTAACAACAAGTGTTGGACTAACATCCCTTCCCATTCCTTAGACGATCTACGTTCGAGCCTTGCCGGCGCCGGTACTGATCAATGAATTCTGGGATTACCAGAAGATGTACATTGAAGGATGACTTAGCAGTCCCAGGTCGGATCATCTAAAAACTCCCTGTGCAATTTCAGCTAATTCCGATCAGTAACGGAATAGCAACCAGGGGTGGTCGCTCAAGCTCAAGCTCAAGTAGTGATCCGCCGAATCCAAGTGTATTGAGTTTTGCAATTGTTATTTGATGGGATATTTTTAATGTGGAACACATCTTTCAATTCTATATAGGGGTGCAAATCAGAAACTCAAGGAAAAACACACGTAGAAATGTGGTCAGGTTTCAAACACTTACAGCTCAGTTTATTTTCTATCAATTAATAGTATTATTTTATTATTTGATTGGAAATATTTCTAAGATTCGATTTGAATGTATCAAGCCACGTATTTTCAATTATAAATGATTGAAATTTTGATTAGTAGCAAGCAGTGTCCTATTTTGTCTGCTAAATATCTCCGGCATACCGGCTTCCCTGCCATAGACGACGATTTTGAAGGAGAAAGCGATATATCAAAGGGTCAACTGATGCAAAAGCGAAGCTGTTGGAAACACGCGAATTTATAAATAGAAGCGAAATTATAGCTAACGTTTCAGTCCTACGCGTAGCATGCTAGAGGTAGGTTGTTGCTAGACAGCAAGACAAAAGGTGCCATAAAACGATTTGAAGAATTAATTAGTATGCTCTGATTTTATTTCATGCAAGCTCGGATGAAATTCCATGTTATGTCGTTTCGCCTGAGAAACTGACAACTACCCCAAGGTAAATTTTGATTGCCTAATATTAATTTCTAAGTTCTATAAGATGAAGTCGATTGATAATGAGAAAAAGTTTATCGCTTCAACCGAAATCACAGAATGGTAGAGAAACTTAACGCTATAAACATAACAGCTTACATAAAAAACTTGAACACAAGCTTGGCGAAGAGAAGCTTAAATATCGAAATCCGTATCGCAAGTATGTACCAAGACATAATTGCATACATTTGGGATGTTGAAGTTATTTCGTCGGCTACAAAACAAATACAAATCTAAACAAACAGATTCTATATTCTGAGTTCACGTGTTCGGAATCTAAGCAGACTCTTGTGCAATCGCGGATTCAGAAGTATGACGATTGATTAAAAATGTCGATCATTAGAAATGTTGGTTGCCTTGTTCCACATCAATGGCTCGAACAACCCTATGGGGCTGATCCTTGTAGTTTTTAATACTATAGAGAGAATTCCATCCGGACCAGTATTAGAGGATGATTTGAATTTAGAACATGCCTCTGCAATCATAATATGAGTAATTAAAGGGTGTGGACCAATTGGAGAACGACAAAGAACATTGAGAATAACTTTCCCGGGTAGAACCAAACCAATAGCAAATTTTATTATTAATGTTCGGTTTTAATAGTAGAAATTAACATTATTTAGTTTGAAACAAGAGTAAAAATATCAAAAACCATAACAAAGTCTTTATGAGATAATAGTAACAAAATATCAAATTCTGTTATTGTAATATCAAAACCAGAACAAAACATTTATAGAGGACGAATGTTTCAGTTATCGGATATTCTAGTACTCGGAAAAGAATAATATCATAAACTTTCGTCTTATCTGATTCTGATCCAGTTTATTATTTATTAGTTCTATCTTCAAATAAAATACAATAAATAAACAATAATATGATTCTGATTATAGTTTATTTATTGTATTTTATTTGAAGATAGAACTACGGGATCAATTGCATTTAATGATATTGAAATATCTCATTAATTACTAAATAAGATATAATAACTTATTTTGATTCTTAACATATATTGTACTATTCCTTGATTCCTTTGATGAAATATCAAGAAAATATCTAGTATCGCTCTGACAACACAGAAACATCAGGACAAGATATGATGGTGAATTTTTACATTATTTTGTTCTTTGTTTGCTATTCACCTCTACCCGGGTTGGATATTTGATCATTGGATAAGGTTCCATGCAAAAATACTCTGCTAAAATGTCGTTGAAATAGGTTGCTAATATCAATTAAAGCCGATGATTCTACATCGCGAAGAAACATCTAGTTTCGTAGTGTTGATTCCTTTCTCTGTTCACGTGATTCCAGAAGCGTTTTGGGTTTATTCTTAGATTATTTTGAACACGAAGAAGATGGTTTTGATGTAATATTTTGTTCAGTCGTTTAGAGCGGGATCGTAATTGGATCGAGGGACGAGGACGCTTAGTTAATTTTCTTAACACAGACCGCTTATAGCGTTTCAACGTCATATTAGACCATGGAGGATGGACCGATACTTGTAGATTTTTTTTGGGTATGAATTGGTCGATGGAGTACGAGATTATATGAGACCATAACATAGCAACGACTGTCAAGTCTCTTCATGTCTCGGGTCACACTGCGACATGGTGATGGACTCTCGTATTTCTTGTTTAATATTGTTTGGGCATATGTGACTCTTAGATTTGTTTCGCTGATGTCGTTCGTATTATGACACGCAACTTTAAGATGACGATGGGAACATGCATCGGACTGATAGCCAAAGCTTGGCACATCAGGCTAGCTATAAATGCTTCGAAGACAAAATGAACGAGACAAAGAGGCTTAAGTGAATAAATACAACACCTTACATCAGTAATTTTGACAGAAGAAGACAATATGGAGGCTGTTGATGAAATATTTGGACTCGTTGCAGTCCACCCGTACAAAATTGACGGTCTCCATTCGCTCATAAGACTGATTGATCTTTTTGATTACTATAGGCTGGGAATGTCCCTATGATGCCGAACAGTAGCTCAGTGTAAATGATTCTAGAATCTGATTCGATTAGAACTAGAAGAAGGAGAGTGTAGCGATCAAATTGAGGGAGACCTACGAAGTATTCGTACCTTGAGTGTTATGTGAGGAACACCATGGACAGAGTTAGTAGGATAAAGACTGTTCCAGAAAGTATGGACGCAAATAAAATCCGCTGCCATTTCGCAATGGTTCAGAATCTGTCAATTTTTATGGCTGCGTACTGTTGTTTACACTCTTCTCTAACCACTAGTGCAGTTGTTTATTCGTTTTCATTAGTTTGTTTCGAAACGCGTGGACTTTCAGAACAACGTCGAAAAATTGTGTACAAATGGTGCACAGAACGCGAACTGTCACTGAGAAATATAGCAAAAATGGAAGGAGTAAGGGAAAAAGCCGTGCGAAATGCAATCAGGAAAATCGGTGAGGATAACACCTTTGAGTATAAACCGAAAACGGGTCGAAAAAAAGTTCCTGCTAACCCTCAGTTGGATAAACGTATACTGAAGGGCAAAAGAAGGAGGTTTCAGTTCGGGATGTGGCCTAAAAAGTGGGTACTTCGAAGTCGAATGTTCTTCGTGCTAAAGAACGTTTGAATCTTCGAACCTATAAGAAGCAGAAACAACCAAAACGTAGTCCGAAACAAGAAGCATCGATCAGACCGAGGGCTCGAAAGCTGTACAATACGATTCTTGCTGGAAATTTGAACTGCATAATCATGGGCGACGAAATCGTTACGTGAAACTCGATTATAAATCCTTGCCGGGACCACAACATTATACGGTGCGAGAAGGGCAAGTGTTAAACCAGTCCGAGACATCGATTGAAGTCGAAAAATTTGGTAAGAAAGCTATGGTCTGGCAAGCAATTTGTAGCTGCGGTAAGATTTCGAAACCCTTCATTAAGGAATTGTTTACAAAAATGACTTCTACCCATGATACGAAGCCACAAGGATTTTGTTGTCTTCTGGCCAGATCTTGCTTCTTGCCACTACTCGACGGTAGAATGGTATACTACCAAAAATATCACTTTCGTCCCAAAGGACATGAATCCACCAAAGTGCCCACAACTTCGACCAATTGAGGAATTTTTGGCATTAACGGAGGCACATCTTAGGAAACATGTCTCTACAGCCGAAACCATTCAACAGTTTGAAAAAGATTGGAAAAAAGTGTCAAAACTTGTCGCCAAGAAGTCTGTACGGAATTTGATGAGGAACGTTCGCAAGAAGGTGCGCCAGCTAGTCTACAATGGCTAAGTAGCAAATGTTGAGAATAGTTTCATTTTGCAACAAAAAAAGAATCATTGATTCACCATAGGGTTACCAACTTCACGAGCCTAGAACTACTTGCCGGGCTGCCGGCCCTAGCAAAATTCTGTCGGGACAAACGATGATCTAAAAAAAGTAATGAAAATTACACTTAGAAAATGGATGGAGATGAGAAGAAACCCGAGTGATAAAAATGAAACGTAATGTATTGATATTAAGGTTTAAAATTGGTATAACGACTTGAAGTAACAAACGTAATAAATTTGAAATAAAACCATAATTCACTTTTCTAATTGTAGACAGTTTTATTGTTCAGTATATTATTTGATATGTCATAGCTTAATTGCAAACTGCTCAGCTTTTTACGCAAAAAATACACAATAATTTTCAAAAGAAAAACTACAAAAAAATAAGTTTCGAAACCGTTGAACTTGCCTGTTACTTGGTTTCATGTTGTAAACAGTATTCACTGAAACTCTTCGGGTCATCGTTTGAAGGGTAGAAAAAGAGAGAGTCGTTTGTGATTAATTTTCTGTTGGATTAGTTCAATTTCGTCCAAAAAACATGTCGACACATATATTTTGACGACGAAAACTCTTTCAGACATTTGAACAAATATTTTAAGCATCGACTTAGAACTAGTCATCAAAAAGGGGTTCTGAGGAGTCACCTCATAATATCATAGTATAGTAAAGGATGTTACGATCAAAATTGGTCTGACAAGAATGCGATAAATTTATATTCAAATTGTTTTATTCAAAAATCAAATCACGTTTTATATCCAAGCTGATTTCAAACATATTGAGAAAAAAAATAGCTAATTTCCGGGTCTGTTTTCCAAGTTTTTCAGAGGCTACTTGATCAATTCATTTATTGGGCGCTTCCTTGGAATGTTGGGAAATTATTTGTGGTTCACTACTCCAAAACCTTTTTTCGTAATGACTAAGTGCTAAATTCGGCCATATCAGAATGAATAGTTGCGTTGCTTGAGTGAAGGTTACTGACGTTTTTTTCAAGGCACTGTTGCACAAATGTGTTTGAACGTGTCTAGACGTCGTCTAATAACCAGTCCATCTAGGAAACTGCCTATGTCTGATGATGTAGGATGACACGTAATCAAACTTCGTCTTGGATGGAGAGGTGGAACAGCTGGTCACTCTTTTCGATGTTTTACGATTGGAGGTTTAAGATTTTCTTGCAATCCAGTCTTCCTGGCTGTCGACAAACGTTCTCAGAACACTTCTATTATATTAGTGACAGTTAAGGGAGGCACTCAATATTTCTTCAATTTACTCCATGCCATGCCATTCCTTTAAAGCACATAAACTTTGAATCACACGATAGAAATGTAATCATGTGGACGGGATGTCTCGGGAGATGCTCCATATATTATTCTCAAACGTACAACTACCGAAGGGAATTTTCCAGGCTTCTTCGGGTTTTTCAGTTTCTGGACACGATTTGGCCAACCTCTTGCCAAATGTCGAAATCAAACAAACGCAAAACACAAATATCTTGGGAAAAAAGTGATGAGTTGACTCTTTTTAAAGTGGAGAAAGATCAGCCAGGAATAAATGCATCCTGTGATTTTATAAAACGATATCAGATCTTTTTTTTTTGTCTTCATCGTTTAGTTCCCATGAAAAAAGGTTGCTAAGACATAGTTTAGATGCCAAATATGGATGCTTTCATCTGGATATAAAACTCTAAGTTTCAAGTAATCAACTTGCTTCAGACATCTTGGGGACAACTTCGAAGGCATGAAATTGATAATTGGTTCCACGTAATAAGAAGGAGCGCACGATACGCCATTTTGCTCATTTTTTACCCCAATTCTCTTCATAATCTTTGGTTAAATTGTTGTCTGCATTCCGAAAGTAGTGTGAATGCTGTTCACTAAGTAGATAAAAGATGGTTTCAATGACCTCACGAATTGTAAAGTAAAGTCCTGGCGTTACTTTTCTTTTTGTGGAATTTGGACTTCCTGTTTCAATAGACATCGCAGCCGATTCATAGCGTACATAGTCATTGCAAGTATCTTTCCAGGTCGGAAATCGCTTTTTTCGGTACTTCCAGAACTGGTAAAGTCAAGGGTATGTATGGTAAGTAAGTGTATCGGTATTATATTACTCTTATCCCTAAACATGTTAGCACTGGAACGTGGTAAGCCTCATTCTAGTTTACCAGACAGAGATTAATGCAGATTCCTCAACCCGTGTACTGCTGTCCATTTTGACATATATTGCATCAAATAACTATAATCAATAACGGAGTGGTAACAGCGGGTGGTCTTCCATTCAACTGTAATTAAATATTGCATTATTATAATTGTTCATAATGCCGTCTAATTTCACGTATACTATCAACATATACCGCTGTTCTTAATTACATCGTTTGCCTTCAATTAAACCCTTAAAGCTAGAAGTGCATTACTCGACTATACCTCACAGAACTCTCTGAGCTTAGAGCGGAGGTTCAACGAATAGCCGAACCAATTGGCGTACCGCGCATTATTCCGATATGTTTTGATTATTCCAATAGTGGGTGCTTTTTCTTCTTGTTCTCGACCGAAATGACCGCATCGAGCAAAACCGCAATAATGACATCGAATCAAGCAAATTTGAGCTGCCATTTGCCTTGCTCCTTACATTATTAAACTGCTAAGGAGTGTAAGAGGACTATTACTAGGTCTCAGGCTTAGTGAGTTGGTAGCACGATGCAGCATGGCTGGTGGAGTAATTCTGCTGTGGAGCTTAGCCCCCCCCCCCTCCTACACACAGAGTTAAATTACCATAACCTCATGTAATCACACTCCTTGTTCAGTTGTTGAAAGTGGTAGCACACCATCACACACCAGACGGAAAATCCTTGCCGATAAATTCCTCAACACAACCCCGGCGTCTGCCACCTACCTTCTTCGGTATGGACC
Organism: Malaya genurostris; assembly: GCF_030247185.1. NCBI lineage: Eukaryota > Metazoa > Arthropoda > Insecta > Diptera > Culicidae > Malaya > Malaya genurostris. Next base: position 215,424,418 of record NC_080571.1, on the reverse strand, counting down.
GGGTCAACGCGTGGTCATACATTTACGGCAGTGGTAAAATCAATATTCGTTGTTTGTGTTAAATTTATTGGTCTACTGTTGAATATCCAATGCTCGGTGGAAAAAAAAACAAATGAAACTAGACAGTTGCCATTGTGTACCGGAATAGTGTTTATTTATTGAATTCCATCAATCAGAACTGGTAATTAGTGAATTAATTAATCAGACCGCATGTGTAGTGGTTTCCCTCGCATTATGATTGGCCATTCGGTGTACAGAAACAATTATTTCAAATTGATAGATTTTCGTATTTCCTGCGAAATCCCGTGTGCGTGTCGTGATGCTATCAAAACACTCATGTACCCTTTATTTTGAATTCTCGATTGTTTACCAAGTAAATTCTGCTTGATTGGACTGATTCGCGTAAAAACTGTGCTGAAATAGCGTTTCATATGTACAATTGTACCTAATTAGTAATAAGCGAACAAAGAAGGCCTATACATTCGTTGGAATTTGTTTATGATAATATCGCGGAAAAAATCACACTGTTCAAACATTTTTCTGGCGAATTTTGAAATACAGAGATTGAAAATAGCTGCACAATTTATCTCGATGATGAAACCATTAATGTTGATTGCATCCAAAATATGTTTATCATTTTTCATCGAAAAGTATCGTAGTCTACTTTTTACACTTACCTAGATCAACAACATTTGGATTTATGAAGCGCTTCGAACGTTGGAGGAAGAACAAATTTGTTACACGCCACACAGTGTGAAAAATAAAACTTACTTCTAGCGTTTTTCCAGAGATCTCAAAAACTTACCTGAAAAGAATTGAGAAAAAAATAGAAACTTATTTAGAATCAAATTTTATTGCAATAATTACTTATATCGATTCTCCTAGTCTGTCAGAAAATATGTTCAAAAAAGTCAAATAGCAGTAAATGTTCAGTGAAACTAAATTTTTTTTCTGAACGATTTATAACTTACAAAAACACGTTTAAATACAATCATGGTGTCTACGATCACCCTTCAGTTATATTCCTGGTCTAGGTAGCCCAAATACGAATCGTTTTGTATGATAAATTCACTTTATTTTGTCAAAAATATATTTTATTCATCAATGAAATCTCCTTCAAAAGAAATACAACCATTCGAATGATTCACATTCTTCTATTGTTTTTTCATTTGAGTTGAGTTTCTTACCGAAGAACATATCTTCAAGATTGGCAGTACACATATCGGAAAAATCTTGTGATTTTTCATCTTATAATATGCACATAAATGAGGCGTCGTATTGTACACAAATTTATATTCAAGAACATGTACAATTTTGTAATTTGAAAATTACATGACATAAAACCGAATGAAGTAAAAAAACAACAAAAGATCGATAACAACAGCGAGACTTCAACCGAGAAACAAACTACTAGATTAATGATTGATATATATTAGGAACTGTTCATGAAAGACGTCACACCGGAGAAGTAGGGTTTTTCACAAAATGTGACCTTTTTGTGACAGGGGGATGGTTTTTGGAATATGCCGTCGAATATTTTCAAAGAGCGCATTTTAGAGATAGCTAATTATATAACTGTTTGGCCCTATTTCCCAATTCAAATATCACTATAATAATAAACGTTTACGTTTAAACGTGTATTTGTTAATGTAAAAGCTTATTAAACCCATTTATTGGTGATCTAAGATCACTGATATCGCACATAAAAAAATCACTACTGATTCAATCGGAAATGATTGATGTAGGAAATCATTTCTGATGTGATCACCAAAAGTGCACGGAGGGGCGAGTAAATTAGAGAAAATAATAAATTTGGCCTCTATGAGTATTTAAAGATGATGCCTTCAAACGGTTGAACTTAAATTATGTACTGATAATTTTAGTCAATTTATACGAGCTTTGGTGCACCAATCGCTAGGAATTATGGATTTCCTAACTATCGGGAATCTAATGATAGGTAATGAATAGAGGCGGAGTAATATCAATAAAACCAGCAAATAATATCAAAATATATGCTGTGATTCACAATAATTATAATGATTAGAGAAACTATTCAATCTTATAGCATGTCATGCAGCTGATTAATTTATCCTGTTTAGCTTGAATGTCATACATAGAAGTAACAGGAGTGCAGGTTTTGCTACGGCAATTCAAACGCGCCATTCAAACGCAGCGCTTGTTGTGTGTTCGAACACGGTGTGAAGTAACAGACTTCTATAAATTAAATTCATGTCAAAGATAAAAAAAAGTACATGAACATCATCATCAGCATCAACCAGCTGGAAGTAAAACAAAGTCTTTTGTCGCTCTAACCTTCATCTAGCATTTATATCTCTTAATCTAGTTTTCATTTCCTTGCGAATCAAACAACCGGTTGAAAAATCGAACACGGAATGCATCAAACGAGAATTTATGTTGAAACTACGTGAACCGTGCCGTAAAAAAACCGATATTTTCCCCAACTCTGGTGATAAGGAGTGTTAAAGGAGCATTTCCCGAAGATACAAAATTGACAATTTTCCATGATTTTTAAAATATCTCATTGACACGCGTTATCCTCAGTTATAACTTCCTGTAGGATTGTTGTTGTCACTAATTTTCACACCCCTCAAAGGGGGATCAACGATCTCAGACGTAGATCAATCGGCACTCATGTCTGATCTTGATCATATGTGATTTTCCTCCAGAAAAATCAGAGCAGTAGTGATCTTTATTGGAAAAGATCACTAGCGATCTTCTTCGGCAGTGATCTCGATTTGATGAGTTTTAGATCTTAGCTTCTCAGCTCTGTATGCTACACTAAGGAATTATTATTTCTTAGCTAAGGAATTATATATCTGGGTACCCCTAGGAGGATTAAAACAGATCAGAAACAGAGTTTTTTTTTCTTTTTAGAACGACCAATAAGCCATCCATCAACATTCACTTTGAAGAGTAATTTCGAATGACTCGGCACTCGCTGAGAGTAAGTCATAAAGGTATACGGCAGAGAAAAGTTTCTCTTTCGTCTGGTGTTAAATTTAATACTCTATCTTTCATAGCTTGCTTGCAATTTCTTTCAAAAGTGGAAGTTGACAGGTGGCTTATTGGCCGTTCTAAAAAAACGCGTGAGATGATCCAATATTTTTATTCAAAAATAATTTCGATGCTTTCTTAGTTTTAGGTATATTTTTATCTAATGACAGCATGTAATAAATCAATATTTTCTTGTATGGTTTGTCATACATATTGAGTATTGAGATGAATTTTATTTATTTTGAATTCGCGATATGTGACATAGGGGGTCTTTGCTGTTGTGACAATTTGTGTCAAAGGGGGGTGAGAAGTTAAAAATTGCAAAAAAGCGTGGCGTTTTTTATGGACAGAACCTTAATCCATACAGCGGCACTATGAAAAGTGCTTTCTTGTGGTTGAATGTTCATCCATAATTGTAAACACAATGACTTCTGATATCTTTACAGTCACAGTGTTTTAAACCTATTGATATGAAAATGACAAAAGGAGCTTTACTTAGATGGCTTTACTTTTTCCTGACTTATCGAAATGTCATGTAATTTCAAACATAATATTTCGAAAGTTGGTACTTTATAAACGTCATATAGATTTGACAATGTTAGCACCATCTGTGTGTCAGTCACATGACATATTCAGTTGTGTGTTACATCTTCGGATTTTGACGTGTATGCGTTTGTATGTTGTTTCAATGAATTTGGTTATTTGCTGACTGGGAAGCTCGATGTTGGGGGGCTGAGTTCGTCCACGCTATTACCATAGAAATACGTTTATTACTCAAGAATCCAGTGATCACCAAGTAGCAATTGGGAACGGGTCATTTCGCTGAAAGTCGGTTTACCGGAAGGGTCATTTCGTCGAATAGGAGAATTTGCCGAAAGGGTAATTTCGAATACATCACATTATTAATAAGAACATCACAATTAATAACCCAATCCAAAATATTTATTTGTTTTTATATCTCCTGGACATTCGATGTGGCGCAGTTTGAAATGTGCAAGGAAAATGCGGTGATGCTTAGTTATCAATAAAATCAATAAGTTTTTTTGAGAAATCCATTCTGAGAACCATGAACCAATTTTTTTAAAATATTAAAAAAAAAATTTTTGGATTAAACACAGGAAGATGAATTTATCCGTTAGTTTGAATATAATATATTTGAGAAGTGCGGTTCTAGGTCAACAAAACGGGCGTAAACAGTATCATTTTTCATTTGCCACTATCTTGAATCAGCTCCAATTATGATATTAAGACAATTGAAGAAATCGGCGAAATTACCCATTCGGAAAAATGACCCTTTCGTCGAAATGGCTTTCGGCGAGATGAACCTGACCCAGTAGCAGTTCGCCTGGGTTTACCAGTTTTATAACAGATCGGCTGAAAAGTTCGTATCGTTTCTATGAGAGGGCGCCACTAGAATTAAATCCATACCATTTTCAGTTAGTACCAACCTTCAAAAGATACGTGTATAAATTTGACAGCTGTCTGATTATTAGTTTGTGTTTAGTCTGGATAACACTCATAAAGCCATTTTTTGGTATCGGCGGCACTTTTTTTCATCAAAAAGTAGTGTTTCATCAACACACAAAATTACTTTTTTTCCATTTTTTCACAATAACAAAAGTAGCTTCACTCAAAATGTAATATTGAGTGAAGCTACTTTTGTTATTGTGAAAAAAATGGAAAAAAAGGAATTTTGTGTGTTGATGAAACACTACTTTTTGATGAAAAAAAGTGCCGCCGATACCAAAAAATGGCTTTATGAGTGTTATCCAGACTCTGCATCGGGCGAAGCAACAATTCGTAAGTGGTTTGCAAAATTTCGTACTGGTCATATGAGCACCGAAGACGATGAACGCAGTGGACGTCCAAAAGAGGCTGTTACCGATGAAAACGTGAAAAAATCCACAAAATGATTTTCAATGACCGTAAAGTGAAGTTGATCGAGATAGCTGACACCCTAAAGATATCAAAGGAACGTGTTGGACATATTATTCACGAATATTTGAATATGAGAAAGCTTTGTGCAAAATGGGTGCCGCGTGAGCTCACAATCGATCAAAAACAACAAGGAATGGATGATTCTGAGCAGTGTTTGGAGCTGTTTTATCGAAATAAAACCGATTTTTTTCGTCGATATATAACAATGGACGAAACATGGCTCCATCACTTCACTCCGGAGTCCAATCGACAGTCAGCTGAGTGGACTGCACGCGATGAACCGAACCCAAAGCGTGGAAAGACTCAACAATCGGCCGGTAAGGTTATGGCGTCTGTATTTTGGGATTCGCATGGTATAATTTTCATCGACTACCTTGAGAAGGGAAAAACCATCAACAGTGACTATTATATAGCGTTATTAGAACGTTTGAAGGACATTTGAAGAAGAAAATGTTTTGTTTCATCAAGACAATGCACCGTGTCACAAGTCGATGAAAACCATGCTGAAATTAAACGAATTGGGCTTCGAATTGCTCCCTCATCCACCGTATTCTCCAGATTTGGTCCTCAGTGACTTTTTCCTGTTCTTAGACCTCAAGAGAATGCTCGCTGGTAAAAAATTTAGAAGCAATGAAGAGGTAATCGCTGAAACTAAGGCCTATTTTGAGGCAAAGGACAAATCGTACTACAAAAATGGTATCGAAAAGTTGGAAGATCGCTATAATCGCTGTATCGCCTCTGATGGCAATTATGTTGAATAATAAAAACGAATTTTGGTTAAAAAAGTTGTGTTTCTATTAAACGATACGAACTTTTCAGCTGAACTGTTACAGGTTCTTAAAAAAAGTTTGTATGAGCTTGGATGTCTGTTATATGTGATCACGCAACGATTAAATTTTTTTAAACACATTCAAATTTCAAAAGACTGTTCCGGAAAGTACGAACGAACCTAGTTTTCAGAAGAAATAAAGAAAAAAGTGTTGGATGTTTAATATTTCCCTGAAAATACTGTTAATAGCAAAGACTAGCAAATCAACATTTTATATTTAGCGATTGTAGGTTAGCAGACTGACACATCTTTTTCCAACGTTATTCGATAGATTCAGTACAGATTTCGTGGAAACAAGTGTTGACGCTTTTTTCACAATTTTGAAATGCTGTTGCGGCAGCCGATACATGTTTCCTAAGATGTTCCTTCATCAATGCCTAACATTCTTCAATTAGTCGAATTTATGGGCAATTCAGTTGGTTCATGTCTTTTGGAACGGAAGTAACATTGATTTCGCGTAATGGCAAGACGAAAGATCTAACAAGAAGACGATACGATCCTCGTGGCTTCGAATTAAAGGTAGAAGTCGATTTTGATAACATCATTCGCTGATGTAAGTTTCGTTGTTCATCGAAGCAGTTGTGATGAAGAGTTGTGAAAGCTTACTGCAGTCACAAATAGCTTGCCAGACCGTAGCATTTTCGATTTGATTGCAATGTCACGAACTGATTAGATATGTCGTATAATATTGTGGCCCCGATAGGGAATATCCAGCAAGCAACTTTCGAACTCTGCTCCTGTTTCCTTCGCTGCATTTTGGCAGCTTCTGCTTCTTAGGTATAGGCTCAAAGATTCTTTAGCACGAAGAACATTTGGCTTCGAAGTGTCAACTTTGTCACATCTCGCCCTGAAACCTTCTTTTTGACTCATGGTGAACAAACTCCGAAAATATGATCTTATGAGTGACGTAACCGACAAACTGATTTTTTCTGTGCAGCTTCTAACAGTGTTTTCAGAGATAGCTGAGCCGATTTACACAAACATGGGCTCATTCTCACGCTTCGTTATGGTTACAGATTCCCTTCAAATAAATGAATAAATTACAAGTAGTTTATGCTCTAGAATCTGTGAAACTGTGTTTGGGAAAACTAAAGGAGTACAGGAAGATAGATGAAACAAGCTTCTTTGAGATGTTGCCGATTATTTTAGAATCAACGTTTTTTCAGCAAAAAAGGGAAAAACAGGGTGTACCACGAAAAATTTCGAATTTAAAAATGTAATAATAAAACAAACCTGTTCGGTAGATTTCAATGATTATACATTTATTTGAAAGGTAGATTCTTGAAATTTTTATGAAAAAAAAATTCATTCTAATGACAACACCAGAACAGAGAGAACTCATAAAATGTACTCTGGTTTGGAAGGAGACAAGAATAAGACAAAGAATAAGTCCCTTACTTTACTGGTTTAGGAGAAAAGCTGGCAACATAGTTGAAACATTTTGATATAAATGTTCCTTTTCGACCGATAAACAAATTAAGAGATGATATTTTTACTAAAACAAAAGGTAAAATCATGAAGGACAAAAACACAAATGTTTATTTGGTTTATGAGATACCATTTGGGCAATGCCATAAATCATATGTAGGAGAGACCAGTCTAGGGGGGGACGGATATAGCGTGATGTGTAAGACGATACCACGCAGTCCACCTGGATTCGATTCCCAACCCCGCCCATAGGGTCAGATAATTTTTCTGACCCAAAGAAGCGAATGATTTTAAGGTTAAAACCTCTATAATCGGAACAAAACAAAAGAGCAGTCAACTTTTATATAAACGAATCGAACAACTTAAGTATAATATTAGAACAAAAAATATTGCTGGAACTGGTTTAACCAAAAACAGTGTTGCAATTGGTAATATTTTTAATTTCGATAAAACAAAAATCATAAAAAAAATCGCAAATAGTAACACGAGACTAATAGCAAAGCAAGAGGAGACGAAAATGTAACAAACATACAGCGTGACTATAAACTTTATATCAGCATACAACTCAATTATTAGGAAACTGAAATGACAGACAGAGAATCAAACGATAAACAAAAGAAGTAAGTGTATGGGGAAGTCGACCGAAGATTGTAAAATAGCAAATAAGCTTTAACATTTGATGATAAAATAATTAAAATGTATAAATTTTAGTGTCCGCAGAAGATGAGTGAAAACCAGAAATAGCTTGAAACGTCCGGACAAACTGGCATTAGTGTTTGTTTTTTATTTATTCTTCGCCAAAAAACGTCGATAACCTACAATAAATTCTCGATAGCAGCGATTACCCATTGTCAATAACAAAAAAAAAAATCAAATAAATTAAGGTAAACACTTTCAATTTTGGTTTCATAATCGTACCCTGTGACTTTGCCAATAAACGTAACAATTTCGTAAATTTGATCAGAAATGATTCACCGATTTCAACAAATTTGACCTTGTTTTATAGCTATGATATGACTATAGATTATGTTTAACTGGTTCGTTTCGCAGTTCGTGCTCGCATCGCAAACGACACAGTCGAAAATTTCTTACGGTCGCGACGACAGAATCAAAGACAATACAGTACAGTGAACAATAGAGTGTACGAAATGGGCAAATACGATTTAACAAAGCCTGGAACTTGCCCTACAAGGCCAAATTCAATTTGTATTGATTTCAAGCGCTGCAATGTTAGACCTGCAGCAACCGAAATTGAAATTTTGCTCAAGGAACGAATGCATCTAAACGTTAATCATGTAAGTGAGATTCAATTCAACAAGGCGTCTAACTGTGTGTACATTATGTTCAAACGTGAAAAAGATGCAATTGCATTTGCTTCGGTTAATAACGGGGCGTACAGTATTGACCATGACAATGTTAATTATAAAATACCTGTGTAGGGTAACAGAGGTATTTTGGCCCACTTTAGGATTGATTTTATTTTGGCCCACTTTGAATAAATATCCACCAAATGTTGTAATATCTTTGAAAAACCCTTCCGCAATAGGTAATTTAATGTGATTACCTTCAAATTTATGTGACATGAGTTACTTCACATCAATTAAATCCGATAAAATCGATAAAGTTTGTTAGGTGGGCCAAAATATATGAAGTGGCCAAAATACCTCTGTTACCCTACATGGTGGACAATGCCATAGAAGTACGCGTGCATGACCTTCCCCCGCAGACCAGCGAGGGGTATGTTGGGAAATGTATGTCGCAGTACGGCGAAGTTCTTTCCATCGAAAAGGAAGTATGGCGGAATTTTTTCCCGGGTATCCGGAATGGCGTGCGAGTGGTACGTATGCAACTACGTAAAGCAACTCCATCTTACATCATTTGTGGTCAAGACGGGATACATCCGTGTAAAACGTTGATTACGTATGAAAATCAATTGGTTACATGTCAGTTTTGTGAACAACCTGCACACTTCGGCAAACCTTGCACTGAAACTGCGAAAACAAACAAAAACAAGGACAACCGCCCAACAACGGAAACTAGCGAATGCAGTGCTCCTTCACCAAAAGCCGAATCTACATCAACTGCAACTGCGCATGAACCCAAGACTGCGATCTACAATGAAAACAAGAAAACGGAAACCACTCACAACTCAAACGATGTAGCAATGGATGATATGAGCAACGGACAAAATGACCTCCAATCTTCGCTAGAAGGAAATGGAAGCTCCTCTTCCCCTAGAAGAAGGGTGACAACGAGATCCAGCAATAAAAAAAATTATATTATGTAACAAAAACATGGGTAAATCGGCCACGTAAAGCTATACGCAAATTGGCCTGAATAAAAATTGTTATAAAAAAAAACTGGTTCGTTTTAAATAAATAAATAAATAAATAAATAAATAATCGTTTAATTGCACAGCTCAACTGATTTAGATAGTTTTATCATTTGAGAACTATAATGTGAAAAATAAATCAAGCACAAAAATATCATGGTACATACTTGCGGTTCCGAAATTAGACCCAAAACACCGAGAGAAAATACGGACCCGAGAGGATTGCAATATTATGGGCCCCTATCCATGAAAATAAACCCTCTGTGTATTTCCCACATCAAAACTCTACTCTACTTTCTACACATCAAAACTTGCACCTGAAGACCTATCCGTACTCGGTCGGTCGAGCTGAATGGAATGTATATTTTTTATGCCCGATTCAAATCCTGTAATTGCTACTTAGATACCATTTTAAAACAAAAGTTCCCAAATTACAACGATTTGAATCAAATGTAAGCAAAAATACTCTCATTAGACTCAACACGGTTATTTCGAAAAGGTGTATCAATTGGTGCAAAACAAATGGTTTGCTATACCAAAGATGTGTGCGCAGCTTCTACCAAATCACAGCAAATAGTTCTTATTTTTTCTACGACTTCTGTTGTTAATTTCTAGTAATCGATCATAGTGTAAAGACCAACACTACACCCTATATAAAAAAAACAATCAGAAATTTAATTATTATTTTTCCTTTGAATTTTAATCACTAATTAGAGTAATAATCAACAGTGTTTTCTGCATAACAATATTGTAATAGCAAAGAAATTTAGTATGTTGTAGATGTCCCGGGTCGGCGCACTAATGCACAGAGCACTAGTCTCACAAGCCAGATGTCGTAAGTTTGAACCCACAATTGGAAGGATTCTAAGTGTTCGTAGAATTGCAGCACTCTAACCAAGCAAAGGTTCTGTATGCTTTGAATCGGCTGTGAAATATGTTGAAACAAAATGTCTAGTTTCGCTAAAATATACCAAAGTAATACCTAAGTTTCATGTTATCAATGTTTTTTTTTTTTTTTTCAAATAACCCCTATGAATACCAAATAACCTGAGTAATCACTTACAACGGCACCATGTAATTCAAGCTGGTTGACATACTCAGAAATTACGCTAGCTTTTGTTTACTATACAAAAACTACTTTGAGTTTTGAACTCGCTCTCACTGCAATTGTTGTTTGCACCACAAACTGGAGAGAAAGCACAGTTGCATCCACAAACGACGTGGTTCGCCTTTTGAATGCAGTTGAAACACCCAGCCAAGCAATACTAATTAGTTATCGAATTCTTTACAGTTTCCCTGAAATTTCTTCTAAAATTCGTTATGTTTAACGAATACGATGCGCCTATTTGAGAGTATACGGAAAACGGAATTTATCGCACTAGCGTGCAATAAAACCTGATAATCCCGCATATATATTTTATGTTTACGATTTGAACGCTGATGTCGAGTAGAAACAAAAAAAAAAGAGCTACCGGAATAGAGTTATAAAAATGCAGTATCCTTCTACACAACCATAAAACCGAAGAGCAAAAAATCATTGCATCTCCCCGAACAACTTACTCTTCTCCTCAGACAACAATTGTACATTTCGAAGCGGCATGGAACGGAGCCAAATAAAGTGTGCATCTACCGCCACGTTTCCTTTGCTCCTGGCGGATGGTTTCCCGTTTCCATGGCTTGCAGCTATAGGAACGCGCCGCTTTCCAAAACAGATCAACGGGTGTGATGTTCAAGTTCCTTATCTGATACATCAACGCTGTCGATTGGGCAGAAAGTTTTCCCTCGCTATGGGTGCAGTGTTTTTCCTGGAAGCGAAAAAAAAATACTGCACTAACGCAGATCTCGCAAGGATTCCAGTTGGCGCGGTGCTTTTTATTGTTGTGGTTATTGCCTGGTGCTCGGTGTGCACGGGATTCTAGACGTACAAACACAAGCACAAATCTGCAGGAACAAGTACAGTCGCCATATCCATCCGCCACATGAGAACACTTGAGTGCGCGTCGTCCTGCCGAGATTTATGCTATGCTGCATTTTGTTTAACAGGACGTTTAGTGCACTGCTTGTATTTCAAGGAGAGCTCCTGAAGACAAACTTGCCAGAAGCGGTAGGTTTGCTCAGAGACAGGAGAGATTGAAAATATTTGGTTAGGAAAATAAATTCTTGGAGCGCTTTCTTGGGACTCGATAAACTTTGTTCCTTAAGTTTGTATTTGGAACAGTCGGATCTTTCACGGAATGAATATCATCTTGTTATACAAGCTTATATATTCTTAGACATTCGAATATAAATAATCTCTAATTAGATAGCTTTATAAAGATTTATAAGGTATATTGTTTAAATTCCTGCATGGTATTAAGGCTTGTTCGCGTCAAAAGATGGACACCCCTAAATACGTTTATCTATGGAAATACCTTATCAACGCGTGAAATATAGTTTAGTCTTGTTTTCTTTATTTAGGAGACTTTCAGCCGGAGACTGGTTCATCTCTACTCGTGAAATATTTTGCAAACTGATGAAAGTATATCTGTGAATCGTGTAAAATTAATTTTCGGTAATACTACTACAAGCTTTCAGATCGAAGATGGCATCGACAGAAGAGCAAGTGTGAAAAGCAATTGTGTGCGGTCGCAATGAAATCTACCCATAGGTAAACTTGCCAAAATGCTTCAAGTACTGTCCATAATGTTCATATATCTTTTCCAGGAAGGTTGAAAGCAGAACCAAAAAGGATATGTGGACAGGGCCGGTGAATATTCCAAAAGTGTGTAATTACAATAATTAGAATATCTTTATTGTAAATCGGAATAATAAATAAAAGTTAAATTATAAACTAGTACTCAACGTAGAGCAAGAATGTATAGATATACAACGGAAAGGTAAGTTATGACAAGGGTCATTTGAGTAAGTAGAAATCTTTTAGTAACCTAACTTTTATCTTCTGCCAGAGGAGTCCAGTTTAAGAATCTCATCAATGCAAATCACTCGAGTCTTTGGAATGCCGGAAAGCACCGATAAAGGTCTCTTACAATTTACGATCCGAACAAGTGCAAGGAAAGTTGACAGAAGTTGTCACTCTCTGCTTGCGACAGCATTGTCATACCCAATATGTTCTTCATTATGTAAATGTTTTTCACAATCTTTAGCTGTTTGAACATCGGAATGAAAGGTTTGTTCAAACTGTTTCTTATGTGTCCAAACTCACAGCCTTTTGGCTGTTTAGCCTAGGTTGTAAGCGGTGTTCAGTAGCGATCCACTGTCCGCTACCTGATAGGAACCCATAATGCTCTTTTTACTTCTTTTCTTTTTTAACGGCTAAGCCTAAAGGTCTATCCGAGCTCAGCCATAGCCGAAGCAGGAAAAAAAGGCGAATAAGTAATGTCAGAGACATAACTGGATGTCGTGAATACGAAAACAACTGACATGTTCCTTAACACTTCCGAATATCAATTAGATGATCAATTGTATGAATTATGCAAGCATTCCCCTTTTCAACATTTTTCGCAAAACAAGGCTTCACTTGATCTCGATTACTGTGAATTTCACACAGCGAAAAGTGCAAAAATCTAACTAAACAGTTCTAGATTTGCACTAAACTGAGGATATTTCTTTTGGATTTGCGAACAACAAATCCTAATAGGTCTTTAGAAAACTTTTAGAGCCATTAGAACGGCTGATTTTGTGTAATGCTCTCCACCGTTGCTTTTTCACCAATGCAAATGACTGGCAGCTGCGACGTAATCGCTCTTGTCGGCGAGAACTAGCTTTTCAAACGACACAAAATACATCTGCTCGCAGTGGCGATAGAATCCAAACTGATCCAATTTTTGTTGAGAGCTTTGTTTTTACCTGATTTCGTTTGTACCTCTTTCACTAATTGGCGGTCCTATCGGCTATAAAAATAGCAGCATATAGAATTTTAATTTCGATATTTCATTTCGGATTTGCATTTCATTGAAAGAAACTATCCGGATGCTGTACGGGATTCATTCCTGCCTTTCAGAAGGACCATATTGTGGAACTCACTGCGATATTAAACACTTTTCGGAACATTCTTCTCGAACGATTTGTTGTACAGCAGCAGTTATTTTGTTCTCTCCCTCAGAACGCGTTCTGATTGGCTGGTGTTGACATGGCTCAAATGAGACAGGTTTTTCAATAGTGTACTATTGAAATACTTCAACGCTGTTGCTATACACGTTTAACTTGAAAAGTTTCGATTCTATTGGTAGTTAGATTATATAAATCCTTTCACAGATCACTGAGCTATGAGCTTTAAAATTACGAGAAAGGCAAACGCGCCTTATGAATTATCCTCTTTGATACTCGTTTATACCAAACATTTCAGAAAAGTTTAATTTTGAATTATTTGAAATTATGTCACACAACTGATAATTTTATCATAAAATTGTGATCATATTTCCGATGGCGTGTAGCAAAAAATATGTTGATTCCTTAGATAAAACAAGAGATATTCACGATAAAAAACTTATCACTCTCTCAGAGGGTAAATTTTGAAAAAGCACCCCATAGTAAAGTAAGTCGTATTCACGACAAAAAAAACGTTTTTACGATACTTGTCATTTTTAAAGCGCTGACAACCGAACCAGTTTTTTTCAAATATAAGTAAGAGAAGTATTCTCTGGGTGCAAAATCGGGGCGGGACGCATTGTCATGAAGGAGGATTCCATCGGATGATTTACTACGTCTATGCATATAGTTATTTGAAAATGCTTAAGTTATAAACTCGACTTAAATATATAATATATTAAACTTAAATATATAAAGTGAAGAGTATTCATAATAAAGGGTGATTTTTGCTGGTATGTTTTTGTCAACACCGTTTTTAAAAGATCACGCGTGAATCGTGTGTTGTGTCACTTTCAAACTTGTTCAGTTTGATGTATAATTTAATCATGAATTAATATTTGGTGAATGGGCACTGACAAAGTTGGAGTAAGGTCCACTTTTTTATCGGAAAACTGTGTTCGGTGACGAAGCTCATTTCTGGTTGAGAGAAAAGTCAACATGCAATATCGCCGCATTCAGGCCCGTGCGCAGGGGGGGGGTTTAAAAAGCGACGATAGGCGGAACGTGAATGGCGAGCGCTACCATGTGATGATTGACGATTTTATGCCAAAAATGGAAGAATTGGACATGACTAACATGTGGATTCAACAAGACGGTGCCACATGCTACACGGCACGCGAAACAATGACAAAATTGAGTGCCGCCTTCGGAGAACAGTTTATCTCACGTTTTGGCCCCGTGAATTGTGACTATTTTCTGTGAGGCTATGTTAAGGCTCATGTCTACAAGAATAAACCAGCAACGAAGAACGCACTGGAAGCCAGTATTGAAGCATTTATTCGTGAAATACCGGCCGATATGTTGGAGAGAGTGTACCAAAATTTGACCTTGCGCATGGGCCATCTAAAGCGGAGCCGCGATGCATAAAATCATCTACAAACATTAAATTATGTTGATTGATTCCAATTTTTTCGATTCCAATAACAATTCCATCAATTTTCTCAAATTTTTGGTGTTAATTTTTTTTGTTGAAAATCAAATTCTATACCTCCTAAAAAATCACCCTTAACAAGCACGTATTGGCAAATGACTTGTTGATATTGGAATATAAGGAAACGGAATTCTCTTTTCAAATATGTCTCCTAGCAACAAAATACTTACGAGCTTTAGAGGTTGTAATATAAATTCTTCTGCGATCCAATTCGAAGCCTAATGTACACTTCACCATTAAAAAATAATAAATTTTCTAGATTTACCCACATAAATTGGTCCGATTTTTAAAGCTAATATGCTTTAAATCAGAGTTTTACAAACTATTTGGGTCATGGACCTCTTTACTATAATTGATTTAGGCCTCAGACCCCCATCATGTAAAATACTTACCAATTTCTGCGGATGGTAAAATAACCACAACTTCTTAGCGTAAATATTTCAAATAACAACTTATATCAAACAATAGGGGGTCGATTTCTAGACCTCGTCGACCCCATAGTCAGTTCTCGTTTACGTCGACCCCCTAAAAAAGAATATCGATCCCAAGGGGTCTAAATCGACCACTTTGGGAAACCCTGCTTTAAATCAAGGCTTCATATGAAGTCAATAAAGGACCAGACTTTGAAGACACTACATGTTCTACCATCAACATTTTTCTACAAAAACTAGTCTAATGAATTATGCAATTGTAATACAATCACGACTTGAGCGGAGATTGCAGTACTAGTTATCCTTGTAAAAATAGGTTAACGACTTGAGGAAAAAAATTAACAAACAAGGACTTACTCTCGATTTGCCGCATGCTGTTTCAGCATTTATGTTCTGGACAGGTCAAAGTGCAACTTCGATTCATCGAAACTTATTGAAAACATTCGATGTTGATTTTCATTTGAAACTTCACAACGATAAATGAGTAGGGGAAGTGGGGATAAGCCTACTATCCAAAGCACTGTGGGTAATGCCGACATCCCTCGAAGTTAGACCACATTCAACTAAAATAACCTTAAAGTGTCTGTAGAATTAAAATTTAGGGTTAAGCCAATGATATTATTCATTTCTGTATCCTGAATCTGGCGTATTTTGAGTGTTTTGGCTTACAATTAAAAATAAAACAGTCATACACTTCGGAAGCACATTTCACGGACTACTTCATTTTTGGTAATAGATTTTGGTCCGATGGAAGTGAAAATTTGACACATGTCATCTGAAGGTTACTTACTTACGAACAATGGGTCATTCCCGGGACTTTTTGAACAATACCTTAGGCGGGTTTCCCTGGACCATTTATGGATTAGTTTTGTGTCCCGTTCAATTTGTGCGAGAGACATTTTGATCGAAATTCGGCTATTTCTTCGTATTCGAGGAAATGCAGGACGACCTTGATCATGAGGCTCTTGATGAACGAGTTTAACACCTTCCATTAACAACCCCAACAAACTAAACGATCAGGGTAACCAAAATTCTCAAAGATTCCATTTCGAATAATCGGAGACACAACTAAGGTTATACGGAATAAATAAATTCTGCTGCCTTAATATTAAAACAAGTAATTTGGACACTAGTTGGGTAGTCCTACGTCAACAACAACACCATGTAGTATTTAACCTTTGAATGCACAATTTTGTTTTAAAATAAAGTAGTAGTAGATTTAAATCTAGCAAAGTTATATTGAAACAAAATATAATAAAAAATCGACCTTGCGCCTTTAAGGGATAAATAACATTTCCATTAAGGAATATTTCAAAATGAAAAATTATCCACCTGGGCTTAACATGTTTCATCGGTCCAGGAACCTCAAGAAGGATGTGAAGGTGAAGTAAATATTGCAAAAGAGGCCGGATATTTCGGTACGAGCTGTGTCTAGAAATATTAATATGTCTCCAAATTTCATGCATACTTCCAAACACCGGCTGTAAAACTGCAAAACGCTTTGCAAGTTGTATCGCAAATATTTGACGCAGTTTTCCTACGTGATAATGGACGGCTTTCCGGAATGTTTTTTTTTTTCAATTCTGCCATAAAACGGAACGGAGGTAAGGTGCATTTCAGGATAAAGAAAAAGGCCTAGTTTTCTCAATAAATATTTGGTTTGGCAGGCAATATGCAGCTGTGGTCGAGCAAGCCAAAGATTCATCACTACCGGAACGGTAAACAAGGAAACATAACGTGAAGAATGCCTGAAGCAGCGATTGTTACCGTTCCTATGCAGCTAATCTGGCTTGATTTGGAAACTTTTCACTACGCCAAAGATGTTTTGAAATGGTGTAAATCGCATAGAGCCCTTGTCGTACCGGAAGAGCAAATCATCCTAACCGCCCGGAGTTGAAACCTATCGAGCGGTATTGGGCTCTCGTGAAGAGAGAACTTTCTTAATATTAACAACAAGCTACAACTATATAAAAATTTCGGAAATCTTGGACAAAAGCTACTAAATCGGTTGCAGAGAAGTCGGCACAGCCCCTAATGGCTAAAAGTTCGTAGTTTCTTTATGCAAGTTTATTAAGTAACTGTAATTAGATTTAACACATGGATCAATAAGTCCCGAGACTGAAGCAGAGATGTCGCTCGTATTAAACCAGTAATCACGTCTTTCTAGAGTACTAGCCTTTGCTTGAAACGGGTCAAAATTTTAAGTCGATCCGACCAGAAACAGCTGAGTTATCGAGGTTGGAGTAAAGTCGTTTTGTAGTTTGTTTAAAAAATGGAAAAAACCGAGTTTCGTGTTTTGATAAAACATTGTTTTTAATGGGAAAAAGCACCGTGCAAGCGAAACAATGGATTGAGAAATATTATCCGGACTCTTGTCCATCAAAAGCAACGATTTGTCGGTGGTTCGCCGAGTTTAAACGTGGTCGTACCGACACAAATGACGCGGAACGCTCGGGTAGACATGTGGAAGCCGTTACACCGGAAAATGTGAATGAAGTGACAAAAATTATAATGAAAGATCGTCCGTGAGATTGCTGAGATGAGACAGATATCATATGGAAGTGTATTTACTACCCTTCATGAAAAATTGAGCATGAAAAAGGTTTTTTCCAAGTGGGTGCCGCGATTGCGTTTTCATCAAGACAATGCACCCTGCCACAAGTCGATGAAAACAATGGCGAAATTGAACGAATTGGGCTTTGATCTGCTTCCCCACCCCCATACTCGCCAGATTTAGCCCCCAGTGACTACTGGCTCTTTGATGATCTTAAAAAATGCTCCAGGGAAAAAGATTTGGCTCAAATGAGGAGGTCATCGCTGAAACTGAAGCTTATTTTGAAGCGAAAGATAATTTTTTTTATAAACATGGTATTGAAAAATTGGAAAAACGTTGGAACCATTGTATCACCCTAAAAGGTGATTATGTTGATGAATAAAAAAAAATTTTGCAAAAAAATGTTGTTTCCATTGTTAGTCTCGACTTATTGATCCATGTGTTAAGATGAGTAAGAATTCACAATTGAATAAATAAAAAATGCATCTTGAATTGAACTAACTAATTGATTGTTTTATTACAAGTTTATTCTGTCCCGATTTTGTCGCGAGCAAGCTTTAGTTTGTTTATTTTCGTTTTTGCTTTTGCTTTCGCAATGCGGTGATCTGTTGTTGTGTGATGATCGATGTTTAGGCTCGTAGTTTAAATGAATCATAATAATTAGCTCCTAAATGTCATGAAATAATATTCTTGTACACCTATCTCAGCACTTAAAGTATTAAAACACGTGGTAAAAGTATTCTGTTTTTGATCATGAGAGCAAACATGCTCAAACACAAACTTTGTCTGAATCAAGTAAAATAATTATTTATTTATTGCTTTAAAGATCCATAAACCAGTAATGCTATACATTATTGGTGTCGTTTTTATATGATAATTACTAAAACCATTATATCCCATTTTTTCTACAAACGCAGACAACTAACACGTCAAGTGGATGCCGCATGCATCAATTTAGGGAAACCCGCCTAAGGTATTGGAAAATGATGCCAGAAACGACTGTTGATTCGAGCTATCAAAAGAACTTGGCGTCAGACTGGATTGCTGGATGTTGCTGACCTTATCCTATTCCAATCGCCTAAAGTCCTAAATTCGATACACTGCAGTGAATTGGCACTGAGCTCGCACCATATTTGCATTTTAGCATCGGGGATGTCTGCATAGGAGTTTGCAAAAGTTCTAGTAAAATATGCCAATACAACCAGTGCAACCGACAGCTTGGAGGGTGAGATAATAACACTAGCAATTTGGATGGCATTGGAGGCAAATCATCATCTCCAGTAAGATTACTTAGGATATTTGCATCAAAATGTCGTTTCTGGTGTTTGCTACAATCAGAGTAGGTAATTCAATTAACAAGCAACCATGCGCCTTCATCGCCGGCAGTAAAACCCCTTCGAGTGCAGAATTCTCTACAATTCATTAGCATAGATCCAATGTATATGAATGTCATGAAAAGTGTTCTTTGCTGCTACATGCATAGAACGGGATCGGTGGCTGCTGCTCCGTACACTTTCTAACTGTGCCCTGCCTTCTCGCAGCAAACGACTGTGTTCTCTCGGTAATAGATTCGTTTACGTTGTCAGTCCGAAACGGCATCCCACCAAGAGCCTTTGGCCAGAGACGCTGGCGACGACGACTATGACGACGAGCACCAGGGTTCACTCACACGGACACGGACCGGAAGAGGCGCGCACTAGCGACTGTTACGATCTACTTTATGTCTCCGGGACGCCGTGGCGCCCTTCTATATGATTCTATCGCCTCGGTTTGATGCTGGCCGGCTAGCTGGCAGAAAACGGTGGTTGGTGGCTTTTGGGCTGTTTGACTGGTTGGGTGGCTCCGTTTCACGATTTTCCTCGATTCCTCTGTATCTCTTTCCCTTTCTCTCGTGCTCTCACTCTTTCTGTCCGTGTGTATCTGTTTGGATGCCGATTTTCAAGTAGCAATTGCCCTAGCTGAGCAGTGCGGGCCAAGAAAATTTGCCACGTGCTCAATTTGGTTGAAACGAAAAAAATGCTCTATAGGAAACAACTCCTCTGCTTAGTAGAAACTATGCTTTAGACTGTACATATGCATTTTTTTAAATTTTCTGTTTTTGGCTACGAATTCTCACGTTTTAAAAGTTAAATGCGCTATATCTGGAGTTGAGATTTGCAACAGAAGCACGAAATTACAATCGATTTACTTCCGGAACCGGAATCTTTTGACCAGTATTTCAAAAATCGGTTTGCATGACCAGCATCTAACATGACCTACATCATTGCCGTTTCAACCTTCCGAGTGAACGGACGTGCTTTGTGTTTACTGCGAAAGCGTTGAAAACCAGTGCCGTGTGTGATAAAGTGACCGGACGATCAAAACTAGATCGCTATTGTGTAATAGACAATAGTGCTTTTTCCTGTGAGAGGTTTTATGCACATTATATACTGAAGCAGTGTATTGTTGTGAGCGGACGATCGAAACAGTACCGTTAGCCGGTGATTGTTCGATCGATCAAAACAGGCCCAGCGGTGTACGTGATATCACTGTGCGGATTACAAAAGAGTGTGCTTTTTCCTCTCGGAGGTTTTTTGCACACCATCGCAGCGGCGATACGCCGATCGACGAGGGCTAGGCCTTGGTGGCCCCCGTTGGATTTAAGTTAAGTAATATTATTTAGTTTTTTTCCTTCCTGCATTCGATTGTTCTATTTCTCCCCGATTCATTTATTTCTGCGCGGAAGTAGTTCCGCTATGCCTAATTTAAATGCTGACCCCCCCGTTCCCGATGATCAAATGGAGACTTCCCTTGATTGTAAAAAGTCTCGCATAAAGAGCTATCCGGATGGGCTCGCACTACCGGCCGGTCCTTATGCGGTCTATTTCCGGACCAAATCGAAAGAAAAAAAATTAAATATTTTAAAAATATCGCGGGACCTGTCCTCGCGATACAATACTATAAAAAGTTTTGATAAGATACGTCCAGACAAGCTCAGGGTCCTGTTTACCAGTTCAAAACAGGCTAATGAGCTCGTTCAAAATGATCCTTTTACGCGGGAGTACCGCGTCTACGTGCCAGCTCGCGAAGTAGAAATCGACGGTGCGGTCACCGATTCGAGTTTGACTTGCGAGGACGTTCTTAAGTACGGGGCGGGTTGTTTTAAAGACCCCTCACTTAAGAATGTCAAGATACTGGATTGCAAGCGATTGCATTCAGTATCGATCGCCGGGGATGGAACAAAGTCCTATCCCCAATCAGACTCTTATCGTGTGACCTTCGCCGGTTCTGCTTTGCCCAACTACATCCTCTTGGACCGGGTTCGTTTGCCTGTTCGCCTATTCGTACCCCGAGCAATGAACTGTACTAATTGCAAACAACTGGGGCATACAGCTACCCATTGCAGCAATAAGCCACGTTGTGCTAACTGTGGGGAAGCTCATGCGGACGGCTCTTGCGGTAAGGATGCTGAAAAGTGTCTCTACTGTAAGGAGGGTCCGCATGACCTCTCTGATTGTCCCGCTTACAAACTGCGAGGTGATCGAATGAAGCGTTCCCTAAAGGAGCACTCCAAGCGTTCTTTCGCAGAGATGCTTAAAAGTGCCACCCCTCCTAAACAGACAACGAACCCATATGCCTGCTTGTCAACTGACGAGAGCGATTCTGACGACCCTTTGGAAGGTCCATCTTCGGCGGTCCCTCATAGCAATAGGAAAAGAATAAATAAATCCTCTCATAAGCTACCTAGTAAGGGTTCGAAAGTGTCTTCCGAAGGGCTTCGAAAAGTTACAGCTAACGGGAATCGGGACACAACACCGAAGCAAAAAGCTCCTGGTCTCGGAAAACTCAATTCCGAGATGGAATTCCCACGACTTCCCGGGACTACAAAATCCCCAAGCGTCCCAGAAAATCTACCAGAGAACCAACTAGGTGCTGGACTTATCAAGTTCTCTGATGTTGTGGACTGGATTTTTACAACTTTCAATATTTCAGACCCTCTTAGAAGCATTTTAATTGCTTTCATGCCAACAGTAAAAACATATTTGAAGCAGTTGACTGCAAATTGGCCCCTTCTCTCAGCGATTGTATCCTTCGATGGCTAAATCATCCACCGAGGTCACGGATCTAATCACTGTTTTACAGTGGAATTGCAGAAGTATCATCCCAAAAATAGATTCTTTTAAATTTCTAGTGAATAATCTGAAATGTGACGCATTTGCATTGTGCGAAACTTGGCTAACTTCTGAAATATCCTTAAACTTCCACGATTTTAACATTATTCGCCTGGATCGAGATGATCCCTATGGAGGAGTACTTTTAGGGATCAAAAAGTGCTATTCTTTTTATCGAATTAACCTCCCCTCGATACCAGGTATTGAAGTTGTCGCATGTCATGTTACAATCAAAGGTAAGGACCTTTGTATTGCTTCCATCTACATTCCCCCTAGAGCCTTGGTTGGGCATCGGCGGCTCAGTAATATCATAGAGCTCCTTCCCGCACCGACGTTGGTTTTAGGAGACTTTAACTCACACGGTACGGGATGGGGCTGTCTTCACGACGATAACAGATCAGCTATGATCCATGATATTTGCGACAACTTCAATATGACAATCTTGAATACGGGAGAAATGACACGGATTCCTGCACCACCAGCAAGACCAAGTGCGCTGGATTTATCCCTTTGCTCGACATCGCTACGGTTGGATTGCACGTGGGAGGTAATTCCTGATCCCCACGGTAGTGATCATCTACCGATCGTAATATCAATCACCAGCGGCTTAAAACCATCGAAGACAATCAATGTTTCGTATGACCTCACACGAAATATTGATTGGAATAGCTATGCGACCTCGATATCTGAGAAACTTGAAAGAACTCAACAACTTCCTCCGGAGGAAGAGTACACGTTTTTGGCTGGCTTGATTCTCGATACTGCGATTCAAGCTCAGACGAAACGTGTACCCGGCGCAAAAACTAACATCCGTCCTCCCAACCCGTGGTGGGACAAAGAGTGCACAAATTTAAACGCGGAGAGAGCCTCCGCGTATAAAAAATTCAGAAAAAATGGAACACCTGATAATTACCGGAATTACGCGGCGTTAGACGTTAAAACTAAGAACTTGATTAGAGCCAAGAAACGCGGTTACTGGCGTCGGTTTATAGACGGCTTAACGAAAGAAACATCTATGAGCACTCTTTGGAACACAGCCCGACGAATGCGCAATCATAACACCACGAATGAAAGCGAGGAATACTCCAACCGCTGGATATTCGATTTCGCTAAAAAAGTATGCCCAGACTCTGTTCCGGAACAGAAGATCACCCGCGCCGCGACACCAAATACAAACGAATCACCGTTTTCGATGGTAGAGCTCTCACTTGCACTTTTGTCATGTAACAATAAAGCCCCGGGATTAGACAGAATAAAATTCAACTTGTTGAAAAATCTGCCTGACCCCGCCAAAAGGCGCTTGCTGAATTTATTCAACAAGTTCCTCACGGGTAATATTGTCCTACACGACTGGAGACAAGTCAGAGTTATCGCCATTCAAAAACCAGGGAAACCAGCCTCCGATCACAATTCGTATCGGCCGATTGCTATGCTTTCCTGTATCCGGAAATTGTTCGAAAAAATGATTCTGTTTCGTCTAGACAATTGGGTCGAAACTAATGGTTTACTTTCAGATACACAATTTGGTTTCCGCAGGGGCAAAGGAACGAACGATTGTCTTGCGTTGCTCTCAACAGAAATTCAAATGGCATTTGCTCGTAAAGAACAAATGGCGTCAGTTTTCCTAGACATTAAGGGGGCTTTTGACTCAGTTTCTATAAATATCCTATCTGAGAAGTTGCATCAGCATGGTCTTTCGCCAGTTTTGAACAACTTTTTACATAATCTATTGTCTGAGAAACACATGTACTTTGCGCATGGTGATTTGTCGACAATACGATTCAGCTACATGGGTCTTCCTCAGGGCTCATGCTTAAGCCCCCTTTTATACAATTTTTACGTAAGTAATATCGATGAATGTATCAACACATCTTGCACGCTAAGACAACTTGCCGACGACAGCGTTGTGTCTATTATAGGACCCAAAGCTGCCGATCTCCAAGGACCATTACAAGATACTCTCGACAACTTATCATCATGGGCTCTTCAAATGGGTATCGAGTTCTCTACGGAGAAAACTGAGCTGGTTGTATTTTCGAGGAAGCGAGAACCAGCACAATTACAGCTTCAACTAGGGGGTGAAACCATAGCTCAGGCCTTCACATTTAAATATCTCGGGGTCTGGTTCGACTCCAAAGGCACCTGGGGATGTCACATTAGGTATCTGAAACAAAAATGCCAGCAGAGAATCAACTTTCTTCGTACAATAACCGGATCATGGTGGGGTGCCCACCCAGGAGACCTGATCAGGTTGTATCAAACAACGATATTGTCCGTGGTGGAATACGGATGCTTCTGCTTCCGATCAGTGGCGAACACTCATTTCATCAAGCTGGAAAGAATTCAGTATCGTTGTTTGCGTATTTCCTTGGGTTGCATGCAATCGACTCATACGATGAGCCTCGAAGTGCTGGCGGGCGTTCTTCCACTGAAAAACCGGTTCTGGGATCTCTCATATCGTTTGCTCATTCGATGCGACATTCTGAATCCTCTGGTGATTGAAAACTTCGAAAGGTTAGTTGAGCTTAACTCTCAAACCCGTTTTATGTCCTTGTATTTTGATTACATGGCTCAGAATATTAATCCTTCTTCGTTTGTTTCCAACCGTGCTCATTTCTTGGATACTTCTGATTCTACTGTGTTTTTCGACACATCCATGAGAGAAGAAATTCGTGGAATTCCGGATCACGTGCGCCCTCAAGTGGCCCCAAATATTTTTTATAATAAATTTAGAACAGTCAACTGTGAAAAGGTGTTTTACACTGACGGATCAAACATCAACGAGTCCACAGGCTTCGGCATCTTCAATCAAAACATCACCGCTTCTTACAAACTCAGTGATCCGGCTTCAGTTTACGTCGCAGAATTAGCTGCTATTCAGTACACCCTCGAGATCATTGAAACCATGCCCAAAGACCATTACTTCATTGTCACGGACAGTCTAAGTTCAATAGAAGCTCTCCGGGCAATGAAGCCAGGAAAGTATCCCCCATATTTCCTGGGGAAAATACGGGAACATTTGAGAACTTTATCTGAACGGTCTTATTTAATATCGTTAGTCTGGGTCCCTTCGCATTGTTCCATTTCGGGCAATGAAAAGGCAGACTTATTGGCTAAAGTGGGCGCACTGGAAGGTGATATTTATGAAAGACCAATCTGCTTCAATGAATTTTTCAGTATTTCTCGTCAGAAAACTCTCGAAAGTTGGCAAACTTCATGGGCGAATGACGAACTGGGACGATGGCTACACTCCATTATCCCTAAGGTATCGACGAAACCTTGGTTCAAGGGGATGAACATGAGTCGTGATTTCATTCGCGTTATGTCACGGCTCATGTCAAATCACTATACATTCAACGCACATCTCCGGCGTATCGGGATCGTGGAGAACGGGCTCTGCACCTGTGGCGACGGTTATCAGGACATCGAGCATGTCGTGTGGTCGTGCGTAGAGTATCGTGACGCCAGGTCGAAGCTACTGGAATCCCTCAGGGCCCGAGGTAGACCGCCTGAGGTGCCGGTTCGGGATGTGTTGGCGAGTCGGGATAGTTCATATATGCTTCTCATATACCAGTACCTTAAACACATTGATATACAAGTGTAATGTGTTATTCCTCGCTCAGAAAGTATAATCTCCACCTACAGGTTCGACACTAACATCCGCCCGATTCTCTCGATCCCCGTCCCTGTCCACCATCTTCATTGGAACTAACAAGATCTTTTTTTTGTCACTAACTTTTTCGTTCCCCATTCCCTGTTTTTTCACCATCTCGATGGCAACTAATTAGATCTCTGTCGTTTTCAAACATTTTGTTCCCACACCCCTTTTTTACCCCGTTTCCCACAATATTTACTTCTTTTTTTTTTCATTCTCTTCCGTAACATCACCATCACCGGAAGACCGCTCCAGTCAATGACCAGCATGCGGGCCACCCGCCGGGCCTTCGTAGCCTGGGGGTGTTTCCAGCGGACCCACACGGACCGAAGGATGCGGCCAACATGGATATTCGCCATTTGGAAGACCCTCACCCAATATTCAATTCACCTCGCCTGCTGAAAGCTGAATTGTCGAGAATCCGCTACCCCGATACTACATTACATAATGATACTATTCTAGTTTTAAATTAGTCGTAATTAAGATTAGTAAATACCCTTGGCATCTTAGAGCTTAAGCAGTGTGCCTTAATATTATAATATATTATTGAATAAAAAAAAAAACATGACCTACAAATTGGAATAGTTTTGAGTCCAATTTACAAAAACGTTTTTAAGTTTTTTTGCATCATCTCTCAACGACGGGTAGAAATTTTTAACACTCAACACGCGGTAATTTTAGAACTGGATTTTGCGTAGGATTTTGTCATGAGACTTTTGTTTTGAATCAAAGTTCATTTGGTAGTTTCTGATCACAATTTTCGATAATTGCTATGAGGAAATATTAGAACCGGTACATCCGATGTGACCCAAGCAACCAAAATTTCCATCATTACTGAAAACGTCCACTTTCTTGCTGCTTAAAAGTACGCGCAAAGGGGGTTGACCAACTAGGGTTTTGTTACCTTTTTTATAAAAAAAACATCTTCATAACCTAGAGTGCAATTGAAGCCATTCGCTCAATCGCTGCTGGCGAAAATGAACCGTTTTTCTTGGGCAAAATGAAACAGTGCCTGAACGACATATTGAATAAAAATTATCAAATCACAATAGTTTGGGTACCGGCTCATTGCTCCATTCCAGGCAACGAAAGCGCCGATATTTTAGTCAAACGTGGTGCTGTTGAGAACTTGATGGTCGTTGACGTGGTGCTATTGAGGAATTTATGAGAGACCGATTGCTTTTAACGAATTCTACAGTGCGTCTCGCCAAAGAACACTTGCCAGCTGACAAGCTTCTTGGGATAAAGATGATCTGGGTCGGTGGATGCACTCAATTATTCCTAAAATATCGACAAAGGCATGGTTCACGGGATTGGATGTGAGTAGGGACTTCATTCGTGTGATATCCAGACTCATGTCCAATCACTACACGTTAGATGCACATCTCCTTCGAATTGAACTTTCCGATACTAATCATCAGGCTATCGCGATATTGATCATGTCGTTTGGACATGCGTGGAGTATCGTGATGTCAGATCTCAACTAATAAATTCCTTACGTACCCAAGGTAGACTGTCCAATGTCCCAGTTCGCGACATTCTTGCTTGTCGTGACCTTCCTTACATGAAACTTCTCTATCATTTCATTAGGTCCATTGGAGTTCTAATTTAAATTTTATATTATGTTAGATTCCTTTCTCTTTCATGAGTTCAACCAATAGCTAGCTATATTAATAAAAGAGATGAACTGATACAAACAAACCTAAATAGTTATAAGATCATGTACAAAATAAATGTATTTTATTTAATGTAATTTATAACAGCAAATCACTTAATGAAAACAGTTTTTAGATTAACTTATGAATACCAACATACTAATATGATATTCGAAATGTATTAGGTTTAAAGTACTATGTATTGTGGATGCCACGACGAAGAAATACTTATGTATATTGCCTGTGAAATAAACGTATTTATGGAGAAGAAAAATCTTCATTATCTACCTAATGGTGTGATAATGCCTGTGTCTTGTCATTGAAACAATCTAATTAGAGCATATTTTGTTCGTTAGGAAAATTACTGACACAAATTTTTGACCGATTTTTAACAGAAATTCATTAAGATTGTTTTGGTTAGCTCACAAAAGCGTGACGCAGCGTTTACGTCGCACATTTGACAGAATTCTCAAACCCAGCAGCAATAATACTTAATCATTCGTTACTTTCTGAGAACAAAAAGTTCAGATAGAAAAAAGCGCGTTTTGTCGGTTATGTCATTTAAACCATTATTTTTCCGAAGCCGAAAGTGACAGTCACTTAATCTTCGAACTGAATCATAACCCAATAGTAACTTTCAAATGGGCCTAAGCTTGTAGACATTATTTCAGCCATCTCCGAGAAAACTGAGTGAAGAGAAACAAATGGGTTTTGTCGGTTATATCACTTATAAGGAGTGTATCGCACTTTGGACTTGACATTCTTCATTAAATTCTGCACAGTTACTTTTGTGACTTTCCTGGTGGCAGCTGTTCAGATTTTATTGAACTCTTGCATGTTTTGGGACACTACACCTTCCTTCCGAAAGTTCCGCTTGACAATTGCCCAATACCTTTCAATTGGCCGACGATCCGGGCAGTTCGGTGGGTTGATGTTCTTTTCCACGAATTGCACCATGTTTTTTGACAACCACTGTAGAACGGAGTTGGCGTAGTGCGCTGAAGCCAAATCCGGCCAGAAGAGAGGAGGAGCCTTATGCTTTCTGTACAGTGGCAGCATTCTCTTCTTCAAACATTCTTCCTCGTACACCTTGGCGTTAATTGTGCCCTTCGTGAAGAAAATCGACGACCGCAAACCACAGGTACAAATTGCTTGCCAGACCAACACCTTCTGCCCAAACATTTCCATCGTCACCGTGGTGTCAGCGTCGTCCAGGTCCTGGTACACCGATTTCGTATAATATTGCGGTCCGAGCAGCGCTCGAGAGTCTTCCTTTGCGTAGATTTTGTCGTCGATCAGGATGCATCCGTTTTTATTTTGTAAAATCCGGTTATACAGTTTTCGCGATCTTGTTTTGGCTTGAACTTGCTGTACCGATGACTTTTTCGGCACCTTCTGTTTCTTGTACGTTTTCAGGGAGTTCCGAACTTTGATCCGTTGAATCATCCCGATGCTGGTGTTGAACTGCTTGACCAAATCCCGCGTCGACGCCGATGGGTTTTTCCTGATGTACTCAACCACTTTTAAGTCTGGGCTGGCTGGGATCCGTTTTCCTACCGGATCGGGGAAAATCCTTCATGGAAAGGGTCTTATCGAACTTCTCGATAATATTTTTGACACTGCACAGTGGTCCAGGAAGCAAAAGTAGCAGGAAACATTTGTTTACGCTTTTATTATTGGGCTTAGAGATTTGAAGTCTTCGGCACATTAGTTGCAATTAATAAACTGCGTTTTTCGGCCATAGTGGTTTAGGGTGGTTCTAAAGCAAACTATGAATTAAGAAATTATTTCAAAATCTGGATGAGATAGAACAATGCATCCTTCCACAATAATTTAGAATAATCATTTTAAGGCAACTTTGTCGAAGATATTGGTTGTGTATCTTTAACCGTTTTTACATTAGAACGGTTTACATATCCTAAGTTAGGGTGCTTCTTAAAAAAACAGTTTTTATTCAATATCTTTTTCATTTGAATTTTCTCAATAAAGTAATGTTCTAAGAAATTCAGGAGCCTAAAAAGGCCCAACTTTTGGTGGAAGAAGATTTTTTTTATACTACCTGGTTCAATAGTTATGAAAGATTTTAACAAAATATACGCCTTTTTTAAATAACGGTTTCCAAAAATGGCGCAATCCGAACAAAAAATTTTTGATTGCATGTGATAGCTTATACATTTTTATATAATATGAGAAAATTTGGAAAACAGTGTTTTTTCTATCTCATTTAAATCAAAATTCCGTGCAAGTATTTTTGTACTTTATCATATAACATCTAGCTTAGTAATATACTAAGGAGTGTTAGAAAAATGATATTTCATGACAAATATTTACAATCTAGTCTTTGGACATTTGTCGTACGTATAATAAGATGTAACTTTTAAACTTTTTATCTTTCTCATAAAGAAAAGTTTTACAATCACTGTGAAAACTGATTTTTGAACAGAGGTCCATAGAGCCGAATATCATACACCAATCAAAAGTGTTTGTGTTTGTCACACTCAGTTTCAATGGGGATCTCAGAGAAATCTCCTAAATTTCATTTCATTTATATGCAATTACATGGTGAAAAGCGCAAAGAAATCAATTTCCAAGTGTTTCTTATAAGTGGCCATGGAAAGGAAGGGGATTTTCCAAAACTACTTAGTAAAATTAATTTGAACAATATGTATATTAACGAGTATCATATATATTAGATGCCGTGTATTTTCTGGAAGGAAAACTTTGTTAGTATTTTTGTTTGTTTTGTTTTTCAGAGAAATGATGGGATCGAAAGTCATTAGAAGCCTTAAGAACAGATCTTCTAAATTGACCTGCCTGTTGAATTTTCTTGTATTATTTTCCCTAAATCTTCGAATGCATTTGTTTCTCGTTTCTGCTGCTTCTTCTGAGAACATTCCAATTGGAAGAATTGCATATTGTACAATAGCGACTCCATGCACGAGTAATTTGTGTACAGTTGGTGACAAAGCGTACCAACCATACAACTTGTTGTATAGTTCATGTGTACTGTTCGTATATATTCCGAAAGACACCACATCGATCTCCATTTTGCTGTTTGGTAAAATCGGTTCAGCCTTCAATCGATTCAGCTCGACGAACTGAGCAAATGACTACATGTGTGTGTGTGTGTCTGTGTGTAATGTGTGTAATGGGAGGTCTAGATCTCAGAGATGACTGAACTGATTTTGATCAAACTAGTCGCAAATGACAGTCCTCGACAGTTAGATCGCTATTGAATGTTTTTTTTTTGTTAACGGATGTGTACTTTTCGAGTTGTACGAAGTTTTATGTCAAACTTTTCAGTTTTTTGACAATATCTGTCACAATTGACTTTGTAAACAAGATATGTTTTGAGACTCTGGTTCCGCACGACAATAGCTATTCAACAAGTCATACATTGTTAAAATCCGCCCATTTATAACGGAGATATTGATATTTTTGTGTAAGCGGCTTTTCCCTCTATTCCAGCAGTAGGAGCTATGAGCGTTGCATGATAAAGCAATGCATGGGAGGATTCATCTAGGAAGTAATGTGGATGAATTTGTTTACCTCGGATCCTTACTAACGGCTGACAACAATGTGAGCTGTGAGTTACGAAGACGCATCATCAGTGAAAGTCGTGCCTACTACGGGCTCCAAAAGAATCTGCGGTCAAAAAAGTTTCACCCTCGCACGAAATACAAAACGCTTATAAGACCGGTGATCCTCTACGGACACGAAGCCTGGATTATGCTCGAGGAGGACCTGCAAGCACTTGGAGTTTTCGAGCGACGCGTGCTAAGGACGATCTTCGGCAGTGTGCAGGAGTGAAATTTCCACGAGCTCGCTGTACTCTACGGCGAACCCAGCATTCAAAAGGTGGCCAAAGCCGGAAGAATACGGTAGGCATGGTATTTTGCAAGAATGCCGGATAGCACCCCTGCTAAACTGGTGTTTCTCACAAATCCTTTTGGAATAAGAAGGCGGGGAGTGCAGCGGGCAAGATGGGTGGACCAGGTAGAACGGGATCTGACGAGCATGGTGCGTGATCGAAAATGGAGAGCGGCGGGATTGTTGGTGAACTATTGTTGATTATGTGTTATCTTAAATGTGATGTAGTGCAAATAAATGTATGTGTATTTCAAAAAGGTTCTGGATAAACAAGCACTTCCACAGACATTTTCGCAGTACACAATAAGTCTAGTTCACTTATTTTATTAGATAAAATCGCTCATTGTCAAACTCTTCTATGAGTTACCCAAAATTAGGTAGCCAAAGTTGCCATAACAAAACTTTGGGCGATTTTACATTTACCTAAATATTGAGATCAACACTCGTTGCCTAAAAATGCGGAGATGAACTTTAGTTGATTTTAGGTAGGTTTCGACTCAAAATTAGGTAGCGGCTAATAAGAGTGTATGTCAATTTGCTGAATATGGGCAGTATGAGCACAAATCGCACTCATAAGTAGTGCAAAAGTGACCAGTCACGCGTTTTTATACAGCTTTGTTTTTTCCAGCGAATTCTTGGATTCTCAAGATCCTACTCAGATTCTATAATACCAAACAATTCCGTAATGTGCATCTCATAATAATCTAAATAACAACTGGCAGACAAGCGACAAACCGCAGATCCGATAAGTGGCTTAACCGACAAATCGGTGGTGTAACCTAGAAAATTTGTTTCGAATATTAGCAAGATGAAGAAAATGCTATTTGAGAGACAAGAAAAGGGTAATATAACACGACAAGGTGGATCAGAATTACACGTCTTTAGAGCCATGGAGTGATTAAATTTGTGGTGCTCGTTTTAATTACGAATCCTTAACCCGAACTAGTCGCATAGAACATTTGATGTCGACAGGCAGACCAGCACGCTCGGTGTAAGAAAAGGATAACGCTCAGACATAATGTAGTTAAAAGATTGTCCGATAGATCAAATCAGTAATTACTACTGATGCAAATGTCTCGAAACTAATTCATACACTTGATAATATAAACTACATTTATAATCACTTTTTGTCTTCCATTAATGTTTCTGTTTAAAAATGAAAATACTTCTCTCAACGACGCACCATTTCAATGGCTTCAAAGAGCTTCGAATTTATACTCTTATGCAGCCTGCCAGAATTTAATTGGAGCTTTATTCCACTCCATTGATTTAAACGGTAGTCGTATAAAAAGATTGAACGTTTTTAGGTATCAACACATCAAGTCAGTTTGCTTTCTTACCACTTCCAAATCAGTTGATAAAATAAATCGCTGACCACGGGGACGATAGTAACAACAAAAAACAATGCAGAGTTCGAACAAAACGACGATTCTTTTATTTAGTATCCTCAATAGCGGACGACATGTTTAAAAAAAAAGAAGATTGAGAAAAGTCAATACCTCATTGTGTGACTTTCGGTCAAAAATTCCATGAAAATCATTTGTAAACTATGACTTTCTGTTGGCAATATGTCAATACTACTCAATACGGTAAGTCCTGCTAGAAACTGGACATCTACACCCAAAGACAACAGTACTTTTGGCATATCGGCCCCAAATAACTCCAGTACTCCTGAAACAAGTATCAATAACAAAGAAACACTCTCATTGACGAAACCATCATATATAACAAGGCACTTTTAATGAAAATAAATTCCATTTGATTCCACTATATTGGAAGTTATCTTCTTTAAAAGCGTTAAGTTTACTCCCCTAACCGCTCCGAAAAAGTAACTTTTGAAGGTACGTCTGCTTCAGCTATAAACAAACCCCAACGCCAGCAATAGACGAGTACGTGAATAGTGGACCATTTAACCCCCCTCCCCTATTAGTTGACAGAAATGAGCGTGTCTTTTTTCGAAAAATGCCAATAACGAGATTCAGAAATAAAATTATTTCTTTTTAATTGTACAAAAAATGTAAATTTAAAAATTTTAATGTACGAATTAAAATATTTCATTAAAAAAAACTGGCAGTATCTAGCGTTTTTTTTACTCGGAAAAATCAAGTCGAAAACCCGTCTTTTATGGTGAAAAGATAAAAGCGTTTTCGTGGCGATGTTATAGAGTTTAGAAAAAAAAAAAGAATTATATTATATTGATATCGATGATACACGATTCATTGCACCCTATCGCTTGCTTAGAAAATGTATTTCGTTTTTTTTCACACATTTGTTTGCGTTAAAGCACTCAAATAAATTGCCACCGAAAGCTCGAACATTGTTTCGACCGTTTAACAATATATCACAAAAAGTGTGTGTGCTGTTTGCAGCATTCAGCCATCACTGTACACATTCACCCTTTCAATTCATGCTATTCCGGTCCCCCACCCTACGGAGCAGAGAACGAGCAAAAGTTGATAGAATTCAAAGATGATTAAAAAAGCTCTCGATTGGAGTCATGCCAAAGAAAGCTCTAGCATGACAGCGGATCTAGATTTCGGCTCAGCCATAATTCGGACCCGGATCGATCGGAGGGGTGAAAAGTAGCAGCGAGGTGCGGAATGCTGAAGGGAGACAAAAAAAACAACATCATTCCGGACCTTGGTTGGCGTAAGACAACAAAAAAATCATGTTGCCAAGTGGCGGAGTTGAGCTCAAAAGTTTTTCGCCTGTGACTGGAACGATCACTTCGCAGCTAGCTAACTGGCAGTGGATATACAGTACAGACCGTAACGAAATTGCCAAGCGGAAAATCGAGAAAAGTGAGGTTGAGAGTGGGAAAAAAAACTGTGAACCAACTATGTCACCATTTTCACATAGCTTCAAAGTTCTGTTATTCCAGCGGTTGAGGTCATTCTTTGGGGATTGCGGTCTCCGTTGAGCCACGTGCAGGTAGAGCTGCTGGTGGGTTTAATTTGCCGATCTTCTCCTCCTATCTTCGTCTACTGGCCCGAGGAGAACTAGCGCGAAACTGGCGTAGCACCGCGAAACGAGGACAAGATAAAGTTGTACCAGTCATTATTTAAAAATACGCTTAATTCGATAACAAATTGTAAAGTTTAAGAAGGAATTTAAAGAAAAAGTTAACGGGAAAGCTTCCCTAATTGCCGCTGACCGGCCGGTGCTTTTCTAGCAGGAGTTTGAAGTATTGCCATGAAACGTGCACCTGAAACGTTTAGCCTGCATAGACTCATTAGTGGCATTTTTAGAACCATGAATCACGGACTTCTAACTACCGGACCGTCAAAGTTATCCTGAATGACTGAATGAGCTGTTTTTTTTATTTATCCGTATATTAAAGCTTCGATAATTTGTAAATAATTCTATAGATATTGAAAACGTTTTTCGCAGAAAAGTGCATAAAATTTTCAATGGAATAACGGGCTACCGCAACCGAAACCAATGAATCTCGAATTACTCTTTCAATAAACGCATGATTTATTTTTTTTAAATTCGGAGAAACATTTGGCTTTTAAAATTTATTATGTTATTCTTCCATTCATATTTATATCGCACAACTCAACAAGGCTAATTATAGCCGGTTTGTCATGATTTTATGTACAAAAGGTTTGAGAATGAAACCAATCAAGTAAATAATCCCTTTTTCTTGGGGGAGAAGTGTTTTCATTGCCATCCAGCTACGATTGAAAGGTCGTTGGCTCACAATTATCACTCAATTTTTTTGGCATGGTTTTTGTTATTGTTGTTATTTTTCAAGTTCTCGTATGTGTCTTTTTCATTCATTTAATGCTGTTGGCTATGATGGCATCAATGGTGATTGTAGCGGCTTTGTCTTGTTTCACAATTAGTACATTAGACCGGTGCAGAACGGATATTCAAGTGTTTGATTATTGACGTCTTTGTTGAAGTTTCAGTACACCCGACTGAGCAAGTTGTCATATGGTTAGCTGATTCTCGTAGGTTACCAGTGATTCACATATATACTACTGTGTACAAAAAAATAGTAAGACTTTCAATAGTGTCACTATTTATGTGCCATTTAATTCCACTATTTCACTGTCACGTTATTACACTTTCACAAAGTCACTATACTTTAATGAAGCATAACAAACGTTACAATACAGATACGCGTATTTCGGAATGTTACTTACATCCTTCTTCAGAGTATCGGTTTTATAAGTTTGTTTGAAAGAATGCTGTAAGGCTGCTCCTTTTATACGAAATGTCTTATTGTCAACGGGTAAAAACGGAAAGAAACAGGTAGTATCAAACGGGTAGGACAGTAGTTTGATTGTCAGCGGAGGGTAACAAACTGAAGAAGTGGGATATTAAGAGATGAAGTAATTCCTAGATCTATTTGTATCTTATGTGTCGGTAATAACTTGAATAGCCAGAAGAGCTTATTTCCTTGGTCGCGATTCAATAAAGAAATGGAGTTATTTTTGAAGATTTCTAAACTTTTGGCTGTGTCTAATTTCCATGGGTTGGAAATTTGTCTTATGATTTTTATGTCGTTGGTAGTGAGTTCATGATCTTCAGAAAAGGCATGTTCAGCTACTTTTGACTTGAAATGATGTGGTAGTCCTTTCTCTAATTCTTTAGATGCTTTCGCTATTTCAGCGACGTGCTCTTTGAAACGGATGTCTAGAGTTCTCTTTATTCGTCCAATATATATTTTATCACAATGAGAACACAAGATTTTGTATACCCCAGAATATATTCCGCTAACAGCTCCAAGTGCAAAATAGTGACAATGGTTACCAAGCCAAGTGAGCCAAACAGGTTTATTAA
This sequence comes from Malaya genurostris, assembly GCF_030247185.1. NCBI lineage: Eukaryota > Metazoa > Arthropoda > Insecta > Diptera > Culicidae > Malaya > Malaya genurostris. The sequence continues at coordinate 215,388,251 of NC_080571.1, read as the reverse complement.
GTTAAGAAAGAAAATTGTGGGAATATCCAAAGATATTGCGTTTTTGAAAAAATGCAGTAGATTTGAATTAATTCCCACATTCTGTAAGGTAAATGGTGGGAGATCTTTTCTAGAAAAATTATAATTAAAATTCAACACGAAATTTTGAAAGAGAAGGTTAAAAAATTGCATAGCATTCAGAGCGTAAAAACTTTGGAATGCTATAACATTCACTTGAAACTAGCGAAACAATATCCCCAAGGCTTCGAAACTTTTCTAAACAAAGTAAAAATTGCAGAGCATTGCGAATCCGAAAGCAAACGAATTCTTCTTCATAAGAAATTCGAAAATTTACGTTCCAAAAATCTTTCAGACCGTCCCCCAAAGCCTCCAGTACAATTTTTGGAAGATTTTCTTGTAAATCGTTCATCTCAAAATTTTACCAATGGACAAACTAATCTTCTAAATCTTGGTTGAAATTATGCAATTTCTTCAAAAGTGAATCTCGAACAAGTTATTATAGACATAGAAACAGGTTTAAATAACTGTGATCTTTCCTTTCCTCAAATTAATGACGCCAGAACTATCGTAGTTGACGTCATTAAAAGTACTTCTTTGAATAATCAGCAAACCATAGATGAAAAAGAACTAGTGAAACAATTGCGAGAAAAGCCTGTTTTTTTTGTAAAGGCTGACAAGGGAATTAAAGTAGTTATTATGGAGAAACAAGATTATGACAACTTGATAACCCAAAAAATTAACGATGCTCCTTATAGGAAACAAAGAACCGACCCCCTTCCTGAAATTATCAAAAAAGTGAATAAAACTCTTCTTGAATGTAATCCAAACTTCGATATCAACCTCAATTACCTCAAAGTTCCTATCCCTTCTTTACCCAAAATCAAAGGACTACCAAAGGTTCACAAACCTGGTAACGAAATAAGGGAAATTGTTTCTTCAGTGGGAGCCCCTACCCAAAAAATCGCCAAATGGCTAGTAAAAGAATTCCATTCTATGCTAAAAAAAATTTCCAGTAGATCAGTCCCTAACACACAAGAATTTACGACTAAACTTCAAAACTCTGGTGAAATCGAAGAAGACGAAATAATGGTGTCATTCGATGTAACCGCCTTATTCCCAAGTGTCCCGGTGAAGGACTCAATCAATCTATTGGAAGATTGGTTACTTCAACAACATACTAACAGTTTATGGAAAAGCAAAGTAAGGTCATATCTGAACCTAACTCGGCTTTGTATGGATGTAAATTACTTCAAATTCAGAGGCGGATTTTATAAACAGTTACAAGGGGCACCAATGGGTAATCCGCTCTCCCTGTTTTTATGCGAATTGTTTATGGCAAATCTTGAAGAACTTTTGAAAAACCAGAGGTTATTACCTAATCGCTGGTGGAGATACGTTGATGATATATTCTGTATCATCAAACGCAATGATTTATCAACTTTCTTACAAATGATTAATAACTTACATAAAAACATTAAAATCACCTATGAGGAGGAGAAAGACAACAGATTACCTTTCTTAGATATCCTCATTGTCAGAGAAGCAAAAACCTTAAATTTTGAGATATACAGGAAGCCAACCAACACAGATCGGGTCATACCAAATACTTCTAATCATTCCCACCAACACAAAATGGCAGCTTTCCACCATATGATTCACAGAATGCTGACCTTACCCCTTAAGAGAGATGCTGCAATAAAAGAGAAAAACTTTATTTTCGAAATTGGAAAGCTCAATGGATATCCGGAGCGTTCAATCCAAACAATCCTCGACAAAAAATTAAGATTGTTGAAAAAACAATCACTTACAACTCTGCCTCCCCCATCGGAAAATTTAAAAAGAATATCAGTGGACTTCAATCCAAACATTGCACATCGTTTGAAATCAAAACTAAATAAATTTGGTTTAGATTTAGTATTTAGCAGCATGAACTGTCAATTGAAAAATTTACTAGGTTCTACAAAAGATCCTACGGATAATTTGAAAAAATCTGGGGTATTCAAAACTCGTGTTCTCATTGTGATAAAATATATATTGGACAAACAAAGAGAACTCTAGACATCCGTTTCAAAAAGATCAGCATGCTGTGCGTTTGACTGTCAGCTTTCGTTTGTTTCCTTGTTTGTGCGGTTGAAATTCTGCGTTTTCAAAATGTCGCGTATTGAGAAGGAAGTGAAAATTAAGGTTCTGGACACATGGCTAAGTGAGAAGGGTATTACTATGCGAAAATTGACGAATCGGTTTAGAATTCATAATGCCATTGTTAAAAACATCAATAATAAGTTTGGGGAACACTATTCTTTGGATGAGCTACAGGAAGAGGCAGAAAACCCGGTTCTTCCAACTCGAAACTGGCCCAGAAAGTGGTATCTTATTTGGCCAAAAAAGCAGGAACGAGTGTCGGAATGATGCAGCATGTTAAGAGGTGAAATCACCTGAAGACCTACAAGAAGCAGAAAATCTCGAAAAAAGGGTAAAATAGAAGAAGCGAGCAGCAACAAGGGCCCGGAGATTGTATTAGCGTATTTTGCAATGTCCGGATGCATGCGTTTTAATGGACGATGAGACTTGTGTAAAGGAGGACTCAAAAACCCTTCCAGGTCCACAATACTTTACTGTCGTCGTTGGGGAGGATGTGAGCGATGCGAACAGGTCGATTCAAGTGGAGAAACTCGATCGAAAGGTACTGGTATGACAATCAATATGTTCCTGTGGTTTGAAGTCAACCATTTTTTAAACACCCGGAACTATAAATGCAGAAATCTGTCGATCTGAGAGTCTCCAGAAGAGATTGCTGCCTTTATATAAGAAACATAGTACACCTGCACTGTTTTGGCCGGATTTAGCGTCGGCTCACTATGCCAAAACCACTCTCAATTGGCTTACGGAAAAGAGTATAAATTTCGTTGAGAAAAATATCAGTCCACCAAATTGCCCTCAACTTCGACCCATCGAACGTTACTGGGCAATCGTGAAGAGGGTCTTCAAGAAGACTGGTAAGACAGCTGGGAACATGCAGGAGTTCAAAAAAAATTGGGCTCAAGCGTCCAAAAATGCGAGTATTCGATCAAAAGTTCGAGAATTCGTGAATAACATAAATTCTATCCGGTTTTCATTATGCTCAAGTTTAACCTTGCACAATAAAGGATCAATTTTAAGTTTGAATAAAATATCGTTTTTTATCATAATTTGAAAGAAAAATTTGTGGATAGCTCCTTATATTATCACATTTTTCCTATTTTTTGACGATCAAACGGATTTACAAATTAATAAGTTTGATCATGCCTAGATGAGTCTCAGTGATATTTCGGTGTGATATTTCGCGTTCTGATACAAAGAAACCGCTGTTGGAAAACTAAATGTAGTTATTATTCTTTATTGGAGACTACAGCTACAGTGTTAATTTTGTGTAAAGGATTCGAGTCATTCCAGAGATATGATTGCTTAAAGTGGGAAATGTTATTTTCGCAGAGGATCAATGGTCTTTGAATCGGTTTTTGCACTCAATAATTTCAAAAGTTTCGACATAAGCATGGTTCGAGGGTTTCGATGTAAATCGGGATGTTTTTCTTGTGATGTCCAGGTAAATGTCCGTTGGGAGCACATCCATCCAGCATTGGGCCTGTAGATGCTAAACTTTGTGCTTGGGGAAATGGGTACCGAAGTGCTGATCATGTTGTTAGGAAATGCACTAAATATTGAGATGTCAGACGTCAGCTGGTGGTTTCCTTACAAGCCCAACGTTTCAATTCGAGACACTCTGATTTGGTGTGGTTTCCCATGCCTTAGACTCATGTGCAACTGTAAGACGACACGGTCCTATTTAAATATAAATAATACATTTATCACAGCACTCGGATTTCCTCCCAGTACCTCTTCATCTTTAAATGCTGTCATCAGCAAAATTGCAAGATTAAAGATTAACATGAAAATTCATATAGAGAGAAATAATATTATTTCAAGAAAATCAAAGTCTGAATAACTCTAAACTCAAATCATAGAATGAGTGTGCTATTTTGAAAGGTTACACTTTAAAAACTAGGACTCGGCTCCAATCACGTTCGATTTTTTTTTTCGGAACCGAGCTGAATCATTCATAGAATTACTGCGGTAAGTACTCGCCGTTTTCTGGCCCGAGCAGAAGCGCATAAAAATCTCCGAATACAAGGAGACTAACTCAAGCAGAAGAAAAATGCAACAGAATGGAAAAACATCTGAACGGAATGCGCGGAAGGAAGAGCAGTTTTTCGTGCGTTTTATTTCTGCTTGTTTCACAAGGACCAACAAAACACTTTCATTACCGAGCACAAAAGCCAGCAGCAAGACGCTCACAAAGCCGAATAAAACCATGCGAACATTCTTCAGCATCCTTTCCGAGTTGTACGAATGCATTGCCGTACCCAGGAGGGACTGTTTTTCATGCCGTAGAAAAATGGTCTAGACTTAGGTGGTAGGAAAATGAAAAAGATGAAATTTCACCACACTCTACATGATCCCTTTCACTGGGAAAAGCTCGTTCAACGAGCTGCCCTCGGGGTATTTCAGGCCATTAAATCCGGCCCATCCTCAGCCATGTGGGAGGCACCGAACAAGAGCGGGTTTGATTGAAAAAAAAAAGATGCGAGAGAAGACACTTTGTTTTCTCTTCCTCATGTTTGAGTCACTTGAGACGATCGACAAATAGCCACTAGGCAAAGAATCTTTGGTTGTAGTACATATCATGGGGATCTAGCGGTGTATAAAAATACCAACATCATCTTCATCATGAATGTCATCCCAGGAACCGCCTTCCGGGGCCTAAAACACGAGTTACTATTTTGTCATTGCCGTCATTACCAGTTCCACCGACATCTTGCAATTACTGCCGATGTCAGAGCGGAGTTTGGGTTTCTCTTTTCAAACCCGTCTTAAGGATGTACAAAGTGATTTGCATTTCTTCATCGCACCCAAGCTCGCGGTTTGTCGTGGTTCACATAAATCCCGAGAAAAAAAAACCGGATGAATTTTGTAGCGATACAATCAAGCAAGATTAATTTGTCGGTTTAAGACTTGACGGTTGGAAGAGCTTACGAAGGATTGAGGCTTTGTATAAGAAAAAGGAGGAAAAATTTGTTTTCGCTTTAAAATGACTCGACAATCGAATCAAAGCATTATTGTTGGTAGGTCGTTGGAAATCACTAGAGATGCTAGATAGTTAATAGATAGAATATATTTGATTGAGTGTGTGTAGTTATGTAATGTTTTAAAAACACGTTGAGAATATTAAAGAGCTGTTGAGTTTTAGTGCATGAACCTGAGCTGATATCTGTCACTATCAACTAGCAACTTTATACGAGAAAGATTACACTGCTAAAAATCAACAATTTTTTATATGTGTTTCTATAAATACGTTCCATGTTTCCAGGCGCACTAAGAAATCAATTACGTTTCATTTGTGCTTTAAAAATTTATTGCATCAATTTAAAGTGTGTCGTCATGACATTAGATTCGAACATATGACTAAAGTGTGTAACTTTATGACATAAGTCATTGTCATGACATGTTAGTTTGAAGTGTCACCATAGTGATGTATATGTCATATCAATAAATTTTATTTCCTCCGGCAATTGCGACAATATTACTGTCAAACAATATTACTGTCAAACATATAAAAACTAAATTTTGAACAAAATATTTGCAAGAAACTTCATGAACTACCTGAACTAATTTAATCAAATTTTCCATCAAATATCTTATAAATAAACATAGAAAAACTGTGACTTGCCAAATCAGTCTTTTGAAAAAACCGCGAGATACTTTTTTATTCTAATTTGCATAATTCAAATAATGTTTGTGTTTTAAGGTAACGGAATTGTGAATGGCCCGAGAAAATCGCTCAATTCATTCAGTTGATTTGTGTCTGACAATGATGGTGATAGTCAAATTAATTTTTTTAAATTTATTTTCACATTTGTATTCGAATGATGATATTTTATTAAAAAAGTTTTCATGCATTTTATATGAAAAAGTATTCTACATGAGAATTAAGTGTAAATTCAGCTAAAATTTAAGTATTTCAGTCAGTTTATATGCACTTGTCTTATAATGATGCAGTAAGTGTCAAGTCAATCGAATGTTAAGTGCCATACAATTAGAATTAATCTACTGTTTGGTAGATGGAATGGATGTGTATTATCTATATGTTTGAATAAGATTTGAAGTAATTTACATATGCAATTTAAGTGTCAAATCAAATGCGGCAAAATTAAGTGTAAAACACTTTCGTCCAACGTGTCAATTTTCATCAGTGTAGATTGATTATGTCACTGTACAGCAGCCAATCAGACTCTACAAATAACCATGTATTGAGTGTCTGAGAACCGATATGTCAAACTCAAAATCCTCTAGATATTTCACTCGTCAAGACGCTCATTCACTTCCGGTGAAACTCTCAACGGGTGAGCACGTTGCATCGTGTTAGTTCGGAGAAAATTCGAGTATTTCGCAAGAAAGAAAGGATTTTCAGCCGTACTTTGACGATTCGACGAGCCACACAGCGAGATTTTCGCTTGTAGTCCATTGGACTATAAACGAAAATTAACTGGCAATATAGCCTTAGTTGCTGTGCCATCAATTCGACGTCATATCAAGTGAGGTGATGCCAACCAGAAAAGAAGAAGAAGAAGACGCTCATTGATTGCCGATGCAATTATCTTCATTTCTCGTGTCACTGCTCGAACAGCAAAAATATTGAAATATATTCATTTACTCCAATGAACTTAAAGTCCGGCGACTTTTTGGAAGTAATAATAAACTTTCTCGATTCATGTTTACGTTAGAACTTTCTTTGTTTTGTTTTTTTTACTTCAACAGGCAATAGAAAAATGAGAGAGAAAACAAAAAGAGTCACCTCACGGAAAGACCGAAATCAGCATTTTGGCGAAAAAATTAGTTGATTTTCTGATTTTAGTTAGTTATTTTTTGAGACAACTAAAAAAATCTTACGTTTGCTAATTCAGATTTTTTAATTCTAATTCTCTTAATAATAATAAAATATTTGTTGAAATGGCTTTTTTTTTAGTTGAATTCACCAATTAAACTTGCTGTCATTTCTTAGCTAAGGCACACTTCATTTTCATTCAACTAATTTTTTAGTTGAATTAGAGAAATAAAACGTTGTTTTCAACCAACAAGAATGGTTGAATTGGCTTCTGCAATTTGCAGATATATGGCACTCTGTCACCCAGAAAATGTTAACACCGTAATGACTACTAGCCACTAACACTAATACCGAAAAAATATCAGTCGCGGTTGTCTTTTCTATATTGGCAGGTACAAATATGATGTTGTATTGAAGAAAAAAACATAAACGAAAAATAAACTTTTTTTTGAAAATTTTTCTCCTAAATCGCTGTTTTCTTCATTCGACTTCGACTCTCTCACTGAAAACTTTGAGCACTCGGAAAACAAAAACCGAATACAAGTAGCACATAGGATTTCGTAGCCCGGAAGGTTGGAAGATAAAAAAAACATCATTTGACTCATACAATTAGAGTGCAACATTCGAAACTCACTTCACTGTTCTGCGTAAAAACATTATTACGCAAATGCGCACAAATTCTGGATAAATACACTTTCCACTAAGAGCTTACGTCATTTTTACAAATCGGTTTAGAAATTTATATACGGATATAGCGTAACACATGCGAAAAACGTCTAAACAATTTGCAAGCAGTTTCAACAAGACTGTCCTTTTTAGCTTTTTAATGGATTGTTTTGCTTTGACACTTCTCATGAGTTTTTGGCTAATAAACTTGTTAATAAAACCCATTTCATTTTTGGTTTCTTTGTGCTGCCCTGCAGTAATGATGGTGGTAGATAAATAGAAACAAATTTTCTGATTTTAATAACAAAATTAGTTGTCAATGAGAATTTCGCGTTGGATTGAAATATTGCTGGTTTGTGTCCAGGATATTCGCCAACTAACACATTCTCTAAAAATAAGAATTTTTTCAGCAAAGTGAATTTTCGATTTTAACTAATTTTATAGTTATTTTGGAAATTTTGTTGTTAAAATCAACTAATTCAAAAACAGTAATACGAATTAGGCGCAGAGCTAATTTCGGTCGTTCCGTGCTGTATTTGATTTTGAGTATATTCCTACTTGGTCATAGAACTATCGAGTATCTAACTCGACAGCCAGTTACGAAGTACAGATTACAGTAGACGATGATTTTAGTCAGTCTGTCAAGGTCATTCAACGTGATTGACAGATTGCAATTCTTGTTTCAACACCAAATCCTAGGTCGGTCGTCAAAAGGTGAGATAACTAAGTGCTCACCCGATCAGATGCACAAAACAAAATCATAACACAAGTATATCAACAGTTGGTATGTATAACAATTTGTATTATTTTGAGATATTTAACAAATGAAAACAGTTGAAAGTGATAACAATATAATAACAAAATCAGTTATGATGTTTTATTTTCGTTTGCAAGATTTATCATAACGTTCATTGATTGGAAAAATGAGTTCGTCTGTTGCTTTATATCGAAATATAATGATCAGAATTTAGAAAAACTAAAGCAAGAAACCAGATTACAAAATAAATTATTCATTTAATAAAAAAATCATTCAACAATTTTGGATTGAAACGATGCTTAAAGTTGATTGTGATATTGTGTTTCGGTGTTAAATTTTGCTAACTGATTTATTACAACTATTTTCATAAATTTCTGCTTTCGAACTTCTGTAGTTATATCAAATTTAATAATAATTGTTATACAAACGTTTCAAAATCGTTTTTGTTATGATTTTTGTTATTTTAACAGCTTACCAGCCAAAAATGTTTCAAAATTTGCTACAAAATATTTCTGAAATAAATTATTCCAGTTGTTACAATTCTGTTATTACCATCTGATCGGGCACAAGTTTCTATATCATGACTCCCCGTATATCTATGATGATATTTGGTCAGTAGAACATCGAGTGGGTGCTACCGCCTTCTGCGTTAGTAGCAGAATGAGAGGGTGCAAATTGATTTGTATGTAAGAACTCTTTTGAAATTCGAATATTGAGCCAATTAGTAGCCACTTGAGCCAATTAGTTCTGATTTCTGATTCTGAACATTCGTTTCAGTATTCATAGATTAACATATTTCATCTCATCCTTCAAGAATTTTACGTATAAAGCTAAATACATCTAATGAATAAGAGAAAATGTTAGGGTATAAACATTCATTCTATTCTTATTGTTAGCGTTTTATGTAGAAGCGTCTATGGGAAAATATTCAGAAGTGTGCAATATAATACTATGCTCTAAAGGTGTAATTAGTTGGTTCAAAAGTCTGAAATTTTGGATAAGATTGGTTCGAAATAGGACATTGAATGCAAACTGGAGTATTGGTAAAATCGGTTAATGTTAATGTTACTGTTAATGTTACTAAGTTAACCGAAGATGTGTGAACGAATTTCGGTTAACTTAGGCTTCATTGAAAGCTAACAACGTTATTTAAATCTTGGAAGGATTTTGACAGACATATCCGGTTCGAGAGATATAATCTTATTTGTGACTTACCGACCAATTCCAGTTGTTTTCAATGTACTACAATTTCTTGGATATGAAAAAATCGATTTCGATAGATGTAGACTTGTTTGAAAGCTACTGTTAGGTTATTTGATAAAATCACAATACTAAAGATATGAGGATACAATCTTACTAATGTTTTGATGAGATAGTATAAATGGCAAGAGAAAGACATTATTACACAACTACGTGGATAAAGAAGAAGTTTCCATAGTTAGTCCCGGGGCTTATTGATTAACGTTTTACATGATGAACCCGTAAAAACAAAAAAAAAATCCGCACACTTGCTTTCTACTATTTCATGCAGAAACTATTTTCCAGTTTGTTCTCTTATTGGATGCTAATAACGGTAAAACTAAGTTCAGTATGGCTCATACTTATTGATAAACAAAACACATATATCGAAGGAGCAGATTCAGCTTTCAATTTTAAATTTTGATTTGAAAAATCGTTTAATAAATTGCCTTCGAGCTTTCTAGTTTTATAAAGTAAATGTATGTTCTGAGGTACAACGTACTAAACAAACGAAACTGTCTAAAAAAAAAAACATGCTTAATTCACCTAGCGTTGAGATGATACATTTTTTTATCAACGTGATTCGTAGGAAAAATAACCAAACCTATGTTAAATTAATATAAACTGGCTCAGGAAGTTTCTTCATCATTACATATTTTCTGTGTGTTAAATTGTGATTATATGGTACTAGAGATCTTGGAGATTGGACTCTTGATTTGACAAGAGTGGTGTATTCGATGAGATTGTTCTAGTTTTTTTTCTTGACCTCATGATCAAAACCAACTATTTATTCTAGATTTCCTGTTATACCGTGGTCGTATTCCAAGCTAAGAGCGATTCCTAGACCTCATACCCACCCAAATCCCAAACACCTATAGAAGAGTCGTCCAAAAATTTACACTCTATTTCCTTCTGAGATGGCTGGACCGATTTTCACCAGCTAAGATTCAAACGAAAGGTTTTTTGCCCCATAGCTTACTATTGAATTTAAAATGTGTAAATCAAATGAGAAAAAGTGCACTCGATTTTCTCAGATACGGCTCAACCGATTATCTTCAACCTAGATTCAAATTAAAGTCCTTATAGTTTCATAGCCTGTTATTGAAGTTCATCTGTGTCCGATTTCTGATTCCGGAGTTATGGTGTTAAAATGACGTTTCAAAATTTTCACAATTTTCAATATTATCGTTTCTGTGTGATTGGATGATTGAATACAGTACTCTGCAGTATAGTATTTTTGCTCCATTTACTTTTAGCACGGTTCCCTTTTGGCAACATAATTGCTTGAGGTATTTTCGAAATTCGGGAAAATCTTTGAATGTGCTAAACCATACATGTATGTATGTATGTATGTATGTATGTGTGAAGCCACCATCCGTTCAAGGCATTACCAATGTACGCGGGTAGACTTACAGTAGATCCGAATTTGATTATCAGATAGCTTTCTTATATTTGCTGTTAAGAAGGCCAAAATGGATTTTGAGGACCCGGCGTCTTCCAGCAAGAACATCCGACCATATAATAAAGAATTTCGCTGTACCAGCTTAAACCCACCTGATGGTTTGTTTGTTAGAAGGGTGCGTCTTACTCATTTCAGACCTTCAGGGAGAAACATAAATCTTCCCCCACGTGACTCAGGTTGGCAATCCACTCCATCATCCAGTCATTCACTTGTAAGATACCCTGATGCACTCCCTGCCCCTCCCCGTTGTCGATATACTTGAGCATAATACAATATAATATAATTAATATAATATAATATATAAATATAATATAATATAATATTATTATAATATAATATAATATAATATAATATAATATAATATAATATAATATAATATAATATATTATAATATAATATAATATAAAATAATATAATATATTGAAATACAATATAATATATCACATCCAAGCTAGTACAAACTTTTTTAAAAAGCATACAAGTGAAAATCCATGAAAAATCACCGTTGCACACGACTTTACACGTATGAATGTCTGTTGGATATCTGTTCTCTGTGATATAACATAATAAAAAATATTATAATATTATATAAGATGATATAACACAGCATAATCAAATAAAATTTAGCACAATATAACATAACATAATACAATATAACACAATACCTATACTTATAATATAATATAATATAATATAATACAATATAATATGATATAATGCAATGCAGTATAATACCATACAACATAACAAAATATAATATAATAAGATAATATATGAAATAATATGCTATGATACAATCTATAACAGTTGCTTTTGCAGTGTAAGTTATGCTCTTCTTTCGTCGCAGTTTTGCAGGAAATATAATATTTCTTTTTTAATAATAATAATAATAGTAATAATAATAATAATAATAATAATAATAATAATAATAATAATAATAATAATAATAATAATAATAATAATAATAATAATAATAATAATAATAATAATAATAATAATAATAATAATAATAATAATAATAATAATAATAATAATAATAATAATAATAATAATAATAATAATAATAATAATAATAATAATAATAATAATAATAATAATAATAATAATAATAACAACAACAACAACAATATATAATACAATGTAATATAATTCAATTCAATGTATAACAAATAATGCAACTAACAGCATGTTGCAATATACTATGATATAGCACTTTAGGATGGGCTTCAAACTACAATCCATTTCGCACCCTCTCATTCTGCTACTAACGCAGAAGGCGATAGCACCCAGTCGACGCCGTTCTATTGACCAAATGGCATCATAGACGCTCGGGGAGGCATGAGATAGGAACTTGTGAGGACTTAGTTATCTCACCATTTGACGATCATCTTTGAATGTGCTAAACCATACATATTAAAAACTAAATCGATTGCCAGTGTCTTCAACTACAACCTCCAAAAAATCGTAATATCATGTTTATACCTTTTGTAATAATATCTGAAATATTTAGAATGATTTTGCCACGAAAACGCTATAATTATTTCATAGTTCTGCGTAATTCAACTAGCTCCACATTTTAAACTGATTCACATTTTTTGGCAATTCAACCAATATTAAAAAAATCAGTTTAAAATTGCTATATCGGAATGAAATCAGTGCTACTAGTTTTGCCATAATAGTTATTTCATTGGTATTAACTTCAGTGGTGGTAAATTGCGAACCGAACGCCGATGCTTCTGCAAATTTACTCAAAAATGTTCACCGAGCGTAAGCATGCGATAGGTTCGAAAACTATTCCTTCGGTTAATGCGAAGGTGTTCTGTGCTCGGTGTTTGGCGAAGCAATCTGATTCGAACCGTTCGGTCGGCGGACCATCGACGAGGGCCGAGTAAACTGCGTTCGATACGATGGTTGATTTCAATTCTCTCATCCTGGTTTTGAAATTATCAATGCACACGTGATCAGCATAAAAAAAATTGTTTTGTTCGATTGATAAATCGATCAAAAGCAATTCAAATGGTATTATTTTGGACATTATCAGTGTAGGGTGTCTCGATATGGAAAATAGTAAGTTTTGGATCTTTTGAAAATTTTATGGTTTTGGTTATAGAATCTATAACAATAAGAATTGAATATTTCGAAACATTTCAGCAATCATAGAGTGGCTTAATATGAAAAGGGATTTTTTTACTCTTGCAAATTCGATGTTTAATAAACTGGTGAGCCAATAGTAAAGAAAATTAAGTAATTTCAGGTATTTTCAACGAGCGTATTTAAATTTGATGTTCTATTGATTGTTGAATCAATAGCAGTTCAACTTGGATAATTTTAGACATTTTCAGAGAGCGTAGAGTGGCGAAATTTGAAAATTTAGATGTTTTTTTACTAATTCGATGATTTATTAAATAGTAAAAAATCTTTGGAAATAATCTGCCACCGTAGGGTTTTTCTATTTGAAAAATTGTAAAATTTTTGACTAATACCAATTCGATGGTTTGTTGATTGTTGGATCAATAGCAGTTCGAATTGAATAATTTTGGACATTTTCGGTGAGTGTATAATGGCACAATATGAAAACTTGTAAGTATTTTGACTTTTGCTGATAAAATGTTTCATTTAATAGTGAATTAATAACAATTACAAATTGCTCATTTTTGAGATTTTAAGGGCCCATAGGATGGTTCTATCTGTATAATGGTAATGTTTTTGACTAATGTCAATTCGATGCTCTATTGATTGAGGAATTAATAGCAGTTCAAATAAGATGATTTTCATGATGATGATAAGAACATTTTCAGCGATCGTAGGAGGGTTTAATATAAAAATTTGAAAATATTTTGATTTTTGGTATTTTAATGTTCAATATATGAGCGAATCAGTAGCAGGTAGAATTTGATGATTTTGGACGTTTCTAGCGAGCGACGTTTGTTAATTTTGAATATTCTCAGCGAGCGCTGGATGGCTTAATGTAGAAATTGTAATTTTTAAACTATTTACAATTTCATGCCAGCGGTAAAGCGGGAACCGAGCACTAATACTTAATACATATTTGTTTAGAAATGTTTTCCTAGCAAAAATATGCAAAAGCTGTTTATTCGGTTTATGGTAATATTCGCTTGGTGTTCGGCGGAGCAATATGTACCAAACCATTCAGTTGGCAGACCATCGGCAAAGGTCAATTGAGCTCTATTCGATGCGTAGTTTTATTATTTATGGTTCGATGAAATGCCTACCTACAGCATCAAAACTATATTCTATTTCAGTTGATGAGCAAAGCAATAGCGCGTAAAAAATTACAATCAAAATCACAGGCACTTCGACGATTTGCACGTTTAAATCTGATGGTTCACCACCACTACTATTTATATATTAATCAATGCAGCATCCGATTTAGGAAAATAGTTCACAATTTCTCATATAAAGCTGCCTTACCACCGAATAAAATGCTTAAATTTCTAATATTCCAATTGCTATCTATTAAACATTGAATTAGCAAAAGGTAAAGTATTCCCAAATTTTTATATTAAGCCATTCCACGCCCACAATATACTATAAAATGATTCTATTCGAATGTAATTCATTCATCAATCAATAAAGCATAGGATCTGCAAATTTAAATACTAACATTTTTCAAATAGGACCACACTACGCTCGCTGTAAATTGGAAATCCTATTGGAACTGCTATTGATTCACCAATTAATAGGACATTGAATCGACATTAGTCAAAAATTTTAAAATTTTCCAAATAGCACCACCCTACGCTCGTCGAAAATGTCCAAAATTATCAAATTTACATTGCTCTTGATTCACTATTAAATGGAACATGAAATCAGCAAAAATTAAAATATATGCAAATTTTCATATTGCATGCTATGCTCGATCAAAATGTAAAAAATTGTTCCAGAATCAACAGACCATCGAATTAGTCTAAGATACAATTTTTGTCGATTTTTCAAATAGAACCACCCTACGGTCGCTGAAAATGTCCAAAATTGTTAAATTTTAATTGCTTTTGAATCAATATTTAATAAAACATCAAATTGATAAAAATAAAAAAATGTACAAATTTTCATATTGCGCCACCCCCGCTCGCTGAGAATGTAAAAAGTTATCCAATTCGTACTGCTATTTATTCACTAATCAATAGAGCATCGAAATGAGATTAGTCAAAATATTTTCTATTTTCCATTTACAGGCACCCTACGCTCATTGTAAATGCCCAAAATTACTCAATTTTAATTGCTATTGACTCACCAATTTATTCAATATCGAATTTGCAAATGTTAAAACATTTTCAATTTATCATATTGAGCCACCCTACGCTCGCTGGAAATGTACAAAATTACCATACTCTGCTAAGCTACCCAAAAACTGAAACGTCCAGCCGCAGCTGACAAAGTTCGGTTCATCCGAAGCAACAGCCTATAGTACTCGAATCGGATGTTCATGAACATCCTAGTAACAATAGGCTCACAAACTAAAGCATCGGTTCTTTCACCATCAGCATCGCTTCTTGGTTCGGCGATGCTCGCTCGAACGATGGTATTGGCAAATTCATACTCGCGATGGTGGTTCGCTTTTTGGTTCGGAACGAACACGTTTTGCGTGTTCGGAATCGATGCTTTACCACCACTGGTATTAACACGTACTTTCTAGTAATATTCGAAGCCAAAACAGCCAAAACATAAATATACTATAACTAAACGAATGTCATGGATACCAAGAAATACTTGTTTATAATATTTTAAACGAGATTTTTTTTTTCATAATTTTTTGAGAAAATTTGGCAACCTTGCGATACGGAATGAAATGAAAACAAGGCGCAATCAAGTGAATCAAGTGCACATTTTCGTCTCATATTTTTAGATTTTTATTGCTTAGCGGGCAATTATAGAAGTTTTCAAACTTTTTGCCTTTCTACATAGAAAGGTATTAAAATTGCTGGAGAAACCGACTTTTAAACGGAGCCTCGTAGACCCATAGTTTTATAGATCATTCGACTCAGATAGACGAGATCGGAAAATGTATCTGTGTGTGTATGTGTGTGCACTTTTCGAAGATATTTTTACCGCTCAATTCTCTCAGAGATGGCTGAACCGATTTTAACAAGTCGTTTGAAAGCTATTGTTAGGCCATTGATCAAGTATTATTAACAAATGACTGTGACTTTTGGTTCCGGAAATATGATGTTATAAGTGACATAACCGACAAAACGCGTTGTTTTTTTTTACCGCGCAAGTTTCTAGGAGATGACTGAAATTAAATGGCTGTGACATTTGGTTCCGGAGATATGATGGTATAAGTGACGTAACCGACAAAACATGTTGTTTTTCATCGCTCTAATGTATATAAGGGTGCCAACAATTTGGGACCACCTCTAATTTCGTTAAGCGCTTTTGTTCAAAAGTTTAAGCACCTCGAAAAAAGTCCTCATGCAAAATTTACGGTAAATCGGACATAGGTTAGGGGTGCTACCCAGCGGTTAAGGTTTGAAAATTTTCAATCTTAAAAAATTATCAATTGAGATTTCCGAAATCGGAAATTTTTTTCGATGCCAAAAATCTTAAGTGTTATCTCAAAAAAAATTTTTTTTGAAAAAATCGACTTTCTTGACGTGCTATTCTAAGACTTTTGGCATTAAATTTTTTTTTCGATTTCGGCAATTTCATGGAGTTATTGTGTTATTAAGTTGCATTTTTTACATTGAGTTGAAGTAGACTTTCGCAGCACCAAATGATTTCGTTCTGGAATATTACAGCGTCGTTGATATTTTTAATTTCTAAGAAAAGTTTCATGTCGTCTGCATATATAAGCACTTTTAGATTTTTGAGTATGAAGGAAATGTCGTTCGTATGTAAAATGAAAAGAAGAGGCCCTAGGTGAGAGCCTTAAGGTACGCCAGATGTTACATTAATTGGTTTAGAGTTTATGTTTTGGAAGCTAACTACTTGTACACAATTCGTTAAGTATGATTCAAGCCAATCCAGAAGGCTATGTTCTATGTCATATTTTTGTAGTTTGTATAGAAGTAATGGTGTGTCAGTACGGTCGAAGGCTTTACTAGAGTCGGTGTGAAGAGTTTCTACGTGGTTGCCAGCGTCCATTGCGTTCAAAGGAGATGTGTTGTAGTTGAGCGGTCTTTGAAAAAGCCATAGTTTGTAAGGTATTACATTATTCAGTTGGTGAAAAAGTTGTTCATTTACAATTATTTGAAATAGTTTTGGAATGCAAGAGATAGCGGTTATTCTACGGTAGTTCCGAATGTTGGATTTTGAACCAGATTTAAATATTGGTACAAGAAAAGAAGATTTCCACGCTTTAGGAAAAGTACATTTATTAAGTGATAGGTTAAAAAGTAGTTGTAGTGGTATTGTGAGTTCTTCAGCAAGATTTTTTAAGAATATTGATGGTATACTGTCAGGTCCAGGTCCTTTTGAGGCGTCTAAGTTTTTCAGTGCTGTCGAAATGTCATGTTCTGATAGATAGTTTACAGAGATGGAGTTGGAAAATGCAGGTATGAAAGAGAAGTATTCACGGTCATTTTTTTGAAGATTTCCGTACTATTTTTTCCTACACGTCCGTCGAGATGCATTTAAGATGGAAAATTGTTGCTTTTTAGTTTAGTTTTCGTGTATTTAAAAAAATCCTTGGGACAATTTTGCGTTGATTAAACAAGTGAAAAGCAAACATTACTAATTATGAAATTATGTGAAATAGTGATCATGTTTTAAGACGAATCAATTAGTAAATATTCTGAAACTTGCCGAACTGTAAAACTTGGAACGAAGATACTTCCAAAGTTGAGAAGTGAATTCATTTTGTAGGGGAAATACGTTTGCTGAAGGATTAACAACATTTTTTTAATTGGAAAGTGTGACAAAAACATTAATTAACATTTTAAAACATTTCACAATTTTAGTTCCAGTACTTTATAAGATATGATTCATGTTCAAAGTTATTAAATTATGGGATGAGGCTCCGATGAAATAGGAAGCCGTTACCTTATGTATAAATACGGACTCAAATATTAATACAAGTAGTCTTCTAAATAAACATTTTGTTCATGATGAACAGAATCTCATAGCCTTGAAGTGAAACGTCTCTTCAATTGTTACTTTCATACGCCAGAACTAGCCATTCATATATAATTAAATTTACGACGGTTTACCCTGCAAGAAGTAAAATTTTCCCAGTAACTACTCGTTACGAAATAATATGATTGATGAATATACTTCTGATCCTAGCAGGCCAGATCCGACACAAGAAACCTAATTTCGACTTCCGAACAATTCTGTCTCTTCTCGAAATCCAAATAAATGTTTCGAATTTCCCGGCTTGATTGGATTCGGTACCGCATTTTACGTCCGATATTATCCCGCTCGTATCTCGGTTGATGGTGAGAAGGGACCGGAAGGCCAGTTATACCCTCACCATATTAGCACGTAAACGTGTTGCTGTAAACAAAGGTTGACAGAGGTGTAAATTGCATTTTCATGTTCTCTCGTCCCGCCTAACCCATCTAAGCTTGAACTGTCGCTGGCGGAAGGAAAAGAGTGGGACCGGCACCGCTTCCCGGCTACCGTTTCCATCGACCCACATTCATTCCATCCCAGAAATCATACGTAACGCGCGAGAATGGTTCAAGCAGTAATAGCAACATCAACAGCTGAACCGGTGGCTGAATCCAGACTCCAGCATCATCCCACTTGTCACTGGTTTAGGAGATACTAACGGGAGGACGCAGCTGGTCGTTACGGAGCTATTTCTTGCACCAGGTAAAAAGGCAGAGGGATTGAAAGTTTTTATGAGCTGTTTTGTGGTCACTTCAGCTTATTTTACGACGCGGTTGATTTTATTTTCTACGCACCATTGAACTTGCGTACATTCGGCAGCAGTTAGAAGAACATTTACTCATTCGAAATAGCACCGATAAATTGAGCGAACAAAATGCGCCCATCTTGGTTTGGCATCAGGAGGGGGAGGAATAACACCGAGATGTAAACAAACCAGGCCGAAGAAAGGTGAGTCTATTTGTCATAAAACCCAATAAATTTCCCCGGGTTTTGGCTCACGCAGAGTTATCTGAATGGCGATAATTTGTATCGACAATGGATGTCAAATCGGAGAAAATATTATCCTGTTGTATATTTGTCTTTGCGGAGATTGGATTTCAGGAGGAGAATTCACGGAAACACAGGATGGCAAATAGAGCTTTCACACTCTTTGCCTTTCTCATGTACAAAGGTAATCACTTGAGCATTCGACGAGTGAATTTTGTGTGCGATATACTGCTTGATTCAGTTCGTTGAGTTGGGCAATCTCTTTCTCTCTCTTTGTGGGTTCGTGACAAATGGTATCACTCAATATTCCCCGAAATTGGTGAAACGATTTTTACTAATCTCGATTGAAATGAAAGGTCTTATAGTGCAATGCAAAATCTCTTTTCACCGGGTAATGAGTGATCAAAATTGCATACCATCAACGACCTACGAACTGAAATAGCTTTGAGGCAACCAAAACAATTTAAAAAATCTTCTAAATTGTTCTTCAAACTTTTTCCGCGTTGTATGTCTTCTTAGTTGACGGTAAAACGAACCGAAATCTACGAGTACTGGTTCCGGAAGTACAGAAAATAATAGTCTAAAACAGAAACATTAAACTCATTTCGGTTTTTGACGTGAATGCGTCTTACTTTACTATGGGGCGCCTTTTTAACATTCACTCTGTACAAAAACGCAGCGACATATCAACGGAAACATATTCACCAATTTATGATCGAATTTTCAGTAGCATGAAATAAATAAGATTTTTAAATTTGAATGATTTTGTGAATGGATTTGAAGATTGCAACCAATCGGTAATTTTTTTCTATCTTTTGTTACGGCTTATTTACATATTTAGTCGTAGAATATGTTAATTAGTCGTATTTTAACATGTGTGTACGTATGTGACAAGTAATGTCACTCAATTTTCTCTGAGATGGCTGAACAGATTTACTCAAACTCAAATTTAAATGAAAGGTCTCATGGTCTCATAGATCGCTATCGAAGTTTAAGCCAATTCGGCCTCCGGTTTTGGAATTACAGGGCGATATGCACAAAAAAATCGAAAAAATTGTCACTCACTTTTATCAGAGATGGGTGAACCGATTTTCATAGACTTAGTTTCAAACAAAAGGTCCTACCTTATGATCAAAAAAGAACCGGAATTTTCATTTTAAAATTCCCGCGCTTGTCCAATCGGTAAACTTTTATTCTCTCAACGTTGGCAACACTTTTATACACATTCTGTCAAATTTTGACAGAATTTTCAACGTTTCGGAACACTTAAATCCATTTGCAACACAAAATTTGATGCACGCACGTTGTTCTAAATTTTCATCCATTATAAAAATCGCCACACGAAAATTTTTCAATTTCTTTGTATAGACGTCAAACAAAAACTAATCGTGCGATATGCGTCAAAATTTGACAGAATGTGTATAAAAGTGTTGCCAACGTTGAGAGAATAAAAGTTTACCGATTGGACAAGCGCTGGAATTTTAAAATGAAAATTCCGGTTCTTTTTTGATCATAAGGTATATTGTAAAATAGAGCAATCCGATGAGAAACGTTGGAAAAAATCTTATAACTGAAGGAAAAGAAACTTCTGCATTTGTCGCCTTTTACGACATGGAACCCAGTGGATCTATTCTTGTTTCGTTTTTTTTTTCGTTGAATTCCATACGGCATCTGGGCTAGTCCTGTCCGGAGAAAAACATTAGATACTGCCAATCTCCTAGTGGACTTCAGCTTGACTGAAAAGTTAGCATAACTTGGAAAGTAATCATCAGATCCAAAATCAAAATTTATTTATTTATTTCGTCAAGCAAATGTACAAACTTTCAGGAAGGCCTTTCATTTACTACTAGCTTCGTCAAAATCGGCCCAGTCGTTTCAGAGATTCACGCCTTTCTCACATTTTCTCAGACCGTCGAGCTGAACCGATTGATACATAACACTTGGATCTTGGGGCTTTGGAAAAGTTTAACAAGCGAATTTGTGTTTGAGTTACATTAAAAAAATGTAAAAGTAGGAATTAAAAAAAAACTTGAAATTTTTCAACGATTGATTAAATATTGATGAGCGTAATTCTTCTTAGAACGGCTTCTCTTCTGAGTAAAATGTGAGCTGTTGCTAGGTTAAGATTACCCAAACGAACGTAAACCTAACCTACCAACAACGAGAAGGTGTGATTCGCACAAGGACACCTTCAATCCTTCATAACAACAGCAATTTTCAATATTATTTTGTTGTGAATACGACTTACTTTACTATGAGGCGCCTTTTCGAAATTTACCCTCTGAGAGAGCTTTACCCTCGTGAATATCTCCTGTTGTATCTAATTAATCAACATAATTCTTGCTACATGCCATCGGAAATATGATCACAATTTTATGATAAAATTATCAGTTGTGTAACATAATCTCAAATAGTTCAAAACTAAACTTTTCTGATGATAGTAAAAATGTTTGATTTAACCCATGACAGCACCAGCCAATCAGAACGCGAGATGTCTGCATCTATAAAAGAGCATCCATATAAAAGTTGAGTGGTTCATTTTTCCTACCATTTGCTCAGCAACTGTTCCCGAAACAAGACACACGAGAGCAACATCGAGGACCTGTCGTCTCACTGTTTCCCGTTCTGCGAACAGGAAAAGGAATTTTGGCAAAGGGGCTGTCCGTACACCGCTGCCAGAAACAGGTATAAAATGAAATGTGATGTGAGAAATAGCGTCATTTGAGTTTAAGGAGCTACTCTGAACGCACGAGACACCGTCAGTACGATGGAACCGAAAACCGGTAGAAAGGCAGCCGAAAAGTCCATTTTCTGAGCAACTGTTGCCGAAACAAGACACACACGAGACCCATCTCAGATCTTGTTGATTGTGACAATTCAAGGCACTTTTTAGTGCCACAGATAATCATTAAAAGTTGGGGGTCAAAGGTGCACGACATCCTGGAAGGAGCGACAAATATCATATCTTACTGTTTGTATCGGCAGTTTGATTGACTTAGCTCTGGTCGTCACAAGCCCCGACCTCATGCCTACACGGTGTCAAATGATGACTGGTGACTCCTGTTTTTAGCAGAATGAGGAGGTGCGGAGTATTAGCAAGCGGTGGGACAGAGTGCAACTGTTGATAAGGAACTAACATCTTACTATAGATGTCTCGATTATCAACCCACTTTGTGACTGTTGCTAATATTCTTAACGTGGGAAGTGTGCAACATGTAAACTTTTATTAACAAAATTATAAATTTTATATTATTAATAGTAACTATCCTATTGCCCTGAGCTTAGGATGATAAACTACAGGGCGCGTACCCTGCTTGGCGGATGAGGGTGGGAGTCAATTTACACTTCGTGTTGACCAAGTCGGATCATACCGAGATCGATCGTTCGCTTAAAACGGTAAAACGAATTTATTATATCATCTGTATTTATCACAGAGTTGACATGACTGATACTGCTTGAAATTGACAATGGGCCATTGGGTTGTTTCAGGCATTACTGATGCAATTGGGATGCTTATTCACCCCGGCTCTGTGTTCTGTTCGAGTCGGATTGTTTCGATCGGGTGTGAAGTTTTGCGTTCTGTAGCTCGATCGAGTTCAGGTTTTTACATTCGTTTGACGGGGTCCGACTCGATCGGGATGCAGAATGGGGGTGATTAATATATCACATTCGTCCGGAACAGGTGAATTAAATTCAAAAAGTGGACTTATTATTATCAGAGATGCCAGAAAAAAATTTCAAATATCTTCAGACAGCGTTGCAAAAGTCTGTATATCTGAAAACAAATCTGCTGTGAGCAAATATTGCAGAAATTTCTCTCTGATGTATTACTAAACGAACTTAGAAAAAAGGTCGCGACAATTTCAAAAGTCTGTAAAATTTGCAGATTTACAGACATATCTGCGGTTCTGGCATCTCTGATCAGGAATAGGAGCGGATTGACATCTTATGAACCGTTGGGGAAGTTTCAAACCTTCCGATCCGGTTCGATATCGGTACTGATGTTATACAGGTTGCATTGACGGCGAAACTGATCAGGGCAGGTGTGAAGACATTTTAAGCAATCGTGCCATTGTGTACATACTGTGGCTTCCCTGGACAATCTGGTGTTGAATGCGCATCCTTACCTTGCATCATATGATCCAACAGACTTACTAACACCTGACTTTATTTTATCTTATTTCATTTCATGGTGGGGGCGCAATGAAACGAGAATGTTGAAATAAGGAACTGTCATCGAAGGCCTAAGAGCAAGGAAATTTTAGGAAGAAGAACCCTGGGGCGTCTCCAGAGAACGACGAAAAGATGGTAACTGAGTGATAACTTGACCTTTGTTAAGCTGAGGTAAGGTGGGGAGAGAGGGGTAAGTGCACTATTGTTTTTAATGTCACTTTATTATTATTACCATTATTATTATTATTGTTATTATTGTAATTATTATTATTGTTCCGTACGTTTTATTTTCAGCCACAAAGACAGTAGTTAGTAGTAGTTAGTAAACTTCTAAATGCTATATTTCCCTATTTATCTCCACTATCCCTAACCTAATGTATCTGAAACCAGTGGGACTCAGAGCAGCGCCTGCTGGTGGAGGAAGCCGGTGTGCTATACGGTCTAGTGCATATCAACGGTCAGGCTTTAGTAGGCTCACAGCCAGCTTGAAGTGAACCTCACTCAAGCAGATGGGCGGACACGGTCTGCCAGGTTGTGGGCTGATAAATTACAATTACAATTACAGATAATCATTAAAAGTTAATTAAACTTTCAATATTTCCTACCAAAAGATTCATCAAGATGGAAGCTAAAATAATTTGCACCGTCACTAACACATTCAATTACGAACGGCAATGCGAAAGAGGAAGTGATGATGTTGAACACATCTTTATACTAGTATGGGGTCGGGTGAAAATATTATTATTATTTTTATCATTATTTTTATTAAAATTACTCTTGCATACCGAAGATCGTCGATACATTTCAGACCGGGCCTTTGCAACTGATTCGTACTGAAATTTTGAGAAGAATCAGATATCTTCGAACTTCATAGCTTCAATAAAAATAAACTACAAATTTGTCGCACCTAGCCTCCTATATTAGCAAATTAAAAAGAAATTGTTTCAAGTTTGCAATATATAGTTGTAGAATAGTATCTGTTTAATGTAACTAATCTGTACTTTAATGTAGGTGCATTGCTTCAATCTCTAGTAGTGAAAAAGGGAAAAGCTTGCGCAATTCACACAATCAATCAACTAACTGATATTCGGAAAAGTGATGGGAGCGTGCCAGTTTTTTCGTATTCACGACATCCAGTTATATCTCTGACATTACCCACCCGCCTTTTTACCTTTCATCTTTGACTCATCAGTCAGTTCAATTTGAACTGCTTTGCACTGATGATTCAAAGACGAAACGAAAAGCACGGTTTCATTCTGTATGTTATACTAGATAATGAACAAACAATCTATTGGTTTCGTTGATAAATTGAAGAGAAACATTTTGAATAGAATACCACAGTATTATATATGAGAAATGCATCATGACACCACTAGGTGGATTAAAACAGGTTTTTTTAACACGAAGTCTAGAATTAAGATAACGCTGCCTGTGAAAAATACGAAAGGATACAGGTCTTACAAACCAGTTATCGTTCTTTTGAGCTTCGATCTGGAAAGATTCGAATCGTTACACTATTTATTACAGTTAAGATTTCAATGTGATGTTGCTATCATAATTAGATTTCGGTTTGCTCTCGTTTTGATGTTTGACTTTACTCGGGTAGCCATGTAATAATTTTTTACACTGAAAATTAGCTGTGAAATAGTAGGTTAATGTTCATAAAAGGAATGTAAAACCAAAGCTTTGCTTTCCCATATCAAAGAGTACACAGTTGCATACCAATCGAAGAAAGATTTGATCAGAAAAAAGCCTGTGATGCAAACAAATGTAAATATTATGATACAAAATTCATAGTGACAAGAACACAATAATTTCTCCCACTGCGGGACCCCACAGGATACCCATTTACTGAGAACAAACATGAAACTAATGATAAACAATTCACACATTGTTCATTAGCATATCCAGTCTTGAATATTTCACCGGTGGCACATCTGGCGCATTGTTGATTTCGATTTTCCATTATCGAGGTTATCAATTTTCCTAAATTACTAGTAATGGTTTCCGGGCGGGACAAGGCCGTACCAGACCACACGCCGCCACCGTGTCTGCTGGGTAGATTGGCTAGGTTAATGATCATTTGCGGACAACTGGCTTCGTTCTCAACCGTCCATTATCGGCAAGAAATAGAATAGCCATCGGATGAGTTCAGCTTTGAAATGGGATACGCTCACAGACTCCGGCGAAACCCCAAAATGATTTGCGCGTTGCTTGCGTTCCTGGAACGACTGGCAGCACTACTAAATTGCCGGTCAGGAAGTATCAATTACTAGCAATAAATTGGCCAGCACATTATTGTGGTAGAGTACTCGATTAAAAGTTCCTATGCCAGAAACTATCCGAATTCAATTTGTACCTTGATTCGACAGCTTCGTCTAGAGTTTCGTTTGCATTCATTGCACGCAGCACTTTGTGCCACTGCATGCCGAGCAGGACTCCGGGGGCGGGTTCTTCTAACTTCAAGTGCTTCCTTCTTCAGTGCCCATTGAGAATTAGAAGAAAGCAAACCAATCCCCACCCGTCCGACCACTGCTGTGCTATTAAATGAAGAAGTTCGCTCTGTTCGGTTCAGTATCATCGAGGTTCTCCAGTGCAACCTGAGCCCCAGGTAAACAGGACTTGCCAGTTGCATTCAGATGGAATACAATGAGACCCTCTAGGTACATCAGACTCACGTGCCACGTCAAGAGGTGTGAAGTTTCATTCGGTTGCAATGGCCAACACGGCGCTTGAATGTTGGAATGTTTGTGTGATATAACATGAATGTCCTTTGACAGTCTCAACTGCACTTGTGAATGAATTACATTACTTGATTCAGCTGAGGTTGGCTCGAAAATTATTGCGATTGTAGACGGATTGGATGTTTCCGATACATCTGAACAATTGTCAAATGTTAATAAAATGATTAATCAATGTACTAAAACTTTTCACAAATGCTTCGGAATGGAATACCTCGAATGCAGCAGCTGATTATGGAGCACTTTAGAAATGCAACCGAACCGAGAATCTTTCAGCTTTCCGGTGCGATCTGTGAACAACTCGGTGGAAATCCAACCTTCATGAAAGTGCACAGGATTAGCGTAGGACCGTCAGGAACGACATGCACTATGCGGTGAAAAACGATTGAAACATGAGAACAGAGAAAACACAGAACTGCTGTATTGCTACTTTCTACTGTCGTCTCCTCCGTCGGTAAGGCGAACATGGTTCGACACTTATTCGGTCCGCTATCAATGCAATCGAGTTGTGCAGGAAACCGTTTCCGATTGTTGGTCCGGAGAGCATTTAGATGTGTGGAGTGTTATTGATACAGTATGTGTGCAATTAAGTGGTTCGGAATAAAAAGCCAGTGGTCTTTTGCGGAAAGCTTGTTTGCGAGTTCCTGTTCCTTCTGTTGACGATGCTGGTGATTGGCTTTGCACAGGAGTATGTATGTTGCAGTAACCGGAAAGTCGATTTATGCACTAGGAGTGATCAATCACCGTTTGTTTATTTTTGTTGTTAGCGAACCACCACAAAGTTCTTTCAACTTTCTGTAATAGAAAGCTGTGCTGTCTGTAAAAATGTGCTTTTATACGAGGAAACTGATTTCAGGAGTTCATAACATTACATTTCATATATTATTTCTATGGCACTCTCTATCTAACTCTCTAAAAGAGCATTAATATATTGATTAAACTTGAATGGTTTTAAATAAGCGACTAAATTAGATCTTAAAGTGAAATGTAGTCTCAAAAATTTATTCGCTTGAGTTAACCGAATCGTCGCACAAAGCATAACAAGAAAAACCGACACATAGAAACCAGGAATATTTTCAGTGATTGAGCGCAGTGGGCTTACCACTCGTTTTGTTGGCTTGTAAAAAAGACTCATTGATTCGAAATGGATTTTTGAATCCTTCACATTTTGAATATATCAAAATTAAATAGTTATTGTTAGTGATTACTATTACACTAAAACTATGAATCATGAGTAATTATGATTGACTAACATGAGGTTATATGCATGTGTGTGGACTAACGTGCTTACCATGTATATGCCTGAGTTAAGTACACCGAAACCTCCATTTACGAACTAAACGAGGGTTCGTAAATGGAGGTAGTTCGTAAAAAAAGGTTACGCTATTTGGGATTTGAATCGTAAATAAAGTTTACGTTATTTGGAATTTACTTCGTAAAAAAAGTTTTGTGTAATGAATGTGGAAACCCCCAATCACATGGCCATTTTCGGAACGGATGTGATAAGTGGGTGAAGGAAAATGATGTTTGAGGTCGGTTCAAAATCCAAGATGGCGACTTCCGGTTTATCGATATTCTTTAAACATCCTTACAATGTGGGTATTTTCGGAACGGGACTGATGAGTAGTTGACGGAAAACGATGTTTGAAGTGGTTCGGAAATCCAATATGGCGACTTCCGGTTTATCAATATTCCTAAAAACCCTTACAATGTGGGTATTTTCGAATAAGAATTGATGAGTAGTTGAGGGAAAACGATGTTTGAAGTAGTTTGTAAATCGAAGATGGCGACTTCCGGTTTGTCGATATTCCTTGAAAACCTTTACAATGTGGGCATTTTCGGAACGGGATTGATGAGTAGTTGACGGAAAACGATGTTTGAAATGGTTCGGAAATCCAAGATGGCGACTTTCGGTGCGTCGATAACCCTTCAAAACCCTTACAATGTGTGTATTTTCGGAAAAGGATTGATGAGTAACGGAAAACGATGTTTGAAATGGTTATTTACGGTTGTAATTTTCGACATTCTTAAAATTAATGTTGAGTCGAAAAGGTTCCTTTATCAGGAAGAAGAGATTGCCATACTGAAGAGGTGAACATTGTTTCATGCGATTCGGAGAAAGTCGATCATGCTAGTTTATCTGCTATTTATTTCTGGAATTACTCATAAATGTTAGAAATTCAGTGTCATGTGGTTGTCTAACTGACTCTTACCACTTGAGCCAAATAATATCCCTTTTTCTCAATGGCTTACAAAATGTTAAATCATATTCCGACGGGCCAGTTGACATGAGATTTTGACAAGTTTATATAAAAAACAAAAGTGTCGTGATGAGAGTAACAGTACTTTTTTCGACTTTATCACGTACACTAAAACAACTGAAATTATAATTGTAACACTGAAAATAAAAAAAATTGGAGAACACGGTCATTGATTTGAAACCAAATTTTAATGTTTGTGGTTGCTTCCAAATATTAGATTGAGACTTCCAGTTGTTCAATAAAATATTGAAAGCATACAATATAACAAAAACAATATAAAATTTTTTTAGCTGTTTAGACGTCTACTTGTTATGGTCATTTCGAAAATATAGTGCAATATTCAAACAATAATGATTAGCAGGAAACACCTTTGTCAGAAGCATAACTTTTTTTAAACGATATATAATCATATCGTAATGATCGTCAAAGAATATCGATACAACTGAACTTACCATTTTGATTTTTGAAGCTCTTTCAAACATAATTCATGGTATATACTCATCAAACCCGTCCCGAAAATACTCATATTGTAAATGCTTTTAAGCAATATCAAAGAACCGGAAGATGCAATCTTGGATTTCCGAACCACTTTAAACATCGTTTTCCGTCATCTACTCATCAATCCCGTTCCGAAAATACCCATATTGTAGTAATTTCCATGGAGCTGGAAATTTTTTACATTGGATGCAAAAACCTCTTTTTACGAAGTTGGTTCGTAAAAAAAGTTTACGTAATTTGGGATTTGGTTCGTAAAAAAAGATTACGTTATTTGAGATTTGGTTCGTAAAAAAAGATTACGTTATTTGGGATTTGGTTCGTAAAAAGAGTTACGTAAAAAGAGGTAACGTAAAAAAAGTGTTCGTAAACGGAGGTTTGGGTGTAGCAAGCATGGATTCTCCCTCATAAGAACGATCGAAGACAAGAAAACATTCAAATATTGTCGATATCTTTGACAGTAGGTTCACCAAACCCTTCACACCGATTAGATGAAATTTATGTAAAAGTATTCACTTGACACGCATGATAGAGCGCGGTCCTTATTTCCTTGTCAAATAAAACACTGTTAAAATAAATTACTGAACTGAAATTACTGCCAATATATTCCATTCTAATTGACTTTCATTATCATCTTCGAATAAGTAGAAAGTGGTTATACTATTTTTTGTGTCAATAGGATCGTAGCACTAGCTATGTAACCGAAGCTATGCTATGAATCGGTCAAATTCCACAATAAACGTAATACCAAGACTTTGTTTTGCTTGACGATGTTTATTATTACAATACAAATTTTATTGTATTTAACTCGTCTTTATTTCAACACAAAGCCCAATACTGCATAACTTCGTGTCGTTATTTGATATATAATTTTAACCGTGCATTTCTCACATCATCTTAATACAAAACAGCAGCGCACAAGCAATAAAATATATGCGGAAAAGTTTATGTTAACCTTTTCAAATTTTGAATGTTTTGGCTAAAGTTTTATAATTTTGCATGGCATTTTCAGATTCTTTGTGAAATTCTACTACAAACGCTACTTTTCAGTTCTAAAACCATCCCCGTGGAACGAAACAGTAACGTTTCATACATTTCAAAAACTAATTACGGCTCGGCAAAGAAACATTTCAAAATTCTAAGAATACTTAGTTGTGATAAATTTAGTTTCGTAAACTTAAGTGTTTTTAGTTTTTCGAAAATCGGTCTAGTTATTGAATAATTAACCATAAACACGACGCTTGCATTCCGCTACATTTCACCTTAAAAGGCACAAGTGGAAATTTTGATCAAGACCAGGTCTGTGATTTCAATGTAATTTACGCACTTATTTATTTAAGAGTGGTATCAAAGGATTATTCACAAACATTGCATTTGATCCTAACAATGATTTTGATGAAAACAACCGGCCGTACATGAAAATGTAGTTTTCAATTAAGTGTATGATAATTGATGCAAAATAACTGCGTGTATATGACAAAAGTGTGCACTTGATTTTCTCGGAAACGACTGGACCGATTTTCTCAAAAATTTATTCTAATAGAAGGTCTTATAGTCTCATGGACTGCAGATTATTATATCTTTAATAAGTGAATATCATGGATAATCACATCGATATCGTCATAACTAAGTTCAGTTTTGCAATGACTGAGTGAAAACATTTATTTAAGAAGCCAAATTAATGAGAAACTCACAGAAAAAATGATTTTTTGAACAGAAGTACGCTCAGAGGCAGGACTCGAACCTGCGTTCTTACGCAATCCGTGCATAAGCGTTTACCATTTCCGCTACGCTGAGCTGTGGTAAAAACAGTTCT
Source organism: Malaya genurostris (assembly GCF_030247185.1). Lineage (NCBI taxonomy): Eukaryota > Metazoa > Arthropoda > Insecta > Diptera > Culicidae > Malaya > Malaya genurostris. The sequence continues at coordinate 215,357,661 of NC_080571.1, read as the reverse complement.
ACAGTAGTACCGAGTTGGTAAGAGTGCATCGAACAATGATCTAAATCCTAGCCGCCTTACGACCGCTACCCTGTATCCAAACATCTGCTCTGTTAATCTGAAAACAACACACGCAGGTTGGAGTCCTGCCTCTGAGCGTTCTTTTAACCAAAAAATCATTTTTTTTCTGTGAGTTTCTCATTAATTTGGCTTCTTCAATATACGAATAATTAATTTTTGTTGGTTTGACGTAAAGCCGCCATAACTTAGTTCAGGTTTTGCAATGACTGAGCGGAAACATATATTTGAGAAGCCGAATGAATGAAAAACTAACAGAAAAGATGATTTATTGGAAAAAGATACGCTCAGAGACAGGACTCGAACCTGCGTTCTTATGCATTCCGTGCATACGCGCTACCATTTCGCCACTCTGAATCTTGTTTTAGTCACTCTAAAAATATATGTTTCCACTCAGTCATCGCAAAACTAAACTGAGTTACCTTTCAGAAGTTTCAACCAATATTCGAATATCGGATTTTTTGCAAACAGAACATTTTGATCGGTTTTCGAATATACTTTTTTATAAGTTTTTCTTCGGTTCTCCGGTCGTGTCAGTAAAAAATCAATTTTCACAGTGATTGCAAAGCCTTTCTAGAAGATGTCTGAATCGATTTTTGCTATTTTCGATTCCGATGAAAGGTCCTTAGATCCCATAGAACGCACGATAATCTGTGCGGTTTGTTTTGTGCGTCGTTCACTCTACACAAGAGGCAATGATTTTCATAAAAATTTTGCTGATTCAATCCTAATTAGCAATACGTAACTAGTTCCGATACGACTGAGTCCAAACTATGTTGCAGCAAGAGCACGAACATGTTCTGCCTTTCTTATATCGAAAGGTTATGCAATCACTTGAAAAATCGACTGGTAAAAATTGGCCTGGAAAGTCAAGTGACATATAGGGGAAGAAGGGAAAAAGGAACGCACTACCAAAGCAAAATGTACCTCTTGCTTTTTTAAGAAGTTACCAGTTTTTCCACTGAAATTTTTAATAAACTTTGTCATGGCAAAAGATTTTCTAAAAAATTTTGGTTGTGTTAGTTCAATCATATCTAGAAAAATATCCAAAACCCAATTATTTCTCTGTTATATGCAATTTTTGATGTTCGTTCCAATAATTTTCTAGAGTGAGGAAGATGATTTTATTTAAGTAACCAGTAAACATCTTTGCTTCGTTTTTCTAAATCTAGTTCTAATACAGACGATGAATTTGCAACTATATGGCAAAATCTTTAAAGTTATCGTCCCATGTTTCTAGGGGAAAATGACCCGAATTGTGTGGGGCAAAATGTTTAAGAATTCCCCTATAAGAATTATGTTTATAGTTTCAATTTGATGAATAATATATTTTAAATTTTTCGTCCACGAAAAGGCTAAAACTTTCTATATATACAAATAAGAAGTTTTATGATGGTGTCCTTTGTTCTGTTGTTGTCATGAGTAATGTTATGTTGTTTTGATGAACACAGATCGAAAAAATATTGTGATTCTACATCTTAAAACATGCACATAAATGTAGCGTCGTATTTCATACAAATTTATATTCAAGAACATGTAAAATTGTGTGATTTGAAAATTACATGTCTGTAATTCGATTGAAATAAAAAACAAAAGATCGATAGCAGCAGCGCGACTTGAACCGAGAAACATTAGATCACAAGCACATCGATTACTCGACTGAACCACAGGCTCATATCTGTTCATTGAATAATTTTTTTTTTTTCATAAATACGTTTATTTCTTAAGGCAGTTTACATAAGTTTTTCTTCGCCGTAGCATCACTTTTACATAATATTCTTATCCTAATTTAATTCTAACATAGTCACAACGTTTTGCATTTATTAAAACATATTCTCTTATTACTTAAATATCATCTTAGGTAACTCGTCATTAATTATGAAATCTACTCGGAAATATTATTTGAACCAAACGATTAACTTCTATAAATTATAAAATAAGCTGTTATTTTCAGACATTTTGTTAATAATTTCATAAACTGTTTCGAGTTTGTTTGTATCATTACATTATTTTTATTCTAATTTAGCTATTGGTTGAACTCATGGACGCAGCTGGGATCAGAACTAAGTCTTGAAAGGGGCCTTTATTAAATTGAAACTCCAGTTTTCTTTATGAAATGATAAATAAGTTTCATGTATGAAAGGTCACGACAAGCAAGAATGTCTCGAACTGGGATATTGGATAGTCTACCTTGGGTACGCAAAGAATTTATTAGTTGAGATCTGACATCACGATACTCCACGCATGTCCAAACGACATGATCAATATCTCGATAACCTTCGCCACAAGCACAATGATTAGTCTCGGAGAGCCCAATTCGAAGGAGATGTGCATCTAACGTGTAGTGATTGGACATGAGTCTGGACATCACACGAATGAAATCTCTACTCACATCCAATCCCCTGAACCATGCCTTTGTCGATATTTTAGGAATAATTGAGTGCATCCACCGACCCAGATCATCTTTATCCCAAGAAGCTTGCCAGCTGGCAAGTGTTCTTTGGCGAGACGAGCTATAGAATTCGTTGAAAGCAATTGGTCTCTCATAAATTTCACCCTCAATAGCACCACGTTTGGCTAAAATATCGGCTCTTTCATTGCCAGGAATGGAGCAATGAGCCGGGACCCAGACTATAGTGATTAGATAATTATTGTTCAACATGTCGTTCAGGCACTGTTTTATTTTGCCCAGGAAAAACGGTTCAGTCTTGCCAGTCATGTTTGAGCGAATGGCTTCAATTGCACTCAGACTATCTGTGAAGAGGAAATAATGGTTTGGAATTAATGTGACGATTACACTCAAACTATAATGAACTGCTGCTAGCTCTGCTATATAAACAGATGCAGGTTCTTGAAGCCTAAATGAGGCCGAAACATTATTGTTGAACATACCAAACCCTGTCGCTTCTTCAATTCGCGATCCGTCCGTGTAAAACATTTTCTCAGAGTCAATATGCCTGAACTTACTTGAAAATATTTTTGGGATTTCCGTCGAACGTAGATGATCCGGGATTCCACGCACTTCGCGCTGCATGGATGTATCGAAAAATAAAGTTGAGTCAGGGACATTTAGGAGGCTGACACGGATAGGAATATATCTTGAAGGGTTGATTTCCTGTGACATATGGTTAAAATATACTGTCATGAATTTTGTTTGAGATCGAAGCTCGACTAGTCGTTCGAAATTATTAATTACCATGGGATTCAGCACCTCACATCTTATTAGCAGGCGTGATGAAAGCTCCCAAAATCGATCTTTTAATGGAAGAACTCCCGCCAGAACTTCAAGACTCATTGTATGTGTCGAATGCATGCACCCTAAAGCAATTCGCAAACAACGATACTGAATTCGCTCCAGTTTGATAATATGAGAGTTTGCAGCGGAACGAAAGCAAACGCATCCATATTCCATCACTGAAAGTATCGTTGTCTGATACAATTTTATTAGATCTTCCGGATGAGCACCCCACCAAGATCCTGTTATTGTTCGAAGAAAATTTACTCTTTGTTGGCATTTTGTTATCAGAAACCTAATGTGTCCTCCCCACGTGCATTTGGAATCGAACCACACCCCGAGGTATTTAAAAGTTAAAACCTGTTGGATCATTCTTCCCATCATATGGAGCTGAAGCTGCGCGGGATCATGCTTTCTTGAAAAGACGACTAACTCTGTTTTCTCCGCAGAGAATTCGATACCAAGATGAACAGCCCAATCGGACAAGTTATCTAAGGTATCTTGCAATGGTTTATGCAGATCAATAGCTTTGGGTCCAGTAACTGAAACCACGCCATCATCTGCCAATTGTCTTAGTGTACATGGGGTTACTAGACAGCTGTCAATGTCATTTACGTAAAAATTATAGAGGAGCGGACTGAGGCATGAGCCTTGCGGGAGACCCATGTAACTATTTCTGAGTGTTGCCAAATCGCCATGTGAAAAATGCATGTGTTTCTCTGACAAAAGGTTGTGCAAATAATTATTTATAACCGCTGGGAGTCCATTTTGGTGAAGCTTGTCTGAAAGAACATCAATGGAAACTGAATCAAATGCTCCTTTAATGTCTAAAAATACAGATGCCATTTGTTGCTTTTGAGCGAAGGCAATTTGGATGTCAGACGAAAGTAATGCAAGGCAATCATTCGTCCCTTTATTTCTACGGAAGCCAAACTGAGTATCTGACAACAAACCGTTCGTCTCGACCCAAGTGTCGAGACGTCGTAGAATAATTTTTTCGAACAATTTTCTGATGCAGGACAACATCGCAATGGGTCTATATGAGTTGTGATTGGAAGCTGGTTTCCCCGGTTTTTGAATGGCGATAACTTTCACTTGTCTCCAGTCAGGTGGAACAATATTTTGCTCAAGAAACTTGTTGAACAATTCCAACAAACGTCTTTTTGCGAGGTTGGGCAGATTCTTCACCAAGTTGAATTTAATTCTGTCCAACCCTGGAGCGTTATTGTTACAAGACAAGAGTGCTATAGAAAATTCCATCATTGAAAATGGGTTATTAATAAAACCATTATTTGGAGGAGATTCCCGTATAATGCTCTGCGTAGGAACAGAATCTGGGCAAACTTTCCTAGCAAAGTCAAATATCCATCGGTTCGAGTATTCATCACTCTCATTGCCCACGGTACGATTCCTCATTCGTCTGGCCGTGTTCCAAAGAGTGCTCATTGAGGTATCTCTTGACAAACCTTCGACAAAATGTTTCCAATAGCTACATTTTTTGGCTCGAAGTATGCTCTTGCACTTGGTTTCTAAAACCATAAGTTTTTCAAAATTCTGAGGAGTTCCTCCTCCCCGTTTTAGAAACGTCTTGCAAGCATTTTGTTTTGCGAGTTTAGCCTCTGAGTACTCTTTGTCCCACCAGGGGTTGGGAGGCCTTCTGTTAGTCGTTGGCCCAGGAAAGCGTTTAGTTTGGGATTGTTCTGCTGCCTCCAGAATCGAACAAATGAGGAAGTCATATTCTTCAAGTGGAGGGAGCTCTTCCATTGAATTCAAAATACTAGAGATACTACTTTGGTATTTAATCCAGTCGATATTTTTTGTCAAATCATATGGAATACTAGCGGAAGTAGCAATGCAATTGCTACTGCTAATTGAGATGATGATTGGTAAATGATCGCTACCGTGTAAATCAGGCAGATCATTGAATAATTGATAAATATAAATCCATACAGCGGCACTTGGTAACCGAGCTGTGGATGTTCACCCATTGTTTAAGATCATCCTGCTTCTATGTTCAGATAACCGTGACTTCGCGTAGTTTAAAATGAATACCTTATGATCAAAAAAGAACCGAAATTTTCATTTTAAAATTCCCGCGCTTGTCCAATCGGTAAACTTTTATTCTCTCAACGTTGGCAACACTTTTATACACATTCTATCAAATTTGACGCATATCGTACGATTAGTTTTTGTTTGGCGTCTATACAAAGAAGTTGAAAAATTTTCGTGTGGCGATTTTTATAATGGATGAAAATTTAGAACAACGTGCGTGCATCAAATTTTGTGTTGCAAATGGATTTAAGTGTTCCGAAACGTTGAAAATGTTAGAAAAGGCCTTCGGTGAATCGTGTCTAGGAAAAACACAGGCATACGAGTGGTATAAACGCTTCAAAGGTGGTCGTACAAGCTTGGATCATGATGAGATCCCAGGCCGCCCAACAACATCTGTTACTGAAGAAAACATTGAATCGACGAAGCAAATCGTGTTGCAAAATCGTTCTGTACCGATTAGAGAGATTGCTGTGTTGTTGGGCATCTCTTATGGATCAGCCGAACACATTTTAACTGATGTTTTGAGTTTGAAACGCGTCGCTTCTCGGCTTGTGCCAAAAAAGCTGAATTTCGTTTAAAAACAGCGTCGGTTGTGTCGGAGTTTTTGGCCAAAACCTCAACCAATATCAACAACCAAGCACCGTACTCTCCAGATATGGCCCCATGTGACTTTTTCCTCTTCCCCAGACTCAAATTGCCATTGTAGGGAACGCGTTTTGAGACCATAGAGACCATAAAAGAGAATTCGCTGCGTGAACTAAAGGCCATACCTTCGGCGGCCTATAAAACTTGTATGGAAAATTGGATCCAGCGTTGGCATGCATGTGTTGCCGCAGGAGGAGAGTACTTTGAAGGCGATAATAAACAAATTTATTAAAAATTGAAATTTTGCGTTTTTGCCTTTCTCATATAGAAAGGTTATGCAATCACTGTGAAAACCGACTTTTGAACCAAGGCCCGGAGAGCCGAGTGTCATATACCATTCGACTCAGTTCGTCGAGTACGCAAAATGTCTGTGTGTGTGTGTGTGTATGTGTGTGTGTGTGTGTGTATGTGCGTATGTGTGTATGTCACGTTTTTTGCACTAACTTTTCTCGGAGATGGCTGAACCGATTTCCACAAACTTAGATTCAAATGAAAGGTCTTGTGGTCCCATACAAAATTCCTGAATATTATTTGGATCCGACTTCCGGTTCCGGAATTATGGGGTAAAATGTGCAAAAAATTGTGAAAATAAGTGCACTAACTTTTCTCAGAGATGGCTGAATCGATTTTCACAAACTTAGATTCAAATGAAAGGTCTTGAGGTCCCATACAAAATTCCTGAATATTATTTGGATCCGACTTCCGGTTCGAGAGCTATGGGGTAAAATGTGCAAAAAAAAAGAAAATATGTGTTTTAACTTTTCTCATAGATGGCGCGACCGATTTTCACAAACTTAAGTTCAAATGAAAGGTCCTGTGGTCCCATGCGTTATTCCTGAATTTCATACGGATCCGACTTCCGGATCCGGAAATATAGGGTAAAGTGTATTAAAAATTGTACACCATCACTGAAAATGGGGAAAAACCTTAAAAAAAATTCTAAATCGACCTCAAATCTTTTCCAATTTGATGGTTTTTATCAGTAGACGGTCAAACAAACCGATTTCGGTTATTCTTTTAAGAATCGAAGAAAAATTTTTTTTTTGCCTTTCTCTTATGGAAAGGTTATGCAATCACTGTGAAAACCGACGTTTGAACCGAGGCCCGGAGGGCCGAGTGTCATATACCATTCGACTCAGTTCGTCGAGTACGCAAAATGTCTGTGTGTGTATGTGCGTATGTGTGTATGTAACGTTTTTTGCACTAACTTTATGGGGTAAAATGCGCAAAAAAATTAAAATATGTGTTCTAACTTTTCTCATAGATGGCGCGACCGATTTTCACAAACTTAGGTTCAAATGAAAGGTCCTGTGGTCCCATACGTAATTCCTGAATTTCATCAGGATCCGACTTCCGGATCCGGAAATATAGGGTAAAGTGTGTTAAAAATTTTATACCATCACTGAAAAGAGCGAAAAACCGTAAAAAGTTTTCTAAATCGACCTCTAATCTTTTCCAATTGATAGTTTTTATCAGTAGACGGTCAAAAAAATCTATTTCGATTATTCTTTTAAGAATCGAAGAAAAATAATTTTAAAAAATACCACAGTATTATATATGATAGTTTGATTGATATGAGAAAGGCATCATTACACCCCTAGGTGGATTAAAACAGGTTTTTAATAAAATTTCAAAACAGATCTCACTTTCTTTTCTCAGCGATGGCTTGACCGATTTTGATAAACTTAGGTTTATATGAAAAATCTTGTGGTCTTCCGATAAAAAAGTATTTTTTTCGAATGCAGCAAAAGTTTACACCGTCATTTAAAATGTGATGCCAAAAACGTAGAAAATCTTTCAAATTTGAATCAAAACCAAATTAAAATTGACCAAACCGGTCTAAAAACTGTTTCTCTCTCTACTTTATACTAGTTAATGCACACACAAATATCTTTGTGTTCGTTCAAAAATCAATTGCAATTATGTTGGAGAATACCACAGGCATCATTGCACCAATAGGTGGATTAATACGGGTTTCTATGTTACACCAGTTGAAACGCGGTGACAGCTACGCTTCTTCATAACATGAGTTTACTAATCACCACATCTTTTTGCCATGTTAAAATAACTTTCATTTATTAGTTATCGTTCTTTAATTCAAAAATACACTGAAGTATTTTTTTATGCGAGTTTACGTACCGCAGAAAAACGCATAACTCTGAAAATTCGCATAACTCTGAAACTTCGCATAAAAAAACCGCATAACTCTGAAACTTCGCGTAAAAAACCGCATAACTCTGGAAATTCGCATAAAAAAACCGCATACCTATGAAATTTTGCATAAAAAACCGCATAACTCTGAAAATTCGTATAAAAAAGTCGTATAAAAAACCGCATAAAAAAGACCGCATAACAAAAGACCTCAGTGTATCTCGAAGCTATGAGTTTTGCAGTCCTCATGCACTACCATACAAAAAAAGAAAACAATATGCGGATTGAACATTGTTCCCGAGAAAATTATGATTCTCTTTGTGAATTTCAAATAATAACAAATTAGAATCTAGTATACATTGAATAATTTTGTATATTTGAGACGGACGGTAGTTTCAAAGTTTTGTTCTTCATGAACAGATTTCGATTGAAGGCGCATCAAAAATCACCTAATTAAAATTGAATTTATCTTGACTGTTTAAAAGTCGTTGTATAATTTGTACATTGTGTCAAGTTTGTAATTACCAATACTATGTTGCTTAGGAAAAAATTTTACAAATTGCGCATTTTTTAATCAAGCATGTAATTAGAGGTTAGTAGCAATAACTCAAATTTCTTGTTGCAAACTAGTCACAAATAAACTACCGTAGCAAAAATTGTTACTTAGGATACCAATAAACTAAACGGCCCTCTTCAAGTCATTAAAAAATCTTAAAGATATCTTCACTAAAATTTCTTGTTGTGAACTAGTCACAAAGAACCGGCAAATGAATACGACGTTATTAAATTTTTATTATAAAACCTTTTATCCACCTAGTGGTATGATGATGCCTTTCTCATGTTACTTATATTTTTAAATATCTTACTAGAAGATTCTGCAAAGATTTTGTTTTCAATCTAGAATAAAATAACTAAGCCTTTCAATTTGTAAACAGTTATATCAAGTTAATAAGACTTTTTCTTCATTTTGCATTGTCGCACTGAATGATTAAATACATTTTATCCTATAGTTCTAGAACCGGAAGTCGGAACCGGATGAAAATAACCAGCAACCTATGAGACTATAGGAACTTTTATTTGAGCCTGTTTGTGGAAATCGTTCCATTCATCTCTGAGAAAATTGAGTGAATCTCGTTTTAGACTTTTTGACCAATATTTTCGGTACTTCTGGAACCTGGAACTTGGAACCAGTATAGCCGAGTCGGTTTGTTCAATAAGTTACTAATATATCCTGCAAATTGAATTAGGTCGTCAAATGGTAAGATAACTAAGTCTTCACCAGTTCCTATCTCATGCCTTCCCGAGCGTCTATGAAGACATTTGGTCAATAGAACGGGGTCGATTGAGTGCTATCGCTATTCTGCGTTAGCAGCAGAATGAGAGGGTGCGAAATGGCTTGCAGGTTGAAGCCTATCCTAAAGTGCAATATTTATCATAGTATATTGCAACATGTGGTTCTGTTGTTTGTTGCATTATTTGCTTAATATTGTATCATAGCATATTATTTCATGTATTATTGTCTTATACTATATTTTGTTATGTTATATTATATTATATTATATTATATTATATTATATTATATTATATTTTATTATATTATATTATATTATATTATATTATATTATATTATATTATATTATATTATATTATATTATATTATATTATATTATATTATATTATATTATATTATATTATATTATATTATTTTATATTGTATTATATTGTATTATGCTCAATTATATCGACAACGGGGAGGGGCAGGGAGTGCATCAGGGTATCTTACAAGTGAATGACTGGATGATGGAGTGGATTGCCAACCTGCGTCACGTGGGGGAAGCTTTGTGTTTCTCCCTGAAGGTTTGAAATGAGTAAGACGTACCCTTCTAAAAAACAAACCATCAGGCGGGTATAAGCTGGTATAGCGAAATTCTTTGTTATATGGCTGGATGTTCTTGCTGGAAGGCGCCGTGTCCTCAAACCCCATTTCTGTCTTCTTAACAGCAGTTATATGAAAGCTATCTGATAATCAAATTCGGATCTACTGTAAGTCTGTAGTAATGCCTTGAACTGATGGTGGCTTCACACATACATACATACATACATACATACATACATACTTACATACATACATACAATAAAGCCTACAAATTGAATCAGTTTTAAGAGAAATCTAGAAGAATTTCACCCTATTTTTGTATCATCGCTCTAAACGACGGTGTGCAATTTTAAGCACACTTTACCCTATGAAAGCATGATGAAATTTAATAGCAAGCTATGGCACTACGAGATTATTTATTTTATGAGTGACATTATTTGACACATACTCACACACATACACTCACAGACACATACATTGCTCAGCTCGATTAACTGTGTCAATTTTTCAAGTGATTGCATAAACTTTCTATATGAAAAAGGCAGTAAGTGTACTTTTATAGAAAAGCATCGTTATCATGATTTTGTAATAACACTAACAAGTAAGTACAAATTAAATAAAAGATTTAGAAACTTACATATTTTTCACCTAAAATATATAAATATAAATTTTCTAACTTACAGGGTCTGCCAACTAGATGAATTGAGCAGTAAGTTTTATAAAAATGTGCACCTCATTTAGCCATCGCTTGTGAAAAAATACTCATGAAATTAAGAATTTTCACTAATCTCACTATAATACCGGAACTGAAAGTCGGATCAACTTTTCGGGGACTTTTTAAAGAAATTTTAACACCTTTTATTTGTTTCTTAGTTAGTAAAAATTGGCTGAGAAATTTCCGAGAAAATTGAGTGCGCATATTTTAATACATTTGCACATATTTCCTTGTAATTCCGGAACCGGAAGTTGGATCCAAATGAAATTCAAGAAAATTGTTTGAGGCCAAAACACTTTTAATTTGAATCTAAGTTTGTGAAAACCGGTTCAGCCATCTCTGAAAAACGTGTGCGACTATTTTTTTCCTATTTTTGGAGCATATCACCCTGTAAATGAAAATGAAACTCAGGAATATCTCTGAGAAAATTGAGTGACATTATTTGTCACATCCACACATCCACACATCCACACACACACACACACACACACACACACACACACACACACACACACACACACACACACACACACACACACCTCGGTTGTAAAGTCGGTTTTCTAAGTGATTGCATAGCATTTCTATATGAGAAAGGCAAAAACATGGCAATCATAGATTTATATTCGAGAGGTAAATTTTAAAGTGATACAAATAAGTATTGCAGAATACAAAAAATGCTCCCGAAAATTTTGAAACATAGTGATTTTGACAACAGTTGTGTAGTCCTACGTCAAAAGTCCAAACGACCTCGCAGGGCTGTTCCATGCAGTTCAAAACAAAATGATCGTATTTTTGATCGCCTTTTCTGATATAGTTGTTACTCGGAAACTTAAAAAAAAATTGCGCAAAAATGTGGTTTAACAAACAACATAATTATTAAAAAAATTTAATCGACAACAAAATTTTTCCTCACTTTTTTTTAATTTGAAGCATACACGAACACTTGACGTTAATGCGACTAGTGTTTTTGAAAATATGAAAAGGCTACATCTGAGCTAATTCACAGGCATTTTCAATGCTTCAATATTTTAATAGAAAATAGTCATCTAAACAAGTGAATATGAACATTTAGGGGATTTTTGGATTGTACAAAAATCACATTTTCTATTTCGATTTCATTATGTTTCGTCTTCGGCTCACCATCACTTAAAGAATTTCAAATTGAACTATCATCTTCGCCTAGGAGCTCAATTTAAACCTCTTAGCCGATGCAAAGCTCACACTGTTTATGTAACATTATATGTAAATTATTGCGCCAAGGTGCAATAACTTATCTCGAGTGTAAACCAATAACGTGCGGTTTGAATTGAACTGCTAGGCTGCTTCCAGCACTGATGAGTCGAAGGAGAAACTCGAAGAATTCGAATTCAACCTATTGATGATAAACTAATGGAATGATGATTGCCAGGTTTGAGTAGTTTTGCACCTATTTCGATTTACATATTTGTGCAAGAGATTGGACATAATTTTTTTTCACAAGTTCAATCAGTTTTACAATCGACGGAAAAGATCTCTCCGGTAGTGTAGTGTGGAATATTCAATCAGAAAATTTTTATAATTACTCAAAAGAACCAAATTATCACTCTAATGGTCGTCATTCGTCACGTTCGGTGCATGTGGATTACATTCTGCGTAAATACATATAATATTTTTTCTACCCTGCACGCTTTCATTATAATAGCTGCATAGGAAGTAGTTATTTATGTTTCTAACTAAATCTTTCAAACTCAGAAGTGTGACGTACCAATTTTGCTAACACCATCTCTCCAATCATTTTTCACTAGGTTGACAGCCGCTCTGGCACACACGCCGCCTACCGATAAGCACATGACTAATAACAATACACTAGCGAAGTGCTCAATAATGCAGCAGCAATGAATTTGAATATACAGTGACTCGCAAATATTTGCTTTCGCTTGACGTAAATTTAAGTATTCCGGGCTACTCAGCTAAAGTATCAATGTAAAATTATTTTGAATAACAACCAACGTAAATTTGAGATGCCCACTGAAACCTTACAAAAAATTTAGAACAATTTGCTTCAGTGTTTGGAACTACTAGAACAAGTTTCCTAGTATCCGATCATTTCTGCGAGTCCCTGTAATTGCTCGTTCTGTTAGTTCCCAGCCGGCGCACATAATGAACTGATAAATTACCATTCACTTCTCCGCTTGTCCTAATACTGAACACAAACTCGTTCAGCAGGCCTCTGCCACAGAAAAAAAAATACGTCAACATTCGGGACGGCGAGAATGATCAGAAGTTTTCTCCAAGGATTCATTCTTTTCGGAAGAAGCCCTGACATCTCTCCTCCACTGTATGAACTTGTTATTTGCACTAGTCTTTCTTTTTTTTCAAATATTTATTATGTTCGGTGCTCATGTTCCACGGAGGCAACCCTGCAGCTGGCACAATTTGAACAGTGCAGCTCATTTCATAAATTTTCTATGAACGGCTTATTCACCCTCGTAGCTTATCATAGTGCAGCAGGGAGTTGCTTACCGGGATGGACTGGAAGCTCCCGTGCAACCGATGTTACTATTGTTAGGTTGTTTGTGGCGAGCGGAGCACCTGCTACCCCTTTCAGCATGCGGCTTATGATTTCGGGTGGAAGGCGGAGGAATTTCTGACTGTTATTGTTTGGCATTTGCTGGCATGCTTGATATTTTGATAGCGGAGGTTGTTGCCTCAATTGAAATGGAAGGTGTAATTTAGCATGTTCGGATTATTTGAAGAAAAAAAAACTATTCTAGCAAAATAGATACGATAGATTATTTATTGGATTTCAGTTGGTGGAATTCATATTTTGAATTTCGGTTCACTACCAAACATGTACGGAGCGTGGGAACGAATTCACGAATTTTCCAACTTTTCTATGAAGGGAAAAGATTCGCATAGTTCATTGAATTAGTCATCAGCTCCAAATACGTAGCATATTCTCTTCCAAACATCGTTCGTTGGTTTATGAGTCATTCAGTTTCTTTTCACTTTCTTCAAAGATAATCATTTCAAACAGTGACGGCAATGAGAAAGTATGGAGATCAGAGACAAAAAATACTTCATGCTCAGTATTTTTTTAATACATTGTGAGACAACAACAGCAACGTTAAGGTCATGCTCTTATGCACTTTTCAGATTCTCAGGATTCGGATTCGGTTTATGAATACTAAATCTGAATTTGGAAACTTAATTCAGCGCCTGGATTCTGGTTCGCCTGAACTCATAACTTCATTTCTGGTTTAGACTTCAGTGTCGGAATTCTTAGGGACTAAATTGTAATTCTGGAACCAGATTTTGGAACTGAATTTAATCCCTAATTTATTAGAGTCCAGATTTTTTAATAAGAAATTAAATTTCAAAATTCTGCAACAAACTTCAGTATATGGATTTTTGATTTGGATTCTGGAACGAAATTTTAGATCTAAACTCCGTTAAATGAATTAATTCCTGGACATAGTCTAAGACTTAGTCTTAGTCTAAGAATTTAACTGCTAAATTCAATTACAACATTCAACTTTAGGTTCAGATTTCAGAATCTGCATGCTGGAACCTAATTCAGGTTCAGAACTCAAGTTTAGAATTCACTTCTAAAACTAAATTCCGAATCTAAATTCTGAAAATGAACTCAGCTCCAGAATTCTACAACTAAATGGCTAAATTCAGAACCGAATTCTGGTCTTGTTCTAGGTTACGAATCAAGTTCCTAAATCCAATTCACAATTTAGGTTCTGGTGTAGATGAATAAATATGAAAATATTTACTCAATAGTTGTAAACAACGGATAAATTCCACAAATCGGTTCTTCTTCGAACCATTAATACATACCCAAAAAAAAAACTATGCAGTTTTCCTCCACTGAGTACTTCTATTTGTTCTGCGTTATTTAATTGTTTAAAAAACATGTTTTATTAGGAGCATGGCAGTTTTGTTCACGTCTTCCAGTTATAACTGTGGTATTACTCACTCGACTTTTTTATCGCGATTTTTTTCTTTTCCACAAGAAACGTTTCTATCCCAGCGATGATCTTCTCATTAGCTGAAAATAGTTTTTAAATCTGCGAACAGAATATAGTCTCCTGGCAAATATGATGGACGCAGTAGTAATTCGAATTACTATTCAAAGAATTTAGCTATCGTAACGATCGACTGTGATACGGTGGGTGGTTTGGATGGGTAGAACTTAATCGTGAATATCTCGTCTTGTACTATACCCAACAACATAACTTTTTCTTCATGCTATCGTAACTTTGATCAGTATTTTATGATAAAAATTTCAGTAGCATGAAATAACTACTAATAACTCAAAATTGAAGTTATCTAAAATGCTTGATTTAAAAGAGCATTTAGTTGATATGTAGTGCCAAAAACAGCGCGCAAAATTTCAACCGCTTGAATGAAACGAATCATCGCACAAAGCATATCAAGCAAAACCGACACATAGAAATGTAAAATATTTTCAGTGATGGCCGCTTTTGGTTTGTGGATATTCTTTTGAATCGCTATTTAATTTGTATTTTCAAGACGGATTCAACAGGTAATTTATTGAAATTGATGTCATATCAATTCATAACTTCTAATTTATGGCGTTTTCGCTTTCAAATTGCACTACACCAGTACAGTAGGTCAAGGCATTAATGAACGAACGAAAATGATGAATACATAAAAAGTAACACTTAACTACAATAAACGATTTCATTGCACAAAGCTACACTAAACTTTTGATGAGTGGCAGTGTTGGTGATTGCCGAAAATTTGACAGAAGCTGCTATATTGCTATCTATATTGTATACAACATTTTCAATCCGGTAGAAGATGCTACAAGAACTCGAGTCTCTCAATGCATGAACCGTGAAAGAATTTTCCTACATTTCATCGCTTCATTTCATACTCTGAGTATTTCACGCCCTTCAAAAAATTTAAAGTCTGATAATAATCGTTGCTGTGTGGAATTTCCCAAGAGAGAATCGCAAGTTGACAATTATCGCAGAAAATCGAATCGATGATTCAACTCGATGATTCTCATACTAGGTTGCAATATTTCAAAACCTTTGTGTGGAGCATTCACAGACATTTTCATAGACACAACTTACACAAAGGTTATATGCACATAGTTAGAATAAGCGGCAATAGTAAAATGATTCTATCGCAATTATCAACTGCCTGTATAGAATCGGATCGCGAAACGAGAATAAGCGACCGTTTGTTGCTTTAGAGAGGATCCCCACAGCAGCGTGCTAACCTTTGATTCTCAGAAATGTCATCGAGAGAAATTCGCTCTCGTACTGGTGTCGATTCTATGTTAAATGAGCCATGCCGGGTTTTTGTTGTTGCGATGATTTCCAACTCTCTTTGATGGCACTGATTCAATCGTTGAAGAGTTGCCAGTGAACGTTCTTTGGTACAATAAAAGCCATCCTTGATGAGTGGTATCAATATATTGGCGAAAACGAACGATTTCAGTGCAATTTCCGCTACACCGGTATAGTGCAATTTAAAAACGAAAACGCCATTAGAAATCCAAGATGTTGACAATTTGTGGTGAATTTTTCAAATTTAACTGAATATGTGAATGAATTTGAACATTGCATTTTTAATATCATCGTAATCGGTCTTGTCCCCTGTAACATTTTGCTCTCGTGTATTCTATCTAATATTTGCACAGTTAAAATTCCTCTAGTGAAGCATTAAAAGTTTACAAAATTCACACAATCAATCAACTAGTACGTACGATTATCGATATTAAGAAATGTGGAAAAAGCATGTCAGTTTTATGCGTATTCGCTTCATCCAGTTATGCCTCTGATATTACCCACCCACTTTTTTCATATGAAAACTGTGTCTACCTGTCAGGCAGAGGACTTATTGACCGACGTGTTAGTATTCTGTCATTAACTTGGTTCCCCAATCGTTGATTATAAATACGTTTTTTTGTGGAATTTTGTGTTCCAGCTCTCGTCCCGAAAGGTTATAAAAAGTGAGACATGAAGGTTGATTTTTTTCGATTGTTGGGCAACTTTTCACCCGGGTTGGCGATTCAATGCTTTACAAGCCAGTTGTAGAATGTTTGAGCCCCGACCTGAAAGGATTCTTATTGTCAATAGAATCGTGGCATTAGCCATGCAATGCTTCTGTACGCTATGAATCGGCTGCGAAATCGACGGTTTAAAATTTTAAACACACAGTACCGGAACTGGAAGTCGGACCTGGAATGTAATTCATCAGCAACCTATAGACCTTTAATTTGAGCCAAAGTTCGTGATGTTCGATCAAGCCATTTCTAAAAAAAAGAGACCGATTTTCGCTTTTGAATTTTTGCCCACAATTCCCGGTATTTTCGAAACTGGTATAACCGAAGTTCGGTTCGTTTAGTAAATAACTAATATAGTCTACAGATTAAAATAAGTTGAACCAAATCTAAAAGACAATTTTCCTTTTTTGCATCGTCGCTCTAAACGACGGTGTGATGTTTTGGCAATACTTTACCTCTACGAACGACCATAATAGTTAAGGCCAGACCTAAATAAACGATATACCTTATGATCAAAAAAGAACCGGAATTTTCATTTTGAAATTCCCGCGCTTGTCCAATTGGTAAACTTTTATTCTCTCAACGTTGGCAACACTTTTATACATATTCTGTCAAATTTTGACGCATATCGTAAGATTAGTTTTTGTTTGACATCTATATAAAGAAGTTGAAATATTTTCGTGTGGCGATTTTTATAATGCATGAAAATTTAGAACGTTCTGAAAATTTCAAAGAATATTCTCAACTAAATTTCGATGACAGTGTCAGGTGTAGTTTTTGATAATCATCGTTTCAAAGAAAATTTGATTTGAAGCAGAAAAAATATTGAAAAACTACGTACTCTGCCTTAAAGTTAAAGCCTCTGTAATCCGAACAAAAAAAGATCATTCTGAGGGAGCAAAAGAAAACCGAAGAATGAATTCGAATATTACTCAGTGCACTAACTAATGTACCCGGTGAACGGTCGTTAGTAGGTTAAAGCCGGGTATAAATGATATAAAAAAACCTTGCGAATCCATGTCGTTTTATTTGTTTCATTACACGATTGTTTGATTCAACTGAACAGTTTTATGCACACATCCAAATTATATGGATTATATGAAATCTATACATTATTCATGTATAACAAAGACGGCATATAACCAAAATATTTGAAAAACTAAAAAAAAAACAGTTTTTATGAAGCTCGATTAACATGTTTTTCCGCGTAGTTCGTTTGAGTGGATTATCAAATATCTGTGTAAAAATAGTACGAAAATATACTCGGAGCAATCAACGAACACGGTATTTTAAACGTCTTCCTTAAAAAATGAATAATATGCTTGAAATGATTCTAAAACAATTTTGCCGTTTGCTATGCACTATTTCACTATCCAAAGGCATATCATTTTAATCAAATTTTGAACTCTCAAATTATACTGTTTATAAGACATAACGCCTGAAATTATATTACATAGAAATCCATCACATCAGCAATACACCATTAATGTACGCGTGGTGCGTTACGCGTAAATTTCAGCCAAATCAAATCAATTGGCGTGAAATTATGGTGCATTATCCTGACATGAAAATGCACTCTTTTTCCGAAATCATGACTTTTTTTACTCACTCATACAATCGGGAATTCTGTCCGTGCAAGTAGATCTGCATTCATACATGGCCAGCGTTGCGATTGATTAGCATGCAGGGAGCAATGCAGTTTGCATAATGTGGAACAACGTGCTATTCTCAAGTTTGTTGGCATTTTGTCACCTCAATTGGTTGTGATCAATAACGGAGTAGCAATGCAGGGGGGCGGTTCCTAATGGTAATGCTAATGCTATTATCATCGTGTTATTTACCAAGATATATCAAAATTTTCTCCAATTCCAACTGATGCAACTTCTCTCCCGAATACTTTTCGAAATGCTTTGAACACTTCACTTCTTTAGTAGCAAGGCTTTTGGTCGTAACCGGTAAACAGTTTTGAATGAGCCATCAGGCACAGCGAAAATGTTTAGCTTCTTCAATACATATTTTCGCTATTTCATTGTGAATTTACATTTATTCAGTCAATCACGAAAAGCAGCTACGCCGGTCTACTTCAGCTGAGCTCAGAAGACGTAATATTAATTTGTTATTCACTTTTTAGGTGCAGCCTAGCCTATACTCTCCTGCCATTTCCATATGAATTTTCACCTTATTTGAGTTGAATTGAGTTGAGCTTGACGAATAAAGTCTATCGTTTGACTATAACTTCAGAAATTGCATTAATAATTGCTAGTTTATTCCGCCAAATGTGAAACAAAAAACAAAATGTCTTATTTGTCTCATATAAGGGTACTCGCATATCGGTCCCATTCGATACAAATCATATTATGCTATTATTGATATGTTCCCTCTGAGAAAATGATAAGTTTTTGATAGTGAATATTTCTTGTTTTCTTGTTGTATCTAACGTATCAACAAAATTTTTACTACATGCCATCGGATCATCAATTTATGGTAAGATATTCAGTTGTATGACATAATCACAAATCATTCAAAGTTAAAGTTTTCTGAAATGTTTGGTGTCAACAAATACCAACGAAGAAAACTCTTGACACCTTCCTTGTACCTGGTTAACACATGCTATATTTCGTTCATTCTATACTGAGAAGTAAAGCAAGTGCATCATCCCGTCGGTCCAGAGCTTAGTACCAGTTCCAGTATGATGAATTCAGTTCAATATTGAATCAACTGCGGGACATTTGCGGCTTCCCTTCAAAGAAGATCGATTGCTTCATCCTGCTGCTGGTCGTTTGCATTGGAGCAAAATACAACGCTAAGTGGACACCGATGGGGTGCCAAATACAATTAAGATTAATTCTTCACAAATCGGAGATAAAAATCATCAGTTTAGTGCAAACCCAGTACATTTTGATTAACTTTGTGCACATTTCGCGAAATTCGTACCAAACGAGTGCGAATAATGTCAGCATTTGACTGCTTCGCGTTCTAGAAATATGCTCCAGTGTTTAATTTCGTAGAGATTTCCAATTCGGAATGTCAAAAATGAATCCCGTATCCCGTATTTCGATAGTTTGTTTTTCACTGAAATAAGCAAACTCGAAATGAAATAATCGACAGAAAAATTATGTAAATTGCTCTCATTTATTGTGTGGTAGAAAATATATGTCACCAATAAGGTAATCTTTAGAATAAATGCACCGTTACAATTCTGGAAGCGAGGTAGTAAAAGTTGCGAAATTCACACAGTCAGCTAATACGAACGTTTTTCATTTAAAAAAAACCTTTTTAATCCACCTAGTAGTGTAATGATACCTTTTCATATCACTTTTAAATTCAAAAATATCACTAGAAGATTCTGTGAACAAGTTTTTTTTTTCAATCATAAATAAAATAAGAAACTTTCTTTGGGTATGAACTAACATAACTTTTCCAATTTGTAAACAGTTATGTCAAGTTGATAAGAATTTGTCTTTATTCTACAATGTCGCACTAAATGATTAAACACATTTTACCCTATAGTTCTGTAACCGAAAATCGGATTCAGCAACCTATGAGACTATATGAACGTTTATTTGAGCCTAAGTTTGTGGAAATCCATCCAATCATCTCTAAGAGAATTGAGTGAGTCTCGTTTTAGAGTTTTTGACCACTATTTTCGATACTTCTGGCACCGGGAACTTGAAACCAGTATAGCCGAAGTCGGTTCGTTTATGATAAGCCGAATTGAGAACCTTGCTGTAAAAAATATTTTGCTGCTAAATCCGCACAGTTTTGGTTGCCTCATGAATTTTTAGTTTTCTTCAGTTTTAGAAAAACATTGTTTTAAAATTCAAAACTTGCAAAAAATTGTTCAAGATTTATCTCAGCTTTCTTCACGTTTCGCCTTCGGCTCATCAGCGCTTAAAGCAGTTCAAATTGAACTGCCATCTCCGCCTAACAGTCTAATTTGAACCGCTATGCAGACGCAAAGTTTACACTATTTATGTAACGACTTTTTGGATATTACACCGAGATGCTATATCCTTTCTGATGGCTAGAACGAAAACGAGTGACGACTGACTGACTGATTTATCTGTTTGGAAGAAACGCAAAACTTGCAGACTAGAGAATGTTATCAAAAAAGTTGCAGAAATACAGCATTCAAATCAATCAGATAATTTGTATTCGGTTTTTATCTCGCGAAAAAAAACTTTTGAAGATATTGAACGAAAGTTTAGGTTCATCATAGTTACTCTCATAGTTATATATTACCGCTTGAGCAACTTGTTTTTACAACTACAGCACATGGGCTTACCAAAAAAATAACTACAGTGCGCATCACAAAAGTCGGGCCGCTAAGATGAATGACCATACTGTATTGTTGTTTGATTCAACAAGAAGATTTAAACAGATAAAATAAACAAACCGTAGAGCATTTCTATCCGAAATATGAACATTTTAATATTTCCTGTTAATTAGATCTTATAAGTTATTACGTTGCGTGAACCATTTTCTGTTCAGCTGACTGTTACCATCGATGCCATATTGGAAATATTCAAGAAAAATTCATTTCGATATTTTTTAGGTTTAATAAAACATTAGTTTGATAAAAATCGTCTGAAATTTTTTGGGAATGTTTGAATACGCGTATTTTAAACATCATTCCGATGATTATCATTAAAAATAATAGACTGTCATTTTCACAGATATTGGTGCACAATCATCAAAACGCATTAATTCATAGGCGCTTGAAAATTTCGGGCGTAGGAATACATGTTTCACCATAAAAATGCCGTTTTTTGTCGGTTTTTCATTTACAAAAACACAAAATATCAATTCTACAATATGTAGCTTTATCATTTTTCATGTGCAGATTATTTTACAAGAGCCATGTTTGTGTTACGAGCAGTAAATATTGAAAATTAAATGTAAAACTTATTCAATAGAAATTACGTGTGTTATGTTTTTGTTTACATTACGTGGTAGTTTTCACAACTGTTTTTTCGCTGATTTTGTCACTGCTTTTGAGATGGAATCGACGCATGAGTTTTGTATCAGTTGCACAATCGTTATGAATAACGTAATAACGTAAATAACGGAAGAACTTAAAGATATGGTGCACAAACACAGAAAAATTGCGCTTTTTCCATAACAACACAGTTACTATAATAGTAATATAAGCTAACTTGATAAATTTCACAATCAGTAGAATATACAGGACAGTAACATACAGGACAGGTACATACTACTTGGGTAATTGAGTAAAAAATTTAGAAATTTACATACTTTTTAACCTGAAAAATATAGATCTAAATGTGCTAACTCTGCACGCTATACGAAATTGAAAAAAGTATGATGCGAACAGACCAAAGTCGGTGGTGTTTTTGTCTTTCGTACCGCATGTACCGACGCATACCAGTTTTGCATCGTCATTTTGAATGACGATTTGAATGTTTTGACACTCATCGTCCTATAATTTCGGAACCGGAAGTCGGATCTGGATGAAATTTCACAGTGTTTTCAAAGACTCTGAGAGCTTCAATTTGAATCATGATTAGTGAAAAACGGTTTAACCGTTGCTGAGAAATTGAAGTGATTTCCGCTTTTTGAGCTTTTCTTCACTATTATCGGTGTTTTCAGAAGCGGAAACCGGGCACTAGTAGTCCCTAAGTATTTTTATATATTCACTCACTAACAAGATCTGCCAACTAGATGAATTTGGCAGCAAGATTTATAAAAATGTGCACCTCGTATCGCCATCGCTTGTTAAAATATGGACCAGGATGTCGGAACTGGATAATCTTTTCAGAGATTTTTGAAAAAATCTCAAGACCTTTTATCTGCTTCTAAGTTTGTAAAAATCGGTTAAGAAATTTCCAAGAAAACTGAGTGCGCATTTACTACTAAAGTAGAACAAATTTCCATGTAATTCCGGAACCGGAAGTCGGGTCGGAATAAAATTCAATAACGATTTATGGGACCATAAGACCTTTCATTTGAATCTGGAAAAATCTGTTTGTTTGGAAATCGGATCAGCCACAAATAATGTCTGAGAAAATCGAGTGACATTATTTTTCACATGCACACATACATGCATACATACACACATACATACACCCATACACACAGGCATTTTGTGATCTCGGCGAGCTCTCTGGGCCTCCGTTCAAAAGTCGGTTTTCACAGTGATTTTATAGTCTTTCTACATGAGAAAGGCAAAAAGTCAAAATTTTGATAAAAGAAATTGTACTGACATTTCATGTGGGACTGATATGCTGAAATGGTTCGTGCAGGTGAGTAAAAGATGCCAGATGATAATTATCAAATATTCAAGTTTATTACTCTCAGTTAAACATGTAATTCAAATTTTAAGTTCACGTTCAGTGTTTGTTTGTATGTACAGGAAAGTTTCCCTCTTTACAACAGAATAAACAAAATGTACTCACAGAAACATGATAACGGCCTTGGCCTTCCACGATTGTTGTTAATGCTGTTATCCCTCCAATTGTTTTGCACAAACGTTGTTTTGCGTTTTCGTTACTGGCTTATGTGAAGTCCTGTACTGTACTCTGCCTCTGTAAGAGTTCTGCTTCAGTACAAAATGTAATCCTTTCTGTATTAAGAGTTCGATAGATATTTAACTTTATATAATAGCACTAAATTTAACTAATCCATTTGCATTTCACTTAACTTCCAAAAACACTGTATTCACCTCTAACGCAGTATTTTTATTGCAGATGATGAAATCTGTAGTTTCTTTAATAAAATCACTTATCACAAACTTCAATTATCAAACTTCATCCGTTCTGTTAGCACAGCACCGATTAATCACCGTTGTCGGGATAAGTAATGCGATTAACTTGTTTCTCAACCCAGTAACACAATCAACAATCAACGTAGCAGAAAGAGCAAGCGACAAATCCAACGAAGCAGATTATTTCATATGGCTAAGCAATCATCCGCTATTAAGCGCAAACTACACTTCCAAATTTTCGGCTGCAATGGGATAATTATCGCACAGCGTGGGACGGCGCGAACATCCAGAACATTGTATCAAATTAGCACCGAACCGACGACGTCACTTATGGCTAAACGGTTTTACACAATCACCAGAGAACGAGCTGCTCGGTTTCAGGTTCACCCAAACCAGCAGTCGTTTACAGTAGAAGATTTGTTCCGGCTTGCGAACCACTTAACGCTCCTAGAAATCACTCTATTCTTCCAGCCTTCCAACAAATTAAGTTATGCTCCGTTTCGAGACCGAGCACACAAATCCTTCGATTAATATTTAATTAAGAACTATCAATTTATGTTACGTATTCCGCTGGCGACTCTTCATCACATCAGAAAGCTAATATCGTCGGAAACACTCTCCCAGAATAAAAAACAAAGCATGGGAAGCCACAACTCACTTTTGCTGCTCACCCCTTTCGCTATGCACTGCCGAACCCGACCGATGCTTCTTCCTTGATAGCTGACGATGATGATTGGATTGAATTAGATTGTCCAGAAAGGACCACTCCGTCGGACCACATCAACCCGTTCTCAACACGCACACTCACACTCACGGTATAGCTGTATCTATCTACTGTCTGCACTAGGTCTGAAGGCTGGCAAGTGGCAGCAGAGCGCGACAACCGTTGGACGCAAGCTTCGAGATACCGACAGCACCAAGTCCCGCATGCGAATGACATTCGAGCGCACCGAAAGAACAGGACGATCCCCGTCTTCGCAGCATACCTTCTGCCAAGCTGGAAAAGCTCCGCAAGCTTCGGTTCGTGGCGCCGACTGGACCGGACCGATGACACCACGAACCCGTCGGTGCCGAGGCGGTTCGTTATGCTGCGAGATTTTGGGTTAAAGCAAACGAACAACATCAGTCAACATCAGTCCGTGGGAGAACTGAGCTACAACATAGCGGCATAGCTAGGCAGCAGATATGTTGAAGCACAAAAACTATGCTGGCAGCTCTCTCGTGCGAAACGTGGAAAACTGTTAGGGCGGGAGAATTGTGATTTAATAGTTTTGAAAACATTCAATCCGTGGTGCTACGCGACCAAGTAGTTGCATGAAACAAACGTATAACGAATTTCAATATCTCAATCATTAATAAGACATTTTACCGATCGAATCATATTGAACTATTTATTAATGGTATGAAAAAATACATTTTAATCGAGGCTTGAAGCACTGAGTGTCTTACTTTTGCATACGGGACCCTCTACGATCTCAACAGAATATTAGTGTTTTTTTCGTCCTACATCGATCGAAATAAATGGTAGTTAGGTAGTGACGCTCTGGATTCTATCATCACGTGGGTGTAGGAGAATTGCCATATTGAGCGTTTTCGTTAGGAAAAATCACGAACTCATACGTGGTTTCTCATTCTAACCATTATTCGTTAAATGACTGCTTCTAACAAATTCATTGAGATTGATACAATTTATTATCTTTTTATATGGATGGATATGGGTGGAGAAACCCCCCTTTGAGTTGAACACTGTATATGTCAATCTCAAACGGACGCAAAAACCACCATCTTTTAAATGAAAAATAATTATCACAATAAAATGTTGACATAAAAAAGAATATAACATAAATTATCACAATACATCTTAAAATTAATAGTCACATAACATTATTAAAAATATGAATGGTTCTCCAAATTCAAAAAGATCTTCTTCAGCAGTGAATGTTTGAATGGTGGCGGCTATCGGTTCATTACATCCAAAACTAATTCTATTAAATCTTTACCATTCCGCAGAGATCTGTTTGGTTTTCGAAAATTAATTTCGGATCGCAATTTCGGTGCACTTTCTCCGTTGATCAGTTTTGCAATAACTACTGCCTGTTGTATTTTGCGGCGAAGTTCCGGCAATTCGATTCCAATTAGTTGGCATCTATCCGTACGCCGTAACGCCTATAACTTACTGAAATATAACGCATTTAACGCCTCGTGCCGTCTATGACTCTCAAAAAGTAACGCATGTAACGCTTCGTAACGCCTATGACGCACGAAAACGAACGTATGTAGCACTTCGTAACGATTATAACTTACAAAAAGTAACGCTTGCAACGCTTCGTAATGCCTATAACTAACAAAAAATGCATGTAACACTTCGTAACGTCTGTCAGATCTCAACCAATAAATTCTAAAGTATCATTTCATTAACTCCATTGGAGTTCCAATTTAAATTTTATTCTATGTTAGACCCCTTTCTCTTCCATGAGTTTAACCAAAAGCCGCCTATATTATATTAATAAAAGTGGTGAACTGATACAAACAAACCTGAAATAGTTATAAGATCACGTACAAAATAAATGTATTTTATTTAATGTAATTTATAATAGTAAATCGCTTGATAAAAACAGTGTTTAGATAAACTAATGAATACCATCATTATGATATTCGAAATATATTAGCTTATTAATTATTAAATTTACGGTTGACGCAAATGCACATATGATACAATTCATAAGAACGTAATCCGTGAAACGACTTATTTTACAAGAATAATATAAATATACATCAAACATACCTCGCTTATCAAGCAAACGTGTAAATTAACATGTTTTAGCACTTAAAAATATGTCCGAATGCATTAAATATAAGTTAGATTGGCTGTAAAATTGAGTCATTTTTGACGCTCATACATGTCGGTCCCTGAAGACGTAAATTTACACGATTTTTTCTAGGTGTGTATGGTGGATGCTTATCTATATTGCCTATGTAATAAACGTATTAATGGAAAAAAATTTTCGAAACGTCAATAACTTTAATAAATGAACGCAATTTAACGCTTTATAATGCCTATAGGTTTCAAAAAGTAAAGCATGTAACGCTTCGTAACGCCTTTAACTTACAGAAATGTAACGCATGTAATTTACTAAAATGAATCGCATGTAACGCTTCATAATGTCATAACCCACAAGAAAGTAACGCTTCGTAAAGCTCATAACTTACAAAAAAGTAACGCATGTAACGTTTCGTAACTCCGAAAATTTAAAAAAAAAGTAACGCATGTGACACTTTGTAACGTCTAAAACTTAAAAATGTAACGATTCGTAATGCCTTTAACTTAGAAAAAATTAACGCTTTGTAACGCTCCGTAACTCCTAAAACTTAAAAAAAGGCATGAAATGGATCGTAACGTCATAACGCTTCGTAACACCTGTAACTTACAAATAAGTAACGCATTTAACGCTTCGTAAGGATTATAACTTACAAAAAGTTAAGCATGTAACGCTTCGTAACGACTATAGCATACAAAAAAGTAACGCATGTAATGCTTCGTAACGCCTATAGCTTACAAAAAAAAGTACCGCATGTAACGCTTCGTAACGCTTACTTACAGAAAAGTAACGCGTGTAACGCTTCGTAACTCCTTTTTGTTTTGTTTATTTTGAAGGGCAGTGAAAAGCTCGAGGCCCCGGTGAAATTTGACACTCTTATAAGTTACTAAAAAATAACGCATATAACGCTTCGTACCGTCATAAATCACTAAAAAGTAACGCTTCGTAACTCGTTTACCGGAAGAATCTAATCCTTATAACGGTTTATAACATTCTACAAAATAATTAATATGATTTGTAAGCTTCAACTTAAGAAAACTATCGTATGCAACGCTTTCTAGCTTCTTCAATTTAACGTAACGCTTCCCATCTCACGATAATATCGTTATAGTCGCTTCGTCAAATGGAACATTTTTCCATATTGGGGGCTGGTATAGCGTGATGAGCAAGTCGATGCGTTTCTTGCAACCCGCCTGGATTCGATTCCCAAGCCCGCACATCAGGAATCAGAACAAATTGGCTCAAATGGCACGTTCCCCTTGATATTTGGAGATTTGTGCCTTGCCATCAATTTGTTTTTAGCATCATTTTCCCGATATATAAGAGGGAAGGATTGAAAGGAAATGGTAAGGGTTGGACTAGGAGGATGGGAAAAATTGACGACACAAAAACACATAAAAGCAGAAGTAAATTCTGCACCCCTAAGGGATGCCGAACAATCTGCTGAGGATCACATTTAGTGGAAGCAGAAGTAAATTCTGAACCTCTACGAGGTCCCGAACAGTCCGCTGTTAATAAAACCTCCAACCCCCGAGAGGATTTGAAGATCTTACAAAAGCGACACCATTCTGCACTCCCGGAAGAATGCAGAACGATTCGCAGTATGTACGAGCAGAAGTAAATTCGGCACCCCCTAAAAGATGCCAAACAATCTGCTAAACCCTATTTAAGGTAAATACAGAAGGGATTCATTCACTCCAGGAAGAACGATGAACCCTTCTGACTATAGCTCCTTACCACATTGGGTAAGAAACGAGAGAATATCCTTCAATTTTAGCTCCGCATACACAGACTCAACCATGTATGGAGAACCAAAAACCCGGATACGTAGCTGCGTCAATGCGGGACAGTTACATATCAGATGATATGAAGTACCATAATCGCATTCACACAAATCACACGAATAATACTCAGCACGTTGAATAGTAGCCATGTGATAATTTAGTTTGCAATGTCCAGTCAGAGCTCTGACCAGAATACTGCAATGATGCTTGGAGAAATGCAGTAGACACTTTGACATTGTCAGATTTAAATCTGGTAGAAATGCTTTTGTCTGAGCGCAAGTTTGCAAGCTGCGCCAGTAGCTGGCATGTTTGGATACAGCCCAAGAACGAATCTTGTGCTTTATCCAACTAGTTGAAAGTGGTAAAGCTGGTTCAGGACCAACGAAATCATTCGTTGCACCAGCTCTAGCCAACTCATCAGCCCATTCATTTCCAGTAATACCAGAATGGCCGGGTACCCATAAGAAGTAAACAGCATTTGAAATGCTGAGGTCTTCAATTTGAGTTCGACATGCGATCACTAGATTCGACCGTGAGTCATTCGAACTGAGTGCTTTTAAGGCTGCCTGACTGTCGGAACAAAAATAAATTCGCTTACCACAGATCCTCTGCTGAAGTGCCGATTGTACTCCACACAGAATCGCGTAGATTTCTGCTTGAAACACAGTACAGTATCTACCAAGTGAATGAGACTGCTCCAGCCTCATTTCACGACAGTAGACACCAGCACCAGCACGACCATTCAACAGAGAACCGTCCGTATAACAAACTATGTGTTCATCAAGTTGTCGTTCCAGACAACCAGACAACCATTCCTCACGAAGAGGATAGCTCACATTGAATGTTTTGAAAGGAAAACTGCATGTGAGAGTTAAGTCACTAGGAGCGAGTGAATACTCATCCCACGTAACCATTTGAGACCACAAGCGAGTGTGGCTGGTAGCATAATCTAATGGGTTACTGTTCCAAAGCCCTGTAACCTTAAGACGATATGCACAAGATAATGCTTCTTGTTTTAGGAACACATGTAGTGGTTTAATGCACAGTAGCGCCTCTAGAGCAGCATTAGGAGTTGTCGTGAATGCTCCTGTCATCGCCATTAGGACCATCCTTTGGAGATGATTTAGCTTTGACTGAACTGTCGCGACTTCTCCTTTCTGCCACCATACAAGACATCCATATGCTAAAATTGGTCCAACAATAGTTGTGTAGATCCAATGAATATATCTGGGTTTGAGTCCCCATGATTTTCCAAAAGCTCGTCTACATTGGCCGAAAGCCATGCAAGCTCTTTTAATTCTGAAGTCAATGTGAGCAGACCAATTCAGTTTTGAGTCAAGAATAACCCCGACGTATTTAACTTGTTCGACCACAGTGACCTCTGAACCAAAGAACTGCAACGGACGAGCTCCTGTGATTATCCTACGATGAGTGAAAAGCACCATTGATGTTTTGCCCGGATTTACAGATAATCCAACCTGACAACACCATTGTTCAACAGATCGCAGGGCTTGCTGCATTAAATCAAAGAGAGTGTTAATGCTTATACCGGTCATCAATATATGATAATCGTCGGCAAAACCATAAGTCGGAAATCCAAGGTTATTAAGTTTCCTTAACAAACCATCAGCGACAAGGTTCCATAAAAGTGGGGATAGTACACCACCTTGAGGACACCCACAGACACTTAGCTTTCTAATCTCTGCTTGCCGAAGCGATGAACAAAGAAGTCGATTGCTAAGCATTGCGTGTATCCAATTTGTGATACTTGAAGGTATGCCATGACCACGGGCTGCTTCCAGAATTGAATTGAAAGACACGTTATCAAAGGCACCTTCAATATCTAGGAAAACTCCCAAGCAAGATTGCTTTTGGGAGAAAGCTTTTTCAATGTTGTACACAACATCATGTAACAGGGTTGTAGTGGACTTTCCACGCTGGTAAGCATGTTGCATTCCATGTAGCGGATGCAGGCCCAAACTAACATTTCTGATATAGTGATCGACTATGCGTTCCACTGTTTTAAGAAGAAATGAGCTTAGACTGATAGGCCTGAAACTCTTCGCTTCCTCATAAGTGTCGCGAACGCCTTTGGGAATAAATTTGACAATTATTTCCTGCCAGGCTCTTGGAATATATCCTGTCGCAAGACTAAAAATAAGTATTTTCTTCAAAACATGTTTGAAATGTTCATACCCTTTCTGCAGTAACACTGGGAAAACTCCATCCTTTCCAGGAGACTTGTACGGAGCAAAACTCTCAACTGCCCATTTGACCGATTCAATCGTCACAACGCTTCGAGCAAGGGCCCAAGAATCGTAACTACCTGAAAAAGTCTCGGGAAGAGCTGTCGGTGATGGATCCATACATCCTGGAAAGTGAGTGTTAAAAAGATAGTGAAGTACATCACCTTCATCAGACAAATGTTCACCATCTGAAGTTCTTAAGAAACTGACATTAAAGTCCTTAGACTTCGAAAGTAACTTATTTAATCTGCTAGCCTCGTTGAGACTAGAGACATTTGTGCAGAGGCTTTTCCAACCACTTCGCTCAGACGATCGAAGAGCATTTTTGTAAGCCCTTCGAGCCAACACGAATGCCTCCGACCCATTTCTGCGACGGTGGTTCCAAGCTCTTCTGCATAGTTTCCTTAGTCTAGCAAGTTCAGCATTCCACCAAGGAGTTCCTCTAGTAGCTCGCACAATCCGAAGTGGACAAGCCTCTTCATATGCTGCAACTATGAGTGAGTTTGTCTCGTCGACAACATTTTCCAAATCAATTGGGGTTTCAATTGTTGGTTGGTACCCGTAAAATCTAGTCGCCAAGCCCTCTTCATAGAGGTCCCAGTTTGTAGATTTGGGATTACGATATGTGATAATATCAAATTTAACGTTTGAATGATCAAAGAATATGTACTTATGATCAGACAACGAAGGTTCGAGCTCATCGGAGACGAGCCAATTCACCAACTCATGCGCAATTCTATCAGAGCAGAGAGTTACGTCCAAAACCTCCTCTCTGCCAGATCTCGCAAAAGTTGGACGGTTTCCTGCATTAACTATGTGCAGGTTTGTACTGCTCACAAATTCCATCATATCAGAGCCTCTCGAATTTATATCTGTGCTGCCCCAAATGATATGGTGAGCATTTATGTCACTGCCGATTACAAGCGGTAAATCACTTTTGCAGCAGTATGATACAACCTTTTTGAAGTCATCGCTTGGCGAAGGTTGGTTATGCGGCAAATATGCCGAACAATAGACATATTTCCTGTCTATGCCATCAGTAGTCATACCAACTGTGACAGCACAAATATCCCGAGTTGTGAGCTCCGATATGAGAGAGACATCGAGAGCACTATTTGCAAGTATGCATGCTCGAGGCATTTCACGTGGATTAGTCATTCCGGTCTTGTTAAAGGCAACAAAGACTGGTTTTAACAATTTTCCAACGTAGAAGTTTCCCTTTTGGAAATATGGTTCTTGAACCAAAGCTAAAGAAGCTTTACCTTCTTGCAGAAGTCTGGATAGATTCATAGTTGCTGTACGTTTATGCTGGAGATTGATTTGTGCTACTCTAACCATTATCAATTAAAGTAACGAACACTCCACCTCCAGCACTTACCGTACAACAACTACAAGAAACCAAATATATTGGCTTATAATCGCCTATAGCGAACCATGTAAGGATTTTTTTAAATGTTTTAATCATTTAAATCCCACGAGTTGCGAAGAAAGAAGTCGTCCACTGTGCCAGAGCTTCGCTTAACACAGTAAGGGAAAATCCCAAGATATTCCGTTCACGACTGCATTGTTTAACCTCCTGCAGCCATTCAGCCATCGGCACGGAAATACACCTATTTTTGTGGCCTTTTACGACATGGAACAGGAAACCAGTGGATCAATTCTTGGTAAAAAATAATTCCGCCGGATGCCACACGGCTTACCTGTTTGGTGGACTTATACCACCGGTACAGGTGGACCGTAGCGTTATTCTTAGCCAGTTGGGAAACCGCTACCGACACTACACGGCTATCTAGGCTGCTCAGAGAGGGAAATTGACATTGATGGTCAACTTCCATGGATGGCCGATTCTTCAATTTAACGTAGCGCTTCCCATCTCACGATAATATCGTTATAGTCGCTTCGTCAAATGGAACATTTTTCCATATTGGGGGCTGGTATAGCGTGATGAGCAAGTCGATGCGTTTCTTGCAACCCGCCTGGATTCGATTCCCAAGCCCGCACATAGGGTCAGTAAGTTTTTCTAGCCCAAAGAGGCGAATAACCTGTATAACCGGATTAAAAAATTTCATAGTACCTTTACTTAGCCGTTGACTCAGATAGACCTAAAAAAATAGTATATAGCTTCAAAAACTAAACTACTATTATATGTATTTTATGTATTTTATGTATTTTATGTATTTTATGTATTTTATGTATTTTATGTATTTTATGTATTTTATGTATTTTATGTATTTTATGTATTTTATGTATTTTATGTATTTTATGTATTTTATGTATTTTATGTATTTTATGTATTTTATGTATTTTATGTATTTTATGTATTTTATGTATTTTATGTATTTTATGTATTTTATGTATTTTATGTATTTTATGTATTTTATGTATTTTATGTATTTTATGTATTTTATGTATTTTATGTATTTTATGTATTTTATGTATTTTATGTATTTTATGTATTTTATGTATTTTATGTATTTTATGTATTTTATGTATTTTATGTATTTTATGTATTTTATGTATTTTATGTATTTTATGTATTTTATGTATTTTATGTATTTTATGTATTTTATGTATTTTATGTATTTTATGTATTTTATGTATTTTATGTATTTTATGTATTTTATGTATTTTATGTATTTTATGTATTTTATGTATTTTATGTATTTTATGTATTTTATGTATTATATGTATTTTATGTATTTTATGTATTTTATGTATTTTATGTATTTTATGTATTTTATGTATTTTATGTATTTTATGTATTTTATGTATTTTATGTATTTTATGTATTTTATGTATTTTATGTATTTTATGTATTTTATGTATTTTATGTATTTTATGTATTTTATGTATTTTATGTATTTTATGTATTTTATGTATTTTATGTATTTTATGTACTATTGGTGTCACTGTTGTTGACGGAATCATCGTTATTGCTTTCATTTGCCCCTGCGTTAGGTGTGTTATTAGCTGTCTTTGGCGTACCTTCTTTTACATAGGATACACTTGGTTTCGTTGAGGAAGTTTTTTGCAGATGATGGCTGCCACAGATGTACTGGGGTAGTCTGGGTTTGGTGCAGTGGCGTCTCGTCCTCATGTGCACCTCGTGCACTGCACAACCGGTCGAATTGAAGAAATAAACTGCGTCCCCAACTCCATCTAAATTCAATTATTTTTTGGAATCTTTAATTATTTGATGAAAGCAGGTTGGATCGCACCGAAATTGCATGTAATTACACGCATCTCACATACATCCGACATAAAATTTCAAGTATCTGTTGTCGCTGTGTTAGTGTCTTTTCCGTGCACATGAGTTACTGCACAGATTCAAGAAGGGAAAGAATTACTCAACTCAGATCTGAGATTTGTTTGTTTGATAATAAATCCCATCCGAAAGTAAATCGTTATCTCATTGTATTGAAAAACACAAGTGAATCTCCATTCCCCAATCTTTAGTTTTCACTTACAACGAACTGTTACATCTGCTATCATACCACATAAGCAGTGCACAACTAGTTAATTTTGTCACGAGACGCCACTGGGTTGGTGTGAAGGAAACGCCGTTTTCCATTTGTGTAGATGTCTTTTTGTCCAGTGTATCACGTGGCTTAACATAATAAACAGGTGTTTGCAATATGGACATGTAGCCATCTGATTGTCATAGGTAACAAGTTATTTGCAAGGAATCCTTGTATCTTGGCCGAAATTCAAATAGAATATTGGGGAAAAATTTCGGTGGAAGGAATCTGTCCGTACTGGCACATAGTTTTGCGAATATAAGGGTCGGTGAGGCTTGAAGATCATGCACACGCACTTCGATAGCACTATCTTCCATATGTACTGCTATGATCTTAAGCGAATTGAGTTGCTTCTCACTTTTTATGAAACTGTATGTAAAGAATAATATGTGTCTTGTTGCATAGAAGTAAATGAACTTTTTTAGGATCAAAATGCATTTGGTCCTGAAATAAACCTTCAAGTTCTCGTATCGAAGGTCGAATTTTGC
Organism: Malaya genurostris; assembly: GCF_030247185.1. NCBI lineage: Eukaryota > Metazoa > Arthropoda > Insecta > Diptera > Culicidae > Malaya > Malaya genurostris. The sequence continues at coordinate 215,323,323 of NC_080571.1, read as the reverse complement.
ACTGCCTCAACAATAATTGTATTCCTTCGTAGTGGTGGCGTTAGCTTAATTAATTTTATTTGATTCCACTATATTATTTTTTTTTCTATTTCGCCATTAATGTCACGAAATAGTAACAGGTTCAAATACTAGTATTTCGGTATGCTATTTACAACCTTAATTAGTATATCAGTTCTGAGACTATACACAGTCTGTGCACTGATGAAGGTTGAAAAAGCATACCGAAATACTAGTATTTGTTTCTATTACTATTTCGTGGCAACAGTTGAGAATTAGTACAGACATTTTTAATATAGTGGAAATAAATGGATTTTATGTTCTTTTAGGTCAGTCCATTATCCGTTTTAGAAAAGCTGTAGATCAGAAAACAGTTTTATTCGTAATAAAAAATAGGCAGTGTTTTAGTTTTTCGACTTAAAATCAATAAAATCGGTGTGAACACTACCGTCTTTCATTGTCCTTCATTTGAAATCAATTTCAATGCATTACTGCACCATTTGTATAACTCGGTGAATTGGCGTTCGGCAAAATCAACTTGTCGGTGAAATTGTTTTGTGGCAAAATTATCCTGAACAGTTTTTAAGAGTAGTATGTGAAAAAGAAACGAACTGTTAATAAGAGAAATTGGTAAGAGGAATAAACGAAGAAAGGTTCTCAGTGCCGCTTGCTTCCTTCAGAAATTTGCATTCAAAAGTTACCTAACAAATTTCCGTGATTTTTCGTGAGCTATTAGATAATATGAGAATATGTTATAAATAATGAGGTGAGTACAGCTGAAATATGAATCAGTATGATAAACTCCCAATTTCTAAAAATGATCCAACATTTCTAAGTAATGCTAATAAATGAAAGTATTTAATACATGTCCTGTAATATCACAGGTATCGCAAATTAACACCTTTGCCCGACAATCACTCAACGTCTTAGCTCTTTCTGGTGCAGTGATCTTCTTTGGCAACGATGTACGAAACAAGCAACGGAGATTTCCATGCCGTTCGATCTGAAAAATCCAAGTAAAAGCTCCGAGGGCCCCGTTTCGCGGAATCCCACAGAGTGGTGGTAAATTTTCACCGAAAGCAAAAAGAGCTGGTCGGATTTTCCCGAACATCTGAATTGACTCATGACGCCAGTTTGCTGCTACTTCAAGCCAGTGTTCTTCCGAATTGCAGCACAATTGTAGCCCATGAAAGCATGGATCGAAAATCGGAAAGTGAGATTTGAGCAATTGCGCTAACCAAAACATCGTCAATCTGAGAGAGAGAGAAGCATGGTGAGAGCGCTGCGCTCAGTCAAAATGTGTGCCTTCAAAGAGGAATCAAAATCAAAACAAATCGTCACTCACTCTCTCCTGACTGGAATCCATGGAATGTCGCTCTTCGAATGGCTTCGCTAGTGGATTGGATTTATGCCCGGTAACTCTCAATCATGTGCGAATTGACTTCTGGGCTATTCTGCGGATTGGATAATCCCGATGACATTCCAACACGCAAAAATACTATGATCTTCGTGCTTCACAAGATGTGATATTTATTTCGCTTGTTTCCAAAAGAATATTTGCTAGGTGTAGATTTAAATATCTGACTAAATATGACGTGTTTTTTTTATGAATAATAAGCAACCATGAGCTAATTTATTTGGAAAATCTTATTCTGGTGTTTGATTAAATTTTGCTTTATCCAGAACTTGACGTTTTACAAGTGTCAGCAAATTGATGAAGTTATATCTTCTTCATTTTTGATAAAACACTAACCGCCTTAATGGGTCATCTTGTACCCATGACTGACTAGTAATTCGTCTTCAATACTCGTTCACCACGTGGAACCGATGAAAGATGAGAAATCATATGATAAAAGAAGAAGAATGTTTGCAGTGTTTCCTAAAAGGTTTGAAACAGATAAGAAAGAATTCACTCAAAATATTATGTAATATAATAATAATAATAATAATAATAATAATAATAATAATAATAATAATAATAATAATAATAATAATAATAATAATAATAATAATAATAATAATAATAATAATAATAATAATAATAATAATAATAATAATAATAATAATAATAATAATAATAATAATAATAATAATAATAATAATAATAATAATAATAATAATAATAATAATAATAATAATAATAATAATAATAATAATAATAATAATAATAATAATAATAATAATAATAATAATAATAATAATAATAATAATAATAATAATAATAATAATAATAATAATAATAATAATAATAATAATAATAATAATAATAATAATAATAATAATAATAATAATAATAATAATAATAATAATAATAATAATAATAATAATAATAATAATAATAATAATAATAATAATAATAATAATAATAATAATAATAATAATAATAATAATAATAATAATAATAATAATAATAATAATAATAATAATAATAATAATAATAATAATAATAATAATAATAATAATAATAATAATAATAATAATAATAATAATAATAATCTCGCACTGACATGACACAACCTAATTCGGTATTCACAAATAAGAAGCTATAACTATGAGGGCAAGTGACTGAGAGCATCCTTAGGACATGTTTAGGAGTGTTTTAATTCAAGATGCATAATTTATGTCAGTTTTAAAATTTAAATCCGGAAATTATAACAAAAGAAACTAGCAGTCCCAGCAACGTTTTACTCGTGTTTTAAATATAGAAAAAAAATAGACCGGCAACACATATCGGTTTTAAATTTGACAGTAGAACTGTTCTATAACTATAACGGCTGGCTGGGTATAAAATTGTTAGTTCTATTATAGATCGCCCATTTAAAACTTCCAGCTGCTGAATTTGCTCTTAGGATTCCAAGCCAAGAAATATTTTGGAAGTAATTCTCATAATCTCAATCTGCCCGACACTGCCGAAGGTGGAAACCCTAATTAAATCTTGTTTTTTTTTCTTCTTCGTTTCTTCTTTTTGGAATGCACAACCGGTTGATGTCACAACTACTACTATTGTCAGCTAATTAGCGTTCGAAGTCCAATAGACTTCACTTTCACTAACTACTAACGACAGCCTCGCGGTGGCGTAGTATCGAATCACCTCAGTACGGATGAATATTCTTTTTTTCTTGAAAAAAAAAACTTGATAATTCACCTTACCGGACATGAAACGATGAGTTCACTGAAAGTTCTCTTCTTCGTTCACAATTTTCCGTTTGTTTACATCCATAAATAATTAACACAATATAATTGACACTTCTCTAACATATTAATGTTTAATTTGTATGTAAACGACCACCATTCTTAACATGATCATTTGATTCATTTGAAGTTCCTTATTGCTAGGCTATCTACAGGGAGCTGTCATTCTACTGATATGAAATAAGATGATCTGACTGCATCTGATCCATTTAGATTTTTTAGACAGATTCAATCTCACAGTTGTTCGATATGTCAACTGAATAAAACTTTCGGCCTGATTTGTTTTGATTAGAATGAAAAATTGTTGAAAACCCCGATTAGGATGAAGCATTGTGCGATTGGATATGGCGATGTTTCTTTCACGAGATACAAGACAACAAATGCTCTTCGAATCAGTTGGAAAGAATGCCGAAAAGTAGCATTTGTCGAGCTCGACGCATGGGAAAATGTCGAAAGCAGGCACGTCAAACACGAGCCGTCATCTCATTCATAATTTTAATTGCCGTTGCATCATGTTGTGTTGTGATAGGTTGTGAAACAACTCATCATTTCATTGGAGAGGCGAAGATACTTGTTTTTTTAATTTTTATTAATTAGGTTTAAAGGCACACTGCTTAAGCTCTAAGATGTCGAGGGTATTTTCTAATCTTAAATAGTTATTTACTTAAAACTAGTAGTATAGTGGTGATGTTCGTTTGAGGATCCTGCCACCAGATGGTAGTCGGCAATGGTTGGTGGGTCAGTGGTGGCCGCATCCTTCTGTCCGTGTCCGCAGGAAACACCCCGGGGTCCGACAAGTGGACCGCATACTGGTCATCGTCAAGGGCAGTCCTCGGTGAGCCATAGTTGGTAATTCCGCAGGCGAGAGAGAAAGAAACGGAGAGAAGTAAATGTTGGAGAAAATGGATTTAACAGGTAGAAGAAGAGTGAAGGATGCTAGAGTCGACGAAAAGATCTTATTAGTAGACTGTGAAGATGGTGAAGAAACGGGAAAGAAGAAGACGAAAAGTTATTTGTTAATTTGTTATTAATTTGTTATCAATAACACTATGTCTGCTTGTTGACATTGATCATTTATCAAGCTGTCAATAAAACTCAGGATCTTTCCATGAATGGATGAATGTAGCTCGTTTTGCACCAGTATTTAAAACTGGATATCCTTATGATCATTGTAATTAGTGTCCAATTTCAACCGTATCTGTGTTTAGTAAAGTAATGGAAAATTGGAAAAATTTTCAAATCCAACAAAACTTAATACGATTTCATGTATGGTTTTCGGGAAAGTTACAAGGGAACTAATGAATGTTTTAAAAAGTTGAAGAGATGATAAATAAAAAACTTTCCCGAGAAAATTTTCTTAACAATTTTTGAAAAAAAATGTTGTGTAGAAATAAATGTATCTGAGCAATGAAACATTATTCTACGAACTACGTTCAATGAAAAAGTTCACGAGAAGTTACTTTCTGAATGCAGTCATTTTCGAGATAAATGAGGAACTAAATCGAGAAAATTGATATTTCATAGGAATACACCATTTTTGCCTTTCCCATATAGAAAGGTTATGCAATCACTGTGAAAACCGATCTTCGAACCGAGGCCCAGAGGGGCCGAGAGTCATATACCATTCGATTCAGTTCTTCAAGTACGCAAAATATATGTGTATGTGTGTGCATGTGTTTAGTGTTTAGTGTTTATTTCTTTATTGTCTTCGATTAGAGGTGACCTATCGCACAGACTTTTACTTTATAGCTACACACTTATGTTAACTTAAAAATATTATTTTCGATTTGAATGTGTCTTTGCTCATATTAAAATCAAATAAATGATACACGCTATTGAAACGATGACAACAGACATCCATTGGGTTGTTTTGGCCATACTGTGTGCGGTGAAGTGAGCGACGAAGAAAATCCGTTCTTCGCAATGATCTTCCCGGAACGTTAAAATTAATTCTTTCCAGTAGTATGGGGCAATCAATGTTGTCATTCAGTAGGTCGAACACGAAGAGTTGTTGAAGGAGTATTCGTCTGTTTTGTAAAGTAGGTAGGTTGATGAGAGCACAACGATTTTCGTAACGTGGTAGTTGAGGACGATTTATCCAAGGTAGTCTTCGGAGTGCGAATCGGATGAAGCACTTCTGCACCCTTTCGATCCGATCGATGTGAACACCGTGATACGGAGCCCAAATTGTAACTCCATACTCCAGAATACTGCGTACTAGTGCGATGTAAACTGTCTTGAGGCAGTACACGTCGTTGAAGTTTTGAGTGTTTCGTTTGATTAGTCCCAAAACTGCGTAGGCCTTCGCAGTTACGAATGAAAACTGTTCGAAACGACAAAACTCGTTCAACTGAAGCCATCATCATGGAGTATTCGAAAATAATTGGAGACTGTGCCCGTGAGAAAGTGATCACATTACATTTCTTAACGTTTACTGTCATGCCGTTTCTGTCACACCAATCCAGGATTCGGTCAATATCCAATTGTAGCGCACAGCAATCCACAAGGCTTGTAATGATGCGATAAATTTTGAGATCGTCAGCATACATTACTTTAAATGACGACAATTCACTGTAAAGATCGTTCACGAATAACACGAAAAGAAGTGGTCCGAGATGGCTCCCTTGCGGTACACCCGAAGTAGCGTGAAACGAATCCGAGAGTGCAGATCCGATTCGTACGGAAGCATTACGATCCGTGAGATATGATAGAATCCAATTGGTTAACCAAACAGGGAATCCACTACGCCTCAATTTTTCCACAGCGAACTGATGAGGAACACGGTCGAATGCTTTTGAAAAATCAAAATACACCGCATCGATTTGTTGTCGTTTTTCTAGTTTGTCTATCAATAAAGAAACGTAGCTCATTAAATTGGTGGTAGTAGACCGCTTTTTGACAAACCCATGCTGATCAGTGGCGATAATGTGCTTTACTGAAGGGTAAAGAACATCCAACACCATGCGTTCGAATACTTTTGGTAAACAGCTTAGGATAGAAATTCCTCTATAATTGGTGACATCGTGCACGTTTCCAGTTTTGTGAACAGGAACTAGCAAGCGAGCGGTTGAAAAGCAGAGATGCAGGTAAAGCCAAAGCAGAAGAACATTCCTTCACGAACGAAGGAGGTAACCCGTCAAATCCTGGCGCTTTCTATCCATCGACTTGTCGTAGATTGTTGTACACCTCGCGTTCAGTAAAAGCAGTAGCAGGTATACTCAAAGAATACGTCGGCAAACTACTCAGGTACGATTCTGACAAAGGCGGTGAGTTATTACTTAGCACGCTTTGAATGAATGACGAGAATAGGTTGGCTGAATCCGAAAATGTCGACGAAGATTGGTGACGATAGTGGACACTGACAGGATGAGACCAAAATTGTTTCGGGTCAGCCTTCAAATTGATCTCCATCCGTGAAACGTACAGCCGAAAACACGATGCGTTCAATAATTCAAATTGGTGTTCCAAATCACGAACGAGCAATTTATCATCTAGATTTTTTGTCCGGAAAAATCGTTTGCGAGCTTTCCTTAGACGATTCCTGAGGTTACGCAGCTCTCCATTCCACCAAGGTTGATTGTTATTAGATTGACATCTGCGTTTTCTTCTAGGCACGAGATATCGAAAAATTGCATCTAATTCATAATAGAATTTCTCTATTGCTTCATCCAAAGTGCCAAGCGCCAGTATCTCAACCCAGTTAATTCGTATAATTTCAGCACTTAACTCACGAAAATTGCACCGATTGAAATCGTAGAATATTTCTGCATCGTCAATCATGTGCACGCATTGAGGAACTTCAATTTTTAAAATGAAAGGAAAATGGTGGTGATCTAGTTTCATTAGTGGCAATGGTGGTGCTAGAATTTCGCTAACAAATGCTAAGTCTAGCAGTTTTCCATGCAGGTTCGTTAAAAAGTTAATCTGTTGTAAACCGGAGGCAATCATAGTTGCCACTAATAAATGTTCATGCTCTGAAGACGCATTGTTCGGCAGTAAACACCCAACTTCCTCATCCAAGCTCCAGCGTAACAAAGATAAATTATAGTCGCCTAAGACTACAACCCTATCACGGTCTCCAAATTTATTGTAAAGCTCATTCACACAAAAGACATGTTGCTCATATAGAGAAAGATCAGTATTCGGCGGTAAATAAATAGCACAAATGACAAAAGTAGTGCTCTCGCATGTGACACGGACTGCTATCTGCTCAAGACGGTCAGCTCCATGAACGTACACTGTGCTACTCTTAATGCCCTTTTTTATTCCAATCAAAACGCCGCCACCATGCAGATACTGGCTAGTCAAATTATTACGATCACATCGATAAATAATGTACTGGTCGGTAAGTTCTGTATCAAGTATATTACCATTAAGCCAAGTTTCTGTGAGTACAATCACGTCATAATCAGAAGCAGAAAGAGACGAGATAGTGTGTATGTGCGTATATGTGTATGTAACGTTTTTTTTTGCACTTACTTTTCTCGGAAATGGCTGAACCGATTTTCTCAAACTTAGATTGAAATGAAAGGTCTTGTGGTCCCATACAAAATTCCAGAATATTATTTGGATCCGACTTCCGGTTCCGGAATTATGGGATAAAATGTGCAAAAATTGCGAAAAAAAGTGCACAAGCTTTTTTTGCAGAAGGCTATACCGTTTTTCACAAACTCAATTAGGTCCCATACTAAATTCCTGAATTATATTTGGATCTGACTGTCGCTTCCGGAGTTATGGGGTAATGAGCAAAAAACGAAAATATGTGTGCTAACTTTTCTCATAGATGGCGCGATCGATTTTCACAAACTTAGATTCAAAAGAAAGGTCCTTAGGTCCCATACTAAATTCTTGAATTTCGTCCTGACCTCCAAATCCGGAAATATAGGGTAAAGTCTGTGAAAAATTTTATACCATCATTGAGAAGGGCAAAATAATGTAAAAAAAATATCTAAATCGATCTCAAATCTTCTTCAGTTGATAGTTTTTGTCAGTAGACGGCCAAACAAACCGATTTCGGTTATTCTTTCAAGAATCTAAGAAATTATATATGATAGTATGATTGATATGAGAAAGGCATCATTACACCAGTAGGTGGGTTCAAATAGGGTTTCTCCGTCGCCAAATATATTAGTTTTGTAATTCTCATAAAATTTGGAATAAATTATTTTTTGACATCAACGCGATGCGAGCAGCTGTTTTCGAGATATTTTGAAAACAAAATCGAAGAAAAATCGCTGGTTTATAAAAATCACAACAAGGGAGTAACCGCCATATTGAAAGAAATACCTACTTTTTGGAATAAGCATCAGTGAGAAAAGTAGCATCAACAAACTATAATATTCAGTGAGTCTTTAATTTAATTATGGGAAATTATAATTGTTGTTGACTATGTCATAAAGTAACTGATGGTATGATTGAACAGTTTGATTTCAAGCAGTGCGCAATTACTGTGAATACTACAATGCATATTTGCGACTCATGTCGATTGTATTTATATCGAATAGGGTCTGTACACAGCAACTAGCTTCCAGCGACAACGAGATGCCAGATTATACGACTACTTCCCCAGTAACATCGGGAAATAATTTAGAAGAAATACTGCTAGCTACATTGAGTTATGATTTAGAGAAAATACCATCAGCAGCTTCACTCATCTCAGCATCCTCTCCCAACACAGTGATCTAGCCCATGATTTGAGGAATTAAAAAGGTTAAGATATTTCTGGAATTAAGGTATCTCCTAGAGCAGTTGGAAACCTCAGATCTAACAACTATCGCCAAGAAAGGTATTCCAAAATCGTTAAAGGCATCAGGAAACAATTATTCGACCATCCACCACAAAATGAATCTGAAGAATTTCAGACAGTGAAAGCTAAGGCTGTAACAATCGACGAAATCATTGATATATTAAAGTCGAAATTTACCGAACCAGATTGCTCAAGATGATGATGATAAAATACAGATACTCTCAATTTTACCCAACTAGAATGACAATAGAAAAATTTAATGTGAATAAATACACGGTCTCACTGGTAAAAGAATTGTTTAAAGTGCAAAGAGTATTGGCTGTTCTAATACAGCAGTTCTTCAACAACGATGATATACGCAGAATCATGCCAGACAACGAGATTACGTTTCCATCAGAACTAATAATGGGCGTGAACCAGTTCAGAATGGCTTTTGCTTTCATGCCTAAGAGAAACTTTTCAACGATTTGAATAGATCAGTAAACACCAAATTTCATTCAGTACCTTTGCGGCATTACGACCAAACCATTGTAAACTTCTCAATATTTCAGGTTGTCATATTGTATGTGTTTGTACAATTCATGAAAATGTTGACTTGATGCTTCACAACATCAAAAAATATTCATTTCAAATTGATTGTGAAGCGCCTCAGGAAAATTACTGTGTAATTCACCGGTAAGAACATAGGATTGTTATCTCCGCGAATGCAAGAAATGCCCATTCTCTTAAATTCTTGAGGAAAGCTTGTTAGAGGAACTTGAGCAGAAGATTGTAAATGAGATCTCTTTTGAACAATGGATAACTACTGATAGATGCAATCTAGAAATCTGAACAAAACCACTTGATAATTTTATAGTATATTTAACAGAAAAACTAGAAAAAACTTATAACTCATGACTATATAAAAAACCTTTTTTAATCCACCTAGTGGCGTATTGATGCCTTTCTAATATTACCTATATTTTCGAAAACATCACTAGAAGATGCTGTCAAGACATTGCACGTTATACAAAATTGAACTGAGCACGCTGTGTGCTAGATGGTGGTGTTTTCTTTTTCCTTACCAGCACGTACCGATTTTGCATCATTTTTTGTGACAGTTTGAAAGTTTTGATACTCATTGCCCTATAATTTCGGAATCGGAAGTCAGATCTGAATGAAATTGCACAGTATCTTTTAAGACACTGAGAGCATTAATTTGAATCATGATTTGTCAAAATTGGCTTAACGTTTTGCCTTCTGATTCCGGAACCGGAGGTCGGATAAAGATATAATTCAATATCGATCTATGGGACCATACAGTCTTCCGTTTGAATCTACGTTTGTAAAAATCGGTCTGAGAAAAGTGAGTGACAATTTTTCATTTTTTTATGCATATCTCTCTGTTGTTCCGGAACCAGATGTCGGAACGGGATACAATTCAATAGCGATCTATGGGACCGTAAGACCTTTCATTTGAATCTGCGTTCAGCCATCTCTGAAAAAATCGAGTGACATTATTTATCACATACACACATACATGCATACATACACACACAGACATTTTCTCAGTTCGTCGAGCTGGATCAAATGGTATATGACATTCGGCCCTCCGTGCCTCGGTTCAACCTTTCTATATGAGAAAGTCAAATACAATCTCAATTTTTGGAAGACACAAAATTTCCATAACCTGAACGAGAAGTAGTTGTAATTTATGATATTTCAGAGAATTATTTATTCGTTCTTCAAGATGCTGTTCAAAGTCATCATTGGAACAATAATCAAGCAACAATTCATCCATTTGTTATGTATTATAAAGAATCAGACACGATTGAAAGTTTGAGTTTCGTTATACTTTCAAAAGTCTAGAATTAGGTTTTGCACGAACATAACATAACCTCACAAAAATGAACGAAATGAATCACTTTTGACAGCTATCAGTGGTTTGTTTATGTGTTCATTGCGTTCATTCTAATTTGAATAAAGTTTCTAAAACAACGAATTCATTTTAATAAACTTTCTAAAACAACGAATGAATATAAAAAAGGCAATGTTTGTATCGGACAGGGCAACTTCTGACTATAAAAATAGACAATAATTCGCGAGCCTCCGTAAATTTGAAACAAAATACAACGTTGATTCGGAGTGGCTTTTCTTCGCAACCTCGCACGGTGAGGGACCATGTGATGCAATCGGTGGAACATTGAAACGAATGGCAACAAGAGCTAACTTGCAAGAGAACATGAATATCCAATAACAAATAGCGAAAGCTTTATACGATTGGGCTTCTCAAAGGAATCAAGATAATTTCACAGCAATCTCGTTTTGTTATATGTCACAAGAGGAATATGACGATGGTTCTGTAGAATGGAAAGATATTTATCTACAAACAAAAATGATTCAAGGTACACAAAAAAGTCATTGCTTCATTCCAGTACTACGAAATTATTTTCAACGGACGCATAATCTTATAATTTTTCGCAAATTATATCCTCAATGTTGAACTTTGCAACTTGAATACAGCCCGCCCTTGTATGGTTTATGGAAAACCGCACCCAATTTATAAAAAAAAAGAAATTTTTTTTTCCAAATATCTCGAAAACAGCGGGTTGCATCGTCTTGATTTTAAATAAAAATTTATTCAAAATATTATGGGTATTACAAATATAATAAATTTGGCGATGGAGAACCCAGAAAGACGGGGGACGTATTCTCATGAAATATCCTTTTTCTCGATTTAGTTTCTCGTATATCTCGAAAACGACTGCATTTAGGAAGTAGCTTACTATGGACTTTTGGATTGAACGTAGCTTGAATTATTCGGATACATTTATTACTATGAAAACATAATTTTTCGAAAATTGTTAAAAAGATTTCCTCGAGAAACTTTTTTATTTATCATCTCTCCAACTTTATAAAACATGCATTATTTTCTTGTTGTGATATAAAATTTAAAATAAAATTGAGCTAACTGAGAATTTTTAAAAACAAATTTTATTTTTTATTTCACGAGAAATTGGAAATTGGATTTTTTTTATCAGTGTATTAAAAAATATACACTGATAAAAAAAATCCAATTTCCAATTTCTCGTGAAATAAAAAATAAAATTTGTTTTACAAAAATTCTCAGTTAGCTCAATTAATTACTTACAACTTTTTTTAGACATATTTTTTGAAGAAGCTATAGATATCTAGTTATTATTGTTTGGAAATAATGTGGCTAAAAACACATACGCCTTTTCAAAAATGTGTTCTGAGTGAAAAAATCTCTAGACCAGTGAAAAATACTTCACTTGCTATACCGATCACACATATAAAGTCTCATGCATATCCAAGGGGCTCGGGCCAGAATTCTGCAATTTATGGACGATTTGGCGTGGAGTTGGTCATACTGATAAAATTTAAAAAAAGGAGGTTTTACTCCGCGACAATATAACATTTCTCAAGTGGCGAAAGACGTTCACGACAGGCGGGTCCCATTCGACTGCCAACCCTTTGCCTCGTTGGGCAATGCATTTTCAGAGTAGCGTTTCTATTCCTTTGAAAATTTGCGGAAAAGATTCACATGGCGTTTCAACCCCACAGTCAGTCAATTCTGCAAATAATCAGAATTCAAAAATTACCAGGAAGATGACAATAATAGTGTAGGAAACGATGAAAAATTCTTTGAAATGAATAACTATAACGATTCCCGTTCAAACTATGTTTTATTGACGAAAAACCATATATTAAACAGGAGTACACCTGGTGCTTCGAAAAAGTCTAATGTCCCTCGTAATCAGTTAACAAACCGTTTATTGATCCCAGTGTTCACTCTACGGTCATACCCTCGTTCTGTCGGTGGTTGGTCGTCAAATTATAACTCTCATTAATAATTTCTATGGCGGCGCTGGCCAAAATCACTACTTCGTTCATTAGTGCAGTTGGCTTCCTCGTTGACGATGAGAAATCACCAGCCGAAATCTCGAACGCCACAGGCGGCAATATAAGCGCTACGATGAGTTAATTAATCCTAATAAAGCACATTAGAGAAGACAAATAAGCGTAAAAATAATAGTGCGTGCCATGTGTCCTCCGAAAAGTGTTCTGTCATCCAGTGCCCCACACGTTGCCCTTCCGCTCTTCCGCCCAGTCGAATGAAGCAGATTTTCTCTGCACATCCCATATGGCCCAGAGTCAACCCGGCCGTCACCGGGGAGTGAAAAATATGACGACTTCATCTGTTCCGCGTCGCGACATCGTACGTCACGACGGCGAATGGCAATGAATACCAAATCAGTCGCCACGGAAAAGCCAGCCTGCGACGGACGGCGACTTCGTCATGGGGGAGTCAGTGGCGCGCTACTATGCTGCTGACCCACATTCCCTACGGCACAGAACTTGAAAGTGGGGAAACATTTGCTGCATGTTTTGTTTGTACATGAATGCCATCAATTATGCGGTAAAGTGAACTCAACCGGAAGATTGATTTGCGGGATCACTTGGAGACGAATAACATACGGAAAGGAATTTCAATTCATTGGATGTGATCTTTCTTGTTTGGCATCATAATAATCAAAACATCTTACTTAAGCAGACAATACACTCAAAGATTAGATTTCGTTGTTCGTTAATTGTTTTGATGGGGGAGAACGATAAAAAATGGCAATTAATTGAGTAGGAGGAGAAACATGAATAAGTATTTAAGTGAAACGTCGTGTGAACAGCCTTACTATACATTTTCATGTACTACCTTGGAAACCGAGTATTAAACCATCGACAGTAAGTATCACTGTGCATTATTGGAGCGATTGAATACCGACAAAATCGACAATGCGACGGTACATAAGACCATCTCTACCACCATCAATTTCCTCGAACTATCCCGATCTCCTTGCGCTTATTTGTTCCAAAATATCTAAAAATCGATGTGTGTTTCATTTCGGAGTTTACGACCGCTACTCATTTGGACTTCAGTCGTCAGGTGGAGCAGTCGGCAATGAAAGCAGTCCTTTTGCGTGGTATAAAGCCTCAAACGCTTAGGTCGTGCATTCATTTGGACTTCAACCGTCGGGAGCATAATAGTCGTCAACAATGAGAGCAGATCTTTTGCGTGGTGCCAAACCTCAAACGCTCAGGTCGTGCTCTCATTTATACTTCAGTCGTCAGGTGGAGTTCTCATTTGCTTTTCGGTATCCGTAGCGAGAAGTCGTCTTCAAGTTTTACATTTTAGTTCCGGAATATAGGTTTAGAATTCAGAGCCTGCGTGCTGAAACTGGATTCTGGAACTGTATTCCGGAACTGATTACAGTTTCGAAATTATAGCTTTAGAATTGCAACTGATCTCTGAGTCTGTTCTTGGTTCTAAATTTAGTTCTTGAACTCAGGTCCAGTTCCTTATTCTAGAATTCTTCTATTCGGTTCTTTTTAGAACCATAATAAAACTCTCAAAGAATTATGCGAAATTTTGCGTTACTCTATACAACCCTTTGGATGGTCGTGGCGAAAAATCGTCTTCAAGTTTCAGAACTTAGTTCTGGAATATGAGTTTAGAATTCAGAGCCTGTGTGCTGAACTGGATTCTGGAAAAAGATTCCGGAACTGATTCCAGTTTCGAAATTATAGTTCTAAAACTAAAATCCAACTGAATTCTGAGTCTGAATTCCGTTCTTGAACTCAGGTCCACTTCCTAATTCCAGAATTCTCCAAATAAGTTCTTTTTGTCGTGAATACGACTTACTTTACTATGGGGCGCCTTTTGAAAATTAGCCATATGGAAGAATGGGCAGAACTTAATCGTGAATATCTCGACTTGTATTAATGGCAGCAACATAATTCTTTCACTATTTCATCAAAAATATGATCAGGGATTTAGGATAATGTTTTGAACAGTGTGAGATAAACATAAACAAATCAAAAATTAAGTTTTCTGAAAATTTTAAAACAACGCGGAAAACTCTTTACTTTTGCTTGGGTTTTTCGCGCAAGGACGACGATTTTGAGATAGTCAGGCACATATCTTCACACAATTGAAACTATCAATTCGAATTCGAAAGTGTAAAGAAATCGTGTCAGTTTTATTCGTATTCCCGACATCCAGTTATGTCTCTGACATTACACACCCGTACTTTTTATTTAAAAGTAGTTATCGATAACATCTTAGGTTTTCATAAACATATTAGTATTGATAATCTTTCTTCTAATGCATTGTTTTGTATATCATTATATATTTTGTGTGTTTGGCATATTATGTGCAAGTCGAACTGTTTAAAAAGCATATTGAATGAAAGCTGCGTGGTATTTATTTAAAATAACAAAAGTAAGTCGAAACTAACCTATGCCCAGTAACTGTAGTTTGTAATCAAATTTCTGGGTCCTGTAGACGGAAAACGTCGCTCAAACGGATTGTGGGAAAAAGCTTGTTTGCTTGATAACAATGAGCGAATAATGGTTTTATCCATATATCTAACTCAAATAAATTGAAAAATTTGTCAAAACACCTTAAAAGTATTTAGAATATGTCAAAAGCATCACAATCTCGTGCTATTAGCGTGTATTTGACTCTTCAATAGTACCTAAATAGATTATGAATACTACAAAAAATGAACATCTCCTGGTATATTAAGGCTAAAGCAATATCTCCTAATAAATATGTCAATAAAGTCAGTCCAGCCATCACTGAGATCTCGACCTCTTAGTTGACAACACACACACACACACACACACACACCGACCTCGGCACTCTCTCGTGTGTCCCGTGTGGTGTAACAGGGGACTCGGTGTCGGGAGAGCCTTTTTCGGCGGGGAACTCTCCGTCGGTGTAGTCTAGATCTTTCATCGGGGATTAGACGAGTAGATCGTGGCGTAGCACCGTTAAGATAGTCAGGGCACCAGTGAACCGGAAGCCATCCTCCAACCGACATCATTGGATCGACCCAGGCATCCTTACGGTCGGGCCGTGGACGGGTATCGAAAACGTCGGTTTCGGGAGAACTTCCATCGTCGGGGAACTCTCTGTCGGTGTAGACTAGATCCATCACCGGGGACTAGTCGAGTAGCCGCCACAACATCGATTCGAGTCGTCGGGGCATCAGCGAACCGGAAGCCATGCTCCAAACCGGAATCGCGGAGCCGACCTCGGCACTCCTTTGGGTGTCCCGCGTGGCGTAAAAGGGGAAACATTGGGTCGTCGAGGCGCCAAAGGTGGATCGAGATGGATAAAGAGAGAAACGCAGGAGCACATTTTATCTCAAACGAAGAAGTGCATGAGTACAGCCCCCCCGAAGTATTGAGCTTAGCTTAGTTCCGGGAGGATCAAGGCAAGATGTCCAAGGTGTTTTAGTGGGTAAGGTTCAGCCAGTCCCACTCGCTGGTTCACAATAGCGGTAGCTTGACAACTACTGAGCGCGTGAGCTGGGAAAGTACATAAGGTATTTCACCTTGTAAAAAAAAAACACACACACACACACGGACATTTGCTCAATTCGTCGAGCTGAATCGATTGGTATATAATACTCGGCCCTCTGGGCCTCGGAAATTTTTTCTAAATTTTGAGCGAATTCTATACCTATTTTTTATATTTATAAAAAAGATAAAAAGGGGTGGGTGATGTCAGAGACTTAACTGGGTTACGTGAATACAAATAAAACTGGCATGCTTTTTCCACACTTTCGAATATCGATAATCTCACGAACTAGTCGGTGGATTGTGTGAATTTTGCAAACTTTCAATGCTTCACTTGCGGAATTGTAACGGTTTAAGTATAAGGTACAATGCAATTAAAATACAATGTTCAAATTAATTTTAAATATAAAAATCCACATCAAATCGTTTGTGGCTATCTAGGATTTTTAAATTTATGCTAGGAATAAATTTATTGTTTATTTTTCGCGGGTTCGGAATATGACAATAATTTCAATAACTTACTTGTCAAACCAACCTTGAAGATACAAATTTTATAGCGATTTGAAAAAAAATATCTCCAAACCGAAAGTCTCCATCTCCATCTTAGATTTTAAGGATTATACATCTATAAATAATTGATATACACTCACCAAACGTTGACAAAAAGTTTTTATAATTTAACTAGCTGACCCGTCGAACTTCGTCTCGTTGTCAAAAGACTAAGTGGTCAACGTTTCTCTACATTACTTTTCTGATTACTTAACCTACAATCAACGGAGTTCGACACCCACTCGCTTGAGCTCAAAAAGAAGAAATATTACCAAAGGTTAATGTGAAAATATGAAATACTTCTGTTGAGCGAAAATTGAACAAATGCACAGATTTCTATTCTGAACAGTCCGTTTTAAGGAATTACTCACACGTGAATGTTCACCCGACTGAACAAACTTTGAAGCAGTTTCTTATACACAAAAAATTGTCATTTCTGCGGCAACGATATGTAAAATATTATTTTTACTGAAAGATACGTAAAATTTATCCAACTGACGGTCATCTGTCAAAGAACTACTAAATATCGGAAAATCCTATGTAAAAGTTACGATACATTTACTGACACGGTCTGTGAACTCTGAAATGTCATTTCTCTTCACGAACTCATTGAAAGTTTTACCAATATTCGAAAAATTAATAAAAAATAATGAAGAATTTCGGTAATCATCACTATACATTCAGCAGAAATACAGATCTGTTAAATAACATCATTTTCGGACGTAAAGAAAATGTGAAAATTTCTAGATTTGTGAAACTTCTAGATTTTATATTAGCACTCTAAAAATATTATGGGTGATCTCATATTCTACTGAATTGCATCCGAAAGATATTCGATCATTTTATTTGTATAAATAATTTCTGGAGAGCAAATGTAATTCAATTCATTCATCACACGTAAATAAATTAATTATTCGGATGGAAATATGTTTTGAAAACAAAATTGTTCCTTCCTTTCACAAATCTCCAATAAAATTTACCAAAAAACAGCGAAGACGTTTACAGTTTTAGGATTGTTTTGTAAATTTCGCCGAACGTCGGTATTGAATGATGAAGAAGTCAGTATGTCATAAGACCGAAGTTCAGTGGAACTACACCGATCATTCAACAAATAAAACTTTTGCTGAACGGATTACCGAATGTTCAGCTGCTTGAAAATCAGTAAAACTGTACCGACATCCGTAAAAATAATTCGGTGTGTACAACTTTTAAGCAGCGAGAAAGTTTTCTCAGAATCTGTTCTGTACGTTCAAGTTATCAAAAAATACCAGTCTCAATCCATTATGGTAATCATCTTGAACATTGATATCTAATTGCTACTTATTATGAGCGCTTACTCTAATCTAAGTCATTAGAAAGAAAAATGCAAGAAAAATCTCTTAGTTCGACCTTAGCGCTTCTACAGCACAATCTTTTCATTGATTCATTAAACAAATTTCTGATTTGTTTATCTTGCCCCCGCGATGACCAATACTATTCATCTGACTCCATGGACCTCAATTCATCAACTGGTAAATGATATCAAAACTTCTTCTTCTGCCTACAACGGTTTTCTAGAACAATCATTGAGTCTTTTATATCGTTTTTGCTTGATACCAAACCTAACCCAGTTTCACCCTAACTGCTGTCAAACCTAGTTTCGAACCTAGTTTTAACGTTGTTGAACTGAAAATCGAGTCAGTTTCGAACCTGGTTTTTATCTCAGGTTTGCTCAAACCCCCGTTGCTAAGTGCTAAATCAACACAGTTTCGTGAAACTACCCTGGGTCAGTTTCAGTTTCCTCAAGCGAAAAAGGCATATTAGTAAGCAATAATTTTGATACCCAATTAAGCACGTGGTTCGAAATGACGAATCACATCGGTCAAATATGCATGTCAAATCTTCACAAAAAACAACTCGTTGCGCGCCAAACAATTTTTTCAACAATCTAGTATTCCTTTCTTCGACGGTCAAACACTTATGCAACTAGTTATGCGCCAAACACCTATCGATGATCTAGCAAATCATTGATGACTTTTTCAACGGAAAATTCCATTGTCCATACAAAACAACTTTATGGATTTTTCCCACTTTTCCGGTGAATTTTTCTATTTTTTTACCTTTTTTTATATATATAAAAACGTGATTAATCCACCTAGCAGTGAGATGATACCTTTTTTTACCAATACGCATGTGTTTTTGCATGGATATTCTTAGGTGTTTTAGTTCTCATGACATTATTTTAACTATCGTCGTTTTAAACGGCAAATTGAGATTTTAATCACTCATTACCCTGTAATTTCGAAACTGCAAATCGTATCGAATTTAAATTTTAACGTGTGACAATCGATTGAACATTCCATGAGATGTCGAAGTAAGTTCCACTTTAGAGTTTTTCTTCATTATTTATGGTACTTCCAGAGCTGGTATTCAGGAACTAGCATAACCCAAAATGATTCGAATGCCATAAATTAATACGCCAAACAATTTACATGAAATTTATAAACTCATCATCTGTAATTCCAGAATCGGACAAAATTCACTAATTTTGTATGGGACCTTAAGTCCTGTAATATTTGTTTTTGAAGTTCGATTTGGTCTTTTTTGAGAAAATGATTGAGCTTTGAGAATCGATTCGATACTGGAACCGGAATTCTAAAATCGGTGTAGCCGAAATCAGTTAAATTCACCTGAGCAGTGTTTAGACATCTTTGAGAAATTGTAGTGCGAATTAAAATTTGGGGGTACATTCCGAATCCAAAAACGAATACCGCTCAAACTGAAATAAATTTATTTGGTAATCGACTATCCAAATCTGCAAACCCGATAAACCTGATTAATTTATGTGAAATGGACATTTTTATACTAATCACCCTGCATTTTCTAAACCAGAAGTCGGATGTGACTAAAAAGTAAGAGGTTTTATAGGATTTTAAGACCTCTCATTTGAATCATAGATGATTTTTAGATTTCATTTGAATCTTAGATCGGTTCAGCCATCTACAAGAAAAATTAATTGCATTATTTCAATTTCGTTTCACATATCATCCAGTGGTTCCGCAATCAGAAGTCGGATCCAAACGTAATTCAGGAACCTTGTTTGGGAGTATACGACTTTTCATATGAATCTGAGTTTGTAGAAAACGGTTGAGTCATCTCCGAGAAAATTGAGTGAAATTATTTGTCACACACGCATTTGCTGATCTCGACGAACTGAGTCGTATGGTATATGGAAGTTATGTTCTTCCAGCATTTATTGCTGTAAATAGTTTAAATCAATATAATTATGGAATTACTTCCAACTCGATAATGCTGGTATCATCTGGTTTACATATGCCATATTCGAAAGATTATGTTGCCAAAAATGAGCCGTGCTAAAATTGGTCCGAGGCAAATTGTCATAAAAAAGGATGCTGTACACAGTCTTTTTGGTACTTAGAAACAATTATATGTAACAGTATAAAAAATCGTGTTTCATGTTGCTCCCAAGCATTGCTTTTTCATACAGCGCTCAAAATTCCTTCTACTGGAATAAGGCTTACACAAAAATATCGATATCTCCGTTAAAAATGGACGGATTTTAACAATCTATGGCTTGTTGGATAGGTATTACCGAGCGAAATCTAAGCCTGGAAACATATTCTGTTTTCAAGGTCAAATGTGACAGATACTGTCAAAAAACTAAAAATTTTGACATAAAACTTCGTATAACTCAAAAAGTAAACATCCGATCTCAAAACCATTCAATAGCGTTCTGGGTGACGGGGAGACCTTTCATTTGCGACTAGTTTGATCAAAATCGGTAAAGCCATCTCTGAGATCTCGACCTCTTAGTTAACAACACACATACAGACACACACACATACACACACACACACAGACATTTGCTCAGTTCGTCGAGCTGAATCGATTGGTATATGACATTCGGCCCTCCGGGCCTCGGAAAATTTTTCGAAAGTTTGAGCGAATTCTATACCTATTTTTTATATATATAAAAAAAGGTAAAAAGGTAAAAATAGGTATAGAATTCGCTCAAACTTTAGAAAATTTTTCCGAGGCCCGGAGGGCCGAA
Organism: Malaya genurostris; assembly: GCF_030247185.1. Lineage (NCBI taxonomy): Eukaryota > Metazoa > Arthropoda > Insecta > Diptera > Culicidae > Malaya > Malaya genurostris. Next base: position 215,302,426 of record NC_080571.1, on the reverse strand, counting down.
TGTCATATACCAATCGATTCAGCTCGACGAACTGAGCAAATGTCTGTGTGTGTGTATGTGTGTGTGTCTGTATGTGTGTTGTCAACTAAGAGGTCGAGATCTCAGAGATGGCTGGACCGATTTTGATCAAACTAGTCGCAAATGAAAGGTTCCCCGTCACCCAGAACGCTATTGAATGGTTTTGAGATCGGATGTTTACTTTTTGAGTTATACAAAGTTTTGTGTCAAAATTTTGAGTTTTTTGACAGTATCTGTCACATTTGACCTTGAAAATAGAATATGTTTCCAGACTTAGATTTCGCTCGGTAATACCTATCCAACAAGCCATAGATTGTTAAAATCCGTCCATTTTTAACGGAGATATCGAATTTTTTGTGTAAGCGACTTTTCCTCCATATTCCAGCAGTAAAAGTTCTGAGCGCTGTATGGCAAAGAAAGGCTTGGGAGCAACGTAAAACACGATTTTTTATACTGTTACATACAATAGTTTCTAAGTACCAAAAAGACTGAACAGCATTATTTTTCATGACATTTTGCCTCGGACCAATTTTAGCACGGTTCGTTTTTGGCAACATAATCGTTCGAATATGACATATTGGAAAGATGGCAGTACTTCCGAATTCTGAACAATTTCATAATTATATTGATTTAAACTGCTTACAGCAATAAATGCTGGAAGAACAAAACACCCATATACCATTTGAATCAGTTCGTCGAGATCAGCAAATGCGTATGTGACAAATAATTTCACTCAATTTTTTACCTTATTTTCGAAGATGACTCAACCGTTTTCTAAAAACTCAGATTCATATGAAAATTCGTATGCTACTAAACAAGGTTCCTGAATTATGTTTGGATCCGACTTCTGGTTCCGGAACTACAGGATGATATGTGAAACGAAATTAAAATTGTGTAACTTATTTTCCTCGTAGATGGCTGAACCGATCTAAGATTCAAATGATGTCTAAGAATCATCTAAGATTTGCTGATTTTTTTTTTTAACAATTTTTATTCAGGCCAATTTGCGTATAGCTTTACGTGGCCGATTTTCCCATGTTTTTGTTACATAAAATTATTTTTTTATTGTTGGATCTCGTTGTCACCCTTCTTCTAGGGGGAGAGGAGCTTCCATTTCCTTCTAGCGAAGATTGGAGGTCATTTTGTCCGTTGCTCGTATCATCCATTGCTATATCGTTGGAGTTGTGAGCGGTTTCCGTTTCCTTGTTTTCGTTGTTGATCGCCGTCTTGGGTTCATTTGCAGTTGCCGTAGATGCGCTTTGTACATTGATTGCAGTTGATAGTTGGTTAGATGGTGAAGGTGTTTTTGAAACAGAAGCACTGCATTCACTAGTTTCCGTTGTTGAGCGGTTGTCCTTGTTTTTGTTTGTTTTGTTTGTTTTCGCAGTTTCAGTGCAAGGTTTGCCGTAGTGTGCAGGTTGTTCACAAAACTGACATGTAACCAATTGATTTTCATACGTAATCAACGTTTTACACGGATGTATCCCGTCTTGACCACAAATGATGTAAGATGGAATTGCTTTACGTAGTTGCATACGTACCACTCGCACGCCATTCCGGATACCCGGGAAAAAATTCCGCCATACTTCCTTTTCGATGGAAAGAACTTCACCGTACTGCGACATACATTCCCGAACATACCCCTCGCTGGTCTGCGGGGGAAGGTCATGCACGCGTACTTCTATGGCATTGTCCACCATGTGCACAGGGATTTTGTATTCAATGTTGTCACACTCAACGCTGTGCACCTCGTTGTTAACCGAAGCAAATGCAATTGCATCTTTTTCACGTTTAAACATAATGTACACACAGTTCGACGCCTTGTTGAATTGAATCTCACTTACATCATTAACGTTTAGATGCATTCGTTCCTTAAGCAAGATTTCGATTTCGGTTGCTGCAGGTCTAACTTTGCAGCGCTTGAAATCAATACAAATTGAATTTGGCCTTGTAGGCCAAGTTTCAGGCTTTGTTAAATCGTATTTGCCCATTTCGTATACTCTATTGTTCACTGCACTGTAATGTCTTTGTTTCTGTCGTCGCGACCGTAAGAAATTTTGGACTGCGTCGGATGCGATGCGAGCACGAACTGATTTGCTGATTTGAATAGTCGACAACCAAATAAACTTATTTCAGTTTTAGTGGTATTCAGTTTTCGATTCGGAAGGCACCCAACAATTTAACTCGTACTACGATTTCTCAAAGATGTCTATACTGATTTTTAAACATATTGAAACAAATGTAAATTAATCAGGTGAAGTTGTCTGACTTCGGCTACACCGATATTCGAATTCCGGCTCCAGTATCGAATCGTTTGGGGTAAAAACTGATCAAACAAAAAAAATCATCTCAATCCGTCCATCCGTTTTTACGTGATGCGATTACAAAGAATGATCTCTGCATTTTCATACATATAGATTAAAACTAATGAGAAATAGTAAGATATTATTCACTTATAACTAAGACTTTGTAAACATGATTAAATCGAAATGAAACAAATCAATAATATTTTGCACCCCAATTTTCGTCAACTATGAACTAAACCTTTTCCAATTACTCCTGTTTGGTAGCACCGTGTGAACACCGGTCAAAACTAAGCAGAACAAGCAGCAAAAATATTGCAAAAATCCATAAATTCTGGGCAATTCCAAAGCTATTTTTGGATGATACAATTGACAAAAACAAATCAGGTTTAATTCAGCCAATGCATTCTTGAAACAAAACTGTTGTTCTAAACAATCAAGTTCTAGTTTCTTGGTATAAAACATAAACTGCTTCGCGAGCAACAACTCTGCCACATGCATAAATGTGTCTCCCTCATATTAGTCCAACAGCACTCAATGACTGATAATATTTAATATTGCGCGACTTATTTTGGTATTGAATTTCACCTTAATATGCTCGTTCATACCAAATTTTGTTACTGTGTTAAATACATCGATAGATATTCATGTTTAAGTCATACCCATTCTTGTACAGGTTAGATTTTGAAAAGGCGCCCCATAGTAAAGTAAGTTATATTCATCGGAACAAAAAATGTGAGGACTGAGATGAAATTGTACAACAGTGTTTTCTTCTGCAAAATAAAAATGTTACATTGTTTGTTTATATAATGAGTGATAAATCTGTGGACAGAACTTGTCACCTAATCGATACATCCAGTCAACCTATCAAATACGTTGCTCCTTCCTCGGCCACCACTGCACGAATCTTACTACGTCAGATGAACCATTCCAGACCTTGGCTAAATCATTTTATTTGTTTTTCCCGTCTCGCTACATTTACTTTCCTAAATGTGTAAACGGCGACGGTATGAACCAGACAGGACAGTGCGGATAAGGCAATCCATCGAACGATGAGTGTTCCTGCGAATTTTTCTACGGCTGCTCGGAGCTTCTCTCCTTGGTAACATTGACGTTTATTCTCAAGAGGAAACTGCAGTGGTTTTCCTACGAAACTTATCATTCAAGAAGCTTTAATTTCCAAGAATAAATGTAATAAACGAATTCAATATTTTCTTTTCTCTGGTTTGTTTGTTCTACATGATCTGAGAAAAACGTCGAAGGACTATTTTTTAAAACGCCGGACCAAATTTTGAACGAAATCTTGAATCTTTTACAAAACGAGGGATATAGTTGTTCCATAATAAAAATTGTTACTTCTACGGATTCTATTTAAAGAAAACAATCATTTTTCGAATACTGCGGTGCGGACTGCAGTCGCTATATTTCTTTCGGTACTGATGACCTACAATTGCTTCGCCATACACACACACACTCACATCCAGTAATGGAACAAAACTGGCATCAGTCGCAATCAGAAGCAGCCGATCAGCAACATTAGCTCCAGTGAAGGTGGAACTTTTAGGGGCCGATAGTTGGCTCGGGAAGTGAAGAAGAACAAACACAGCAAGAAGAAGAAGGAACTTTGAGAAGGAAAAGTTTTCTATTTATTCTTTGCCGGACGAATTTGACCTCAATTTTTCGGCACTAGTCACTCGAACAGAGTTGCCAAGCTACTGGGATGCTGCTGTGTTTGTAGTCCTGCTGAGGAAACTATTTTTACTGTTGAACCCCGACGGTCCAACTGCCTAAAAGTCGTCGCGGTGGGCGATTGGATTTTCCGGCCACACACTATAAGCCGTGTTCGGTTTGGCTCATTTCTCAAGCTCCCCGGGCGAACTTGTCACACAGTAATGCTGTCTCAATGCCCGTGTTCCGGTGCAGTAGTGCAATATATATTTTGTCATTTATCATTTTGATCCTGTTCCCGAACCAACCGGGAAGCCGCTGTTGAATTTAGCTATTTCGATATATGATGGAAACTTTGCTCAGACTTTTCATCGATCACCTTTGTTGGAAATTTCCCTAGCGTTCGGAGAACACAAGGGGGGGGCTTGAATAATTGCAGTGAATTTTTAATTTTTATTTTTCTGGAAGGATTGGGGATTTGTTTTGATTTCTATTTTGTTTGTGATTAACTTACTACAAGATTGGACGTGGATAGCAAACAAATGAGATTGTACTATAAAATTTGGAAATAGTTCAAAGGTTTAATCAAACAAACGGTGTGATATATAACAAATTAACTGTTTTTTGTAGAAACCTATCAAAACAAATTGGCTCAGATGATTACCATGTAGGATTTTTAAATAACTCTGCGAACGACGTGAAGATTTGAAATGCTAATCCAAATGTGACAGCCCGTCTGGGTTAAACCCGCCTTCTTTGGCTTTAAAATGACCTAGCGCATCTGTTTTCGAAAACTACTGAGGAAAATTGAATTCCATTTGGTAAGATATTTAAAAAATATAGAAAAACTGGAGACCGCATATTTGATTCTAATATTACATCAAATATCAATCAAATTGTAAGGTATTTGGAGAATATTATCAATTTTAGATTTTAAGAAAAACTAAAGACTTCACAGCACACAACCATCGCCTCACCACACGAATCAATGGTAAACATTTCATAAAAGTACACTATTAAAAGTTAATGCACATACAATGCTTCAGAATCAAATAGCAGCGGGCGTTTCTTGGTTGCAAATAATGAATTCGTTAGTGAGGATGTTTTTTTGGCCATCACGAAATACCCGTCCTCAAAGTGAGCATGTTGTTTAGTTCTGTCGCTAATTTGTAAATAATGTAAATGTAAATAATGTCAGGGGTTGTTTTGGTCTGGGAGAACAGAAAATCCTTTTTCTTGGTATAAATATCTTTTTTTTTGTCTTTGGTTATTTCTCGTAAGGCTTTCCGTAGTTATCAGATTTGTGACAGTATTGACTTGTAGTCAGCTGATTCTCGTTAGTGACGAGCGATTTGTATGGAATTCTTGGGTGATGCCTGAGAGCATATATTTTAACCTTTTTTTATAAAATAGGTATAGAATTCGCTCAAACTTTAGAAAAATTTTCCGAGGCCCGGAAGGCCGAATGTCATATACCAATCGATTCAGCTCGACGAACTGAGCAAATGTCCGTGTGTGTGTGTATGTGTGTGTCTGTATGTGTGTTGTCAACTAAAAGGTCGAGATCTCAGAGATGGCTGACCGATTTTGAACAAACTAGTCGCAAGTGAAAGGTCTTCCCGTCACCCTGAACGCTATTGAATGGTTTTGAGATCGAATGTTCACTTTATGAGTTATTCGAAGTTTTATGTCAAAATTTTCTGTTTTTTGACTATATCTGTCACAATTGACCTTGAAATCTGTATATATTTTCGGACTAAGATTCCACACGGTAGTACCTATCCAACAAGCCATAGATTGTTAAATACGTCCATTTTTAACAGAGATATTGAAATTTTTGTGTAAGCGACTTTTCCCCCTATTCCAGCAGTAGAAGTTTGAGCGCTGTCTGGCAAAGAAAGGCTTGGGAGTAACATAAAACACGATTTTTTATACTGTTACATACATTTGTTTCTAAGTACCCAAAAGATTGTGTACAGCATGATGTTTTGCCTCGGACCGATTTATCACGGTTCGTTTTTGGCAACATAATCGTTCGAATATGCCATATGTAAACCAGATGATGGCAGAATTTTCGAGTTGAAAGCAATTCCATAGTTATATTGATTTAAACTACTTACAGCAATAAATGCTGGAACAACATTACACCCATGTACCATTCGAATCAGTTCGTCGAGATCAGCAAATACGTGTGTGATAAATAATTTCACTCAATTCTATCGGAGATGACTCAACCGTTTTCTACAAACTCAGATTCATATGGAAAGTCGTATGCTCCCAAACAAGGTCCGTGAATTATGTTTGGATCCGACTTCTGGTTCCGGAACTACAGGATGATATGTGAAACGAAATTAAAATTGTATAACTCATTTTTCTCGTGGCTGAACCGATCTAAGATTCAAATGAAATTTTTTTAAGATGCTATGAAACATCTTGCTTTTCAGTTAGATCCAACTTCCGGTTTAAGAGATACAGGGTGATTAGTATAAAAATGTCTATTTCACATAAATTAATCAGGTTTATCGGGTTTGCAGATTTGGATAGTCGATAGCCAAACAAACTTATCTCAGTTTTAGCGGTATTCAGTTTTCGATTCGGATTTAATTCGCACTATGATTTTTAAAAGATGTCTACACTGATTTTCAAACATTTTGAAACATATATAAACTATACAGCTACTCAGGTGAATTTGTCTGACTTCGGCTACACGATTTTCGGATTCCGGTTCCAGTATCGAATCGTTTCTAATAGCTCAATCGTTTTCTCGAAAAAATTTGAATCGACAAAGACAAAATTAATTAATTTTATCAAATTCTGACCTCCGATTCTGGAATTAAAGGATGAGGAATTTTTAAAATTCAAACCGATATAGAAGATGACAATTACAAAAAGCTTCAAAGTTGGACTGAAAACTATTGCAATTTATTCGTCTTATGACCATACGAATCGGTTATGCTGGTTCCTGAATACCGGCTCTAGAAGTACCTTAAATTACCGTAAACTCTAAAGTGGAACTTAGTTCGACATCTCACGGAATGTTCAATCGATTGTCACACGTTTAAATTCAAATTCGATCTGATTTTCAGCTACAACATTACAGGGTAATGGGTGATTGAAATCACAAATAGCCGCTTAAAACGACGATCATTAAAATAATGTAATGAGAACATTGAAAGCGAAATCAAAGAGCATCCTAAAAATTTCTTTAGCTATGTTAAAACATAACTGAAGAATACCAACCTTCCTTCCCAGATAAACCTAGACGGAACTACTGGAAATAATAGCACTGGAATTTGCAATTTATTTGTAATTTTTTCCAAGAAATATATACATCTTATGCCGAGACAGATCGTGAACGTGACTACTTTTCCTTCATACCGGAGCTTTCTAATGACATCAGTGTCAATCAATTATCAAAGCAAGAAATATTCACTGCACTTGAAAACCTCAATACAGCAAAGGGGCCTTGGCCTTCCGTCCAATATTTTTTGAAACAATTAGCTACTGAACTCACAACACCATTACACCATCTCTTCAGCTTATCTCTAAGAACTGGAATATTTCCAGAAACACGGAAATCCTACTTCTTAGTGCCGGTCTTTAAATCAGGCTCAAAATCAGACATATGTAATTATCGAGGAATTGCCATTATCTCGTCCATTCCAAAATTATTTAAAAAAATTTTCGATGGAAAAATTTTCAACAAGTAAAAAATTACATAACTTAAAAACAATATTGCTTTTTCTACGTGAAGAAAATCTCTTGGAATTCATTACATTCACATTGGAAGCTATGGACGATGGAAATTATGTAGAAACTCTCTATACTGACTTCAGCAAAGCTTTTGAAAGAATTGACATACCATTATTACTATTCAAAATTAAAAAATATGGCATTGAACAAAAACTTTCGGAATGGCTTGAATCATATCTCACAAAACGTAAACAAATTGTACGCTATCAAAACACATACTCAAATCAATAAATGTCACTTCAGGTGTTCCCCGAGGTTCACATTTAGGCCCTCTTCTTTTTATCTTGTACGTAAACAACATTTCCTTCATACTCAAACATCTAAAAGTACTTGTATATGCAGACGACATGAAGCTCTTTATGGAAATAAAAAATGATGTAGATGCTGAAGTATTCCAATATGAAATTAATGGTGCAACAAAAGCTTACTAAAACTAAACGTTAAGAAATGTAGTTCAATAACGTTTAGTAGAATAATCATATCTCCTTCTATTAACATATATTTAGGAAACCAACCAGTAGAAAAATGTAGAAACCTAGGCTTAATTTTTGGACTCAAAACTTACTTTCGTAGAGCATTATAATACAATTGTCAATAAAGTAAATAGTATGTTAGGCTTCATTAAACGTTTCAGTCGTAATTTTCAGGATCTTTACACAATAAAATTATTATATACAACTTACGTCAGGCCAATTTTGGAATACTGCAGCATAGTATGGAACCCATGTACCTTCATACACGTAGAACGCATCGAATCTGTCCAAAAACAATTTCTTCTGTATGCGCTTCGTAGACTAAACTGGACTACATTTCCTCTTCTATCATATAAAGAGCGTTGTATGCTCATAAACTTACAAACACTCGAAAAAGGCCGCAAAGCTACAATGCTTTATTTTATCAACGACATTATTTCTCAACGAGTACAATCTGAATAATTGCTTTCAAAACTAAAATTTTATGCTCCTAGTCGCCATCTCAGAAGTCGTCAAATATTCTCGGAAAAATAATATAAAACAAATTACGCCAAAAATAATCCTATTAATCAAATGATGCGCTTTTATAACGAAAACTGCCAAAAAATCGATTTTACTATGTATGTCCAGGAAACAAATAAAAGAAAAATTATAAGCAAATCGTAGAAATAATGTATAGCATATAAGAAACCATTGTAATTTTTTGTCTGTAGACTAAATTTGTTTGACGAATAAAAGCGAATAAAAGAGTAAAAGCGGTTTCATGTGATAGACTACGTTGCACATATTCTTCGCGTAACTAATCGATTCACGCATCCTAGGTGCGAATATACTGTTTCCGAATATGCCAGTCTCGAACAACGCTGAACTATTCACTGTACGAAAGAGAGAAAGCAATAATCGTAGAAACCCCTAATATACTAATACATTCTTCACTGCTGGTATACATCGTACATGTTCGTTTTATACGTTCATTTACTTTACTCCTCGAATTCTTTCGAATAGCGTCACTGCGATGATCGTTGTTTTCCATTCTTCGCGAAGTATTCTTCATCTAATAAAATCATCATATCTCGTAAGGTAGCAGCAATGCGAGAGTGCTGGGATCTGGTTCATCCCACACATACACATACACACACATACACACACACACACACACACACACACACACACACACACACACACACACACACACACACACACACACACACACACACACACACACACACACACAAGACAATGGTACTAATACAGAGGGAAACGTCTTAATTTGCTTGTTTCAAAGACAGCACAAGCGATCATCGCGAATTCGGTTTTGACGATGATTGCTGCATGAATATTCGTTCCACATTCGCGTTAAGTCAGTCGGGGGTATGTTCAATGCGAATAACAATTGTAAGGAATCGATCTTCATGCGAGTAACGAACGATGATCATTGGCGTTCGTTGCATTTTGGATATTCGAGCAACATTGGTGATAGATAAAAATCAGTTAGCTGGAGGTTAGGCGTCGGTCTCGTGAAAGGTTGAAATTAATGTATCTTGAGATTTTTTTTGAGACTAATCTATAGTCTAATTAGCCCCATAATACGTGAAAGAACTTACTATGGCTTTAATGAACCGTTTTCAAGTATGTGCCTCGTATTCATTACTTGCACTGATGAATTTATCTCGTAACTCCATTAAACCCCGTTTTCTCCGAATTTTTTTCCCACTAGTTTTTTTAATAACTATTTATTGGAACATGAGTTAAAATTAAATTATTAAGATTTAAATTGGGTGTTCAGCCACAAGTGGTGACTTTTCAGCCCTATTATATATATGATTTGGTTATTACCATGAGGACATTATTTGCTTCCGCAATTCTGAGATTTTTGTGTAAGGAAAATTCTAAACCTACTTGTATTGTGTAATGGGGAAAAAGGAACTTATATACTAACTTACTAACTAATACAGAGAGCGAATCGATTCAATTGAAGATTGCATCGATTTTTGTCAGAATTTGCTTATAATATTATGAGACATTACATCTAATGGTTCTATATTTGTGAGTCTGTGTAACTCATTTGTACTAAACCAGGGAGGACGCTTCAAAATCATTTTCAGAATTTCATTCTAAATCCTTTAAAACGTTTTCTTCCTGGTGGAACAACAACTTGACCAAATTGGTACTGCATAAAGCATGGCTGGTCTGAAAATTTGTTTATAAATTAACAATTTGTTTTTTAGACAAAGCTTAGAATTTCTGTTTATAAGAGGATATAAACATTTAATATATTTATTACACTTTGCCTGGATTCCTTCAATGTGATCCTTGAAAGTGAGTTTTTTGTCATACGTTAAACCTCAGTATTTAGCTTGATCAGACCATGTCAATTCCAAGCCATTCAATTTGAGAATGTGATTATTGTTTGGTTTAAGAAAAGAAGCTCTTGGCTTATGAGGAAAGACAATTAATTGCGTTTTTGCTGCATTTGGTTTAATTTTCCATTTTGACAGATAATCACTGAAAATATTTAAACTTCTTTGTAGGCGACTGTGGCTAACAGACTTGTGTCGTCACAGAATAGCGATTTCTGACAACCAACGGGTAGATTTGGAAGATCAGAAGTGAAAATATTATACAAGATTGGAGCTACACTCGAACCCTGCGGAACACCGGCTCGTACGGGTAGCAATTCAGATTTACAATTCTGATAGCTAACCTGAAGAGTACGATCAGTTAAATAATTTTGAATCATTTTGATCAAATAAATAGGAAACTGGAAATCAGACATTTTTGCTATTAAACCTTTGTGCCAAACACTGTCGAATGCTTTTTCTATGTCTAGAAGAGCAACTCCAGTGGATAACCCAGAAGATTTATTTGATTTTATCATGTTCGTTACTCTGACAAGTTGATGAGTAGTTGAATGTTCATGACGAAATCCAAACTGTTCTGGTAAAAAAATTGATTTCTCATTTATATGAGACATCATTCTCAACAAGATAATTTTATCAAAAAGTTTACTGATAGAAGAAAGTAAGCTAATTGGTCGATAACTTGATGTTTCTGCTGGGTTTTTATCAGGTTTGAGGATAGGAATTACTTTAGCGTTTTTCCATCTTTTTGGGAAGTAAGCTAATGAAAAACACTTGTTGAAAATTTTAACCAGGAGTCTCAAGGCAACATCGGGAAGATTTTTAATAAGAATATTAAAAATTCCATCATTACCAGGAGCCTTCATGTTTTTGAGTTTCCTAATAATTGATTTAATTTCATCAAAATTCGTCTCAATAATGTCATCTTGTGATAACACTTGGGTTGAAATATGCTCATATTTCAGTGAGACTTCATTTTCAATAGGACTCACAACGTTCAAATTAAAATTGTGTACACTCTCGAACTGCTGAGCAAGTTTTTGAGCTTTTGTAAGAAGTATTTGATTTCCATTTGTAAGAAGTATTTGATTTCCTTCCTTGAGAGCAGAAATTGGTTTCTGAGGTTTCTTAAGAACCTTAGAAAGTTTCCAGAAAGGTTTAGAATATGGTTTAATTTGTTCAACTTCTTTAGCGAAATTTTAATTTCGCAAAAGAGTAAATATATGTTTAATTCCTTTTTGTAAATCCTTAACTATGATTTTCATAGCAGGATCACGAGAACGTTGATATTGTCGTCGACGAACATTCTTCAACCGAATGAGCAGTTGAAGATTGTCATCGATGATAGGAGAATCCAATTTAGTTTGAGCTTTGGGAACTGAAAAATTTCTAGCTTCGATAATATAATGATTCAAATTATCAATTGCTGTGTCGATGTCCGCAGAACTTTCTAAAATAGTTTCATGATCCACATGACTTTCAATGTGAAATCTGTAATCCAACCAATTAGCTCTATGATAGTTGAATATAGAACTAATTGGATTAATTATAGCTTCGTTGGAAAGTCTGAATGTTACAGGAAGATGATCTGAGTCAAAGTCAGCATGTGTAATCGGTTCACTACAAATGTGACTTTGATTCGTTAGAACCAGATCAATTGTAGACGGGTTTTTCACGGAAGAGAAACAAGTCGGAATACTGGGATGAAGAACTGTGAAGTAAAGAGCTGAGAGTTGATTATGAAGTATTTTACCATTACTGTTATTTTGCCTACAATTCCACTGGACATGCTTAGCATTTAAGTCCCCTATTACGAAAAATTTCGATCGATACCTTGTAAGTTTTTGCAAATCGCCTTTAAAAAAATTCAATTGTTCGCCGGTGCATTGGAATGGCAAATATGCTCCAGCGATGAAATAAATTCCATGAATGGTTTCAACTTCAATACCCAAGCTTTCAATAACTTTAGTATTGAAAGAAGGTAAAATTCGATGTTTTATTTGCCATTGGACAAAAATGGCAACTCCACCACCCATTCCAGTAAACCTGTCAAATCGATGAACCACATAATGTAGATTACTTTTCAATTTGACATTTGGTTTAAGAAAAGTTTCTGTCACAATGGCAATATGGATTTTGTGAACTTTAAGAAAATTATAAAATTCATCTTCACTCGATTTCAAAGATCCAGCATTCCAATTTAAAATATTCAAACAATTATTTAACATCACTGTTAAATTTTAAATTCATTATAATATTATTTGCAAATTGCCATCCGATTTGAAATGCTTCAAAAAGTGATGAAGTCATATTCATTTGGATGATCATTTGAAAAAGTTGATCTTGTAGGTAGATCATTTTATTCTCAGTTATATCGCCTAAATCGACTTCATTTAAAGAAGCGAATGGCTTTGAAGGAATATTTGTAGGTAGACTGCCATTAGAAGAAGATGATTTGGCCGGTCTACCTATTAATAAATTGTTTTCGTTAGAATTATTTACATTAGAAGAAATAGGTGGTGAATTTCTACCTACTATACCAGCATAACTGACATTAGAAGAAGATGATGACGAGGTCGATCTACCTGTCAATAAATTGTTTTCGTTAGAAGACGAATTGGCAGGCGTACCTGTTTTTTGTTTTAAATTCGAAGAAATCAGTGCCTTGGAAGAATTAGGCGTGCATTTGTAACGGTTTTTTGATTTTCAGGTATGTTCTGTAAATTTAAGGTCGTTGATTTGACTTGTTGTCTAAGCGAACGAGCGTTTAAAATTTTTTCCCTGACAGGACATTTCAAATAATTGGATTTATGATTTCCATTGCAATTTGAACATGAAAATTTATCAGTGGTTTCATTCATTGGACAAACGTCTTTCAAATGCGATTTACCACAATTCAAACACCGTATATCCATATGACAATTTTTTCCCACTAGTTTTTTAAGATAATTAGTCGATATGAATAGATGTTAGTTAGCTTTGTAGTTTATATAAGGGTAATCTAAGATTTGGCTATGTATCATTTGGACAAATTATATCTGTTGATAAAAAAGATGAGAAGGTTTTACTCCTACTGGAGAAGGAGAACAAAAATCTCAGCTCCAGCTCAGGCTTTTCCCTTACTCCTAAATAAATTAATGAATAAATAAATAACGAGTCCGGTTTAGCTCTTCGGTTTCAGAAATATTGGGTTTAGGGTTGGTCACTTCTGCGCGACTTGTTACGAAAAGTAATGTATATTTTTCCAAACCACAAATTGGGAATTGTAGCCGAAGGTTGAATCTACACAACGGTAGCGATAGCTTAGGTAAAAACGTAGTTGTTTTTATTCAGTGCTGTAGTGAGCGTGAGGCGAGTGAGGCGACCGCCTCGGGCGCCACCATTTAAGGGGCGCCAAAAATGATGGAATTGGTAAAAATTTGTTGTACAATCAGTTTATGGAAACATTAATTTCTTGCGTTTTTTTCCGGGAAAACTATTTAAATTAGAATAAGTTTCAGATTAGTATTATACTGTTACAAAAATCCGATTAAATGCCGTCATAATCCATATTATTGACATGCATGAAAATGCAATTCTACAGTCATTTTGAATACGACGGTTCAGCGACGACCGTAACAATTATTTTTCATGAGCAAGAGACGTTCTTTTCTCGATTGTGGATGTACACTTGAACCTACCAAAGATCTAATTCTCAGAGAGCAAACCTGCGAATCTCTTAAAAGGTAAAAATTAAATTTTCCAAAAGCCATTTGGAAGGTTTCCTTTAGCCAGGTACCCAGAGCGGGGGCCCAAGGGGCCCTGGCCCATCCCGAAATCAAAAACATATAATTATTTAGAAGGCCACAGACATGTGTTACAGAAATAACAAGACAGTAAACGAAATTCAATACCAGTTTAGGTGGAAAAGTTTGAAGTGTATGCCCGTAAAAGGCACACCGAGAATTAGGTACATAAGCAATCGTCAGTAACATTATTTTTTTTTTAATTTTTGGGCCCCTCCCGAAATGAATTCCTGAGTAAGGGCCCGGTTTCCCTTCTTCCCTGAAACGGACTACCATTCCCGAAAATTGGTTATTGGGAGATCCAAATTTATTCAAATGTACAAGTGTTATTTGTACGTAGGATATTTGTACGTAGGACTACTCTTTGAATTCTATATAGGAATGCGAATTCAAAATACGAAAAAAAAAACGTATAAACAGTGGTCAGGTTGCATCGATTCGAATAGATAAAGCAATATTCTTGAGATAGTTGGTGGTCGAAACTTTAATAAATAACGAACAATGTATAATTTTACATGTTCAGAACCATTGCATGACTAGTACTACGATATTACTGACACTAACGCTCTTTTTCATTGAAAAACCCTGGTGGCGTGGAATGCTCTGGTTTTGCACTTTCGAGCAGAAATTCAACATTCTGACGGTGTTTCATTGCCATTTCTGTTCGAAAGTGCAAAGCCAGTGCAATCCCCGCCACCAGTGTTTTTCAATGAAAAACGCCATAAGAATCCTTCCAGGTCGGGGCTCAAACATACGACAACTGGCTTGTAAGACCAGTGCCCTATGCGAAGAACCGTCAACCCCTTGTCGTACAAGGACTCGTACAAAAAATGTTTCGTATTTAATTGAATTATATTGACATAACACCTCTCATTACCAACATAAACAAACTACCGGTACTTTTCAGGAAATTCAAAATTCTGAAAAAAATATCGAAGCACAAAAGATACCTGCTTCCTAAATTTTCAAAAAAGAAAGCTACAGTGATTTTGACAGTAGTTGAGTAGTTCGAACAACGCAAAGGACTATTTCTTGTAGTGTTTCATGCGATGTACATCAGGGTGCCAATATTTTGGGGTCATTTCTAGTTTCGTTAAGCGGTAGTGCTCAAAAGTTAAAGCACCTAAAAAAATCCCTATGCAAAACTTGAGCTAAATCGTATGTGCCCGGCGGTTAAAGTTTGAAAATTCTCGATCTTGAAAAATAACTGTCAAATATCTTAAAATGAAAAATGCCAAATATCTCAAAATTGCCTTAAACTTTGAGATAACACTAGATCTCGATATTTGATGCAATTCTAAGACATTTGGAATCAAAAAAAGAAAGTTCGATTTTTTCAATTATCGCCAAGATGACACTAGATATTAATGTTTCATGCAACTCTATTACGTTAGGCATTCTAGTTTAAGGAAACATTCTAGAGTTTAAAAAAAATGATATTTTGAATATCGATATCGGAGTTTTTTTTTAATTTTAGATCTCGTAGTTTTGAATTCTAAGACATTTGGTATCAAAAAGAAAACGTCCTTTTCTGATGTCACAAATTTTTTCCACGTTCTAGGGTCGATTTAATTTTTTTTTTAATTTCAAATCTAGAAGATTCAGATTGCACAATTCTAAGAAATTTGGCATTAATTTTATTTCGATTTCGGAAACTTCATGCATCCCCTCCTATGGTTTCATGACAGCTATAATCAATTCCTCGTTTGAAGCTTTTGTGTGATTTCCGCGTTCCTGGAATCTCCAACATTTGTGTGATTTCTGGAAAGTCCTACACGAAAATGTTCTTTCTCGACTGAGTCCAATAATGATAGTGATGAAGATGTCAAACGTCGCAAACGTTTGCTGTGATGGAGATGTACTGGTATCTAATGATCACGGAATGAGGCGAAACGCCAAACAGTTCAATCAAACAGTTTAACATTGTTAATTCAATTCTCTCACAAAACTACTTTCGTGTCAATGTGTGTTTAAAGTATATTTATGATATATTTGTAGTGATCTGTAGGATTTTTTACTTTTTAGGTTAAGGGTAATTTGCATTAATGAAATCAGCCATTTTGATGATCAACCATTTCATTTATTTATATCAAATAAATTTCAGAATACAAACAAAAGGAGAAAATACAATTGACTTTTGTATTTCACTTTCAGAGTCGTTTGCACTAGTTTTGTCGCAACGTAGCTGATTTATATCAAATTTTTTTTATTATTTTTTCATTTATTTATACTTTGCCGGGTTATAAATTTTTTTTTATTATTTATAATTCTTATTTTTATCTATGCATTCACTATAAAAATGAAAGCGCAGGTTTTACTTCTGCTAAAACTTCGAAGTCGCTAATTAAATCTAATATATTTTTACTATGGAATTCATCAGAGTAATTGTAATGTTAATTGTGAAGCAGGTTTAAAAACTTTCTTGAATTTTGAATGATTTCGAAGCAGGTTTTAAGCTGGTATGCTGGTTCTTCATTTTTTTATTCAGTAATATAATTTTTAAAGCACACTGCTTATGCTCTAAGATGAAAAGGGTATTTCCTAATTTTTATTAACGACTAACTTAAAACTAGGATAGTATCATTAAGTAATGCCGTATTGGGGTAGCAGTGGTCTACTTTGACAGATCCAACCTTCAGCTGGCGATCGTCAGTGGCTGGTGAAATGGATATACCATGAGAATCTTCCAGATGATGTTGTTAAATATCTATGTTGGTCGCATTCTTCGGTCCGTTTGGGTCAACGGACTAGTTCTTCATTTTGATTTATAAACCTTATGAAGAACTGTTTACTTGGCTGCAAAATTATCTTATAATGGTTTTCAGAAGACTCTTGCAGAGTTTACAGTTTCAATGCGAGATTTATGATGTAACACTCAAAAGAGCTACAAGTATTTACTGTAATTCAAAATGTTTCTTGAGATAGCCTTACAGAAAAAAAGAAATAATGTGTGTTCGTCTTCTTGGTGTTTGGTAAAATATGATGGGGGCGAGTGTTTTAGAGTTTGCTCACTACGGCTCTGTTTTTATAAATTTCCAAAAAGTGTCTCTTCCAGAATTTTTTTTCTGCGTTCGTGCCTCATTGTGGCAATCGAAATTAAAGACTGAAAAACTTTTGTGTGGAATAAACGAGCAGACTAATTATTTCAATGAAAATTCAACAAGAAAAACACCATTAGTGTCAGTAGGATCGTAGCACAATCCATGCCATGATTCTGTACGCTATGAACCGGCTGCGAAACAGAAGATTCAAATTCCACAAAAGAAATTAAATACCAACAGCAATAAAATTTCAAGTGAAAAAAATCAGTCTTGATGATGATCGATTTGAGCTCAAAATTTCCTAACCAGCACAGACAATTCGAAAGAGCACCAATTTGTCGAAACATAACTCTTGCAGTGAAGTCGTACTGCGGCCGCAATAGCTCTCTCATACACACAGACACAGTAATAATATCGAGTTTGAACACTGCTCGAAAAAACTACTACAACCTACAAACTTTGTCGATAAATTACAAACTTTCCGTTGACAATCAATATAACCTATTGCTTTCCTTCATAGATCTGCAGCGGATGCGCTGCAACTTTTTTGTTATGTCTGAGGTTGGCACCATATGCACTTCACGGAAAGGTGCTGACGCAAGGCGAGGACGCTAAGTGAAAACTTTTCCCTGTGTCGGATGGCATATACATGCCTAGTACGTCAATTGGTTCAATTGTTCTTTTCAAAGTCCGGTCTTTGGATGTGTAATCCAGGATTTGGGGGGTTCGGTTCGTTCCTCAGTATCGAAAAGTACCCATTGCTTTGTTTCGCTTTTTTTTTATTTTTGGAATCGCAATATTAAGGGCCGCTGACGTTTAAACTGTTTTGAAAGTTTTAATTGATGAGTTCACATAGCACGGAGGACAGTAAGTGCTACTCGCGAACCAGCTTGTTCAATAGATGATAAAATTTTTAGCGTTTTCGTTTTATTTTTACACAGGGCCGAAAATGATATCATTCGTTTCACCAGTTCTAGCCAATTCATCAGTTAAATAATTTTCGGTAATATCAGCATAGCCGACTATCTGCACCCTGACTATCAGCACAAAAATATAATCGCTTACCACAGATTTTCTGCTGAAGTGCCAGTTGTACCCCACACAGAATCGGGTATATATCTACTTGAAACATAGTACAGTGTCCATCTAGTAAATGAGATAGCTCCAGATTCATTTCACGACAGTAGATGCCAGCAGTTTTCAACACTCAAGTGGCTTACAGGGTCCGGCACTCGAAGTGTAACCAATTAAAAAGGCCATAAATTCAGTTTGGAAAATTACTTTTACTTAATTCAAAGTACAAAATGTGTAAAAATAATACAAAATTCAGAACCAATTCACTTTTGCTCGATATGACCACCTTTTGCCTTGGCTTGATGACTTGAGAGAGCGAAGGAGTTGCTTCGTTTGGCCGGTCAATTTCCGAACATTGTATTTTCTGACGAGAAAATTTTTCCAATTGAGCAATTCGTAAACTCTCAAAACGATAGGGTTTACTTGACCGACCGTTCATACGAGAATTTGAGTCATCGATTGGCCACCAGGAGGCAGCACCCGCAACAGATAATGGTTTGGGCCGCTGTAACCGCAGATGGGCGCTCTCCAATCGTTTTAGTCGAGCCTGGCGTCAAGGTAAATGCGACATATTATCGGGAAAGTATTCTGGAGGTTGCTTTGAAGCCGTGGGCAGACAAACATTTCGGTGGCAGACCATGGACGTTTCAGCAGGACTCGGCACCGTCTCACAAAGCTCGAGTGAACCAAGAATGGCTGAAAAACAACGTTCCGAACTTCATCACGTCCACACAATGGCTCTCGAGTTCACCAGATGCGAATCCAATGGATTATTCTCTTTGGGCCATTTTGGAGAGCAAAGTCCGAACTAAAATATACACCAGTCTCGAGGCGCTGAAAAAAGTTATTGTCCGCGAGTGGGCCAAAATACCTGCAAGTCACATTCGGCCAAACGAAGCAACTCCTTCGCTCTCTCAAGTCATCAAGTCAAGGCAAAAGGTGGTCATATCGAGCAAAAGTGAATCGATTCTGAATTTTGTATTATTTTTACACATTTTGTACTTTGAATTAAGTAAAAGTAATTTTCCAAACTGAATTTATGGCCTGTTTAATTGGTTACACTTCGAGTGCCGGACACTGTAGTAAGTTAACTCACTGGACCGAATAGCACTATTTTCAAACGATCGTTTGAACTAGCAAAATTTCCACTTGCATGGAAGCAATCATTTATGAGCCCCGTATTCAAGAATGGGGATCACCGAAATGTGGTAAATTATCGCGGGATAACCAGTCTATTTGGTTCTTCAAAACTTTTAGAAATTATCGTCAGTGAGGCTATCATGGATCGTGCAAAGAACTACTTCTCATTCGACCAACATGGTTTCATGCCAGGACGATTAGTTACAACTAATTTAATAACGTTTACGTCAAAGTGCATTACTTGCATGGAGACTAAAGCACAAATGGATGTCATCTACATGGATCTAAAAGCTGCTTTTGACAAAATTGTCCATAAAATACTGTTGTGTAAATTATCTCATCTCGGGTTTTCTGCTCAGCTTGTGTCCTGCTTAAACTCGTATTTTTCTGGTAAGATTTTACGAGTGAAATTCGATAATAGCGTGTCATCGCTGTTTTCGAATAGTTCTGGAGCTCCACAAGGTAGTAATTTAGAACCACTGCTGTTCACATTGTTTTTAATGATGTTTCATTGGACGTTTCGTTTTAGGTGGTGGTTTCAAGCTGATAGTTCAAACAGATTCCACAGAACTCTTTTCGAATATAATGTCCCGATAGCCGCTTGTAGTCGAACGTTCCCTGCAGTCGAAGAGTACTTCGAGTTTGGTGAATCATTTAGTCGCTTTGCATGTAAAATTAAACGGTGTGCCATTATGTTTTGACAACGTTCTCAATATTTCTTTTTTATGTTACTTATTTAGTATGTAGCCGTTTTAAGATTCGAACTATTTGTGCTGTTTTGTTCCTGTAACTATGGGTATTGTCGGATGGGGTTTAATGAACAGATCTCGGAAAACGATGTTTGATGTCATTTCAAATTTCTAGATGGCAATAACCGGTTTATTGATTTTCCTTGAAAACCCTTACAATATGAGTATTTTTGGAACAGATTTGATGAATACGTGCCGGAAAACAATGTCTGGAGTCGTTCCTTCTGGTTTATTGATATTCTTTGAGAACCCTTACAATACGAGTAAGAGTTTTCAAGAAATGTCGACATACCGGAAGTCGTGATATTGGATTTTGGCAGGAACTCAAATATTGTTATCCTGACATCTATTCATTACATGAGTTCCGAAAATATCCAATCCTTTCCGAAAAAACCCATATTCAAGGCATATCCATGAACCCGATGTCGCCATCTTGGATTTCGAAACGACGTCAAACATCATTTTCCGGCACCTATTCTTAAAATCCGTTCTGAAAATACTCGTGTTGTAAGAGTTTTCAAGGAATATCAATAAACTGTGAGTCGCTGATTTGGTTCGTAAAAAGGTAAAGTAAAAAAAAAGTGTTCGGAAACAGAGGTACGGGTGTATTTGTATATGAATATGCCCACAATTTCCTTCGAGATGGCTGAAACGATTTTCACAAACTTAGTCTCAAATGAAAGGTACTATAGACCCATCGAAGTTTATAGATTTCATATGGATCTTACCTACGGCTCCTAAGAGACAAGGAAATGAATGGAAAAATGTTCAAATTCAATAGTTTGCTTTTATAGAAGAAGAGATCAAAAAGAGCTAATCACAAAAAAATAGTAATAAATTCCTCCTGTTAACCTACTTTGTAAGTTGATGATTCCACAAACTCACATCGGTTGTACCAGTCCCCGGGATCCGGTTCCGGATGTACCGAAAAGAGATGTCAAAAGCTTCAAACTGGGACTAAGTCACTATTCTCCGCGACAGCTCAACCGATTGTATCTACCTTAGATTTAAAAGATAGAGTCTGATACGGAATTTAATACGGATCCGACTTTCACTTCAGGATTTACAGGATGAAAAGTATATTAAATTTCAAGCCTTTTTTCGATGTGGCGGTACAAAAGTGGGTAAAATTCTGAATTTGGCTCGAAACTTTCCTGATTTACAGCACTCAATTTTCTCGGAAATTTCTCAACCGATTTTTTACAAACTTAGATGTAAATAAAAGGTCTTGAAATTCTTTAAAAAATCCTCTAAAAGTTGATCCAGATCCGACTTCCGGTTCCGGTATTACAGAGCGATTAGTGAAAATTTTCAATTTCATGAATATTTTTTCATAAGCAATGGCGAAACGAGGTGCACATTTTTATAAAACTTACTACAAAATTCATCTAGTTGGCAGATTTGTTAGTTAGTGGATATATAAATCTACTTTGGGACTACTGATTCTCGGTTTCCGCTTCCGGAAGCACCGATAACAGTGAAGAAAAGCGGAACTCACTTCGATTTCTCAGCAAATCGGTTCGATCGATTTTCACAAATCATGATTCAAATTAACGCTCTTAGTTTCTTAAAAGATACTGTGCAATTTCTTCCAGATCTAACTTACGGTTCCGAAATTATAGGGCGATAAGTATCGAAACTTTCAAACTGTCATACAAAATGATGCAATATCGGTACGTATTGGTAGGTGCTGGTAAGAAAAAAAAAACATCACCGCTTAGCACACAGCTTGCTTAGTTCAATTTTGTATAACGTGCAGGGTTGTCACACTTTAATCTATATTAACTTGACATAACAGTTGTTCCACCAGGAAGATAACGCTTCAAAGGATGGTAAACATCAAATCATGTATACAATAGGGCTGAAAAGTCACCAGCTGTGGCTGAACACCCAATTTAAATCTTAAGAATTTAATTTTAACTCATATTCCAATAAATAGTTATTTAAAAAAAACTTGACATAACTGTTTTCAAATTGAAAAGGTGATGGTAAATATACCAGAGAAATTGTCGATTTTATTCAAGTTTCTATTGATGTTTTCGAAAATATAGTTAATAAGAGAAAGCCATCATTACACCACTAGTTCGTTTCCGATTAACGGAAATTTTTTGGAAACAATTGCAATAGAGCATTCAAAACGAAATCGAAGGTCGATTTTTTGTATATTTTAATTGACATATGTATTCCTAATGATCAAAAGAGACAATTAGCACCATAGATTTGCCATTTTCACTCTAGTCTTACTTTTGAGAAGGTACGAAGCAAAAATCCCTTGAACATTTTCCATAATATAGTTGGTTCGATCGATTAGGTATCTTGTGCAATGTTTAAGGTAATTAGAAGAACTGCAAAAAAAAATTAGTGCTGTTGAAAAATTTCGTTGTGAATTTTTTATCTTGAAAATAACACTCTAAATTTAAACATCGCAAAAAAAAGGCCTCAGTTTCAGCGATAATCTTTTCTTCTTACCGGCGAGCATTTATTTCAGGTCTGCGAACAGCCAGTAGTTGCTGGGGGCCGAATCTGGCGACTACGGTGGATGTGGGTCCACAGTGAGCAAACGTGGCACCCACTTTCTTTTGATATCTTTACGATGTCAGCTAACTTACGGAACTTCACTTTGTGGAAGTCCAAAATAAAAAAATGTCACATTTTTCGAATTGAGAAATAATATTTGGAACAGTAACATATTTCCAAAATAATGTAATTTTTTTTAAAATCATGAAATCTTTTTTTCACCAAATGTTATGAAATAACGCTGAATTTAAATTAAAAATCCGCATATGTTTTTTGTATGAATATTCTTCGCTGTTTCATTTTTCATGACATAATTCTAATGTCCGTCGTTTTAAGTGGCAATTTGAGATTTTAATCACTCATTACTCTGTAATGTCGAAACTGCAAATCGGATTGAATTTGAACCTAAAAGTGTAACAATCGATTAAAGATGCCATGATATGTCGAAGTAATTTTCACTTTAGAGTTTAAAGTAATATAAAGTACTTCCAGAGCCGGTATTCAGGAACCAGCATATCCCAAACCGATTCGTACGGCTATATGATGAATAAATTGCAATATTTTTGAGTCCAACTTTAAAACTTTTCTGGATTGTCATCTTCTATATCGCTTTGAATTTCAAAAAATCATCATCCTACAATTCCAGAATAGGAAGTCAGAAATAGATAAATTTGGATTTATTTTAATTTGAACTTTTGTTTCTGAAATTCGATTTGGCTTTTTGAGAACATAATTGAGCTTTGAGAAACGATTCGATACTAGAACCAGAACTCGAAAATCGGGTAGCCGAAGTCAGTTAAAATAACCTGAGGAGCTTTATAGTTTACATTTGTTTCAAAATGTTTGAAAATTAATGTCTTTGAGGAATCGTAGTGCGAATTAATTTTTTGGGTGCCTTCCGAAACGAAGACTAAATACAACCATAAATGAAATAAGTTTATTTGGTAATCGACTATCCAAATCTGCTAAACCGATAAACCTGATTCACCTATGTGCGATAGAAATTTTCAAACTAATCACCCTATATCTCCGAAACCGGAAGTTGAATTTGACTGAAAAACAAAATGCTTTATAGAATCTTAAAACTTTTCATTTGAATCTTAGATGATTCTTAGATTTAATTTAAATCTTGGATCGGTTCAGCCATCTACGATAAAAATGAGTTACACAGTTTTAATTTCGTTTCACATATCATCCTGTAGTTCCGGAACCAGAGGTCGGAACCAAACATAATTCAGGAACCTTGTTTGGGAGCACATGACTTTTCATATGAATCTGAGTTTGTAGAAAACGGTTGAGTCATCTCCGAAAAAAATTGAGTGAAATTATTTGTCACACACGCATTTGCTGATCTCGACGAACTGATTCGAATGGTATATGGCTGTGATGTTCTTCCTGCATTTATTGCTGTAAGTAGTTTAAATCAATATAATTATGGAATTGCTTTTAACTCGAAAATTCTGTCATCATCTGGTTTACATATGTCATATTCGAACGATTATATTTCATAAACGACCCGTGCTAAAATCGGTCCGAAGCAAAATATCATGCTTTACAGGGTCTTCTGGGTACTTAGAAACAAATGTATGTAACAGTATAAAAAATCGTGTTTTACGTTGCTCCCAAGCATTTCTTTGCCAGACAGCGCTCAAAACTTCTACTGCTGGAATAGGGGAAAAAGTCGCTTACACAAAAATTTCGATATCTCCGTTAAAATTGAACGGATCTCAACAATCTATAAAATTTCTGAAGTCTGAAAATATATTCTGTTTTCAAGGTCAATTGTGACAGATACTGTAAAAAACATTGACATAAAAATTAAAAAAAATTTGACATAAAACCTTTTATTCGCGACTAGTTTGATTAAAATAGGTCCAGCTATCTCTGAGATCTCGACCTCTTAGTTGACAACACACATACACACGCTAAATTTTATTTAAAAAAAGATGGTGAAAAAAGTTTTGCTATATGCTACCGTTCTCGAGATACAGCGGTTCGAATAAAAGAGTTCGGGTAATTTTTATTTTTGTAAGGATTTTTGATGATCCCTGAATTTTGTTGACATAGAAGTAAATTTTCTTGAAGCAGTAAATAAATTGCTAAGTTAAAGCTAGTATTCGTTATATATTAAGGGTTTTTTCAATATTAAAATTTATTAAATATATGAGAAAATATTCCAAATAACGTAAACTTATTCCATAAATTAAGTAAAGTTTATTTTATTTATGCTTATACTACGAATTGCCTCGATTTACCCCCGTTTAGTTCGTACTGAAACGATCTTAAATATCGTTTAGTGACATCTACTTATCGAACCCGTTTCGAGAATACCAACCCGTTCCGGCTAACGGTTCCTCCATTCGTCTCAGCTCTAGTAGCCATCTCATATGCGAAAACTATTAGATGATCTGACTCTCTCTCTCTGTCTCTCGCCGTCTCTGTTCGGTAGCTTTACAGTAAGGTTAAAATGGTCTAACAGCAGTGATTCCACATTTTCGAACAATTTTTTCTACAGTATTGCTTTTTAGAGCCAAATTAAAGATATTGTATCCGATTTCGTTGATCAAAAATCGAGTAATCGACAAAATAACATGACGACACTTGCTTCAAAACAATGTAATTCGAAAACAGTTAACTGTTCAAAAAACGGTGTTCAAGAAGAAGTTTTAGCAAATTAATTGGACACTCTATAACAAAAAATAACTAGAAAAAACTTATTCTCAATCCGCCTATTCGTGTGATAATGGCCCCTTTCTCTTACGACTCAGTCTCATTAAAATATTTTTTACCTTTTGAAATTATCTTAATATTTCTGATACTAATTTGGGATCATTTTTGTTACAAATTCATTAGGATTGATGCGGGTAGTTCACAAAAGCATGCATAGGCATTTGTGTCACATATTCGGTAACATTTTTCAAACCAATCGTATCAGTAATAATGCATATCAACGTGATCATACATTGCTATCTGGAATAATTATGCGGATAAAAAAATTAATTTGACGATTACGATACTTGTTCGATTATATCTCCGTAACTTGACGTGTAAGACATATGCCATTCGAAATCGACCAACAGCCCAATTTTAGTCTCGAACGAGCCCAAAACTATTGATATCAGTTAAACCATATCGGAGAAAATTGAGCGGTGATGAGTTCTAACGTTTGTGTCACTTATACCATTTTATCACCTGAGCGTAAATGACAACCATTTGAACTCCAAACCTGTTCAATGAACACAGTAGCAAGAAAACGAGTCCAAGCTTGTTTCGTCAACACGAGAAGATTGAGCGGTAAAAAATAAAGTGCGTTTTATTTATTTATTTATTTATTATTGTAATATCCATCGGATACGAAA
The DNA here is from genome assembly GCF_030247185.1 of Malaya genurostris. Lineage (NCBI taxonomy): Eukaryota > Metazoa > Arthropoda > Insecta > Diptera > Culicidae > Malaya > Malaya genurostris. The sequence goes on along the minus strand of NC_080571.1, from coordinate 215,276,186 downwards.
TCTACATGGATATGGGTGGAGAAAAACCCATTTGAGTTGAACATAATATATTACATTCTCAAACGGGCACAAAAACCACCATCGTCGGTTACGTCACTTATACCATCATATCTCCGGAACCGGAAGTCACAGCCATTTAATCCTTGAACTTGATTAATGGCCCGACAGTAGCCTATAAATATCTTCGAAAAGTGCACAAACACATACACGCATACACACACATACACACACACATACACACACACACAAACACACAAACACACAACACACACACACACACACACACACACACACACACACACACACACACACACACACACACACATTTTCCGAAATCGTCGAGCTGAGTTGAAGGGTATAATACTATGGGACTCCGAGGCTTCGTTCGAAAATCCGGTTTTCTAGCAATTCTATTACCTTTCTATACAGGAAGGTAAAAATAGTATCCAAGAAGAACTTGTAGAAACTTGGTTGGACAATCTAAAATAAATAAACGCTGAAACAAAATAAATGGACACAGCAAAATTAAATGGACGATGCCTTTTTTGCAGGATTAGAAAACTAATCAAAAAAAAAATAAGCACACTTCTAAATTTTTTTAAATATTTTTGCTTCACACTGACTTCGGAAATTCGCGTAAAAAAGCAAAACCAAAGATATTTTTATGCCAAATATGTTAGAAATGCATGAAGCGTCCAGATCTGGTGTAATCTCAAAATAAAAAAAAATTTGAAAAATATTGACTTGGGATCTTTAAAAAAAATTGAGATTTTCGAGATCTAATTTTTTTTCATACCAATCTTAAAAATGCATGAAACGTTGAAATATGTTGTAATCTCGAAGATTTTTTTTGAAAAAACGACCGCGTAGCTGCGGAAATCCGCGCAGAAAAAAAAACACAAATTTGAAGAATTTTTTTTATTCCAAATGAAATGCATGAAACATCCAGATCTGGTGTAACCTCAAAAAAAAGTATTTCTTTTTAAAATCGACTGGGATTTTTTTTTGATTCTAAATGTCGTAGAAACGCATGAAACGTCGATCTGTTGTAATCCAAAAAAAAATATTTTTAATATCGAAAATTTTCTATTAGAGTTAACTTAAAAAACCTGTTTTAATTCACCTAGTGGTGTAATGATGCCTTTCTCATATTATTCATTACATCATAAATATAACCGTGAGATTCGCAAAAACAACTGTTCATTGAATATAAAAAGGCAAATTTGTTCGGACCTAATCTCACAAACTCTACAAACAAACTCCGGAAATAGTATCCACAACAAATTTTGAAAATCGGTACAAAACTGTAAGATTTTTCCTTTGAACATATAAGTTTGTGAACATCGATTTGGTGCTGCCCCCGGGGATGTTACCCGCAGCCCGAAGCTGTTACATCAAACCCAGACCAACACAGATAAAAATAGATATTTTGCCTTAAGCTTAGCAAATCTATGAAATGTATAACATGTAATTTACTGACTCGATGTAAAAACTCCTCCTTCCCTATAAATCCCTCACCTTATACTTCCCAACCACCCCCAAATCCCGACCCCAAACTGTTACAAACCCGGTGAACGACCAGAATTAGGTTAAAACCGGGGATAAATAAACGATATAATAATAATAATAATAACATCGATTTGGCCATCTTGAAGTAAGCTTGGTGATTTGCAGTTTTCATTCACATTTTCAAATTCTTTCGAAACCGGATTCAGATGACCGGAATAGCCGAAGTTGATTCGTTTGCCAGCAACCAATATGACCTAAAAATTGGAACTATTTTGAACCTAGATTTCTATCTCATGCTCTATTTCGATTAAACCAATTACACGAAATTTAACAATTTAAACGAACCTACGTTCCTGTTACTTCTGCATTTGTAAGTCTAGCTAAACAGCATGAATCATCATGAGTAGCAGACATCCGTAGCCGTTTCTTTTTTTTAGCTTGTACGAAATGGAACAAAGCACGTATCGTTTGTTTTGTGTTTTCTTCTTCCACGTTACACGGTAGTATATTGTCATTCTATATGTCAGTTTGAAAGCTGCGACACTCATCGCCCTGTTACTGCGGAACCGGTAGTTGGATCCGGATGAAATTTCACAATAGCTTTAAAGATAATATGAACCTTAATTCAAATCAATATTTGTGAAAATCGGTTCAAGCATCGCAGAGAAATCGAAGTGAATTCTATTTTTTAAGTTTTTTATCACCACTTTCGGTGCTTCCGGAACTGCAAAAAAGAGGAACAGTAGTGCCGAACTTTCCACTTATCGCGCTTTAGTTCCAGAACCGGAAGTCGGATCCAGATAAAATTTTTCACACATTTTTAGGAAACTATAAGACCTTTTATTTGAATCTTAGTTTGCCAAAATCGGTTGAGCTGTTCCACAAATAATTGAGTGCAAACTTTTTCTCAAATTTTCACATATTACCATACAACTCCGGAACCGGAAGTCGGATCCAAATACAATTCAATAGCAGGCTATGGGGACTATAATACCTTTTATTTGATTCTTAGTTTATAAAAATCGGTTCAGCCATCTCTAAAAAAAGTGAGTGCATATTTTTTTCATTTTTTTGGTGCATATCATCCTATATCTCCGGAACCGAAAGTCGGATCGGGATGAAATTCTATAGCAGACTATGAGACCATAAGACCTTTCATTTGAATCTTAGTTTGTGAAAATGGTTCAGTCATCTCCGAGAAAAGTTAGTGCATATTTTTGTTACATACATACACGCACACACACACGCACGCCCACACACACAGATATTTGTTCAGTTCGTCGAACTGAGTCGAATGGTATATGTCACTCTGCTTTCCTGGCTTCGGTTAAAAAGACGGTCTTCACAGTGATTGCAAAGCCTTTCTATATGAGAAAGGCAAAAATTTCGTGATAAAACCAGATCTCGACAACCGTGTAACTTCGTAAATTCGCGTTAAAAAGCGTAAATTTTTAAATGACCCCAAACAGTGTCTTGTGACATCTACTCATTAAATTCGTTCCGAAAATTCCTTTCCGCAATTCTAGATTTTAGATCGACTTCAAACAACATGTTCCGGTACCTACTCTCATATTCACCTACTTCGAAAAAATATCCATTTGATTGAGTTTTACTATATTCACTGTACAGCAATTGTTTCACAAAGCAATATTCAAATACCTTAAAATTTTTATGAACTGATTTAGTTTACGAGCCTCTGCTTCAGTCCGTAAGTGGAGGTTTGAGTATATCTGCCATTACCAAGTGTATCAGCCATGTTATTAACCTAAAAATTTATCATACTTATGACAAATGTCCACACTAATAATTTTACAATTGTCATTCACAAACCGTACCACTCGTAATTACGTAATTAATCAGATCAACTCTAAAAATTCATAAGCCGGTAGTAATTCGATGGATTTCCGATCATGGTGTTTCTTTTCAGCCCAGATTGACAAAGATTCCGAAATAAAGATGAAAGGTTTATTGATCAGCAGTCCGAGCATGGTGCTTTTTGCTTTGGAGTGTTGTTCAAAATTGACACACTTCTCTCCCTACGGAATGCTCCGTCCTACGATGAAGCCACGTGTGTGCACATCAATCAGAGCAATGGTCGTAAAAAATTTACCCACGAAACCACACTGCTTATGATTCATTACTAAACAAAAGACCAACCCGCTGTTGGAATGAAATGAATTTCCCTAAGTACCGATTATTGGGATTTAATCACAGCACCTTCTCCGATGGCGGTTTCTTACGCTATAATAATTACCAAGAATACGATCGCCCATCTGTCATCCGCCGTCGTTTTGTGTGTTTAATTAACTGCTGAAAGTCATTTCCATATAAGTTTTATGATTCTATTTTATAGATATTGCAGTGCCTCCAGCCGTCTTTACGACCATTTTCCCGTGTTTGAATTTTATAACTCAACCACGTTGCTTTCATGTGGTGGATCATTCTGATCACCCTAACGTAATTCGCCCCCTCGAAGATTGTATCGCCAAGCGCGGACAGAACTGCAGCCTGTTCGAGTGTCATTTTCTCGGTATTATCTGTTATTCACCTTTCTATCAGTTGTTGGAAAAGAAAAGTTTTCTGTACAACACTTTTTTTGTGCTGTCTCGGGAGAGCTATGACAAGCGATGATGACTTTTTGTTCGGTCTCAAATATCCACCGGAAATCAAAGTTTAGAGAGTATTTCTTCACGCCGCCTGACGGAAAGGAATCTGTCACAGAAAAAATGTCATCAATTTTACGCCGCGGTAGCTCATTTGAATTAGAGCGGCTGGCGAAGGGTACATTCGAACCGTTCGAAGCGTAAAATTTGTGCCCATGATGCTACCGTGAAACGAAACTTCGTCACATTCCAAACGGAGAACAAACAGTGCCGGAAAAAAAGCGAAACCCTCCAGAAGCACAGTTGGATGGTTGGCTAGGAAACACGCGAAATGAAAAATTGCACTGACATTTCTCTGATTAGGTCTTTCAAGGTGGGCCACGGCTTTTTTTTTGTGTGCAGTGACGAGCAATGGAAGAAAATTTGCTACTGACCAGAAAAAAAATCCTGGAAAAAACACGTTAGTCTTGATGACAGATCAATTTCGGACTGTTCTGATTCGCTAAAATGACAAATTCGATTCGACTAATGAATGAGTCTTTTTTTTTTTTTGGTGCCGAAACCTGAACCTAAGAACATGATGATGGTCCCGATAGCGACAAGGTCTGTAGTTGTAGTTTTTGAACGTCGTATGTGGATTTGTTACACGAAGATAATTACAATAGATCAGAAACTTTGCCTAAATGATTCTCCTACTGTTTTGATTTTTTGGATGCGCTAGCATCCGTATGTTGATCCTTTGGTAGTAGTCAAAACCGATCCAGTTTACCAAGTGTGCTTTGTTTAATGTAATTATATTAATAACTTTGGGTTCGCTCTGCACCAAGGACCTTTTTTGGATTTTGAACTTTGAATTATATTTCTTTCTTAATGTTATATATTGTTATGAACTATGTTGTATAGTGAAAAGAGTATAAGTTTAACTAATTTTTGTTTCTAGTGTAATAGATAAGGAACAGTTGTACCAATATTGTTTACTCGATCAATCAAATTATTCGATCAATTGACAGTACTTGGAATTTAACAACACTAATCGAGAAGATTAATTGATAAGAACAAATCAATCGATAGCTAAATATTTTTCAATTTTGGGTCAAGTTTATCCAAATTGTCGGTAATTTCTACAAACTTGAAAATTTTCGGGCTTAGAAACAGTTGACTTTTGAAATTTTAATAATTATTTCAGCTTCAGTCAACCTAGTTGACCTATAAGCTTTTTCATATTGTGGAACTGCTCTTGAAATTGAAGGAAGCAACACCTCGAAGCGTTCAATTGAACACCGTCCTATTTAACCAACACTGTCCTCGGTTGGTCAAAAATTTTCATCTTTCGTTTTTCAAAGGATATGGAATTGCTGGGAAATTCGACTTTTTATAGGGGCCTCCGAGCCTCTCACTAGTGCTATATACAATTCGGCTCAGCTCAACAGAAATAGAAAATGTCTGTATGTGTGTTCCTTTCAAAGATTTATCTTTCTGCTCAATTTTCTCGGATATGCCTCAACCGATTTCAACAAATCAAGGCTCGTTTGAAAGCGGTCACTTCGAGTTCCGGAGATATATTGGTATAAGTAACGTAACCGACAAAACGCACTATTTTTCTCTCCGCTCAACTTAGGTTCATTTGAAAGCAACTATTAACATATTATTCGAGCGCAAAGATTAAAAAAAATTTATTTTAAATATGAACGAAAAAAGCTGTGATTTTCTTGTGCATGTGTTTTTATGTTTATTTGTTGCTAAATATAAATAGTATATGAGGTTCGTGCACATGAGAAAAGTATGCAGATCAGTTTTCTTTGGATATATCAGTCCTTAGCTTCGGACAACATTATGTGAACGGGAAAACGGTTTATTGAAGACCAGTCGTGAAGGATGTAATATATATCCACCATTTTTACCTTTTTTATAAATATAAAAACCTGTTTTAATCCACCTAGTGGTGTAATGATGCCTTTCTCATGTACATATAACAGTGCGGTATAATATTCAAATTTTCTCTTCGATTTTTGAAAGAAACCAAGTGATTGTTTAGGCATAACATACAGAATAAAACAGTGCTTTGATTGCGTAAGCCATCCTCAAGAGAACGAAATGGATTCACTCTTATATGCACTTCCGGCACCGGAACCCGAGAACCGGTATAATCGAAGTCGGTTCGTACGGCCACCAACTAACATGACACACAAACTCTTCTAGTACGCATCCTATAATTCCGGAACCGGAAGTCGGATCCGGATAAAATTTAGGAATTCTTCATGGGACCGGAAGACCTTTCATTTGAATCTAAGTTTGTGGAAATCGGTCAAACCATCGCTGAGAAAAGTGAGTGAGATCCATTTTGGTATATATGACCATTATTTCCGGTACTTCCGGAACCGGATACCGGGAACCAGGATAGCCGGAATAGGTTTGTTTAGTTCCCTACTGATAATGACTATCGATTTGTGTAGTTTTTAGACCGGTTTAGAAATTTTTTTACGTGTTTTGTGACGGTGTACAATATTGAACACACTTTACCCTATAATTCCGGAACCGGAAGTCGGATCCGTATGTGACCACGAGACCTTTCATTTGAATCCTAGTTTGTCAAAATCGGTTAAGCCATCTCCGAGAAAACCTAGTGAGATTATTTGACACATACACACACACACACATACATACATACACAGACATTGCTCAGCTCGATGAACTGAGTCGAATGGTATATGACACTTGGCCCTCCGGGCCAATTTTCACTGGTCGGTTTTTCAAGTGATTGCTTAACCTTTCTATATGAGAAATTTTCCAAGGCCCGGAGAGCCGAGTGTCATATACCAATCGATTCAGCTCGACGAACTGAGCAAATGTCCGTGTGTGGATGTGTGTTGTGAGGTCGAGAGCTCAGAGATGGCTGGACCGATTTTGATCAAACTAGTCGCAAATGAAAGGTCTACCAGTCACTCTGAACGCTATTGAATGGTTTTGAGATCGGATGTTTACTTTTTGAGTTATACGAAGTTTTATATCAAAATTTTCAGTTTTTTGTCAATATCTGTCATAATTGACCTTGAAAACGGAATTTGTTTTTGAACTTGAATTTCGCACGGTAATAGCAATCCAATAATCCATAGATTGTTTAAAACCGGTTAATTTTTAATGGAGATATCGATATTTTTGTGTAAGCGACTTTCCGCCTTATTCCAGCAGTAGAAGTTTTGAGCGCTGTATGACAAAGCAATCCTTGGGAGCTACGTGAAACAGGATTTTTTTATACTGTTACATACAATTGTTTCTAAGAACCAAAAAGGCTGTGTACAACATCTTTTCTCATGATCTTATGCCTCGGACCGATTTTAGCATGGTTCATTTTTGGCAACATGATCGTTCAAATATGACTTATGTAAACTAGCTGATGGCAGTTGAAAGCAATTTCATAATTATATCGATTTAAACTTCTTACAGCAATACATGCTGGAAGAATATAACACCCATATACCATTCGAATCAGTTCGTCGAGATCAGCAAATGCGTATGTGACAAATACTTTTTCTCGAAGATGGCTCAACCGTTTTCTACACACTCAGATTCATATGAAAAGTCGTATACTCCCAAACAAGGTTCCTGAATTTCAATTTGATCCGACTTCTAGTTCCGGAACTACAAAATGATATGTGAAACGAAATTTAAATTGTGTAACTCATTTTTCTCATAGATGGCTGAAGTTGGCTAAGATTTAAATGAAAGAAACCTATAACACATCTTGATTTTTAGTCAGATCCGACTTTAGAAGATACAGCGTGATTAGAATAAAAATGTCAATTTGACATAAATTAATCATATTTAACGGATTTGCAGATTTAGATAGTCGATAACCAAATAAACTTATTTCAGTTTTAGTGGTATTCAGTTTTCGATTCGAAAGTTTTCGGTTATGCTGGTTTCTAAATACCGGCTCTGGAAGTACCTTAAATTACCGGTAACTCTAAAGTGGAACTTGCTTCGACATCGCATGGAATGTTAAATCGATTGTCACACGTTTAGATTCAAACTCGATTCGATTTGCAGTTACGACATTACAGGGTAATGAGAGAATAAAATCCCAAACCGCAGCTTGAAACGACGGTCATTGAAATAATGTCATGAGAAATAACACACCGAAGAATATTCATGCAAAAAAAAAGGCGGGTGGGTAATGTCAGAGACATAACTGGATGTTGTAAATACGAAAACAACTGACATGTTCCTTAACACTTCCGAATATCAATTAGTTGATCAATTGTATGAATTATGCAAGCATTCCCCTTTTCGACATTTTTCGCAAAAACAAAAAAGGCTTTACTTGTTCTCGATTACTGTGAATTTCACACAGCGAAAAGTGCAAGAATCTAACCAAACTGTTCTAGATTTGCACTAAACTGGGGATATTTCCTTTAGATTTGCGAACAACAAATCCTAATAGTTCTTCAGAAAACTTTTAGAGCCATTAAAACGGCTGATTTGGTATAATGCTCTCCACCGTTGTATTTTCATCCATGCAAATGACTGGCAGCTGTGACGTAATCGCTCTTGTCGGAAGCGAAACTAGCTTTGCAAACGGCACAAAATACATCTGCTCGCATTGGCGATAGAATCCAAACTGATTCAATTTTTGTTAGGAGCTTTCTTTTACGTGATTTCGTTTGTAGCTTTTTCACTAATGGGTGGTCGTAACGGCTATATAAATAGCCGCATACAGAATTTTAATATCGAATATTTCATTTCGGATTTGAATAATTTATTGAAAGAAACTATCAATATGCTGTAGGGATTCGTTTCTAGCATTCAGAAGGACCAAATTGAGGAACTCACTACGATATTCACCACTTTTCGGAACATTTTTCTCGAACGATTTGTTGTACAGCAGCAGATATTTTGTTCTCTTCCTCAGAACGCGTTCTGATTGGCTGGTGTTGACATGGGTCAAATGAGATAGGTTTTTCAATAGTGTACTATTGAAATACTTCAATGCTTTTGCTATACACGTTTAAGTTGAAAAATTTAGATTATATAAATCTTTCCACAGATCACTGAGCTATGAGCTTTCAAAATACGAGAAAGGCAAACGCGCCTTATGAATTATCCTCTTTGATACTCGTTTATACCAAACATTTCAGAAAAGTTTAATTTTGAACTATTTGAGATTATGTCACACAACTGAAAATTTTATCATAAAATTGTGATCATATTTCCGATGGCATGTAGCAAAAATTATGTTGATTCGTTAGATACAACAAGATATATTCACGATCAAAAACTTATCACTCTCTCAGAGGGTAAATTTTGAAAAGGCACCCCATAGTAAAGTAAATCGTATTCACGACAAAAACACATACGGATTGATAAAAAAGGTATCATCTCACTGCTAGGTGGATCAAGCACGTTTTTATTTAAAAATTATCTTCAACGAAACATCACCCAATAAGTCGTGTGACTGACACACAGATTTATTTATTTGTTTATTTATTTATTTTGGAGCAGGGAAAAGCTCGCTGAAGCTGAAATCTACAATCTCTCTTTCTACAGCAGGCATAAAACCTCTTCAACAAATTATAAAAACGGAAACAGATATAATTGTTGCTTAATACTAAGGGCTTAATACTAAGTAAGATCATGCCTCCATCGCTTCTTGATGAAAAAAAAATACAATGCTGTACAAGTCAATCAATTGCTTCAAAAGTGCTATCCGAGTGACACCGCACCTTCGAAAAGAATTTATTGTTATTGGATTTCTGAATTCAAACGTGGTCGTATAGGTATATAGGACCGATGATGGTGACCGTTTTGGTCGTCTAAATGAGCTGGTTGTTCGAGAAAACATAGAAAAGTGCACAAATTGGTTATATTTAATCGTAAATTGAAATTGCATGAGAAACTGAGTCCGTAAATATATCAGAGGGCATGGCATTTACTATATTACACAGGGTTTGGAATATTCATGACCCGTGAGTTAACATGTAGTTTCCATTACGTATTGAGTGAACAATTCCACCGCTCACAAAAAGGATGCTTTGCCAGCGAAAAAGAACCACACAAACAAAACGCTAGTGGAAGCAATTATAGTCCACATATATACAGATGGTGCAGTATGCTAGTATTTGAGTACTTGTGATGCACAGAAGCCGAGAATATAATCTCCTCTCTCGTGGTCTGAGCGTCGTTCCTCTCACAAAATTCATAGCAAGCAACTATGTTCACGAGGCAGGATAGTGCTGAAGATTATATATTCAGTTTTCGCTAACAGACTGAGAGCCAGTCTTAAATGTCGAAAGTTTCTGCGGGCTCCGAACGCGAACTGCTGGTAATGATTATTTAATTCGTGTCAAGTTAATAGAGGGTGAGCGTTCTTAGCTACACTTGAATGTTATAAACATAAATAGCCGGAGCGCAGGATTAGCGATGACGATCTGGCGATCTCAGCATAAACTACGAACAAACAAACGCTTCGTTTGTTGGCTGCTCTAGAGAAACTAATTCCTCTCGTTATTGCTACACGGAACGACCGAAATTAGCTCTGCGCCTAATTCGTATTACTGTTTTTGAATTAGTTGATTTTAACAACAAAATTTCCAAAATAACTATAAAATTAGTTAAAATTTAGAATTTACTGTGCTGAAAAAAACTCTTATTTTTAGAGAAAGTGTTTAGTTGGCGAATATTCTGGACACAAACCAGCAATATTTCAATCCAACACGAAATTCTCATTGACAACTAATTTCGTTATTAAAATCAGAAACTTTGATTCTATTTATCTATCACCGTCATTACTGAAGGACAGCAGTGTCAAAGCAAAACAAACCATTAAAAAGCTAAAAGGGACCGTCTTGTTGAAACTGCTCGCAAATTGTTTAGATGTTTTTCGCATGTGTTACGATATTTTTTTTTTTTTCATAAATACGTTTATTTCATAGGCAATATACATAAGTTTTTCTTCGCCGTGGCATCCACAATACATAGTAGTTTAAACCTAATACATTTCGAATATCATATTAGTATGTTGGTACTCATTAGTTAATCTAAACACTGTTTTTATCAAGCGAGTTGCTATTTTAATTACATTAAATAAAATACATTTATTTTGTACATGATCTTATAACTATTTCAGGATTGTTTGTATCAGTTCACCACTTATATTCAATATCCTATAGTTGGCTATTGGTTGAACTCATGGAAGAGAAAACAGTTTAACATAAAATAAAATTTAAATTGGAACTCCAATGGATTTAATGAAATGATAAAGAAGTTTCATGTATGGAAGGTCACGACAAGCAAGAATGTCGCGAACTGGGACATTGGATAGTCTACCTTGGGTACGCAAGGAATTTATTAGTTGAGATCTGACATCACGAAACTCCACGCATGTCCAAACAACATGGTCAATATCGCGGTAACCTTCGCCGCAAGCACAATGATTAGTCTCGGAAAGTCCAATTCGAAGGAGATGTGCATCTAACGTGTAGTGATTGGACATGAGTCTGGACATCACACGAATGAAATCTCTACTCACATCCAGTCCCCTGAACCATGCCTTTGTCGATATTTTAGGAATAATTGAGTGCATCCACCGACCCAGATCATCTTTATCCCAAGAAGCTTGCCAGCTGGCAAGTGTTCTTTGGCGAGACGCGCTATAGAATTCGTTGAAAGCAATCGGTCTCTCATAAATTTCACCCTCAATAGCACCACGTTTGGCTAAAATATCGGCTCTTTCATTGCCTGGAATGGAGCAATGAGCCGGAACCCAAACTATTGTGATTAGATAATTATTATTCAATATGTCGTTCAGACACTGTTTTATTTTACCCAAGAAAAACGGTTCATTTTTGCCAGCAGCGTTTGAGCGAATGGCTTCAATTGCACTTAGACTATCTGTGAAGAGGAAATAATGGTTTGGAGATAATGTGACGATTACATTCAAGCTATAATGAACTGCTGCTAACTCTGCTATATAAACAGATGCAGGTTCTTGAAGCTTGAATGAGGCCGAAACATTATTGTTGAACATACCAAACCCTGTCGCTTCTTCCATTCGCGATCCGTCCATGTAAAACATTTTCTCAGAGTTAATATGCCTGAACTTACTTGAAAATATTTTTGGGATTTCCATAGAGCGTAGGTGGTCCGGGATTCCATGCACTTCGCGCTGCATGGATGTGTCGAAAAATAAAGTTGAGTCAGGTACATTTAGGAGGCTGACACGGATAGGAATATATCTTGAAGGGTTGATTTCCTGTGACATATGGTTAAAATATACTGTCATGAATTTTGTTTGAGATCGAAGCTCGACTAGTCGTTCGAAATTATTAATTACCATGGGATTCAGCACATCACATCTTATTAGCAGGCGTGATGAAAGCTCCCAAAATCGATCTTTTAATGGAAGAACTCCCGCCAGAACTTCAAGACTCATTGTATGTGTCGAATGCATGCAGCCTAAGGCAATTCGCAAACAACGGTACTGAATTCGCTCAAGTTTGATAATATGAGAATTTGCAGCGGAACGAAAACAAACGCATCCATATTCCATCACTGAAAGTATCGTTGTCTGATACAATTTTATTAGATCTTGCGGATGAGCACCCCACCAAGACCCTGTTATTGTTCGAAGAAAATTTACTCTTTGTTGGCATTTCGTTATCAGATACCTAATGTGTCCTCCCCACGTGCATTTGGAATCAAACCACACCCCGAGGTATTTGAAAGTCAAAACCTGTTCGATTATTCTTCCCATCATATGAAGCTGAAGTTGCGCGGGATCATGCTTTTTTGAAAAGACGACCAGCTCTGTTTTCTCCGCAGAGAATTCGATACCAAGATGAACAGCCCAAACGGACAATTTATCTAAGGTATCTTGCAATGGTTTTTGCAGATCAATAGCTTTGGATCCAGTAACTGAAACCACGCCATCATCTGCCAATTGTCTTAGTGTACATGGGGTTACTAGACAGCTGTCAATGTCATTCACGTAAAAATTATAGAGGAGCGGACTGATGTGTTACGATATATCCCTATATAATTTTCTAAACCGATATGTAAAAATGACGTAAACTGTTAGTGGAAAGTGTATTTATTCAGAATTTGTGCGCAGTTAAAGCGATTGTGGGTAATAATGTTTTAACGCGAAACAGTGAAGTGAGTTTCGAATGTTGCACTCTAATTGTACACGTCAAATGATGTTTTTTTTGTATCTTCTCATTCCGGGCTACGCCGTCCGGTGTACTACTTGTATTCGGTTTTTGTTTGCCGAGTGCTCAAAGTTTTCAGTGAGAGAGTCGATTTCGCGAAGTCGAATGAAGAAAACAGCGATTTAGAAGTAAAATTTTCAAAAAGAAGTTTATGTTTCGCTTATGTCTTTTTCTCCAATACAACATCGTATTTATACCTGCAAATATAGAAAAGATAACCGCGACTGAAATTTTTTTCGGTAGTAGTGTGCCATCTAGTGGCTAGTAGTCATTACGGTGTTAACGAGCGCCATATAGCTGCTAATTGCAGAAACCAATTCAACCATTTATGTTGGTTGAAAACAACGTTTTATTTCTCTAACTCAACTAAAAAATTAGTTGAATGGATATGAAGCGTGCCTTAGCTAAGAAATGACAGCACGTTTAATTGGTGAATTCAACTAAAAAAATAGCCATTTCAACAAATATTTTATTATTATTAAGAAAATTTGAATTAAAAAATCTAAATTAGCAAAAGTAAGATTTTTTTAGTTGTCTCAAAAAATAACTAACTAAAATCAGAAAATCAACTAATTTTTTCGCCAAAATGCTAATTTCGGTCTTTCCGTGTATAAATAAAATTCCTGCTAAATAGCGTTTAATTGGGTTTAATCGAAATAGTGCATGAGAGCTGGATAAAATATAAATATGTAATCAATAATCAGCATGGAATATTTCTGCATTGAGTTTTAGTTGTGTATTACTATGACTTGTTGAGAGCTGTTAAAAACCCAGGTCCTCATTACAGCAAAACCTTTGTTCAAATAAATGCGCTAGCGGTGACAGCACACATAAAATGAATGCTGTATAAACGAATGTGAGGCGCGATCGGACCACAGAGAAACATTCGACAGTTAAGTGACAATCATCAGTCTGTTGGCAAAAACTGAATATATAATATTCAGCATTATCCAGTCTAGTCTGTTACCAAGAGAAGTAAAAATAGTGGTATGGGTGAACATTTCTCGCTTTATTCCATTATCGTTCATCAAAACCCTGATTATGAAAGAACATTTGACCATAAGAAAGCTCTTTCCAAAGTGGGTGCCGCGTTTACCTACAGTTCACCGTTCAAAAACAACAACGTGTAGATGATTTAGAGTGGTATTTGGCCACGTTTACAAGTAATAAATCAGATTTTTGTGTCTATACGTGACAATGGGTGAAACATGGATCCATCACTTTATTCCGGAATCAAAACGATCATCATCAGAGTGGACTGCAGCTGGTGAACTGCTTTCAAATGCACAACAATCAGCTGGAAACTTCTGACTTCAGCATTTTGGGATATACAACCTATAATCTTCAACGAATATCTTGAAAAAGAAAAAAACAATCATTAGCAAATATTGCATAGCGTTGGTAGATTTTTGAATGCAAAAATCACGAAAAATGACCTTATAGGTCCGAGAAAAACCTGTTTTAATCCATCTAGTGGTGTTATGATGACTTATATGGGATTCTTGAAAAACCTTTTCTTGGAATATTGAATGAAAACGCATTTCGAAGAAATCTTACGATTTTTCATCTAATAAGATGCACATAAATGGAGTGTCGTTTTTCACACAAATTAATATTCAAAAAACATGTGAAATTGTGTAATTTCAAAATTACATGGTTTGAAATCAAAAGATTGCTAGCAACAACGCGAATTGATCCGAGCAACATTAGATCACAGTGTACGTCAGTTAATCGACTGAACCAAAGAAGCCCATATCTGCTTGATGAATAATTGATACATGTAATTCCATACAGCGGCACTTGTTAGTCGAGTGTAAATTACATTTTTTATGAACAAACAAATTTTTTGGGCATACACTAGCAGTAATTTTAATAGTCTTGAAGTCTATTAAATAGTTCTTCGTTTATTATTTCTTTCATTTTCGCTCTAAATGACGGATTAAAATTTCAAACACTTCTCACCCTGTTGTTCCGAAACAGGAAGTCAGATCCCAATAAAAGTCAAAAGCAGTCTATTTTCATAGCCGTATATATTTTTATTTGAGTCTAAATTTGTGAAAATCGACTCAGCTCTCTTTCTCTCTGAGAAAATGAAGAGAGTTCCGTTTGTGAGTTTTTAGTCACAGCTTCCGGAAGCGGGAGCTGGGAACCGGTCTTACTGAAATCAGTTTGTTTGGCCAACAACTACCATAACCTGTAAATTGAAACAATTTTGAGCTAAATCTAGAATTACGTTTTTTGCATTTTAGCTCTAAATAACAAATTGCAATTTCATACACACTACCTTGTATTTGCGGAACCGGAAGCCGGATCTGGATAAAGTTTTAAATCAATTTATTAAAATAAATAATACATTGAAAAACGTATTTTGTTAGTCGATGACCAAATACGTTTTGTAAATGTATTCTTTATTTTAATATGAGTTAAAACCTGCCTATATGAAAAATTATACGGCGGTCTCTGAGAAAATCGAGTGCACTTTTTTTTTGAATTTTTTTTGCACATTTCAGCCCTAAACTCCAAAACCAAAAGTCAGATCCAGATGAAATTCAATAGCAGGCTATGGGAATTTATTTGAATTAAAGTTGAAGAAAATCAGTTTTTGTTCAATTTACCCCGTTAATCCCGAACCGAAATTTTGATCCGTACACAGAAAGAAAAGATGAAACTTACACGACATGTAAACCAATAGTACTATTAAACAGACATCAGTTGAAACGAAAATCTGATTCAAAACCATGATTGATGTAAAATTACATTGAAATGCATTTACTTTTTCATTGAACAAGACTGTATATTTACAAATCGCTTAGTTTTGTAATGTAACTTTCCATTCAATTACCTGCTCCAAATATGTGCATGAAAATAAATGTAAATTCACAAAATATTTTTATCTGTGTATAAAATTCAGTAGCAAGCCATGGGATCAAGAGATCAAACAAATTGAAAATAATTGACCTTTTTGAATTTGGTCGCTTTTCCTCCCAACTACAGTTCACGGGACTACGAATTATGACACAGAGGGTTTATTTACTTTAGGTTTAAAAAAAATATCTTCTTGGAATAAGTAATCTTGCAGGATTAATTCTGCAGCTTACATGCTGTCAATAGTTTGTATATTTGTGATTGAGCTACATTGAATAATAGCTGACAGTTTTTGGTTATTTACACATTCGGGGCAGCAACAGTTTTCATCTGCTAGATCTCGATTGTGGCCCAATATTCTTGGACAGGTGAGTTTCATGCATTCGGTCCAGAATAGCTCTGATTGGGGTTCCAAGGTTAACGCTTAAGTGACAGGAAGATGGATAGGCGATGCCGAGAACATTCTTATTACCGCTCGATTCTCATTACATCTCTCTCTCTCTCTCCTCAGTGCATAACGGAACTTGCGCGAGGTATCATTTGAATTCGTGAATCATAGTAGAAAATACGATCCCGTCAACGACAGCACTAGACGGTTCGTATCACTTTTACTTGGTTATGTTATAAATCAAATTTGACACTTTTTTAAATCGGATTAGAGTGAACGGATGAAATCGACACACGGCCGACGCTCGGAACTCTTAGAGCCAAAGAAGACAAGGGGAGCCATCGGAATGGAAAATCCGGATACGCAAGTTTATGCATCAATTGACAATCTCTGAACCTCTTAAGCAAAAGAGAATCTATATCCGTTGGAACACTAAAACATGCACGAATTTCGTCAACCTCGTAAGAATCAGTGTTGCTAGAATTGAACGTAAATTGATACTTGGTAATCTTAAGCTTTGCTACAATACCTAAAAATACCCTGCAACAAGCTTAGTTAATGTCGTAGTGCAAAATTTTTTTTATTCAAATGGCTTGTAATTTGTTCAACAACTGCAATCGACATGGCAACGCTTATCTCCCTTCGTATTATGGCACGCGCATCGCATCGTGATGGTGATGAATCATGACGATGCACTTGACTGCACTATCGGATTAAGATATCTCCGCGTGCAGTCGTGTCTTGCTCATTGACACCGAAAGGAGAATGAGCGAACAAACAAAAACACCATCCCAATTTACGACCGATATTTTATGACAGAAATCGGAATTTTAAAAATAACAAAGCATATATCACCGCAGCTCCAGTGGCCACACGTATTCGGTGTAGTTGCAGCGAGATGCACACCCCCCTTTTTATCTATGGGTTCCGCCGTTGATCTGCAGCTTGGTTCCAATCTACCGGAATAAGCTCTAAGCGTCAATGCATCAGCAGTCGGAATAAAGCAGAATGCATCAAAGTGTCTTCGTGTCGTGTCCGGGCCGAGGGTGACGGGATAAGCAGTTAAACGGGTGAGTGACTTTTCCGTCGAACGTTGGTCAAAGGAGAGCAACGATGTGTCGTGACGAGGGTTCAAAATTTATGAATCAGGGCGCTGCGCTTCTTTAACTCTTGAGCTAGAAATGACACCGGCTCCGGGTGGTGATTACTTTCGACAAAATGTTTCCAATGACGCATTCGGATGAAGGTAGATATTTTAATTAGCTTTTGTTGCGTCTATTTCTCTTCCGTGCCTGGTGGAGGTCGAAATCGAACATTAGGAAATCGTATGCAGTTTGTCTGAAAATAACGGGCTTAAGATTTACTTCTTTTGTCGTGCATCAAAATGTGTTTAGTCAGTGTCTTTTGATTCTCGTATGCCTTTATGAGAGCAGTCATATGTATTCGAGTTAAAGACTGATTAAAAACGAATTTTGGAAGACGGATTGTTTCAAACAAAAAAGGTTCCAAAGTAATTTATGATTATTTTATTATCATCCACTTTATACGTTATACGAATACGAAGTAGTTTATTAATATTGGTTCAATGATTAATGATCAAGCTAGTAACGCTAACTTTCTTGTAATAAACAAAACTAACCACTTTTCAATGAAAACTTCAAGTGCAATTCTAATTCACTTTATTACATGTTTCATTAAATAAATGTGTTTGATACGATATTGTGGAATATGTTTTGAAATGTTTATTCGAAAGTAAGTGAACTAACACATAAGTCCAATATTAGTGACATTGTTAACTGAAAGTTCGTGAAAGATTTTTACATTGCTGTAAATATTCGCATTATTCTATAGTTAGAATTAGAGATGAATGTATGAAGAGGGGTTAAACGTTTTCGACTTCAAAAATAATGAGTTGAAAAAAGCAATACCAGCCTAACGGAATCCGAAATTCTCTTCAGAAATCAACGGATCAACAAAGGGAATAAATGTTCATGTTCATGATCATGTCAATGTTATTACAAGTTTTGGCTCGTCTCGGTTCAGATCGTGTAAAAATCACGAATTATCAATTACACTAGGAATAGTTCTACTAAAACTATCTATAACACATGGATCAATAAGTCCCGAGACTAACAATGGAAACAACATTTTTTTTGCAAATTTTATATTTTCATTAACATAATCACCTTTTAGGGTGATACAATGGTTCCAAAGTTTTTCCAATTTTTCAATACCATGTTTATAAAAAAATTAGCTTTCGCTTCAAAATAAGCTTCAGCGATGACCTCCTCATTTGAGCCAAATCTTTTTCCCTGGAGCATTTTTTTAAGATCAGCAAAGAGCCAGTAGTCACTGCACGGAGAACCCGCAGATCACAAAATTACAATATTGCAATTGTTGTTTCACGCCCTGGTTGTTTCAACTAAAATGTTGTTGATTTAACTAACATTTCTGTTGATTTTGACATAACCGTTCAGGTAACCGAAATTGTTGTATTCAAATGCTGTCACTTGGCGGATAACGAAGACAGCAAAACGCAGAACAAAAAACCTCTTCATTTCACCAGAAGCGTTTCATATTGAAAATTTTCAATGGTAAATGAACGTCATTTATGTTAGTTACGTAGTGGTCGTTTTATGTAAGTGAAAGTATGCAGAAGAATATAACAGTTAATTGTAAAACAAGTTTTCATGTGTTAAATAGATATTCCTACAGTATAAATGTTTTAATTTCATCTGAGAGTAATGTATTCTAGGACAGTTCATGTCAATGTTATTAAAACCGCTTAACGCTTAAAAATTTGCTGCTAAAGTGAAGTGGTACTATTTGTATTTTCTTGAAAGTGTATCTGTAGCATTAGGTTTACCAGCGAGCCATTCTGCAAGTGACGGAAAAATTTCCTAATTCCCTGTGACCATTTTTTTGGTGAGTTTCTTTTGAAAATTGTAATGTTTTGGTTCATTTCCATATCCTTTGTGAGTTTAGTGATAAACATATAAGCAGTTAATTAGGTGAAATTTCGTTGTTCAAGCAGTGAACGATTAGCTGCCCCCGAAGAGGCTAACAGTAAAAAATATTTATTGCAATTGGCGTTTTAAGTTCAAATAACTGAATAATTGGTTGAAACAACTGAGACATTCTTTTGCTTTCATGCATACAAGTTACTTTGCTGGGATTGTGTCGTTGCTAAGCTGCCAGCACGATAAATCAAAAATGTCAGATTAGTTAAAACAACAGTCAATTAGTTATACCAAATTTTAACCAATCAAAATCAGAAAAACAACTAATATTTTAGTTGTTTTGCGATCGCTGGCTTTTCCGTGTGGGGGCTAAATCTGACGAGTATGGGGGGGGTGGGGAAGCAGATCAAATCAATTCGTTCAATTTCGCTATTGTTTTCATCGACTTGTGGCAGGGTGCATTGTCTTGATGAAAAAGGATTTTTTTTTCTCTGCATGTGCGGTCGTTTTTTTGCGATTTCCTCCTTCAAACGCACCAGTAAGTCAATATAATAATCACTGTTGATCGATTCACTTTTTTCGAGGTAGTCTATGAAAATCACGCCATGCGTATCCCAAAAAACTGACGCCATGACTTTGCCAGTTGACTGCTGCGTTTTCGGACGCTTCGGACGGCTTTCGCCAGCTGTGCGCCACTCAGATGACTGCCGCTTCGACTCTGGAGTGTAGTGATGTATCCATGTTTCGTCCATGGTCACGTAACGACGCAAGTTGCGAGTAAATAGCGATAAACTGCTTTCTGAATCATCGACTCGTTGCTGTTTTTGTTCCATCGAAAGCAATCGCGGCACCCACTTGGAAAAAACCTTTTTCATGCTCAATTTTTCATGAAGGATAGTAAATACACTTCCATATGATATCTGTGTCATCTCAGCAATCTCACGGAGCTTCAGTTTACGATCTGTCATTATAATTTTTGTCACTTCACTCACATTTTCCGGTGAAACGGCTTCCACAGGTCTACCCGAGCGTTCCGCGTCATTTGTGTCGGTACGACCACGTTTAAACTCGGCGAATCACCGACAAATCGTTGCTTTTGATGGACAAGAGTCCGGATAACATTTTTCAATCCATTGTTTCGCTTGCACGGTGTATTTACCCATTAAAAAAACAATGTTTTATCAAAACACGAAATTCGGTCTTTTCCATTTTTTAAACAAACTACAAAACGAATTTACTCCAACCTCGATAACTCAGCTGTTTCTGGTCGGATCGACTTAAAATTTTGACCCGTTTCAAGCAAAGGTTAGTAATCTAGAAAGACGTGGTTACTGGTTTACTACGAGCGCCATCTCTGCTTTAGTCTCGGGACTTATTGATCCATGTGTTAGATGTATCAAATACATATTTTATGTCTAGATTCATTGCCGATTGGATTACGGATCAATATATCGGGAGATGAGTAATCATTCCAGTCGATAATCTCACATTTAACTTATTTACCAAAGTCTGTGTCATTATGAAACGAACAGCAATTGAAATGTTTAACAGCAACGGTAAACATAAGCAAGGTTCAACGATTTGTTTTAGTTTTTGTTAAGACGTAGAGCCGTCTTGAGCTAGTTTTAATATGATCAGTATCTAACGGAGAAACTGGTTGAAAAACTGACATATGAACACAATGATGTAATGAAAAACCGCGAATATGTATCAGTATCGTGCGGCAAAAATAGATGGGTAGAAATAGAATCGTGATCTTTGTATGTGCTTCTGATGAATTTGTTTCCGTCGATACGGGACTGTAAGTGAATACCGCGGTGGCTAAGTACAGCGAAGCATGCTTAGTTTCGTCCAATCAATTGGACTTTCTCTTCATGTGTTTTCATATGCAGGGTAGTTTAATTGGTAAAACAATTTCCCCGGTTAGGAGTTAGCTACGGGCTCGAGTCCCGCCTCTGCGGTAACATTTTCGCAGTTTTCATTACATCATTGTGTTCATATGTCAGTTTTCCAACCTGTTTCCCCGTTAGATACAGATCATATTATAAGCATGGTTGTGGCAACCAACTTGCATCGTTGCCAGAAAAGTCATTTTTTCAATAATCCACAACTGTCACAATGAAACAGAGGTATGAGCCATGCCAAACTTGTTCGTTTGGTGAACCAAACAAATGGCGTTTGTATGAGACTTAGGGGTATTATTATTTGTATTTGTATGTATTACTCGCCAACTCGAGCAAAAGTTGGCAGCACCATTTCAAATGCAACTTTTTGGACATGTAAACTTTGCCACCAAACACCACTTAGCATACTTTGTTTTTTCAAATTAATTTTCATTATCTTTTGAAAAAAGTCAAACTACAAAAGTGTGTTGATCCACTGACGCTTCTGAACGCGGAAACCGGAATAGTCGGACGCTTTGTTTTACCTACTACTGAAATTGTTGGAAAACAGAAAGTTATTTTCAAAGAGACACCCTACTTTTACTTCTAAAATTTTAAGTAACTCGGCCAAATGAAAAGCTAAGATAGTGGTTTCCTTAGTAAAGTTGCTAAAAATAAAATTTCCTACAACTTTGCAGCAAAGTGTAATTAATTTTAAGTTCGTATAAAAAAGTTAGATTGCACATTTCAACCCAAACAGTGACCATCCGTATGACTTTGTACATTTAAAAAAGCACCATTTGATTACAAACGACTTTTGACAAACAACCACAAACATAGATTGGAAATTTGTCTTAAGATTTTTATGTCATTAGTAGTGAGTTCATGATCTTCCAAAAAGACATGTTTTGCTACTTTTGACTTGAAGTGATGTGGTAGTCCCTTTTCCAATTCTTTGTATGCTTTCGCTATTTCTGAAATATGTTTATTGAAACGAATGTCTAGTGTTCTCTTTGTTTGTCCGATGTGTATTTTATCGCAATGAGGACAGGAGATTTTGTATACCCCAGACTTTTTCAAATTCTCTGTAGGATCTTTTGTAGAACCTAGTAGAGTTTTCAATTGGTAGCTCATACTGCTGAACACTAAATCTAAACCAAATTTTTTTAGTTTTGATTTTAGTGGGTGTGAAATGTTTCGATTGAAGTCCACCGATATTCTTTTAAAATTTTTAGAAGGGGGGGGTCAAAGTTGTAAGTGATTGTTTTTTCAACAGTCTTAATTTTTTATCGAAGATGGTTTAAATTGTATGCTCTGGATATCCATTGAACTTTCCAATTTCAAAAATAAAGTTTTTCTCTTTTATCGCAGCATCTTTTCTAAGGGGCAAGGATAGCATTCTGTGAATCAAATCATATGGTGGAAAGCTGCCATTTTGTGTTGATGGAAATGATTAGAAGTATTTGGTATGACACGGTCCATATTGGTTGGCTTCCTATATATTTCGAAAGTTAAGGATTTTGCCTCCCGGACAATAAGAATATCCAAGAAAGGTAAATTGTTGTCTTTCTCTTCCTCATGGGTGAATTTAATATTTTTATGTAAATTATTAATTATTTCTAAGAAGTGTGATAAATGCAAAATATATCATCTACGTATCTCCACCAGCGATTAGGTAACAATCTCTGCTTATTTAAAAATTCTTCAAGGTTTGCCATAAATAATTCACATAAAAACGGGGAGAGTGGATTTCCCATTGGTGCCCCTTGTAATTGTTTATAAATTTCCCCTCTGAATTTGAAATAATTTACATCCATGCAAAGCCGGGTTAGAGTAAGATAAGACCGTACTTTGCATTTCCACAAACTACTACTATTTTGTTGAAGTAACCAATCTTCCAACAGATTGATTGAGTCCTTCACTGGAACACTTGGGAATAAGGCGGTTACATCGAAAGATACCATCATTTCGTCATCTTCGATTTCGCCTGAATTCTGAAGTTGAGTAGCGAATACCTGTGTGTTAGGAACTGATTTACTGAAGAATTTTTTTGGCATAGATTGGAATTCTTTTACTAGCCATTTGGAGATTTTTTGAGTTGGGGCCTCTGCTGAAGAAATGATTTCCCTTATTTCGTTACCAGGTTTATGAACCTTTGGTAGTCCCTTTATTTTGGATAAAGAGGGGTTGGAAACTTTGAGACTACTGAGATTGATATCGAAGTTTGGGTTGCATTCATGAAGAGTTTTATCTATTTTTTTAATAATATCTGGAAGGGGGTCGGCTCTTTGTTTCCTATAAGGGCCGTCATTGATTTTTTTGGGTTATCAGATTGTCATAATCTTCTTTGTCCATAATTACCACTTTGTTTCCCTTATCAGCCTTAACATAAAATAAAGGCTTTTCCCGCAATTGTTTCACTAGTTCTTTATCACCCATATTTTGTTGATTTTTCAGTTAAGTATTTTTAATGATATCAGCTACAATAGTTCTGACATCATTAATTTGAGAAAAAGAAAGATTACAGTTATTAAGTCCTGTTTCTACGTCTATAATAACTTGTTCGAGGTTTACTTTAGAAGAAATTGTATAATTTAATCCAAGATTGAAAAGTTTTGTTTGTTCGTTGGTAAAATTCTGAGATGAACGATTTATTAGGAAGTCTTCTGAAAACTGTATTGGAGGTTTTGGGGGGCGGCGTGTGGAATTTTTGAAACGTAAATTTTCGAATTTCTTGTGAAGAAGAATTCGTTTACGCTCAGATTCGCAATGTTCTGCAAATTTAACTTTGCTTAGGAAAATTTCGAAACCTTGAGGATATTGTTTCGCTAATTTCAAATGAAGATTATAACATTCCAAAGTTTTCACGTTCAGAATGCTAAACAATTTTTTAGTTTTCTCTTTCAGAATTTCGTGTTGAATTTTATTTTGAATATTTTTAGAAAAAGATCTCCCACCCTTTACCTTGCAGCATGTGGGAGTTAATCCAAATTTCAAAATTTTTTGCATTTTTTCAGAAATGCAATGTCTCTCGATATCCCACAATTTTCTTTCTTAACTTAATAAACCTATTGGGCTCACTTGGCTTGGTAACCATTGTCAAACAGAAATTTAGTGGCATAAATTTATTTTAATGTGAATTTCTGTTTGTTAAATTCGTTCGATACTTTCGGAAACGGAATTCGGAAATTGGTTTAGCCGTAGACAGCTAAATTCACCTAATGGGTTGGAGATACATCTAATACATATGTTATGTTCGAACGACTATGTTGCCAAAAACGAACCGTGCTAAAATTAAAACTTCATGAAAAACGGTGCTGTGCATAGTCTTTTGGGTGCTAGGGAACAATTGCATGAAATAGTACTGAAAATCGTGTTTCACTTTGCAAATATATCGATATTTCCGTTAAAAATGGGATGGGATGGTATTTGAGTAATATATGGCTTGTTGGAAAGCTATTAACGTGCGGAATCAAAGTCTATAAACATATTCTGTTTTCAAGGTCAATTGTGGCAGATATTGTCAAAAAACTGAAAATATTGACAAAAAACTTCGCATAACTCAAAAATGAAACATCCGATCTCAAAACCTTTTCAATAGCGTTCAGGATGACGGGGGACCGTTCATTTGCGACTAGTTCGATCAAAATCGGTCCAGGCATCTCTGAGATCTCGACCTCTTTGTTGACAACTAACACACACCAATAGTCACTATCAGTTATCGTTTTTGTTAGTTGATGATTGAGTGAATTAAGCAATCTTTGCTTATTTACTTTTAGATTTCCAACGATTCATCTATACTAAAGTATGGCTTACTTACGACATACAGCACAAATTAAATAAGGCGAAACAAAACAAAATGATCTACTACCACTGATATTTCAATAAAATAAAGTATTAAATAGGTCTTTAGGATTGAATATCGAATTCTGACAAGAACAGAGTTGTTGGATTTTATCTTATTCAACAAATTCGAATGCGTTGACCTTGAAACCAGAACTCCTATTGATGAATATTCTTTAAAATACAGTCTGTTACATAATAGCGTGGTCTCGATTACTCGCGATCTGTAAAGTGGAATGGTGTGAATATTTTTTTTAACACAGAGCGCAGTAGTGTCCTTCATGCCATACGAGGATGAATCAGCTGACTATTGTTTAGATTTCGAACTCAACATTTTTCCAAAATGAGTACCGCGTACGCTTCGCTCTTCGAAGCAGTTTTTTTGTGCTCGCACCTGAAAGGTCTCAAAATCACCAAAGCTGCCGCGGCGAAATACATGCAAAAGTCGAAACAGTTTGTGAGTAAGTGAGTTAATCGTTTTAAAAAGGTGAACAATGTCGACGACTTTCCAAATCGCAGTTCTGTCGGTGTATTATTAGAAAAAGACGAAAAAGTGATTTGTGATCCGTTTTTGAAGAATCCGACATCACCTGTGCTCAAAGTTGACCAAAAAAGGTTTAAATATATTGTACGGAACTGTTCGCAGACCTTTGTTTCAAATAATTTGAAATTTCAAAGTACTTTGCAAAAACCGATGTTGAGTGAAAAATATGTGCAAAAAAGTATTGAATGGGCCATGGTGTCGTGACCTTGGATTGGTCCTCTCAGTCGCCCGATGCCAATTCAATTTAGAACGTTTGAGCTCAAATGAAGATGAAGCTTGGAAAGAACTGACCGCACAATTTTAAGCAGCTTGTTCGTCGAATTTACAAAATTTGGAGGTAGTTTTCAGAATAATACGCGCAGAATCTCGCTCAAAGTATGGCTCGAAGGTGTCAAGCCATTATTAACGCTGAAGGTGATTAGACTTGCTATTAATGTATTTGCATATCAGTTTTTGATCTAATAAAACAATATTCAAAAAGCGTTTTCGTGTTGAGGCTTTTCATTTTCTCACAACAGTGACCACGCTCTTATGTAAAAGACTGGAAATGCCTTTGGTTCGATCTTCAAACTAATCATCTCAGAGGGCGCGCAAGTTAATACAATTACATTTCCTATTGCGTAACTGAACACGGTACTAAAAATATCGCAGTTAGTTTGTTTTTGCCTTTCTCATATAGAAAGGTTATGCAATCACTTGAAAAACCGACTAGTGACTCAGTTCATCGAGCTGAGCAATGTCTGTGTGTGTGTGTGTGTGTGTGTGTGTGTGTGTGTCAAGTAATCTCACTAAGTTTTCTAGGAGATGGCTAAACCGATTTTGACTTAGATTCAAATGAAAGGTCTCGTGGTCCCATACGGAATTCTTGAATTTCATCCGGATCCGACTTCCGGTTCCGGAGTTATAGGGTAAAGTGTGTTCAATATTGTACATCGTCACTTAAACCGGCGAAACAAAATACGTAAAAAATTTTCTAAACCGGTCTCAAAACTACACAAATCGATAGTCATTTTCAGTAGGCAACTAAACAAACCGATTCCGGCTATCCTGGTTCCCGGTATCCGGTTCCGGAAGTACCGGAAATAGTGGGCATAGATACCAAAATGGATCTCACTCACTTTTCTCAGCGATGGTTTGACCGATTTCCACAAACTTAGATTCAAATGAAAGGTATAAATGTCCCATACGGAATTCCTGAATTTCATCTGGATCCGACTTCCGGTTCCGGAGTTATAGGGTAAAGTATGTTCAATATTGTACACCGTCACTTAAACTGGCGGAACCGTTATTCCCAATCTTAGGGTCAATTGAAAGGACTTATGGTCCTACCATAAATTACTGCATATTTTCGGATGCAACAAACATTTAAATCGTAATTAAGAGTACGTACTAGTAGAGTTTGTATGTCATGTTAGTTGGTGGCCGTACAAACCGACTTTGATTATACCGGTTCTCGGGTTCCGATGCCGAAAGTGCATATAATAGTGAACCCACTTTGCTTTCTTAAGGATGACCTACGCAATCAAAGCACTGTTTTATTCTGTCTGTTATACTAGTTATTGTACAAACAATCTCTTGGTTTCTTTCAAAAATCGAAGAAAAATTTTTTGAATAGAATTCCACAATATTATACATGAGAAAGGCATCATTACACCACCAGGTGGATTAAAACAGGTTTTTTTTTAAATAGAACCGATTAATTAAGGTCTTTTTGATTTTTTACAACATTGGTGAAAATCCACTTTAATGCGCATCTCTATATTCTGGAGCTGGATTATGGACCTGGATTTTAGTATTCAGGATCTAAAAC
Source organism: Malaya genurostris (assembly GCF_030247185.1). Taxonomy (NCBI): domain Eukaryota; kingdom Metazoa; phylum Arthropoda; class Insecta; order Diptera; family Culicidae; genus Malaya; species Malaya genurostris. The sequence goes on along the minus strand of NC_080571.1, from coordinate 215,248,578 downwards.
TGAATTCTTAAGGTGAAATGTAGCGTCTTAAAATACGCGCAAAATTTTATCCGCTTCAGTTGAACGAACCGTCACACAAAGCATACCAAGAAAAACGGACACATAGAAACAAGAACTTTTTTCAATGATTGAGCGCAGTGGGCTTACCTCTCGTTATATTGGTTTGTAAAAAAGACTGGACGTAATTGATTTTTGAATCCTTCACACTTTAAATATATGCTAATTCAATCGTTATTATAAGTGATTACTCTTACACTAGAGCTATAAATCATGAGTAATTATGGATGACTAACATGATGTTATATGTATATGTATTAACCAACTTACTAACCATGTATATGCCTGTTGTTTTTCATTGTTTATCACATTGTTTTTTTATCACGATAATACTTGGTTTGTATTTCATTCAGTAGCTTGTCAATGATGAAGTTATAGTTTTGCTATAAAAATTGCTACAATCTAAAATAATACCTGTTATACGATATCACACAGCCAGGCTTTATTGCTTCAGCCACATCAATGCATTGAACTTAACAGAATGGGACATTATTAGCATTATAAATGACAGTTACTTAGAAAATAAACAATTTCTTACAATACCCATCTTATTGTATTCAACTCGTTTTTATTTCAACACAAAACCCAATGCTGCATAAATTCGCGTCATTATTTTATATGTAATTTTTGTTCACGATATAATGCCACCGTGCCCACCGTGCATTTCTCACACCACCTCAATGCGAAACAGCAGCGCGCAAGCAATGAAAAAAATGCGGAAAAGTTTATGTAAACTTTTTCATATTTCGGTTGTTTTAGCTAATGTTTTATAATTTTGAGTTGCATTTTCAGATATTTTGTGAAATTCTGCTACAAATACTACTTTTCAGTTCTAAAATCATCCCCCTGGAACGGAACAGTTACCGTTTATACATTTCAAAAACCAATTACGGCTCGGCAAAGCAGTTATGATAAATTTGATTTCGAAAACTTAAGTGTTTTTGGTTTTTCGAAAATCGGTCTAGTTTTTGAATAATTGATCAAAAACGCGATTTTAGCATTCCGCTACATTTCACCTTAATTCCTGAGTTTTCTTAGATGATGCTATCTGATATCAAACATTTTGCTGAATTTGAATGTTGAGCTATTTGTGCTTATTTCATACTACTGGTTTGGGTCAAACTTTTTGTACATGTAGACTTTGTAAAAAAAAAACACTTATCTTGTTGTTTCAAATTTAATCTAGATAGTATCTTGAAAAAGAGTCGAGTTTCTTAAACCGGTTTTATTCAAACGTATGTATTCGAAAAGTTACATATCCTAAAAATGTTGTAGAGTGACTGAATTACTGCGAAGAATTATTTAAGTACAATTTTTGAAAAAAATATTGAAAGACGTCTAAAAATCGATGTTTGGTGTCAAAGTAGAGGCCAATAGATATTCTAATTCAGAAAATGACTTAAAAATATTCACCTTGATTGGAATTATTGAATAATTGCATTCATTAAAATAGCAAGCAATTTAATGAATCACAAAAACTCCGGCGAACGACCAAAATTAGGTTAAATCCGGGTATGAATAAACGATATAAAAAATGATACACGAAAACTTTAATTTACGCGAACCTAATTCACGTGACCGATGATCGCGTAAAAAAACAGATCAAAATAAACAAGTAAGCAATATGTAGCTCCATGGCTTTGAACAGCATTGGAAAGTTATTCATAAACTGCTGATTGCCTGTGAAGAGCTAAAGATCTGTTTCTACTGATATTCTTTGGGTGACAAAGAATAGATATTACCTGTTGTAGTTCTTGCTGTGGCACAAATCCTAAATGCTTTTGCATTCAAACGTATTTGGATTTATTGTATTATTTACACTAAAATCGAATGGAATTGAAAAATCCCTTTTTTACGCGAAAAATTTAAAATAACGCGATGTTTAAAAATTTATAAAGGCCGAAATTTGGTAATTACGTTCTTTATGGTGGTCTCAGACGGACGATTATGTGCACTTTAAAATTGACGAAGTGCTGTATAAACAGTTCTATTTGAACACTGATTTTGAAAATAATTTTTCACGATTTGGCGTTTAGCGTTGTTCTGGAGTTGACCTATTCATGATGATTTACCAAACAATACTGAGTAGAGACGTCACTTTAGACTTTCAAAACAACTTTCAGACAAAAGAGTAATCCCTATTTAAAAAACCAGTCTCCTAAAAAACACCCGTTATTTGTAAATGGAATTGTCCATCATTAAAGTTTACTTAGTTACTGAATAATTCTTGTGAATTGAGTTTCATTGAGGAAATTATGACCATCACAGTTAGAGGAGGGACGAAAAAAGGGACCGAAAAAATATAGCTAGGACAAAATAAAGTTTTTGGTCGGTATTTTTTTAAAACTAGTGCCGACTCTGCAATGCAAATCAATTCATTTTGTGTAAAACACAACTTGAATATTTCTCAATATTTTTGTCAAAAAGTATATGTACAGGGTGTCCCACGACAAATTTCGAATTTAAAAATGTGCATAAAGATAAATGTTACGCCAACCATCCAGAAACAATTGAAGACCTCAAGCACAGGTTACTGCCAAGCCAGCCGTGGGGACCATTTGAACGAAATTATTTTCCATAAAAAATCATTCATGAATCAACCTTTCAAATAAATGTATAATCATTGAAATCTATCAAACCGTTTTTTTGTCGTGAATACGACTTACTTTACTATGGGGCGCCTTTTCAAAATTTAACCTCTGGGAGAGTGATAAGTTTTTGATCGTGAATATCTCTTGCTATACTTAACGCAACAACATAATTTTTCCTCCACGCTATCAGAAATATAATCAGGAATTTGTGATTAAATTGTCAACAGTGTAAAATAACCATACATGACTCAAAATCTATGTTTTCTCAAACTTTTGGAAACAACGAGGAAAACTCATCACGTTTGCTTGCCTTTTTCGCACCAGGACGACGGTTTTGAGGTAGTCAGGCCATATCAGTTTCGTTCTACTGGCCGAGTGTAATAGGTTAATCTTAACCGCGAATTGTTCATTTTTTCTAGTATGTTAGATGGAACTGGATATCGTGCTGAGGTTCTTTCACCAACATCAGTAATAATGAGGTGGTAAAAACCTCAAATACTCAGGTGGGAATCAATGTAGCTCTTCTTCGCATTCGGACGTCGTGGCTTGCAGTAAACCAGCAGTTGCAGAGAACTGAATTTTTAGTTAAATTCAAGAACTAATCTCAGAAACTAGATTCTGGTCCACCTGAATTCTGAAGTTAATTTTAAGTTCATACTTCTATTTAAAATTTTAGTTCCAGATTACAGGTTCAGAATTTAAAACTATTACTCTAAAACTGAATCCTATTTCTGGATTTGGAAAATGGTTTCAAATTTAGTTCCTTATTCAGGGACTCGAATCCAGAGATATGATTTAGGATTTTTCAGAATTCATGAACAAAATTCAGGATATGAATTTTAGATCTGGATTCTGAAACTAAATATTAGGTCTGAACACAGAACCTTGATTTAAAAACTGAATTGAAAATTGCTAAAAATAACTTCAGTTCCTTACTTCTAGAACTAAATTTATGACCTGAGTTTTTGAATATTTGCAGCTGAAATCGGAGCGTGCGTATTAGTTCTTTAATTTTAACAGTTATAACCATTTAACAAATTACGCAAAGCGAACCACTAAATTTTTTCCAAAGGATTTTAAGAAGTTTATTTCTACTAGTATCTAAATCTACAAAACGGTATCTGTTACGTGTTATTTAATTGTATGGTAGAATAAGTTTGCCGTCAATTAGTCGTACTGTAGTATAGATGCATCGTTAAAATTCTGGAAGCGAAGCAATGAAAATTGAAAAATATACACAATCTAATATGAATGATGATCTTTATCCAGAAGTGAGAAAGAAACATGCCAGTTTTATTCGTATTCACGTCCTCCAGTTATGTCTGTGACATTACCCACCCGCCTTTTTATTATTGCATTTTTAAATTTTTCGTGGGACACCCTGTAGTATAGGGGAATGTGGGGCAAAGTTCTCCAAATACGATTTGAATGCGAATGCGTCTAATAGAACGATTCTTTGAATATTTAGTTTGATTTTTTAAACAATGTTTCGAACATCTCAAAAACCGCTCCCTAATGATGTTACAATGACTTTTCTTGTCATTAAAAAAACTTCTTCATTTACCCAATATTTGAAACAACTTTAGATAAATCCAACAACTTCATAACTCATGGAAGGGTGCCTTGACGCTTACGTCGCTTATTCGGTAACATGTCCGGAACCGAGAGTACCAGCAATTATATATCTTTACCTTATTCCAACTTTCAAATGAGCTCAACTATTTCGAAGTCGGTTGGGCCATCTACGAGGAACTCCTAACTTGATTATTGACCTTATAATAGCTTTCAAACGAGTCTAAGAATTCCATTTCGGTTTAGTCATCTCTAATAAAAAAAATTGAATGAATAAAACAAACAAACGGTTTGTCGGTTACGTCATTTTTACGATCTGGAACCGGAAGAGTCTGCCATTTGTACAACTTCCGATCTTATCGTGCTGAGTCGAATAGTGTAAAACATTAGAGTTCTCAGAGGCTCCGATTTTCCAGCAATTATATATCCTTTCTAGAGAGAAAAGCAAAATGGTCACGCCATGTTGGAGATAAAAAGTACTGTCATTTGACACATTCACTCACATACCCCAATATACCACTACATAAATATTTTCCATCTCAGTGAATCAGGCATTTTAATTATTTTTTCTTTACTTAAGAACCCTTTTAAACTTCGTCATTCAGGTCCGTTGAAGGTATCGATACAATTCATTTCTGTTATGCACATTTGAAATTTTTTCATATAGATTGATTTCTTTAAAGAATTTTAGAACTGTGTTTGCTCTATCCGCAAGAGCTTCACGCATGTTTGCATATGACAATTGCTCATTCGAGTTTCTTATGACAAGTCGAATTATTGAATTATTGCCAAAATTGTTGTTATGTGAAAATTAGCAATACATGGAAAACTAGTATAATATTGTCACAAATGTTACTTAACAAGTACAGGACAATTACCTAGCTTGCCGTCGTGATAGAAAATGGACATTTCAGGTACAGAACTCTAGAAACAATGTCGGTTTCCGTTCTTACCACACTCATTTATCGAACTTTTCTCCTTCATACAATCGGAAACTATAGGAGCATTTTCTAATTGTTGGATACTAATGTTGGCACTATATTTCAACATGAATCATTGCTCCCTGGTCCGTCGCTGACATCGATGAGGATTATTTCGAAACTATCTACCAGTTCATCTTCAACCCATTTCTATTGAAAGCGATTTAACATTGTTCAAAATCGTTATTTGAATCGCTCGTTTAAAAACTTTAATGAGGCCATTAAAATGATATATGGAGTGCATTTGTAGTGGACATTTTTTTCTCCTTATTCTAGTGTCTAGCTCTGGCGATTGTCCGATGCAGAGATAAGCTTTCATGTTATTTATTCGTCTATGGCAGGATTAGGACTGACGTTTTTCGGTTGGTTGATTTAACTGAGAATCGATTCAACTGCGTCTTATTGTGTCGTATTTGGAATCGAATACCGTGGGTGGTGGGTGGTCCGGGATGATTGCGTCAGGGACACAACTTATCAACAAAGTTGGATGCGTGATGTTCTGGCTTATTAGCTTTTTCCTAATAAGAGAAGTCATAACACCAGACGGATTTGTTCCATTGAAAAAAAACGCAAATGCTCTGAAATCAATGATATCATTATAAATAATTACAGACGAGAAAGATCAGCACAGAAAAATAGAATTACTTTTCGTTTGTTGTCTCGCGTGATTGATGATATTGGATTGATTTTTATTCAGTTCGCTATTTGTACCGATTTCTATCTTGATTCAGTTCCACTTGAACTGGAGCAAAATTTTCACTCCATTTCCTTGCTATGAATAATAGCATAATGTCGGAGTGCGTGTGTGTGGGTATGGAAAAATAATTGTAGCAACTTCATATATCTTAATCACTTTGGTGTCTGGTGTCTAGTTTTATCATATATCAATGTCATTAAATGCATTTGTTTTTTTGTCATAGAATTGTTCAATAAACAATAAATTGAAAAATGAAATTCAATATAATAATTTGATTATGTACTCTTTGGATGATCGTCTCTGGTAGAATGGTTCAGTAAGGATATATCCCAATAATCTTTCTTTTTTAAAATTCTACTTCTCTAAATTCTTTGAATTTAACATTATTTTTTGTTTTCCTACATAGCGACAAAACCGTTTCTGATTTGACGATGTTCTGACATGTTTGAAAAGAATTGATCGAATACTTTTAATTGCAAACGCAAATCATTGACAACAACAGGGGAACGTGCCATTTGAGCCAATTTGTTCTGATTCTTCTTTTTTACCATATTACCGTTTTAAACTTGTCATCAAGTCCAACATTTGTCGTTAATATGATTAGTGTCTTTTTAAAATTCAGAAGTTACTGCTAAACCAATTAAAAGGCATTTGCCAAACGTTGGCCCTTATTCTGCGAGTCGCGTGAATTGATTCAGCCGAGCATTTTCATTCGAATATTATTATATGGAAATGAAATTTATGGCCATTGACTGACAGCATATCCCTTCTCATTCATTTGACTTTGTCTGTCATACTCAAATGAAGCTCCTAGAATTCACCGTCAATTGAATTATCGTACCTAGTCATTTGAAGCTGTGCTTGCTCAGTTTCAAGTGCCAAGTAGTTCACCTGTTTCATTGTCTTCGCTGTTGATAGTGAGCAAGTTCGAATGAATAGGCATGAAAATCAACACGATAACCAAAATTCTCTTCGGCCTGAATTATAAATAACCACTGATTCACTGATTCAAAAGACGAATAGGAGCAGAGTTAATTTAGAATTAGATATAGTCTGTGCGATATTTTTTTAATCGAAGACGATAAACAATAAACAATTTCATTTGCTCTTGGACCAACATTGCAACGATTAAAATATATACAAATTGAATTTGGTCTTGTAGGCCAAGTTTCAGGCTATGTTAAATCGTATTTGCCCATTTCGTACGCCCTATTGTTTACTGTACTGTATTGTCTTTGTTTCTGTCGTCTCGACCGTAGGCAATTTTCGACTGTGTGGGATGAGATGCGAGCACGAACTTCTACTTTCATCTTAATAGATTGTATCAACCTGGGCGTTCTCACAGATCGCTTCCGATCACTTCCTCTTTTATCATACAGCGAAGAGGAGAGAATTTGGCTTCGATTGACTTGAAAACTTGTCAAAACATCCTTTAAATGTTTTATTATGACAAAATACAAAGAAAAAATATGATTTTTCGAAAGTGTTAGACCCAACGTGCTCCTTAGAAAAATATGTTGTTTCTTTCGATTTTGTAGACAATGAATTTTAAATACGTTTTTCTCGAAAGGTTTTGAAAGTCCGTCTCCATCGTAACTCGAAAACTATTTCACCATTTTTTTTTCAAATTTTTCACACTTTTTCTACACATGAAATATACGACCCAAACGTATTTCTTTTTAGTTACTTTGGGGAGGTTTCACAGCTACAAAATTTTGACTACAATATGCAAATAACTACATGCTGTGTACCTTCTCTTGGATTCCTCAGTCGCCATAATACATGTTTAGCTGATTTCGCTTCAGAGGATTAAATATCACATTTTGATAGAACAAGCTCGTATAATGGACAAGGTCATTAGCAAAAATGTACTCCATTCCAAAGAACTAAACCAACGAACTTGCGGCTTAAAATAATGGCATTGCTCATTCGTACGGAATGCATCGGTGTTCGGATCATGTTTTCAGCAACATGAAATTTCAGTACATATAACATCCGAGCAAACATAGGTTGATTTGACCTCACTACCACTGGCACGGATTTGCCTAGTGACTGGACCAGGAAGGCTCAAGCCCTCTCTAATGAAGAAGAACTCAATTTGTTGTGTTTCTCATATTGAGCTTTGAGCTTAGCTTACATCATCCATAAATAGAAGCACTCGGGTTTTTACCGTCAACCACAAAGGAATTTCAGTTTTTCTCTTTGTTTAGGGGAAGTGGGGGTAAGACCGAAACCCTAAGTGGTTCACTAAATAACTTTTTTACAATTCAATTAACTATACAGATTATTCTTATATTTCGGAATTTTATAACGTTAAACTACATTGGACTCACTGTGAGTTTTCAAAAGAGGAGCAAAATTAAAAAAAAAAAAAAGAAAAACAAACAAATGTGATTGTGCAGAGACCGCTGTGGTGTGGTGATTCATTTGATGGTCCTGATTAAGAATGATTGTACTACAATTGCATCATTCATTTGACTAGTTTGTGTAGAAAAATATTGATGGTAGAACATGAGAAGGGATGTTATTTGAAATATTTACGCTAAAAAGCGGTCTTTATTTGACAGAAATTAGTAAATATTTTACATCAATATTAGAAAATCAAGAAATTGAATTTTCAAAGGAATTTGTTGATGGTGACATGAGGCCTAAATTAATTTTAGTAGAGGGGTCCATGACCCAAAATACTTTCAAAACCCCTGATTTAAAGCATATTAGCCCTAAAAATCGGACCAATTTATGTGGGTAAATCAAGAAAATTTATTATTTTTTAATGGTGAAGTGTACATTAGGCTTCGAATTGGATCGCTGTAGAATTTATATTACAACCTACAAAGTTCGTAGGTATTTTGTTGCTGGGAGACATTTTTGAAAAGTGAATTCCGTTTCCTTATATTCCAAGATCAACAAGTCATTTTCAATACGGGACCAAAACGTGAGATAAACTGTTCACCGAAGGCGGCACTCAATTTTGTCATTGTTTCGCGTGCCGTGTAGCATGTGGCACCGTCTTGTTAAATCCACATTTTTTGCAAAAAAAAATCGTCAATCATCACACGGTAGCGCTCGCCATTCACAGTAACGTCCCGCCTATCGTCGCCCTTGAAGAAGTACGGCCCGAACATTGCACTGGCCCATAATCCACACCAAATAGTGATGCATTTTTGGGATGCATTGGTAGCTCTTGCAATACTTCTGACCGGTGTTCACTCAAGATGCGGCAATTTTGCATGTTGACGTATCCACTCAACCAGAAATGAGCTTCGTCACCGAACACAGTTTTTCGATAAAAAAGTGTCTTCCTCCAATTTTGTCAGTGCCTATTCACCAAATATTGTTTCATGATTAAATTATACACCAAACTGAACAAGTTTGACAATGACACAAGACACGATTCACGCGTGATCTGTTGAAAACAGGTTTGCAAAAACATACCAGCAAAAAATCACCCATTATTATGAATACTCTTCACTTTACATATTTAGGTCTATAATAAAATGAATAACTTTCGACAATCGACTTTATAACTCAAGCATTTTCAAGTAATTAAATAGGGTAAGGGCTCCCTATTTCATCTCAGCTTCAATTTCCATCTCATTCCTTCACCTCATAACTTTGAACATTAATCATATTTTTAAACGTACCTGAACAAAACTGTAGAACGTTTTAAAGCATTTATTCTAGGTTTGGCCACACTTTCCAATTGAAAAAATAGTTAAATAACCTTCAACGTTCGCTTTTTTCTTTTAAATTGAACTCACTTTTTGATTTAGGAACCACTTTCGTCTGAAGTTTTACAATTCATCGTGTTTCTGTATATTTACTAATCGATTCGTCTCAAAACATGATCACTATTTCACATAATTACACCACTATTTAATGTTGGATGACTTTATAGTTAGTAGTGTTTACTTTCCACTTGTTTATTTAACGATTAAAGACTTCTGAAATTACCTGATAAGCAATAGAAGCAATGAAAAATATGAGATGAAAATTTGCACTTAATTCGCTTGATTGCGATTTGTTTTCATCTCATTTCGTATCGCAAGGTTGCCAAGTTTTCTCATTATGTTAAATAAAAAAAATATTTTTTCTTCTTTAAATTATCATCAACAATTATTTTTGGTATCCGTGACATTAGTTCAATTATATCATTGATATTTATATATAAATAAAACTGTTTCGGATTCTAATACAGGGTCCGGCACTCGAAGTGTAACCAATTAAACAGGCCATAAATTCAGTTTGGAAAATTACTTTTACTCAATTCAAAGTACAAAATGTGTAAAAATAATACAAAATTCAGAATCAATTCACTTTTGCTCGATATGACCACCTTTTGCCTTGACTATGACCTTGAGACGGTCAAAAAACGAATCGCAAGCTGCCCGAATGTGACTTGCAGGTATTTTGGCCCACTCGCGGACAATAACTTTTTTCAGCGCCTCGAGACTGGTGTATCTTTTAGTTCGGACTTTGCTCTCCAAAATGGCCCAAAGAGAATAATCCATTGGATTCGCATCTGGTGAATTCGAGAGCCATTGTGTGGACGTGATGAAGTTCGGAACGTTGTTTTTCAGCCATTCTTGGTTCACTCGAGCTTTGTGAGACGGTGCCGAGTCCTGCTGAAACGTCCATGGTCTGCCACCGAAATGTTTGTCTGCCCGCGGCTTCAAAGCAACCTCCAGAATACTTTCCCGATAATATGTCGCATTTACCTTGACGCCAGGCTCGAAGGTCTGAAGTTGGTTACACTTCGAGTGCCGGACCCTGTAGAGCGTGTTAAATACTAATCAAATAACCATTGTGGCAAATTTAGTAGCACTGGTTTCTTCCCTCTATACGTCACCATAACACTGTTAAATGTGTGTGTTTCATCCCGGGTAGAAGTGATTTGCAAACCAATACCAAATTCTGTCATTAAAGTCAAACATCTCAATGGTAGAAATTAACATTATTAAGTTTGAAATAAGAGTAAAAATATCAAAAATCATATCAAAGCTTGCATGAGAAAATAGCAACAAAATAAAAAATTCTGTCATTGTAATATCAAACCAAGAACAAAATATTTATAGAAGATGAATTTGATAATTATTTTATAATCTAGCATTTAGAATAGAGTAATATCTTAAGTATTTCTCTTATCTGATTCTGATGCAGTTTATTCAGTGGTATTTTATTTGAAAATAAAACTACTGGGTCAATTTACTTAATGAAATTGAAATAGCTCATCAATAACGAAATAAAATATTATAACTAATTTTGATGTTGAATAGATATTGTACAATGTCTTGATCCCTTGATGAAATATCACGAAAATATCAAGTATCGCTCTGACAACACAGAGACATCAAGCCAAGATATGATGGTAAAATTTGTTATTATTTTGACCTTTGTTTGCTATTTACACCTACCCGGGATCGGCTGTGCACAGAGATGCCAGATATTTTCATAGTAAATATGTATCTGCTCTATCTGTTTTCACTAATAAAATGAATCGAACTCAAATTCAAATCAAATTCAAATTGGTTTTAAATTTTAATAGAAATGTTTATCAGTGTTCATCATCAAACATTTGCACAAAAGATTTCCATTTTAACATGTGATTTGTCCGTTGATTAATAAACTTTTAAAGAAGTACTGCAATCAAATACTAATAGATACTCAGAGAGAAAAGTGTAACGTTTTACTTCTCACTTTTTATGAACCTTTACAAATCTGTATTAAATTTAGAAAATCTGTAATCTGATTAAACGAACGCGAACGCAAAAAGCTATACAATACAGATAAATCTGTATGAATGGCACCTCTGATTCTGCATTTTGTTTTAAGAAGGCTAATGCCTAAATAGTAACAATTCTTTTTTTGTTTTTTTTTAAGTTCTCCAAATTAACTGCCGAGTAAAATTTTAAATTTGAAACGAAAGGTAATGAAAACGATCCAAAAAATTTTAAACGTCGAAATGATTCCTAACAGTTTTTTTTAATATCGTGTGTTGTGTCACAGTCGGCATTAGGCCCTTTTTAACGGAAATTCTGACATTTTGAACCTGAGAGTGTAATAGTGCAATATTTTCGTTTTGATTGCTGTCGCCGTTGCTAATTTGTGGGATGACTAAAGGACCAACGATAGGATGAATATAAAACCTTTGAGATGAAATTAGGAGCAGAGTGATGAACATATCAGAAGTGTTTTTAGCGGATTTTTTAATTATTCTTTTAATTTCCAAGGCATGTGAATCAATTCCCAATGTTGAGCAAGGCGAATTTAGCAGAAATATGAAAAAATCGTAGTGATTTTGGTGGCTGAATCAGGTTTTTAAGGTAACGTCCTTACAAATGAGATGAAATAGGGAGCCCTTACCCTACATAGATATTTAAAACCGGCAATGTGGTATGCATCCCGTCCCGACCTTGCACCCAGAGATTACTTTTCTTATTTGCATTTCAAAAACTGGCCTCGGTGGACTGCGCTTTGAAAATGATAAGGAACTTAAAAACGTCTTTATATAACCCCGGTTTTAAGGTGGTGAGCTTCTATGCAGAGGAGTTGAAAGAATTGACGCTACGGTATGAGATATTCTAAAAAGTGGACGATGATTATGAGCAAACGTGAAGTAGATTTGTAGTAGATTAAATGAGCTAAAAAAACTCATTTCATATGATTAGTAGATTTAGTTTTCGAATATGTCGTGAAGGATGTATTCAATGAAAACTACACACTAAGCCTTTCAAACCACACTGCACAAAACCTTTCATTTAAAAGAATCGCTCAGAACTTGATAGTTCTATCGAAAGAACGAGTTCTTCTGAAACGTTCATTCGATCTTCGAAAATGTTATATGTTTATGCGAAGATAAAAATTAAAACCATTACGTTATATGCAAATGCAGTAATAGTAATTACAGTAACTTTTTGCGTGTATTATGCACTCTCAATTTTGTGTATTTTTTCAAAGTTGGTGAATTTATGCCTTGTTGTAATTACGAGTTATGCACATAATTTGAGTTTACACTGTGAATTAAACATTTCAGCCTTCACCATATTCCTAAAAACCATTTCAAAATACGCAAATAATTGGTATATTCGCTTGAAAAATTAAATTTCATACTTGATAAATAAATAGGGAGAAAAAAATTTCATACTTTTTTAAATAAATAGGGAACTATCACTAGCTTAACGTGACCGATTGTCTTGTTGTTATAGGAGAAGAAGGGACGCCGTATTAAGGGGGCGGCATACTCCCCTAGAGTTAGTAAAGCAATGTGAGGAGGGTGGGATTTACAAAATATTGATTTTGAATTAAAATAAATCATTCGTTTGTGGCACAAATTTTTTAGAGTTTTCTGGTTCTTCACGTTCTTCAGATTGTAACGAGAGAGATTATCTTTGGCTGGGATGCTTTGTTGGTGTGCTCTGACGTTGATGTGGCGTTTTTGAGTAGTTTTCAGCAACTCAGTCAGTTCAAGGCAGGTGCACGCTCCGAAGCATCGTTTATACAGGTCATACTTTCAGCAGCGTAGAGAAGAGTGCGATAGAGCTGTAGACGAGAGAGAGATAGGGAGAGCACAAAATTTGGACATTGACAGTTTTCAAGAAATTATAGATGAGAGTCATATAAGGAAGAGTTGAGACCTGGCATAACAATACTCGACACACATCCAAACAACATGCTCGATGTCATGGTAACTCTCACCGCAAACGCAGACACCACTCTCGGCGAGCACCACACGACGGAGATGCGCGCTGAACGTATAATGATTAGACATAAGCCTTGACATTACACGAATAAAGTCTCGGTGCACGTCTAACCCACGGAACCAAGCTTTCGTCGATACCTGTGGAATTATTGAGTGTAACCATCGTCCCAGAGTTCCACTATTGCATGTATTTTGCCAGCTGGCTAGAGTTTTCTGACGACAGCAACTGAAAAATTCATTGAATCAGATTGGTCTTTCATAGATATCACCTTCTAGTGCGCCCACCTTGGCTAACGAGTCCGCCCTCTCATTGCCCCGTATGGAACAATGTGAGGGGACCCAAGCCAAGGTAATCTGGTATGATTTTGCAGATAAAGCACTCAATTGTTCCCGTATTTTCCCCAGAAAATACGGTGACTGTCCGATACAATGAAGTAGTGATCTGTGGGCAGAGTGTCAATGATCTCAAGGGTATACTGAATTGCAGCTAGTTCTGCGACGTAAACTGAAGCTGGATCACTGAGTTTATAGAAAGCGGTGAAATTTACATTGAATATACCGAAGCCAGTGGACCCGTAGAGATATGATCGGTCAGTGTAAAACATTTTATTACAGTCTACTTCTTTAAATTTTTTATAAAAAAATTTTGGGATTTCTTGAGGGCGTACAGGATCCGGGATTCCACGAATTTCTTCTCTCATGGATGTGTCGAAAAACACAGTAGAATAAGAAGTATTCTCAAAATTAACACGGTTGGTAACAAACGAAGAAGGATTTATATTCTGGGCCATGTAGTCAAAATACAAGGACATAAAACGGGTCTGTGAATTAAGATCGACAAGCTTTTCAAAGTTTTCAATCACCATCGGATTCAAAATGTCGCATCGGATAAGCAATCGATATGAGAGATCCCAGAATCTTTTTTTCAACGGTAAGACGCCCGGCAGCACTTCAAGGCTCATCGTATGAGTTGATTGCATGTAACCCAAGGCAATACGCAAACAACGATACTGAATTCTTTCCAGCTTAATGAAATGAATATTCGCAGCGGAGCGGAAACAGAAACATCCATATTCCATTACTGACAATATCGTCGTTTTGTACAACCTGATCAGGTCTCCTGGGTGAGAGCCCCACCAAGTTCCGGTTATTGTACGAAGGAAGTTGATTCTCTGTAGGCATTTTCGTTTCAGATACCTACACACTTGAAAAGAACCCTGTGATTTTACATCTTATAAAATGCATATAAATGGAGCGTCGCAGCTCACGCAAATTTACGTGGAAGAACATTTAATATTGTGTCTAAAACTCCATACATGAAATTCATTGAAATAAAAAAAAAAGAATACTGAGAGCGACCGTCGCGACTTGAACCGAGAATCATTGGATCGCAAGTACGTCTGTTAATCGACTAGCTAGCAGAATGCAAGTTACAGACGAAACCAGTAAAATTCAAGCTCATCTAACATTAAGTCATTACAAATGAGATTTTCCGTCATTTGACAAATTAGGTCTTGATGAATTACATGGTATGAGGGATTAAGTCACCTGTAAAATTCATATTTTTGTGGTCTGTAATGTGACATCCCCAGGTACCTTTGGAGTCGAACCAGATTCCGAGATATTTAAATGTGAAGGCCTGAGCTATGGTTTCACCCCTTAGTTGAAGCTATAGATGTGCTGGTTCTCGCTTCCTTGAAAATACAACCAGCTCAGTTTTCTCCGTAGAGAACTCGATACCCTTTTGAAGAGCCCATGTCGACAAGTTGTCGAGGGTATCTTGCAGTGGTCCTTGGAGATCGGCAGCTTTGGGTCCTATAATAGACACAACACTGTCGTCGGCAAGTTGTCTTAGCGTGCGTTGATGCATTCATCAATATTGTTGACGAAAAAAATTGTATAAAAGGGGGCTTAAGCATGAGGCCTGAGGAAGATTCATGTAGCTGAATCGTTTTGTCGACAAATCACCATGTGCGAAATACATGTGTTTCTCAGTCAATAGATTATATAAAAAGTTGTTCAAAACTGGTCAAAGATCATGCTGATGCAACTTCTCAGATAGAACGTTAATGAAAACTGAATCGAATGCCCCCTTGGTGTCGAGGAAAACTGATGCCATTCGTTCTGTACGAGCAAATGCCATTTGAATTTCTGTTGAGAGCAGCGCTAGACAATCGTTCGTTCCTTTGCCCCTGCAGAACCCAAATTGTGTATCACAAAAGTAAGCCATTAGTTTCGACCCAATTGTCTAGACGGAAAAGAATCATTTTTTCGAACAACTTGCGGATACAGGAAAGCATAGCAATCGGCCGAAACGAATTGTGATCGGAGACTGGTTTCCTTGGTTTGTGAATGGCGATAACTCTTACTTGTCTCCAGTCGTGTGGGACAATATTACCCTCGAGGAACTTGTTGAATAAATTCAACAAGCGCCTTTGGGCAGAGTCAGGTAGATTTTTCAACAAGTTGAATTTAATTCTGTCTAACCCCGGGGTTCTATTGTTACACGACAAGAGCGCAAGTGAGAACTCTAGCATCGAAAAAGGTGTTTCGTTTGTTAGTCGCGACGCGGGATATCTTCTGTTCCGGAACAGAATCAGGACACACTTTTTTAGCGAAATCGAATATCCAGCGGTTAGAATATTCCTCGCTTTCGTTCGCGTGATTTCGATTGCGCATGCGACGGGCCGTATTCCAAAGAGTGCTCATTGCTGTTTCTCTCGTTAATCCGTCAACAAACCTTCGCCAGTAACCGCGTTTCTTAGTTTTAATCAGACTTTTCATTTGAAATTCTAACGCCGCGTATTTCCGATAATTATCTGGGGTTCCGTACCTTCTGAACGAGATGAATTCTGAAGCTTTTTTCATTTTCAACTCTGAGCATGAAATCGTACGAAACATTGATTGTTTCCTATGGTCTTACACGATTGGCGATAGAAACCATGATCGGCTAGTGATCGCTACCGTGAGGATCACAGATTACTTTCCACTTGCAATTTAACTGTAGCGAAGTCAAGCAAAGTTATAAATCCAGCGCACTTCGCTGTGCTGGCGGTCTAGGGTTCCGTGTCATTTCTCCCGTCAAATTGAAGTTTTCATACAGATCTTGGATTAACGAAGAACGGTTATCATCATATAGGCAGCCCCATCTTGTACCATGCGAGTTAAAGTCTCCTAAAACCAACCGCGATGAAAGAAGAAGTTCTATGATGTCTGCAAGGCGACGATGCCCTATCGAGACTCTGGGAGGAATGTAGATGGAAGCTATACATAGATCTTTGCCTTTAATACTAATTTGACAAGCAACAATATCAATTCCCGGTGTCGAGGGGAGGTTAATACAATAGAATGAATAGCACTGTTTGATCCCTAAAAGTACCCCTCCATAAGAGTCTTCTCGATCCAGGCGGATTATGTTGAAATTATAGAAGTTGAGGTTGATGATTGAAGGTAGCCAAGTTTCACTCAAGGAGAATACATCGCAGTTACGAGTATGTATTAGATGTACGAAAGAATCAAGTTTTGGGATGATACTTCTGCAATTCCACTGAAGCACAATGATCATACCTTCGATTCTCATTGGTGAATTATACATCAAAAGATACAATCGCTGCAAGAAGGGG
The DNA here is from genome assembly GCF_030247185.1 of Malaya genurostris. Lineage (NCBI taxonomy): Eukaryota > Metazoa > Arthropoda > Insecta > Diptera > Culicidae > Malaya > Malaya genurostris. The sequence goes on along the minus strand of NC_080571.1, from coordinate 215,231,359 downwards.
CTTTTTTCAGTAGGGCACACCGACAGATCATGAGGATTCTCCCCGCAGTAGTAACACTTTTACGCTGCTCTTCTGCAGAGATCGTCCTGATGGGTCTCTCCACATTTGCCGCATCGCAGTTTGTTGCAATAATAGGTTTCCGTATGCCCTAGCTGTTTGCAGCTTGTACAGCGCATTACTCGTGGTACATACGGCTAAATAGGTAGACGAACTCCACTCACTACCAAATAATTTGGAAGTGCGGATCCGGCAAAAGTCACGCAAAACGAGTCCGTTGGGTAAAATTGAAACGGCCTACTCCGTCCTTCATTAGATCTTCGATCGTCAGATTTTCGTCACGGACCACACCGTCGATCTCCATAACATGAGACGAAACGTACACGCGGTACTCCTTCGTGAACAACTCGCTGGTAGCAATCTCATTTGCTTGCTCCAGGTCGGACACAACAACGCGTAACTTGTTTGGCGAAACCTTGTCAATTGATTTTATTGCCGAGTAATGTTTTGTCACCCACGGACCCCCCGAGCCATCGTCTTGGTAAACTTTTCGACGAATGGCAATATCTCAGAGGGAGATGAAGGTATCTCGGATTCAGATTCATCCAAGACACCCCCATTGTCATCAATATTCATATTTTATAGTACGGGAGTACAGGAGTCTTCCGCACTTGAAATAATAAAGAAAAATAAAAGTGAAAAATAAAATATATAAATAGTAAAAATATATAGAAAAAGTTGGAAAAAGTACTTAACAGTATGAGCCGGCAATCTGTTAGGTGAGTTGATCCTTCAATCCTCCGTTGTCGCACAGTGTGACCTTGACTCAGGATTGTACGGCTGCGATGCGGGTAGCAAACAATGGATGGATGTCCGCTGCTGCCCGAGTATAACACAATAGCATCCACGTCGATACCGACGCGAAGTCGGTGCACAGGCAGAACTCACTTGCGGGTATGCTGCTTTTTTATCACTACGGTGTAATGGCTATACTACAGCCTTTGCTGTGATAGACACCTTCGTTTTACCGATTTCGATTGTAAGAAAAACACGTGTGTTCACTTCGAACATTCGGTTACGAATGACTATTTCTTTTGAAAGAACTAGTTCTTTTGACCAGTTCGCAAACGAATTGACAATTTCTACTGCACACATACCGGGGCTAATCCAGACACAAGGTTTAGCCTAAATATCTAAACCAGCAATTATATCGATCCATGGATTGACTTTGTAAACGCGCTTTCATGTGACAAACAAACGTCAGTTAGTTGAATAACGCTGAGTTTATTCAGTTTTTTTCCATAAATACGTTTATTTCTTAAGGCAGTTTACATAAGTTTTTCTTCGCCGTAGCATCACTTTTACATAATATTCTTATCCTAATTTAATTCGAACATAGTCACAACGTTTTGAATTTATTAAAACATATTCTCTTAGAGCTTAAATATCATCTTAGGTAACTCGTCATTAATTATGAAATCTACTCGGAAATATTATTTGAACCAAACGATTAACTTCTATAAATTATAAAATAAGCTGTTATTTTCAGACATTTTGTTGATAATTTCATAAACTGTTTCGAGTTTGTTTGTATCATTACATAATTTTTATTCTAATTTAGCTATTGGTTGAACTCATGGACGCAGCTGGGATCAGAACTAAGTCTTAAAAGGGGCCTTTATTAAATTGAAACTCCAATTTTCTTTATGAAATGATAAATAAGTTTCATGTATGAAAGGTCACGACAAGCAAGAATGTCTCGAACTGGGATATTGGATAGTTTACCTTGGGTACGCAAAGAATTTATTAGTTGAGATCTGACATCACGATACTCCACGCATGTCCAAACGACATGATCAATATCCCGATAACCTTCTCCGCAAGCACAATGATTAGTCTCGGAGAGCCCAATTCGAAGGAGATGTGCATCTAACGTGTAGTGATTGGACATGAGTCTGGACATCACACGAATGAAATCCCTACTCACATTCAGTCCCCTGAACCATGCCTTTGTCGATATTTTCGGAATAATTGAGTGCATCCACCGACCCAGATCATCTCTATCCCAAGATGCTTGCCAGCTGGCAAGTGTTCTTTGGCGAGACGAGCTATAGAATTCGTTGAAAGCAATCGGTCGCTCATAAATTTCACCCTCAATAGCACCACGTTTGGCTAAATTATCGGCTCTTTCATTGCCTGGAATGGAGCAATGAGCCGGGACCCAGACTATAGTGATTAGATAATTATTATTCAATATGTCGTTCAGACACTGTTTTATTTTACCCAAGAAAAACGGTTCATTTTTGCCAGCAGCGATTGAGCGAATGGCTTCAATTGCACTCAGACTATCTGTGAAGAGGAAATAATGGTTTGGAGATAATGTGACGATTACACTCAAACTATAATGAACTGCTGCTAGCTCTGCTATATAAACAGATGCAGGTTCTTGAAGCCTAAATGAGGCCGAAACATTATTGTTGAACATACCAAACCCTGTCGCTTCTTCAATTCGCGATCCGTCCGTGTAAAACATTTTCTCAGAGTCAATATGCCTGAACTTACTTGAAAATATTTTTGGGATTTCCGTCGAGCGTAGATGATCCGGGATTCCACGCACTTCACGCTGCATGGATGTATCGAAAAATAAAGTTGAGTCAGGGGCACTTAGGATGCTGACACGGATAGGAATATATCTTGAAGGGTTGATTTCCTGTGACATATGGTTAAAATATACTGTCATAAATTTTGTTTGAGATCGAAGCTCGACTAGTCGTTCGAAATTATTAATTACCATGGGATTCAGCACCTCACATCTTATTAGCAGGCGTGATGAAAGCTCCCAAAAGCGATCTTTTAATGGAAGAACTCCCGCCAGAACTTCAAGACTCATTGTATGTGTCGAGTGCATGCAGCCTAAGGCAATTCGCAAACAACGGTACTGAATTCGCTCAAGTTTGATAAAATGAGAGTTTGCAGCGGAACGAAAACAAACGCATCCATATTCCATCACTGAAAGTATCGTTGTTTGATACAATTTTATTAGATCTTGCGGATGAGCACCCCACCAAGATCCTGTTATTGTTCGAAGAAAATTTACTCTTTGTTGGCATTTTGTTATCAGATACCTAATGTGTCCTCCCCACGTGCATTTGGAATCAAACCACACCCCGAGGTATTTGAAAGTCAAAACCTGTTGGATCATTCTTCCCATCATATGAAGCTGAAGTTGCGCGGGATCATGCTTTCTTGAAAAGACGACCAGCTCTGTTTTCTCCGCAGAGAATTCGATACCCAGATGAACAGCCCAAACGGACAATTTATCTAAGGTATCTTGCAATGGTTTTTGCAGATCAATAGCTTTGGATCCAGTAACTGAAACCACGCCATCATCTGCCAATTGCCTTAGTGTACATGGGGTTACGAGACAGCTGTCAATGTCGTTTACATAGAAATTATACAGGAGCGGACTGAGGCATGAGCCTTGCGGGAGACCCATGTAGCTAATTCTGAATGTTGCCAAATCGCCATGTGAAAAATACATGCACTTCTCTGACAAAAGGTTGTGCAAATAATTATTTATAACCGCTGGAAGTCCATGTTGGTGGAGCTTGTCTGAAAGAACATCAATGGAAACTGAATCAAATGCTCCTTTAATGTCTAAAAATACAGATGCCATTTGTTGCTTTTGAGCGAAGGCAATTTGGATGTCAGACGAAAGTAATGCAAGGCAATCATTCGTCCCTTTATTTCTACGGAAGCCAAACTGAGTATCTGACAACAAACCGTTCGTCTCGACCCAAGTGTCGAGACGTCGTAGAATAATTTTTTCGAACAATTTTCTGATGCAGGACAACATCGCAATGGGGAGTTTATTCAGTTTGGCGGCAATCGTATTCGTGTCAAAACGTTTACGTGTTGTACAGATTTTTTTTGGGAAATTTTCTGAGTTTTTAGGAATGTTTGATTTCTGGGAATTGTAATAACTGTCTGGCTAGTGTTCTCAAATGTTCATTTAGTGCTAAAGCCAGTGATTATTGAGTGCTTTCGTGGCGCTTAGTATACAATTGTCAATTTCAAATAAACCATTGATAAACTCATAAATTATTTACCCTTGTCCGACTATCGGTACATTTTGTGGCATTAAAAATGCCTTACTCTTCACTATACGGGGCCGGGGGTCAATTAAAAGTTTTAAAAATAGCCGCGTAACCTTTTTTCGTCATAATTTTGAACGTTAATAACTCAGTCATCTGTTGATGGATTGATATAATTTAACAACCAATCGATTCGGAAACTTTTAACTAAAACATGTATGGCAACGTCGTTTCAGTATTTCAATAGCATGCTATTGAAAAAAATGGTTAGAATTGACCTATGTTTTCATCCACCAATCCCAGCTGACCACATTGACGTCATTTTCTTGTTCGGCATAGGAGGCTTTGCGTCATGCATAAAAACATCGCATCATTCTGCGTAGTTCGAATAGGAATCTATAAATATATGCTGCAAATCATTTCTTGATTTCAGTTGATGCTTGACTGCGAATGAAACAAGTAGCTCGCCCAGTGAGGTGATGACTAGATTGTATATGCGTTCGCTCGTTGGATTGTCGTTTTTGCTAACTCTTCACTGTACGAGGCTGGGTGTCAGTTTAAAAAAATGCAAAAATAATCACATAGCCTTTTTCTATCATAATTTTGAACGCTTAGAACTCAGTCATTTGTTGAGGAATTTATATAATTTAACTACCAATCGATTCGAAAACATTTAACTTAAACTTATGCGGTAACGTGATTTAAGTATTTCAATTGCAGACCATTGAAAAATTGGATTGAATTGGCCTATGTTTCCACGAGCCAATGACAGTCTTAGTGAATGATGTCAAACTCTCGTACGATTTGCGCAGTATGAACTATAGTACAAAAGGGAATCTATAAACATATGCCCGAATACATTTCTGCTTTAGTTTACCCATGCCTTATCTTGATTCTCCGGTAACTAGCAGGCCAACTTAGAATTATCGGCGATAGATTTTTCGAACCTAATTTGAAGCGCTTGTCCCAAGTAGCAAACATTGTTCTTGCATTGTATTTCTTCACTCTTCTCGCAACGATTGTGTGATTGAAAAAGCGCAGTTTGCTTATATGATGTGCAACAAGTTTCTTGTTTGATATGTTTCATAGCAGTAATATATGTTAAGTAGAAACCGAAATTGAAACTGCTCAAATGAACTTATTGTAGAATCAGTTAAATAAACCGATGTGGAACTTAATCCTTTTAGGTTTTTGATTTGGTTTCCCAAGCACTAATATGAATGATTTTCACATTTGTTACAAAAGCTTGAAAAATTATTTGTCAAACATATATGACATGAATAACCGTTCTGTAGCTATTCTGAAACATGCCAATTTTCACAAGTTTTAATTGCTACTTGGGGTATTTCTGTGATTCATTGATAAATTTTCCTCATTTACCTTGATTCGAAAAAGTTTAAAAATGTTTTAATTTTTCAACGAGTAGTTTGCGTACTGAAATCTCCATTTACATACAAACAATACGGTGGCGTGCAAATATGTCCAGTATAAAGTTGTTTTATGATGATTATCATAAATATAAATTATCATTTACACCAAAACAACAAGTGTCTTATCACTACATGCGTTGTAACAATGATAATGTTCGTTCATGTATTAATAAAATCAAGTTACAATATGAACAAAATTAAGGTTTTTGGTTGCGTATGCATTGGTTCCTCAATATGCAAAAGTGAAAATCAATTAAAGTAACAAAATATGTTCTGCGGACGGTGTCACATATTTTCTTCCTTGTATTGCTGTCATTCTATTTTCAGACACTTTCCGAAGATTATCGACGCTTTTTAACGAAGGATCATTGAAATTACACTATTACACCCAAACCTCCGTTTACGTAAACTTTTTTTACGTTACCTTTTTTTACGTAACTCTTTTTACGACAACAATCCCAAATAACGTAATCTTTTTTTTTTTTTTTTTTTTTTTTTTAAATAACTATTTATTGGAATATGAGTTAAAATTAAATTATTAAGATTTAAATTGGGTGTTCAGCCACAAGTGGTGACTTTTCAGCCCTGTTATATATATGATTTGGTTATTACCATGAAGACATCATTTGCTTCCGCAATTCTGAGATTTTTGTGTAGGGAAAATTCTAAACCTACTTGTATTGTGTAATGGGGAAAAGGAACTTATATACTAACTTACTAACTAATACAGAGAGCGAATCGATTCAATTGAAGATTGCATCGATTTTTGTCGGAATTTGCTTATAATTTTATGTGACATTACATCTAATGGTTCTATATTTGTGAGTCTGTGTAACTCATTTGTACTAAACCAGGGAGGACGCTTCAGAATCATTTTCAGAATTTTATTCTGAATCCTTTGAAGCGTTTTCTTCCTGGTGGAACAACAGCTTGACCAAATTGGTACCGCATAAAGCATGGCTGGTCTGAAAATTTGTTTATAAATTAACAATTTGTTTTTTAGACAGAGCTTAGAATTTCTGTTTATAAGAGGATATAAACATTTAATATATTTATTACACTTTGCCTGGATTCCTTCAATGTGATCCTTGAAAGTGAGTTTTTTGTCATACGTTAAACCTAAGTATTTAGCTTGATCAGACCATGTCAATTCCAAGCCATTCAATTTGAGAATGTGATTATTGTTTGGTTTTAGAAAAGAAGCTCTTGGCTTGTGAGGAAAGATAATTAATTGCGTTTTTGCTGCATTTGGTTTAATTTTCCATTTTGACAGATAATCACTGAAAATATTTAAACTTCTTTGTAGGCGACTGCAGATCACTCTTAGATTTCTACCTGTGGCTAACAGACTTGTGTCGTCACAGAATAGCGATTTCTGACAACCAACGGGTAGATTTGGAAGATCAGAAGTGAAAATATTATACAAGATTGGAGCTACACTCGAACCCTGCGGAACACCGGCTCGTACGGGTAGCAATTCAGATTTACAATTCTGATAGCTAACCTGAAGAGTACGATCAGTTAAATAATTTTGAATCATTTTGATCAAATAAATAGGAAACTGGAAATCAGACATTTTTGCTATTAAACCTTTGTGCCAAACACTGTCGAATGCTTTTTCTATGTCTAGAAGAGCAACTCCAGTGGATAACCCAGAAGATTTATTTCATTTTATCATGTTTGTTACTCTGACAAGTTGATGAGTAGTTGAATGTTCATGACGAAATCCAAACTGCTCTGGTAAAAAAATTGAATTCTCATTAATATGAGTCATCATTCTTAACAAGATAGTTTTTTCAAAAAGTTTACTGATAGAAGAAAGTAAGCTAATTGGGCGATAACTTGATGTTTCTGCTGGGTTTTTATCAGGTTTTAGGATAGGAATTACTTTAGCGTTTTTCCATCTTTTTGGGAAGTAAGCTAATGAAAAACACTTGTTGAAAATTTTAACCAGGAGTCTCAAGGCAACATCGGGAAGATTTTTAATAAGAATATTAAAAATTCCATCATTACCAGGAGCCTTCATGTTTTTGAGTTTCCTAATAATTGATTTAATTTCATCAAAATTCGTCTCAATAATGTCATCGTGTGATAACACTTGGGTTGAAATATGATCATACTTCAGTGAGACTTCATTTTCAATAGGACTCACAACGTTTAAATTAAAATTGTGGACACTCTCGAACTGCTGAGCTAGTTTTTGAGCTTTTTCACCATTTGTAAGAAGTATTTGATTTCCTTCCTTGAGAGCAGGAATTGGTTTCTGAGGTTTCTTAAGAACCTTAGAAAGTTTCCAGAAAGGTTTAGAATATGGTTTAATTTGTTCAACTTCTTTAGCGAAATTTTCATTTCGCAAAAGAGTAAATCTATGTTTAATTTCTTTTTGTAAATCCTTAACTATGTTTTTCATAGCAGGATCACGAGAACGTTGATATTGTCGTCGACGAACATTCTTCAACCGAATGAGCAGTTGAAGATTGTCATCGATGATAGGAGAATTTAATTTAGTTTGAGCTTTGGGAACTGAAAGATTTCTAGCTTCGATAATATAATGATTCAAATTATCAATTGCTGTGTCGATGTCCGCAGAATTTTCTAAAATAGTTTCATGATCCACGTGATTTTCAATGTGAGATCTGTAATCCAACCAATTAGCTCTATGATAGTTGAAAATAGAACTAATTGGATTAATTATAGCTTCGTTGGAAAGTCTGAATGTTACAGGAAGATGATCTGAGTCAAAGTCAGCATGTGTAATCGGTTCACTACAAATGTGACTTTGATCTGTTAGAACCAGATCAATTGTAGACGGGTTTTTCACGGAAGAGAAACAAGTAGGATTACTGGGATGAAGAACTGTAAAGTAACCAGCTGAGAGTTGATTATGAAGTATTTTACCATTACTGTTATTTTGCCTACAATTCCACTGGACATGCTTAGCATTTAAGTCCCCTATTACGAAAAATTTCGATCGATATCTTGTAAGTTTTTGCAAATCGCCTTTAAAGAAATTTAATTGTTCGCCGGTGCATTGGAATGGCAAATATGCTCCAGCGATGAAATAAATTCCATGAATGGTTTCAACTTCGATTCCCAAGCTTTCAATAACTTTAGTATTGAAAGAAGGTAAAATTCGATGTTTAATTTGCCGTTGGACAAAAATGGCAACTCCACCACCAATTCCAGTAAACCTGTCAAATCGATGAACCACATAATGTGGATTACTTTTCAATTTTACATTTGGTTTAAGAAAAGTTTCTGTCACAATGGCAATATGAATTTTGTGAACTTTGAGAAAATTATAAAATTCATCTTCACTCGATTTCAAAGATCGAGCATTCCAATTTAAAATATTCAAATAATTATTTAACATCACTGTTAAATTTTAAATTCATTATAATATTATTTGCAAATTTCCATCCGATTTGAAATGCTTCAAAAAGTGATGAAGTCGAATTCATTTGGATGATCATTTGAAAAAGTTGATCTTGTAGGTAGATCATTTTATTTTCAGTTATATCGCCTAAATCGACTTCATTTAAAGAAGCGAATGGCATTGAAGGAATATTTGTAGGTAGACTGCCATTAGAAGAAGATGATTTGGCCGGTCTACCTATTAATAAATTGTTTTCGTTAGAAGAAGAACTGCAAGGCGGTCCTGTGTTTTGATTATTTACATTAGAAGAAATAGGAGATAGATTTCTACCTAATATACCAGCATAACTGACATTAGAAGAAGATGATGACGAGGTCGATCTACCTGTCAATAAATTGTTTTCGTTAGAAGACGAATTGGCAGGTGCCTTAGAAGAATTTTCAGGTATATTCTGTAAATTTAAGGTCGTTGATTTGACTTGTTGTCTAAGCGAACGAGCGTTTAAAATTTTTTCCCTGACAGGACATTTCAAATAATTGGATTTATGATTTCCATTGCAATTTGAACATGAAAATTTATCAGTGGTTTCATTCATTGGACAAACGTCTTTCGAATGCGATTCACCACAATTCAAACACCGTATATCCATATGACAATTTTTGGTTCCATGACCGAAGCCTTGGCAACGACGACATTGCGTTAAGTTAGCAATACGATTATGCCGTTTATAATGTTCCCAATGAATTTTAATGTGGGAAATGAAACGTACTTTTTCTAAAGTTTTCAAATTGTTTACATCACTTCGATTGAAGTGTATTAGGTAAAGTTCATGGGAAATTCCAGAGCGTGGTTTAGAAGTACCATTCGCTCTTTTTTTCATAAGTATTACTTGGGAAGGGGCAAAACCAAGCAATTCTTTTAGTTCATTTTTAATTTCATCAATACTTTGATCATTTGATAATCCTTTCAAGACAGCCTTGAAGGGTCTGTCTGATTTTATATCATATGAATAAAATTTATGAAGTTTTTCGGACAAATATCGAATAAGACGTTCGTAATCTTCCAATCCATCCACCAAGACTCGACATTCTCCTCTTCGTCCGATTTGAAATGAGACTTTTACTTCCGGGAGAAAAGTAGAAAGCTCAGTACGGAATGCTTTGAAGTCGGAAATCATCACCGTCACTGGTGGCATAGATTGATGTTTCTTCCCAGAACGACAAGCGTCCATTTTGGGAATTTTTGAAGAATTTTCTTCTATGTCACTACAATCGGATTCAGGAAGAATCTCGTAAATATTGTTAGACGGCATAGGATCAACGGAAGGGAAATCCGTCCGTTGTCTTTTATTTTTACATTCAGATTCTATAAGATCGTGAATGTTATTAGAAAAATGTTGAATAACGGATTGTGATTTATTCCGTAATAACGTAATCTTTTATTCTGTTGAAAATACTTCGTAAAAAGAGGTTTTTGCATACAATGAAAATCGTTTCCGGCTCATTTATATTCCATGGAAATTACTAAAATATGGGTATTTTCGGAACGGGTTTGATGATTACATGTCGGAAAATGATGTTTGAGGTGATTCTGATTTCCAAAATGGCGACTTCCGGTTTATTGATATTCATTGAAAACCCTTACAATATGGCTATTTTCGGAACAGGTTTGATGAGTACATGTCGGAAAATGAGGTAGTTCTGAATTCCAAAATGGCGACTTCCGGTTTATTGATATTTCTGGAAAACCCTCACAATATGGGTATTTTCAGTACGGGTTTGATGAGTAGATGCCGGAAAATGATGTTTAAGGTGGTTTTGAATTTCAAGATGGCGACTTTCGGTTTATTGATATTCTTCGAAACCCCTTACAATATAGTTATTTTCGGTACGGGTTTGATAAGTACATGTTGGAAAACGATATTTAAGGTGGTTTAGAATTCCAAGATGGCGACTTCCGGTTTAATATCATTCCTTGAAAACCCTTACAATGTGGGTATTTTCGGAGCTGGTTGAGTGCATATTGCGTAGAAAATAATGTTTGAATATTAGTGGATTGCTGATCGCAACTTCATTAAAACGGAAGTTTCAATGTTTTATGTAATGTAAAAATATATTGGCTGTATTTTATTTAGTAACTAAGTTTTTCATTGTTTAAGTCATAGCCCTCCCTTGATACCTTCCACTATGTATATATGTAACACATGGTGACTGGTAGTAGGTGTTACACCCGAAAGGAGGTGATAGTAAACCTTTTATATGGCCAAAAATTGTACAGGAAGGTAGGTCCGAAATTCACCCTCAATGAGTTTTTGACAAAATCAATTTGGTTATTGTGTTTATTCACTAGTACGGTCGTCGACATTTCAAACATATACTGAACGCTTTTGGATGGAAAATTGTGGTTATTAAAAAATAGAACTAAGATGTTTTGGTGCAGCATTCATCGAGCTGAGTTGAATGATATATAACGCTACGTGTTTCCGAGCTTAGTTGCTGTAGACGCGCCTTGTTGTGCATTAATTGCAGTTGCTGGTGGGTTTGATGGTACAACAGGAGTACTGCGCTCACTAGTTTCCGTTGTTGGGCGGTTGTCCTTATTTTTGTTTGAAGATGTCCTTTTTGCAGTTTCAGTGTAAGGTTTACCGTAGTGTGCAGGTTGTTCACAAAACTGACATGTAACCAGTTGATTTTCATACGTAATCAGCGTTTTACACGGATGTATCCCGTCTTGATCACAAATGATGTACGATGGAATTGCTTTACGTAGTTGCATACGTACCACTCGCACGCCATTCCGGATACCCGGAAAAAAATTCCGCCATACTTCCCTTTCGACGGAAAGAACTTCACCGTACTGCGACATACTTTCCCGAACGAACTCATCCCTAGTCTGCGGGGGAAGGTCATGCACGCGTACTTCTATAGCATTGTCCACCATGTACACAGGGATTTTATATTTAACATTATCATGATCAACACTGTGCACACCGTTATTAACCGAAGCAAATGCAATTGCATCTTTTTCACGTTTGAACATAATGTACACACAGTTAGACGCCTTGTTGAATTGAATCTCACTTACATCAGTAACGTTTAGATGAATTCGTTCCTTAAGCAAGACTTCAAATTCGGTTGCTGCTGGTCTAACTTTGCAGCGCTTGAAATCAATACAAATTGATTTTGGCCTTGTAGGCCAAGTTTCAGGCTTTGTTAAATCGTATTCGCCCATTTCGTACAATCTTTTGTTCAATACACTGTATTGTCTTTGTTTCTATCGTCTCGACCGTAAGCAATTGTCGACTGTGTCTGATGACATGCAAGCACGAACCATATGATGTACGTTTTCTAAAATCGATCAGTCTAAACCGGAACTTTATTGTTTAAGTGTGGGAAATGTACTTGTGAGATTGAGATCACCGCCTTTATAACAGGAATTCGAGTCAGTATTTTGAGTAAAATCACTTTTTATGTACTATTAAATCCGTAAAGAATATTGAAACAATTGCAGAAAACCTGCCGGTTGATTAAAATATGCATCTAAAAATGAGAAAACTTTAAAATTGAAAATAGTTTTGTTAAATGTGTTTTGCCTTTCTCGTATAAAAAGATTATGTAATCTCTGTTAAAACCGGAGTTTTGTTGTTGTGTTCCGGAGTTATGGGTGAAATGTGCAAAAAAATAAAAATTTGTGTGCTAACTTTTCTCAAACTGATTCAAATGGTCTAATAGTCCTTTACAAACTTTTTCAATTTCATGTGGATCCGACTTCCAGTTCCAAAATAATAGGGTGAAGTGTGTCAAAAAAATGTGCCCACCATTTTTGTTTCAACGTATGAAAGTGCGTCGCCATATGCCATTAGCGAGTGTCATTATTTGAATCTTAAGCGTAGCCTGATATGGACCGATTTGTGCATAAGAATGAAAAGTGTAGCTTTACGACATTGATAAATGTCATTGTATGTCAATTTGAACTGTCTCTGTGTTAATGAATATATGTTCAATTAATATTATTTATATTCTCTGTCAACTGCGGCAATACTAACTGTCAATCATATAATTGAATATCTTTAAACAAAATGGGTGTATGAAACTTCTTAGCACTGATTGATGTATTTTTTAAACCACATACATCAGAATTGCGGACTTCAAGTATATTTATGTAAATTCTCGGAAAAATAAAAAAAACAGTTTCAGCAAATAATAGTTCCTTTTTGTTTTCTTTGTTATCTAATATCGGGTGATTTTTTAAGAGCTTGAGAACTTTTTTAAACAATAAAACGCATAAAATTTGCAACATCTCATCGGTTCTTTATTTTAAACGTTAGATTGGTACATGACATTTACTTTTTGAAGATAATTTCATTTAAATGTTGACCGCGGCTGCGTCTTAGGTGGTCCATTCGGAAAGTCCAATTTTGGGCAACTTTTTCGAGCATTTCGGCCGGAATAGCCCGAATTTCTTCGGAAATGTTGTCTTCCAAAGCTGGAATAGTTACTGGCTTATTTCTGTAGACTTTAGACTTGACGTAGCCCCACAAAAAATAGTCTAAAGGCGTCAAATCGCATGATCTTGGTGGCCAACTTACCGGTCCATTTCTTGAGATGAATTGTTCTCCGAAGTTTTCCCTCAAAATGGCCATAGAATCGCGAGCTGTGTGGCATGTAGCGCCATCTTGTTGAAACCACATGTCAACCAAGTTCAGTTCTTCCATTTTTGGCAACAAAAAGTTTGTTAGCATCGAACGATAGCGATCGCCATTCACTGTAACGTTGCGTCCAACAGCATCTTTGAAAAAATACGGTCCAATGATTCCACCAGCGTACAAACCACACCAAACAGTGCATTTTTCGGGATGCATGGGCAGTTCTTGAACGGCTTCTGGTTGCTCTTCACTCCAAATGCGGCAATTTTGCTTATTTACGTAGCCATTCAACCAGAAATGAGCCTCATCGCTGAACAAAATTTGTCGATAAAAAAGCGGATTTTCCGAATGGACACCCTAAGACGCAGCCGCGGTCAACATTTAAATGAAATTATCTTCAAAAAGTAAATGTCATGTACCAATCTAACGTTTAAAATAAAGAACCGATGAGATTTTGCAAATTTTATGCGTTTTATTGTTTAAAAAAGTTCTCAAGCTCTTAAAAAATCACCCTTTACAAAGTTGTTTGCAGGCTTAGTGTAACGTGTGTAAGTGTAACGATATGAAGAGGAACTGTTAGTTGCTAATTCAGGTCTGTGAAAAAGGTCGCCTAGATCATTTTAGAATCTAATTGTTTGACTCATTAGTTTTTTTTGTGATTTACCGGAATTAAATTATGGGTTACTAATCAACAGTTCAGGGATTGAAAAAAGTAAACGAAAACGAAAATAACAGTTTTAACAGCAGTTCAAAACTTGAATCTATTCAAATAAATCATATTTACTACAATACTGAAAATTAAATATTAACATTTCTTTCGCCAAAGAATGAACCTTAAAATATTTACATCGAAGCATTTTCATCAATTTATGTATTTGTTTTACAATTCGATTGTCAAGTGTGTGTCAAGCTAATATTATGTTCAATTTGGAATAAATCTGTTTGGTAACTGAGAATCAAATGTAATATCTATAGGTCTTACTACAATTTACTCAAACAACATCGTTTTGCTACGGGTTTTGAGGAACACCATCTTGGATTTTGAAATGACTTTAAACATCATTTTCCGACATGTACTTATCAAACCCGTTCCGAAAATACCCATATTGTAAGATTTCTAGGAATATCAATAAACCGGAAGTCGCCATCTTGGAATTCAGAACCACCTCAATTATCATTTTCCGACATGTACTCATCAAACCCGTTCCGAAAATACCCATATTGTAAGAGATTTCTAGGAATATCAATAAACCGGAAGTCGCCATCTTGGAATTCAGAACCACCTCAAATATCATTTTCCGACATGTACTCATCAAACCCGTTCCGAAAATACCCATTTTGTAAGAGATTTCTAGGAATATCAATAAACCGGAAGTCGCCATCTTGGAATTCAGAACCACCTCAAATATCATTTTCCGACATGTACTCATCAAACCCGTTCCGAAAATACCTATATTGTAAGAGATTTCTAGGAGTATCAATAAACCGGAAGTCGCCATCTTGGAATTCAGAACCACCTCAAATATCATTTTCCGACATGTACTCATCAAACCCGTTCCGAAAATACCCATATTGTAAGAGATTTTTAGGAATATCAATAAACCGGAAGTCGCCATCTTGGAATTCAGAACCACCTAAAATATCATTTTCCGACATGTACTCATCAAACCCGTTCCGAAAATACCCATATTGTAAGAGATTTCTAGGAATATCAATAAACCGGAAGTCGCCATCTTGGAATTCAGAACCACCTCAAATATCATTTTCCGACAAGTACTCATCAAACCCGTTCCGAAAATACCCATATTGTAAGAGATTTCTAGGAATATCAATAAACCGGAAGTTGTCATCTTGGAATTCAGAACCACCTCAAATATCATTTTCCGACATGTACTCATCAAACCCGTTCCGAAAACACCCATATTGTAAGAGATTTCTAGGAATATCAATAAACCGGAAGTCGCCATCTTGGAATTCAGAACCACCTCAAATATCATTTTCCGACATGTACTCATCAAACCCGTTCCGAAAATACCCATATTGTAAGAGATTTCTAGGAATATCAATAAACCGGAAGTCGCCATCTTGGAATTCAGAACCACCTCAAATATCATTTTCCGACATGTACTCATCAAACCCGTTCCGAAAATACCCATATTGTAAGAGATTTCTAGGAATATCAATAAACCGGAAGTCGTCATCTTGGAATTCAGAACCACCTCAAATATCATTTTCCGACATGTACTCATCAAACCCGTTCCGAAAATACCCATATTGTAAGAGATTTCTAGGAATATCAATAAACCGGAAGTCGCCATCTTGGAATTCAGAACCACCTCAAATATCATTTTCCGACATGTACTCATCAAACCCGTTCCGAAAACACCCATATTGTAAGAGATTTCTAGGAATATCAATAAACCGGAAGACGCCATCTTGGAATTCAGAACCACCTCAAATATCATTTTCCGACATGTACTCATCAAACCCGTTCCGAAAATACTCATATTGTAAGAGATTTCTAAGAATATCAATAAACCGGAAGTCGCCATCTTGGAATTCAGAACCACCTCAAATATCATTTTCCGACATGTACTCATCAAACCCGTTCCAAAAATATCCATATTGTAAGAGATTTCTAGGAATATCAATAAACCGGAAGTCGCCATCTTGGAATTCAGAACCACCTCAAATATCATTTTCCGACATGTACTCATCAAACCCGTTCCGAAAATACCCATATTGTAAGAGTTTTCAAGGAATATCAATAAACCGGAAGTCGCCATCTCGGAAATTGATGCTGCTTAGAACATCATTTTCCTGTAATTACCCTTAATTTTCGTTCCATAACTATCCAATATATTTGTATACATATCTATGAATACATATACATAAGGAAAACTTTTTTTACGTTGAAAATTCCAAATAACGTAAATTTTTTTACGTCGAAAATTCCAAATAACGTAAACCTTTTTTACGTCATAATTCGATTTACGTAGTCCCGATTATTACGTAGGAAATGGAGGTTCGGGTGTACTGAGTTTATTGGTTGACGGTTATTCAAAATTTTCATATTCACATTTTTCGATCAAAATATTTAAAATCTTCTCTAATCGCTGTTTTTAAAATGATTAAGTTTGTACGTTCTCTGTCCTCAAAAGAAAAGCCTTGGTATTACATTCCTGTAGTGGAATTTGACCTTCTGTTTCAACAGATTTCTCAGCCGATTCAGAGTGTACAGAACCAGTGCATGGCTGGTGCTACGATTCTACTGACACTACGAATCCTTCCAGGTCGGGGCTCGAACATACGACAACTGGTTTGTAAGACCAGCAGCCTATGCATTGAACCGCCAAGCCGGGTCTTAAAAACTATTATGATATAAAATCGTTTCATTTGTCCAGATTTATATCTTGAGGCTGTTCGTATCCAAAATTGATCTTTTAAGTAACTTTGAAATCATCATAATTGACTTTCATTTAAAAGATATTTTCCGAAAATTTTCAAATGTAAAAATTGTTTGAATGCATAAAATAGAGTAGAATCAATAGTTCGGAAAGAATCTAATTGTTATTTTGATCATTCGCCAAAAATGTAAACACTAAAAGTAGAGCAAATTTGTAATTTGTGACTTTTAGTGCATCCATCATCATCTTTATTTTTGTATTTATTATGGGTACCTTAGAATTATTTCATTTGTAATGTAATCGTGATCGATCGTGTCTTGCATACAACCCTCTAATTTTTTTTAATTCAAATCGTAATAGAGAATAGCAAAAAAAAAAATTTGTGGGTCATATTAGTTTATGATTGAATGAACCGAATGCAACAGAAATTTTCGAAACTTTTTTCTAAACTTTTTCAAGTTGTAGCATTTTGGGGAACTTCTGCTCTAAGATATAGAAGAAAATGAATAATATGAGAAACGCTTCATTACACCACTAGGCGGATTAAAACAGGGTTTCCCCTTGAAATTACTCTAAACTAGTTTTTTCCTAAATTTAATCCAAACATCCAATAAAAAGTTCTACAGAAAAGGAATTGTAGCATTCTGTTCGAATGAAATCCTTATTTCACCATATCCGCATATCGTCTACCAGATAAAGAACATCTTTTCAAATTTCGAAATTTTCTTCTTTTGGACATCATCCGAAAAATTGAGCTAGAGCTTATTAACGAAATATACGACAGTCAACAGTGACGACTGTGACGAATATCACGATGCTGGCTACCTAGCAGAGTGTACATGATAACTAACAAACTAGTTCGAATGCAGTGGGTACCTCGGTTTCTAATAGCAACTATGCTTCCCTCTCAAAGTTGACCTGCATTAGGCCGTGGTCGGCGTCGGCTTTGATCTGCATGTAGGGATCAATGCACAGTTTTTGCACAATGTGAAGCAGTTTGTTGACTTTTGAGGATAAAAATGTTCGAATGACCACTCGAATCAAACAATCTTCCTATCTCTACGTGCAAGGGAATACGAGAAATAAACCCATGTACCTACCATGTTTTTTTTCTATGTTCACTGAATGTTTGAAGCTTTAGGATTTTCGAGGATTTTTTTTGGGTCTAATATTATTAAATATTCATCCCATGATTCACTGGTATTTTTCACAAAGACAGGTGGTTTTCATGGCAACAGATATATAAATTGATTAGAAAATTATGTTTTCATGCGTCCCGCATTTTCCTAGTACGGTACATGTGGAATTCGAAAACTCAAAACAACTTTTATGAAAATGGGAGATACACTCACAGTACCGAGTAGTTTCCATGTTTAATTGATTTTGTTTGCAAAGCTTGTGACCAGTGCCCATTATAATCTTACGGTAGTCTAGGGAAAAAAAAACCCCAGTGGTGAAGGTACCACGCTGCTGTAGCCACGAGGACTAATATTTACACAGGGCAGCTTTGCGTATGTCCTGGCAGGCCCGGCGAACGGCTGCCAAAAATTTGCATCAGAATGCACATCTACTGGCCGGACTATCACTGAGGCAATGTGAAATAATATTTTATTAACTTCGGACAGTTTTTGCTACATAGGTCCATGCATACGCTCAGCTGGAATGAAATGGGAGTCGATTCAACCATATGGTAGAATCAGACACGGCGCCTCATGGTCCACAATCATCACTACATCGCTACCAGCTATCAGAGCTTACAAAACTGTTGCCCTTTGTAATGTGATGTTTTTTTCTTGTTATTTTCGTTGGAGCGAACCTTTTCCCCGAAAAATAAATCACAAAGTAACATAAACTGGTGCATAAATTTTGGCCCTGCCAACCGAAGGGCTGGACATGCTCAAATAATTATGAGCTGCACTAGCCAAGAGCCTGCCGGAAGACAGACAGTCTTTTGACTGCACCATGTAACGCGGCTAAGACGATTCTTCTTCAATTTATGGCACGATTGGACACCGAAAACTCGCCAAGATGTAAATTTCATAAATCTTTGAAAGTTTGCTCTGATGTGATTAACCTATCACCGAGAGTCCCGATGTAAATTTGTAACACATTCAAATTTGCCCGGCACTCCATGGTGGGCCAGAACATGCTGGCATTTCGTTTCCGGAAGGGCTTTCATTAGGTGAAACCATCGAGACAATGAATCATACCGACGTAACCGGAAAGTGACCCTAGTGAATTATCCTACCGGACTTTGCGGCGCGAAGAGCAGGCGCTAAAGAGCCGCCATTATGCATATTTTACCGCACGGCAGTGAACCCACGTTCTCCTTTCGTAAGCCGTTTCCGGAGGCAAAGTCCGCAACTTCCTGCTACCGTTCATGAAAATATATCATTCCAGAAAAGTGAAAGCGCACACCTACAATGTCCCATTAGGAGAAACAGTTTTCCGAACAGTCCTTCCGAGGTTTGTTGCGAGCTATTTTAATTATAAATTATGTAAATCCGATGTGCCAGTGACGAGCAGAGTTCATATTTTTTGAAGCCAACAATCCGTATGACGTTGATCGAAATAATCAATTTATTGTTTAGAGCAAGTAATAGTGATTACGATGATATCATGTACCACCTGAAAATTGGGAACACTGTATAGCAGCAACATTGGATACTGGACGGCATCGTTTATCTTACTACGGAAGATGGGTTGTGGTTGGCACCGAGAGATACTCTAATTTCCATATTTGTAATAAAGCATGACCTGAATTCGTTTATTTCGGCTTCCTTGGAGACATCTAGTGATAAAAGCTTTAGGTTGGATGATACAAATTAGAGTTTTGCTTTCGGAATTTCTGTACTCTTTCTGGTTAGACTTTTTAATAAACAGTTTACTCGGTCATATGATTTTTCATCCCTGAACAAAATCAGAGAAACTATTATTAACACATGGATCAATAAGTCCCGAGACTAAAGCAGAGATGGCGCTCGTAGTAAACCAGTAACCACGTCTTTCTAGAGTACTAACCTTTGCTTGAAACGGGTCAAAATTTGAAGTCGATCCGACCAGAAACAGCTGAGTTATCGAGGTTGGAGTGAAGTCGTTTTGTAGTTTGTATAAAAAATGGAAAAAACCGAGTTTCGTGTTTTGATAAAACATTGTTTTTTAAGGGGGAAAACACCGTGCAAGTGAAACAATGGATTGAAAAATGTTATCCGGACTCTTGTCCATCAAAAGCAACGATTTGTCGGTGGTTCGCCGAGTTTAAACGTGGTCGTACCGACACAAATGACGCGGAATGCTCGGGTAGACCTGTGGAAGCCATTACACCGGAAAATGTGAGTGAAGTGACAAAAATTATAATGACAGATCGTGAAGTGAAGCTCCGTGAGATTGCTGAGATGACACAGATATCATATGGAAGTGTATTTACTATCCTTCATGAAAAATTGAGCATGAAAAAAGTTTTTTCCAAGTGGGTGCCGCGATTGCTTTTGATGGAACAAAAACAGCAACGAGTCGATGATTCAGAAAGCAGTTTATCGCTATTTACTCGCAACAAAAAAGATTTCTTGCGTCGTTACGTGACCATGGACGCAACATGGATACATCACTACACTCCAGAGTCGAAGCGGCAGTCATCTGAGTGGCGCACAGCTGGCGAAAGCCGTCCGAAGCGTCCGAAAACGCAGCAGTCAGCTGGCAAAGTCATGGCGTCAGTTTTTTTTGGGATACGCATGGCGTGATTTTCATTGACTACCTCGAAAAAAGTAAATCGATCAACAGTGATTATTATATT
This sequence comes from Malaya genurostris, assembly GCF_030247185.1. Classification (NCBI taxonomy): domain Eukaryota; kingdom Metazoa; phylum Arthropoda; class Insecta; order Diptera; family Culicidae; genus Malaya; species Malaya genurostris. Next base: position 215,210,617 of record NC_080571.1, on the reverse strand, counting down.
GACTTACTGGTGCGAAATCGCAAAAAAAAACGACCGCACCTGCAGAGAAAAAATCCTTTTTCATCAAGCCAATACACCCTGACACAAGTCGATGAAAACAATGGCGAAATTGAACGAATTGGGCTTTGATCTGCTTCCCCACCCTCTCTACTCGCCAGATTTAGCCCCCAGTGACTACTGGCTCTTTGCTGATCTTAAAAAAAAAAATGCTCCAGGGAATAAGATTTGGCTCAAATGAGGAGGTCATCGCTGATACTGAAGCTTATTTTGCAGCGAAAGATAAATTTTTTTATAAACATGGTATTGAAAAATTGGAAAAACGTTGGAACCATTGTATCACTCTAAAAGGTGATTATATTGATGAATAAAAAAAAATTTTGTAAAAAAAATGTTGCTTCCATTGTTAGTCTCGGGACTTATTGATCCATGTGTTAGAAGAAGCAGTTTCAAATTTGCTGAAAATTTTACTGAGAAATGGATATTTTTACACACATTAATTATCATCACCCACTTTTTTAATTATCATCACCCTGTAATTCCCGAACTGGAAATCTGTTCCGGATAAATTTCAATAACAGCTTTTGGGACTTTAAGACCTTAGCTTGTGAGAATCGGTTCAATTATCTTTGAGAAAACTAACTCATTTTCATTTGTTAGTTTTTGATCAATATTTCAGGATATCCAGCACACAACTCCATTTGGCCAACTTGGTTTGGATAGTTTTCTGCTTGGGTTGGATAGTTTTCAACCTTACATAAATGTAATCCTGCTCTTGTAACATCACTTACTGTAATGTTGGGTTTGCGGATAAACTATCCCTTTATTTTATTACATGCTACAGCCAAACCTCCGTTTACGAACACTTTTTTTACGTTACCTCTTTTTACGTAACTCTTTTTACGAACCAAATCCCAAATAACGTAAACTTTTTTTACGAACCAACTTCGTAAAAACAGGTTTTTGCATCCAATGAAAACAATTTCCGGCTCCATGGAAATTTTCTACAATATGGGTATTTCGGAAAGGGATTGATGAGTAGATGACAGAAAACGATGTTTGAAGTGGTTCAGAAATCCAAGATGGCGACTTCCGGTTTGTCGATATTCCTTAAAAACCTTTACAATGTGGGTATTTTCGAAACGGGATTGATGAATAGATGACGGAAAACGATGTTTGAAGTGGTTCGGAAATCCAAGATGGCGACTTCCGGTTTGACGATATTCCTTAAAAACCCTGCAATGTGGGTATTTTCCGAACGGGATTGATGAGTAGATGACGGAAAACGATGTTTGAAGTGGTTCGTAAATCCAAGATGGCGACTTCCGGTTTATCGATATTGCTTAAAAACCCTTATAGTATGGGTATTTTCGGAACGGGATTGATGATTAGATGACGGAAAACGATATTTGAAGTAGTTCGGTAATCCAAGATGGCGACTTCCGGTTTATCAATATTGCTTAAAAACCTTTACAATGTGGGTATTTTCGTAACGGGATTGATGAGTAGATGATTAGATTTAGTTATTATAGAAGCACAAGATTTAAGGAAATTATTTGAATGATTGTAACCTGTTGATGCAAAAGATGAGGAGATTTTATGCCTGCTGGAGAGCAAGTTTAACAGAAACTAACTACAGTATATCCATAGTTTAATTTGAGTTAGTAAAAGAGGCGTATGAAATAAAGAAATAACTAAGTGGAACACTTTCAATGAAAGCATCGCCATCGAATCATGCCATGATAAAGAATAGAAACGCGTATGAATTGAGCTTACCTCAAGCTGTAGCGTCAAAAAAAGAGAAATATTTCTTCTACTTGATAAACTAAATTAATCGAATAAGTAGTAAGCCTGGCTAATCGAAATTCGTTTCCTCTTCGTAAAAATCAAATAAAACTATGTGCAAACTTACATCAGAGAATCAATATCTCTCCAATTCAGTCCCAACCGGTAGTTTTTAACCAACGTGGAACTTCGTTTGGGTCATCAATCATTCTGCCCGTGACAAAATCTCAATCAGTTTAGTGTGCAAACTATCTAGCTGATAAGGAGCGTATCCAACTACGTGCACTGTTTGATTTCGCCGAAATGCGCCCAGTGCGTTTTTGGCAAGCATATTGAAAATGACCGGCTGCAGAGTGGAAATTTTGCCAGGTCCGTTCCTGCAACTCGGGAAAGTCTCTCACTGGGATGTCAAGGAACAAAATCTTTACTATGTATGTATTTTAGGCGGCTCTCCGCATCGGTACGATTTCAGCGAAAACAGACCCTACAGCGCTAGCATTCGTATGCATGCTTCATGTGAATTATGCGATTAAGAAGAAGCCTAATAGATTTTTTCTTTCGGCTTTTTAGCTGGAATCACACATTTGTCCTTTGTTATTCCAGAGGGATTTGTGGTCGGCAGTCGGACTCGACTGATACTTGTGAACTGGGACGGGATTTCGTTGAGTGCAGCTGAGCTAGAAACTCTCGGTGAATTGGATGACGTCAGTGGAGATCAGCAGTTCAACGAAGACAAAGCGGACCCGCCGGGCCGACTGTTCATGGGAACTTTGCTCAGTGAAACCGACCAGAACCCATCCGGAATGGGCAATGGCAAATTGTATCGCTTCGATTCGGTGACTAGGAAACTAGTGAAATTCAAAAACGGAATTCATATTCCGCATGGACTCGCCTGGAACGAGATGACAAACAGGTTCTAGTATATTGATTCGTTTGCTTTCGATATCAAAGAGTACGACACCGACAATCATGGCAATATAAGTGAGTAGCAAACATTTGAACTGTGATCGGGTGATGCAATGGAAATAATCTTTACTTTCTGATATGGGGTCACAGCAAACGAGCGTGTTCTTATCAAGCTGAAGAGTGACGAATCGGCTACCGAGATTGTGGCTGACGGAATGATAGATGGCACCGCACGGAAAGACCGAAATCAGCATTTTGTCGAAAAAGTTACTTGATTTTTTGATGGCCAGTTAGTTATTTTTTGAGACAACTAAAACAATCTTACTTTTGCCAATTTTGATATTTTAATTCTCATTCCCTTAATAATGATAAAATATCAGTTGAAATGACTATTTCATTCACGACACCGGCATGACGGTGTCAGTAGCATAGTGTGGTGAAGAACTACACTTGTTACACGACCATACTTGGGGACTCGAATTTAGTGTTCGACCCCCTCAAGTAGAAGGTAAATTTGAATTCATTTCTTTCTTCTGATTATGCTTATATGAGCCTACCTAGTAATTCAAGACAATCATTCGTCCCTTTATTTCTACGCAAACCAAACTGAGTATAAGAAGTATAAGAAGAATTTTCTGATGCAGAACAATTTTGATATGGGTCTATATGAGTTGTGATTGGAAGCTGGTTTCCCCGGCTTTTGAATGGCGATAACTTTCTCTTGCCTCCTGTCAGGTGAAAAAACATTTTGCTCAAGAATTTTGTTGAACAATTCCTACAAGCGACTTTTTGCGAGGTCGGGCAGATTATTCATCAAGTTGAATTTAATTCTGTCCAACCCAGGAGCGTTATTGTTACAAGACAAGAGTGCTACAGAAAATTCCGTCATTGAAAAGGGGCTATCAATGGAACCATTATTTGGGATAGAGTCCCGAATAATGTCTGCGTTCTCTGCGTACGAACAGAATCTGGGCCAACTTTTCTAGCAAAGTCAAATATCCATCGGTTAGAGTATTCCTCATTCTCATTTCTTACGTTACGATTCCTCGTTCGTCTGGCCGTATTCCTAAGAGTGCTCATTGAGGTTTCTCTAGACAAACCTTCGACAAAATGTCTCCCTTAGCTACATTTCTTGGCCCAAAGTATGCTCTTGTGCTTGGTTTCTAAAATCAAGAATTTTTCAAAATTCTGAGGAGTTCCTCTTCCTCGATTTAAAAACGTCTTGAAAACATTTTGTTTCGCATATTCGAGCACTTAAAAGGGTTTGGAGGCCTTCTGTTGGTCGATGGACCAGGAAATCATTTGATTTGGGCTTGTTCTACGGCGTCCAGAATCGAACAAACGAGGAAGTCATATTCTTCAAGTGAGATACTAGGGATACTACCTTGGTATTTAATCCAGTCAATATTTTTTGGCAAAACATATGGAATATTAACTGGATTGGCAATGCATTCGTTACTTCTAATTGAGATGAAAAAAGAGATAAATCTAATGCACTTGGATGTGCAGGAGGTTTTGGGGTCCGTGTCATACTACCCATATTTAATACTGTCATGATAAAATTGTCGCAAATATTATGTATTAAAGATAATCTGTTATCAATATGCGAATATAAATCTCTCAGAATCAATCGTGGAGCAGGGAGGGCTTCAACCATTTCATAAAGCTTTCGCTGTCCAACTTCTGCTCTTGAACGAATTTAAACCGAAGCTATACTTTTCCTTTAATGTTAATTTGACAAGCAACAACTGCTGGAGGTTGGAGGAATGTTTAATCTATAAAAGGAATATCATTTCTTAATTACTAAAAGCACTAAGCCATAAGGAGAGTCTGTATGGAGAAGTATAATGTTAAAGTCATTTAAATTTTAAGCAATGTTGGATGTAAGCCATGTTTCGCACAAAGCAAATACATCACATTTTTGACTATGCAATAAAATTTTAAATTAATCAAGTTTTGGCATGATGATTCGACAATTCCACTGCAGGACAGTGATTGAATCATTTGCGGCGGATGATAAATTATCCATCAAATGATACAAACCCTGAGAGAATTGGCCATAGAGCTGATAGCTGCTTCAAAAAAGTTCTAGCTATTTGGAGGAATGCCATTATGAGGGTCTTTAAGGGCTCAGAAATATTGAATTCTGTGAAAATCCATTCTACAATTTCCGAAAACTTCAGTAACCCTGTTGGTGGCTGTAAAATGGGGCCCCCTGGATTTGTTATCTGTTTCTGTGCTTGATCCTGGATTGGTTTGTGAATTTGACAAACCAGGAGGCACAGTTTTTGCTTTTAAATTTGGCTTTTTAGATTTAACAAGGAGATCTTTTTTTGAAGGTGTAATTTTAGGTGCCTTTTTTGGTTATTTGTGGTTTGGTAATCTCCTCTTAACAGACCCTTGAGGAGTGACAAACGAGGTATCTTCACTATTTTCGTCAGAATCAGATTCCTCTGGCTTCACAAGATTTGAAAAACCGTTTTCAGTTTCCAAAGGTGGGACATCAATGATCGTTTTAAGCATTTCTGCATATGTGCTTTTGAAGAAAGCTTCATTTTTTCTTTACGCAACTTAAATGCATCGCATACTGAAAAATCATCATGAGGACTCTCCCCACAATAAACACATTTTTCAATATCTTTGTCGCAAAGATTATCCTTATGAGGCCCTTGACATTTTATACATTTAGATTTATTATTACAATAAGTAGCTGTTTACCCGAATATTTTACAGTTCATGAAATTCAATAACATGCGGAACGAAAAGCCGAACAGGAAAACGAATTTGATCGATATAGACATGGCTAGGCAACGCAAATCCGGCAAATGTCACTCGAAATGAATCTGAGGGACGATAAGACTTGTTCCCATCGTGAATAGATGGATAGAGTTTTTTAATCGACCAACTCCATTTTAAGGTAAATCATCGACTGTTAGGCTTGATTCAATGACAACGTCGTCAATTTCCACCTCCTTCGATGGAATGTAAACTCGATATTCAATAGCGAATAATTCACAGGTTACAATTTCGTTCGCCTGTTTCCAATCGTTAACAATAACTCAAATTTTATCTCTATTAACTTTTGAAGTTTCAACTACTTCAGAAATATGTGATGTCAATTTTTTTTTAATTTGCATCAAGTTCAATTGCTTTTTTTAGCCGAAAATGGACTATTCATGGCCCAGAAGTACGCTCCGGATAATGTTGAGTACTGGGAGTATTAATGTTCGTACTAGTATCCGGAATCGGATTCGGATGATCTTCCACGCGATATATGTCGTGTCTTTCGATCCACCGCACCGTAGTCTGGTATCTTGTAAATCACTCCTTCGTCTTCGCACCTTTATGCGATGGCATCTTTGTGACTCGTCATAGAAGCTCTCGCACATCTGTGTCTCTACACCTCTGTGCGTATGAACGGGATGGCCTTCGTTGCTAGCTTTCCAGTCGGAAAACGTTTCAAATATTGCCTTTGTGATTAGCACCAGCAGGTTATCTACCTGCAGCTGAGTTGTCTCGGTAGCAGCCGTTAACTCACGAGCCAGTATAATCGAAACACAAACTTTCTTCGTTTGAATTATTTTTACTGAATCGATCCTTTTTAGCCTTTTAATGGATTATTTTGCTTTGACACTTCTCATGAGTTTTTAGCTAATAAACTTGTTAATAAAACCAAATTCATTATTGTTTTTTATTAACTATTTAATGAAATATGAGTTAAAATTAAATTATTAAGATATAAATTGGGTGTTCAGCCATAAGTGGTGACTTTTCAGCCCTATTATATATATGACATCATTCGATTTCGCAATTCTGAGATTTTTGTGTAGGGAAAATTCTACTTGTATTGTGTAATGGGGAAAATGAACTTATATACTAACTTACTAACTAATACAGAGAGCGAATCGATTCAATTGAAGATTGCATCGATTTTTTTTCGGAATTTGCTTATAATATTATGTGACATTATATCTAATGGTACTATATTTGTGAGTCTGTGTAACTCATTTGTACTAAACCAGGGAGGACGTTTCAAAATCATTTTCAGAATTTTAATCCTTTCTGAATCCTGAATCCTTTGAAGCGTTTTCTTCCTGATGGAACAACAACTTGACCAAATTGGTACTGCATAAAGCATGGCTGGTCTGAAAATTTGTTTATAAATTAACAATATGTTACTTTTAGACAGAGCTTAGAATTTCTGTTTATAAAAGGATATATACATTTAATATATATTCATTACACTTTGCCTGGATTCCTTCAATGTGTTCCTTGAAAGTGAGTTTTTTGTCATACGTTAAACTTAAGTATTTAGCTTGATCAGACCATGTCAATTTCAAGTAATTCAATTTGAGAATGTGATTATTGTTTGGTTTAAGAAAAGAAGCTCTTGGCTTGTGAGGAAAGATAACTGCGTTTTTGCTGCATTTGGTTTAATTTTCCATTTTGACAGATAATCACTGAAAATATTTAAACTTCTTTGTAGGCGACTGCAGATCACTCTTAGATTTCTACCTGTGGCTAACAGACTTGTGTCGTCACAGAATAGCGATTTCTGACAACCAACGGGTAGATTTGGAAGATCAGAAGTGAAAATATTATACAAGATTAGAGCTACGCTCGAACCCTGCGGAACACCGGCTCGTACGGGTAGCAATTCAGATTTACAATTCTGATAGCTAACCTGAAGAGTACGATCAGTTAAATAATTTTGAATCATTTTGATCAAATAAATAGGAAATCAGACATTTTTGCTATTAAACCTTTGTGCCAAACACTGTCGAATGCTTTTTCTATGTCTAGAAGAGCAACTCCAGAAGATTTATTTGCTTTTATCATGTTCGTTACTCTGACAAGTTGATGAGTAGTTGAATGTTCATGACGAAATCCAAACTGCTCTGGTAGATAAATTGAATTCTCATTTATATGAGACATCATTCTCAACAAGATCATTTTTTCAAAAAGTTTACTGATAGAAGAAAGTAAGCTAATTGGTCGATAACTTGATGTTTCTGCTGGGTTTTTATCAGGTTTCAGGATAGGAATTACTTTAGCGTTTTTCCATCTTTTTGGGAAGTAAGCTAATGAAAAACACTTGTTGAAAATTTTAACCAGGAGTCTCAAGGCAACATCGGGAAGATTTTTAATAAGAATATTAAAAATTCCATCATTACCAGGAGCCTTCATGTTTTTGAGTTTCCTAATAATTGATTTAATTTCAACAAAATTCGTCTCAATAATGTCATCTTGTGATAACACTTGGGTTGAAATATGCTCATATTTCAGTGAAACTTCATTTTCAATAGGACTCACAACGTTCAAATTCAAATTGTGTACACTCTCGAACTGCTGAGCAAGTTTTTGAGCTTTTCAGCCATTTGTAAGAAGTATTTGATTTCCTTCCTTGAGAGCAGGAATTGGTTTCTGAGGTTTCTTAAGAACCTTAGAGAGTTTCCAGAAAGGTTTGGAATATGGTTTAATTTGTTCAACTTCTTTAGCGAAATTTTCATTTCTAAAAATCTATGTTTAATTTCTTTTTTAAAATTCCTAACTATGTTTTTCATAGCAGGATCATGAGAACGTTGATATTGTCGTCGACGAACATTCTTCAACCGAATGAGCAGTTGAAGATTGTCATCGATGACTGGAGAATTTAATATAGTTTGAGCTTTGGGAACTGAAAGATTTCTAGCTTCGATAATATATTGATTCATATTGTCAATTGGTGTGTCGATGTCCGCAGAATTTTCTAAAATAGTTTCATGATCCACATGATTTTCAATGTGAGATCTGTAATCCAACCAATTAGCTCTATGATAGTTGAATAATATATATATAATTGGATTAATTAAAGCTTCGTTGGAAAGCCTGAATGTTACAGGAAAATGTGACTTTGATCTGTTAGAACCAGATCAATTGTAGACGGGTTTTTCACGGAAGAGAAACAAGTCGGATTACTGGGATGAAGAACTGTGAAGTAACCAGCTGAGAGTTGATTATGAAGTATTTTTCCTTTAATGTTATTTTGCCTACAATTCTACTGGACATGCTTAGCATTTAAATCCCCTATTACGAAAAATTTCGGTCGATATATTGTGAGTTTTTGCAAATCGCCTTCAAAGAAATTTAATTGTTCGCCGGTGCATTGGAATGGCAATTATGCTCCAGCGATGAAATAAATTCCATGAATTGTTTCAACTTCGATTCCCAAACTTTCAATAACTTTAGTATTGAAAGAAGGTAAAATTCGATTTTTAATTTGCCATTGGACAAAAATGGCAACTCCACCACCCATTCCAGTAAACCTGTCAAATCGATGAACCACATAATGTGGATTACTTTTCAATTTGACATTTGGTTTAAGAAAAGTTTCTGTCACAATGGCAATATGAATTTTGTGAACTTGGAGAACATTATAAAATTCATCTTCACTCGATTTCAAAGATCCAGCATTCCAATTTAAAATATTTAAATAATTATTGAACATCACTGTTAAATTTTAAATTCATTATTATATTATTTGCGAATTGTCATCCGATTTGAAATGCTTTAAAAAGTGATGAAGTCGAATTCATTCGGATGATCATTTGAAAAAGTTGATCTTGTTGGTAGATCATTTTATTTTCAGTTATATCGCCTAAATCAACTTAATTTAAAGAAGCGAATGGCATTGAAGGAATATTTGTAGGATGATTTGGCCGTTCTACCTATTAATAAATTTTTTTCGTTAGAAGATGAACTGCTAGGCGGTCCTGTGTTTTGATTATTTACAATAGAAAAATCAAGTGGTAGATTTCTACCTTTTATACTAGCATAACTGGCATTGGAAGAAGATAATGACGAGGTCGATCTACCTGTCAATAAAATTTTTTCGTTAGAAGACGAATTGGCAGGCGTACCTGTTTTTTGTTTTAATTTAGAAGAAATAAGTGCCTTAGAAGAATTAGGCGTGGCATTAGTAACAGTTTTTTGATTTTCAGGTACGTTCTGTATATTTAAGGTCGTTGATTTGTCTTGTTGTCTAAGCGAACGAGCGTTTAAAATTTTTTCCCTGACAGGACATTTCAAATATTTGGATTTATGATTTCCATCGCAATTTGAACATGAAAATTTATCATTTCGAATGCGATTTACCACAATTCAAACACCGTATATCCATATGACAATTTTTGGTTCCATGGCGACGACGACATTGCGTTAAGTTTGCAATACGATTATGCCGTTTATAATGTTCCCAATGAATTTTAATGTGGGAAATGAAACGTACTTTTTCTAAAGTTTTCAAATTGTTTACATCACTTCTATTGAAGTGTATTAAGTAAAATTCATGAGAAATTCCAGAGCGTGGTTTAGAAGTACCATTCGCTCTTTTTTCATAAGTATTACTTGGGAAGGGGCAAAATCAAGCAATTCTTTTATTTCATTTTTAATTTCATCAGTACTTTGATAATTTGATAAGCCTTTCAAGACAGCCTTGAAGGGTCTGTCTGATTTTATATCATATGAATAAAATTTATGAAGTTTTTCGGACAAATATCGAATAAGACGTTCGTAATCTTCCAATCCATCAACCAAGACTCGACATTCTCCTCTTAGTCCGATTTCAAATGAGACTTTTACTTCCGGGAGAAAAGTAGAAAGATCAATCCGGAATGCTTTGAAGTCGGAAATCATCACCGTCACTGGTGGCATAGATTGATGTTTCTTCCCAGAACGACAAGCGTCCATTTTGGGAATTTTTGAAGAATTTTCTTCTATGTCGCTACAATCGGATTCAGGAAGAATCTCGTAAATATTGTTAGACGGCATAGGATCAACGGAAGGGAAATCCGTCCGTTGTCTTTTATTTTTACATTCAGATTCTATAAGATCGTGAATGTTTTTAGAAAAATGTTGAATAACGGATTGTGATTTATTCCGTATTGAATTATTTTTAGCCTTAGGCTTATTGCCTTTTCGGTTGGACGCAGGCATTTTTGAAACGAATGAAATTTTAAATTAAATTAACTAGGCTAAATTAGTCTTCGATTAGACTCCCAGTTTGGAAAAGTCTTGATAAAGACTGATTTTGTGGTAGTCTTAATAAAGACTGATTAGTTCGAAGAATAGTTCTTTGCATATCTAGCCTTAAGAAATGCTGATTAATTTCATAGTCACTCTAATATCACTCTTTGTATAGCCTTGAGAAAGGCTGATTAATTGTTAGTCTTTAAAAGGACTGTTAGGAAAAAAAGACTGAAGCCTTGAATCAATGAAACTCTAGGTAGCCAGAAAAAAATTTCCAGGAGCCAAGAGCTATACGCGTGCGGTGCGAACGACTGTTCAACACCGACTGACATTATTGTTTCACTTGTGCTGTATTGTGTGCTGTCAGCAGTGATAGTGATAGATAAATAAAGTCAAATTTCTGATTTTAATCACAAAATTAGTTTGCCGATGAAAATTTCGTGTTGGATTGATATTTTGCTGATTTGTGTCCAGGATATTCACCAACTAAACACATTTTCTGAAAACAAAAGTTTTTTTTCGGCAATGTAAATTCTGTATTTCAACTAATTTAATAGTTATTTTGGAAATTTTGTTGTTAAAATCAACTAATTCAAAAACAGTAAAACGAATTAGGCGCAGAGCTAACTTCGGCCGTTCCGTGCGATGGCAATCTGTATGTGGTTGTTTTCGCCGGGTCGGTGTGGTAGTGAAAGTCAATCCCATGTTGGCGATAAGATTTGTTTAATCATGTAACAATTTACATCATATTTTGTGTTTTATTTTTGTCTTCCTATAACAGCAGCAGCACGACAGGAAATCAAACTACCGGTAGCCCAGGTGACATCGGTTGCCTTCGGAGGGTCAAATTTAGATACTTTATTCGTTTCCAGTGCTGAGAATGAACTCGTTGAACCACAGAAAGAAAATTCTGGAGCAGTATTTAAAATCATGATCCTCGGAGTTAATGGAAAACTGATGGCTGATATTGAATTTAATTTTGAAGATTAGGCCACATTTTTGAAGATTAAACCAAATGAAAGTTGAAATGATTCCACTCCCAAGAATGATAGCTTTAGAATCAAATGGATATTCATTAAAAATTATAAGTTTTTAATGCAAACATGAATTACTAATGCATTTAATTCATAAGTAATACATGAGATTTTGCTGGAACGTGACAATCCATAACAAAATAAATTGTTTAATTACTAACATTTGTATGAATGTCGTTTCCACGCTCGAACAATAGCTCAACATGTTCAATCACAAATAAATGACAGAAAAAAAAACTTTTCCTCGATAAAATGTTTGCAGAGACCGGCCTCATCGAACACAATTGCACGTTGGTCGAGAACCGAAGTGTATGTCCTATATATTCTTCCCTGTGCCATCCTACCGGCGATAGGTATTTCAATATACGTAGTGTAATACATATGATGATCATGTTACGACAAATGTAAAACATTTTGTCTTTTCCGACATGCACTTGTAGCGGCAGAGCTGTATGTTGGTATGTTCGGTACATTCTGCTGTGGGATGAGGCAGGTCATGTCATGTATGCAATCGCCACACCACGCAACGGAGCTTTCGGTGGAGGAATGTCTGCCTTCCAATGATTCCGTTTGCGGCGAAGGAACTATTTCGTTTCATGATATCGCACTATGGTCAACCCTCTCTAGCTGTGAAGCCATTAAGGTTTAATTAGATAATGTACACTTGGTTTGCATACCGAGCATAGTTTTCCGTTTTCTTCTGACGTGTGATGACATGTGGCAGAGCACAGGTGAGAGTGAGGAAAAGAGTTGTGGGAAAGATAATGATGTCTTATTTGGTTATACTGAAAATTTAAATTGTCAGGAAACAAAACGTTGGAAAGAAATTATTTTTTTGATAAACAAATTATTAACAAATCCATAATGTTCTGGCGAATTTTTACAAACCTTTCTTCAAACTTATTTCCCAATACTTTAATTAGGTTTGGATTTCATCCGGATCTGATTTCCGGTTCCGATGTTATGTTAATATGATGAATGTTAAAATGTCATACCGTCATTCAAAGTGATGTAGCAAATAACACATAAATTCTTCGGGGCACTGCTAAATCATATTCCAGCGTGAGGGCCTTGTTAGTTTATGGCCAAATTCTAACCAACTTTGACTATACCGGTCCTCAGATTTCAATTCCGGAATCACCGAAAATAGTGGTCCAATATTTCAAAAAGCTTTCAAACCGTCCTTTGAGAAAATGAAGCGGAAAATGAAAGTAAAATTTATACACTTTAACACTGTTCAAAAATTGACAATGTTGAGCTATGTTTTCTTATTTTTATTCAAGTTTAATCACCCATGATTTTTTTGTATTATTGGCTGCTACCAGAAAATCTGAACGAATGAAAATTGACGTTTAAATTCAAATTACATATCATGATTGATCAGAGATCTTCGAAATGCGTGGAATAAAAACTTCACCGTTTTGCCGTTGGCTTTTTAATTTAAACTTGTTTTTATATTTTTCTGCACTTGCATGGAAAAGCCAGCGATCGCAAAACAACTAAAATATCAGTTGAATTTGATTGGTAAAAATTTGGTACAACTAATGCTTATGACAGACATGTGATATCGGTATCACTGTACACCATGAAATCACATGTCTGTCACCCTGAATCACGGTGGTATCACGCGAGCATCATGATTCAACGGTGATTTCCGTACTACGGTCATTCATCGTTGTACAGCGCAAAATCACATCACTGTTTACTGCTACCAGCGCCATTGGCGAGTGATGGTGAACTCATGAAACAATATTTCCTTCTTCTGAGCATCAAATAATAAACAACCATCGTCATATTTTGAAAAAAATCTCGGTAAAATGCTAACAAGCAGCATAAAACTTATATACTTTGCAGCATGTTTTCAAAAAGCAGTCAAACCAAGAAATATTCATTTATTTGGTGAAGTTTTGAAATACAAATAAGGAAAACAATTTACTCATATTTGTACAAAAAATCAGCACTATTGAGTAATTGTTTTCTATTCAATAACAAGTAAGATTATTGTTTAAATGAATTTAAAAACATAATGATTCATATTTTGAATGCACATGTGGTAATAATAAACGATAAATATCCAATACATGAATAAACCAATTGTGTAATCATCCTGTTTATTGATGACCTATCGAAATTCCATTTATAACATTGGTCCCCTATATTCACTTCTGGAAACTCTAAATCTTCTTATTACTTCGTCTTGTGTCATCGGGTTGAATGCCGTCCGATGGAAAAAAAACTTGTTTTTGAATTGTTTAGAAAGAGTCTTATTTTGGGTATGAATAGAGAGAACAGCGAATCATGTCTTTCAGTGTGAGTAAATTGAAGCAGAAAACGTACCAAGTCACATATTCAATTTAAGAAATACTTGTAATAGTTTTCAGTGTTACTTCATAAATATAGCATAACAACTTTAAACTTCTCAAAATCCTAATAAAACCATTATCAGATTATATTCCAGTGTAGTAGACCATTTTTCATAAGATTTATGAAGCAAAGTGAAGCATCAAACCTATGTCAAATCTATTTCGGAATGATTTAAAATTCAAGAAGGTTTTAAATTCAGTTTTATGATGAACATAATTCTTTTTATGAAAATTTCGTGATGAATAAACTGTTACGTTGACAGAATTTTTCTGAAATATGTGTGTGCCATGCCGTTTCTGATGGTTACATGCTAATAATATCTTAGATTTATTTACTATTTTGAGACTCAATCTTAATAGTTTATGCGCTCTTATTTTTATCGTGAATATGCGGGTGAAAAAGGAATTATGACTGAACATCTTGAAATTTATGCGGATTTGGCAAAAGTCGGTAAGATTTACAAACAAAATTTAGTGATTCACTACCATTTTGGTAGAAATCAGCGTCGTTGCAAAAAATAGTACTCGTGTTCCGAAAATTAGTTCTAAAAGCTATTCATATTTCCTCCATTCTATATTTATATTTGTTTTTTATTTTTTTTCAGTGAATGTTACGGTAGAACATCAAAATTATGAACATCTAATTTTCTCTAATGCTAATTACATTTAAACAATGATATGAGTGATACTGTCATCCAATGAACACTCACACACAAATAGTTTAATAGCTAAGACAGAGAGACAAGATTATATCGGTCATAAATTAGTTGCTAGTAATAATCTTCAAACCACAAAAATTTTCGGTTTATATATTATCGATCGTCGGAGCTGGGAAATAAAGCTAAATTTTGAGTTTTTTCGTTTCACAGTACATTCATTCTGTGTGCAAAACATGTCTGTCACCTCATCGTTGTACGCGTACAACGTTGTACAGAAATCATTGTACGGAAATCACATGTCTGTCAGCGGTATCAGCGGTATAAATGAGGTGTCACTCGTATAACTGAGCAATGACACGATCCCAGCAATGCTACATGTATGCATGAAAACAAAATATGTCTCAGTTGTTTCGCCTAATTATTCAGTTATTTGAACTCAAGATGTCTATCGCAAAAAAACATTTTTGCCTTTCCATTATAGAAAGGCTATGCAATCACTAAGAAACCTGACGGCCAAATGTCATATACCATTCGACACATGTGTGTATATGTGTATGTATGTATGTATGTAACAAAAATATGCGCGCACTTTTTTCAGAGATGGCTGAACCGATTTTCACACACTAATGTCGTTTTCGTTTTTAAATTGCACTACACTGGTGTAGCGAAAGCTGCACCTAAACCGTTCGTTTTTACCAATTGCACTACACCAGTGCTACACTTTTTCTGCACCGATACCTCTGGTGTAGCACTCATCAAAAGTTTGGTATAGCTCTGTGCAATGGAATCGTTTATTGTTGTCAATAGTTACTGTTTATGTTTTCGTCATTTTTGTTCGTTTATTCATGCCTCAGTGCAGCACTGCACCGGTGTAGTGCAAATTAAAAACGAAAACGCCATAAGATTCAAATTAAAGGTATTGTGGTCCCATAGACTGCTACTCTGGTTCCGGAGTTACATGTTAATATGTGAAAATTAGAGAAAAAGTGTGCACTCATTTTTTTCTGGAACAGCATAACCGATTTTCACAAACTAAGATTCAAATGAAAGGTACTATAGTTTCCTAAAAATTTGTAAAACATTTTATCCAGATCCGACTTCCGGTTCCAGAACTGAAGCGTGATAAGTGGAAAATCACCAATTTCATTAGAATATTCTCTCGAACTACGATCAAAATAGGTACAAATCCCAAAAAACTGTCTGATAAATTCTTCTAGTTTGCAAAGCTTGTTAATTTATGCGCATAACAACTTAATTCGGCACTACTGGTCCCCCTTTTTTTTGTTCCGGAAGCTCTGAAAATGGTGAAGAAAAACTCCAAAAATAGAATTCACTTCGATCTCTCTGCGATGCTTGAACTGATTTTCACAAATTTTGATTTGAATTTGAAGATCATATAATCTTTAAAGCCACTGTGAAATTTTATCCAGATTCGACTTCCGGTTTCGCAGTTACAGGGCGATGTACAACACCGGTACGTGGTGGTACGGTGGAAGAAGAAAACACAAAACGAACGATGCGTTCTTTGTTTTATTTCGTACAGGCTATAAAGAAAACGGAACGGTTAAGGATGTCTGCTACAAGTATGTGATATTGGTAACAGACGGTGCTGCTGTTGATGAAAATTTTAGCTATTTTATTATAAGTGCAAAGAATAAAAGAATGTAAAGTTGGAGTAAAATAAATGATATAAAAAAATAAACGAATGTCAATGAATTGAAGTTTATTTGAAAAAAGATATGCAATTTTCACAGCCGATAGTGCAGTAATACCATGCCGGTAGTGTAGTGACGTCAATAATAATAACAATAATAATAATAATAATAATAATAATAATAATAATAATAATAATAATCATAATAATCATAATAATAATAATAATACTAATAATAATAATAATTCTACTACATATTTTATGCTACTGATTCATGATGTTTAGCTTGGCTTACATAGGCAGAAGTAACAGAAACGAAAGTTCGTTTCGTTTGTTAAATTTCGTTTTATTGATTTAATCGAAATAGAGCATGAGATAGTAAGTCTCGGTTTAACTAGGTTCAAAACTGTTCCAATTTTAGGTCATATTGGTTGCTGCAAACGAACCAGCTTTGCTATTCCGGTCATTTTAATTCGGTTTCGGAAGAATTAGAAATAGTGATAAAAAGATCTCACTCTCTTTTTTTCAAGATGTCAAAATCGATTTTCGCAAACTTTTAGGTTAAAAAAAAAAGTCTTACCGTTTCATACGGAATTCTTAAATTTGTTGTGGAAACTTCTTCCGGCTCCGGAACTACAGGGTGAACAGGATTTGTGGAGTTTGCTAGATTTAGTCCGAACAAATTGTCCTATTTCTATTCAATGAACAGTTGTTATTGCGAATTCCACAGTAATATTTATAATGTTATGAGTAATATCAGAAAGACATCATTACACCACTAGGTGGATTAAAACAGGTTTTTTCACTGTTAGTCTCTTCGGGGGGCAGCTAATCGTTCACCGCTTGAGCAACGAATTTTTTGCTAAGTAGCTGCTTATAGATTTTTTGTTACACAGTTGTGCTTGATTTAATCTGATAAAGTTCAAGAAGCTAAATTTTCTTACTAACATTTTATGACTTCATTTTTTTCCATAAATACGTTTATTTCTTAAGGCAATTTACATAAGTTTTCTTTCGCCGTAGCATCACTTTTACATAGAATTCTTATCCTAATAAAATTCTAATATAGTCACAACGATTTGAATTTAATAAAACATATTCCTCTTATTTTTCAAATATCATATTATTTGAACCAAACGGTTAACTGCTATAAATTATAGAATAAGCTAATATTTTTATACATTTTGTTGATAATTTCATGAAATATTTCGAGTTTGTTTGTATTAGCACATAAATTTAGCTATTGAATAAACTAGTGGACGCAGTAGGAGTCAGAACTAAGTCTCAAAAGGGTTAATTATTAAATTGAAACTCCAATTGTCTTTATGAAATGATGAAGAAGTTTCATGTATGGAAGGTCACAGATGCAGGTTCTTGAAGCCTAAATGAGACCGAAACATTATTGTTGAATATACCAAACCCAGTAGTATCTTCAGTTCGTGATTCGTCCGATCATGACTTCAATTGATGATGCAACTTTTACTTTTCGGGTAGGCATGTCAATGCAAAATTTAAACCAAAAAACCTGTTTTAATCCACCTTGTGGTGCAATGTTGCCTTTCTCATATTACTCATACTATTATGAATATTACTGCAGGGTTAATAAAACAACTGGTCATTTAATAGAAACAGGAAATTTTTTTCCAACTTTATTTAGCAAAATCTTCGAATCAAAACACTCTACAGTTCCGTAATCGAATATATTATCCACAATGAATCTATGGTAAGACCTTATTCTTGGAATCTATAAATTTGTAAAAATCGATTTGGCCATTTTGAAGAAAAGTGAGTATGACCTTTTTGGCAGTTTTTGACCATTATTTCCATTACTTCCGAAGTCTAATTTTGAGGTCCGCAATAGCCGAAGTTGGTTCGTATGACCAGCAATAAATATGATCCACAAGTTGGAACAGGTTTGAACCTAGATAAAAAGAACGCTATATCTGAGGAAATTGAGTAAGTAATCAAGTTCGCCGTGTGCATCGTTTGTGACGGCGTGTTGTGTTTTCTTCTTCCGTGCCAGCACATGCCGTTGCGTATCGGCTTTGTATCGTCAATTTGTATGGCGGTTCGAAAGCTCTGACACTCATCGCCCTGTAGTTGCGAAACCGGACGTCGGAGATGAAATTTCACACAAGCTTTAATTTAAATCAAGATTTGTGAAAATTGATTAAAGCATCACTGAGAAATCGAAGTGAAATCCACTTTTGGAACTGTTCTTCATCATTTTCGGTGCTTCTGGAACACGAAATGGGGGACCATTACTACCGAAGTCAGTTGAACCAGGAGAATTTATTTGTCAGTTTTATGGGATTTATACATGTTTTTGCCATCGTTTGTAAAAAAATACTCATGAAATTGAAGATTTTCCACTTACCGCGTTCTAGTTCCGAAACCAAAAGTCTGATGGAAATGAAATGTTCCAGAGATTTTTAAATAGCTTTCCTTTCGTTTGAGTCTTTGTTTGTGAAAATCGGATAAGCCATTTTCGAGAAAATTGAGTGCACATTTTTCCTTAGTTTTAACATATATCTCCGGAACCGGAAGTCGTATCCAAATAAAATTCAATAGCAGGCTATAGGACCACAAGAATTTTTATTTGAATCTAAGTTTGTGAAAATGGATTAAGCCATCTCCGAGAAAAATAAGTGCATTTTTTTCATTTTTTTTGGTGCATATTATTCTATATCTCCGGATATGGAAGTATATGGAAAGGATCGGGATGAAATTGAATGGCAGGTTATGGGACCATAAGATCTTTCATTTGAATCTAAGTTTGTGAAAATTGGTTAAGCCATCTCCAAGAAAAGTTAGTACATATTTTTGCTACATACATACATACATACATGATTGCATAACCTTCCTATATGAGAAAGGCAAAAATCAAATAAACATACTTCGACTACAAATAGAATTGTTCCATAATGTAGAGAGCCAAACAGTTTTGGTCCTTGAGTTACCGGTTATCATTTGAAACTACCAACTTGCACATCTCAACCGTGTAGTCTATGAAGGAAATTTCAGTGCATTGTGACAGTAATAACTGCATTCATCGTGAAGATATGCAGATTTACATTTCTGGAATTTAAAAAAAAACACACACGTCACAAAACAATTGCCCACGTTAATCCCTTTCTTTTCTAATAGTGGTTCCATACATTGATTTGACGTCATTGAACATAATTTATATACAGTCTGTTACATAAGAGCGTGGTCACTGATGTGAGAAAATAAAAAGACTAAACACGAAAATACTTTCCAATATTGTATTATTAGATCAAAAACAATTAATAGCAAATACATTAATAGAAAGTCCAATCCGCTTCAGCGTTAGTATTGGTTTGACACCTTCGAAGCGCACTTTGAGTGAGATTTTGCGCGTATTCTTCTGAAAGCTGATTATTTTTGCATTGCATGAAGGACACTACTGCCCTCTGTGTTAAAAAATCACACCATTCCACTTTACAGATCACGAGTAATCGTGACCAGGCTCTTATGTAACAGACTGTACCGGCAAATGACATAGAAAACATGTACGCTATTCATTTAGCGCTCATACTTGATTGAGCATGTTGTTCGAAATATTGAAGCACATGGATCAAGTAGACTCGGTAAAATTTCCACACAAAACAGCTCTTTGCGTTTCGCCTTCGGCTCGTCAGTGCTCAAAGCAGTTCAAATTGAGCTGTCATCTTCGCCCAGCAGTCCAATTTAAACCGCTAAGCAGACGCAAATCTTACACTATTTATGTAACACTTTTTAAATATTACACTGAGGTGTAATATCCTTTCTGACGTCTTGGTCGTAACTCGTTGCACGCCAAACGATTTTAATAATAATCTTGTTTTCATATTCTACTCTCCAGCGGGCAATCATTGCACAACTCGATACGCGTAAAACAATTATCGAAGATCTAGCATTCATCGAGTGGAGAACTTTCGATTCCAAACAAAACAATTTTCTACATTTTCTTCACTTTCCCGATGAGACCACTTGCTACATAAACTTTTGCGCACCTCTTTTTATAAATATAGAGATGAGAAATGCACCGTTACACCGCTAAGTGAATTTAAGGGGTTACACCACTGTAGAAAAAAAGAGAAGGACTTTTTTGGGGAATTATTCAGGGATCTAAAAAAAAGGAGTTATCCGAATTTTGTATAAAGCACTTTTTAATATGTATATTTAGGTGAAAAAAATTATCAGTTTTAAAAATTTAAAAACCAAATGACGGCTTGGCGGCATTACTCCATTTTTTGGATCCTAAAATAATTCCTCAAAAAAGTCCTTCTCTTAACCCCTTAAACAGGTGTTTTTTTGGTATACTGACTAAAAAAATGGCTTCACGTCGCAAATAGATAGGTTGTTTTCATGAAGACTGTTGAGACCATTTTATTCGCGAAACTGTTTATGTAATTTAGCTATATGCGCCTCAAAATAAACATAATGCTTCGAAATCCTCAAATCTGTGTTTCAAATTGTTCGTCCTTTTTGGCAACTTGATGTGTACCAAATTTTAATTGGTAATATAGCTTCCTGAATTCCGGCTCAGAAACAAAAATTAAACCCAGCAAAATCATTGAAACTGTACGCCAGATGTTTGGTTCATTGGTGGACGTTGGAAATCTTTTTGTTAAACTATTTTTTTAAATGAATGGAATCGTTTTTAACGATCGTATTTACAATATCAATCTTATCTCCACTTAACTATCTATCGAAGCAATCATTGTCACGATGAGTGGAACGATTTTTATCTATAAAATGAAAGTAGCCAGAAAAAGTGGAACCAGTTGACAGAAAACATCAATATGGCGAGTTACAAAGTGGAGCAAATTCCAGATCCTCGGTTGGATCTTGGTGAGGGTCCTCATTGGGATAGTGAAAACCAATCCTTGTTCTACGTTAACCTGTTTGAAGCTACCATACATCGGTTGGATTACAAGCACAATAAGGTGTACAGTGCCACTGTTGGTGTGTGTGTAATGAAATGTTTCCAAAAACCTCATCGAGCTAACATATTGTTCGTTTGTTGAAACAGAGGGCTGTACCTTCGCTTCATTTGTTATTCCGGTGAAAGGTAGAAAAAACGAGCTCGTCGTTGGCGACGGCACTCGTTTGGTGCTTGTCAGCTGGAACGGCATTTCAGGGACGGCTCAATTGATTAAGGTATTGGCTGACCTTGGTGAAAAGGCCGCTGGGCATCGGTGGAACGATGGGAAGGTCGATTCTCGCGGACGATTGTATGCTGGAACAATGATCATCGAGGATGACGGGAAGGATCCATTCAAAACGAATAGCGGATGCTTTTACAGATATGATGCCAAGACGGCCAGTTTCGTGGAACAATTTTCCGGATTGTTTGTCTCCAATGGGCTTGCCTGGAATGATAAAAGCAAACAATTTTATTTCGTCGATTCTGGCACGAATGACATTAAACGGTTTGACGTGGATGCGGCAGGAAATTTAGGTACTAGGTACTTCTGCACAATTATTTGAAGCCGTTCTGAATGTGTTTTTTTTCTGCAGTTAACGGGAAAGTATTTTTTGACTTGAAGAAGATTGAACAGAATTCGATCAATTTTTTCGACGGCATGACAATTGACACGGACGGAAACCTGTATGTGGCAGTTTTCCATGGATCGAAAGTTGTGAAGATCAATTCAAAGTAACAACCATCTCTTTCGGAAGATGATCTTTCATCCGATTCAACTTATTTTTTTTTCAGTGGCAAAATCATCCAGGAAATCCAAATACCAGCGAAACAAGTGACTTCGGTTGCATTCGGGGGTCCTAATTTGGATGAACTTTTCGTAACTACAGCAAAGAAACAAGTTATCGAACCACAACACCCACCAGCAGGAGCAACGTTCAAAGTTACTGGATTGGGAACAAGAGGCACTGCCATGAATGCTGTTGAACTGTAGATCATAGCGACAAAAATATATTCAAAATATTTACGATTAGTCAATACCGTGTGACGGCAATCAACTTAAAGCCGTTGCATTGCTTCTAAAAGACGTTTTGGTAAATTTCATTTTCACAAAACACAACAATACAACTAAGATTCATTTCAGGCTTCCAATCGATTTTTGAAATTGCTAGTCGCACATGAGAAAACTGTTAATTCGAACATCCGACCGAAAGGATGTCTAGTTTCACCATAAATTAGCCTGTACAGTTTTCATGTGCCGCCCCATTGCGGGTGTGTGCCGGATTAGAAGCTCAAAATGAGCATTCAAAAGCCAGTGCCTCAGTGCAGATAACGCTCAGTCGCAACATACGATCAGACACAACGATAAAGATAATCAGATTGTTTGAGTACATGAAGCCGAAAGTTGTGCTTTATTCACAAGCAGTAGACATTTTATGTTCCTTTGAAATATATTCCATCTGCATTTATAACACATAAATTTATGCAGCGCGAGAAGGAAACGAAGATAAGATGATGTCTCTCCGTACAGGCGCAGAGGACGGCCAAACCCGAAAACTCGAAAAACTCCTCTCGAGTGAGGTTGGGCGAGTACCAGAATCCAACCGTGCCACTACCGATAGTGGAAATATGTAGTAAAGTACTACCAATGGAAATACAGTGAGGTCTCCAACTATGCGGTTTTCTTCCTACCGTGGCCGGTTTTCTCGTGGCCGTGGATTCCTTTTTTCCGGATTTCGGCGATTATCTAGCTCCTGTCAACAGAGAGCATCATACAGTCTTCAGCAAAATAGATCCACAATTTAGGGCTATTTGGCAAACAATTTGTTTAGAGCTACTCTAACACGGGTGTTTTGAATGAAGCATAAAGTAATTGATTTGCTTAAGATAAGTAGAATGGTTTCATGCGTTCTATTTAGACATTCTTTTTTATGCATATTAAAAAACTTTACGAAAACCTGTTTTGAACTACCTGGTGGTGTAAGTATAACTTTCTCACTACTAGTAGCATTAGCAATCAAGGAAGGCTTTTATCGTATCAAAGAACGTTCACTGGCAACTCTTCAACAATTGAATCAGTGACATCAAAGAGAGTTGGAAATCATCACAACAACAAAAACCCGGCATGGCTCATTTAACATAGAATCGACACCAGTGCGAGAGCGAATTTCTCTCGATGACATTTCTGAGAATCAAAGGTTAGCACGCTGCTGTGGGGATCCTCTCTGAAGCAACAAACGGTCGCTTATTCTCGTTTCGCGATCCGATTCTATGCAGGCAGTTGATAATTGCGATAGAATCATTTTACTATTGTCGCTTATTCTAACTATATGCATACAATCTTTGTATAAGTTGTGTCTATCAAAATGTATGTGAATGCTCCACACAAGGGTTTTGAAATATTGCAACCTAGTATGAGAATCATCAAGTTGAATCATCGACTCAATTTTCCGCGATAATTGTCAACTTGCGATTCTCTCTTGGGAAATTCCACACAGCAACGATCATTTTTTTTTTCATAAATACGTTTATTTCTTAAGGCAGTTTACATAAGTTTTTCTTCGCCGTAGCATCACTTTTACATAATATTCTTATCCTAATTTAATTCTAACATAGTCACAACGTTTTGCATTTATTAAAACATATTCTCTTATTACTTAAATATCATCTTAGGTAACTCGTCATTAATTATGAAATCTACTCGGAAATATTATTTGAACCAAACGATTAACTTCTATAAATTATAAAATAAGCTGTTATTTTCAGACATTTTGTTAATAATTTCATAAACTGTTTCGAGTTTGTTTGTATCATTACATTATTTTTATTCTAATTTAGCTATTGGTTGAACTCATGGACGCAGCTGGGATCAGAACTAAGTCTTGAAAGGGGCCTTTATTAAATTGAAACTCCAGTTTTCTTTATGAAATGATAAATAAGTTTCATGTATGAAAGGTCACGACAAGCAAGAATGTCTCGAACTGGGATATTGGATAGTCTACCTTGGGTACGCAAAGAATTTATTAGTTGAGATCTGACATCACGATACTCCACGCATGTCCAAACGACATGATCAATATCTCGATAACCTTCGCCACAAGCACAATGATTAGTCTCGGAGAGCCCAATTCGAAGGAGATGTGCATCTAACGTGTAGTGATTGGACATGAGTCTGGACATCACATGAATGAAATCTCTACTCACATCCAGTCCC
Organism: Malaya genurostris; assembly: GCF_030247185.1. Taxonomy (NCBI): domain Eukaryota; kingdom Metazoa; phylum Arthropoda; class Insecta; order Diptera; family Culicidae; genus Malaya; species Malaya genurostris. Next base: position 215,186,068 of record NC_080571.1, on the reverse strand, counting down.
CTGAACCATGCCTTTGTCGATATTTTCGGAATAATTGAGTGCATCCACCGACCCAGATCATCTTTATCCCAAGAAGCTTGCCAGCTGGCAAGTGTTCTTTGGCGAGACGAGCTATAGAATTCGTTGAAAGCAATTGGTCTCTCATAAATTTCACCCTCCATAGCACCACGTTTGGCTAAAATATCGGCTCTTTCATTGCCAGGAATGGAGCAATGAGCCGGGACCCAGACTATAGTGATTAGATAATTATTGTTCAATATGTCGTTCAGGCACTGTTTTATTTTGCCCAGGAAAAACGGTTCAGTCTTGCCAGTCATGTTTGAGCGAATGGCTTCAATTGCACTCAGACTATCTGTGAAGAGGAAATAATGGTTTGGAATTAATGTGACGATTACACTCAAACTATAATGAACTGCTGCTAGCTCTGCTATATAAACAGATGCAGGTTCTTGAAGCCTAAATGAGGCCGAAACATTATTGTTGAACATACCAAACCCTGTCGCTTCTTCAATTCGCGATCCGTCCGTGTAAAACATTTTCTCAGAGTCAATATGCCTGAACTTACTTGAAAATATTTTTGGGATTTCCGTCGAACGTAGATGATCCGGGATTCCACGCACTTCGCGCTGCATGGATGTATCGAAAAATAAAGTTGAGTCAGGGACATTTAGGAGGCTGACACGGATAGGAATATATCTTGAAGGGTTGATTTCCTGTGACATATGGTTAAAATATACTGTCATGAATTTTGTTTGAGATCGAAGCTTGACTAGTCGTTCGAAATTATTAATTACCATGGGATTCAGCACCTCACATCTTATTAGCAGGCGTGATGAAAGCTCCCAAAATCGATCTTTTAATGGAAGAACTCCCGCCAGAACTTCAAGACTCATTGTATGTGTCGAATGCATGCACCCTAAAGCAATTCGCAAACAACGATACTGAATTCGCTCCAGTTTGATAATATGAGAGTTTGCAGCGGAACGAAAGCAAACGCATCCATATTCCATCACTGAAAGTATCGTTGTCTGATACAATTTTATTAGATCTTCCGGATGAGCACCCCACCAAGATCCTGTTATTGTTCGAAGAAAATTTACTCTTTGTTGGCATTTTGTTATCAGAAACCTAATGTGTCCTCCCCACGTGCATTTGGAATCGAACCACACCCCGAGGTATTTAAAAGTTAAAACCTGTTGTATCATTCTTCCCATCATATGGAGCTGAAGCTGCGCGGGATCATGCTTTCTTGAAAAGACGACTAACTCTGTTTTCTCCGCAGAGAATTCGATACCAAGATGAACAGCCCAATCGGACAAGTTATCTAAGGTATCTTGCAATGGTTTATGCAGATCAATAGCTTTGGGTCCAGTAACTGAAACCACGCCATCATCTGCCAATTGTCTTAGTGTACATGGGGTTACTAGACAGTTGTCAATGTCATTTACGTAAAAATTATAGAGGAGCGGACTGAGGCATGAGCCTTGCGGGAGACCCATGTAACTATTTCTGAGTGTTGCCAAATCGCCATGTGAAAAATGCATGTGTTTCTCTGACAAAAGGTTGTGCAAATAATTATTTATAACCGCTGGGAGTCCATTTTGGTGAAGCTTGTCTGAAAGAACATCAATGGAAACTGAATCAAATGCTCCTTTAATGTCTAAAAATACAGATGCCATTTGTTGCTTTTGAGCGAAGGCAATTTGGATGTCAGACGAAAGTAATGCAAGGCAATCATTCGTCCCTTTATTTCTACGGAAGCCAAACTGAGTATCTGACAACAAACCGTTCGTCTCGACCCAAGTGTCGAGACGTCGTAGAATAATTTTTTCGAACAATTTTCTGATGCAGGACAACATCGCAATGGGTCTATATGAGTTGTGATTGGAAGCTGGTTTCCCCGGTTTTTGAATGGCGATAACTTTCACTTGTCTCCAGTCAGGTGGAACAATATTTTGCTCAAGAAACTTGTTGAACAATTCCAACAAACGTCCTTTTGCGAGGTCGGGCAGATTCTTCACCAAATTGAATTTAATTCTGTCCAATCCAGGAGCGTTATTGTTACAAGACAAGAGTGCTATAGAAAATTCCGTCATTGAAAATGGGTTATTAATAAAACCATTATTTGGAGGAGATTCCCGTATAATGCTCTGCGTAGGAACAGAATCTGGGCAAACTTTCCTAGCAAAGTCAAATATCCATCGGTTCGAGTATTCATCACTCTCATTGCCCACGTTACGATTCCTCATTCGTCTGGCCGTGTTCCAAAGAGTGCTCATTGAGGTATCTCTTGACAAACCTTCGACAAAATGTCTCCAATAGCTACATTTTTTGGCTCGAAGTATGCTCTTGTACTTGGTTTCTAAAACCATAAGTTTTTCAAAATTCTGAGGAGTTCCTCCTCCCCGTTTTAGAAACGTCTTGCAAGCATTTTGTTTTGCGAGTTTAGCCTCTGAGCACTCTTTGTCCCACCAGGGGTTGGGAGGCCTTCTGTTAGTCGTTGGCCCAGGAAAGCGTTTAGTTTGGGATTGTTCTGCTGCCTCCAGAATCGAACAAATGAGGAAGTCATATTCTTCAAGTGGAGGGAGCTCTTCCATTGAATTCAAAATACTAGAGATACTACTTTGGTATTTAATCCAGTCGATATTTTTTGTCAAATCATATGGAATACTAGCGGAAGTAGCAATGCAATTGCTACTGCTAATTGAGATGATGATTGGTAAATGATCGCTACCGTGTAAATCAGGCAGTATTTTCCAGGTGCAATCTAGTCGAATTGATGTTGAGCAAAGAGATAGATCTAATGCACTTGGGCGTGCCGGAGGTCTTGGGATCCGTGTCATGCTACCCATATTTAATACCGTCATGCTAAAATTGTCACAAATGTTTTGTATTAAAGATGATCTGCTATCATTGTAAACGGAACCCCACATAAAACCGTGCGAATTTAAATCCCCCAGAATCAATCGTGGTGCAGGAAGGGCTTCAACCATTTCATTAAGCTGTTGCTGTCCAACTTGTGCTTTTGGAGGAATATAAACCGAAGCTATGCAAATATCTTTGCCTTTAATGTTTATTTGGCAAGCAACAACTTCTATACTAGAAGTTGAAGGGATGTTTAATCTATAAAAGGAATAGCATTTCTTAATTCCCAAAAGCACTCCACCATACGGAGAGTCTCTATCGAGACGTATAATGTTAAAATCATTAAAATTTAAAGCTATGTTTGAAGTAAGCCATGTTTCGCATAAAGCAAATACATCACATTTTTGACTATGCAATAATATTTTAAATGAATCAAGTTTTGGCATGATGCTTCGACAATTCCACTGCAGGACAGTGATTGTATGATTTGCGACGGGTGATAAATTATCCATCAAAAGATACAAAACCTGAGACAATTGGCCATTGAGCTGATAACTGCTTCAAAAAGGTTCTAGCTATTGGAAGGAATGCCATTATGAGGGTCTTTAAGGGTTCAGATATATTGAATGCTGAGAAAATCCATTCAACAATTTCCGAAAACTTCAGTAATCCTGTTGGTGGCTGTGAAATGGAGCCCACTGGATTATTATCTTTTTCTGTACTAGATCCTGGATTGGTTTGTGAATTTGACAAACCAGGAGGCACAGTCTTTGGTTTTGACTTTTTTTGTTTAACACGGGGATCTTTTTTTGAAGATGAAATTTTAGGTGTCTTTTTTGGTAATTTGGAGGAAGACTTCTTTCTCTTAACTGACCCTTGGGTAGTGATAAACGAATTACCTTCACTATTTTCGTCAGAGTCAGAGTCCTCTGGTTCCTCTAGATTTGAAAACCCGTTTTCGGTTTCCAAAGGGGGGACATCAATGACCGTTTTAAGCATTTCTGCATATGTGCGCTTAGACCGTGCTTTTAAAGAAAGCTTAATTTTGTCTTTGTGCACTTTAAATGCAGTGCATACTGAAATATCATCATGAGGACTATTCCCACAATAAATACATTTTTCAATTTCCTTGTTGCAATCATTATCTTTATGAGGCCCTTCACACTTAATACATTTTGGTTTATTACTACAGTAAGTAGCTGTGTGGCCGAATTTTTTGCAGTTCGTACAATTCATTACATTTGGAACAAAAAGCCGAACAGGGAGGCGAATTTTATCGACATAGACATGGGACGGCAACGCAGACCCGGCAAATGTCACTCGAAACGAGTCTGATGGGCGATAAACTTTTTTTTCCTCTTCCTGAACTACTGAGTACAGTTGTTTGCACTCCAGTATTTTCACACCCTCAAGCATAGAGTTCTTGAAACGACCAACACCATGCTTGAGTAAATCATCTACCGAAAGACTCGCTTCGGTAACAACACCGTCAATTTCGACATCTTTGGAGGGTATGTAAACTTTATACTCTTTATTGAAATGTTCCGAAGAGACAATATCATTCGCGTGTTTCAAATTATTTACCACAATCGTTATTTACTTTTATGATCTCTTTGATTGAAGAGTATCGTGATGTCAAACCTTTATTAATTTGAAAAATGTTTAATGGCTTTGATATACGTCTAAAAAAGACTATCCAAGGCCCAGAAGAGCTCTCCTGATATTTTTTCGTTCGTGGGGGTATCGGATTCATGCTAGGATTTACGTCCATGGATTCATCCATTACATTAAAATTTTTAACTAAACTTTAAAATAAAATTTGAAACCAACGCTACACAGTACTCAATCAAAAGGAAAAGAAAAAACTTCTACCTTGAAATTGTTGTCTATCTCCGTTGCACTGCCGTGTAGATCCTCGTTGCTCTAGATGTTCTTGTTGGATGTATCTGGACGTTGATACAATGCTGAAGCTCACTGTAGCGATAGAATATGATGTGATGCTACTGCTACCTGACATCCAGCACCACTCGAATTCCGATTTGCTTTCGTCTTCGCCAGCTGTAACCAGCGCAGGTCACCGGTGTATACCTGCGTGTTGTATGGCAGTGGAAAGACCGAGTTGTCTTGTCTCCTTCTTCCTTGTGCTCCGCACCGATATGCTTCTGCACCGAAGTGCCTTCGCACCGGTGTGCCTTTGCACTCTCCTGCTTCTATGTGCCTTTGCACTCTTCCTCTTCGATGTGCCTTTGCACTCTCCTGCTCAGCACTTGTGGCTGTATATTGCGGCCTGGGTAGAGTTTGGGAAACGCCCTTTGTTGTTTCCTTCACCAGCTTGGCCCAGCACTAGGGCTCTCTTATGCAGCACGACTATACGTTTTAACGGCTGCTGCCAACAGGTCTCTACCTGTAGTTCAACCGTTTTCGTATTTAACGCGTGTAAACCAACCAGCGTTATTAAACTGTACGCTTCTATACACAACCTTCTCGGTTGAACGGCTATTACTGAATGTAGCAACGATCATTATCAGACTGTAATTTTTTTAAGGGCCGTGAAATACTCAGAGTATGAAGTGGAGCGAAGGAATGTAGAAAAATTCTCTCGCGTTCATGCATTGAGAGACTCAAGTTCTTGTAGCATCTTCTACCGGATTGAAAATGTTGTATACAATATAGATAGCAATATAGCAGCTTCTGTCAAATTTTCGACAATCACCAACACTGTTAGCAATTGATGCAAGCTTTATTTTATAATTTTCAACTACTATTGTCGGTATCGGCGCAGCACAGTCAATTTGTAAAGCCTAAAACTAACAAGACCAATCCTTAACACAGTTTAACAAAGTTCCCATGCGCTTTGAATTGTCAGCTCAAACGACAGTTTGAAATTTTACACTCATCCAATAATTCCGTCTCAGTTGAAACGAAATTGTAACAAAATTAAATCGTCCGAAATTTGAGACAACTTTTTTTACGATTTCTGTCCCGGGTTGGCGGTTCAATGCATAGGGCGCTGGTCTTACAAACCAGTTGTCGTATGTTCGAGCCCCGACCTGGAAGGATTTGTAGTGTCAGTAGAATCGTAGCACTAGCCATGCACTGGTTCTGTACACTCTGAATCGGCTGCGAAGTCTGTTGAAACAAAAGATCAAATTCCAGTACAGGAATGTAATACCAAGGCTTTGCTTTTTTTACGATTTCTTACTGTATTCCGATTCATGCGTGACAATCGATTTCTTGTCATAATCGGTTGTTGTACTTGAATTAGAGTGCAGTTAGAAACAGTAAAAAAAATCGTTTCGAATTTCGGACGATTTAATTTCGTTTCAACTCAGATTGACGGAAAACTGTCCGTAAAACTGAAAGTGAATGGGATTACTTAGGAACCTTTGAGACGATAGGATCTTTAATTTGAGCCTAAATGGTGAAAATCGGTTGACCTTTCAAATGAAAAATTGAAACATCCTATTATTTAAAAGTTTTTGACCACTGTTTTCGGTGTATATTTTTTCACCATCAACTACACAACCAACCAAGCATAATTTACCAAAATAGATTAAAAGTTTTTCAATTCTTTGCACCGTAATGTTAAATAACAATTTGAAATGTTCCATATTTCCGGAAGTCAAATCCGAGTTAAATTTTGGTGCAACCTATAAGAGTATATTTTTCATTTGAGCATAAACTTGTGAAAAACAATTGAACTATTCCTGAGAAATCGATAAAAGTTTGCATTTGTTTTGGAGGTGTTTACCACTACTTTTAAATTCGGAATCCGAGAAGCAGCATAAAGCCTTCTTCAGATAGAATTGGAACAAAGACAATTGCCTGTATTTCAGTTATTTATTATTGAATTCAAGATTTTTTTATACAAATGTAGCGTTTTCTTCATACTTTTAAGAAAAAATACGGATAAAATTATTCGTCACGGTTTCGAAGGAATTTTCGAATTTTTCCTGTAGCAACCTTTTCCTTTACCTTGAGTCTCCTCTTCATGATTGCCCAGTATTTCTCAATAGGGCGGAACTGGGGGCAGTTGGGTGGGTTAAGGTTTTTCGGAACAAACTGGACCCCTTTCTCTGCATACTATTCTTGAACGACTTTGCTGTAAAATTTTTGACCTGGGATTTGCCCGTCGAACTTGGTCAGCAACTAGTCATAAAATTCCCGAGTACGAATTTTGACCACACTATTCTGTTTTATGGTCCGATTTGGCTGTTTGCTAGCTCCATACGACTTAATTCCTTCCCGGAGTCGAGTTCTCCTCACGGTACTATAGGCAGCACCGAATTTTCTGGCGAATCACGCGCCATACAGTATTTCTGGGTAATTTCAGCTGTTTAGTTAGCCTAGATGCAGACCACAATGGATTTTCCATATAACTGTGCACAATTTTTTCCCTTCTTCCGGCTTCCATGTTGATTGTTTACAAAGAACAGTCGATTTGCGGAATGTCAAAAATCATACGTGAAGTTGACAAAATTCCTGACACTTGGGCGCCAAGAACTTCCAAGTCCGTCCACCAGGAGCGCCACAATATGAGCAAAAGTTTGTTCCAATTCTAAATGAAGCAAGCTTTAGCCAAAATCCGCATCATTTTTACGCTCTTTGCATAGCATTACAATGACAAAGATAATATTTTCCACTGTAAAATTTCGAGACCGAAAGTAGAGTCAAAATACATTTTTATTGTAATTTAGGGGATGACACAATCTTTCATTTGAATCTAGTCTTGTGAAAATCTTTCGAACCATCTCCGAAAAATCAATTTTTCGAAGTTTTTAACATCGTTTTTCGGTTATCCGGAACCGGGAATCGATAAAGACGGAAGAAGTTATTCTGGCAATCAACTAACAAGATCTGCCAAATATGCATGGTAGCTTATAAAAAGTACACCCTTGAAATTGGTTGTTTTGTACTTATCAATGTTAGTCCTGACCCGAATTTCGGATTCAAATGAAACTCAGGATTTTTCTACTTAAGCACTTTCATTTGATATTAGGTTCATATTATACACATTTTAATATTTATGCTATAATAACCCTGTGATTAACGATTTATTAATTTTAGTTGGTTTTGGCGTAAATTCGCCATAACTAAGTTCGGTTTTTGCAATGACTGAGTAGAAACATATATTGAAGAAGCCAAACGAATGAGAAACTCACAGAAATGATGATTATTTTTTGAAAAAAGATACGCTCCGAGACAGGATTCGAACCTGCGTTCTTATGCATTTCGTGCATACGCGCTACCATTTCGCCACCCTAAGCTTTGTGATAGACACAGCTCTAAAACATGAATAGGCACGATAAAGTGTACATCGAACATAGTTCTGTAAGTTTTTAATTCATTTGGCTTTTCCAATATATGTTTTCATTCAGTTATTGCAAAAACTGAACTTAGTTATGTCGACATTACGTCAAAACCAATCAAAAAATGCACGGAATGCATTAGAACGCAGGTTCGAGTCATGTCTCTGAGCGTATCTTTTTTCTAAATCATCTTTTCTGAAAGTTTTTCATGCATTTAGCTTCACCAATATATGTTTCCACTCAGTCATTGCAAAAACTGAACCCTGTGTTTCCGGAACCGGATCAAATTCAGGAACTTTGTACTGAACCGCAATACTTTTCATTTGAATCTAAGTTCGTTCAAAGTGGCAAAGCCATCTCCGAGTGAAGAAAGTGCAAAAACAAGTCATAGACATTTACCAATCTCTACAAGCTAATTCGAATGGTTTATTGCACTTGCCCCTCCGGGCCTCGGAAAGCGGTTACAAAAGATAATGTCAAACCATAATATAATGATTTTTGATGACCGTAAATTAAAAGCGCGCGAGCTAACAGATGTCACAAGCATTAGCACATATCATAGTTTAAGCAGTGTCCCGGGTTGACCGTTCAATGCATAGGGCACTGGTCTTACAAACCAGTTGTCGTATGTTCGAGTACCGACTTGGATTGATTCGTAGTGTCAGTAGAATCGTAGCCATGCAATGGTTCTGCGAAGTCTATTGAAACAGGAGATCAAATTCCACTACAGGAATGTAATACCAAGGTTTTAATTTAAGCAAGATTCTGCAGATGAAATGAACGCGCGCACAGTTCGGAAGCATGTTCGGCTACGCTGATGAAGATACGGTAGGATTTTTGGTATTGATTTGTAACTGTTAACGAGTTCTGGATCCATTATTATATGCTAGAGAACAGAAAAACCATACGAAACGGGCTGAAACCGGCACGAGTGCTCCGAAGTGGCCAAATAGGCGGAAAGATAATAAAATCGGTTCTCTGAGATTGTTATGGAATACCGAAAAAAACATTTTTTTCGGGACAATGCACCGGTATACAATCTCACCGAGTATGCACTCCCGCTTCCAAGAAACAAAGGCTTGTCTAGAACTAGATACATAAAATATAATTCGTTAGAAAGTTTTTTATTTCTGGCCCCTTCTGAAACGAAATTCTGAGTAGGACCTGATTGGGAAGTCAAAACAATTCGAATAGTGTGACCAAAAAAAAATTAAATTACAACAAATAAGATGTTCAAAACAATTTTATGCAAGGATGGCTTTTATCGTATCAAAGAACGCTTTCTAACAACTCTTCACACGATTCAATCAGTGCCAACAAAGAGAGACGGATATCATCGAAGTAACAAAGACCGGCATGGTTAATTTAACTTAGAATGGGTACCAGTGCGAGAGTGAATTTCTCTCGATGACCCGTCTGAGCATCACGAGTTAGCACGCTGTTGTGGGGATTCTCTAAACGGTTGCTTATTCTCGTTTCGCGATCCGATTCTATACGGGCAGTTGATAATTGCGATAGAATCATTTTACTATTGCCGCTTATTCTAACTATGTGCATATAACCTTTGTATAAGTTGTGTCTATCAAAATGTATGTGAATGCTCCACACAAGAGTTTTGAAATATTGCAACCTAGTATGAGAATCATCGATTCGATTTTCTGCGATAATTGTCAACTTGCGATTCTCTCTTTGTAAATTCCACACAGCACCGATTATTATCAGACTGTAATTTTTATAAGGGCCGTGAAATACTCAGAGTATGAAGTGGAGCGAAGAAATGTAGAAAAATTCTCTCACGGTTCATGCATTGAGAGTCAAGAGTTCTTGTAGCGTCTTTTACCGGATTGAAAAAGTTGTATACAATATAGAAAAATATCGAGCAGCTTCTGTCAAATTATCGGCAATCATCAACATTGATTGTATGTACAGTATACTCAAATCTACATATAACACAATTCACATGAACCTAACCCGTCAAACAATTAGTCTTTCCAATAATAGCTTCATGAATCAAAATAAAATGGCTCCAGTGGCATGTTCCCCTAGTTATTTGTGCCCAAGATTTGTGCCTTGCCGTGGCTTGTCATTCTTGTATGTTTTGGAACATGACTGGTAACTTAAAAAGAATCTTCATACTAAGCTGAGTAACTATCGTGAAGTCATCAAATCACTCAGATCAATCGTTATAGCATAATAAAAGATAGTAAAATCATGTACCTATCACTAGCAGCAGTGGTGCTAAATATATTAAGGAATGAGCCACTGTTCGGACATTGAATCAGTTTTTCTTTAATAACTTTTTCTACAAATATTGGATTGTAATGCGGTCTTTGAAGGTTTTCTTCCTCGTCAAATTTCTTACGAAAATAACACATGCACTGGTTGTTGGAGTTATAGGGTGATCTCCAACAGAATCTTTTGTAAGAAGTCAGTTTTCCAATGCTAAATTCCATGCAAACTTTTAACCTCGGGCGCAGAAATATAGTTTCACCGATTGAGATAACATTTTGCATACTTCTTAGAGGACCCAAAGGAAACACGAAAAGTTTGATGAAGCGAGAAAATCTTTCATCTTTTTCCCATACCAGCTTCCCATACTCTAGTGTGCATATACAGATTCAACCATGTATGGAGGACCAAAAACCCGAATACGTAGTTGCGTCAATGCGGGACAGTTTCATATGAGATGATATGAAGTACCGTAATCGTATTCACACAAATATTATCCAGCAAGTTTCAGTTTGCAATGTCCAGTCAGAGCTTTGACCGGAATACTGCAATGATGCTTGGAAAAATGCAGCAGACACTTTGACATTTTCAGATTCAAATCTGGTAAAAATGTTCTTTGTCTGAGCGCAAGTTTGCAAGCTGCGCCAGTAGCTGGCATATTTGGATGTAGCCCAGGAACGAATCTTGTACTTTATCCAACTCGTTGAAAGTGGTAAATCTGGTTCAGGCCCAACGGAATCATTCTTTGCACCAGCTCTAGCCAACTCATTAGCCCATCCATTTCCAGTAATACCAGAATGGCCGGGTACCCATTATAAGTGAATGATTAGAAATGAGTTCCTTTAAAGCTGCCTGACTATCGGAACAAAACTAAATTCATTTACCTCAGATTCTCTGCTGAAGTGCCGATTTTACGCCACACAGAATCGCGTAGATTTCTTCCTGGAACACAGTACAATGTCCACCAAGTGAATGAGACTGCTCTAGCCTTATTTTACGACAGTAGACACCAGCACCAGCACGATCATCCAGCGCTGTTTTATTTTCGGCATTGGTGTTTCAAGCTTCGGCATACACCGAAACCGCGTGTTTTCAGTTTCGTTAAACACCGAAACCGAGTGTTTTGAATTTCGCGAAGGCACCGAAGAGCACCCATGCGTTGGTTATATTGTCAATCAATTGAATTCAATAAAACGCGTTTTGATGAAAAAAGAATGAATCATTCAAACGCATTTTTCGTCATACCGTGGTGGTACAGGCGATTATAGTACAAGCAACGTATAAGGCAAACGAGTTCATGTATTTGAGCTCATTGGTGACCACTGATAATGCTACCATCAATGAAATTCAGAGGCGTATTTTGGCTGCAAATCGTGCGTACTTTGGACTCAGAAAAACCGTTCGATCGAGTAAAGTATGCCACCATCTACAAAACGCTCATTAGATTGGTTTTTTTCTATGGACACGAGACTGTGTTGTCAGACGTTCAACGCACCCTAAGTGTTTTCGAAAGAAAGGTGCTGTGGACCATCTATAGCGGAGTTCAGATGGAAGACGGAACGTGGAGACGGTCTATGAACCACGAACAGCTGCTTAGAGAACCGATGTGCTTATCATATCATTAGGATACCGGAAACCCAGTGGAAATGGTACCTGAATGTGATCCAGTAGGCACAATATAAAGAAGAGAACAGCGAACAAGGTGGATCGATCAAGTGGAGGAGAATTCACGAGGTATCTGGGCCTTGAGTGGCTGACGAAGAGCGGCCATGGATCAAGCTATATGAAGATGTTTGCTAGATACAAGACTAGGCTGATAGGCTCGGCTCGCTCAAACATATACTGGGTTTCGATAAATCGGAAGTCGTTATTTCGAATTTTATAGCCTGTTCGCACTATACCGGGACGACCGGGACGGGACCATCCGGGATTATCCGGAACGTTTTTTTTCCTCATCGGCGATGCCACCGATATTCCTCGCCAAGTTTTTTCCAGCGCCGACGCACAGTGGTTCAAAAGCGCAATTTCACGCTCTTAATTAATAACTCATAGGAACGTGATTTTTTAGGTACAGTATTTTCAGCAAAGTTGTTCAGAATGATAGACGCCATCTTTTGGTAAGTTTTATTTATGTGATTAATCCCCCTAAAAGTGAGATAAAAATATTATTTTAGTTCAGAGAAAACATAGGGGCTAAGTTACTTCGACAAAGTTGTTCAGAAGGTTATTTCAAACAAATTTGCTGAAGATACTATTCCCGTAACTTGAGTGTAATTCATGATATAATGTATTTTCTGAAAAGGGTGTCCTAAAACCAGTTTTTGTATGAAAACACATATATTATAAATTTATATGAGTTTTTCATGTTCTACAAAGTTTTTCATCATTAAAAACTACACAACTTTCTCAAACATACTATGCTGCTATCATTTCAGTTTAATGAAATAGAGCCATTTTTCATGGTTTTTATTACAAAGTTTCAACTTGTCTATCATCAAAAGGCGCAGAAAGGTGCAGATGAGACTACTTACATATTAAACTACTTGACAAGAGCTTTCATACCGTGGTTGAATTACTCGTCTGCGATCGTCTGAAGGCGAGATATGTTAAATAAAACTTACCAAAAGATGGCGTCTATCATTCTGAACAACTTTGCTGAAGATACTGTACCTAAAAAACCACGTTTCTATGAGTTATTAATTAAGAGCGTGAAATTGCGCTTTTGAACCACTGTGCGACGGTGCGAAAAACTCGGCGAGGAATATCGGCGGAAACCAAATGGATTCTATCCCGGATCCGGGATTCCAATACATACACACGCCGGCAGCTCAGTCATCGCCGATGAGGAAAATAAAACGTCCCAGATAATCCCGGATGGTCCCGTCCCGGTATAGAGCGAACAGGCTATTAACCTCTAAAACGGAAAGAAGCCGAAGCCCGTTTTTTTTTATTGAAACTCATTCCGGAAGTATTCATATTCTGGGGAGTTTCGAAAAACGCACACAGAAACCTCCATCTTGGATTTTGAAACGGATATTATTCAAATGCAAAAAATTTCGTGTTGCTTCCTGTTTAAACCATTTATCTATCGTGAGGGAAATAATTTTTTAGTGCTTTTTACAAAGCACTTCTACCAGCTCTCAACTTTGAAGATTAGCCGGACACCTTTTTCACACTTTCGGTAAACCGCGCTGCAGGAGACCCCACTGTAGTATGTAACAGTCGAACGAAACGGTCGAACGGGTTCCAGCAGCGGAAAGGAAAGGTGTGTGGAGTGGTGCGATGTGCAAAAAAAAATCATGTGGATGGCTCCACATTGTCTGGCTCCGAAAATAATGCACATTTCGGATGTATGTTGAGCTTTTCCGCCCCGTCTTCTGCTGGGCTCGCTTTTCCGCAGTCAAGTGTTGTAACAGCGTATGTGGACATCAGGCCTGCGACGGCAACTGGGAAATCACTGGAGGCAGTTGTCACTTGGTTAACGAGAACATGCCATTCGTTGACGATAAAATGCATACTGGGCTTACAAAAGGTCAACGACGGTTTGCAGTGCAATGATAAAACGAGGAAGTGTGGAATATTTTACTGCTTGTCCTTCTTGGTTGCAGCTGAACTGATCATGGAAAACCGGAAAATTTATTCTCGAGTTCAGAGTCAAAGGATCAGACGCTCGTCAGCAGGATCTGTAATCATACATTTGCCATGGATTCAAATCACCCTAGATATCTATCTATTTCTATATTACAAGTTGTTATTATTACTATTATTATTATTATTATTATTATTATTGTTCTTATTATTATTATTTATTATTATTAGTATTATTAATACCATTTACTTTTACTTGTTAGTAGATGTAATATTGTGTCGTCACCGAAGAGATTACGGCATGCTTAAATTTACGACAAGCGTAAATTTCATGCGTTCTAAGAGTTTAACAGTTCTTAATTCTCAGTTATAGAAGATACACCAGCGGCAATGAGACACAATGATTCTCAAACGTCTTTAGCCTCTGAGGTGTATTTTACGAAAATGTGCAATTCTGCAATGCTAGACATTTACATTTATTCGAATCTGTCTTGCCTCAGGTGAAGCTAAGCTGATGAAATATTATTCTGGCTTGATTGACAGATTTTCTTAATCTGTTTTGTGAATAGAAGAAAATGAGAATACGTAGACTTTGTACAAAACCCCCCTTCCCCCTGAGAGTCTACGTGGTTAATGCATGGCCCCATACGTACACAGAAAGATAAGATGAAACTTACACGACATGTAAACCTAAATAGACTTACACGACAGTACTATAAAATAGACATCAGTTGAAACGAAAATCTGATTTAAATCCATGATTGATGTAAAATTACATTAAAATTTATTTAGTTTTTCATTGAACAAGACTGTATATTTACAAACCGCTTCGTTTTGTAATGTAAATTTCCATTCAATTGCCTGCTCCAAATATGTACATGAAAATAAATGTAAGATCACAAAATATTTTTATCTGTGTATCAAACTTTATACTCGTATGTATCAAATATCAAGTAACATATGCCATTTCCAAGCCCAAAGTTTATATTCTCAATCAACGGAGCGGGAAGAAATTTGGGCATATTTTCTACTTTTGTTACAAAATGCACTGCTTATTAATTTATCTTCTTGTATAATTGTACTCCCATTTTATTAAAAATAAAAGTAAAAACTGCAAGGGACAAACCAATGGGATTGCTCGAACTGCTAATGTAAGACTAGCTAACTATTGTTAAAATTGTTGTTTAGTTTTGTTCAGAATATCTAGGCGACCGATTTGGTTGTGAATACGACTTACTTTACTATGGGGCCTTTTTCAATTTACCCTCAGTGAGAGTGAATTTCTCTTATTGTATCTAACGTATCAACACAATTTTACTACGTACCATCAGATATATGATCATCATTTTATGATAACGCCTGAGTAGATATAAAAGGTTAACACTTGATATATTCAGTTCATTCTAGACAGCGCAGTTGACTGAGTAGGAAGTAAAGCAAGTGCATCATGCCGATCGGTTTAGGTCCAGAGCTCCGTTCCTGTTCATGTATTAAGAGTTCAGTTCAGCATTGAATCAATTGCGGGACGTTCGGAGAGCATGTTTTCCTTCAAAGAAGATCGATTGTTACATCCTACTGCTGGTCGTTAGCATTGGAGCAAAATACAACGAAAAGTGGACAACGATGGGGAACATTATGCAAAGTCATTTCTTCTAGTGTCTCCAAATGTTATCTATAGAACTATGAAGATTGCTACTTTGCAAATCAAAGATGAAAATATCCATAGAGTGAAAATCAAGAATAATTTGATTACTTTGTGCACTTTTCGCAGGGGGGAAGTCGCACCAAATGAGTTCGAAAAAAACTAATTTTAGACTGCTTCGCGTTAGAGAAAAATGCTCCGAACAATGTTTAATATTGTAGAGAATTTCACAATTTTGACACGAAACGGTGCCGGGCAAGTGTGAATATTGGCGTTCGTGCAACGAAGAGTGCCTTTTCAAGACTTACATCATTTACAGAGTAAAAGATATTCGTGGTGGGAGGCGTAATGTTTCTTCTCTAGAGCCTCTTCCTCTCATGTATTATTTTTTTTAAGCATGTATGACTAGTCCGATACGCTTAGCTTTAGCTATCTGCCCGATGTATGTTTCCGTCATCTTCTCAAGGCTACGAGTCTCAATATCAATATCGTCGGCGAGGCTAAAAAGTAGTACGGACTTTCGGAAGATCGTGCCACTCGATTCGATCCTGTCGATTAAACTATTTAAGATTAATAAAAAATAGGGGGTGACTTCGCACCACTAGAAATACGTTGTTATCAGGACCGCATATACATAGGGGCAGTGGGGACAAGTACCCCGGGCTCACGGTCTTAGGGGGCCCCGAACAGGACCAATCGAGCAAAAACAAAACAGATATTTAATTAGGGTTACACAAAAAAACTTGCCCCCGGGCTCATTAATATGTAAAAGCGGCGCTGGTGTTAGTAAATAAAAATAAAATAATACAAAAACTATGCTGACTTATTTTATAAAAATGTCCGGTCTCTATAATGATAACAATAATAATTACACCAAGTTCCAACCATATTTGTTAGACATTCTCAAATAACCAATGAAATATCATGAGAGAATGATACTGAATTTTCTTTGAAAATGAACGAAAAATATCGAAATGGGTATTTACTTAAAGTTTTTCAATTTTAAATTGATCTTTCCAAGTTGTGTATTCACTTTTAGTGGGATATTCTAGGTGTTTCATACCCGTATACAATTTTGTTTAGCAAAATATACATGATAATAATATTAACTATAAATTTTTTTATGTTTATCAAATCAGCTTGTCGGAGACGGGTATAGCGTGATGTGTAAATTGATGCCTTTTACGCTGTCCGCCTGAGTTCGATTCCCAACCCAAGATTTTCCAAGCCCGAAGAGTCGTATGACCTTATGGTTAAAATATCTATAATTGGAACAAACAAATCAACTTATTTTCTTCGTATTTGATTACCTCTTTGCAATTTTGCAAGAAAACAAAACCCGTTAATAGGAGATGGGTAATCAAATATATAATTTTAACATATAACGGTAATCACTAATGGTTGGGTTTCATTCACTGCTCCTTGCAATTACTTAAATACGATACTCTTTGTCGTAATATTAGGCGTTTAGTAAAACGTATTTGTACCCGAAACCCGACCCGGACCAAACGGGTTCGGGTTTAGAAAATAAAATGTTTGTCGGGTTCGGGTCGGGCTCAAAAATTTTCTTCGGATTTCAGGTATTCTTGAGCTTGAGCGACCACCCCTGGTTGCTACTCCGTTACTGATCGGGATTAGTTGAAATTGTACAGGAACCTGGGACTGGTAAATCATCCTTCAATGTACATCTTCTGGTAATCCCAGAATTCATTGATCAGTACCGGCGCCGGCCAGGCCCGAACGTAGATCGTCTAACGAATGGGCAGGGATGTTAGTCCAACACTTGTTGTTACTAGAGGCCGTATATACTACTGTGCACTTCACAAGTGTCACGGGAGAAGAATATTTGTTAGTAAAAATTTCAGTATTGCTATTACTCGCGCGCGACTCAGCATGTTCCGGTTTCAAGATGCACCAATAAACTCACTGACTTCCCGAGTGAACGTTTCAACAATATCCTATATTAATGTCCCGGGAAGTCTTGATTCACAGCTCTTATTCGAGGAAACTGAAGAAAAATTTGCAATACTATCGCGTAACGAATGAAAACTACCCTAACCCTATTTTTGTTAAATAAAATTACAAAATAAACGAGTGAATAGGATTTAGACAAAACAGTTGATTCATTGCATTGACATATTCTAAGCAGTTGTTATGAAATCATTTTAAATCACCAAACAAAGGTCAACAGACCTCACGCGCGTCCTGATCCTTTATTATTTCAACCTTATTATTTTATTTATTAAATAAAGTTATTAATTGATTATATTGGTTGATCTGGGCAGCCGGCTACCGAGCAAAATATTAAATTATTGTTTGAAATATTAATATCAAGTGTTTTTTTACTATGTGTTCAATATATCGTTATATGTTATCTTTGTTATTAACTTTGTAATATCAACGGATTTGCGCATTAGTTGATTTTTACCATTCAATTTACAAGCCTGAAAGACAATCAATAACATGGAAGAAGAAAATATTTCAAATAAAACTTTTCTCCGAAGCTAGACGGAAATTGATAAGTTAAATGAAGAGATAATTTAGTAAAATAGAGTAATCAGAAGTGAAACATTGAAAATATCTAATAACTGAAAGGAAAATGCAACTCCTGCAAATGTCGCCTTTTACGACAGGAAGCAGGAACCCAGTGGATCTATTTTTGGTTCATTTTTTTCCACAGGATTCACCATGGCATCTAGGCTGGCACTGTCCGGAGAGAGCTAATAGGTACTATCAATTTCCTAGTAAACCCCAGCCCCTAAGTCGGATTTCAGGTATTCTCGAGAGGTAGATTTACTGATTTTCCGGAAAAGTACATCTATTTGCCGAGATTTTGCAAAATCTTGTACTGAACTCATCGGTGCCGAAATTTTAAAATATGTGTTAACTTTCGTCGAAATTCGACTAGACAACTATCGTTTACGTTTTACATTTTCGCTTGACACTACGCAGTTTATTTCTGACGCTATATATAGGAGAAAATTTCTGGTGGGTATAAGTAAAAACGGTCCAAAAGGAAGACGTGAGAATCTACGATCTATCGAGTAATTATAATAACTACAAATTATTGTTGATTATTTATAGAAAGCACCTTCCATATCCTGCTTTCGTCCTGTCAACGAATAGGATGTTGAAAAACTTCAACGACATGCAACCAACATATTCGACAATTGCCGTTTTGTCTGAATTGCATATTTTACAATTGTAAGTTCTCGAAATATAAGTAATGTAGTTCAGTGGAAAGAAAGACCATCGGACTTTAAACGAAAATTAACTGGCAATGTAGCCTAAATTATTGTGCCATCAGTCAAGTGAGGTGACGTCAACCAGAATGTTAAAGTTAAATAGGCCGTAAACTGAGAATTGCACAATCTATGGTATCTCACATTTGAAACCGGTACGACGAACGTTTAACTCGTGAATGGAATACTGAAATAGTGAAAAGGATCGTAAGCTGGTAAGAGGAATCCAAACAGTTCTGTAAGAGACGTGGCAAAAAAACTGCATTTGAATAAAACTTCCGAGCAAGACGCGAGAAATGTGAAGAACTACACACGTACAAAGTTTAAAAGGCACCAAATCGGAATGAACGGCAGAATACGGTGGGAAAATCCCGTGCACGGAAGCTCTACATACGAATGTAAAACGGAGCACTCCATTTAAGCACAATAAAAACATATGAATTTTAGAGGTGACATAATTCTACAAACGCTACAATTAATAACTATTTATCAGTTCAAATGACGCAATATTCCACTCGTACAGTATTTTACAGGCTCCGAATGTAATTTGCTACCAAGTGCCGCTGTATGGATTTATATGTATTCATTATTCTCAAACAAATATGGGATTCTATGGTTCAGTCGATTGACTGACGTGCTTTGTGAGCTAATGGTTCTTGGTTCAAGTCGCGCTGTTGCTATCGTTCATTTGATTTTTATTTCATTCGATTTCTAGCCATGTAATTTTCAGATCACACTATCTTACATGTTCTTGAATTCAAATTTTCTATGAAATACGATGCTCCATTTTTGTATATCTTGCAAAATGTAAAATACTAAGATTTTATCGAACTGTGTGACAACCTATGTGATCAATAAGCACGTATATATAAAGGTGTACCTCTAAAAGCCTATACTTCCACTTCATAGGTCAAACATTACACACTTAAAACCTATTCTCGAGCTCGGCATTTTGAAATGCCGAAGTAGATCGGCAAAATCGGTAATCGGTAATCCAATCAATACGAACGAAATGCTCTTTTTCGCTTGAATACGAACGAAATGCTCTTTTTCGAAATTCGTTAAAAAAATATGCTGCTATCTCAGTAAAGCTCGTACTTTTGCGAATTTTGACATAATATTATGCCGTCAAAATTCTTGGAAATACGAAAAATGAAACCAAGAAGCCTAGAAGCTTTAGAAATATTGAATTCTCTGTGCTCCTTGGGGTGCAATTTGGATCAGTATACTCTTTACATTTTGCGCACAACATAAATAATAACCCAAGACTTTGCCGAAGACACAAACCATTTCCGAGATATGTTTTTGTTTCAATTTACCAAGACTTTTTTCCCTTCTCAGAAGTATTGCTAAAGGCAAAAAGGGTGAACTTGTCATGCAACTTGTCCATTATTAACCACGAAACTGTTATGCAAATTGTTCGATCATTATTTAAATTTTGTATGGCATTGCACTATGAAACAAAAGGCTAGTAGGTCCAGCAGTGAGTCCAATCTCATTATTATTATTGGCGTTCAGAGTTATAAGTGAAAAGCAAACCGATTACGACTATTCCGGACCTTCCGGTTTCCGATTCTAGAAGCAACGGAAATAGTGTTCAAAACCATTAAAATGAAACTCACTTCGTTTTGTCAGAGAATAAATTTTCACAAATGACAAGCGTATTGAACTGACAGGCAAAATTTACCAAGGAGGATTTAGCATTGATGCACGGAACGACCGAAATTAGCTCTGCGCCTAATTCGTATTACTGTTTTTGAATTAGTTGATTCTAACAACAAAATTTCCAAAATAACTATAAAATTAGTTAAAATGTAGAATTTACTGTGCTGAAAAAAACTCTTATTTTTAGAGAATGTGTTTAGTTGGCGAATATTCTGGACACAAACCAGCAATATTTCAATCCAACACGAAATTCTCATTGACAACTAATTTCGTTATTAAAATCAGAAACTTTGATTCTATTTATCTATCACCGTCATTACTGAAGGACAGCAGTGTCAAAGCAAAACAATCCATTAAAAAGCTAAAAGGGACAGTCTTGTTGAAACTGCTCGCAAATTGTTTAGATGTTTTTCGCATGTGTTACGTAAACTGTTAGTGGAAAGTGTATTTATTCAGAATTTGTGCGCACTTGAAGCGATTGTGCGTAATAATGTTTTTACGCGGAACAGTGATGTGAATTTCGAATGTTTCACTCTAATTGTGATGAAGGTTTTTTGTATCTTCAAACCTTCCGAGCTGCGCCGTCCGGTGTACTATTTGTATTCGGTTTTTGTTTTCCGAGTGCTCAAAGTTTTCAGTGAGAATGAAGAAACAGTGATTTAGAAGAAAAAAAATTCAAAAAGATGTTTACGTTTCGTTTATGTCTTTTTCTCCAACACAACATCGTATTTATACCTGCCAATATAGAAAAGACAACCGCGTCTGAATTTTTTTCGGCAGTAGTGTGCCATCTAGTGGCTAGTAGTCATTAAGGTGTTACCGTTTCGGTGACAGGGCGCCATATAGCTGCAGATTGCAGAAGCCAATTCAACCATTCATATTGGTTGAAAACAACATTATATTTCTTTAATTCAACTAAAAAATTAGTTGACTGGATATGAAGTGTGCCTTAGCTAAGAAATGACAGTACGTTTAATTTGTGAATTCAACTAAAAAAAATAGTCATTTCAACAAATATTTTATTATTATTAAGGGAATGAGAATAAAAAATCTAAATCAGCAAAAGTAAGATTTTTTTAGTTGTCTCAAAAAATAACTAACTAAAATCAGCAAATCAACTAAATTTTTCGCGAAAATGCTGATTTCGGTCGTTCCGTGTGTCTTGTATAAAACGATTATGAGAATTTCGAAAAATGAGATTTAATCGTCATTTATCACAATAGTTCATTATAAGCTAATCAGATCAACATTAATCAAATTTTTACTAATTAATGAATCTACTCGCTCGGAAAAGTTATAAGGATTCAAATGCATGAAACTGAATAAGTTTGGTTGGAGATTTGATTGTTGCATTCGATGTTTTTGAAATTTAATTTTTATATTTATGATGAATTGAACTCCGGTAAGAGATAGTTTAACCCATCACGATGTGGTCGCCCCTTTGAAATTTTTTTCTTCAATTTCAAAGTTAAAATGTCGGGAATTGGTAATCTGCGAGGCAGCGTTCAAACGGATTCTGTTGAAATATGTTTTTTTTTTGTGCGGTAACCAATACTATCACATTCAGTTGTCATTCCATTAAATAATATTTATTTCGACACACTTAATCAGAGTGAAAATAAATAACATTTTTCCTACTCTTTGAGTTTGTATATAAATTGTCGTTCATTATGTCAGATCCAGTTAAACGGAATACACAAAATACAGTGGATAATTTCATATCCATTAATGCTGCATCGAAACACGAAAATGAATCACTACACTTACTATACGACGTATCAACAATTTTAAGAAAAGTTGCTCGAACGCTTTCAGTTTACTGATTTTAATAAAATTTAAGCAATACAATTTTAAAAACTCTTAAATTTATTTTCAATGAATAATTTTCACGCTTCACATAGGGTGGCTAATGATGACTGCATGAAAAATCGAAGAATCGAAAAGAAAACTCACTTCAGCGGATATGACAGCGATTCCTTTCCCGCTAGCCCCACCGAGGAATGAGTGGCAGGAAAAAAAAACGCCTTGCTCAAATATCTCCATTAGTCTGTTTACAATTGGGTAGTCGTCAGATAAGGGGCAACCGCGTAATCCTTGCCCGATGTCTGTTAGCTTCATTTTTTTTTTCTTGCCTCAACTGCCTGGTAGCCGGGTTGCAACCGCGGTGGCTGGACACAATGGTGAAGCGTTTTCTGCACTCCGTCATCGCAACTCATTTGTTACTTTTCCTTTTGGGGTGAAAAATTTGTTTTTCAATAGCCGATGACTGTCCATTTTCGTGGAGTATACCATCTGATGGAAGTTTGTTTTTCAAGAATCCTAAATAAAAGATTGGCTCAGGAAGGAGTGCAAGAAACGGATTTTTTGTGTTGGAAAACAGAATTTAACATTGTTCGCGTCAAATGGGGTTTTTTTGTTTCTAGACAAAACGTACGACGGGCTGGATTTGCTATGAACTGGGTCGAACTTTTCTGTCGGGCTTTTCGCCTCAAGGCTAAAGCCCTTTGAAACAATAGAAGCAATATATTTTGCTTTGTTAACTTCATTATTTGCGATGCAACAAATCGAAAGTAAATTTAGAAGGAGCGCAACTCATAATGAGAGCTTTCCTTTATATTATTCTTTTTTGTTTTCTGTGGGTCTACGGTATATTGCTTTTCAAATTTCCAATTTCATCGACAAAATCAAATCGAAGTCATTCGAACACTTATGTGTGCCCACACGGAACGACCGAAATCAGCATTTTCGCGAAAAATTTAGTTGATTTGCTGATTTTAGTTAGTTATTTTTTGAGACAACTAAAAAAATCTTACTTTTGCTGATTTAGATTTTTTATTCTCATTCCCTTAATAATAATAAAATATTTGTTGAAATGACTATTTTTTTTAGTTGAATTCACAAATTAAACATACTGTCATTTCTTAGCTAAGGCACACTTCATATTCTGTCAACTAATTTTTTAGTTGAATTAAAGAAATATAATGTTGTTTTCAACCAATATGAATGGTTGAATTGGCTTCTGCAATCTGCAGCTATATGGCGCCCTGTCACCGAAACGGTAACACCTTAATGACTACTAGCCACTAGATGGCACACTACTGCCGAAAAAAATTCAAACGCGGTTGTCTATTCTATATTGGCAGGTATAAATACGATGTTGTGTTGGAGAAAAAGACATAAACGAAACGTAAACATCTTTTTGAATTTTTTTTCTTCTAAATCACTGTTTCTTCATTCTCACTGAAAACTTTGAGCACTCGGAAAACAAAAACCGAATACAAATAGTACACCGGACGGCGCAGCTCGGAAGGTTTGAAGATACAAAAAAAACTTCATCACAATTAGAGTGCAACATTCGAAACTCACTTCACTGTTTCGCGTAAAAACATTATTACCCATAATCGCTTCAACTGCGCACAAATTCTGAATAAATACATTTTCCACTAACAGTTTACGTCATTTTTACATATCGGTTTAGAAATTTATAGAGGGATATATCGTAACACATGCGAAAAACATCTAAACAATTTGCGAGCAGTTTCAACAAGACTGTCCCTTTTAGCTTTTTAATGGATTGTTTTGCTTTGACACTGCTGTCCTTCAGTAATGACGCTGATAGATAAATAGAATCAAAGTTTCTGATTTTAATAACGAAATTAGTTGTCAATGAGAATTTCGTGTTGGATTGAAATATTGCTGGTTTGTGTCCAGAATATTCGCCAACTAAACACATTCTCTAAAAATAAGAGTTTTTTTCAGCACAGTAAATTCAAAATTTTAACTAATTTTATAGTTATTTTGGAAATTTTGTTGTTAAAATCAACTAATTCAAAAACAGTAATACGAATTAGGGGCAGAGCTAATTTCGGTCGTTCCGTGCAACGGGAAACGTTCCTAGCAATTTGGCTGCTTTCTCTTTACAGCGAGCCTACCCGAGCGTCTGTTCACAATGTTGAGGCGGCTCGAAACAGCGTCTGTTCTCCATGTTAGGAGCCGCTGATTACCGTCCTTGTGTCAGTGTGGGACTCTAAACAGTGCTGACACGATGGCGAGACAGGATGTTGGAGCAGGCCTAACAAGCCGCCTGGAAAACACACGTTACGCACAATCAAGTAAGAAATACGACTCCGAATAATCGGCAAAGACCTACGCAACCAACAAAGGACTACGATTGGAAGCTTGGCGCATGGAACTGCAAATCGCTTGGCTTCCCAGGATACGACTGAATGCTGCATGATGAGCTTCAAATCTGCGGCTTCGATATCGTTGCACTGCAAGAAATTTGTTGGACGGGACAGAAAGTGTGGAAAAGTGAGCATCGAGCGGTTACCTTCTACCAGAGCTGTTGCACAACCAGCGTTTTAGGAACGGGATTTGTAGTGTTGGGTCACCGGCGACATGAATGCTCAGGTAGGACGGCAGGCAATGTACAGGCTCGTGATCGGGCTGGAAAACCTGCACGCGGTAACAAACAACAACGGTCAACGATGCGTAAACTTTGCAACCTCCCGCGGAATGGTAGTTCGAAGCACCTTCTTCCCCTTCAAAGATATCCACAAAGCCACCTGGAGATGACCTGATCAACATACGGAAAATCAAATCGACCACGTTCTCATCGACGGACGATTCCGATGTCATCAATGTCCGCACTTACCGCAGGGCCAACACTGATTCTGACCACTACCTTGTCGCGGTTTGTATGCGCTCAAAACTATCGACGGTGCACAAAACTCGTCGCACGGGAGCCCCGGGATTCAATCTCGAGCAGCTACGTAGCGTTCGTACTGCAGAGGAATACGCGCAACAACTTTAGCTAGTGCTACCAACGGAAGAGCAGCTTGGCGCGGCGACTCTTGAAGACGGCTAGAGGAGCATAAGGTCCGCCATGAGTAGCACTGCTGCAACCGTACTAGGTACGAGGTTATCGAATCGAGGAAATGACTGGTTTGACGTCGATTGTCAGCAGTTGGTCGAAGAGAAGAATGCAGCAAGAGCGAGAATGCTGCAACACCTCACGAGAGCGAACGAGGAACGATACAGCCAGGCGCGGAACAGACAGAACACGGTTTTCCGGAGGAAAAAGTGCCACCAGGAAGATTAACAACGCCAAGCGATGGAACAGCTGTATCGCGCAAATGACACACGGAAGTTCTATGAGAAGGTGAACCGCTCTCGTAGAGGCTACATGCCACAGGCCGAAATGTGCAGAGATACCAGTGGTAATCTTCTCACAAACGAACATGAAGGGATCGATAGGTGGAAGCAGTACTATGACGAGCATCTGAATGGCGAAGCACAAGATACAGAGAACGACACAGGAATCAATCTGGGTGCTCGCTCAGCCGACAACAGATTCCCAGCTCTGTCATAGATAAGTTAGGAGATCGCAAGCTGAGGAACAACAAAGCCGCGGGCAATTACCAGTTACCAGGCGAGCTGCTCAAACATGGAGGAGAGGCACTGGCTAGAGCGCTGCACTGGATGATTTCTAAGATTTGGAAGGAGGAGATTATACCGCAGGAATGGATGGATGGGGTGGTATGTCCCGTCTACAAAAAGGGCGATGAGCTAGACTGTTGCAATTACCGCGGAATCACATTGCTGAACGCCGCCTACAAGGCACTCTCCCAAATCCTTTGCCGTCGTCTATCACCAATTGCTAAGGTATTCGTAGGGCCGTACCAAGCGGGATTTACTGGTGCCCGCGCCACTGCGGATCAAATATTCGCGATAAGACAAGTACTCTAGAAGTGTCGTGAAAACAATATACCCACGCATCACTTATTCATTGACTTCAAAGCGGCATCCGACACAATCGATCGAGAACAGCTATGGCAAATCATGCACGAACACGGTTTCCCGGATAAACTGACGCGATTGGTCAAAGCAACGATGGATAGAGTGATGTGCTACGTCCAAGTATCTGGAACGCTCTCAAGTCCCTTCGAATCTCGGAGAGGGCTACGTCAAGGTGATGGACTCTCTTGTATCTTGTTCAATATTGCCTTGGAAGGTGTGATTCGAAGAGCGAGAATCGACACGAGGGGCACGATCTTCCGAAAGTCCATATAACTTTTTGGCTTCGTTGACGATATTGATATTGTGACACGTAACCTTGAGAAGATGACGGAAAGCTACATCGGACTGAAAGCTGAAGCTAGGCGTATCGGACTGGCCATAAATGCGTTTAAAACAAAATACATGAGAGGAAGAGGCTCTAGAGAAGAAACACTGCGCCACCCACCACGAATATTGAGAGACGGTGACGATATCGAGGTGGTTGACGAGTTCATGTATTTGGGCTCACTGGTGACCGCCAATTATGACACCAGCAGAGAAAGTCATAGTCGTATTTTGGCAGGGAATCGTGCGTACTTTTCACTCAGAAAAACCCTTCGATCGATAAAAGTACGCTATTGACCATCTACAAAACGCTCATTAGACCGGTTGTTCTCGAGACCTGAACTATGTTGGCAGAGGACCAACGCACCCTCAGTGTTTTCGAAAGAAAGGTACTGAGGACCATCTATGGCGGAGTGCAGATGGAAGACGGAACGTGGAGATGGCGTATGAATCACGAATTGCAACAGCTGCTAGGAGAACCACCTATCGTACGGACAGCTGAAATCGGACGTCTACGATGGGCTGGGCATGTCATAAGGATGTCGGACGACAGCCCAGCGAAAATGGTTCTTGAATCTAATCCGACTGGTACAAGAAGAAGAGGAACACAGCGAGCAAGGTGGATCGATCAAGTGGAGGGTGATTTCAGAAGCATCCGTGCCTTGAGTGGCTGGCGACGAGCAGCCATAGACCGAGTTATGTGGAGACGTATGCTTGATACAGCAAAGGACACCCCAGGCCTATAGCTGTTAGGTAAGGTAAGTATGGTTTTGATTTTAATTTATAAGAGTTTGTAATTGATTGTTCAATCACTACCTGTTTTATGACAACTATAATAAGTATCTCTTTTGACAAGTAATATCATAGATTTTAAAGCTTTTACAAAATCCTTTACCTAGACTAACAACTGTACTAAAAATAACATAATTTGTACTAGAATAAAACCATGCAAACGCTCTTAATATTGCTTTTAAACATTTTCTTTAAAACATTATTGTTAGTTGAATTCTTTCATAAATCTAGTTTTGTGTGTGTGCGTGTTCATTGGATGACAGTTTCACTAAAAGCAAATTTGAGGGTTATAAAGTACATTTATGACACATTTGATGTGGGCTATTCGATTTATTGTTTCCTAGGTTAAGTGTATTTTGCATTAAAGAAAATTTCATGGCCACCATTACGATGTCCTATACCATGTCCTATAACGTAGCATTTATTGACATCAAATAAACTTCGAAACGCAAAAACGAGGAAATATGATGAACTTTCATGATTCATTTTCAGAACGTATGCACAAGATTAATCGCCACGACAAAGTTTCTCATAAAAATGACAATGAATCACAAACAATAATTTTCAAAAATCATAGAGATTTTCGCAAAATCCGCATTTATTTCAAGGCAATTAGTTACAGTTTTAATTTTTATTCATACATTCACGATGAAAATAAAAGCACATGAAGTTTTTACGTTCGGAAAAAGCCTCAAACTTATAAATAAAATTTAATATATTCTGACTGATTGCATTCCCACACAAAAAGAAAAATATTATCAAAACGACAGTTTATTCATAGCGGAACTCATTCCATCCGAATAAATTTAATGTTGATCGTAAGGTTGGTTTCTAAATTTTCTAGAATTTTGAGTTTTAAAGTAGGTTTATGCTGATTCTTCATTTTGCTTTATGAACGTTATGGAAAATGGTCCACTTGGCAGGAACATGCTCTTATAGAGGTTTTCAGTAGGCTCTCGTGGAGTTTAAAATTTTAATGCAAGATTTATTATGTAGAACTGAAAACAGCTACAAGTATATCGACTTCCAGGGACTACCGCTTTACGAGAATAGAGGTGATCCCATCTCCGAGAAAACTGCACGGTGAAAAAATAACACGTTTTGTCGGTTACGTCACTTATACCATCATAACTCCGGCACGAGAAGTCATAGCCATATGATATTCGAATTTGATCAATGGTTCAACAATAGCTTTAAAACGAACCTAAGTTTGTTGAAATCGGTTCAACCATTTCTGAGAAAATGGAGCGGTAATAATATCTTCGAACAGTGCTCACACACAGACATTTTCCGATCTCGTCGAACTGAGTCGAATGGTATATAATACTATGGATCTCCAAGGCTCCGTTCGATGGTCGGGTTTTCCAGCAATTCTAATACCTTTATAGAGAGTAAGGCAAAACGTATCAGCAAATGACAGTGTCTTTTTTTTCTCAGCTCAACTCTTCGTATGAAACGAAACTTTTGTTTTCAATTAAATATTGTAAAATTAATGGGAATGATTATAATCGCAAAACAGCGATAGGACGATAGCGTAAAGAAAGAAAAACAGTCACTTGCTGATGCTCCAAAAATTGTTTTATACTTATTCATATGCTTTTTTGTTTTCAGGTAACAGAATTGTGATGATCCATTGTTTAGTTTATTCAGGATATTTGTGTCTGCCAACGGTAACAAAAAACATATTTTTGCAAAATTGAATCATGATATTGAATTATAATTTCAATGGAATAAACAATATTTAACAAATTATTTTCTTCTTCATTTCCAAGTGATGACATTTCAATATGAAAAAGTATTCTACATGAGAATTATGTGTATAATCTGTTAAAATTTAAGTATTTCGATTAGTTTATATGTACTTGTCTGACAATTCGATTGTAAGCGCCAAACTTATTGAATTATTAAGTGTCATACATTTAGATTCAATCTGCGTTTTGGATGATGGAATGTAAGTGTATTATCCGTAGAATTTATTGTGATTCCACATGAAAAAGGTTCGAAGTGATTTACACAATTGCGGCAAAATTAAGTGTAAAATATTTAAGTCCAACGTGTCTATTTTTATCAGTGTAGTGCACTGAAATTTATGTACAGAAACACTTTTAAATTAGCAGTTACCGCTTTGATGACAGTAACTGGTATGAAACAGGGTGCGGTTTGTTGATATTTTTTCCTCTCAACAAATTTGGAGCTCCTTCGGAGTCAGATATGGTTTTTGTGGTATTTTCGGCACAAAAATTCTATTTTATTCAAACTCACTTGCATACAAGCTCCATGTGGCCGATTGAGCCATTATTGAATAGTGAAATTAACTTTTTCATTATTGGATCTCGTTGTCATTCTTGTTTTTGGGGAAAAAGAGCTTCCATTTTCATCCAGCGGGCGTACCCTCCATTTTGTAGTGAAGTTGTTTTGAACAGTTGCTATCCAACTCACACTCCTCTCACTGCAAAGAAAGTAAACCAAAATTCAATCATAGCAAGTCCAATATTACATTCAGAATGAGATATATACACTTTCCTCACATATCACTTCACTTGATTTTACCTATTACCCGTATCATGAACAGTGGAGATGGTCGGGTAAGCATTTGTCAATCCCGAACCCGATCCGTACCCGATCTAGAATAAAAATCTTTTTCCCGGTCCTGACCCGAACCAGAGTTGGGTTTTTCTTTCAAAACCCGAACCCAACCCCCGAAAAACGTCCCTAAAATCGAAAAACCCGAACACGATTCATACCAATTGAAAATGAAAAAATCGGCACCTATAGCCGACCCGAATCAGACAAACATATCTTTTTCCGTACCCGAGCTCTACCAATACCCGTCGGGTTCGGGTTCGAATTACAAATATCCGAAATAACCTACATTCAATTAATTTGTTTCATACCGTGAAGTGATACTGACAAGAAGGGCCACAATCATTTCACTTGGCTTTCACCGTGTAGTGATAACGGTAACCAAGGCAACAAATTGACAAAAAATACTACCCTGAGCGTGGTAAAAAGAAGTTACCGAGTGGATGTTCAAGAACAACCCGGCTCTACATGAAACCAAAGTTAGACTTGCCAGAAAAGGAATTTATGTCCACCTCAACACATGTCTATCCAGGATGAATTTCAGACACCAAAATAATAACAGCAAAGGAAATACACATAATTCAACAAAACCGGTTGTTTATTTCAGAATAATCTTCTCTTTGCAAAAATTTCAAACTTTCTTTCGTTTCCGTACTTAGATTCTGTACGATATCCCCTGACTCGACCCCGATGACGATTCTCCGTATTCTGTTGAAATCATCGGTACTATTTGGTTTCGAGGAGTAGAGCAGCTGAGCTAAAGCCCAGTACTTCTCTATTGAGCAAAAATCTGCACAGTTTGATGCATTGGCTGTTTATGGCACGTAATCGACTTTACCTAGGACGTATTTAGCAGAGTGATAACAGGCCAAATCAGCGCCAAAACAAAGCTGAAGAGTTGTGGCTTTCACCGACATTCTTTCTCGTACACATCCTTATTGATAGTGTCAACAGAAACGAAACTTTTAGATTTTCGACCACAAGTACATATGGACTGCCAAATCAAGTACTCCTTCGAGAATTTGAACACCTTCTTCATCCTGAAGCTCTGAGCAACGGCTCTCCTTCGCATTGCGGTATCAAAAACAAAACCTGAAAGCTGCTTGAATGCTCCGAGTAAACTTTTGAAAAAAAATCAATATAAAGCTTTTTAGTATAATTTGTGAAGTTTCGCTTATCATCATGTTTGGGCACCTTTCCCGAGTAAAGTCTAACATCAAAATTAGAACAAATTGATATTTGATTATGATAGCAACATCAGATTGAAATCCTAATATGATATCGACTCATCAAATTTTCAATTAGTATCACATTGTGTTATCATTTTGCTGTTTTAAGGCAAAAGTTTTGTGAAACTCAAAAAATGAAAATATTAATATCAACAACTTAGTGAATCCATTGAAATTGAGCAAATTTCAAATGGTAGCACAAAAATACATAGTTAAGTTTCAATGGAAGAATTATTCCTTCAATCCTATGTTGCCTTTCACAAAAATACTTTGACATCCTGCCGAGATCCTGCAGTTGACCGCAACCATAACCGCGAAGAATCGATTTTGTCGTGAATACGACTTACTTTACTATGGGGTGCCTTTTCAAAATTTACCCTCTGAGAGAGTGATAAGTTTTTGATCGTGAATATCTCTTGTTGTATCTAACGAATCAACATAATTTTTGCTACATGCCATCGGAAATATGATCACAATTTTATGATAAAATTTTCAGTTGTGTGACATAATCTCAAATAGTTCAAAATTAAACTTTTCTGAAATGTTTGGTATAAACGAGTATCAAAGAGGATAATTCATATGGCGCGTTTGCCTTTCTCGTATTTTGAAAGCTCATAGCTCAGTGATCTGTGGAAGGATTTATATAATCTAACTACCAATAGAATCGAAATTTTTCAACTTAAACGTGTATAGCAAGAGCATTGAAGTATTTCAATAGTACACTATTGAAAAACCTATCTCATTTGACCCATGTCAACACCAGCCAATCAGAACGCGTTCTGAGGAAGAGAAGAAAATAGCTGCTGCTGTACAACAAATCGTTCAAGAAAAATGTTTCCAAAAGTGGTGAATATCGTAGTGAGTTCCTCAATTTGGTCCTTCTGAATGCTAGAAACGAATCCCTACAGCATATTGATAGTCTCTTTCAATAAATTATGCAAATCCGAAATGAAATAATCGACATTGAAATTCTATATGCGGCTATTTTTATAGCCGTTAGGACCGCCCATTAGTGAAAAAGCTACAAACGAAATCACATAAAAGGAAATCTCTTAACAAAAATTGAATCAGTTTGGATTCTATCGCCACTGCGAGCAGATGTGTTTTGTGTCGTCTGCACAGCTAGTTTCGCTTTCGACAAGAGCGATTACGTCACAGCTGCCAGTCATTTCGATGGATGAAAAAGCAACGTTGGAGAGCATTATAAAAAATCAGCCGTTCTAATGGCTCTAAAATTTTTCTAAAGAACTATTAGGATTTGTTTTTCGCAAATCGCAGGTAATTATCCTCAGTTTAGTGCAAATCAAGAACAATTTGGTTAGATTTGTGCACTTTTCGCTGTGTGAAATTCACAGTAATCGAGATCAAGTGAAGCCTTTTTTTGAGAAAAATGTTCCGAGTTTAATATCGTAGAGAATTCCGCAATTTGACCCTTCTGAATGCTGGAAATTAATCCCTACAGCATATTGATAGTTTTTTTCAAAAAATTTTGCAAATCCGAAATGAAATAATCGACATAAAAATTCTGTATGCGGCTATTTTTATAGCCGTTAGGACCGCCCATTAGTGGAAAAGCTACAAACGAAATCAAATAAAAGGAAATCTCTTAACAAAAATTGAATCAGTTTGGATTCTATCGCCACTGCGAGCAGATGTGTTTTGTGTCGTCTGCACAGCTAGTTTCGCTTTCGACAAGAGCGATTACGTCACAGCTGCCAGTCATTTCGATGGATGAAAAAGCAACGTTGGAGAGCATTATAAAAAATCAGCCGTTCTAATGGCTCTAAAATTTTTCTAAAGAACTATTAGGATTTGTTTTTCGCAAATCGCAGGTAATTATCCTCAGTTTAGTGCAAATCAAGAACAATTTGGTTAGATTTGTGCACTTTTCGCTGTGTGAAATTCACAGTAATCGAGATCAAGTGAAGCTTTTTTTTGCGAAAAATGTTCCGAGTTTAATATCGTAGAGAATTACGCAATTTGACCCTTCTGAATGCTGGAAATGAATCCCTACAGCATATTGATAGTTTTTTTTCAATAAATTATGCAAATCCGAAATGAAATAATCGACATAAAAATTCTGTATGCGGCTATTTTTATAGCCGTTAGGACCGCCCATTAGTGAAAAAGCTACAAACGAAATCACATAAAGGAAACTCTTAACAAAAATTGAATCAGTTTGGATTCTATCGCCACTGCGAGCAGATGTGTTTTGTGTCGTCTGCACAGCTAGTTTCGCTTTCGACAAGAGCGATTACGTCACAGCTGCCAGTCATTTCGATGGATGAAAAAGCAACGTTGGAGAGCATTATAAAAAATCAGCCGTTCTAATGGCTCTAAAATTTTTCTAAAGAACTATTAGGATTTGTTTTTCGCAAACCGCAGGTAATTATCCTCAGTTTAGTGCAAATCAAGAACAATTTGGTTAGATTTGTGCACTTTTCGCTGTGTGAAATTCACAGTAATCGAGATCAAGTGAAGCTTTTTTTTGCGAAAAATGTTCCGAGTTTAATATCGTAGAGAATTACGCAATTTGTCCCTTCTGAATGCTGGAAATGAATCCCTACAGCATATTGATAGTTTTTTTTTTCAATAAATTTGCAAATGCGAAATAAAATAATCGACATTAATATTCTGTATGCGACTATTTTTATAGCCGTTAGGACCGCCCATTAGTGAAAATGCTACAAACGAAATCACGTAAAAGAAAGCTCCTAACAAAAATCTAATCAGTTTGGATTCTATCGCCAATGCGAGCAGATGTATTTTGTGCCGTTTGCAAAGCTAGTTTCGCTTCCGATAAGAGTGATTACGTCACAGCTGCCAGTCATTTCGATGGATGAATAAGCATCGTTGGAAAGCATTATAAAAAATCAGCCGTTCTAATGGCTCTAAAAGTTTTCTGAAGAACTATTAGGATGTGTTGTTCGCAAATCGAAAGAAAATATCCTCAGTTTAGTGCAAATGTAGAACAGTTTGGTTAGATTCTTGCACTTTTCGCTGTGTGAAATTCACAGTAATCGAGATCAAGTGAAGCCTTCTTTGTTTTTGCGAAAAATGTGGAAAAGGGGAATGCTTGCATAATTCATACAATTGATCAACTAATTGATATTCGGAAGTGTTAAGGAACATGTCATTTGTTTTCGTATTCACGACATCCAGTTATGTCTCTGACATTACCCACCCGCCTTTTTTTTCAACATTTTTCCAACTTTTACGCAAATAATGCTCTTTTTTTTAACCACGAGAATATTGGTGTCAAACCACACGTCTGGGAGGCATTAGATGAATATGATAAATATATCATCGGTACCACGTTTGTCCGAAGCAGGTCAATCTGAATAGTTCCTTTGGCATTCCCATCTCGCTGATCGATATTCGATATTTGTAGTCATACGACGTCGCGAAGTTCATTGCAAAGTTTTTAGACCATTATTTTCAGTGCATCCAGAAATCGGGGACCTGGATGGCGAAAATAATCTACTCGCCAAACCCGTTCTGAAAATACCCATAACTTTATATCCAACAGTATGGAAAAATTCATTGTTTACGAAGTTCGAACATCGAATATTGAATGTCTCAGATTTCAGAACCCAGAGCTAATTCTTAATAATACTGTGGCTTAGAGGAGCCACCAAGAAAATATATGTTTAATTTGTATATTCCCAAGTAGTCCACAAACTATGTCGAAGACACTCTTCAAAACAATTCTCACTCCTAGTTATAAATGCTTAGAACTTCATATACTTACTAACGCTACTTATTATGAGAAGTGTTTTATCAATCATCTAATCTTGGAACTTTAATACACTTTTCTAAAGAAACCGTCTAACTAAAACTTAATAATTCTGAGTCACAGGACTAATTCTGCATAAAATGATTGTAAATTATAAGTCTACGCCAGAACTAAAAATTTACTGAAGAGATTCTGGTTCTATCTGTGGTCAGAAGCGAAATAATCGTTCATTGTCCCAATTAGTCTAAAAACAAATGATCTGGGTACCTTACTGACGGATTCCTAATTCACGTTCCCTGTGTTGTAGGAGACTTCACTGTAAAACGTTCGGTCTTCAGGGCCTCTAAATTCGTATTTCAAAGTGATTACATGTTCGAGTTGTGTGAGATCAAGTAGATAACTCAATTTAATGTTATAATGTTTGAATGCTACAACTTTGGATATTGGAAGGACAAAGAGAACACTTTTATACTGTGCTCAAATAGCCACACTGCTATTCACGGTGGATGCGGGATGGATGGAGTGTGCATTGACAGAAACTACCTGCATACAACTCTGTGAAACAACACCGCTTGTCATATAACCGAACATTTTCCGTCTCCTCACAGCTAGCACTTACAGCCTATAGCAATCGCAAAAACTTCACATTCCAAATCACCTAAGTTCGAAACCGGATTCTCTCCGCGGTTGTGTGGAGGAGATTGCATAAAATCTTTTTTCTTGCTTGCGACTAATATGGAGATTGCATACAATCTTATTTCTTGCTTGCGAGTAATATCGCCTAAATGTATACTATCGCGGACCTGTTTTGGCTGTTCTATTTTTAGATTATGCTCGTGACGTGTCATTTCGAGAAAATCTACATCATATTAAGTTTTCAATGTGCTTTCACTGAGAGTAAAACTAGTTTCCAGTTTGATGTCACACAGCATTTTTTTTGCTTTCAATTTTGATCTTTTAACCGAGGGGGACGACAGATCCGGTTTTTTCAAATAAAATACAAAAAGTCAATGGAAAGCGAAAAAAACTACATCTATCCAAACATCTAGATCGATCCGTTTGAAAGCGTTTCTAACCGTGTCAAAGAAAGTCAAAGAACATATGATCTCTTAAAAAGTTTCTGTTACTGGTCTTGACATTCACTGAGTGTCAACATTGATTCGTCAGCAGATTGGTAAAATGAAAATTAGGATTAAAAAACACTGAAAATTTGTTTTCTTAGTAGCTGGGAGCATGAAGATGGAATATATTTCAATTTATTATAGCCCTTCGAAGGTTTATCCAAAGATGTCTCTGTCTGTGATATTAAACTAATTTTATATTTTGTTAGATGCTAAGACTTGCAATTTTTATGTTTAGAAACGTTTTTCATTAATACTGAAGCAAAAACTGAATAAAGCTGTGTTTAATATTAAATATGTTATTGAAAATCTTATAGAAAGGATAACAATTCTTTTTTTTTACTTCAATACATATTAGCAGCAAACTACATAACTGTTTACTTTACGATTTCCCTTCTGGACGTCTCTACAAGAGAAACCGTATAGTGTACGATGTAGATGAAATTCGGAATAATTTTTGGCTCGAGTTGAATATAGAAACTGTGGAAAATGACGCAGATATTAAACGAGAATGGCCAACATTCCGACAGGATATGGCAGATAATCCGGAGCATACGCTCTCGGTGTGTGGGTTTGCTATACACCAGAATATAACAAAACTGATTTTACAGGACGATAGTTCACAACTCACAGTTTTTGTTTTACCTACATCATATAGGCAAGGTTGTAGAGCTAGGAACAATTTCATTCCACTGAGATCCTGGATTTTCACGCGAACAGAATCTTTTCAACATACATTTCACATAACGGAATTGTTGAAGAAAATTACTGTATACAAGGATTATTTTTCACCTATTATGCTATTTCATGAATCATTTTCACATTAAAAAAACTGCTTTTCATTGTGTATAAGATAGTAATTCATCGAATAATTATATTTAGACAAAATAATAACCATACAACAAAATCTATATCAAGTTTTCTTGAAGTTTTCGATGTACGCTACATTTTTTTCTGTGTAGTATAAAATACCATCGGAGCCTATTGCTGGTTTCTCCATATGAGAAACATAACAGCTTATGTTCAATGATCTATAGTTTTCGATCAGCTCTAAAACGTAAACCCCACTGTAGTGAATAATACTGAAAAAGTTCCCCAGTACTTCAACTCCTCGTTGGTGTGAATGACTAGGGGCATGGACGGGCATGTTCGATAATCCACACCGTTTGCCATCCAAAAACCGAAAACCATAAGTTTTACATAACACCAAATGATTGTTATGTTTTAACAGTACAAACTCTCCAATCGTGATATTTTCAAAAACTTCATTTGAATATCTTTTGTCTTTAACGTTACTACTAGACGAACTAGTTTCCCGGAATCTATGCACTCTGTCGGATGAACATTTTTGCATTCCAGAGTTTAGCATCCAAATGAATGTTCGTTTTTTTATTTGAATGATTCTCTTGTTACGGTTTCGTATTTTTAAAACATTCTTGAAGTTTGTTGAATTTTTCAGTTGTAACTCTTCACCAACATTGTCAAATATTTCGGCTGCGTCATATACATCATTTTCAACATCGTTTCGAAATTCCTCGGGAACTACAACAAACTCGAAATTTGCACAATCTCTGGAAGGTTTTGTTTTTGGTTGTTTTAAAATAATGCTTTCTTTGAAAGACACCTTCGAACAATCAAAACCTAACATTTGGAGAGTTTCCTTTGCTGCAACTTTCGCTTTTTCTACTGCATCCGAAATTTCACAATCACTGGGTAGAACGACCCTGTTCCCTGTGGATGAGGAATTCAGTCGTGGGAATCTTAGCGTGTTTTGTTGGCTGTGCATTATATCTCGTTTTGTTTGAATTTTGTTCAACCTAGATTCGAATCCTTGAATTGTAAAATTCACTATCGTTGATTCGGTCGAAGTGAAAGAGCGAGCATCTCTAAAAATCGCTTCACATGTTTGACTGTTCAGCATGGTGATGATGAATTCGGCATCATACATCCGACAAAATTTAATGTACAAAATGATTGCATGTGCGTTAATTTCGAGGCCCCAATAAGTATTGGTTGTTACTGTTTCAATGTGTGTCCATTTTCAATACTCGAATTTCGCCAACAACGAACCACAAACAGTACATACCTGCAAATAAGGTTTAAAAATACGTTAAATTAGTTTGAAATGAAATGACACCAACTGTGTGTTACGTGTGTTATTACGTAATAATTTACATTTACATTAACAAAATATTAATACATAACAAGTGAAGAGTTAGAGTCTCATAAATTTTACACTAACCAAATGTTGTACACTCGGTGTAATGGAGATAATGTTTCGTCCATGAAGGAGGAAATGACGTATGATACAAGTTTTAGAAACTCGACGGTTCCTTCGGAATCAGCAACATTATCTTTGAGGGTATTTAGAACAGTTATCGATGTCATTTTTTGTACTGGCTTGAATTTCATTTTGTCATTTTCGTTAATATCTGATAGCGACAATCCGTGTCTGTCCTTCGATACATCGGCAATTAATTCTTCTAGATGTAATTTAGATACTCGAAACTTTCCTACAAAGACAAGTTAATCAATTAATATTTATATCTGCATATTTTGTATTTTCACAGCACGAAGTAAAATCTTCTGTTAGAAGAATATTACAAAAATGAATTTTGTAAAAGAACATTTCTAGTATAGTTGGAAAAATATAACGAATCGAAAAACAGTCTTTTTTATGATCACTCTTTACGTGAAAAGTAAGCTTAATATTATTGTTTCATATGCAAATAAGGAAATATTCAAATTTTATGTTCGTAGTCTTGCAACGGTTCTAAAATGCGGGAAGAATGGGCACGAGAAGTTGAGTCGAGCTGGTGACTGATATTAGCTTATCGAAAGCGAGAAACATATTTGCAGCAAATCGAAAGGACCCTGTCAGAGTACAAGCGAGAAATCTGCTCAGTTTTCACTCTAACACGGTCCCCCTTTGATTTGCTGTAAGTTTATTTCCCGCTTTGATCAGCGCCAAGCTCAACTCTGCTTCTCGCGGTTACTCTGTTTGTGACCTTAGCTAGGCGAATGATGAGTAATTAGCAATTAACAAAACGAACCCAACTGCAACTGGATGTCTTGTTTAACGAGCCTTGTTCGAAATTTATTTGCAAGATGTGTAGTGTCTTGCACACAGATTTCCTCTCTGTCGGTATCAGCAATAAACCACTCTCCAAACTGATTTTCTTTCATCAGTGGCATCTTCATTTTTTTTATCATAGCACTGATAAAACGACTATCGCCATCTGTTGCTTTACACGCTATACGAATGCCCTGTTTTTCAAATTCTTGTTTGATGAATGTCCATTTATTCAAAACGTCGTTCGTAGAGAATTTATTGTCCGTGCAAAAATAATTGACACAGAAGGGTGCTGCATGCGACGCCAATGGTTGTGCCATTGATAAATGTACGTTGCGTCCAATAGGGTAGTTTTTCAAATCTAGTAACAGTTTTGAAGGAGACGAACACTTGAACAGATTCATTTGAGGTAATCCGTTGTTACTTAAAGGAGAAACGAGTCCCGTTATCTGATCACTTAAAGGTTTGTATTCTATTCCTCCAGTTATTCTGGTTGCATCCTCACTCCAACAAATAACTAAAGGATAACCGTTTTCCAGCAAATACCGTTTTAATTCGACAACCATTAGACGACCTTCTTCAAACAGTTCTGAATTTGCTCTCAAACAACGTTGTATCGTTCGTATATGAGGGGCTGGAGCATTGGCTCGATCAAATTGGTACATTTCCTTTCCACCTTGTATGTATCTACATTGAAATATTTATTTATATAATATACTAATTTGATTATGAATTTATCAAATGTCATTACAATAGATCGACTGTTAGCTATTTCAAATTTGGATACTGTTTCAAAAATTGATTAGAATAGTCTTGTTACCTATACACAAAAAAATCTTTTTCCAGTTTCGTGTACCGTATTCCATGCTTATTGGATGTAGCTTCACGTTTTTTTAAACTCGTAAGAATATTCACGGTATCTGGCTTACTCTCATCTGATGAAAAGGCCTTCGAAACATTGGTGCTACTTAAGGCCTCATTATAGCACCTTGGATGTTTAAAGAAATTGCTTGTACAATATTTTCCGATCCGATCTCCTTATGATCGTCTTCAATACATACATTATCTTCGTGATAGCTGTATCCCAACGCGGAGTCGTTGATTTCCGATTCATCTAGAACTTCGATCTCTAATCTACCATTATCATCTGCTATGTCACTTAAATTTTAAGTATTTGGTTAATCGCAGAGAATTTTTAGTGTATCATTCTCTACTTACGATACATTAATAGCATTCGAAGTCTTAAATGCCTTTCTTGATATACGGTCGGAGCAAGAAGCCACAGATTGGCATGTCCGTTTGTTTGTTGTAGATGTCGTAGGGTAAGTAATTTGATGAACATTTTTCAGGTGTGTTAAATAATTTGTGACTTTCCAGCGCCCAGTTTTTTCTGGGCGACAAGTTATATACTTCTCACCACTACATATAATACATTTTATTCTAGCGAACTGCTCCGAATCGTTGGATTCAATAATTATCACATTCATCGTTTCTAACATCGGAATAAAATGTTCTATTTGGGCATCATCCAATCTATTGTAAACGATTTAATTATATTAGACATAATCATATTTATAATCTTTATACCTTGTTTTGTAAAATTCGATGATTTTGGCATTAAAAATGCCTTACTCTTCACTATATGGGGCCAGGTGTCAATTAAAAGTTTCAAAAATAGTCGCGTAACCTTTTTGTGTCATAATTTTGAACGTTAATAACTCGGTCATTTGTTGATGGATTGTTATAATTTAACAACCAATCGGTTCGAAAACTTTCAACTTAAACATGTATGACGACGTCTTTTCAGTATTTCAATAGCATACTATTGAAAAAATGGTTGGAATCGACCTATGTTTTCATCCACCAATCCCTGTTGTACAAAATGACGTCAACTTCTTGTTCGGCGTAGGAGGCTTTGCGTCATGCATAAAAAACACCGCATCGTTCTGTGTAGTATGAAGAGAAATCTATAAATATAGGCTGCACAATATTTCTTTGCCTAGTTGATGTTTGACTGTGAATGAAACAAGTAGCTTGTCCAGTGAGCTGATGACTGGATTGTCGCTTTTTGCATTA
The DNA here is from genome assembly GCF_030247185.1 of Malaya genurostris. NCBI lineage: Eukaryota > Metazoa > Arthropoda > Insecta > Diptera > Culicidae > Malaya > Malaya genurostris. Next base: position 215,144,795 of record NC_080571.1, on the reverse strand, counting down.
TGTGTTGGTGAAATTTCCTGTCACCGTGTTCGCTTGAGTATCTTATATATCATCTAGCTATTGAAAAACCCAATCAGCGTGGTTACCGATTCTTTTGAAATATCCCATGTATTTAGCAAATTTTTGGTCGATTTTGCATTACAAATGCCTTACACTTCGCTTCCCGAGGCTGGGTGTCAATTTAAAACATGCAAAACTAATCGCGTAACATTTTTCTGTCATAATTTTGAACGCTTATAACTTAGTCATTTGTTGATGGTTTTATATAATTCAACAACCAATCGATTCGGAAATATTTAACTTAAACTTATGAGATGACGTCATTTGAATATTTCAGTTGCATACCATTGAAAAATTTGTTTGAATTGAGTATTTAATTTTGGTTCTCTGGTAACTATCAGGCCAATTTAGAATTATCGGCGATAGATTTTTCGGATCTAATTTGCAGCGCTTGTTCCTCGATGATTTGTTAATGGATTTTCCTTATTCAAATGATTCCAAAGCTTCAATATTGTAAGCTTAAAAATGTTGCAATGGATCGGTTTGCATACTTAAATCTTAATTCTCATGCGAACAAAACGGTGGCGCGCAAATGGATTCAGTATAAAGTTGTGTGGTGATGATAATCATAGATACTTCTTTTTCATTATATGTGACTGAACAAGTTGTTGTCCCACCAGGAATTAAACGCTTCAAAAGATTCAAAATTAAATTCTGAAACTTATCTAAAAGCGGTCTCCTCGGTTTAGTAGTATAATTGAGTTTCACAGGCGGACAATATTTTATGCGGACTGTTTCACATATTTTTTTCCTCGTATTGTTGCCATATTATTTACCGACACTTTCCAAAGATTATCGACGATTTTGAAGGATTAATAAAATTTCACCATTACTGAGATTACTGGTACAACATTCTCTTGGATCGATTAAATGTTTATAAAATTAATAAGTCCACCCAGTGAACGACCATTATTAAGTTAAAACTGGAGGTAAATAAACGATATAAATCAAATCAAATTAATAAGTTTGTACGTTTCTCGAAAATTATCATCATAAAATGAAATAGTTTCATTTGTTCAGGTTTAAATCTTTAGGTTGTTTGTATCTAAAATTGAGCTTTCAAGTAACTTTGAAGTGTAGTGAAGTTTAGTGTATCATCATCATTTTCATCTTTATTTTTGTATTTATTATAAAGACCCTAGAAACGTTTCATTTTTAATGTTATTGTGCTCGGTCGTGTCTTGAATACAACCCTCTAATTTTTTTTTTCACGAATTACGGATATTGGGTCTCTCTTCGGTTTAATATTTGTCTGAACTGGCTTTTTCATTTTCATGAAATAATTGAACCCTCTAGTATTGACCGCTTTCGAAATCAACCTTATGATCGCACGTTCTCCCGAGAAAAACCGGAATTCGGATGGAGATTTGAATCTTTCTGTGCATTTCCATACATCTGGATTCACAACTTGAGATGAAAGTTGACGTATGTCAAGTTCTATAGCGTCCAAATCGCTTTCAGTTATATTGGCTAGAGCGCCGTTTACAAATCCAACATATTCCAGCATAGTTTTTATGTTGTACGGAATCTCTCCTACTTCTTTCTCTAATCTTAACCAAAAATGTTCCTGAAAACTAATGATTTAAAAAATATCATCATTTTATTTAAATTTTATACCATTGTTCCTTGAAAAATAAAAAAACTTCAGTCTTTGAAATTATATTTTTCTTCATGTGACATTTGCAACTTTCAGGTTTCATGGCCTATTACGATACATCATATCTCCATGGTTATGTTTTTAACCAGCAAAAACCCAAGAAAAGACGATCGATCCATATTCAACCGATACTATTTGTAGCAAAGAGAAGGAAAGTGTGCATAATCGTATGCAGCGTGAAAAAGCCTAATCGAAGCGAAGTGCAGTTTTTTAGTGTCGTCCCCCTCGCTTTTAACCGTTAAAACGACCAAAACGATAGCAAATTAAGTAATCGATATATACGAACAGCACAACATCAAACTAAGTTTTCTTTTTAATCTCACACTTTACTCGGGTTGCCATTTTGTAAGCCTTCAGTCTTCATATTTTGTACGTATAATTTTAACATCCAAATTTTGCGAGTCACATTACGCACAGAAAGATTGAGATTCCTTTCAATATTGGTTTTCACCTTCTTGCCAATTAGTCGGGGTCATACTATTCGATTTATCCCACTGCCAAGCTTCCGATTCACAATCAAGTGCTGGTGAAACGCTTGCCTCACTGCTATGAGTGAAAACCGATATAAAATAAATGTTATACATCACTTATATCAAAACTGGGATGAATAATTACAGAGTAAAACGAATAGATATGAGCAAACACACCGAAAAAAAGTAAGTTCATTGACAAAACAAAAAGGTACATCAAAGTTTGCCACATTGTTTTCCAGCAGTGCATTATATCTGTTCTAGATTGCAATAGGTTTTAATTAGATTCTACAATTCCCCATCTAAAGCCGGATTCCATCTGGCATGATCACTATCGGTTCGTGCGGTGCACTCTCCCGTCACGGGAACATCCGTAACTGGTGGATTGTTTTCGAGCCGAGAGATTCGTGCAACTGAAAATGATTTTTTGATTGAATCGGTTTCGACACTAACCGCATTCAATCCATTAAATATCTCCTTTTCATGGCTCTGTGTCCAGTTTTCCTGTGGGTTGTAAAAGTCGATATCAGTCCATACGAACCTGGGTTTGGGAATTGATACTTGTATGCAGTTTGTGCTAGCTGCAAACCGAAGGATCGGGATATAAACGATGGCAGGATGCTACGATGTATGCATGCATATCCTGAAAACTTACGTCTGATCGCTGTAGCAGCATTCACTACTGAAAGCTAGACCGACAGAAAGCAGTGTGTGATTCTGGTATTTAATTGGTTTCGGAAGTGGCAGATAGGATGCATCATTATGCGATTTGCCGGTTGACTCTTTGGGATTCATGAAATGTAGCCAGCTGAGATGAAAATTGGTAAACTCAACGTGTATTTGCGGTGAACTGGATGTCTCAGAAGTGAACTTCTGTCTCTCAACGTGTCCACTCAACCGTAATTTTTAGCTATTACTCGAAAATAACTTTAAAACTTACAAAAAAAATCTTACAGTGATAGGAAACAGAAGCATTGTTCTGTGTTTACTTATGAATCATTTACTCCAAGAGAAAATATTTCACTAGAAAGATAGCAAAGGTTGTAAAACGCATCCTTACTTTATGTATGTGGGTCATTCACTTACTGCTTGAAAATATTCTCACGTATCGCTATAAATGTATAAAACCGCGTACTTCTCCGAATGAAAATTAACAATTCAATTTCAAGCAAACGGTGTCACTTTTCGCCTGCTATAAATAGAAGACGCCATAGTGTTCTACGAGCGAACAGAGCCGGCAATATTGGAGTAGACGGCACATCAGTTGAAAAGCGGTCATCTGATGGGTCAAAGTAGAAACGAAGCTGTGCAACCATTTGAACCTACAGTGATGTTCCAAAAAAAATTTTTTCTGAAAGTTAGGTCATAAACTAGACACGTAACATATTTTCAGTCATGATTTGAAAGGCTTATAACTGTCATTTGTAAATGAATTTTAATAATTTACATACCAATCGATTCTGAATAAATTAACTTACAAATGTTAAGAAACGTCGTGTTAGTATTTCTTTAGTACACCATTAAAAAATCGAAATTTAATTTATTCGAAAGGACCCATGCTTTCACGAGCCAATCACAGCATGCCATTAGGGTGTCATCCTCTTGATGCCTCTAGCACGGTCGACGGTTTTGATCGTTGCTTCACACCTTGCATTTCATTCAGTAGCAGCTCTGCTTCGGTCGGTATAGTGAAGTTTCGCGTCATGTGTGAAAAATTATCCCACCATTCTGAACAGTATGAATTTTCACTCAAAGCAAAATCTATATAGGCTCTGTCACATTTTTTGCTCTGCCTTCATGCAGAGCGTATGGGTTAAATATTACCTTTTCAACCACTCTATGTCTAGACAACTGATCGTTTGACAGTGTTTAGTATAAAACCAACTTGATCTCGGTGCGGTTCAGTGATGCTACTTTTTCCTGTCAAATCCGTAGATTTGATTCCAAGTGTACTTATACTCGTATACTTAAATGAAATCAACAGCATGGAGCTCTAAGCCGTAAATGTAGGCTACCAAAACTAAGGGATCGGTTACAAAGTATCATGGCTTTACTAACAATATTTAATCATTTATATAGAGAAATAATGAGAAATATTGAGATTTCTGGAGAAATAATGCAAAATCCGTAGTTGTCAAAAGCTACATTCGTGGATCGGTGAAAAAAGACAGAAATCTATAGGGTCGGTTACGCTGGTGCTACTCGATAATGCAATAGAGAAGTTTGTTGGTGCATATTTAATATCATTCTGATTGGTCGTGTCTTGTACACAACCCGGTACTTTTTTTTAACAGTTATTCATTACATGAGACCAGTACTTTCATGAAACAATGATTACAGTTTGTAAGAAAATGAAACAAATTTTAAAACTGATAAAGTTTATAAACGGAAAAAACATAAAACAAAAAAAAAACGAATCCGATTCTTTCAGCTCCGTTCTTTAAAAATCACTGGGATTTGTCAGTTACGACACATATAACATAACATCACTGGAAATGTTCGCCATAATCCTTCCAAATTCAATTGACACTGTTAGCTTTCAAATTTGTTGAGTTTTTTTCTACAAAATTCAGCCGATGAAAAATGTGTGTGGTTAGTCGGTTACGTCACTTAAACCAAGTGACAATCATTTGATTTTCGAACTTCATTTAAAATTCAACTGTGGCTTTCAAATGAGTCTAAGCTTGTTGAAATCGGTTCAGCCATCTCCGGTAAAATTGAGCGGTAAATAAATCGACAGTCACACGACAAAACGTTTCAACTGCAAATGAGAACCTCTTTTTGGTTTACTTTCTCTTTTTATTATTACGGAGCCATTACTGCAACTTCTTGAAAGTTTCCAATATAAATCGAAAGCTTTTAGTTTTAATTTGAAAGTTTTGCGAAGAGTAAGGCGTCAAATATAAAATCCATCCGATAAATCGTGAAAGAAAAAGTAAACAAAGAGAAACTGTCATTTGCAGTTAGGCCCTCTAGTCGTGGGACTGTCGAAATCTTTGAAAGGTGCACACACACATACATACATATACACACACATTTTCCGATCTCGTCGATTAACATAACACTACTAGCAATTCTATATCCACAAAGAAAGTCAAAATCAAAGATTATCTGATAACGCAAAAAATATTAATTTTTTCATTAGAAGTTGTATATATATATATATATATATATATATATATATATATATATATATATATATATATATATATATATATATATATATATATATATATATATATATATATATATATATATATATATATATATATATATATATATATATATATTCGTTGATAAAATATAAAATAATATATATTTTCGTTGATAAAATAGTAGAAAAAGTAAAAATAGTTTTTATATGTAAATTTCTTGAATATCTGCATAACTGGTAACCCTGCTTACGAATTTGACAACGAGCTGAGAAGAAAACAGAGCCATATGATTGTGTTGTCGTTTAGAGCTAAGACAAGACCTCACAACTGGCTTCTTATTCTTCCTTCCGAGTCATCCTTCTCGATTCTCGTAATCTTCACCCTGTTGAATAAATACCACCCACATACTCAGTGCTGCCAGACGACTGAGTAAACGCTACCAGCGGACAAAATATGGCTGGCAGCCATTCTGGTGACCGACTGCCTCACCGCTGCCAGACATACACCTCAAACGATACAACCGTATCCACCAAGATTTTTCCACATCAAAATCTTTGACATTTTCAGCAGAGGTGAAATGATACAAACACTCGGCTATCTGAAATACAAGCGGTTATGTTTTGCCAAATTGGATTTGACAGATGTCACTGAATCAATTTTGGTATCCGTCTGGTGACCATGCCTCCCCAAGTATGGATATGGATATGGATCATACGATATGCCAAAAGGCCGTGCGGGCAACTGCTCGTTTACGTATCGGCTACAGTGTTGCCATATTTACATATTTTTTATTAACTGAGAAAAATATATGAATTTAATTCAAATTTTTAGGCTCGGTCTTTGATTTGAAATAAACGTAAAAAATGTTTTGCTATTAACGTGTAAAAACAATCAATTGAGCATACTTCTGCTGTTGAATTTATTTTACGTTTTTACTCTCCTATTTTCAAACGAAAAGCTACAAATCGCTAAATTAAAGGATGTGGTGTCACGTTCAATTAATTGGATCCTTGTTATGAGTTATGAGGTAGTGCTTGTTCAATAAAAACAACTTGGAGTATAGACCTTAAGATCTACCAGCGTAACCAAGTGAACTATCAAAATCCTTGCACACGGTTCATGTTCGTGGTACCACATGGAAATCATTTCTCTTTTGTGAATGTTCTAGGTCCTTAGGTTCCTGGAGTTCAAAATAGAACAGCATTGAAAAATTATACATACGTTATTGATTGCTCGTGTAGATCTTAAAATCTGTTTTCACTGATGTTCTTGGATGACTGAGAACATATCTGCAACAGCTATAAATAGACGAGTAAGCAATGTGTAGCTCTAAAAATATGAACAACAATTAAAAAATAGATATTAGCGTTTTAGTTCTTGCTTAGGCACAGTGTAGTCTCGAAGGACAATATTCCAAGTAGTTCTTATATCTTGGAATATTTCTTACGGATTTCCGTAGTCTCAAAATATACTCAAATGGTCTTAGATTCTTTTGCGTATGAACGTAGTTAGATTCTTTGTGTTATTTATGAATTGAAAAAATCATTTCTTCATGCGAAAATTTTGGAATAACGCGATGTTTCATTTAATTTACGCAAAATTTAATTTACGCATCTCCAGCTTTGCGCGTTAAGTGGTCCACTGTACCTCCTACAGGAATAATATACCAATTGAATGAAATAGACAGTAATCAAATAGTTTATTTATTTATTTATTTATTTATTTATTTAATCAACAGACAAATTTAAGTCCTAATGATTGTTTCTAAGAAGCGCCTTATCCCTTATTCGGCTGCGGGAAAAATGAAAATCGAATCCCGTCGAAACACCGTTGAAGGTTCGTTGCAATGCAATGATGGCACCGTTGATTCCGTAGTTAGTAAGACGTAGAGGCAATCTGAGGAGGTTGTTGTTGCGGAGAGCTCTGGAACGAACATTGATGTTGATTTGACTAAGAAGTGCTGGGCAATCGATATTGTTTGTCAAGACATCGGCAATCAGCATTGCACGGAACAGGTCACGACGCACTTGCAAAGTATCGAGCCCGATAAGCATTCCACGGCTTTCGTAGCTCGGCAGCTGATGAGGGTTGGTCCAGGGCAATTTGCGAAGAGCGAAACGAACGAAACGTCGTTGGATTGACTCAATTCTGAGAACACCGTTAACATAGTGAGGGTTCCATATCACCGAGCAGTGTTCAAGTGTGAACGAACAAGTGAGCAGTAGAGCGACTTCAAACAGTATATATCTGTGAAGCGCTTAGCAATTCTCATAACAAATCCCAAACAACGAGAAGCCTTCGTAACTATGTAGCCAATATGCTGCTTGTAATTCATTTGTTCGTCTAGATAAACTCCAAGATCCTTGACACAAGTGACTCTTTCAATCGCTGCATCATGGAGGCAATAATCAAACCGCAAAGGGTCTTTCTTACGAGTGAATGTGATAATAGAGCATTTGCTAATGTTTAAAGTCATTCGGTTGATCTCGCACCACCTTGAAAAAATTGTCAGTTGACGCTGAAAGTATGAAGCATCCTCTGCACTCTTTATTATTTGGTATAACTTCAAGTCATCAGCAAAAGATAGTCGTGGGCCTTCTAGTGAGTAATTTACATCGTTGAAATAAAGGAGGAAAATCAGTGGACCGAGATGGCTTCCTTGAGGTATTCCGGAAAAAGCAAAGAACTCCTGCGATAGACTGTCATTGATTTTAACCACCAGCCGTCGATTGCAGAAATACGATTGCATCCATCGAAGAATACTGGAACCGAAACCCAGCCTATCCAGTTTGGCGATCGTGATAGCGTGATTGATTTTATCAAAAGCTGCGGAGAGATCCGTGTAAATAGCATCCGTTTGGAAGCCATTAGACATAGCATCCATTATGTACGTCGTAAAAGATAAGAGATTAGTAGCAGTGGAGCGTTTCGGCATGAATCCGTGTTGAGTTTCCGCGATGTATTGTTTACAGTGGTCGAAAATTGGCTTAAGAACTACTAATTCGAACAATTTAGGTATGGCGCTTAGGGCAGTAATTCCACGATAATAGTTGATGAAAAGGAAAAAGGAATACGGAAAGGAACACTTCAATTATTTCTAGCAGCACTGTATATTATCAGTAGTATTCTATTAGTAGCATTTCGGTTCATTGCGTTAGTCTTCAATGAAATCTTGTTGAGTAAGTATCAAATCTCAGTTCACTGGTAGGTTCGGCTAGTATGTTCTAGATCATTCTTAAGTTTACGTTTCGTCTTCGACTCATCAGTGCGTCAGCAGATTATGCTGACGCAAACCCCCGGATCAACATAATCCGCTGAGCAGACGTAAAGTCAATGCTATTTGCAAGACACTTTTTTTGTACACATGAAGTGTAACGTCTAACCTGACGTCTCGAACGAAACAAGTTTCGGCTTACTGGCCGTACAGATTGTGGTAATTTGAAGGGGAAAAAGCTTGCTTTTACCCCCAAGTTTATGCTAGGTGCACATAACCATTTTCTTAAGTTTACGTTTCGTCTTCGACTCATCATTGCAAATAGCATTAACTTTACGTCTGCTCAGCGGATTATGTTGATCCGGGGGTTTGCGTCAGCATAATCTGCTGACGCACTGATGAGTCGAAGACGAAACGTAAACTTAAGAAAATGGTTATGTGCACCTAGCATAAACTTGGGGGTAAAAGCAAGCTTTTTCCCCTTCAAATTACCACAATCTGTACGGCCAGTAAGCCGAAACTTGTTTCGTTCGAGACGTCAGGTTAGACGTTACACTTCATGTGTACAAAAAAAAGTGTCTTGCAAATAGCATTAACTTTACGTCTGCTCAGCGGATTATGTTGATCCGGGGGTTTGTGTCAGCATAATCTGCTGACGCACTGAAGAGTCGAAGACGAAACGTAAACTTAAGAAAATGGTTATGTGCACCTAGCATAAACTTGGGGGTAAAAGCAAGCTTTTTCCCCTTCAAATTACCACAATCTGTACGGCCAGTAAGCCGAAACTTGTTTCGTTCGAGACGTCAGGTTAGACGTTACACTTCATGTGTACAAAAAAAAGTGTCTTGCAAATAGCATTAACTTTACGTCTGCTCAGCGGATTATGTTGATCCGGGGGTTTGCGTCAGCATAATCTGCTGACGCACTGATGAGTCGAAGACGAAACGTAAACTTAAGAAAATGGTTATGTGCACCTAGCATAAACTTGGGGATAAAAGCAAGCTTTTTCCCCTTCAAATTCTAGATCATTGTTTTTAAATGCAATATTCAATAGATCAGGTAATAATTCAGTTGAATTTCAATTAAATTCCACACCATCAACACAATTATTTTTGAAAAATTCGAAGCACCTAAAGCAAAAACTGCATAACCGTTGCATACGATTAGGCCCGTTGGTGTCAATTTTCCTGATACAAGTGATACTTGAGTCCAAGCGTTTCCTAAAAGTAGCTACGCTCTTAGCTTGTATAACAGATACTCTTCAAATTGACATTTTGGCAGAATTTGCAATGAAAACCCATTGTAATTTTTCATTTATGTTGAGATATGTGCTCAGGAAAACATCCATTTTAGTAATTGTTTGTTTTGCAAGGCTCAATTAATAACTTTCATAAACCAGAATTTATAAGAAATGCGAGGAGATTTTAGAACATGAAAATGAAATTCCAATGTTTTTGAATCAAATCATCGACCACATAATTACTGGACCAACGAGTTCTAAGATATTTTACTTTGAAGGAATATGAATTCCAATGAAAATATGCTTACTTTAGTTGATGTTGTGAATCAGAAATCCCTTAGCGATACAGCCCGCACATGTTTTCATTGATGTATTCATTGAATAAAACATTCACTGCTCCAAATTAGGTCGTTTTAACAGTCCCAAATAGTTTAATTATCGTTCGTGTCGCCGGTTTATACTGTAGTAAGATTCATACCGAAGGCAAGACGAAATATGTCAACCGTCACATTTTCCACACTCAGCTTGAATGTAAATTTATAAACTATCGTCCGTAAACGATGCACTACTGGCAGAACCGGGGACCGCACACACCTCAAAGAGTTCTTCCGCTTTTTATGGCTTTATTACCATCAATGTACAACGCGATAAATGAGAATGAATAATAATGACGCCTGGACGCATTTTACAACATGCACCAAAACGCAGCATCACTTTACAGCATCGGATACCCACAGCGGAACCGTCTTCGGAACATCAGTGAACAAGAAAAAAAGGGAAAATAAACTATAACAGCTCCTTGGATACCCACTTGAGTGGCCAACAAGGTGCGCCTAGCTGTAGTTGAACTTTTTACCAAAAAATCAAAGTGGCCCATTTATGGTTGTGGTGCCATTTTGGAGGTTTAGAAAATCCATCTAAAAAATATTTCTTTTATAAATCGATTTCTAAACTGCACAGAAACTTGTACGAAACGCCACTCATTCCTCGATGATGCTTTTAAGTGGAAACCCGGCGAAAAAGTGTAGCCCATAAAGTGAAGACAACAGCATGCTGCAACGCGGAGCCCACAGTCTTTGGTATACCGAATGTATTGACGTGACATATTTATAGCGTTATTAAGATGCATCAATAACACTTTCGGCTGGTCCTTGATACTTTTGGGTAGTGCTAGCAACACGTTGAAAGTTTTGAGCGATCGCAGTATTATTGTCCTATAAGACACTCTGCTTTACGTTTTTGCGAGATATCGTTTAACTACCCAGTGCATAATTTTTAATATCGCAATTCGAATACTCCAGAACATTTTTACAGTTTCTAGCTGAAATCAACGGGATACGAATATGTTCAACATTAGAAACAGTGAAGTTTTCGTCGGACAAAGCATTAAAAAGCGGGTGGGGTCTAACACTTTTGAAAAATCATTTATTTTTTTCTTTTTATTTTCTTATAGTAAAACATTTCAAGAATATTCTATGAAATTTTCAAGCCAATCCGAGCAAAAGTAAGCAAGTTATGGGCCTTTACCTTTGCTTATCTTATACTGAGAAGAAGCAAGCGCTCGGCGCACAGGTCTAAGGTTGATGTCAGAGTGAGTGCAGAACGCGATGCGAAGCGAAGATTCAATGCAATGTACTGTTATCGCATCGCGTTCACTCTGACAGGCTTGCTTTGATCAAATGCAACTAGCTCGCACGCGTACCTCGACGCATCGCGTTACGCTTTCACTCTGACAGCAACCTAAGAGCTCTGCTTCGATTGACTTGAAAATTTGACAAAACGTTATTGAAATGTTTTATTGTGACAATATACAGAAAAAAAACATGATTTTTAAAGTGTAGGAATAAATTGTTTCCTTCGATTTTATAGACAATAAACATTAAACGCGGTTTTCTCGAAAGCAGGTTTTGAAAGTCCCTTTTCATTTTTTGTTACTAAAGGGAGGTTTTACCGCGGTTTTTTGCATGAAAAGAACGCATTTTTAACTTTATACAACCACAAAAACTTCAGAAAATTAAAAAAAAAATCAAACAAAAACGTTGAGGTCTAGAAAAACATTTACTTTATCAATACTGCTTTGATTTGTTGACTTCTGATTAGTTTGCGTTGAGGCACAGTGGACAACGCAAATCATGATTTCCAGGAAGCGTGCTCAAAAATAATTCTTCGTCGGCTTATTTCTCAATATTTTTCTACGAAAAAAATAAGGAATGTTGTTCGAAAAATGCTTTGTATTATGCAAAACATTTGAATTTATTTTGTTGAGCCAAGTACAATTAAACATCCACATATGAAACTATAAGATCTTTCATTTGAATCTAAATTTATGAAAATCGATTAAACATAAACTGTTATGTTTTGATATTACACATGAATCAAATGATCAGAAAGTCGAATGAAACCTTTACAATCGAAACAAAAATTTGTCAGTTGTTGGGAAAAACCACTTTATTCGCTCACTGTAAAACTCCTCCGACGAACGCCAATAAATCGATCCACAACGAGAGTATTTATTTCAGTAGTTACTCCCGTTGAAGCGCGACCGTCTGCGACAATTTATGATATCGGGGTATATTGGCGAGAAATTATGCTAATAGACTCATTAAAGAGTGGTTGTATAGAAATTAACATGATAAACATAGTAAACGAAAAAAAAATCCCGATCCCGGACCGCAGTTCCGCGTCCCACATGATTGGTTGTCGGCATCTGCTCACTGGCATGATAAATTTTTACCAAGTCGAAGTGCGTGGCCGCCCAAGCGAAGCTTGTGAATACCTCGCGGCCCGCTAATAGCGAGAGCATCGGTTGGTTGGCCCCGGGGGCTCAATGAACCGAAAAAGTACGAGATAATTTATGCATTCTACCGTGATACCCACTCGATCGGTACTTGGGACCACTTGGTCGTTACAAACCTACCGATAAAGTATTGCAACTATTTTTTCACATGTTGCAAAAGTTTTCTCCGTGCACAAATCAGCGTGCAACGAGTGAATGAGTGAAATTTATTTTCTAAGCTAAACTGATGGTTTGGTTTGAATCGAGCAGGGTTTTGTTGGTTAGTGATAGTTTAAAGTGATTGTATACCCATTCAGATCCGAAAGTCGCAAACCGGAAACGACATCGGTTGCATACGAGTGGATTTTGTTGGTTGGATGAGGTATTGTTAAGGTGTAATAAAACTGGGTTTGTTTATCAGAGAACAAATAAAAAATTAATCCAACGGACTTCATGTTTTCACGCGGAACAGTGAAGTGAGCTTCGAATGTTGCACTCTAATTGTATATGTCAAATGATGTTTTTTGTATCTTCTAACCTTCCGAGTTACGCCGTCCGGTGTACTACTTGTATTCGGTTTTTGTTTTCCGAGTGCTCAAAGTTTTCAGTGAGAGAGTCGATTTCGCGAAGTCGAATGAAGAAAGCAGCGATTTAGAAGAAAAATTTTCAAAAAGAAGTTATGTTTTGTTTATGTCTTTTTCTCCGATACAACATCGTATTCATACCTGCCAATATAGAAAAGTCTACCGCGACTGGAATTTTATTCGGTAGTAGTGTGTCATCTAGTGGCTAGTAGTCATTACGATGTTAACGTTTTTTCGGCGACAGAGCGCCATATAGCTGTAAATTGCAGAAACCAATTCAACCATTTATGTTGGTTGAAAACAACGTTTTATTTCTCTAATTCAACTAAAAAAATAGTTGAATGGAAATGAAGTGTGCCTTAGCTAAGAAATGACAGCACGTTTAATTGGTGAATTCAACTAAAAAAATAGTCATTTCAACAAATATTTTATTATTATTAAGGGAATTAGAATTAAAAAATCTAAGTTAGCAAAAGTAAGATTTATTAGTTGTCTCAAAAAATAACTAACTAAAATCAGAAAATCAAATAATTTTTTCACCAAAGTGCTGATTTCGGTCTTTCCATGTAGGATCGTAGCACCAGCCATGCAATGGTTCTGTACGCTATGAATCGATTGCAAAAAAAAAACAGATACAGAAGGTCAACTTCCACAAAACGAAATGTAATGCGATGGCATCTTACCTTTTTATAAACTGACCTTGAAAACTACACACATTTACAAATTTCGGTACTTTAAGCCTAAGATTGGAAGAATCCGTCAACTATAACGATGACATCGATATTTTTCTGTAGTCGATTATTGCTGATTATCTTCACTGACGAAGCTTCCCATGCAGCATCAATCATAGTTACCCATGAATCAGCAGACGAAATTTAACAGCGCTATCAGTCGAACTCTAACCGTGATGGCAAAAACAGTAACATAGCTCTGCTCAGAAGTGTGCACATTTAAAGAACGGTACTCCGCCGCGTCGTTCCGGACGGCCGTAGACCTTGAGCGACAAGAAGCTCCTAAGGAAGCTGAAAAGGAAGACCGAGAGAAAAGTGACTACACCGCTGTGTGTGCTTGGCCGGGGGATCGGTACAACATAACATGTCAGGAAGCGGAAGTCGCATCTACTGGTTTCGGAGCAGCGGCAGTGGCTGAATAAGATGGTCAACTCGATTATCCCGGTGAATGGTGATGAACAACGAGACGACTGGCAGGGTACTCCGTATCCTCGAGTTTCGTAAGTTTTAAGAGAATCGTCAAAATTACATATAATGAAGGGTAAAACCGGGTCAAAATAAACGATAATAATAATATTAATACATAAAATTGTACTGGATGACCGGAAAGAGAAAGTGCGCGAACATGCCATAGTTAGGAATGATTCTGCATATGAGAAACATATTATGCCACTGGATCCCGCACATATTTATTTAGCACTTAAAAGATGAACGCAAGCGCACTTCGCATACATGTTTGGCTGGAGTAAGTTTGTATGGTCATCAACTAATATGATTTACAAATTTGGAAAATGTTTTTCGTTCTCTAAGAATCGGAGTAAGGGAGCTATTTCGAATCACCTCTCAAAATCTATCGTATTATGACTAGAGCTGTGCGCCGATCAAAATTGTCAACATCGGCGGCTGAAAGGTCTTTTTGACCAGCGGCGGCGGCGAATCTGCGTGACGCTATTTCCTGAAAACATCGGCGGCGGAGGCGGCGCGATTCGGCGTAATCAATTATAAACATATTAAAAATTTTAATATTGATTCACACAGGACAATTTCTCTATCTTATTGTTTTGTCGAACTACAATCAACGATCCTAATGTTTATGTGATCCATTAAAGCCAACGTAGTGAATGGAGATGGTAAATGTTTTCGAATGCATCGAATTAGAGGAGAAATTGAGATGAATATAAGTGCGATATTTGGAGATGGTTGACTATTGTTTAAATAAATTTTTTTTTATTTTTTTTTAAATAACTATTTATTGGAATATGAGTTAAAATTTAATTATTAAGATTTAAATTGGGTGTTCAGCCACAAGTGGTGACTTTTCAGCCCTATTATATATATATATATATATATATATATATATATGATTTGGCTATTACTATGAGCACATTATTTGCTTCCGCAATTCTGAGATTTTTGTGTAGGGAAAATTCTAAACCTACTTGTATTGTGTAATGGGAAAAAGGAACTTATATACTAACTTACTAACTAATATAGAGAGCGAATCGATTCAATTGAAGATTGCATCGATTTTTGTCGGAATTTGCTTATAATATTATGTGACATTACATCTAATGGTTCTATATTTGTGAGTCTGTGTAACTCATTTGTACTAAACCAGGGAGGACGCTTTAAAATCATTTTCAGAATTTTATTCTGAATCCTTTGATGCGTTTTCTTCCTGGTGGAACAACAACTTGACCAAATTGGTACTGCATAAAGCATTGCTGGTCTGAAAATTTGTTTATAAATTAACAATTTGTTTTTTTAGACAGAGCTTAGAATTTCTGTTTATAAGAGGATATAAACATTTAATATATTTATTACACTTTGCCTGGATTCCTTCAATGTGATTCTTGAAAGTGAGTTTTTTGTCATACGTTAAACCTAAGTATTTAGCTTGATCAGACCATGTCAATTCCAAGCCATTCAATTTGAGAATGTGATTATTGTTTGGTTTAAGAAAAGAAGCTCTTGGCTTATGAGGAAAGATAATTAATTGCGTTTTTATTGCATTTTGTTTAATTTTCCATTTTAACAGATAATCACTGAAAATATTTAAACTTCTTTGTAAGCGACTGCAGATCACTCTTAGATTTCTACCTGTGGCTAACAGACTTGTGTCGTCACAGAATAGCGATTTCTGACAACCAACGGGTAGATTTGGAAGATCAGAAGTGAAAATATTATACAAGATTGGAGCTACGCTCGAACCCTGCGGAACACCGGCTCGTACGGGTAGCAATTCAGATTTACAGTTCTGATAGCTAACCTGAAGAGTACGATCAGTTAAATAATTTTGAATCATTTTGATCAAATAAATAGGAAACTGGAAATCGGACATTTTTGCTATTAAACCTTTGTGCCAAACACTGTCGAATGCTTTTTCTACGTCTAGAAGAGCAACTCCAGTGGATAATCCAGAAGATTTATTTGATTTTAGCATGTTCGTTACTCTTACAAGTTGATGAGTAGTTGAATGTTCATGACGAAATCCAAACTGTTCTGGTAAAAAAAATTGAATTCTCATTTATATGAGACATCATTCTCAACAAGATAATTTTTTCAAAAAGTTTACTGATAGAAGAAAGTAAGCTAATTGGTCGATAACTTGATGTTTCTGCTGGATTTTTATCAGGTTTCAGGATAGGAATTACTTTAGCGTTTTTCCATCTTTTTGGGAAGTAAGCTAATGAAAAACACTTGTTGAAAATTTTAACCAGGAGTCTCAAGGCAACATCGAGAAGATTTTTAATAAGAATATTAAAAATTCCATCATTACCAGGAGCCTTCATGTTTTTGAGTTTCCTAATAATTGATTTAATTTCGTCAAAATTCGTCTCAATAATGTCATCATGTGATAACACTTCTCGAATTGCTGAGCAAGTTTTTCAGCTTTTTCGCCATTTGTAAGAAGTATTTGATTTCCTTCCTTGAGAGCAGGAATTGGTTTCTGAGGTTTCTTAAGAACCTTAGAAAGTTTCCAGAAAGGTTTGGAATATGGTTTAATTTGTTCAACTTCTTTAGCGAAATTTTCATTTCTAAAAATCTATGTTTAATTTCTTTTTTAAAATTCCTAACTATGTTTTTCATAGCAGGATCATGAGAACGTTGATATTGTCGTCGACGAACATTCTTCAACCGAATGAGCAGTTGAAGATTGTCATCGATGATAGGAGAATTTAATTTAGTTTGAGCTTTGGGAACTGAAAGATTTCTAGCTTCGATAATGTAATGATTCAAATTATCAATTGCTGTGTCGATGTCCGCAGAATTTTCTAAAGTAGTTTCATGATCCACATGATTTTCAATGTGAGATCTGTAATCCAACCAATTAACTCTATGATAGTTGAATATAGAACTAATAGGATTAATTATAGCTTCGTTGGAAAGTCTGAATGTTACAGAAAGATGATCTGAGTCAAAGTCAGCATGTGTAATCGGTTCACTACAAATGTGACTTTGATCTGTTAGAACCAGATCAATTGTAGACGGGTTTTTCACGAAGAAACAAGTCGGATTACTGGGATAAAGAACTGTGAAGTAACCAGCTGAGAGTTGATTATGAAGTATTTTACCATTACTGTTATTTTGCCTACAATTCCACTGGACATGTTTGCATTTAAATCCCCTATTACGAAAAATTTCGGTCGATATCATGTGAGTTTTTGCAAATCGCCTTTAAAGAAATTTAATTGTTCGCCGGTGCATTGGAATAGCAAATATGCTCCAGCGATGAAATAAATTCCATTAATGGTTTCAACTTCGATTCCCAAGTTCTCAATAACTTTAGTATTGAAAGAAGGTAAAATTCGATGTTTAATTTGCCGTTGGACAAAAATGGCAACTCCACCACCCATTCCAGTAAACCTGTCAAATCGATGAACCACATAATGTGGATTACTTTTCAATTTGACATTTGGATAAAGAAAAGTGTCTATCACTATGGCAATATGGATTTTGTGAACTTTGAGAAAAATATAAAATTCATCTTCACTCGATTTCAAAGATCGAGCATTCCTATTTAAAATATTCAAATAATTTTTTAACATCACTGTTAAATTTTAAATTCATTAAAATATTATTTGCAAATTGCCATTCGATTTGAAATGCTTCAAAAAGTGATGAAGTCGAATTCATTCGGATGATCATTTGAAAAAGTTGATCTTATAGGTAAATCATTTTATTTTCAGTTATATCGCCTAAATCGACTTCATTTAAAGAAGCGAATGGCATTGAAGGAATATTTGTAGGTAGACTGCCATTAGAAGAAGATGATTTGGCCGGTCTACCTATTAATAAATTGTTTTCGTTAGAAGATGAACTGCAAGGCGGTCCTGTGTTTGGATTATTTACATTAGAAGAAATAGGTGGTAGATTTCTACCTAATATACCAGCATAACTGACATTAGAAGAAGTTGATGACGAGGTCGATCTACCTGTCAATAAATTGTTTTCGTTAGAAGACGAATTGGCAGGCGTACCTGTTTTTTGTTTTAAATTCGAAGAAATAGGTGCCATAGAAGAATTAGTTGTGGCATTTGTAACGGTTTTTTGATTTTCAGGTATGTTCTGTAAATTTAAGGTCGTTGATTTGACTTGTTGTCTAAGCGAACGAGCGTTTAAATTTTTTTCCCTGACAGGACATTTCAAATAATTGGATTTATGATTTCCATTGCAATTTGAACATGAAAATTTATCAGTGGTTTCATTCATTGGACAAACGTCTTTCGAATGCGATTTACCACAATTCAAACACCGTATATCCATATGACAATTTTTGGTTCCATGACCAAAGCCTTGGCAACGACGACATTGCGTTAAGTTTGCAATACGATTATGCCGTTTATAATGTTCCCAATGAATTTTAATGTGGGAAATGAAACGCACTTTTTCTAAAGTTTTCAAATTGTTTACATCACTTCGATTGAAGTGTATTAGGTAAAGTTCATGGGAAATTCCAGAGCGTGGTTTAGAAGTACCATTCGCTCTTTTTTTCATAATTATTACTTGGGAAGGGGCAAAACCAAGCAATTCTTTAAGTTCAGTTTTAATTTCATCAATACTTTGATCATTTGATAAGCCTTTCAAGACAGCCTTGAAGGGTTTGTCTGATTTTATACCATATGAATAAAATTTATGAAGTTTCTCGGACAAATATCGAATAAGACGTTGGTAATCTTCCAATCCATCAACCAAGACTCGACATTCTCCTCTTCGTCCGATTTGAAATGAGACTTTTACTTCCGGGAGAAAAGTAGAAAGCTCAGTACGGAATGCTTTGAAGTCGGAAATGATCACCGTCACTGGTGGCATAGATTATTCTTTCTTCCCAGAACGATAAGCGTCATTTTTGGGAATTTTTGAAGAATTTTCTTCTATGACGCTACAATCGGATTCAGGAAGAATCTCGTAAATATTATTAGACGGCATAGGATCAACGGAAGGGAAATCCGTCCGTTGTCTTTTATTTTTACATTCAGATTCTATAAGATCGTGAATGTTATTAGAAAAATGTTGAATAACGGATTGTGATTTATTCTGTATTGAATTATTTTTAGCCTTAGGTTTGTTACCTTTCCGGTTGGACGCAGGCATTTTTTAAATGAATGGAATTTTGAATTTTGAAGTTTGAATAATAGTTCTTTGAATAGCTAGCCTTAAAAAAGGCTGATTAATTTCTTAGTCACTCTAATATCACTCTTTGTATCACTTAGTCACTCTAATATCACTCTTTGTATAGCCTTGAGAAAGGCTGTCTTTAAAAAGACTGTTAGTGATTCAGGTAGCCTTGAAAAAGACTGAAGCCTTGAATTAATGAAACTCTAGGTAGCCAGAAAAAATTTCCAGGAGCCAAGAGCTATATGCGTGCGGTACGAACGACTGTTCAACACCAACTTTGATGTTTAAATAAATATTTCATTCATATACAAAGGGTTTTTTATTATTATGAGCAAGAAATATGAAGTTTTATTCGGAACTATTTTTCAAATCGCTTTTTACATAGTTGATAATTATCATGTATAAAAATCGTTTTATCAACTCAAAAAATAAGTATATCTTTTTCGTACGTATGTAATTAACATAAAATCGATTAGGCGCTCAAATTCATTCAGATATCAAAAATAATATCGAATTAACAAATTCAAATTTTAATTACTTCTCATTTGTAACGATTTCTTATAAAAACGGGTAAATTCATTTGAAAAGTCACTTTTTGACAGTTGAGGTAAACAGTCTGGTTGTTTGAATATCGAGCTCTCTTTTTAATCAGTGTTTTTTGCATGTTTATATCCATTCCATCACAACTTACGTTTTCATCAAAACCGCCGATCTACGTATCATCAATTTCATCTGGAGTACACTTGTTTCAAGCCATCGAACCAGCAATTTCAGAGAGATTTTAGAACTGAATATCCATCCTTAACCTAACAATGGATTCCGCTTCAGCTTGTTGTGCTTGCGCCTGCGAAGTATCAAAAGCAGAAGAAATTGTGTGCAGTGGATTTTGTAGATCGTCTTTCCATCTTAAGTGTGTGAAACAATCAAATGCGATTCGTGATTCAATCGTCAAATGCTCCAATCTTTTCTGGATGTGCAACGCTTGCACTAAGATGATGGCAAATGCTACTTTCCGTCATACAGTTTCGTCAACAAACAATGCCATAGCCGCCATGAGTGTAGAACACAACAAAGCACTTTTGGAGTTAAAGGACGAGATGGAACAAAACAGTTTGAAAATAAATCAAATTCTGCAGCAAATTCCAACCATCCTTCAGCAAACCGGACAAAAAGGTATGTCTAGTGATAATCCCCGGAAACGCCCCCGGACAGACATTGATTTCGATCAGTCAGCTTCGGATACATCAGTAGGCACTAAAGATGCTGATCCAAATTTAACGATACCTTTGGCAGTACGCAAGCCTAATGATGACTTGTTTTGGCTGTACTTGTCCGGTTTCGATCCTAAAGCCACTGAGGAGGATATACGCAAATTAGTACAACGAAACCTGGACACTAATGAGACTATCGAAGTGCACAAGTTAGTTCCCAAAGGCAAAAATCTTGACGAACTTTCCTTTGTGTCATTCAAAGTCGGAGTTGGTATGCAGTTTAAATCTCTTTCGTTACTAACATCAACCTGGCAGAAGGGAATTACTTTCCGGGAATTCGAGTTTAAAGCACGATCAACTTTTCACTTTCAACCCGCTAAGTAATAGTGATTCAACGGCAGACTCGCGATCCAGTCCGCTTAGATGCGCTAACTTAACTTCATATTCTCCATTGATACATGATAGCACTGTTTTAAACAACTCAAGTAACCCTTCGAATGGATCTGTATCAATATATTATCAAAACGTACGTGGTCTGCGCACCAAAACAAATGAACTTTTTTCGTCTCTTTCTGCTTCCGACTACGATGTCATTGTTCTTACAGAAACCTGGCTAAACGAGAATATACTTGATGCAGAACTCACTGACCAGTATATCATTTACCGATGTGATCGCAACAATTTTACAAGCCGGTATCTTCGAGGTGGCGGTGTTCTGATTGCAATTAAGAAAGGCAATCAGAGCAGTATCATGACTGTCCAAGGAGCGAATTGTCTTGAGCAGATAGCGGTTCGTATTACGTGCGGAGGGATTTCGTTTGTTATTTGTGCTGTTTATTTACCACCGAACTCCGAACCCTCTTTATTGCCCCGTTTACACTTCTGCTGGCTGCCAGCATGCTGGTGTCAGTGTACTGCCCTCTTAGGAAAAAACGTTCAACTGTGGTCCAATGATCCAAAGTATTAGACCAACGAAGGACCACCGTTGAACGTTTTTTTCCTAAGAGGGCAGTACACTGACACCAGCATGCTGGCAGCCAGCAGAAGTGTAAACGGGGCATATATGAGCAACATGCAGCCTGTGTGAATGAGCTCTCTAATAAACTGACTGACCGTGATAGAATTGTAGTAGTAGGTGATTATAATTTACCAATGTTGCGTTGGAGTTTTGACGAGGAAGTTGGAAGTTTTCTTCCTAATAACGCATCTTCAGAACAAGAATTGTTATTAGTTGAATCCATGATCGCTACAGGATTGCAACAAATTAACAATTTGACGAATTTAAACGGAAAACTTTTAGATTTGGCATTTGTTAGTTGCTCCACTGACTGTGAAATTTTTGAACCGCCCTTACCTTTGATGAAACTGGATCAGCACCACTACCCTTTTGTTCTCACAATTCAAGCTTCATACACTTTATTGACGAATGACAATGCAGACTTTTATTATGACTTCAATCAGTGCGATTATCAACTACTGAATGCGGAAATCTCTCGTGTAAATTGGATGGATATACTCAGACAGGGCGCTTTGGATGATGCAGTAGACTTGTTTTATCGTGAATTAGATTTTATTTTTCAAAATCTCGTGCCGCGTAGGAGACGCGTGTGCAACTCGAACAACAAGCGGCCTTGGTGGAATGATGAGCTGCGCAACCTTCGAAATCGGTTAAGAAAGGCTCGTAGAAGATTTTTTCGGACAAAAAGTGAAGGAGATAAACTGTTGGTGCGTGAATTAGAGCATCAGTTTGAATCATTGAACGTATCGTGTTTTCGACTCTACGTTTCTCGACTGGAGAACAGTTTTAAGGAGGACCCGAAACAGTTCTGGTCTTATCTGCGAAGTAAAAAGTCTTCCCGAGGATTTCCAGAAAGCATCTACTATCGAAACCAATCTTCAACAACATCTATTGACTCAGCCAATCTATTCTCGTCTTTCTTTCAAAGCGTGTTAAGTAACAACTCACCACCTTTGTCAGAATCTTACTTGAATAGTCTACCGTTGTATAATGTGAATCTACCCGCTGCTGTTTTCACCCAAGACGAGGTGCATAATAATCTACGATTAGTTGATGGATCAAAGGGACCGGGCTCGGACGGCCTTCCGCCATCTTTTGTAAAGCAATGCTCATCTGCTTTGGCCTTGCCGGCATCTCTTATTTTTAATCGTTCTCTCGCTGAAGGCTATTTTCCTGCGAAATGGAAAGAAGCTGTAATAGTACCAGTTCACAAATCCGGAAACATACATGACGTCACGAACTACAGAGGCATTTCTATCCTTAGTTGCCTTCCAAAAGTTTTCGAGCGTATGCTGTTGGATATTATTTACCCGTCAGTAAAGCACATCCTCACAACCGATCAGCACGGCTTTGTCAAAAAACGATCAACTACTACGAATCTAATGAGCTACGTTTCTACTCTGATTGACAAGCTTGAAAAACGACAACAAGTTGATGCGGTGTATTTTGATTTTTCTAAAGCTTTCGATTGTGTTCCTCATGTACTCGCTGTTGAAAAATTGAGACGAAATGGATTCCCTGACTGGATAACAAACTGGATTCTTTCGTATCTTACAGATCGTAGTGCTTCAGTTCGAGTCGGAACTGTACATTCTGATCCTTTCGATATTACATCAGGTGTTCCACAAGGGAGTCATCTCGGACCACTTCTGTTTGTGCTGTTTGTGAATGATCTTTGCAATGAACTGTCGTCGTTTAAAGTAATGTATGCCGATGATTTAAAAATTTACCGAATCATCACAAGCCTTGTAGATTGTTGTGCGCTACAAATGGACATTGAATGTGTCATAGATTGGTGTAATAGAAACGGCATGAGTGTTAATGTTAATAAATGTAATACCATAACATTTTCACGAGTTCAGTCTCCAATTTTATTTGAATACTCAATGATGGCGAATCCAGTCAAAAGAGTTTCTTCGGTAAAAGATTTAGGCGTAGTTCTCGACCGTAAGTTACGCTTCACCGAACAGCTTTCGATGGTTATTGCTAAAGCTTTTGCCGTCCTGGGACTTATCAAACGCAACACTAAAGACTTTAACGACGTTTATTGTCTCAAGGCTGTTTACATTGCTCTAGTGCGCAGTATTCTAGAATACGGAGTTGTAATCTGGGCTCCATACCACAACGTTCACATCGACCGGATCGAACGAGTGCAGAAATGTTTTGTCCGATTCGCGCTTCGAAGACTTCCTTGGCTTAATCGGCTTCAGCTACCACGTTACGAAGATCGCTGTGTTCTCATCAACTTACCCACGCTGCAAAACCGGCGGATATTTCATCAACGACTTTTCGTTTTTGATTTGCTTAATAATAACATCGACTGCCCCACACTTCTGGCAAGGATTCATATCAATGTTCCGGGAAGATCTTTGCGAAGAATGGACTTCATACGACGATCAGCTCATCGCACACAGTATGGACAAAATAATCCAATGGATGTTTGCTGTAATCAATTCAATAGAGTTTATCATCTGTTTGATTTTACTATGAACAAAGACACATTTAAATCGAAAATATTGTTAAGTTAATGTTTTTAGACTAGATAGATAATAATAAGTCTGTGCGATAGTTTTTACTCTAATCGAAGACAAATAAATTTGAAAAATAAAAGTCATAGTAGAAGTAGAAGAAAATGTTTTTACTTTGAGTTGGTAACGTTGATCTTAATCTATTGTGCGAAAACTAACGTTTATTTGGATCATGAAATTTTGTTCAATACCATTTTTCAAATGCCCGGAAATAACAAATAAAGTATCCAAAATAAATGGTACTCGATCACTAAACATTCTAGTACCTGAGAAATCAACACTTCACTGGTTTCTAAAAAAAATGTTAATCGGAAAAAACCTAACATTATTTATTTTTTTCGGAAGAACCCTCCTTCTTTGGTTCCATTTTTCATTTTCAGATGTCGCCACCGATAATGTGCCAATAGCTCTAAACCTTTTAAATAAAGACAGAAAATAGGCTTTGAATCAAATGACATCGGTAGTACTGATTTTCAGTATAAGTAGGAGGAAAGTAACTGTACTGTAATTTTCAATGAATTGTCATGAAAACTGTAAACAATTTTCCACATTGATAAAATCATTTTTTCGGCTGATGTAATATTATCGGCGGCACGATTAAAATGTGGTAACCGGCGCGCGATCATCTTTTTCTTAAATTGGCGGCGTGTCGAAATTATCGGCGGCGGCGGCGTGGCGCGGCGGCGCACAGCTCTAATTATCACTAGTCTTGTGGGTTGTTGTACTCCATAAATGGACATTTAGAAGGTCTTAAACATGTGTGACTGAAATGGCATGACAGTGAGCGTAAAGAAATAGTATGTAGTAACTTGATCTAGGGCACAGTCATTGATTTTATTTAAATACTTAATAATGATTCTTACCATTGCATTGCACTAAAACATAGTATAGGAGTTACAATTTGGGCTCACGTTCACATCGGCCTTGGCTAAATCGTCTTAAATTGCCACGATACGAGAATCGTAACCTATCGACTCTGCAAAAAAGACGAGTACTTCTTCAACTCTAATAGAAGTCAATGAAGAAATATAAACGTGAGATTTTGAGCACTCAAAATCATGTATTTTTGAAATTTTGAATCCATTCTATCATTTGTGAAAATCGGCCCAGTCGTCTCAGGTAAATCTAAATGTGCGTTTTGTTTTGTAATTTTGACCGCTACTTTCGGAACTGAAAATCGAAAACCGGTAAAACCAAATTGTTATAAAAACTAACTAATAAGACGTGAAAATTGATACGGGATTGATTCAAGTGGAGAAAAATTTTCTGTTTTTGTTGCATCGTTACTTCTAATGACGATTTAAAATTATAGATACTTTGGGACTATAAGTAGGATATCGATGAAATTAAATGTCATACGATCTATCATTTGAATATAAGTTCGTGAAATAGGCCAAGCAATATCAGAGAAATCGGTGTGAGTCTGTTCCGACGCTCTTGGCCGCTTCGTTTTTCGGTGCTCTTGGAACTGCTAAAGTCAATTGGCTCCTCCCGAAGCAAAATCCTAGGTTCGGGCCTGCTGTGGAGAGTCGTTCACCGGGGGATGATTACGGAAGCTACCAATGTTCTAACAAAAAACGAATTTGCTCTAAAACTCCACAATTTCGCTAGTGTGATTCAGAATCGACCATATTTGTGAATTGTATTCCCGCGAATAAGAAGGTATTCCCGATACTATCAACAGTTCAACACAGTGGTGTTATCAGTAATGTTATGTTGTGAAATGCGTGTTTTGTTTTGTTCTGCTCATGACGCGATCATGTATCCCCGCTTCAAGTTCAGTACAACTGCAACCATGACATTTGCGATGCGCTTACTTCTATTGCTCGTTATGTTACAGAGCGCGTTTGTAACTAGTCTGGTGACAGATGGCCATCGCTGCGGACAACGCCCAGTCAACGCGATTGCAGTGATCACAGCAGGTCAAACGACTCGATCCGGAGAGTTTCCCTGGCATGCTGCAATCTACCTTGTGGAACGACTCAGAAGTTCGTACATATGTGGAGGATTTCTGATCAGTGACCGTATCACGATTACGGCAGCACACTGCGTTACAAATCACAATGGATTTGAACTGTCTCCGTCTGGACTGTCGGTGCGTCTGGGGATGTTCGAGCTACTTACGTTGAGTAAAACTACGCAAGAACATCGAGTGGAAAAGATCCACCGGCACGGCAACTACTCGGCCAGTTCCCATCGGCATGACATTGCGGTGCTACTTTTGCATACAGTAGCTGAGTTCAATGAGCATGTTCAACCGATTTGTCTTTGGAATAACAAGGAACACGGTGAAGGTGAAGCACTTGTAGGAGCTGTTGCCGGATGGGGTTTAACGGAAAACGACACGCTGGCAAGCACTCTGAAAGCGACGAAAATACCCATGGTTAGTTTCCTGGAATGTCTGGATAGTGACAGAAATTTATTCTCGCATGTTCTCTTCGATGGAATGTTCTGTGCTGGTTTGAGAAACGGTAAAGTTTATTTGTGTTACAATCAATGAAATATAACCAGTTAGGAAAATACTGCCAGGGACGAATGTCTGCAACGGAGATAGTGGGGGCGCTTTCGCAGTGCTGGTGAACGAGACGTGGTTTGCACGAGGCGTCGTTTCCTTCACTGGGCTGAGAGAAAACACTGCTTCATTATGTAATCCCCGTAGTTTTGCTGGGTTTGTCAGCATTCCTCGGTATGTGGAATGGATAGAAAAAGTTACAGATTTGAATCGATTCATCGTTGAACCTACGAATCCACTGGAACATATAATTCCAAGCAGCACCGAAACGCCGGCAGAGACATTCCAAAGCATTAGCGAGAAAAGTATTAAGATAAATCATACTCCTTCTTTTATTCGCTGGCATCAATGACTGTTCCATTTTCCTTACAGAATGTGCAGAACATAAAAACGGCTTCCAGGATTTGTCCCACTTTGCGTATGTTGCGAGGGGCGCTCCATTCATGCGTGTGATTGATTGTTTCGCTATATTGATAAGTGAACGCTTTCTAATCTCAACGGCAGACTGTCGCTCACGGAATATTCTCGATAAAAGTTCAGGTGGGTTCACTACTTGATATATGATTATTCGATGGAGGTAAAAAAACGAAGACATAATAAATTGAATACTTTACTCTACCGAATCGGACGCTGGGACAGACAGAGGAAATGAACAATTCGTTGTTGTCGAGAGCGAAGGTCAGGCACTTCCGTACGAGATAAAAGATTTCCATCAACATCCAGAGTTTTATCGCAGTACGACCGACGATAACAATCTTGCTATAATTGAGCTGAAGCAGAACGTATCGTAGGATGTCATTTTTAATCGTTCTCTATTAATCGATTTGGTTGAGAAATTAAATACTGCTTGCTTTGCAGGATACCCAGCGGTCAGTTCGTTTGTCTGTGGAGTGAGGAAATCTTCGATTGGGACAAATTACTATTATATTCGGCAACCGGCTCATCGAAACTTACAGGTGAACCAGAGTTCAAATGTTTTAATCAACTGCTAGCTCCATCAATTATGATACAAAGTCCGGCAAATGGAATGAATTATTTAGTGGGACTCGTTGTTGGTAGCACATGCACGAAAATTCGATTTATTAAAATACCAAAATTTATTCCGTGGATCGAGACCATTGTGTGGAAGTGAACAGATCCAGGGTTATTGAGATGCTATCTTGTTTCAACTTTATTGTTTGAACTCATAATGTTAATAAAATTAAAAGGATTTTTTTAGTGTTCTCCATAATATCCCTTTTCCCATACAGAGAAACACTCCAAAACTCAACTTTCAAACCGATAAGCGGTGTCATACACTTTCGCTTCTGCCCGTCGGTATCAACAGTTTCAGTGTATTTTTTTTCAAATAATTATTCGAAAGAGAAGGAATAAAATAATCGTTCTGACTTGAAGTAGGTTTGCTCACTATCTCTTGAAAAAAACCTGTTTCAATCCACCTAGTGTTGTAATGATACATTTCTCATGTAAATATAATATTGTGGTATTCTATTCAAAAATTTTATCATCGAGTTTTGAAAGAAACGAAGAGATTGTTTATGTATAACATACAGAACAAAACAGTGCTTTGATTGCGTAGGTCATCCTTAAGAAAACGAAGTGGGTTCACTATTATATGTACTTCCGGCACCGGAACCCGAGAACCGGTATAATCAAAGTCGGTTCGTACAGCCACCTGCTAACATAACATACAAACTCTACTAGTACGCACTCTTAATTACGATTTAAATGTTTGTTGCATCCGAAAATATGCAGTGATTTTTGGTAGGACCATAAGACCTTGCAATTGACCCTAAGATTGGGAATAACGGTTTAAAGTCCAGTTTATGACATTTTTTACGGTTTTAGTTTCGCCGGTTTAAGTGATGGTGTACAATGTTGAACACACTTTACCCTATAACTCCGGAACCGGAAGTCGGATCCGGATAAAATTCAGGAATTCCGTATGGGACCACGAGACCTTTCGTTTGAATTTAAGTTTGTCAAAATCGGTTCAGCCACCTCCGAGAAAACCTAGTGAGATTATTTGATTTGGGCCAATTTTCACTAGTGAGTTTTTCAAGTGATTGCATAACCATTCTATATGAGAAAGGCACCAAGTGTCATCAATTAGTTGGAAATGTAACTCTTGCTGTAACAATAAGAAATCAAAATTTTTCGATTGTGTGTTCATAAAACTTGCATCTTCTAGTGTAACCTTGAAATATACAGAAAAAGTAAAAAATCTTGAATTGGCAAGCCTCAGACAAAAGGTCAAAAATCTCTACCTTTTTTCAAAATTTTTTGAGTCATACATCATACATACATGTCAATTATTACGAACTTGTTTGGCTTTTTTTAGGTTTAACTAGAAGCCAACACCAAAGAAAATATTTGTTCCGAATACAAAGACAAAGACAATACAGTATTCTATTTTATGTAATTTGTGGTTAAGGCGGGAGCCATCCTTATAAATCGTTGGTTACCTATGATAATCAGCTGATAACGTGTCAGTTTTGTGAAAAACCTGTACACTAAGGCAAACCCTGCACGGGAACTGCGGAAAGGACATCTTCAACCAAAGTTAGGATTCGATCAGTGGCGCGACATGTGTCGACATGCTAAGCCCGTATTCGAGCGAGTTGCGCTGCGGTACACTCCGCGCGTGCGGGTCGTGATTGAAAAATTCACTGCTCCAAAAGTATTAATCTTTCCACTCTCAAACTTTGCGCGAAATTGAGTTAGACCCCTAAGGCTTCTTTTTTAAACTAAAAAAAAAAAATTAGGCCCAAGTTTGAAATTTGTTTTTTGTTTATTAACTTTTAACTTTATTCATTAAATAAATTATAGAGGTTGTTAAATGGAATCGCTTATTTGAAAGCTGAGAAAAAGACGCACATTTCATGTCTTGGACGAATTTTTGTATCTTTATTAGATTTTTCAGTACAGGTTGTTGAAAAAAGGCTCATTTTTGAAAACGTGATACTTCAAAAAATCATGTCTCGAGAATTCCACGTAACATTTTGATATAAAAACCCTTCTTAACCTTTAATGCCTTTCTCTTTCTTCAAAGCAGTCTCATAATTTTTTTATAATTTCACGAAATAAATTCTGACGCTAGTTTTGGTTCATTTTTGACACCAATTAATTCAGATTGATTCACAAAAGCATGCTTCAGTGTTTATGTCACACAGTCAGCATCATTTCTCCAAACTAGTGCTTGACATTTGCGCTTCCTATTTGTATGAGAAGAGTGATGCTAATCTAAAATAATACCTTTCTATTGAGAGAGGCAAAAACACTTCTTAGTCCACTTAGTGGAATTTTCATATATCTTGAAAAATCACCATAGGGGGTACATGAAATTTTCGAAATTTAAAAAAAAATTTTGATTCCAAAAGGCTTAGAATTGCATAAAACGTCGAGATTTAGTGTCATCTGAAAAAAAGTTTTTTGAAAAAATCAACATTTTGGGACAAATCAAGTCCCAGAAAGTTGATTTTTTCAAAAAAAAAATTTTTGTTAGATGTCACTAAATTTCGACGTTCCATGCAGTTTTAAGAGTTTCGGCATCAAAAAAATTTTTCGATTTTGCAAATTTCACTCCCCCCTATGGTGCTTTTTCAAGATCGAAAATTGTCAAACCTATACCACCGGGCAGCACCCCTTACGCATGTCCGATTTAGTTCAAATTTTGCATGAAGACATTTTTCGAGGTGCTTAAACTTTTGAGCACTAGCGCTTTACGAAATTAGAGGTGATCCCAAAATATTGACATACTTATATATAAGAGCGGTAAAAATCAACGTGTTTTGTCGGTTACGTCACTTATACCATCATATCTGCGGAACCAAACGTCACAGGCATTTGATCTTTGAACTTGATGAATGGCCCGACAGTAGATTTTAAACGAGCATAAGTTTGTTAAAATCGGTTCAGCCATCTCTGAGAAAATTGAGCGCGTTCAAATATCTTCGGAAATTGCACACACACACACACACACACACACACACACACAAAAATCCATACATCTGCAAGTAACTCCGTACAAGCGATCTGGCACCGCTTCCAAAGTGCCTTAGCCCAAACAACCGGAGTGCCAACCAGCACATTAGGATCGACGCCAGTAAGACCCTAATTATGGCAAACTGGCAGCCCATGGACGTGGACACGAGCAAGGAATACGTATATACTACATGACGCTACAGAGCTGACAGCCGTGCTATTCCACTACCCTAGTAAGAATGGGTGACACCTCTCTGAAACGGCGAGTGGGCTAATGGTTGCCCCCGTCCCGTTAAAACCTTGGCAGGCCTCCTAGTACGTTCCGAACCCGCCACCCTAGCCGGTGGAAGTAGGCTCAGTTGAACATTCCGGACTAGTGCCAATCCGGCTCTGAACACGGCTCCCCATAAAGGACCGTGTCAACCATAGTATGGCCTCACTGCTTGCAAAGATCACCATGGGATCACAACGGCAACTACTTATGACGGGCGACGATAGCGGCTTGGAGGGGGGACCCAACCAGATGGAGAAGAAGCAAAATAACAACACAACGGAGGTAGCAGATGATATGGATGCGAGCGCATTCCTAAGGAGCAGTAGGTTGACACGTTCGCCGGTAGAAACTTTCAGTACCACGGCAACGGATAGCAGCGTCACGCCACGAGGTGGGCAACATGGACTCTTTAGAGCAAAAGGGGTAACGAGCCAAATGTCCACACCTAGCGGCAGCACTAAAGGAGGGCCTTCGGTGCCTACACCAAGCAGCAGCACCACTCAAGAAGGCCTACAACTTGCGAGGCCCAAGGTGTCAATGATGGATGTGAACAGGAAGGTCATCGAGCTGCACGAATACGTAAAGGGCGCAGAAGAGAGCAGAGTCTGCTGAAAAGGCTTTGAAGCTGGCCTTGGAGCAGGTGGCGGCAGTGGAAGCGTCAATCGAAATGCAGGAGACCCCGAAAGGACACAGAAATAAGAGCTCGAACAAGCGGAGTCGAGAAACACCAGGCAAGGAAGAAGACCCGAAGAAGACAAAGAATGTTCAAGGTAGTGAGGAGTCGAGCGACGAGAGAACCAAGGGCTATTGGAACGTCGCCATAAATCGCAAGGAGAAGAAGAAAAATCAGTCCAAAAAGGAAGAAACGAAAGGGAATAATCGGATCGAAAAGGGAAGAATGCCGGTTCGTGATAAAAGGAGATCCAAAGAGAGCTGGCAAGAACGCCGTCTACCCCATCCGGAGAGACACATCGGAGACACCCTGCTGGTCAAGGCAAACGACCAACAGTCGTACGCAGCAATCCTCAAGAAAGTCCGAGAAGATCCGGAGCTGAAGGAACTGGGTGAGAACGTGGTGAGAACCAGGCGCACTCAGCAAGAAGATATGCTGTTTGAACTGAAGAAGGATCCAGCGATTAAAAGTTCTGCCTACCGAGAGCAGTTCGCCAAGTCATTGGGCGACCTCGTCGGGGATGGCAGGAACGTGAAGGCTTTGTGCCAGGAAGCAACGATCGAATGCCGATACCTGGACGAGATCACAACAGTAGAGGAGCTTGGTAGTGTACTGAAGACGCAATGCGAATTGGGAGAAGAGGTTCTAACGATCCGGCTGATGAAGGGGCACCAAGGCACACAAACAGCGATGATTCGACTATCGTTGCCTGCGGCCAGCAAATTGCTGAAGATAGGCAAAGTACGAGTTGGCTGTTCGGTGTGCCCGCTGAGAGTCGCCGCCCGAGTAGTAAGGAGTGACAGCAAACGGGTTTTGCGATGCTTCAAGTGCATGGGCTTCGGACACATGTCGGCCATCTGCAAAGGCCCAGACAGATCTGAACAATGCAGAAAATGCGGAGAGAAGGGACACATTGCGAAGGACTACTCGCAGGCGCCAAAGTGCACGCTCTGCACTACGGAAGAAGGAAACGCCCACTCGACGGGTGGATACAAGTGCCCTGCATATAAGAAGGCGATCGCAGGTCAACAGTAATGGAGATAATTCAGATAAACCTAAATCATTGCGACACCGCACAGCAACTGTTGAGGCAGTCAACAACAGAAGCAAGCTGGGATCGCTTGAAGAGTTTGAGCAATACGATAAGTGCATGAGCACGGATTAGAAGCGACCAAAAGTGCTTGAGCACAGCAATAGAAGAGTGCAGGAGCACATTGCCCCCCCCCCCCCCCCCCCCCTGAAGTAGTCGCATCAGTGGTACCAGGGCACAGTGGTTTGAATCGACAAAAACGTGAACTTAATTCTCTAGCCGTTAAACCGTTGATCCGATACACATAGTTCCTCTGGAGAACTCATTCACAAAAATATACCTCGTAATTTGATCACAATAAAAAATGTGCAAAGCCTACTACGATAAAAGTTCATTTCAACAACTTTTTTCCCTTAAGAGATAGAAAAACGATGTCTTCTACAAAGTTTTAGAACTTCTAACGAGAAAAAACTTTGCCGAA
Organism: Malaya genurostris; assembly: GCF_030247185.1. NCBI lineage: Eukaryota > Metazoa > Arthropoda > Insecta > Diptera > Culicidae > Malaya > Malaya genurostris. Next base: position 215,111,578 of record NC_080571.1, on the reverse strand, counting down.
GAAGCTATAGGTCTAACGCAAAAAGTTTCGGATATATGAAGCATTTTCGTTTGAAACCATTTAAAATCAATTTTTTGTACATAACTTCTTTCGCAATTATTTTCAGTGTCTACTATGTTCGAGACAATTACTAAAAACATAAAATTACACGTTTTCGTTGAAGATTGTGTACGGTTTGGCCTTTTCCTTAAAAAGTTATTTAACATTTAAACTTTTATATGCACTAACTTTAACTACTAATAGGAAGCAGGGTCGCAGACCAAAAGGCACATACATATACTTTTTGGAAAGCTTAAATCAAGTAATATAAAGTTACGAAGTGTGTAGGGTGGCCTTTTTAAATTGTGTGAATCAGACAACAAAATATAGAGAGCTTTTTTGACCATTTTCTTAGGAAAACTTACATTAATAAAATTGTTTATTTTCATATCATGCGGTTTTTGGTGATATCAACCGATAAGTTACCTTTAGGCAACAACTTTTGCAAGAAATTGCAATTTGTATTATCAACCAACTCTTTAGTGTTCTTAAAAATAATATGCCGCGCTGCTCTCACCAACACCAACAGTGCATATTTGAAGCAAGAAATTTATTATATAGTTACTTCTTTGTGCTTCATTTGTCAATATACTGTAAAAGTAAAACTAAGCGTCAATTAAATAAACGGTCATATTCATTGAAATTAATGTATTCCAATTTAGTTTTACATCGAGAATGGTTTTGAATCGAATTTTTTATTCAACTGATGTCCATTTCATAGTACTACTTATTTAGAAATCGTGTGAACTTCATTATTTTTTTCAGTGTATGGCTTAATTCATTAGGACGTATTTCGTAGAACGACATGATTTTACAAAAAGGATTCAGCCTTTCAAGCAGGCTACACTTACACATTTCAATACATAGAAATTAATCGCAGAAGACTTGAATTCAATCGATGTTTTTGGGCGTACTGGTAATGGTGTAAGATATCACCCTTGAAATGAATTGGATTGGAATTAAGAGAACGGATAAGGAATATTCTATTAAAAGAATAAGTACAACTTTTCGAAATTTAATGAGAACGTTAACATGCTTCTTTAGTTTGATCAATTGCATACAAGAATGCATCATGAAATTATATTCAATCATAACACCATTGCACCAAAGCTACACTAACGACCGATTCCAATTTTTGAACATTTCCTACAAAGCACCTTTTAATAAACCAAAAATAATCGTTTTAGTAAATGTTTTTTCTAAGAAAATGGTCAAAAAGCTCTCTATATTTTGTTGTCTCATTCACACAATTCAAAAAGGCCACCCTACACACTTCGTAACTTTATATTACTTGATTTAAGCTTTCCAAAAAGTATATGTATTTGCCTTTTGGTGCCGACCCTGCTTCCTATTAGTAGTTAAAGTTAGTGCATATAAAAGTTTAAATGGTAAATAACTTATTAAGGAAAAGGCTAAACCGTACACAATCTTCAACGAAAATGTGTAATTTTATGTTTTTAGTAATTGTCTCGAACATAGTAGACACTGAAAATAATTGCGAAAGAAGTTATGTACAAAAAATTGATTTTAAATGGTTTCAAACGAAAATGCTTCATATATCCGAAACTTTTTGCGTTAGACCTGTAGCTCCTTCGGCAAAGTTTTTTCTCGTTAGAAGTTCTAAAACTTTGTAGAAGACATCGTTTTTCTATCTCTTAAGGGAAAAAAGTTGTTGAAATGAACTTTTATCGTAGTAGGCTTTGCACATTTTTATTGTGATCAAATTACGAGGTATAATTTTGTGAATGAGTTCTCCAAAGGAACTATGTGTATCGGATCAACGGTTTAACGGCTAGAGAATTAAGTTCACGTTTTTGTCGATTCAAACCACTGTGCAGGGGGATCGAGGCATATATGTGTAGCAGAGTTTTTTCAATCGGTTTTCTCTGCTGAGGGAGGTTGGAAGGAAAAAACACACACACACAGACAGACATTTTACGATCTCGAATAATTTCGAGTTCTTAGCCGGAAAAAAGTTAGATGAAAAAATAATGTTTGGGTAGCTGATTTTGCGTGAAATGCCCTATATATAAGTTGTGATATGATATTTTTTTCGGATTCAAAAAAGACATTTGCCCAATATACAGATTTTTGAAATTTATTATTATTCAAGTCGTATTAAATTGTGCTTCCAACTTACAAGTTGTCAGTTTGTTATTCAAACATATAATCATATAGACCATTAGAACTAAATAAATTGCACTAATAGAATGTTTCCTGATTTTCACAAGGAACCGAATGTCTTTTCAGAAATACTTTAAAACACGATTTCATGGTACAGTAGTTAAATGTTACGTAGAAAATTTGATTCTCTGTTAATCGTGACCTTCGTTTGTTACACCCCTCTGTGTGTTTAATTTACTATTAATTTTCTACTAAATAGACGATCTGTGTCGAAATGCGCACTCCTCACGGCACGACACGTTTTGATTTGAATCACATTTATAGTAACTGTTCAAAATGTCAATACGCTTCCCTGGTAGCTTCAACTGTCACATGTAGGTAGGTCTCTCCTATCACTATTCCGGTAATATTTAGGGATTATGTTAAATTTCAGCAGGGGTAGGTAGCAGTCTACACTAGATATTCACATAGATTAATGTTTTTTTGGCATCGCAGATAGTTTTTTTTACATTAAAAAGAATATAAAACTAAAACCTAACAGAAGCAGCAAACGTAAATCTCTTTTGTACACATTGAGTTGTAAATAAAATATGTATATTAACAGGATTACATGCAACCATCGGAATTGATCCTTCTTCAATTTATACTAAGCAAGCAAAGAGTTGCCACGCTATCCTAACAGTCTTTTACCATACCTCACATTTGCGTTCTGGATTCATTCTCGAGCCCACTGGGCACTTGAACGTGTCCGCAAACTCCCTAAGATTTGACAGAGATCCAATCACTCGGTACATCGGTGGAGAGTGTGGATCTTTCTCGATCTGCAGGGTTGTCGTCTCGTCGGTTACCGCCGAACACCAAACTTGGGCAAATGATATGAAGAACAGCTGCCGGTGAGTCATATTCAGTCCCGGAAGTGGAAGAGTGTCCGTATCGGAGCTGCTGAATTTCTCACTTTTGATATACGCATGAAAGGCCGCCTTCAGGCCTCCATTATCGGCAATGTTCTCACCCATGGTTTGTTTGCCGTTCAGATTTTTACCGTTCACCTTGTAAACACTGTACTGCTTGTTGAAACACTCAGTTTGTTTCTTGAAGCGTTCGATGGTTTTATTATTCCACCATTGGTGCAGATTACCATGTTTGTCGTACTCGCGACCTTGGTCATCGAAGGCATGCGTAAGCTCGTGACCCATAACAACACCCATTGCTCCGTAGTTTAAACTTTTGGGATTTTTCATATCGAAAAATGGAAGCTGCAATATCCCAGCTGGGAATACTATTTGGTTCTTTGTTGGTGTATAGTAAGCATTAACTGTCGGCGGTGTCATCCCCCATCGAGTTTTGTTAACAGGTTGGTCAAGTTTTTCTAAATTTTTCTTCAAACTGTAAATATTGAAGTTAATATTGTTTTCAAAATACATCTTCGGATCGATATTCAAATCTTGGTATTTTTTATCTAACTCTTCTGCATTCAATATATAATCCGGAAAGCCGATCATATCCGAAATGGCATCAGCTTTTTCGTTAGCCAACTGCCTCGTTTCGTTGTCCATCCAAACTAGGCTATTTAGGTTATCCTTAAAGGCAGTACGGACTTCATTGATCATTTCCTCCGCCCGCGGTTTCGAATCACCGTGGAATACTTCACGAACAAACATAGCACCAATGGCAAAGCCTAGGACGTTCGTAGTATCGCTAACACAATACCTCCAGGGTTCTTCTCCTCCATCCGAACCGATCAAAGCCTTGCGGAGACCTTTGTATGCATCACGGAAAGCTTTCGACAAACATGCAGTTAGTGTGCGTACGGTTTGCCAAACGAGATAGTTGTTGAGGATGCTGTAAATGAAATCAAAAACTTTTACAATTACTTGAAATACATGAAATACTAGAGTGCATACGTTTTCTTCTCATCCGTTGAATTATATTCCTGAATTAAAGCGTTCAACTTTTGCAGATATTCCGGAGCATAAACAACGACCTTTTCCTTCTCGGTGATTTTTCTTTTGACCAACCGAAAAGCCTCTTCAAAGTGATCACGCCAATTAATAAACGGAGCCTTCTCTTGCAAGGTCGTCAGAGTCATCAAGTGGTACATCTCTTCCTCATCTCTACGCATGTCTTGAGGAGTAGTGATGTTGGCCAATCTAGTTTCAAACTCAACAATATCCGACATCTGACGACGTGCGTCTGCTTCATCAGCCCCTAATAAAACAGCCACCTTCGTCATGTAATCCAGGTAAGCCGTCAAGATCTTCGCATTGGCCGTTTTGTTCAGGTAGTTGTCTCGTGAAGGTAACGTGAGACCACCTTGGTCAATCTGTAAACAAAAAACAAAATGAAAACATACCAATCCCATTCTACGGAACAAACATCTCAACAGATCAGTACCTGAATGATGTGTTTACTGGAATTTCGATCATCTTCACCAACAGCCCACCCGAACAATCCTCCCATATTGTATTTGATTTGCAAAGTTTGAAGTGACCTTTGTAGAGACCATTTGCTCACATCGAACCCACTGGCATTGGCCGTCACATTCCAACCACCGATCGACTTGAGCAGTTTCAACAACGGTTCAGCACCCAGCTTTTCCATGGTTTCGTCCTCATCCAAGCAGGACTGGTAGTAGAGTTTCGCCTTCTTTTCGGCTTTCGACTTCAGTTCGGTCTCGGGTCGTTCGAGGGCATTCTTGACCACCAACTGATTCTGCTGCTCGAGTTTACCAAACGTTCCCCACATCGATTTGCCGTCCGGTATGGGATTATTCTTAATCCACTGATTACAGGAAAACGCGTAGAAGTCATCGCACGGGTTAACCGAACTGTCGATCGAGTGCAGTATCTCACTTGCTGCGAATATACAGTGCTTGTTCAAACATGGCCGCGAAGAGTCCGACGTACCGTCTGAGGAAAAGAAAAGAATGTGTGAGAAATTCGTTATTATACTCAGAATTCAAATCATTTTATTCGTGCCCATGGGAACTTTCAGATATCTGATAGGATCTAATAGGATTTAATACTATTTCCCTTTTTTGGACCCGAATCATATCAGCATTTTTCAGTTCGCTTTCTCATCTCATCCATGTCAGTCTATAAAACAAAACCGCTTACGTACGGGACGGAAGAAACCAAGTACAGTATTGTGTAGTGAACAATAGAATTACTTCGAAATAAGTTATCCAAACGAACAAAAGCAACCACCGCTACAAAAAAATACAATTATTCTTGACTTCAAGCAGTGAAAAATTCGACCTTCGATACGAGAACTTGAAGCTTTGCTTAAGGAGCAAATGCATCTTGACATTAAACGTGTGCATTTACTTCAATGCAATAAGACAAATAATGTTGTTTACATCCCGTTTCATAAACACTTTGATGCAATTCAATTCGCAAAAGACAATAATAATGTGCACTATGTGGAGCACGAAAACATTAAGTACAACATACCAGTATATATGGAAGATAGTGCTATAGAAGTGCGTGTGCATGATCTTCCCTCAAGCGTCATCGATCCTTATATTCGTAAAACTATGTCCCAATACGGAGAGAATCTCTCTATCGAAAAAGAAAAGTGCCAGAACTTTTTCGTCGGTATTCTAAATGGCGTACGCTTATTACGCATACACTTGAAGAAGCCTATACCTTCTTATGTGACTTTCGGTCAGGAAACAAAAAATCCCGTGCAAATCACTTGTTACCTATGACAATCAAATGGCCACATGTCAATATTGCCAAAAAGTTGTTCACTACGGTAAGCCATGGGATAAACTAGACAAGGAGACAACTGCACCAAAGGACAACGGTACTTCCTTCACACTAACCCCAAGCAAACACAGTACACCTGTGATCAGAGATGGCATTTCACCAGAGAGATACACGCTAGAGTCAGATTTTTGCCACACCGAGGATCCAGAAAACGAAGCACCGCACAAAGAGGAAAGCGCACTTCTTCTCAGTGTCGAATAGACAGCATTTGAGTGTGTGCTTGTGGTTAAAGCAGCTGGCGCGAGTGAAACACATTCTCTTCGCATGAATCGCTCACACGCGCTCTCGTCTAAATACACCCAAGTGACCACCGGCGCGTGATGGTGAGCGAACACTTCTGTGAACTTCAATTAATAGAGAGTAGATCTGGCCTTGCTATGAAAAATTTGCAAGGAAAACCGAAAATTTTACGATAAATTGTTTTATTTTGCTGATATTGCGTGTCCACGCTTCATCTACGAAAACCATACAGCAGAGGGCTCACCGGCGTGTACACCTCTGTGAAAGTATCTGCATCCACCTCAGAGAATTTATTAGCTAATGGTCTAGCACTTTGGTGCGATTCAGTGGAAGAGGTAAAAGGAAATAAACAAACGCACTCATGATGCGTGCACACTTACACAACAGTGGTGTATAAATGTGAAAGAGAAGAGCTCTCGTTGAAGTTGTCAGTGCGAGGGGAGAAATTTTGCTTGCTCTTCGTCACACAGAGGAGATAGACATCTCTGCCTGTGATAGCCACCAACAACAATGAAGCAACCCTTCAACAAACACCAACAAACAAACAACAACAATTACCCTCCAACCAACCAGCAATTGCAACCAATATACAACAAGGTGCATCTACAGCAACTAGCAACGAAAAGAAGACGGAAATCGACAACAATACCTTCGATGCGGCAATGGATGATGAGACGAGCCACGAACAAAGTGCCCCTTTTTAATAATTCGCTTCAGTCTGGAGTTTTTCCAGATACGTGGAAAAACTCTTTCCTTATACCAATTTTCAGAAATGGGAAAAAGCAGACATATGCAACTATCGCAGGATTGCTATTCTTTCTTGCATTCCGAAGCTCTTTGAAGCGATCGTTAATGACAAACTGCTTAGTCAAATAAAAAATAGAATTACTCACATGTAACATGGATTTTTCAAAGGACGTTCCACTACTACTAATTTGCTTGAATTCGTCTACTATACCTTGACCGCTATGGACAAGGGAAATTACATTGAAGCTCTTTATACAGATTTCAGCAAAGCATTCGATCGTGTTGACATACCCACGCTTATGTTCAAATTACAGAAATTGGGAATCTTACCAGGTCTTCTTAATTGGTTGGAATCTTATCTAACAAATCGTCAACAAATTGTAAAATTTAAGGGTAAAAAGTCGAGTCCCATTCACGTCAGTTCCGGGGTCCCCCAGGGATCTCATTTAGGTCCTCTTTTATTTATCTAGTTTGTTAACGACATTTCCTTTCTTTTAAAAAAAAATAAAAATTCTAATATACGCAGACGATATAAAACTATTTTTAGAAATAGAGAAAAGTGAGGATGCCAAGGTTTATCAAGAAGAAATTCTATCTTTTTATACATGGTGTAACAAAAGTCTTCTTCAACTAAATGTTAAAAAATGCAGTAGAATAACATTCAGTAAAAAACGAAATACACCTGACTTGATAGTTACTCTTGAAAGTCAAACAGTTCAGAAATGCGAAAGAATTAGGGACTTAGGAATAATACTATATTCTGAAATGACTTTAGTTGACCATTATAATACAATCATAAACAGAGCCAATAACATGCTAGGATTCATAAAACGATTTTGTTACTGTTTTCACGATCCGTATACAATCAAAACATTATACATTGCCTATGTTCGGTCAGTACTAGAATACTGTAGCTTAGTTTGGTCACCTTACTTAATCACATGGGAAGATCGAATAGAATCAGTTCAAAAACAATTTTTGTTATTTGCACTTCGTAAATTAGGTTGGACAGGACTTCCTCTTCCGTCATATAAAGCCCGCTGTATGCTGATAAGTATTCAAGCATTAAAAGAACGCAGAGAATTTTCAATTGTCTCATTTGTAAATGACATTGTCTCGAATCGCCTAGATTCCAGTCAACTCCTGTTCAAACTAAATTTTTACATACCATCTCGGCGTTGAAGAAATCGAAATATTTTTATTACAAACCACCAGCGAACAAACTATGCAAAAAATGGGCCAATAAATCAATTGATGGCTGTATACAACAAGCATTCAGAAGCAGTCGATTTCACTTTGTCAAAAAACAAACTAAAGCAATATTTCAGTTCTATTCGGTAAGCCAATTATTATTATTTAACTCATAATTAATTATACATTATTTAGTGATCTATTTAGAATAGTTTACTAATTTAAGACGATTATTGTAATTAATCATATAGTCTACTTTTGATTGACGACAAATATATGAAAAAATCCTCGAAGGAGGAAAATGGAAGCTCCTCTCTCTCTAAAAAAGGGTGACAACGAGATCCAATACAAAAAAATATCTTTTATTTAAAAAATCGGCACAATCGGCTACGTAAAGCTTGTACGCAAATAGGCCTGAATAAAAATATATTTGAAATTAACATTCAAACGATCGGGTTGGGATTTTCATCGTTTTTTTTCAAAAATTTGTAACTACTAAATAAATTGACCGATCTTGATGCATTTGGTGTCAGAAAACCCGGGTATTCTTTAATTTCATTCTGCCTTAATCGGTGTTGATATGGTCCAAAAACACCGGTGTTATTCCAGATCGCCTTGGGGTAGGTCGGTTTTGCAATTTGGGGTATTCTATCTAAAAAACTAAAAATGTATATGGGAACAGTTCTTTAACAATCTGAAATGTGCAAGATTTACTGAAACGCATCAATTTGAATAAACTAATCATTTGGCACCATCCCAGAGGGTACTGGAACCGGTTACAAAACTTCTGAAAGACTTTTTTGAAAAGACACAAAAATGTTATCAGAAAAAACAAATTCTATGTTAGAATGAACGAAATACAATGTAAAACTTCACTGATACCGCAAAACCACTTGAAATTGAATCCGGATTATGGTCCCGGAAAACTGCTCTGGGTTTTGGGCAAGGCATACGACATGTCAAAAAACATCTACTGCTCTTCACAAGCTGTTTGAAGACATCCAAAACTGATTCGGAGACGAATATTACAGAGCGGTAAGTGAAAAAGTGCAACTTTCATGACAATCGTTGTAAAAATACTATTCTTCAACATTGAATGTTAAGTTCTTTCATTTTGCCGGTCTTATAAGTTGATGTGTACCAGGCCCGTACCTAGGATTTCGTTTCGGGAGGGGTTCACAAATAAGAAATATTGCATCTAACTTATGATTCTTATGCCTTCACTATTTTTTGTTCTTTTTTGCCTTTCTCATATAGAAAGGCTATGCAATCACTGTGAAAATCGACTTTTTAACCGAGGCCCGGAGGGCCGAATGTCATATACCATTCGACTCAGCTCGACGAACTGAGCAAATGTCCGTGTGTGTGTGTGTGTGTGTGTGTGTGTATGTGTGTGTGTATGTAACAAAAATATGCACTCACTTTTCTCAGAGATGGCCAAACCGATTTTCACAAACAAAGATTCAAATGAAAGGTCTCATAGTCCCATAGCCTGCTATTGAATTTTATTCCGATCCGACTTCCGGTTCCGGAGATATAGGATGATATGTACCAAAAAAGTGAAAAAAATATGCACTCACTTTTTTCAGAGATGGCTGAACCGATTTTCACAAACTAAGATTCAAATAAAAGGTATTATAGTCCCACAGCTTGCTATTGAATTTCATTTGAATGTGACTTCCGGTTCCGGAGTTATATGGTAATATGTGAAAATTTGAGAAAAAGTTTACACTCAATTATCTCTGGAACAACTCAACCGATTTTCGCAAACTTAGATTCAAATGAAAGGTCTTATAATATCCTAAAAATTTGTGAAACATTTTATCTGAATCCGACTTCCGGTTCCGGAACTAAAGCGTGATAAGTGGAAAATTACCAATTTTATTAGTATTTTTCCACGAACGATGGTTAAAAACAGGTACAAATCCCATAAAACTGTCTGATAAATTCTTCTAGTTTGCAGAGCTTGTTAGTTTGTGGGCATATAAAAACTTAATTCGGCACTACTGGTCCCCTCTTTTCCTGTTCCGAGAGCACCGAAAGTGGAGAAGAAAAACTCCTAAAACTAAATTCACTTCGATTTCTCTGCGATGCTTGAACCGATTTTCACAAATCTTGATTTGAATTGAAGTTCATACTGTCTTTAAACCTACTGTGAAATTTCATCTGGATCCGACTTCCGGTTCCGCAGTTACAGGGCGATGAGTGTCAAAGTTTTCAAATCGCCATATAGAGTGACAATATGTACAACACCGAAAGAAGAAGAAAACACAAAACGAACAAGGCGTGCTTACGTACACGTTGTGTAGTGATGTCAATAATAATAATAACAATCCAACTACATGTTTCAAGCTGCTGATTCATGCTGTTTAGCACGCAGTAGTAACAGAAACGCAGGTTCGTTTCGTTAGATTTAGTTTAATTGGTTTAAACGAAATAGAGCATGAGATAGTAAGTATAAGTTTAACTACGTTCAAAACTGTTCCAATTTGTAGGTCATATTTGTTGGTAGCAAACGAACCAACTTCGGCTATTCCGTTCATCTGAATCCGGTTTCGGGAGAATTGGAAATTGTGATTAGAAACTGCAAAGAGGATCTCACTCACTTTTCTTGGAGATGGCCGAATAGATTTTTACAAACTTATAGGTTCAAAAGAAAAGTCTTACCGTTTCATACGGAATTCCTTAATTTGTTGTGGATACTACTTTCGGATCCGGAACTACAGGTTAAACAGGATTTATAAAGTTTGTGAGATTTGTTCCGAACAAATTATCCTATTCCTATTCAATAAACAGTTGTTTTTGCGAATTTCACGATTATATTCATGATGTAATGAGTAATATGAGAAAGGCATCATTACACCACTAGGTGGATTAAAATAGGTTTTTTTTTTTGAAGAGTGAGTGCAAGTAATTGACAATTTCAGTAAATATGTACTCACATATTTTGGATTAGACAATGAGGGATTGAAGCAAGAAATTCTGTGTGTTAAAGGGAAGCGATTGATTTTATACATTTATTTTACCATATAGACCCATAGTTCGGGTTCGACTTCTGGTTCCGGAAAAAGAGTCCGGATAACATTTTTCAATCCATTGTTTTGCTTGCATGGTGTTTTTATCCATTAAAAAACAATGTTTTATCAAAACACGAAGCTCGGTTTTTTTCCATTTTTTAAACAAACTACAAAACGACTTTACTCCAACCTTGATAACTCAGCTGTTTCTGGTCGGATCGACTTAAAATTTTGACCCGTTTCAAGCAAAGGTTAGTACTCTAGAAGAACGTGGTTTACTACGAGCGCCATCTCTGCTTTAGTCTCGGGACTTATTGATCCATGTGTTGTACAAGGTGATGAGTATAGAAATTTAAATTCGTCATTGGGAGTGACGATACAAGAGAAAAATGTTCTTAGTGGTGGTCAAAAACACCAAAACGGAACTCACTTAAATTTCCCAGAGATAACTAGGACGGTTTGCAAAATAGTAAGAATGGATTCTACTGAAAGGTCTTATTGTTTCATAGACTTGTATGCTGTTTCAACCGAAACCGACTTCCGGTTTCGGAACAGGTTCCGGAAGTAGTGGTCAGAACTCCAAAACGAAGCTCACACTATGCTCTTGTGTATCTGTGCATTGTCTCGCTCCAATAATGCACACTTATACCTGCTGTCGAAGGTGTTTTTCTTTTTTCGAGGTAGTCCACGAAAAGTATACCAAGGCAAGCCCAAAGAACCGACTTCATAACCATTCCGCCCAATTTAGTCTCCCTAGGCCGCTTCGGAGCACTCATGCTGATTTCAGTCTATTGTTGGTTGATCATTCTGTTCTCTGGTGTATAATAATGCATCTAGACTTCGTCAACAGTAACCAACCGACACCATCACCGTCAGCATAGACGAGCATGCTTCCAAAGTGTGCTTGCGTTCATCTTTTTTTAATCCTGAGTATGCAAGTGCTGCATCCAGCGGCAGGACATCTTTTTCAACTGCAGAATCTTGCTAAAACTATGATATGTTTGCTCGGTACTGATCCTCGTGGCACTTTTTGGTCATCCAGTACCATTTCATTTAATGTTGACATTGATTGTTATCACTGTGAAAACCGACTTTAGACCTCCGAAAAAATATAGATTGCAAAAAGAAGCGGGTTAAAACTGGTTGGTAAAATCTTATAATTATCCGTTCTTGTACGTGCCTGACGGGTACAAAAAGCATACTTTGGTTCTACCGGAAAATGAGGTCGAATACTCCTAAATAGAACAAATTTCGCTTTTCCTAGAAAACTTTCATAAACTTAGGTTTAAATAAAAAGTTTTACGATCTTGTAAGCTACAGTTTAATTCTATTCGGATTCAACTTCCGGTTCCAGAATCTCTGAGTGGAGATGCAAAAGAAAACGTAGAAAATCTACAAATCTGACTTTACAAACTAAAGTCCTGGGGACGGCTATAGCGTGATGGGCTAGTCGATGCCTTTCATGCAGCCCACCTGGGTTTGAATCCCAACCCCGAACATAGGTCTAGAGTTTTGTCGTGAATACGACTTACTTTACTATGGGGCGCCTTTTCAAAATTAGCCATACGGAAGAATGGGCAGAACTTATACGTGAATATCTCGACTTGTATTAACGACAGCAACATAATTCTTTCACTATTTTATCAAAAATATTATCAGGAATTTAGGATAATATTTTGAAGAGTGTGAGATAGCCACAAATAACTCAAAAAGTAATTTTTTTTTTTCAAAATTTGAAAACAACGCAGAAAACTTTTTACTTTCACTTGGATTTTTCGCGCAAGGACGACGATTTTGAGGTAGTCAGGTACATATCTTCAACTGAACGGAATAATAAGTCAAAAATCGTTTAAAATTCTGGTAGTGAAAAGGTGGAAAGTTCCACAATTCACACAATCGATCAACTATCAATTCGAATTCGAAAGTATAAAGAAATCGTGTCAGTTTTATTCGTATTCACGACATCCAGTTATGTCTCTATCATTACACACCCGTACTTTTTCTGGCCCGAAGTGGCGAATGATATTAAGTTTAAGACCTCTATAATCGGAACAAAGAAACACTAATGTCCCGGTCTCCAGCTTGAGAATATCGATCAAAAACTACAAAAAAGTGCTTTTCACTTTCGCGTGAAAACATTACACCACTAAGTGGATAAAAAAAAGAAAGATAATAAATTCGATTGAATGACCCATTTGATGAAACGGGTTTTGACGAAATTTCTCGACCCTCTAGATCAGTGATTCCCAAACTAGTCCCTACAGCCCACTAGTGGGCATTACCTCATTTTCAGTGGGTAGTAAACTCAAAATTGTTAACAGGTGGGCAATGAGTAGCAAATAGTGGGCTTCGATACTTAAAAAATCTTTCTGAGAAAGGCCCTGAGTAAAATGTGTTCATGACAAATTTATATAGAGTTATGGGTAATATATCATTGCGAAAACCAATTCCATTCCAATCTATCAGTTGCAAAAATGATGTAATTAGTGCATCATACAATTCTTGTGAGATTTGTGAGAAAAATAACGAAAGTTAGAAGATTTAACCAAGAATTGGTCGAATAAGAATGGGCGTAAAAATTTTCAATGTTTCATTAGAAATTCATATAATGTCTATATTACAAATTCAATTCATACAAAATACAGAAAAAAATCAGGTCCACGTTCTGAATTCAGATAGTCAGAATGATTTTCGGAGTTATTCAGAATCCTGAGGTCAGATACAGAATTCAGATTCATGTTCGGAATTCAGACCCAGAATCCTGCTTCCCGGTTCAGAATTTAGGTTCAGCTCTAAAACTTCTGTCAGGAATTCCCACCCAGAATCTAGATCATAACTTATGTCCAGAACACACGAAAATCTATGTATCCCTGTCAGCAGTTCAGGTCTATAACCCAGGTCCAAAATTCAAATTCGAATTCCGATTTTCGTTCAAGAAGCTAGGTCCATGTTCTGAAACTAGGTCCAGAATTAAAGTCCAGAATTCAGGTGAAGAGTCAAGATTCAGGATTTAGTTTTAGGTTTAAAAACTCTGTCAGAAGCTGATCCGGGGTCAGAATTCCGGCCCAGAACCAAAGTTCAAGTCCAGATTGGATATTAAATTCCAGAATCCTGATGCAGAATTCAGATTCAGGTGAAAAATCTCTGTCAATAATTTTGGTCCAGAATCTGAGTCCAATTTCAAAATTCAGAATCCATATCCAGACTAAGAATTCCGGTCCAGAATCATAGTCCCGATTTTAGGTTCAGAATTCAGATTCTGCACTCAGATCACAAACACATGCTCAGAGGTTAGGTCAAGTTACTCAATTCAGGTCCAGATCTTGGCTTAGAATCCATGTACAGAATCCAGATCCAGATTCAGAATCCAAATCAAGAATTCTGTATCAGTTTCAGAATACAGAATCAGGATCCAACTTCAGAATGCAGGTCCAGAAATCAGATCCAGAAACCAGGTCCTTAATCATGCTTAAAAATTTTGGCCCAGAATGCAAGTCCTGAGTTATGATTCTGAATCCAGATTCAGGTTCAGAATCCAAAATCAGGATCAAGTTCCAGGTTCACGATTCTGGTACATTCCCATTTGAGTAAAAATCTTGTTTGAAATCCTGAATCCAGCTCTAGAATCCTGCTCCAGATTCATACCCGAAACCTTCATTGTAAACTCTGTAAGCCAAGAAATCAGGTTCAGGTCTAGGATTCAAATCCATGCTCAGTACTCAAGTGTAGATTTCTATCACAGGCTCAGAGTCTCTGTCCAGATTTAGTATTCAGATCCAGAAACCTTGTCGGATATCCAACTCCAGGGTCCTGATTCGGAATCCTGGTCTATGTTTAGAATCTCTGTCAATAATTTAGTTTCAAATTTGGAACTGAGCAATTCTAGAGAACTCAAGCCCAGAATCCAATTCAGACTCACAGTTCAAGTGCAAAATAGGTTTACAGTTTAGTTTTGGAAATTCTGTCAGAAGTTTAAAAAACAGAATTCTGGCTCAGAATCCTGGTCCAGAATCTAGGTTAAGGTCTCTGTCAGGAGTTCAGATTCACAATCTAACTCCATGTCTAGAATCCAGATCCATGTTATGAATATAAGTACTGAATTCTGCTTCAAATTCAGAATGCATGTTCGGATAAAGAATCTCTTTCAAGAATCCACGTTCAGATTCAGTATTCTGATCCAGAAACCTTTTTGATAGATCAATATTCTAATTCAGTGTTCAGAACCAGAATCCAGATCTAGATAACGCTTAGTTATTACTGGGTGAAAGGACTTGGGAGTTTTTCTAACAATCATAAAGACTGTCCCAAAAAGTATAGACGCAACCAAAAACCGCTGCCATTTCGCAATGGTTCAGAATCTGTCAATTTTTTGGCTGCGTCCTGTTGTTTACACACTTCTCTAACCACCTGTGCAGTTGTTTATTCGTTTTCATTAGTTTGTTTCGAAATGCGTGGACTTTCAGCATATCAACGTCGAAAAATTGTGTACAAATGGTGCACAGAACGCGGACTGTCTCTGAGAAAGATAGCAAAAATCGTAGGAGTAAGTGAAAAAGCCGTGCGAAATGCAACCAGGAAGTTCGGTGAGGATAACACTTTTGAGGATAAACCAAAAAAGTGGGCACTTCGAAGTCAAGTGTTCTTCGTGCTAAAAAACGTTTGAATCTTCGAACCTATAAGAAGCAGAAACAACCAGAACGTAGTCCAAAACAAGAAACATCGATCAGGTCGAGGGTTCGAAAGCTGTACAATACGATTGTTACTGTAAATTTGAACTGCATAATCATGGACGACGAAATCTACGTGAAACTCGATTACAAATCCTTGCCAGGACTTCTATATTATAAGGTGCGAGAAGGGCAAGTGTTAAACCAGTCCGAGACATCGATTGAAGTCGAAAAATTTGGTAAGAAAGCTATGGTCTGGCAAGCAATTTGTAGCTGCGGTAAGATTTCGAAACCCTTCATCACCACTGCTTCAATGAACAGCGAAATATATATCAAGTAATGTTTACAAAAACGACTTCTATCTATGATTCGGAGCCACAAGGATCCTGTTGTCTTCTGGCCAGATCTTGCTTCTTGCCACTACTCGCAATCAACGGTAGAATAATGTTACCAAAAATGTCACTTTAGTCCCAAAAGACATGAATCCACCAAATTGCACATAACTTCGACCAATTGAGGAATTTTGGGCATTAATGAAGGCACATCTTAGGAAACATGTCTCGGCAGCCGAAACCATTCAACAGTTCGAAAAAGATTGGAAAAAAGTGTCAAAACTTGTCACCAAGAAATCTGTACGGAATTTAATGAGGAACGTTCGCAAGAAGGTGCTACTGCAAGTATTACAATGGCTAAGTAGCAAATGTTGAGAATAATATTCTGTTGTTGTAGTCTAATATTATCAGTATATCAGTATATTATATTAAATTTGAATATCTAACACTTGTGAATTATTTACAGCGAAATCAAAGTGTGTCCATACTTTCTGGGACAGTCTTTAGAACCAAATACTTATAAATGTAATGAACACAATCATGCACATCTTTATCACCAAATCTTATTTTTTGTCATAGTTTCCCATGTGGAAAGTTGTCGCTTGAGAGTCGTAAATAAATTGTTTGATTTAAAATGTTTTCGTTTTTGTCTCTCACACAAGAAGTAAAACCAGAACTATAAATGACTCGGAAAGTTACTTTTTTATGACTGATAAAAACGAAAATAATGAAATCCAAAAACTAGTATCATAAGGTTTCAGAGACAGTTATAAATCCGTCCGCAACCTTCTTCAATCCGGGGAAATCGTTCTGTCAACTGAACTATTGTGGATGTGATAATACACAACGCAGAAGGCTTCCGGCTAGAAAAGAATTTGGTATTTGATCTGACTGTGCACAGTCGGTTAAGTTCACATTTTAGTTGATCACCTGTGATCCAATTTCATTTCTCTACAGGTAGATCTCACTTTATTTCTCCAGTTGAGCAATGATATGTGTGGTTTTGTTGTTTTTTTGCGTATCCTATGGTTGAACGATAGGATCTTCACGGAAACCCCTCCAATCAAAAAAATACGATCTCGCAATTTTTTATTTTTGCAATTGTTGTTTTAACTAATAATTAGTTGATTCAACCAATTTGCTATTTGATTTGCACATATTGAAGTAGTTGAAAAATATTTTGTGTTTAATGCTGTCTAATGTCAAAAACAGCAAAAAGCAAAACAAAAATCTCAATGGAAAATCAACCATTACTTTAGTTGAAATTCAAACGCGTTTCTTAAACATTTTCATGCAAACGAAATTCGTTTGTAAAACTCGTGAAGAGTAACTTTTGAAATGTTTATCATAGCACTAGTTGTCAGAATATTAATGTGACGATAAATTATCTAATTATAATTTTTCCAATCAAAAATTTAGTTATTTCAACCATCGTTTCTGTTGATCGAAAAACAAAAATGACAGTTTAAAAAAAACAACAATCGCTTAGTTGTACCAAATTTTAACCAATCAAATTCAGGAAAATAACTAATATATTGGTTGTTTCACGATCGCGAGGGGTTCCGTGTTGAATTAACAATTAATTTCTACCGCATTGGGATTGGGAAGCAAATTATTTTTTGTATCATTCATGTATTTATTTTATATTTAAATCTTGAGCAAAAATGTTGGTTGTCGCAGAATTTTAATAATTGTTTTTCTACTTGGTGGGCAGTAGAACGAATAATATATTTAAAATGGCCGTTTGACAAAAAAAAATTGGGAATAACAGCTTTAGATTAATCGATCTTACTCTGAATATTTCCCTTACATATAAAAGAAATCTTAATTCAATTTTAACTTTGAATAAATTGATTTAATCTAAAATGTAAAAAAATGGGATATCTACTCAATCTAGTTGAAAACTAAATCAATTAAATCTCCTGGTTACTGTGCTGTGCCAATATTTCCCAAACCCGCACCCTGCTAACTTACCTTTGTAGTTGTTGGAATCCACATGGGGCTGCACGTGCAAAATCCTGGTGCTCTCGGTTGCCAGTAAGCTGATCAATACCACGATTGTCAGTGCCGAGACGAGTACCAGTAGAAGGAGCACTTTCTCCAATTTGCTCCTGGCGTACCACAGCGACGTCCCTCTGGCCGTGTGATAGCGGATGTGCATCGTCGGACTCCGGCTGGTTTCGTTGATTTGAATCGAACCGATGCTGCTGCTGTCTTCATCGGCGAATTGTGCCTGTTTGTACCGGGTCATCTGTGGATGAGGCAAGAAGAAGAAGACAAATTACGTCGCAGTTGTATGTGTTAGGTACGTTTTCCTCTCAACTGTTTCTAGTGAAAACAATAACTAACGTCGATTACCGACCACCTTCATGGCACTGCACTCGAGGGAAAGCAAAGACTGCACTGAATGTGTTTGTTTGTGCGTTTGTCAATAGATTACGCGGCAGCCAATACAAACCAATTCTGAAGGTAGCTGAATGCAGTACTGCAGTTATTAAGAAATCGCAGTTAAATTTAAACAAACTCGATAGATCTTAGCTTCATTGAATCGAGATGGACGTCTGGGTTAATATGCTCACAGATCCATTAGAGCGGCGGCACTGAATAGCACTTGCGTAATCGCGTAGAATGTTCCTCCCCTGTAGAAGATATACTAAGCACTATGCTATTCTCACTTGTTGAAATAGAACCGGACTGCTATTTCTCGTTAAGGCTAAAGATATGGTGGTAACTCAGCGTAAATTGGCAACCAACTGCGCGTTTAGCACTCATCCGTATGACACCGACTTCCAGCTGCCACACGTACCTAACTCTACTGTGTGCAAAACAAATACGCCACTAGTAGCCGCGATCCTCCGCACGATGCGGGTGGGTGGAAAGGATTATAAACAGCGTTGATCTGCCGGCGGCAAGGCCAAGGGATGAACGAAATGCGCGCGCATTATTTTATTATACCTACTACAGATTGTTGTTATTTGATACAGAGATAAACAACAGCAGAGACTATTTACCCTACATGTCGGTTCGGTCTATTTTTACTTCAATTCGCTGTCATCTGTTCAGCAGCAGATTACACTTTCTGGCTGTTTCGATTAATGGTAGCACTGATAAGGTGCTGATTCAAATGCCAAAGGAACTACACCGATAATTAAATTTCCGTTCCTATATAAGAAAAGTGAAGTTCACAAGCTCGAAATAGATGTGGATACAAAACGGAATGCAAAATGTATTGATCGAATACGAACTTTTGCTGGAGGCTGTGGCAGATGTTCATGATGCAAACGCAAGTGACAGCCGGAATTTCTCCTCTATTAAAAGAAAAAAAAGTTTTCAATTGAGTTTGATTCGAATTATTTAGTCGAAAAGTTTCAGTCTCACAACCTGAATATTATTGAGATTATCAAAAAAATATCTCCCAAATTAATACTGGTGGGTGGACAGTTATAATTCAATTCGATTTCCTCATTTTTACGTTCTCAACCGGTCATCATGCGCGTATCTCGCTGCACCCTGTACTTTAGAGATATTCAATTTTACGTAATTGAAACATCATTGATGAGTATTACTTCTGGAAGTGAGAATTCTACAGTTAGAACAAATTCAGCAGCTGGAAGTTTTACGCTGAAACTGGAACAAACGTATCCCCAGCTAGCCGTTTTAGTTTTATTTATTCGAACAGTTCTCTTGCCAAATTTTTCGAGCTCTTCTATGAGCTACCCAAATTAGGTCGTTGTCTACTCAAACTTTGACTGGATCGTAAAAAATAAGTAGCGAACATTGCCAAAGTTGTCATGACAACACTTTGGGAAATCTCACATTTACATCTTACGTCTTCTAACGACTGTTCGACAAGTAGATAGCGCTGTAGTTCAAACGATAATGTCTTCGAATGAAGCGGTCAAAATACATAGGTATGTTTATTATAGAATTTCAATCAATTTATAAAATTTTTCGCTTAAGAATAAATCTTTTTTACTGTTTGCATTCGGAATAGCCTACATTTTTTGCATTCGAAATGGCCTACAGTTCGAAAAAATCTTGTAATTTTACATCTTATAAGATGCACACAAATGGAGCGTCGTATTTCACACTAATTTGGATTCAATAACATGTAAAATTGTTTGATTTAAAAATTACATGGCTTGATTTCGAACGAAATAAAAAACAAAAGATCGTAAGCAGCACCGCGACTTGCACCGAGAAACATTAGATCACAAGCACATCGGTTACTCGACTGAACCACAGAGCTCATATCTGTTCATTGAATAATTGATACATATGAAACCAAAAAGCGGGACTTGGTAGCCGAGTGCAAATTACATTCGGAGAGTGTAAAATTCTGAGCGAGTGGAATACTGCGTCATTTGGAAAATTAAGTAGTTATGAATTGTATCGTTTGTATAATTCTGTCACCTGTAAAATTCATAATTTTTTTCTGTGTTGTACAAGGAAATATTGCATTGCTTGTAATTTTTTCCGCAATTGAACGGCTGAAAGCAAAAATCGGATAAGTGCAACTTAGTTTGGAAAACCCGTTTAAGTATTTTTGAATGCAAAAATTGGATAAAAACATTGAGAGCAAAAACCGGACATGGATTTTGCAATGCAAGAATCGTTTGAAAACATCTTTTCTGCAAGCATCGGACAAAATAACTTTTAATGCAAACACCGGACAAAAACTTAACTGGTTCTTCCAAAACAAATGTATTTATCCGGTTTTTACAAAGTTTTTACAAACTGCCGCTGTGGAAACGCAGTTTAGATCAAGTTGCCCTTAACAAACAAGCAAACCATGCTTCGTCCACAGCGACAGTCGGTAAAAACTTTGAATGCAAAAACCGGATAAATAAATTTGTTTTGGAAGAACCGGTTTTTGTCCGGTTTTACCTTTTTTTATACATACAAAAAATAGGAATAGAATTCGCTCAAACTTTAGAAAAGTTTTCCGAGGCCCGGAGGGCCGAATGTTATATACCAATCGATTCAGCTCGACGAACTGAGCAAATGTCCGTGTGTGTGTGTATGTGTGTGTCTGTATGTGTGTTGTCAACTAAGAGGTCTAGATCTCAGAGATGGCTGGACCGATTTTGATCAAACTAGTCGCAAATGAAAGGACTCCCCGTCACCCTGAATGCTATTGAATGGTTTTGAGATCGGATGTTTTCTTTTTGAGTTATACGAAGTTTTATGTCAAAATTTTTTGACAGTATCTGTCACAATTGACCTTGAAAACAGAATATTTTTTCAGACTTAGATTCCGTACGGTAATACCTATCCAACAAGCCATAGATTGTTTAAATCCGTCCATTTTTAACGGAGATATCGAAATTTTTGTGTAAGCGCCTTTTCCCCTAATCCAGCAGTAGAAGTTTTGAGCGCTGTCTGGCAAAGAAATGCTAGGGGGCTGTCCATAAAAGACGTCACGCCGCAAGGGGGAGGGGTGTGTTTCATAAAACGTGACCATTTGTGACAGGGGGAAGAGGGGGAGGTTTTTGGAATGTGACGTCCAATATTTTCAATGAGCGCATTTTTGAAATACCTAATTATATTACTGCTTGGCCCTATTTGCTGAAAAAATCTCCACAATAAACGTTTACATGCTATAGAAAATCGTGTATTTGTTGATGTAAAAGCTTCTTCTTGTAAATTTGAAAATGAATGATGCAGGAAATCATTTCTGTTGTAATCAGCAAAAGTGCACGGAGGAGCGAGTAAATTAGCGAAATTAATAAATTTTGCCTAATATGAGTAAAAAAGAAAAAGATGCCTTCAAACGGTTTAACTTAAGTTATGCACTGACAATTTTTTCAGTAATTTGATTTTCTAGCATTGATAATAGTATATCATAAGAATTTCTCTTATCTGATTCTGATGCAGTTTATTCAATTGTACTCCATTTGAAAAAGGGCGGGAGATCAACGATTTCAGACGTAGATCATGTCATGTCTTATCTTGATCATTTGTAATTTTTCTCCACCAATATCAAAGTTCATCGAATCATCCAATGATTGAACTTACATAAATCAAGAGTCATTTTAGCTCAAAATCACTACCCATTGTGTGACGGAAGATCAGTACCGATATTGATCGATGTGATTTAAAATTCACTGATCAACTGATCTTGAAAAGATTCTCCGACAGTGATCTCTTTTTGATGCGGTTTTGGTCTTTATTTTCTCAGCCCTGTATGCTACACTAAGGAAGTATTATTCTTTACCTAAAACAATAATATATCTGTGTACCGCTAGGAGGAATAAAGCATTAATCTAATGACAGCATGTAATAAATCGAATCTTCCCTCATATTTGTATGGTTTGTCATACGTATTGAGAATGTATTGAGATAAATTTTATTTATTTTGAATTCGTGACATGTGACATAGGGGGGGGGGGGGCTTTGCTTCTGTGACAATTTGTGACAAAGGGGGGATGGGGAGTCAAAAATCATCAAAAAAAGCGTGACGTCTTTTATGGACAGCCCCTAGGGAGCAACATAAAACACGATTTTTTTATACTGTCACATACATAATTATATTGATTTAAACTACTTACAGCAATAAATGCTGGAAGAACATAACAGCCATATACCATTCGAATTAGTTCGTCGAGATCAGCAAATGCGTGTGTGACAAATAATTTCACTCAATTTTCTCGGAGATGACTCAACCGTTTTCAACAAACTCAGATTTATATGAAAAGTCGTATGCTCCCAAACAAGGTTCCTGAATTAGGTTTGGTTCCGACCTCTGGTTCCAGAACTACAGGAGGACATGTGAAACAAAATTAAAATTGGGTAACTCATTTTTCTCGTAAATGGTTGAACCGTTTTAAAATTCAAATGAAGTCTAAGAATAATCTAAGATTCAAATGAAAAGTCTTTAGATTCTTTAAGACATCTTGCTTTTAAGTCAGATCCAACTTCCGGTTTCGGGGCTACAGGGTGATTAGTATAAAAATGTCTATTTCACATAAATTAATCAGGTTTATCGGGTTTGTAGATTTGGATAGTCGATAACCAAATAAACTTATTTCATTTTGGTAGTATTAAGTTTTCGCTTCGGAAGGCACCCAAAAATTTATTTCGCACTACGATTCCTCAAAGATGTCTACATTGATTTTCAAACATTTTGACACAAATGTAAAATATACAGCTACTCAGGTAAATTTGTCTAACTTCGGCTACACCGAATTTCGAATTTCGGCTCCAGTATCGAATCGTTTCTCAAAGCTCAATCGTTTTCTCAAAAAAGCCAAATCGAATTTCAAAAACAAAAATTCAAATTAGAAAACTGAGTCGAATGGTATATAACACTATGGGTCTCCGAGGCTCCGTTCGAAAGTCGGTTTTTCCAGCAATTCTAATACTTTTCTATAGAGAAAGGCAAAAAATCCAATTTTATCCAATTCTGACTTCCGATTCTGGAATTGTAGGACGATGAATTTTTAAAATTCTAAGCGGTATATAAGATGACAATCCCGAAAAGCTTTAAAGTTGGACTCAAAAATATTGCAATTTATTCGTCATATGGCTATACGAATCGGATTGGGTTATGCTGGGTCCTGAATACCGGCTCTGGAAGTACCTTAAATTACCCTAAACTCTAAAGTGGTAATTACTTCGACATATCATGGAATGTTTAATCGATTGTTACACTTTTAGATTCAAATTCGATCCGATTTGCAGTTTTGACATTACAGAGTAATGAGTGATTAAAGTCGCAAATTGCACTTCAAACGACGGACATTAGAATAATGCCATGAAAACTGAAACACCGAAGAATATTCATGCAAAAAACACATGCGGATTGATAAAAAAAAAGGTATCGTCTCACTGCTAGGTGAATTAAGCACGTTTTTTATACGAAAATCGCTTATGAAAAATTTCATTTTATACGAAAATCGCTTATAAAAAATGTCAGCCGTAATTTTCAAAATCTTGAGTTTTTCCTAACACTGGTGTTCAGTTCATTATTCTTGAATATCATTGCGGAAGTCAATGGATATCAATTGAAAAAATAAAGTTACATAACTGTGAAAATAAATGTATTGTACAATTAATGGAAGTATCATAAAAATGATACAAATTGCCCAAATTAAGAGAATATTGAAATTTTTCTAAATGTTATAATGTAGTTTCTTCGCGATTGTGGGCATTTCCTCAAATTACTGCTGAAAAAACATATTTTTTTATGATTCTGGTAGAAGTGTTGTAAATGGCTTAATAAAAACACATTTTTCAAAACGATCACATTCCTAGTTTTTTATTATTGGCCTTAGACGGGACTGGCCCGTTTGGTCATATGACATAATACCGTTTGGCATAACGCCGTTCGGCATAAAGTCATTTGACAAAATAGTCATTTGGCGTAATGGTCATTTATTTTGTAAATCGAGATATTTTGGTCTATTGTGGTAACTAAAAGATAACCAAATGGCTGGGATACAAACTCAATAGAAATACGAGTTCTACAGATAGGTTCTAACGGGGTACCCAGGATGCATACTGATGGATGACGAAATGTATGCTAAGATAGACCTAGTGTTGGTTCTCAGACAAAATTTGTATGAAGCCATGTCCTGGAACGAGGTCTAACAGATATTAGTTCGATTATTATTGATCAAATAAATCAAATCAAATAGGAAGTCGGACATTGTTGCTATTAAAACACTGTGGAATACTTTTTCTATGTCCAGTAGATAACCCAGAAGATTTATTTGCTTTTATCATGTTCGTTTCTCTAACAAATTGATGAGTAGTTAAAGTTCATGCGTATTTAGGGGGGGGGGGGGGTAAAGGGAGCACTCGGGCGCAACGGGATTGGAATTCTTTTTGCCCGTCCTAGTCATTTTTTTCTTTCCGGAGATGGAGTTCAACCATTTTTTTTTGCTTACTAAAAACCAACCGTGAGGGCGGCAAAACTTATTTTGTTTTGTGTGCCAAATTTGCTCGGTACGCCACTCTGACGGAACCCAAACTGCTCTGGTAAAAAATTGAATTCTCATTTATATGAGACATCATATGAGAGTTTTCGTCATTTGTAAGAAGTACTTGATTTCCTTCCTTGTGAACAGGGATTGGTTTCTGAGGTTTCTTAAGAAGCTTAGAAAGTTTCCAGAAAAGTTTAGAATATGGTTTAATTTGTTCAACTTTCTTAGCAAGCACCCACGTCATGAGCATTTGAAGATTGCCATCGATGATAGTAAAATTGAATTCAATTAGAGTTTGGGATCTAAATAATTCCTGACTTCGATAATGTAATGATTCAAATGATCTGTTGCTGTGTCGATGTTCGCAGAATTTTCTTAAAATAATTTCATGATTGATATGATTTTCAATGTGAGATCTGTATTAGCCAATTAGATATAGTTAGAAATAATTGGATGAACTATAGCTTCTTTCAAAGCTCTGAATGTTACAGGAAAAAAATTTGAAAGAAAGTTAGCATAACTAATCAGTTCACTACAAATGTGACTTTGATCTGTTAGAACGAAATCAATTGAAGAGGGGTTCCTCATGGAAGCGAAATTGGTCGGATTACTGGGATAAAGAACTGAAAAGTAACCAGCAGAGAGTTGATTATGAAGTATTTTTGTATTCCGCTTATGTTGCCCAAAATTCCATTGAACATTCTTTACATTTAGGTCCCCTACTACGAAAAATTTACAGCGATACTTTGTGAGTTTTAGCCAATCGCCTTTAAAAAAATTGAGTTGTTCAGAACCACATAATTTGAGTTGCTTCTCAATTTGACATTTGTTTCAAAAAATGTTTCTGTCATAATAGCAATATCAATTTTGTGAACTTTCAAAACATTATGAAATTTATCTTCACTCGATTTTAAAGATCGAGCATCTCAATTTAAAATATTCAAATAATTATTTGTTGAATCAAAATAATATTTTAGGCAAGTTATCATCCAACACATTTGCATCATCAGATCAGACGCAGACATTGTTGAAAAATATAAATTAACTAGGCTAAATTAATCTTAAAATAAACTTCTAGTTTTTAAAAGTCTTAATGAAGACTGATTACCATGAAGTATGATTCTTTGAATAGCCAGCCTTAAAAAAAGGCTGATTAATTTATTAGTCGTGAAAAAGACTGATTAGTTCAGAATATCACTCTTTGGATAGCCTTAAAAAGGGCTGACTAATTATTTGTCTTCTAAAAGACTGTTAGTGAAAAGAACGGAAGCATTGAGTCGACGCAACTCTAGGTAGCCAAATATTTATTCCAGGATCCAAGTGTGCGGTGCGAACGACTGACTGAATATTTTCTATTATTTCTTATAAAGGGTGATTTTTTAAGAGCTTGAGAACTTTTTTAAACAATAAAACGCATAAAATTTGCAAAATCTCATCGGTTCTTTATTTTAAACGTTAGATTGGTACATGACATTTACTTTTTGAAGATAATTTCATTTAAATGTTGACCGCGGCTGCGTCTTAGGTGGTCCATTCGGAAAGTCCAATTTTGGGCAACTTTTTCGAGCATTTCGGCCGGAATAGCCCGAATTTCTTCGGAAATGTTGTCTTCCAAAGCTGGAATAGTTACTGGCTTATTTCTGTAGACTTTAGACTTGACGTAGCCCCACAAAAAATAGTCTAAAGGCGTCAAATCGCATGATCTTGGTGGCCAACTTACCGGTCCATTTCTTGAGATGAATTGTTCTCCGAAGTTTTCCCTCAAAATGGCCATAGAATCGCGAGCTGTGTGGCATGTAGCGCCATCTTGTTGAAACCACATGTCAACCAAGTTCAGTTCTTCCATTTTTGGCAACAAAAAGTTTGTTAGCATCGAACGATAGCGATCGCCATTCACTGTAACGTTGCGTCCAACAGCATCTTTGAAAAAATACGGTCCAATGATTCCACCAGCGTACAAACCACACCAAACAGTGCATTTTTCGGGATGCATGGGCAGTTCTTGAACGGCTTCTGGTTGCTCTTCACTCCAAATGCGGCAATTTTGCTTATTTACGTAGCCATTCAACCAGAAATGAGCCTCATCGCTGAACAAAATTTGTCGATAAAAAAGCGGATTTTCCGAATGGACCACCTAAGACGCAGCCGCGGTCAACATTTAAATGAAATTATCTTCAAAAAGTAAATGTCATGTACCAATCTAACGTTTAAAATAAAGAACCGATGAGATTTTGCAAATTTTATGCGTTTTATTGTTTAAAAAAGTTCTCAAGCTCTTAAAAAATCACCCTTTACTTTCGTTGGGTGTTATCATATTTGATATTGGATTTATTATTCTTATATGTATCATTTGTTTAGCCCTATGATACTGTTCCGGGAACAGCGAAGTTTGCTTAGCTTTTCAATTTAAACTTGACGCTAAATGTTTTTCCCTGAGGCCACTTAACCATTTTGTGCTGTTTCTTCTGATGACCCTATTGCCACATGTGATTCAGACCAAATAATTAAATAAATGTAAACACTTGCGTTTGATTGAATCGGTTTTAGAATTTAGTATTGCTTTCGAAATACAATACACTTGGAAAGCGCAAATAATATTCAATACGTTTGTTTTTAATATTTGGATGGGTTTAGCTATTTTAGAAATTCATACTCTGTTCGTGTATGGGCTTTACAGGGTCCGGCACTCGAAGTGTAACCAACTTCAGACCGCTCGCGCAGCTGACGCACAGGCATCAGTTCTCTAGAAATTTGCTAAATGACAGTTCGGAGTTGTATTGTTTACAAGCGCAAGAAAGCATTTTGCCAAAAGTGAACGCGGAAAAAAAATCAGTGATGGATTTAAAACGTAATAGTGTGATTGCTTTATATTTAGATGGAAAATCACAACCAGCGATTGTTCGTGAGCTCAAACACCTTAAAGTGAATAAAGTTTTTGTTTATCGCACCATAACTCGTTACAATAATACTGGTAGCATCGCAAAACGTCATGGAGGTGGTCATCAAAAGACTGCAACGTCACGTGAGATGGTTCAAAAAGTGAAGAAGCGACTTGAACGAAATCCTCGACGAAGTGCCAATCAAATGGCAAAAGAACTGAAAATATCCGACCGTAGCATCCGCCGCATACTGAAAAATGATCTGAAGGTCAAGCCTTGCAAGATCCAAAAGGCGCATGATCTCACACCGAAGCAGCAACAAGTTAGACTTGAGAGAGCGAAGGAGTTGCTTCGTTTGGCCGAAAGCGGTCAATTTCCGAACATTGTATTTTCTGACGAGAAAATTTTTCCAATTGAGCAATTCGTAAACTCTCAAAACGATAGGGTTTACTTGACCGACCGTTCATACGAGAATTTGAGTCATCGATTGGCCACCAGGAGGCAGCACCCGCAACAGATAATGGTTTGGGCCGCTGTAACCGCAGATGGGCGCTCTCCAATCGTTTTCATCGAGCCTGGCGTCAAGGTAAATGCGACATATTATCGGGAAAGTATTCTGGAGGTTGCTTTGAAGCCGTGGGCAGACAAACATTTCGGTGGCAGACCATGGACGTTTCAGCAGGACTCGGCACTGTCTCACAAAGCTCGAGTGAACCAAGAATGGCTGAAAAACAACGTTCCGAACTTCATCACGTCCACACAATGGCTCTCGAATTCACCAGATGCGAATCCAATGGATTATTCTCTTTAGGCCATTTTGGAGGGCAAAGTCCGAACTAAAAGATACACCAGTCTCGAGGCGCTGAAAAAAGTTATTGTCCGCGAGTGGGCCAAAATACCTGCAAGTCACATTCGGGCAGCTTGCGATTCGTTTTTTGACCGTCTCAAGGCCATAGTCAAGGCAAAAGGTGGTCATATCGAGCAAAAGTGAATTGATTCTGAATTTTGTATTATTTTTACACATTTTGTACTTTGAATTAAGTAAAAGTAATTTTCCAAACTGAATTTATGGCCTTTTTAATTGGTTACACTTCGAGTGCCGGACCCTGTATAATTTATCATCATTTATCATTTAATATTTATATTGAGACGAGAAAAAAAATCTCTACAGTAATTCGTTTTGTGATCGGGAAACGAGAGCTGCTCGGTTTGTCAATATTTTGGTTCGATAAATAAAATGTGGGCCGGTGTGGGCTTTGTTCGCCTGTTTAACATACGGTCGCCCTTTAACAAAGGAGATTGTACAAAAGTATACAAAATCTATTGGAAAGACCTATTCATTGACTGAGTTTTGTTTGTCGTATATTGTTAACGTTATAATAAAGCCATAAAACTTCTGTTTAAAAAGTTACTACACACATAACTTCCGAAAGGTGAAAGTTCGTTCAGTGACATTTTCTTGGAATCGAACTACAAACAACCGCAACTAGTTATATATATACATTCATGTGAGTTCTAGCATGTTCGAAAGCAGAAACCGACACACAGCGGGTTTTCGAATATATTACAGGGTTTCCTAGCGAGTTGTGAATTGATTTTACCCAAAGACATCATATAAACAAAATATCCAGATCTCATATTTCCCGAACAAATCATTGACAATATCCATTCTCGCGAACATTACACCTTCAGGCGAGTCCCCATCGATTCTTGTACATATAAGTGGATAAGAGAAATGTCAAATCCGTACGCGCCAAAATAGCAACACTGCGGACCCATACAATTGACATGATATGTTGAATGTTTTGCCGTGCGATGGCGTTGCTAAACTGCAGATTGATTTCGCTTCAAGCTGACAGGGTCTGGTTTACCATAATGGAAACTGTTCTATCTGACAGTGACTTCCACCGCTCAAGTGTGGTGAGTTCAGAAATACAAGGAACGATGATAGTAGATGATTAAAACTAGTAGCTACTGAACTAATCTTGAAGAGAGACTTTCTGCTTGCACAGTGAATTTTCTCTTAACTTCTGTTCGATGTAATTGTCATCGATCATCAATTGGCGTGCGTTTGATGGATTACTAGGTCGATCCAGATTGAAATTGCATTTCATTGAAATAAATGGAATGTTATGAGTATGTATACTTTAGTATACTCTCGTTCAAAATCTATCTGACTGATATACTGCCGTTCTACGCATAACTATCTCATATATAAAGAAAGCTCATTGAATATGGGACAATTACGCTTAGAACGGCAGTATAGTTGGGTATTGAATTGAAATATTATCCAAAGACTATTTCAGCTAATAAAAACACATATTCATCATAACATGAATGAGAAGTAGAATCGTTTACAAAAATTACCTGCACCGACATCATTGGGCCTAAACTTTCCGACTTTGACTAAATAAATTCGGGTTCCCTTTTATCTGCTAGTAAACATTGTACAGTACACGAATTTATCTATCTGTTTTTTTTTTTTTAGTTTCTATTTGTCCGCAGGAACAGAACTCATTTTCCCAACACTTCACGAACTAATCGGCCGCATATACACAGAATCTGGCATACGGATGACTTCGCGTTGTGATATATGTTTTGTTTATCCTTGGGAAAATCGATCGATCGTCTTTCGACTGATTTGTGTATGTTTCTTCATATGCTCTTGTTTCACATTCAATCACAGCATTTCCTAGGTCCCTTCTACGATTTTCCGTGAATTTTCAAACTGTTACACAGTAATGATTCTTGATGCAACTACCATTGATTTCCGTACACAATCAATGAAATATCGTATTACGGCAATCACTTGCACCAACCATTCCGCTACAGTCAACGTGTCGACGCATTCAAATGGTTGCTTTCGATGTCTTTAAACGGTTCACTCAACTATTAATGAATAATTCGTCGTCCATTCGCAGTAGCTTAATTGTTTCGAACAGATATTTATTATCTTTCAGTCTAGTATAGCAAGTTTTGTAACACTGATGATATTCTCCATATGCATGCGATGATAACAACACCCCATGGGGGCATGCGTCAGAGCACACGTTATGGAGACTGCGCGGGGATGAGCTGTCAAACGAAACCGCCAAGGGCAGACGTCATCGAAAGAGGGTGAAATTTCGGTAGACTCTGGCCTCGCATACACGTGTATCAGGGAATCGTGAGTGGTGAACATTTATAAATTTTTGTGCGATTACAACTTCTCCAACATAGAAAGGTCATATAATAATTCAAAGATTTATGCCCAATTGAAAAGTATTGTGCAATTATCAAGCGGAATTGATTCTTTTCGGTGCACAGAACTCATATTGGAGAAAAAAACCGCATGCGAGTTGTAAATAAAAACCGCGAGTTGATTTGAACTGCATCAGAGTAATTCTGCTTTCTGTGAATGTGACCAAATGCCGATATCTTTTATATTACTATTTTTCGATCCATCCCGATAAAAATTTTGTTTCAATTGTCCACATTTTAAATAAGATATCTGTTCATTTTAAATATTTATGATGGGTAAAATTCAAAGCTCACACGACTCAACTGAACGAACTTCTAAGCAGTATCTAGAATACATTGCTCAGGCAGCGAGAACGGTCGCTCGGAACTTGTTCTGTACTTTCACAGTTAACGGATATACTGAATTGCATAAAAAACAGTGTGTAAAATTTTAAATAAACAGTCTGGCGCACACTTGTAGATGTCGCCACGGTCGATACTTTTTGGGTGCGTAAAATTGTTGTTTTTGCTTCAAATTAGGATTGTACACCTAGTTTCGTTTCACTTTGATATTCCGACATGGAAGCAAAATGTGACTTTTACACTTATGAGAAAAATGTGAATTTTACACTGGAGATGAAATTTACAATCTCTCTCTCTCTCCATCAGGCATAGAACCTCTTCATCTTTTTATATCAACAGATTACAAAGATCCAACAAATATATTGCTAAATAGGCGGCTAGGGTCTAACACTTTTTAATATCATTTTTTATTTGTTTTTTGTATAGTAAAACATTTAAAGAATATTCTGTGAAATTTTCAAGGCTATCGGAACAAAAGTCAGCAAGTTATCTTTGCTTATCTCATACTGCGAAGAAACAAGAGCTTTGCGCATAGGCCCAAGATTTCTGTTTCGATTGACTCAAAAACTTGACAAATCATCATTGAAATGTTTCATTATGACAAAATACAAAAGAAAAAATAAGGCTTTATGAAAATGTTAGAGCCTACGGGCTCCCCAGAGTAATAAATTGTTTCCTTCAGTTTTATAGACAAAAACCTGTTTTATTCCACCTAGTGGTGCAATGATGCCTTTCTCATATTACTCATTACATCATAAGTATTACCGTGAAATGCGCAAAAACAACTGTTCAACTGGTGAACAACCGGGGGATTGGGAGGATCGAGCGAATGTTAGAGGCCTGCCTAAGGGTGAACATTATTATTGATTGAAAAATCAACGGAGAACTGAAGCAGACTTTCTAAGGGAGCACTAAACTGAACTTGTGGATTGATGGTTTTTAAGCACTTACAACAGGTACTAAATTAACCCTAAACCTAAATTTAGAATTTAAGTATTGGAGTTAGAAAAACTGTTTGAAATTGTGTTTAAAAACAAACTTTTTTTATGGTGTCGCAAGATTGGTTAAAATCAAATACAATACACGAGAGTATTGGTTTAATAGACGACACATATTTGAGAAAGGTTCATTATAGCCATAACTAATGCGAGCGAATTAGATTCTCAGAAATTGATGAGACTCCCAGATCCTTCACAAACGATTATTGCTTGAGCACAGTGTCGGAAATAGCATAGTTAAATACTACCGGTAGTGCAGTAATACCGTGCCAATGGTGTAGTGATGTCAAATATAACAATAATAATAATAATAATCCTACTACATGCTTTATGCTGCTGATTCATGCTGTTTAGCTTGACTTACATACACAGAAAGAAATAATGAAATTTACACGAGATGTAAATCAATAGTAACATGGAATAGACATGGGTTGAATCGAAATTTTGATTGAAAACCTTCATCGATGCAAAACTGAATTGGATTGCATTGAATTTTGAATTAATATAACTGTATCTTTCAATTAACGCTTATTTTGCAATTAAATTATATTGAAACGTACAGAATTGTAGAGTAATTTTATGTTTAATTACCTGCTCCAAATATGTGCATGAAAATAGATGTAAATTCACAAAATATTCTTATCTGTGTATGCGAAAGTAACAGAAACGCAGGTTCGCTTCGTTTGTTAGATTTCTTTTAATTGGTTTAATCGAAATAGATAATTAGATAGTAAGTCTACACAGCTTGAAAAAATCTTGTAATTTTACATCTCATAAGATGCACATAACTTGTCTTACTTAACTTATCCAATGACGCAATATTAAATTCGTACAGAATTTTACAAGCTCCGAGTGTAATGTGCACTCGGCTACCAAGTGCCGATGTATGGACTCATATGTATCAATTATTTATCAAACAGATATGAGCATCTGTGGCTCAATTTATTAAATGATGTTAAATGCTTGTAATCTAATGTTTCTAGATTCAAGTCGCGCGCTATTTCTATCGATATTCTTGTTTTTAATCGAAATTTGATTTCAATCCATGTAATTTTCAAATCACACAATTTTCCATGTTCTTGAATATAAATTCGTGTGAAATACGACGCTCGATTTATTTATGTTCATCTTATGAGATGTAAAATCACAAGATTTTTTCGAACTGTGTCTATATTGGAATATTCAATGAAAATTTCGCCACTTTCGCAGCAAGATGTTTTCAATACAATCACTCAGCTTTGAATAAGTAGATTTGGAACTCTATCTCACAATCACACAATCGGAATTATTATTTGAAAGAATAATAAATACAGAAAGTAAAAATATTGACACCTGGTTACTTAGAAACATTCAGATTATTATAACACAATATGTCTATTGCAAATGAGTCTTCATGGTTGATTGGTGTGGCAAATATAGAGCTTCAGGACACTTAAAAAAGAATTAAAAAGGAGTTGTTGAAGAAAATACGGCGCCCCACTCGCATCAAATAAGTCTGATACTAGAACTATAGGGTCCGCCATATAACTTTATCTCGACATTGGTAACAATTATTTCGACATTGGTAACCTTAACTTCATTTCTGATTTGACAGAAACTTAGTTTTATCCTTTCGCTGAACGAAAATGGTTGTATATACGCTTTGAGGAACGCGTGAAAATAGTGCCAACTTGAAGGACAACATTCGTGCAGCCATAACTGAAATGAAGCTGCATACAATCGAAAATGTACTAAAAAACGTGATTAATCCACCTAGCAGTGAGATGATACCTTTTTTTATCAATACGCATGTGTTTTTGCATGGATATTCTTAGGTGTTTTAGTTCTCATTACATTATTTTAATTATCGTCGTTTTAAACGGCAAATTGAGATTTTAATCACTCATTACCCTGTAATGCCGAAACTGCAAAACATATCGAATTTCAATCTTAGCGTGCGACAATCGATTGAACATTCCATGAGATGTCGAAGTAAGTTCCACTTTAGAGTTTTTCGTCATTATTTATGGTACTTCCAGAGCCGGTATTCCGGAATTAGCATAGCCCAAAATGATTCGAATGGCCTGAAATTAATACGCGAAACAATTTACATCTTCTATATTTATTTTAAAAACTCATCATCTGTAATAACAGAATCGGATAAAATTCACCAATTTTGTATGGGACCTTAAGTCCGGATTTGTATTTTGTATGGGACCTGAATTTTTGTTTTTGAAGTTCAATTTGGAGAAAATGATCAAGAAATACTGGAACCGGAATTCTAGAATCGGTGTAGCCAAAATCAGTTAAATTCACCTGAGGAGTGTGTAGACATCTTTGAGAAATTGTAGTGCGAATTAAAATTTGGGGGTACATTCCGAATCCAAAAACGAATACCGCTCAAACTGAAATAAATTTATTTGGTAATCGACTATCCAAATCTGCAAACCCGATAAACCTGAATAATTTATGTGAAATGGACATTTTTATACTAATCACCCCTTCTAAACCAGAAGTCGGATCTGACTAAAAAGTAAGAGGTTTTATAGGATTTTAAGACCTCTCATTTGAATCATAGATGATTCTTAGATTTCATTTGAATCTTAGATCGGTTCAGCCATCTACGAGAAAAATGAATTGCATTATTTTAATTTCGTTTCATATATCATCCTGTGGTTCCGCAATCAGAAGTCGGATCCAAACGTAATTCAGGAACCTTGTTTGGGAGTATACGACTTTTCATATGAATCTGAGTTTGTAGAAAACGGTTTAACCATCTCCGAGAAAATTGAGTGAAATTATTTGTCACACACGCATTTGCTGATCTCGACGAGCTGAGTCGTATGATATATGGAAGTCATGTTCTTCCAGCATTTATTGCTGTAAATAGTTTAAATCAATATAATTATGGAATTACTTCCAACTCGATAATGCTGGTATCATCTGGTTTACATATGCCATATTCGAAAGATTATGTTGCCAAAAATGAACCGAGCTAAAATTGGTCCGAGGCAAATTGTCATAAAAAAGGATGTTGTACACAGTCTTTTTGGTACTTAGAAACAATTATATGTAACAGTATAAAAAATCGTGTTTCATGTTGCTCCCAAGCATTGCTTTTTCATACAGCGCTCAAAATTCCTTCTACTGGAATAAGGCTTACACAAAAATATCGATATCTCCGTTAAAAATGGACGGATTTTAACAATCTATGGCTTGTTGGATAGGTATTTCCGAGCGAAATCTAAGTCTGGAAACATATTCTGTTTTCAAGGTCAAATGTGACAGATACTGTCAAAAAACTGAAAATTTTGACATAAAACTTCGTATAACTCAAAAAGTAAACATCCGATCTCAAAACCATTCAATAGCGTTCTGGGTGACGGGGAGACCTTTCATTTGCGACTAGTTTGATCAAAATCGGTCCAGCCATCTCTGAGATCTCGACCTCTTAGTTGACAACACACATACAGACACACACACATACACACACGGACATTTGCTCAGTTTGCCGAGCTGAATCGATTGGTATATGACATTCGGCCCTCCGAGCCTCGGAAAATTTTTCGAAAGTTTGAGCGAATTCTATACCTATTTTTTATATATATAAAAAAAGGTAAAACTGGACCGACCGTATGGCGTACTGAAAGGCCAACCGAGGCAGCCGTTTGAATCAAATTATATTCCACAATTAATTGGAAGGATTGTACTTTAATATTAAAAAAATTTATTTTTAAATCGGATGAACCGTTTGTGTTTTATTGCATGCTTAAAAAAAAGTTACATGGCGGACCCTGTATATAACTGTTGTATACAAAAATATAAAGATGAAGAAACAACAAATCCCGTTATATAAATATAACTTCAGTCAATTGCAATGCGCCACTGTACCATGGAAATCAAAGCGCCCCATCAACAAAGTCAGCAACTAACCAATGAAATTTGAACAACTACAGCACGGGTGCGACGCTCTATCCATATGTCGCAGCATTTCCCGATAGGATTCTATCAAAATTATATATGATCTTAATATTTATATCTCCTTATGTTATAAATATGATTCCAAATCAGAAGCAAACATTCAGATTTTATTAAGATTATAGCAAGTCCAGATATTATATTAAGGGCCGTTATATTTAAGGTAAAACTGAATTGAGAAAAAAAAAGTTCAAGCACTTTTGTCGATCATGTCTTTGACTTTCAACCCGAAAAAACTATGCTTCAATAAAGAGCAGTTACAAAGATTTTTTCCAATTTCACATATCTGAAGATGCTTTTGGAAACAATAATTTGATAGTTGATTGAAAAAGAGAACGTTCCTAAGTAATTCCTACTTAAATTGTGCAAAATTTTTGTTCAAATATAGATTTTAAATTGAAAATAAATATTTTTCAATATGATTTTGCGATTTTCCATATCCCGGGTTGGCGGTTCAATGCATAAGACGCTGGTCTTACAAGCCAGTTGTAGTATGTTCGAGCCCCGACCTGGAAGGATTCTTAGTGTCAGTAGGATTCATGGTACTAGCAATGCAATGATTCTGTACACTAAAAATCGGCTGCGAAGTCTGTTGAAACAGAAAGGCCAAATTCCACAAAAGGTATGTAATGCCAAGACTTTGCTTCTGCCATTTTTCTCTTACGAATAAAGAAAGGTAAGGCAAAAGCTTTAAAACTTGACGAAAAAATATTGGAAAAAGTGATATAGCATTCGACTCAGTTCATTGAATTCTGCAATGTTTCCTCAGATAGAATTTTCACAAGCGTGGAGTCAAATGAATGCTTGAATTTTTCAATTTTATCGGTGACCGATTTTTGTTTCCGAAAACACAGAGTGATAAGTGTTAAAAATTTCAAAACGTCTTCAAAAGTGACACTGCAAAAAACGAAAACCAAAATCTAAACTAAGCTCAATTCTTTTTCGATTTATAGGTCTTTTAGTTGAAGTTTGAAAATAGCGTCTTTAGTTTTACCGGACCCCGGATTTACTGGAAATAGAAAAAAAAACAAATACTAAAAAAATTCTTATCTATTTATCTTTAGTTCTTGATGTACTTTATACTATGTTTATCTGATGATTTTTTACGTAGTTCTGAATAAAAAACTTTGTTAATATTACTTTGAAAAATGTTCACTGGTGGCGCTGATGCTATCATCATGCTTTAGGCTCATCACTAAAGTAATATCGAATCACTTTCACAATTTTTGGATCCAAAATCAGTAAAATCGAAATGAGTTGGTTAGGTCATCAATTGTTAAGATCTACAAATTGCCGATATCGCATTTTCCCCATTGTCATCTTTATCATTGCATGAAAATTTTTACATTCGTGAATCAGACAAAAACGATTTATCGCACCATAATACTTTCGATTTGAAAAGTTCAATCTATCCATATCTGATAAATTTATGATAGTCTCATATCGTAGTATTTTGATTACTTCCAATCCGGAACCATAAGCTGGGATTCGATATTTGCAATGTAAAGTTTGAAGCAACCGACCCGCATTATGAGACTATACGTTTCAATAATTTTTCTGTGAGTAAATCTAGGTAGATATCAAACAATCGAACCGGAATGAAAGTTCAATTTTGATGGTTTTTGAACATTACTTGCGGGGCTTCTGGCTGCGGATATTGTAAACTAATGTGACTAATAGGCAATTGGTTGATCATCAATCATAAAAACTTGCTATTTGAATCGATGTTATATACACTTCTGATTTTTCACTGTTTTTCAAACGATTTTTTATTCTAATCTAAATTTACGATTTAGCCATCGCCGAGAAAATTAGGTGCACATTTTAATCAAATATACACGCCAATCGACACACATCCCACGTAGCACACGTTATTACACTCCAATGACAGTAACTTATATGTCATAAATTCATGGAACAAGTAGAAGACTTTGCAACGTGCATTATAACAGCTATGTAACCTGAAAAGTGTAAGAGGCTTGTGCGACTTATCAACTTCTCAGAAACAAATATTTGATCATCAGTCACAATGAAACAGAAAATATAAGCTCATGTCAAGTTACAATTTGTTGATGTTTTTCCCATTCAACATTTACGACCAAAAATTGGCATCCGATAATAAAAGTTAAAATATAGAATTCAATCCTTTTTAAACTCACTACATCTACTCAAAATCTAAGTGCTATTCGATATTTATGGTGAAGTTGATCATTGTACTTATTGAAAACGTGCGCGCCTTCGATATTTTGGGTTTCGGAACATCCACATACAACATATTATTCATATTCTTATACCCGTCATATTAAATTTTCAGCTAAAATGTCTAAATGTGTTCAGATAGAACTTTTTTGTGATTAATATTAGTTTTTCATACACCAAAGTTAAAGCAGTTGACCAATCGCAATAATTAAAAATTGCATTTTTATTCAAATTTATTGAATATTTTATTCCCTGGTCATAATGGTAGCCATTGGCATAAGTTTTTCCATGCATACACTGCCGTGACAAAGTATAGAAACATTCTCTCTGGTAGAGAGAATGTACTTCCCATGTACCGTACCACAGGTACCGGCAGAAAATTTGCGAATAAGCGCAGATTTGACTATAACCAATATTTTTAAACCGAAGGAATTTTCTAGTTGTTCTACTTATTGATTTAATATTATTGTTTGGGATAATGTACGAAAGCTTTCAACCGACACTGTAATTGTATTTCTTTATTGCATCACAACGAATAATAACCGATATGAAATCATCACTTAACTTTGTCTTGTAGTTTTCACTTTTTCATTATCACATTTTGTTACAGTGACCAGTTGGCGACTAAAACAGTCAATGCGCGCACGTCGTAAGAGTTAGATTACCGAAAAGTTACGTTGGAACTTATTGTAACTTAGTATGATGAGATGTCAATTCGTAACATTATTTTGAATCCATTGTCACCATCATCATACGACTTGTTTCGCCGTGTTTGTCATGCGACCATTTGGCAGCATCTGTTTTGTTTTATTTTTTTATGAACAAGTTACATGTGCTACTTGGGATACACGTACAGATTCGAATGTTATTTGAAAGTCGGCCCTCTTGGTACAAAGAAGTAAAGACTGGAAAACTATCATTAATTAATAATTTTTTTCAGATTCTATAAGGTAGTTTTGTTTCACTGAATTTAATCATTTCCGTTCATTTACAACTATTCTTCAGTACCAAAAAAAAGCCTGCTCATAGTTCTAAAATAGCCCCTTTGTCATTCATATGCCGGTTGGAAGCAAGCGACGAGAGAGGTGGAGAGCGATAGATTATTTTTGTAGCAATATGGACTTACACTAGTTATTATGTGATGCCAATATATCCTCCCAACCTCAGTTGGTCCTCATGCCCCGATGCAATCGTAGCGTATGTTGGCAACTCAAAACTTATCGGTTCGAAACCAGTCGCTTAACTGTTCATGTTTTTTTTTATCGCAAATCAAATCGCCTAATGGTATGCAATTTCATCTTACTTCGCGAAATCTATTTTTAGGTTTGCACGGTGAAATCTTTTCCCCCAAAAAATGGGTAATAACAGCTAAAAAGTCGTACTAAATTTGTAACAAATTTAGATAAAATATTGATATTTGCATATCAAGGTTTGTTTCAATTTGGTTATCGCCTAGGTAAAATTGAGTTATAACTTTTGTTATTTTAACTATTAACGAGGCCAAAATTATGACTAATTTAGATAGAAAAAACGAAACGGGTCGGGCTGTGTTTTGTATCCAAATGGATTCCAGTGGTCATATACTCCAAAATGGATTTTACTTTTCTCAGCGATGATTTGACCGATTTCCACAAATTTAGAATCAAATGAAAGAACTCATGGTCCCATACGGAATTCCTGAATTTCATCCGGATCCGACTTCCGCTTCCGGAGTCATAGGGTAAAGTGTGTTAAGTATTATACACCGTCACTTAAACCGGCGAAACTAAAACCGTAAAAAAAAATTTCTGAACTGAACCCGAAACTACAAAAATCGATAGCCATTATCAGTAGGCAGCTAAACAAACTGATTCTGGCTTTCGATTAACTATGTCAAAAAATGGATCTTACTTACTTTTCTCAGAGATTGCAGAACCGATATTCCCAATATCAACATCAAATTAAAGGTCATATGGTTTGTAAGGTTTTACTACCTGCTTTCGTTCAAACTTATGTGAATTGAAAAAAAATCAACTAACAATTTGCTAAATGCATGGGATAATTCAAAAGAACCGGTAACCACGCTGGTTCGGTACTTCAATAGCTGGATGATATTGAGTATCTTATCAAGCAAACATGGTGTGCCACAAACAGCTCCAAATTGCACCAACACATAATGCAAAAACGACAATTCAGCGAGCGAGCGTTTATACAATTCACCTCACTGGACGAGCTACTTGTTTCATTCACAGGCAAGCATCAACTAGACAAAAAAATGTTTTGCAGCATATATTTGTAGATTTCTCTTCATACTACGCAGAACGATGCGGTGTTTTAATGCATGACGCAATGCCTCCTTTGCCGATAAAGGAAATGACATCATTTTGGACAACTGGGATTGGTAGCTGTTATACATGTTTAAGTAAAAAGTTTCCGAATGGATTGGTTGTTAAATTATATGAATCCACCAACAAATGACTGAGTTATTACCGTTCAAAATTATGACAGAAAACAGCTATGCGGCTATTTTTGAAACTTTTAGGTGACACCCGGCCCCGTATAGTGAAGAGTAAGGCATTTTCAATGCTAAAAACCCATTACCCTATTTAGATCTAGATTCTATTAACAATTAATCAAAAATATGATACACAGTCGGACTGTTTATTAAATAACCAGAAAAAATCCAGTTCCAAAGTGTGACCATCTACCATGTCTAGGCACATATTCAAGCTAACGGTGGAATTGAGTCGAAATATAGGTAAGCTAATGCATCATCGTTCAGATCGGTGCGTTAGATTACATGCTGAAAATCGCAACCATCTTCCAGCATCGGCAGGTGAAGTCAATAATCAATGGTGCTGAGACCGTAGCAAAGTAAATGATGGCCAGCTTCGCACAACTCTGCGGAACATTCATCCACTGACATTTCGACTGAATCGAAATTCGCTCCGGTGATTCACCGCGCGTCAAACATCCCTATCCCAAAGTTTAGCAATATAACCATTACATGATCGAATTGCACTGGAAGAATAGGTTCCCAGATTTTATCGGCGAACTGAAACCCGATTCCAATGAAAACTAGTCTAACGCACATTTTACGATAAAGTTGTGGTATATTTTCTCTTGGTGCCATATCTAAAGCTAGCATGGGAAGCACTTAATTGTTCTGTTATTTATTGTTTATAAATATAATTTTAACCATACACATTAGTTTCCGTAAATTAAAATACAAGGAGTGGGAATTGCAAATTAAAGGCTCGCATTGATTCCTCCACCCCCGATTTTTTTGTTGTTTTTGTTGTTTCTTTAAACCTACCTGAATCACGAACGGTGAGAGCGCCAGGGCCGATTATGAACCTAAAATGCATCCAACCTGGTGCTCCGGTCGATTCTGGAAATGGCGAGTGGAACCAAAGATTTACAGAAATGAATCACTACGGGATCGACCGCTGGGAAAATAGCGCCACGGTAAGATTTATAGCACATCTTAATGGGTTTGATCTTATGAGACCATGAAAGTCGAAAGATTAAAAGGGATAATTCAATTTATGCCTCTTCGTATAAGAGATCGTGCGAATCCAAGCGGTTTCTTATTGCTGGTTAGCATTTTATGGAGTGATTGCATGTGCTCATCAAGCAAGACAGTGCCGATTATGACCACCACTGGGATGTCATTAAATCGATACGTGTTGCATCGCTTCTTGTTGTTTATAAGCTCCAAATGAAAACTGAGAGCATAAATTTTAACAGTTGTTAGCTACCGGTGTTCTGCTAGGAAAATTGATTGGAAACATACGAACAATCAATATAATTTTAACGTAATTTGGTTAGCATTGGTGTAAACATTTTTGGTTTGCATCAAATTATAGAATTATGAGCTATTGCCACACTGAATTCCTTTTTTTCATCAACCTATTAATTTAATCACATTTTGGCAAAATATTTTTTTTAATTCCAACTTTGTATGAAGATGATCAAAAAGTATTGTTAGTGATCTTTTCATGAAAACAAATATTTGTGGATGAATTTTCTATTTCCCTAATTTGGTCAAATAACTCTATTGTATCAAAGCCAACAAATGATATTATTTTAGAATATAGTGTATTTATTATATGAAAGATACCTGATGAGTTTTGATAAACAATTAAGACTGATGCTGATATTGTGACACGTAACTTTGAGGTGATGATGGAAGCATACAGCGGACTGACCGCACGACCGTTTCATATAACGAAGCTCAAATCAAACTAACGTTCAACCGAATAAAAGTAATAAAACGGTACATCGAACAATAATTCAAAAAAATTAAATTCTGACACGATTGCAATATGTTTGGGTTGATTCACTTTTGTTTGACATAATTGCCTGGAGCAATTCAATCTACGTCAGTCGAAATCTAGTTCCACAAGTTAAAGGCTAACTGAAAGTAAATTGGTATGCTACTTGCGCGCCACAAGCACGCCTCTAGTGTTGGCAATCGAAAATGTTTGACAGAACATATTTTCGCAAATAATGATTTGGATGGCCGTGCCGTCGTCTAACCATTTTTCGAATTCAAAGAATCAGCAGAACTCCGATGAAAATGATTGCCACTTGTGCGAGGTGAACAACACATAAAATACAACGTCTGTTCAAAAAGTTCCCGGAATTTTTTAATTGCGCGCGTCTGGAGAGTCCGGTGGTCAAATTTTTTTTTATTGTGTTGGTACATATGTCCCTAATGTATGGTGAAATTTTCAGCTGTATTCATTGTTTACATTCTGTCTTGTAGCGGCTGGTGTAGACGTGTTTTTTTGAGCTCGGCGATTGTTGTTAGTTTAAACAATGGAAGAATTGAAGAATTTGTATTAAATTTTGCGTGCAAAATGAAATAAAGTGTAACCAAGTGTGCGAAATGTTACAGAGAGCCTACGGTGAGTCTGCTATGAAAAAAACAAGTGTTTACGAGTGGTATAAGCGTTTCCAAGATGGCCGCGAAGACGTTGAAGACGACGAACGCTCCAGTCGACCCAGCACGTCAATAATCGATGAAAATGTGGGAAAAGTGGAAAAAATGATTATGGATGATCGCCGAATCACTATTAGAGAAGTTGCTGATGAAGTTGGCATATCAGTTGGCTCATGCCATCATATTTTTTCAAATGTTTTGGGCATGAAACGAGTGGCAGCAAAATTCGTTCCAAAACTGCTGAATTTTGATCAAATTTTTTGGCTAAAAACAAGACTTTAATCATGCCCCAACCTCCTTATTCACCAGATATCGTTCCGTGTGATTTTTTCCTGTTCCCAAAGTTGAAGAGACCCATGAAAGGACAG
Organism: Malaya genurostris; assembly: GCF_030247185.1. Classification (NCBI taxonomy): domain Eukaryota; kingdom Metazoa; phylum Arthropoda; class Insecta; order Diptera; family Culicidae; genus Malaya; species Malaya genurostris. Next base: position 215,067,614 of record NC_080571.1, on the reverse strand, counting down.
CGTTTTTTATCGATTGAAGAGATAAAGGCAGAATCGCTGAGAGTGCTACAGAGCATTACAAAAAGTGACTATCAGGGGTGTTTCGAAGACTGGAAAAAACGCTGGCATAAGTGTATTATATCTAGAGGGGATTACTTTGAAGGGGACCATATAGATGTAGACGAATAAATGAATATTTTTTTAGAAAAATGAGAATTCCGGGTACTTTTTGAACAGACCTCGTATTTCTTCATACGATACAATTCATAACTACTTATCTTCTTAAATGACACAATATTCCATTCGTACAGAAATTTACTGGCTCCGAGTGTAATTTGCACTCGGCTAGCAAGCGAGACTGTATGAATTTATATCCACGATTTACCAGCCAAGCAGATATGTGCTTCTGTGGCTCAGTCGACTAACTGGTGTGCTTTGTGATCTAATGTTCTTCGGTTCAAGTCGGGCTGTTGATGTCGATCTTTGATTTTTTTATTCATTTTGTTTTAAATCCATGTAATTTTCAGACCACACAATTTTACATGTTCTTGAATATAAATTTGTGTGAAATATAACGCTTCATTTATGTGCATCTGATAAGATGTAAAATCACAAGAATTTCTCGAACTGGTGGTGTAGATTAGGTGAATTTATAGTGCTTGTATATTTATCCTCGTATCGAAAATGAAATAAACAGATGAATAGTGAACCAAGCAAACTAACAAATTTCCTAGTCACTATTGGGATAAACAACTTCCAAAGAGTTTCGCTACAAGCTTCAAGCCAAATGTATCCGAATCGCATATTTATGAGCTAAAATTGGAATCCCAATTCATTTATTGTATTGAGCATAATTCAATGCATGACAGCAAAAGTCACCCGCTCCCACGAGCAGTTGGCCTAATGTTTCAAAGCACTGTTTCTCTATTCACGTTTATAGATTCGAAGTTTCAAAGCCATAAAGACTCCGAGCGCGTCTGTAGATAAATGAAAAACAACACAATTCGGAACAAAAAACAAACGCACTTCGCTACTGCTTCTAACCCACACCATTCTGCAAACAGTACAAAAGACATACATAGTATTCAAACCCTTCCCGAAATTGAAACATAATTCACTCGACAGGGCCTTGTTTTGAGTGATTAATAGACAATTTTTGGCACGCTAGACCGGTTCGCTGGAGACATAATTGCAATCTTTGGGCACAATTTTAATGTTGTATGCATGCATTTTGCAGCTATTTGTTCTATAAGCTGTCATGATAAATCGTTCTTCTCACTCTGATTTCCTAGAATGTTCTGATCAACATAATGGGCTGAATAAGGCGAATATAAAAGAAAAGCCGTCTTTGATATTAATACGACAACAACTTTTTTAAAATTTTCATCGGATGATTACCCATGTAGCATGTTAAGTGGCTGTCCCGCATCTTTCTACTGACTGTGCAATTTATCAAGTTAGTTTAGATTACTATTCTAGTAACTGTGGTGTTCCGGATAAAGCGCAATTTTTGCCTTTCTCATATAGAAAGGTTATGCAATCACTGTGAAAACCGACTTTTGAAACGAGCCCGGAGGGCCGAGTGTCATATACCATTCGACTCAGTTCGTCGAGTACGCAAAATGTCTGTGTGTGTATGTGCGTATGTATGTATGTAACGTTTTTTGCACTATCTTTTCTCGGAGATGGCTGAACGGATTTTCACAAACTTAGATTCAAATGAAAGGTCTTGTGGTCCCATATAAAATTCCTGAATATTATTTGGATCCGACTTCCGGTTTCGGAATTATGGGGTAAAATTGTGAAAATAAGTGCACTAACTTTTCTCAAAGATGGCTGAACCGATTTTCACAAACTTAGATTTAAATGAAAGGTCTTGAGGTCCCATAACAAATTCCTGAATATTATTTGGATCCGACTTCCAGTTCGGGAGTAAAATGTGCAAAAAAAAGAAAATATGTGTTCTAACTTCTCTCATAGATGGCGCGACCGATTTTCACAAACTTAGGTTCAAATGAAAGGTCCTGTGGTCCCATACGTAATTCCTGAATTTAATACGGATCCGGAAGTCGGAAATATAGGGTAAAGTGGGTTAAAAATTGTATACCATAACTGAAAATTGGGAAAAACGTTAAAAAGTGTTCTAAATCGACCTCAAATCTTTTCAAATTGATAGTTTTTATCAGTAGACGTTCAAACAAACCGATTTCGGATATTCTTTTAAGAATCGAAGAAAATTATTTTGAAGAATACCACAGTATTATATATCATAGTATGATTGATATGAGAAAGGCATCATTGCACCACTAGGTGGATTAAAACAGGTTTTTGTGTTGTGAAACACATCTTTAAGTTCTTCCGTTAATACGAATATTTATTCACAACGATTGTGCAACTGATACAAAAACTCATGCGTCGATCCCATCACAAAGGCAGTAATAAAATCAATTGATAAACTCGTGAAAATTACTACGTAATGTAAACAAGAAATGGAATGACGTTTACAAAAACTTAACAAACTTAATTTCTAATGAATAAGTTTCACATTTGATTTTAAATACAACTGCTCGTAACACAAACATGGAACTTTGAAAATAATCTGCACATAAAGAAATGGTAATGCTACATATTGTAGAATTGATCTTTTGTGTTTTAGTAAATTGAAAATCGAAATTAAGTAAACCTAGATTGCCCACGGTACGGTGACGCTGACAGCGCTTTAAGTGAGAAACGGGTGTACTTTTTCCATTAACTACTGTCATAAATCAAATAAACTTATTTATTTTCTTTATGCTACTGTGGTTGCGTTAAATGCGCAGGCAACTTTGTACATGCATTTTAGGAGCATTTACGCACCCATTCTACACCAGACGGCGCTACTAGTGGGTTACTCAACTACAGTACTATTACGCTGGGGAATCTATGTTTATTGTATTTATGCTTCGAGGGTAACAGTGTGTAGAAAAGAAAATGGTTCACCCAACGTAATGATTTATTTGTAAATCATGTAAATATTGAAAAGGGAAATTTTTGTTTTTATTTATATTAAAAACCGAACCAGACCCCGAGATATTTAAAAGTGAAGACCTGAGCTATGGTTTCACCCCTTAATTGAAGCTGTAGTTGTGCTGATTCTCGCTTCCTTGAAAATACAACCAGCTCAGTTTTCTCCGTAGAGAACTCGATTCCCTTTTGAAGAGCCCACGTGGACAAGTTGTGGAGTATATCTTGTAATGGTCCTTGGAGATCAGTAGCTTTGGGTCCTATAATGGACACAACGCTGTCGTCGGCAAGTTGTCTTAGCGTGCAAACTTGGATTCAAATGAAAGATCTTGAGGTCCCATACAAAGTTCCTGAGATTCATATGGATCCGACTTCCGGTTCCGGAAGTACAGGGTGATATGCACCAAAAAAAGGAAAAAATAGTCACACACGTTTCTCAAAGATTGCACAAACCGATTTTCACAAACTTAGATTTAAATGAAAGGACTTATAGCCTTATACAATTTTCCTGAGTTTTATTTGGATCCCACTTCCGGTTTCGGAATTACAAGGAAATATGTGAAAATTTATGAAAAAATATGCAATCAATTTTCTCGGCAACGTCTTGATCAATTTTCACAAAACAAGGAAGCAAATTAAAGGTCTTCAAAATTCTTTAAAAAGTCCCCGAAATGTTGATCCAGATCCGACTTCCGGTTCCGGTATTACAGTACGATTAGTTAAAATTTTCAATTTCATGAGTATTTTGTCACAAGCGATGGCGAAACGAGGTGCACATTTTTATTAAACTTACTGCTAAATTCATCTAGTTAACTGATCTTATTAATTAGTGATTATATAAAACTAATTTGGGACTACTAGTAGTAGGTAATAGTGAAGAAAATCTCTAAAAACGGAACTTCCGTCGATTTCTCATCAACGGTTAAGCCGTTTTTCACGATTTATGATTCAAATTAAAGCTCTCATTGTCTTTAAATATACTGTGCAATTTCATCCTGATCCGACTTCCGGTTCCGAAGTTATAGGGCGAGGAGTATCATAGAATTCAATTTCAAAATGACGATGCAGGGGAACGGGTATAGCGTTATGGGTAAGTCGATGCCTTTCACGCTGCCCACCTGGGTTCGATTCCCAACTCCCGCGCACATAGGGTCAGAAAACTTTTCTGGCCCGAAGAGGTGAATGACAACAATGTTAAAACCTCTATAATCGAAAAAAAATGTCGATGCAAAACTGGTACCCGACGGTACGTGCGGCTTTGTTCCATTCACAGCGTGCTTTGTTCAATTTTGTATAGCGTGCAGGGTTGCCACATTAAAATTTATATTTTTCAGGTAAAAAATATGTAAATTTCTAATCCATTTTTTCAATTTGTACCTACTTGTTAGTGTTATTACAAAATCATGATAAAGATGCTTTTCAACAAAAGTGCACTTATTGCCTTTCTCATAAAGAAAGTTTATATAATCACTTGAAAAATTGACCAGTGGAAATTGACCCGAAAGGCTAAGTGTTCTATATTATTCGACACAGTTCATCGAGCTGAGCAATGTATGTGGGTGTGTGAGTATGTCACTCATAAAAAACAAATCTCGTAGTCTTGTAGGTTGCTATTGAATTTCACACTGTCATTTGAGCGACGAAGGGTAAAATTCTTCTAGATTTGGCTTAAAACTGATTCAATTTGTAGGCTATATTAGTTACTTACTAAACGAGCCGACTTTGGTTATACTGGTTCCAGAAGTACCAGAAATAGTAGTCAAAAAGTTTAAAACGAGACTCATTCAATTTTCACAGAGATGATTTGATCGATTTCCACAAACAGACTCAAATAAAAGTTCCTACAGTCTTATAGGTTGCTGTTTAATTTCATTCGGGTCCGATTTCCGGTTTCAGAACCATAGAGTAAAGTGTGTTTAATCATTTGGTGCGACGATGCAAAATAAAGAAAATTTCTTATCAACTTGACATAACTGTTTACAATTTTAAAAGGTTATGTTAGTTTATACCCAAAGAAAGTTTCTTATTTTATTCAAGATTAAAAAAAATTATTCACAAAATCTTCTGATGATATTTTTGAAAATATTAGTATATGAGAAAGGCATCGTTACACCACTGGGTGGATTAAAACAGGTTTTTCTTTTCGAATTAGAAATTTATCATTCGTCAGGCTCTTGTATCTGGTTTAAAAGAAGAGCCACCTTGTAGCGGTGCGTCCAAAACTGACCAAGGTAATACCGACTCTGGCACTTATTACCGTTCTCACTTCCACTTTCACTTACATGTCACTTCACTTGATTTTCCCTATTACCAGTATCATGCATAGTGAAGTGATCACTGTAGTGGAAAAAAACTTATTTTTTCAACAAAATGTTGGTGGCGTGACGTTCATAATGACATCAAGTTCATCCAAGTAATTACTTTTGTCTCTGAAGCGACTTCCGTAATAAAGATTTACATTCACTTCACACGATTTTCACCGTGAAGTGATACCCATAATAAGGGTCACAGTCACTTCACTTGGTTTTCACCGTGTAGTGACAATGGTAATAAGGGCCGATGATTTTGAAAACTGTTCGTCCAAAAGCAGCGAATATACGGCACAACAAACAAGTTCGCCTAACGTCCTTCGTTTGCTTTTCGAATGCAGCGAAGAGGGAACGATTATCATTGAGAATGCAAAAGATTGTGAACTCTCAGAAAGTAACCAGCTACACCTAGCAGGGACAATTGCTAGATTTCACCTGAAATACAGAGGTAAACTTCGCACGGAAGATCTGGAAAGTTACTGGTTGGCTATAAAAAATCTATTTAAGTTTGAGCGAAAGGTGAATGTTTATTATTTTCGTCAGTAAACATTATTCAACTTACTGTTTATTTCCACAAAGGAAAATTATGTCATATGTAGGAGCGGACAATGACGTAACCATGGAGGTAAAATCGCGAACAAAATTTCTAATTTGAAACAAAACAAACGCAGGATTGAAATAAGAGAAAAATAACATTGCAAACAGGTCAAAGTGTCAATCGAAAAAGATGCATGCTTTGACCAGTCTATTGAAAAAAAAACAACCTCATGGTTGATTTTAAACAAAGAACCTTGGTCGACAATACCAACCAGTTTTCCAACCTGGAAAATATTACTCGGACGCGAGAAGTCGCTTCCTCTTCTGTCATCTAAATACTCGCACGGTTATCACATACTCGTTCTCATTCTTATATACATTATGGTTTGATATACCATAGAAAATCACTTACTAAATTACATCAACCGGTAATTGTGGTATCTTGAAAATAGGTTCGACTTCAAAGTATTTGGAGCAGATTTAACGGACACGCCAACCAATTGCTCAACGTTTCTTTGGTAATCTATTTATAGATATGCCAGATGATTAAGCATAAGTCTCGATTAACATTAAAATTGTTAATTACTGTTTGTTTACTTCGCCTTTCAACTGTTACGACAGTTTTTTTCAGTTCAAATCGAAAGTTAATGGTTTTAGTAATTATTCTATGTAAAATGTTAGAGAGAATGATTTGCGATAGTATCGCAAAAATCGAAGGAAAATATAGACAAAATATATTATTAGCAGACTAGGACGTTTAAAAATGTTCGTGTTCATTTCTTTCATTATTCTCACTGATTTTTTATCCGCGTGTAATCTTGTTTGGTGTCTGAATTATTTCGGGATTGAATGTGACAATTCGTGTTACCTAAAAACTTCTTGTTTGATACAGTTAAATATGTACGATACCTAATGAATATTTTACTCCCAAAAGGTGGATATTGACTATAAGTTGTTAAAAAAAGTACAGGTGTGTAATGTCAGAGACATAACTGGATGTCGTGAATACGAATAAAACTGACACTCTTTCTTTATACTTCCGAATATCAATTAGTTGATCAATTGTGTGAATTATGCAAGCTTTCCCATTTTTCACTACTAGAATTTGAAACGATACACCCAAACTACAGTACAGATTAGTTACATAAAACATTATGACACACAAATATTACAAAATAACCAGTAAAGTTCTTTATGATAAAATATTGGTTTATGGTTTTATTAAGGCGTGCGTGAAGGGCCAAATTGTATAATTTTCTAGGATATTAAACACTGATTGGATATAAACGATTTTGAACACTGTTGCGAATTTAGAACTGTGAAAATTGCAAAAAAAACTGATCATATTATCTTAGATTTGCACTGCACTGCTAATTTTAATTTTCGATTTACAAAGAAGCAATCTTTATAGTTCTTTAGGTAACATTTAAAGCCATTAGAAAGGCTGATTTTGCATAATATTCCACATTGTTTTCAATTTCCCGTTGTATTTTGCTCCAATGCAAACGACCACCAACAGGATGATGTAATCGATCTTCTTCGAAGGAAAACTGGCACTACGACCTGAGCGTTTGAAGCTTTATACCACGCAAAAAGTCTGCTTCATTGCCAACTGCTTCACCTGACGGCTGAAGTCCAAATGAGAGTTGCGACCTGAGCGTTAGAGGTTTTTAACCACGCAGAAGGTGCACTCTCCGAAACTGCTGGTCCCACGACGTCTGCTTGCATCCAACTCATAAGAAGAAATGATCGAATTTCGCATTTTTTTTTTGCATAAATATCTGTTTATTAATCTTATTTTTGTGTATTACATCAACATTTTATAGTACAAGTGTTTTGTCCCTTTGGCCTTTCATCTTTGTTGTTCATACGATTCGTTATTAATAATAGATGTTTTAGTTACTCTTGTTTTACATACTAATGTTTACTCATAATATTTATTTTAATTATTAAAATATCTACCTACTTATAACTATCCCTAGCCTAATACGTACAAATTTTGAATTATTTGTATTTCAGAGATTGAGCACCTCTCTTCAAATTTCGTGCAGTATTGTTCGAATTTTTGTTCTAGTATATCCAGTGAGGCAATCTCATGTACTTCACTAGTCCTTGTCCAAGGGGGTAGATTTAGAATCATCTTTAAGATCTTACTTTGAATGCGCTGAAGCCTAAGTTTGTGTGTTCGTGCACAGTCCCGCCAAACAGGGACTGCGTATTCAATTGCGGGGTAGATGATTTGTTTATAGACAGCCATCTGATTCTTCAGGCACAGTTTAGATGTTCTACAAATCAGCGGATACAAAGACCTAATGAGTATGCTGCATTTTTGAACGATTTTGTCAACATGTGACCTGAATATCAGATGTCTGTCAAAGGTGAGTCCTAGATAGATAACTTCATCGGACCATTGAATGACCTCATCACCGAATCGTATTCTGCATTCGTCTGATGGAACAAGTTTTGGAGATCTTGAATGTGGAAACAAGATGACCTGAGTTTTTGCTGCATTGATCACAATTTTCCAGCTTGTAAAATATTCCGTTAAAGCGTCCAGACCTGTCTGTAGTTTATTTTTCAGAGCATTAATGACACGACCTTTGTAAAGAATGGCAGTATCATCAGCAAATTGTGACAGAACACCACCACCTGGAAGAGGTGGGATGTCTGATGTAAAAATGTTGTATAGAATGGGACCTAGGATACTTCCCTGGGGTACACCAGCAGGAATAGTAAATCTTTCTGAAAGTGCATTATTCAGAGAAACCTGGAATGCTCTATCTGCAAGATAATTTTTGATAATTTTAATAAGATACATGGGAAAATTATACCTATGCAGTTTAAACACCAGGCCATGATCGAATTTCGTACACGGTTCCCCTTTTATACGCAGTCAGTTGAAGATATGTGCCTGACTACCTCAAAATCGTCGTCCTTGCGCGAAAAAGCCAAGCATAAGTAAAGAATTTTCCGCGTTGTTTTCAAAGTTTGAGAAAAGTTAATTTTTGAGTTGTTTGTGGTTATCTCACACTGTTCAAAATATTATCCTAAATTCCTGATCACATTTTTGATGAAATGGTGAAAGAATTATGTTGCTACCGTTAATACAAGTCGAGATATTTACGATTAAGTTCTGCCCATTCTTCCATAAGACTAATTTTGAAAAGGCACCCCATAGTAAAGTAAGTCGTATTCACGACTAAATTGGTTCCTTCGAGGGACTTGAGAAGTTGGAAATCGCAGCTACTGCTATAACTTCATACATAGCCAAGAAAGCCACCGATCCTTCATCTGTGAAATTATTGAAATTTCTGACTACTAGCAACGTTAGTCAAGGCATTTGAATTAATAAAAATAATGCAACAAATCGTATCTTACATGTTATTTTTTATAGACACTAAATTGTGTGCGCTTTTGCTTGGGTTGAATACTATTCTTCCTCCCAACGTTGTAAGCTCCAGATTTAAACCAACCATCTTCGGGGCTCAAGAAGAGACGATAATATTTGTTTAAAGTGACGATCAAGTGGCTCTGAAAGTTCAGACGTTTTACTCATCTTATATTGAGAAGATCCCTCCCAATTTCCCCAAAGCTAGTTGCCGTTGAAACAGGATTGGATAATTTGACCGGAAGGCTTTAAGTCTACTATCCGGATTTTTCATACGCATTCATATCATCTGCAAGGGCAATAGACGTACTAATTAAAACTACTCATTCATTTGGATTGCCTTACTCCAAGATATCAAAACTAATTTGGCACATCATCAGTTGCTGTATATAAAGACTGTCCCAGAAAGTATGGACGCAACCAAAAACCGTTGCCATTTCGAAATGGTTCAGAATCTGTCAATTTTTTTTGGCTGCGTCCTGTTGTTTACACACTTCTCTAACCACTTGTGCAGTTGTTTGTTCGTTTTCCTTAGTTTGTTTCGAAATGCGTGGGCTTTCAGCAGAACAACGTCGAAAAATTGTGTACAAATGGTGCACAGAACGCGGACTGTCACTGACTGTGGAAAAGCCGTGCGAAATGCAATCAGGAAGTTCGGTGAGGATAACACCTTTGAGAATAAACCAAAAACGGGTCGACAAAAAGGTCATGCTAACCCTCAGTTGGATAAACGTATACTGAAGGCGTTCGAGCAAAAGAAGGAGGTTTCGGTTCGGGATGTGGCCAAAAAAGTGGGCACTTCGAAGTCAAATGTTCTTCGTGCTAAAGAACGTTTGAATCTTCGAACCTATAAGAAGCAGAAACAACCAAAACGTAGTCCGAAACAAAAAGCATCGATCAGGCCGAGGGTTCGGCTGTACAATACGATTCTTGCTGGAAATTTGAACTGCATAATCATGGACGACGAAACCTACGTGAAACTCGATTACAAATCCTTGCCGGGACCACAATATGATACGATGCGAGAAGGGCAAGTGTTAAACCAGTCCGAGGCATCGATTTAAGTCGAAAAATTTGGTAAGAAAGCTATGGTTTGGTAAGCAATTTGTAGCTGCGGTAAGATTTCGAAACCCTTCATCACCACTGCTTCAATGAACAGCGAAATATACATCAAGGAATGTTTACAAAAACGACTTCTACCCATGATTCCAAGCCACAAGGATCCTGTTGTCTTCTGGCTAGATCACGCTTCTTGCCACTACTTGAAATCGACGGTAGAATGGTATACTACCAAAAATGTCACTTTCGTCCCAAAAGACATGAATCCACTAAATTGTCCACAACTTCGACCAATTGAGGAATTTTGGGTATTAACGTAGGCACACCTTGGGAAACATGTCTCGGCAGCTGAAACCATTCAACAGTTCGGAAAAGATGGAAAAAAGTGTCAAAACTTGTCGCCAAGAAGTCTGTACGGAATTTAATAAGGAACGTTCGCAAGAAGGTGCGCAAGCTAGTCTACAACGGCTAAGTAGCAAATGTTGAGAATAATATTCTGTTGTTGTTGTCTAATATTATCAGTATATCGAATAAATATTATCGGTATATCGAATCGAATAATATTATCAGTATATCGAATTATCTAACACTTGTGAATTATTTACAGCGAAATCAAAGTATACCATACTTTCTGGGACAGTTTTGATAAAATTGAGAATCGTGAGTCGTATGCAAGCATAAATCGTCTTCATAGCTACTTGAATCAAATGTAAGATGTTGCCAGTTCATAATGTTTAGCTGTATGTTAAAGCAATGCAATATAAATTTCCAAACTGCTGTTAATTATCTTGAACATTTGAAAAGTCATCACAGAGTTCCAGTGAACCATCGCTATGTCTGCACCTTTCCGTCTTGCAAACAAGTGTTTCCCAAATTCTACCCTTTTAAAAAACATATTGTTGGTTACTCACACAAACAATCAAATGAATATTATTGAAATTTGATTCTTTACCCCGAGAGTTGATCCATCATGTCGAGTTTGAGGAAAATCATCATATTAAACGTCATAGAACCAATGAGGAAATTAACAGTGAAGAAAGAGAATCTTTAAACATGTTAAATCAAATGGACAAATCAGCCACAGCATTTACACTTAGTTCACACGTAAAAACAAATGTTTCTCGGAAAGATGTGTATGCTATTCAGGAAGGAGTCAATTTAATGCTCACTGAGATGGCTAATCAACTCAACGATCTCCAAATGGTTGCACCTAATGCTGGATCTCAGTTCTTTTATGATAGTTATATTATAAAAATTAAGAATATTTTCTCATTCATTAGTTCTGATTATAAACTGTTCAATGAACTAATGAAAAATACCGGACTAAAATTGCCATCATAAATAATCATCGATGCAAACGATGATCTTTTGTCTGAAGAAATACGTATTGATGATAATAAAGAAACTGAAAATACTAAAACACATACATGATAATGATGCCTATTGAGTTTCAGATAAAATCGTTTTTGGAATCAAATGGCGCATTGTATAAAATTTTAGAGAACACAGCCTGTCTTCAAAGATCAGGGAAAATTTCGAACTTTGTAAATGGATCTTTATGGAAATCAATATCTCAAAAATATACCTCAGATATAATTGTTCCACTTTGGTTATACAGCGATGAATTTGAGGTCAATGAATCTCAAAGTTCTCATTCAAACAGACCTATAATATGTGATATTTACTACAACTTTCCAACGTTGCCTGATCAGCTTCTATCGAAGCTTTCTCATATTTTTGTAGCAGCAATGATAAAAAAATTGACATTAAAACAATAATATAAATAAATTATTGGTACTACTGATAGAAATATTTAATGTTTTAGAAGATAGAGAAATGCTTGATATACACAAAACAATATTTTTCTCATTATTTTTACGTTTCGTCTTTGACTCATCAGTGCAGAGCAGTTCAAATTGAACTGCTTAGTGCTAAACTCGGCAGTTCAATTTGAACCGCTAAGCAGACGTAAAGTTTCTGCTACTTACAGAACACTTTTTGTTTTGCAACGAAGTGCAATGTCTTTTCTGACGTGCCGAACGAAAACGTGTTTTCGACTATTTCTGGCCGATGCAGGTTTGGTCATTTAGGGGTTAGCCAAATTTTGTGCTAGGGCACATAACCGTTTTCATTAGTTTTACGTTTCGTCTTTGACTTTGTTATTGAACTGCCGAGTTTAGCACTAAGCAGCTCAATTTGAACTGCTCTGCACTGATGAGTCAAAGACGAAACGTAAAAATAATGAAAACGGTTATGTGCCCTAGCACAAAATTTGGCTAACCCCTAAATGAATATTTTTCTGTTCAAGATTTCAATTTGAATAAAAAAACAACGAAAAAACATTGCTTAGATGTCGAGTTACACAGAATGCCCGACATTACTAACTCGTATAATAGTAAAGAGAGGAGAAAATCTGTATCATTCAAAGCAACATCCAGTGAAATGCGTGCATTGATTCATTATTTTCCGTTCATCGTTGGAAACTTTGTGCCAAGAGGAGATGAAATATGGAATTTTTGTGAAGCTTTGATAACGCTTGTTGAATCGATAGTCTCAAGGAAGCTATAATCATGAACTGTTTGAAAAATTATTCAATAAGGAATTGAAACCAAAACATCATTTCGTCGTGCACTACCCAACTCTAATACGAACTTCTGGGCCAATTGAAAAGATTATGTGTTTCTGGAATGAAGCTATGCACAAAAATTTCAAGCAGTATGCGCACATCATAACATCACGGAAAAATATTTGTTATACTTTATGCGTAAAAGCTTCTTTACAATTCGCTTACAATCTAACGAATGACGTGTTTTTAAAAGGCGAAGTATACGGAGAGTTTGTTTCTTGCAACATGCGTTTGATTTGCATGCGAGAATATTATGAAACCTATGTTAATAAAAAAAAACATATCTGATGCTGCTATATCGCCTAAATTAACATATGAAGATACCTGTTATAAAAATGGAAGTTTCATAACTCTGCTTGCAAATTTCTCAATTGCTTTTGTACCAAATATTGAACATCATTAAAAAAAATGAATTTTTTTTTGTGGTAAAGATTTGGAATGCAAGAAATTTCGATAACCATTAAATGACCTTCACTGCACACGAAGCAGCAGCCCAAATTGAAGTTATTGCAATAAATCTTTTCAATAGCACTCCGATAAAGTTACGTAGAATAGGTAATAATTTATATTTTCGCTTAAAACCTAGTTTTAATTAATTAAATTATGATTAGTCTATAAGAACCAATTTTAATGAAAAAAAAGGAAATTCAAGCTTTTGTATGAATCCAACGAATTCAATAACAAATTTATAAAATACTAACTAAATTGTTAAATTATTAAAATGTCTCACAAAATTTATTGTCAGCATTAATCATATTTATTGGTATTATATTTAAAATGTATGACTAATCTTGATAACTCTCATTGACATTTCACATAAACAATATTGAGAGAAACTATTAATCTTATTGGTATTTCAGATAACTTGTATATGATATTTTCAATGGATCTAATCAGATTTATCTTTCATAAATCTATGTGATTCGCACATAAAAGTTATATGAAAAGGTATATGGAAAAATATTATATGTTTATTCAAATAGCTTCTATGTGCTTTTTAAGTTCAGTGTAGGTTAAGGTTAGGTCCAATAATTTATTAAACTGCTTGATGAAACAAGTTTACGTCTTTTTTGCAAGATACCGTTTCAAACGATATCCGTAGATGAAAACTTTAAAATCTAACATGGGGCGGCGTTAAATGTAACAAATTCAAATTTCATGCGTGCTTGAAAACTTTTACCTTCATCTTTTTCTTTTGTTACCGGAAGTCGTGCCCAGTGAAATTTGTAGACCCGCATAAGTCCGATCATCGGTCCGATTATCGGACCGATTGAGCACGATATAGGGCCGATCGTAGCGCTTCAATCGGCCCGTCATCGGACAATTTTGCACCATTTGCATCAACCGCGTCAACCTTCGAACAAGCGAAACGCATCTACGCATTGGGCTGACGTAAGCCCGATATAGGACTATTGAGCGTCGGCCAATCGTCGTGCTCCTTATTTCGGCTCTTCTTTTTATTGTTTTTAGATTTTTATTTTACATTTTGAATAAAATAATAAAAATATGTTTTGATACTATTTAGCTACTTTTTATTAATGTTTTCATGAGACATTTTAATTAAATATTTTAATAACATTACTAATTGTTACATATTTTTTAACTATGTATAAATATTATAAATTCAGTATTAAATTTAGTTAACAAAGATCAATGCTGATCCCGATGATACTTGATGATAATCAAGCATGGAAATGGAAATCACAAGCATCCCTTCGGTGACTGCCAGTTTTTGCAAGATTGGATGAACGGATATAATAGTTTGAAACCATTCGTTTGACTAGATGGCATCGATGCGACGTCAAAACGCTTGTAAATCTAAAATTTATTGTAAATGCAACGCTCAAATAGTAATCAATTCACTATACGCTTTCTTACCCAAGAGGAGTCCACTATTACAATATTAGGGTTTAATTCACTCATCGGGGGTGAAAGAAATTGTATATTGGTTGGTGCTTGTGATTTATCGAGCATTCCTTTTGGTGGCGTCCAATTTTCTAGAAACAACTTCGAAACCAGCTCGTTGCGGCGTTTCGAATAAAATCTGATAGACATATAAAGATTTATGATTTTAAATTCAACACCACCATAAAATAAGCAATTTTATGAACGTTTTCTTACCCGATCAGAGTACATCATGATAACATTCCAATTCAATCCAATCATCGGATTTTTAGATTGTAAATGCTGGTTCACTGTTGCAACTTTAATTGCACCTCTCCAATAGTTAACGGCTCGCTGCTACAAATCCACCACTCTTCGCTGATGGGAGCGAATTCCTCAGAATTCGAGACAACACACACAGAACTTAGAGTTTATTGTTACTTCTGGACTTCTTTACAATCAATAACAGCGAATGCTTCCAATGCGCTGGTATGGTAACGATGAAAATAACAGATGATGTGAAAAATTTAGTCAAACGCGGAAGAGAGAGAATTTTTCGAATATATACCAACGCAAAAACAAATTACTCTTTCTCTTTTGCTCTAACGAGGTACAATGTAAACGTCAAAATTTTTGAAACGCAAATGCAACTCGCCCGCCCGATTTGCACGACGGGCGAATTTATTGGGTGGTGATACATTTTCGCCCGGTCATAAGAAAGGCGAAAAAAGAGAGCCGTCGATGATGCAGTGTGGCCAATCTGGATTTGTTCGAGTATTAAAATATTGATTAATTAATTTTATTTCATATTGCATTCAGATATTTCCTCTCTTATTAGCGGCCCTTACACGATCATTAAAAGTGTCATTACTAAAAAGTAATGACACTTTTAATGATCGTGTAAGGTCTACGAGTTCAGTAATGACACGAGTAATGATGGAATTCCGGATTTTCCATCATTACCAACATTATTTCTTCTTCTTATTTTTTTGTGGAAGTGCAAAAAGCAGGGATGCCAGGTTCACAGATTAATCTGTGTTTTACAGATTTTCAACTTTCTACACAGATTTTAAAAATGGCACAGATTTTCACAGATTTCTAAAAATGATCACAGATTTTGACAGATTCTGGAATAAATCACAGATTTTTGAAATCGAACACAGTTTCGCACCGAAAAGTACAGAGCGGTTGAGGAAAAAGGTACAGAGAGTGTTGGTAGTGAGACCTTTTTTTGCTCACCAAAATGATTTCGATCACATATTATAGTACGGGAAACGAGCACAGATTTTTACAGACAGGTTTTTGGGTTGATCACAGATTTTTGAAAAAAACGACCTGGCATCCCTGCTCTTCAGAACAGTACGTGAAAAAAAAATTCTGGAACTGACAAACCTTAACGTTTCAATGGCAAATAAAATTTATTTTCAGCTAAACGAAAATAAAGAACATTGCTAATATTCTTTAATTGCTGAGGGAAAGTTATTCTGGTTACAAGCCCCGTGCTGGAATACTTACAAATACTCATCATTAATAATGAACGTGTAATGCTAAAAAGTAATGATTTACAGTAATGCAGTAATGACGAGCGTTTGAGCAGAAGTGTCATTACTTAGTAATGACACTTTTAATGATCGTGTAAGGGCCGCTATTGTTCTAGTAGTTTCTTCTCTTTGTTCGTTTCGAATGACAAAATTAGAAAAAAAATGAGTCATCGAATGATGAGTGAATTAATGAGTCTATCGCTTCATTCTGTTCCATAATAACTTTTTTTCAGTTTATGTGATTTAAATCTTTGTTTCCCATATAATTATTTAAAATATTGAAAGATTTAATATTAATAATACTTGTGTGTCATTCATGATTCTGAATATGAAACGGGCACACAAAAGGTGCCCGAATAAAAAATATTGTAGAAAAACAATACGATTTGCTGTTACAACACCTGCCACAATTTTGCTTTGACCATTGAAAAATATTTTAAAGTATTGTTACACACTATTCAATTAATTGTGAATATGCTTTTTACAATAGAATGTATAGGTTGTTAAGTATCGTAACAATTCAAATCATAAAATTTTCCCATACATGTTTTCTTGGGAAACCATCAAATGTACAGTTTGCATATTGTTTGAAACACCATGTGTACAATAAATTCAATTGTAGAATCGAAGAAACAATATATTGAATCGTTGGAAATGAAAAAAATCTCGTCAAGATACAATAAAATGTATTGTAACCCACAGATCTAATTGTGAATCAATTGTTTATGCTGTAAAATCAATGGTTTATTTTTTTACGGGTGGAAATGACAGGCATTATTCAACGTTTCCAAGTGTGAATCAAATAAATATAAATCTGCCTACCCTGTCTCACCACTACAAACGCAACGGCCAGGCGAACTGAAGCTCTTGAAACGAGTACATGCAGCCGCGTCGCATGCCATATGGAATGAAAGAAAAAGAAAACACAAGATAAACGGATTTTCTCACTGCTGCCTGCTTGAGCAGAGTGTAATTGTTGAGTTTTAGCAAGAAATAAGTTGTTTAAATTGTTATTAGATTCCAAATTATTAAAATTTGATTCTAAGCTAGTAATTTTCGATCAGTGTGAATATTTGTGGTGGAATTTGTGTGATTTTTACCGACTACAGAGTGAAAAGATTCCGTCAGTGGTTGTTTGCATTGCATTGTTTGGTGTGACGCGATTTTTGCTCAACGGCTGGTTATGTTTGTTTTGCCGGTTTCGCAGTTGGAATATTTTTGTTAAACCTACAGGAATTGCATGAATTTAAACGGTACGTAGCATCAATTCTCTTTAATGTGCTTCGAAAAAAAAAACTCGATCCTTTACAGTCCAATGGATATTTATACCGAGAGCAGCGGTGTTGATTCATCACCTGATATGAATTCAAGCGTCGAGCTACCATCACCAGATCGATCCGCCGTGTTACCACGGAAGCTGACCTTCGGTGTATCGCCGGATGGAGATAATTTGGATGAAGATTACCGACGAGCAGTGCTGACGGTCAGCCCCCGAAAGCAACCATCTGTCTCACCACCTTATCGAAAGGTACGAGCATTGCGGTTGTTTGATTCTCCGGCTACTCCGAAAACAATCATACAAAAATCAACAAGTAAATTCATGAAACCACTCACCACTGTAGCCACCAAAGACACGGAGTTGTTAGCAAAACCAATCGATGGAAATCGATCAATTTATGAGAAACCAAAAGCAGTTCCATTGCATCGTAGTTGTGACAATATGATTTCATCGGCAAATGTCAATCCATTTACACCACCGGGGATGTTCATTCGAACGAAAAAACGTACTCGTTCCGGGCAGGACGGGAACGACAATCTTCTAAGTACAAGCTTTCCCATTGTTATCCCTTGCAGCAACGTCAATCAGCCACCAACGCGACAAAGTTGGGGTTTTTTCCAGACACAGAAAATGGTTAATGATACGCTTAGAACATCTAGTTTACTGGAAAATGATTACGGCGAGATACGACAAGCTCCGAAGCGTTTGGCACTTCAAGATTCAAACATCTCCCGGTATGAAAAAGAGTTCCTTCAGCTGTCCCTGCTTGGTGTAGGAGAATTTGGTGAGGTCTATAAGTGTATAAATCGGCTGGATGGATGTGTGTATGCGATTAAGAAAAGTATTAAGCCGGTAGCGGGGAGTTCCTTTGAAAAGACAGCGTTGAACGAAGTCTATGCGCATGCTGTTCTGGGAAAGCATGACAATGTCGTACGATACTACTCGGCATGGGCGGAGAATAATCATATGCTCATACAGAATGAGTTCTGTAACGGGGGAAGTTTACAAACTTTGCTTCAAGAAAGATCACTTAAAGAACCGGAACTACGAATGCTGCTACTGCACATTGCCGAAGGGTTAAAATACATACATTCAAACGATCTCGTGCACATGGATCTGAAATCTGGAAATATTTTCCTCACCAAAGTGCCCATCCGGCCGTCTTGTTTCGGATCGGTTTATCACCCCGACAGTACCGACGACGGTTTCGAAGACGTCTATGAAGATGTAGATAACGAATTCCTAACAACATTTAAAATTGGCGACCTCGGCCACGTTACTTCGGTGAACGATCCGCAGGTGGAAGAAGGTGACTGCCGCTACCTACCGAACGAAATTCTGCAGGAAGACTTTTCCAATTTGCCAAAAGCTGATATTTTTTCGCTGGGAATCACGCTGTATGAGGCTGCCGGTGCAGGTCCTTTGCCAAAGAACGGTCCCGAATGGCATATGCTGCGTAATGGAAAGTTCCCTGATTTGTCCGGTCTCAGTCAGGAGTTCAACGAACTAATTAAGTTAATGATGCATCCCGATCCAGAAAAGCGACCGTCCTCTTCCACGATTTTCAACCATCCGTAAGCGTTGATCGTATTGAGAAAATTGATTCTAGACTTATAATGCTGTACTTCTTGTAGAGTTCTATCACCGCTAGATTCCAAAAGCAAAGCCCAACTGTGTCTGGAACTAAACATGGAGCGGCAAAAGAATGAAGTATTGATGCGAAAGTTGAAGGAACAGAATAAAATGCTTAAATCGTACGAGCAAGCGCAAACACCAAGTAAGTATCTGCTTTACCAAATTTGTCGCAATAACAGTTGGGATAGTGAATTGACCTGGTAGAAATAGAGATCTATGCTCTGTGTCTTTGATCGTTACGTAAGGTTCACATTCTTAAAATTTGTTTGTAAATCCATCAGAATTGTGTTTATTGGTGAGTTATAGAAATTCTAATAAAGTAGTTAGCAGAATTCTTCAATTTCAAGCAAACTGAGCGAATATAGTGAATTTCTAGACAAAACTTTGATAAATACCCTGTATTGGATACATAATTTCAACGTTTACGGAGTTTATTCAAGTGCAAATGGACACATTCATACTGAAGCGGTTTTCTTCAGTTCATTACAAAATTGATCTTATTCTGTGTAAAACTTAGAAAACTTTACAAAAATAACGTTATTCCGTTTACAAAATCAATTAGCGAAATAATTTGTATTTCATTGAGTACTTCCAAATCCAAATCCAAATACGACGAAATTGGTTGTATGAAATTCGTTGATTTTCTATGAAAAGCGTCGAAAGCTTTTAGCAAAATGTGCCTGAATGTAATCCTTGCAGCCAGAAAAAGGTTTATTCGAAAAAACTACAAGGATCAGCCCCATGGGGTTGTTCGAGCAATTGATGTGGAATAAGGCAACCAAAATTTCTAATGATCGACATTTTCAATCAAACAGTTCAATCAATCGTCACTCTTTTGAATCGCAATTGCACGAGAATCTGCCTGAATCTTTATTAAGAACCAACACCGAACACGCGAACTCAGAATATAGACTCTGTTTGTCTTGATTCGTATTTGTTTCAATCCGCCACACCGGGATTGATGGCGATGAGAACAAATGACGGTTACACTCGGGTGCACGATCAGTCAACGCCGTCTCTAACAAACTCCGTTCCACAATAATCACCCCGATTCTGCAATCCGACGGATTTGTGATACGAACAAATCTACACTTTCGTTTGAGTTCGAATTTTGCATTCTTTATTCCGCTCGACTTGTATGATTCGTTCGGGAACACTTGAAATTTCGAACACTAACTATCAAAGCTGTCAACACTACTTACACGTTTTATATTATTTCTATTATTCATATCTTAGTAAACGAAACCGTCACACTTGTATAAACAAATTGGCCCTTATTACCGGTATCACTACACGGTGAAAACCAAGTGAAATGATTGTGACCCTTATTATCGGTATCACTTCACGGTGAAAATCGAGTGAAGTGAACTTAGGTCGTTAATACGGAAGTCGCTTCAAAGACAAAAGTAATTATTTGGATGAACTTGATGTCATTATGAACATCACGCCACCAACATTTCGTTGAAAAAATGAGTTTTTTTCCACTACAGTGATCACTTCACTATGCATGATACTGGTAATAGGGAAAATCAAGTGAAGTGACATGTAAGTGAAGCGAATGGGAAAGTTGAGTGAGAACGGTAATAAGGGCCATTAGAACGGTTCTAAACCGAACAGAAGTAATACGTACGCAAGTCGATCGAGTAATGTTCGAAAATTTAACAACTCGGACGAATGATATTCGAGTTCATACCCTGCTCGAACGGAATGCAGAATGGAAATTGCATATTCGATCGGAATATTTCGAATCGATCGACGTACAGAATAGGGTTGAATGTCCGGATCACTTGAACCGTAACAAACCATGCGGTTCACTCGGTGATCCAACCAAACTCGGTTACCTCTCCAACGGCAAAAGAAAATACTCCAGAACCCTTCAAGATGGCCGTCAAACGAACATCCTTTTCTTGCCTATTTTTACTTTTTTTCGCGGAAACCAGTCCGTCTACATTGTTTTTTGATCTGCTGTCAAACTGTTAAGTGCCCCTTTTCGCCCGCGTTTTTTCATCTGCACGTTAATTTTAAACTCCTCAATCTGCACATAATTTAAACATACATGCTTTTAAAACGCACTTCAGCAGAGAGTGTGTGGTAAACGGTTTTATTCTTGTATCGATCGAAGAAATCTAATGTCCGCATGTCGAACTCAGATCGAAGACCTCGACATTGGAGGACGAGACGTACATTGAAGCAGATCCCGTCCTGAAGTCCCACATGGATGCTACGGAGAATTTAAAAATAAAGAGGATTTACAAATTTGCCAAGACATACGTGGTGTGGCAGGCGATCTACGATTGCGGAAAATTCAGCAAGCCGTGCGTTACGATCGGCACCATTAACTGCTAAATATATGTAGAAGAAAGCCTCCAGAAGTGCCGGTTGCCGTTCCTTCGGTCCAACGAAGATGGCATTCAGTTTTGTCTAGAATTGTCATCATGCCGTTGCACGAAGCCGGCGATTTTTTGTGCAGAATAAGATAGAACTTTGTCCAATAGAAAAATTCTGAGTGATTATGAAGGGCAAGCCCCAGAAAACATGGAATGCGAAAAAATGACGAGGATGTGAAGATAGAGTAGATGAAAGTGTGTAAGGAAGAAGGTGCATGTGTTGCGCAGTATTTGATGGGTAACTTAAAATCCAAGGTTGCCTTAGAATAGTAGGTTGGATGAATCAACTTTTCAAAAATATAACTTATTAATATGTGTTGGTTTGTTCCCTGAGAATTTTAATTTTTGATGATCTTTTTCGTCTGATGCATTTTTTTCGGGTACAGGAGAATCTCTTTCTCTCTACTTGTAGAAGCCTTGGCGTTCAAGAAACTTTCGCTCAGTGCCCCTGCGAAGATTATGCATGGCCTTTAATTTTGTTTTGAAGATACTATATAACATATATTTTCTCTCTCTCTCTCTTTGTAACAGATACTCGTAAATGTCGACCCAACAGCTCCCGGGAACTTACCGTTTCGGATCGCAAACTACGGTCCTACTCGCGCAAGAAGCGTACGACGAATCTCATCACCACGCGCCGAGGAATCCGCGACAACAGCAAGGGCAAAGAATATTGAGCTCTGAACAGTCGGGCGAATATCGCCATCTAAGAAACAGGCCTTCGTTGTCACCTAGACCAACCGGGAGGACACGTTCATTATATGAATGTTTGGAGGACATCCGAAACATGCAGCCTTAGAAGTTACACCCGATGATGACCGAGCATCAACGATTGCAACCATTGCGGAAAGCAAAATGTTTCTCTCAGATAATCGATGGTTATATAGTGGCACGCCAGTAACCGTACAGTACAGTGGTTTGAAACAGAAATCGTTAGCGATAGGGTAATTGAATCTATATTCATCTCATCTATTTGAAACTTTGGCTTCCATGTAATGCATTAGCTCGAATACTTCCAATAATAAGGCGCTCGATCACGCAAGTCAGTTGTCGTTTGTTCGAACCGGACCTGGAAGGATGTTTAGTGTGCGTAGGATCATAGCCATGCAATTGTCCCGTCCACGAAATTTCCAATGTTACCACATTCTTCATACAGAGTTGTTGCGATGAAAATTACAACACAATCCTTTGTAGTAGAAAAAATGTAACGCCTCGATCAAGGTACACTAATTAAATGCCGTTATAATCTTACTGGTTAAATAACCGAGTTCTACAATACAAATAAGGCATAAGAGATTCTCGGATATACGGTAGCATAAAGTAATTCATCACTTCAATGCATCCGTCCGTTACCTGCTTCATGTTTCAAGCGACCATTTGTTTTAAGTTTGGTTCACCACTAAAGAACCTAATTCTTGTAAGAGGTTTCGGAGGTTTCAAGCGAAAGCTATATTACTGTCGTTTGTATTCACTTCGATTTGGGATGATTTTTGTTTTGATAATATTTATGTCAATTTGATCAGAAGTTTGTAAAAAGAATAAAATTCAAGGGCACTAATACATGCTAGTGATGTCACGAGTCGTTCACCAGGTTCGTAGCAAAGAGCGATCGAACCACGGTTCTTCAAGCTAGAAACGCGTTTCTCCAGAAAATTTATGTCTCTCTGCTTTTAAATATGACTCAAGCTATGAACCGGTGATCATCCGACCCGCCGTACAAAATTGACATCTATGATTCGTTTAGTCTTGAGTCGCGACTCTCATGACAAGCCAGAACTATCCACCTTAAACGGCAACTCAAAATACATCCCAGTTCGAGAAGTGAGACCGAAAATTTATTATTTTTTATACCGTTTATTTATAACCGGCTCTACCCTGACTATGGTCATTCGCCGGGAGTCTGTCATCGTGCCATTTGTGTATTGACGAGGGCTAACGTGGTTGATTCGAGCCAGCGCTGAAATTTTATGTATTTCTTTCGTGTATTCCCATGACTCTCACTCTCTTCAACTGCTTCGCTACATTGACATTTATTGTGAAATCGGTTGTTCAATTAAACCGGCGCATACCCAAGAGCGCTCCGTTCAGAGTCGCTCATTGCAATGATCCGTGTTGTCTGTCACACTATCGCATGCAAGAAAAGAATTTGAAAATCGAAATAGTAGTTTAGCAAGAATATCGGTACGATTAAGTTACATGCAAAATTACCTAAGGATTTAAAGTTTTGCATTACTGAATGTGACAACTGAAGAAAACTGTTATTACCATCTTTTCAACTATTGTAAATAACGCGGCTTCTGTACAGAATTAGTCACAAATTTAATTATTCAAAAGTCCTATTTTATGATCAATTCAGGATCTCGTTTCATGAAAAGATCGATTTTGTAGAATCAGGTAATTTTATTGAATCACGTAAAACCGTGCATTTTCACTAGAATCAGAGAAAAATATGGACCAATTTTCTGTTCAAAGATTGCATATCAACACAATTTTTACAGTTCGCAGAAGCTTTGATTAAGTCGTACAAAAAATACTTGGAGCAGTAGCAATTGTATTCTATTTCGAAACCAACTTTGACATACCGGGTATAAATAAAATTTAAATTAAATTAACTTTGACATACGCCTTCTAAGCATTTATTTTAAATTTTACGAGATATGTAAATTATTATTTAGAATAATTTTTGAACTGATGCGTCTTTTTAATGTATTCGTATGCTTTCTCCGATTTTTTTATCTCAATACAAAATAACTTCCCTTGAAGTTGTCTAGTGTGTAATAATGGGAAGCTGAGACAAGAGAGTTGGAGCGAAAATGAAGGAAAAGGTGGGGAAAAGTGCATGTTTATTTTGCTGCATTTAATGCCTGGATTTCAATATTTTATTCCAATATTTTCTATCAGTCTCCGACTCTTCAATGCACTAGCAGTACCACATTGAACTGCTAAAGCAACTTAGCAGTGTAACTTAAATCGCTCCGCAGGCGTTCAAGTTCACTTTTTTTTGAAAACCGGACCTCCGGTTCCGGAGTTACAATCACCCCGATTCTGCAATCCGACGGATTTGTGATACGAACGAATCTACACTCGTTCGAGTTCGAATTTTGCCTTCTTCATTCCGTTCGACTTGTATGATTCGATCGGCTCTCGTTCGGGAACGCTTGAAATTTCGAACACTATCCATCAAAGCTGTCAACACTACTTACACGTTCTATATTTTTTATATTATTAATTTCTTAGTAAACGGAGCCATCACACTTGTGTAAACAAATTAGAACGATTCTTAACCGAACAGAAGTAATACGTACGCAAGTCGATCGAGTAATGTTCGAAAATTGAACAACTCGAACGAATGATATTCGAGTTCATACCCAACTCGAACGGAATGCAGAACGGAAATTGCACATTCGATCGGAATGTTTCGAATCGATCGACGTACAGAATAGGGGTGAATATGACGAATGAAAAAATTGCAAATTCGATATTTGCTTTCAATGAAGCCTGTGTAAAGATGAGCTAATTTCCCCTAAATAGAAAATAAATTCACTGCCGTACCATGCATAGTTGTTTCATATATGTTTATTGTTTATCGTCTTCGATTAAAAAAAAATATCGCACAGACTAAATCTAATTCTAAATTAACTCTACTCCTATTCGTCTTTTGAAAGTGTCCTTACTAGTAATAAAATCAAAGATGTTGTAAACGCTATTGAAATGTCGACAGCAAACATCTATTGGATTGTTTTGTCCATACTGCGTTCGATGAGCCACAGGTCGGAAAAATACAGTTCTCCTCAGTGATCTACCAGGAACGTTGATATCTAATTCGGCCAACAGCACAGAGCAGTCCATGTTGTGCGATATCAAATCGAATATAAACAGTCGCTGCAAGTATATTCGCCTATTTCGTAGAGTGGGAAGATTGATGAGAGCGCAGCGATGATCATAGAGAGGAGGTTGTAAACGATTTTGCCAAGGAAGTTGGCGAAGGGCAAATCTGATAAAGCTCTTTTGTATTCGTTCGATACGATCTATGTAGATAGAGTGGTACGGCGACCACACAGTAACTCCGTATTCGAGAATGCTACGAACCAGAGAGATGTACAGTGACTTCAGACAATAGATATCCGTAAAGTCGCGAGTATTGCGTTTGATGAGCCCTAATACTGCATATGCCTTTGCTGTCATGGTTGAGTAGTGTTCTGTGAATCGAAGTTTACTGTCGAGAATAATACCAAGATCCTTGACCGATGTTATTCTTTTTATAGAGACAGCGTTCATAGTATATTCGAACACAATTGGTGATCGTACTCGTGCAAAAGTAATGATGCTAGATTTTTCAATATTCACTCTCATACCGTTTTGATGGTACCATGTTAGAATTCTCTCGATATCCATATGCAGAGCACAACAGTCCACCAGAGTTGTTATGATGCGATAAACCTTTAAATCATCCGCATATACGACTTTACACGATGTAAGTCTGTCACAGAGGTCGTTGATGAAAAGTACAAACAGTAGAGGCCCGAGATGACTTCCTTGAGGTACTCCAGATGTAATGTTGAAGCTTACTGAACACGAAGAACCAAGCCTTACAGATGCACTACGATTTGAAAGGTATGAAAAGATCCAGTTGGTTAACCAATCGGGGAAGCCAATTCTTTTCAGTTTCTCTACTGCATGTTGATGTGGAACACAGTCGAAAGCCTTTGAAAAGTCTACATATACTGCATCGACCTGCTGACGTTTTTCAAGTTTGCTAATAAGCGAAAACACATAGCTCATCAGGTTTGTTGTAGTAGAGCGATTTCTGACGAAACCGTGTTGATTCAAAGATATTATGTGTTTTGCTGCAGGGTAGAGAATGTTCAACAGTTCGGCGAAGCTTCCTTTTGATGTCGGAACAGGAGCGTTGTACGGCCTTCATGTCAACTTTGCAAATGCATCTCTTGATTCTACTAATCAACAGTTAGCAATTCGTGGCTCTCCAGTTATTTTTGTACATCAAGAAGCTCAAAACCCCGAAGAAATCTTTGATTAGGCGACACTGAGGTAGATTTATCGGGTTGTGGTTTTTGGTTACAAATGGGATCGAATGGGTATTCAGGATCGATTGTGTTTTTCGGCGCAATGCGATGACGCTTTATCCGGCCAAAACACGTATTGTCCATCAGCATGATGTTTTTTGAAAAAAACGGGATCAAAACTTTCTACAAACATTGGTACACATCTTGATTAATTGCCAACCCAGATGGCTTGAACCATGGCTTAGAAATGCCTTTCTCGGAAATGACAAT
Organism: Malaya genurostris; assembly: GCF_030247185.1. Classification (NCBI taxonomy): domain Eukaryota; kingdom Metazoa; phylum Arthropoda; class Insecta; order Diptera; family Culicidae; genus Malaya; species Malaya genurostris. The sequence goes on along the minus strand of NC_080571.1, from coordinate 215,040,693 downwards.
GTACAGCATCACTTTCTGTTCAAACTTATGTTTAAACTAATATTTTATATTCGGATGAACAGTAGAACTATCCGTTGAATCAACCAGCGGCATTGGGAATTCAGCGTTGAAATCTGTGCGTCAGTATATTCCGGGGCTCGTGTCTTCTTTCGGTACTTTATTTCGAGTCTTTTCAATGTTTTGCAGATGTACTGGTGAGAACAGTTTTGCGTCCATAATTTTGGCTGGATTTCCACTACCTTCCTTACGAGCAGTTGTTGGGCATCTTAGGATATTGTAAACTGTCGAAGCCGCAACATTTTTGCTTTTAAAATGTTGTACCGTATACTATTTGACGAGATTTCTGTGCAATTCATAGAACTGTACAATGCGCTCGTGAAATACTTCTTGTTTTGACGGCATTGTGAGCAAAACTGAGCAAGCATGAACAAAACAGAAAATACTAGCAGAAAGAGGAGAAGAGAGCTAACACATACACACTCTTAGTTCTTTCTGAGCTCGTTTGTTGTTGAGGATCAGGCCTCGAAAAAATTCCAAAATTTTAGTTGCCACCTGATAAGGGATAATTTGAATTTTTTTACGGAGAAACAGCTTGAGCAAATTTTTTCAAACTTTTTTCACATTATAAAGCATCATTGAAAGAATATTTAGTTAAATTACCGTATATTAATATTGAAAATTGAGGTGGTAACAGAGTATTCCCCAAAACCTCTTTTGAGATTCAAGTTGCGCGGTGAACACGATAACTCGGCGTAAAATTATCTGATTTCCAAAATATTCTTAAATTTACTTAAAGACCAAGTTTTTTCTCCCCCCTCCGTCGTTCTCAAGTTATTATTTTTATTTTTCAACAGTTACTGGTATATTTGAGCAAAAAATGTGATCTCACGCTAAATTTTCCGCCAATTTTGAGGTGAAAAACTACCATGACATGAAAATAGAAAAATTTCAAAAACGAAATAGGAAGGCATGTTATACCAAAAAGTATCTCCAAGTTTGAAAAGAATTGGTTCAGTAGATTTTGCAGGATCGTGTTTACGGTTTTTGAAAAATCGGTTTTCAGAAAAACGTGTTTAAGTTTTTTTTTTCAAAAAGTCAACTATTTGTAATTGTTTTATTATTATCATTTCAAATGAGTGATTACCAAATTCGCACCCTTTCATTTTGCTAGTAAAGCAGAAGACAATAGCACCCAATCGATGCCGTTTTATTGACCAAATGTCATCAAAGTCTCGCGGGGAGACATGAGATAGGAACTTGTGAACACTTAAATATCTCATCCGTTTGACGACTATCGCAAGTACCAGAAATAGTAGTCAAAAGTTCCAAAACAGACCTCAATCTTCTTTCTCCGAGATGGCTCAAAATGGATTCAAATGGAAGGTCTTACAGTTCTTTGCAATTCCAGAATTAATTGTTTGGAATGTAATTTTGTCGTTTAGAGCGACGACGCAAGAAAGGGAAACATTCTTCTAAATTGGGCTCAAAACTGTTCCAATAATGTAAGTTGTTGACCCTACAAAACAGACATTAGCTGTACGGAAATAGTAGTCAAAAAGTGCCTAATGGAACTCACTCACTTGAGCTAGACCCTAATAAAAGGTATTCCGGAGCTACTAGTTTATGCTAGTTTACATCCGGACAAACTTTTCTCTTTCGATTGATGAACAGTTTTTTTAGGAATACAGCAGTAATATATCTGACCCTCCATATTATTTTCTAGCCGAATCGATTTCGTTTTGCAATCGATGGAAATTCCTCACCTCGACTAACCTATGATTTTCGGCGCGAATTTTCGGTAACGTTTCACAAATGGTGCGACGTTTTTTTTTTTTGCTATCTTTCATTCAATTCATGTGGTACCCATTTTTCCATTTTAAGCACTTTTCCCATAACCCTTAATAGAGATAGGAGATTGCTGCTTGTGACATACTTAATGTCAATTCTTTCTGAATTTGCGAGTCACCTTCGTCCAATGATGCCGGGAATTTGATGTCTTCAATCTTCTAGACGGTCTTCCACGTTCCTCGGTTCTTACATCAAAATAACTTCTTTTGAAGTATTAGAACCACCTCTTGCATATTGCTTCCGATAGAGCATGAGGACCGAAAGCCTTCACGAACAGTCGATGGAATTCGACAACAAATGTTTATTCTTTCAACAAGTTTTCTGGATTCATTATTCGAATTGATCTTGAAAATCCGAGAATTTTATCTTCAGTCGAAACCCTGATTATGTCAAGTGAAGGCAGACGTGTAAAAATAGAAAAGGCGGCCTACGCTTTTTAGATTTTAGACCACTGCACTGTACTGTATTTCTAAGTTTTCTGTGCTTATTACATTTACCTATTCAGACATTTTTCTCAAGTTAAACTGGCGTGCATGATAATACAACTTAACAGCTTAATAGCTCCAAAGGCGAGATTAAACTAAACAAGTAGTAGAGCAATGCGTAGTGTCTTTTAAAAACATGAATCATTGAAAAAAAAAACGGGTTTCAAGCAACTTACCAATTTCGGAAAAAACATCGATTATCTGAGATAATAGTTTTCTAACATGGGCTCGCAATGGTAGCAGTAGCAGTACCGAAAGTAGTTACTTTTTTGGCCATCGAAATTATTCTTTTTTGCGTTTTTAGTTATTCCCTTAAACACTTATTCATTCATTAAAGATTTTCTAGCGTTTTATTTTAATTGCCCATTTTTTCGACATCTTTTATTCGCTAAATTTTTTTCCGCTTCTTTAAATGTTAATCGAAAAGTTCACAAAAAAACATTAGGTTTACACACGATTATGTCTGTATCTGTTTTGAAATTATAATTAATTTTTTGGCAGAAGTTAAACTAAAATTAAACGTATGTGATAAGTGTTTGATATGTTCAGTAAAAGATACAAAGGTAGTAAAACCAAAAAACTATAAGCTGTGACCCGTTAAAAAGTAGTGTGTGCCTTTCGACGAAAAAAAATATACAATTACAACACAACTAGCTCCGGATCAGATGATCGTTCGAGACGAGCTCTACACTGTCGTGTGTGTGTGAGTGGATATAGAAATTGCTCGTACTAGATTGCGAGGAAAATAAAACAAGGCATGCTAAAGATCCTGAGAAATATCATAAGGATATCCAAGAAATTCCTACAAAGGAAATCAAAAACAATTTAACAAAGATGAATAATCTAAGTGAAAGAGTAAAATGAAAAAATAAATTTGTGATTTTACTATTTAAGAACAAGAAAACAAAACATAATAAGATGGATTTATTTCTGCTCGAAATACATTTATATTGCTTTGTGAAGTCAATTTACATTCGAAGAGAGAAACAGAAGGAGAGAAATCTCCGATAATTAAGAAGTAGATTTCTTCCATAACAGTCCATTGTAGATTATACGACGAGAATGTAGCGTATCCTAGATAAGAGATCATTCCTGATTATCTCCAAACTGTCGTGCGATATTGTTTTTTCAATTGCCATAGCAGAAGCTGATTCAGTTTCCGATGACGGGTAGTTTCGAATCACTTGCGTTGTGTATTAGTTACTAGTTGATAAGAGAAAAATGTTTCCAAAAAAGGTATATTTTGATAAGTGATTTTCCTATAATTATAATAAAAGATTGTAAAGCTGCTGCAGGAAGAAGAAAAAAGTTCACAATAAAGACATATTATCCCATGGAACCTGTGTAGTTTACCTGCCAATATCAGCACAATTTATCAGCAAATTCATCGAGTGGTACGAGGAAATCGTTGGAATCATTGGAACCATTCTCTTTTGGGGCGTATTCGGGGAACAAAACTGTACAGTAGAAGTCCAAAGATTTTGCATTGATCTGCTCGCCGAGTGAGCCTAGCAGTTCGTTGAAGGATGTTAAGCTCACTGTATCGAAGATTCCTTTGCTTATATAGATCAGTGCCGTTTGGACGTATTCGCAGCTCGGGCTTGCGAGGGTTCGATGGTTCAGAAATAGTTTGACCACTTCCTCGAAGGTTAAGAAATATTGTCCCTGTTGTTCGACTTCCTTCATCAGATTGTTTTCCTGCGGTTCGAAGAAAATTAATTTTAAGTGTTCGAACGAAATCTAAGTTTATAGTTTAAATTCGCTGTATCCGGATAAACCCTTTCATATGAATACATTCTATCATTTGTGAAAATTGACCTAGTCATCTTAGATAAATCTCTGTATGCGCATTTTGTTTGGGAATTGTTGGCCGCTACTTCCAGAACCGAAAACCAGAAACCAACTAAAAATACCTTGAAATTGACGTTATTTCTAATGACGATCACGATTAAATTAAATGTCATACGAGATAATACCACCTTTCATTTGAAGTTCATAAAATAGGACAATTAGTGTTTGAGAAATCGGTGTGAGTTCCATTCCGACGTTTTAGATCGCTCTTTGTTCCCGAAACAAAATTCTAGGTGTGAGCCTGATGGCATTTATGATTAATAAATAATATCTTATCATTCATTTCAACTCCCAAGTTTATAAATTCAAAGCACTACCGTTGTCTAAAGTGAGTTCATTTCAAACTGATTTTGCAAGTTAGATTCATTATGAAATTGTTTGTCAGAAATTGAGAGGAACCCACAAATAAAATATTTGTTATTTTCATCAAAATATTAATTGAAATAAACTATTCCACTGAGAAAAATCTAGTATCTAGTTTTGTAGTTTCAAGCAACAATATTTGCTATATTAGACCAAATTTTTTAATGTCACTATTTCAATAAAATAAATCGTTGCTTGAAACCAAAATTTACTTACCCTTACTTTTTTCTTTTCGACGACTAAGTCAATATTTCTTTTTTCCAGAGACCAGAGACCATTTTGGTAGAAACAGCAAATGAAAATTATAGAATGGTAGTACTCAAGAGAGAGCAAGGATGTGAATATATAGAACGGAAAATGAGAGACGTGACGTGACAGAGGGTCATTTAGGCAAGCAGAAATCTTTTTAGTAACTTAACTTTTACCTTCTACCGGAGGAGTCGGGCTTGGGCATCTGAACAATGCGAATCGCCCAAGTCTCTGGTATGTCGGAAAGTAGTGATAAAGGTCTTTTACCATTTACTATCCGAACCGGCAAAAGAAAAGTTACTAGAAGTTGTCACTTTTTTTTGGTTACCCTTACAATATTTTTCTCTGCGTCATTAATTTTGTTTGATATTTTCAATGATATAAATTGGTACAAAAAACACTACTACAAAAACTTTATTCATCAGGCCGCTTAGGTACTCTCATATTATTTTTGGTTCTCGGAGTTCTTCAATTAAATCGAGACGCGAATCACTAAAGACTGTCCCAGAAAGTATGGACGCAACCAAAAACCGCTGCCATTTCGCAATGGTTCAGAATCTGTCAATTTTTATGGCTGCGTCCTGTTGTTTACACTCTTCTCTAACCACTTGTGCAGTTGTTTATTCGTTTTCATTAGTTTGTTTCGAAACGCGTGGACTTTTAGCAGAACAACGTCGAAAAATTGTGACCAAATGGTGCACAGAACGCGGACTGTCACTGAGAAAGATAGCAAAAATGGAAGGAGTAAGTGAAAAAGCCCTGCGAAATGCAATCTGGAAGTTCGGTAAGGATAACACCTTTGAGGACAAATCGAAAACGGGTCGAAAAAAAGGTCCTGCTAACCCTCAGTTGGATAAACGTATACTGAAGGCGTTCGAGCAAAAGAAGAAGGTTTCAGTTTGGGATGTGGCCAAAAAAGTGGGCACTTCGAAGTCAAATGTTCTTCGTGCTAAAGAACGTTTGAATCTTCGAACCTATAAGAAGCAGAAACAACCAAAACGTAGTCCGAAACAAGAAGCATCGATCAGGCCGAGGGTTCGAAAGCTGTACAATACGATTCTTGCTGGAAATTTGAACTGCATAATCATAGACGACGAAACCTACGTGAAACTCGATTACAAATCCTTGCCGGGACCACAATATTATTCGGTGCGAGGAGGGTAAGTGTTAAACCAGTCCGAGACATCGATTGAAGTCGAAAAATTTGGTAAGAAAGCTATGGTCTGGCAAGCAATTTGTAGCTGCGTTAAGATTTCGAAACCCTTCATCACCACTGCTTCAATGAACAGCGAAATATACATCAAGGAATGTTTCCAAAACCGACTTCTACCCATGATTCGAAGCCACAAGGATCCTGTTGTCTTCTGGCGAGATCACGCTTCTTGCCACTACTCCAAATCAACGGTAGAATGGTATACTACCAAAAATGTCACTTTCGTTCCAAAAGACATGAATCCACCAAATTTCCCACAACTTTGACCAATTGAGGAATTTTGGGCATTAACGAAGGCACATCTTAGAAAACATGTCTCGGCAGCCGAAACCATTCAACAGTTCGAGAAAGATTGGAAAAAAGTGTCAAAACTTGTTGCCAAGAAGTCTGTACGGAATTTAATGAGGAACGTTCGCAAGAAGGTGCGCCAGCTAGTCTACAATGGCTAAGTAGCAAATGTTGAGAATAATATTGTAGTCTAATATTATGAGTATATGGAATAAAATTTGAATATTTCTGGGACAGTCTTTATTAAATATCACTGAATCGAAAGCGCGATTTGACAAAAATGCGCCGGACATAGAATAATGTAAAACCGCATCATTCGAAAACCTTTCTTCGAGATTAAAATATCGTTTTCCGGTATTTACACTTAAACCTCCATTCACGAACTAAAGTGGGGGTTCGTAAATCGAATCAGTTTGTAGAAAAGTTTGCTTTATTGGAATTTTACGTTCGTTAAAAAAGTTTTGTGTAACGAATATCGTAAAACCTAAACAAATGGATATTTTCTGAACGGATGAGAACAGCAGATGCGGGAAATAATGTTTGAAAAGCAAAGTCTTGGCATTATATTCCTTTGGTGGAATTTGGCCTTTCTGTTTCAACAGACTTCGCAGCCGATTCTTAGTGTACAGAATCATTGCATGGCTAGTACTATGGATCCTACTGACACTAAGAATCCTTCCAGGTCGGGGCTCGAACATACGACAACTGGCTTGTAAGACCAGCGTCCTATGCATTGAACCGCCAACCCGGGACATTAAAAAAAATAATAATGTTTGAGGTAGTTCCAAAATCCTTCAAAAAACCTTACAATATGGGTAATTTTGGAACGGATTTGGTGAGTAGATGCCAGTTTAAGATGGTTGAGGTCGTTCCAAAATCCAAAATAGTGACTACCACTTTGTCGATGTTTTCTGAAAACCTTTACGATATGAGTATTTTTGGACGAGTAGATACGAGAATATGATGGTTGAGGTCGTTTCATAATCCTAGATAAAGATTTCCGATTTATCGATATTCTTTGGAACTCGCCACAGTTTGCATAATTTCGGAAATAAGTATGCATAATTTGGCTAGTTAGAAACGGGAAACAGTGTTTATCAATTCTACTGACTGAATAGGTTCCTAAAACACGCTTAATTGTTTTCAAATGGTTTTGATACTTGAATTTTTTATACGAATTGACCTGTCATTTTCGTTCTATCCATCGAATTAGATCCGAAAATATTCAAACTGCAAGCAATTGCCATTTTGGATTATGAAATGACCATAAACATTATAATCAGGCAACTACGCATCAAGTGCGTTTCGGAAATACTCATACAGTAATGGTTTTCAAAAAAACTTAAACAACCGAAAGTCGAAACCCGGGTTTTCCAAATTATCACCAAGATCATTTATAACCATACACTAATCAAACCTGTTCCAAAAATATCTATAGCCAAGTAGCAATCCGCAACTAGTTCTGATGCGACTAAGTACAAAGTATGTTGCAACAAAAACACGAATATGTTTTTTTATGTTATACTGGTTAAAACAAGGTGAATTGATGTTACGGTGAATTCATGTAGCAATAACTTAGATATTATAAGATTATAACATACAATTCCTGCATTGATTCAGATGGCTATCGATACACGGAAAGACCGAAATCAGCATTTTGGCGAAAAAATTAGTTGATTTTCTGATTTTAGTTAGTTATTTTTTGAGACAACTAAAAAATTCTTACTTTTGCTAATTTAGATTTTTTGATTCTAATTCCCTTAATAATAACAAATTATTTGTTGAAATGACTAATTTTTTAGCTGAATTCACCAATTAAACGTGCTGTCATTTCTTAGCTAAGGCACACTTCATTTCCATTCAACTAATTTTTTAGTTGAATTAGAGAAATAAAACGTTGTTTTCAACCAACATGAATGGTTGAATCGGCTTCTGCAATTTGCAGCTATATGGCGCTCTGTCACCGAGAAAATGTTAACACCGTAATGACTACTAGCCACTAGATGGCACACTACTACCGAAAAAACTTCAGTCGCGGTTGTCTTTTCTATATTGGCAGGTATAAATACGATGTTGTATTAGAGAAAAAGATATAAACGAAACATAAACTTCTTTTTGAAAATTTTTCTTTGATCGCTGTTTTCTTCATTCGACTTCGCGAAATCTCTCACTGAAAACTTTGAGCACTCGGAAAACAAAAACCGAATACAAGTAGCACACCGGACGGCGTAGTCCGGAAGGTTGGAAGATACAAAAAACATCATTTGGCATATCAGTCGGTGTTGAACAGTCGTTCGCACCGCACGCGTATAGCTCTTGGCTCCTGGAATTTTTTTTTCTGGCTACCTAGAGTTTCATTGATTCAAGGCTTCAGTCTTTTTCAAGGCTACCTGAATCACTAACTAAGTGACTAAGTGATACAAAGAGTGATATTAGAGTGATTAAGTGATACAAAGAGTGATATTAGAGTGACTAAGAAATTAATCAGCCTTTTTTAAGGCTAGCTAGGAGTCTAATCGAAGACTAATTTAGCCTAGTTAATTTAATTTAAAATTTCATTAATTTCAAAAATGCCTGCGTCCAACCGGAAAGGCAACAAGCCTAAGGCTAAAAATAATTCAATACGGAATAAATCACAATCCGTTATTCAACATTTTTCTAATAACATTCACGATCTTATAGAATCTGAATGTAAAAATAAAAGACAACGGACGGATTTTCCTTCCGTTGATCCTATGCCGTCTAACAATATTTACGAGATTCTTCCTGAATCCGATTGTAGCGACATAGAAGAAAATTCTTCAAAAATTCCCAAAATGGACGCTTGTCGTTCTGGGAAGAAACATCAATCTATGCCACCAGTGACGGTGATGATTTCCGACTTCAAAGCATTCCGTACTGAGCTTTCTACTTTTCTCCCGGAAGTAAAAGTCTCATTTCAAATCGGACGAAGAGGAGAATGTCGAGTCTTGGTGGATGGATTGGAAGATTACGAACGTCTTATTCGATATTTGTCCGAAAAACTTCATAAATTTTATTCATATGATATAAAATCAGACAGACCCTTCAAGGCTGTCTTGAAAGGATTATCAAATGATCAAAGTATTGATGAAATTAAAAATGAACTAAAAGAATTGCTTGGTTTTGCCCCTTCCCAAGTAATACTTATGAAAAAAAGAGCGAATGGTACTTCTAAACCACGCTCTGGAATTTCCCATGAACTTTACCTAATACACTTCAATCGAAGTGATGTAAACAATTTGAAAACTTTAGAAAAAGTACGTTTCATTTCCCACATTAAAATTCATTGGGAACATTATAAACGGCATAATCGTATTGCAAACTTAACGCAATGTCGTCGTTGCCAAGGCTTCGGTCATGGAACCAAAAATTGTCATATGGATATACGGTGTTTGAATTGTGGTAAATCGCATTCGAAAGACGCTTGTCCAATGAATGAAACCACTGATAAATTTTCATGTTCAAATTGCAATGGAAATCATAAATCCAATTATTTGAAATGTCCTGTCAGGGAAAAAATTTTAAACGCTCGTTCGCTTAGACAACAAGTCAAATCAACGACCTTAAATTTACAGAACATACCTGAAAATTCTTCTAAGGCACCTGCCAATTCGTCTTCTAACGAAAACAATTTATTGACAGGTAGATCGACCTCGTCATCATCTTCTTCTAATTTCACTTATGCTGGTATATTAGGTAGAAATCTATCTCCTATTTCTTCTAATGTAAATAATCAAAACACAGGACCGCCTTGCAGTTCTTCTTCTAACGAAAACAATTTATTAATAGGTAGACCGGCCAAATCATCTTCTTCTAATGGCAGTCTACCTACAAATATTCCTTCAATGCCATTCGCTTCTTTAAATGAAGTCGATTTAGGCGATATAACTGAAAATAAAATGATCTACCTACAAGATCAACTTTTTCAAATGATCATCCAAATGAATTCGACTTCATCACTTTTTGAAGCATTTCAAATCGGATGGAAATTTGCAAATAATATTATAATGAATTTAAAATTTAACAGTGATGTTAAATAATTATTTGAATATTTTAAATTGGAATGCTCGATCTTTGAAATCGAGTGAAGATGAATTTTATAATTTTCTCAAAGTTCACAAAATTCATATTGCCATTGTGACAGAAACTTTTCTTAAACCAAATGTAAAATTGAAAAGTAATCCACATTATGTGGTTCATCGATTTGACAGGTTTACTGGAATTGGTGGTGGAGTTGCCATTTTTGTCCAACGGCAAATTAAACATCGAATTTTACCTTCTTTCAATACTAAAGTTATTGAAAGCTTGGGAATCGAAGTTGAAACCATTCATGGAATTTATTTCATCGCTGGAGCATATTTGCCATTCCAATGCACCGGCGAACAATTAAATTTCTTTAAAGGCGATTTGCAAAAACTTACAAGATATCGATCGAAATTTTTCGTAATAGGGGACTTAAATGCTAAGCATGTCCAGTGGAATTGTAGGCAAAATAATAGTAATGGTAAAATACTTCATAATCAACTCTCAGCTGGTTACTTTACAGTTCTTCATCCCAGTAATCCTACTTGTTTCTCTTCCGTGAAAAACCCGTCTACAATTGATCTGGTTCTAACAGATCAAAGTCACATTTGTAGTGAACCGATTACTCATGCTGATTTTGACTCAGATCATCTTCCTGTAACATTCAGACTTTCCAACGAAGCTATAATTAATCCAATTAGTTCTATTTTCAACTATCATAGAGCAAATTGGTTGGATTACAGATCTCACATTGAAAATCATGTGGATCATGAAACTATTTTAGAAAATTCTGCGGATATCGACACAGCAATTGATAATTTGAATCATTATATTATCGAAGCTAGAAATCTTTCAGTTCCCAAAGCTCAAACTAAATTAAATTCTCCTATCATCGATGACAATCTTCAACTGCTCATTCGGTTGAAGAATGTTCGTCGACGACAATATCAACGTTCTCGTGATCCTGCTATGAAAAACATAGTTAAGGATTTACAAAAAGAAATTAAACATAGATTTACTCTTTTGCGAAATGAAAATTTCGCTAAAGAAGTTGAACAAATTAAACCATATTCTAAACCTTTCTGGAAACTTTCTAAGGTTCTTAAGAAACCTCAGAAACCTATTCCTGCTCTCAAGGAAGGAAATCAAATACTTCTTACAAATGGCGAAAAAGCTCAAAAACTTGCTCAGCAGTTCGAGAGTGTCCACAATTTTAATTTGAACGTTGTGAGTCCTATTGAAAATGAAGTCTCACTGAAATATGATCATATTTCAACTCAAGTGTTATCACACGATGACATTATTGAGACGAATTTTGATGAAATTAAATCAATTATTAGAAAACTTAAAAACATGAAGGCTCCTGGTAATGATGGAATTTTTAATATTCTTATTAAAAATCTTCCCGATGTTGCCTTGAGACTCCTGGTTAAAATTTTCAACAAGTGTTTTTCATTAGCTTACTTCCCAAAAAGATGGAAAAACGCTAAAGTAATTCCTATCCTAAAACCTGATAAAAACCCAGCAGAAACATCAAGTTATCGCCCAATTAGCTTACTTTCTTCTATCAGTAAACTTTTTGAAAAAATTATCTTGTTGAGAATGATGACTCATATAAATGAGAATTCAATTTTTTTACCAGAGCAGTTTGGATTTCGTCATGAACATTCAACTACTCATCAACTTGTCAGAGTAACGAACATGATAAAAGCAAATAAATCTTCTGGGTTATCCACTGGAGTTGCTCTTCTAGACATAGAAAAAGCATTCGACAGTGTTTGGCACAAAGGTTTAATAGCAAAAATGTCTGATTTCCAGTTTCCTATTTATTTGATCAAAATGATTCAAAATTATTTAACTGATCGTACTCTACAGGTTAGCTATCAGAATTGTAAATCTGAATTGCTACCCGTACGAGCCGGTGTTCCGCAGGGTTCGAGTGTAGCTCCAATCTTGTATAATATTTTCACTTCTGATCTTCCAAATCTACCCGTTGGTTGTCAGAAATCGCTATTCTGTGACGACACAAGTCTGTTAGCCACAGGTAGAAATCTAAGAGTGATCTGCAGTCGCCTACAAAGAAGTTTAAATATTTTCAGTGATTATCTGTCAAAATGGAAAATTAAACCAAATGCAGCAAAAACGCAATTAATTATCTTTCCTCACAAGCCAAGAGCTTCTTTTCTTAAACCAAACAATAATCACATTCTCAAATTGAATGGCTTGGAATTGACATGGTCTGATCAAGCTAAATACTTAGGTTTAACGTATGACAAAAAACTCACTTTCAAGGATCACATTGAAGGAATCCAGGCAAAGTGTAATAAATATATTAAATGTTTATATCCTCTTATAAACAGAAATTCTAAGCTCTGTCTAAAAAACAAATTGTTAATTTATAAACAAATTTTCAGACCAGCCATGCTTTATGCGGTACCAATTTGGTCAAGCTGTTGTTCCACCAGGAAGAAAACGCTTCAAAGGATTCAGAATAAAATTCTGAAAATGATTCTGAAGCGTCCTCCCTGGTTTAGTACAAATGAGTTACACAGACTCACAAATATAGAACCATTAGATGTAATGTCACATAATATTATAAGCAAATTCCGACAAAAATCGATGCAATCTTCAATTGAATCGATTCGCTCTCTGTATTAGTTAGTAAGTTAGTATATAAGTTCCTTTTCCCCATTACACAATACAAGTAGGTTTAGAATTTTCCCTACACAAAAATCTCAGAATTGCGGAAGCAAATGATGTCTTCATGGTAATAACCAAATCATATATATATATATATATATATATATATATATATATATATATATATATATATATATATATATATAACAGGGCTGAAAAGTCACCACTTGTGGCTGAACACCCAATTTAAATCTTAATAATTTAATTTTAACTCATATTACAATAAATAGTTATTTAAAAAAAAAAAAAAAAAAAAATCATTTGGCATATACAATTAGAGTGCAACATTCGAAACTCACTTCACTGTTCCGCGTAAAAACATTATTACCCACAATCGCTTCAAATGTGCACAAATTCTGAATAAATATACCTTTCACTAACAGTTGATGTCATTTTTACATATCGGTTTAGAAATTTATATATGGATATATCGTAACACATGCGAAAAACATCTAAGCAATTTGCAAGCAGTTTCAACAAGACTGTCCTTTTTAGCTTTTTAATGGATTGTTTTGCTTTGACACTTCTCACGAGTTTTTGGCTAATAAACTTGTTAATAAAACCTCGTGCTTTGTGCTGTCCTTCAGTAATGATGGTGATAGATAAATAGAAACAAATTTTCTGATTTTAGTAACAAAATTAGTTGTCAACGAGAATTTCGTGTTGGATTGAAATATTGCTGGTTTGTGACCAGGATATTCGCCAACTAAACACATCCTCTAAAAATAAAAGTTTTTTTCAGCAAAGTAAATTCTCAATTTCAACTAATTTTATAGTTATTTTGGAAATTTTGTTGTTGAAATCAACAAATTCAAAAACAGTAATACGAATTAGGCGCAGAGTTAATTTCGGTCGTTCCGTGTAGGTTTTCCCAACGTAATGATAGCGGAAATGCAACCTAAAAATCTTTTGTTAGCTTGAATATGGCGATCACACAATGGAGTCGCAAGAAGTGTATAAAACATAAATAAAACCAGGATATTACTTTTTTCAAAACTACTTTTTGGCGAAAATAATGAAAGGCATTTTTGTTCTATGCACTATTATAAACTCGAAGAAAACAATATAGGGGTTAACCATCGATTGTGATATTATAATTATAATCACTTTACTTGGATTAATTTTGAGCATTCTGAACATAAGGTTTTTTAGTTGTTTATTATTTATCTCTTCATAAACATATTTAGATTTACAACGTAACGACAACTTATTTTTAGCCGACTTAACAACTAGTAGAAACTGCGCTTTTTGAGTCACGCAAGTGGTTAGATGTTAGTAACAATCACTCAAATTTCTGGTTGTAAACTAGTAACAAATAAGCTAGCGTAACAAAAACAGTTACTTGGGTACTGTAAGGTTTATTAAAGAATATCAATAATCGGAAGTTGCCATCTTGGATTTCGTTGAAAGCAAAGTCTTGGCATTACATTCCTTTTGTGGAATTTGGCCTTTCTGTTTCAACAGACTTCGCAGCCGATTCTTAGTGTACAGAATCATTGCATGGCTGGTACTATGGATCCTACTGACACTAAGAATCCTTCCAAGGCGGGGCTCGAACATACGACAGCTGTCTCGTAAGACCAGCGTCCTATGCATTGAACCACCAACCCGGGGTGATCTTTTATTTCGTAACGATCTCAAATATCGTTTTATTTTATTATCTTATCTATTCATCAAACCTGTTCCAGATAGATCCATACTGGGTAGGGTTTCAATGAATACCAATAAACCAGATGTCGCTATTTTGGATTTAGAACGACCTGAAATATCGTTTTCTGACAACTATTTGTCAGACCTGTAAAAAAATGGAATCTGAATAGTACATTTTTTCATACTATGGAAAAAAAACTCTTTCACGGTAGTGTACGTTTTTATATAATTTACTTAATAAAAACCTGTTTTAATCCACCTTTTGGTGTAATGATGCCTTTCTCATATTATTCATTTTCTTCTATATATTACAGCATAAATTTCCCAAAATGCTACAATTTAAAAATGTTTAGGAAAGAGTTTTGAAGATTTCTGTTGCACATTTGAATTAAAGTTAGTGAAGTTAGTGAGAAAGTGAAGGGAGCTGAATTTTATCACATTTGATTACTATTGTTGGTACTTTCGGAACCGAATGTTGGATATCGGCATAGTGACATTCGATTCATTCAACCATACGCTAATATGACCTACAATTTTTTTACGATTCTCTACGACGATTTGAATTTTGGAAAAAATGTACTGCTAGTCGCACTTGGATAAAACTTTGCAAATCATTTATGGATCTATCAATGATTTATTTCTTTACAGACTCTCATGGTCTGCAAACTTGAGAAATTTACTAGCCAATAAAAAGAGGTAGGTTATGAACAAAGTATTCCTGAAATTGACATTATTATATGAAAATTGAGATGCTCTTATGACATCTTATCGTATCCATCTCCGAGAAAAGTGAGTGGCATTACTTTCACATTTTTAATGAATTATTTTCACATTTTTGGGGCATATCACCCTGTAATTCTGGAACCGGAAATCGGATCCAAATGGAATTCAGAAACTTTGTATGGGACCGTGAGACTTTTCATTTGAATCTAAGTTTGTGAAAACCGGTTAAGCCACCTCCGAGAAAAGTGAGTGACAATATTTGTCACACCCACACCCACACACACAAAGACATTTGCTCAGTTCGTCGAGCTGAGTCGAATGGAATATGATATTCGGCTCTCCGAGTCTAGTTGCAAAAGTTGGTTTTCACAGTGATTGTATAGCTTTTCTATATGAGATGGTAAAAAGATTACGTTATTTAAGATTTGGTTCATGAAAAAAAACTTCGCAAATGGAAGTTTAGCCAATTAAACCAATCGACATGTGAAACACAAGGCAAAAAACAACCTAGCTGAACACTCCATATCATACATGTTCATCTGCAACCTAATTGTATATCCGGACATTCTGTAATGACAAAGATGTACCTCGAATTGAGTCATGTGGAATCCAATGCTTCGCAAATAGTTCGGAACGTCTCGTCGATCCATTGCATCCCGTATCTGAAATAAATCAATAAAACCTGTTTTAATCCACCTAGTGGTGTAACTTGGGTTTCTCGTATTACTCATAACATCATAAATATTACTGTGGAATTCGCTAAAACAACTGTTTATTGAATAGAAATAGGAAAGTTTGTTCGGATTTAATCTAAGAAACTCCACAAATCCTGTTACCCTGTAGTTCCGGAACCGGAAGTGATATCTACAACTAATTTAGGAATTCCGTATGAAACTGTAAGACTTTTTCTTTGAACCTATAAGTTTGTGAAAATCGATTTGGCCATCTTGTAGGAAAGTGAGTGAGATCCTTTTTGCAGTTTTTAATCACCATTTCCAATTCTATCGAAACCGGATTCAGATGTCCGGAATAGCCGAAATTAATTTGTTTGAAAGCAATAAATATGATCTTCGAATTGGAGCAGTTTTGAACCTAGTTAAATCTATACTTACTATCTCATGTTTTATTTCGTTTAAACGAATTAGAATTATTATTATTATTATTATTATTATTATTATTATTATTATTATTATTATTATTATTATTATTATTATTATTATTATCATTATTATTATTATTATTATTATTATTATTATTATTATTATTATTATTATTATTATTATTATTATTATTATTATTATTATTATTATTATTATTATTATTGTTATTATTATTATTATTATTAATATTACTATTGTTATCATCCCAAGTAGCAATTAGAAGTTGTTAAAATTGGCATGTTTCACAGTTGCTACAGAACGGTTATTTTTATTGGATATGTTAGACAAGTAAATTCACGTGTTTCTGTAACAAATGTGAAAATCATTCATATTACTGCTTGTGAAATCAACCCAAAAACCTGAAAGGATTATGTTCTAGATCGGTTTTATTAACTGACTGTGCAACATGTTCATTCAAACAGTTTCAAATCCAGTTTTCTTTTAACAAATATTACTGCCTTGAAACATATGAAACAAGAAACTTGTTTCCCATCATACAAGCGAAGTGCGCTTTTCCAATCACACAATCGTTGCGGTAATAGTTAAGAAATACAATACAAGCACAACGTTTGCTACGTGGGATTGCTATTGACATCACTACACAACTGGAATGGCATTACTGCACTACCAGCTGCGGAAATTGTACATTTTTTACAATAAATTTCAATTCATTGACATTCTTCTATTTCTTCGGTCACATTTATCATAGAATAGCTAAAATTTTATCAATCGCAGCACCGTCTTTTTCCAATTTCACACACTAGTAGCAGACATCCGTAACCGTTTCGTTTTCTTTATAGTGTATACGGAGTAGAACAAAGCACGCATCGTTCGTTTTGTGTCTTTTTCTTCCACCGTACCACCACGTACCGATGTTGTATATATTGTCATTCTATATGGCGATTTGAAAACTTTGACACTCATCACCCTGTAACTGCGGAACCGGAGGTCAGATTCGGATGAAATTATACAGTAGCTTTAAAGATAATCGCCCTTATTCTGAATAACGGCGTATTGGTTTTTCGATCGAATATGGTTCGGTCGAATCCTAGCTACCTTTGATTTTGCTAGCGTTATTAGGAATAAGAATGAAA
Organism: Malaya genurostris; assembly: GCF_030247185.1. NCBI lineage: Eukaryota > Metazoa > Arthropoda > Insecta > Diptera > Culicidae > Malaya > Malaya genurostris. Next base: position 215,023,025 of record NC_080571.1, on the reverse strand, counting down.
TACGATCAAAAAAACGATACGTTATTCAGAATAAGGGCGAATATGAGCTTTAATTCAAATCAAGATTTGTGAAAATCGGTTCAATCATCGCAGAGAAATCGAAGTGAATTCCATTATTGAGTTTTTTTCACCACTTGAGTTTTTCTTCACAGTTGCCGAATTAAGTTTTCATGTCCACAAATTAACAATCTCTGCATACTGGAAGAATTTATCGGACAGTTTTATGGGACTTGTACCTGTTTTTGACCATCATTCGTGAAAAAAAAAATAATGGAATTAGTAGTTTTCCACTTATCACGTTTTAGTTCCGGAACCGGAAGTCGGATCCAGGTAAAATGTTCTTGCAGTAACGATTGCATTGAACAAAATGACTATTTTTGGATGGCGATAAAATGGTGATGGTGATCACAGATAATTGCTTTTAATAAGTTTCCAATGCAAGGTAATTATTTAAGCTTACTTGCAAAAAAACTACACCCTTGCGTTTACCGGTACATTAGCCATTGCGGACGAAAATATGCGTAGGTATATGTTTTTGTATGTTTTTCCCTTCACAGCAGCACTTTCTTGGGAAACTTGATGTATGCAATAGAGATGGGTGATTAGTTAGCGAACGGTTTTCGTGAAAGAATGAATGATCAATATTTCTTTTTTCAAGAACGGTAGTTCTTTAATAAAAAAGCTTCATCGTGAAGCCTCTATTTAAATTCGTGCGACCTTTTTTTGCTCACCTAACTTGCAAAACAAAGTTCTCTTTTTGTCTATTAAAACCAACTATCAAAGGAAGTAGCGAACGGCTCGGGAGAACCAGTTCTTTCAATAGAACTCTGCAGTACTGCACGGATGCTTAAATTGAACTGTTTTGCCCATCTCTAGTATGCAATGAACTTCATCTCGGAGCTCACAAGTTTTTATGCAATGCAATCGTTAAACTTTCTTACTTTTCTTCAAAATGTGTCACTTTTATAAAATCTCTAAATCATTTCGATGGTTTCATTAAATGTGCATTTTGGCACCCTCAGATCGCTCAGCATCCTTTCGCAGGTAAAGAATGATTTGTTTCTGTTTGTTTTGTGCTATTTTTCAACTCATTCACAACATTCCATGTTCCTTATAGCCGTCCCTTCCCATCAGGAATGATGAGAAGCCATGGCAAAACACAAATCTTCAAATACCCAGGGAAATGTGCCATTAGAGCCCATTTGTTCTGATTTCTGATTCCTGATAAGCTGATTCATGTAAGACTGAACTTTTAGAAATAATTTCGCTTATATTTCTAGATTTTCGTGCTTCCATAGTTTCGCTTTTGCATTGAATAACCAATTAAAGCAATGCTTTCCAACCAGGCCCGTACCCAGGATTTCGTTTCGGGAGAGGCCCTCAGATGAAAAATGGTACTGAAGATTACTTATTATTTCTCGGTGTTTCTATTATCGGCGTTTTTAACAGACACTTAAAACTTTTCCACCGGAACTGTCATTACAGAGTATTCGAATAAATTTGTGACTGTGCCCGAGAGAAGGCTTGGAAACACTCGCACTGACTTCAGTCTATTGTATTCTGTTCTCTGGCGTATAATAATGGATTCAGCCAAACATGTACTCGAAGTGCGCTTGCGTTTGTTTTTCTAGCCCTAAATATGTTAAGTATGTGCGGGATCCAGCGGCAGGATATATTTCTAATCTGCAGAATGTTGCCCTACTAAGGCATGCTCGCGGAAAAAGAGGTCGTCCAGTACAATTTTATGTATTATTATTATTGTCATTACTTTAACCCAGAGTTCATTTTCAATTTTATGTGATCTTGATTGTGTTCTGCTTCGTAGGACCTGTCGCTGCGTTCTTTATCAGCAGTGAAGTTTTAACGATCACGTAACTCTCAAAATCTCGATCTCACGGTGTAATCTACAGGATCAACAGCCCCATAATATTTCTCAAACTTTTGTTTTTCGTTTCTGCTTTGATTTCGGGTTTGGCCAGTTACGTATGTAACGCTTCATAGCGCATATGATTCACAAAAAAGTAACGCCTGTAACGCCTATAACATACAAAAAATAGCGAATGTAACGCCTATGACTCTCAAAAAACTAACTCATGTAACGCTTCGTAATGCATTTAACTTACAAAAAAGTAACTCTTGTAACATTTTGTAACTGAGGCGAACGTTATCGCGATATTGATCATGTCGTTTGGACGTGCGTGGAGTGTCGTGATGTCAGATCTCAACTAATAAATTCCTTACGTACCCAAGGTAGACTATCCAAGGTCCCAGTGCGCGACATTCTTGCTTGTCGTGATCTTCCTAAGATGAATTTCTTTATCATTTTATTAGGTCCATTGGAGTTCCAATTTAAATTTTATTTTATGTTAGACTGTTTTCTCTTCCATGAGTTCAACCAATAGCCAGCTATCTTATATTAAATAAAAGTGATGAACTGATACAAAAAAACTTGGAATAGTTAAAAGATCGTGTACAAAATGAATATATTTTGTTTAATGTAATGTATAATAGCAAATCGTTTGATAAAAAGAGTGTTTAGATTAACTAATGAATACCAAAATATTATTATGATATTCGAAATGTATTAGGTTTAAAGTACTATGTATTGTGGATGCCACGGCGAAGAAAAACTTATGTACATTGTCCAAGGATGGCTTTTATCGTATCAAAGAACGCTCACTAGCTATTCTTCACACGATTCAATCAGTGCCATCAAAGAGAGACGGATATCATCGCAGCAACAAAAACCAGGCATGGCTCATTAACATGGAATAGACACCAGTGCGAGAGCGAATTTCTCTCGATGACTTTTCTGAGAATCAAAGGTTAGCACGCTGCTGTGTGGATTCTCTCTGAAGCAACAAACGGTCGCTTATTCTCGTTTAGCGATCCGATTCTATACAAGCAGTTGATAATTGCGATAGAATCATTCCACTATTGCCGCTTATTCTAACTATGTGCATATAACCTTTGTATAAGTTGTGTCTATGAAAATGTCTATGAATGCTTCACACAAGGGTTTTGAAATATTGCAACCTAGTATGAGAATCATCAAGTTGAATCATCGATTCGATTTTCTGCGATAATTGTCAACTTGCGATTCTCTCTTGGAAAATCCCACACAGCAACGGTCATTATCAGACTGAATTTTTTTAAGGGTGTGAAATACTCAGAGTATGAAGTGGAGCGAAGAAATGTAGAAAAATTCTCTCACGGTTCATGCATTGAGAGACACGATTTCTTGTAGCATCTTCCACCGGATAGAAAATGTTGTATACGATATAGATAGCAATATAGCAGCTTCTGTCAAATTATCGGCAATCATCAACACTGATATTGCCTATGAAATAAACGTATTTATGAAAAAAAACACTTCGTAACGCCTATGATTCACAAAGACGTAAAACATGTAATGCTTCGTAACGTCTATAACATACAAAAAAGTAACGCTTCGTTGTGCTCCGTAACGTCTATATCTTACAAAAAAATAACGCTTTGTAACACCTTTAATTAACAAAAACGTAACGCATGTAACGCTTCGTAACGCCTACAATTCACAAAAATATAATGCATGTAACGCCTATAACTTATAACAAAGTAACGCTTGTACCGCTCCGTAACGCCTATAATTTACAAAAAATTAACGCTTCATAATACTCCGTTACGCCTATAACTTACAAAAAAGTAACGCTTCGTAATGCCTATAACTTACTAGAAAGTAACGCTTGTAACGCTTCGTAACGTAACTTCTTAACAATAAAACATATAACATAAAAAATGGTTCACAAAATGTACAATTGGTGCTTTTAAAAGTTTATATTTGTGGCTTTCTCAGTCTAATGCATGAGGCAGACGATGTATTCGTTAAATTGCCCGACGTTTCGGCCATTTTTGATGGCCTTTTTCAAGGGAAACTATAATCAGTGTAAATTTATTACGGTGGAAATTTTGTACAATAAATAAGGGTATACATTGTGTATGTGAACTCACTTTAGTGTTTTCGTCGTTGTCGGTGTTAAAAGTGAGAAAGCCACAAATATAAACTATTATTTCCACTTCCAGTCGATATATACAACATAACCTCAATATGGTTGCTTTTAAATTCGATGAAACAAAATCATTATAATCCTTTCTAGAGTAATCAAAAGATTGGGCTTCTTTTCTCGAGCCCGAAGGTATATAACCCCTTAAATCAATAAGTATCACATTTACAATATAAAAGCTATCATCAACGATAGTTTTAATGGATTTTTTTTTCCGAATTATCTCTGTCATTCAATTTCAAATTCTACGAAATGCCACTTACTGCGTTCTGACATCCGTTTTCCTTGCTAAGATACAACACCTACCGTTATTTCCGTATCCCCTTCCGTGTTTTTCGGTGAAATTTGATTGTAGAAGAACAGACACAGCATTTCCTTCACGTAGCATCCCGTTTTTCCACCCGGTAGAAGTGAACAATAAGGATCCAATCCGGTTCCGCTATGCTTCTGGTTTTCAATCAATGGGCTGAAATGAAAAATGCCAAGGATGTGCCATCTATCTTACAAATCCTGACACGGTGCAATCTTACATGGTGTTAATCCTCCACATGCTGACGGCGTGATCACCTTCGCCGTAGCAAAACACAAAGTGGTCCTTCACGTTGCGTAGCGCTTTGAGAGTTTTCGGATGAGCGAATAGTGACATGAATTTAAATGGGTTGCCATCGATAGGAAGCTGATGAATGTAAAGGTTTTTTTCAGTCATGAAGATGAAAAAATGATCTCCCGGTAGCAACTGAAATGGAAACTAGATGTAAAACATTCCGTTGGTTTAAGCACTTCTATTGCTCCGTACACAAAGGGATCGAGCAGGACCATCCTCAAACGGTGCCAGATAAGTATGTATGATGTCGAATGTTTGGAGGCTGAAAATTTTGAACTTAAATTGGTCATTTGCCACCAACAATCGATCCGCAGGTAGCAACATCATCGAGATCGTGTGAGCAGATTGCTCTATCCGGAATCGTTCTCCAATGATCAATGAATCTATTCGCAAGCTTTCACCTAGCTCGATTATATATTCAACTAAATGCTGAAAACCAAAAACCTTAGACAACAGATTAAACAAAAAAAGGTTACCCACACACTCTGTCATCTCCAATTGTCAGCATCTTCGTATCCGAAGCGAAAAGCATATCAACAACTTTATGAGTGACATTTCTTCCGATCACTTTCCAACCTTCGCTATCATGCTGTAGTATTCCGATGGAACCTCTGATGTCCTGTTGAATTTATATCCAATTCAATTAAAAATTCCATTACATTCAACATACCACTTACGGTGACTGCAATTATCTTGGAATCAGGTGAAAACATCAGCTGATTGATTTTTTCACTGCTGAACTGCACCGGAGACTCTCCACTAATGATCATCGTGGACGGGTTTATCAACCAAATGTATCCATTCTCAGCACCGCCAACAAGAAATGTTCCTGAAAATTGAACGGTTCGGTAAAATACCACGCGTTTCCACCGGATCTTCGTATCGTCATACCGCAAGGAGAGTAGCGCAAAAGCATTATTCGCCCACGACGGGTACGCTGGATCGGAACGAGTAAACTAATTCTCGCTTGTTTATTTCCAAGGTCGTACAAGGTGAGTTTGCCATTTCCATCACAACAGCATAAAAAAGGTCTGCAAAAGTTTATTGTTATTCAAGCTCTGATAGGATATTGTCCGGATTTGAAGATTGGTAAATGTCATCACACCTACGTTTTTGGTTCGTAATGTCAATACTACTATAACATTTTCCATTTTAATTGAATTAGAGAAAATGTTTGGTGGTTTAATCACATCTGTCAAATTGTTAATCAATGTTAGTGCAAAATACAACTAATTGAAACTATTTTGCATGACCTAACAATATGTTGTTGCGATCATTTTCCCAGGAATAATTTTTAATTTTAGGGCACCCAATCATTTTAGGTGGAACGAACTACGATTTCTCTAAGATGGCCACACTGATTTTTAAAAACTTCGCATCTAGTGGAATGGTTTACTATCCATTAGGCGAATTTAAATGACTCCGACTACACTGATTTTTGAATTCCGTTTCCGAATGTATCGGAAATAGAGAAGCTAAGCCCCATTCAAAATTGATGAATTTTATCCGATTCCGATTTCCAATTTTGAAATTACAGGGTGATGAGTTTTTAATATTCAAACCGTCATTGAAGATTACGATATCAAAAAATCTTTATAGTTGAACTCAAAACTATTTCAATTTATTCGTCATACTAATTCATGGACATACATACGAACTATTTGTGATTATGCTGTTCTCTGAATATCGTTTCTCGAAGTACCATAAATAATGACAGAAACTTAACCGATTGTCACACGTTCAGATTGAAAGGAATGATTTGAAGGTTTCATACATTTTATATCTTCGAGTCGTGTTGCAGTTCCAAAATTTTAATTACAATTCACTTAAAATGACGGTCATTAAAATAATTTCATGAAAACTAAACACAACGAAAAATATTCACGCGAAAAACACATGCTGAAAAAGGTGCATTAATAGCGTTTTTCATTAAAAAACACTGGTGGCGGGGATTGCTCTGATTTTGCACTTTCTAGCAGAAATATTCTGACGGTGTTTCATTGCCATTTCTGCTCGAAAATGCAAAACCAGAATAATTCACGCTACCAGTCCCATAGCTTGCTATTGAATTTAATCTTTATGCGACTTCCGGTTCCGGAATTACAAGGTAATATGTGCAAATTTATGAGAAAATGCGCACTCAATTTTCTCAGAAACCTCTCAACCGATTTTCACAAACTAAAATTAAAATAAAAAGTTGATCCAGATCCGACTTCCGGCTCCGGAATGACAGCGCGATAAGAGGCAATTTTAAATTTCATGAGTATTTTTTCACAAGCGATGGCGAAACGAGGTGCAAATTTTTCTTAAACGTAATGATAAATTATCCAACGAAACAGTTACACCGATTTTCACAATTAATAATTCAAATCCAAACTCTCATTGCTTTAAAAAATACTGTGCATTTTCATCCAGATCCGACTTCCGGTTCCGAAATTATGAGGCAATGAGTGTTAAAACTTTCAAACTGTCATACAAAATGATGTAAAACCGGAACGCATCGGTACGTGTTGGTACTGAAGAAGAAAACATCACCGCCTAGCACACAGCGTGCTTTGTTCAATTTTGTATAACCTGCAGCTTAGCTACATTTAAAGCTATACTAACGTGACATAACTTTTTACAAATTGAAAAGGTTATGGTAGTTAATACCAGTGTTGGCATTATCATTCTCAAAATATCAAAAATCAGTTATTATCGCCGATAATAATTGTTGGTGATTATCACTTACAAAATCATCGCCGAACATCATGAAGAAAATCATTTGATATTCTGAGAATGATATTAGAAAACGATTATCACTTAATATCGGTGTGCGAAATTTTCAAAACATCAAATATCACCGCTGAGTATGGGGGAAATCATCACCCGTTCAATCTCACTTTAGCGATGTTTCGTAAACTCACACATGATTATCATTCAAAAGCATTATCACGATTATCACCCATGCGCGATTTTCACTACCACATGGTGATATTCCGTGAGGTGAGTGTGGTATTGAAAATCAATTTCAACCAAATCTTAACATGCAGTATGATTATTTTTGGAACGGGTGGTGTCGAAAATCATTGTCTGAAGTTATTTGAAATTGATGATAGTGAATTTCGGTTCGTAAAATTTTATCAAAACCCATGCAATATTGGTATTTTTGGAATGGGTATGATGAGTAGATGTTGATTATCGATGTCTGGAGTTATTTTGAAATCCAACATGGCGGCTCTCGGTTCATGAAAATTCAACTAAACCCATGCAATATGGGTATTTTTAGAACGGGTATGATGAGTAGGTGTTGAATATTGGTGTCTGGAGTCATTTTGAAATCCAAGATGGCGGCTCTCGGTTCATGAAAATTCAACGAAACCCATGCAATATGGGTGTTTTTAGAACGGGTATGATGAGTAGGTGTTGAATATTGATGTCTGGAGTCATTTTGAAATCCAACATGGCGGCTCTCGGTTCATGAAAATTCAACTAAACCCATGCAATATGGGTATTTTTGGAACGGGTATGATGAGTAGATGTTGAATATTGATGTCTGGAGTCATTTTGAAATCCAAGATGGCGGCTTTCGGTTCATGAAAATTCATCTAAACCCATGCAATATGGGTATTTTTGGAACGGGTATGATGAGTAGATGTTGAATATTGATGTCTGGAGTCATTTTGAAATCCAACATGGCGGCTCTCGGTTCATGAAAATTCAACTAAACCCATGCAATATGGGTATTTTTGGAACGGGTATGATGAGTAGATGTTGAATATTGATGTCTGGAGTCATTTTGAAATCCAAGATGGCGGCTTTCGGTTCATGAAAATTCATCTAAACCCATGCAATATGGGTATTTTTGGAACGGGTATGATGAGTAGGTGTTGAATTTGATGTCTGGAGTCATTTTGAAATCCAACATGGCGGCTCTCGGTTCATGAAAATTCAACTAAACCCATGCAATATGGGTATTTTTGGAACGGGTATGATGAGTAGATGTTGAATATTGATGTCTGGAGTCATTTTGAAATCCAACATGGTGGCTCTCGGTCCATGAAAATTCAACTAAACCCATGCAATATGGGTATTTTTGGAACGGATATGATGAGTAGATGTTGAATATTGGTGTCTGAAGTCATTTTGAAATAGAAGATGGCGGCTCTTGGTTCATGAAAATTCATCTGAAACCATGCAATATGGGTATTTTTGGAACGGGTATGATGAGTAGATGTTGAATATTGGTGTCTGAAGTGATTTTGAAATCCAACATGGTGGTTCTCGGTTCATGAAAATTCAACTAAACCCATGCAATATGGGTATTTTTGGAACGGGTATGATGAGTAGGTGTCGATTATCGATGTCTGGAGTCATTTTGATATCCAAAATGTGAACTTCTAGTTTATGAAAATTTTTCGAAAAATTTGAACTTAGTTTGTGTAGAACGCTCGTCGCGTGCGATTGTATTTCTTTGTTGCTCTGCGTTGTTTCGCTGTGTTTCGGTCGGATTTTTCTGCAGGTTCCAGTGTTGCATTCAATATTTTTGTTGTTAAAAACGGAGAAATGATGAATTTGAAAGAGGAAAGAAACTACAACTGATGCCAAAAGGGTGGACAGTGCATGGAAGTTCTTTTTTGGTGTTGGTATTTTATTCTCGTGAATGCAATCTATCACCGTGTTTTACCCACCAAAACTGAAGTGAAAACCACGGAGTTTTAACTTTTTCGGGAGTTGAGTGTCATCTAGCGGCAAGTAACACTCATCAATTAACCATTTACTATATATTAAATGGCATTAAGTGTGAATTGAAAATATTAAACGTCACCGTGATTGGTAGTATCTGCTACACAACCTTGTAATTTTGTCGCTATAATCTGCATCTCTAAATTCTAATTTCATAAGCTTGTAGGTCTACTAGAAGACAACTGTGCAGGCTATTGCGCATTAACGTCGATTTTGCAGTAATGTTTCCGACATTACTTACCGTTTGTTTATAGAGGTAATTTTTTTCAAATTTCGGATAAAAACGGACAATTTTCTTTGAAAAATTAGTGCAACACTTCGAGACGGTATTGTAGATTTGAATTCATTGTGCGAAAGCAGACATTTATTTAAGAATCACTATCAAAAATTTATCATCGACAGTTCTGCAAATATTGCACTTGAACCAATACTACTGTTCTAAAGCTTGGGAAAAGTAAGGAACTCGTTTGTTGAGCATTCTGGTAGTCGAATTGTTGACATCAAATTGGTTGCTGTCAACCAAATGATTGGCGATTGAAAACTAACACAATCCAATTATACATATTTTCGAAAATTTGCTATGTTTAATCTATCACTTCAAACAATTTTCTTACTTTCGTAGTATATTTTTATTGCTGATCTTGGATTTCAAAATGACTCCAGACATCAATATTCAACATCTACTCATCATACCCGTTCCAAAAATACCCATATTGCATGGGTTTAGATGAATTTTCATGAACCGAAAGCCGCCATCTTGGATTTCAAAATGACTCCAGACATCAATATTCAACATCTACTCATCATACCCGTTCCAAAAATACCCATATTGCATGGGTTTAGTTGAATTTTCATGAACCGAGAGCCACCATGTTGGATTTCAAAAGACTCCAGACACCCATATTCAACATCTACTCATCGTACCCGTTCCAAAAATACCCATATTGCATGGTTTCAGATGAATTTTCATGAACCGAAAGCCGCCATCTTGGATTTCAAAATCACTTCAGACACCAATATTCAACATCTACTCATCGTACCCGTTCCAAAAATACCCATATTGTATGGTTTCAGATGAATTTTCATGAACCGAAAGCCGCCATCTTGGATTTCAAAATCACTTCAGACACCAATATTCAACATCTACTCATCGTACCCGTTCCAAAAATACCCATATTGCATGGGTTTAGTTGAATTTTCATGAACCGAGAGCCACCATGTTGGATTTCAAAATGACTCCAGACACCCATATTCAACATCTACTCATCGTACCCGTTCCAAAAATACCCATATTGTATGGTTTCAGATGAATTTTCATGAACCGAAAGCCGCCATCTTGGATTTCAAAATCACTTCAGACACCAATATTCAACATCTACTCATCGTACCCGTTCCAAAAATACCCATATTGCATGGGTTTAGTTGAATTTTCATGAACCGAGAGCCACCATGTTGGATTTCAAAATGACTCCAGACACCCATATTCAACATCTACTCATCGTACCCGTTTCAAAAATACCCATATTGCATGGTTTCAGATGAATTTTCATGAACCGAAAGCCGCCATCTTGGATTTCAAAATCACTTCAGACACCAATATTCAACATCTACTCATCATACCCGTTCCAAAAATACCCATATTGCATGGGTTTAGATGAATTTTCATGAACCGAAAGCCGCCATCTTGGATTTCAAAATGACTCCAGACATCAATATTCAACATCTACTCATCATACCTGTTCCAAAAATACCCATATTGCATGGGTTTAGTTGAATTTTCATGAACCGAGAGCCACCATGTTGGATTTCAAAATGACTCCAGACACCCATATTCAACATCTACTCATCGTACCCGTTTCAAAAATACCCATATTGCATGGTTTCAGATGAATTTTCATGATCCGAGAGCCGCCATCTTGGATTTCAAAATGACTCCAGACATCGATATTTAACATCTACTCATCATACCCGTTTCAAAAATATCCATATTGCCATGGGTTTAGATGAATTTTTACGAACCGAATTTCACTATCAACAATTTCAAATTACTTCAGACATCGAGATTCGACACCACCCATTCCAAAAATAATCATACTGCATGATAAGATTTGGTTGAAATTGATTTTCAAAACTTCACTCACCTCATTGAATATCACCATGTGATAGTGAAAATCTTTGCATGGCTGATAATTGTGAGAATGATTTTCAATGATGATAATTTATAATCATGTGTGAGTTTACGAAACATCACTATGGTGATATTGGACGGGGTGTGATATTTTCCATACTCACTTCGAGTGATCACAATTATCATTGATATTGTAGATAGTGATAATCGCTGTCGAAAATCGCGCATGATTTTCTGCAGCGGTGAGATTTGATTATTTGATATTTTCGCAACACTGGTTAATACCCAAAAAACGTTTTTGATTTGATTCAAAATTGAAAAAAACAAATTCTTAGCAGATTCTTCTAGAGATGTTTTTGAAAATATAAGTAATTGGATTAAAAAATTTCATGTGTGCTTCGATGGTTGGTTTAGAAGCTTTCATGTCTGGAAATTGTCCGCTTGTCGAAGTTGTCAGCAATCCACCTACAAGTGAATTAAAAAAAGTTATTTTGCATACAATACGAGTTGGAGAGTTCACACCTTTAGCAGATCACTTTTGAACTGGAAAATATGACGGAGACATGAAAACTTTAACATGCATTGGTGACGAGATATGATGCATTGGTTATTAAAGACCCCCGAAATTACGTTTTGTTATCATAATTTTTGATGTGGAAAACATCTTTATTTTCTATATAGGGGTGCAAATCAGAAACTTATTAAAAAATACACGTAGAAATGTGGTCAGGTTTTAAACACTCACAGCTTAGTCTATTTTGTATCAATTATTAACATTATTTCATCATTTGATTGGAAAAATTTCTACATATGGCTGAAATTTTGATTAGTAGCGAGCAGTGTCCTATTTGTCTGTTAAAATTCTCCGGTATACCGGATTTCCCTGCCATCGACGACGGTTTTGAAGGAGTAAGCGATATATCAATGGAAAGCATCGCTCTGATTGGTCAATCGATGCAAAAGCGAAGCTTTTGGAAGAACGCGAAGCTATAAATACAAGCAAAATTATAGCTAACGTTTCAGTCCTACGTGTAGCATGCTAGAGGTAGGTTGTTGCTAGACAGCAAGACAAAAAGTGCCATAAAACGATTTGAAGCTTTAATTGGTATGCTCTGATCTTGTGTCATGCAAGATCGGATGAAATTCCATGTTATGTCGTTTGGCCTGAGAAATTTACAACTACCGCGGGGTAGATTTTGAGTGCATAGAATTAATTTATAATTTATATAAGATGAACTCGATTAATAAAGAGAAAAAGTTTATCGCTTCAACCAAAATCGCAACGCTATAAAAATAACTGCTTGCATACAAAACTTGAACACAAGCTTGGCGAAAAGAGGATTAAATATCGATATCCGTATCGTAAGCATGTACAAACATATAATTGCATACATTTGGGCTATTGATGTAATTTCGTCGGCTACAAAACAAATACAAATCACGACAAATAGAGTCTACATTCTGGGTTCGCGTGTTCGGTGTTGGTTCCAAATAAAGATCAATGTAAGCAGACTCTCGTGCATTTGCGGATTCAAAAGTGTGACGATTAATTGAAATTATATGAAATCATTAGAAATTTTGGTTGCCTTGTTTCACATCAATAGCTCGAACAACGCTATGGGGCTGATCTTTGTAGCTTTTCAATGAATTTTTAGAATTTTTATATGCTCCACAGCTATATTTTAATTACCAAAATAATTTTTCTTTGAAGTAGCATATTGCGGGAATGTGGAACTCATTTCAACAAAGTATGATCAAAACACTATTAGAAAAATTAGTAGTCACAACTTCAATTCGCTTAAATTTATATAAAAACTCATTTTCAAAAAAGTAAGTCCTACCATTCCCCAAAATATATGCAGTACCCTAATATACAGTATTCATTATCCCCATATCTAACAAATCATTTGAGCAAAGTATTTTTCCGATGACTTGGAAGCAGTCTTTCATGTTTCCTGTATACAAGAGCGGTGATCGTACAAATGTTAGAAATTATCGAGGCATAAGTAATCTATCAGCTGCATCTAAGCTATTTGAAATAATTGTGAGCACTGAGGTACTTTTTCGTACTAAAAATTACATCTCTATCGATAAGCATGGATTTATGCCAGGTCGTTCAGTCAGCACGAATCTCTTAGATTTCACTTCCACTTGTTTTTCGAGTTTGGAGAATAGAGTGCAAATTGATGCAGTATAAACTGACCTGAAAGCAGCTTTCGACCGAATTGACCACCGAATACTCTACACAAAATTTTACTGACTGGTTACGCTCTTACTTATGTGATAGAGTCCTGCGAATTAAGCTCGGCTCTTGTGTATCATCTCCGTTCTCAAATTTATCAGGAGTTCCTCAAGGCAGCAATATGAGTCCACTTTTGTTCTTGTTGTTCTTCAACGATGCTGCTTCGGTGCTCGGAGTTGGTTGCAGATTAGTATATGCCGATGATTTGAAATTTTGTCTTGTATTTCGCTCTATTGACGATTGCATCCGACTTCAAAACCTTCTTGATACATGTGTCGCCTGGTGTCGTAGAAACTGGTTGATTGTCAGCATTTCAAAATGCCAGGTCATAACGTTTCACCGAATACTGAACCCAATTCGATTCGACTATGCAATTGATGGACAAACGCTCCAGATAGTGGATCATGTTATTGACCTTGGTGTTTTGTTAGATGCCAAACTAACCTTCAATCTGCATCGTTCATCTATAATTTCAAAATCTACACGACAACCGCATTACTTGAAGGCGTTATATTGCTCTTCGGTTCGTCCAATACTGGAAAATGTAAGCCGAATTTGGAGTCCTTATCAACTTACATGGATCTTACGGATTGAGCGCGTTCAGAAACGATTTGTTCGTCTTGCTCTATAAGAAACCTTTTCTGGTGGAACCCGCTTGAGCTTCCACCGTACCACGATTGCTGTCGACTGATCGGACTCGACTCATTGGAACGACGCTGGAAAATTTCGTGGCAAAACTGATCAACGAGGATATCCACTCACCGTAGATTTTGTCTCAACTCGATTTTCGTGCTTCAAAGCGATCCCTGCGCTCTACCAGTTTACTTCAGACGAGATTTCACCGAACGACGCTCGGGTATTACAAACCGATAACATCATGCTTGAGGACATTTGGCGCTGTTGAACATCGTTTTTGAATTTGATAAACCATCGCACAAATTCGCGCATAAATTACAGCGATCTGCAATTTTATGACTTGACTAATACATATTCATTAAGACCATTTAATTGTCAGATGAATAAATTTGATAATAAATAAATAATAAATAAATAATCCCCGTACCTTGAATTCAATACTAATCAGAGTAAATGAAAAAACGTGCCTTATTCACCTAGAAGTGAGATGATATCTTTTTTTATTAATCAGCATATGTTTTTCCCGTGAATATCCTTCGTTGTGTTTAGTTTTTATGAAATTATTTTAATGATCGTCGATTTAAATGAATTGTAATGGAATAGTTTTGAGACCAACTTTAATTTTTTTTTTGATATCGTCATCTTCTATGATGGTTTTAATTTTAAAACTCATCACCCATTTCAAAATTGAAAGTCGGAATCGGATAAAATTCACCAGTTTTGTATGGGACTATAAGTTTATTTTAATATGAATTTTTGATTATTAAACTCGTTTTGGCTTTCTTTTAGCTTCTATATTCCTGAAACTTTCGAAAATGGAATTCGGAAATCGGTGCAGCCGATGTCAGTTAAATTCACCTAACCGTTAACCATTTTGTCGTGAATACGACTTACTTTACTATGGGGTGCCTTTTCAAAATTTACCCTCTGAGAGAGTGATAAGTTTTTGATCGTGAATATCTATTGTTGTATCTAATGAATCAACATAATTCTTGCGACATGCCATCGGAAATATGATCACAATTTTATGATAAAATTTTCAGTTTTGTGACATAGTCTCAAATAATTCAAAATTAAACTTTTCTGAAATGTTTGGTATAAACGAGTATCAAAGAGGATAATTCATAAGGCGCGTTTGCCTTTCTCGTATTTTTAAAGCTCATAGCTCAGTGATCTGTGAAAGGATTTATATAATCTAACTACCAATAGAATCGAAATTTTTCAATTTAAACGTGTATAGCAAAAGCATTGAAGTATTTCAATAGTACAATATTGAAAAACCTGTCTCATTTGATCCATGTCAACACCAGCCAATCAGAACGCGTTCTAAGGCAGAGAACAAAATATCTGCTGCTGTACAACAAATCGTCCGGGAAAAATGTTCCGAAAAGTGGTGAATATCGCAGTGAGTTCCTCAATTTGGTCCTTGTGAATGCTAGAAACGAATCCCTACAACATATTGATAGTTTCTTTCAATGAATTATGCAAATCCGAAATGAAATAATCGACATTAAAGCTCTGTATGCGGCTATTTTTATAGCCGTTAGGGCCGCCCATTAGTGAAAAAGCTACAAACGAAATCACATAAAACGAAATCTCTTAACAAAAATTCAATCAGTTTGGATTCTATCGCCACTGCGAGCAGATGTGTTTTGTGTCGTCTGCACAGCTAGTTTCGCTTTCGACAAGAGCGATTACGTCACAGCTGCCAGTCATTAGCATTGGGAAAAAAACAACGGTGGAGAGCATTGCACAAAATCAG
Source organism: Malaya genurostris (assembly GCF_030247185.1). Lineage (NCBI taxonomy): Eukaryota > Metazoa > Arthropoda > Insecta > Diptera > Culicidae > Malaya > Malaya genurostris. The sequence goes on along the minus strand of NC_080571.1, from coordinate 215,006,885 downwards.
CCGTTCTAATGGCTCTAAAAGTTTTCTAAAGAACTATTAGGATTTGTTGTTCGCAAATCGTAGGGAAATATCCTCAGTTTACTGCAAATCAAGAACAGTTTGCTTAGATTTGTGCACTTTTCGCTGTGTGAAATTCACAGTAATCGAGATCAAGTGAAGCCTTTTTTCGCGAAAAATGTTCCAGAGTTTAATGTCGTAGAGAATTACGCAATTTGACTCTTCTGAATGCTGGAAACGAATCCCTACAGCATATTGATAGTTTCTTTCAATAAATTATGTAAATCCGAAATGATATAATCGACATTAAAATTCTGTATGCGGCTATTTTTATAGCCGTTAGAACCGCCCATTAGTGAAAAGCAGCGATGCCAGCCCTACGGATTTATCCGTAGATCTACGGATTTTTGTCTTTTCTACGGATCTACGGATGGACCTTCAAAAATCTACGGATTTTTAATTATATTAAAAAAATGCATTTTTTTCCAAGATATGTACGGAAAATGCTTGAATATTGTCGCATCATTTATCCAGATTTTTTTTTGTATGTCCAATTATAAAAACTATCAAACATCTACCGGCACTGAGTACTCATTTTAAGGAAGCCTGTCTTTATCGCTTGGCATTCCAAGCTGATGATTTTACGTAGTTTTTTTTATTTGTTGATTTACTTGTGTTTGATACCTACTAATTTTCATTCTAAACATTTTTTTAGAAACATTAAGTGAGGTTTCCCCATATAAGTTCACGGCAAGCTCGTCTCAAAGGAGCATGTAAGAGTATAATTAGACTTGGGGTCAAATCTACGGATTTGACCTCAGGAAAAAGTGGCATCACTGGTGAAAAGGCTGCACACGAAAACAGGTAGAAACAAGCCTCTCAACAAAACTTGAATTAGTTTGGATTGTATCGCCACTGCGAGCAGATGTGTTTTGTGTCGTCTGCACAATTAGTTTCGCTTTCGACAAGAGCGATTACGTCACAGCTGCCAGTCATTAGCATTGGTGAAAAAACAACGGTGGAGAGCATTGCACAAAATCAGCCGTTCTAATGGCTCTGAAAGTTTTCTAAAGAACTATTAGGATTTGTTGTTCGCAAATCGTAGGGAAATATCCTCAGTTTACTGCAAATCTAGAACAGTTTGGTTAGATTTGTGCACATTTCGCTGTGTGAAACTCACAGTAAACGAGATCAAGTGAAGCCTTCTTTGTTTTTGCGAAAAATGTTCCAGAGTTTAATGTCGTAGAGAATTACGCAATTTGACCTTTCTGAATGCTAGAAACGAGTCCTTTCAGCATATTGATAGTTTGTTTCAATAAATTATGCAAATCTGAAATGAAATAATCAACATTAAAATTCTGAATGCGGCTATTTTTATAGCCGTTAGGACCGCCCATTAGTGCAAAAGCTACAAACGTAATCAGGTAGAAACAAGCCTCTCATCAAAAAGTGAAGCCTTCTTTGTTTTTGCGAAAAATGTGCAAAGGGGAATGCTTGCATAATTCATACAATTGATCAACTAATTGATATTCGGAAGTGTTAAGGAACATGTCAGTTGTTTTCGTATTCACGACATCCAGTTATGTCTCTGACATTACCCACCCGCCTTTTATTAGATTCGAAATTGATTAAAAGCAGTGTGGCCATCTTAGAGAAATCGCATTGTGTTCCACATAAAATTGATGGGCACCTTCCGAGATCGAAAACCGAAATTGGTGAAACTGGAATATGTTTATATGGTCGTTGACTCTCAATATCTTAATACCCGATAGTGACATATAGCATGAAGATAGCATAGTGACATTATTTCATTTCAATTACATATATCATCCTGTAGTTCCGGAACCGGAAGTCGGATCGAAATGAAATTCTGAAACCTTCTATGGGAACATAGGACTGTGCATATTCTTCATCAAGTGCGTAAAACTCCCACTGCTGGAACAAGGCGAAAAGTCGCTTACACAGAAATATCCATTTCTCCATTAAAAATGTACAGATTTTAACAATCAATGGCTTGTTGGATAGCTATTACCGTGCGGAATCTAAGTCTGAAAACAATTGTGACAGATATTGAAACAGAAAATTTTGACATAAAACTTCTTATAATGAGAAAAGTAAATATCCGATTTCAAAACCATTCAATGGCGATCAGGGTGACGGAGAAACCTTTTATTTGCGACTAGTTTCATTGAAATCGATCCAGTCATCTCTGAGATCTTAACCTCTTTGTTGACAACACACACATACAGACACGGACATTTGCTCAGTTCGTCGAGCTTAATCGATTGGTATATGACACTCGTCCTCCCGGGCCTCGAAATATTTTTCTAAAGTTTGAGCGAATTCTATAGGGAAAGGGCTCCCCACAAACGAATTCCCAGACATGACAGTCACGATCTTTTGTTGGCACACATCTACGGTCCTCCGTGAAACTGGCACCAATGGTGATAAATTGGTTGCACTGCTGAGTTCCCATCATCGCATTCATAATGCAAATGTCAAACCGTGAGAACCCTTTCGATACGTTAGCTCATTTGTACACGCAGAGAAATGGAGCATGTTTAAAATAACAAAATAGGTAGTAGAATTTTCAATATGATTTATATTCATTCCAAGCTAGAATATGATAGTTTTGAACCAATTTCTCCCTTAAATATAAAAAATTTTCACTACTTGATTTGAATCTAAACTTTGGTTTAACCAAACGAAAAATTTATTTGCTCCTAATGAATTTTGTTTTTGAAATAAATTAACTATTTTTTACATGTCAACCAAAGTTGAATTGACGTTATCGAAATATCCGTGTTGACTCAATCCTGCTGTATCTTTATTTCAAGAAAAAATAGGTTCAATTTATCTATGATCTTATTTGTGTACTGATATAACTAAGTTTACTGTTCAAATGAACCGTAATAGTTTTATTTCCAATAGACAAGAGCATTTTTCCCGCGAGAATAATCCAGGGCATTTTTTTATCTCCCGCGGATAAAGTTTTTTACAAGTTTTATAAAAAACGTTTATCTGCTTCTTTAATTAACTAAGAGATTTTCAATAATTCAAGCGTATGTATCGATAATTGGAAAGATTTTGAAAATTGCATAACATAACACATTTTCTTTGCAAAAAATATTTCATGCAGGATCTCCATTTTGACTGATGGAGCACCGAATCGTTGGATGCTATAAAAATTAAAAAATCAGTGGGGTGTGTAAATAATTCGATCGTCTAGCGACAAAACGGCTCCCAGTCTTGAAAAAATTCAAAATTAAAAAAAAATCCTATATTAGGAAATTGAAAACAAATATAAGTAGTATGAAAAATTACTTCGTTAAATTAGTATGAAAGGAACTATTTTATTCCTGAAATCAAACAAAAATGTATGGTTTCAACAATCAAAAGCGTAACTAATTTCAAGGAAATTTATTTCAACTAAAAGGTTTTGTGAATTTAAAGCGTTACAATTATTGAACTTTAAATAGAGTTCATTTCATTTAAAACTATATTTTCAGTTGAATTTACTGTGAAATTGTTTGTCAAGAGATTGACAGGAACGCACAAGTGAAATATTTGTTATTTTTATCAAACTGTTTATTGAAACAAACTAATCCACCGAGAAATATAAACGATCATGTTTTCTGGTTTCAATTAGCAATATTTACAATATCAAACCAGATTTTCTTCTGTCACTATTTCAACAAAAATATTCGTTGGGTGAAACCCAAATTTGGTTATTTTTACAATTTTTTTCTCTGCGTGTATATATTGAGATTTCGTGGCACACTTCGGTCGAAATGATAACAATGCAATTAATCTCGCGCTCCACCAAGCGGTGAATGCGGTCATTTTAGAAGGTACCGGGAACGGACCAGATTTTTTTTTAATATTTGTAAGCACATACATGTCTTTATTATTTATCTTTAGGCTCCCTATTTCATCTCATTTGTAAGAACGTCGCCTCAAAACCCCGATTTAGCCACTAAAATCACTTTAACCTTTTCATATTACTGCTTAATTCGCCTTGCTGCACGTTGAGAATTGATTCACATTTCTTGAAAATTTAACATGAAACAGCTAAAAACACTTATGATGTGTTCACTACTCTGCTCCTAATTTCATCTCAATGAATTTTTATCCATCCTATCGTTGATCCTTTATTCATCCTATAAATTAGTAATGGCGACAGTAATCAAAACAAAATATTACACTATTACACTTTCAGGTTCAAAATGTTACAAATCTTCTTAAAAAGGGCCCAATGCCAACTATGAGACAACACACGATATTTTTAGAACCAGTTCGAAATCATTTCAACGTTAGTTTCGGTCGTTTCCTTTACCTTTCGCTTCAAATTTAAAATTTTATTGCAAAGTTAATTTGGTGAACTTTAAATAAAACTAAAAACGTAATTGTTACTATTTAGGCATTAACCCTTCTTGAAACAAAATGCAGAGCCAGAGATGCCATTGATACTGATTTATCTGTATTGTATAGTTTTTTGCGTTCGCATACTGATTTAAATCAATGTACAGATTTTATACACATTTCCTAAATTTAATACAGATTTGTACAGGTTTATAAAAAACGAGAAGTAAAAAATTAGACTTTTCTCTCTGAGTATCTATTAGTATTAGATTGCAGTGATTCTTTAAAAGTTTATTAATCAACGGACAAATCACATATTAAAGTGGAAATCTTTTATGCATATAATTGATTATGATTAACACCATTTTATTAGTAAAAACAGATAGAGCAGATATAGACTTTCTATGCAAAGTAATACATATTTTTTATGAAAATATCTGGCATCTCTGTGCACAGCCGATGAAACACACACACACACACACACACACACACACACACACACACACACACACACACACACACACACACACACACACACACACACACACACACTTCACAGCGTTATGTTAACGTATAGCGGAATGAAACCAGTGCTACTAGATTTGCTACAATGGTTATTTCAATAGTATTTAACACGCTCTTTCTGGTAATATTTGAAGCCGAAACAGTTTTATTGAAATATTAATATAAATAATATAATTAAACTAATGTCACAGATACCAAAAACATACTTTTTGATGATAATTTGAAGAAGAAAACCAATTTTTGTTTTGTAACATTATGAGATAACTTGGCAATTTTGCGAAAGCAAATGAGATGAAAACAAAGCGCAATCAAGTGAACGAAGTAAAAAACTTTCATCTCATATTTTTGAAGACTTTTATTGCTTCTCGGGTTATTTTTTATGTTTTTAATCGTTAACTAAACATGTAGCAAGTGAACATTACTAATTATGAAGTCATCCTGCATTCAATAGTAGTGTAATTGTGTGAAATAGTGATCATGTTTTGAGGCTTATCGATTAGTAGATATTCAGAAACATGACGAACTGTAAATCTTGAGACGAAAATGTGTCCTAAATTGAAAAGTGAGTTTATTTTAAATGAAAAAAACGATCACCGAAGAATTTAAAACCATTTCAATGGGAAAGTGTGACAATAGCTTTCATAATCATTTTAAAACATTTCACAGTTTGGTTCAGGCAGGTTGTAAAATATTATTCATGTTCAAAGTAACGAGGTGACGGGATGAGAAGGAAATAGGAGATCAGATGAAATAGGGACCCGCTACCCTACCTATTTTTCATATTTATAACAAAAGGTAAAATGGGAGCAGACAAAAAACAATATAATATTTTTCTAAAGCACTGAAACATAAAAGAACGGAGAGGTCTTCTGAAACAGCGTTTCTTCAAATCAAAAATGAAATACAAACCGCTAAACAGATTAACAATATTTAATTGAAGAAAACAATGAAAACTTCGTCTATCTTTAGGAAATCCGTTTTACTTCTGTCTGAAATTTTCAAATGCTCCAAACTGATCAAATTGACCAGGGTTTTTTTTGCTTTGATTCTTAAGAAACTCAATTTTTAGTTTCCTAAGCACTAATTTTTATTGAATTATTCTTCTATTTTAGGGCATGTCCATGAGTGTTCCAGTTCTTCTGCATAATTTATGTCAGTTTTTAAATTTGTATCTGGCCAAAGCCCTTTCATCAACTTTTCAAATACCGCCAAATCTGTTTCTAATAGAAATTCAGGCTCAGACAAAGTAGTAAACCTGTTTTTCAATTCCCTAAATTCCACCTTGTTTGCCCAATCGATTTATTTTGTTTGGGCAGCTGAATTGAAATCCAAAACAACAATAAATTCATATGTTTTGGTTAAAAACTTTACGAATACTGTTAGGATTCATAACTCTTTCGTTCAAGTTTTCAATTGATATACAGCAACCGTAATGAAGTTAATTAAATTCACTGAATGCACAAATTCACTTACTCGGTTGGGTGAACATCAAAAGATGTAATTATGGTTCCGGAATTGTAATACAGTTCCTGAATTTTATTTTGTACTATGTCTACTTGGAAGATTCGTCCAGATTTGGTGGCCATAACGAAGTTTCGAATGATCACTGGGTTACTCTCCAAGGACACATCGCGTGGTATTGACTCTAGGCAAAGAACTTCCGTGTCTTCATCCACTGAAATAGGCATGTATTATTCTATTATCAAAACTACGGACGAAATCTCTACCCGGCTGTTGTTGTTCAGTATCCAACACAAACTTTCTTGGAGAAGCATCGAATGAAATGGTTCGAATCGGTTCCGGTTCTTCCTGTTTGAACCAGTACAGAATTCTCATGTGAATGTCGTAAAAGCGGATTTCCCCATCATCGTCACCGGTTACTATTTTCTGATCACAACACTTGATCACATTTATCGATGCATATTTCAGGTGCAGATACTTAAGAAATTGTTTCCTAATGGGACCTCTGATTTGTTTATCATCACTCCAGACGATTGCCATACCAGCTGCTGTTACCGAAACTGCCCTCGTTGTTTCCTGCACAAAAGTTGAATCGTTGTAATCCTGAAAACCATGTTTTTTGGGAACTTCCACAGCGAGCCTTTGATTTTTTGTATCGAAGCATCCAAATATCACTGCATTCTCTAGCGTCACCACAAAATGATTTTTATTACCTAAATCAGTACAAAACGAGATGTTTTTAATTTTGCCCAACCTCGAAGGGAGATCGATAATATCTGCAATTAAGAAAATTTGTCATCAATGAATTTCTTTGATAATCTGACAACTACCGTCAGGACTATCATTCCCAACCGTCCATTGCCACACTTGAAGCTGATAATGTGTGCCACTGCAGGCGGCTAGAAGATACCTCCCATCGTGACTAATACCGACCGCGTTGATTTCGTTGGGTGATCTAAACGGTTCATAAATCGTACGAATGGCTACCGGAGCCGCTCCTGGAACAGCTTCTCTGTCCCAAACATTTATGCAATAGAAACTGTCGCAGGACACCACGAATCGACCGGTACCATCCGAAGTGATCATGTTTACGCAGGATCTCTGTGAGTGAAACATTGTAAAAGATTTAATTACATAGAATTTTTAAAGATTCTGATTGGCAATTATTTCTTACGTGAGCAACTAAAGTGTAAGCGGACTGTATATCGTTTTCCAGCTTGTAGAAAATTATTGAATTTCCGGATGCCAGCACGAGTTCTTTTGGTTGTTTACCATTAGTAACGTTAACTAAAGGAATCCGGGAGTTGAAACCAAATATCCACTCCAGTTGCTGAAAGTGTTTAAATTTTTAAACTATATTTCTGTTAACTACGATATTTTGTTACTAACAAACGGTTGACACCGATGCTGAATATCATCGGTCGTGGCATTATCGAAATGATAAGGGACAATTTCTCCCATTCTCACACAGGAATTTGACTAATATTTCCGAACGATTTTGTTACTACTCTTTGATATTCCGGAATTTTTCAAACAAACAAATCTTTAGTCAAGCAACCGCAATCGGTTGCTACGGTTTAGTATGAATTGTAAAGGTGCGCAGGTGCGTTGTTTACATCCGGAACAACGTAAACGTTCCTGAAGAACTTCAAATTTTTTAAATCTCTGTAGCTGTTTAATGTTACACAAAATTCAAGTTTCTGAAAGCTTTACTTTTATTAATGACTTTCCGTAATTCTAAAGTGTGTTGAGTTTTTGATCATTTTCTGGGTTTTCAATAATTAAAACTAACTTTGAAAAGGCCTAAAAAGAGTTCCATCGAGTTGCACTTAGATTTTTTTTCTAGCATCAGGAATATCTTTTCCGTTAAGTATTGTAAAAGTCGGCTGCATTAAATTGTAATTTCGCTTCGGCGTGAGTTAAAAAATAGTGAAATGTTGTACAACTTTTTCAGGAAAAAATAAAAACTTTTGCACTACCATCAACAAAAACATGAGATTTTATATTTTCTACATTTATTCCAAACAAAGTATGCATAAAAAATAACTCGAAACAAGTTATGATTAAAAAACTTGTACCCGGTGAACGACCAAAATGGTTAAAGCAACTAACGGGTGTTTTTTAGAAGGTTTGTTTTTCAACAGGGATTACTATATTGTCTAAAAGTTGTCAGTATTGTTTGGCAAATCATCATGAATAGGTTAACCCTAGAATAACCCTTCCAAATCGTGGAAATTTATTTTTCCAGTCAGTGTCAAATTAAAACTGTTTGTATCGCAAATTTCTCTTCAGTGATGAGGCACATTTTTGATTGCATGGATACGTCAACAAGCAAAATTTTGCCGTATTTGGAGCAAAGATAATCCACACGCCGATCAAGAATTACCGATGCACCCCGATAAATGTAGAGGAGAGTGTTCGGTTACCGGTGGTACTCTTTTAGTTAAAGCTTATAACGTCTGACTAAGTGCACATTATACGGACATATACACATCAATGGAAAGCTGAAGTCCCTGGATAAGAACTGATTAAGAAACTAAGTTGTTTCATTTGATTGAAAAAAACTTCATTATCAATTCAGTAGAGTGATACATTTTGGCCATTTCAAAAAAGCAACGTTTAATGGCATTAATCAGTGCATTAAAGTTCATTTTCCTTGACTTGGACGATTTGTTTGGAGTCGCCATGGCTAACAGAACCAGAGAACCAAAGTTGTCAAGTTGTCCGCGAATAGCATATCACTAGAGATACCAGTTAATACAATACGGTTAGCAAACAAAAACAAAAAGGTCGCGCCGATTTTCAAAAGTCTGTAAATTTCGACGAATATCTGCAAACAATCGGAAATTTCAAAAGTCTGTAAAACGTCTTTGGTTGGTAAACGACTGGACAATGCGCAATTCAGGCCCCAATGTGGTTATTAGCCTCTTGTCCAGTAACTCCTATCCCTACCTCCCCGCGGTGCCGGCTGGGGTGCGAGTAACCATAGGAAAGATCGGGTAACCAACCCCGGTGGGACCTTGGTCGTATGCTGACAGGGAAAGGGGGGCTTGCTTTCTCTTTACAGAGAGCAAGCCTACCCGACCGTCTGTTCCCCATGTTAGGAGCGGCTGATTACCGTCCTTGTGTCAGTGTGGGACTCTAGTCAGTGCTGACACGATGGCCCTCCGGCGAGACAGGAGGTTGGGGCAGGCCTAACAAGCCGCCCGGAAGAAGGAAGTTAAGAACAATCAAGAAAGAAATACGACTCGGTATAATCGGCAAAGACCTACGCGACGAACTAAGAACTACGATTGGTTTCCCAGGATACGACCGAATGCTGCATGATGAGCATCAAACCCGCGGCTTCGATGTCGTAGCACTGCAGGAACTTTGTTGGACGGGCCAGAAGGTGTGGAAAAGTGGGCATCGAGCAGCTACCTTCTACCAGAGTTGTGGCACAACAAGCGTTCTAGGAAAGGAATTTGTAGTGTTGTACAAGATGCGCCAGTGCGTGATTGGGTGGCAGCCAATCAGTGATAGAATGTGCGTATTGAAGATCAAAGGCCGTTTCTTCAAATACAGCATCATCAACGTGCACTGCCCACATGAGACGAGACCTGATGACGAGAAGGAAGCATTCTACGCGCAGCTGGAACAAACCTTCGACAGCTGTCCACGGCGGAATGTAAAACTCGTCATCGGCGACATGAATGCTTAGGTAGGCCGGGAGGCAACGTACAGGCCCGTGATCGGGTTGGAGAATGGCAACAGTCAACGATGCGTAAACTTTGCAGCCTCCCGAGGAATGGTAGTTCGAAGCACCTTCTTCCCCCGCAAAGATATCCACAAAGCCACCTGGAGATCACTTGATCAACATACGGAAAATCAAATCGACCACGTTCTCATCGACGAGCGATTCTTCTCCGACGTCATCAATGTCCGCACTTACCGCAGTGCCAATATTGATTCTGACCACTACCTTGTCGCGGTTTTTATGCGCTCAAAACTATCGACGGTGCACAATACTCGTCGCACAGGAACGCCGGGACTCAATCTCGAGCAGCTACGTAGCATTCGTACTGACTGGTTTGACGGCGAATGTCAGCAGTTTGTCGAAGAGAAGAATGCAGCCAGAGCGAGGATGCTGCAACACCACACAAGAGCGAAAGAGGAACGATACAGACAGGCGTAGAACAGACAGATCACGGTTTTCCGGAGGAAAAAACACCTCCAGGAAGACCAAGACAGCTGTACCGCGCAAATGACACACGGAAGTTCTTTGAGTAGGTGAACCGCTCACGTAGAGGCTACACGCCACAGGCCGAAATGTGCAGAGATACCAGTTATAACCTTCGCACGAACGAATGTGAGGTGATCGACAGGTGGAAGCATTACTATGACGAGCATCTGAATGGCGAAGCACAAGATACAGAGAACGGTACAGGAATCAATCTGGGTGCGCGCTCAGCCGACGACAGATTCCCAGCCCCTGATCTGTCGGAGATAAGTGAGGAGATCGGCAAGCTGAGGAACAACAAAGTCGCGGGCAATGACCATGCACTGGTTAGAGCGCTGCACTAGATGATTTCTAGGATTTGGGAGGAGGAGATTCTACCATTCAGGAATGGATGGATGGGGTGGTAAGTCCCGTCTACAAAAAGGGTGATAAGCTAGACAGTTGCAAATACCGCGGAATCATATTGCTGAACGCCGCCTACAAGGCACTCTCCCAAATCCTTTGCCGTCGTCTATCACCAATAGCTAAGGAATTCGTAGGGCCGTACCAAGCGGGATTTACTGGAGTCCGCGCCACCACGGATCACATATTCGCGAATACAACGTACCCACGTATCACATATTCATTGCCACTATAAATTACAAATTTTGAACAGAATGTATGAATTGGTTTAACAGAGAGAATTAATACGTCATACTAGTTAAGAATACAGATAGTGATACTTGTTATAAAAACCTTTTTTAATACACCTAGTGGTGTAATGATGCCTTTCTCATATTACTTATACTTTCAAAAATATCACCTGAAGATTTTGTGAGGAAATTTTTTTTTCAATCTTGCATAAAACAAGAAACTTTCTTTGGGTATAAACTAACAAATTTTTTTTCAAATTGTGAACAATTATGTCAAGTTAATAAGAAATTTTTTTTATTTTACATAGTCGCACTAAATGATTAAACACTCTTTACCCTAAAGTTCTACAACCGGAAGTCGGACCCGCATGAAATTAAATAGCAACCTATGAGACTATAGGAACTTTTATTCGAGCCTGTTTGTGGAAATCGATCAAATCATCTCAGAGAAAATTGAGTGAGTTAATCATTTTAAACTTTTTAACCTTTACTTCTGGTATTTTTGGAACCGGGAACTTGGAATCAGGCATGTCCAAACACTGCACTGCACCGCGTGCTTCATATAACCGCCACCGCGTGTATTGAGAATGCCATTGCGTGCGAGTGCACAAAGAGAAACACGAAACGCAATATCCGAAGCCACGGTGCTCGTGACGGTGTTTTATTTTCGGCACTGGTGTTTCAAGTTTCGGCACACACCGAAACCGCGTGTTTTCAGTTTCGTTAAACACCGGAGCCGAGTGTTTTGAATTTCGCGAAGGCACCGAAGAGCATCCATGCGTTGGTTATACACCCGAACCTCCATTTACGTAATAATCGGGACTACGTAAATCGAGTTATGACGTAAAAAAAGTTTAAGTTATTTGGAATTTTCGACGTAAAAAAAGTTTACGTTATTTGGAATTTTCGACGTAAAAAAAGTTTACCTTATGTATATGTATTATTAGATATGTATAATATATTGGATAGTTATGGAACAAAAATTACGAGTATTTAGAGGAAAAGGATGTTCTAAGCAGCATAAATTTCCAAGATGGCTACTTCCGGTTTATTGATATTCCTTGAAAACCCTTACAATATGGGTATTTTCGGTACGGGTTTGATGAGTAGATGTCGGAAAATGATGTTTAAGGTGGTTCTGAATTCCAAAATGGCGACTTCCGGTTTATTGATATTTTTTGAAAACCCTTACAATATGGGTATTTTCGGTACGGGTTTGATGAGTAGATGTCGGAAAATGATGTTTAAGGTGGTTCTGAATTCCAAAATGGCGACTTCCGGTTTATTGATATTTTTTGAAAACCCTTACAATATGGGTATTTTCGGTGCGGGTTTGATGAGTAGTTGTCAGAAAATGATGATTGAGGTGGTTCTGAATTCCAAAATGGCGACTTCCGGTTTATTGATATTCCTTGAAAACCCTTACAATATGGGTATTTTCGGTACGGTTTTGATGAGTAGATGTCGGAAAATGATGATTGAGGTGGCTCTGAATTCCAAGATGGCGACTTCCAGTTTATTGATATTCCTTGAAAACCCTTACAATATGAGTATTTTCGGAACGGATTTGATGAATAGGTGTCGGAAAATGATGTTTGAGGTGGTTCTAAATTCCAAGATGGCGACTTCTGGTTTATTGATATTCCTTGAAAACCCTTACAATATGGGTGTTTTCGGTACGGGTTTGATGAGTAGACGTCGGAAATCTCACAAGTACATTTACTACACTTAAACAATAAAGCTCCGGTTTAGACTGGCCGATTTAAGAAAAAGTACATCATATGGTTTGGCACTGTCAACCATATTCAACATCTATTTCGATTTTGATCACTGTTGAGTCGTGTACATTCCATTATTTTTGCATTTCTCTATAGAAAGAATATAGATTTGAATGAAAATAAAAATTTGTTTAAAGCTCGGAGACACTTATCGTTATATATCATTCAACTCAGCTCGACATTTTAGTTCTATTTTTAAATAACCACAGTTTTCCATCCAAAAGCGTTCGGTATATGTTTGAAACGTCGACGACCGTATTAGAGAGTAAACACAATAATTAAATTGATTTTGGCAAAAACTCATTGAGGATGATTTTCGGACCTACCTTTCTGTACAAATTTTGGCTATATAAAAGGTTTACTATGACCTCTTTTCGGGTGTAACACCTATTACCAGTCACCATGTCTTACATATATAGATAGTGGAAGGTATCAATGGAGGACTATGACTTAATCAATGAAAAACCTTAGCTATTCAATAAATTGAGAATTAAATTAAATAATATTTGCAAAATATAGCCAATATAATTTTACATTACATTGGACGGATTACAATAAATTTTTTATTCATCAAGTGTGAAAGTACTGGAGTACATAGTGAAACACTTGGACTCACAGTATATCACGTGATTTTTAGAGGCACTACATAGTTTGTTTTAAGCGACTCTTCCCATTTCGAAAATATTATAACAATATAGGATACGATCAGCAATCCACTAATATTCAAACATTATTTTCTACGTAATATGCACTAAACCAGCTCCAAAATACCCACATTGTAAGGGGTTTCAAGAAATATCAATAAACCGGAAGTCGCCATCTTGGAATTCAGAACCACCTCAAACATCGTTTTCCGACATCTACTTATCAAACCCGTTCCGAAAATACCCATATTGTAAGGGTTTTTAAGGAACATCAATAAACCGGAAGTCGCCATCTTGGAATTCAGAACCACCTCAAACATCGTTTTCCGACAACTACTCATCAAACCCGTTCCGAAAATACCCATATTGTAAGGGTTTTCAAGGAACATCAATAAACCGGAAGTCGCCATCTTGGAATTCAGAACCACCTCAAACATCGTTTTCCGACATCTACTTATCAAACCCGTTCCGAAAATACCCATATTGTAAGGGTTTTCAAGGAATATCAATAAACCGGAAGTCGCCATCTTGGAATTCAGAACCACCTCAAACATCGTTTTCCGCCATCTACTCATCAAACCCGTTCCGAAAATACCCATATTGTAAGGGTTTTTAAGGAACATCAATAAACCGGAAGTCGCCATCTTGGAATTCAGAACCACCTCAAACATCGTTTTCCGACAACTACTCATCAAACCCGTTCCGAAAATACCCATATTGTAAGGGTTTTCAAGGAACATCAATAAACCGGAAGTCGCCATCTTGGAATTCAGAACCACCTCAAACATCGTTTTCCGACATCTACTTATCAAACCCGTTCCGAAAATACCCATATTGTAAGGGTTTTCAAGGAATATCAATAAACCGGAAGTCGCCATCTTGGAATTCAGAACCACCTCAAACATCGTTTTCCGCCATCTACTCATCAAACCCGTTCCGAAAATACCCATATTGTAAGGGTTTTCAAGGAACATCAATAAACCGGAAGTCGCCATCTTGGAATTCAGAACCACCTCAAACATCGTTTTCCGACATCTACTTATCAAACCCGTTCCGAAAATACCCATATTGTAAGGGTTTTCAAGGAATATCAATAAACCGGAAGTCGCCATCTTGGAATTCAGAACCACCTCAAACATCGTTTTCCGACATCTACTTATCAAACCCGTTCCGAAAATACCCATATTGTAAGGGTTTTCAAGGAATATCAATAAACCGGAAGTCGCCATCTTGGAATTCAGAACCACCTCAAACATCGTTTTCCGACAACTACTCATCAAACCCGTTCCGAAAATACCCATATTGTAAGGGTTTTCAAGGAACATCAATAAACCGGAAGTCGCCATCTTGGAATTCAGAACCACCTCAAACATCGTTTTCCGACATCTACTTATCAAACCCGTTCCGAAAATACCCATATTGTAAGGGTTTTCAAGGAATATCAATAAACCGGAAGTCGCCATCTTGGAATTCAGAACCACCTCAAACATCGTTTTCCGCCATCTACTCATCAAACCCGTTCCGAAAATACCCATATTGTAAGGGTTTTCAAGGAACATCAATAAACCGGAAGTCGCCATCTTGGAATTCAGAACCACCTCAAACATCGTTTTCCGACAACTACTCATCAAACCCGTTCCGAAAACACCCATATTGTAAGGGTTTTCAAGGAACATCAATAAACCGGAAGTCGCCATCTTGGAATTCAGAACCACCTCAAACATCGTTTTCCGACAACTACTCATCAAACCCGTTCCGAAAATACCTATATTGTACTAATTTCCATGGAATATAAATGAGCCGGAAACGATTTTCATTGTATGCAAAAACCTCTTTTTACGAAGTATTTTCAACATAAAAAAAGATTACGTTATTTGGAATTTATGTCGTAAAAAGAGTTACGTAAAAAGAGGTAACGTAAAAAAAGTTTACGTAAACGGAGGTTTGGGTGTATTAGCAATGAATTGAATTCAATCAAACGCGTATTGATGAAAAAAGAATGAATCATTCAAACGCATTTTTCGTCATACCGTGGCTATAGGCAATTATAGTACAAGCAACGTATAAGGCAAAATCGGAAACACTTGGCTTCGGTGTTTGCCGAAGTCAGGAACACTCGACTTCAGTGCTGCCCGAATATCCAAACACCGTTGCTTGGCAATTACACGACCACCGCTACGGGTACTTTTTCTGCTGCGTTTGGTGTTTGTTATTCAACACGGGCACGAAGCGTAGCATTGAAAACTCCTACTGGTGTGCTCATGAGTGAAGATGAGTACTGTGCACAACGGATCCGTGTTTTTGCCATGCCTACATGGAACCAGTATAGCCAAAGTCGGTTCGTTTAGTACGTAACTAATAAAGCCTACAAATCGAATCAGATTTAAGCCAAATCTAGAAGAATTTTACCCTTTTTGGATCGTCGCTTTAAATGACGGTGTGAAATTCAATAGCAACCTATGGGATTACGAGATGTTTTATTTTATGAGTGACATTATTTGACACATTCACACTAACAAGTAGGTACAAATTTTTAAAGATATAATTCTACATATTTTTCACGAAATTGAACAAAGCACGCTGCGAATGGAGCAAAGCCGCACGTACCATCGCGAACTAGTTTTGCATCGTCATTTTGAATTTGAATGTTTTGACACTCATCGCCCTATAATTTCGGAACCGAAAGTCGGATCCGGATGAAATTGCACAGTGTATTTAAATACAATAAGAGCCTTAATTTGAATCATGATTCGTGAAAATGGGCTTAACCGTTGCTGAGAAATCAAAATGAATTCCGTTTTATGAGATTTTCTTCACTATTATCGGTGCTTTCGGAAGCGGAAACCGGAGACTAGTAGTCCCAAAGTAGTTTTATATATTCACTAACTTACAAGATCTGCCAACTAATTGAAATTAGCAGTAAGTTTTATAAAAATGTGCACCTCGTTTCGTCATCGCTTGTGAATAAAAACTCATGAAATTGAAAATTTTCACTAATCGCACTGTAATACCGAAATCAAAAATCGGATCAGGATCAACTTTTCGGGGATTTTTTGAAGAATTTAAGACCTTTTATTTGCTTCTTAGTTTGTGAAAATCGTTTATGAAATCTACGAGAAAATTGATTGCGCTTTTTTCATAAATTTGAACATATTTCCTTGTAATTACGTAACCGGAAGTTGTGAAATAGGTGAAATAGCCATTTCGGAGAAACGTATGTGACTATTTTATTCCTTATTTTGGTGCATATCACCCTGTAATTCCGGAACCGGAAGTCGGTTCTAACTGAAACTGAGGAACTTTGTATTATACCTTAAGACCTTTCATTTGAATCTAAGATTATGAAAATCGGTTAAGTCATGTCTGAGAAAATTGAGAAAATTAAATATTTGCCATAGAATTCTTTGCAATCCATGCCAGAGGTGGAAATAATTACAGTTCAAGGCTGCCTAAAAATGCCCTATAGTAAATACCCAAGCTACATCATCCACACATTCAAACTGCGTAAATTTCGACGAAGTGAAAATGCTGCATGCAGATTGATATTTTCTTAAACTGTATTGTCAAAAGTAAAATGGAGCCATATATTCCGTTTGAAAAATATGTTATTTTCAGATACTACTCAAATCAACCATGCTATAGATTATATTCTGAAACTATGCATGGAAGTACGAAGCAATTAATGCAGAAGACACTCATGATGTTAATTTTGTTACGAAATGACTAAATTGAAAGAAGTTTTTTAATACTTAAAATATACTTTCATTCAAATCATTTATCAACCCTTTTGAAATGTAATAAATCGTGTTGACAGAACCAGAGAATCAAAATTTTTGTAACGCTTGAGAACAATAGGAGCTGTCTAGTTGTTACCCGATTGGGCAAAACTAAATGGACTCTGAACCCGTTTAACGCCATTGATCCCTACACGTTCGCAATCAAATTTTCCATCCTAAAAAGTCCATTAGCATCATCATCATCAAAGCAGATAAGCAATCTAAGTGTGACCGACACACCACGACAGGAGCCACTTCTGTTTCAGGTGTTTCGCTGCCTGGACGTAGCGTTCCGTACAGGACTATTATTAGCAATTCCGAGAAATTTTCATTGCGAGTTCGAAAATAAAATTCTGCACCCCAGAGGACTCTGTTTTCATATAACGAATATTCAACAGGTTCGTCAACCGTCACGTTTCTCTGCAATGTGGAATATTGTTACGCCGGTCGTTATACAAGAGGCTAATAGCGTTCGATACAGAGACTGATATGACGATAGCACGGGAGTGCTGGAATAAGGATGAATCAAGGTGATGCAGTAGCGTGTCAGTTAAGCAATTGCTTCATTAGTGAAGCAGCAGACTGCATCGGAAATGAGTGGTGAGCTTGTTCAGTTAACTTTCCGTATGAAAATTATACAGCAAAATCAATGCAAATCAGTTCAACTGCATTCGAGAATTGAGCAATCCTACGGAGAGTAATCGGATATTTCTTATGGCATCAATTAATCGCTTGAAACTGGGCTCACAAAATATGATTCAGCCAAGTCATTGTTGTTTCAGCGTCTCTGTCCTGTAAATCAATAACCGCGTCATCGGCCGTTACCGCGTTAATGTGCTGAATAAACAAATGGTATTCAATGACCGCGAAATGATCGCGGTATGATTTATACTGGTTTATTTATTTTTTTTTGTCGAAGCTCACTGCCGATTCTGCTTAGCAAGTCTCTTACATAATCAAGTTCGAATAACTGCTAATGCCGAGGAATCAACACGACAGCATTTTTTTTTGTTACGGCCTGTCGCGAATGAATTTGCGTATGATGAACTCGTGTCTCGGTTGGAATGTGTTTGGGTTCGCAAAGTTGCCATAACAATTGCGATGGTTGTCATAATTGAAGAAAATATAGAGGCGAAATTGAATCGATACCAGAGATACGACTTTTTTTCGAACCTTGGCTTTTTATATAATTGACAAACTCTACTCTACCAAAGTCTTCCAGATTTCCACGAAATTTTAGTCGAGGAACCAAGCTCAAGCTTATTCGAAATAATCTTAAATTAGATTAACGCTTCTTAACTCACCTCTTTTCCAACTTTTTTTCTATTATGCTTATTTAGGTAAATTAAATCATTTCCAGATTAGTTCACAAAAGTGTGCTTCTACGCTTACCCAAAATTCGAAAGTATGAGCAATACCTTTTTAGATCCACCTTTCAGTTGAACCTAAGTTTTTTTGAAAATCGGTCTAACTTTTCATTGAAAAATTGAAATCTGTTTTTTCGGAGTTGTTGACCACTGTATTCGGTACTTCCGGAATTGAAAAACGCGCGGGCAAAATTCCGATTCTAGAAATGAATAATATATTTTCATGTTATGATAATACACCATGCTTAAAACTTCTCTGATCATGATCCATTTGGACTGATTTCGCTGAAATTTAAACGTAACGCACTTGACGATGTTGGGTATAACTTCAGGCGTGTTTTTGCTACGATGGTAATTTTTGCAACGTAAATTCAGTGAAAAGCATGACGAACTTCTTTTAATCAGAATCATTAACAAATAAAATATTATGTTTTTGAAAAATGACGACGCGTAAAATAACGTGTTTACCCGCGTTCGTGGCTTCAGTTTTGATTTTGTGTTTCAGAATTTAAGCACTTAAATGAACTCTTAAAAAGAAACTCTATGTCGAATTCTTGCAAATACCGCGGATCCATTTTCCTTTGATGTTTTAAAAACATCGTTGCAAAATCGTCTTATTTAAAATATTTAGGTGAATCAATACAGCTTATGTTGTTATATCTATGAATGAATTAATCAAAGTGGTTGAACAAATTTTTTGTTCGGATTTTCGTTAAATGGTGTTCCAAATTCACAATCGGATTTATTTTTCGGTTTACGCTAGCTCTCGGAATATTAATCTACCAACAACGGGCACATCAAACATGTAAGAATACATTCAAACAAAAGGTAACATTGATGTTTGTCAAATGAAAAGCGTAGCCGTACTTAGTCTCTTATGATGTCAATTTTCGGTTCATTATCTTTATGTTGTCAATTCTCTATCAGCCGGTGGGGTAAAACAACACGATTATTAAATGAATATGCTTCAGGATCAAGTAAACATTTTCAGAGTTATTGTTTTTCAATGTCTGCTTTTCACCTTACCATTAATCTAATTAGCAATCTATCACATCACTTGAGACAGAGGGTTCAAAGTGATATCCGGGTAGAAAATTATAGTTACGAGCTTTGAAAGAAATGCCTTCTTCAAGTAACACATTTTCAAACCGCAATTAATTTTCATGGGAGAAGAGTTATTGCTCATGGTTTCATGAGAAGTTAACATGATTGGTTTCATGATTTTCTAATCATGACAGCAGTAACGGATTTCTTTCCCTTAACCCAGTCGATTTCAACACTCTTCGTCTCACAATTCCGGAAGTCGTATGAGAATACAATTCCGTAGCATTTTAATAAACTGTAAGGCCTTTTATTTGAGCCTAAGTGTGTGGGAATCAATTCATCCATCCCTGAGAAATCGAGCCGAGTTCCGTTCGTTGTTGATCATTGCTTTCGGTATTTTTGAAACCGGAATCTGAAAACCGATACAGCCAAAACCCTCTTAGTTGAGCCATTAACTAATGAGACTACAAATTGGGAAAGTTCGTATACAGTTTCGAGAATTTTAGAGTTCTTTGCATAGTCACGCAAATGATGGATGGAAATTTGTAATAATTTTCTCCATATAAAACTATATTTCGGATCCGAAAAGTTTTTTCGTTATTTTTTCAAATCGTTTATTTGCATGCAGAGATGTCCATCTCCTCTGTGTGACGAAGAGCAAGCAAAATTTCTCCCCTCGCACTGACAACTTCAACGAGAGCTCTTCTCTTTCACATATATACACCACTGTTGTATGAAGTGTGCACGCATCATGAGTGTGTTGGTTTATTTCCTTTTACCTCCTCCACTGAATCGCACCAAAGTGCTGGAGCAGAGCTAATAAATTCTCTGAGGAGGATGCAGATACTTTCACAGAGGTGTACACGCCGGTGAGCACTCTGGTGTATGGTTTGCGTAGAAGAAGCGTGGGGCACGCAAAATCAGCAAAATAAAACAATTTATCGTAAATTTTCGGTTTTATTGCAAATTTTTCATAGCAAGGCCAGATCTACTTTCTATTAATTGAAGTTCACAGAAGTGTTCGCTCGCCATCACGCGTCAGTGATCACTTGGGTGTATTTAGGCGAGAGCACGTGAGAGCGATTCGTGCGAAGAGAATGTTATTCTCTCGCACCAGCTTCTTTCAACATGAGCACGCACTCAAAATCTGTCTGTCTGGACACTGAGAAGAAGTGCGCTTTCCTCTTTCTGTGGAACGCAGCAAACGTATCCGCAGTGTATAATTGAAACCTACGCCCTGGTGTATCACTCTAGTGAAATGCCATCTCTGTTTGCATGGCACATAGCTTTAACTCAAAGGTGCTAAAGTCTGTATTATATTTTCTCGTACAACATAATTAACATATAATTATTAAACATAAATACATACACATACAAGCTTGGTGGGAGAGTTAAAAAGTGGGGAAAACAATAATGTTTAAACTATAGAGAATTTAAGGTTAGTGTTCGAAAAAGGGAGCCGAGTAACTGGTGGTTACTCCAGGTTAGTATGAAAAAATAAACACAAATAGTCACACTCAGACAATATTCAATAACACAATACAGGTCATAATAATGTAATAACTTCAAAGTTTTCGTGTAATCTGCATTTCATTTTGGCTCAAAAATTCCGATGTGTGGTTACCAGAAACTAATCAGCATGTCACATAGCCGGTATTGCCGAAAGGATTTTGACTAACAAGACTTGCTAATTAGAAGATTTTGCGAGATAGTTTTAAATAACCCGCTTTATTTTGCGTAGTCACTTTTATAAAAAGATCTCTCGAAAATGCAGTTTTGTACTTATCATCCTGTAACTTTAGACCCACGATTTTTTATTGAATCTTAAGTCTTTTCATTTGATACTGAGTTTGTGAAAATTGGCTAAGTTTGTAAGCACACAATAAAATTGGATCCCGGTAAAATTCTGATAGAAAAATGTTTCATACACTCGCATAGACATTTGTCGATCTCGACGGACTAATTCCAATGGTATGTGACACTCAGCCCTTCGAGCCTCGGTTCAAAAGTCGGTTTTCATCTATAAAAGAAAGACAAAAAGATTTTCGTTCTTTAAAAAAACATTTTTGGGAGGTAAAAATTGTATGAACATTCACTTGAATCCATTCTTACATATGTGCAAATCGTTCTAGTCATCTTCGAGGAATGTGATGTGAGTTCTATTTCGAGAATATTGACCGCTATTCTCGTTGTTTCCGGAGCAGCTATATTTTAATTAAATTTGTTAAACAAATAATCCACAAAAAAAAGCCAGAAGTTGCTCCTTTTTACATCGGCACATATAAAAATACACTCTTGGAATTGGCAATACATAGGACTATTTACCTAAATTGAAAATTATTTTCTATGCGTATTCGAAAACTCATTTCAAATGATATTTGATTAAATACAAAAAGTCATAGCGGCACACATAGAGTTAGACACTTAAACAGCCTTCAGTTAGATGTTAGTTATTTTTTTATCTGTGGGCCCCTCCCGAAACGAAAACCTTGTTACGGGCCTGCTTATAGATTATTTCTTCGAAACCGAAGTGTCTGTCATTGGCTAGGTTGCCCGACGGCTGACTAACGGCTGCCAGCAGGCACAATAAGGCTGGCAATTTTAGTAGCCGCCTGGTTACCATGGCTGCCCAGGTAGCCAAAACGGTATGCGGGCCGTTTCAACTTATAAAGTAACCCGATAACGGATAAAAATGAGTGGTCATTCGGTTACGCCACTAATAAGATTTTGTCAGGAGCATTTTTCAACTTGAACAATCAGCTTTTTAAAAAAGTGCGATTATTCTGTTACGCCATTTCTATATGTTCTCTCAAAAATGATTCAATAGTTTTTGAATAAGCTGTTGAACAAAAACTGTTATGTCGAGCTTAAATTATTATGCGTTTTTATACGATTTTAAGTGAATTTTTGAGGTTAAGGAAATGTTTTATTTGCGAATTTTCAAAGTCCTACGGTTTATTTTTTAACGCCGAGATCCAGTGTTACCTCGGAGAAAAGTTTTCACGTTGTCTAGCTGGGCTGTTTTTTAACACCAGATCTCGACGTTTCATACATTTCTACAATATTTGACATTCAAAAATTTCCATTTCAAAATTCTTAGAAGTCCCAAAGTTGATATTTTTGAATTTTTTTTCGAGATTACACCAGATCTAAATGTTTCATGAATCTTTAAGACATCTGACAAGAAAAATGTTTTCCTCAGTTTTGCGTTTTTTATGCAAGTTTTCAAAGTTGACAGTTTGCAAAATTCGCACAATTCACTGGTACGTGGGATTAAAGATATTCGGATGTGTGGAAAAAGCATGTCAGTTTTATTCGTATTCACGTCTTCCAATTATGTCTCTAACATTACCCTCCCACCATTTTTTATGCGGTGTCGGTTGGTTTGCCTTCTGAACATGAAAATTGAGCGGATTGAAGGCGGTTCTCGTCTGTTACGTAACTTATATCATTATACCTCCAGTACCGGGAATGATAGAGATTTTATCTTCGAACTTGATTAATGACCCAATAATAGCTTTCAAACGAGCCCAAAATTGTTGAAATGCATTCAGTCGGCTCCGAAAAAAATGGAGTGAAAAAGAATCACGGCATTTTTCCTAGGAGTGCATTATATCTCCGGAACCGGAAATGACTCAATGATTACTTTCGAGCAAAGCACCCAGACTCTTTCCTACACGGAGAACCCTTCGATCATAAAATTGCGTTATCGCAGTTTTTGAATTTTGCGATAGTTGATTTAACTAATTTCTTTTTGATTCAACCAAAATGGTTTTTGATGTGCATATAATCAAGTAGTGGAAAAATATGTTGTTTTGAATGCTGTCAAATGCCGGAGACAGTTGAAAGCAAAACAATAATTGCAATGCAAAATCAACAACTTTTTTAGTTGAAATCTGTTCGCGTCGCTTCAAAATGTCAATGAAAACAATATCGATGGTTAAAGCGTTTGGTGAAATTGTGTTCATTCGATTTGAGAATCTCGTAATCTTTCAGGTATGCGCAAAAATTTTATGCTTCAAATTCGATCATTATTTACTTCCAGCAGACTGTTTTACTTCCAGCTGTTTGTTACCGATGATGATGTTCATGCCTTAGCAATAAAACGCGTTTGAATTGCCGTCGCAAAATTCCAATTCCCAGCGGTTGATACACACAAGCTCATATAAATTGACTAAAATTATCAGTGCATAACTTTAGTTCAACCGTTTGAAGGCATCATTTTAGGTAAATTTAATAATTTCGCTAATTTACTCGCCCCTCCGGGCACTTTTGCCGATTAAAAACGTTTTTCTACATCAATCATTTCCGATCGAATCAGAAGTATTTTTTTAGAATTTAGATCTTTACTGATCTCAAAACAAACAAACAAATAAAACCGATTTATTTTTCAACTAACAGAATTTTGTTTCAATAACAACACCAGTTATTTCAACTAAAATATTTGTTGAAATTGAAAGGTATGTGTCCTCACTAATAGACAGCATTTTTTTTTCAAACAGTTAGATTAGTTGTTTCAACCATCGTTTCTGCTAATCGAAAAACAAAAATGACAGTTTAGTTAAAACAACAATCGATTAGTTGTACCAAATTTTAACCAATCGAATTCAGAAAATCAACTAATTTTCTGGTTGAAATGGGATCGCGAGCGGTTCCGTGTATTACGTCTAAAGCTACATAAGGCTAGAGGATCCCGAGGCTCCGATGAAAAGTCGGGGTTTTCATCTATTCCATTTTATTCTTCCTGTTGAGAAAAGTAAAACATAGGACAACAAACTGGCTTGATTATAAATGTTTTTTTTTACTTGAATACGTGACTTTTCCAAATCCGCCCTGTGGCAAAATGGGTAGAACTTAAACGTGAATATCTCGAGTTGTACTTAACACAGCAACACCATTCCTTTTCCATGCCATCAGAACTTTGATCAGCAATTTATGATTCAATTATCAACAGTGTGAGATAACTAGAAATAATTGAAAATTTAGTTTTCTGTAACTTTTAGAATCAATGAGAAAAATTTATCACGCTTTATAGCCGTTTTCTCACTCGGATGACGGTTTTGAGGTAGTCAGAGTCATGTCAGTCCCAGTGTTCAACTGAACGAGTATAAAAAGTAAACCTTAGCATAAAACTCGGAATATCTTCTGGTGCGCTAGATGGAACTGGGCGTCGTAAAGAGGACCTTACAAAAGCAGCAACAACACACCTGCTGCGTTGTGTAAAGCTTTATTCGGATTGGATTCTAAAAAACGGAGTCTTGGTATTGAATTCAGAGCCTAGATTCTGGCCCGCCATAACACTGAACCTGGATTCTGGTCTAGCTGAATTTTGAAAATGGTTTCAGGTTTAGAATTTAGTTTCATAATCCAGTTCCAGAACTTAGGCTCAGAATGTAAAACTAAGGTTCTGGAGTTGAATCCTAATTCTGAATTCTGGAACTTGATTTTTGTAACTGGTTTCTTGAATAGATTTTAGATCTGAATCTAGTTTCTTAAGTTATGTTCGGAAATCGAATGCAGAATTCTGATTGAGAAATTCAACTTCAGAATTCTGATACAAAACTCAAGATATAAATTCTAGAGTCGCTGATTCGGAAAGTAAATGTTTGGTCTAAACTCTAAACCTGAATATTAGAACTGACTTCTGAACTCAAATTTAATCTCTGAATTCAGTTCCTTAATTTACTTTCTGAATTCAGTTCTAGAATGTAATTCCCAAATTCAGTTTCAGAATTTATTTCTAGGATTCAGATTCAGAATTTAGAAGAACAAAATTAAAAACTTGTATTCATAAACTATATTTTTGAAGTGAATTCAGTTCTTTAGTTTATGTTCCGAATTCAAGTTTAGAATTTAGTTCTAGAAATAAGTTCGGAACCTATATTATAAAAATGAGTTTAGTTGCAGAATTCTAGAACTAAATTCATGAGCTGAATTCTTGATGTTGATGATTCCAAACTTGAATTTTGAAACTGAATTCTGAGTCAGTTCCAGGTTCTTTTTCCTCAACTGTAGTTGTTATTGCTTTTTGAGAATGTGTAAGTAAAATCAAACGATCTTTGTCTCAATCAGGTACAATGAAATGTTTAATTGTTAATGTGTGGGTATGTGTGTATGTATGTATGTGTGTTTGTGACAAATAATGTCACCTGATTTTCTCATATATGGCACAACAGATTTTCACAAACTTAGATTCAAATGAAAGGTCTAATAGTCCCATAGATCGCTAATGAATTTTATCCCGATCCGACTTCCGGTTTCGGAACTTCTCTCAGAGATGGAGTGACCGATTTTCACAAATTTAGATTCAAACGAAACATGTTATGATCCCATAGATCCCAATTGAATTTTGTCTCGATCCGACTTCAGGTTCTGGAATTATAAGGCAATACTTTCAAATCTATGAAAAAAATGCGCACTCAATTTTCTCGGAAATTTCTGAACCGATTTTTTGGATATATAAATCTACTTTGAGACTACTAGTCCCGGCAAAACTAGATGCAAAATTGGTACTCATCGATACGTGCAGGTACGGAATAAGAATAAGCCACCGCTACGTTGTCTCCGGTTGGTGATTGGACACTGATCCTACAAACTAGTTGTCGTATGTTTGAGCCCTGGCCTGGAAGGATTCGTAGTGTCAATAGGATCTTAGCCATGCAATGGTTCTGTAGAAATTCCATTACAGGAATGTAATACCTAGGCTCAAGAATGCCTTTTATCGTATCAAACAACGCTCTCTAGCAACTCTTCACACGATTCAATCAGTGCCATCAAAGAAAGACGGATATCATCTCAGTAACAAAAAACCGGCATGGTTCATTTACATAGAATGGATACCAGTGCGAGAGAGAATTTCTCTCGATGGCACGTCTGAGCATCACGGGTTAGCACGCTGCTGTGGAGATTCGCTCTGAAGCAACAAATGATCGCTCATTATCGTTTTGCGATTCGATTCTTTGCCGGCAGTGGATAATTGCGATAGAATCATTTTACTATTGCCGCTTATTCTGATTATGTGCATATAACCTTTGTATGAGTTGTGTTAATGAAAATGTCTGTGAATGCTCCACCCAAGGGTTTTGAAATATTGTCACCTAGTATGAGAATAGTAGTATAGTCGAATCATCGATTCAATTTTCTACGATAATTGTCAACTTGCGATTCTCTCTTGGTAAATTCCACACAGCGCCGATTATTGCCAGACTGTATCTTTTGGTCTCGCACGGTTCATGCATTGAGAGGCAGCGAGTTATTGAAGCAAAAGTAGAGAAACATCGTGCCGATTTCAGCCATATTTTCGGCAATCACCAACACTGCCAAGGCTTTGCTTTGGCTAACACACTGCGTGCTTTGTTTAATTTCGTATAGCGTGCAGGGTTGCCACATTTAAATCTATATGAACTCGACATTACTGTTTACAAATTGCAATACTGATGGTAGTTTATACCAAACAAAGTTTTTTATTTTATTCAAGTTTTACAAAAAATCTCGACAGAATCTTCTTGTGATGTTTTTAAAAATATAAGTAATATGAGAAAGGCATCATTACACCACTAGGTGGATTAAAAAAGGTTTTGAAGAACTTCCACTAACATATAGGCCTATGAAACATCATTCGAGCCCTCAGAAACGAGCAGTCGAGAAAGAATTCATTACTTTGAGACAATGAGACAATGTGGGATTCCGAAGGAGCTATCAAATCGGTAAGAAAATTTTGAGTTCACGTTTTGAACAATTACTGATATAGACATTCAAATTCGTTTGAAAATCATCACAGAAATAGAAAAAAATAGTTTATGCTTCAGGATTGTAGATTTGAATTCATAGTGCAAGAGCCAAACATTTTTTTAGAGGGGTATTTCATACCTCGGCCAGTACCACTTTTCAAGTACCCGGGAATAGCAAGTAAAATATTCAAAATAAATGATGCTCGATTGGTAAAAATTATGCAACCAGTGAACTAACCTAACCAAATTTCACACAATTCTGAATATTTTCTAATGTCTAATCGTAGTCCACACTAGAAAAGACCCCGCACATAGGCCCAGGAAGTACTTCTGACTCGAGAATCGAACGACCTTAAGGTTGAAACCTCTATAAAAACCTATTGCCAATAGAAGAAATTCAAAAAAATCTTCCTTTTCTTAACTTCATTTTTCATACGCAAAAAATGTGCCAATTATTTCACAAACCTTGAAAAACAATGTCAAGAATAATATTTGTAACAGATTTTTTAATTTTTGTTTGGATCTGGCCGTTTTGGGGAACATTTGTTTTATGTTTGATTTTATGGAATGGAAATTTATATGTTTAAAGGGTCAGGTTTAGGTTTCTGTTCATTATAAACTTTCTTCGCTCAATTGATTCGGTGGCAAAGCGTGTTGTAGTAAAGAAACACAATGTTCCAGAGTCGAACATAGATTTGCCGCTGGACTATATGCATATGATTATTGAATATGATTCAATATCCGTATTTGTTTTAAAATTCTAAGTTTCCAAATAGTGCTAGATAGATTATGTATAAATCATGTTTACCAATTTTTGTTCAAAGGTACGAGGGAATAATTGTGCAACTTGGGTCCTATAATAATTCTCGCGGTAAAATTTCACGCAGTGGTTGAGCAATAACTAATTAGGTACGGTCAGATTTGAATAATTGTGACGTCTTATCGGTGAAATCATCGTCCAGCGTAAGGTCGTAAACAAAAGCTTACCGCACATACATGACCGCATCGTTGTTACGTTACCATCTGCGGTGAAAGCTTCTGCAACCGCTGAAAAACCTCTTTCCCGTGACGATCGACGCGAGGAAAGTTTGAGGAAATTGTAACATCTGCTGTTGCGAGAAAGTTGTATCAATTGCAGCTGCAAATATTGCTAAATTAATTTCTTCCCCATCGCGGTCCACCGTCATCATCCGCCCACAAACTCGATGTTGTAAAACCGGGGCCAGTGCAGAGCTGAAGAACTGCATGCTTTTCACTTTAACCGATTGGAAAGTGGTACAATCTTCAAGTAAAATCAAATGTTCGCTTCAAAGCTCGAGGGAAAGAAAAAAGTAACTACAACAGCAGCAGCAGTAAAGCATAACTCTCATCTAAGCGCCCTGCTGCAACATTAACCCATTTCACCGCAGCCCACACGCGGCCCACTGCCACACTCTCGGCCTACTTGCAGTTCCATTCCACCACTCGTTCGCTGGGTAAGCATTCCAAACAGCAAGCCGTGCCACTGAATTATGAGGTATTGTAGAGAAATGTAGGAGCAACTCTCACCGGTGCTGTGATGGTATCCAGTTCGCAAGAACGTCCGATTCGTAGTTGCAACCAGTCAAAAGATTGTACAGATCTCCGAGTTATTTATTTTTATGAGTAATGTGATTTTTATAATAAAATTTAATAGGATGTATGTAGCCAACTTTCGAAAAAACAGATGTAGCCTAAAACAAATCAATTTTTTTTTATTTTCGATTTCAGTTTGCATGTTTAGGCGAGAAATTTATTTCGGTTTTTTTTACAAAACAGATGCTAAAAACGTCGATGTTGTTGATTAAAAGCATGTTTCAATCCACCTTTTGATGAGATGATGCCATTCTCATAATCATGAGATTTTTCGAAATCCCCGTGACTTGTGCATTGAAATTTATATGTTGAGCCACTAAAAAATAAAAAAAAACTAACCGCAATTTACGAACTTTCGTCGGTAATGGGTGTCGAAACCAAAGTAACCAATGGCACATTGGTTAGTCGTCTACGGGACAACAGATATTTAGAGAATTTTCTACTGATTGGAACCGACAGAAGTCAATCATCTATCGTCAAGATCAATGAATCAAATCATTTTGACTCATACCTTTTCAGATTTCTCTTATTCTTGTGTTACGAATTAGATGGACATTTCTTAACCGATCTAAAATTTCGAAATCCGTAATCGGAAACGAAATTTAATAGCAATTCTTATACTACTCCCCATACTACCTTTCATTTGAATCCGAGTTTGTGGATATCGGATACTATTTTCGTCTAAAGGTTGTAGTTGGTACAAATTATGGGTGTATAAATATGTTACGGAAGGTATTGAAATATGTTTAATTTTCAATGTTCCGATTATTTTTGCTATGACTTTCGCACACGTATTTTGATCAGAACTTTAATTGGATAATTGTAGTAGTAGAAAAATATTACTTTTTGTACATACATAACACATGGTCAGAATAGTCCCGGGCCTAATACATAGATGGCGCTAGTTTTATTGCCGTCACCTTTTTTCACTTAATACTAACCTTTAAAAGCCAGCTGTTAAAATTTCATGATATTCTATTCATTAGTTTGTGAGTTATTGTGTTAAGAAATACACTACTTTTGTTTTTTTTTCAGAATAATGAATCAAAAACAATTTCGTGTTTAAATTTTACACTGCTTCTTATTGGGAAAAAATTCCGTTCAAACAAAGCAATGGCTTGAAAAGTATTATGGAGACTCCGCTCCATCAGAAAAATAATGATACGTTCGTTTGTTGACTTCAAACTAGGTCGTAGAGACACCGATGATGCAGAACGCAGTGGACGCTCAAATGAGGCGGTAATACTAGAAAACATTTAAAAAAAATCTACAAAATCGTTTTGAATAATCGAAAAGAGAAGTTGCATGAGTTAGCTGCCATCGTAAAAATATCAAAAGAACGTATTGGCTTTATGTTGCATGAGCATTTGATTATGAGAAAGCTCTGTTCAAAGTGGATGCCGCGTTTGCTCACGGTTGATCAAAAACGAGAACGCCATTTTCTACGTAAAAAACCTAAATTTTTGCATCGATATGTGACAATGGATGAAACATGGATTCATCACTTCACTCCGGAATAAAAACGATCGTCATCTGAGTGGCCATCAACTGGTGAACCTCGTCCACAGCAATAATCGGTTTGAACGGTAATGGCCTCGGTATTTTGGGATGTGCGTGATGTAATATTGATCGACTATATTGAGCAAGGAAATACCATTAATAGTGAATATTCTATAGCGTTAATAGAGCGTTTAAGGGTTGAAATTGCAAAGAAACGACCGCATATGGCAAAGGAAAAAAAATGTTTCATAAAGACAACGCGCCGTGTCACAAGTCAATCAAAACAATGGAAAAAATTCAAATTGCTCCCACATTTACCGTATTCGCCATATTTGGCTCCCAGAGACTACTGGCTGTTCGCAGAAATTTTGCACGAATGAAAATCGTTCTACAAAAGTGGTATTGAAATTTTAGAGCGACACTGGAATGATTGCGTTGCTTTTGATGCAGATTACGTTGATGAATAATGTTAATTTTGAACCAAAAAAATCTCTTTGTTAGGCCCGGGACTTCTCAGCCCATGCGTTATTTCTTGGAATTTTACTTTTACGTTTTGATGAAAAATGTAAATCAAAAATATATATATTTGAGTACTCAACATAAAACTTAACCAAATTTAATAAATGAGAATGCCACGAATCAGGACAATTGATTCTACATTCAATCGATCAATAACCTCTAAACGTGAGCTTTAACCCAATCGTTTAGTACAACTTAAGTGGCTTTTGGACAAATCGATGAAAGTAATCCGAGCATTTAACGACAGAAAAGGTGGTGAAAGCATTAGTTCTTAGTAATGATATTAATGTGGGATTGATCCCAATTTTCAAGAATTTTTACGTTTTATGCATGTATTATTACCACTTTTTTCGGTACTTCCGGTGCAGGAAGCTGGGAGCCAGCAACATACATAACCTACATATAGTTTTGAGCAAAATATTACGTTTTTGCATCGTCGATCTTAATAACGCCTTGAAATGTTTAACACACTTTACCCTGTAACTCCGTTACAGGAGGTCTGATCTGAATAAAATCTAATGGCAACCTATGAGACTACTAGTCGATGCCTTTCACGCAGGGTTCGATTCTCACCCCCGCACATGGGGTCAGAGAGTTTTTCTGGCCCGAAGAGGCTAATGGCCTTAAACCTGTACAAAAAACAAAAAAGGTTTTTTTGAGTTTGTTACCATTTCCGGTACTTCTGGCACCAAGAGCTGGGTATAACCGCAATCGGTTCGTTTGACAATCAACTGTAGAAAAAGAGAAATTGATTTGAATTACATTTAAATGATAAGCTACTTTTTGCATCGTCGTTCTCAATGACGGGTTAAAATTTTAAACACACTTCACTCTGTAATTTCGGAATCGGATCACCGGATAAAATTCTACGTCAATATATGTGACCATAATACCATTCATTTGTATTTAAGTTTGTGAAAATCGTTCAAGCTGTTGCACAGTGGTTCAAAAGCGCAATTTCACGCTCTTAATTGATATCTCATAGGATCATTGTTTTTGAGATACAGTATCTTCAGCAAAGTTGCTCAGAATGATAGACGCCATCTTTTGGCAAATTTTATTTATGCGATGAATCCCCCTAAAAGTGAGATAAACATTTTATTTTAGCTCAGGGCTAACATAGGGGCTAAGTTACTTCGACAAAGTTGTGCAGAAAGTTATTTCAAACAAGTTTGCTGAAAGTATTATTCCCGTAACTTGAGTGTAATTCAAGATATAATGTATTTTCTGAAAAGGGTGTCTAAAAACCAATTTTTGTAAGAAAACATATATATTTTCTATTTATATGAGTTTTTTATGTTATACAAAGTTTTTCATCTTTAAAAACTACACAACTTTCTCGAACATACTATGCTGCTATCATTTCAGTTTAATGAAATAGAGCAATTTTTCGTGTTTCTTTTAATAAAACTCTAACTTGTCAATTATCAAAAGGCGCAGGAAGGTGCAGATGAGACTACTTACATATTAAACTACTTTAAAAGAGCTTTCATACCGTGGTTGAATTACTCGTCTGCGATCGTCTGCAGGCGAGATATGTTCTTTTCAAATATCCTTGTCCTTGACATTTTCAATGATAAGGTTAATTGTATTTCAGATCAGATTTCAGTATATATTCGTTACCATGGAAACTCTCACAATAAAAGGTTTTTATTGACATTGAAGTCTACAAATAGAAAAGTTTAGTAATAATTACAGACGGTTTTTTGAAAGTAACTGTCCGACGTTTTTTAAAAGTGAGATAAGAAGCCACGACTTTGAAAAAAGGCAATTATCATGTCGAATTGCGTTTTTTTCTATAGAAAAGCTCTGCGGATAAATATCCTCTATTCATCAATTAAAGTGGAGATCGATAAACGCTTGCTATATTGTACTGTTTATAATGATTAAGAAGTTTCTTTTATACAGATGTCGGGAATATTATACACGCGAGCAATCCAGATCACTTACGAATCGGGATCCCATGAATTTGTAATTAGTTTCATTGGATCCTTTTGTTACAAATATTCGCCAAAGCAGTCCAAGAAGAATCTGTCGAACGATGCTAAGAGTCTTTTAGCCGGTTAAGAACATTGTCAGCTATCATAAAATAAATACAAATAACTAAAAAATGAGTTTTGATCATTCTTTTCTCTACCAGAAGATGACATAACTTAATTCGATTTGATGATGACTTTTTTAAAAGTCGTGACAAAACAGTTACTAAACTATTCAATTTATAGACTTCAATGTGCACAAAAAAATAATATTTTGTGGCAAGTACCATAGTAATGAATATATACTGAAATCTGATCTGAAATACAGTGAACCTTATCATTGAAAATGTCAAGGACAAGGATATTTGAAAAGAACATATCTCGCCTGCAGACGAGTAATTCAACCACGGTATGAAAGCTCTTTTAAAGTAGTTTAATATGTAAGTAGTCTCATCTGCACCTTCCTGCGCCTTTTGATAATTGACAAGTTAGAATTTTATTAAAAGAAACATGAAAAATTGCTCTATTTCATTAAACTGAAATGATAGCAGCATAGTATGTTCGAGAAAGTTGTGTAGTTTTTAAAGATGAAAAACTTTGTATAACATGAAAAACTCATATAAATTGAAAATATATTTGTTTTCTTACAAAAATTGGTTTTTAGACACCCTTTTCAGAAAATACATTATATCTTGAATTACACTCAAGTTACGGGAATAATACTTTCAGCAAACTTGTTTGAAATAACTTTCTGCACAACTTTGTCGAAGTAACTTAGCCCCTATGTTAGCCCTGAGCTAAAATAAAATGTTTATCTCACTTTTAGGGGGATTAATCACATAAATAAAATTTGCCAAAAGATGGCGTCTATCATTCTGAGCAACTTTGCTGAAGATACTGTACCTCAAAAACAATGATCCTATGAGTTATCAATTAAGAGCGTGAAATTGCGCTTTTGAACCACTGTGTGTTGGAGTGATTTCTTTGGCCATCAACTAACCTGATCTGTCCAACTGTAAGATCGGCCTGTTGAAAGTATTCTGGTCCATTTTTCAGTGTCATGAATATAAATACGCTCTTGAAATTAATTTTTGCATATATATCTGTCAGTAATTTCGGAATCATGAGTCACATCCGGATAAAGTTCCAAAACAGTTATGTGGCATTATAAGAATTTTCATTTGAATCTGAACCTCAGCTTTTTTAATTTTTTGGCATCCTGTTACTCCGGAACCGGGAGTTTTATTAAAAGGGAAAGATTATGGGACTATATATTATAACGTCTTTCATTTGCATTCAAGTTTAAGAAAATCGAATGAGCGGTCTTCGACAGGGATGTATCTGAAGGAGGGGGTAGGGGGCGTTCGCACCGAGCGCAAAGTTTTCATGGGGCGGCAAAACAATCCTTTTTTCTCATTCAAGCGATTTCTCCGGAGTTCATGCAATTTTTTTCTCTTTTGCTCACTAAGCCAACGGGCGCAAATCATATTTTGCCCCGGGCGCCAAATTTCCTCAGTACACCACTGGACTTCTCTGTCATCAGGTGTTAAAATTAATACTCTATTTTCAATACTTCACCTGCAATTTCTTTCAAAACTGAATGTTGAAAAATTACTTCTTGGCCAGTATCACATAAAACGTGTGAATTAGATTTTCAATGCGATGCACAGTGATCCCAATCATGTCTAAATTCCAGTTTTTTTATTTGTGCTTCAAGGGTTAATTTTGAAGCTTTCATGTCTTCAGAAGAATTTCTGTTTGAAATAGTTCGCTTCTTTTAAAATAATCAAAGTTGACATTAATCCAACTACAAGTGAAATAAAAATATTTTGCATACAATACGAGATAGAGCATTTATGTCTTCAGAAAAATTGTAGATCATGTTCAAACAAGAAAACATGCCAAAGACATAAACAATTTAAAATGCATTGGTGTCGAGATATGACGTACTGGACCCCCAAAATCAAGTATTTCCATCATAACTTTTTTTTTAGAATTTTCGGATATTCTACAATTATATTTAATTACAAAATACTACATGGAAATATGTGGAACAAATTTTAACAAAGTTTGAAAGTATGGTCGAAACACTATTAGAAAAATTAGTAGTCACAACTTAAATTAATTTAAATTTATATGAAAACACACTTTTAAAAAGCAAGTCCTAACATTCCCCAATATATATTTAGCACCCACACAGTATTCATTAATCCGAAAAGAATTTTCTAAAGTAGACGACGTTTTCAACGTTTTCTTCAATTAAATATTGTTAATCTGTTTAGCGGTTTGTATTTCATTTTTAATTGTAGGGAACACTGTATCAGGACACATCTTCGTTTTTGTTTATTTTGTTTTTTCTGCTTCTATTTTCTCGCTTACTTTGATAAATATTGAATTTAAGATGCAAGGTTAACGAATACTGTATGTTAAGGTGCTATATGCATATTGGGTTCTGTTAGAACATGCTTTTTAAAAGTGTGTTTTCATATAAATTTAAGTGAATTTAAGTTATGATTACCAATTTTTCTAATAATGTTTTGACCATACTTTAAAAATGTATTGAAATTGCTCAAAAACTTTTTAGTTTGTGAATTTAAGAATATGCAGTCTTTGACAAAAATATGCATTTTGATAATTAAAATATAATTGTAGAACATCCAAACATTCTAAAACTTCATTGAAAAAAGTTATGATGGAAATACTTGATATTGGGGGTCCTTAATACATAAACAGTGCATCCTATCTCGACACCAATGCATTTTAAAATGTTCATGTCTTCGGCATGTTTACTTGTTTAAACATGATCTACAATTTTTCTAAAGACATAAATGCTCTATCTGCATATGCAAAATAATTTTTCAACTCACTTATAGGTGAATTAATGTCAACTTTGATTATATTGAAAGAAGCGGACTAATTCAAAACGAAATTCTCCTGAAGACATGAACGCTCCAAAATTAACTCTGAGGTATAAATAAAGAAACGCGTTTTTTGACACGATTGGGAACACTGTGCGATGTGGTATGATTGCTAACTGAGTGGTTGCCATAGGGATATAAATATAAAATTGAACGGCGTGGTGCCCAAGCACAGCTAAACATGCTCGGTTTCTTTTGCTCAACTAGTCTCAACTAGTTTCTTGGTGTGTTTTAAATGCAAAGTTGATAAATTTATTTCCCCGGTTAGGAGTTCGAGTCCCGTCTCTGCGGTAGTTCTTTTGATTTTATTTCATAGTTGTCTTCGTAGGTATTTTTGCAATCCGTTTTCCTCGTTAGATGCTGATAAAATTCAAAACTATCTCAAAACGGCTTGACGTCCTAAGAAGACCAAAAGCAAACGTATGAGTAATGTCAACAATGTGTGCGTAAAAACAAATTCCGGCGCATTTTTTTCCGAATTTTAATCAATAAATCTTCCATACTGCTTAGAATTTCAATTCAAAAAAAGCGAAAATCTTAGTATAAAACTCTTCCGTTTTTCGGGAAACTGCGTGAGAAAAATTATTTCAGTTTCGGCTTACTTTCCCTAACACTAATTAGCAACGAACACATTCCTATATAGATTTTTTCTTGCAGAAATTATTGCGAAATATAGATTTACGTACATTCTATTAGTAATTCCGCAAAAGAGGAACCTTCAACTTAAAGGTTGTCGTAAAACTATTTGTTTTTCCGGAAAACTGCTTTTTTTAACAGAAGATATTTAGTTTTGCTTATTTTGTGTAGCGAGATCTAATACAAATGCATTGAAGCAGTGTAGCTAACTTTTTTATTGGAAGAGCAAGTGAGAAAAGTAATTGTGAGCGGTCGCAATGAAAATCCGGATCTGTCAGTAAGAAAACTTGCTTGATTTTCACGTAAGCGTTGTCCATAATGTTCTTAAGCCTTTTGATAAACGTTTGGTCTCAGGAACCACCAGAAGGACGCGCAAGTGAAGCAAATATTGCAAAACAGACCAG
Organism: Malaya genurostris; assembly: GCF_030247185.1. Classification (NCBI taxonomy): domain Eukaryota; kingdom Metazoa; phylum Arthropoda; class Insecta; order Diptera; family Culicidae; genus Malaya; species Malaya genurostris. The sequence continues at coordinate 214,969,783 of NC_080571.1, read as the reverse complement.
ACCTTTCGGTACGTACTGTGGCTAGAATAATAAAAATGTCTCCTACTTTCGTGCATACTTCCGAGAATCGACAAGGTATGAAGTCGTTCAGAAAGAAAACTGCACTTAATCGTAATGATAAACAGAATGTGACGAGTTGACTCGCAAGTTGTATCGCGAATAATTTACGAAGTTTTCCTGCTTGATAATGGACGATGACACTTATGTGTTAGAAGACTTCCAGTTTCCCGGAATATCTTTTTATATTTCCATGCAACGAAACGGCGTAGAAGAGTATTTTAGGACGTAGAAAATGTGCAAGTTTTCAAAAAAAAAAAACATTCAGAATGTAATGAGTAGTTTTCGTTGAAGTCAGAGCTTCATCACTACCAGAACGGTGGACAAGGAAATATCCGTGAACAATGCCATGATGCCTGCTCGCAATTCTGGTTCGATTTGGCATCTTGCCACTACGCCAAAGTTGTTGCGGAATGGTATAAAGCGAAGTATTGCGCTCTCACCGAGAGAGAACTCTCTCAGTATAAAGACTGTCCCAGAAAGTATGAACGGACTTTGATTTCGCTGTAAATAATTCACAAGTGTTAGATATTCAAATTTTATTCGATATACTGATAATATTAGACTACAACAACAGAATATTATTCTCAACATTTGCTACTTAGCCATTGTAGACTAGCTGGTGCACCTTCTTGCGAACGTTCCTCATGAAATTCCGTAGAGACTTCTTGGCGACATGTTTTGATACTTTTTTTCCAATCTTTTTCGAACTGTTGAATAGTTTCGGCTGCCGAGACATGTTTCCTAAGATGTGCCTTCGTTAATGCCCAAAATTTCTCAATTGGTCGAAGTTGTGGGTAATTTGGTGGATTCATGTCTTTTGGGACGAAAGTGACATTTTTGGCAGTATACCATTCTACCGTTGATTTCGAGTAGTGGCAAGAAGCAAGATCTAGCCAGAAGACAACAGGAACCTTGTGGCTTTGGATCATGGGTTGAAGTCGTTTTTGTAAACATTCCTTGATGTATATTTCGCTGTTTATTGAAGCAGTAGCGATGAAGGGTTTCGAAATCTTACCGCAGCTACAAATTGCTTAACAGACCATAGCTTTCTTATCAAATTTTTCGACTTCAATCGATGTCTCGGACTGGTTTAACACTTGCCCTTCTCGCACAGTATAATATTGTGGTCCCGGCAAGGATTTGTAATCGAATTTCACGTAGCTTTCGTCGTCCATGATTATGAAGTTCAAATTTCCAGCAAGAATCGTATTGTACAGCTTTCGAACCCTCTGCCTGATCGATGCTTCTTGTTTCGGACTACGTTTTGGTTGTTTCTGCCTCTTATAGGTTTGAAGATTCAAACGTTCTTTAGCACGATGTTCGATTTTATGTTTTCGGACAGCAGAATTGCCGAACGACTAAGTGGTTAACGTTTCTCTCCATAATTTTTCTGATTAATTGACCTACATTCAACGGAATTCGACACACATGCACTTTTGCCCAAATAGAAAAATCACCAAAAATTAATGAGAAATATAATCTGCACAGATTGTCATCCCATCATTTTTGTCAACGCACTGAACAGAGATCCCTCTCTAATAGCATAATAGACCTATTTCTCTTCCAGATGTGATTCCTGCTTTCGGTAATCGATAAAAAAGCTCACTAACTAGAATTTTGTATTGATAAACTTAACACAATTTTGAAGAGTTTCTCTCTTAGAGTTGTTCATACGGTAAAGTAGAATATGTTTACAATTTGTATTTAGTCCAAATAACCAAAAAATCGTTTGAACAGTCTGTTTTTCAGAAATTACTCATACTTGAATGTTCACCTGACGCAACAGAACAAACAACCAACGCAACCAATATTATTCATCTGACTCCATTACACACAATCCATCAACTGGTGCACGATATCAGAAATTTATCTCTTACCTACAGCGGCATTTCTAGAACGCTCCACGCTTTCCACCAGTCAGTTAGTAAGAAATAATTTTGATATCCAATTAAGCACGTTGCTCGAAATGACGAATCACATGGATAAAGTAAGCATGTAAAATCTCCATACAAAACAACTCGTAGTGCGCCAAACGATTTTTTCGGCGATCTATTATTCTTTTCTTCGATACTATAGATAAAATCCCGTCGAATCCAGAATTCAAAATATGTGTCTGAAAACTTTTTTTTGTTCCAATTATAGACATTTTAACCTTAAGGTCATTCGTCTCTTCGGGCCAGAAAACTTTCTGACCCTATGTGCGGGGTTGGGAATCGAACCCAGGTGGGCTGCGTGAAAGGCATCGACTATCCCATCACGCTATACCCGTCTCAATTGTCTTTATATCATTCAATAAAACTCCTAAAAAAGGTCCTCTAAAATTTTAACTGATAGCGATATCAATGCGATGCCACGGCGAAACCAAAATGTAATAGTACTGTTGATACTTTTTCTCGCAAGCACAGTTCATCTGTAAATTCGTTAAAAAAAGTTAAAAGTTAAAAAAGCAATATATTTTTGGTTCATTTAGAGATTAGCCAAGGGACACGTAGCAACTATAGTTTTCTTCACGTTTAGGTTTGGCGCATTTTCTTCTCACGATTCGTCAGTGTATTTTTTTTAGTTTTGTTTGTATACAAAACTAAAAAATAAAAGGTAAATTAAATTTTAAAGAAATTCGCTATGATCGTATTTGTTTAAAATTGTATACCAAGCTGTACTTATTATTTTCGTTAGGGATTTTATTTTACTATTATTATTATTATATATCAGCTTTAATTAACTGAGTCATTTGCGGAGATTTTTTACTACGTCTTCCCTCAATATAGTATTGGATGAAGTGGAAAGTGTCTAACTGTTATGGAAAAATCAAACTTGTCAGTTTTCCGCTCTTTTACTCCCAGCAATCTTAGAAATGCTGTGCTGCATGCGCCTGTTCTGCGATAAGCTTTTCCATGCGAAACCACCAGCCTTTCTAGTAACCCATTGAAAAGCGAAGTCGAAACTAGTTTTTTTATCTTCCCTTGCAGATACGGCGACTAGCATTTCCATAACACGGTGATCGTGGCCGTAACCTTAACACGATCCACCCCACCAACCAGCCAACGGTTGTGGGCCGCGTATTTACGGTTTGTATCGGTATGCTGTGGTGACCATGATTTGTGCCTGCGGTTGGTGATTTGGAGGTTTCTGGTAGTGTTTTTGTTTTTGTTTTATTTCTTTCTTCGTGCTTGTGTTATGCCGTTTTTTTCTGTTTCGTTTGTGGTTGTTATTTTCGCTACCTCATTTAATGTGGCACACGTAACCATCACCTTAGCAATGAAGTAAAAGTAGACCTTTCTCTCAATGATTGTTTGAGCTGCCTGGCATGTTATTATTGTTTATGCTTGCCTGTGGAAATATTATTAGGATGATTGCAAGAGAAACTATTTGGAGCAGTTTCCGAAACGATCTTTTTGCAAAGCGTTATGTGTGTTGTTATCGTACTGCATTAAATAATTATCACGTTTGGATACTAGATCAGCCTAGTTTTGTAATCATACGTTTGAGTTTATTATCATCATAATTATTCAGTTACTGTATTTATTTGAAGGCTGAAAAACTACACTGAAGAAAATATTAGTACATTGCATTGTTAAATTGATTTGAGATTTGCAGATGTGCATTTGCCCAAACAACACTTTAATAAACTATACTCTTTTTCCAATATTGAAGCTTTTGAATCATAGCGTAATTAGTAATCTTCGTTTTTGAGTAAAACACATTTAAGAGTTTTTTCGGATTCCAGATCTGGACTACACGGTACTAGGTAATTGTGTCATCTCATTTATCCACAATAAGCCGATTGGGGAATGTTAAAATAAAAGTCAATCAATTTACTAGAATTGAATTTACAATAAAATGGTTTCAACTTTAACGATTTCATCCAAACGTGTCACCAAATCTAGGGACAGATCATGTTTATTGATAGACCAGCGCCTTATGCATGGAACCGCCAACCCGGGCTTTGGTTGCATGTACTACATATAATTCAATATTTTCATTGTACGTATCACATTGGCTTCAAATTATGTTCCCATTGATTTTTTTCGCATGAAAAGTTTCTGTGGCAAGTAGGTTTGCCGCAATTTTTGTGAATTGGCTGCAAGTTGAATGTCCATCTGCCTTGTCAGCAATTCAAGTAACGGGTAGCAGACTTCCATTCACTCAAACATGACTGGCAAGAATTAACCGTTTTTCTTGGGTAAAATAAAACAGTGCCTGAACAACATATTGAATAATAATTATCAAATCACTACAGTCTGGATCCCGGCTCATTGTTCCATTCCAGGTAATGAAAGAACTGATATTTTAGCCAAATGTGGTGCTTTTGAGGGTGAAATTTATGAGAGACCGATTGCTTTCCATGAATTCTATAGCGCGTCTCGCCAAAGAACACTTGCCAGCTGGCAAGCTTCTTGGGATAGAGATGATCTAGGTCGGTGGATGCACTCAATTATTAGTAAAATATCGACGAAGGCATGGTTCAAGGGACTGGTTGTGAGTAGGGACTTCATTCGTGTGATATCCAGACTCATGTCCAATCACTACACGTTAGATGCACATCTCCTTCAAATTGGACTTTCCAAGACTAATCATTGTGCTTGTGGCGAAGGTTATCGAGATATTGATCATGTCGTTTGAACATGCGTGGAGTATCGTGATGTCAGATCTCAACTAATAAAATCCTTGCGTACCCAAGGTAGACCATCCAATGTCCTAGTTCGAGACATTCTTGCTTGTCGTTACCATACATGAAACTTCTTTATCATTTCATAAAGACAAATAGTTTATGAAATTATCAACAAAATGTATAAAAAACAGTTTACTTTATAATTTATATCAGCAAGTTGTGTTCCGATTATATTCTTGAGTAGATTTAATAATAAATGACGAAATACCTAATATAATATTCAAAAAATAAATGGAATATGAATTATTAAATTCAAATCGTGTTGACTATATTGAAATTATATTAGGATAGAATTCTATGTAAAAGAGATACTACGGCGAAGAAAAACTTATGTAAACTACCTAAAGAAGTAATCGAAATAATGAAAAAAAAATCATCAGACTTCAGATAAAGACTGTACTCGATAAGACTCATCAGTGCGTAGCGTTTATGTTGAACTGCTACCTCCGACCTGACGGTTCAACAAAAACCGCTTAATAATATCAAAGAAGTGTTTTGCAAATAGCATTAATTTTACGTCTGCCTAGCGGTTTATGTTGAACCGTCAGGTCGGAGGTAGCAGTTCAACATAAACTGCTACGCACTGATGAGTCTAAGACGAAACGTAAAATCAAGTGAAATTGGTTATATGCACCTAGCATAAATTAGGGGGCTAAAACCCTTTACCTCTTAAACTTACCACTATTTATTGTGTTATTATTTCATTGGTAAAAATCTAAGAAATTTTGAGGAAACTAGTTTAGATTAAAATTGTTACATGCTAAAAATTTCGTCACATTATGTCAAGTGACTATCGTCACACCCAAGTAACTACCAAATCTCAAACTCAATTGATGTACATATTTAAGGCATATATAAGCCACTATTACCTATAAAACATATATACGACATTTTGGTTACTTCGGTGGTTTCCAAGAGAGAAGTGCTCCGAAAAAAGAGTTATGGGCGGCTGTTGACAATCCGGGATAGTCTCACAAGTGAATTGCGAAACATTTGGGAATCGACTATTCAACCGTTTCCCGTGTGACAAAATAGTTCAACAAAACTCAAACGATTAACGGCGCAGAGGAAAAGCAAAGAGCCCAATGAACGAACTGAAGATGAGGGATTTTTTCAAGCGCAATTCAGACCATTTGATTAGGGTCGTGGTCAAGAAGATAAAACAATCGTCCAACAATTAAGCGTGACAAACTTCATGTTTTCAAGGATAGGATGGCGTCTAACCGAGCCGATAGACCGCATCAGGAAGCTGTACCACCAGTTCGTGATGTCGAAATTCATTGTAATGAGCGATGTAACATGCATTAAAGTGATGTCAAGCAAATCCTCGGCTAGGAGTTGTTCGATGGAATGGTTCACCTGGATGTTCCGGAGAAGTCCCTTAAAAAGATGATCGACAAATTTGCCAAGAAGTATTTGGTGTGGTAGACAATATTCAGCAAACCGTACCTAACATACCTAACGATGTCCAGCCAGCGACTGGCACCATTAAGGAAGGTGACAAGCGATTATAAATACACTCTCCTACTCAATGCTTGATCGGAGAAATAGGTATAAAGCGAGAGGACTAGTGTTTGATGGGCAGAGAAGATGTTTGGATATAAGGTATCGGTCGGGTGACGGCCAGGATGTAGACCATGTTCGATGTACGTTGCTACTATGTCTGTGAGTTTTAGTGTGGCTAAAGCAAGATCAGAGTGGCGAAATGGTAGCGCGTATGCACGGAATGCATAAGAACGCAGGTTCGAGTCCTGTCTCTGAGCGTATCTTTTTCCAAAAAATTCATCTTTTCTGTTAGTTTTTCTTTCACTTGGCTTCTCCAATATATATTTCCGCTCAGTCATTGCAAAAACTGAAGGACATGAGAGACATGAGACATGAGTGGATGGAAGTGGGTAAGAAAGATGGAATTGTTTAAACGAAGCTCATATGTGTTTATTTATATTCTAAGTTTCAAAAATGTCCGACATAGAACAAATTTTTGGGATCATTTTTGCTTGTTGCATTTTTTCCAGTGCAATCTTTACTTTTCCAACTCGAAAGTCACTACACGTATACACGTTTTCAATATGACAATCTATTTAATTTGCTCAATTCGAACAAAGTCTGAATACTTAAGTAATTTCATACATAAGTATCTCGAGAACGGTAACTTTTAGAAGAAAGGTCTCTATAAGAAAACTGATTGCTCTTAAGTAGTTAAATTATATTGTGGTGTTCAAATGACTATTGTTTATCAAAAATTTGAAGTTTTGCACATGCATCGAAATTGATTATTTACCGATATGTGCCAACCTACCAACCATTGTCAACCATAACCTGGAGTCAGGATCCCCCAGAATAGATCATTATTACACAAATGCGTCTTCACCACTATTATTGAAATTATCCTAGTTTTAAGTAAATATTTAATTGAAAATAGAGAATGCCCTCGGCATCTTAGAGCTTAAGCAGTGTACCATCAAAATTCGATTATCAAATAAAAAAAAGTTTATTTCTTATTTATTAATTTTTGAAAAGGGGCTTTCCATAAAAGACGTCACTCTGCAAGGGGGAGGGGGTGTTTAAGAAAACGTGACCTTTCGTGACAGGGGGAAGGATGTAGGGTTGTTGGAATGTGACGTCCAATATTTTCAATGAGCGCATTTTTGAAATACCTATTACTGCTTTGCCCTGTTTCCGGAAAAAAATCCCCACAATAAACGTTTGCATTCTATAGAAAAAAGTGTATTTGTTGATGTAAAAGCTTCTTCTTGTAATTTCCGGAATGAATGATGCAGGAAATCATTTCTGTTGTGATCAGCAAAAGTGAATGGAGGGGCGAGTAAATTAGCGAAATTAATAAATTTTCCTAATATGAATAAAAAAAAAGATGCCTTCAAACGGTTCAACTTAAGTTATGCACTGACAATTTTAGTCAATGTATATGAGTTTGGGTGCACTAATCGCTTGAATTATGGATTTTTTTAACATTCGGAAATCTAATGATAGGTAGTAAGCAGATGTGGATTATGAACCACCAAAAGAATGAAAGAATTTCAAAAAGTTTGTTTGATCGGTCGCATCGAAATTTCATGCTTCTTGGTGTATTTAAAATTCATTCAGGCGGAGTAATATTAATAAAACCAAATAACATTAACATATATGATGTGATTATCAATAATTATAATGATAAGAAAAACATCTTCAATCATGTCTTATCTTGATCATATATGGTTTTCCTCCACCAAGATCAAAGATGATCGAATCATCCAATGATTGAACTTACATGAATCAAGAATCATTTTAGCTCAAAATCACTACCGATTTTGTGTGACGGAAGATCAGTACCGATTTCGATCGATGTGATTTAAAGATCACTGGTCAACTGATCTTCAAAAGATCAGATTAGAAGTGATCTTTATTGGGAAAGATCACAAGCGATTTTCTTCGACAGTGATCTCGATTTGATGAGGTTTTGATCTTTATTTTCTCAGCCCTGTATGCTACACTAAGGAAATATTATTCCTTAGCTAAAGAAATAATATATCTGTGTACCCCTAGGAGGATTGAAACAGATGATTTAAATGTTTCATCAATTCCAATCAAATACATTTTGTTAAATTTTATAATTAATATTAATAAAATAATTTCGATGGCTTTGTAGTTTTGGTGATATTTTTTAATCTAATGGCAGCATGTAATAAATCGAATTTCCCCTCATATTTGTATGATTCGTTATACATATTAAGTATGTATTGAGATAAATTTTATTTATTTTGAATTCGTGACATGTGATATAGGGGAGATGGGGGGTCTTTGCTGCTGTGACAATTTGTGACAAAGGGGGGGGGGGGGGGGTATTAGCTTTTACTACCTGTATTCGATTAAAATTAAGCTAATGGAAAAAATATCGTCCAAAATTTTGCTACGTACTTGGGATATTTCAAAAGAATCACTAACACTCTATGGCTTGGTGACCACGATGATTCGATTCTCCAATAGCTAATTGATATTTAATTTACTCAAGCGAACACGGTGTGTAGCAGACAGCAGCAATTTTTTTTTATTATAAAATTTTATTTGGCTCATTTGCTTTAGCTTAACGTGGCCGATTGTTATAGAAGAAGAAGGGACGCCGTATTAATGGGGCGGCATACTTCCCTAGAGTTAGTAAAGGAATGTGAGGAGGGTGGGATCAGCAGCAAATTGCACCGATAAACAATGCAAAAGCAACAATCTAGCAAGCGAACGAACATACTTTACAATCCAGTAATCAACTCGCTGGACGAGCTACTGTGAAATTTCATACTACGTTGCGAATGTTTTTTTATGTATGGCACCAATCCTCCCTGCAGCAACCGAAGCAGAACTGCTACTGCTAATGAAATTCGAGGTGTACGCATCGACTAAAACCGTCGGCCGTGAAAGAGAAATCAAGCAATGACGTCATGATGGCATGCTGTGATTGGTTTGTGAAAAAATACACACTTAAAACAGATTCTCGAGCTCGGCAATTTGAAATGCCGAAGTAGATCGGTAACACGACATTTTGCTAATTGTTCAGTAATCCACATGCTCTATTCTGAAATTCGTTAAAGTTATATGCTGATATCTCAGCAAACTTGTCAGTAAAGAATAAATATACCACATAGTTTTTACTAAAACCCGGTGAGACACTTGTCATCTAATGTCTTTTTTTCGATTTTGCAAAGCACCGTGTCGCCATTGCTCGTGTAGCTATTGTGAAACAAGAGTAACTAAAACACCTATTATTAATAACGAATCGTATGAACAGTAAAGATGAAAGACTAATGGGTTAAAACACTTGTACTGTAAAACGTTGATGTAATACACGAAAATAAGATTCATAAAAAGATATTTTTGAAAGAACATGCTCGTGGTGCTGGAAAAAATTGGAAGAAGGACAACAGATTTTGTATATTTCGTGACAAGATAAGTGAAATAAGAAAACTATCGTCTTCGTAAATATAATTAATAATATCTACTTATTTCCAGGTAGGTGCGTTGAGGAGCACTAGAAAAAATTGACTTTAGGCGTGATGTTTTTTTATGCTAGATTCAAATGAACATAATATTACACCATTTTTCTCCAACATTTGCTTTTGTGACTTTTTTACATAGAATAATGAAGAAAAATTCATTCCACACTCGGTTACTGATGACTCGTCAAATCATTATTCAATCTTGATCACTTCTGCCGAACTAACAGTAAAATTTCTGCTGAAAAGTTCGGCAATAAGTGACAAGTAATAAATTTAGGATTGCCGAGATTCTCAGTAATTATTTCCCGAGACGATTAACGATTACCGAGCACTCGGCTGTGCAAATCTCGAAATTTTTTGACGAGATTCAGCAATAAAATTTAAGTGTATAGGTCGATTCAAACCGTTTTTTGAAATTGAGCCCAAATTTTTTTAAACTCCTGCATGTTCCCAGCTGCCTTACGAGTCTTATTTAACACCCTCTTCACGATTACCCAGTAACGTTCGATGGATCGAAGCTGAGAGCAATTTGGTGGATTGATATTTTTCTCAACGAACTTTATACCCTTTTCCGCAAGCTAATTGAGAGCGGTTTTGACATAGTGAGCCGACGCTAAATCCGGCCACAACAGTAGAGGTGTACTATGCTTCTTATATAAAGGTAGCAATCTCTTCTGGAGAAACATGTAACACTATAACATATGTATATGGAGATCCGGATATTGAGATACCACTTTCTGGTCCAGTTTCGGGTTGGAAGAACCGGGTTTTCTGTATCTTTCTGTTAGCTCATCCAAACATAGTGTTTCCCAAACTTATCAATGATGGTTCTAACACTGAAATGATGAGTTCCAAACCATTTCCCCAATTTTCGCATTGTAATACCCTTCTCACTTAGCCATGTGTCCAGAACCTTAATTTTCACTTCCTTTTCAATTCGATACATTTTGAAAACGCTGAATTTCAACCGCACAAACTAGTAAACAAACGAAAGCCAAACACACAGCATGGTGTGATCTGATCATAAAAACCCTTCTTAATCTACCTAGTGGTGTCTTTTTTCATAACAGTCTCATGAAAATATATTTCATACTTTTATTAAATAATTTCGGATACTAATTTTGACACCAATTGATTCAGATTGATTCGAGTAGTTCACAAAAGCATGCTTCAGAGTTTATGTCACACAGTCAGCATCATTTTTCCAAACTAGTGCTTGACATTTGCGTTGCCTATTTGTATGAGAACAGTGATGCTAATCTAAAAAAACCCAGTCCTGTATTTTTCTACTGATTGTGCAATCTATCAAGTAAGTTTATATTACTATTCTAGTAACTGTTGTGTTATGGAAAAAGCGCAATTTTCAGCTTTGTGCACCATATCTTTAAGCTCTTCCGTTGTTACGAACATTTATTTACAATGACTGTGCAACTGATGCAAAACTCATGCAATGTCGATCCCATCACAGAGGCAGTAATAAAATCAGCGAAAAAACAATTGTGAAACTCGTGAACTACCTAATGTAAACAAGAAATGGAATGACGTTTACAAAACATAACAAACCTAAGTTCTAATAAATAAATTTCACATTTGATTTTCATTACAAGTTTTCTTAACACAAACATGGATCTTGTAAACTAACCTGCACATGAAAAATTATTATGCTACATTTTGTAGAGTTGATCTTTCGTGTTTTTGTAATTGAAAAATTGACAACGAACTGCTTTTTTATGATGAAACATGTATTCGTACGCATGAAATTTTCAAGCGCCTTTGAATTAACGTGTTTTGATGATTGTACACCAACTTCTGTGAAAATTACAATCTATTATTTTTAAAGAGAATCATTGGAATGGTGTTTAAAATACGTATATTCTAACATACTTTCAAATTTCCAGATGGTTTTGATCAAACTAATGTTTTCTTGAACGTGAAAATTCTCGAAATGAATTTTAATCCAATCTTTTCCAATATGGCATCGATGGTAACAGTTAGTTGAATAGAAAATGGTTCACACAACGTAATGATTTATATTATCTAAATAATGGAATACTTTAATACTTTTCGAGAGAAATATTTTACGTTTTGTTTTTATTTTAAATAAACTAGTTGAATTACAATACAGTGTAAAGATTCATCTTAACGGGCCTGACATTTGTGATACGCAGTAGGTATTATTTTGGCAAGCCCATGTGTTGGAGTTGTACAAACAAGTTGCACAAACAGTATCATGAGAGTAACTTTGATGAACTTTACTTTTCGTTCATAAGTGATGTCAGATCTGCTCAATTTTTCAGCAAGATGAAAACCAAACACAATTGTTCTGATTGAGTTTTGTTTTCATTGCGTATGTAATGTTGTATTTCCGCAACATTTATGATAATATTCTCATGTTTGTAAGTTTTGTTTTTATTTCAAATAGATAAATCTTGCATAACGTTTTTGTAAGTTTTGGATTTCATATCATTGTTTCTCTAAAAATGAAGAAAACTACTCACACTGACCTACAATTTTATGAGGCAGCCAAACTATGCAGACTTGACAGAAACTGTTTTTTCACAGTAAGGTTCTAATTCGGCTTATCAGTTTTTATCTTGAGGAGAGCATCATTTCGACATATTTTGTGTCCAATGCGATTATGACAGCCATTTGGAATTTCTTTTTATAAGTTGCACAGTTGGTGTAGCTACTTCCATTTTACATGACATTTACAATTTTTGCAGAACTTCTACAATTGTTAGTGCAATATGGACAAGTTGGTGATCTGCTGCATAGTTGATTTAGACGTACTGAAAGTAGTTCTACAGTGATTTTTTCGGCAGTATTGTGAAACTTTACAATGATAATTTGCACAATCAATTTTAATATGTTTAATAATCTTTCTGAACATAGATAACATAAATAATAATTCTAAAATAATTGTAGAACATTTTTAAATTTCGATAAGTTACATTTGCTACTTGAGTTGCTTGCCATACCAGTACTTTTCGACCGAATTTCTCCACTTGAATCGTCGTGTCGCATCGCTCACATCCTCCCCAATGACGACAGTAAAATATCGTAGATCTAGAAGGGGTTTTGAGTTCTCCTTTACATAAGTCTCATCGTTTATCAAAACGCATGCATCCGGACACTGCAGAAAACGCGAATACAATTTCCGGGACCTTGTTGCTGTTCGCTTCTTCTTTTTTACACTTTGTTTCGAGATTTTCTGCTTCTTGTAGGTCTTCAGGTGATCTCACCTCTTGATACGCTGGATCATTCCGACACTCGTTCTTGCTTTTTTGGCCAAATCACGTGTTGACATTGATTTGTTCTTCATGATTAGAGACACACCTTTCTAGCCCAGTTTCGGGTTGGAAGAACCGCATTTTTGCCTCTTCCTGGTAGCTTATCCAAAGAATAGTGTTCCCCAAACTTATTAATTATGGTTTTAACACTGGCATGATGAATTCCAAACCGCTTCGCCAATTTTCGCATAGTAATATCTTTCTCACTTAGCCACGTGTCCAGAACCTTAATTTTCACTTCCTTTCCAATACGAGACATTTTGAAAACGCTGAATTTCAACCGCACAAACTAGTAAACAAACGAAAGCTGACAGCCAAACGCACAGCATGCTGTGATTTGACCATGAAAAACCATCACAAATCCATGCGCACAACACAAATGTACGTGCATAGTTTATTTTCGATACACTCCTTATTGCGTCAAGTCTAGACACCAACTTCGCTTCAAGTAAATATTTTTTTCAATTATACTTGCATGATATTTTAAATTATAATTTACGACATTTCTTCTAGTAATAATATGAATTTTTGAGCAGATACCTCCTTATCATTTCTTCATTATATGAAACATAATTATTCAAAGTTTTATCAGTTGAAACAATTATAAATTCAATCATAACAGTTGAATAGAGTTGCGATCCCAGGCACCCGCCATGGATGGTGTTTTAGTCCAAATGTTAATAAATTTTAAAGTTCAATTTTCATGTATAAATTAAAAGAAAATCAGTAAACATGAAAATATAACAACAATTGTTAGGATATATACTAAAATGCCAGAGTGCAGAATTTTGAAATACCTTTCATTTACAGTTATAAGAGTTCGGTTTCGCATCTCATCCAAGTCAGTCGATAAAACAAAGCCGCTTACGTTTGGGACAGAAGAAACCAAGTACAGTATTGTGTAATGAACAATAGATCCACCGCGAAATGAGTAAACTAAACGAACAAAAGCTATCGCCGATACGAAAGAATACAATTGTTTTTGACTTCAGACAGTGCAAAATTCGACCTTCGATACGAGGACTTGAAGGTTTCCTCAAGGAGCAAATGTATCTTGACATTAAACATGTGCATTTACTTCAATGCAATAAGACAAATAATGTTGTTTACATTCAGTTTTGTTAAGAGTTGGATGAAATTCAATTCGCAAAAGACAATAACAATGTGCACTATGTGAAGCATGAAAATATAAAGTACAACATTCCAGTATATATGGAAGATAGTGCTATAGAAGTGCGTGTGCATGATCTTCCCTCAAGCGTCATCGATCCTTATATTCGACATACCATGTCCCAATACGGAGAGATTCTCTCTATCGAAAAAGAAAAGTGGAAGAATTTTTTCCCCGGTATTCTAAATGGCGTACGTTTATTACGCATACACCTCTTCTACCTTCTTATGTGATTTTCGGTCAAGATACAAGAATTCCGTGCAAATCATTTGTTACCTATGACAATCTGATGGCCACATGTCAATATTGTCAAAAAGCTGTTCATTACGGTAAGCCATGTGATAAACTGGACAAGGAGAAAACTACACCAAAGGACAACGGTGCTTCCTTCACACCAACCCCAAACAACCCCAGTACACCTGTGGCAGCCACCAACAACAATGAAACCATCAGTATCCTCTATAGAACAAAGTACACCAGCTGCAGTTAACAACTTACCCACCAATCAACCAGCAATTGCAACCAATGTACAACAAGGCGCATCTACAGCAACTAGCAACGAGAAGAAGACGGAAATCGACAACAATACCATCGATGTGGCAATTAATGATGAAACGAACCACGAACGAAGTGTCCCTCAATCCTCGCAGGAGGGAAATGGAAGCTCCTCTCCCCTTAGAAAAAGGGTGACGATGAGATCCAACTCAAAAAAAATTTTTTTTTTTTAAATCGGCTCAATTGGCCAGGTAAAGCTTGTACGCAAATAGGCCTGAAAAAAAAATCTTTTGAATAAAAAAAAATTAGCAGTTATAAGAAAATGTCAAGTCAAAAAATGGTCCAAGGCTGCCGACACTCCCCTATTATGTTTCAATGTTCATTCCAGCAGTTCAACATTTTTTAAAAGGTATGAATATAGTATGATTGATTAATTGAATCTGATTCAGATTCTAACGGAATTTGCATTCGCGTGGCTGTCGATGAGTAAAATCTATTGAGTAAAGTGCATTGAACTTAGTGAGAAAAGTTGTGATAGACTTCCGAGTCTCCATTGTTATAAATTATCGCCCAGCTACGTACTGTCCGTTGGCTATTTAACCCTATTCCACTATGAATATTATTGAAGATACAAATCAGGCATAATAAAAGTCACACGTAACACACGCACAACAAGCCGGTCGCATTTGAACTTGAACTCGCCGCACCGGGTTTGAGTTTGAGTTCATAGCAGCCCCTCGCGCGCGGGACACCATCGATTTTGATTTGACAGCGCCAGCGAACGCTTCCTACATTGTTCGCTATATTGGAACGCAAATCTCATACTGATTATCGCGCCTAGCGTACGCTGACTGGTTGGTTGTGGCGTTACGAGCGTTCCGTGCTGGCATGTATCTACTAAAAACGGAAAAAGTTTCTCCAGTACCAACCGGTGCGCGACTGCTAACTAAACCGGCTGAACCGTAAACCAAGCAATCGGCGGTGGAGTCAACGATCGTTCATTTTCCGCGTATGTAACCTCGAACTTATAAAAAGTGCCCACTGACACTTGCTTATTATAAGTGCCGCAAGACACTGACGACGTCACTGACTGTATGTAGTTGTGCTGAGGACTAGCGGCAGAAGGGGCGAACTACGAAGCGAACGGTTGCTCTCGCTGTTGATCTTTTGCCGTTTATGAGTGTATGTATGAGTGTTTCGGTGGCTGCGTTCTGTTGCCCGTGAGTGCGGGAGACGAGATTGCCGCAGCTGCAACGAGTACTGCTGGGATAAACAGAGCAAAGTGACCCAAATTCGACAGTCTTTCTTTTTGTGCACGAAAACTTGCTTTATTTACATTTTTATTACCCTGTCCTACTTCTGCCTGGCGCAAGGCACAGTTGGTTATGGTGATTATTTAGTTTCAATGTGAATGCCACTGCCAGCTTTGTTCGTTCCTATTCACGGTTTGTGGTTCGCTTTGAGCTACTACTAGTAGTTCAAAGTAGTGGTTGTGTTGGTCGGTATCTGTTCCAATTATTAGGGTTACAGAGGAACCGAATGAGGTATTAGGTCGCAATTTTTTTGCGTTTCGTTGACATCTCATACGAAAGTGTGTAAATGACGCACTGACTACACTTCAGAGTGTACACAATTCCGCGTTGGGCTCAATTATACAATTGTAATTGTACTCGAATACTGCCTCACTTTATTCCGTTCAATGTCAACTACCATGCGTTTTATAAAACAGAATCTTCCGCTGCTTCGGAGCCTAGATCCGGTTTTGATTGTTTGAAAATTTTGGGAAAATATTCTGAAAGTAATTCATATCGAACTTAGAGAAAAGGTTGTATCAATGAAGACGCAAAAGCGAGAGAGCAATTTTTAAAACGAGTCTTGTGGTCAAAAGTCAGTGAATGACACTCTCATCGATTTTTGTTACCTTTCAATATTATCTGGATCATACTTCTGGTTTCGGAGTTACAGATCAAGTTGAAATAGGGTAGCGGCTCCCGATTTCATCAGAGTACCTATATCCTTTCCATCCCTTCATCTCATTACTTTGAACATGAATAATATCTTACAACGTAGGGTAACAGAGGTGTTTTGGTCACTTCATATATTTTGGCCCACCTAACAATCTTTATGGATTTAATCGATGTTAAGTAACCCATGTTTCATCTATTTGAAGCTAATACCATTAAATTACCTATTGCGGAAGGGTTTTCCAAAGATAGTACAACATTTGGTGGATATTTTTACAAAGTGGGCCAAAATAAAATCAATCCTAAAGTGGACCGAAATACCTCTGTTACCCAACCTGAACCAAACTGTGAGATGTTTTAAAAGGATTATTTAAGCTATTGTCACTCTTTTCCATTGGAAGAAATGATTTTAAATTTTTCTCACTCAAAACTATTCAATTTAGGACACATTTTCGTCTCAAGATTTGCAGTTCGTCAAGTTTCTGAATTTCTTCTAATCGATAGCCTCAAAACATATAGTCATCATTCACACAATTACACTACCATTGAATGCTGGAAGACTTCATAATTAGTAATATTCACTTGCCACATGTTTAATGAACGTTTAGAAACTTCAAAAATTACCCGACAAGCAATAAAAGTTTTCAAAAATATGAGATGAAAATTTTTCACTTAGTTCACTTGATTGCGCTTTGTTTTCATCTCATTTGCTTTCGCAAAGTTGCCAAATTATCTCATAAAGTTACAAATTTTTTTTTTCTTCTTCAAATTATCATCAACAAGTTTTTTTTGTATCCGTGACATTAGTTTAATTATATTAGTGATGTTTATATTTCCATAAAACCGTTTCGGTTTCTAATATTACCAGAAAGAGCGTGTTGAACACTAATGAAATAACCATTGTGGCAAATCTAGTATCATTCCGCTATATGTAAACAGAACGCTGTTAAGCGTATGTGTGCTCCATCAACTGTGCACAGAGTAACCAGTTATTTTTATAGAAAATATGTATTGCTTTGCATAAACAGTCTATATCTGCTCTAGCTGCTTTCACTAATAATAGGTAATTTCTGTAATAAAATGATGTTAAAAGATAATTCTTCATATCTCCGCACTCACTAGAATATTCAACGAGGAAATATATATCATTTAAAATTGTTTTAAAATTTTAATATAAATGTTTGTCAGTGGTACTTTCCGGCATACCAGAGACTCGAGTGATTTGCATTGATGAGATGCTTAAGTTCAACTCCTCTTGCAAAAGTCAAGTTAGTAAAAGATTTCAGCTTGCTAAAATCAACCTTGTCACATCTCGCCTTTCCATTCTTTATCTTCACATAAATAAAATCACTCAAAATCTTTTGACGTAGGATTGCGTCTATGTATTCTATACCGGGGCACAAATTCAAAATATAGAAGTAACACCATATAGACAGTGGTTAGGTTTTGAACATCTACAACGTCTAATTCTCCCTGTTTTTTCAAACAATTGTCATACCTCTAATTGATATGACGGTTTCGTATACATAAGTTCACGGTTTCTGCTCTTCAATGAGTGCGTTAGCATTTGAGAAAATTATTCACAGAAAACAAAATTCAGTGTCGAATCGACTTGCACTCTGTGCGGTTCGATACTGCCGTAGAGAAGGTTGCTTCCACATCGTCCAAAAAGTTCAGAAACTAACTAGGAAAACAACATTTCTTTAGCCAAATTTCATTATTTATTATCTAAATTTTTTATGATATACTTATAGAATGATTTGTCCATGGCCTTAAAATAGGCTCCAGTTGCGGCGATGACTCTCTCAGATCATCAAATGACAAGTAGTCGCTGGAGGCTAGGTTATTGAGAATATGGTGGGTGAAGAAACAGATCGGTGCCCAATACGTTCAATTTGGCCATTATTTTCATTGACTTGTGGCAAGGTGCATTGTCTTGGTTAAGGTAGCGCTTCGCCGTGGTCACGGGAGTTCGCTGCCTATCCCGGGGTTTCACGCACTTTACCCAAAATTGTGAGAAAACGGGGAATAAAACGGAAATTCCAAGAACATACGATTCTAGATAAGTATTTTTTTATCGATTCATATAAAAAGTGTGCCTGATAAACGTTTTTATCAAAAGATTTCGTGCGAGTTGTAAAAATAAATGAGTTTTTCCTTATTCTTTCGCACGCACACAATGTCAACGCATGCATTGGGGTGTGCAAAATGCCACATACGGTTGACGCTAACAACATTTCTTTTGTTTTCGTTGTCCGTTCTCTCTGCGTAAACGTTGAATATATAGATGAGTAGAAAATGTAAGTAAGTGTTACTACTTTGTAAAATAATTTCTATTCATGTTTCAGTAGAACCAGAAATCAGTAATGATTTTCATCGCTACTAGCTTTGACGCTTTGTTGAAAACGTAGCACATCCCTACATATGTGAGTTTTTTTGGCGAGAAAAGAAAAAAAGAAAACAAAATGTTTAACAAAACTCGCACGAAATCTCGCGAAAGAAAAGCTTTCTAACTGATATTTTTCGCCAAATGCATAGTAAAATCATTTACCTACAATCGTATGTTTTTTGATTTTTCGTGTATCGGGTTAGTATTGGAGAAATTTGCAATTTAGCGTGAAATTTCGGCGACAAAGCAAGAAGAAGCAGTGAGTTGTCTCGCTTCGACCTGACCACGGCGAAGCGCTACCTTAAAGATGAATTTTTCTGCTTCATATGAGGCCGTTTTTACGATTCCATTTTTCAAACGCATTAATAACTTCTAACGCATTAGTAACTAAAAACTTTTGTCGGTACTTCCTTTTCAAGATAGTCGACGTTAATTATACCTCGAGCATCTAAAAACTGACGCCATACTTGTTGCAGCTACCTGTTGCGTTTTCCCCGTCTAAATGTTGAAACTCCGGAGAAAAAAGATAGATCCATGTTTCGTCCACTGTTTCATACCAACGCAAGAAATCCTTTTTATTGCGACTAAACAATGCCGACCAGCTCTCTGAATTGTTGATGCGTTGTTGCTTTTGATAGATTGAGAGTGAACGAGACACCACACCTATTCCAGTTCAGTCGGACTTTGATTTTGTGTTCATCCATCACGATTATCAAAACTTGCTCACATTTTTTCCGGATGACTGCTCAATTTGGTCACGTTAAAATCAGAATACCACAAATCTTTGTTTTTAATCTGAGTGCGGTTAACACTTCTTAAACCATTGCTGGACTTGCCCGGTTTTTCCTTATAGGAAGCAATGTTTTATCAATAAACGGAATCCGTTATTTTTATGTTTTCGTAAATCAAAAAGTAACATCACTTATATGTCGGTAAGTTTAGTGTTTGTGGTGCGATTGACGTGAAAACACTTGTCTTCTGAAAAATGATGATAGTGTGACATTACAAACGTCATCTCAGTCGGTCCTGGGACTTTTTTAACAATGTGCTATGTACATCAGCGGCTGTATTTGTTTTGTGTGTCGTTCGATTCGCCCGGGTTTGCGGTTCAATGCATACGGCGCTGGTCTTATGAACCAGTTGTCATATGTTCGAGCCCCGACCTGGAATGATTCATAGTGTCAGTAGGATCGTAGTACTAGCCATGAAATGATTCTGTATGCTAAGAATCGGCTGCGAAGTCTGTTGCAGAGGAAAAGCCAAATTCCAGAATGCCAAGACATTGCTTTCGATTCATGCGAGACATCTTTCACCATCAACCCCAACCAACTAAACGATCAGGGTAACCAAAATTCTCAATGAAATAATTTCGAAAATTGGGAACACAAATAAGTTTATACGGAACCTAAAAGACTGCTGACTTAATATTCCAAACAAATATTGGCAGAAATTTTGTAGTTTGATATCGTATTAACCCCTAAATGCGCAATTTTGTTTTACAACAAAATATCGAAAACGCTTCAAGCTTCGAATTTACGCGTCTCATGCAAGTTATATAGAAACAAAATATTATATGAAAATCGACTAAATAATACTTCAAAATAGTGGGTCGTTCTCCCCGGTACGAAAAATTACCCACCTGCGCTTAACATGTTTCACCGGCTCTGCTAATAGATACTTTAATAGTTAATCAGAGAGAAAAGTCTACTTACTTCTTACGTTTTATGAACCTGTGCAAATCTTTATTAAATTTAGGAAATCTGTACTCTGATTTAAATCAGTAAGCGAACGCAAAAATCTATCCAGTACAGATAAATCTGTATAAATGGCATCTCTGGCTCTGCAGTTTGTTTTTAGAAGGGTTAATGTCTAAATAATAACAATTCCTTTTTTGTTTTTTTGTAAGGTTTACTAAATAAACTTTACAGTAAAATTCTAAATTTAAAACCAATGGTAACGAATACGGCCCGAAATTTTTTTAATATCGAAATAATTAGAAAGCTGGTTCTAAAAATATCGTGTGTTGTCTCATAGTTAGCATTACGCCCTTTTTTAAGAAGATTTGTGACATTTTGAACCTGAGAGTCCAATAGTGCAATATTTTGTTTTGATTGCCATCGCCACTGCTAATTTATAGGATGAATAAAGGACCAACGATGTCGGCAAAGCTGTATAACGTGCTACTTGAGACCCCACTATGCAGTCATTCACCTCTCATACAGAACTCCTATCCCTTCCTCCCCGGGGTGCCGGCTGGGGTGCGAGCAACCTTAGTGAAGATCGGGTAACCAACCCCGGTGGGAGCTATGGCCGTATGCTGACAAGGAAGGGGAGATCGAGCGTCTGTTTCCCCATGTTAGGGGCGGCTAAAAACAGCGTCTGACCCGGAGCGGGAGGCTGAAGATGAAACGCGGTGTCTCGTCAGCTATAACTAAGGTGACAGCCCCATCACGAGACTAGGTATCGCAGGCCTGGTAAGGGGGCATACCGAAATAAAACCAAAAACCTAGAAAAATGAAAAAAGAAATACAGGATGGATAAATCGGCAACCGACACGGCAACGTTCAAAGGAATCTGATTGGAAGCTCGGTACTTGGAACGTCAGAACCCTGTTGGAACCTGCGTGAGCCAGCCTTCTTGCTCGAGAGCTACAAAAGCTTAATGTAGAGGTTGCGGCTCATCAAGAAGTTAGATGACGTGGCACTGACGAGCGAGAATTCCGCGCAGTTGACCCAACTGCGGGTACTTCGTTCAAGTACCACATGTACTACAGTGGCGGCGAGAAATCACAAAGCGGAGTTGGTTTTGTGGTTTTTGGGAAGCAACAGCGACGGATCATCAGGTGGAGGTAGGTGGACGAACGTATATATGTGTTGAGGATAAAGGGCAAGTTTTTCAACTACAGTTTAATCAACGCATATGCACCAACCAACGACAAACCCGACGATGTGAAAAACGAATTCTATGAGCGTCTAGACAAGACCTACGATAAGTACCCTAAACACGACGTTAAAATCATCATCGGGGATGTAAACGCCCAGGTCGGAAGAGAAGAATTCTTTCGCCCAGTTTTTGGTAAGGTAAGCCTCCACTCATCTACCAACGACAACGGCCTAAGATTGATAAACCTCGCCGCAGCCAGAGGCGACATTTCCCCGATGTTATTGATGTTAGGACTTTTCGAGGGCCAAACATAGATTCCGATCACTATCTGGTGGTATGCAAGATTCGAGCACGATTGTCCAGCGTCACAGGTCCCCAACGAGAGAAAGCTATGCGTCAGAACATACAACGGCATTCGAGTTCGGCTGTATCTGAAGAATACACCCGAATACTCCGACCGAATTGGACAACGACATAACGACGATGGCTTGAACTCTGTGTGGAAGCAGTTTCACGACGCGGTCAATATAACAGCCACAGAAGTGTTAGGGACCACACGGGGAAAAAAAACCAATGGTTTGATATTGACTGCCAGAGAGTCACAAACGAAAAAATCTAGCCCGAAGCCGAACGCTTACCGCGGCGACCCGTCAAAACAGGGATCGATATAGGGAGCTGATGGCAGCTGAAAAAAAATTGCACCGGCGTAAGAAACGTGAACAGAATGAAAGAGAGTCGAAAGCGAGCGGCTTAACTACGCACTCCACCAAGTAATTGGAATGATCTGGGAAGGAGAGGAAGTGCCTTTGGACTGGCTTAATGGTATCATATGCCCTATCTACAAAAAGGGTCACCGACTTGATTGTAAAAACTATCGAGGCATAACACTTCTCAATACCGCCCACAAGGTACATTCTAGAGTTCTGTTCGGCAATACGAGGTTGTTGACGAGTTCATATGTCTTGGAACACTAGTGACATGCGATAATGATATTAGCCACGAGGTAAAAAGGCGTGTTGCAGCTGCTAATAAGGCTTTCTAGGGTCTCCGTAACCAGCTGAAGTCTCGTAGCTTGCACACACGCACCAAACTTGCTCTATACAAATCTTGGATACTACCTGTTGTTCTATACGGCCACGAAGCATGGTCGTTGAAGGAAATAGATGTTCGAGTACTCGGCGTCTTTGAGAGAAAAATCCTGCGCTCAATACTCGGCGGCAAAGAAGAGAATGAAGAATGGCGCAGACGCATGAACCATGAGCTGTACCAAGTATACAAAGATGCGGACATTGGAAGGCTTATAAAACACGGCAGACTACAGTGGGCTGGACATGTAGCAAGAATGTCGGAAGAGAGAATGGCCTACGTGATGTGAAGCAGAGAACCTGGGAGAGGTCGTCGACTGCGGGGTAGACCTCGCACTGGCTGTGCGCAATCGAGGAGAATGCACGCGCAGCGGAAGTACAGAGCGACTGGAAAACGGCGGCTCAAGATCGAGTGTCCTGGAAATCTACATTTTGTTCGGTCATGTTCCGAAGACCGAATGTGCACCATTAAATGAAGTCAAGTAAGTAAAAGATCAACGATAGGATGAATCAAAATCCATTCATATAAAAGTAGGAACAGAGTAGTGAACATACCAGAAATGCTTTTAGCGGGTTTTTGAATACTAGTTTGATTTCCAACAAATACGAATCAGTTCTCAATGTGGAGCAAGGCGAATTAAGCAGAAATATGGAATAATTATAAATAAAAATATGGAATAATTATAGTGATTTACTTTGAAATATGGAATAATTATAGTGATTTTAGTGACTAAATTTGGTTTGTGAGGTAACGTTCCTACAAATGAGATGAAATAGGGAGTCGTTATTCCACCTATTTGAGGTATATGGCACTGGTCTAACAAGCCAGAAGTCGTATTAATAAGTCCCTATTTGGAAGGATACTTAGTGTACGTAGGATTGTAACACTGACATTTCAGTATTTGAAAATTGTGTTGATTTGAATGCTGTCAAATGCCGAAAAAAGCAGCCCGTGGTCATGGCATACCATTAAAGTATCACAAATTGGATACACGCAATGCTTAGCAATCCACTTTTTTGCTCATCGCTACGACAAGCAGAGATTAGAGATCTGAGTGACTGTGGGTGTCCTACTAGAACTATTTGGCTCAGGTAGCACGTTCCCTAAAAAAAACTTAATGACCTTGGATTCCCGATTTACAGTTTTGCAGAAGATCACATATTGATGAGCGGTATAAGCATTAACAGTCAAATTGAAATCATCTCCAAAGGATAGTCTTAAGGGCCAGTGTGTTTTGGGGCGATTTAGAGAGATATTTTCATGCATCCAATCTGATTTTCTCAGAAACGGTAACGAATTTCAAAAAAAAAACAACTGACAATCTGTTAGAAAATTAGTTTAGATTATGCTGTACAAATTTCAGAATGATTCATTGACTTTAGTGGTCGGGAAAGTCCTTTTTACCTTTTTTATAAATATAAAAAATAGGTATAGAATTCGCTCAAACTTTAGAAAAATTCTCCGAGGCCCGGAGGGCTGAGTGTCATATACCAATCGATTCAGCTCGACGAACTGAGCAAATTTCCGTGTGTGTGTGTGTGTGTGTGTGTCTGTATGTGTGTTGTCAACTAAGAGGTCGAGATATCAGAGATGGCTGGACCGATTTTGATCAAAATAGTCGCAAAAGAAACGTCTTCCCGTCAACCTGAACGTTATTGAATGGTTTTGAGATCGGATGTTTACTTTTTGAGTTATATGAAGTTTTATGTTAAAATTTTCAGTTTTCTGCCTGAAAACAGAATATGTTTCTATACTTAGATTCCACACGGTAATAGCTATCCAACAAACCATAGGTTGTTAAAATCCGTCCATTTTCAACGGAGAAATCGTAGGAGTTTTGAGAGCTGTATGACAAAGCAATGCTTGGGAGCAACGTGAAACACGATTTTTTATACTGTTACATACGATTGTTTCTAAGTATCACTAAGACTGTGTACAACATCCTTTTCCATGACATTTTGCCTCGGACCGATTTTAGCACGGTTCGTTTTTGGCAACATAATCTTTCGAATGCGACATATGTAAATCAGATGATGGCCAAGGTGGCAGCATTTTCGAGTTAAAAACAATTGCATAATTATATTGATTGAAACTACTGACAGTACTGAATGTTGGAAGAACATAACACCCATATACCATTCGAATCAGTTCGTCGAGATCAGCAAATGCTTGTGTGGAAAATAATTTCACTCTATTTTCTCGGAGATGACTCAACCATTTTCTACAAACTCAGATTCATACGAGAAGTGCTTTAAAACAAGGTTCCTGAATTACACCTGGATCCGACTTCTGGTTCCGGCACTACAGGATGATATGCCAAACGAAATTAAACTAGTGTAACTCATTTTTCTCATAGATGGCTGAACCGATCTATGATTCAAATGAAATCTAAGAACCATCTAAGATTCAAATGAAAGGTCTTAAGATTCTATAAAACATCTTGCTTTTTAGTCAGTCTGCACTGATTTTCGAACATTTTAAATCAAATGTAAACTATACAACTCCTCAGGTGAATTTAACTGACTTTGGCTACACTGATTTTGAATTCCGGTTCCAGTATCAAATCGTTTTCTCAAAATATTGAATTTCGGAAACAAAAATTAAAATTAAAGGATTTATGGTCCCATGCAAAATTATTTAATTTTATCCGATTCTGACTTCCGATTCTGGAATTACAGGGTGATGATTTTTTAAGATTCAAGCCGATATAGAAGATGACAATTCTAAAAAGCTTCAAAGTTGGACTGAAAACTAATGCAATTTCGTCATATTTATTTTTTGGCCATACGATTCGTTCTGGGTTATGCTGGTTCCTGAATACCGGCTCTGGAAGTACCGTGAATAACTGTAAACTCTAAACTGAAATTTTCTTCGACATCTCATGGAATGTTCAATCGATTGTCACACGTTTAGATTCGATCCGATTTGCAGTTTCGACATTACAAGGTATTGAGTGATTAAAATCACAAATTTCCGCTTAAAACGACGGTCATTAAAATAATGTCATGGGAACTAAAACACCAAAGAATATTCATGCAAAAAACTCATGCGGATTGATGAAAAAAAGGTATCATCTCACTGCTAGGTGGATTAAACACGTTTTTGAAGAAAGAATTGCTTAGCTGAAAACGGCAACTTTTAACTTGTTTATTGAATATCTCGCCTTCAAAGGCATGCATCAAAAATCTATCCTGACAATGTCTAGATAATTTAATTTAAATGCGATTAGTGCATAAAAACATATATGTTGTTGCGATAAAAATGAAGTGAATGTAATTTTTTGTGAAGGTAAGTCGATTTCTTTGCACGCGCCATTGTTTCTGCTCCAGTTTCCTGGTAACGTAGAGAAAAATGAGGGAGAAATAAAATCGGCTCAGAAAGGCTGCCAAACAAGTGATAGCTTCATTGGATTTTATGTGATATAGTCAAACTTGTATCTGAAAACATCAAACCTTTCTTGGCCACCCGGCTCATCGAGAGTCATTTGCACACATGGATCAATAAGTCCCGAGACTAACAATGGAAACAACATTTTTTCGCAAATATTTTTTTATTCATCAACATAATCACCTTTTATGGTGATACAATGGTTCCAACGTTTCTCCAATTTTTCAATACCATGTTTATAAAAAAATCTTTCGCTTCAAAATAAGCTTCAGTTTCAGCGATGACCTCCTCATTTGAGCCAAATCTTTTTCCCTGGAGCATTTTTTTAAGACCAGCAAAAAGCCAATAGTCACTGGGGGCTAAATCTGGCGAGTATGGAGGGTGGGGAAGCAGATCAAAGCCCAATTCGTTCAATTTCGCCATTGTTTTCATCGACTTGTGGCAGGGTGCATTTTGT
This sequence comes from Malaya genurostris, assembly GCF_030247185.1. Classification (NCBI taxonomy): domain Eukaryota; kingdom Metazoa; phylum Arthropoda; class Insecta; order Diptera; family Culicidae; genus Malaya; species Malaya genurostris. The sequence continues at coordinate 214,942,944 of NC_080571.1, read as the reverse complement.
TCCATCGAAAGCAATCGCAATAACTCGAAAGCAATCGCAATAACTCATGCGGCCAACATGAATATTCACCAACGCCATATGGAAGACTCTCATGAAATATTCAATTCACCGGCCGATCACCACATGAAGGCTGGATCTGCCAAAGTCAACCACTGCGACCCAAATATGACATTACTTAATGATACAACCCTAGTTTTAAGTTAGTCGTAAATTTTAAATTAGTAAAAGCCCTTGGCATCTTAGAGCTTAAGCAGTGTGCCTTAAACATTATATTCTTGAATAAAAAAAAAATCGCAATAACTCAGCTGTTTCTGGTCGGATCGACTTAAAATTTTGACCCGTTTCAAGCAAAGGTTAGTACTCTAAAAAGACTTACTAGTTACTGGTTTACTACGAGCGCCATCTCTGCTTTAGTCTCGGGTCTTATTGATCCATGTGTTATGCGAGAGAGCATGGAGAGAAATTTAATACGCAGAGCGAGTCACATGCTTATACGTGACCTACTGACCTCAGCCCTTAATGGCGATTACAGGAGCAATTACGACAACTACTACTACTGCACTAGAGGCGCTATTGTGCATTATACCACTACGTATGTTCCTAAAACAAGAAGCATTATCTTGTGCATACCGTTTTAAGCTCACAGGGCTTTGGGACTTAGACTATGCTACTAGCCACACTCGCTTGTGGTCTCCGATGGTTACCTGGTAAGAGTATTTACTCACTCCTAATGATCTTACTCTCACATAAAGTTTTCCCTTCAAAACATTCAGTGTGAGATATCATCTTCGTGAGGAGTTGTCTGGTTATTTGGAACGAAAACTTGATGAACGCATGGCTTGTTATACGGACGGTTCGCTGTTGGCTGGTTATGTTGGTGCTGATGTCTACTGTCGTAAAATGAGGCAAGAACAGTCTCATTCACTTGGTAGATACTGTACTGTTTACCAACCAGAAGTCTACGCGATTCTGTGCGGAATACAATTGGCACTTCAGCAGGGAATCGGTGGTAAATGAATTTATTTTTGTTCCGACAGTTAGGTAGATTTAAATGCACTCATTTCGAATCATTCACGGTCGAATCTAGTGATTGCATGTCGAACTGAAACCGAAGACCTCGGCATTTCAAATACTGTTTACTTCAGTTCGCTTTCACATCTCATCCAAGTCAGTCGATAAAACAAACAAAACCGCTTACGTTCGGGACAGAAGAAATCAAGTACAGTATTGTATAGTGAACAATAAAACGACCTCGAAATGAGTGAACCAAACGAACAAAAGCTACAGTCGACACGAACGAATACAATTGTTGTTGACTTCAGGCAGTGCAAAATTCGACCTTCGATACGAGAACTTGAAGGTTTGCTTAAGGAGCAAATGCATCTTGACATTAAACGTGTGCATTTACTTCAATGCAATAAGACAAATAATGTTGTTTACATTCAGTTTTGTAAAGAGTTGGATGCAATTCAATTCGCAAAAGACAATAACAATGTGCTTTATGTGGAGCACGAGAACATGAAGTACATCATTCTAGTATATATGGAAGATAGTGCTATAGAAGTGCGTGTGCATGATCTTCCCTCAAGCGTCATCGATTCTTATATTCGTAAAACTATGCCCCAATACGGAGAGATTCTCTCTATCGAAAAAGAAAAGTGGAAGAATTTTTTCTCCGGTATTCTAAATGGCGTACGTTTATTACGCATACACTTGAAGAGGTCTATACCTTCTTATGTGATTTTCGGTCAAGATACAAGAATTCCGTACAAATCACTTGTTACCTATGACAATCAGATGGCCACATGTCAATATTGCCAAAAAGCTGTTCACTACGGTAATCCATGTGATAAACTGGACAAGGAGACAACTACACCAAAGGACAACGGTGCTTCCTTCACACAAACCTCAAGCAACCCCAGTACACCTGTAACAGTGAAGCCTTAACCCTTCAACGAACCCATCCAACGTATCCCCTATAGAACAAAGTACACCAGCTGCAGTTAACAACTTACTATCCAACCAACCAGCAACTGCAAACAATGTACAACAAAGCGCATCTACAGCAACTAACAACGAAATCAACAACAGATCTTAAATTAAAGGATATTCTATCGCTTCTCACCCAATGCGGTAAGAAGCTATTGTCAGAGGGGCTCATCGTTCCTCCTGGAGTGAATGAATCCTTTCTATATTGATTTTAAAAGGTTTTATCAGATCGGGTGCAGTATTAACTTCTGCTCATACATATTGCGAATTCTCCTGCATTCTTCCAGGAGTGCAGAATGGTGCCGCTTGCATACTATGTTACAAAATATTCAAATTACTATGCTAACAAAGATATTACCAAACACTTTTCGTTCATTGCATTATTTTGTCGTCAAAGTATACCCGGTTTCTAGTAGAATCAAAGCTATCTTATAAGCAATGGCTCATATTTTCTGCATGCGATTATTCTCGCTGAGATAACCCAGAGCAAAATGAATGAACTCATCCACAGTTCGCTTCGTCGGGTAAAGCGAACTTACAGATCAACCTAGAAACAGTGACGGTTTATAATTTCTTTTTACCTCTTCAGAATGTCAAACCTCCTTAGAGCAACCGTTCGTTACACGTTTTGTAGGTGGGTTTGAACCCTTTCTCTTTGGTTCCGTTTTCGGGTTGAATTCTCCGCGTTGTGTCATTCATCAAGATTTGCAATGCTACCGTGAAAACTGTTTTTAAAAATTCACGAATTTGTTGTTTTTCCCTATGAAATATATAGTAAGAGCTTTGGGTCCGATCGCAAATTTTGGTGGCTGATTTCGGTGATGTAATTTTTGAAAAACAACAACCTCTCAGAAAATCGCTCTCCGACCCACACTGCACGAGCGTTGGCACGAGCGTCGTCATCGGATAGAAGGTAAACGCCCAACAGTCGGTTGAGACCATCTAGCGCTGCACTCTTGCACACTGGGTTAAGTGGCAAACCAGTTGAGGAAGAAGAAAAAACTACACCGCCATGTTCATGATCACGACCATGATCACGGTCGTCGGTAGCAGTCATCGAATCCCGCGTTGCACACCACGTCAGCGGGGATGTTGGGTCGTTTTGTAACTCGATGTTGGACCTCGACTCGATCTATCCGGGCGGGTGCTCGGAGAGTGCATGTCAGCGGTGAGGTGAAGCTTGGGAACCGCGCATCCAGCCGTGAAGAATAAGCTGCGGAACGGAGAACTGAAATGAGAATGGAAGAACCGATATAAAATAAAAAGCTGGACTCGTACAGCCAGTGAAAGAAGAAAGTATGTAGGTCAGCATTATTATGTTTATGAGGCAAAAAAAAACAAACCCAAGGCACATACAGCAACGGTGAAACGAGTCGGATGGAAAAAAGAGAGTTGTATACGAAATTCTCGTTTCACAGTGGAGGAGAAAGTAGGTGTGCAACAATCCGTTTAGATGCATTTGATGTTTGTTGTTGGCTGATGCATTGGTTGACTGTGCGCGAGGTTTTTTTTGGGTAGCGGAGCGTGATCGCGATTAGCATCATTTTCGTTTACACTTTGGCTTTCCAGGCGAATATTGGCCGTTGTAAAATCACCGTTTTTTCAGCACACAGCATGTATTTTTTTTTCTATTTATTATTTAATATTTTTAGGGTAACCGTGCCTTTGTTCAATTCAGTTGCTCCATTCATCTGATATTCCCAAAAAACCCCAGTTTTCAATTGTTTGAATTGCATGGAAAAGAAATTACTTGGGTTATTTGGATTACGGTGGATTACACAAAAAATTATATCATCCGCAATTTTGAAAACGTATGTTATTTTAACTCTCATTAAATTTATTGGGTAGAATTTTGTTGAAATCATCACATCACATATAAAAATTCGCCTGAGTTATGCATATTTGAAAAAACTCGCAATTGCTGCGACAATCGCTATCGATCACTTGAATCTTCGAGGATAAAAAATGATATACCATTTGACGAGATCGCAAAATGTGTGTTTGTTTGTGTCTTTTGTATATCGGACAGAATTGTACACTGTTTTTAACCGAGATTGCCTTTGATTGCATTAGTCTTGGAAAGTTCTAAATTCTTTTCAGACTAGATATCTGGTTCCGAAGTTGTAGGGTGAAGAATGTTCCGAAGTCAAATTATATGTTTTATGAACAGTTTAGTATCATGTGATTTCGATAAAATGGTATCTAAGACGTATATCTAACACACTTCATTTGATGCACAAATCGATTTAATTTGAAATCTTTCACTGCAAAACAGGAACAAATATAAAAAACAAGCGGGTCGAAACATAACCCAAGTGACATAAGCTAATAACAAACGGGCAATACGTGATCAAACAGAAATCAAAATGTTGTGTTGAAGACACAACTGGTTGCTGAATGCCGAGATTATTGTCAATGAATATGAAATAAATAATAACTTATTTTGTAATTTTCACGTAATGCTGGATGCGCATTATTTTATATAAGTGAATATATACTAAAACACATTCTCGCACTTTTTTTGTAAATTTCTAATCGAAGCTTTGGTACTACATTCCTTTTGTGGAATTCGACCTTCTATTTCAACAGACTTCGCAGTCGATTCATAGCGCACAGAATTATTGCAAGGCTGGCTTTACGATGTTAACATTTCTAAACGGCATTCAAATTGTGTCCAAGCGTATGAAGTTTCATACCCAACAATATCTATTTTTCTTTCCATGTTTATTGTGTAATTTTATTTCCTAACAATATCGTCATATGACAAGCTGAAAATTTTACTAATTTCTTTGTGTATCAACACAGCTATACACGCTCTTTGAACATAACTCATGATTTGAGTTTCGATCACTCAAATTACCACTAATAAATTACACTAATAATAACATAATAACAATATGTCAAAATTTGAATGGCAATTTTTTACACTTTCAATCCTCAATTATTGATGATTTAAATAGAAGCTTTTGATTTCAATTATGCTAAATAAGAAATCTAAGTGTAATTTTGTTGAAAATCATCTGCAATCTTTAACCTTCCACGCGTTAGTAAATCCGTATGTCACAATCGAATCTTAGCTACCTAGGCTGCCGCTTACTTGCCTTTATCCGGCCTGAGAAAAAAATAATCCTTACTATGAATTGTACTGTATTTGAATATAAATGAAACGTGATTTTTTTCGAGTGCAAAGGATTCAAATTCAGTGCAATTTTTCTTTTGTTTTGAGTATAATTTACTCAAATTTCGAGATAGGTGGAAACCTAAATTTCACTCATTTTTAGGTGATGTTCAATGAAGGTGTACATTTTTAACATTTCATGTTTGCACATTCAATACATTTGTTGGATCATTTGGCTCAGGACCAAGACAACGCCTTTGTAATAACGGTTTTAAATAATACTCATTCACCACAGAAGTTCAATCCGAACAATAATGTTCTAATGTGTTAATAAAACTTTTGCAAAATGTACAAATGTACAGTTTTGACAGATTTCGAAGTGGGTTTTCTATGGTAAGTTGATGCCTTTCACGCAGTCCACCTGGGATCGATTCCCAACCCCGCAGAAAGAGGCAAATGACCATAAGGTTAAAACCTCTATAATCGAAAACAATCGTTTGCATGAAAATCTTACTTACTCTAAAAGTCCTTCTATGTCGATATTCGATGATACGACCCGATTTTTCATTATTGTGTGCAAAATAAATAATCTTAATCTGATTTTGAATGACCTTTATGTGAGATTTAATAGTTATATATCTTTCTAAATTAAATTTCTCGTGCATTTTTAAGGAAGAAATGGAAGAACCCGACATAAAAAAAAATTTGAGGCATAAATAGAACTTCCAAAAATACTACTGTATCTGAAAAATACCCGGAATGTGATTATGAAATGAAAAATCTTTGTTTATTATTTCAAATCAATTTCATCCCTTTCAGAGTAATCTACTCCCAATAAAACGCATTTATGTCAAGTAGTTTTTTTCCGGTATGGCCTTCACCACCGTAAGTGATCTTCTTCCCTGAATCACACGGAGCCAAATCAGGTGAATTCGGTGGTTGTGGAACGATATTTGTTTAGTTTCTGACGATAAACTCACGAAAAATTTTCAAAAAAAGGTTGAGGCGGTGCATTATCGTGGTGCAAAAACCAGTCGTTGTTGGTCCTCTTGAGACTTTAAGTTAATGTCGCCTAACGCCATATTCTTCGATGACAGTTGAACCGGACAGAAGGAATTCATAGTGCACCATACCACGATAAACGGAGAAAACAGTCAGTTGGTTCGTATGGCCATCGACTGATATGTCGTACATTAGTTTTTACTCAAATTTTGGAGGTTTTACCATTTTGGCATCGTTCTATAAAAAACGGTGTAGATTTTTGTTGCACCCGAACAAAAATCAGTACTTTTTGATGGTATCATCAAATTTACATTGGAACCTTAATTGAGAAAATCGGTCAAGCCAACCCTGAGAAAAGTGAGTGAGATCTATTTTGGAATTAGAATTCATGTAAAAGCACAATATGACACTACTTACTCTAGCATGGTGAGGAATATATGTATGTTTACTAAATATTTCATTTATTTACACATTCATAAGCCCAAAATTTTCAAGTGACACATTTTTGTACGACCTGTTGTATGAAATTTTCGATTTTTAAAAACGAAGCGCGTATTGCGCCCACAGCAGTTAGAAATCAACCATCTTTAAACAACCCGTTAGCGACAATTGCGTACAGTTCAAGTGTGTGACCGTAGTGCTAAGAAACCAAGTGATTATTTTTCAATCCATTCACTATTTACCGTCTAGCACAATATATGTTGACCCAACATTCTATTGGTGACAATAAACGACACCGACAACGACGAAACGACTAAAGTGAGTTCACATACGCTATGTATACTTTTAATATTGTACAAAATTTCCACCATAATAAACTCACACTAATTGTAGTTTCCCTTGAAAAAGGCCATCAAAAACGGTCGAAACGTCGGGCAGTTTAACAAATAAAAAAAGGTAATTTAACAATTACATCGTCCGCCTCATGCATTAGACTGAGAAAGCAACAAATAAGAACTATTAACTCCACTTCCAGTCGATATAAATAACACATAACTACTCTAGTTAATTAACTTAATTTATACTCTCATTAAGTAACAGTCGGACAAGTTATTACTGCAACAGTGTAGTATCAGTTGAAAGAATTTGTACGCGTAGGGTAACAGAGGATTGAGGTAACACTTTAGGTTGGATTTTATTTTGGGCCACTTTGTAAAAATATCCACCAAACGTTGTAAGATCTTTGAAAAACCCTTCCGCAATAGGTAATTTGATGTGATTAACTTCAAATTTCTTTTCACAGAGAGCAAGCCTACCCGAGCGTCTGTTCCCCATGTTGGGGCGGCTCGAAACAGCGTCTGTTCTCCATGTTAGGAGCGGCTGATTACCGTCTTTGTGTCAGTGTGGGACTCTAAACAGTGCTGTGGGACAACCAGCGTTCTAGGAACGGGATTTGTAGTGTTGGGCAAGATGCGCCAGCGCGTGATTGGGTGGCAGCCAATTAGTGATAGGATGTGCGTATTAAAGATCAAGGGTCGTTTCTTCAATTACAGCTTCATCAACGTGCACTGCCCACATGAGACGAGACCCGATGACGAGAAGGAAGCATTTTACGCGCAGCTGGAATGGACATAGGACAGCTGTTCACGGTGGAATGTAAAACTCGTCATCGAAGACATGAATGCACAGGTAGGCCGGGAGGCAATGTACATGCCCGTGATCGGGTTGGAGAGCCTGCACGCGGTAACAAACGACAGCAACTTCTTCCCCCGCAAAGATATCCACAAAGCCACCTGGAGATCATCTGATCAACATACGGAAAATCAAATCGACCACGTTCTCATCGACGGGCGATTCTTCTCCGACGTCATCAATGTCCGCACCTACCGCAGTGCCAACATTGATTTTGACCACTACCTTGTCGCGGTTTGTATGCGCTCAAAACTATCGACGGTGCACAATACTCGTCGCACAGGAACGCCGAGACTCAATCTTGAGCAGCTACGTAGCGTTTTGATAGTTTCTTCTAAGTTAACGGAACAAAACATCCTATGATCAATAACAAAAGTGATACCAATAAAGTTTAAGTACTTTTTCGTTAGCCGGGCGCAAGGAAAATATGCCGGATGTGGCATCTCCGAAATCCGCCACCGCTCGTACTTAACTAGGGTAAATGTATTTGTTTGAGGTAAATGCACCTAGTTTTTGGGTACACCGCGCAAATGAAGAGGACTCGTATTAAAAGCGTTGGCTTAACGATCAAATGAACTTTTCAACCAAATGTTTAGGCATTCGAAATAACTTCTCAATGCTGCATATTCCGGTATTCCGAACTAATTGCTAATATCTTACAGAAAATCGACAGTAAAAAAGCTGTTCTATTTCCTTTTTTCGGCGGTATCACTTTTTTTGCACAAAAAATACCTACATTGCTCCTTCGCAATAGTTTTTTAATAGTTTTGCTGAATTTTAGCACTAACAGAATTGTCTTCGTGAATATAATTTTCTATTTGGAGAGTCAAAAATTTTTTTTAAACTTTGCGAAAATTCCAAGTTAAGAAAATAGGTAAAACCTCTTTTCTCTTTTCTTTTCTTTCAAGAAATGTTGTGACCGGAATTTGGCTGCTGATGTAATTAAAACTGATTTTAGACTTTTTTCAATGTCAACAAATACGATGTGATGTTGGTTATGCATTTCATACGGGTTGAATGTTGGACGCGGTAATGTAACATAACAGTTGTTTGTTGCAGCAGATTTCTTTTATTATTTAGAGAAAACATGACAATGTGGTTAATTCAATACATTCATGTTTCCATTTTTATTTTACCGGCACACGTCTACGCGTCTTGATTATCACACCTGTTATCGCAAAACACCTTATTATTTCATTGTTATCCCACTTCTCGCGCTTTTCACTCGCGTCATAACTGATACCTTGAAATAATCGGATTTCAGCATGCAGGAGGATGTTGAAAAAGAGGCGGCTCGGCTTCATTAACGAGAAGCGGGTGTAGTAGTGGTACATGCCCACGTTGGAGGATGATGATGATGATGATAGAGCAAGCAAAGGAAGGAAAGCACCTTTCTTCGCGACCGAGTGCGCACATCTTTCGCCCAGAGAAACAACACACTCAAACGACTCACTGGGTATTTCAAGTTTTCTTTCACTTAACCTACATTTCGCTGACTTTCTAACCCGTTTCTTTCGATGAAGCCGCTCCACCGTTCAATCATGGCGAGAGGGCCGAGCTTCAGCGAAGCGCTTTATTGTTGGAGTTTCGAAGACTTATTCTTTTGTCGAATATAATAATAAAAATTGAAACTGTTGTGAGATGGAATTAAAACTTTATCAGATAGAAAATTTTATAGGAACAGTTTCGTAGCCTGTATCACGGGTTGTCACGATCGACATTTTCAAATATTCAGCGCCCAGAGACTTTCCTGAGTTTCAATCGGTTTAATCCATACATCACAATTCATCCAATTTCGTTATCACCTGGAAAGCAATTTCGGACAATAGAAACCGTGCGTGGTCATTACGATCACGCATAGTCCTGCTACTGTTATTGTATATTCCACGTGCATTTAGCCATGTTACGCAGAATCTAATGAACGCGTTATCGCTTCCTGCTTGCGTAAAGATAACATACATATGTAGAACTAAGGTCAATAACCGACCTTTAGTAATTTCACGTTGTAGCAGGTAGCCTTCCATCATTCACAGCCTACTTCGTTGCCAGTGTTTGGTGATATTTTTGTTCGACTGAGATTCATTTTATATTCTCCGTTTGTCTAGCCAGTATAGAACGTATTTTTTTTATAAATTTAAGTTAGCTGTTAATGGAACACTTTCTGATTACTATTTTTCAATTGTTGAACTTGGCTTTAATCCAAATATTCATGCTAAATTTGTAATTAGTCTATCACAGATTTTATTGGGAAAATGATATGAAAATGAATTTTCTTGAAATTCTCCTACAAGACAATTGTTTGACATAACGAATAAAATCATTATTTCAATCCATCCAAACAGTACTTTCTTGATTAACAGTTATTCTACCGCGATTTTGACTTCTGGGATGTCTAATTGAGATAAATCGAGCAATATAACGGGAATATGTTTGAAAATATTACACGGAAAACCCGCAGATCACAAAATTACAATTGTTTTATATTTTTCATTGGTTCCACTAAAATTTTGTTGATTTAACCAGCACATCTGTTGATTTTGTCATAAACATTTAAGTGAACGAAATTGCTGTATTCGAATGCTGCCACTTTGCGGGGAACGACGACAGCAAAACGCAGAACAAAAGTCATCTTCATTTCATCAGAAAATTAAAATTTGAAAATTTATATCATCTATGAGTTTTATTATAAGGCTATAGGCAAATGTGATTCTAAATGCTGCATTGTAATAACCACACGGAACCCCTCGCAATCGTGAAACAACCAAAATGTTTGTTGTTTTTTTCTGAATTTGATTGGTTAAAATTTGGTACAACTAATCGATTGTTGTTTTTTCTAAACTGTCATTTTTATTTTTCGATCAACAGAAACGATGGTTGAAATAACAAAATTTTTGGTTGAAAAAATGATGCTGTCAGTTTGTCAAGACACACACCTTTCAATTTCAATAAAGATTTTAGTTACAGCAACCGACCTTGTTTTTGACTTAACAGTTATATGAGTTGAAAAACAAATCGGTTTTAGTTGTTTTAGATATTACGATTTGTTAATTCAACTTAACCAAAATTATTGATTTTGAATGAAAATAAAATATTCCTTATTGATATACGTTCTGATTTTTTAAATGAAAATTCGGTATTTTAAGATATATAAAAAATATGTAATATTTATTATAAATAATATATTATACATATTATGACGGTATAAATAGAAGTGAATGTTGTAGTAATTCTGCGCGTAGTGCTTCTACGCATTGAAACCGGCGGTTATGTACAGAATTTACGCAGCAAATTAACTGATTTCTATGATTGGTAACTGATTTGCGAAAAACTAGTATATCAATTCGAAGTCTAATGAGATCCTATGTTCCTAAAATTTATTTTTAATTTATAGTTTTCGATAAAGGATCACACGCATATCCTATCAAGCCAAGTATTATTTTTAATGAAGCAGAAAAATGATATTACCTTCCATCTATCGGTATTATAAAACCTTTCTCAGCCCTTACTTTATATTAAATGAATTATTCATTGGAACCATTTTTATTTTGTTTTTAATATACTGTCTTTTAGTAGTGCTGGTGTCAAAGAAACTTTCTGATTGTGACAACTATATTACTTACGAACAAATATTCGAACCGAATGCACTGATTTTTTATTTCTTGAGCCATTGTAACTTACAGTTTTAACAGATTATATGAATGAATATTAAACATTTCCAATTTAATCAATTTGTTCATACAATTTTTGTACATGACTTGAAGATAACATGATGCTCATTCATTAACATGCATTTCACGATGGAGCATTAAGTTGATTTTAAGACCAAAATTCAAACGCTTACAATTCACTGGGTTCTAGTTTTGGTTAAACACGTTTTGTTAATTGCAATATCTCTAACGGCTATCAGTTCTGTGCATAACACTACTTTATATCCATCGTTTCTTCTTGTAACACCAGAGCAGTAAAGATATAGGTAATTTGTCATCACATTAATATTCTGACAACTAGTGTTATGATAAACATTAATTTACTATCATTCAAAAGTTACTCTTCACGAGTTTTACAAACGTATAATAAGCGAATTTCGTTTGCATGAAAATGTTCAGGAAAAGCGTTTGAATGTCAACTAAAGTAATGGTTGACTTTCCATTGCGATTTTTGTTTTGCTTTGTGCTGTTTTTGACATTAGACAGCATTAAAAACAACATATTTTTCAACTACTTCAATATGTACAAATCGAATAGCAAATTGGTTGAATCAACTAATTATTAGTTAAAACAACAACTGCAAACATAAAAAATTGCAAGATCGTAATTTTGCTGAATTGCTGAAAAAACCGACTTTTGAACGGAGCCTCTGGGTATGTGCCTGGTAGTAACATTTTTCATTTTTCAAAATCACAGCTTTTACATATTTACGGTTACTCTTATGTCATTTATTATATGACCGCATGGAATGGTAATGCAAGGTACTCAATATGAATATAATTTACTGCTCTTTAAATGAAGGCATTAGCAAAAAGATACTACGACGTAGTTTTTGCAATGACTTAGTGTAAATATATATTGAAGAATCCAAATGAAAGAGAAACTACGATTTGATTTTGATGAAATGTCGAAATGTTCCTTCCAATATTGCTCATCATATTTTGGATACTTTGTTTGCTAACCTGAGAAACCATTCCCACTTGTTAAAATTGGCATGTTTAACAATTGCTACAGAACAGCTATTCATGTTAGATATGTTTGACAAATGATTTTTTTTAGATAACACTAAATCTCGACGTTTCATGCAATTTTAAGATTTTTGACATCAAAAAAAAATTTCGATCTCGGAAATTTCATATACTCTATGGTGCTTTTTGAAGATCGAATTTTTTTAACTTCAACCGCTGGGCAGCACCTTACCCATGTCCGATTTAGCTAAAATTTTGCATTAGGACTTTTTTCGAGGTGCTTAAACTCATTGAATTTTGAAAACCTCATTGAATTTTGAATCGAGCTCAAACATCGTTTATTGGTATCCAATATGTTTCGGAAAATTCTTTGTTTTAAGGGTTTTTAAGGCATATCGATAAACCGGAGGATGTTATATTGGAATTCGAGTCGATACGAAACATAGTATTGCGGCATCTGTTAATAAAATACTTTCCAACAATACCAACTGGAAGTCGCCATTTTGAAATTTAGAACCACCTCAAATATCGTTTTCCGACATTTACTAATCAATTCCGTTCCGAAAATACCCATATCGCAAGGGTTTTCAAGGAATATCAATCAACAGGAAGTCGCCATCTTGGATTTCAGAACCACCTCAAACATCGTTTTCCGACATCTACTCATCAACCCCGTTCCGAAAATACCCATATCGCAAGGGTTTTCAAGGAATATCAATCAACAGGAAGTCGCCATCTTGGATTTCAGAACCACCTCAAATATCGCTTTCCGACATTTACTCTTCACTTCCGTTCCGAAAATACACATATTTTAAGGGTTTTCAAGGAATATCAATCAACCGGAAGTCGCCATCTTGGATTTCAGAACCACCTCAAATATCGCTTTCCGACATCTACTCATCAACCCCGTTCCGAAAATACCCATATCGCAAGGGTTTTCAAGGAATATCAATCAACCGGAAGTCGCCATCTTGAATTTCAGAACCACCTCAAATATCGCTTTCCGACATTTACTCTTCAATTCCGTTCCAAAAATACCCATATTTTAAGGGTTTTCGAAGAATATCAATCAACCGGAAGTCGCCATCTTCGATTTCCAAAAATATCTCAAACATCTTTTTCCGGAGTCTACTTTTCAAACCCGTTCCAAAAATACCCATATTGTAGTAGTTTCTATGGAATATAAATGAGTCGGAAATCGCTATCGATGTATGCCTAAACCTCTTTTTACGAAGTAGGTTCTTAAAAAAGTTTTGTTTGGGAGTTGGTTCGTAAAAAGAGTTTCGTAAAAAGAGGTAACGTATAAAAAGTGTTCGTAAAGGGAGGTTTGGGTGTACCTAAAAACAACATATTCAACGTGTTATCAATTAAGAGCGTAAAATTTTGCTTTTGAATTACTGTGCAATACACCGATCCACAAGTCAAAGGCAACGATGGGTAAATTAAACGAATCTGTCAAAATATTACCTCCAAAGACTATTGGCTATTCACAGATCTAAAAAACATGTTCGCCAGTAAAAAAATCAACTAAAATGAAGAACAATTTGCTTAATGTCAACATTACTTTGATCCTTCTATTCTATTCACCTAGAAAAAATCGAGTATATTTACATCTTCTGAGACCGACTTATTCGTCAAAAATGATTAATTTTTACAGTTGATCTAGAACATATTTAGTGCGTCCTGACATTTTTGTAAGTTCTAGAGCATGATAGTTTACACACATGCTTGAAAAGCGAAGTATTTTCGATACATATTTTAATCAATTCATTTTTCATTTTAATTATTTTACGAGTTACGTACTTATGAATTGAGTCAAATTATTAAAATAACCAACACAATCGCTAATCGTTCAGACCATATATGCTTGCGTGTAATGTTGAACCTCCAAACCCTTCAAAGACGCAGAAATTTGCACTTGAATATTTGAAAAATAAAGAAAAACTTTCGTAAACCCAATTGCTAGTGTACTGTTACTGCCGTTTTCAGCCTATTAGAAACTGTACAGAACATCGTATTTGCGAAATGAATATTCTATGGAAGGAACCCGGATAGAAGTGATTTGCAAACCAATAACAAATTTTATTATTAAAACTGAACATCTCAATGGTCGAAATTAACATTGTTTAGTTTGATATAAGAGTTAAAATATCAAAACTCATAACAAAGTCTTCATGAGAAAATGTCAACAAAATATAAAATTCTGAATAATACCTATATAATAAGAATTTCTCTTATCTGATTCTGATGCAGTTCATTCAATTGTATTTTATTTGGAGATAGAACTACTGGATCAATTGTACTTAATAAAAATGGTATAACTCATCAATAACGAAATAAGATATAATAACCAATTTAGATGTCAAACAGATATTGTACAATTTCTTGATTCTCTAGATGAAATATCAAGAAAATATCAAATATTGCTATGATAGCGCAGAAACGTCAACACCAGATAAGATGGAAAAATTTGTTATAATTTTGATCTTTGTTTGCCTTTTTCATCTACCCGGGAATTTTTACAGCATAAAGAATTCTGAACGGTTTATTTTTCATTTAAAAAAAAAAGAACTATAATCCTTGATTACATGAAAACTTTCATAGCAGTAATGTTGCTTATAAATTAATTTAATTATTTTAGGGGTGTTAGTTGCCTTCGTATCACCGTGCAACCGTTCGAAAGCTAATTATCTGTCAAGGAACTCGTAGGTGCGTACTGAACCTCATGTACAGAAATAATGAATAAATAAAAAGCAGTATAAGCAAAAATTTCTCGAATAATACCTATTGCTTTTTATTATGTTTCTCAATCGTCTTGATGCTGTAAAAGTTCGTCTGATGATGTTTTACGAATGGAAGAAGTTTCAATTGGATCAATATAAACTTCACGACAGAACAAAACAAGACATTATCTCATTTGGAAATTTTTCACAGTTTGAAAAAAATCATGAGTTGCTTATTGATTATCTTTGAAGTTACTTCAGTGACATATGTCCCGAAATGTTTCTAAAATAATCTAGATGATGAACGTTGAAATCTCACGAAAATACAAAATTAACGGAATTCAATTTGAGCTACACCGATTAAATAGCTTTTGTTATATTACATTGATAGCACAAAAGTTCACTGGTAAACTCTAACGCCCTTTTAGCTTCCCACGAATGATCTGTTCAGAAACAGATAAATAGCAACACCCACCCCGGCAGTCGAAGTGAGTGAGCTGATTTGATTTACAAGCGCAAAGCGAACCTGTTACGCGACAGGCAAAAAGGAGGCATCGATGCACGCGCATCACCATCCAAGCAATGTGACTAAAGCGACTGCAACGTGATCTCAGGGTGCAGGCACGAAGCAGTTTACCGATTGACGTCTCCCCGGTACCTACAATTGCTGGCTGATGACATCGGAACATTTTCCGTGCGTCCCTGCGGAAGAAGTATTTCGGAAGGCTCGGTTGCACTATGCAGTACAATTTCTGTACCCTGTTTTGCGAAATTAATTGTCTTCTTGATATTTCTAACTTATAAATGAAATTGTATCTGTGGTAAAATTTTGATTAATTTCTAAAGAATAAGAAAGTTGCACTTTTACTCACATAGTATATGAAAAATTTTTTAATTTTTAAAAATTCAAGACGTTTTTCTCAGGTTATGATTTTTCTGGAGCATGTTAAACTCTTCTTTGCCTATTGTACGTACATTTTGGTATTCTTGTTTGAATATACATACATTTTGGTATTCACAAAAGAATGTGCTAATCATTTTAAGACTAGTTTTTAGGATCTAGATTATATACAGTAAGTATGTAGTTATTGTGAATCAATCAGTAACAAAGTTCTATTTTTTAGTTCCGCAAGTAAAAGTAACTCTCTACACAAACGTACAATCATAAAAAATGTAACACTTTCGGCTATGTGCCTACTAAGGAGGTTATAAACTCAACCTACATTAGCTTTCAATTGTTCGCTCTGCCATGTGACTGCCATCGCGAAAGTGGGCAATTTCTTCTGCGCGAAAGACAGAGCCGGTTCCGTTTTTTTCTCCTTTACTACCTTGTTAGCCAGTTATCCCACGGCTCCGGGAGTTTGTAGTTTCTCGAGCGAAGGTTTTTAGCATTTTAATAGAAATACCCATTTCGTTCCGATTCATTCCGTATAAACGGTATGACTTTTGGGGCCAAGATTTGCGCACTGCCAGATGGGAGAGGTAGCTTTTTATGCGATGGAGAAAGTTTCTGCCAACCAGAATTGAGGTGACGACGATGACTTAGCCCTTCGGTGTGGTGCCAGTAGATGAAAAAAAAATGTAGAACAGACAACGTAAGGTTTTTCTATCGATTTATGACGGAAATTGTACTCTTATTATCAAGGTTCCGGGTTCAGAAAATCATCAATTTAGTTATTTACACGAGCAGCATTGGTGGGAAGAGAAACCCATTAATTACTCTATTTAAAAAATGTTTTTGTGAATTTGTGTCTCAAACACTATCTCATTCAATCGAAATTAATAACTATAAGAAAGTTTTTCATTGCGGCATATTTTTGTGCCAACGAATATCTAAATAACAATATGTTTCGTTTTTCATTACGTTTCATCTAAGACTCGTCAGTGCGTAACAGTTTAGGTCCTACATAAACTACTATGTGGCATAACAGTTCAACGTAAACTGTTAAACTCTCACAAGTCTAAGACGATACGTACAGAAAAATTAAAGACAAGGTTTTGTGCAAAGCAAAGTCTTGACATTACAATACTTTTGTGGAATTTGGTCTTCCTGTTTCAACAGACTCCGCAGGCGATTTTTAGTGTAAAGAATCATCGCATGGCTATTACTATGGACAATACTGACACTAAGAATCCTTCCAGGTCGAGGCTCGAACATACGACAACTGGCTTGTCCTATGCATTCAACCGCCTACCCGGGACTGTTTTGTGCCCAAAGCACAAACATAGGATAAACCCTAAATGACCAATATCTCGAATGCCAAAGTTACCTCAAAATATATTTTGCGCAAAATATATAAAAAAAAACGTCTAGATTGTTGATCAGTCTCCAGCACAACCACATCCTTTTCAAGTACGCAACAAATGTCAAATAAATTTCTTTTGCTCTCTGTTGTGACTGTGACATTTGGTTCACCATATTTCTACTGACCGTTGTGGAAGCAAGTATACACCTAGGGAGTCTGCGACTGCTATCGACTACCAAATGCAAATATCCGCAAAGCAATTAAAATAGTGCGTTTGAAATAGTTGTCCTTCTTACTGTTGACAATCGACGTGCTCGACAAAAATGAATTTACTAAATTTCCCTTGAAAAAGGTAATCAAAACGACCGAAACGTCGGACAATTTAAAAATATAATCGTTTGCTTAGTGATTAGTAACTGAGAACACAGGAAATGTTTCCTGCGGAACATATCAGTACGATTCATTGTGTTTCAAAAAAGTTGTACTTGATGTAACCCGAGAACAATAAATTAATTTTAGACACCCACTCCGAAATTACGACAAAGTCAGGTTGAAAAGCTGGTGTGGCTAGGTATTTGCAGAGCCAACAAAAATCTAGGTTTTCGTGACAAATAATACTTTATTAAGATGTAAGCCAGCAGAAGGACCTAAAAAGGCGTATACTTCCGTGTATTAAAGCTAACAATGGGCCTGTGCAGTTTTTCTTCTGAATTGAAAAGCTGTCATTACAGCGGGATGAATTTCTTCGAAAAGCACTTCAGCCCATGCAACTTCCCTCAAATTTGGGAAATATTGGACAATTGTTAAAAACAGAAGTTGAAGTTTGTGACTGAAACAGTTAGCAACAGAGAATCAGGTATGTGATGAGTTGTATTGGAAAAAAAAGTTCGACCAATTTCATCAAAACCAAATCGAAATAATTGTCTTAGATATTTTGGATTTGGAGAAATAAATATCCTTCAAGCTCTCAATATTGTTATTTCATTATCACAGTTCCTAGATGAAACAGTTTTTCTAGCGTTCAGATATTAAATGACTAAAACAACCGAACTGCCCTAGTAACCATACACAGTTCGAAAAAATCTTGTGATTGTACATCTTATAAGATGCACATAAATGGAGCGTCGTATTTCACACAAATTTATATTCAAGAACATGTAAAATTGAGTGATTTGAAAATTACATGGCTTGAAGTGGAATGAAATAAAAAACAAAAGATCGAGCGCGACTTGAACCGAGAAACATTAGATCACAATGCACATCAAATACTTGACTGAACCACAGAAGCACATATCAGGTCGTTGAATAATTGATGCATATAAATCCTTACAACGGCACTTGATAGCCGAGTGCAAATTACACTCGAAGCATGTAAAATTCTGTGCTATTGGAATATTGCGTCATTTGAAATTAAGTAGTTGTGAATTGTATCGTTTGTAGAATTATGTCACCAGTAAAACTCATAATTTTTTTCTGTGTATGCATAAATCACTACACATTTACAACTCTATTTTTACATTGGTAATGTAAAATTACATTAATCCTACACACTTTAAAGCAATGTGCATTAAATTTACATTCAAAATGTAAGTAAGCATTATCTTAGAACAACCATCCGCCGTTCTACATATCGACATTTAATGCTATATTTTGATGCAACGAAACTTTTACAATAACAGTGCAAGCTTCAATAAGTAAATACCTAGGTGTTGATAAAATGTGGAGTAGTTCTATAATGTAAAGCTAGTCTAAATTTATCTATATTTACCAATATACACCGGTAGTAGAGAACTAAAATGGTTGACCGAAGAAAATTTGGCTTTTTGTTCACCTCAAAACTTTTGGAAATAACTTGTGTTTAAAGTTTCACAATTGTTTATTTCAATCATACTGTTAACATTCTGCAGCGTTAAGCATTGGTAACATATATACGTTTCATGTGAAATTGTGCAAACACTATAATGCTATTAGTGATAAAGCAAGATTCTTATCTGCGAATAAACCATGTCAAGCATCAAGTTTAGTTTAGTTCCAGGTTCCTTATGGGTTCAAATCCAAATAAATATAAAAATAATACGCCATAAACAGCAATAGCAATAGTGTTCTGCATTTATCAATGTTGACTATTAAATATCTTTTCTCAATATTTGAATTTCATTTGTAACACATTATTTAAACATTATTATTGCATCGTTACATTTATAATTTTCAGTCGAAATTATTACCATCGATAAAATAGATATTTGCATTAGCTACGAAAATAATGTGCAATTCCTGCTTCACTCGTCAAATCCTTGAAAAGTCTAATAATCGTTGTTTTCAGCTTTGTAAAAGCATTATAAAAACACATGTAACTCTGCTGCATTTAATCGAATTCTAACGCGAATTTCTAAAGCTGAAATCCTGTTGGATTATATTGCGTCGTGTTTTTTTGGGTGTGGTTTTGAATAAGGCAAAATGTTACTACGTACTGCTTTTATAACCACTCATTTTTGTTGCATTTCGATTGATTTTTTATACATTAGGGTGGAATGATATAACGTTTCCATATTACAATATTTGCGTTTTTAATGAGAATAAATGAGGTCGTATTTTCATGTTTACCTGATAATTAGAAATCTTAGCAGTTTTGGTAATTATTTGCATTAAAATGGAGGACATCTTTTGGTCGTAGTTCAATGAGCAATCCGCGTTCAAAAGAACTAGTTCTTATGGAAGAATAAGTGAACAACAGTTATTTGTTTAGGAACGATAGTCTTTGCCATATAACGATAATCTTTTTAAGAGAAATAAAAGTGATTGAATTCTTTAAGAAAGTGTATATTTTCAAACGGTTTTATGAATGGAGTAGAAATTGCATATATTTAGCGACCGCTGACAAAGTGCACAAAAATGAACGATCACTACTTAAAACACACGTAAAAAAGTGACTGCACTCGCTATTAATACGTTGATTACCAACGAAACATACTCATTTACTATCACAAAGTTCTTTTAGAAACTCACAAAATTCCTGAAGAACGAATGAATGGCCCAGGAGAACTAGTCCTTTCGGTTAAACTATCGAGTTCTGAACGGAACCTTTTTGAGGCTATTTATTTGTTGTCGATACAGCAATAGACCACTGTGTACAAACAAAAAACACTCGATACAGCAATAGACCACACATGTATTGATGACAGCGTATAGCGATGTTAATATAGAAACTTTCACGCAACCAGCATTAGTTCGCACTATGCGCAGTTCAAATGAACCGATTTGATTTATCGATTTGTTTTATGCGACGTCGACGATGACGAAAGACAATTGTTCCGTTAATATTCTGTTGATCTTTTGCATTCGAGGAAAGCACTATGAATATCGTCAAACAGGAAGTAGTTTAATTAACCAATCCAAAATAATTAGCTACGATGCTTTCTTCTATACAAATTAGAAAATTAGTTGAGTAATAAAAATCAAAACAGTGAGTCATTTGTTTGTGGATTTGTATTGTTTGCTGTTCGCCTCACAAGAGATGCATTTTCTGAAATTTCATTTGCATTAATAAGATTTTTTATTGTTAGTCCTTTCGCCTGAGTTGGCAGCTCTATACATAGGGCGCTAGTCTTACAAGTCCGCTGTCGTATGTTCGAGTTCCAACCTTGAAGCATTCTTAGCCAGTAGGATCGTCGTACCAGTGCTGTAAAACTTCATTCAATTGAATTGAAATCGAATGTGTGCACACACTGACAGTGCAGTAAACTTCACACCCTAACACACAACCTTCGCTGTCACACCGAATGGGCATCATTCTGTCCTCCATTCGTTTCTCTTTCTACCGAAGCCCAGTTTAACCATCGTCAGTTTATCTTTTGAAATAATATCTCTTACAATTAATTGAGAGAGCGGCTTTCAAGTGAAGTTCATATAAACATTCGAATTGGGTACAAGATAATGGATGAAAGGTAGACCAGTCATGATAACTGAAATATCAATTACAAAATAAACATAAATTAATTGTTGCCTCTTTCAGTTTTCATTTTTAAATATTTCGAAACACATCTCAATTATCACTATGGTCGGAGAGAGTTTTGGTTATCGAGTTGATGTTTATGCCTATTCATTCGCACTTGCTCACCACCCACAGTGAAGACAAGGAATACAATGAAACAGGTAGACTACATGGAACTACAAACTGAGCAAACAAACCTTCAAGTGACTACACACTTAAAAAATCCCTGTGATTTTACATCTTATAAGATGCACATAAATGTAGCGTCGCTGTTCCCGCAAATTCACGTAGAAGAACATTTAATTATGTGTCTAAAACTTTATGACATAAAATTCGTTGAAATAAAAATAGAATACTGATAGAAACCGCCGCGACTTGAACCGAGAATCATTGGATCGCATGTACGTCCGTTAATCGACTGAGCCACAGAAGCATACATCTACTTGGTTGGTAAAAGGTGCATTTAAATTCATACATTCGCACCTGCTAGCAGAATGCAAGTTACAGTCGAAACCAGTAAAATTCAAGCTCTTCTAACATTAAGTCATTACAAATGAAATCTTCCGTCATTTGACAAATTAGATCTTCATGAATAACATCGTATGAGGAATTAAGTCACCTGTAATATTCAATTTTTTTTGGTGTGTAGATACGGTTATTCAATTGACGATGAAGCCATGCAATGATTCTGTACGTTAAAAATTTGAAGGCTGCAATATGCATTCGAACAAAAAGGCCACAAAAGGAATGTAATACAATTTCCACAAAAGGAATGTAATACAACGACGTTGCTTTGCTCTTTGGAATATGTCGCAATTCGACGCAATTGATTTTTTTCAAAGCCTAAAAGCTTTAGTGTTGATTTTTTTGGAAAAGTTTCTTTGAATCAGGACAACTTTTTGCTCTAAAATGGTGCACGCAGACAAAAAAACAATAAATTCTGAGTAATTCTAATCAATGGTTTTGTTGATGTAGTGACAATATAGTTCTGGTATATTACAACAAATGTTTTTCACATGAAACGGAGAAGTACAGGGTTACGCAAAAGAACCTGGCACATTTTGTGCTTCGGTTACACGGGAATCAAACAAGGGAGGAGAAAATCGAACACGGCATCGGAAAGGAGAAGAATGAAGGTTTATTTTCATCTAGTGGTTTTCCATCATGGAGCACTGGAGTGTCGCTCACCGCGTTTTTATTCATAACTCGTTTGAATCAGCCGTACGTCACAATTTTTCGTGATATAAAAAAAAACCTTTTAAATTAAAGTCCAAAATGCTAGTGCCTCCACGCAATAATGTGAAGCTGTGGGTAAACATTTGTGTAAAAATAGGTTCTGTTGCAAAATCAGCCAACTGATAGCATTCGCAAACAACTAATTTGTTTTACTAAATGGTTGTGGCAAAATCAACAGATATGTTGCTTAAATCAATAACATTTTAGTTAGAACAACCAGGAAACGTAAAACAACAATTGCAATATTGCAATTTAGTAATCTGGGGGTTCTCCGTGTGTAGATATTGAAGAAATTTAATTAATCGATTCTTCACAAATCATCAAATCTGCCCTACAGAACTGATTATATATTTTTGTCACTGCACGGAACGACCGAAATCAGCATTTTCGCGAAAAATTTAGTTGATTTGCTGATTTTAGTTAGTTATTTTTTGAGACAACTAAAAAAATCTTACTTTTGCTGATTTAGATTTTTTATTCTCATTCCCTTAATAATAATAAAATATTTGTTGAAATGACTATTTTTTTTAGTTGAATTCACAAATTAAACGTACTGTCATTTCTTAGCTAAGGCACACTTCATATCCAGTCAACTAATTTTTTAGTTGAATTAAAAAAATATAATGTTGTTTTCAACCAATATAAATGGTTGAATTGGCTTCTGCAATCTGCAGCTATAGGGACCGTGCACGATTACAAGTAGCGCCATTAGTGGCGAATAGGCGAAAAAACTCGACCATAGCTTTACACTGTTACCATATGTTCACACTGAATAAAACAGTCAAAAACCTATTTTAATACAACATAGTGGTGTAATGATCCTTTTCTCACATCAATCATATTCTCATATATAATACTTTGGTATACTATTAAAAACATTTCTCTCCGATTCTTAAAATAAACGAAAGAGATTATTTGTGCAATAACTAGTATAACCTACAGAATGGAACAGTTCTCTGACATCGATGAGAAAACGAAGTGAGTTCCACTATTGTAAGTATTTCGGGCACTAGAACCCGAGAACGTATAATCGAAGTTGGTTCGTATGGTCATCAACTAACATGATTTTAATTGCAACCGAAAAATATGTTTAATTTTCGGTAGGAGCATAAGATCATTCATTTGAACCTAAGATTAGGAATACCGGACTAAGTGTAAAAGTAAGTGAGATCCTTTTTTGAGTGTATGACTATTATCTGCCGTCGTTATTCGAAAACCGGGAATACTTTCGAGACCAATTTAGAAAACTTTTTACTTTTTTTGTTTCGACTCTTTAAGGAGCAAGACTCCTTGCAAGCGTGTGAGTAATGTCAACAATGTGAGCGTAAAAACAAATTCCGGCGTTACTTTTCTTGATTTTAATCAATAAATCTTCCATATGGTTGAAAAATAAACCAATCGGATCATTCTGCTTAAAATTACAATTCAAGAAAAGCGAAAGTCTTAGTCTTAAACTCTTCCGCTTTCCTTAAAACTGCTCGAGAAAAACTATTTCAGTTTCAGCTTACTTCCACTGACACATTTGATTAGCAACAAACACATTCCTATGTGGATTTCCTCTTGCAGAAATTATTGCGATTTAAAGATTTACGTACCTTCTATTAGTGATCCGGCAAAAAAGAAACCTTGAATTTAACACGCGAAAGGCAATGGATATGGAATGTTGTCGAAACACTATTTATTTTTCCGGCAAACTGCTTTTGTAACAGAAAATATTTAGTTTTGTTTATTTTGTGTAGCGCAATCTAATACAAATCCATTGAAGCAGTGTTACTAACTTTTTTATTAGGGAATTGAAATCTACATTCATAAAATGTAAGCAATTTTCCATCAAACGTTGGTAAAAAATGTATCAAAACTGATATTTCAACCAAAAAGTCTGGCTTAAAGTTCATTTGAGAATAAATTATTGTTAAAAAAGATTCCAGTTTATCAATCCTGCAAGTCACTTTGATAAACTCGTTGCACTGCATATATGAATACATAGATCTATGACATACGTACCAAATAAAATGTACGTAATACACAAATTACTAACACAAGTTAACTTGGTTTACTCTTGATTCTTAAGTGACGTACACAATTTTTAACACACTTTGCTGTATCATTCCGGAACCGGAAGTCGGATCCGGATGAAATTCAAGAATTCCGTGTAGAACCTTTCATTTGAATCTAAGTAGGTCAACATCGATTAAGTCATTTTCGAGAAACACACACACAAAGATAGATTGCTCAGCTCGACGAACTGAGTGGAATGGCATATGACACTTGGCCAATTTTTACTATTCGATTTTCAAGTGATTGTATAACCTTTCTATATGAGAAAGGCAGTTAAGCGTTTCAATAAAATGATTATTTGTTGTTTGCTTCGTGACTCGTATTTTCAATATACGTCAAACTGGCTACTCGCGAGATTGCTAGCTTTTTTACGATTACAATTTATTTTCTTCCTCCATTCTAAGAGTATGGACCATCCTGCGAATTATTTGAACTTTTAGTTAAAATTTGACAGTCGGGCAGTTTTTTTTTATCGAGTAGTTAAATTTATCTAAAACTGTGGCCCATTTCAAAGTTTGACGGATGGAAAATTATTTGGGTCTATTTTGCTCTGAAAATAAAGTAATAGCAAGTGGTGTAATAATTGCAATTCAGCGAAAGTAAGAATAACTTCGAGATAAGCTTACTTCATTTAAATAATATTTAAACTTTTTATTGGGGTATTTTCTTTGAGTGAAAGTATAAAAAGAAATTACACAGAAGTAATTTTTACTAATGGTCTGAAATTAGAATGTTTTAGCAAGATATTTTTCACTGTTTCCGGTCAATTTGATTAAAAAATTATTTATTGTGCTGAGAATATCGTTTGAGTGTTTGAATTTGAGTGAATTTGACAAATATTAGACACAAATCCAACTGCAATGACAGAAAATGACGTGGCCGTATTTGGATACAGAATGAATAATTCGATTCAAAATTTAATAGTCAGTCGATGTTAAATAATCGTTCGCACCACACGCGAGAATATACGCTAGAAAGTATTTTCAAACTCAGTTCACAAGTTTTGCTATGGTAGCATTATTTTTTCCTCTCGCCGCCTCGTGCGCTGTCGTCGCCGGCCACTAAACCACGCCCTCGTGCACGGTCCCTATATTGGCAGGTATAAATACGATGTTGTGTTGGAGAAAAAGACATAAACGAAACGTAAACATCTTTTTGAATTTTTTTTCTTCTAAATCACTGTTTTCTTCATTCTCACTGAAAACTTTGAGCACTCGGAAAACAAAAACCGAATACAAATAGTACACCGGACGGCGCAGCTCGGAAGGTTTGAAGATACAAAAAAACTTCATCACAATTAGAGTGAAACATTCGAAATTCACTTCACTGTTCCGCGTAAAAACATTATTACGCACAATCGCTTCAAGTGCGCACAAATTCTGAATAAATACGATTTCCACTAACAGTTTACGACATTTTTACATATCGGTTTAGAAATTTAAATAAAGATATAACGAACACATGCGAAAAACATCAAAACAATGTTGAAGCAGTTTCAATAAGACTGTCCTTTTTAGCTTTTTAATGGATTGTTTTGCTTTGACACTTCTCATGAGTTTTTGGCTAATAAACTTGTTAATAATACCCATTTTAGTTTCGGTTTTTTTGTGCTGTCCTTCAGTAATGATGGTGATAGATAAATAGAAACAAATTTTCTGATTTTAATAACAAAATTAGTTGTCAATGAGAATTTCGTGTTGGATTGAAATATTGCTGGTTTGAGTCCAGGATATTCACCAACTAAACACATTCTCTAAAACTAAGAGTTTTTTCAGCAAAGTAAATTCTCAATTTTAACTAATTTTATAGTTATTTTGGAAATTTTGTTGTTAAAATCAACTAATTCAAAAACAGTAATACGAATTAGGCGCAGAGCTGATTTCGGTCGTTCCGTGTGTCGTGAGGAAGTCAGTGGATAAATTATCAATCTAGAAATAGTTCTGGATATACACAATTTTTGCTCGCGATTGATGACAGCTCGTGGTAATGTTAGTTTTAAACTAGATCTCTATAACGCAATCAGAATTAGTACAAGCCGAGTTTCATATTTACATGTAAATACTATATAAATAATTTTTTTAAACATTTACATTCAGACCTCGACCATTTGCTAGCATAGAAATCGTTACTGACATTGCATGGACAGATCCATTAAAATAGCTAGTGTTACTATTGATATTATGAATCCTTTTAGGTAGAAGCTATTGATCAAGTTCCTGTCGCTAATATTTTATATATCTAAATAAGTTCTTCGCGTTAGGCTTAAGGCTTGTAGGCTTACAACTGACTTAAAATGGTACTCTACTTTCTGAAATACAAAAGGAATCTTCCGTGACCAGCCGTTTTAAAAGCCGGGGTAAAATAAATGATACGTAGGTTGTTACTTATGCAACACTAAGTGTTGCCTGGTGGATGTGACGTTTCTATCAGAAAGTTTCATATTTTTAACCTCAGCAAAAAAGTGGAATTGAATCGTAAACATTTATTACGATTTTGCAATGATTTCTTACGACTTTCGTCCTGGAATTTAAAGAGAAGAGTGCTTCAATCAACTTAGTTCGACTTTGAGTAATGTAGCATCATCCAATGCGACTATAAAACCTGGTATAGCGAATCGTGACCGTAGTTCGCTTGCCGATTAATTCAAAGAAGGTCGTCCAAAATCAGTTGCACGCGCATACTTCTGAACGGAGTTGCTTCACTGTTTTTGCCATCATGATTAGAGTTCTGATAGAGCTGTCATGTTTTGTCTGCTGATTCATGGGTAACTATGATTTATGCTGCATGGGTAGTTTTCTCAGTGCGGGTGAAGGTAAAGTCATTAAAAATTTAGAATTTTCGTCCATTTTTTTAAATTCAATTTATCTACCGTTCCAGAACAAGGTTATTTTCTTAAAGAGAGCATCTCCGTTAAACGAATAAACAAACGCCTAGCAATGAAATGATACCTTTTTTATCAATCCGCATGTACGTTTTGCATGAATATTGTTTGGTATTTTTAGTTTACATGAAATTGTTTTAATGACAATCGGTTTGAGATTTCAATCACTAATAATAATTTGTTCAGCTATCTACGAGCCAACTTAAATTCAGGATCCTTGTATGGGAGCATTGGACTTTTTATAGGAATTTAAGTTAACAGAAATCAATTAAGTCGCCTCCGAGAAAATTATTTGTCTCACACACGTTTACTGATCTCGACAAACGTATTCAAATGGTACGAGGTGTTATGTTCTTCCAGGAATTATTGCTGTAAGCAGTTTAAATCAATATAAATATGATTTTTTTAAATTCGAAAATACTGCCATCTTTCTAATACATCAAAATTTACAAGAATGAGTGAACTCAAGCTGTTATTTACGTCATCATGTTGTCAAAATGGAACCGTGCTCGAAACGAGGCTAAACGACATGAAAAATTATACTGTGTACAGTCTATTTGGTGCTTAGAAACAATTCCATACAACAGTATTGAAATTCGTGTTTCACTTTGTTTCTAGGCATTGCTTTATCATATAGTGCCAAAAACTGCTACTGCTGGAATAGAAAGCTTACACAGAAATATCGATATCTCCGTTAAGAATGGATTGTTGAACAGCTATTACCGTGTGAAATCTAAGTCTCAAAACATATTCTGTTTACAAGGACAGTTGTGACAGATAGTGTCAAAAAACTGAAAATTTTGCCATAAAACTCCGTATGACTTCAAAAGTAAACATTCGATCTCAAAAACATTCATTAACGTTCAGGTTGGTGAGAAAACCTTTCATTTGTGACTACTTTGATCAAAATTGATCCAGTTATCTCTGAGATCTTGACCTCTTTGTTAACAACACACACAAGAACATTTGCTCAGCTCGTCGAGCTGAATCGTTTGGTATATGACACTTGGCCCTGCGGGATTTGAAACATTTTTCTAATTTTTCTATTGTTATTTTAAAAAATCTTTGTTTTAGATTGCTACAGTCTTATACCGCTTTCGTTTATTGATCAGAGCAGCCCGAAAGCTGACCCAGAGTCGCCCAAACAACTTTTGAGATGTTTGTTTTAGCAACCTGGCGTCGCTCTAGATTGGACTCCAATCGCGTAGTTTCGCTCTGAAATTTTTCTGGGGGGACCAAGACACCCATGCAAGCTTGTTTATTTTTTCCTTTTTTATGCGCTGTTGTTTAGGGTGCCTTCCACGTGTTTGTTTTACTCGGAGACAGAGTCGCCCGCATGTAGGTTCAAAAACGGAAACGGTAATATAATATAACGTAAAAATATCGAATCAACTTTTTCACTCAAGTCATTC
Source organism: Malaya genurostris (assembly GCF_030247185.1). NCBI lineage: Eukaryota > Metazoa > Arthropoda > Insecta > Diptera > Culicidae > Malaya > Malaya genurostris. The sequence continues at coordinate 214,913,981 of NC_080571.1, read as the reverse complement.
ATCCTAACTGATGATTGAAACTGGTGCGCACGATAACTAAAAATAGTTAGACGCATTTCAAAAGTTTTAATTACGGATTGAAAATTCTAAATAGAACCTCTTCGAGAAATAATTGAAGAAATAAGTGGATAATGTCAGAGACATAACTGGATGACATGGGTACGAATGAAACTGACACGTATCTTCACACGTCTGAATATCTAAAATCGTTCTCACAAGTTGATATATTGTGTGAATTGTGCACGGTTACATTACTTTACTTCCAGAATTGTAACGGTGTAGTTCTAAAGTACGACGATTTCATGATACACTTATTTCAATGAACAAATTATAAAACAGGGCAACAAAGAGTAAAAAATTGTTCACCTGCAGAAATGCAAACAGAACTACAATAATTTCAACGGAAGAAAATATGCAAAAGTTCTTTGATCATCAATTGAACGTAGCTTGAAGAATAATATTTCAATGCTGAAATACATTTTTTCTTATGAAAACATCGTTTTATCGAAATTTGTGAAAAAGTTTTTCTTGGAAAATATTTTTTTTTATCATCTCTCCAACTTTCAAAAACATTTGCTAGTTTCCTTGTCACTTGGCGAGTTTTTTGTGATATAAAATTAAAAAAAAAACGTATGGTAAAAATTCATCACGCTTGCTTGTCTTTTTCGCACTCGGACGACGGTTTTGAGGTAGTCAGGCACATATCCGTTCTGACTATCTACTGGACGAGTACAAAAGGTAAACTTTGATTGAAAATCTTTCATTTCTTCTAGTGCTTCAGAAGGAACTAGATGTCGAGGGGAGATTTTCCCACCAACATCAGTAAGAACAAACCAAGTATAAAGCGTGAAACGCTCAGCTTGTGCTCTCATTTGGACTTCAGTCGTCAGGGGCAGAGATGTCCATCTCTTCTGTGTGACGAAGAGCAAGTATAATATCTCCCCTCGCATCAGTGGTCACTTGGGTGTATTTAGGAGAGAGCGCATGAGAGCGATTCATGCGAATAGAATGTGTTTCACTCGAGCCAGCTCCTTTCACCACAAGCACACACTCAAATTCTGTCCATTCGACACTGAGCTTCTTGCATCCCCTGTGTAGACGAGAATCTGACACCAGTGTGTATCACTCTGGTGAAATGGTCAGGAGAAGCAGTCGACAATGAAAGCAGACCTTTTGCGTGGTACAAAACCTCAAACTCTCAGGTCGTCAAGCCAGTTTCCTTTCAAAGAAGTCGATTGCATCATCCTGCTGCTGGTCGTTAGCATTGGAGCAAAATACAACAAACAATGGACAACAATAAGAAATATCATGCAAAATCAGCCCTTCTAATGGCTCCAAATGCTATCTGAAGAACTATAAAGATTGCAAATCGGAAATTAAAACCAGCAGTGTAATACAAATCTAGGATAATTTTATTAACTTTGTGCAATTTTCGCAGAACAAAATTCGCAACAGTTTATTATCTTTTATATCCAAACAGTGTTTAAGGCCATCGTCCAAGTACCATGCGCGCGGGTGGTTTTAGGAAATTTTCTATGGAAAATTTGAAAAATTTGCAAAACCAAAAACATACAGACGTTTGAAAACCTTTTATCTATCTGTAGGGTGAAATGGTTGGAAAATTCGGAGGATTTTCCGAGTGTTATCAAAAATAGTTCTGAAAAATGAGTGTTTTTGTGAAAATCAACGAATTTCATATAAACGACTTCGTTGTATTTTGGCGATTTGGAAGTACTACATGAAATACAAATTATTTCGCAACGGTTCTAATTCAATTTAAGATCTGTCACGCTATCTCTGACGATAGTGAATCAGTAGATTGAAATTAATATTTTGACACTAGTCACTCAGTAATTCTGAAACTGGAAGTTGAATTTAAATAAAATGCAAGAGCTTTGTATGGGGTGACAAGATCTTTCATTTAAATCTATGTTTGTTAAAATCGGTTCCGACATCTCTGAGGAAAGTTAGTGTACATATTTTTTTTCTTTTTTGCACATATCACCCCGTAACTCTGGAACCGGAAGTCGGATTCGGATAAACTTAGGAACTTTGTATGGAATTACAAGACCTTTTATTTCAATCTACGTTTGTGAAAATCGGTTCAGCCTTCTGTTCAAAAATGTTATATTACATACATACACACATGCAGACATTTTACATACTCGACGAACTGAGTCGAATGGTAAACGACACTTGATCTTCCGGTTTTCACAGTGATTACATAACCTTTCTATATGAGAATGGCAAAATTGAAATAGTGTTGAGACATGTTTCAAACGTTTTTGGAGAAATTTAAATCTAGCACACACATACACACATTTTTCTCGCCTGATAATGGATTCTATTACATTTGATTTTGGTGCATTCATCATTTTTGAGTAATCGATTTCAAAACAAATTCAGATTTTTATAATTTTTCATTTATAACCAAAGGGATCAAATAAACCGCCATAGAAGTTTTTTTTGGATTATAGAGATTCATTCGCCTCTTTGGACAAGAAAAATTGTCTGACCTCATGTGCGGGGTTGGGAATCGAAACCAGGTGGGCTGCCGGAAAGGCATCGACTTACCTATCACGCTATACCCGTCCCCCACAATAGAAGGTTTCAATCTGGAGAACTATGACTATGGTCAGGTAAATTTAACAGAAACCAATGGTGATATTATTCTTCTAAACATAGATAAACTATTCTACATAAAAATGGTTAACATGCACTACTCACAACAATGACCTTTTTTCAAGAAAGCGCCTAAACAGTCGGTTGGGAAGAACAGTGACTTGTGATACGGAATCCAACAACAATCAGCATATTTTTTAAAAATATATATATTTAAATACATAAATTTGATACAAATTATACACTTGATTTTTCATATCTTTCCTTAATTACGATTAAAAATGACAAGTTTTAAAACTATCGAATAATAGCTACTATAGAGTCAGTAGTATTGAGTTAATTAATTTGTAAGTAGTGTTTGAAGATCAGTTCTGAAAGTCAGCTAAACTTTGCTGGAAAGTAATTTTCGATTTAATTTGATGGGTTTGCATTACGAAGATAAAACGCTTTGATCGCGGTACAGCTTAATATAGGGGTTTTGTAGGACTGGACACGAAAAGGCCCGCACTATCACCTAGTTTTATATCCCGGTGATGGCATCAAAGATATAACAGTATTACTGGAAATTTCACAAATTCCTTCTACGGTCGCTTACTCTAAATAACTGTGGTACTTATAGGACGAAAAATAAATTAAAAATAACCTTCGCTTCTGTTCACTGTTCAAAAAATTTACATGAATGAAGGTCGTTTTGCTCAAGCTTGCTGTATCAAAGGAAAAAAAGTATATCACAATTTCGAAACTTCGTACCTACTTGCTAGACAAGTCTATAATTTATAACTTCTCCAGCAGCTATTTATGTGGTTTCGTCAATCGTTTTCGCTGTCGTACCATCTTCCCTGAAGACAAATATCGTGTTTTTAACTGCCCGGACTTTCAAGGTTGCTTCAAACAGCTCAGTTAAAATCTAAGTTATCATGCATGGACTGTTTTGCTTTCACACTGTATCCGTCTCTGTTGGAACCGGTTTCCGGTTAACTCTTCACTATCTTTCACCTTCGTTTGCGCATTCGTATGTAGTTTTATAGGACGATTTGCTCACTTCAAAAAATAACAACTGACGAAAATGCTATCATTCTGCTTAATAGTTAGTAATAAATATTCTCTTTTTGTTTATAAAAAAAAACTTTTCACCATATCTTACCAATGAAAGGCGCGCACATTCTTTCTCAGTTATCTCATTCTGCTCTACACTCTCGAACCGTTTTTGCAAGCTACACATTTCACATTTCTATTTACAAACTCTTCGTCAATGATCATCACAATTTAGGTTATGTCCGAACTAGATCTCGCGTCTACACTCGTTCCGCTTCCGTCACTGGGCCGCGGCTGTGACACCAAATCCGCTGCCAGTAGTGTTGGAAATCATCATGTTCTTGATAGTGGCCACCTCCGACTCCAGCCGGGCCAATTTCGACTGGAGATGGATGTTTTCCTCGGCCTTCTTGCTGATGACGACCGACGCCGGAATGGAGGTAATCTTTCCACCGACACCGATATTACCCGCCGATCCAGTGGCAATGACAGCCGACGCTGCCAACGGCGAGGTCGACGTTGACGGCGGCGAACACGGTAGTGGGACCATCATTTTCTGTTCCGCCTTCGTCGGCCATTCGGTGGAGATACCGGAATCGCGCTCATCCGAGGAACCATCTCCGTCATCCCACGGGGAGGACGAACGTAGCTGCGGTTCTTGTTTGATGTTTTGCAGGGCAAGTAAGGCGGTAGCTGCGTCTTTATCACCGAGATGTGATTTATGTCTCAGCTTAACAGGTAGGCTGTTGTTGTGATCGTGGATATGCTCCCGATCGTGTTCGTCATCGCCGGAGCTACTGTGACTGCTGTTGGAACCGGTTCCGTTGGATGTTTCGTAGGGTGACGGAGCACGGCGGCTGAGGTTGAGCACGTTGGCGGTAAGTAAGGCGTTAATCTCTCGTGGCGGTGACGAGTACAGATTGCCGTTGTAGTTCACCGGGTAGTTTGGAATAGAGTACGGACCAACGTACGGGTGATGTGAGATGTGCGGTCCACTGATGTGCGAGTTGGCGGAACCAAAGGTTGGAACCGGTAGTGAAGAAGCGTCGACACGATCGCGGTCACGTTCACGGTCCCGGTCTCGTTGGTCAACTAGCGATTCATTGCGATGTTCGTCACGCTCCAGTAGATCGACTCTGGCAAGTGGACTCCGAATTGTGGATTCGCGTTTGTTGCTATCACATCGACTACTACCGTTGGACATAGGCTCGTACTCACGGTACATGGCTGCAGGTGAATGGTGACTATAGTGTGAATTTGTGTGCTGTATTGTAATCTGCTGCAGCTGCGAAGCAATGGACTGTGGCGGCGGAGGAGATTCGATATTTGGATTGGGGTGAATGACTGCGGCTTGCTGCGATTGTTGCTGAGTTGATTGTTGCGCCGAGTGTTGCTGCTGTACGGTTTGCTGTGGCGTATGATGATGATGCTGTGCTATTTGCTGCATGGGTTGCGGCGTTAACGAAGGCTGCGGTACCGGGGTCCTCGACAACGGGAATACCAAAGGCGGGGTGCTGTTAATTTTTACACGTTTCGTCGAACTTAGCACTTGTTCATTGGTCGGCAGTGTAGCCATAATTTGGTCCACACTGACTAAATTTTCACCACAAATGTTATACTTGTTCTTGATAGCATCCAGCTGTGCTTTGAGCACGTGGTTTTCCTTGGTCAACTCAACAACCCTTTGCTCAAGGACCATATCATTAAAGCGGCGCTTTTCACGGGAACGCTTGGCCGCTTCATTGTTGCGACGCCGCCGATCCCAGTAGCTGTCGTCTTTCTTATTGTCTGGAATAAATTCACGTTGCTTGCGCTGGGAAAAAAGTTCCTTGCGCTGAAGATGGGACGACAGATCGTATCCATTACCGTTGTAGTCTGTATCCGGACTGACGGGACTACCGCGTCCGGTTGAGTCACTGCTCAATAGCAAGGCACTGTGTGCTAGAAGAGGGAAGATAAGAGAAGAAAAAGAGCAACGATTAGAATTGTTCCAGAAATGCTGCGCCAGATATCTGCTGAACTAACCGGGCATGCTGGAGTTGTTATGATTCTGACCGGGTATTTCACCGTTGATTGGCGAACCGTTCTGCTGCCGTGCTACGAAATCCGCTACCATCATACTTTCTCCTTAGTACATCTGCAAAATTACATGGACAAACAAACAAAAAAAACGTCTCGATTAGTGAAATCGCACTACTCTCTAGCTGGGTCGTTGAGTTAAAACTACTCGGCTCGGTGAGAATTTTACGGTGAGCCATTCAACTAGACAAATAACAAAGCGCGGCCACTGGTTGAGAGTGTGGTTGCGGTTGAATGAGAGCGGAGGGTGTGTTGTAATCACTGGAAGAATGATACACGTGAAACTGACATGTGACAACGTGCACCGCTCTAATGGCGTATGCATAAATATTTCAGCACAGTGCGGAGCGTGGCGGCTATTGATTTTTATCGTAGCTTCGCACTTCTCACCTCCCGGACCGGCCGACTCCTACACTGGGCGCGACTACTTGGAGTCGCGCCTGTTTTCCTCTAATTGCTACCAAAACGTGATCATCGAGGAGTTTTGTTTCGTTTTTCCCCATGTTGTAGTTCTGTGTTTGTAACTGGAGTTTTCCATGCAAACAAGACCTTGCAACTGGATGCCAGCAAGTGGAACGGAGAATGACCAACAAAAAGAAAAAGGATATAGTGGATGTTAGGCAAAAAATGTTCACAAACGGAATGTACCAGCAAAATTTTTCAACCACGTATCTGGGTAATGAGGTATCCATTGAATGGAGGTCGAGTATTATATTTATGCTGATTTTTGTTTACTATTTCAACGAATCACACTGAGCGTGGAAATAATTAACTGGTAATCGATTTCACCTATTAGTCTTTGATCAGCACAAAAAATGGGGATTATTCAATAACGTTTATTCTGTATTCGTTTCCATCCGGGATGAACCTAATGGTCTATTAATTTCTGAAAATAGATCCAATACAAGTTTTAACCAGTAGTTTACCCATAGCAAAATTTACTGGCTAAAGAATCATAGCTTCAAATATATAATTTTCAATTGAGAACCATGACCGTATTAGTTTTTCTTCGATAAAAGAATTAGTGTTGAAAATGTAAAAAAACTCAGCTCTTAGGTTCACAGCGTCCTCATCCGAAATTGGATTTCGTTTTAACAATATGCAAGCAGAATCGTGAGCTTCGTTATTTGTAGTTGTTGATTGAAGTTCGTACTCGGGTGAGATTAACCAGTAAGAAAACACCCAAACTTTCATCGTTTGCAGTTTGTTTTTACAGCCAACGGCTTCTCACATTAGAACTGAAAACGACCGAAAATTACTATACTGCTCTGCAGTGAATGTAGAAAAAGGTTATTTTTTAAAGGCAAGCGTGGTTTTCTCGAAACAATTTCGTTAAAGGTCTAAAGTACAGAATACCTATAGGATAGAACGGAATTATTTCTTCTAATAAATTTTCTTGGATGTTTGGCATTCAAGATATTCAAAATCGGAAGCTGTCTGAAGATATTTGAACCGAGAAACATGACATCATAATCCATGACACAATTTCAGGAAACAATCATGATGAATTTATACGTGTGATTGAATAAAACTCTTTTCCCTGAACTACAAAGTTAAAAATTTACATCCATTTTGAAGTATACAAATTTAGAAAAAAAGTGTTAATTTGAGTATCACTCTTAGAAAAAATGAAATTTACGCTTGACGTAAATTCAACCATGCCATAATTTCATCGGTGATGAAACAATACACACCTAGAAAAAATCGTGTAAATTTACGTCTTCTTTTTACAGTACATCTAACACATAATTCATTCTGACATATTTTTAAGTACTGAAGCATGTAAATTTACACGTTTGCTTTGAAAGTAGTGTATGTTCGACAGCTATGTAAATCATTCTTGTAAAATTCAGTCATTTTACGAATTATGTTCATATGATTTGAGGCATATACGGATTTACGTCACCGGTAAATTTAAATTTTTTTGCTGTGTACTAAAACGATTAAAATGTATACATAATTTTTGTGTCTGTATCGATGTAAACTACATCAAAATCAACTGTGAAGTTAATGATATAACTTACCTTTACATGCTTTGAAATAAAAATTTAAGTGACGCTCTTTTTATGTAAAGACGTAAATTTACACGACTTTTACTAAGTATGATTCTAAGCCAAACTTGTATGAGCATAAAAAAGGACAAGTTTCAACAAATAATCTAAGACAAAAATTAGCAAAAATATTCGAAATTTACATGTGCTTGAAATCCTCATATTCATAAAAGCGTAATACTCCAAATAAATATATTACCAAACATTGTTTGAAAATGTGGCAAACATACCCAACCGTTCACGCAGGCATGCAAAATTACATGTTTCAACTCTTCAAGACATATCCAAATGAATCAACTGTAAAAATAAGTCATTACGGACACCGATATTATCGTTCATTGTAATTGGCTTCCTGAAGAGAATTTTGACAGTTGGTCTATGCGATTTGATTATTATCTATTCTTAGAAAAAATGAAATTTACGCTTGACGTAAATTCAAATATGCCGTAATTTCTTCGGCGATGACACAATATTACATCTACTAACATGTAAATATAAATTTTGCGTCTGTATCAATGTAAACTTCAATTAAATTAACTGTAAAGTTAATTATATGACTTATCTTTACATGCTATGTATTGTGAATGTAAGTGAATCGCGACGCTCCTTTTATGTGCATCCAAGAAGATGCAACATTTTTTAAGTGTGTACACAGCACGAAAAAATAATGTAAATTTACGTCTCGATAGATGCACATAAAAGGAGCGTCGCAATTTATCTAAATTTACATCCCAAAAACTGTAGAAACATGTCATGTCAGTAATTCCATAGCTATTTAATTGAATTTGACATCTAAGCAGACTTGTGCTCACATTTAAATGTTAATCGATGTGATCTTTTGAAACCAAATATACGACATGCTTCGTTTTACGTCATGTGTAATTAATAATTTTTTTTAGAGTGTAGACCAGACTTGAGCCACAGGAGCGACAAGGTGTTTGAAAAATAAACAGTATGATCTCACAATGATTAAAATGATTTTCTAATAAACTATTCTACACACTTAAAAAAAACCCTGAGATTTCACATCTTATTAGACGCACATAAATGGAGCGTCGCAGTTCACGCAAATTTACATCGAAGAACATTTAATATTCTGTCTAAGACTCCATGACATGAAATTCATTGAAATAAAAAAAAAGAATACTGATAGCAACCGCCGCGACTTGAGCCGAGAATTATTGGATCGCAGGAACGTCTGTTAATCCACTGAGCCATAGAAGCATTCATCTGCTTGGCTGGTAAACAGTGCATTTAAATTCATACAGTTGAACCTGCTAGCAGAACGCAAGTTACAGTCGCAAGCAGTAAAATTCAAGCTCATCTAACATTAAGTCATTACAAATAAAACTTTCCGTCATTTCACAAATTAGGTCTTTATGAATTACATAGTATGAGATATTAAGTCACCTGTAAAATTCAAAATTTTTTAGAGTGCACACAGAAAGAAATAATGAAATTTACACGAGATCAAAGACATCATATTAACAAGATATCCAGCTCTCACATTTCCCGAACAAATAATTGGCAACATCCTTTTTTGCGAGCATGTCGCCCTCTGGTGAGTCCGCATCGAATCTCATACATAGTATTAGGGGAGAGAAATGTCAAATTCGTACGCGCCAAAATAGCAGCACTGCGCACCCATACAATTGACATGATATGTTGAATGTGATGCCGTGCGATGGCGTTGCTCAACAGAAAATTGATTCCGCTCCAAGCAAACAGGGGGTAAATTCTTAGTCGAAATATAATCGATCTACTAGTTGGACTCTGCAGAAAAAAATCGGAAGTGCTAAAATAAAAGTATCTTGAAAGTGACACTGAGATAACTCTCATGTTTCTCCTATGTCTCTACTCGACGATCAATGGAGAATGATGGATCGATGATATACCAAGAAGGGGAGAGTCGGCAGCCTTGGGCCATTTTTCACTTGACATTTTTTAAACTGCAATTGAAAGGTATTCCAAAATTCCACAGACTGGTATTTTAGTATGCAACCTTACCTTCATTGTGATTTTTTTTTCAAAGGTTCTTTTGTAATTTATACATAAAAATTGAACTTGAAAATTTGTTGACATATGGCCCAGGTTGTGTGCCTGGGGTCACAACTATCATAATTTATAATAACTTATCATAATTCGTGCGCGCCAAAATATCAGCACTGCGCACCCATACAATTGACATGACATGTTGAATGAGACGCCGTGCGATGGCGTTGCTGAACTGAAGATTGAGATCGCTCCAAGCTGACAGGGTCTGACGAGATGTAAATCAATAGTAACATGGAATAGACATGGGTTGAATCGAAATTTTGATTGAAAAGCTTCATCGATGCAAAACTAAATTGGATTGCATGGAATTTTCAATGTATATAACTTTATCTTTCAATTAACGCTTATTTTGCGATTAAATAGTATTGAAACGTACAAAATTGTAAAGTAATTTTATGTTTAATTACATGCTCCGAATATGTGCATGAAAATAGATGTAAATTTACAAAATATTTTTATCTGTGTAGTTACACCGTCGACAAAAAAATTTTGTAAATTTACATCTAATTTCATGCACATATTTGGAGCAGGCAAATTGAATATAAAGGTACTTCAGAATTTTTATTTTTCAATATTGAATTTATATGAAATTTATTCATTAAAAAATGTATTTCCGAGTACTAACTAGTACGAAAGTTGATTGTTTTCAAAACCTGCTTTGGGTAACACGAACAAAACAATCGAATCCCAAGTAGGTCTGTCGAGAAAAACTGTGAGACTTAACATTTGTAGAATCCGGTGAATTATTATGACCGAATAATGAATGCATATAGATTTTATCGATGATGTCATCCAGTTCAAGCTAAGCAGCCAAAAATTGACAATATTTTGTGAAGTGATAGTAACAACTGAAAAAAGCAAATGATAGGATATTCACGATTATTACAAAATGGGAACACAAAGTACAAACGGCCCGGAGTTGGTGTAAAGCACGCATGTGCAAAAAATGTTCATTGCACACGATTTTCACGCTCAAATTACCATGGTATGAAAGTTCGCAAGTGTCAGTAACCGTTGACTTGTTCCTAATGATGGAGAAGATGTTGTTTAAAAAAGTGTGACTAAAAGAAGTGCGATCGAAGAAAAAATAGTCTACAGCATTATTTCAATTTTCTGTGATTTCATACATCCGTACATATTAAAATGACTCAATGCATGAACTGTACCTGATCATGCTATATTTTGGGATCGCAAGCCATACATTTCAATATTAACTAATCAACACAGAACAGGTGTTGATCATCTAACCTAACATTTAGCTGGGTGCATAGAAGAAATTAGCTTACACTTCAAAGAGGGTAAAACCGTGGTATCCCAACCATCTTGATTGCTAGAATTACGATTTTAACTAACATTGAGAATCCCGTTCAGGTCGAGGCTCGACCATACGACAACTAGCTGGCGAGACCAGCGCCTTACACTGTGAAAACCATCAGTTTGAGTAAGATACTTTTGCGTCGCTGAAGCAGAAGTATTGCACATTTTTTGCATATTTGATATTGATTGTACAACCTGCAATTTTTCCGCAAATACCTGCAATGTATGTTCTCTGGCGAAGAAACTAAACTAAACTTCTGAACTTCTGAAACAAAAAAACTGTAGGGCTATTATATTAATAGTCATCTCATTAATAGAGTCGCCATGTCATTTTGCAGTTGCTAGACTTTCAATCAACGAGTTTTGATCAAATCAGATACATTGTCTTTGCTTTGGCTGTAAGAAGCAACACAGCAGAAAAAATAGTTCGAAAATTGTGCAATACTACTGAAATAGCGACGCGAAAACTCGAAACGAAGACATCATTTTTTATCTCACTCTTAAAATCAATATATTGAGCAGAGTCAGGAGACCTCACTCTTACTGAAGCTTTTTATATATCTCGGTTGATTTTTCAAAAGGGCGTATAAGCAAGTGACAGTTTCTATTTGTTTACTTTCTCTTCTATTAATTACCAAGCGGTTTCCACGTTTATCACTCAACTCTTTGCATGAAATGATACCCGAAACTTTCGACTTTCAAACAGAATAGTAATATCAAAGAAAATCTTTTTAATCACAACACAATAATCAAAAGAGAGAGTGATTGAAGAGAAACTGTCACTTGCTTATACGCCCTAATGAAAATCAACCGATATATGAGATGGCTACTGGAGCTGAGATCGCATACAAGTAAAAAATTCGGCCTAAATCCTGGTTGCGTACAATTTTTCACGCATGAACTGTCATAGTACGCAAGATTTAACGCCATAAGCTGTATGCGTTTGCTGGTTCGCTTGAAGTGCCCCCATAGGCTAATTACTGCTTATAATAATCATTAATCATCCGAACCATTCATTGAATGCATTTGAATATATAAATAAACTAATAATAATAAGTAAGGCTAGTACAATTTTATCCGCATTGAAATATAGATTTGCTCACTGTTTCGTGCACAGAAAAAAGTAGTGAAATTTACACGTACATTTACATTTAAATCGATAGTATTATGAAATAGGCATCAGTTGAAATCGAAACGTTGATTCCAAACCTTCATCGATGTATAACTAAATATTTATGTATGATAAAAATTACCACGTAGTTTTACTTTCAAAATATATTAAAATATAAAGAACTTGAATTAACTTTCAATTCTTTGTTGCTCTAATACGTGCATGAAAAAAATGTAAATTCACAAAATATTTTAATCGGTGTGTGATTTCCTGCCAATGGAGACATAATATCGAATTACGTTTCTAAGCATGCGTTAAACTAGTACTCAATGCCATCATTAAAAATATCTGCCATTAACAGAGCGCGAGATTTTTCCGCCGTACAGCTCGAACAAATCTTGTCATTTTACATCTTATAAGATGTACATAAATGGTATGCCGTATTTAACACAAATTTATATTGAAGAACATGTAACATTGTGTGATTTGAAAATCACATAGCTTGAATTCGAATGAAACAAAAACAAAAGATAGCTAGCAATAGCCCGACGTGAACCGAGAACCGTTAGATCATAAAGCACATCAGTTAATCGACTGAACCACAAAAGCACATATTTGCTTGTTGAATAATTAATACATATAAATCCATACAGTGGCACTTGGTAGCCGGGTGCAAATTACACTCGAAGCGTGTTAAATTCTGTGTGAGTGGAATATTGCGTCATTAGAATAGTTAAGTAATTATGAATTGTATAGTTTGTAGAATTATGTCACCTATAAAATTAATTATTTTTTCTGTGCGGTTGTATTGTATCTAAATCGATAATAACCCACGATTTGCTTACATCTCGTGTCATTTCTACTTTTTATTAATGTGTGTATGTTCTGTCTTGAAATGTGAGTAATATTGAACTACACAGTAAGGACATTTATGAGTGATTTGCGTCTCTTAAGACACATTGAAATGATTATTTTAACACTTATTTCATGCAATCTGATATACTTTTGAGGGCTTGCTTGAGATGTCAGAAATAAAATGTTTGATCGTTTGTATGTGAGGTTAAAAAAATTACACACGCGAATATTTCATAAGCCTGCAAATTAGGTCAAATGTCAGTAGAAAGTGTGGAAATCTGCAGGATATCTAGACAAATTAGTCAATCTGGCCTCTCTGGTTCTGACACATGTGAACTTACACCGTCAAAATAACTTTAGTATCACTTTTCTAAACAAGCAAATTATCCGTACCTGTGTAAGAGGCTGGATGGATTTGCTTTATCGCTATGTTTTGTGTAATTTTTGCTGTGTATATTGAATTATGAACATCTATAAAAACCATCACAGTTAAGTCTGCAATCTCTGTTCAATGGTTCAAATAATACAATGAAAATTGGTTAATACATCGCAGCGTCAAAAAAATGTATTGTTCATTTTAAGATAAATAAAGGGCAATTTTTTGACGGTATCTTTTTGGCAACATTGTTTTTGACAGATCTCGCGTGAATCGTATCTTGTGTGATTGTCAAACTTGTTCAATTTCGTCTATAATTTAACCACGAAACGCCGTTTGGTCTAGAATTTAATTTCACCCAAAAACTGTGTTCAACGACGAAGCTCATTTCTGGTTGAATGGATACGTCAGCACGTAAATTCGCCGCATCTGAAGTGACGACCAGCCAGAAGCATTGCAAGAGCTACCAATGCATTCCTAAAATGTGTTGGAGGGAGTGTGCCAAAATTGAACCTTGCGCCTGGGCCATCTAAAGTGGAGCCACGGCCAGAGTAAAACATTTAATTATATTGGTTCCAATAGAAATTTCATCAATATTCTCAAATTTTTTGTGTTTTTTTTTTTGAAAATCAAATTCTATAGCTCTTTAGAAATCACCCTTTATTATACATTGAGCTAACCAGAAACAATTTAGTAGAAACAGGAAATGAGAATTATAAAATGATAGTAATCAAGGGAGAGCAAGGATAAAGAACGGAAAGCTAAGATTTGATTTGGTAATTGAAGCAAGCACAAATTTTTTAGCAACTTATTTTTTACCTTATATCACACGGATAGAAATCTATTGCCGGTACCATGATTATTAATCATGAAATCATAATTCGTTGTCTTCTGATGAATTTTCGGGAGCAAAAAGAGTGATATCATGAAAGTTTTCATGGAAGATGTGTTATTGTGCATGATATCAATCATTTTGCTCACGGAATCATGACTGATTATTCATGACATACATTATTCATGATTTCATGATTTTTAATCATGTTGCCGGCAATTGATTTTTATCCGTGCAGAGGAGTCGACTTTAAGCATCTCATCAATGCAAATCACTCGAATCTCTGGTATGCCGGAAAGTGATAATAAAGGTCTTTTACCATCGAAGGCAATTGAACTAATAGTCATCTCATTTGATGAGTCACTATATTATTTTTTCGATTACTCATCTTTCATTCAACGAATTGTGATGAAATCGGGTACAATATCTTTGCTCCGGTTCTAAGAAGTAATATAGCAGAAAAAACAGCTCGAAAACTGTTCAATACTGCTCTCATAGCGACGCAAAAATTCGAATTACCCTCAACGTCAATCTATTGAACAGTGACAGCAGATCTCACTCTAACTAATGGTTTTCGAATACGAGATGACTACTGGTGCCGTTATCCTACTATCCGAACCGGTAAAAGAAATATAAACAACAGGTAAGGAGGATAGTAAATGGTAAAAGACCTTTATCATTACATTTTGGCATTACCAGAGATTCGAGTAAGAGAGCTCCACTTCTCTGGTGATAGGTAGAAGTTAACTTACTAGAAGACTTAGGCTTGTTTAAATTGCACAACTCGAAAAAATCTTGTGATTTAACATTTTATAAGATACACATAAAAGGAGCTTCATATTTCACACAAATTTATATTCAAGAACATGTAAATTTAGTTGACTTGGAATCGAATGAAATAAAAAACAAAAGACCTATAGCAGCAGCACGACTTGAACCGCGAAACATTAGACCACAAATGGAATATTGCGTCATTTAAGAAGTTAAGTAGTTAAGAATTGCATCATTTGTAGAATTGTGTCGACTGTTAAATTCATGATTTTTTTTCTGTGTATTATTGGTTTAAAAAAATCCTGTAATTGTACGTTTTTGAAATAGTCAAGCATTTAACATAAAATTCATGAATTTTGATATATTTTTAAGTGTCGAAGCAAGTAATTTTACATGCCTGCGAAAACGGCAGGGTTTAACTCATTCTCGTAAAATCCTGAAACAAATAACGTTCACAGAAAGAAAAGATGAAACTTACACGACATGTAAACCAATCGTACTATTAAACAGACATCAGTTGAAACGAAAATCTGATTTAAAACCATGATTGATGTAAAAATACATTGAAATGCATTTACTTTTTCATCGAACAAGGCTGTATATTTACAAATCGCCTAGTTTTGTAATGTAACATTCCTTTCAATTACCTGCTCCAAATATGTGCATGAAAATAAAGAATTCACAAAATATTTTTATCTGTGTTACAAATGTGAATACACGTCACCTGTTTTTTATACCATGTATCGTAATTTTGATTTTTGGAGCCAAAGCGATGAGTTCGAAAAAATCATGTGATTTTACATTTTATAAGATGCACATAAGCGTCGTATTTCACACAAATGTTCATTCAAGAACATGTCAAATTATGTGATTTGAAAATTACATGGCTTGAATTCGAACGAAATAAAGAAAACAAAAGCGCAGCAGCGGGACTTGAACAGAGAAACATTAGATCGCAAGCACATCGCTTACTCGACTGAACCACAGAGCTCATAATTGATGCATATAAATCCATACAGAGGCACTTGGTAGCCGAGTGCAAATTTCACTCGGAGTGTGTAAGATTCTGTGCGAGTGGAGTATTGCGTCATTTGAAAAATTTAATGGTTGTGAACTGTATCGTTTGTAGAATTCTATCACCTTTAAAATTCATCATTTTCATCTGTATACTTTTACTCAGCAATCCGAGTAATCACTAGAATAATGCACAGCAAAAAATTATGAAATTTACAGGAGACGCAAATCCACACACACAGATAAAAATATTTTGTGAATTGTAATAGATGTATCTATTTTCATGCACATATTTGGAGCAGGCCATTAAACATAAAATTACTTTACAATTCTGTACGTTTGAATGTAATTTTATCGCAAAACTAAGCGGTTATTGAATGATACAGTTCTATTAATTGAAAATTCATTGCAGTCCAATTCAGTTTTGCAACGATGATGGTTTTCAATCAAACTTTCGATTCAACCCATATCATGTGAATGTCATATAAATATCTTTCTGTACATGACTTAATTCATAAGAACGTAATTCGTAAAATGGTTGAGCTTTACAAAACTGATTTAAATATGTTTCAAGTATACATTCCGAGAAAAAAAGTTTAAATTTACATCTTCTGAGACCGACAAATATGAGCGTTAAAAACTACTCAATTTTGTAGTAAATCTAACCTATACTTAATGCTTCCAGACATATTTTTAAGTGCTAGAACATGTAGATTTACACGTTTGCTTTGAATATATTTATGTCATTCTTGTAAAATTCAGTCGTTTCACGGATTATGTTCTTATGAATTGTGTCATATGTGGATTTGCATCACCTGGAAATTTCATGATTTTTTGCTGTGTATAACACCTTTCAATCAGACGTGTAGATTATTGTGTTCAAGCACGTAAAAATATGTCACAATGCATTAAATATTTGTCACATCTACTGTAAAAATGAGTAATTTTGGACGCTCGTATATGTCGGTCTCAGAAGACCTAAATTTACACAATTATTTCCAGGTGTATGCGATAATATGAAATGTGCAATGATTTTTAATATTATTATCCTTTTCATATTTCGCAATGATTGAATGCTCGTACATTCCTTTCCTACATTAAGAAAATCCCGATGAAATTTTACCTGTAGGTTAAAAAAAGGCATCTAGTTTTAATATTAGAGCACAGTCCCTATCGATGCTTCAAAACAACTGTAACATTAACAAGATTTCAGAAGTTCAAGGACATAAAATAAAAAAAAAATGTTTTCCAAAAGGTGACTCATAAAAATTTTGAATCCATGTAATACGTGCCCTTCTGACAAATCAAACATATTATCGCTATACTTTCGACTAAATGCAAAGACGGTTGTTTATTGTAATTTCCGAAAAGTTCTTCGCTTCACATGACCTCACGCAAGGCCCCGTAAAATATGATTAGCTGTTTCCTCAAGAACTGAGAGCGGTGACGTGTTCCAAGAAAAGAAGAAAAAACGATTGAATTCGGCGATGCCTCAACCCGTACACGTGTCTTCAATTAATTTCAGTTAGTCCCAGTTCCAGTAGTTTGCGTTAGAGGCGTTCACAAGAATCAACAATATCATGTTAGTGTACTTATGAACCCGTTCGAACAAGCACACAAGGCCGTTGTAACGAAACTATTTCATCATCCCATTCAATTATCACATTCTACTGCCGAGACGTGTCTCTGTTCACCTGCTCTTATTCTTGACCCAAAGCACACACAACCATCACCAGCACCACCACCACCACCACCACCACCACCGACACAAGTTCGTACAGTTTTCTCAACACAGTTCGTCAGATGACTTCCTCTTTCCGGCTAGGTTTAGTCAAAATCAACGGTTCTTCTAAGCAACGCAAACCAAACAAACACGTCCTGTATTGGTCAATCGCGATTTAGTTGGAATCATTTGCTAGTTCATCCACGTATGTCACCCTTGAATATCACTGTGTTCAAAAATGTTCTACCGTCCTTCACTTGAGTTCAGAAGTTTCGACACAAAACACATTTACACGCCTAGAACCAAGCTCTACAAGCCCGGGCAGCGAAAAACGTGCACCGCGAGGACGGAGCCGCGTGCCATCGTCGCGATGTTACGTCATATTTGCCATCATCATCATCATCGTGATCGTCATCGTCATCATCGTCATCGCCATCATCATCCACGGCGACCGTCGCGACAATCAGCATCGGCGCAATTCCGCCGTTCTGTTATTGCCCGAGAGCGCGGGTAAACACGCGTGAGCACACCTCGAGCGGCTCGTCTCTCGGGCTGTGCTGCTGCTGCTACCGTCGCTGCCGATCCGATTCGATCCGGTGCGTCCTATTCTATGCGATCATCAACATCAACATCATCATCATCACGGGTGTGAAGGCATTTCAGGAGCGTCCTACTTTCGCTTATCTGTACCCGACTGAATGTGTGTGCTGACTTTTAGGAATCTAATCACTCCCGGAGCCCATTCGGAGCAGTGTTAGGTAACAGACCTCGCACACAAGGAAACAAAACACGCTCAGGGCCCATCTCGATGCTGGCGATGCGAAATTTGTTTGCACGGAAAATGACGTCTCAGAAAATTGGTGGAATAAACACTGAGTCACTTGGCTGCCTATTCCGCCGAATTGGCCCACTTCGGGGAAATCAGTCACGCTGGGATTTCGCTAGCGACCAGCACTAGTATTTTGTTTTTACCTAGTCGGAGTCTATTTTCTACGAGTTCATAGCGAAGGTCAAGGATGACGAAATAAACACGTTCGTTAGAAGAAAAAAAAAAACAAAAATAATGTTCGATTCACAAAATAATCACCGCGCAATTTCGCTATTATTTTGCGAGTCTGCCCCTAGTCGGCATCAGTCCTAAATGCGATATTTCATTTTTGTTTCTTTCCACCAAGGAGATGAGGTCAAAGAATCTTCAATGGAAACTGCATGCACCACAATTTAACTGCCTTTGTTGTCTGGCTGCGCGCCGGTTCAAAGAACTCTCCAAAAATATACACACATATAAATATATATAGCAGAACAACACTTCGCATATGCTCACCGAGGACGAGGAGTAAAGAACTTAAGGAAAAAGCGAACAAGAACAACACTCACTGTTTAACAGTCTGTCTGGATGGGGTTGTTGGGAGACCAGGGTCACCGAAAAAAAAATACACTTCTGCTGTTCTCCTTTGATTCTGTTTGATGTAGTAATCCTTGTTCTGATTCACGTTCGTGTCAAGTCTAAGCACCCATCAAAATCACGGCACTGTTTTTTTTAAATATCTTTTGTTGTGTTTATTTTTTTTACACTTTTTTGTATGATCTGCGATCTGTTAGAACTTTTGAGTTGTCCTGAATGTAATCACTCTGATTGAACTTCTTGAAACAAAACAACAAAAAAAAAACAGTAAAACGCGGGCACTTGTCGTGTTTGACCGAGATTTGAATAACGTTTCAGACCCGGAGCGGAACTCTGGCGATTCGCGTGCTCTCTCGAAGCGAGTAAATGTAAGACTAGCTCGAAGCGCTCCCAGAAAGGTACCATGTAGTGTCGAGCTCGCGCTGTTTTCCCCCCAGCTTTGGCTGTATTGGTTCACGCCAGACAAACAAGCGCAGCCTAGCGTAATACACGAACCAGAGCCCGCCTGGCAAGGGGAATGAAGTAATACTTCCCAACCGTGTTTGTTGTTGATGTTGGTTGGCTTGGTCGGTAGAGTCCGGGACGGACGGTTGAGGCTGAGACGAATGTTGCATTCTCTTGCGGTCTCGTTCCATCCTTTGTCCGTTTTGGTTAGGTTTTGCCGCACGGTCCCCCGACCGGCCGACCTGCGCGTCTCTGTGACCCACAACAGCCGGGGAAAATTGACGCAACAGAGAACGTAGACCTAGGGCACCGCACAACGACTACAGGATGGCTATTGCATTTTACCTCCCGCATTCTGCACTCTCACTTTGGTTGGCACTTTCCACCCACCACCCTGCCACCCGGTCGAAGCAAACCGTCAACCATTCGGCTTCTGTTTTCCACTCACTGTATACTACATAACTCGTACTATGCTATGTGTGCTGAAAATAAGCATTCCTTTTACTACAGTTTTCCGTTTTCCCTTTTGCGTACATGTGTGAAACTGAAAACGTATCACACAGGGCGGCAGTGGATCGCGTAGGATAGAAGCACTGTTTATTGCCCCGTTGAAAAATACGGCATGGTTCGTTTAATATTGCGATTGGCGAATTGAAACCTGAATATGGAACTTTGCAGTTTCGCTAATAATGGATTACATCAATAAAGTAATGTGCTCTAAAAATCGAATCTATGACAATATCACATACCGGGATTTCCTTAAAAAAATGTCTCTTGTTATTGCTGATGCTTCCTGTTATAAATGATACGTCTCTCGTGACCACTTTTTTCAATAAAATACCCTTATTACAGGTCCTTAATTATCGTTTCAAAATATGTGGTGAAATCTTATTTCATCCGAAAATATTTAAATATCAAAATACATTTCGATCAGTAAGTTGTTTCAAAGAAATCATTGGAAATCACCGGTTTTTGTCGTGAATACGACTTACTTTACTATGGGGTGCCTTTTCAAAATTAGCCATATGGAAGAATGGGCAGAACTTAATCATGAATAACTCGATTTGTATTAATGGTAGCAACATAATTCTTTCACAATTTCATCAAAAATATGATCAGCAATTTAGGATAATATTTTGAACAGTGTGAGATAACCACAAACAACTCAAAAATTAAGTTTTCTCAAACTTTGAAAACAACGCGGAAAAATCTTTACTTTTGCTTGGGTTTTTCGCGCAAGGACGACGATTTTGAGGTAGTCAGGCACACGTCTTCAACTGATTGCGTATAAAAGCGGAACCGTGGTCGAAAATCGATCATTTATTCTTGTGCGTTGGATGGAAGCGGACGTCGTGGGAATGATTTAATCAACCAGCAGCTTCGGAGAGTGCACCTTCGGCGTGGTTAAAAACCTCAAACGCTCAGGGCTCAGTCGTCCGGTGGAGCAGATGGCAATGAAAGCAGGCCTTTTGCGTGGTATAAAGCCTCAAACGCTCAGGCCATGCTCTCATTTGGGTTTCAATCGTCAGATGGAGCAGTCGTCAATGCTTTCATTTGGACTTCGGTCGTCAGATCGAGCAGTCGTCAGGTCGCAGAGCCAGTTTCCCTTCGAAGAAGATCGATTACATCATCCTGTTGGTGGTCGTTTGCATTGGAGCAAAGTACAACGGAAAATGGACAACAATGTGGAACATTCTTCAAAATCAGCCCTTCTTAAGGCTCTAAATGTTACCCAAAGAACTATAAAAAATGCTTTTTTGTAAATCGATAACCAAATCAGTGTAGTGCAAATCTAAGGTAATTTGATCAGTTTTTGCAATTTTCACAGTTCTTAATTTGCAACAGTGTTTAAAATTGTTTACATCCAATCAGTGTTTAATATCTTAGAAAATTATACAATTTGGCTCTTCTGGGATGCCAGAAATTAATCCCGTACAGCATTTTGATAGTATCTTTTACTTAAATATTGAAATCCGAAATGAAATAATCGACATCAAAATTCTCTAAATAATCGACATTAAAATTCTCAAATTCTAGTAGTGTAAAAGGCAGAACTTGCACAATTCACTATACCGATCAACTAATATCCGGAACTATATAGTAAAAGTGTCAGTTTCATTCGTATTCACGACATCCAGTTATGTCTCTGACATTACACACCTGTACTTTTTTTTCAAATTTCATTTTTGTATATTTTAATTAGACTCAAAATTTGCAAACGACCACAAAAGCCAATTTGCAGCTTTGGTTTAGAATTTTGTTTCTAGCCCTGATTTTGAGAACGGCCCAAGCAAAAACTCGTAGAAATTTTGTAAAAAACATATTTTCGGTAGCGTTTTAGATAACTATTGGCGTTTTATGGAGAAAGTATACACTGTGCTAAAAACTGACGTATGTATAATTTACATCAAAATTGAAACTCAAAAATCCATTACATCTAGAAGGTATTTTAGATTTTCTTAATTAATAATTAATCTTAATTCTAGCTGATAATAGAAAAAGTTTGTTACACACTAGGTCAAGCTGGAGAAATAATGAACAAAAAAATTATAGTATACAACCTGTTTTAATCCACCTAGTGGTGTAATGATGCCTTTCTCATATCAATCATACTATCATATATAATACTGTGGTATTCTTCAAAATAATTTTCTTCGATTCTTGAAAGAAGAACCGAAATCGGTTTGTTTGACCATTTTAAGTGATGGTATACAATTTTTAACACACTTTACCCTATATTTCCGGATCCGGAAGTCGGATCCGCATGAAATTCAGATATTACGCATGAGACTACAGGATCTTTCATTTGAACCTAAGTTTGTGAAAATCGGTCGCGCCATCTATGAGAAAAGTTAGAACACATATTTTCCCTTTTTTGCACATTTTACCCCATAATTCCGGAACCGGAAGTCGGATCAAAATAATATTCAGGAATTTTGTATGGGACCACAAGACCTTTCATTTTAATCTAAGTTTGTGAAAATCGGTTAAGCCATCTCCGAGAAAAATTAGTGCAAAAAACGTTACACACACACACACACACACACACACACACACACACATACATTTTACGTACTCGACGGATTGAGTCGAATGGTATATGTCACTCGGCCCTTCGGGCCTCGGTTCAAAAGTCGGTTTTCACAGTGAATGCATAACCTTTCTATATGAGAAAGGCAAAAAGAAAGTTTTTTGAAAATTGTTGAATATTTTCTCAATAATTTTCAACATAATTTCAAAAAAAAGATGGACGAATTCTAGACAAAAAATATTTTTCTAAATGCTACGATTTTCACTTGACTGAAAATTTCCTGAATATTTTGAATTTATTCAAATATGGAGGTCGTAGACATTTTTTTGTTTTTAAACACTATGGAAAATCTCATATGTTACTGGTTCCTTAGTTTTGAATAATACCTATTTTTTACCTTATTTTTAATCCATCTAGTGGTGCAATGATACCTTTCTCATATTACTTATACCATAATAAATGTGAAGTTCTAAAAACAACTGTTCATTGAATAGAAACAGGAAAGTTTGTTCAAACATAATCTAGCAAAACATATGAATCAAAACACAGTATTATCCACAACGAATTCAGGGATTCTGTATGAACCTTTCCTTTGAATATATTAGTTTGTGAAAATCGATTTGGCCACCTAGAAGAAAAGTAAGGTAGATCCTTTTTGTAGTTTTTGACCACTATTTTCCATTATTTCCGAAACTTATTTCGAAGACTGAAATAGCCGAAGCTGGTTCGTATCAACAGCAGCAAATATGAACTTAAAATTGGAACAGTTTTGAACCTAATTGAAAAGAAATTTTCCTCTTTTAATTCGTCGCTTTAGTTAGCGGTGTAAAATGTTCAACTCAGTAGTTCTGGGATCCAGATGAAAATCAGTAGTTTTATTTGGGATTATATCACCTTATACTTCAATCGGCCAAACCGTCTGAGTCCAAATAGTCTGAGTTTCATTTTGGAGTATTTAAAAACTATTTTCGATGCTTCTGGAATCGGAAATCAGAAACCAGGACAGCCTGATTAGTTTGATAGGCCGTCTACTAGCAATGACTAACGGTTGGAATAGTTTCGAGCCCAGCTTAGAATTTCCCCACGTTTTTGGCTTCGCCTTTCAAAGTTACGCTATACATATTTCAATACTCTTCTCTCCGTAACTCCGGAACCGAAAATTGTATTCCGAGGAAATTGTATGTATGGGATCATAAGACCTTGCATTTAAATCTAAGTTTGTGTTGGTTTTCGTTTCCTTTATATCGTGTGCGAAACTGAACAAAGCCCACTGTGTGCATTGTATGTTAAGACGAGTTGTGTTTTTGCCTTTCTCATATAGAAAGGTTATGCAATCACTGTGAAAACCCACTTTTGAACAGAGACCCGGAGGGCCGAGTGTCATATACCATTCGACTCAGTTCGTCGAGTATGCAAAATGTCTGTGTGTGTATGTGAGTATGTGTGCATGTAACGTTTTTTGCACTAATTTTTCTCGGAGATGGCTGAACCGATTCTCAAAATCTTAGATTCAAATGAAAGACATCCCATACGTAATTCCTGAATTGCATCCGTATTCAACTTCCGGATCCGTAAATATAGGGTAAAGTGTGTTAAAAATTTTATACCATCACTGAAAAATTATATTAAACAATTTACAATGGACAATTATTGGAAAAATTCTTCTCTTACATATGTATGTATGTATGTATGTGTGAAGCCACCATCAGTTCAAGGCATTACCAGTGTATGCGGGTAGACTTACAGTAGATTCGAATTTGATTATCAGATAACTTTCAAATAACTGTTAAGAAGGCCAAAATGGGTTTTGAGAACCCGGCGCCTTTAGTAAGACATTCCAGCCATATAAAAAAGAATTTCGCTATACTAGCTTAAACCCGCCTGATGGTTTGTTTGTTAAAAGGGTGCGTCTTACTCATTTCAGACCTTCAGGGAGAAACAGAAAGCTTCCCCCGCGTGACTCAGGTTGGCAACCCACTCCATCATTCAGTCATTCACTTGTAAGATACCCTGATGCATTCCCTGTCCCTCCCCGTTGTCGATATAATTGAGCATAATACAATATAATACAAAACAATATAATATGATATAATTCAATAAACATAATACAATATAATATAATATAATTCAATATAACATGATATAATATAATCTATTATAAAATAATATAACTACAGAGAACAGACATCCAAGCAAGCACAAACTTTTTCAAAAAGTTGTGTAAAGCATACAAGTGAAAATCCGTTAAAAATCACCATTGCACACGACTTTGCACGCATCAATGTCTGTTGAATATCAGTTCTCTGCGATATAACATAATATATAATAATATAATATAATATATCATAATGTAATATAATACAATATAATATGATATAATGCAAACCAGTATAATACCATACAACATAATATAACATAACAAAATGAAATATAAAACAATAATATATGAAATAATATGCTATGATACAATATATAACAGTTGATGTCGCAGTAGTGCAGGAAATATAATATTTCTTTTTTAATAATAATAATAATAATAATAATAATAATAATAATAATAATAATAATAATAATAATAATAATAATAATAATAATTATATTAATAGCGATAATTATGGTAATAATAGTAACAACAATATATGATACAATGTAATATAACTCAATTCATTATATAACAAATAATGCAACAAACAACAGAACCACATGTTGCAATATACTATGATAAATATTGCACTTTAGGATTCAACCTACAAGTCATTTTGCACCCTCTTATTTTGCTACTAACGCACGAGGCGATCGCACCCAGTCGATGCCGTTCTATTGATCCAATGTCATCATAGACGCTCGGGGAGGCATGAGATAGGAACTTGTGAGGACTTCTTCTCTTACTTATGAGAACAAAATGCCTTTTTTGTCGTGAATACGACTTACTTTACTATGGGGTGCCTTTTCAAAATTTACCCTCTGAGAGATTGATAAGTTTTTGATCGTGAATATCTCTTGTTGTATCAAACGAATCAACATAATTTTTGCTACATGCCATCGGAAATATGATCACAATTTTATGATAAAATATTCAGTTGTGTGACATAATCTCAAATAATTCAAAATTAAACTTTTCCGAAATGTTTGGTGTAAACGAGTATCAAAGAGGATAATTCATAAGGCGCGTTTGCCTTTCTCGTATTTTTAAAGCTCATAGCTCAGTGATCTGTGAAAGGATTTATATAATCTAACTACCAATAGAATCGAAATTTTTCAACTTAAGCGTGTAATGAAAAGGCATTGAAGTATTTCAATAGTACACTATTGAAAAACCTGTCTCATTTGACCCATGTCAACACCAGCCAATCAGAACGCGTTCTGAGGAAGAGAACAAAATATCTGCTGCTGTACAACAAATCGTTCGAGAAAATGTTCCGAACAGTGTTTAATATCGTAGTGAGTTCCAGCATTTGGTCCTTCTGAAAGGCAGGAATAAATCCCGTGCAGCATCCGGATAGTTTCTTTCAATGAAATGCAAATCCGAAATGAATCGCTTCCGACAAGAGCGATTACGTCACAGCTGCCAGTCATTTGCATTGGTGAAAAAACAACGGTGGAGAGCATCACACAAAATCAGCCGTTCTAATGGCTCTAAAAGTTTTCTAAGGAACTATTAGGATTTGTTGTTCGCAAATCGAAGGTAAATATCCTCAGTTTAGTGCAAATCTAGAACAATGTTCAATGTTCAAAGCTTAAATGCTCATGCTTCAGATAATTCAACTGACAATATACTAACCAAAGGTTATATTTTAGCATTTAGCGAAACTTGGTTAGACAATTGTTCTGCAGTGAAATTGTTTTATCCAAAGGATACTGCGTCAGGGGACGGGTGTAGCGTAATGGGTAAGTCGATGCCTTTCACGCAGCCCACCTGGGTTCGATTCCCAACCCCGCACATAGGGTCAGAAAGTTTTTCTGGCCCGAAGAGGCGAATGCCCTTAAAGTTAAAACCTCTATAATCAAAACAAAAAAAAAAAAAAGGATACTGCGTCTTTGATTGCTACTGTTCACAAACTCGAACAGATTAGTGAGCAATATGACGAAAATTTGTTGTTGGCGGACAATTTCGGTGACATATGTGCAATTGATATTACGCTAAATGGTATAAAAGTACTGTTGGTTGTTCTATATATTTCGCCAGGTACAACTTACAAAGAGGCTTCTAATTTTTCATCACGCGTAATTAATTTTTATATTCACGTGAAATTACGCCGATGATAGTTGTGGGGGACTTCAATATAGATGCCTCAAAACAAGATAATATTAAATTCATTGATTTCATGAGCAACTATATGAAGTTGGATACGAAATCTGCTCTTTTCCAAGCTACTACCCTTGGAGGCACATGTATTCATCTCGTATTTGCTAGGAACATCAATGTAGAAAGCCGTAGATATATATCATACTTTTCATATTGTATCATTGATCATTGATCAACCCAGCGAATTAATGTTTTCTTCATTGGAAGATTAGAATCGGTTGTAAATGCTACACCTACACCAATTATGTCAGTATCGTACCCACGGACAACAGTTCAGCCTGGAATTAGATGACGAATTCGAATCCAACTCATCACTCTCCATCACACCATCCACACCTCCATTCAGAGCCACCATTATTTTATTATAAAGAACTATACTGGTTATTTCATAATATTTGTGTTTCAAAATGTTTAACGTAACTAATCTGTACTTTAGTTTTGGTGCATCGTTTCAAATTCTAGTAGTGAAAAAGGGGAATGCTTGCATAATTCATACAATTGATCAACTAATTGATATTCGGAAGTGTTAAGGAACATGTCAGTTGTTCTCGTATTCACGACATCCAGTTATGTCTCTGACATTACCCACTCCCTTTTTTAAATCATAGTTTGTAAAAATCGATCCAACCATTTCTGATAAATTGGAATCATTTTCGGTTTGGAGTACATGATCACTTGTTTCGGCACTTCCGGAAACGGGAGTGAAAATCTGGTATATCAAAAATCAGTATATTTGGTTATCAACTGAATTTCAATTGAAGAAATATATACGGCTAGTTGAAAATATTTTGCTCGACCTTTCAGTGTCATGTATAAAAACGCTCCTGAAAATGCTTTTTTTTACTTAACTACCTGAAATTCGAAAGCCGAAAGTCGTATCTGGATAAAATAGTTAGGGTTCTATGGAATATTAAGACCTTTCAATTGAACCTAAAATTGCGAAAATTGGTTTTACTTCGTAACTCTAGAACCGAAAGTTCGAATCTGGCAAAATTCAACAGCAGGTTATGGAACTGAGATACGTCTCATTTTAATTTAAGTTTGTAAAAACTCGTATGCCTCGTCGCATTGAAGGTGTGTTGGCTGCGAGCAGCGATGCCAACCTTACGGGTTTATCCGTAGATCTACGGATTTCTGCCTTTTCTACGGATCTACGGATGGATCATTTAAAACCTACGGATTTAACATGATTTCTTCAAAAACTTCAGATCTTTTATTATTTCTGTAGATATCTGCGGAAAAAATTGAATATTGTCACATAGTTATTACAGATTTGTTTTCTGCATGTCTAATTACTAAACAGCTATCGTCACCGATTACTCATTTTTGGAAGTCTGTCTTTACCACTTAGAATTCCAAACTGTTAATTTTACGTAAATGTTATTCATTATTTTTTTGTGCATTAGTATTTGCTAATTTAAATCTATACATTTTAGACACATTTAGTGAGTTGTTTTGTCCTTAATAGTCTTAAATCTACGGATTTGACCTTAGTGGTGATCATGCGAAATACTAATTATTCAGAACAAATATATTTTCAAAGTAAAATATTTTATGGTCATATAAGTTACCTTAATTTTAAGTAAAATTTTTGGATTAATGATAAATTTTGGTGTTTAAACATGGGCTAGCTTTCTGAATAACTATTTACGTGCTATATGTTCATTATTGAACGTGGATCTAATAATATGAAAAGGGACTGTACCTAACAGATATGTGCATCTATGACTCAATCGATAAATGGGCGCTCTTTGTGATTTCATGATTCTCGGCTCAAATCCCATTCGTCGTCAATCGATTTTGTTTTTTATGATATTGATTTTGTAGTCCATGTAAATTTGGAGTCGCTTACATGTTTACTGGTTTCTATCTAGCTGTGTAGCCAATATTATTATCATTAGTGATCCTTCCTGCATTCTAGTGTAAAAACTAAAAAAAATATTGAGCATATGTTGAGTTCATATGATCTCTTGATAGTGTAGCTAGGAATAGTTCGAATAACGGAGGTTCCATTTTTCTTTGAAATTATTGAAGTCATTTAGCTCGAGTATGAGTGCTTCCACCCTAAGGGAGTGCGGTCTTCATTTGGCAGGGGAAAACTGTATATTTACTCACTCCAAACTGTTTTATGAAAATCAGTCTGAAAATTGCGACACCTTGTACCTCAACGGTGCCGGAAGAACGATGAACTCCGTAAAATAATAAATTCTTGAGAGGGGAGCGGCAGTGTTGTCGTTCGACTGGTTCGGGTTCAATAATTCGCTGATCTGCGTTCGATAGATTACGTCATGTATAAATATTATTCGTTTGAATTATACAAAGTAGTAGACGGTCGGTTCTTCAATGTAATCCACGTTTTCTAAACTAAAATGCATCCTTACCAACCACGGCATCACTGTACACTACAACACGAACGCATCGCAAATCGCAAACTATCGCACCATTCATTTGCTACAATCGTTCGAAAGCGTTGGGAAATTATGCCAGGTCAGTAATGGTATCGCACCCCATACGTTCAGCAGACACCAAACTCTTGGGACCGCGGAGCTGAGTAGCGACGTGCAGCAGCGGGAGTGTGTGTGTTTTTTTCCCTCCCTGTCGGCTCATTCTGCCGTCGCGAATAGCTCCATCCCGAACCCCGTTCTCAGAACCCTGAGCTAATGTGATGCAGTTCTTTGTCTTTAGAATATACCAGACCAATTTCGCTTTCTTTATCTCCAGCAGACAGGGCCATGAATGTTCCCCGGTACTCGCTCACCTATTTTCTGCCCGAACAAAGAACGTTCCACATTCGTTTGAGACGGGCGTAACATCAGCAATGTGGACTCATTAGCGAGGCCGTCAGGCGCGGACTGTCGCTATTTGTGCGGTACAAAAACAACTCACGCTCACGCGGCGCACTATTGAATCACCGATTAGATCAAACGTTGAGAGGTGTTATCTAAGTGGTAATTTAGCCTTCAATATGTCTATCCGATACGATTACGTACCAAGCATCGTGATCCAGACTACATCCAGTGACACATGCCATCAATGGTTGCCCGTAGTTCAATGACTCATGGACTTGAAAGCTTTCCCGTTTAATCACCGAATACACGTCATCGATGGGCTGTGTTTCACCTATTTGTTGTGCCATTAAATCATCATTCTGAATCCTCTGGATTATGTTGCAATTTGCCCTGTACCTGCACAATAGGCTCATGATGCATGGAATGCCCGATCCCATAGTCAGTCAGTCAGTCGAAGAGGCAAACAAATGACGTATTCCGATAACACGATCAGAACCTATTGCGTGTTTGTATCGGAAAATTGCGTCTTCACGACGAGAATATTGCGATGAACCAATCGGACTATGGCTAAGTGGTAGCAGAAACAAACAGCTTGTTGACAGGAATGCATGTTCGCACTAACAGATATGGAAACAGGAACAAGAATTTGTTTGCGATATGAACACATTTGCTCGTGTCTCCGGAGATAACGTTTTCGGTTTGTTATTGAGTAAGAAAAATGTGCGTATAATCATTCTTATCGGCTCTCGAATTTAGGTTAAGCGTGTCTTATGCAACCGTGTTTTCAAGTAGAGGAAACAAATAGCGTGACAATGTCGAATTTATGTTATCGTTTATTTTTTTGTTCACTATAGATGAAAATGATCAAACTTTGATGTAATGCATGATATCCTAATATAAACTCGAATCATAAAGATATGAATACATCGTGGAAGAATGGCGTATTTGTTTTTTTTTTTTTTTAGTTTTTGCGATTCAGTTCTAATAGGTATTGATTACAATATTTCTCAGAAATTACAGCTGCCGATTATATTTATATTTACAAAAATCATTCTTATACGCTATCTTAGATGCTTCAAAAACTGATTTTCGTAAAAGAATTTTTCACATTGTACAACTTCCGAAAAATTAATAAACTTTGGAATTGAATTCTAACTGGAGAATTTAATCATTCGGTTTTACTCTTCGTAGCCGATTCTTAACGTACTGAATCACTACATGCCCAAGTAACAGATCGGCTGAAAAGTTCGTATCGTTTCTATGAGAGGGCGCCACTAGAATGAAATCCATACCATTTTCAGTTAGTACCAACCTTCAAAAGATACGTGTATAAATTTGACAGCTGTCTGATTATTAGTTTGTGAGATATTGCATTTTGAGTGAAGCTACTTTTGTTATTGTGAAAAAAAATGGAAAAAAAGGAATTTCGTGTGTTGATGAAACACTACTTTTTGATGAAAAAAAGTGCCGCCGATACCAAAAAATGGCTTGATGAGTGTTATCCAGACTCTGCACCGGGCGAAGCAACAGTTCGTAAGTGGTTTGCAAAATTTCGTACTGGTCATATGAGCACCGAAGACGATGAACGCAGTGGACGTCCAAAAGAGGCTGTTACCGATGAAAACGTGAAAAAATCCACAAAATGATTTTCAATGACCGTAAAGTGAAGTTGATCGAGATAGCTGACACCCTAAAGATATCAAAGGAACGTGTTGGACATATTATTCACGAATATTTGGATATGAGAAAGCTTTGTGCAAAATGGGTGCCGCGTGAGCTCACAATCGATCAAAAACAACAACGAATTGATGATTCTGAGCAGTGTTTGGAGCTGTTATATCGAAATAAAACCGATTTTTTTCGTCGATATATAACAATGGACGAAACATGGCTCCATCACTTCACTCCGGAGTCCAATCGACAGTCAGCTGAGTGGACTGCACGCGATGAACCGAACCCAAAGCGTGGAAAGACTCAACAATCGGCCGGTAAGGTTATGGCCTCTGTATTTTGGGATTCGCATGGTATAATTTTCATCGACTACCTTGAAAAGGGAAAAACCATTAACAGTGACTATTACATAGCGTTATTAGAGCGTTTGAAGGACGAAATTTAAAAAAAACGGCTTCATTTGAAGAAGAAAAAAAGGCGGGTGGTTAATGTCAGAGACATAACTGGATGTCGTGAATACGAAAACAACTGACATGTTCCCTAACACTTCCGAATAACAATTAGTTGATCAATTGTATGAATTATGCAAGCATTCCCCTTTGCATATTTTTCGCAAAAACAAAGAATGCTTCAATTTTTGTTGAGAGGCTTGTTTCTACCTGATTTCGTTTGTAGCTTTTTCACTAATGGGCGGTCCTAACGGCTATAAAAATAGCCGCATTCAGAATTTTAATGTTGATTATTTCATTTCAGATTTGCATAATTTATTGAAACAAACTATCAATATGCTGAAGGGACTCGTTTCTAGCATTCAGATAGGTCAAATTGCGTAATTCTCTACGACATTAAACTCTGGAACATTTTTCGCAAAAACAAAGAAGGCTTCACTTGATCTCGTTTACTATGAGTTTCACACAGCGAAATGTGCACAAATCTAACCAAACTGTTCTAGATTTGCAGTAAACTGAGGATATTTCCCTACGATTTGCGAACAACAAATCCTAATAGTTCTTTAGAAAACTTTTGAGCCATTAGAACGGCTGATTTTGTGCAATGCTCTCCACCGTTGTTTTTTCACCAATGCTAATGACTGGCAGCTGTGACGTAATCGCTCTTGTCGAAAGCGAAACTAATTGTGCAGACGACACAAAACACATCTGCTCGCAGTGGCGATAGAATCCAAACTGATTAATTTTTTTTTTTTTTGCATAAATATCTGTTTATTAATCTTATTTTTGTGTATTACATCAACATTTTATAGTACAAGTGTTTTGTCCCTTTGGCCTTTCATCTTTGTTGTTCATACGATTCGTTATTAATAATAGATGTTTTAGTTACTCTTGTTTTACATACTAATGTTTACTCATAATATTTATTTTAATTATTAAAATATCTACCTACTTATAACTATCCCTAGCCTAATACGTACAAATTTTGAATTATTTGTATTTCAGAGATTGAGCACCTCTCTTCAAATTTCGTGCAGTATTGTTCGAATTTTTGTTCTAGTATATCCAGTGAGGCAATCTCATGTACTTCACTAGTCCTTGTCCAAGGGGGTAGATTTAGAATCATCTTTAAGATCTTACTTTGAATGCGCTGAAGCCTAAGTTTGTGTGTTCGTGCACAGTCCCGCCAAACAGGGACTGCGTATTCAATTGCGGGGTAGATGATTTGTTTATAGACAGCCATCTGATTCTTCAGGCACAGTTTAGATGTTCTACAAATCAGCGGATACAAAGACCTAATGAGTATGCTGCATTTTTGAACGATTTTGTCAACATGTGACCTGAATATCAGATGTCTGTCAAAGGTGAGTCCTAGATAGATAACTTCATCGGACCATTGAATGACCTCATCACCGAATCGTATTCTGCATTCGTCTGATGGAACAAGTTTTGGAGATCTTGAATGTGGAAACAAGATGACCTGAGTTTTTGCTGCATTGATCACAATTTTCCAGCTTGTAAAATATTCCGTTAAAGCGTCCAGACCTGTCTGTAGTTTATTTTTCAGAGCATTAATGACACGACCTTTGTAAAGAATGGCAGTATCATCAGCAAATTGTGACAGAACACCACCACCTGGAAGAGGTGGGATGTCTGATGTGAAAATGTTGTATAGAATGGGACCTAGGATACTTCCCTGGGGTACACCAGCAGGAATAGTAAATCTTTCTGAAAGTGCATTATTCAGAGAAACCTGGAATGCTCTATCTGCAAGATAATTTTTGATAATTTTAATAAGATACATGGGAAAATTATACCGATGCAGTTTGAACACCAGTCCATCGTGCCACACATTATCGAATGCCTTTTCAATATCCAATATTGCCATGGCAGTCGTTTTGGACACTGATTTGTTTTGCTGGATGACGTTGTTAACCCTTGTGAGTTGGTGGATCTTCCTTTCCGGAACCCAAACTGTTCTTCCAGAAATATATCCTGTTCATTTGCAAAAGCAAGAATTCGCCCTTGTATTGACTTTTCAAACAGCTTGGATAGGGCAGAGAGTAAGCTGATGGGCCGATAGCTCTTGGAAAAGGAAGGATCTTTCCCCGGTTTCAAAACTGGGATAACTTTAGCTAACTTCCACATTGAAGGGAAGTAACCAAGCTCCCAGCACCTGTTTAAAATTTTAGCTAAGAAGACAAATGAGCGAATACTCAAATGTTTCAGCTCAATGTTGAATGTGTTGTCGAAACCGGGGGCCTTCATATTTTTGGATTTTTTCACAAAAGCCATCAGCTCATTCGCAGTGACTCTACTTTCCTCAGGAACCAAGTTGTCTGATTGGTCAACCTCAGCTACGCTATCAGCAACGGCTCTTTCATATGGACTAACAATGTTGAGTCCTAAATTGTGAGAACACACAAACTGCTGGCCTAGCGCATTTGCCTTTCTACTGGTGTGATTAAAGGTATTCCTTCAGCTACATCCTGGGGTGACATCAGAGGAGGAATAGACTTCGGTTTTTTCTTAAGCACCTTCGTTAAGGACCAGAAGGGCTTTGAATGTGGGAGAATTTCTCGAAGCTTTTGCTGGAAGTTCCTGTTGCGAAGCTCAGATATCCTTTCCTGGATTATCCTAGTTAAGTTGTTATAAGAAGTCTTCCTATCTAGGATGCCAGTTCGTTGATACTGCCTCCGGTAGATATTTCGAAGTCGGATGAGTTTCTTTGTGACACTGTCAATTTGAAGAGAGGAACTCGGCATATGTTGTACTGGAACCGTCCTATCACGAGCGACTGTGACTGAATGCTGGAAGGAAGATAGGGCCGCATCGATTTCCATCGGGGAATCTAGTGGAATATTGATATTAATAAGTTGGTCGGCGATTTGTTGAAATTGGACCCAATCGGTGCGATAATAGTTCCTCCGTGGTTGAATAGGCACTGTTTCTGGTGAAGATCCCAACGTCAATATTACTGGAAAGTGGTCAGAAGAGAGCTCGTAGAAGACAACCGGAGAGCTGTCTATGGCGATGTTGCTGATGAATATATCCAAAATAGAATGAACTCCCGATCTGGAAAGTCGCGTTGGTTGATCCGGAGCGAAGATGTTGTATTGTCCAGCTTCGTAATCTTCGGCAAGTACGAATCCGTTTCGATTCTGTCTTCTGTTTCCCCACAGCTCATGCCGTGCGTTCAGGTCCCCAGCAATGATGAATTTGTTCTGTCGTCGAGTGAGCATAGCCAAATCTCGCTTCAATGATGCACACGTACCATCTCGAAGATTGGTTTGTTTGGGGCAGTACGCTGCAATGACGATGATGGGTCCCATCGTCGTTGTAATCTCAATTCCGATGGCTTCTATGAGTTGCAATTTAAAGGCTGACAGAAACCTGTGCTGAATGGATCGTTTAATGGCAATGGCAACTCCCCCTCCTCTGGTAGTTGCCCTGTCGAGCCTGTGAATCCTGTAATTGAAAAAAAAAATTGAAATTTCAGGTTTAAGATGAGTTTCAGTTAAAATAGCAATATCGGCATTCTTCTCTTGAAGAAAGTCGGACAATTCAGCAGTTTTGCTCCTGAGTGAGCAAGCATTCCAATTTACTATAACCAACTCATTATATTGCATATTCGATGATGAATTTGCCTAAGGCGTTGATTTGATCTAACCGCGTTCTGCAGTTTCGTAGTTTTGTTGTCATTGTTTCAAAAATGACGATCAGTTGTTCAGCAGAAAATAAATCACCAGAGTCATCCTTTGCTTGTGGTTGATTATTGCCCCATCCAGGAGGGATTTTTGAGGAAGATTCTTTTTGTGATCCAGCGGCTGAATCTTTTGGATTGCTGCGAGGAAGTGGCGGCAAATTCGGAATATCCCTCTTCGGTGGGAGGCGTGGGAAATTAATTTAATCCTTCTGTGGAACATTCTTGCGCGTTGATTGTTTACGGGATGCCTGTTGTCGAATTTTTGTGAACTCAGCACGTTTGGGACACGATTTGCCAGTAGATGGATGGTCGCCATCACAGTTCACACATTTTACAGCGATGTCATCTAGTAGGCAATCGTTGGTATTGTGTGATTCGACACATTTCCCGCACCGACTTTTCATGTGGCAATTCCTCGCTCCATGGCCGTAGTTCAAACAGTTCGTGCACTGTGTGACATCCCGATGTACCGGTTTATACTTTTGCCATTCGATGATTATGTGAAATAACGATTTAATCGTATTCAGTTGACTCATGGTGATGGAGCCCTTCTCCAGATGAATCAGGTACAGTTGATCTCTAAACTTTTTGTCCGTATTATGTCGTTTCATTTTAAACACCATCATAGGCTTTAGTCCAGCCTCCGACAGTGCCTGCTTTAGTTCGGCTTCCATCATGCCGGGTAGTCCTCGAAGTACAACCTTCATAGGTTTGTTGGCGGCAATATCGTTTGTGAAGTATTCCGCTTTTGTCTGCTTCAGATAACATTCCACTCCTTTGTAGTGGTTCAAAGCCAGAACAGTTATTTTGTAGCCTTCAGTACATAAACGGATTGTTGCCTGTAGTCCTTTGCTGATCAGTGTGTTGAAATCCGAGCGTAGAGTTGGTGGGAAGCCCTTCAGGTAGAAAGGCGGCATTTTTTCCTTCTTCTGCAGTTCCTCTTCGACATCTACTGGCAGATCAGCATATTGGTTTTTACTCAGCAAACGGTCGTTTACCTGTACATCACTTGGCTTCAGACGCTTAGCATCCTTTGGATCCTTCTCGGATCTATGGCGGTTTTTACCTATAGCTTGGGTAGGTAGACAACTGCGAATAAAAAATAAAACAAAATCGAAATTAGTCGTAGTAGGTTATTCGTCTATCCACATCGAGTGTTAGATGACGAATAATTGAATTTTTGTTAAGAGATTTTCTTTTTATGTGATTTCGTTTGTAGCTTTTTCACTAATGGGCGGTCCTAACGGCTATAAAAATAGCCGCATACAGAATTTTATTGTCGATTATTTCCCTTCGGATTTGCATAATTTATTGAAAGAAACTATCAATATGCTGTACGGATTCGTTTCTAGCATTCACAAGGACCAAATTGAGGAACTCACTGCGATATTCACCACTTTTCGGAACATTTTTCCCGGACGATTTGTTGTACAGCAGCAGATATTTTGTTCTCTTCCTTAGAACGCGTTCTGATTGGCTGGTGTTGACATGGATCAAATGAGACAGGTTTTTCAATAGTGTACTATTGAAATACTTCAATGCTTTTGCTATACACGTTTAAATTGAAAAATTTCGATTCTATTGGTAGTTAGATTATATAAATTCTTTCACAGATCACTGAGCTATGAGCTTTCAAAATACGAGAAAGGCAAACGCGCCTTATGAATTATCCTCTTTGATACTCGTTTATACCAAACATTTCAGAAAAGTTTAATTTTGAATTATTTGAGACTATGTCACAAAACTGAAAATTTTATCATAAAATTGTGATCATATTTCCGATGGCATGTCGCAAGAATTATGTTGATTCATTAGATACACCAATAGATATTCACGATCAAAAACTTATCACTCTCTCAGAGGGTAAATTTTGAAAAGGCACCCCATAGTAAAGTAAGTCGTATTCACGACAAAAAGTTTTGTTTCATCAAGACAATGCACCGTGTCACAAGTCGATGAAAACCATGCTGAAATTGAACGAATTGGGCTTCGAATTGCTCCCTCATCCACCGTATTCTCCAGATTTGGCCCCCAGTGACTTTTTCCTGTTCTCAGACCTCAAGAGAATGCTCGCTGGTAAAAAATTTAGAAGCAATGAAGAGGTAATCGCTGAAACTGAGGCCTATTTTGAGGCAAAGGACAAATCGTACTACAAAAATGGTATCGAAAAGTTGGAAGATCGCTATAATCGCTGTATCGCCTCTGATGACAATTATGTTGAATAATAAAAACGAATTTTGGCAAAAAAAGTGTGTTTCTATTAAACGATACGAACTTTTCAGTCGAACTGTTAACCACGACGCATTATAACTTTACATTAACTCAGCTTTAAAAATTCGCGTAAAATTTGATCAAATGCAACGGAGTTACAGATGTTTTTACAATGCTATTATATAGCTGAAAAGGGCGATTATTAAATTCTTATAGGATTTTCACTATTATAGTTATTGTTAAAGTTTCGTTGCTCCTAAATATAGCGTTGAATGTCGAAATATTGCTCGGTGGAAAGTTGTTGTTAAACTATGCTCACGTTTTGAATGAAAATTTAATGCACATTGCTTTAAAGTATGTAGTATTAGTGTAATTATACATCAACAATGTAAAAATAGAGTTGTAAATGTGCAGTGATATAATGCATATGGTTACTTGGGTAGTTTGTGCTACTACCATCTTATTGATGCTAAGAACACCTCCAGATTAGGTCTTGAACATATGACAACAGCGCAAATATAGGATAACACCTAAATAACCATACCTGAATCAGCCAGTATAAGCCGAAATTAACGTATTCGTTCGGCACGTTAGTAAAGACGTGGCATTTCGGTGTAAATATAAAGTATTTTGCAAGTATTAAATCCACGTTTGCTTAGCGGTTTTAAATTGAACGGATTAAGTTTGCATTAAGCAGTTCAATTTGAACTGCGCAGCAATGACGAATCGAAAACGAAACATAAAGAAAAGTAAAAACGGTTATGTGTCCTAGGCTCAAACATAAGACCACCCGTAAATGGTCTATTTTTACCGTTTTTTATAAACATAAAAACTAGGTATAGAATTCGCTCAAACTTTAGAAAAAATTTCTGAGGCCCGGAGGGCCGAATGTCATATACCAATCGATTCAGCTCGACGAACTGAGCAAATGTCCGAGTGTGTGTGTGTATGTGTGTGTGTCTGTATGTGTGTTGTCAACTAAGAGGTCGAGATCTCAGAGATGGCTGGACCGATTTTGATCAAACTAGTCGCAAATGAAAGGTCACCCCGTCACCCAGAACGCTATTGAATTGTTTTGAGATCGGATGTTTACTTTTTTAATTTATACGAAGTTTTATGTCAAAATTTTCATTTTGACAGTATTGTTTTTTGACAATATCTGTCACAATTAACCTTGAAAACAGAATATATTTTCAGACTTAGATTCCGCACGGTCATACCTATCCAACAAGCCATAGCTTGTTAAAATCCGTCCATTTTTAACGGAAATATCGAAATTTTTGTGTAAGCGACTTTTTCCCCTATTCCAGCAGTAGAAGTTTTGAGCGCTGTCTGGCAAAGAAGTGCTTGGGAGCAACATAAACACGACTTTTATACTGTTACATACATTTGTTCCTAAGTACCCAAAAGACTGTGTACAGCATGATATTTTGCCTCGGGCCGATTTTAGCACGGTTCGTTTTTGGCAACACAATCGTTCGAATATGCCTTATGTAAACCAGATGATGGCAGAATTTTCAAGTTGAAAGCAATACCATAATTATATTGATTTAAACTACTTACAGCAATAAATGCTGGAAGAACATAACAGCCATATACCATTCGAATCAGTTCGTCGAGATCAGCAGATGCGTGTGTTTGTCACACTCAATTTTACTCATTTTTCTCGGAGATGACTCAACCGTTTTCTACATGCTCAGATTCATATGAAAAGTCGTATGCTCCCAAACAAGGTTCCTGAATTATGTTTGGTTCCGACCTCTGGTTCCGGAGCTACAGGATGATATGTGAAACGAAATTAAAACTGTGTAACTCATTTTTCTCGTAGATGGTTGAACCGATCTAAGATTCAAATGAAAAGTTTTAAGATTCTATAAAAAATCTTGTTTTTCATTCAGATCCAACTTCCGGTTTCGGAGATACAGGGTGATTTGTATAAAAATGTCTATTTCACATAAATTAATCAGGTTTATCGGGTTAGCAGATTTGGATAGTCGATAACCAAATAAACTTATTTCATGTTTGGTTGTATTCAGTTTTCGTTTCGAAAGGCACCCAAAAATTTAATTCGTACTACGATTCCTCAAAGATGTCTACATTGATTTTCAAACATTTTGAAACAAATGTAAACTATACAGCTACTCAGGTGAATTTGTCTGACTTCGGCTACACCGAATTTCGAATTCCGGTACCAGTATCGAGTCATTTCTCAAAGCTCAATCATTTTCTAAAAAAAAAAGCCAAATCGAATTTCCGAAACAAAATTTCTAATTGAAATAAATCCAATTTTTTCCAATTCTGACCTCCGATTCTGGAATTGTAGTATGATGAATTTTTAAAATTCAAAGCGATATAAAAGCTGACAATCCCGAAAATCTTTAAAGTTGGACTCAAGAATATTGCAATTTATTCGTCATATGGCCATACGAATCGGTTTAGGTTATGCTGGTTCCTGAATATCAGCTCTGGAAGTACCTTAAACTCTAAAGTGGAAATTACTTCGACATATAATGGAATGTTTAATCGATTGTTACACTTTTAGATTCAAATTCGATCCGATTTGCAGTTTCGACATTACAGGGTACTGAGTGATTAAAATCACAAATTGCCACTTAAAACGACGGACATTAATGTCATGAAAACTGAAACACCGAAGAATATTCATGCAAAAAACACATGCGGGTTGATAAAAAAAGGTATCATCTCACTGCTAGGTGGATTACGCGCGTTTTTAACAAAAATTTTATCGAATCTGATAAAAAAAATCACGGAATCAAACTATAAAATCGATATACATATACGGAGACAATACTAGATAAGCTTTTGAATGGTATTTGACATTCGGGTTTCACAGTGAAACTAGTTCAATGTGTAATGTTTAGATTGTGTAAGTGACAGTAGTAGTTTTTCAAACATTGCAAAGATGGAAGAACAGCAGCTGTTTTGCGCAAGCACCTTGAAAATTAGGATCTCTCTCATCGTGTCATCGGCATGAAGTTAGGAATTGCACAATCTACGGTAACTTGTGTTTTGAATCATTACATCGAAAGTTTTACTGTTGATCGGAAAGAAAAATGGGATCAAAATGGATTCGTTTAGTGAAAAGTATCACAAGCTTTCAAGAGGAATCCACATAGATTTGTAAGAGATGGAATGATAAAACCACAATTGAGTTTACTTTCGTGCAAGACGCGAAAAATCGAATTTGCCATAAGTAAACTAATGGCTTTGCCATCAGTATACTGATTGCATGATGATAATGAAAACAGATGAAATCTGTTCGTAAACAGTTCACTTTAGTTGGATTTTCCTCACAAAAAAGGTTCATCATAATGTCATTCATATTTTTGTAGTGAGTTCGATAAGCAAATGCCGGAAAACGATGTTTGACGTAACTTCAATATTCAGTATTTTATTGAATTTAGGATTTTTGAACGACTTCAAACATCGTTCTACAGATCCTACTTATCAGACGTGTTCTAAATATTGCGATAAATTTCAAATCATATCGATTAACCAGAAGCTACATACCTTACTTATAAACTAATTCAAAAATTGTTTTTCGGAATCTATTTTTTCGATTTATTTACAATATGTAGGATTCGGATGCTGTCACAGCCATTGTATCAGAAAACCTGTTTTATCACTAGATTTCCGTTTGAGATGTTAGTAGAAGTTTCTAACAAACAGGTATTCGCTACTCAACTTCAGAACTCAGGCGAAATTGAAGATGACGAAATGATGGTATCTTTCGATGTAACCGCCTTATTCCTAAGTGTCCCGGTAAAGGACTCAATCAATCTGTTGGAAGATTGGTTACTTCAACAAAATAGTGGTAGTTTATGGAAATGCAAAGTACGGTCTTATCTTACCTTAACTCGGCTTTGCATAGATGTAAATTATTTCAAATTCACAGGGGAATTTTATAAACAATTACAAGGGGCACTAATGCTTAATCCACTTTCCCCGTTATTATGTGAATTATTTATGGCAAACCTCGAAGAACTTTTAAATAAGCAGGGATTATTACCTAATCGCTGGTGGAGATACGTAGATGATATAGTTTGCATCATCAAACGCAACGATTTATAAAAAACTTCTTAGAAATAATTAATGATTTACATAAATATATTAAATTCACCTATGAGGAGGAGAAAGACAACAGTTTACCTTACTTGGATATTCTTATTGTCCGGGAGGCAAAATCCTTAACTTTCGAAATATATAGGAAGCCAACCAATACGGACCGTGTCATACCAAATACTTCTAATCATTTCCATCAACACAAAATGGCAGCTTTCCACCATATGATTTGATTCACAGAATGCTATCCTTGCCCCTTAGAAAAGATGCTGCGATAAAAAAAAAACTTTATGTTCGAACTTGAAAAGTTCAATGGATATCCAGAGCATACAATCCAAACCATCTTCGATAAAAAAAATTATGACTGTTGAAAAAACAATCACTTACAACTTTGACCCCTCCCCTTCTGAAAATTTTAAAAGAATATCTGTGGACTTCAATCCAAATATTTCACATCCATTAAAATCAAAACTAAAAAAATATGGTTTAGATTTAGTATTCAGCAGTATGAACTACCAATTGAAAATTTTACTAGGTTCTACAAAAGATCCTACATAAAATTTGAAAAAGTCGTGTCCTCATTGCGATAAAATATACATCGGACAAACAAAGAGAACACTAGACATTCGTTTCAAGGAACATATCTCAGAAATAGCGAAAGAATCCAAGGAATTGGAAAAGGGACTACCACATCACTTCAAGTCAAAAGTAGCAGACCATGCCTTTTTTGAAGATCATAAACTCACCACCAATGACATAAAAATCTTAAGACAAATTTCCAATCCATGGAAATTAGATTCAGCAAAAAGTTTTGGGAATATTCAAAAATAACTCCACCTCTTTATTAAACCGAGACTAAGGGAATAGATCTTCTTGGCTCACATAGCAAACACTTAACTTCTTCCAGTTTCTGTTACCTGTGTTTCCCTTTTCAATTTTTTGTTCCTTTTGTGGTTGTAAATAACATTCCGGATGTAAATAACATTCTGAAACACGATGTAAATAACAAGGATGTAAATGACATTCGAAATACGTATCTGTATTATAACGTTTGATACACTTAGTGAAAATAGTTACTT
Source organism: Malaya genurostris (assembly GCF_030247185.1). Lineage (NCBI taxonomy): Eukaryota > Metazoa > Arthropoda > Insecta > Diptera > Culicidae > Malaya > Malaya genurostris. Next base: position 214,870,966 of record NC_080571.1, on the reverse strand, counting down.
TGTGAGAGTGTAATGACGTTTATTTGTTTATTTGTTTATTTGTTTCTTATGATTCATCTGACATAGTTTGTCTTAATCAATAAAAATTATTGAACTAAGTACACTAAATTTAATTTTCACGATACACAATATGAAAAAGGTCAAGTAGACGTTGATGAAACACACGGGACGACATATTAAAATCGAAATACTGGAAAAACTCGTTGAATCTCGTACAGACAGAGCGAAAAGGTTCGTGCTGTCCATAAACCGTATTCCTTGATTCCAGGAGCAGAAAGTTGCGTTGACGAAGTGATCTTTCCCGTGCGTAGAGATTTAACCGCATTAGCAAAGGTGGGCAGTCAATATCCCCCAAAAGCAGTTTAGCAGCAAATGTAGCTTGAGCAATGATTCGTCGTGTTTCCAATGGCTCAAGATTCAATAGACGACATCGATCGGTATAGGGCGGTAAATTCATGGGGTCACGCCACGGTAGCAGTCGCAGAGCGTATCGCACAAATTTTCGTTGAACAGCTTCAATCCTAGTTTTCCAGAGAGCATGGTAAGGACATCATACCACAGCGTTTGACTCGAGTATAGAGCGTACAAGTGAGCAATACAAAGATCTCAAACACAACGGATCCCGAAACTCTGAGGCAATCTTCATGATGAAACCGAGTTGACGATTGGCTTTGGCTAAAATTTCGTCATAATGAAGTCTAAAAGTCATTTTTTGATCCAGAATGACACCAAGATCCTTTATATTCTCCACTCGTGTCATAGATCTTCCCGCAATGAAATAATCGAATATGACAGGATCAGTTTTACGATGGAAGGAGATGATACAGCATTTCTCGATATTTAAAAATAAATAGTTCTTTGAGCACCATTCAACGTACGTTTGAATCATTTCCTGTAACTCAATGCAATCCAGGAGACATTTGACAACTTTAAAGATTTTTGTGTCATCGGCATAGGAGAGTCTGCATTCCGGTGGTAATAGTAGCAGAAAATCGTTCATGAAAATCGAAAACAGCAGCGGTCCAAGATTACTGCCTTGCGGAACTCCGGACAGGTTTGAGAAAACTTCTGAAGTCGAGGAGCCAACTTTTACACTGACATAACGGTTTGTTAGGTAGGATCTGAACCATTTCACGCTAATCGATGAGATTCCCAGTCGTTGCAATTTTGATAGAAGAATTCCATGATCCACTCGGTCAAATGCTGCTTTGAGATCCATATATGCTGCGTCGATTTGCCATCCGCCTTCCATACTCTGCACACATTTCGAAGTGAACAACATGAGATTAGATGACACCGAACGTTTCGGATAGAACCCATGCTGCTCGTTATCTATGTAGTTCCTACAGCTGGCAAAGAGGGAATCGTTCACAATAATTTCGAACAGCTTTGAGCAAGCACACAAAGACGTTATTCCTCGATAATTGGAGACATTGCGTTTATCACCTTTTTTGTGAACAGGAAACAGATAGGAGAACTTCCATCTAGAAGGAAACTTACATTGTAGAGTTGAAAGGCTAAACAGTCTTGCTAGTGGATAACTGAGAGCGCCTGCACAACGCTTCAGCACAGATGAGGGAATACCGTCGGGTCCAGCAGCGAACGACAACTTCAATTTGTTCAATGCGACTCTAACCATTTCTTCGGTTACAAGCGGAATATTGAAATTAAAAATATCGCGAGGCACATCTGTAACTGCTACGTCTATTTGCATCAGTGTATCAGAACTTTCGTTGAATGTTTGTTTAAAATAATGGGCAAATAAATCGCACTTTTCCTTTTCGTTGCGGGCCGTTTCATCGGTTAAGTACATAGAGTGCGCAAGGCCAACCTCTCTCCTTTTTGAGTTAACGAAGGACCAGAAACGTTTAGGGTTTCGACGAAGATTCATTCCAATACGTTTAATATAGCAACGATATAGAAAAATGTTGTAACGGCGATACTGTCTAGTTACTGTATTCAGTTGTTGTTTGATGTACTGCGAACGAGTGTTACAATATTTTCGTAAAGTGGCAGAACGTGTTCGCTTAAGAGCACGTAAACGTGAATTAGACCACGGCGGTTTTAGCGGTGGACGACTAGCTGGAACAGCTTGAGAAACAACACTTTCTACAGCATCGCAGAAACGTTCAACAGCGTCATTGACATTAGCAGTCCTTTCAATGAATCGCCAGTCGATAACGGAAAGTAGATCGTTCAGTTTGGCATAATCGACTCGACGAAAGTCAAGAGAGAATGAGATAGATGGTTCGTCGTACTCAATTGGCGTTGGTATCCCAAACTCAACGCCTAGAGCCGGATGGTCCGCGTCAAGGTCAATCAGTGGCTCAACTGGCGAGAAAACGTTTATGACCGGTAAAGCGACATCATTTGCGAGTATTAAATCTAACAGACGATCGTTTCGATTCAGCAATGTATTAATCTGGGTAAATCCATTCATGTTGAACCCATCGAGAAGAGACATAGTAGATGGTCCAATAGCCTGCTATTGATTTTCATTTGGATCTGACTTCCGGTTTCGGAGTTACATGGTAATATGTGAAAATTCGAGAAAAAGTGTGCATTCAATTTTCTCTGGAACAGCTTAACCGATTTTCACAAACTTTCGAGAAGAGACATAGTAGATGGTCCAATAGCCTGCTATTGATTTCCATTTGGATCTGACTTCCGGTTTCGGAGTTACATGGTAATATGTGAAAATTCGAGAAAAAGTGTGCATTCAATTTTCACAAACTAAGATTCAAATGAAAGGTCTTATAATTTCCAAAAAATTTCTAGAACATTTTATCCAGTTCCGACTTCCGGTTCCGGAACTAAAGCGTGATTAGTGAAAAATTACCAATTTAATTAGTATTTTTTTCACAAACGATGGTCAAAAACCGTTACAAATCCCATTAAACTGTTTGAAAAAAATTTTCTAGTTTGTAGAGCTTGTCAGTTTGTGGGCATAAAAGCTTAATTCAGCTTGAACCGATTTTCACAAATCTTCATTCGAAAAAAAATATGAAATTTTCACATACGGTAGTACAGTAATACCGTGCCGGTGGTGTAGTGATGTCAATATTAATAATAATGGTGATAATAATAAAAATATTAATCCTACTACATGTTTTATGCTGCTGATTCATGCTGTTTAGCTGGACTTACATATGCAGAAGTTACAGAGGCGCAGGTTAGCTTCGTTCGTTAGATTTCGTTTAATTGATTTAATCGAAATAGAACGTGAAATACTAAGTCTAGGTTAAACTAGGTTCAAAACTGTTCCAATTTTTAGGTCATATTTATTGCTGGCGAACAAACCAACTTCGGCTATATCCGTCATCTGAATCCGGTTTCGGAAGAATTGGAAATTGTGATTAAAAACTGCAAAAAGGATCTCACTCATTTTCCTTCAAGATGGCCAAATCGATTTTCACAAACTTATAAGTTCAAAGGAAAAGTCTTACAGTTTCATACGGAATTCCTAAATTTGTTGTGAATACTATTTCCGGTTCCGGAACTACAGGGTAAACAGGATTTGTAGAGTTTGTTAGATTAAGAACAAAAAAACTTTCCTATATCTATTCAATGAACAGTTGTTTTTGCGAATTCCACAGTAATATTTATGATGTTATAAGTAACTAGTGGACCCCTGCACACTTCGTAGCACAATAATATAAGATTAAATGTAGAAAATCAAAACTACTTATCAATTTTAATGATTATTGAAGAAAAATATCATTATAATGCTCTATGATAGTGGCCCCAACCTTTTAATACCGCGGACAACAGGACAAAATATATAAAACCGATGGTTTGCCGAAACGCAAACAGGCAGCGTACAATTTACCATCCCAAAAAAAAACTCTAAATACACGCTACAGACTCATAACGATTATTAACGGTAATAGAAAAGTTAAACGGATGAGAGATTGACGTTCAAATTGAAATGACATAGCAGTGGGCATCATTGGAATGCGTGAAATGAAAACTTTTTCTTCTTCTAATTATCCATTCAAAATTGTTATCCCGACTACATTTGCGATTAACTTTTGAACTTTTAACTTTTTTCTGTACTTGTTCCTCTATTGTCTGCACTTTATTTTGTACTTTGTGTGCTTGTTTCTGTAATTTGTGTGTTTGTTCCTGTACTTTCTGTGCTTGTTTCAAAATTTGTTCCTGTACTTTCTGTGCCTGCTCCAGTATTTTTTGTATTTGGTCCTGTAACTTCTGTACTCATATCTGTACCATCTGCACATTCTGTACCTTTTTCTGCACTAAATTGTGCCAGTACTTCCTATACTTGTTTTCCTCATTTCTGTACTTGGTTTTGTACTTTCTGCACTTGTTCCTGTACCTTCTTTATTTTTTCCTGAACTTAGCTTCTGTACTTGTTCCTTTTATTTCTGTACCTGTAGCTGTAACGATGAATTTCTCACAGGTCAAAAATTATCTTTGCATGGAAATTATTTCTTAAATTCTTAAATTAGAATAATCGAACGACCCTCATGATTGCTCGAGATTAGTGAAGTAGAATGGTAGAGTGTTCTGTAAAAATTAATCATCTGACAATTGTTTTTGATTCGATCTAAACATTTTTCCCCAATTAAGGTACACACGTACACTTCGCACTTTAAAGCAGTTTTTTTCTTGCTCTTAAAAGTCCCAAATGATTCAAGCAAAATACAACCAAAATCAGTTTGATGGGTAATAAGCAAGCGAGTGAATCATTCGAATAGGTAAAACATGTCGATGAGTTCCCAAATTTCGGTTCAATCGATGTAATTTAAAAACAGAAGGCAAACGGGATGGTTCGAGTACATTGGACGAAACTGTTCATAGTTACTCAAATGCAAATAATTTGAAATTTCGGAATACTCTGGGTTGATATAATTCGAATCGCGTTTGGACCAATTGAAGACGTTTGGACTCAAATAAATAACCGAACTTGCAATTTGAAGCAATTGACGAAATTTGGAGGTCATTTAGAGAAAAATTTACACAAAATCCCGTCCAAAAAATTCTTCAAAGGTAGAGAGCCGAACAGTTTTGGTGTTTGAGTTAACGGTCTTAATTTGAATTGAACCCAAATTTATATATCGGAAAACGGAAACCTGTATACTGTTCATTTGGCACCTTGCTTATACCGTTTTCGTTTTTGAACCTAGACGCGGGCTACTCTGACTCCGAGTAAAACGAACACGTGGTACGCGCCCTAAACAACAACTCATGAAAAAAAGAAAAAATAAACAAACTCGGCTGGATGCGTGGTGCGACCCGAGAAAATTTTCAGAGCGAAACTACGCGATTGGAGTCCGATCTAGAGCGACTTCAGGTTGCTAAAACAAACATATCAAACGTTGTTTGGGTGCCTCTGGGTCGGCTTTCGGGCAACTCTGATCAATAAACGAAAACGGTATTAATTGAACATATGATTCGAAATAAAGAAACACGTGAAACAAGTAGGCTCAGTGAATTTTTTTCACAAATCAGCTCGTTTGGTGCCAAACGGTTTTATTAATAATCTGGTATTCATATTTTGCTCTACAGTCAGCTAGCATTTCACAACTTCATACAAGCCAAACAATCATCGGAGATCTAGCATGCATTGAATGGAAAATTTTCAATTCTAAACGAACCAATTTTCTAGGTTTTCTCTACTTTCCCGAAGGATTTTCCTTATGTACTATAGCCTAAAACCTCCGCATGAACGTCACCTTTCAAACAAAAAAATTCATTTGTAGATCGGTTCACGCCCCAGAGAACATTAGCAACACACACTTTTTCCGCTATTATTTTATATATATATATATATATATATATATATATATATATATATATATATATATATATATATATATATATATAAATATATCTATAGATATAGATCTGAGAAAGGTATCATTACACCACTAGGTGGATTAAAACAGGTTTTTTTTTTTATTCAATAATATAATATAATATTAAGGCACACTGCTTAAGCTCTAAGATGCCAAGGGTGTTTACTAATCTTAATTATCGTCTAACTTAAAACTAGAGTAGTATCATTATGTAATATAGTATCTGGCGATCGGTAGTGGCCGGTGAATTGAATTTAGGATGAGATGATTCCAGATGGCGATGGTAATTTTCTATGTTGGCCGCATTCTTCGGTCCGTGAGGGTCCGCGGGAAACACCCCCAGGCTACGAAGGCCCGGCGGGTGGCCCGGCGGGTGGCCCGCATGCTGGTCATTGACTGGAGCGGTCTTCCGGTGATGGTGATGTTACGGAAGAGAATGAAAAAAAAGAAGTAAATATTGTGGGAAACGGGGTAAAAAAGGGGTGTGGGAACAAAATGTTTGAAAACGACAGAGATCTAATTAGTTGCCATCGAGATGGTGAAAAAACAGGGAAAGGGGAACGAAGAAGTTAGTGACAAAAAAAAAAGATCTTGTTAATACCAATGAAGATGATGAACAGGGACGGGGATCGAGAGAATCGGGCGGATGTTAGTGTCGAACCTGTAGGTGGAGATTATATTTTCTGAGCGAGGAATAACACATTACACTTGTATATCAATGTGTTTAAGGTACTGGTAAAGGGTGATTTTTTAAGAGCTTGAGAACTTTTTTAAACAATAAAACGCATAAAATTTGCAAAATCTCATCGGTTCTTTATTTTAAACGTTAGATTGGTACATGACATTTACTTTTTGAAGATAATTTCATTTAAATGTTGACCGCGGCTGCGTCTTAGGTGGTCCATTCGGAAAGTCCAATTTTGGGCAACTTTTTCGAGCATTTCGGCCGGAATAGCCCGAATTTCTTCGGAAATGTTGTCTTCCAAAGCTGGAATAGTTACTGGCTTATTTCTGTAGACTTTAGACTTGACGTAGCCCCACAAAAAATAGTCTAAAGGCGTCAAATCGCATGATCTTGGTGGCCAACTTACCGGTCCATTTCTTGAGATGAATTGTTCTCCGAAGTTTTCCCTCAAAATGGCCATAGAATCGCGAGCTGTGTGGCATGTAGCGCCATCTTGTTGAAACCACATGTCAACCAAGTTCAGTTCTTCCATTTTTGGCAACAAAAAGTTTGTTAGCATCGAACGATAGCGATCGCCATTCACTGTAACGTTGCGTCCAACAGCATCTTTGAAAAAATACGGTCCAATGATTCCACCAGCGTACAAACCACACCAAACAGTGCATTTTTCGGGATGCATGGGCAGTTCTTGAACGGCTTCTGGTTGCTCTTCACTCCAAATGCGGCAATTTTGCTTATTTACGTAGCCATTCAACCAGAAATGAGCCTCATCGCTGAACAAAATTTGTCGATAAAAAAGCGGATTTTCCGAATGGACCACCTAAGACGCAGCCGCGGTCAACATTTAAATGAAATTATCTTCAAAAAGTAAATGTCATGTACCAATCTAACGTTTAAAATAAAGAACCGATGAGATTTTGCAAATTTTATGCGTTTTATTGTTTAAAAAAGTTCTCAAGCTCTTAAAAAATCACCCTGTATATGAGAAGCATATATGAACTATCCCGACTCGCCAACACATCCCGAACCGGCACCTCAGGCGGTCTACCTCGGGCCCTGAGGGATTCCAGTAGCTTCGACCTGGCGTCACGATACTCTACGCACGACCACACGACATGCTCGATGTCCTGATAACCGTCGCCACAGGTGCAGAGCCCGTTCTCCACGATCCCGATACGCCGGAGATGTGCGTTGAATGTATAGTGATTTGACATGAGCCGTGACATAACGCGAATGAAATCACCACTCATGTTCATCCCCTTGAACCAAGGTTTCGTCGATACCTTAGGGATAATGGAGTGTAGCCATCGTCCCAGTTCGTCATTCGTCCATGAAGTTTGCCAACTTTCGAGAGTTTTCTGACGAGAAATACTGAAAAATTCATTGAAGCAGATTGGTCTTTCATAAATATCACCTTCCAATGCACCCACTTTAGCCAATAAGTCTGCCTTTTCATTGCCCGGAATGGAACAATGCGAAGGGACCCAGACTAACGATATTAAATAAGACCGTTCAGATAAAGTTCTCAAATGTTCCCGTATTTTCCCCAGGAAATATGGGGGATACTTTCCTGGCTTCATTGCCCGGAGAGCTTCTATTGAACTTAGACTGTCCGTGACAATGAAGTAATGGTCTTTGGGCATGGTTTCAATGATCTCGAGGGTATACTGAATAGCAGCTAATTCTGCGACGTAAACTGAAGCCGGATCACTGAGTTTGTAAGAAGCGGTGATGTTTTGATTGAAGATGCCGAAGCCTGTGGACTCGTTGATGTTTGATCCGTCAGTGTAAAACCGTTGACTGTTGACCTTTTCACAGTTGACTGTTCTAAATTTATTATAAAAAATATTTGGGGCCACTTGAGGGCGCACGTGATCCGGAATTCCACGAATTTCTTCTCTCATGGATGTGTCGAAAAACACAGTAGAATCAGAAGTATCCAAGAAATGAGCACGGTTGGAAACAAACGAAGAAGGATTAATATTCTGAGCCATGTAATCAAAATACAAGGACATAAAACGGGTCTGAGAATTGAGCTCGACAAGCCTTTCGAAGTTTTCAATCACCATCGGATTTAAGATATCGCATCGGGTTAGCAATCGATATGAGAGATCCCAGAATCGATTTTTCAACGGTAAGACGCCCGCAAGCACTTCGAGACTCATCGTATGAGTCGATTGCATGCAACCCAAGGCAATACGCAAACAACGATACTGAATTCTTTCCAGCTTGATGAAATGAGTGTTCGCCACTGATCGGAAACAGAAGCATCCGTATTCCATCACGGACAATATCGTTGTTTGATACAACCTGATCAGGTCTCCTGGGTGGGCACCCCACCATGATCCGGTTATTGTACGAAGAAAGTTGATTCTCTGCTGGCATTTTTGTTTCAGATACCTAATGTGACATCCCCAGGTGCCTTTGGAGTCGAACCAGACCCCGAGATATTTAAATGTGAAGGCCTGAGCTATGGTTTCATCCCCTAGTTGAAGCTGTAATTGTGCTGGTTCTCGCTTCCTCGAAAATACAACCAGCTCAGTTTTCTCCGTAGAGAACTCGATACCCATTTGAAAAGCCCATGATGATAAGTTGTCGAGAGTATCTTGTAATGGTCCTTGGAGATCGGCAGCTTTGGGTCCTATAATAGACACAACGCTGTCGTCGGCAAGTTGTCTTAGCGTGCAAGATGTGTTGATACATTCATCGATATTACTTACGTAAAAATTGTATAAAAGGGGGCTTAAGCATGAGCTCTGAGGAAGACCCATGTAGCTGAATCGTATTGTCGACAAATCACCATGCGCAAAGTACATGTGTTTCTCAGACAATAGATTATGTAAAAAGTTGTTCAAAACTGGCGAAAGACCATGCTGATGCAACTTCTCAGATAGGATATTTATAGAAACTGAGTCAAAAGCCCCCTTAATGTCTAGGAAAACTGACGCCATTTGTTCTTTACGAGCAAATGCCATTTGAATTTCTGTTGAGAGCAACGCAAGACAATCGTTCGTTCCTTTGCCCCTGCGGAAACCAAATTGTGTATCTGAAAGTAAACCATTAGTTTCGACCCAATTGTCTAGACGAAACAGAATCATTTTTTCGAACAATTTCCGGATACAGGAAAGCATAGCAATCGACCGATACGAATTGTGATCGGAGGCTGGTTTCCCTGGTTTTTGAATGGCGATAACTCTGACTTGTCTCCAGTCGTGTGGGACAATATTACCCGTGAGGAACTTGTTGAATAAATTCAGCAAGCGCCTTTTGGCGGGGTCAGGCAGATTTTTCAACAAGTTGAATTTTATTCTGTCTAATCCCGGGGCTTTATTGTTACATGACAAAAGTGCAAGTGAAAGCTCTACCATCGAAAACGGTGATTCGTTTGTATTTGGTGTCGCGGCGCGGGTGATCTTCTGTTCCGGAACAGAGTCTGGGCATACTTTTTTAGCGAAATCGAATATCCAGCGGTTGGAGTATTCCTCGCTTTCATTCGTGGTGTTATGATTGCGCATTCGTCGGGCTGTGTTCCAAAGAGTTCTCATAGATGTTTCTTTCGTTAAGCCGTCTATAAACCGACGCCAGTAACCGCGTTTCTTGGCTCTAATCAAGTTCTTAGTTTTAACGTCTAACGCCGCGTAATTCCGGTAATTATCAGGTGTTCCATTTTTTCTGAATTTTTTATACGCGGAGGCTCTCTCCGCGTTTAAATTTGTGCACTCTTTGTCCCACCACGGGTTGGGAGGACGGATGTTAGTTTTTGCGCCGGGTACACGTTTCGTCTGAGCTTGAATCGCAGTATCGAGAATCAAGCCAGCCAAAAACGTGTACTCTTCCTCCGGAGGAAGTTGTTGAGTTCTTTCAAGTTTCTCAGATATCGAGGTCGCATAGCTATTCCAATCAATATTTCGTGTGAGGTCATACGAAACATTGATTGTCTTCGATGGTTTTAAGCCGCTGGTGATTGATATTACGATCGGTAGATGATCACTACCGTGGGGATCAGGAATTACCTCCCACGTGCAATCCAACCGTAGCGATGTCGAGCAAAGGGATAAATCCAGCGCACTTGGTCTTGCTGGTGGTGCAGGAATCCGTGTCATTTCTCCCGTATTCAAGATTGTCATATTGAAGTTGTCGCAAATATCATGGATCATAGCTGATCTGTTATCGTCGTGAAGACAGCCCCATCCCGTACCGTGTGAGTTAAAGTCTCCTAAAACCAACGTCGGTGCGGGAAGGAGCTCTATGATATTACTGAGCCGCCGATGCCCAACCAAGGCTCTAGGGGGAATGTAGATGGAAGCAATACAAAGGTCCTTACCTTTGATTGTAACATGACATGCGACAACTTCAATACCTGGTATCGAGGGGAGGTTAATTCGATAAAAAGAATAGCACTTTTTGATCCCTAAAAGTACTCCTCCATAGGGATCATCTCGATCCAGGCGAATAATGTTAAAATCTTGGAAGTTTAAGGATATTTCAGAAGTTAGCCAAGTTTCGCACAATGCAAATGCGTCACATTTCAGATTATTTACTAGAAATTTAAAAGAATCTATTTTTGGGATGATACTTCTGCAATTCCACTGTAAAACAGTGATTAGATCCGTGACCTCGGTGGATGATTTAGCCATCGAAGGATACAATCGCTGAGAGAAGGGGCCAATTTGCAGTCAACTGCTTCAAATATGTTTTTACTGTTGGCATGAAAGCAATTAAAATGCTTCTAAGAGGGTCTGAAATATTGAAAGTTGTAAAAATCCAGTCCACAACATCAGAGAACTTGATAAGTCCAGCACCTAGTTGGTAGATAGATAGATCTCTGGTAGATTTTCTGGGACGCTTGGGGATTTTGTAGTCCCGGGAAGTCGTGGGAATTCCATCTCGGAATTGAGTTTTCCGAGACCAGGAGCTTTTTGCTTCGGTGTTGTGTCCCGATTCCCGTTAGCTGTAACTTTTCGAAGCCCTTCGGAAGACACCTTCGAACCCTTACTAGGTAGCTTATGAAAGGATTTATTTATTCTTTTCCTACAGCTATGAGGGACCGCCGAAGATGGACCTTCCAAAGGGTCGTCAGAATCGCTCTCGTCAGTTGACAAGCAGGCATATGGGTTCGTTGTCTGTTTAGGAGGGGTGGCACTTTTAAGCATCTCTGCGAAAGAACGCTTGGAGTGCTCCTTTAGGGAACGCTTCATTCGATCACCTCGCAGTTTGTAAGCGGGACAATCAGAGAGGTCATGCGGACCCTCCTTACAGTAGAGACACTTTTCAGCATCCTTACCGCAAGAGCCGTCCGCATGAGCTTCCCCACAGTTAGCACAACGTGGCTTATTGCTGCAATGGGTAGCTGTATGCCCCAGTTGTTTGCAATTAGTACAGTTCATTACTCGGGGTACGAATAGGCGAACAGGCAAACGAACCCGGTCCAAGAGGATGTAGTTGGGCAAAGCAGAACCGGCGAAGGTCACACGATAAGAGTCTGATTGGGGATAGGACTTTGTTCCATCCCCGGCGATCGATACTGAATGCAATCGCTTGCAATCCAGTATCTTGACATTCTTAAGTGGGGGGTCTTTAAAACAACCCGTCCCGTACTTAAGAACGTCCTCGCAAGTCAAACTCGAATCGGTGACCACACCGTCGATTTCTACTTCGCGAGCTGGCACGTAGACGCGGTACTCCCGCGTAAAAGGATCATTTTGAACGAGCTCATTAGCCTGTTTTGAACTGGTAAACAGGACCCTGAGCTTGTCTGGACGTATCTTATCAAAACTTTTTATAGTATTGTATCGCGAGGACAGGTCCCGCGATATTTTTAAAATATTTATTTTTTTTTCTTTCGATTTGGTCCGGAAATAGACCGCATAAGGACCGGCCGGTAGTGCGAGCCCATCCGGATAGCTCTTTATGCGAGACTTTTTATAGTCAAGGGAAGTCTCCATTTGATCATCGGGAACGGGGGGTCAGAATTTAGACTAGACATGTTGCGGAGCTACCTCCGCACAGAAATAAGTGAATCGGGGAGAAATAGAACAGTCGAATGCAGGAAGGAAAAAAAACTAAATAATGATACTTAACTTAAATCCAACGGGGGCCACCAAGGCCTAGCCCTCGTCGATCGGCGTATCGCCGCTGCGTTGGTGTGCAAAAAACCTCCGAGAGGAAAAAGCACACTGTTTTTTAATCCGCACAGTGATATCACGTACACCGCTGGGCCTGTTTTGATCGATCGAACAATCACCGGCTAACGGTACTGTTTCGATCGTCCGCTCACAACAATACACTGCTTAAGTATATAATGTGCATAAAACCTCTCACAGGAAAAAGCATTATTGTCTATTACACAATAGCGATCTAGTTTTGATCGTCCGGTCACTTTATCAGACACGGCACTGGTTTTCAACGCTTTCGCAGTAAACACAAAGCACGTCCGTTCACTCGGAAGGTTGAAACGGCAATGAAAACAGGTTTTTCATAAAGAAACACTATTACCAATCCATTTAATCTCATGTTCTCTCTGCAATTGTGTCTCATCTTGTCGTTTTTCGTACCAAGAAATTTTTTTTCGAACTTAAATTAAAAACAAGTTTTCGTTATTTAAAATTCACTACTTGAAAAATTACGTGTTGCAGTATGATTTTTATATTTGTTTTATATTAATTTGATATCCACGGAAAATAATAATTACAAACGATACCATTCTGAACATCCAGTCGGCCAAAACTGCTGGAAAAACAGTTCGGCCTTTTTTCACTTACTCCAATTCCCTCGTCAAGTGATTGGATCATAATATTCCGACGTTCGATCAACAATTCTGTCTGAATGCCGTTTGGCTAAGCTTGTATTTTCTGTTTTGTTTTTCTCAACAGACTAGACTGTAAGTAAAAGCTACTTATTACGATGAAAAAACACTTTAACTAGGGATGCCCAATGAAGAATTTGAAACAAAAACAATTTTGTTTTTCTATAATTTCAATTTGTCCTATGATGATAAGAATATTTGGATATATCTTGTAATTGATGGTAATAAGTTTATTAGTGAGATTAGAGTTAAATCGCATTACTTTATATGATTATGCTGAGATTTATTCAAAATATCCCTACTAAGCAAAAATTAGCATGACAAACGAGCATGGCGGGTATAGCGTGATGGGTAAGTCGACGCCTTTTACGCAGCCCACCTGGGTTCGATTCCCAACCCCGCACATGGAGTCAGATAGTTTTTCTGACCCTAAGAGGTGAATAACCTTAAGGGTAAAACCTCTATAATCGAAACGAAAAAATAATTCGTGATTTGATCTTGAATTGAATGTGACAGGCATAATTAACAAAATAAATAACGCAAAAATTCAGTTTTTTTTTTAATTTTAGAATCAATGAGTATGAAAACTCATAACAAAATTTAGTGAAAACTCTATTGAATCTATTGTTCAATTGATTGTACTTATCAGAAGAAAAGACGCTTCAATTTATTCGACATCGATAGTCGACGTATCACTGATCTTCTTATTGATGCATTGTTTTTCGTCGATATTCTTCTGACTGTTCACTTAAAAAAAATGTTATATGTTTCTTTGATATTAAAAAATCAACAATTGAAACAATTAACCTTTTCGAATGAATTGAGTTATTATTTCGAAGATATTCAATTGGTAGTAGTTTTGTTTACGTAAGCTCCGTCTTTTTAGATGCGAGTGTGAGTATTTAAACAGAACATTTTTATGTGGCCAGCATAAATTTTTTTTAACTAGATTCAATAGACCGGGGAATCCAAAGAGCATTGATTCGCTAAATGCAATTAAATGATTACTTTTCAGGAGCTATAAACTTCCTTCAGAAAATGATTTTGATTTTATTTCTATGCAAACACAGATCGAAAAAGTCTTGTGATTTTACATCTTATAAGATGCACATAAATGGAGCGTCATATTTCACACAAATTTAAATTCAAGAGCATGTGAAATTGTGTGATTTGAAAATTACATGGCTTGAAATCGAATGAAATGGAAAAACAAAAGACCGTTAGCAACAGCGAGCTGACTTGACTGAACCACAGAAGCACATATCTTCATGATGAATAAAGGATTGCCAATAACACTCGGATTATGTGAAATTCTGTAGTTCTAAATTGTATCGTTTGTAGAATTATGTCACCTGTAGAATTCATAATTTCTTTCTGTGAAATATAAAATTCTATCAAACATTGCTGAAGAAATCCGTAGATTATTTTAATACGTAATTAAACGAATTTGTTCTTTTTAGATACACTACACAGAAAAAAAAATCTGAATTTATAGGTTAAAATATTCTACAAACGATACAATTCATAACTACTTAACTTTTCCAAAATCGCAATATTCCACTCGTACAGAGTTTTACGGGATCCGAATGTAATTTACACTCGGCTCGGCAGAGCCCCTACAGGGATTTATATGTATCAATTATTCATCAAGCAGATATGGGCTTTTGTGGTTCAGTCGATTAACACTATGTATAATTATCATGGGAAATTCGAATTTATTATGTTAGTCCATATTACTCTTCTCACCCAACAGAAGCTGAACGATACTGGGAAAAATAAAGTTAAACATCAAAGTTTAAATCATTTTTTTTAAGATTTTCCTTGACGAAACGAACAAAAACTTTTTCGATCGCTACACCTCTCATAGCTAATCTAGTAAGATAAAAAAATATAGTCATTATAACTAAACAAATCATCCCTATTCATTCTGGGTGTTTCAGTGTTGATCAACCCTGAGCTCTTATCAGCAAAGTCCAAGTAGTACGCAGTGATAATCCAGTGTAATAACGACATTACACGGCAACAGCGCACATTTTCCCGCCAGACCGAACGAGCGTCCCTTCGTATATGGAGAGAGATATATTCCTTGTTGTCGTTTCAAGGCTGGGTAGTGCACTTGCCTCAATGAGGAAATGCCGCGGAGAAGATTCTTCGTTTGCGAGAAACTTACGTCATACGTCCGTGGAGTTCCCCGTCTGCCTTGCCGTTGTTTTGTTCTTGTTGATCATTTCAATGATGATAATAACTCGTATGTACAGATTGGATTTCGTAACATTAAAGAAACTAGATAGTGGCATCCGCTTGTTATAAACAACGGCGATGACACGATTGTTGACATCAGGCCTGGCGATATCTAGTCCCGCGCGTTATGAAATTATTTACTTACTGATATTGCACCTAGAGGAAAGCTACAACTACTAGCGACTGATTAGAAATGTACGATTATTTAGAACCGGGGACTTGTTGTGTAAGTTCAGCACAATGTTTGTTCATATTTTACCAATTGCAAAACAACAGGCCTGGTCGCCTTGAAAATGTTATTTGCCGCAATGATCTAAACAATGTTCAATTCTGGTTGTTTGTCTTATACAAAACTTGGTATTATATTTTATGCAATCGTCACCTGCACTCCTCCAATAATCTAAGCTAATTTTTATGGCGAATATCAACAATAGTATAAAGGATGCTTTTTTCAATTAAAACTGCTCAACGAAGTGGATGACACTGATGAGTATAGCCAAAGACATTCCTAGCTATACTCTGTGTGATCTTCCGGAAAATGCCAACTCCCCCCATTGACTAGCAGCCTACCAAATCAGTACCGCAATCGATGACGAGCATTCAGTGTAAGAATCAAAGAACTTACGCAATGTAACAAGCTCTTGAAACATTTCTACCTCCACAGTATTTTGCGTAACATTTACAGAAGCGCGGGCATGAAATGTTGTCGCGACTCAAACGCCAGGTACCGACGCTGGCGAACTTAAATCACGTGTCACGATAAGCAGCCAACGTGTACATGTGTAGGTGTGTGAGTGTCTTCCGAAATACCGTGTCACTATCAGTTGTCACAATCATTGCAACGTGATACAAAGGGGGGAAACCTTCACTTGTTTAAGCCAGCTTTATGGAACAGATCCGAAACAGTTACTAACGCTTGGGCAGAGCAGCTTCCCAGTCTACTAAAACACCACTCAGTACAGTGAAACGAATATTTAATCGGCGCATTATTTTGTGTTCAGTAGACATTGAAGGACTCCACAAGGGGTCAATGGACACAAGGGGAAATTAATTCTAGTGCGTTTTTCAAACGATAATTTATTATATATGAATATGAAAAAACGACATTTTATTATCCTGTTATTTCGTTCATTATCCACGTAAATGGATCCTAGTTTGGAAATTTATATCTCCCTCCAAAATTTCAAAGTCCCTTCTTTAAAAACAAACTCCTAAAACTACTCTGTTCGATAGTCATTATCAGAAGACGACTAAACAAACTGATTTCGGAAATCCTGGTTCCCGGTTTCCGGACATAATGGTGATACTTTCCAAAAGGGATCTCATTCATTTTTCTCGGAGATGGTTTGACCTATTTTCAAAAACCTAGATTCATATGAAAGGTCATGTGGTCCCATGCGGAGTTCCTGAAATTCATACGGATCCGACTTTCGGTTTCAGTATTATAGGGTAAAGTGTGTTAAAAATTTCATACCATCCTTTAAAGGGGCAAAATAAATTATGTAAAAAAAATTATGAATCGACATCAAAACAAAGCAATTCCGGTTATTTTTTCGAGAATAAAAAAAAACATTCAGAAGAATACCACAGATTTATATATGATAGTATGATTTATATGAGAAAGGCATCACTACACCACTAGGTGGATTGAAACAGGTTTTTATTCATTCTTTTATTTGTTTGTTTGTTTGTGACATAACATCGTATATTACAAAAAATTCAAGAAAAGAAAAAGTTTTACGGAATCACGGCGTGACTTTTTTGGGGAGAAGCGTTCATATAACTATTCAGTGAGGATTGGAGAACAGTTGGTTTACAAAGCGCATCCATAATTTCGTCGATGTTTTTAATGTTGGTTTTAGTGTAAAGACTGTCCCAGGAAGTACGGACGCAACCAAAAACCGCTGCCATTTTGCAATGGTTCAGAATCTGTCAATTTTTATGGCTGCGTCCTGTTGTTTACACTCTTCCCTACCCACTTGTGCAGTTGTTTATTCGTTTTCATTAGTTTGTTTCGAAATGCGTGGACTTTCAGCAGAACAACGTCGAAAAATTGTGTACAAATTGTGAACAGAACGCGGACTGTCACTGAGAAAGATAGCAGAAATGGAATGAGTAAGTGAAAAAGCCGTGCGAAATGCAATCAGGAAGTTCGGTGAGGATAACACCTTTGAGGATAAACCGAAAACGGGTCGAAAAAAAGGTCCTGCTAACTCTCAGTTGGATAAACGTATACTGAAGTCGTTCGAGCAAAAGAAGGAGGTTTCAGTTCGGGATGTGGCCAAAAAAGTGGGCACTTCGATGTCAAATGTTCTTCGTGCTAAAGAACGTTTGAATCTTCGAACCTATAAGAAGCAGAAACAACCAAAACGTGGTCCGAAACAAGAAGGGTTCGAAAGCTGTACAATACGATTCTTGCTGGAAATTTGAACTGCATAATCATGGACGACGAAACCTACGTGAAACTCGATTACAAATCCTTCCCGGGACCACAATATTATACGGTGCGAGAAGAGCTAGTGTTAAACCAGTCCGAGACATCGATGGAAGTCGAAAAAATTGGTAAGAAAGCTATGGTCAACAGCGCACATTTTCCCGCCAGACCGAACGAGCGTCCCTTCGTATATGGAGAGAGATATATTCCTTGTTGTCGTTTCAAGGCTGGGTAGTGCACTTGCCTCAATGAGGAAATGCCGCGGAGAAGATTCTTCGTTTGCGAGAAACTTACGTCATACGTCCGTGGAGTTCCCCGTCTGCCTTGCCGTTGTTTTGTTCTTGTTGATCATTTCAATGATGATAATAACTCGTATGTACAGATTGGATTTCGTAACATTAAAGAAACTAGATAGTGGCATCCGCTTGTTATAAACAACGGCGATGACACGATTGTTGACATCAGGCCTGGCGATATCTAGTCCCGCGCGTTATGAAATTATTTACTTACTGATATTGCACCTAGAGGAAAGCTACAACTACTAGCGACTGATTAGAAATGTACGATTATTTAGAACCGGGGACTTGTTGTGTAAGTTCAGCACAATGTTTGTTCATATTTTACCAATTGCAAAACAACAGGCCTGGTCGCCTTGAAAATGTTATTTGCCGCAATGATCTAAACAATGTTCAATTCTGGTTGTTTGTCTTATACAAAACTTGGTATTATATTTTATGCAATCGTCACCTGCACTCCTCCAATAATCTAAGCTAATTTTTATGGCGAATATCAACAATAGTATAAAGGATGCTCTTTTCAATTAAAACTGCTCAACGAAGTGGATGACACTGATGAGTATAGCCAAAGACATTCCTAGCTATACTCTGTGTGATCTTCCGGAAAATGCCAACTCCCCCCATTGACTAGCAGCCTACCAAATCAGTACCGCAATCGATGACGAGCATTCAGTGTAAGAATCAAAGAACTTACGCAATGTAACAAGCTCTTGAAACATTTCTACCTCCACAGTATTTTGCGTAACATTTACAGAAGCGCGGGCATGAAATGTTGTCGCGACTCAAACGCCAGGTACCGACGCTGGCGAACTTAAATCACGTGTCACGATAAGCAGCCAACGTGTACATGTGTAGGTGTGTGAGTGTCTTCCGAAATACCGTGTCACTATCAGTTGTCACAATCATTGCAACGTGATACAAAGGGGGGAAACCTTCACTTGTTTAAGCCAGCTTTATGGAACAGATCCGAAACAGTTACTAACGCTTGGGCAGAGCAGCTTCCCAGTCTACTAAAACACCACTCAGTACAGTGAAACGAATATTTAATCGGCGCATTATTTTGTGTTCAGTAGACATTGAAGGACTCCACAAGGGGTCAATGGACACAAGGGGAAATTAATTCTAGTGCGTTTTTCAAACGATAATTTATTATATATGAATATGAAAAAACGACATTTTATTATCCTGTTATTTCGTTCATTATCCACGTAAATGGATCCTAGTTTGGAAATTTATATCTCCCTCCAAAATTTCAAAGTCCCTTCTTTAAAAACAAACTCCTAAAACTACTCTGTTCGATAGTCATTATCAGAAGACGACTAAACAAACTGATTTCGGAAATCCTGGTTCCCGGTTTCCGGACATAATGGTGATACTTTCCAAAAGGGATCTCATTCATTTTTCTCGGAGATGGTTTGACCTATTTTCAAAAACCTAGATTCATATGAAAGGTCATGTGGTCCCATGCGGAGTTCCTGAAATTCATACGGATCCGACTTTCGGTTTCAGTATTATAGGGTAAAGTGTGTTAAAAATTTCATACCATCCTTTAAAGGGGCAAAATAAATTATGTAAAAAAAATTATGAATCGACATCAAAACAAAGCAATTCCGGTTATTTTTTCGAGAATAAAAAAAAAAACATTCAGAAGAATACCACAGATTTATATATGATAGTATGATTTATATGAGAAAGGCATCACTACACCACTAGGTGGATTGAAACAGGTTTTTATTCATTCTTTTATTTGTTTGTTTGTTTGTGACATAACATCGTATATTACAAAAAATTCAAGAAAAGAAAAAGTTTTACGGAATCACGGCGTGACTTTTTTGGGGAGAAGCGTTCATATAACTATTCAGTGAGGATTGGAGAACAGTTGGTTTACAAAGCGCATCCATAATTTCGTCGATGTTTTTAATGTTGGTTTTAGTGTAAAGACTGTCCCAGGAAGTACGGACGCAACCAAAAACCGCTGCCATTTTGCAATGGTTCAGAATCTGTCAATTTTTATGGCTGCGTCCTGTTGTTTACACTCTTCCCTACCCACTTGTGCAGTTGTTTATTCGTTTTCATTAGTTTGTTTCGAAATGCGTGGACTTTCAGCAGAACAACGTCGAAAAATTGTGTACAAATTGTGAACAGAACGCGGACTGTCACTGAGAAAGATAGCAGAAATGGAATGAGTAAGTGAAAAAGCCGTGCGAAATGCAATCAGGAAGTTCGGTGAGGATAACACCTTTGAGGATAAACCGAAAACGGGTCGAAAAAAAGGTCCTGCTAACTCTCAGTTGGATAAACGTATACTGAAGTCGTTCGAGCAAAAGAAGGAGGTTTCAGTTCGGGATGTGGCCAAAAAAGTGGGCACTTCGATGTCAAATGTTCTTCGTGCTAAAGAACGTTTGAATCTTCGAACCTATAAGAAGCAGAAACAACCAAAACGTGGTCCGAAACAAGAAGGGTTCGAAAGCTGTACAATACGATTCTTGCTGGAAATTTGAACTGCATAATCATGGACGACGAAACCTACGTGAAACTCGATTACAAATCCTTCCCGGGACCACAATATTATACGGTGCGAGAAGAGCTAGTGTTAAACCAGTCCGAGACATCGATGGAAGTCGAAAAAATTGGTAAGAAAGCTATGGTCTGGCCAGCAATTTGTAGCTGCGGTAAGATTTCGAACCCCTTCATCACCATTGAGAATGAAAAATTCTCAAAAAAAAATGTTTGTTTATCGAAGAAACGCTTCAGTGAAAAGTAAAATATATGCCAAGCAACTTCTGCCTTTTATAATATGGAACCCGGAATTATTTATTTATTTATTTCGAGCTTTTTGTCAGAGAACAATAACATAGGAATGACGCAATATTCCATATTTCAAATTTAATTGTCAAATGACGCAGTATTACATTCGTACAGAATTTTACAGGCACTGAGTGTAATTTAAATTTACCAAGTGCCGCTATATAGATGGAGAAAATTTTATCCATTCTCGTGATTGAAATATATAAGTGTAGAAAACTGTGTCAGGGTCTTGACAGTAGAAATAATCAAGGAACAAACTCTATGACTCTCACGATTCAGAGCTCCCCACAAGAATTTGTTGATTTCAGTTAGGAAAGGTAGGATGCTTGATTGCTGAACTCTACTATTCGACTCAACATCCTAACAACTTCTAAGTCCCAGAAGGAAGGGAGATGGGTTGAGCAAGCGTTCCCCGTCATTATCGAAGCGTTTGTGTAACTTGTATGCTGGATTTGTGTCATAGCTCACCAGTTCCTCTTCGTTACGCTCTAGTATCGGTGTTTATTCCTGTCGATTCACGCGGCACCGGCTGCGACAAGTGTATGCGACACGAGACATGGTAGAAAGTACGCACCTCGACTGATGGTTATCACGTTTTCTAGTGGTATCCTTTTACGGCTAGATGATTTTCAATTATACGATGTAACTAATGCTAAACAGATTTCTTTTTTATCTTAATAGGTTAACTGTTTATCGAGCATTTCGTCCAAGCCAAGGGTAATCAGCGGTTTTGTGTACTAACCTAACTTTTTGTTCGATGTTATGATTTATAATATAACTTATTCTCAGAGCGACAAGTAATTTGAATTTATTCAAAATTCAGTGTGAAATGATCGAGGTAGTACGCTCACTTTTGTATATAACATTTATGCCTTAATTCAAGAAAAACAATGTATAGTTAATAAAGATTCTACGCTGCTCCGCTTATGCATGATTATCTTCATTTTATTTGGTGGTGCGTGAAACGAAGATTCAATTTATTTTGGAGTGAGGTACGAAAACTAACATAGTTTCATAGATTTTTCTTTAAAGATTAGTTTATGATTTTTGATAATTTTTCAGGAAAAGTGGCTGTTTCAGTAGAATAATGTTTACTGCCCGACGTTTCGGTCTTTGGTGTAGGCCTTTTTCAAGGAGAATAAAGTATATCGTTCATAGGTCAATTTTAGAACATTTATTTCAAACATACCTTCAATCGAAGCTATGTTTTTTAGCTACCAGTTGAATATAAGTTTATTTGACGTTTGCTAAGCCATTTTGAGTACGTAAGCGTATATGCAAATAGTTACTGTATAGCAGTATCCCAAATATTACAAGATTGTAACTCACAATTTTCGTAATCGTTGGTTTTTGCAACGTGAAGATAACGAAAATGTAACTTAGAAACTTGCTTTGTTGCAAGGATAATTTTTTTCATATTACCATTTAATTCTGTTATAAGTATATCACGTTACTATACAAATTCACTATGTATCTCACAACACTATAAAACATGTACAATGAACGTCACACCACATATACGTATTTCGAATACAACTTGTATTCTTCTTCAGAGTATCAGGTTTTTTTTTAATTATTGAAAGAATGTTGCAATGTTGTTCCTTTTATATGAAACGGAAGTAGGTAGATTCCTACAACAGGTAGAAATACCTCGAAAAAAAATTTATCTAATTTGTTTAGGGTAGAGAGAGGTTAAGTGTTTTCTATGTTTGTCTGTCCCCTGTGTGTAGGTTGTTTTGTTGGCTTGAATATTGCGAACACATTATTTAGTCGCAAGAAGCATATGAAACATAAAGAAAATAGGATACAAATAAATAATAAACTAAACGAATAACTAATAAGTGGCTAAATTGTCAATTTTCATTGTTTTTTATCATACTTTCATAAATAGATCTTGATTGAAGGCGCATGAAAAAACACTTTAATTAAAATTGAATTTCACTCGACAGTTTAAAGTTCGTAGATAAAATACTGGGTCGTATCTAAGATACGATCGAGTACAATTCTATTAAAAATGATGAAATTATAAAGTTACAATAAATACAAACATAAAGATGGATGCACCAAATCAAAGAATTGAAAACTTACTCTAGTTTAAGAAAGTAGAATGTTTTAGGAAGAAAATATTTAAAGCTAGATTCCTTCATAATAATTGATTCTATTTTAATCCTTTTCCAAACATTTTTTATGGCAAGGTATTTTAAAAATATTCCTTAACTGGAAGCCATCGTATATGGCATTAAAATTGCTTAAAAGATCAATTTTAGATACGAATTATCCCAAGATATGAACCAAGACTAATGAAACGAAATTTAATATAATAGTAATATTAATTTTCGATGTATAAGCGTTCAACTTAGGTCAGGAATACTCATGTTGGATAATAAGTCGCCAAATACTTCTCAATTCTATTATTTAAATGATTTAGTTATAGTTATATAGAAATCAGTTGCTGTAGGAAAAATTGTAAACCTATTTATGTACAGGAGAAAAATAAAATGGAAACTTATCAATTTTATAAACTGTGAGTCGATTCAAGCAAAGATTGTATTAATTTTTTGACGAATTTTACTTATAATATTATCACGGTGAATGAAGGTAAATATACACAAATCGGGTATAAATAAATGGTGTAAAAACAATACACGTCTAGAAAATAACGTGTAAAATTACGTCTTCTGAGACCGACATATTCGAACTTCACAAATAATTCATTTATACAGCTGATATAAGACTTTAATGCATTCTGACATATTTTTAAGTGCTGAGACGGGTAAACTTACACACCTGCTTGAAAAGCTGAGTGTGTTTGACACATATTTGAATCATTCTTGTAAAATTCAGTTATTTTACGAACTACGTTGTGGATTTATGTCAGCTGCAAATTTCATAATTTTTTGCTGTTTAGTTTACACTTTCAAAAAAAAAATACAGGTGTGTAATGCCAGAGACATAACTGGATGTCGTGAATACGAATAAAACTGACACTCTTTCTTTGTACTTCCGAATATCAATTAGTTGATCGATTGTGTTAATTGTGCAAGCTTTCCCATTTTTCACTACTAGAATTTGAAACGATACACCCAAACTACAGCACAGATTAGTTTCATCAAACATTCTGACACACAAATATTACAAAATAACCAGTATAGTTCTTTATGATAAAATTATTTTAATTTTCGATTTACAAAGAAGCAATCTTTATAGTTCTTTAGGTAACATTTAGAGCCGTTAGAAGGGCTGATTTTGCATAATGTTCCACATTGTTGTCCATTTTCCGTTGTATTTTGCTCCAATGCAAACGACCACCAACAGGATGTATTCGATCTTCTTCGAAGGGAAACTGACACTGCGACCTGAGCGTTTGAGGTTTTGTACAACGCTAAAGGTCTGCTTTCATTACTAGTGACTGCTGCTCTCGACGATAGAAGTCCACATGAAATCACGACCTAAGTGTTTGAGGCTTTATACCACGCAAAATGTCTGCTTTCATTGACCACTGCTCCACCTGACGACTGAAGTCCAAATGAGAGCACGACCTGAGCGTTTGAGGTTTGGTACCATGCAGAAGGTGCACTCTTCGAAGCAGCTGGTCCCACGACGTCTGCTTCCGTCCAACGCACAAGAAGAAATGATCGATTTTTGACCACGGTTTTCCTTTATACGCAGTCAGTTGAGGATATGTGCCTGACTACCTCAAAATCGTCGTCCTTGCGCGAAAAAGCCAAACAAAAATAAAGAGTTTTCCGCGTTGTTTTCAAAGTTTGAGAAAACTTAATTTTTGAGTTGTGTGTTATTTAGTGTTAGTTATCTTAAATTCCTGATCATATTTTTGATGAAATGGTTAAAGAATTATGTTGCTGCCGTTAATACAAGTCGAGATATTCACGATTAAGTTCTGCCCATTCTTCCATATGGCTAATTTTGAAAAGGCACCCCATAGTAAAGTAAGTCGTATTCACGACAATAAGAAAGAGAAAATAGTATTTTAGCCACATTTAATGTAAAAGAAGTATCTATGATTATCTTTATATTGCAGATTTGAACATAATCCACTCGTATCGCTTGTAATTTGAGATTCCACATCAACGGCCACATCGACAAATTAATCCATACAAGTCTACAATATTGAAGTAATGCACAGTGTACAATATTCTCGAAAAATCTATCGCCGAAGCTCGAAAAATCTATCGCCTAAATTCTAAATTTAGGTTCTAAATTGACCTGCTAGTTATCGAAAATCTAAATCAACAGCTAATTGGTATTCAATATACTCAAACGAGAACGGTGGGCGGCAGACAGAACATGGTATCAACACACCGCACTCAGTGCAAAAACGACCATCCAGCAAGTCACAGCACAGTGGTCCCAATCATATTAAAACATGCGTTTTTTATTTGTGCTTCAGGGGTTGATCTAGGATCTTTCATGTCTTCAGAAGAATTGCTTCTTTTAGTATACTCAAAATTGACATTGATCCTTCTACAAGTGAAGTAAAAAAAATATTTTGCATACAATACGAGATAGAGAATTTACTCCTTAATATTGAATTTAGGGTGCAAGGTTAATAAATATTGTATGTCAGGGTGCTAAATATATATTGAAGAATGTTAGAACAAGCTTTTCGTAAAGTGTAATTCATTTAAATTTAAGCGGTATTTAAGTTGTGACTAATCATTTTTCTAATAGTGTTTTGTTCATACTTTCAAATTTTGTTGAAATTGGTTCCACATATTTCCACATTTTCGAGATATTGATACTTGAATATATACTATTTTGACGTTAAATTATTTCAAAACTTTTTAGTTTGTAACCCGAAAAATATCCACCCTTTGACAAAAATTTGTATTTCAATAATTAAAATATAATTGTAGAACATTTGAAAATTCGAAAAATTCATTGAAAAAAGTAATGATGGAACAACTTGATTTTTGGGGTCTCTAATTAACAATGCATCATATCTAGACATCAATACATTTTAAAGTGTTCATGTCTTCGACATGTTTTCTTATTTGAACATGATCTATAACTTTTATTAAGACATAAACGGTCTATTTCGTATTGTGTGCAAATAATTTTTTTAACTCACTTGAAGGTGGATTAATGACAATTTTGAGTACACTGAAAGAAGCGGACTATATCAAAAAGAAATTCTTCTGAAGACATGAAAATTCCAAAATCAACCCCTGAAGCACAAATAAAAAACGCGTATTTTGACATGATTGGGAACAATGGAACTTTTAGTTTTGTCATCCACCCTCTACTCAAACTACTTGCCTCGCTCTCAGTCAAGCGTTTACTGAACTAAATTTGTGACGGCGCATATATTTATGGATTCTGTCCACAACGGTCGAGGATGACATCATTATGGTAAGCTGTGAAAACAAAAGTCAATTCGAAGCGATATTTCAATTGTATACTATTGAAATACCAAAACGTTGCCACGTTGCCTCATATGTTTAAATTAAATGTTTCCGAATCGATTGGTTGTTAAACTATATGAATCCATCTACAAATGACAGAATTATAAGCGATCAAAATTATGTATTTTTCAATTGACACCCGGCCCCGTATAGTGAACAGTAAGGTATTTTTACTGCTAAAAAAATTACATCGTATCAAGCGTGTTTTTTCTAATACTGTGCTGCCTTTCCATTGTTGATGGAAAAGTATTCTGATTTCATTCAATGTTTATCGACACTGTAAACATTGTGACTAAGTAGTTCACTTGAAGACAAGTTATTTTAATGTTATTGAAAGATAAGTGATTTCAGCATAGTAACGACAACTTATTTTTAACCGATCTCCAAAATGTCGCTAGTCATTAGTCAAAACTACGCTGTTTGAGTTAGTAACAATCACTCAAATTTTTTTTACGAACTAGTCACAAACGACCTTCCGTAACAAAAATTGTTACTTGGGTAGTTTCCTTCAAGAGCAATACAATTAGCCCAGCGCTTCTCTAATATTTCAATAGCTTTCTTGAAAAACGATTTAACTTTGGTCTCGAAATAAACGTTTGTTTCAACGATGACTTCCTTGTTGGAATATAATATTCTTCCGTGAGTTATTTTTTATGAATTCATGATTTTTATGCCAATAGGTATAGAAGGCCAATATCGGATGAATATGCGATGGATGCGGCCGCAATTCGTAGCCCAATTCATGCAATTTTGTCGTGGTAGCGAAGCACATTTTGACGTAGGATTACGTCTTTCTTTACTATGCTTACCTGGGTGCATTTTCGAAATTTCACAACACAAAAGTGTAACGAAATTACTCCAGATTTATTTTCTTAATAACTATTTCTCTGTTTGAGCATTTTCTCTAATTCTTTCACGAAACAAATGAAAAAAGATGTACGATTGTTACTAATACCATGATTATTACGAAAACATTGTTTAAATAGTGAAAAAATAGGTCCAAATACGAAACAAAGAAATCAACCGAATCTATAAATAGACCTTGTTGCACATTGCACGAGCTGCCATCTACGCCAAGACAGTAGAACTACACCCAGAATTATTCAACTGATGCTTCAGTTCGTGCTCGCATCTCTCCCAACACAGTCGAAAATCGTTTGCGGTCGAAGCAGAAGAAACAAAGACAATACAGTGCAGTGAACAAAAGAGTGTACGGAATGGACAAATACGATTTAACAAAGCCTGAAACTTGGCCAACAAGACCAAATTCAATTTGTATAGATTTCAAGCGTTGTAAAGTTAGACCAGCAGCAAATGAAATTGAAATCTTACTTAAAGAACGAATGCATCTAGAAGCTAATAATGTAAGTGAGATTCAATTCAATAAGGCGTCTAACTGTGTGTACATTATGTTTAAACGTGAACGCGATGCAATTGCATTCGGTTCAGTTAACAACGTGGTGCACAGCGTTGAGTGTGAGAACATTAAATACAACATTCCTGTGCACATGGTGGACAATGCCATACAAGTACGCGTGCATAACTTTTCCCCGCAGGCCACCGATCAGTCCGTTCGGGAGATCATGTCGCAGTACGGTGAAGTTCTCTCCATCGAAAGAGAAGTATGGCGGAATTTTTCCCCGGCATCCGGAATGGCGTGCGAGTGGTACGTATGCAACTACGTAAGGCAATTCCATCTTACATCATTTGTGGTCAAGGTGGGACACATCCGTGTAAAACGCTGATTACCTATGAAAATCAGCTGGTTACATGTCAGTTTTGTGAACAACCTGCACACTACGGTAAACCTTGCACTGAAACTGCGAAAAGAACATCTTCAACCAAAGACGAGGTCAACCGTTCAACAACGAATACTAGTAAGGGTAGTACTCCTGTTTTACGTTCAAACCAACCAACAACAGCAACCAATGTACAACAAGGCGCTTCAACAGCAACTAGCAACGAGCTCAAGACTGCGAACAACAAGGAAAACGAAAGGAATACGGAAATCAACAACACAACCACCTATGCAGCAAAGGAGGACGAGACGAGCCACGAACAAAGTACCCCTCAACCCTCGCAGGAGGGAAATGGAAGCTCTTCTCCTCCTAGAAAAAGAGTGACAACGAGATCCACTTCAAAAAATCCTTTATTTAAAAAATCGGCTAATTCGGCCACGTAAAGCTTGTACGCAAATAGGCCTGAATAAAAATATCTTTTAAATAAAAAAAAATGGTGCTTCAGTCAATGGCGAATATGAGGTTCCGTTCATCGAGCCAAAACGCAGAAAAGCAACAACTAGTACTTCTGTGAGCATATCTACTGTTGGACATTCGCAGTGAGTTTCGCTTCGAACAAAAGTGATTGCATCATCCAGCTTCTGGTCGTTTGCGTTGGAGGAAAACAAAACGAAAAGTGGACAACAATGGAGAACATTATAATAAATTAGCCGTTCTAATGGTTTTAAATGTTATCTAAAGAACTATTAAGGTTACTTTCTTTGCAAATCATACGTAATTATCAACAGTTTACTGCAGGCCCGTGCGCAGGAATCACCCATGGGGGGGGGTTTCAAGGGGAGAGGGGGGTGTCCAAAAATGTAAAACGAATTCTGACAGGATCGTGCGCGGGGGGGGAGGGGTTTCAAATTATTTTTTTTTTTTTTATTCAAGAATATAATGTTTAAGGCACACTGCTTAAGCTCTAAGATGCCAAGGGCTTTTACTAATTTTAATTTACGACTAACTTAAAACTAGGGTTGTATCATTGAGTAATGTCATATTTGGGTCGCAATGGTTGACTTTGGCAGATCCAGCCTTCATGTGGTGATCGGCCGGTGAATTGAATATTTCATGAGAGTCTTCCATATGGCGTTGGTGAATGTTCATGTTGGCCGCATTCTTCGGTCCGTGTGGGTTCGCGGGAAACACCCCCAGGTTACGAATACCCGGCGGGTGGCCCGCATGCTGTTGGTAAGTTTCCGTGGGCGATGATGGTGTTGTTACAGAAGAAAATGAGAAAAAAAAAATAGCGAAGTAAATATTGCGGAAAACGGAGTAAAAAGGGGATATGGGAATGAATTGACTAAAACGACAGAGATCTAATTAGTTGACATCGAGATGGTGAAGAGACGGGGAGGGGGGAAGCGAAAAGGTTAGTGACAGCACAAAGATCTTGTTAGTTCCGATGAAGATGGTGGACAGATGAGGAATCGGGATAATCGGCGGATATTAGTGTCGAACCTGCAGGTGAAGATTATTCTTAGCCACAGTTGAAACAACGTCGATAAATAGGAGGAACTTTCTAAGCCAGATGTAACAGATTACACTTGTATATTAATGTGTTTGAGAAACTCGTATATCAGAAGCATATATGAGCTATCCCGACTCGCCAACACATCCCGAACCGGAACTTCAGGCGGTCTACCTCGGGCCCTGAGGGATTCCAGTAGCTTCGACCTGGCGTCGCGATACTCTACGCACGACCACACGACATGCTCGATGTCCTGATAACCGTCGCCACAGGTGCAGAGCCCATTCTCCACGATCCCGATACGCCGGAGATGTGCGTTGAATGTATAGTGATTTGACATGAGCCGTGACATAACGCGAATGAAATCACGACTCACGTTCATCCCCTTGAACCACGGTTTCGTTGATACCTTAGGAATAATGGAGTGTAGCCATCGTCCCAGTTCGTCATTCGTCCATGAAGTTTGCCAACTTTCGAGAGTTTTCTGACGAGAAATACTGAAAAATTCATTGAAGCAGATTGGTCTTTCATAAATATCACCTTCTAATGCGCCCACCTTAGCCAATGAGTCTGCCTTTTCATTTCCCGGAATGGAACAATGCGAAGGAACCCAGACTAACGATATTGAATAAGACCGTTCAGATAAAGTTCTCAAGTGTTCCCGTATTTTCCCCAGAAAATAAGGGGGGTACTTTCCTGGCTTCATTGCCCGGAGAGCTTCTATTGAGCTTAGACTGTCCGTGACAATGAAGTAATGGTCTTTGGGCGAGGTTTCAACGATCTCGAGGGTGTACTGAATAGCAGCTAATTCTGCGACGTAAACTGAAGCCGGATCACTGAGTTTGTACGAAGCGGTGATGTTTTGATTGAAGATACCGAAGCCTGTGGACTCGTTGATGTTTGATCCGTCAGTGTAAAACACCTTTTCACAGTTGACTGTTCTAAATTTATTATAAAAAATATTTGGGGCCACTTGAGAGCGCACGTGATCCGGAATTCCACGAATCTCTTCTCTCATGGAAGTATCGAAAAACACAGTAGAATCAGAAGTATCCAAGAAATGAGCACGGTTGGAAACAAACGAAGAAGGATTAATATTCTGAGCCATGTAATCAAAATACAAGGACATAAAACGGGTTTGAGAATTGAGCTCAACTAACCTTTCGAAATTTTCAATCACCAGAGGATTCAAAATGTCGCATCGAATGAGTAAACGATATGAGAGATCCCAGAACCGGTTTTTCAATGGGAGAACGCCCGCCAGCACTTCGAGGCTCATCGTATGAGTCGATTGCATGCAACCCAAGGCAATACGCAAACAACGATACTGAATTCTTTCCAGCTTGATGAAATGAGTGTTCGCCGCGGATCGGAAGTAAAAGCATCCGTATTCCATCACGGACAATATCGTTGTTTGGTACAGCCTGATCAGGTCTCCTGGATGGGCACCCCACCACGATCCGGTTATTGTACGAAGAAAGTTGATTCTTTGTTGGCATTTTCGTTTCATATACCTAATGTGACATCCCCATGTGCCTTTGGAGTCGAACCAGACCCCGAGATATTTAAATGTGAAGACCTGAGCTATGTTTTCACCCCCTAGTTGAAGCTGTAGTTGTGCTGGTTCTCGCTTCCTTGAAAATACAACCAGCTCAGTTTTCTCCGTAGAGAACTCGATACCCATTTGAAGAGCCCATGTGGATAAGTTGGCAAGAGTATCTTGTAACGGCCCTTGCAGATCGCCAGCTTTGGGTCCTATAATAGACACAACGCTGTCATCGGCAAGTTGTCTTAGCGTGCAAGATGTGTTGATACATTTATCGATGTCGTTTACGTAAAAATTGTATAAAAGGGGGCTTAAGCATGAGCCCTGAGGAAGACCCATGTAACTGAATCGTATTGTCGACAAATCACCATGCGCGAAATACATATGTTTCTCAGACAATAGATTATGTAAAAAGTTGTTCAAAACTGGCGAAAGACCATGCTGATGCAGCTTCTCAGATAGGATGTTTATGGAAACTGAGTCAAAAGCCCCCTTGATGTCTAGGAAAACTGACGCCATTTGTTCCTTACGAGCAAATGCCATTTGAATTTCGGTTGAGAGCAACGCCAAACAATCGTTCGTTCCTTTGCCTCTGCGGAAACCAAATTGTGTATCTGAAAGTAAGCCATTAGTTTCGACCCAATTGTCTAGACGGAAGAGAATCATTTTTTCGAACAATTTCCGGATACAGGAAAGCATAGCAATCGGCCGATACGAATTGTGATCGGTGGCTGATTTTCCTGGTTTTTGAATGGCGATCACTTTCACTTGTCTCCAGTCATGTGGAACAATGTTGCCCTCAAGGAACTTATTGAATAAACTCAACAAGCGCCTTTTGGCGGGGTCAGGCAGATTTTTCAACAAGTTGAATTTTATTCTGTCTAATCCCGGGGCTTTATTGTTACATGACAAGAGTGCAAGTGAGAGCTCTACCATCGAAAACGGTGTTTCGTTTGTGTTTGGTGTCGCGGCGCGGGTGATCTTCTGTTCCGGTACAGAGTCTGGGCATACTTTTTTAGCGAAATCGAATATCCAGCGGTTGGAATATTCCTCGCTTTCATTCGTGGTGTTATGATTGCGCATTCGTCGGGCTGTGTTCCAAAGAGTGCTCATAGATGTTTCTTTCGTTAAGCCGTCTATAAACCGACGCCAGTAACCGCGTTTCTTGGCTCTAATCAAGTTCTTAGTTTTAACGTCTAACGCCGCGTAATTCCGGTAATTATCAGGTGTTCCATTTTTTCTGAATATTTTATACGCGGAGGCTCTCTCCGCGTTTAAATTTGTGCACTCTTTGTCCCACCACGGGTTGGGAGGACGGATGTTAGTTTTCGCGCCGGGTACACGTTTCGTCTGAGCTTGAGTCGCGGTGTCGAGAATCAAGCCAGCCAAAAACGTGTACTCTTCCTCCGGAGGAAGTTGTTGAGTTCTTTCAAGTTTCTCAGATATCGAGGTCGCATAGCTATTCCAATCAATATTTCGTGTGAGGTCGTACGAAACATGGATTGTCTTCGATGGTTTTGAGCCGCTGGTGATTGATATTACGATCGGTAGGTGATCGCTACCGTGGGGATCAGGAATTACCTCCCACGTGCAATCCAACCGTAGCGATGTCGAGCAAAGGGATAAATCCAGCGCACTTGGTCTTGCTGGTGGTGCAGGAATCCGTGTCATTTCTCCCGTATTCAATATTGTCATATTGAAGTTATCGCAGATATCATGGATCATAGCTGATCTGTTATCATCGTGAAGACAGCCCCATCCCGTACCGTGTGAGTTAAAGTCTCCCAAAACCAACGTCGGTGCGGGAAGGAGCTCAATGATATCACTGAGTCGCCGATGCCCAACCGAGGCTCTTGGGGGAATGTAGATGGAAGCAATACAAAGGTCCTTACCTTTGATTGTAACATGACATGCGACAACTTCAATACCTGGTATCGAGGGGAGGTTAATTCGATAAAAAGAATAGCACTTTTTGATCCCTAAAAGTACTCCTCCGTAGGGATCATCTCGATCCAGGCGAATAATGTTAAAATCGTGGGAGTTTAAGGGTATTTCAGAAGTTAACCAAGTTTCGCACAATGCAAATGCGTCACATTTCAGATTATTTACTAGAAATTTAAATGAATCTATTTTTGGGATAATACTTCTACAATTCCACTGTAAAACAGTGATTAGATCCGTGACCTCGGTGGATGATTTAGCCATCGAAAGATACAATCGCTGAAAGAAGGGGCCAATTTGCAGTCAACTGCTTCAAATATGTTTTTACTGTAGGCATGAAAGCAATTAAAATGCTTCTAAGAGGGTCTGAAATATTGAAAGTTGTAAAAATCCAGTCCACAACATCAGAAAACTTGATAAGTCCAGCACCTAGTTGGTTCTCTGGTGGATTTTTAGGGACGCTTGGGGATTTTGTAGTCCCTGGAAGTGGTGGGAATTCCATCTCGGGATTGAGTTTTCCGAGACCAGGAGCTTTTTGCTTCGGTGATTTTTCCCGATTCCCGTTAGCTGTAACTTTTCGAAGCCCTTCGGAAGACACCTTCGAACCCTTACTAGGTAGCTTATGAGAAGATTTATTCATTCTTTTCCTACAGCTATGAGGGACCGCTGAAGATGGACCTTCCAAAGGGTCGTCAGAATCGCTCTCGTCAGTCGACAAGCAGGCATATGGATTCGTTGTCTGCTTAGGAGGGGTGGCACTTTTAAGCATCTCTGCGAAGGAACGCTTGGAGTGCTCCTTTAGGGAACGCTTCATTCGATCACCTCGCAGTTTGTAAGCGGGACAATCAGAGAGGTCATGTGGACCCTCCTTACAGTAGAGACACTTTTCAGCATCCTTACCGCAAGAGCCGTCCGCATGAGCTTCCCCACAGTTAGCACAACGTGGCTTATTGCTGCAATGGGTAGCTGTATGCCCCAGTTGTTTGCAATTGGTACAATTCATTATCCGGGGTACAAATAAACGAACAGGCAAACGAACCCGGTCCAAGAGGATGTAGTTGGGCAAAGCAGTGCCGGCGAAGGTCACACGATAAGAGTCTGATTGGGGATAAGACTTTGTTCCATCCCCTGCGATCGATACTGAATGCAATCGCTTGCAATCCAGTATCTTGACATTCTTAAGTGAGGGGTCTTTAAAACAACCCGCCCCGTACTTAAGAATATCCTCGCAAGTCAAACTCGCATCGGTGACCACACCGTCGATTTCTACTTCGCGAGCGGGCACGTAGACGCGGTACTCCTGCGTAAAGGGATCCTTTTGAACAAGCTCATTAGCCTGTTTAGAGCTGGTAAACAGGACCCTGAGCTTGTCTGGCCGTATTCTATCAATTCTTTTTATAGTATTATATCGCGAAAACAGGTCTCGCGATATTTTTAAAATATTTAAATTTTTTTCTCTTGATTTGGTCCGGAAATAGACCGCGTAAGGCCCGGCCGGTAGTGCGAGCCCATCAGGATAGCTCTTTATGCGGGACATTTTACAGACAAGGGAAGTCTCCATTTGAACATCGGGAGCGGGGGGGCCAGGACTTAAATTAGACATGTCGCGGAACTACTTCCGCGCAGAAACAAGTAATTCGGGGGGAAATATAATGGTCAAAAACGAATAATCGAAGTAACGGTACTTAATTTAAGATCCAACGGGGGACACCAAGCTGGTCTTCGTCGGTCGGCGTATCGCCGCTTTGATGATGTGCAAAAAACCTCCGAGAGGAAAAAGCACACTTATTTATAATCCTCACACAATGGCCGCTTGTTTATAATCCGCACACTTGGCCTTGATCGCCGAAACAATAACCGGCTAACGGTACCGTTTCGATCCACCGCTCACAATAAGGCACTGTTCTATTATATAATGCGAAAAAAACCTCTCAGAGGAAAAAGCACTATTGTCTATCACACAATATCGTTTCGATCGTCCGACCACTTTATCACACACACACAACTGGTTTTCAATGCTTTCGCAGTAAATCCAAATCACGTCCGTTCGCTCGGAAGGTTGAAACGGCAATGGGTTTCAAATTATGTCAGTTTATAAATTGATAAAAAATTGATAATAAAATATGAATTGTCAAGTTATTTGCACTTTATTATAATAAGTACTCCATTGTTCATGAAACTTAATTTTAAAAAAATTCTTCATGGGGGGGTTAAAACCCCCAAACCCCCCCCCCCCTGCGCACGGGCCTGGTTTACTGCAAATCTAGAATAATTTGATCAGCTTCGTGCACTTTTCACTGCACCAAACGAATACAAATAGAGCATATGGCAAATCAATATCGTAGAAAATTCCACCTTCTGAAAGCCTGTAATGAATCCCGCGATTACATCATTCAGCTGCTGGTACATTTAATCGGTTCGAAAAATGAAAAATGATAATCTGAAATGTAGTCAACCTTAAAATTCTATACGTTGGTACTTTTGTTACCGTCAAAACCACTTTTGATCTATCATATTCATTGTTCGCTCCGTTCGCAGTGTGACTTTTGCTTCAAACAAGTGCGGAAAATTCATCGAAGTATGAACACAACGGAGAGAATACATACCACTAATGGACAGTTCCAAGGGCCATAAACGATAGTGTTATAATCCGCAATTACGGTAAAATCATTTAGTCTCAAACCATTCTCAGTGTCTTTACATAAAATCAAGCAAAGATTTAATTGGATTTCCTCATATACATAAATTTGATTTTATAAAATCGAATTTCAATCAGAATAAGTGTCGTCACGAATACATACGACATCCAACTTCATGGGTTGGCACGACACGGTGCCGAACGTTAGCGCTGTAGGAAAGGGCACACAAGCAAGTGGCAGATTTACTCTGAGCGCCGTTCGCCAAACGAGAAGCAACCGATTTGTTCGGAATTGTGCTCGTAGAAATAATTGTCAAATGTGTTGAAAAGTAACCTTCGGTTATTTTTAGAATCCAAAGCATTTTTCAAAGATCTAATGAAATTGAAATGGAAATGGATAATTTAGAACAATTTACCAAAATAAATATGCATTTTTAAAGTGATCTGCCCCTTGTTATGTCAACCTCGCGGTTATGTTTCTTACATTACCTTCTACAAGTTTTTCTGCTTCTTTTGTAGTTATTTCTCACCGATGGTGTTCGTCTAACGTATCAACTGGTTAATGTAACGTTTTCTTAGTCTTAGCATTTTGAAGGTTGTCGATGAAAAAAATGTCATGAACATCCAAAAATACAGAAGTCACAATATTACAATTATGTAAATTAGATTACATGTATTTAGATGGACCACACGAAACGCTATCATGTTCATTGTACCCCAAGTTCCCTTTTCATACTGCATTGTATTCAAGCTAACTATTTGAGATAAAACCGACCTCTGCATTCGATGAAAATTTCTTTTCCTGGAGAAACCTTTTTAGTTTTGAAAATAGATAATAGTCGCTGGGGGCCAAGACTGGAGAATACAGGGGAAGATAAACCAATCATTCAATTTCACCGTTGCTTCAATTCAAGAACACAAAATTAATCTTTTTCCATAGTTCGATGAAAACTTGAACTGAAACAGTAGTGAATAGATTGTCATGAAATTTGGAATTGGGCCATCCAGAGGCTTGTTCTCAACAAAAATATACATGGTTCGAAAGTAGTCACGTCTTCTCTGTGAGAGGCCCGGGAACTTTTCATTCCATGTAATATATGAGTAACTCCAAAAATTGGTAACAAGCCATCAGACTTCATATTCTTCGATTTGGATGAAACTGCATGAATGTATTTTCGCGTACACATTTTTGACAAATCGTCAATAATTTTATTTTAAACCTAAACTTAGAACCAACTATTGACGTTAATGTGTTCATACTTTTTCAAAAATGAAGAGGCTATAAAACTTGAATCTCTTCGGAGATTCTTATTGCTCCTATTTTAGGCCAGTACGAGAAAGAAACTAAATTTAAAATTTCATACCAAGCACGCCTCGGCTTAAAACAAAGACACAAAGTAAAAATCCTTTCGATTACCGTATCAGTAAAAATGTCAATACCATACTGGATTCCGGGCGAGTACAATGCGCCAGGTACGTGCCAGTGACATCATACGATCGTTACAGAATGCACTAATTTGCCATCCGCTCTCGCACACCGATGATGGAAGCAGAAATGAAATGACGCATCAGCGGGAGCTGCTCAGCACTCGAATAGAATAATCACACGTTTATAATCGTCTGACCGCAGCGGCAGTGACATTCGTGCCATTTGTGACTGTGTCGATGCAAATAGTCACTCCTGCACAACTGGGATATGCAATCGTTGCCGTTATCGCAGACAAGCAAGAGACAATCTCGAATGGGACACGTCGCTGGCATCGAACGGATGAGACATCCGCCGCCGATTAGGTGCTGAATCAGATTGTCGCCGTTGAGTTCTTTGTTTCGCAATATGTACAATTCATCAGATGTGATGGTCCCCGCTGCGGCAGGTGATTGATATTTTCTGCTCCAACACCGTCCGTTGCCGTCAGTCAGTGGTGTGAGTCAATCATGTAATGACACCGTTAATGGGTACTATCTGCAAGGATACGGAAATGATGTTAGTGAGCAGCTTTTGTTGTAGTAGCTTCTCACCAACATTAAAACGTATTACTCAACTGATGAAAGCCCACTGAACGTGCGCGAGTTCGTGCCTTTCGTGATACCTGATATGCCGCTGTCGTATGATTGAAAATAGGTTTTAAAAATACGTTGACTTATCGAAGGTCAGTGAACTATTTTATCTGATCATTTTGCAAGCTACGCTCGGTGCGCAGTAACGAAAATAATACTCGGAATTCTTTTATTACGCTTTACTATTTCTCATCCAGACAGCAAATATTTCAAAAACAACATTTGATTTTTTATTTGATTTCATCTGACAGCATTGAACTATCATGTTTGCTTCACTATAAATCATGCGCGCGAATTACTAATAGGAAAACTGGATATAAACGACCACCAGTTTCTTTCTCTTATCTTCCATCCTCATCGTCGGATATTTTCCACGAAGACCCCGATCTTGCTGGTGATAAAAACAGTCACCGGTGGAAGTCTCCATGTAAACTTCCACTACTGCCTAAGATCAGTGAAGAACAAAACCGGTATGTGGCGCTAATTATGTCATAACCTATTTTTGCTTCTCTATTCCCTACTTTCACTATTCCACTTTCTTTGTTTTCATTTGAATGCGAAGATGTAATCAGAAAACGTTAGGGACGTTTCATTTCGCAAACGTAGTTAGAGGTACGAAAGTTGAGAGATATATTCAGAAACAGTGATGAATAACGATTAAAAACTTGTCACAATGCAGTTATAACTTTTCATATCGTACATTTGATGTGAATTAGAGAGTAAAGCGAATAAGAATAAAGAGTAAAGAGTAAAGAGTAAAGAGTAAAGAGTAAAGAGTAAAGAGTAAAGAGTAAAGAGTAAAGAGTAAAGAGTAAAGAGTAAAGAGTAAAGAGTAAAGAGTAAAGAGTAAAGAGTAAAGAGTAAAGAGTAAAGAGTAAAGAGTAAAGAGTAAAGAGTAAAGAGTAAAGAGTAAAGAGTAAAGAGTAAAGAGTAAAGAGTAAAGAGTAAAGAGTAAAGAGTAAAGAGTAAAGAGTAAAGAGTAAAGAGTAAAGAGTAAAGAGTAAAGAGTAAAGAGTAAAGAGTAAAGAGTAAAGAGTAAAGAGTAAAGAGTAAAGAGTAAAGAGTAAAGAGTAAAGAGTAAAGAGTAAAGAGTAAAGAGTAAAGAGTAAAGAGTAAAGAGTAAAGAGTAAAGAGTAAAGAGTAAAGAGTAAAGAGTAAAGAGTAAAGAGTAAAGAGTAAAGAGTAAAGAGTAAAGAGTAAAGAGTAAAGAGTAAAGAGTAAAGAGTAAAGAGTAAAGAGTAAAGAGTAAAGAGTAAAGAGTAAAGAGTAAAGAGTAAAGAGTAAAGAGTAAAGAGTAAAGAGTAAAGAGTAAAGAGTAAAGAGTAAAGAGTAAAGAGTAAAGAGTAAAGAGTAAAGAGTAAAGAGTAAAGAGTAAAGA
This sequence comes from Malaya genurostris, assembly GCF_030247185.1. Lineage (NCBI taxonomy): Eukaryota > Metazoa > Arthropoda > Insecta > Diptera > Culicidae > Malaya > Malaya genurostris. The sequence goes on along the minus strand of NC_080571.1, from coordinate 214,831,642 downwards.
GTAAAGAGTAAAGAGTAAAGAGTAAAGAGTAAAGAGTAAAGAGTAAAGAGTAAAGAGTAAAGAGTAAAGAGTAAAGAGTTAAAAGTCACTGTGGTACCTTCTTCGAGTTTTTCACTTCATAGTTGTATTCGCATGTCAATTCATCAATCTGTTTTGCCTTTCTCATACTTGAAAAACCGACTAGTGAAAATTGGCCCGGAGGGCTAAGTGTCATATACCATTCGACTCAGTTCATCGAGCTGAGGAATGTCTCTGTGTGTGTGTGTGTGTGTGTGTGTATGTGTGTGTGTATGTGTGTGTATGTGTGTGCCTGTGTCTGTGTGTGTATGTGTGTGTGTATGTGTGTATGTGTCAAATAATCTTACTAGGTTTTCTCGGAGATGGCTGAACCGATTTTGACAAACTTAGATTCAAATGAAAGGTCTCGTGGTCGCATACGGAATTCCTGAATTTCATCCGGATCCGACTTCCGGTTCCGGAGTTATAGGGTAAAGTGTGTTTAATATTGTACACCGTCACTTAAACCGGCGAAACAAAAAACGTAAATTTATTTCTAAACAGGTCTTAAAACTACACAAATCGATAGTCATTATCAGTAGACAACTAAACAAACCGATTCCGGCTATCCTGGTTCCCGGTATCCGGTTCCGGAAGTACCGGAAATAGTGATCATATATACTAAAATGGATCTCACTCACTTTTCTCAGCGATGGTTTGACCGATTTCCACAAACTTAGATTCAAATGAAAGGTCTTCCGGTCCAATACGAAATTCCTGAATTTCATCCGGATCCGACTTACGTCACTTAAACCGGCGAAGCAAAATACGTAAAAAAAATTTCTAAACTGGTCTCAAAACTACACAAATCGATAGTCATTATCATTAGTTGGTGGCCGTACGAACCGACTTTGATTATACCGGTTCTCGGGATCCGGTGCCGGAAGTGCATGTAATAGTGAACCCACTTCGTTTTCATAAGGATGACCTACGCAATCAAAGCACTGTTTTATTATGTATGTGATGTATAAACAATCTTGGTTTCTTTCAAAAACGAAGAGAAAAATTTTGAATAGAATACCACAATATTATATGTACATGAGAAAGGCATCATTACACCCCTAGGTGGATTAAAACAGGTTTTTCCTTTAGATACCTATTACTTTTATATATTATTCAAAGAACAATCGATTAGATGTAGCACGAACAGAATGAGAACGGTAGATGAAACAAGACAAGTTAAACTTCATCTAAAAACTGAAAACTCCGCAGGGAAAGACGGCATCCGGATGAAAGTTGAAAACATGTGAGCGTACGACGCAACTGAACACGTGAAAGTCTAAAATTCTTAATTACTTGTTCCGGAGACGGATTGTAGGCAAATGAAATAAAGTAGAGGTAGATTTTGCGCCAGTCGTATCCCATGGTTTTCTCTCAAGTTAGCAATTTTTTAGCACAGAAATTTAAATTATGATCCATCACGATAAAATATTACTACAAATTTTTGCGTTTTACTCTGCGAATATTTCACTAAGAAATTGCTTTTTACTTTTTTATTTATGACTTCTGGTCAGTCAGTAATTTTTACTTTTTTCGGTTTCGGACAGTAAATGGCAAACGACCTTTGCCTTTACTTTCTGACATATCAGAGACTCGGATGACTCGTATCGCTAAGATGCCTAAGTTCGACTCCTCTGGTAGAAGGTAAAAGTTTAGATACGAGAAGCCTTCTTCTTACTTAAATGACCCTTGTCACGTCTCACTTTGCCGCACTTTATTCTTCACATCCTTGCTCTTCCTTGAGTACTATGGCTCTATGATTTCATATTCTTTCTCCTCTTATAATCTCCACTTAGTTTGATTTCGTTGAAAAACCGAAAAAACTAAGAAATTGCTAAGGGCTTTAAAAACTGAGATATTTACTGTATTTTTATTGCCTACAGCAAGTAGTGGTTAAAGGTAGTCATTAATAAAATTTTTACGTTATAAAGGGTGATTTTTTTCTGGTATCTTTATGGCAACATTGTTTTTGACAGATCACGTGTGAATTGTGACATTGTCAAACTTGATCAATTTGGTCTATAATTTAACCACGAAACACCGTTTGGCCTAGAATTTTAAGCATGAGTGGACGATGGCAAAATTGGAGGAAGATTCACTATTTTATCGAAAAAATGTGTTCAGCAACGAAGCTTATTTCTGGTTAAATGGATACGTCAACAAGCAAAATGTCGAACATGGAGTGAAGACCAGCCGGAAGAATTGCCAGAGCTTCCATTGCATCCCAAAAAAGTCACTATTTAGTGTGGATTAATCGTGAAGGTGGCGTTAATCGTGAAATACCGGCCGAAGTGTTAGAGACAGTATGCCAAAATTGGACCTTGCCCATGGCCGTCTAAAGCGGAGCCACGCCCAACATTTGCATGATATCATGTACAAACATTAAATTATATTAATCGTTCTATCGATTCCAACAGATTTCATCAATTTGCTCATTTTTTTTAAATCTAATCCTATATCTGCTTTATTTTCTTTTGTTTAGATTAGCAAGTAGTCTCATAAATAACAAGCGAGTATCCACTATTTCAATTTGTATAGTTTCAAATTAGTAAATTATATAGTGGCTTTCATTGGGACTTCAAATTTTGTGGTAATTGATATTATCAACTGCAAGCGAGTCACGTTTATTTACCGTTTGGAAATTTGAGCATGCAAACTCGTTTTTACAATAAATTTCTACGTTTCACTATGTTTATTCTCGGATAACCGATAGCTCGGCATTATCAGTGCTCGAATACAAAACGTAGAGTCAGAATATTTGAAATTGGTCGAGAACAAAGTGTTCAAGGTGATTTACCGAGTAGTGATTATTATTTCTTGTTTTTCAGGAAGAAATATAGCGCCATGGCTTTATAATAAATATCTACTGACAATGAGGTAAATTATATTTACCTATTACAAGATAATATTTACCCAGTAAGTGCAATTTAAATCAGGATCACAGCTTGGCCTTTGATGTAGGTAACAAATATACAAAGAACAACTCAACAAATCGTTCGACAATTTATCCTAATCGTAACATTCTAAAACATTTCTCATAACCCTGCCATATATGACTTTCATAACTACTAGGATATATGACTCAAAGACCTGTGCCATTCGCCACTTACCATAGTCTTATACTTCATCAAATATTATGCCCGAGGTAATCAAGGATCTGAGCAAACTGTTATTGCGTGCTGGACAACAATGCATAATGTAAACTAGTTCTGTTCATTATCACACAAGGATAAACACTCAATTTATAATTCATGCAAGAATGTGGAACCAGCCTGCCCAGGGCTTTTCTCCAGTTCCGCATTTTAGTTGTCCATGTTAAGCGTTATTGGAAATTTGCTTTCTCAGTCGTTTATAGCAAAGCACTAGCCCAGATACGATAGAGTGCGGAATGACAGTGAATGCAATGTCGGCAGTGCGACGGGTGACGATGGATGCCTGGCCCAGTTTCGGGAACTCTATTTACAACATGGGAAACTGTAGGCTAAAAGTTGGTCACCAGCAGCGCCCTCCGAGCCCGGGCAACCGCTCCCGCGTGTGGATAATTTTCCCTTTCACTTCCAACTTTCATATTGGCCGAGCAACCTAGTTTACAGGCCCGCTTCCGAGGCACAGCCTCGACTGCGAACTCGAGGAGAGTCACAAGTTCCTCTTGAAGCAGCTCGCTTCGGTCGTCCATGGAGCTGTGATTATTGTTATTCAATACCTATGCTTATGCTGTTCTACTTTCGGAGGCACTTTCCTTTTTATTACTTTCTCTCTTTGATATTTTTTTCTCCACACTTTAGTCCAACATTCTATCGCTATGCTGTTTTCCGTTGGTTAGTCTCTCGGCGTTTGCTTTGTGTGTATGTGTGTGTGTGTGTGTGTGTGTGTGTGGATGATCGAAATTAGCATGAACGTGGAAAAAAACCCCAAGTGCCCCGGGTGACGTGGCCCACATATGAGAAAGGTTTCATCCTACCCCCTGAACGTCCATTCATCTTGTGACTTCGTGAACTGCATTTATTCACCCAAAGTATTTGGACCAGGAAACCAGTAATGACGTTTTGAGATCACTTTATGAACCGGCACGTCCCTAAGCATCATCCAAATCATCGTCATTTCGGCTAACGATGTGTCATTATCGACTTTCACTTGCTCACTTCTGCGATGCAACTGGTAGAGAAATTGCCCACATTTTGCACTTTCTGTGGCTATGTTTTCACAGTTTCAGTGGGTGCTTCGGGGTAAAACCCTGTTCGCAGCACAGCAAAAAACCACCGCTGCCTAAAAATGCATTACGAGCCACATCACCGATTGCAAACCGTAATGATGAATGAATTCAAATCCATCAGCACTGATATGAATGGCAATTTTTTTTACCGATTTTTTGGTGTACAATACCGATGGATGCAGTTTTTTGTGCTTAAAAGAGGATGAAATTCCACCGTCATGTTGTCGAATGTATGTTTTTTCGCACTCTAAGACAGCAAACAAAAATAAAATCCATTAGGGCACCAACAACCAACGATTTCATTTAACGGTGTCCGAATGTATTTATTTAGGTTTAACGGTTCTTGGCTGACAATGAAACCGCTTTGCTTTAAGTTATGTGAATGTCACATAATAATTTGAACCGGTTGTGTATGAAAAGTGTCACGAACTGGCTAAGTCAAACCGGGCCGCGTGTTAGGCTCAAGGTATTGGTCACAGGAACCAGGCGATGTAATGTCTAGGTTTGCTGCCGTAATGTAGATGCTTGGTAGATGGCTCACATCTCAGATGACAAGGATAATCAAGATAAAATGTTAGTGTTTGAATAAGGTAGTAAAGAAAAATATGCTACACATGTTAGGAAATTTTTGAAACTGATAAAGGAATGATACGCCAAAGTTTTTCTCAAGTAGAGTTAACTTTACGGGGGGGGAGGGGGTTTCAGAACATGTTTATCAAATTCCATATGTATGGAAATATGTATATAATTGATTATTATTAATTATCCAGTTTTAAATTGACTTAAATATCAAAAAGAATAGTTTTCATAAAATAGAGGAGACCGGGGCTAAACCGGACACATTTTGGAAATTGAAGAAAAAAAACATCCAATACAACTAGGTTTTAACCCAAGTTATCTCAACCGTTGTGTAGATTTAGCCTTCAGCTACAATTCCCAATTTGTGATTTGGGAAAATATGCATTTGTTTTCGTGCCAAGTCGCGCAGTAGTGACTAACCCAAAATTCAATATTTCTGGAACCGCGGAGGTAATCCGGACTTGTTATGGGGAAAAATAAACTTCACACAAAAATTAAGAACGAATACAATGTGGTGCCAAATATCAAGATACCTTAATTTCAACCTTTTGTGAGACTGACCTTCAGCCAACTGACGTCTGTCTATAACACGAAAGCGCGTTTACAAAGTCAATCCTTGGATCGAAATAATTGCAGGTTTATACGATATTTGGGATGTCTGGTTCAACCCCGTGTCCGGTCTCGCCCTGTTCTTCCATAATAATGTCTTCAAGATTATCCCTCCTAAACACCTTCCTAAAATCGCTCTGTATACCCGTCTGGATGTTTCCAGGACAAAACGAAAGGTAATAGAAAAAAAATCTTATGGAGTTGTCCTAGTTTTACCTTTCTCATATAGAAAAATTATGAGCCAAGTGTCATATACCAGTCGACTCAGTTCGTCGAACTAAGCAATGTATGTGTGTATGCGTGTGGGTGCGTGTGTATGCATGTATGTATGTGCCAAATAATCTCGCCAGGTTTTCTAGGAAATGGCTGAATCGGTTTTGACAAACATAGATTTTATTCCTGAATTTTATCTGGATCCGACTTCCAGTTCAGGAGTAATAGGGTAAAGTGTATTCAATATACTTTACTATCTCTGGCAAAACAAAAACCCTAAAAAAAATTCTAAACTTGTATCGGTTCCGAAAGCACCGGAAATAGTGATCATATATTCCAAAACAAAATGGATCTCACTCACTTTTCTCAGCGATGGTTTGATCGATTTCCACAAACTTATACCGTTTTCGTTTATTGATCAGAGCAGCCCGAGAGCTGACCCAGAATCGCCAAAACAACTTTTGATGAGTTTGTTTTAGCAATCTGGGGTCGCTTTCGATCGGACTCCAATCGCGTAGTTTCGCTCTGAAATTTTTTTCGGGTCACACCATGCATCCATGCGAGTTTGTTTATTTCTTTCTTTTTTATATGAGTTGTTGTTTAGGGCGCGTACCACGTGTTCGTTTTACTCGGAGTCAGAGTCGCCCGCGTGTAGGTTCTAAACCGAAAACGGTATTAGGTTCAAATGAAAGGTCTTATGGACCTATAAAAAATTACTGCATATTTTCAGATTCAACAAAAATTTACACCGTCGTTTGGAATGCGATGTCAAAATCATATAAAATCTTCAGAATATTAATAAAAACTGGTAGAGTTTGTACGTCATGTTAGTTGATGGCCATACAAACCGACATCGATTATACCGGTTTTCGGGTTCCGATGCCGGAAGTACATACAAAAGTAGAACTCACTTCGTTTCTTCGTGGATGGCCTAACTGATCAGAGAACTGAATAATTCTGTAGGTCATACCAGCTAATGCACAAACAATCTCTTTGATTACAGAATCTCTTTGGAAGAGAAAATTTTTAAATAGAATACCACAGTATTATATATATATATATATATATATATATATATATATATATATATATATATATATATATATATAAGAATATGATTGATATAAGAAAGGGATAATTATACCACTAGGTGAATTAAAACAGGTTTTGTTTTGTTTCGATTTAGAGGTTTTAGCCTTAAGGTGAAATGCGAAAATCGCGTTTTTGATCAATTATTCAAAAACTAGACCGATTTTCGAAAAACCAAAAACACTTAAGTTTTCGAAATCAAATTTATCATAACTAAGTATTCTTAGAATTTTGAAATTTTGCTTTGCCGAGCCGTAATTGGTTTTTGAAATGTATAAATGGTAACTGTTCCGTTACACGGGGATGATTTTAGAACTGAAAAGTAGTGTTTGTAGCAGAATTCCACAAAGAATCTGAAAATGCAACTCAAAATTATAAAATATTAGCTAAAACAACCGAAATTTGAAAAAGTTTACATAAACTTTTCCGCATTTTTTATTGCTTGCGCGCTGCTGTTTCGTATTGAGGTGGTGTGAGAAATGCACCGTGGGCACGGTGGTATTATATCATGAGCAAAAATTACATATAAAATTATGACGCGAATTTATGCAGCATTGCGTTTTGTGTTGCAATAAAAACGAGTTGAAAACAATAAAATGGGTATTGTTAAAAATTGTTTATTTTCTAAGTAACTGTCATTTATAATGCTAATAATGTCCAATTCTGTTGAGTTCAATTCATTGATATTGCTGAAGCAATAAAGCCTGGCTGTGTGATATCGTATAACAGGTATTATTTTAGATTATAGCAATTTTTATAGCAAAACTATAACTTCATCATTGACAAAATACAAACCAAGTATTATCGTGATACAAACAATGTGATAAACATTGAAAAACAACAGGCATGTACATGGTTAGCAACATATACATATAACTTCATGTTAGTCATTCATAATTACTCATGATTTATAGCTCTAGTGTAAGAGTAATCACTAACAATAACGATTGAATTAGCATAACAATAACGATTGAATTAGCATATATTCAAAGTGTGAAGGATTCAAAAATCCATTACGTCCAGTCTTGTTTACAAGCCAATATAACGAGAGGTAAACCCACTGCGCTCAATCATTGAAAAAAGTTCTTGTTTCTATGTGTCCGTTTTTCTTGGTATGCTTTGTGCGACGGTTCGTTCAACTGAAGCGGATAAAATTTTGCGCGCATTTTATGACGCTACATTTCACCTTAAGATCGAACCCAGGGAGATTGCGCGAAAGGCATCGACTAACCTATTGCTCTATATCCGTTACCTATGTTATTTTAGTTTTTGACGTAAGACTACACAACTACTGTAGTCTTTTGATTTTTTTGGCTTCCGTTTTTTTTTCTATTTCATGTAAACTTATTTGTAACTACACAGCAAACAATTATTAATGTTACAGGTGACGTAAATTCACATATGACACAAGACATAAGAACGTAATTCGTAAAATTAATGATTTTACAAGAATAATTTAAATATGTGTAAAACATATCCCACCAAATATATCATAATGTTTTAAATATGTGCTAGATCTACTATAGAAATTAGTCATTTTTTTCTAGGTGTGCAGGTGAACTATTTGCAGTTTTTTATTATGGATAAGAATTCAAATTACAGAAAATGAAACCGCAGAAAATGAAACAGTGATCAGGTGTTGAATATCCGCAGCTTAACTGATTTTAATCAGATTTTCTGTTGTAGTACTCCTAATGTTTGGAAATTTTTTTTTTCGGTGAAGAAGCTTTTTCAAATGCGAACAAACACATTGAAATTCTTTCCCCTTTCGTGCGAGGCGAACGGCGCATGATATAAATCCCATGAATGTCCACTGGCAGATGCGAATTCAGAGTTGCTAATAGAGCGAGAGCCCAGTGCACGGAGCACATTTTCGAGCGATGGCGAGACGTTCTATGAGACCAGGAGACCCTTTAATTGAATCAAAGTTTGTGAAAATCGGTCCAGCCATCTCCGAGAATATAGAGTACACATATTTGTTACATACACACAGACATTTTGCGTACTCTACGAACTGAGTCGAATGGAATATGACATTTGGCCCTCCTGGCTCCGGGTCCGGTTTACAGTGATTGCATAGCATTTTTAAAGTGTGTTTTTTTAGGAACTTGCTGATTTTCAATTTAAATAAAACGTATGGCAATTATGAAATGGCCATTTTTTTTTATTCGGTAGATAATGTTTTGGTATTTAACATGATTTCAGGCATTTGGCCGCCGTGGTTATTTTGTACAAAGCATTTGAGGGCGTATTTCAGTAAAGACACGTTAAATGTTGGCTTCTGAAGCATCAATTGTTGCTGGTTTCATCATATAATAATGTTATCGTTGAAATGTTCTTTCAATAAGTCGATTGTTTTGGCCGCAGTGCAACAAGTATCCATTCAACCAAAAATGCACCTCATAACTGAAGAGAATTTTGCGCTATGAACAGTTTAAATTAAAAACTGATTTTGAAAATAATTTTCCACGATTTGGAAGCGTTGTTCTGAAGTTTTCTGAAGAACCTATTCATGATTTTTTTTGTTTTACTAACTATTTATTGGAATATGAGTTAAAATTAAATTATTAAGATTTAAATTGTGTGTTTAGCCACAAGTGGTGACTTTTCAGCCCTATTATATATATGATTTGGTTATTACCATGAGGACATCATTTGCTTCCGCAATTCTGAGATTTTTGTGTAGGGAAAATGCTAAAGCTACTTGTATTGAGTAATGGGTAAAAGGATCTTATATACTAACTTACTAACTAATACAGAGAGCGAATCGATTCAATTGAAGATTGCATCGATTTTTGTCGGAATTTGTTTATATTATTATGTGACATTACATCTAATGGTTTCATATTTGTGAGTTTGTGTAACTCATTTGTACTAAACCAGGGAGGAGGCTTCAAAATAATTTTCAGAATTTTATTCTGAATCCTATGAAGCGTTTTCTTCCTGGTGGAACAACAACTTGACCAAATTGGTACTGCATAAAGCATGGCTGGTCTGAAAATTTGTTTATAAATTAACAATTTGTTTTTTAAACAGAGCTTAGAATTTCTGTTTATAAGAGGATATAAACATTTAATATATTTATTACACTTTGCCTGGATTCCTTCAATGTGATCCTTGAAAGTGAGTTTTTTGTCATACGTTAAACCTAAGTATTTAGCTTGATCAGACCATGTCAATTCCAAGCCATTCAATTTGAGAATGTGATTATTGTTTGGTTTAGGAAAAGAAGCTCTTGGCTTATAAGGAAAGATAATTAATAATTGGCTTATAAGGAAAGATAATTGCGTTTTTACTGCATTTGGTTTAACTTTCCATTTTGACAGATAATCACTGAAAATATTTAAACTTCTTTGTAGGCGACTGCAGATCACTCTTAGATTTCTACCTGTGGCTAACAGACTTGTGTCGTCACAGAATAGCGATTTCTGACAATCAACGGGTACATTTGGAAGATCAGAAGTGAAAATATTATACAAGATTGGAGCTACGCTCGAACCCTGCGGAACACCTGCTCGTACGGGTAGCAATTCAGATTTACAATTCTGATAGCTAACCTGAAGAGTACGATCAGTTAAATAATTTTGAATCATTTTGATCAAATAAATAGGAAACTGAAAATCAGACATTTTAAACCTTTATGTCAAACACTGTCGAATGCTTTTTCTATGTCTAGAAGAGCAACTCCAGTGGATAACCCAGAAGAGTTATTTGATTTTATCATGTACGTTACTCTGACAAGTTGATGAGTAGTTGATTGTTCATGACGAAATCCAAACTGCTCTGGTAAAAAAATTGAATTCTCATTTATATGAGACCTCATTCTCAACAAGATATTTTTTTCAAAAAGTTTACTGATAGAAGAAAGTAAGCTAATTGGTCGATGAACCTATTTATGATGATTTGCCAAACAATACTGAATAGAGACGTCACTTTACACTGTCAAAACAACTTTCAGACAGTAGAGTTATCCCATTGAATTAACCTTCACAGTTCGAAAAACTCTTGCGATTTTACATTTTATAAGATGCACATAAATGGAGTGTTGTATTTCACACGAATTTGTATTCAAAAACATGTAAAATTATGTGATTTGAAAATTACATGGCTTGAAATCGAATGAAATGAAAAACAAACAATCGATAATTGGTACCGAAAAACTTCATATCACGAAGCACATCCGTTAATCGACTGAGCCACAGAAGTACATATCTGCTTAATGAATAATTGATACATATAAACCCATACAGCGGCACTTGGTAGCCGAGTGCAAATTACGATTGGCTCCTGTAAAATTCTTCACGAATGGAATTTTTCGTCATTTGGCAAATTAAGTTGTTATGAATTGTATCGTTTGAAGAATTATGTCACCTGTAAATATCTGTGTTCTAAAACAACTAATTTATATCTGTGTTCTAAAACAACTAACGTTATATGAGAAACCGAAGAAACACTTTTGAATTTTACACTAAACGAGTTCAGTGCATAGATTTTATTATTTGATGACTACATAGTAGATTTTGCTGTTTCTGTTCAGAAATATTTTGAAGAATGCCACAGTGATATTTATGATTAATATGAGAACCTCATCATACAATCATTAGATGTACTGGATCTAAAAAAAATCAAGCATAAAACAAATTATCTCTTCTCTATTGAAACCACTTCTCACTGAAAAATTATCATTTCAGTACTACTACACCAGATATGCTTCATCTTTTCGATTGTAAAACTATTTCTATATTGTAAGGATACATTTTAGAGCAGCGGCAAATAAGTCTTGAGTTGAAAACAATTTTCACACATTTTCATTTCATAATGACAAAACAATACTCACTATACACGACTCAACACTCTTTCTCAGTGATCGAACGCAGGGTTCACGATTGGATAACAACGTAAAAATATCCAGCGTAAAAGAAGCGCCAGTCAGCAAATCGGAACGCGGAAGGGAAATCCTGTTGACTGGTGAGATTCCAGTTTTTTTTCAAATAAATTTTTGATTCGTCATCGTAATACACACCAACAACGGCTTGCGGCGCTGTGATGACTGTGACTCCACCGGCGACCGAACGTCGGCCAGTTCAAAAACCTTTCACAAATCTCAACCTCCCGCGAAATCACCCCAGAGTTCATTGGCAGGGCACGGGTCCACGGTGCGGTTTGCTTTTTGCATAAACCTACCTCGTAAAGTGGTTGAATAGCAGGCGCCTTTACAACATCTGCCCGTGATGCCAATGACGAAACCTCGAAAGAGAGAGCGAATTTTTCAGTGACGTGTCTCTTCCATGTAAACACACATTATAATATTGTCATCCATGGTTAAAAACGCGGAAAAAGTTGAACGTGAGGTTTTTGAACTTTCCTTGAACAAACAGATGCTTTCTCCACTGTTCGGCTCCGAAACTCGGTCAATCCAAGCCCAAACCCGAATCGAATCGCATCGCGGGCTGTTTGTCAAACATGGTCGGCCAGTTCACACTCACGCACGCATGATGAAGCTTCCGTTTCGTCGCAAAAGTCAATGCACCTTCCTCGGAAGTTCGACACGTTTTGCACACGAATGAAAGTTCGCCAAACTGGGTCATTGGAATTCAATACCGGAGGGATATTTTGAAGGCAGATTTCGTAATTCATTTCCACGAATCTCGCGGCCAGCATTACACGTAGTTGTCGCATGCATGCGGCCACCGGTGGACGCTTGATGTGAAAGTTGCACCGTGCGTCGCTATCAGGTGTGTGAAATATGCGTCTCTTTCTCTCGGTCAGCAATGAAAGCTGACGGGATTGTTTTAATGAGATTGCGGCGACCTCGGAGGGAATGCAAATGACATTGACGTGAATCGCGCTTGCCGGGTAATGTTGGCTCCGGCTACGAATTGGGAAAGTTGTGGAGTTCAACGTTCGCCCTGTCGTGGGCATTGTTGAATTGTTTGACCATCGGATTATCACAACAAGCCATCGTGAGGTACCGAGCGTTAGAGGATTCTTTTATACGGAACACAATTTGTTTATGAAATTTGAATTAACTTAATGAGAGATTAATAAAAAAATTTAATGAAATTAAAATCACTATTAAAATCAACGACATTGTGTGAATGTGTGCCCACATAGAGGCACCTTTCAAAGATTTTTCTATCCGCTATATGTTCTCTGAGGTGGCTGGACCTATTTCAACAAGTTTTGGCTCATTTAAAAGCTACTATTGGGTCGTAAATCGAGTTCAAAGATCAAAAGGCGATCATTTCTGGTTCCGGAGATATAAATTTCGTTGTCTGTATTTTGCCTTCCAATTAATCTATCACACGGTTCATCACAGTATAACCTAATTCAGAAAATTCAAGGATTCAAATAAAATCTATTCCGAAAATGACGCATATTATGTTCATAATGAATTCTTACGGGAGAAGAATCATTGTTCATGATATCAGTCGTTTTAATCATAAAATCATGAATTATGTGCAAGATTTCATAAAAGGTCAAAATAATTGATTTCATAATATTTTAATCAAGACATCGGTAGCCGATTTCCTTCGGGATGAGTATGTTTGCGCAGATTAAAGTCATTTGTGTATAATGACAGTTCGGCTGAAAAGTTCGTATCGTTTAATAGAAACACACATTTTTTTGCCAAAATTCGTTTTTATTATTCAACATAATTGCCATCAGAGGCGATGCAGCGATTATAGCGATCTTCCAACTTTTCGATACCATTTTTGTAGTACGATTTGTCCTTTGCCTCAAAATAGGCCTCAGTTTCAGCGATTACCTCTTCATTGCTTCTAAATTTTTTACCAGCGAGCATTCTCTTGAGGTCTGAGAACAGGAAAAAGTCACTGGGGGCCAAATCTGGAGAATACGGTGGATGAGGGAGCAATTCAACAGCTCCAAACACTGCTCAGAATCATCAATTCGTTGTTGTTTTTGATCGATTGTGAGCTCACGCGGCACCCATTTTGCACAAAGCTTTCTCATATCCAAATATTCGTGAATAATATGTCCAACACGTTTCTTTGATATCTTTAGGGTGTCAGCTATCTCGATCAACTTCACTTTACGGTCATTGAAAATTATTTTTTGGATTTTTTTCACGTTTTCATCGGTAACAGCCTCTTTTGGACGTCCACTTCGGTGCTCATATGACCAGTACAAAATTTTGCAAACCACTTACGAATTGTTGCTTCGCCCGGTGCAGAGTCTGGATAACACTCATCAAGCCATTTTTTGGTATCGGTGGCACTTTTTTTCATCAAAAAGTAGTGTTTCATCAACACACGAAATTCCTTTTTTTCAATTTTTTTTCACAATAACAAAAGTAGCTTCACTCAAAATGCAATATCTCACAAACTAATAATCAGACAGCTGTCAAATTTATACACGTATCTTTTGAAGGTTGGTACTAACTGAAAACGGTATGGATTGAATTCTAGTGGCGCCCTCTCATAGAAACGATACGAACTTTTCAGCCGATCTGTTACGGTAGTTATAATAACTTCGTTTTGGAGAATTATGCCATATGAGAAAATTTGTCAAGCGTTTTTGCCTTTCTCATATAGGGAGGCAATGAAATCACTGTGAAAACCAAATGTCATATACCATTGGACTCAACTCGACGAACTGAGCACATGTCTGTGCATGTGTGTGTGTGTGTTTTTTACAAGGTGAAATACTTTATGTACTTTCCCAGCTCACGCGCTCGGTAGTTGTCAAGCTACCGCTATTGTGAACCAGCGAGTGGGACTGGCTGAACCTTACCCACTAAAACAACTTGAACATCTTGCCTCGATCCCCCCGGAATTAAGCTAAGCTCAATACTTCGGGGGAGGCTGTGCTCATGCACTTCTTCGTTTGGGAGAAAATGAGCTCCTGCGTTTATCTCTTTATCCATCTCGATCCACCTTTGGCGCCTCGACGACCCAATGCCGCTACGTCGCGCCAGACTACTCGACTGATCCCCGACAATGGATCTAGCCTACACCGACGAAGAGTTTCCCGGAGAAGAAAAATTCTTCCGCAACCGGCGCCTCCGTAAGGATGTCTGGGTCGATCCAACGATGCTAGTTGGAGGACGGCTTCCGGTTCACTGGTGCCCCGACGATATTAACGGTACTACGCTACGGTCTACTCGTCCAGTCCCCGACTAGGAACCTAGACTACCCCGACGGAGAGTTCCTCGGCGAAGGCATTTCTCCCGGCACCGCCACGCGGGACACCCGAAGGAGTGCCGAGGTCGGCTCCGCGATTCCGGTTGAAGCATGGCTTCCGGTTCGCTGATGCTCCAAGGACTCGAATCGGTGTTGTGGCGTCTACTCGACTAGTCCCCGGTGATGGATCCAGCCTTCACCGACAGAGAGCTCCCCGACGCTGGAAGTTCTCCCGAAACTGACGTTTTCGATACCCGTATACGACCCGACCGAGAGAATGCCTGGGTCGATCCAGTGATTCCGGCAGGAGGGTGACTTCCGGTTCACTGGTGCCCCGACTATCTTAACGGTGCTACGCCACGATCTACTCATCCTCGATGAAAGATCTAGACTACACCGACAGAGAGTTCCCCGGCGAAAGAGGCTCTTTCGACACCGAGTCCCCTGTTACAACACACGGGACACACGAGAGAGTGCCGAGGTCGGTCCGGCGATTCCAGTTGGAGCATAGCTTCTGGTTCGCTGGCGCCCCGACGACACAATTCGGGGTTGTGGTGGCTACTCGACTAGTCCCCGCCGAAGGATCTAGCCTACCGCGACAGAGAGTTCCCCGACGCTGAAAGTTCTCCCGAAACCGACGTTTTCGATACCCGTATACGACCCGACCGAAAGGATGCCAAGGTCGGTCCAGTGGTTCCGGTTGGGAGATGGCGTCCGGTTCCTTGGTAGCACGACGATCCTTACGATGCTATGACGTGGTCTACTCATCTTGTCCCCGACGATGGATCAAAACTATACCGACGAAGGAAGTTCTCTCGAGCCGACGCTTACTCGCTGATCCCTTCTCCATTTTCGCTGCAACTCCGAGAGTATCTGTGTTACCACTTTGTTTACTGCAATTCACGTGCCTTCTTCACGACACATTTTCTCAGGTATGTTATCCACCCTTAGGGTAGGCATTTCTCTACGTACTTCCGCAAACCGGGGACAATCGAAAATCACATGTTCAGGTGTTTCTTCAACATACTCACACTCCGGACAAAATGGAGTGTGTGTGTGTATGTACGTGTGTGTATGGAACAAAAATGTGCACTCGATTTTCTTTGGAGATGGCAAGAACGATTTTCGCGAACTTAGATTCTTTTGGTCTCCTAGGTTGCTATTGAATTTTACCCGTATCGGACTTCCGGCTCGGGAGTAACAGGGTAAAATATGCAAAAAAATGAAGCAAAAGTGCATTCGATTTCTCAGAGACCGTTCAACCAATTTTCGTCAACTAAGATTCAAATTAAAAGTCTTGTAGTTCCATAAGCTGCTATTGTATTTCGTCTGGATCCGACTTCCGGTTCGGGAGCTACGGAGTAAAATGCTCAAAATGAACTAAAAACGTGCAATTGATTTTTTCGGAGACCGCTCATTTAATTTTCACAAGCGTAAGTTCAAATGAAAATTTTTACAACCCCATATAATCCTACCGAATTTCATCCGGTTACGAACTCCGGTTCCGGCATTACAAACTCATAGGTATGAAAATTCCATTTTCATGGGCGTGTTTCGCCTTTCTCATATAGAAAGGCTATGCAATCACTGTGAAAACCGACTTTTCAACCGGGATCGGAGGGTCGAAAGTCATATACCATTTGATTCAGCTTAACGAACTGACTTCCGGTTCCGGAGTTATAGAGTAATATGTAAAAATTAAGTATAAAATATGCACCCGATTTTCTCGGAAATGGCTTGGCCAATTTTCAAAAACTGAGATTCAAACGAAAGGCCTTAAAATTGTTAAAAATTTTCTAGGATCTAACTTTCGGTTTCGGAACTAGAGTACGATAAGTGGATATTTTTCAATTTCATGGCAAACACGAATACAAATCCCATAAAACTGACTGATAACTTCTCCTAGTTTGCAGAACTTATTCATTTGTAGACTTCTAAACATGATTTGGCACTAATAGTTTCCCATTTCCTGTTACGGAAGCACCGAAGATAGTGAAAAAAAAACATCAAATGTAGAACTCACTTGAATTTCTCAGCGATGCTTGAACCGATTTTCACAAATCTTAAGGAGCAAGAATTTTTGTAAGCGTGTCAGTAATGCCAACGATGTGTCCGTAAAAACAAATTCCGGCGCTTCTTTTCCTGATTTTACTCAATAAATCTTCCATATGGTTGAAAAATAAACCAATCGGTTCATACTACTTGAAATTGCAATTCAGGAAAAGCGAAAATCTTAGTCGAAAATTCTTCCGTTTTCCTTAAACTGCTTGAGAAAAATTATTTCAGTTTCAGCTTACTTTCACTGACACATTTGATTTGCCACAAACACATTCCTATATGGATTTCCTCTTAGCAGAAATTATGACGATATAAAGATTTACGTACCTTCTGTTAGTATTCCCGCGAAATAGAAACCTTTAATTTAACACGAGAAAGGCAATGGATATGGAATGTAAATGTAAAACTATTTATTTTTCCGTCATACTACTTTTGTAACAGAAAATATTTAGTTTTGTTTATTTTGTGTAGCGCAATCTAATACAAATGTATTGAAGCACTGTTGCTAACTTTTTTATTAGGGAATTGAAAAATTGATCAAAACTGATATATCATCCAAGATGTCAGGTTTAACATTCATTTAAGAATAAATTATTGTGAAAAAAAAATGTTTGAAACTCAATTGTGCAATCCACTTTGATAAACTCGGTGCACTGGATATATGAATACAAAAATCTATGGCATACGTACCAAATAAAATGTACGTAATAAACAAATTACCAACACAAGTTAACTTGGTTTACTCTTGATCCTTAATTTAAATTGAAGTTCATATTATTCCAAAAACTACTATGAAATTTTATCTGGATCTGACTTCCGGATATGGCGATGTGTGCCAAAGCTTTCAAACTGTCAAAATGACGATACAAAACCAATACGCACTAATACGAGCTGGCACGGAAGAAGAAAACACAATTTGCCTTTACAAACAATGCACACAGTGGACTGTGTTCAATTTCGTACACGCTATAAAGAAAACGAAAACCAACAGCTAAGCTGATTACTTACTCATTTTCCTCAGACATATCGTGACCGATGTTCACAAAATTAGATTCAAAATCTAGGTCTTATAATCCTGATCAGGCCCGTGCGCAGGGGGGGGTTTTGGGGGTTTTAACCCCCCCCCATGAAGAATTTTTTTAAAATTAAGTTTCATGAACAATGGAGTACTTATTATATTAAAGTGCAAATAACTTGACAATTCATACTACGTTTTCAGAATTTTTTTACAGTTTCAATATTGTGGATAACCCCCATTTAATGATTTCTGCGCACGAGCCTGTCAGACTTCGTTTTACATTGTGAATATAGTGGATGAGGCGCCTTTTCGCCTGTTGGACACCCACCTCTCCCCTTGAAACCCCCCCCCCCATGGATGATTCCTGCGCACGGGCCTGATCCTGATAAAAGGCTGCTACTTTACTTTTCCTCTAGATGGCCAAATCTATTTTCACAAACTTATATCTTCAAAGGAAAAGGTTTAAGGATTAATACAAAATGACTTAGTTTCGTAATGATGACATTGAAATTGATTCATTTGAAATGTTGATGTATCACTAAGTGAAACAAAATTTGACTTAATTTCGTAACATTCTGTAAATCCATGGTATTTCAATTCTTGAGTTCCCATTGCGGGAATCATTTTCTGTATTCTGAAAATTTTTGGTAATGGCTAACTTTCATATATTTTTACTGTGTACATACGTTGTGCCAAAGTTCTTTTGCTATTGGGCTTTTTCTCAAAACTGTTGGAAAGTGACATAGAAACCTTATAGAGCAACACTATGCTAAATTTATTATAATTCTAGATCAATATAACTAGAGTCAATTTGAATTCGCTCTGATCTCTATACTGCTTCTGAAAGGCTTATTTCAAATGTTTGTTTCAAAACCATATTTTTGATTGTACTTAGTTTGAATCATCATTTCGATTCCTTCATTATATACTTGTAAATAAATCATTATACTATTCATAATGATAGGTGTTGTTGAAATTGATAAACTTGTTTACTCAGGAACAACTGATTTCGAACTTCTATGAATAAAATTTGTTTACAACTCCTGAGTCGAATAGTCCACTGCCGGATCCAACGGGATTTTCCTGTTTCTCTCGAGCCCAAAACGTGCACAGTTCAGTGTCATCAGTTTTCGTGGGGAGATACAGATACAGTTCAGTTGCTGAACGTAGACCGACGACTATCATGGAAATTAATTCCTTCGATCAACGTGACACCAGAAGTCGACACTCAACAAACAATCGTATAATTCCGGCGCTTGCATTGAAATCAAACCGGCCGTCCGGTGTACTCGTGCATATCAATATTTCAACGCTAAACCAGCCACCGAATGCATACGAAATCGTATGCAAAGGATACTCAAAGTGAGGTGGAAAAACGCGACCGACTTCGGTGTCAGTGAAATTTACACGTGATTTCACGACGAGACGCAAAAGTTGTTCGAAAACAAGGTTTTCCTAGTGGGACGAAAGGTTTCTGAGCCCATTTTAAGTCACCTTTAAATGATTGATGATACTAATGTTCATTGAATTGATTTTGTGTTGACCGTTTTAAAAATACTATAAAAAATTAAATATCCTTATAATAAAAACAATACACAAACACCTTGATCTGTGATCTAAGTTGAAAAAAGAAAGTTTCATGCCAGTTTTTAGTGAAAATGACATCGAATTCTAGCTTTTGTGCCTGTTTTAATCATCAGACCACTGGCACATAGTATTGAGTCTTTTGAGTCGTCTGCCTTCCGTTAAGTTGATAAGGTTTAAACACATAAATTCCACTTTTCGTCACGCTTTGCTTTTCTCGGTGCAGTACGGGATGCTTTCAAATAGCGGTTTTTCAAATGAACGGCTGAAATTAAAAATCGGATGAAACTAACATAGTTGAGAAACCCCGTTCAAGTATCACCGGATAAGAATATTGAATGCCAAATGGATTCTGCAATGCAAATATTGTTCGAAAACATCTTTTTTGCAAGAATCGGCCAAAAAAGCTTTGAAAGGATAAACCGTATAAAAACTATAAATAAATAACCGGTTCTTGCAAATTCAAGGGTTTTCGACCGACTGTCGCTGGGGAGTGCATACATGGATTCAACCGCCCGTAACAAACAAGCAACCTTGTTCACTTGAATGCAAAAACCGACTAAAAGTAATTGTTTTGAAAAACTAGATGGATGCTATAACACCTTTCTCATATAACTCAAGTTTTCATTAATATTACTATGGGCCTCTTCAAAAAACTGTTCTTTGAAAATTAAATAGGAACAAAATAGTTTGTTTGGGCATGCCTTAGCATAATGTTTTCAATTTTAAACAGTTTGAACCCAAGGAATTTTTCATTCAGGAGTTAGCCTAATTTTGTGCCTAGAGCAAATAACAATTTTGTTTATGTTTCGTCTTGGACTCACCAGTGCTTAGCAGTTCAAATTGAACAACTAACTGCAGAAATTAAAAAACGGTAATGTGCCCTAAGCACAAAATTAGGCTAACCCCTGAATAACCAAACCTGAATCGGCCAGTTTAAGTCGAAAATCCGTTTTCGTTCGGCACGTCATGACGCGTCAGTTTAGACATGGCACTTCAGTACTAAACAAAACATGTTCTGCCAATAGCAGAAACTTTACGTCTGCTTAGTTTGAACTGTTATGCACTGATGAGTCTAAGATGAAACGTAAACAAAACAAATTGTTCGTTTGTTGCATTTTCGCTCTAAATGACGGTTTATTATTTTAAACACATCTCACCCTGTTGTTCTGGAATCGGAAGTAAGATACGAACAAAGGTCAAAAGCAGTCTATTTTTTATATACGTTGTTCCTTTTATTTGAGTCTAAGTTTGTGAAAATCATCTTAGCTGCTTCTGAGAAAATGAAACGAGCTCCGTTTTTGAGTTTTCGACTACTATTTCCGATACTTCCGAGAGCTGGGAACCGGCATAGCTGAAATCCAGCAACTAGCATATCCTATAAATTGAATCAGTCTTGAACTAAATTTAGAAGAATTTTTACGTTTTTCTCACGCTCTATATGACCGGTGACAATTTCTTGCACTACCCAGTATTCCCAGAACCGGAAGCCGAATCTGGATAAAATTCTACATTCACTTTTGGAAACATAATACTTTTCATTGAATCTGAGTTTGCGAAGATCGGTTTAGCCGTTTCTGAGGAATTGGAATGATTTCCGGTTTGGAGCACATGAGCACTTATCCGGTACTTCCGGAACCAGAAACGGTGATCGTAATTGGCCAAAAACTAATCATACCGGCCTTATTGAGGCAGGGCCGGTGAAACATGTTAAGCCCAGTTGGGTAGTTTTTCGTTGCTGATGCTGATAAAGCAACGGTTAGAGAGGTGTTACCCGCACTCGGATCCGTGCTCCGTGCCACAAGTCAATGAAAATAATGGCCAAATTGAACGGATTGGTCTTCGTTCTGTTTCCTCACCCACCATATTCTCAATAACCTAGTCCCCAGCGACTACTTGTCTGGAGCGGTCTTCCGTGGGCGGTGATGGTGCTGTTACGGAAGAGGAACGAACTCATTGAAGAGCAGAAATCTTATGAAAACCGGGGAAATCCTAATGAAATGTTTTGGGAAACAAGAAAAATTTGACATGGTTCGTTACACATTGACGTTTGAATCACCAATTATCTATAGATATAGATTCATCTACTCGAATCGTTGCGTAAAAATATATCCAAGCAGTATGTGTAATAATATCAAAAATCAGTTGAAAAATAGTTGAGATGTAAATGTTCAAACCATTGTTTGTACAGTTTCATTTCCTGTATTTTGAACTTGCACCTCGGTATAGCAAACAAGGACGTAGCCCTACGTCAAAAGATTTTGAGCAATTTTATTTTTTTTATCGGTATTTTCCAATACACGAGTGATTCATTGATCAGATGCTTAAGCTCGTCTTCTCTGGTTGGAAAAAAGCAAAAGTTAAGTTACTAAAAGATTTCTGCTTACTCAAATGATCCTTGTCACATCTTACCTTTCTGCTGTATATCTTCACACCATTACTCTACTAGCTAGGGTTCTATAATTTTGATTTTATTTATTATTCCGAGTTACATTGAAAATATTCTTATTGTTATAAACAATACTTATTCTTAAACCTTCGATATTCATGAATAATACTTATATTACCATTGTTTTTCGTTAGAAATTTCAGGTGGTTAATTACCTACCTTTGGAATTTTCAGGTAGGTAGTACTACCCACCGTACCCACCTCTTTCACCGGCCCTGTATTGAGGAATGATACGGCTATTTGAATGTACTTGGCTTAATTTTTGCGTGTCATGTATGAAAACAGAATCCTGGAAATGTAGTTTTTATACTTATCAACCTGTAATTCCGGAACCAGGAATCGTATCCGGATGAAATTTGGTAGAGTTATATGGGGTTGTAAGTCCTTTCATTTCGCGGTCGCTGGAAAAATTGATTGCACTTCTTTAAGTAATTTTACCCTGTATCACTGGAACCGGAAATCGGATTCAGATGAAACTCTGCTAAGAATGGAACTATAAGGCTTTTAATTTGAATCTAAGTTGAAGAAAACCGGTTGAGCGCTCTCGGAGAAAATCGAGTGCATTTTTTCTTCTTTTTTTGAACATTTTGCTTCTTTTTTTGAACATTTTGAACGTTTCTCCCGAACCGGAAGTCCGAACCGGGTAAAATAGCAACCTATGGGACCAAGCCACCTTTCATTTGAATCTAAGTTTGTGAAAATCAGTCCTGCCATCTCCGAGAATATTGAGTGCACATTTTCATTACGTACAAACACATACACTTCGTCGAGCTGAGTTGAATGGTATGTTTGGCCCTCAGGACCTCGGTTAAAAGTCGGTTTTCGCAGGATAAAATTTAACCAAATTTGCCTTTCTCGTATAGAAATCAAGCCTTTCTATATGAGAATTGCAAAACCGGTTAAGTTTTATCCGTGTTTTTTTTTTCTAGTAATCCAAATTTTTTCCGGTTCTTGCACAAAAAATGTTGTAAGCGATTTTTGCATTGCATAATCCGTGTTCGGTTCCTGCACTCAATGCTCTTATCTGGTTGTTGAATTAAAAAATGCTTGAGACGGGGGGTGGGAAGGTTATAACAGATGAAAATTAACACTATTTTTGCGAATTTGTTTTAGTGCTATCGTTACAAAAAATAAATTCAAATGTTTTGCATAATAAAAAGCATCATTCGAGCAACACTCAGTATATTTTTCATAGGAAACTATTGAGAAATGAGGCGATGGAATCATGATTTCCGGTGCCCACTGTCTCTCAGCGGAGACTAGTCAAAAGTAAACAAATCAGAGCAGAACAGTTGTAGTAGATGTGTTTCAAGAATTTTTGTTTGATTTTTTTTTAATTTTCTCAATTGTTGGTGGTTGTTTAAAGTAGAGCGCAATTTCACGCTCTTAATTGATAACTCATAGGAACGAGGTTTTTGAGGTACAGTATCTTCAGCAAAGTTTCTCAGAATGATAGACGCCAGCTTTTGGTGAATTTTATTTATGTGATTAATAACTTAAGAGTAATTCATGATATAATGCATTTTCTGAAAAGGTTACCATGGTAACGAATATATACTGAAGTCTGAACTGATATACAATGAACCACATCATTGCAAATGTCAAGGACAAGGATATTTGAAAAAGAACATATCTCGTCTGCAGACGATCGCAGACGAGTAATTCAACTACGGTATGAAAGCTTTTTTGAAGTAGTTCAATATGTAAGTAGACTCATCTGCACCTTTCTGCGCCTTTCGATAATAGACAAGTTGAAATTTCGTGCAGAAAAAAACATGAAAAATTGCTCTATATCATTAAACTGAAATGATAGCAGCATAGTATGTTTGAGAAAGTTGTGTAGTTTTTAATGATGAAAAAATCTGTATAACATGAAAAACTCATATAAATTGAAAATATATGTGTTTTCTTACAAAAACTGGTTTTAGGACACCCTTTTCAGAAAGTACATTATATCATGAATTACACTCAAGTTACGGGAATAGTACCTTCAGCAAATTTGTTTGAAATAACTTGCTGAACAATTTTGTCAAAGTAACTCAGCCCCTATGTTGGCCCTGAGCTAAAATAAAATGTTTATCTCACTTTTAGGGGGATTAATCACATAAATAAAATTTGCCAAAAGATGACGTCTATCATTCTGAGCAACTTTGCTGAAGATACTGTACCTCAAAAATCACGTTTCTATGAGTTATCAATTAAGAGCGTGAAATTGCGCTTTTGAACCACTGTGCAAAGTAACAAAAATTACTACAAGGAAATACCTATAAAGAAAAAAAAAAGATTTTTCAAAAGTGTTAGACCCTACCCGCCCCTTAAACAGGGTTTTGCCTATCTCATAGAGAAAGGCTATACAATCACTGTGAGAACCGACAGCAAATGTCTGTCTGTCTGTCTGTCTGTCTGTGTGTGTGTGTGTGTGTGTGTGTGTGTGTGTGTGTGTGTGTGTGTGTGTGTGTGTGTGTGTGTGTGTGTGTGTGTGTGTGTGTGTGTGTTTGTTTGTGTCTGTCTCTGTGTGTGTGTGTTTGTTTGTTTGTCTGTGTGTGTGTGTGTGCGTGTGTGTGTGTGTGTGTGTGTGTGTGTGTGTGTGTGTGTGTGTGTGTGTGTGTGTGTGTGTGTGTGTGTGTGTGTGTGTGTGTGTGTGTGTTTGTTTGTGTGTGTGTGTGTGTGTGTGTGTGTGTGTGTGTGTGTGTGTGTGAGTGAGTGTGTGTGTGAGTGTGTGTGTGAGTGTGTGTGACAAATAATTTCACTCGATTTTCCCAGAGACTGCTGATCCAATTTTCACAAACTTGGATTCAAATGAAAGGTCTGATGGTCCCATAGATCGTTATTGAATTTTATCCCGATCCGACTTCGGGTTCCGGAATTACAAGGCAATATGTGAAAATCTATGAGAAAATGCGCATTCAATTTTCTTGGAGATTTCTGAACCGATTTCTACAAACTAAGATGCAAATGAAAGGTCTTGAAATTCTTTGAAAAGTCTCCGAAAAGTTTATCCAGATCATACTTCCGGTTCCGGTATCACGGTGCGATTAGTAAACATTTTCAATTTCATTAGCATTTTCATCTTTTTGGCAGATCTTGTTAGTTGTTGGATATATAAATCTACTAGTGCCCGCTTCCGCTTTCGAACGCACCGATAATAGTGAAGAAAAGCTCCAAAAATAATGTCACTCATAAAATAAAAAATCTCATAGTCCCTTAGGTTGCTATTGAATTTCATCATGCTTTCATAGAGTAAAAGGGGGTTTGAAAATGTAGACATTTGGAGCGATGATGCCAAAAAAAGAGAAAATTTTTCTACATTTGGCTCAAAACTTATTATATTTGTATGATGACTGATTCCAGTTTCCGGTTCCAGGAGTTCTGGAAATAATGATCAAAAACTCTTAAACGAGACTCACTCAATTTTCTTAGAGATGATTTGATCGATTTCCACAAACTTAGGCTCAAATAAATGTTCCTACAGTCTCATAGGTTGCTGTTTAATTTCATCCGGATCCAACTTCCTGTTCTAGAACTATAAAGTAAAGTGTGTTTAATCATTCAGTGCGACAATGCAAAATAAACAAAAATTATTATTAGTTTTATATAACTGTTTACAAATTGAAAAGTTTATGTTAATTGCTACCCAAAGAAAGTTTCTTATTTTATTCAAGATTGTAAAAAAAATTCTTGACAGAATCTTCCAGTAATATTTTTGAAAACATAAGTTACATGAAAAAGCCATCATTACACAACTAGGTGGATTAAAAAAAGTTTTTTTTTCATGTGATCGCTTTTGCCAGGTCCAGTAATCAATATGATTTAAAATCTTAACATTTGGAACCAACCTGTTCCAAGAAGTAATGACAAATTCATTGGTGCATTTTAGAGGTTAGTTGGAAGGATCCACAAATTGTGATAAAATCAGGTAATATATTTGCGTTTTCGCTATAAGAAGTAATACCACTGAAAAATAGTTAAAAAACAATTTAATACTGCTGTTATAGCAACGCGAAAACTCGAAGCGAATACATCTATTTTTATCTCATCCTTAAAGTCAATCTATAGAACAAAAAGGCGGGTGGGTAATGTCAGAGACACAACTGGATGTCGTGAATAGGAAAGCAACTGACATGTTCCTTAACACTTCCGAATATCAATTAGTTGATCAATTGTATGAATTATGCAAGCATTCCCCTTTTTCACATTTTTCGCAAAAACAAAGAAGGCTTCACTTGATCTCGATTACTGTGAATTTCACACAGCGAAAAGTGCACAAATCTAACCAAACTGTTCTTGATTTGCACTAAACTGAGGATATTTACCCTCGATTTGCGAACAACAAATCCTAATAGTTCTTTAGAATACTTTTAGAGCCATTAGAACGGCTGATTTTGTGTAATGCTCTCCACCGTTGTTTTTTTCCCAATGTTAATAACTGGCAGCTGTGACGTAATCGCTCTTGTCGAAAGCGAAACTAGCTGTGCAGACGACACAAAACACATCTGCTCGCAGTGGCGATAGAATCCAAACTGATTCAAGTTTTGTTGTGAGATTTCTTTTTATGTGATTTCGTTTGTAGCTTTTTCACTAATGGGCGGTCCCAACGGCTATAAAAATAGCCACATACAGAATTTTAATGTCGATTATTTCATTTCGGATTTGCATAATTTATTGAAAGAAACTATCAATATACTGTAGGGATTCGTTTCTAGCATTCAGAAGGAGCAAATTGAGGAACTCACTACGATATTCAACACTTTTCGGAACATTTTTCTCGAACGGTTTGTTTGTACAGCAGCAGATATTTTGTTCTCTTCCTCAGAACGCGTTCTGATTGGCTGTTGTTGACATGGGTCAAATGAAACAGGTTTTTCAATAGTGTACTATTGAAATACTTTAATGCTTTCGCTATACACGTTTAAGTTGAAAAATTTCGGTTCTATTGGTTGTTAGATTATATAAATCCTTTCACAGATATCTGAGCTATGAGCTTTCAAAATACGAGATAGGCAAACGCGCCTTATGAATTATCCTCTTTGATACTCGTTCATACCAAACATTTCAGAAAAGATTAATTTTGAATTATTTGAGATTATGTCACAAAACTGAAAATTTTATCATAAAATTGTGATCATATTTCCAATGGCATGTAGCAAAAATTATGTTGATTCGTTAGATACAACAAGAAATATTCACGATCAAAAACTTATCACTCTCTCAGAGGGTAAATTTTGAAAAGGCACCCCATATTAAAGTAAGTCGTATTCACGACGAAAAAGCAGATCTCACTCTATACCAATGGCTTTCATATATGATATAGGAGCCATTACCTTTGTAGACACATAAGTCTACGGAACCGATCGCAACACCGTTTAAAAAGATTAGTGTTTGGGATTTTCCAAACATCCGATTCTAGTGACTAATGTGTTCCGTTCTCATGACTGTATCTTTGAAAAACAAAAACAAAAACAAAAAACGGAATCCCACAAATAAATTCTGTACGTGATAATCGATTTAGCATCTTCTAATAGAACACGGCGTCACTTCGCACAAGTATTGTTATTAGAATTTATTTGTTTTCAAATAAACACTTTTAGAAAACTAAGGTTAAATTGTAAATTTATTTATGCGGAAGACATTCCTATGCTCGCGTTTTGTGACCAAGGAAGAGTAGTTTCAACTGCACTGCCAATATTCAAGGCTGATCGATTAAACCAGAACTAGGCGCAGGTTTGCGTAAACACGCCCAAACATGTCACGGTATGCAGTTTTTCCTAGAGTGGACCAACAGACCGGTTCTGCTGTACACCAGTCTACTTAGAACTACCTCCACCCGCGCTTGTATCACATGTCGTACGACGGTATGATCGTACAGCATGAGTTCTATTTCGTAAACTGTGCTAATGCCGTGTTGCCCCTCTCTGCGATATGTTTGAGCACTTTCAGTTTCAACTTTGTACCGTAATACTATGTACTCGCATTGCACAAGAGAATGTCACTAGAACTGCCAGTTGAATCGAAATAATAGCGAGCTGTAAACTGGAATTGACATAACAGTGACTGTTTCTAGCGGATTGGTGAACAACAGCCGTAGAAACTTCCGTACGTTGTTTTGCTCGAATGGTCCGATCAACACACGGCATTCTGACAGTCTCTACAAATAAGCATTCGAACGAAATTGCCACAACTCATCAATCAGCTTGGATGTTGTAACAGATCAGTCATCACAAACTGGAGTAAACAGCTTTGCTTGCCTAGTGCTTACAACGACATGCTAATATTTACGTTCCTGCACGTGATCCATCCGTCGATCGCATCGAATATCTCCGAAAATGGTAATTCTAAGCCCCGTGCGCCAACCCAGCCGAGAGCTCGTCGGAACTGTTGTTCTCACATTTCGAGGAAATATTCGGTGCAGTGCCATCCGAGAACTTGTGCAATTGTGTATGCGACTTCTGGCTATGTCGGGGACGATGAGGAAATAAAAAAAATATACACTTCGATCGATTTGTGTTTCCATCGGAAAACGTGAGAAATCTAAAGCCTCCGGGGCACGTTGCACAGGCTTTCATTTGAACCTAGCCAAGGGTTTCAAATTATAGATTGAAATCTATGCAACCCGCTTCACGGTTACCCACCCGCTTGGAATAGAGTTACGAGCAAATACAATGTACAATCGATATAGACTTTAGCTGGATAGATTTGATGTTTTCCAGGCTGACTATATCTTCAATCACTGATTTTTTTAGTTCATTATTACTTTTGGTTATATGTGAAATATGATTACCTGAAATCCCAAGTAGCATGTTAAGTTGTTGTCCTGTATTTTTCTACTGATTGTGCAACTTATCAAGTAAGTTTATATTACTAGTCTTGTAACTGTTGTGTTATGGAAAAAGCGCAATTTTCTGTGTTGTGCAACATATCTTTAAGTTCTTCCGCTATTACGAACATTTATTCACAATTATTGTGCAACTGATACAAAACTCATGCGTCGATCCCATCACAGAGGCAGTCATAAAATCAGCGAAAAAACAATTGTTTAACTCGTGAAAACTACTACCTACTGTAAACAAGAAATGGAATGACGTTTACAAAAACATAACAAACCTAAGTTCTAATAAATAAGTTTCACATTTGATTTTCAATACAACTGTTCTTAACACAAACATGGATCTTGTAAAATAACCTGTACATGAAAAATGATAATACTACATATTGTAGAATTGATCTTTTGTGTTTTTGTAAATGAAAAATCGACAACGAACTGCTTTTTTTATGGTGAAACATGTATTCGTACGCATGAAATTTTCAAGCGCCTTTGAATTTACGTGTTTTGAAGATTGTACACCAACTTCTGTGAATTGTTATTTTCACATTTTCTATTATCTTTAAAGAGAATCATCGGAATGGTGTTTAAAATACGTTTATTCTAGCATACTTAAAATTTCCAGACGGTTTTGATCGAACTAATGTTTTATTGAACCTGAAAAATCTGGAAATAAATTTTTCTTCATTTTTTTCTAATATGGCATCGATGGTAACAGTGAGTTGAATAGAAAATGGTTCACGCAACGTAATGATTTAAAAAAAAATAACGGTATGCATTAACATGTGAATATTTCAGAGAGAAATATTATACGTTTTATTTTTTTTTAAACAAACTAGTTGAATTAAGTAACAATACAGTGTAAAGATTCTTAACGGGCCCGACATTTGTGATACGCACTGTAGGTATTATTTTGGCAAGCCCATGTTTGAGTTGTACAAACAAGTTGCACAAGCAGTATCATGAGAGTAACTTTAATGAACTTAACTTTTCGTTCAAAAGTGATGTCAGATCTGCTCATTATTTCAGCAAGATGAAAACCAAACACAATTGTTCTGATTAAGTTTTGTTTTCATTGCGTATGTAATATTGTATTTCCGCAACATTTATGATAATATTCTCATCTTTGTAAGTTTTGTTTTTATTTCAAAAAGATGAATCTTGCATAACGTTTTTTTAAGTTTTGGATTTCATATCATTACTTTTCTAAAAATGTAGAAAACTGCCTACATTGATCTACAATTTTATGAGACAGCCAAAACTATGCAGACTTAACAGAAACTTTTTTCACTGTAATGTTATGATTCGGAATCAATTTTTATCTTCATCATTTTGTTAATTTCTCTTCCAAAAGCAATTAATAATCATTTCGACATATTTTGTGTCCAATACAATTTGGAAATTTGTTTATAAGTTGCACTATTGGTGTACTTCTAGAACTGTTAGTGCAATATGGACAAGTTGGTGATCTGCTGCATAGTGGATTTAGACGTACTGGAAGTAGTTCTACAGTGATTTTTCGGTAGTATTGTGAAACTTTACAAGGATAAATTGAACAATCAATTTTAATATGTTTAAAAATCTTTCTGAACATTGATAACATAAATAATAATTCTAAAACAATTGTAGAACATCTTGAAATTTCGATAAATTACATTTGCTACTTGGGATGTGACAATATTTTCATAGTCAAGTGTTTAATTCATAATTTCCATATGTGATAGAAATTTTTCGATTATGACGATGCTTTTGTAGAGCAAAGGTTACTAATGATATTTGCATCGTTTTGTGCGTTCGACAATCGGTATGGAATGCATCAAAATGATTGCCAAAGTAGTCATTTCGAATATGGAAGTAAAACTTCATATTTTCGGCGACTTCAACCAACGTCATGCGGACTTCATTTCTTCTTCAATCCTTCTTTGCCTTTCCTACGACTTGGAGTATGAGGAGGTGCTCGAATACAATAAAATTGACTTTGAAGAAATCAAGCGTAGAACAAATATAATCAATTGGCGAAATGTATTGAGTATAGGAGGAAATGTCGACGACGAAGTAGACAAATTTTATCAAATTGTAAGTAATATATTAGCAGTAACTTTACCGAAGAAAAGAAGAAGAAAACATTATGATGGCAAATTATCTGTAAGCAAAAAGCACACAAAATTTACAAACAAGAAAAAAGTGACATTCATCTTCAAAATTACATAGACCTCTGCAATCAACTCAAAATAGCCATAAATGCAGCACAAGAAGAATATAAACGCAAAATTTAAAACGAAATTAAGAATTGTCCTAAGATTTTTTTAACTACACGAAAACTAAACTAAAAAGCAACAATTTTCCATCTCAAATCCATCTCGACGGACATTTAGGAAAAAACCTTTCCTAATCCACCTAGTGGTGTGATAATGCCTTTCTCTTCTTTCATAACAGTCTCATGAAAATATATTTCATACTTTTATTAAATAATTTCGTACACTAATTTTGACACCAATTGATTCAGATTGATTCAAGTAGTTCACAAAATCATGCTTCAGTGTTTATGCCACACATTAAGCATCATTTTTTCAAACTAGTGCTTGACATTTGCGTTGCCTATTAGTATGAGAACAGTAATGCTAATCTAAAAAAACCATTCTTAGTACACTTAGAGGAATTTTCATAGAGTCGGTTACGTCACTTATACAATCATATCTCCGGAACCAAAAGTCACAGCCATTTGATCTTTGAACTTTCAAACGAGCCCAAGTTTGTCAAAATCGGTTCAGCCATCTCTGAGAAAATTGAGCGCGTTCAAATATCTTCGAAAAGTGCACACAAATACACACACAGACATTTTCCGATCTCGTCGAACTGAGTCGAATGGTATATAACACTATGGGTCTCCGAGGCTCCGTTCGAAAGTCGGATTTTCCAGCAATTCTAATACCTTTCTATAGAGAAAGGCAAAAATAGTGCAGAAATCTGCAAACAATTTTCAAGCTTTTTTCAGGAAGTATATATCTTATGATAAAAAAAGAACCGGAATTTTATTAAAAAAAGTGCTTAATTCACCTAGCAGTGAGATGATACCTTTTTTTTATCAATCCGCATGTGTTTTTTGGATGAATATTCTTCGGTGTTTGAGTTTTCATGACATTTCGGAAAATTTTTCTAAAGTTTGAGCGAATTCTATACCTATTTTTTTATATTTATAAAAACGGTAAAACGCAAAATTTCAATTTTTAATAAATTTCTTTATTATTGCCTTCAAAATACTCTCCTCCTGCGGCAATACATGCATGCCAACGCTTGATCCAATTTTCCATACAAGTTTTATAGGCCGCCGAAGATATGGCCTTTAGTTCACACAACGAATTCTCTTTTATGGTCTCTATTGTCTCAAAACGCGTTCCCCGTAATGGCAATTTGAGTCTGGGGAGGAGGAAAAAGTCACACGGGGCCATATCTGGAGAGTACGGTGCTTGGTTGATGATATTGGTTGAGTTTGCGGCCAAAAACTGCGACACAACCAACGCTGTTTTTGAATGAAATTCAACTATTTTGGCACCAGCCAAGAAGCGACGCGTTTCAAACCCAAAACATCAGTTAAAATGTGTTCGGCTGATCCATAAGAGATTTCCAACAACACAACAATCTATCTAATCGGTACAGAACGATTTTGTAACACGATTTGCTTCGTCGATTCAATGTTTTCTTCAGTAACAGATGTTGTTGGGCGGCCAGGGATCTCATCATGATCCAAGCTTGAACGACCACCTTTGAAGTGTTTATACCACTCGTATGCCTGTGGTTTTCCTAGACACGATTCACCAAAGGCCTTTTCTAACATTTTCAACGTTTCGGAATACTTAAATCCATTTGCAACTCAAAATTTCATGCACGCACGTTGTTCTAAATTTTCATCCATTATAAAAATCTCCACACGAAAATTTTTCAACTTCTTTGTATAGACGCCAAACAAAAACTAATGCGTCAAAATTTGATAGAATGTGTATAAAAGTGTTGCCAACGTTGAGAGAATAAAAGTTTACCGATTGGACAAGCGCGGGAACTTTAAAATGAAAATTCCGGTTCTTTTTTGATCATAAGGTACATCGTAACATATTCAGAAATTGACTGTGACCGTGAATACTTTTAATTCGTACCTGCTTTTTCCAACTCCTTCTCTGTCTATCTGACTATCTATCAGAACATGACATTTCGACAGCACTGAAAAACTCAGACACCCCAGAAGGGCCTGGACCTGACAGTATATAACCAATATTCTTAAAAAATCTAGAAGAGCTCACACTACCACTACAACTACATTTTAATTTATCACTTAATAAATGTACTTTTCTTAAAGCATTGAAATCTTCTTTTCTTGTAGCAATATATAAATCTGGTTCAAAATCTATTGAAAAACTTTACCAACAACTGAAGAACGTAATAACTAACAAACAGCAAGGCGCTCAACTACAACAAATCTCTTAGAATTTATGACATTCACTCTGAATGCAATGGACGCTGGCAACTACGTAGAAACTCTTTAAACTGACTTTAGTAAAGCCTTCGACCGTACTGATACACCATTACTTCTATACAAACTACAAAAATATGACATAGAACATAGTCTTCTGGAGTGGCTTGAATCATACTTAACGAATCGTGTACAAGTAGTTCGCTTCCAAAACATAAACTCAGAACCAATTGATGTAACATCTGGCGTACCTCTGGGCTCTCACCTAGGGCCTCTTCTTTTCATTTCAAACATAAACGACATTTCCTTCATACTCAAAAATCTAAAAGTGCTTATATATGCATACGACATGAAACTCTTCATGGAAATAAAAAATATCAACGACGCTGTAATATTCCAGAATGAAATCAATCTATTCCACATTTGGTACTGCAAAAGTCTACTTCAACTCAATGTAAAAAAATGCAACTCAATAACTTTCAGCAGGAAAAACGAAACCTATTCTGTAGACATATTTTTACGAAATCAAATAGAAGAAAAAAGTGAAATTTGGTGTAATCATGGACTCCAAACTAACATTTGTGGAACATTACAACACAATAATCAATAAAGCAAACAGTATGCTGGGCTTTATCAAACGCTTCAGTCTTAATTTCCAAGACCCATATACCATAAAATTGCTATATAGTATATGTAAGACCCACTTTGGAATATTGTAGCCTAGTATGGAATCCATACAACATTATTCACGAAGAACGCATTGAATCGATACAAAAACAATTTCTTTTGTATGCACTTCGTAAATTGAACTGGACAGCATTTCCTCTACCATTATATGAAGCACGCTGCATGTTCATCAATATACAAACACTTAAAGAACGCCGCAACTTTGCAATGATTTAAATTATCGCAATTAAATTTTTATATACCTAGCCATCAATTACGTTCCAGGAAATTTTTTTTAGATAAACATACTAGAACAAATTATGCAAAATACAGTCCAGTCAATCGAATAATGCGCCATTACAATCAATACTGCGAACATCTTTACCTTACTATGTCATCTCAGCTTTGTAGTAGAAATAATGCGTAGTATGTAAGTGAACATTGTAAACAATTTATATGTAGTCTACATTTGCTTGACGAAATAAATAAACAAATAAATTTACTCTTTCGGTACTGAACGTATACCCCGCTCAAAAAAAGACTTTAAAGGAAAATTCCTTCAAATAGATCAAATATTTTGGCATGTCAACGTATCGCTGAGGGGTATTTAAAGTTGCAGCAATATTAATCTCTAACGATAATAAAATGAATATAGTTGAGGTTTTTCGTTGAAATTGGTGCAAATTTACACAAACTATTCATGTTCAGTCGTTGTTGAATAGTCGTTCGCACCGCACGCATATAGCTCTTGGCTCCTGGAATTTTTTTCTGGCTACCTAGAGTTTCATTGATTCAACGGACAAAGACAACGGACGGATTTCCCTTCCGTTGATCCTATGTCGTCTAACAATATTTACGAGATTCTTCCTGAATCCGATTGTAGCGACATAGAAGAAAATTCTTCAAAAATTCCCAAAATGGACGCTTGTCGTTCTGAGAAGAAACAACAATCTATGCCACCAGTGACGGTGATGATTTCCGACTTCAAAGCATTCCGTACTGAGCTTTCTACTTTTCTCCCGGAAGTAAAAGTCTCATTTCAAATCGGACGAAGAGGAGAATGTCGAGTCCTGGTTGATGGATTGGAAGATTGCGAACGTCTTATTCGATATTTGTCCGAGAAACTTCATAAATTTTATTCATATGATATAAGATCAGACAGACCCTTCAAGGCTGTCTTGAAAGGATTATCAAATGATCAAAGCATTGATGAAATTAAAAATGAACCAAAAGAATTGCTTGGTTTTGCCCCTTCCCAAGTAATACTTATGAAAAAAAGAGCGAATGGTACTTCTAAACCACGCTCTGGAATTTCCCATGAACTTTACCTAATACACTTCAATCGAAGTGATGTAAACAATTTGAAAACTTTAGAAAAAGTACGTTTCATTTCCCAGATTAAAATTCATTGGGAACATTATAAACGGCATAATCGTATTGCAAACTTAACGCAATGTCGTCGTTGCCAAGGCTTCGGCCATGGAACCAAAAATTGTCATATGGATATACGGTGTTTGAATTGTGGTAAATCGCATTCGAAAGACGTTTGTCCAATGAATGAAACCACTGATAAATTTTCATGTTCAAATTGCGATGTAAATCATAAATCCAATAATTTGAAATGTCCTGTCAGGGAAAAAATTTTAAACGCTCGTTCGCTTAGACAACAAGTCAAATCAACGACCTTAAATTTACAGAACATGCCTGAAAATAAAAAAAACCGTTACAAATGCCACGCGTAATTCTTCTAAGGCACTTATTTCTTTCAATTCGTCTTCTAACGAAAACAATTTATTGACATGTAAATCGACCTCGTCATCATCTTCTTCTAATGTCAGTTACACTAGTGTAACAGGTAGAAATCTACCACTTAATAAACTATTTGAAAAAAAAATCTTGTTGAGAATGATGTCTCATATAAATAAGAATTCAATTTTTTTACCAGAGCAGTTTGGATTTCGTCATGAACATTCAACTACTCATCAACTTGTCAGAGGAACGAACATGATAAAAGCAAATAAATCTTCTGGGTTATCCACTGGAGTTGCTTTTCTAGACATAGAAAAAGCATTCGACAGTGTTTGGCACAAAGGTTTAATATCAAAAATGTCTGATTTCCAGTTTCCTATTTATTTGATCAAAATGATTCAAAATTATTTAACTGATCGTACTCTTCAGGTTGGCTATCAGAATTGTAAATCTTAATTGCTACTACTTTCGAGCAGAAATGCAACATTCTGACGGTGTTTCATTGCGATTTCTGATCGAAAGTGCAAAACCAGAGCAATCCACGCCACCAGTGTTTTTCAATGAAAAACGCCATGAGAAAGGCCAAAATACACTTGGAATTGGCATTCGTTTTACACTAATCTCCTTGTACCTCTGGAACCAAAAGTTAGATCGGAATAAAAAACGGTATTTTGTAAGGCATTCTGGGCCCTTACAATTCAATATAAGATGGTGGAATTCGGTTAAACCATTTTTGAAAAGAGTAAGTGAAATTATTTTCACTCAGGAATTCAGGATAAAATTTAAGATGAAAGAAGTTTGTAAGTCTGCAACAAATTAAAGACTGTCCCAGAAAATTTTTGTGGCTGCGTCCTGTTGTTTACACTCTTCTCTAACCACTTGTGCAGTTGTTTATTCGTTTTCATTGGTTTGTTTCGAAATGCGTGGACTTCCAGCAGAACAACATCGAAAAATTGTGTACAAATGGTGCACAGAACGCGAACTGTCACTGAGAAAGATGGCAAAAAATGGAAGGAGTAAGTGAAAAAGCCGTGCGAAATGCAATCAGGAAGTTCGGTGAGGATAACACCTTTGAAGATAAACCGAAAACGGGTCGAAAAAAACGGGTTGGATGAACGTATACTGAAGGCGTTCGAGCAAAAGAAGGAGGTTTCAGTTCGGGATGTTGCCAAAAAAGTGGGCACTTTGAAGTCAAATGTTCTTCGTGCTAAAGAACGTTTGAATCTTCGAACCTATAAGAAGCAGAAACAACCAAAACGTAGTCCGAAACAAGAAGCATCGATCATGCCGAGGGTTCGAAAGCAGTTC
The DNA here is from genome assembly GCF_030247185.1 of Malaya genurostris. NCBI lineage: Eukaryota > Metazoa > Arthropoda > Insecta > Diptera > Culicidae > Malaya > Malaya genurostris. The sequence goes on along the minus strand of NC_080571.1, from coordinate 214,794,621 downwards.
AATATGATTCTTGCTGGAAATTTGAACTGCATAATCATGGACGACGAAACCTACGTGAAACTCGATTACAAATCCTTGCCGGAACCACAATATTATACGGTGTGAGAAGATCTAGTGTTAAACCAGTGTCGAACAGTCGAAAAATTTGGTAAGAAAGCTATGGTCTGGCAAGCAATTTGTAGCTGCGGTAAGATTTCGAAACCCTACATCAAGAAATGTTTACAAAAACGACTTCTACCCATGATTCGAAGCCACAAGGATCCTGTTGTCTTCCGGCTAGATCTTGCTTCTTGCCACTACTCGAATTCAACGGTAGAATGGTATACTACCAAAAATGTCACTTTCGTCCCAAAAGACATGAATCCACCAAATTGCCCACAACTTCGACCAATTAAGGAATTTTGGGCATTAACGAAAGCACATCTTAGGAAACATGTCTCGGCAGCCGAAACCATTCAGCAGTTCAAAAAAGATTTAAAAAAGTGTCAAAACTTGTCGCCAAGTCTACAATGGCTTAGTAGCAAATGTTGAGAATAATGTTCTGTTGTTGTAGTCTAATATTATCAGTATATCGAATAAAATTTGAATATCTAACACTTGTGAATTTTTTACAGCGAAATCAAAGTGCGTCCATGCTTTCTGGGACAGTCTTTATTCATACATAACCCTTTTGCTTTCTAATATTAGTGATGGTACCGTGTGATACTCTGATACACAAGTAGGTTAGGTCAAAGTAAAAATTGTGAAATTTATTTTGCCACTTTTACAATCAAAATCAATAACGGGTGCGAAATCGGAAACAAACAATTTTCCCGTCGACACTAGTTCGTTCGCTGCAATCCAAATAAGTTCATCTAAAACCACTAGCGCTGCTGCTGAACAAAAGTCTGTACCCGTCAGTTCCACTTCTACTAGTATCTTTGACTTTGCTACTTCCCGCTTGGTGTATACGGGAACCATACCCAAAAGACCATTTGCGAGTATTCCAGATGCTCTTCCTGTAATACCATCACCTATTGTAACGCCCAGGATTATCCCGACATCAACCTCTATCGGTGCCACCCGTTCTACAATAATAAGTCAACCTGTGTTTTCAACGGGACAAGGGTTACGAGGATGTGAGATGTATCCAGTTTCTGCCGACAATGCTGTTTGGAATGTGCTACCTATTACCTGTACTGCAGCCACTAACCCTTCTACAAGTCAAGCAGCTCCGTTCGTGCCAGAACGTACTTATATTGTACCGACATCGTGTTCATCTGGTAATGTTAAAACGGGTGTAACGTCTCTGTTAGCTTCAAATACAGAAGGTAATTATAGTGTCCATCAAAGCTCAGGAGGTAAGACGTTAGAAAAAATCCTCGATCAAATAAACAATAGAATAGGAGAGTTAATGATAGAAAATAGGTCAATGAGAGTGCCCAATACAAATATGTTTCCCCCACGCTTACGACCTGTAACTTCTCAAAACTCATCGATAAATCCTACTAGTAGAAATGAATTTAGATGGTCTCATAGTACACCTCACGTTAACCATAATCGAATGCATACTCCCCATTTGGGACAGACTCAAATGCAAATTTCGTCTCCAATATTGCCTGAAAATGATCGTAACATGCATAATTCAGCAATTAGCTCATCTATTGGTGTAGTTGTGCCATCACAGCAACAATTAGCTGCTCGGCAAGTAGTCTCTAAGGAGTTACCAGTTTTTTCGGGTAATCCACTGGAGTGGCCATTATTCGTGAGCAGCTATGAGAACTCGACAGCTTTATGTGGGTTTTCGGATGCGGAAAACATGATGCGATTGCAACGCTCATTGAGAGGTAATGCACTAGAAGCGGTGCGCAGTAATTTGTTGATGCCGAATGCAGTGGCACGCGTATTGAGTACTCTGAGGATGCTGTATGGCAGACCAGAATTGGTAGTTAACGCTTTGCTAGAGAAAGTTCGGTCCACCCCTCCTCCAAAAGCGGAAAGATTAGAAACTCTCATTGCATACGGACTCGTTGTACAGAATCTGTGTAGTCAATTGATTGCATCTGGACAAATTGCTCATCTCGGCAACCCGTGTCTTTTGCAAGAACTTGTTGAAAAATTACCGGCCAATATCAAGATGGATTGGGCGCGGTATAAGCGAAAAGTATCGTTTCCTGATCTTACCACGTTCGAGGAATATATGACGTCAGTAATCGAAGAGGCAAGCGAGGTGTCACTGTTCACCGAGACAGATCGAGGCAAGGAAACAAAAAGAGCATTCATTCGAGATAAGGCGTTTGTGAACGCACATGGTATCGATGAAACTGCTAAAGAAAAAAATGTTCAAAATAGAAAAGTTCAAGACCAAACAAAAGGTAAATGTTGTCCAATTTGTCAATTGTTTGGACACAAAGTGAAAGATTGCTCTAAATTCAAATCACTGAATTTACTTGAACGTTGGAAGTCAGTGGAAGATCAGCAATTATGTCGCCGTTGTCTTGTTCGTCACGGAAAATGGCCTTGTCATACTTCAAACCCGTGTGGTGTGAACGGCTGTGACGCTTGTCATCATGAATTGCTTCATCCTGGAAAGACTACAGTAGTGAATAAATCAAGAGAAATAATTCATCCGGCGGGAAAGTTGAATTCTGCTACAGCTACATCCGGTGTGCTTGGTACACATCGACAGATGGCAGATTCAATATTATTTCGCGTGATTCCAGTGACGCTGTATGGACCAAAATCATCACTCAAAACATTTGCCTTTCTCGACGACGGCTCGTCGTTGACTCTAATGGATAAAGGTATCGCAAAAGAACTTGGATTATCTGGAGAAGCAAGCTCATTGTGTTTAAACTGGACTGGCGATATATCCCGCACTGAGCCGAACTCGGAACGTTTATCAGTAGAAATATCTGGAGCTAACAGTCAAACCAGATATTCTATGTCTAACGTTCGAACGGTAGAGGGACTGAAACTACCAACTCAAAGTCTCATGTATGAAGATCTGGTTCAAAACTATCCTTATCTTAGAGGTCTTCCAATAAATAGCTACCGAAATGCCAACCCTCGCATTCTTATTGGAGTGGAACATTCAAAACTCAGTTTAACTCTGAAGAAACGGGAAGGACGTACAAATGAGCCTGTAGCAACACGATGCCGTCTAGGATGGACAATACACGGAAGACTAGGAGATGATACTCATAGCAGTTTATTCCACCACAACCATATATGTGACTGTAATACAGACCGCGAACTTCATGGTATGGTTGAACGATTTTTTTCAACGGAAGCAGTTCCACCAGTGGGACCCGTAATTGAGACTGAAGACGACAAAAGAGCTCGTCGAATTCTCGTTGAAACCACAGTACGTGTTGATGGTGGCTTTGAAACAGGTTTACTATGGAAATACGACCACATAGAATTTCCCAGAAGTTATTCGATGGCCGAGCAACGATTAAAATGTCTGGAACGTCGAATGAAAGCCGATCCAGAATTACATGAAAATCTCGTTCAACAAATTCGTGACTATCAACGCAAGGGCTACGCTCACAAAGCGTCGGAAAAGGAACTTTCTTTAGCAGACCCCAGACGAGTTTGGTATCTCCCCCTTGGTATTGTGATCAACCCAAAGAAACCAAACAAAGTACGGGTAGTTTGGGACGCTGCAGCCAAAGTTAATGGCATCTCGCTGAATACGATACTTTTAAAGGGTCCCGATCTGCTAACATCACTTCCAGCCGTTCTGAGCCGTTACCGACAGCGACAGATAGCCATCAGTGCTGACATCAAAGAGATGTTTCACCAACTTCGAATTCGAGAGAGCGATAAGCATTCCCAGCGATTTCTATGGCGCGAAAATCCGTTGCAAATTCCTGAGGTGTTCATTATGGACCGAGCCACCTTTGGGTCTAGCTGTTCTCCAAGTTCGTCTCAGTACATCAAGAATTTGAACGCCGAAGAGTACTCTACAGAATTTCCGGAGGCAGCAGAAGCTATAATCAACAACCACTATGTGGACGACTATCTAGATAGTCGTGATACCGAAGATGAAGCGATTCGTATTGCTCGGGAAGTGAAATTTGTTCATTCCAAAGGTGGGTTTGAAATCCGAAACTGGCTTTCAAACTCAGACAACGTCATCGCACAACTCGGAGAAACAACATGTGGTAACATGAAGCGGTTTTTATTTGACAAATCGGTCGACGAATCTGGATAACGTATTCTCGGCATGATCTGGTTGCCGAACGAAGATGTTTTCACATTTCCAATTTTGTTTAGTGATACTCTGAACGTATTACTATCTAATTCGATCACACCAACCAAACGACAACTTTTAAAAATTGTTATGAGCATCTTCGATCCAATGGGTTTCTTGGCGACGTTTTTAATTCATGGAAAATTGATCATCCAGGAGTTATGGAGAGCTGGCGTAGAGTGGGACCAAGCTATACCTGATCGAAGTTTGCCTTTCTGGAACCGATGGGTGTCCCAATTTTCGCAGTTACCCCGAATTCGTATTCCCCGTTGCTACTTTCCAAATTATCATTCAGAAAGTTACGGAAATCTGCAGATGCACGCCTTTGTAGATGCCAGCGAGGCAGCTTATGCTTCCGCCGTCTACTTCCGTATTGAAGACCGTGGCGCTGTACGGTGCGCTCTTGTTGCAGCAAAATCGAAGGTAGCTCCTTTGAAGCCACAGATGATTCCCCGCCTAGAACTGCAGGCTGCAACTCTTGGATGTCGTTTGGCTGTTACTGTTGAAAACAATCACACTCTACAGATTACTCGTCGTTTTTTCTGGAGTGACTCTACCACTGTTCTATCCTGGATTAGATGTATAGACCCTAGAAGGTATACACCTTTCGTAACCTTCAGAGTTAGTGATATTTTGTCACAATCGAATGTTGCTGATTGGAAATGGGTACCGACAGCGGAAAACGTAGCAGATGAAGCTACAAAATGGGGAAAAGGACCTAACTTAAGCTCAAACAGTCGTTGGTTTGTTGGACCAGAGTTTCTCTACAAACCAGAGACTCAGTGGCCAATACAAGGATCACATGCACCCGACACATCTGAAGAGCTTCGTTCGAGATACGTTTCTCATCACGTGGAGAAAAGGCCGGTTGTTGATATTCGCCGATTTTCCAAATGGGAGCGCCTGTTACGAAGTTTAGCATATGTTCATAGATTTCTGGATAGCTGTCAACGAAAGCGTCGAGGTGAAATGGGCGACAATAGTGATATATTGCTTTCCGAGCAAATTCAGAAAGCTGAAACGAGTCTATGGCGTCTGGCTCAAAATGAGACCTTTCTTAATGAAATTGTCGTGCTCACCAACAATAGTAAACTCCCACCGAAGTTGCAAAAAAGGTTGGATAACACAAGCTCCCTACGGAAGCTGAGTCCATTTTTGGATGAATCAGGGGTGATTCGAATGGAAGGACGTATTGTCGAGGCTCACTATGTTCCATATGAGGTTAAATTTCCGGTAATTCTTCCGAAGGATCATACTGTTACGTTATTACTGCTAGATTGGTACCATCGAAAATACGGTCATGGTTACGGAGAAACAATTGTCAATGAAGTCAAGCAAAGGTTTTACATACCTCGACTTCGCTCAACAGTACGAAGTATTGGTAAAAAATGCTCATGGTGCAAAATTTATCGTGCATCTCCTGGTGTTCCTCGAATGGCTCCGTTGCCAGCAGCGAGACTGGCAGCCTACGTAAAACCATTTACTTATGTGGGACTGGATTATTTTGGACCTATTCTCATTCGGGCTGATCGGACAAACCAAAAACGATGGGTTGCTCTTTTCACCTGTCTAACTGTTAGGGCAATTCATTTAGAGGTGGCTCACAGTTTGACGACGGAAGCTTGCAAATTAGCAGTTAGACGATTCATCGCACGCAGAGGTTCGCCATTGGAAATCTATTCTGACATGGGAACCAATTTCGTAGGTGCAAGTAAGGATTTACAAAACGAAGTGAAACAAATAGTTACTGGTGTGGCATCTACCTTCACGAATACGAACACTCGTTGGCTATTTAACCCTCCCGTTTCTCCTCATATGGGAGGAGCGTGGGAAAGGATGGTTCGTGCTGTTAAGATGGCGCTTTTTGCTGTTCCAATGGACAGAAAACCCACCGATGAGTCGCTAATCACGTTGCTGGCGGAAGCCGAATTCATTGTAAACTCTCGTCCTTTAACATTCGTACCACTGGAGGCCGCGGAAAAGGAAGCTTTGACGCCAAACCACTTTTTGCTGCTGAGCTCTAATGGAATCTCTGTTCCTTCGATTCTCCCGATTGACGACAAACTAGCTTTGCGTAACAATTGGAGCCACGTACAACATATGACGGATGTATTTTGGAAGCGTTGGATACGAGAGTACCTGCCAGTCATAACCCGACGAACGAAGTGGTTCGATGAAACAAGACCGGTCAAGGAGGGTGAGTTGGTGATTGTAGTGGACGACAATGTACGTAATGGATGGCTAAGAGGGCGTGTGGTTAAAGTTTTGTGCGGACCGGATGGACGTGTAAGAATGGCGGATGTGCAGACTTCTACTGGCGTACTTCGTCGACCAGTAGTCAAATTGGCAGTGTTGGACGTGCTTGGAGTTAGTAAGACTAGTGCACACTAGCCTCACGGGTAGGGGTATGTTGACGCAGTCAACACAGCTCTACTGTACGGTAATATGTGGATACCGGCTGCCCATAAGCGCGCCGATCTATAACTCATTATATCTATAGATGATAAGAGATAAGTAGGGGAAGAAGAGTAAAATAAGAAGAATTTATAAAACTCATATCAGATCTGATCTCGTCGAATTCATTAGATCTATCGAAACAGGGAAATATTGTTGAATTGTTGTAGGTGAAATTTAAGAAGAACTAAAACTGTAAGTGAAATTAATTATATACCACAATCACACTGAAATATTAAACGTTAAATAAAATTTGCAGCTAAAAAGCGATTCAAAGCTAAATGAGCAGTTCTTTTACTCAACATCAACAGAGCGATTTCCAACACAATGATTATCTCAATCGTACATTATGCCTAATGTATTTATGTCAAGCGTCGCGAACCCTGTGACAAACAGCTGCTGACTGTTTATCGTGTGCTTTCCGTACTACTTAAATTACGAAACTGAAATTCGACCGGAGCCTACCGACCAACTTTCGATCCGAATTTGCTGGCACAGTGCTATTTTCCGTTCTCTTCAATGAGTCAACTGTGTAGATGGCGAATTTGTTTTTAATTTTGCCCACTTCGATACACGTGTAAGCAATTCTGTTTTCCCACCGACCTCCGAGCGATCGTGCATGGCTACGCTGGTCCCCAAACATACATACAATGCGCTACAATAGGATTAAACCTCGCACCGTATATTGAAACGTGTGCGAGGCCGAAATCACGTTCCAGATCACGTGGCTTGACCTTGCACCCAATGCCGATGCGATAATGGGATATTTTCTGCTGTGATTGTTTACTGGATGACACAACGAGAGGCCGGTAGGAGAATTTAGAAAAAAAAATTAACAAACAACAAGATGAGCCCAAAGAAGCTCATGTGCGCGATTTACTGGGAGAGAGAGAGAGCCTAATTCTTCGGGTGATGCGATGTGAACTGGATCACACGAAGCGGACACGTTGACCGGTGGACAACGTGACACGTTGAAACTGCATTTTGTAATCATCGGGTTGCGAAATACGATAGGACGGATGAACTGCACTGTGCACTCAGCTCATGCAGGCGTCGTTGCATTCTTGGAAGTAAACACTTTGTACTGTCTTTTAATTACACAGTGCATTGTGAAACTGCTACCGTGCTCGAAGGATAACTACTAGTCAGGGGATAGCAGCAAACAGCAACTTCCGGATTGAAGTTTTTGTTGAAGAATTTCACAAAATCACACAACAGTAACACAACTTTTGAATAACATCAACGATTCATTTTCGAAAGTATCAACTCAGTTGTTATATTTTTGGATTCGATTCTATGAGTTTTTCATAAAACTCGATAGGAATGGATGTTACAGGAAGTGATGTCATAGAACCATGCACGCATGCAGCCGTCAGTTTTAAGCGACACCCGCTCAAATACGCCTGGTTGCTAGTGCAGTCTGCCAGACATAATTCCGCAGTCGAACCAAAACTGAGCTGGATATTCATAAAAGCATGTCCCTCCAACATATATACACACAAAAAAAAGGTTGCAAAAGAATCCAATCGTTTCTTCTGGGGCACATGCCTGTATGCCATATATTTATGTTGCTGTGTTTGTACCCTCAAAGAGGATCCGACGTCAGCGACGTCGTCATCGTCGTCGTCGTCGCGGTCGCAGACAGAAGGAGCAAAAAACTTTTGCAGAGTTCATGGCTCTTTCCAAAGATTGCAGAACGGATTATGAAACTGGTGTGTATTTGGTTGAAATTCACGCCGTCTGTGTGGTGTCCCGACGTGCAACACGCGGTCGAGTTTTCCTTTTTCGTCTGGGCCGTGCACTCATGAAGTCTTGCGGGAACTGGTGACTGAATGTTGCTGGACTAGAGTATTTGGAATCAAAAATGTTGTTTTTATAAATCTAATGTAACTTTTCAATAGAATGTAAATCAAATTAAAAATTTTCTGTTGGAAAACTACCTCTCAGAATCCTCAATCAGTGAAGTATCGACATTTTGGTTATTAAATTTACATCATTTCCTCTACAGGATTCCCGAAAAATAACCAAAAAAAATTACCGCATAGCGTGACTCGGAAGACCCCCAAACAACTCTCTTACAGAATCCATTCACATTTCCAACGTGGCGTCTGACTTTGATTCCCCATCTACCAACACCTCCGTTAGCCGGCCGAGAACCGCACTTCACTTTGGTGCGGCACATCGTTGTGTCGTGTTAGATCAAATTTACGGTTCTTTGTTACGAAAATGCCGGAAAGCGCCAGGAATGAGTAATTCCAACTGAAGCTGACAATTTTTGTCGAGTTTTTCGCTCCTTGCAGCAGGCGTCGGAATGCTGCATGCTCTTTGAGAGAACTTCACTAGAGCCTCGTTTGCAGTTGTGACTCTGTTTATGTGCAACGGCATTACATCATCGGCATGTGCACTGTACTGTGTTTCGGTACTTACACGTGGGATTACTCAGACGGACAGAGCGGAGTTGTTCTTAAGAGCTGGGTGTGTGACTGGGATTAGAGCGCGCAGAAACCATAACTAATTAACGATCTTTCGGACCATTTTGGATTCAGTATTTTATGTTGTTAATTACCGTCGTTTAGTGCGAACGGAGTCGTAGTTAGTGCAAGTATAGACGAAAATAGCACGATCGATTTTTAAGATCTGCATTGCGTTAGAAAAGCTTATGTTGCTTGCAATTGGCTCATTATTGTTCGGAATATATTAATTTAAAATATCGTCATCATACATGATGAAAAAAAAGTTATGGGAATTAATTAGGAATAAATCATAGTAAAACAGTAAAAGCAATTGGAACAACAACGGGATCTAGCAATAAAGTAATATTTTTATTTTTTCGATTTTATTACAAAAATATACAATGATAGGCCACCTATGTTTGGCTTTGAGGTAAAGGGTTCTATCAAGTAAATTATTAAAAACTATTCATTCTCTTGTTTGAACGACAGGTTCATGTGCCCTAAATAAATTTTGTTCTAGGATTGTTATCAATAAAATATCTACTAAAGCCGAAACCATAATTAATGCAAAATATCTACTTGAAAATAATTTTATTCTAATCGATTTAATCCCAACCGATCGATTGAAAATATTAAAATCTTTTCTTAAACCACCTAGTGGTGTGATAATGCCTAACTCTTGTCAATCATACAGTTGAAATAAAACAAATTTTCTGTTAGTCCAATCCAAGATGCATTTTAAGTTCATTTAATTCGGCATTATTAGTCATTCTTAAACTAATTACAGTTGTTTAATTAGGTTGCATGAAAAAATTACGAACTTTTGAGTTTACTCCACCCATAAAGAGTGTGTGCATACTTCTCTGTAACCGATTTAGCAGCTTTTGTCCTAGATTTTTGAAATGTTTCCATAGTTGTGGCTCGTTGTTTATATTGAGAGAGTTCCTTTTCACGAGAGCTCAATACCACTCGATAGGTCGAAACTTTGAGCAGTTTGGTGGATTCACCTCATTCGGTGCAACATGGACGCATTTACAAACATCTTTGGAGTAGTGACAAGATGCAAAATGAGCCTATAATAGCGAGAGAGTATCATAGCCGTATAGGAATGGTCACCAAGGATGGCTTTTATCGCATCAAATAACGCTCTCTAGCAGCTCTTTAGGGTAGATGCTAATGGGTTCGTCCAGATTGGATATTGTAGATGGTCACGATTCGAGTATTTGAACCAGAAACTCGAGTCCGACTAGCCTGTGTTTGTTTGGATTTAGAAAAAATAAAACCTTTCTCATATTACTCACACCATCATAAATATTACTGTGGAGTTCTACAAACAACCAGAACTGGAAGTACTATCCACAACAAATTCAGGGATTCTGTATAAAACCGTAAACCGTTTCCTTATATAAGTTTGTAAAAATCGATTTGGCCTTCTAGAAGAAATGTATGGTAGATCCTTTTTGCAGTTTTTGACCACTATTTCCAATACTTCCGAAATCTAATTTCGAGAACTGACATAACCGAAGTTGATTCGTATCACCAGCAACAAATACGACCTATAAATCGTAACCTAATTGAAAAGAAATTTTCCCTCTTTTGCTTCGTCGCTTTAGGTAGCGGTATAAAATTTTAAACGCCTAACCCAGTTGTTCCGGAACCGGAAGTAGGATCCAGGTGAAAATCAGAAGTTTTGTTTTGGATTATAACGTCGGCCAAACCATCTCTGAGATAATAGTATGTGCTTCATTTCGGAATATTTAAACACTGTTTTAGATGCTTCCGCGGTCGAAAATTGGGAACCAGGACAGCCGGAATTAATTTAGTAGGCCGTCTATTAACAATGACTAACGGTTGGAATAGTTTCGAGCCCAGTTTAGATTTTTTTTACGTTTTTCACTTCGCCGCTTAAAGTGACGTTATACATTTTTTATTACGCTTCACCCCGTAATTCCGGAATCAAAACATGTATTCGGATGAAATTCTAAAGCTTTTTTTGGGACCATAAAACCATTTATTTGATCCTAAGTTTGCGAAAATCGGTCACACTCTACCTGAGGAAAGTGAGTAAGTAATCTGCTTAGGTTTTTGTTGTCGTTCTCTTTATAGGGTGTTCGAAATTGAATAAAGCCCACTGTGTGCGTTGTTTGTAAAGGCGAGTTGTGTTTTCTTCTCTCGTGCCAGCTCGTACCGGTGCGTACCGGTTTTGTATCGTCATTTCACATGGCGGTTTGAAAGCTTTGTCACTCATCACCCTGTAATTGCGGAACCGGAAGTCAGATCCAGATAAAATTTCACAGTAGTTTTTTATATAATATTTTAGTAGTTTTTTACATAATATATATCCAATTTAAATCAACATTTCTGAAAATCGGTTCAAGTATCGCTGAGAAATCGAAATGAGTTCTACTTTTGGAGTTTTTTTTCACCACCTTCGGTGCTTCCGGAATAAGAGATGCGAAACTATTAATGACGAAGCACGCTTTTATGCCCTCAAACTAATAGGTTCTGCAAAACTAGAAGAATTTATCAGTCAGTTTTATGGGATTTGTACTTGTATTTTCCATAATTTATGAAAAAAAAAACACATGAAATTGAAAATTTTTCGCTTATCGTACTCTAGTTCCGAAACCGAAAGGCCTGATAAAATGTTCTAGAAAATTTTAAATAATCTCAAAACCTTTGGTTAGAATTTCAGTTTGTGAAAATCGGTTAAGCCATCTCTGAAAAAAGTGAGTGCATATTTTTTGTGCATATCACCCTGTATCTCCGGAACCGGAAGTAGGATTCAAATGAAAGTGAATAGCAAGCTATGGGACTATAAGCCACAAGCACACAAAGATATTTACTCAGTTAGTCGAGCTGAATCGAATGGTATATGATATTTGGCCAGTGCTGTAGTTGCGGTTAGTCACAGTTAGTCAGTGACTAACCAGCTCTTGAAACTGCAACCGAAAAAATTTTTTTTTTGAAATTTTGATAATGACTGATTCAATTAACATGAAGGGTACAAAAAAAATAATACAATTGAAAAAGGTGCCGCGTGAAAGTAATCTTGATTATAATGAAATATCCTTCTGAGGGCGCAAATCATTATTTATTTTCAATCTAAATAAATAACATCTTGTATGGATAATTTGGAAGGGCGCCTTGGAAATGATTCCAGGGCGCAGACTCATGGTAGGAGAATTGAAAAAGGCGCCCACATAAATTGTTCCTGAACGCAGGATGAAAGTAATCTTGATTATATTAAAATATCTTTCTAAGGGGGCGCATCATTATTTATTTTCAATCTAACTAAATAACATCTTGTATGGATAATTTGGAAGGGCGCTTTGGAAATGATTCAAGGAAGCAGTCTCACGGTAGGAGAATTGAAAAAGGCGCCCACATAATTGCTCTCAGGGCGCAGGATGAAAGTAAAATATCCTTCTAAGGGGGCGCATCATTATTTATTTCCAATCTAAATAAATAACATCTTGTATAGATAATTTGGAAGGGCGCCTTGGAAATGATTCCAGGGCGCAGACTCATGGTAGGAGAATTGAAAAATAATAATTTCTCTCAAAGCGCATAATGACAGTAATCTTGATTAATTTTGAGGGCGCAAATCATTATTTATTTTCAATTTAAATCAATAACATCTTGTAAGGATAATTTAGAAGGGCGCACAAGGAATGATTTTAGGACGCAGAATCACGGTAAGAGAATTGAAAAGGGCGCCCATATAATTAATTCCCGGCCGCAGGATGAAAGTATTTTAAATACATTAATTAATCGTAAGAAGAGGGCACAAATTATTATTTATTTTCAAGCAAAAAAATTACATATTGTAAGGATAATTTGGAAGGTTGCCTTAGTAATAGTTCCAGGGCGCAGGAAAATGGAAAAGGGCGACCCATACAATAGATTTCAGGGCGCAGAATGAAAGTATTTTTGAAAACAATAATTGATCCAACTGAGGGCGCAACTTATTACTTATTTTCAAGCTTAATACATAACATCTTGTAAAGATAATTTGGAAGGGCACCTCAGGAATTATTCTAAGGCGCAGAATCACGATAGGGATATGAAGGAGTGAAGGATGAAAGTATTTATAAATATATAACATAATCTTAGTGAGGGCGCAAGTTTTTATATGTTTTCACGCTAAATAAATAACATCTTGTAAAGATAATTTAGAAGGACGCTTTAGAAATGATTCCAGGGCGCAGGGTGGAAGTATTTTAAAATACATCAAATGATCCTACTGAGGGCGCAAATCACTATCTATTTTCAAGCAAAAAAAATCTTGTACGCCTAATTTGGAAGGATGCCTTAGGAATGTTTTAAGGGCGCAGAATCACGGTAGGAGAATTGAAAAGGGTGCTCTTAAAACTTATTCCGGGCGTATGGTGGAAATCTTTTTAAATACTGTATATAATTCTACTGAGGCGCAAATCATTGTTTATTTTCAAGCTAAATAAATAGCATAAGTAAGGAGTGCCTCAGGATTGGCATCAGGGTGCAGAACGAATTTTTTTACCTAATACTACAAAGCTTTTGAAAGCATAAATGGAGCGCAAATTATTTCTTTGTTTGTGAGTTCTATAAATAGAATCTCGGGAGGAAGCAATGCACAAGTCAGCTTTGAGCAGTGCTGCCTTAACAACAATTTTTCTAACAGTTATTATATTCAAACATAAAATATACTAGCATTTATAACTGTTTGTAATCTTCATTAACAGCTTTTAATAGTTTTAAGTTGTCTTTATTGAAAAATAATGAGGTTTTGAATAAGAAATGATGAATTTCAATAATTTTGAACGAGATGAATTATTATAAATACTGGCATCTTTTCTTCAAACTCGGCCTTGTATAGTGGAAGGTCGATATAGTAGAATTAATTACCACATGAATTCAACTGATGGTATTTTTTCATTGGTATTTTCCAATTTCTTTTATGCTTCTGAGATGAGACTTTATGCAATTTTATCATTTTGATTAAATACCTACTCAATACATAGTGAGGTAGTTCACCATTCGATAACATGAACAAAAGCATTAAATTCACTTGTGAAGAAGCAAATAACAGCAGACTTCTTAGACATTTTCATCACGAGGAAGACGGAAAACTTATCCTTTTTGATATATAGAAAGCTAACTAATACGGAAAGTATTATATGTTATACTTCTAATTATTCTCATCAGCATAAAATGGCAGCTTTTCACCATATGATTTATTGAATGCAGCCCATGGAGAAAATGCGGTAAGAAACGAGAAAAAAAACATTCTCGATATTGGAAAGCTCAATTAATATTCGGAGCAATTAATTCAAACAATTTTTGATAAAAAGAAAAACTGTTGAAAAACAATCACTTACTACTTTAACCCAACAATCAGAAAAATTAAAAATAATTTTAATAGATTTCAGCCATGCCATGCCCAAAACAAAACTAAAAAGTTTTGGTCTAGATTTGGTATTCCGTAAGAATAATACTAGGATCTACATAAGATCATAGAGATACTTTGAAAAAATCCGGATCATATAAACAAAGTGCACTTCGGAGAAATTAGATAAGGTTATCATTCCAAGTCAAAAATAGCTGAACATGCTTAGAAAATTATGAGCTTACAACGAATCACATTACAATTTTATGTTAAACATCTAACCGATGGAAACTAAACGTAGATGAAAGTTTAGGAATATATGTAAATATAAACATTCCAATCTACCATTTATTTAAATGTAACTTAGCTAAATGAGTTATCTGTAAGATGTAAAATGATTCACCTGTACTTGTACAACAGAGATAGCACCGCACTTTCCTCCCACTATTAGTATCTGTGTCTGTTACTATTTCGTGACATTAGTGGGAAATAGTTAGGAAATTTTTGATATTGTGGAAATAAATGGAATTTATTTTCTTAAAAAGCTATCCACTAAGCGCTAAAATAAACATTTTCTTCCGAATTTGATGTGATATTCGTATTTATCGGTTACTAAATTTGCTTAGTATTGGTCGCCTTAAAAGTTAAAAAATCAAAATCGGAAGCAGATAAATAGTACTATAATATCGAAAAACATACTGAAATCGAAAAGAGATATGGAATTTCTCTAGTTGATAACAAAACTTATTCTCAGTTTAATTTTACTGCCAAATAATGAAAACAAAATTGAAAAGCATAATCAGTTACTGATCTGCTCTGACATTACTGAAAACATCGCGAGCAAAGGCTAAAAATAGAAAGGGTAAAACATCATCGGGAATTTACATTTTAGTGATTTTATTGACAACAACATAAAAAAATTCTATGATGGCTTTTTTATTCTTGACCGGATTCGAGCTTCGATCTCCTGATTTTAGAATATCTAACACACTTTTAACGCTATAGACTATGATAGCCACTTGAAGACACTATGATTATTTTCAATGATATGACAAGCTGTATTAATTCGAAAAGCTGTTTGCTGGTATTTTCTGTCAATGTATACTCGTTTGTGTACAAGACGCGTAGTACGAAATTGCATACATTTAGGCAATTTGACTAAAATGGAAAATAATCAATCGCCAAAATATTGATAATGAACTAGGATAGACTGGATTATAACATTGTGCCGCGTATACGTTAGCTGTACCCAGCATGTATTAAATGACATTTTTATGCATAAAGTTGTAGAAAGATTCTACCGGCATGAGCTCCATTTGTCGTTGCCATTAGGGTATGAATAGATACTGTATTTCATGGATAGTGAGACGTGCTTTTTGTTTTTCTCATTTTGAAAAGTATGCAATAATTGCATCAACCATCTTTTAAAACGAGGTTGAGTTTCATAGGGTATCTGTACCCTAGATCATCTCAGGTTTACCACTAATTTTGACATTTTAGGATCATTACTAATAATGATATCTGCTGTCTTTGATTAATACATTGCACTGTGGGGAAAAAGGATGAAGAACGCGACTTTACTCAATAATTTCATAAAAATCTTTGAAAATATTTTCAAAGTAGGTTTATCTTATGTAGAATTGACCGTAGAATCGATTGATGATAATTAGAATAGCCGCAAAATTCACTATCATGGCCGCTTTGCCCCAAATTTTTCTTTTTTCCTACCTCACTAACTGTAAAACCCTGAAAAATCAATTATGTTAAACCAAGATAGTTCGATGTTACGCACATAGCCCTACAAACTAATTAACAGGTAGTTTCCATGATCCCATGAATCGTGCAACATCGTTCTACCCCAATTTTCATTCAAACTTAATTTTAAGTTCAATTCTGATTTACGATCCTGAAGCAGAATCAATGCGACCTAGCCATAGTGGTCCATATTACTTATAAAAATTCAGTGATCCAAGTACATACAATGGGAATAACAATACTAGCTCGTTTAACCCGTTTCACTCCAATTAATTCCATAAATCGTACCATTAATTAAACTTTCTTTCGCATTTCAAAAGAAGGCTTACTGCGGTTGATTAAAATCGACTGATATTGTGTAGAATACCATAAAAAGTAGATAACAAATAGATTCAATGACCGCACGAATCATGTTATACCGTGTTACTCCAATTTATCCTACCAATATTGGTGTGAAACGGTATAACATGATTCATGCGGTCACTAAAGTTATTTGTAATTTAATTTTTAGTTTTTTTTAGATCTTCTTTTTTTTATTGATATAATTTTAATCAACCGCAATAAGCCTCCTTTCGGAATGCGATAGAAATTTTAACCAATGATACGATTTATGAAATTAATTGGTGTAAAACGGATTAAAAGGGCATTCTGCTCCGATTTTCACGTTTTCATAACAGAAGTATAGTTCGTTTTCACACTAATTTTGATTGTTAGGGCTGCATTGGCGAAGATATTGGCTCCGAATGCATCATATGTGTGCTGAAGACCGAGTAATCGGATCAATACTGTGATGTCCTGACTAATGAGACGACTATTGGTTTAACTGTCCCACATCATTTGAATTAGTCTAGATGGCAAAATGTTCATGTAGGTGTGTGTCAAAATATTTGACTAATTTTTCACAATAATTGCTTGGCTAATTTGCATAAATTTCAATTCAAACGAAAAGTATTATAAAAGTTTAACTGAAATTTCAATTGAATTTTATTTTTTTTTTTTTTTGTTTCGTTTCTATAGAGGCTTTAACATCTTAGGTCATTCGCCTCTTCGGACCAGAAAATCTTTCTGACCCTATGTGCGGGGTTGGGAATCGAACCCAGATGGGCTGCGTGAAAGGCATCGACTGTCCCATCACGCTACACCCGTCCCCTGAAAATTTTATTTGAATCTAACGACGTATTTCGGGATAATAGAATGATAAGTGTTAAATATTTCAATTTCCATGAATATTTTATTTGAAAGTGGCAGTGCAAAGATACGCAAAATCAATTTGCAGGTCTTGTTAGGTCATGGCTAAATACAATTCGTTGGAACAGTTGTTGTTTTCTTTATTCTTTGGTTTCTGATAAATTGCCTTACCGAGAAGACTTCCGGATCCGGAAATATAGGGTAAAGTGTGTTAAAAATTTTATACCATCACTGAAAAAGGGCCCGTAAAAAAATTTCTAAATCGACCTTAAATTTTCTCCAGTTGATAGTTTTATCAGTAGACGGTCAAACAAACCGTTTTTGGTTATTCTTTCAAGAATCGAAGAAAATTATTTTGAAGAATACTGCAGTATTATATATGATAGTATGATTGGTATGAGAAAGGCATCATTACACCACTAGGTGGATTAAAACAGGTTTGATTTTATGGTTCCATAGCTTGTTATTGAATTTCATCAGGAACCGAATTTCGGAGTTACAGGGTAATATGTGAAAATTGAAGAAAAACCTAGTGGTGTAATGATGCCTTTTTAATATTACTTATATTTTCAAAAACATGTCTAGAAGATTCTGTCAAGTTTCTTTTTTTCAAACTTGAATAAAATCAAAAACTTTCTTCGGTATAAACTACCATCACCTTTTCAATTTGTAAGATGCACATAAATGGAACGTCGTATTTCACACACATTTTTATTCAAAAACATGTAAAATTGTGTGATTTGGAAATTACGTGACTTGAAACGAACGAAATAAAAAACAAAAGATTGTTAGCAGCAGCGCGACTTGAACAGAGAAACATAAGATCACAAGCACATCGGTTACTCGACTGAACCACAGAGCTCATATCTGTTCATTGAATAATTGATACATATAAATCCATACAGCGGCACTTGGTAGCCGAGTGCAAATTACATTCGGAGCGTGTAAAATTCTATGCGAGTGGAACATTGCGTCATTTGAAAGATTAAGTATACACTTAAAATTTTTACATCTTATTAGATGCACATAAATGGAGCGTCGCAGTTCACGCAAATTTGCGTCGAAGAACATTTAATATTGTGTCTAAAACTCCATGACATGAATTCGTTGAAATAAAAAAAAATAGCAACGCCGCGACTTGAACCGAGAATCATTATTGGATCGCAAGTACGTCTGTTAATCGACTGAGCCACAGAAGCATGCATCTGCTATGCTGGTAAAAGCTGCATTTAAATGCATACAGTCACACCTGCTAGTAGAATGCAAGTTACAGTCGAAACCAGTAAAATTCAAGTCAATCTAACATTATCTCATTACAAATGAAATTTTCCGTCGTTTGACAGATTAGGTCTTTATGAATTAGGTCTTATGAGGGATTAAGTCACCTGTAGAATTCAAATTTTTTTAGAGTGTAGTACTATATAACTTTTGTATACATAAATACGAAGATGAAGAAACAACAAACCCCGTCAAAAAATCTAACTTCAGTCAATTCCAATGCGCCCCTGTACCACGGAAATCAAGGCGCCCTATCAACAAAGTCAACGACTAACCAATGAAACTTGAACAACTACGGCACTGTATTTGGCCCTCCGGGTTAAAAAGTCGGTTTTCACAGTGAATAGGTTGTCTTTTTATATGAGAATGGAAAAACACGCCCCTGAATATGAAATGAAGTAATTCCGGAATCGAAAGTCGTATCCGGATGAAATTTGGTAGGGTTATATGGGGTTATAGGACCTTTCATTTGAACCTACGCTTTTGAAAATTGGATGAGCGGTCTCTGAAAAAATAGATGTAACTCTCGAACCGGAAACCGGATCCAGGTGAAATTCAATATGGGACTTTAAGGCCTTTAATTTTTGAATATAAGGTTTTCTATATGAGAAAGGCATATAGTTTGTGGGTTATGTTCGTAAGTGGTAAAGGAACAGTACCAACAATAATAAAGGGTGATTTTTTAAGAGCTTGAGAACTTTTTTAAACAATAAAACGCATAAAATTTGCAAAATCTCATCGGTTCTTTATTTTAAACGTTAGATTGGTACATGACATTTACTTTTTGAAGATAATTTCATTTAAATGTTGACCGCGGCTGCGTCTTAGGTGGTCCATTCGGAAAATCCGCTTTTTTATCGACAAATTTTGTTCAGCGATGAGGCTCATTTCTGGTTGAATGGCTACGTAAATAAGCAAAATTGCCGCATTTGGAGTGAAGAGCAACCAGAAGCCGTTCAAGAACTGCCCATGCATCCCGAAAAATGCACTGTTTGGTGTGGTTTGTACGCTGGTGGAATCATTGGACCGTATTTTTTCAAAGATGCTGTTGGACGCAACGTTACAGTGAATGGCGATCGCTATCGTTCGATGCTAACAAACTTTTTGTTGCCAAAAATGGAAGAACTGAACTTGGTTGACATGTGGTTTCAACAAGATGGCGCTACATGCCACACAGCTCGCGATTCTATGGCCATTTTGAGGGAAAACTTCGGAGAACAATTCATCTCAAGAAATGGACCGGTAAGTTGGCCACCAAGATCATGCGATTTGACGCCTTTAGACTATTTTTTGTGGGGCTACGTCAAGTCTAAAGTCTACAGAAATAAGCCAGTAACTATTCCAGCTTTGGAAGACAACATTTCCGAAGAAATTCGGGCTATTCCGGCCGAAATGCTCGAAAAAGTTGCACAAAATTGGACTTTCCGAATGGACCACCTAAGACGCAGCCGCGGTCAACATTTAAATGAAATTATCTTCAAAAAGTAAATGTCATGTACCAATCTAACGTTTAAAATAAAGAACCGATGAGATTTTGCAAATTTTATGCGTTTTATTCTTTAAAAAAGTTCTCAAGCTCTTAAAAAATCACCCTTTACATTTGAACTGAATCATTGGTTTCCTTTTGGTCGAATTCGGACACTTTCATCGGTTGGTTTGATACATACTATTTGTACATTCATTGGACAACTAGTTCCGGTACTTCTGGAACTTCGGTACAGCAAAAACCACTTAGGTCGGCCATCAACTAATAGGACCTAAATATTGGAAAAGTTTTATAATTCCAAAACCGGAGGTCGGATCCATATAAATTTTCATAGTAATCTATAGGATGATAAAATCTTTTTACTTGAATCTAAGTTTGTGAAAACCGGTCGAATAGTCTTAGAAAACATTCCATATTATTTCCGGAATCGGTAACAGAAATTGGTCATCAACTAACAAGATCTGCTAATTAGACGATTATATCAACCAGTTTTAAATAACTTGTTTCGTTTTACAATCAATTTTTTTTGTGCATCCTGCTTTAACTTCTGACCCGAAAGTCGGATCTAAATGAATTTCAGGATTTTTCTATTGGATCTTAAACCTTTATGTTTGATATTAATGTCGTTTTCGATTGAGAACACTAAAACTGGCCCAGGGTTTTTTTTTCTTCAAACAAACACTTTTCACGCAACTGTGGCGGTTTCGCACTTAGTAACAGGGATTTGAGCAAACCTGATATAAAAACCAGGTTCAAAACTGACTCGATTTTCAGTTCAAAAACTTTGAAACGAGTTTCGAAACTAGCTTTAAACAAACGGTTTGATAGCAATTAGGGTGGAAACTGGGTTAGGTTTCATACAGTTCCAGAGGTTGCTTTAAAATTTATCCGGATCCTAAATCATTCAAATGACAATGCAAATATTACAAAAGAATCTTCTAAACTGGATACAAAACCAACTTGAAGATCTTGTTTGTTGGTATCCGAATAAACTCTGTTTTTATTCAAATGTCTTAGAAAGATATGTTCAAGAATATATAAACAAAACGGTGGATTAAAAATAGTTTTTGTTCCATACTATGGTTCCAGACAACGCTCTTTTATTGTAGAATTCGTAGCTCAACGATGCGAGCATTTAAGTAAATTCTAACCTACCTGAAATTTAAAATATACCGCTTGTTATACTAGGAAAACTGATCATTTGCTGATCATGCTCATTATATATATTTTTTAATAAATTTTCTTCTGATTGTGCGGAATTGATTTTTGTTTTCACAATAGTGTAATATTCACGCTAGAACTGAATTCTAGAGTGGTTATGCAATAATAACTTATCGACAACGCAATTGTAGTATCTACATCTGTAATACACTTCATCCACAGCGTGTATTGGCTGGTTAAAGTTTCATTACAAATTTTAATACATAACATTAAAAACTTTACGAATATGGTTTTACCTTCCGTTTATTAAAGATTCTAAACTTTACCAAAGTCTTGGAATTCTTAAAAAAATGTTGGAAATTATTATTGTTATGAGGGTTTCAAGTTGAACTTGCACGAATCACACCTTCCCATTCTTCGCAGAATTGCGTCCGTTTGACTCATCTGAAAGTAGTAAATGAGATGTCATTTAACTTAGTACAAAAGGCGTTACCAAAGATGTTGAGAAAAGTTGGCTCTGAACAAATCACATTTAATGTTTATCTATTACCGTTGTATACTCAAACTTATCATCAATCTGCGATTCCGAACAAAATCAAATCTAAGACTATTTGCTCATAACGAAATAAAAAAATGCGGATTTTTTTGTTTGTTTTAGATTTACTCAATTAAGATAAAGTTTCAGTTTCTCCAAATTGTGTTCCAGGACCGTATATATCAAATCGAATGTATACTTCATTTTAATCCACCGATCACCAACAAATCTTTTAATGTTGAGCCGATGCATGTAATTATTAAGAAAACCAGATGCAACCGATATATTCTACTGCAATGGAATTTTTTTATTGGGTGAGTGATCAGCGAAGACGCGAACTTTGTACCGAATACCTGTTCTTTGCTTGTTCACCCCAAATTTAGAACGATATTCCCATGCTTATTTTTGGTTTATTGCGTTTTAAAGTATCGCAACGCGCCCAATTCTGCGTCGGCCCCATTCAAATGCCATTGCTCTCGAGTTCTTGCCTCCTGCTTGCGATCTCGATCTACACACTCGGCTCTGCACAGTTCCCTCACCTGTCTTGTTGATTCATACACACAAAACGGCGAAAATGCCAACAACATCAAAACAACTGCCCTCTGTCTGCATCCGCTCCGCAACCGTCGAGGTGCGAGTTTGAGACACATCCAACGGCTTTTGTGTATCGACATAGAAGCAACGCCCGGCCAGTTCCTAACATTTTGCATATATCCTCAAGGTCAAACTTATTCGATCAGTGAACCCGTTCGTAGTCGTCCTCTCTCTTCCATGTTAAAACACATACACGTTCGACCCTTGAAGAAAAGGAGACGTGCGACTGTTTTGTCCGAATCCTATTCACACAACATTCGCGAGGTACGCAATATTTACACACCGCGTCACCCCCCCTTCACCCATCCGGACCCACATCGTGGAGCCGGCGAACGAACAACATAAACAAAGAAAATCGCAGTCTTCTTCACCGGTTGAACCGGGGTGAGTTAGTGTCTGGCTGGGAGGTAGAAAATGAATTATCCTTTTCTTCCTTCTTGTACAGGTTCTTTCGATTTTTGTTCTTCTAGCTGTTTCCTTTCGATGTCGACGTCGTCGATGGGCATTGCACCCTTCCGGCGACGGCGACGGCATCACGAATGGATGTTTCTTTATTTCCTCGTTTGCTACAGTGGCGACCGTCAAATTGTAACCCAAGGGAATTATGCATGGTTAGGATACATTTTTGTGCATATGATTTGCAGTTACCATCTCTTTTAAAAATGTAGCGAATAATAAATCTAAAGCTACGTTACTGTGTTTATTAATTGTGGCATATTTACTGCATGATTTTATTGGAATTTTTCGGCCAACAACGACTAACAGAAGCTAAAGATACAAAAAAGAGAAGGGGAAAGATATTCTCGATAGAATCAGTGCGATTTCAGAAATGGGTAGAAAGGCATAAGACTTCACATTCCCATTGCTTTGTATACGTATTCAGTATGACAAACCATTTGGTTCGCATGGATGGAGCGACCAGTTCGACCTGAATAAGCCTGAATTTTAACAAGAACTTATATACTTTCTTCAATTTGTTATTATTCGAAAGCGTTAAATTGTACAAAGATTTTTAGGGCTTCGTTTTCAATTTAAAGGAATCATTCTTCAGTCAAATTCGTCTCTCCATCTGTACAAAATAAATAGTGTCATACTGAAGATGCTTGAAAAATCTCATCCAAATCGGAGCTAGTCGATCGAGATTTTGCCATATTTTCTTCCGTTAGTTCCAGAAATTGCTTATCAGTTAAAAATTTTGATCAGGAAACCTACACTAGGCCGGCTCAAGAAGGATTTTTAACATAGGATTTGTTGACGCACGTCTTTCTTTACTATGCTCAGCTGGGTGCATTTCTAAAATTTTACAACACGAAAGTGTAACGAAATTACACCAGATTTGTTTTCTCAATAACTTTTTCCCTGTTTGAGTATTTTCTCTAATTTTTCCACGAAACGAAGATGTAAGATTGTTGTTAATACCACGTTTATTACGAAAGCATTGTTCAAATAGTGAAAAAACAGGTTCAAACCCGAAACATCAAAATTATTCGAATCTATAAATAGATCTTATTTCACGTTTGCTAGCTTCAGTCTATGATAAACCATGAACAGAGACACATAAGGTGAGCAGGCTGTCATCTACGCCAAGACAGTGGAACTACACCTGGCATTATTCAACTGGTGCTTCAGTCGAATATGAGGTTCCATTCCTCAACCCTAAACACAGAATAACAAGTAGTTCTTCTGTGAGCATATCTGCTGTTGGACATTCTCAGTGTGGGTTTTGCTTCAAACAAAAGTGATTGCATTATCCAGCTTCTGATCGTTTGCATTGGAGGAAATGATGATGATGATGGTCCCGCCTCATACCCCTACAAAGGTGTGAGCTGGACGATTTATCTAAATGATAATAAATATTGCATCACATATTTTAACCAGTTAACTAAATATAAAACGATCTGGTTGATCCAACAGATATAGATTCTCCTTCTAAAGTACAACTGTGAACAAGAAAACATTCAAATATTTCCGATTTACTATCCAGTGTTATTCAAGAAAATTTCCTACCCGTAAAGATCCTTGAACAAATCAGGAATCGAACCCGATATCTTTGTCAGTATCAGACAGTAATTCACCTGGCCCTTCCCGAGTAACGAGACAGCGGATGAGCAGAGCCAAGACCAATTCCATCAACAACTTCCGATCCCGATTATTTCCGAACTATAATCAATAATTCATTAATTAAATCTTACAAAGTCAAGATTCGAACTCGACACGTAGAATGCTAAAGCTCTCAAAAATAAAACAGAACATATCCAGTTCCAGTCATATTCAATTTCTAGATTGCCTCTACCTGCTTTGCGCGCGCGAGGCTCATACTTTTGTAGACAACTCATTTTTTTAACTAAACAAATTATTAAAAATCCATCATCATCATCATACAGAACATAACAACCTAATGGATCTTACTTGAAAAAAGAAAACAAAAATAAAATAAATGCAATCTTCGTCATTTTACACAGTTTTCGATAAAATCAAATTGCACTGATTCATTAAAGATCTAATTACAGAATAGATTTTATGTGTGAAATACACAATTTTTTGAACTCTCTCAATATTTCTGCCCGCTTGATTCGTCCTGGCATCGAATTGAGAAAAAAAAACTAATCCCTTTGTACAATAACGAGTTTTGCGATCTGGCTGACAAAAAGCTTGGTGTTCTCGCATCAGACGCATTTCTAGTATTGTACCTATGCAAGTCACTTCATCTTTCAATCCGATCACACAAATATCGAGTCAGCACTCCATTTAAGATTTTGAAAATGAACACCATTGTTAAATAATATACTCTCTGTTTCACTGAAAGCCATTATAATGCGTTCAATAGAATATTAGAGGAAGTATATCTATTACATTTCAAAATCAATCGCATGACCTTATTTTGCAATCGCTGGAGTCTCAATATTTGCGAGTTGTTAGCAAAGAACAGAATCGATGAGCAGAAGTCAATGTGAGGAAAGATTAATGATTTATACAGAAGAATTTTAATACTGGTCGTTAAATCATTTTTTGGCGGCATAATACACCGTACTTTTTGGCAACCTTCTTGATGATGTTGTTAACGTGAGATTTGAATGTTAGCTTTTCATCAATTATAACTCCAAGATACTTCAACTCTCTAACGCGATCAATAATCTCTCCATCAATGTCAATGTTGGCTTCACGTCCAGTGCTTAAAGAAGAAATAACCATATATTTAGTTTTTGCGAGATTCAGTTTTAATTTCTTGAATTTCAACCACTGAGCCAGAGAATGTAAGTCTTCGTTCAAATGTGCAACCGCTTCATCCAAATCCTTAGCTGTAACGAACAGAACAGTATCGCCAGCAAACAAATTTATTTTACAAAACCGTAAAACTCGCTTCATGTCATTTATGTACATAATGAATAAAATCGGACCTGAAACACTACCCTGTGGCACACCAAGTGAATTACCCTGGAAACTAGACACAACATCGTTGAAAACAGTTCTCTGAGTTCTATCAAATAAATAGCTTTCATACCAATTATATGCTACTTCTTCGATACCAAAGCGTTGTAGTGTTTGTAACGGTATAGATCTAGAAATTGTTTCTAAAGCGCGCTTGAGATCCAAGAAAACTGCAAAAATAGTCTCTTTAATCTCGATTTTCTCCTTCCATTTTGCTAAAACCAGGTTTAAAGCGGTTTCGCAAGAGTGACTTTTCCGATATCCTGATTATTCCGGTATTAGCAAACTGTTAAAGTTTAAATAGTTAATCAGTTGATCTTTAACAACAAGTTCCAAAATTTTTTCCAACGTGTGCAACATGTTAATGGGATGGTACTCCTCGGCTTTATCCGTTCCAGTACCCTTGGGGATAGGAACCACCAACGATTCTTTCCAAACTTTTGGCACATGCCCCGTGTATAACAATTCATTTACCGGGAACGGGTATAGCGTGATGGGTAATTCGATGCCTTTCACGCTCCCCACCCCCAGTTCGATTCCCAACCCCGCACATAAGGTCAGAAAACTTTTCTGGCCCGAAGAGGTGAATGACAACAATGTTAAAACCTGTATAATCGAAAAAAAAAGATTCATTTACTAAGTTCAGCAGATCGTGACCGATAACATAAAAGGAATCACTTTTGAGTTAATATTGTCGATACCAGCCGATTTTCCTAAATTAAAACCAATATCTTTCAATTGTTCAAAAGTGATTGGGTGAAATTCAAGAAATCTACAATAATTACTAATCGGCTGTGTTATTTCAACAGGTTCACCAACCAAATCAATACTTTGATAGAAAACGAAAAGTGGACAACGATGGGGAACATTGTACAAAATCAGGTTATTAAGGTAACTTTCTTTGCAAATCAAAGGTAAGGGTCATCAGTTTAGTGCAAATCTAGAATAATTTGATCGGTTGTGAACTTTTCGCTGTGCGAAATTCGTACCGAACGAATGCAAATAAAGCCAGCAAACGGCGTATCAATGTCGTAGAAAATACTACCTTTTGAAAGCCTGTAATGAATTTCGCGATTACATCATTCAGATGTTGGTCGTTTGCGTGCGAGTAACAGAAAAAATACATTTAATCGACAGTTCCAATAGATATAAATGATAGTGTTATAATCCGCAATTATGGTCTAATCATTTAGTTTTTAACCATTTTCAGTGTCTCTACATAGAATCAAGCAAATAGTTAATTATGGATGCAAGCTGATCTACGCTGACGATTTGAAGCTGTACTTAGTAATTCGTAATTATGAGGACTGCGTCCATCTTCAAGAACTGCTAGATGAATTTGTCGCATGGTGTCGACGAAACCATTTTGTGATCAGCATTGCCAAATGTCAAGTAATTACATTTCACCGAATACTTCGTCCATTAATCTTCGACTACAAAATTGATGGACAAACACTTACAAGAGTTGACTGTGTTAATGACCTTGGTGTTGTATTGGATGCAAAACTCACATTTAATCAGCATCGTTCTGCTTTAATATCTAAGGCAACGAAACAACTCGGATTCGTAGCTAAAATCAGCAGAGATTTTAAGGATCCACATTGTTGGAAGGCGTTATACTGTTCCTTAGTGCGACCATTGCTGGAAAATGCCAGTTTGGTATGGAGTCCATATCAACTCGTTTGGAACTTGCGGATTGAGCGTGTTCAGAAAAGATTTATTCGACTTGCGCTAATAGACCTTGGATCTGCCACCGTACCCTGATCGATGTCGCCTGTTAGGTCTTGACACTCTGGAACGACGAAGGAAGATTCAACAAGCTGCGTTTGTGGCGAAGATTATCAACGGCGAAATCGACTCTCCAAAAATCCTGTCTCTCATCGACTTCCGGGTTTCACAACGAACTCTACGATCAACAGGTTTGCTACAACGAAGATTCCATCGAACATCGTTTGGAGCCAACGAACCTATTGCAGCGTGTGTTCGAACTTTCTCCCTAGTTGAAAATTTATTCGATTTTGGTGAATCATCGCATAAGTTTGTTCAGAAAGTGTCGCAATCCTCGATTTTATAACTTAACTTTATATTCATTAAGACTTTTATTGTCAGATGGAACAAGCAAACAAATAAATAAATAAATAAATAAGTGTCGTCACTAATCCATGCGACGTCCAACCTCATGGGTGCCACGACTCTGTGCCGAACGTTAGCATTGTAGGGAAGGGCACTCAACTAAGTGGCAGATTAACTTTTTGCGCCGTTCGCCAAACGAGAGGCAACCGGTTTGTTCGAAGTTTTGCTTGTGGAAATATTTGTTAACTGTGTTGAAAGTTGGAGAAATGGTAACCTTCGGTTCTTTTCAAAATTCAAAGCCATTTACAAAGATCTAATGAGATTTTACTTGAAATGGATAATTTATTAGTAGAACAATATAAATGTGCATCTGCACCTTGTCGACAGCAGTCCTACGTCAATCTCACGGTTATGTCTCTAATGTCGTTTTCGCTTGAGAAAACTCAAACTGACCCAGGGTAGTTTTATCAAACAAACCCTTTTCACGAAACTGTGTTGATTTCGCACTTAGCAATGGAGGTTTGAGCAAACCTGATATAAAAACCAGGCTCGAAACTGACTCGATTTTCAGTTCAACAACGTTCAGACAAACGGTTTGACAGCAGTTAGAGTGGAAACTGGGTTAGGTTGGGCATCAAGCGAAAACGACATAACATTACCTACCAGAAGTATATTTTTATTTCTATAATAGTGGTTTTTATCTTAGGTCTATTCGCTCATCGGGTCAGCAGAACTTTCTGACCCTATGTGCGGAGTACAAAATCAGATAGGCAGCGTGAAAAGATGATGGTTTTACTAACCCTGTTATAAAAACCTAGATTTATTCTACCTTGTTTTGATGCTTATATAAATCTATGGTCTATATCAGTGGACGGCAAACTTAATAACCAAACAGCCAAATATGAGCATTCAAATAACTAAATAAGTATTGATAGTCAAATATAAAAAAAAATAAAATATTGGGAGTTAAATCTGGAAAACAATTGAAACCAAATTTGCTGAAAGATTGTACCAGTTATTAAACACAAAAGTTTCTAACTCTTGAGGGTATTGTCAAGGACAATCGCCGTGCTTCTTTGTTTTGAATACATTATTTGTTATTTTTAATTGAAACTGAAAGGTTCATTTATTTTGATCTCAACCTTTACTGGATTTTTGAATATAGCATTAATCATAATAATTATTATTATTAAATATGATCACTATCTAACGGGAAAACAGATTGAAAAATTGACATGTGAATGCAATTATGTAATGAAAACCGCAAAAATGTTACCGCAGGGACGGGACTCGAACCCCTCTTAGCCGGGGGAATTGTTTTACCAATTTAACTACCCTGCATATGAAAACACATGAAGAGAAAGTCCAATTGACTAGACGAAACCAAGCATGCTTCGCTGTACTTGGTCCCTACGGCATTTAATTTTTGGGAAATTTGAACTGTATCTATCGAAGTAAACAAATTGAAATAAAGACATGCGAATACAATATGAAATGAAAACTGCGAAAGAGCTACCACAGAGTTGGGACTTCAACCCGTAGCTAGCTCCTATCCAAGAAAATCGTTTTACCAATTAGACAAAATAGCTATTATCACTCTCCGCTTTGCCGTCAGACGCTGATTTTGTTTTTGTTTCTTTTGCTGCCTATGGGATACATTAGCATTCATACACTACATTATGATGTATGGTCACAGCGGTGACGATTATGATCTCGAATTATATATTAAAGGTAAAATCAAATATTCATTGTCTTTCCATAATTTGTTTTTTCGAGAATATGACTTACTTTACTATGGTGCGCCTTTTCAAAATTTACCTTCTGAGAGAGTGATAAGTTTTTATCTTGAATATTCCTTGTTATAGTTAACCCAACCGCATAATGCTCTCAGAAATACATTCCGGAATTTGTGATTAAATTTTCAACAGTGTAGAAAAGCCAAAACTTTTGGAAACAATGACACTCAGACGACGGCTTTGAGGTAGTCAGGCACATATCAGTCCCGATGTTCTACTGGACGAGCATAACAGGTAAACCTTGACCGAAAATCTTTCATTTTTTCTAGTGCGTTAGACGGAATTCTGGATTCTTGTCTACCTGAATTTAATTTTAAGATTCGAATTTAGTTTCAAAGTTTAGTTCCAGAGTACAGGTTCAGAATTCAAAACTATGACTCTTGAACTGAATTCTAATTCTGAATTTTGGAACAAGTTTCTTGACTACATTTTGAAACTGAATTTAGTTCCTTATTTCGGGACTCGAATCCACAAATCTGGGTTTGGATTGCATTCTCAGAATTCATGAACAAAATTCAGGATATGAATTTTAGATCTGGAATCTGAAACTAAATACTAGATCTGAACTCCGAACCTGAATTTTCTAACAGAATTCAAAACCAAAGCTTAATTTCTGAATGCAGTTTCAGAATTTTCAGTTTCAGTATTCATTTCCAGAAGTCAGAAATTACATGCTGGAACTGAATTTGGAACATTGCTTCTGGAGCTAGATGTTGGAACTGAACTCAGTTCTTTCATTAAGATTTGGAATTTAGTTCTAGAACGCAATTCGGAAACTTTTGCAAAAGATTTTAAGTTCAATAGCTCCAGAACTTAATGTATGACCTGATTTTTTGATCTAGATACCAAATCTGAAATTTGGAGCTAAATTCGGAGTGTGCCTCAGATTTCGAATTTAGTTCTTGAGTTTTAGTTATGGTGTAAATAAATAAATGATAGCAAAAACGACTCATCAGTTAATAAGTTTATAACACTGGACAAATTACGCGAAGCGGTTCTTTAGAACTACTAAAATATTTCCAAAGGATCATGAGAAGTTTACCTCTACTGAGTATCTAAATCTACAACAAAAAAAAACAGCATTCGTTCCGTGTTATTTAATTGCATGGTAGAATATGTTTGTCGTCAATTAGTCGTACTGTAGTATAGATACATCGTAAAAATTCAGGCTCACAAACATAACTAGAGTCAGGCACTGGACGAGCATAACAGGTAAACCTTGATCGAAAATCTTTCATTTTTTTCTAGTGTGTTAGACGGAATTTTGATCCTGATCCACCTGAATTTAATTTTAAGATTCGAATTTAGTTTCAAAGTTTAGTTCCAGGTTCAGAATTCAAAACTATCACTCTTGAACTGAATTCTAATCCTGAATTTTGGAAC
This sequence comes from Malaya genurostris, assembly GCF_030247185.1. Classification (NCBI taxonomy): domain Eukaryota; kingdom Metazoa; phylum Arthropoda; class Insecta; order Diptera; family Culicidae; genus Malaya; species Malaya genurostris. Next base: position 214,763,431 of record NC_080571.1, on the reverse strand, counting down.
ACGTTTCTTAACTACATTTTTAAACTGAATTTAGTTCCTTATTTCGAGATTCGAATCCACAAATCTGTTTTGCACTCCTCCAGTTATGTTTGTGACATTACCCACTCGCCTTTTTTAGTCTTGTTAAGACATAGAGCCGTCACGAGCTAGTTTCAAAGTTGATCAGTATCTAACGAGGAAAACAGATTGAAAAATGACATACAAATACAACTATGAAATAAAAATTATCAAACAGTTTTTTTTGCTTAGTATGTTCCGTCAAAAACGTCAAAATGTCGATGCAAATTGTAGTTTACGGTTATAAAAATGTTTAATCAAAATTTGAGCTAAACGAAATATGCAAAAAATGTCGACCTTCGAGTTCAATCCCACAGACCAAAATTCAATCTGTAGTGTGTTTTTTTTTTACATTGATTGGTTTGGTACCCAAACCCATAGATTCATAGGTGGCCCGCATGTTGGACTGGAGCAGTTTATGCGAGGTTGACATTAAACAATTGATAAACGGAATCGAGAAAACCATATTGCCACGTAATTAGCTGTTACAGTATCGAGATCAAAAACACCTTTCTGACTAAGAGAACTGCTTGATAGAAATCCTTGATTCCGCTCCCTATAATCACAAATATTTTGATCCACACTGTTCACGCAGTGCTACTCCATTCGCCCTTCGTTGTGTGGCACAGTCAAGTAATGCTAGACTATGCTGCCCGTGATGCTGGGGGAAGAAGTAATCAAATACCAACTCCGGTCCCTGCAGCCGACGTGTCTATTGTTGTCTACCAGTCTAGACTGTCGCAAAAGTATCAACAGCAGGGTCAAGAAAATTACAACAGAAAAAAAACTGCTTCCAGCACGATATTGACCTAGACGAGCTGACGTAATCGTTTTAGGGATGGGAAAGAGAAGAGCTACAATTTGCGATGCAAAATTAATTACTGAGTGAGTAGCTAGCCAGCCAAACAGAAATCATACGCCATGGTTAAAAAAACAATACCAACAACAACAAAGTTCTATCAAAACTAAGCAAAATATTTATCGGTTTCGCGAGTAAACAAGTATCATTAATATGTTGCATAACGCTCGCGCTTGATTGCGCCATAATGGCTCCATTCGTCCAAACAACTTCTCCCAGAATTGGCGTCGTTCTCATGGCGCAAATCAGTCGAAGCAGTGTTTGAACTGCGGTGGTACCGCGTTTCTTCCGTCAGCTTCTCCTTGATATCTTGCGCAGTTTATGATTACGTGATCACACGAGTATTCGGCAGATGACCGCAAATCGCCACGGTTTCGCACGGACCGGTCCAAACTGGACCGGCATTGGCACTGTCAAAGTTTGCGTGTGTTCGCTCGTGTATCCTCGCATACACAGATGTCTGGGATCGAAGACCGCCGAAAGAATATTTTACTCGGAATTTAGAAGATGAGACGCCATTCCACGGAAATGCGCACTGAGGCTGCGGCTGGGTGCTTGGAAGTGCTGCAAGACGAGGTTCAGACGGCGGCGGCATCCAACATTTGATGATGATGCATTCGGGAAAGGGAGATGAAAGTGTGTGTGTCAAACGGTCGGCGGTGTGGGGTGAGACGAGGATCACCGGAATATTGTTTTCGACCGGCAGAGTTGCCAATCGATTCCTAATTTCTGAACGAATAAAATGTATGGAACTTTTATGTCATCCTATTACCATTAAGGTATAGTTAGTTACCTTGTGTTATATTTACGTTCACAAAGGACACATCTTTGTAAGATAACAAGGAATAACACAAAATAAAATCTCGTTTTTTCTACTTCACGGAACGAACGAAATTAGCTCTGCGCCTAATTCGTAAAACTATTTTTGAAATAGTTGATTTTAACAACAAAATTTCCAGAACAACTATTAAATTAGTTAAAATTGAGAATTTACTTCGCTAAAAAAACTCTTATTTTTAGAAAATGTGTTTAGTTGGCGAATATCCTGGACACAAACCGGCATTATTTCAATCCAACGCGAAATTCTCATTGACAACTAATTTTGTGACTAAAATCAGAAAATTTGTCTCTATTTATCTATCACCATCATTGCTGAAGGATAGCACAAAGCAAGCAAAAATGGTGGAAATTGGTTTTATTAACAAGTTTATTAGCGAAAAACTCATGAGAAATGTCAAAGCAAAACAATCCATTAAAAAGCTAAAAAGGACAGTGTTGTTGAAGCAAAGTCAAGCAAAGTCTTGGCATTACCTTCATTTTGTGGAATTTGGCCTTTCTGTTTCAACAGACTTCGCAGCCGATTCTTAGTGTACAGAATCATTGCATGGCTAGTACTATGAATCCTACTGACACTAAGAATCCTTCCAGGTCGGGGCTCGAATATACGACAACTGGCTTGTAAGACCTGTGTGTTGTTAAAACTGCTTGCAAATTGTTTTGATGTTTTTCGCATGTGTAACGATATATCCATATTTAAATTCCTAAACCGATATGTAAAAATGGCTTAAACTCCCAGTGGAAAGTTTGTGCGCATTTGAAGCGATTATGCGTAATAATGTTTTTACGCGGAACAGTGAAGTTAGTTTCGAATATGTATATGTATGTATATGTATATGTATATGTCAAATGATGTTTTTTGTATCTTCTAACCTTCCAGGCTGCGCCGTACGGTGTACTACTTGTATTTGGTTTTTGTTTTCCGAGTGCTCAAAGTTTTCAGTGAGAGAGTCGAATGAAGAAAACAGCGATTTAGAAGAAAAAAATTTCAAAAAGAAATTTATGTTTCGTTTATGTTTTTTTCTCCAATACAACATCGTATTTATACCTGCCAATGTAGAAAAGACAACCGCGACTGAAAAATTATTTTCGGTAGTAGTGTGCCATCTAGTGGCTAGTAGTTTTTATGGTGTTAACGTTTTTTCGGTGACGCCATATAGCTGCAGTCTTTTTGGTACTTAGAAACAATTGTATGTAAAAGTATAAAAAGTAAAAGCTCCCAAGCATTCCCGCATAGCGTTTTGGCTACCTGTGCAGCCATGGCCACCAGGAGGCTACCTGTGCAGCCATGGCCACCAGGAGGCTACCAAAATTGATTCATTGACAAATCCAATTTGACAAAACAAAGTCACCTGTATCTAAGTTAGCCGAGCGTTTTCATCTTCTCACCTTCGCTGAAAATGTCAATGTGGCAAAATTCTGGTGGATACGGTTGTATCGTTTGAGTTATATATCTGGCAGCGGTGAGGCAGTCGATCACCAGAATGTCTGCCAGCCATACTTTTCCCGCTGGCAGCGTTTAGTCAGCCATCTGGAAGCCATGCGTATGCGGATTGCTTTGTCATACAGCGCTCAAAACTCCTACTGCTGGAATAGGGAGAAAAGTCGCTCACACAAAAATCTAGATATATCCGTTGAAAATGAACGGATTTCAACAATCTATGGCTTGTTGGATAGCTATTGCCGTGCGGAATCTAAGTCTGGAAACATATTCTATTTTCAAGGTCAAGTGTGACAGATACTGACAAAAAACAAAATTTTGACATAAAACTTCGTATAATTCAAAAAGTAAACATCCGATACACACACACACACACACACACACACACACACACACACACACACACACACACACACACACACACACACACACAGAGAAAATTGGTTTTTCCTAACTGTTTCCCTACATTATTGTTAGTTAACCCTTTTACGACCATAAGATGTCCAGGACAAAATATGTCAGTACAACACAATATTTTAGCTATATCACCAGAGAAACATAGCAGGGTGCATAAGTTTTCTATAATTTCAAGGGAAATATTTTTCCCTATGATGCTCAAAAATAAATAAACGTGGAGCCTTGTTTATTATATCGTAATTTATTTATTGCTTTAATTACCAGAATAGTAAAATAAATAGTTAGTTATGGTATTCTACGAAACGTTTTCATGTACTTGATTTTAGAACTAAATGCCATGCGTCTCCACTCTATTTGATGGAGACACATGGTTTTTCTATTGATTTATTTTCCAAAAAGACTGATATTATACCCATCCACTTTTTTTTAATATGGAAATGATGCAGCGTAATGAACTCATAAATGATTTAGTTTCGATGAAAAAACTAGAATGGTACCAAGATTGTAAGTGCGAATTGAAAAAAATCGAAAATTTTTAACATTTTTTTCTACATGAAATACATTTTAAAAAATTCTGTAAAAAATTCGAAAGGTTTCCCATGATGAATGAAAATATTTCCTTTTTTTCCAAGTTTTTTGCTGGAGAGGTTTTGAAAAATTTAAATAAAATGAAAATCAGAAGAACCTCCCAAATTCATCTCCAATACATACCTTTTAAAACAGCTAATATCAATTTAAGTTTTGTTTGGGGCAGTTTTTATATGCACACTCGGCTACATATGTATAGTCTACATATATCTTATTCCATTTTATAGGTCATATGAGAAAAATGCCGAAAAATCTCTCAGAGAAGTCAACAACAAAAAAATTTTCAGTCAAATGAAATCGATCTACGGCCGATTCTGGAACTACAGAGCTATACGCGTTACAAAAATTAGAATAATGTCGCTCATTTGTCTCTAAGATAGCAGAACCGATTTTCACAAATTCTGATAGAAATAAAAAATCTTATTTTTCCATTCAACGTTCATTTGGATCACACTTCCGATTCCCAAAACATAAAGAGATAATATTGTGCAAATAATTTTATACACTTCTCTCAACTGATTTCCATTCAAACGGAAGGTGTTTAGATTCCATAAAAAATATGATTTTCATTCAGATCAAATGTATTTCAGATTTTTAAAAATTTAAATTTTAGTGTTCAACTGATCATGTGGAAAGAAGTGAGTTTACTCAAAATTACTCAATACATTACTTTAGTTTGAAGATCTTGATAGTGGATGATCAAATAAACTCAAACTTTCACCGGTACCCGGTTTTGGTTTCGGAAGTACTGAACAATGATAAAAAAATCTTTTAAATGGAAAGCAATTCGATTGCTCAAAGATGGCTCAATTGATTTTGAAAAACTTTGTTTCAAATGAAAGATCTTGTGATTTCATAGAAGATTTATTCGGATGCGACTTCCAGTTCCAAAATAACAGGGTAAAAAGTGTTTGAAATTTTATACCCTTGTTATAAGTAACGCTTCAAAAAATCGTAAAAATCTTCTGAATTGGGTTCAAAACTATACAAAATTAAATATCATGTTGGTTGATGCAACCTGTTTTCGGCTGCACTATGCCCCGAATTCCGGTTTCGGCAGTACAAGAAATAGTGATTAAAATTCATAAAATTTTACTCACTTTGATCTCTTACGCCTTTTCTCATTTTATATTTAACGGATTTTCACAAACTTATATTCAAATGATATATACTTTTTGTTAAATTAACAATCAACCATGCGTTTCGACTGGAGCTTTTTTGGAAGGAAACGCATGGTGCTTAGTTCTGGTAGTTATGCACCATGCGTTTCCTTCTAATAAAATTTCAATGGAGACGCATGGTTAACTCGCCGACCATACCTAAAACATCTGATTTTTTTTTCAAATAATATGATAACCAATGGAACCACGCTAGCTTCGTCAATATGGCAGTTAAACGGATGAAAATTTGGGAAATTGTTCCCGGTCCAAGCTCTTTCACATATAGTATAACAATATGAATTTTCTTTGGGGACAGAGCATGGTTGGTAGAGATGATCGGGTACGCAATTTTTCAAACCAGTCGATTCCGACCCGCATACGATCAAAAATACAAAAAAAAACTTTTACCTGTACCCGAGAATATTTTTATTCAAACCCCGAACCCGACCCGATTTTACTTGAAATCCGGGAACGGGTCGTGCTCAGGTATAGAAAAAAAAATGTTTGGAGGGGTCCGGGTCACGATGATTTCATTATAAACGGATACGGGTCGGATTCGGGTTCACAAATTTTATCGAATTTCGGATGTTCGAATACTACTACCAAAGTCGGTACGGGTACGGGTGAAGATTTTTATTTTTTAGCGAGTACGGATCGGATTTAGAAGGAAAATTATTCTCGGGTTTAGGTCGGTAACGGGTATTTTTTTTTTCATTTTCAATCAGGAACGGCTCTGGTTCACGCTCAAGAAATTTACTTATCCAACAATCTCTAATGGTTATCCGTCTACAGCCTTTAAAATCGTCATTGAAAGCGAAGATGAGAAAACAAGAATATTCCTCCAAACTTTGCTAGTTTAAATAAAAAAAAAACAGTCAATTTTCTCGGAAAATCTGACATTATTTTTATTCAAAGCATTGACCCTTGAATTCTACACATTTATTATCGATTGAAATTGTTCTCACACATTTTTTTTTATACTTACGTATGCAAAATAAAGCCAGTCAAAATTAATTCGAGTCAACAAAAACAACCGAGTAAAATAAATTCCTTTAGAACAAATAAGTCTCAATACCCGATTATTTTAACAAGTCTATACGATGCTTAGTCTGATAAAAATGATGTATGAGATCATCGTATAGGCACATTAAAAAAATGATTGTATAAAAAGTATCGCAGTTTTTTTTTTAATTTTAATTATTATACCCATTTATTTAAGGGGGAAGTAGGATCAAAATGATGTAGAAAAACATAATTTTTAAGATTTTTTTTCGGAACTATCGTTCAACAAAATAAACTTGAAAGTTTTACACAACACAAAGCATCATTCGAACAACAATTTGTAATTTTTTGTGCAAAATATCCCAAGTAGCAAATGTAACTTATTGAACTTTCAAGATGTTTTACAATTGATTTAGAAATGTTATTTATGTTAGATATGTTTAGAAACTTGCAGACATGAGATTATTATCATAAAAGTTGCAGAAATACAGAGTTATATATGCAATGAGAACAAAAATCAATCAGATAATTTGTATTCGGTTTTCATCTCGCGAAAAAAAGCAGACCTTACATCACTTTTCAAATATATTGAACGAAAAGTTAATTTCATCACAGTTACTCGCATAGTTATATATTACCGCTTGTGCAACTTGTTTTTGCAACTCCAGCACACGGACTTGCCAAAATAATACCTACAGTGCGTATCAGAAAAGTCGGGCCCTCTAAGATAAATGACTATACTGTATTGTTGTTTAATTCAACTAGAAGATTAAAACTGATAAAAAACAAAACGTAGAGAATTTCTTTCCGCAATATTAACATGTAAATGTTTCCTGTTATTTAGATAATATATGTCATTACGTTGGGTGAACCATTTTCTATTCAACTCACTGTTACAATCGAAGCCATATTGGAAAATATCCAAGAAAAAATCATTTCGAGATTTTTCAGGTTTAATTACACATTAATTTGATTAAAATCGTCAGACAATTTTAAATAATGTTTGAATACACGTATTTTAAACACCATTCCGATGATTCTCATTAAAAATAATAGACTGTTATTTTCACAGAAATTTGTGTACAATCATCAAAACACGTTAATTTAAAGGCGCTTGAAAATTTCGGGTGTACGAATACATGTTTCACCATAAAAATGCAGCTCGTTGTCGTTGTCGATTTTTCATTTACAAAGACACAAAAGATTAATTCTACAATATGTGCATTATCATTTTTCATGTGCAGATTATTTTACATGATCCATGTTTGTGTTGAGAGCAGTTGTATTAAAAATCAAATGTGAAACTTATTTATTAGAAATTATGTTTTTGTAAACGTCATTCCATTTCTTGTTTACATTACGTAGCAGATTGCATGAGTTTCACAATTGTTTTTTCGCTGATTTTTTTACTACCTTTTTGATAGGATCGACGCATGAGTTTTTGTATCAGTTGCACAATCGTTGTGAATAAATGTTCGTAATAACGGATGAACTTGAAAGTATGTTGCTCAACACAGAAAAATTGCGCTTTTTCCATAACACAACAGTTACTAGAATAGTGATATAAGCTAACTTGATAAATTGCACAATCAGTAGAAATATACAGGACAGCAACTTAACATGTTACTTGGGATAGAAACATAATTAGGTGAAAAAGTATTTTTGACAACGCTTCTTAAAAATCATGATTTGAGGTGTCCACTATATCTCACCGCAGATTAATCAGAAGTCAACAAATCAAAGCAGCATAGATATAGTAGATGTTTTTCTAGACCCAGACGTTTCTTTTCGATTTATTCATTTTTTTTTGAAATTTTTGATGGTTTTTTAAATCTATAAGTACGATTTTTCACGAAAAAATCCGCCATGGTTGGGGTCTGGTATTTTACATGTAGGAAGTGTGTGCAAAGTTTAAAAAAATCGGACAGTCGTTTTTGAATGACGATGGACACGGAATTTCAAAAGCTGCTTTCGAGAAAAACGAGTTTAAAGTTTTTGCCTTTCTCATATAGAAAGGCTATACAATCGCTGCGAAAACCGACTTTCGAACCGAGGCCCGAAGGGCCGAATGTTATATACCATTCGACTCAGCTCGACGAGGTGAGCAAATGTATGTCTGTGGTGTGTGTGTGTGTGTGTGTGTGTGTGTGTGTGTGTGTGTGTGTGTGTGTGTGTGTGTGTGTGTGTGTGTGTGTGTGTGTGTGTGTGTGCGTGTGTGTGACAAATATTGTCACGCACTGACTTTTCTCGGAGTTGGTTGAACCGATTTTCACAAACTTGGATTCTTGGATGTCATAAGAATATCCCAATTTTCATTCGGATCAAACCCCTAATTTCGAAGATAGGGTGCTCAGTATGAAAACATCAATTTCAGGAATATTTTGTTCATAAGCTACCTCTTTATATTGGCTAGTGAGTGTCTCTAGTTTGCAGATCATGAGACTCTCTTACCAATTAAACCATTGATAGTCTCATAAATGATTTGCTGAATTTTATCCTACTACTTGTCCTACTACCGGTGCATTTTTTTCCAAAATTAAAATCATCATAGAGAATCGTTGAAAAACGTGTAGGTAATATAAGTGCATGGTTGAATGAACCAAATGTCACTATGCTGATATTCTGCTTCTGGTTCCGGAAGTACCGGCAATAATAATCAAATATGATAAAATGGTGCTCACTTCACTTTCTCACATATGATTGAAAAGATTTCCACTAACTTAAATTCAAATGTGGTGTGTCAATGTAGTAGTATTATGAAGCAGAAATCTTCAAAACTATTTTCTGAACTTTTCTAGCATTTCGGGGAATTTAGGCTGTAATATGCAGGAGAAATTGGAAATAAGAAAGGCATTATTACACCACTAGTTGGATTGAAACAGGTTTTTGTCTATAAAATAATTTTCAATCATTATAGAGAGCCCAAAGGGTCTAATATTTCCAAAAAATCATATATTTTCTTTAGTCACGATTTTTAAAAAGTGTTAGACTCTACCCTCCCCTTAACCACGGTTTAAAATTCCATATAATTTGTGTTTCCAGAATTAAGACTGTGAAGTAATTCGCAAATTATTTTAGCTTTTGCAGTCGAGTAGTTATTCAATCTGTTGTCAAAAATAACCCTGATTGTTTTTGATAGGTTGGTACTTTTTTCAGATGCTGAAAAATCTTCCAAAAATGCTTATTAATGATTCTCCGCTTCAGTAAACATTACCTCTGTGAAAATTATTTTTATACTTCCAGTCAAAGACAATAATCAAATACAAAGTTTAATTGTATTGTCAAACGAAGGAAATTTTTCTCGAAGCTATTCTTAGGTTCTTTGTATTGCAATTAGTGCAAAAAATAGTTTTTTTTAATCTTGAGTTTAGTCAGGCTTATCTGAATTTAACTACTCTATTCTATCGAAACCAGTTTTGAAATTGAAAACAATTAAACATCCAGCAAAATTTTATCGATCATATTGGAAGTTATATAATAAAACAATATTTCAATTTTAGGCACTGATGAGCCGTAGGTGAAACACGAAGGAATCGAAACAGAATATGGACCTATTGTACAAACAAAAACACCTAAATGTTCAATATTTCAATAGTTAGTCCTCAATTTTAAAAAGACAGTTACTGTTTTGCTAATTATTATTTTATCTTGACCTGCAGCGCCATAGTTTTTAAAATTGTAAATTATAACGTATCAAAAAAAAAAACTTTTTTTTTTGAAATGAAATATTTGTATTGGACCTTCTTAAAAGAGAACCTCTAGTCAAAATGATGAACTGATCATGCATACTGCCCTTTTTTGTCATGGTAAATGCATATGAGTAATTCCACCGAAAATGAGAGACTTTTTTTGAAATTTTATTTTCGTATTTTTTAATTTGGCTCAAATTAAGCATAAGTGTTATCTATGGCAAAACGAAACAATTTGCATCATCAGTTTGCCATTTTGACTCTAGCCTTACTTTTGAGAAGGGACTGAGAAAAAAATTCGATAACTTATATTTCAGAAACGGTCCGATCGATTGGGTATCTTCTGCAATGTTTTGGGTAATTATAAGGACTATGTAAAAGGATTTAGTACTGTTGAAATTAAAATGTCTCAAAAAAGTATTTTTGTTTTTTTTCATATTTTTTAAATGTTATAGCCAAATGTCAAATATATTCAAAATATTGTAATTCTTTGAAAATCAAGAAAAACATTGATTTTTATACCTTTCAAAAAAAAATTCCTTGTGATATTTGGATTTCTAATGTAATATTTAGAATAAAAAAATTGAAAATAATTTTACTAAAACATTGTTGAAGGTACTAAATCGATCGAACCCACCGTTTTTGGAATAGGGTAACAGAGGTATTTTGGCCCACTTTAGGATTGATTTTATTTTGGCCCACTTTATAAAAATATTCACCAAATATTGTAATATCTTTAAAAACCCCTTTCGCCATAGGTAATTTAATGTGATTAGCTTCAAATTGATGCAAAATGAGTTACTTAACATCGATAAAATCCGATGAAATCGATAAAGTTTGTTAGGTGGGCCAAAATATATGAAGTGACCAAAATACCTCTGTTACCCTATATATTATTCAAAAGTTTCCTAACCTAAAATATGCCCTTGGCATCTAAGAGCTTAAGCCTTCAAATATGTTACTATTGAATAAAAAAAAGGCGGGTGGGTAATGTCAGAGACATAACTGGATGTCGTGAATACGAAAACAACTGACATGTTCCTTAACACTTCCGAATGTCAATTAGTTGATCAATTGTATGAATTATGCTTTTTCACATTTTTCGCAAAAACAAAGAAGGCTTCACCTGATCTCGAATACTGTGAACTTCACCAGGCGAAAAGTGCACAAATCTAATGAAACAGTTCTAAATTTGCACTAAACTGAGGATATTTACCTTCGATTTGCGAGCAAGAAATCCTTATAGTTCTTTAGAAAACTTTTAGAGCCATAGAACGGCTGATTTTGTGTGATGCTCTCCACCGTTGACCTCTTTTCGTTGTTTTTTCACCAATGCAAACAACTGGCAGCTGAGACGTAATTTTCTTGTCGGAAGCGAAACTAGCTTTGCAAACGACACACAATACATCTGCTAGCAGTGGCGATAGAGTCCAAACTGATCAAATTTTTGTTAAGAGGTTTCTTTTTATGTGGTTTCGTTTGTAGCTTTTTCACTAATGGACGGTCCTGACGGCTATAAAAATAGTTTTTTTTACGGTTTTTAACGATATCAAACCAGCTAGAGATTATATGAGGGGAAATAATATGAAATTATAGAGCCATAGAACTCAAGGAAGGGCAAGGATGTGAAGATAAAGTGCGGAAAAGTGAGATAGCGATACGAATCAACTTTTGTCGGTTCGGATGGCAAACGACGTTTGCCTTTACTTTCTGACATCAGAGACTCGGATGATTCGTATCGCTAAGATGCCTAAGCCTCACTTTTCCGCACTTTATCTTCACATCCTTGCTCTTCCTTGAGTACTATGGCTCTTGTATTTCATATCCTTTCCCCACATATAATCTCTAGCTGGTTTGATATCGTTAAAAACCGTAAAAATTAAAAATTACTGACTGGCCAGAAGTCATAAATAAAAAAGTAAAAAATAAAAATAGCCGCATACTGAATTTTAATGTCGATTATTTCATTTTGGATTTGCATTTCATTGAAAGAAACTATCAGGATGCTGTACGGGATTCATTCCTGCCTTTCAGAAGAACCAAATTGTGGAACTCACTACGATATTAGGCACTGTTCGGAACATTTTTCTCGAACGATTTGTTGTACAGCAGCAGATATTTTGTTCTCTTCCCCAGAACGCGTTCTGATTGGCTGGTGTTGACAGTGTACTATTTAAATACTTCAATGCTTTTGCTATATACGTTTAGGTTGAAAAATTTCGATTCTGTTGGTAGTTAGGTTATATAAATCCTTTCACAGATCACTGAGCTATGAGCTTTAAAAATACGAGAGAGGCAAACGCGGCTTATGAATTATCCTCTTTGATATTTGTTTATACCAAACATTTCAGAAAAGTTCAATTTTGAATTATTTGAGATTATGTCACACAACTGAAAATTTTATCATAAAATTGTGATCATATTTCCGATGGCATGTAGCAAAAATTCTGTTGATTCGTTAGATACAACAAGAGATATTCACGATCAAAAACTTATCACTCTCTCAGAGGGTAGATTTTAAAAAGACGCCCCATAGTAAAGTAAGACAAAAAAAAAAGACCTAAAATAGCAAACTTATTCGAATCAAACTTCGATTAAAAATGGAATCGCTCAGTAACGTTGTAGAATTGCAGCAGACGGTTCTTACACCGTCTTCGGAACTATACAGTATTCTTTATCTTAATCGACGCAAAGTGAGTTTTCCATGCATTAGTTGTTTTTTATAATATTGAGTATCTTGAACGTTTTGGTTGAGCAATGGATGTTTAAAGCCTGACCACTTTTCAGTGCGGTTTAACGTTCATTTTTATACTCTGCTTCAAAATAAAAATTATCGTTAATTACCATATATATTGAAATCATTTATTGTACCTAAACTCACTATACTCTGTAGGAACGTCTACACTCCATTTCACTCCATTTCCAACTGTGAAGGTAAATTAGCAAATCAAACAACGTGTATGTATTGACACGATTTGAATTTCTGAATTTCTGCGTAGTTAGCTGAATGAGAGGGTGCGAATTGATTTGTACGTTGATATCTTTTTTAAAAATTACCGAATTATTAAAAAGCTCTTCAAATAGGTCCAGTAGTTTCCGAACTGGTGCCGTATTGCTGAAGTGTATTGAATACCGTTTTAATGCTGTTTAAAATTGGTTCCAGTTTATCAAGACCATTCTCCAAATTATTGATTCATTTTCATTAGAATCGTTTGCAAAATTCTTTGCATTATTCATAGAAACTAAGCGCCAGTTCCAACAAGTACTTTTTTAATGTTATCCTAAAAAGATACAATGAAATACGTCTTGTGAGTATGAGTATCTCTCGAGACATAAAAGTATGAGGTATAAATAATCTATACTTATCAATATTTATTCAGGTAGAACTGCCTACAAAAGTAATATCAAGATGTGTGTCATACTTTGTCCAAAAGTTATAATTGGCTGAATACTGAAGGATTATATGTGAATGGTTAGAAAAAGGGTACTGAATACAAACTGGAACATTGGTAAAATCCAAAAATGTTGTTTGTATATATGTACTTGAAAATTTAAACTAAATAACCAACTCTATCTAATGTTTGCATCCATTTGAGGCACAGTCTATGATGACGCTTATACCGTTTTCGTTTTTGATCCTACACGCGGGCGACTCTGACTCCGAGTAAGACGAACACGTGGTACGCGCGCTACAAAAACAACTCATAGAGAAAAGTAAAAATAAACAAACTCGCATTGATGCGTGGTGCGACCCGAGAAAATTTTTAGAGCGAAACTACGCGATTGGGGTCCGACCTAGAGCGACCCCACGTTGCTAAAACAAGCATATCAAAAGTTGTTTGGGCGATTCTGGGTCAGCACTCGGGCCGCTCTGATCAATAAACGAAAACGGTATTAGTCAACAGACGTCGACTGGGTGCTATCGTCTTCTGCGTTAGTAGCAGAATGAGAGGGGGCGAATTGGTTTGTATGTAACAATTCAAATCCTTCAAATAGAACACTATTTCGCCTTGACGTACTATTGCTGAAGTATTTTAAAACCATTGATGTGACTTTAAATTCTCAACTTGTTTTCACGAAAACCGCCTGCAGCATTGCTTGCAATTCAATAATTAGCATTTTTCATATTATCCTCACACTTAAAAAAAACTCTGTGATTTTACATCTTTTTAGATGCACATAAATGGAGCGTCGCAGTTCACGCAAATTCACGTGGAAGAACATTTAATATTGTGTCTAAAACTCCATAACATTACAATAACCAGGTATAACCAAAACACATGGAAACAGTTTTTTATGCAAAACGCTGTCAAATAGTGAGGCTTGGAATGGATTGAATACCCATACAAAGCTTCATTTTTTTTGGGTGGAAACAATTAACCTTATTTCTCACCATCTATTCCCACGTGAAACTAGGTGAAAATTCCCTAACCGATACTAAAGTAGAACCACGGAAATGCAATTCAATTTTCCTGGCAACAGAATTTTCGAAAATCTGACAACCCCAGAGCAGGCAACGTACGACGCAAAAGGCCAAAATAAAAGAAAACGGGCAACGTGCCGCACTTTACCCGAACCCAGACTGAACGCTTCGGTTGGTGGGACGACGCAGCCAGGGCATATGGAACTGCATTATGATCCTCGACTCGAGGAAGCAAAAACAGCGCAGGCATCCGCCCGCCACACGACACACAAAGTTGTTTGAATGAACGCTCGTTCAAACTGGGAGGATGGATCACACACCGTCACACACAAAGTGACTGTGACTGACGTTTTGCATTGGATCCCGAACCGAACCGAGCCGACAGTTGCTATTTGGTGTGTGCAGTTCAATACTGTCTGGTCTGGGGCTTGTATGCTCTTCCCATAGTTACGCGTTGTTGCAGCAGCCTTTTTCACACCCTCCACTGTCTGTCCGCCTCGCACTCGAAAACCGTACGGCTTTCCAGTACGGGGTCTACTGGCTCTTCCCCCTTTTCGAGCTCAGATTGTGTGGTGTCGTATAGTAGAATGTCTTTAAACGGAAACCTTTTTATTTTTGCTTTGAACGACCATGAACTGTTATGTATGAAACGAGCAGCGCGATATACGTAATATTAATAATATGTTGAACATGGTGAAGGACACTGATCGCTTTATTGTTGCTGTTACTGTCTACAGCTTATGATGTTTGTAGTTATTCTTTCTAGAGTAGTTTTTTTTTCGTCCATGCGGCTAAGGCAGAATATCCAGGCGGATTAACGCTTCCCGAGGATGTGGGAGATTATTGCGAAAAGGGCTGTGGCAGGTCAGATCGATCACAAGTAAGCTATAAAGAAGCTCGTCTAAATCAACAATAGCGAAAGTCAGATCGAAAGAAAAATGGACGGACGAACGCAGTTTCAGTGAGGCTAATTGATGAGCCTAGTGAGAAACACTGTGAAAAAAGTTCGGTTCTTTTCTAGAGAACATTGATTTCATTTAACGTTTAGTTCAAGTCTAATAGGGACCGACAATACGCAACAGTGTATTTTGGATACTTTTTATCATACACTATCGGCGAAATGATTTTAGATCACGTCAATCTGCGTGTCTAGCCGATGACTGTTCAAAAAGAGGGAAACACTGGCAATACAGCAATGAACACATTTTGTTGCCTTAGTAATGGGGTTGAACAATAAAATACAATCTCTTTTTATAGTCCGTAGCTTCGAGTCCATTGGTCCTCACAAGAGGATAGCAAACATACAAACCAGGTACTCCGGTCTGGTTTCTGTCGTAGAAAGGGAAAACCAGACAGGAGCTTCAACGTTTCCTACGGAGAGATCGAACAGCAAGCACTTGGATCGAGTAGAATATGAAGAAGACCTTCCTAAGAATTATTGCATTCGCAGTTAATGACCTCACCTACGCTCGTATTGTCAATAACCTGTTGAGCAAATTCAACAGGTTATTGACAATACGACAGCTTGATTTTAATGGTTTGTTCATGTTCGATTCGTTGTGAGGCGTTAACACTTTGAAATCTACATTTTAATAAATATGACGAAAGAAATACATACATGGGCTAGGATAGCTCTAAGGGGGTTGTTCTCATCTTTTGTATGAGAACTGGACAACCAAAATCAAACTGTAGGACGCATCCATAAATCACATAGACTATAATCTCCGTAGTCTCATAATTATTTTCAGAATTTTAAAATGCGTGAGTAATCTATTTCGTTATGTTTGTTATAACTTCGAATCTTCTTACAATTGGACAATTTATCAATACATGGCACTGGGTGAGCGATTGATAGTACATATTATCTATCGACGAACATGACCTGCCTTCAGGCCGTGTGATATCCAGTGGTAAAATAAATTAGTATAAAATAGAAATAGATCCATCAATAATATTTTCTCGGCAGTCGAAACTAATCAATACCACTATTCAGCCATATTTTTCCTGCGATCGGTTATAAGAGTAAAGTGCAAGTAAAAGATAGTCAAAATGCGTGTAATATTTTGTTCATCCGATTAGATTATATCAATTTCACTCCTATCTCCAGTAGATGTCGATTTTGCTCAGAAATATACTCAAAAGACCCTGTTCGTTTTTCGATAACAAATAACAATATTCTTTTAGTCTACGTTTGGTACCAGTTCATTTAGTTTTTATTAATTATAGTATACTACCAGTTTCTAGTAAAACAAGCGTTGAGCTTGTAACTGTTCCTATTTCTAAGCCGAACAACATTAGAATGATGGGGTTATCGTAACATGTACATTGAGGGGTGGTTTCCTAAACCCAGGAATGATCATCTAGAAATTCTCTGTGAAATTTCAGCTGAACCTGATCGGTAACGAAGTAGCAATCAGTGGTGGTCGTGCGAGTTTTAGCTTTAGTATGACAAGTTCATCGATACTAAATGAAAGATGCAACACTCAGAGAAATGGAACTTGTTTGAAATAACAAAAAAGTCAGTAGATTACTAGTAGTTTGATTTATGATAATTTCAAGTTTTGTATGCAAGCAGTTATTTTTATAGCGTTAAGTTTCTCTACCATTTCGGTTGAAGCGATAAACTGCGATTTCGGTTGAAGCGATAAACTTTTTCTCATTATCAATCGAGTTCATCTTATACAAATTAGAAATCAATCTTAAGCACTCAAAATTTATCCTGGGGTAGTCATCACTTTCTCAAGCGAAACGACATAACATGTAATTTCATCCGAGCTTGCATGACACAAGATCAGAGCATACCAATTAAAGCTTCAAATCGTTTTATGGCACTTTTTGTCTTGCTGTCTAGCAACAACCAAAACCCTACCTGATACGCTTGATACGCGTAGGACTGAAACGTTAGCTATAATTTTGCTTCTATTAATAGATTCGCGTGTTTCCAACAGCTTCGCTTTTGCATCGATTGACCAATCAGAGCGATGATTTCCCTTTGATATACCGCTTACTCCTTCAAAACCGTCGTCTATGGCAGGTAAATCCGGTATGCCGGAGATTTTTAGCAGACAAAATAGGACACTGCTCGCTACATTCAAATAGAAACTTAGACATATTTCCAATCATATAATGAAATAATATTAATAATTGATACAAAATAGACTGAGCTGTAAGTGTTTAAAACCTGACCACATTTCAACGTGTATTTTTTCTTGAGTTTCTGATTTGCACCCCTATATAGAAAATAAAGATGTGTTCCACATCAAAAATTGTTTGTTCCGGCTGATTTGATTATTGAAAAAAAAAACGTGCTTAATCCACCTAGCAGTGAGATGATACCTTTTTTTATCAATCCGCATGTGTTTTTTGCATCAATATTTTTTGGTGTTTCAGTTTTCATAACATTATTCTAATGTCAGTTGTTTTAAGTGGCAATTTGAGATTTAAATCACTCATTACTCTGTAATGTCGAAACTGCAAATCGGATCGAATTTGAATCTAAAAGTGTAACAATAGATTGAACATTCCATGATATGTCGAAGTAATTTCCACTTTAAAGTTTAGGGTAATTTAAGGTACTTCCAGAGCCGGTATTCAGGAACCAGCATAACCCAAACCGATTCGTATGGCCATATGACGAATAAATTGCAATAGTTTTGAGTCCAACTTTGAAGCTTTTCGGGATTGTCATCTTCCATATCGGTTTGAATTTTAAAAATTCATCATCCTGTAATTCCAGAATCGGAAGTCAGAATTGGATAAAATTCATCAATTTTGTATGGGACTATAAGTTTATTTAATATTTAATTTTTGTTTCTGAAATTCGATTTGGCTTTTTTGAGAAAACGATTGAACTTTGAGAAACAATTCGATACTAAAACCGGAATTCGAAAATCGGTGTAGCCGAAGTCAGATAAATTCACATGATTAGCTGTATAGTTTGTTTGAAAATCAATGTAAACATTTTTGAGAAATCGTAGTACGAATTAAATTTTTGGGTGCCTTCCGAATCGAAAACTGAATACAACCAAAAATGAAATAAGTTTATTTGGGTATCGACTATCCAAATCTGCTAACCCGATAAATCTGATTAATTTATGTGAAATAGACATTTTTATACTAATCACTCTGAATCCCCGAAACCAGAATTTGGATCTGACTGAAAAGTAAGATGATTCAAAGAATATTAAAACTTTTCATTTGAATCTTAGATGATTCTTAGATTTCATTTGAATCTTAGATCGGATCAGCCATCTACGAGAAAAATGAGTTACACAATTTTAATTTCGTTTCACATATCATCTTGTAGGTCCGGAACCAGAGGTTGGAACCAAACATAACTCAGGAATCTTGCTTGGAAGCATACGACTTTTCATATGGATCTGAGTTTGTAGAAAACGGTTGAGTCATCTCCGAAAAAAATTGAGTGAAATTATTATTTTGAAATTATTATCACACACGCATTAGCTGATCTCGACGAACTGATTCGAATGGTATATGGGTGTTATGTTCTTCCAGCATTTATTGCTGTAAGTAGTTTAAAACAATACAATACAGTCTTTTTGGTACTTAGGAACAATTGTATGTAACAGTTTAAAATCGTGTTTTACGTTGTTCCAAAGCATTTATTTGCCATACAGCGCTCAAAACTTCTACTGCTGCAATAGGGGGAAAAGTCGCTTACACAAAAATTGCGATATCTGCGTTAAAAATGGACGGATTTTAACAATCTATGGCTTGTTGGATAGCTATTACCGTGCGAAATCTAAGTCTGAAAACATTCAAATCGGTCCAGCCATCTCTGAGATCTCGACCTCTTTGTTGACAACACACATACAGACACACACACACACGGACATTTGCTCAGTTCGTCGAGCTGAATCGATTGGTATATGACATTCGGCCCATTCGGGTTAGAGCGAATTCTATACCTACAACTATTACATGTTAACAAAAGTTGATTTGATGTTATTGACAATGTATCTTTTTATTCAATCATGATCCACCTAATGGTGTAATGATGCTTTTCTCATATTACTCATTACATCATAAATATAACCGTGAAATTCGCAAAAACATCTGTCTATTGAATGGAAATAGAAAAATTTGTTCGGACCTAATCTTACAAACTCTATAAATCTTGTTTACCCTGTAGTTCCGGAACCGAAAGTAGTATCCACAACAAATTAAGGAATTACGTATGAAACTATAAGACTTTTCCTTTGAACCTATAAGTTTGTGAAAATCAATTTGGCCATCTTGTGGGAAAGTGAGTGAGATACTTTTTGCAGTTTTTAATCACTATTTCTAATTCTTCCGAAACCGGATTCAGATGACCGGAATAGCCGAAGTTGGTTAGTTTACTACCAACAAATATGACCTAAAAATTGGAACAGTTTTGAACGTAGTTAAACCTATACTTACTATCTCATGCTCTATTTCTATTAAACCAATTGAAAGAAATCTAACAAACGAAACGAACCTGCGTTTCTGTTACTTCTGCATATGTAAGTCAAGCTAAATAGCGTGAATCAGTAGCATAAAACATGTAATAGAATTATTATTATTATTATTTTATATTATTATTATTATTATTATTATTATTATTATTATTATTATTATTATTATTATTATTATTATTATTATTATTATTATTATTATTATTATTATTATTATTATTATTATTATTATTATTATTATTATTATTATTATTATTATTATTATTATTATTATTATTATTATTATTATTATTATTGACACCACTACACAACGTGTACGAAATAGAACAAAGCACGCCTTGTTCGTTTTGTGTTTTCTTCTTCTTTCGGTGTTGTACATATTGTCACTCTATATGGCGATTTGGAAACTTTGACACTCATCACCCTGTAACTGCGGAACCGGAAGTCGGATCCGGATGAAATTTCACAGTAGGTTTAAAGACAGTATGAACTCAAGATTTGTGTAAATCGGTTCAAACATCGCAGAGAAATCGAAGTGAATTTGGTTTTAGAAGTTTTTCTTCTCCACTTTCGGTGCTCTCGGAACAGGAAAAGAGATGACCAGTAGTGCCGAATTAAGTTTTCATGCCCACAAACTAACAAGCCCTGCAAACTAGAAGAATTTGTCAGACAATTTTATGGGATTTGTACCTGTTTTCCTGTTCATTCTTTGAAAAATACTAATAAAATTGATAATTTTCCACATGTCACGCTTTAGTTCCGGAACCGAAAGTCGGATCTAGATAAAATATTCTACAAATTCTTAGAATATTATAAGACCTTTCATTTGAATCTTAGTTTGCAAAAATCGGTTCAGTTGTTCCAGAGATAATCGAGTGAAAACTTTTTCTCAAATTTTCGCAAATTACCATATAACTCCGGAACCAGAGGTCACATTCAAATGAAATTCAATAGCAAACTATGGGATCATAATACCTTTTATTTGAATCTTTGTTTGTGAAAATCGGTTTAGCCATCTCTGAAAAAAGTGAGTGCATATTTTTGTTACTTACACACACATACACACACACGGACACACATAGACATTTTCTCAGTTCGTTGAGCTGAGTCGAATGGTATATGACATTCGACCCTCCGGGCATCGGTTAAAAAGTCGATTTCCACAGTGATTGCATAGCCTTTCTATAAGATAAAGGCAAAAACGTGATTAATCCACCTAGCAGTGAGATAATACCTTTTTTATTAATCCGCATGTGTTTTTTGCATGGTTATTCTTCGGTGTTTTAGTTCTCATGACATTATTTTAATTATCGTCGTTTTTAACGGCAAATTGAGATTTTAATCACTCATTGCCCGAAAAAATTGAGAGAACTTATTTGTCACACACGCATTTGCGGATCTCGACGAACTGAGTCGGATGGTATATGGAAGTTATGTTCTTCCGGCATTTATTGCAGTATGTAGTTTAAATCAATATAATTATGGAATTGCTTTCAACTTGAAAATGCTGCCATCATCTGGTTTACATATGTCATATTCTAACGATTATGTTGCCAAAAACGAACCGTGCTAAAATCGGTCCGTGGCATATTGTCATGAAAAAGGATGCTGTGCACAGTCTTTATGGTACTTAGAAACAATTGTATGTAACACTATAAAAATCGTGTTTTACGTTGCTCCCAAGCTTTTATTTGCCATACAGCGCTCAAAACTTCTACTGCTGGAATAGGGGGAAAAGTCGCTTACACAAAAATTTCGATATCTCCGTTAAAAATGGACGAATTTTAACAATCTATGGCTTGTTGGATAGCTATTACCGTGCGGAATCTAAGTCTAAAAACATATTCTGTTTTCAAGGTCAAATGTGACAGATACTGTCAAAAAACTTTGAAATTGAAAATTTTGACATAAAACTTCGTATAACTCAAAAAGTAAACATCCTATCTCAAAACCATTCAATAGCGTTCAGGGTGACGGGAAGACCTTTCACGTGCGACTAGTTTAATCAAAATCGGCCCAGCCATTTCTGAGATCTCGGCTTCTTTGTTGACAACACACATACAGACCCGCACACATACACACGGACATTTGCTCAGTTCGTCGAGCTAAATCGATTTTTATATGACACTCGGCCCTCCGGGCCTCAGAACATTTTTCTAAAGTTTGAGCGAATTCTATACCTATTTTTTATAATTTTAAAAAAAGGTAATAATAGGTATAGAATTCGCTCAAACTTTAGAAAAATGTTCTGAGGCCCGGAGGGCCGATTGTCATATACTAATCGATGCAGTTCGACGAACTGAGCAAATGGCCGTGTGTATGTGTGTGTGTCTGTATGTGTGTTGTGAGTTATACGGAGTTTTATGTCAAAATTTTGAATAGTTTTTTGACAATATCTATCGCTATTGACCTTGAAAACAATATATGTTTTTAGACTTAGATTCCGCACGTCACTAAACTTTCACAGTGTTATTACTAACGTTATAATACAGATACGTATTTCGGAATGCTCTGTATATCCTTCTTCAGTGTATCGTTTTGAACAGTTTAACTTATAACTTAAAATTATAGAACCGGATGTACAAAGCTTTCCGAAATAGGTATCAGTATTGCTCCGAAATTTAATGTAATCTAATGTAATCTAATGTTTTCGACTTTCATTTATCTCGAAATATGATTAAACAATCGTTTCATAGTCACTTGTCAGATTAACTTTGGATCAGTATTTGTATGAAACCGTTTGTATTTTTGTTCAACCATCACTAGGTCTTTACCCTATCACCGTTGGAAACTAAATAGATTTGCTCGCTGATACTAACCCTTTCGCTTCTCGTCTCATTTTCTTCGTCCTCTGTATTTCTATTGGAAACTAATCAGATTCGCTTGCAGATGCTAACCCGCTCGAACTTTCTTCTTTTTCTCCGGCTTCCGCCATCTTTTTGATAACTAATTAGATGTGCATACCGATTCTAACCCCGTTGTTCACCCACGCTTACTTACCCAACTACTTTCATCATCCTTTTAACCATCCATTTTTCTCTTTTCTCACTGGCCGTTTAGGCAAGAACACTATTGCTGCCTTGTAATACTTGGTGTCATCAACTAGTTACAGGATTATAGGTTTAGTTTTAATTGTTAGTCTTTATTGTTAGTGTTAAGCCTTATTGTATCTGTTGGATCATTGTAATCTGGTGATTCAAAAGATGAGGAAGTTTAATGCCTGCTGGAGAGAGAGATTGCCAAATTTCATCTCCATCGGGCTTTTCCCTACTCCCCAAAATAAACAAAAAACAAAAGAAAAAAAATTTAGATACCTCATTGTAACACCTTTCAATCAAGTTATATTTTACTGAGATCCGTCTATTTTCAATGGAGATATTGACATTTTTGGGAAAGTGACTTTTCCTTTCTATCGTAGTAAAACGAGTTTTGAGCGCATCATGATGAAGCGATGTTTGGAAGCAAAATGAAGCACTATTTGTAATATCCATTTAAAAAACTGTGCACAGTTTTTCATGACATTTTGTGCAGGGAGATGAAACCTTTTTCCTTTCTTATAATAATCATTGAGAAAGTCAACTTTCGAATCGATCTTCATATATGATACGAATCAGTTCTTCAAAATTACAAAATGTCAATTTGTGTATGTGTGTATGCTACAAAAACATGTATTACCTTTTCTCTGAGTTGACTGAATGAATGTTCACAAACTTAGATTCTAATGAAAGATATCTTGCTCCTATAGACTGCTATTGAATTTTGCCTGTATCAAACTCCTTAATTTTCTCAAAGACTACTTAACCGATTAGATTCTAATGAAAGTCCCATCTACAAACTTAAATTCATATGAAAAGTTAGTTGTATTAGTGTAAAAATGTCAATTTCACATAAATTAATGGAACTTATCGCATTTGTAGATTTTGATAGTCGATAACCAAATGAACTAATTTCAGTTTTAACGGAATTCGGTTTTCGATCCTGGAAGAAACCCACCAGTTTAACTTGGAGCTCACTACGATTTCTCCAAGATGGCTTCACACGTTTTCAAAAATTTCATATCAAATCACAATCTCTTAGGAGAATTCAACTGTAGAGGAGCTCAATCAAATTTCATAAACAAAAATTTAAATTAAAAGACTTACAAAATTGATGAATTCTATCCGATTTCGCCATTATAATTCACCGCCAATAAAACCGTTTTTATTTATGTTGGTCCCTGAATACCAGTTCTGGAGATACTGTAAATAATGACCGAAAACTATAATGTGAAACTCACTTCGATGCTCAATCGACTATCACACGCTTAGATTCAAAGGCAAAATTTTATGGTTTCGTAGGATTTCGCTTTTTGATCCAATTTGCAGTTTCGAAATTACAGGGTTTTACTGTCATTTATAACGACGGTCAATAAAATAATTTCATGAATACTAAAAATACCGAAGAATATTCATGCAAAATTATACATGCGGACTGATAAAAAAAAGGTATCATCTCACTGGTACTGGTAGTAAAACATTTGTTGTACTTATCAAAATAAAGATTGAAACAAACTAATCGTTTGGGAAAAATCAATCATCTATATATTTGTAGTTTCAAGCAACAATATCTTCAACATCAAACCAAAATTTTCTTTTATTATCACAATTGGTATATTAATCATTCAATAGCATTCGAAACAAATTTTGACGTCACTGCAAGCTCCGCATCTTTTACTGCATCACACGTGGAATTACGTCATCGGTAAAATGCAGCATTTGCACTATTTACACATTTCACACATTCCGCAGCTCTGCGTCATGTCCTTTGCCAAGCCAGAAACCTCGAGCCGTAAGCCGAATCCCTACGCGCTAAGAGAATTCAATGGATTTCCGCTCGCGCACGGCCAGGAATGGCCATGAACTCTTTAGTTCACTCGCATAACTCCCCCATTCTTCGTTAATCTGAGCTACGGCAGCGGTGGTGGTGGTGCTGGTGGCATTGGTGCTGAAGGTCTGGACAGGCTGGCGTACAAGATGCCACACAGAAGGAGGGCTATTCAATAGCACACGTTACATATCGCCTACCAACCAAGAAGGAAGAATAGCAAACGGCAGCTAATTTAACCGACCAGCCGAAGACAACGTGCATCCTGGAAGTTTCAGTATGGGCTTCGGCTTAACGTTCTGGCGGTAGGGTGTCCCTGTTAGTGTTTGGTTATATAATTTTATGTTGTCCCGTTTTACCAGTGTGACTGCAATAAACTAAATATATTGGTGGAAAAAAATTAGTTTGAGTTTGAGTTCTTGCTAAGATCTCTATTTATATGGCCTTTTCATACCAGACGGAATAGGCTACGTCACCCAAATGAACTTTAGCAACATTAGTGTAAATCGACATCCGCCAGCAAATAACACTAAAGATAAATTCTTTCACGGTAAACAATTTTTAACGAAAGTCGCAGGTATCTTCTGCAGCAAACAAGTCTACCAGAGAATTTGAGACTTTGGCAGCAATGTGCTTTGTCCGATCACCAGTCAACCATTGGTCGATGCGTTTATGTCGGTTAGAGTTGTCGTTTATTTGAAAAAATGTGAATAGTAATATAAAAACGTGATTAATCCACCTAGCAGTGAGATGATACCTTTTTACATTTTTTTATATATAAAAATAGGTATAGAATTCGCTCAAACTTTAGAAAAATTTTCCGAAGCCCGGAAAAGTTTGTTTCAATCACTATTTTGATAAGTAGGCCGAGTTTCATATACCAATCGATTCAGCTCGACGAACTGAGCAAATGTCCGTGTGTGTATGTGTGTGTCTGTATGTGTGTTGTCAACTAAGAGGTCGAGATCTCAGAGATGGCTGGACCGATTTTGATCAAACTAGTCGCAAATGAAAGGTCTTCCCGTCACCCAGAACGCTATTGATTGGTTTTGAGATCGGATGTTTACTTTTTGAGTTATACGAAGTTTTATGTCAAAATTTTCAGTTTTTTGACAGTTTTGACATTTGACCTTGAAAACAGGATATGTTTCTATACTTAGATTTCACACGGTAATAGCTATCCAACAAGCCATAGATTGTTTAAATCCGTCCATTTTCAACGGAGATATCGATATTTTTGTGTAAGCGACTTTTCTCTTTATTCCAGCAGTAGAAGTTTTGAGCGCTGTATGACAAAGCAATGTTTAGGAGCAACGTGAAACACGATTTTTTATACTGTTACATACAAATGATTCTAAGTATCAAAAAGACTGTGCACAGCATCCTTTTTCATGACAATTTGCCTCGGACCGATTTTAGCACGGTTCGTTTTTGGCAACATAATCGTTCGAATATGTAAACCAGATGATGGCAGAATTTTCGAGTTGAAAGCAATTCCATAATTATTTCAACTAATTACAGCAATAAATGCTGGAAAAACATAACACCCATATACCTTTCGAAAGAGTTCGTCGAGATCAGCAAATGCGTGCGTGACAAATAATTTCACTAAATTATCTCGGAGATGGCTAAACCGTTTCCTACAAACTCAGATTCATATGAAAAGTAGTATACTCCCAAACAAGGTTCCTGAATTACGTTTGGATTCGACTTCTGATTGCGGAACCACAGGATGATATGTGAAACTAATTTAAAATAATGCAATTCATTTTTCTCGTAGATGGCTGAACCGATCTAAGATTCAAATGAAATCTAAGAACCATCTAAGATTCAAATGAAAAGTCTTAAGATCCTATAAAACATTTAGCTTTTTAGTCAGATCCGACTTCCGGTTTAGAAGATACAGGGTGATTAGTATAAAAATGTCTATTTCACATAAAATAATCAGGTTTATCGGGTTGGCAGATTTGGATAGTCGATAACCAAAAAAACTTATTTCAGTTCAAGCGGTATTCGTTTTTGGATTCGGAATGTACCCCCAAATTTTAATTCGCACTACAATTTCTCACTCCTCAAGTGAATTTAACTGATTTCGGCTACACCGATTTTAGAATTCCGATTCTAGAATTGAATCGTTTCTCAAAGCTCAATCATTTTCTCAAAATTTCTCGATCATTTTCACCGAATTGAACTTCAAAAACAAAAATTCAGGTCCCATACAAAATACAAATCCGAACTTAAGGTCCCATACAAAATTGGTGAATTTTCTCCGATTCTGGAATTACAGATTATGAGTTTTTAAAATTCATACCGATATAGAAGATGTAAATTGCTTGGCGTATTGATTTATGGCCATTCGAATCATTTTGGGTTATGCTAGTTCCTGAATATCGGCTCTGGAAGTATTATAAATAATGACGAAAAAATCTAAAGTGGAACTTACTTCGACATCTCATGGAATGTTCAATCGATTGTCACACGTTTAGATTCGAATTCGATACGATTTGCTGTTTCGACATTACAGAGTAATGAGTGATTAAAATCTCAATTTGCCGTTAAAAACGACGATAATTAAAATAATGTCATGAGAACTAAAACACCGAAGAATATCCATGCAAAAACACATACGGATTGATAAAAAATTTATCAATTCACTGCTAGGTGGATTAATCACGTTTTACCTTTTTTTATCAATCCGCATGTGTTGATTGCAAGAATATTCTTCGATTTTTCAGTTTTCATGACATTATTTTAATGACCGTCGTTTTAAGTGACAGTTTGAGATTTTAATCACTCATTACTCTGTAATGTCGAAACAGCAAATCGTATCGAATTTGAATCTAAACTTGTGACAATCGATTGAACATTCCACGATATGTCGAAGTAATTTCCACTTTAGAGTTAACGGTAATTTAAGGTACTTCCAGAGCCGGTATTCAGGAACCAAACCGATTCGTATGGCCATGAATTGACTCGACGAATAAATTGCAATAGTTTTGAGTCCAACTTTGAAGCTTTTCGAGATTGTCATCTTCCATATCGGTTTGAATTTAAAAAAAAACATAATCCTGTAATTCCAGAATCGGAAGTCAGAATTGGAAAAATTCATTAATTTTGTATAGGACTATAAGTTTAATATTTAACTTTTGTTTCTGAAATTCGATTTGGCTTTTTTTGAAAAAACGTTTCGATACTGAAACCGGAATTCGAAGATCGGTGTAGCCGAAGTCAGATAAACTCACATGAGTAGCTGTATAGTTTACATTTGTTTCAAAATGTTTGAAAATCAGTGTAAACATCTTTGAGAAATCGTAGTACGACTTAAATTTTTGGATGCTTTCCGAATCGAAAACTGAATATCACTAAACTGAAATAAGTTATGTATGTTCCTGAATCAATGCCCAGTAGTGCATCATCGAATCAGCCAAATTAGAAGCCATTAAAGATATAAATGATGTTGGAGTACATTGCAAATCAGATTCAAAATGTAAAATCAAACCAACGAAACTAGTCGATGGAATACATACTACATTAGAACCTGACAACGACGCTTCGTATATGCAGGCAGATTGTAAAGAAAGTATAACCGACGAAATGATTGTTGACATCAAAGATCTTCTCCCTTATGCTGATTTTGATGTTGATCTGAAAGACTGCGCTCAAGAATACGGTAAAGAAACAGTAACTGTGAAACAAACTTTGTTAAAATCAGGAAGCTTGATGGAGAAATTATTATCGTTAAAATATCTCGTTTATTGTAAGTGCTGATAGGCTTCGAAGATATATTAGAAGCAAAGCAAAGCAAAGTCTTGGCATTACATTCCTTTCGTGGAATTTAGCCTTTTTGTTTCAGCAGACTTCGCAGCCGATTCTTAGCGTACAGAATCATTATATGGCTGGTACTATGGATCCTACTGACACTAAGAATCCTACTGACACTAAGAAAGAAACCGATTTTTTTCCAACCATATTCGACTGATATAGTTCCATAACCTGCTATTGAATTTCGTTAATTTTTGTTAATTAAATCCGACTTCCGATTCTAGGATTACGGGGTAGTGTGATCGTTATCTCAAAAACGGAGATCACTCCAATTTTTCAGATCTCAGATACACTTGGACCGATTTTCACAATCTTATGTTATGAAAAGTTGTATGTTTCCATAAATTGATGTAGATTTTTTTCCAGATCCGGCATCCAGTTCTGAAAATATAGAGATGAAGTGCGTATAAAATTGTAACTTGTCATTTAGAGCGATACTACAAGAAACAGAAATGCTCAAAACTGTTTCAGTTTATACGATGGTGGCTGGCCAAACGAACCGATTTCAGCTATACCGGCTTTTAGTTTCCAGTTCCCGGTTCCGAAGTTCCGGAAAGAGTGGTTTAAATTCAAATACGGAACCCTCTACATTTTCTCAGAATTCTGAGTAAAGTTTCTTAAATTTAGACTCAAATAAAAGGTTTTACGGTCTCAAAGACTGCTTTTGACTTTTGTTCGGTTCCAGAACAACCGAATTCCGGTTCCAAGAATTTCTGTTCCAGAAAAACATGATGAAGTGTGTTTAAAATTAATATCGTCATGTAGAGTGAAAATGCATAAAAAAATCGAAAAATTCATATAAACTTGACTCAAAACTGTTTACGTAATGAAATGGTTATGCTAGTGTATGCCAGACCAAATTTTTTTGTTATTATTTAAGATTCAAAGAAAAGTTTTTTGAAAAATCTCTTAGTAATATCTATGAAAATATGAGTTAGAACAGCTTTTTCTAACAGTGTACTTCCATTAGTAGCTGCTCAGATCAAAATGGAGCGGAAACTTAAGAAGATCAGGAAGAAAGAAAAGTGTGCAAATGAAATGATTTAAGAATTGTGTAAAAAAACAGAAAAAGGTACCGGAACCAATTGAACAAACTTTTTTAAATGGCAGGACCAAATCCCAAATAACCCAAATAATCAAACCAATATTTGTGAACTGAGCTTAATACACATGTCAATTTGCTTTTAATTAGATAAGTACATGAGATTTTATGTTAAATCAATTGAGTGGCGATATTTTCATGTTCGCCTTCGAATAAAATGTAACAAAGCTAACTACCACTGTAGCCGTTTGACAGCTGATTAAACATCATCATAATCGATCTTTGGGAACACTGTAAAAAGGCAAACAGGCAATAAGTGAATCAAGCTTCTTTCGGTTTAGCATTGTAAGTAGTTTGTTGGACGTTGATGCATTAAAAACGCTGTATTATTAAGGTTCAGGGTCATTTCACCGAAAACCATTTCGTCGAAAGCCGTTTTGCCGAATGCCATTTCGCCGAAAATAAATACATATTAAAGATACATGCTTATTTAATATGTATTTATTTTATTTTAAAATTATTACAGCTGTTTTGTTTCTGTAACTGTTTTAAAAGATGGTTTTTACTCCCGTATGAGAAAAACAAACAAGATTCAACTCAAACGGGCTTTTCCACCCTATCTGTCCACTTATATTCGTTTATCCCATGGAAATAACCAGAAATAACTAAATAAATCAAAATAAAAAAATAGTAGCTTGGGACTTGTTGAAATCGGCTCATCCATCTCTGAGCAAATTTAGTGGTAAAAAACCTGTTTTAATCCACCTAGTGGTGTAATGATGCCTTTCTCATATATATAATATTGCGGTATTCTATTCAAAATTTTTCTCTTCGATTTTTGAAAGAAACCAAGAGAATGTTTGTGTATAACAAACAGATTAAAACAGTGCTTTGATTGCGTAGGTCATCTTTAAGAAAACGAAGTGGGTTCACTATTATATGCACTTCCGGCTCCGGAATCCGAGAACCGGTATAATCAAAGTCGGTTCGTACGGCCACCAACTAACATATCATACAAACTCTACTAGTACGCACTCTAAATTACAATTTAAATGTTTGTTGCATCCGAAAATATGCAGTTATTTTTGGTAGGACCATAAGACCTTTCAATTGACCCTAAGATTGGGAATAACGGTTTGGAGTCCAGTTTATATTTTTTACTGTTTTTGTTCCGCCAGTTTAAGTGACGGTGTACAATATGTAACACACTTTACCCTATAACTCCGGAACCGGAAGTCAGATTCAGCAATTCCGTATGGGACCGTAAGACCTTTCATTTGCATCTAAGTTTGTGGAAATTGGTCAAACCATCGCTGAGAACAGTGAGAGAGATCCATTTTGGTACATATGACCACTATTTCTGGCACTTCCGGAACCGGATACCGGGAACCAAGATAGCCGGAATCGGTTTGTGTAGTTGCCTACTGATAATTACTATCGATTTGTGTAGTTTTGAGACCATTTTAGAAATTTTTTAGGTTTTTTGTTTCGCCGGTTTAAGTGATGGTGTACAATATGTAACACACTTTACCCTATAACTCCGGAACCGGAAGTCGGATCTGGATTAAATTCAGGAATTCCGTATGGGACCACGAGACCTTTCATTTGAATCTAAGTTTGTTAAAATCGGTTCAGCCATCTCCGAGAAAACCTAGTGAGATTATTTGACACACACACACACACACACACACACACACACACACACACACAGACATTGCTCAGCTCGATGAACTGAGTCGAATGGTATATGACACATGGCCCTCCGGGCCGATTTTCACTAGTCGGTTTTTCAAGTGATTGCGAAACCTTTCTATATGAGAAAGGCAAAAAAACGAGTTTTGTCGATTAAGGAGTGCATCGAAAATAAGCTATCCACATAAATTTGTGTTGTACGCATGTATTTGTGATAGTTTTTATGCTCAGATCACAGCATGCTGTGCGTTTGGCTGTCAGCTTTCGTTTGTTTACTTGTTTGTGCGGTTGAAATTCTGCGTTTTCAAAATGTCGTGTA
This sequence comes from Malaya genurostris, assembly GCF_030247185.1. Taxonomy (NCBI): domain Eukaryota; kingdom Metazoa; phylum Arthropoda; class Insecta; order Diptera; family Culicidae; genus Malaya; species Malaya genurostris. Next base: position 214,731,764 of record NC_080571.1, on the reverse strand, counting down.
TTGAAAGGGATGTGAAAATTAAGTTTCTTGACACATGGCTAAGTGAGAAGGGTATTCATATGCGAAAATTTGCGAAACGGTTTGGAATTCATCATGCTAGTGTTAAAATAATCATTAATAAGTTTGAGGAACACAATTCTTTGGATGTGCTACCAAGAAGAGGCAGAAACCTGGTTCTTCCAACCCGAAACTGGACTAGAAAGTGGTATCTATAATCATGAAAAACAAATCAATATTAATATGTGATTTGGCCATAAAAGCAGGAACATGTGTCGGAATGATCCAGCGTATTAAGAGACGAAATCACCTGAAGACCTACAAGAAGCAGAAAATCTCGAAACAAAGTGTAGAACAGAAGAAGACTTATGTAAAGGAGGACTCAAAAACCCATGGATCCGAACACTATACTTTACTGTCGTCGTTGGGGAGGATGTGAGCGATGCGGACAGGTCGATTCAAATTGAGAAATTGGGCGAAAGGTACTGGTATGGCAAGCAATATGTTCCTGTGGTTTGAAGTCAACCATTTTTTTACACTATAGGGACTATAAATGCAGAAATCTATCGATCTGGATGTCTCCAGAAGAGATTGCTGCCTTCATATAAGGAGCATAGTACACCTCCACTGTTTTGGCCGGATTTAGCGTCGGCTCACTGTGCTAAAACCATTCTCAATTGGCTTGCGGAAAAGGTTATAAATTTCGTTGAGGAAAATATCTACCGAATTGCCCTTAGCTTCGACCCATCGAACGTTACTGGTAAGGCAACTGGGAACATGCAGGAGTTTAAAAAAATGCGACGCAACACTTGTCCGGAACTTGATGAAGAGCGTTCGATCAAAAGTTCGAAAATATGTGAAGGAATAATTTAAATTTCATCCGGTTTTCATTATGCTCAAGTTTAACCTCGTACAATAAAGGATTAATTTTTATTTTGAATTAAATATCGTTTTTTATCATAATTTGAAAGAAAAATTTGTGGATAGCTTATTTTTGATTTTAACCTGTCATTACATTCCTTTTGTGGAATTTGGCCTTTCTGTTTCAAACAGACTTCGCAGACGATTCTTACACGGAACGACCGAAATTAGCTCTGCGCCTAATTCGTATTACTGTTTTTGAATTAGTTGATTCTAACAACAAAATTTCCAAAATAACTATAAAATTAGTTAAAATGTAGAATTTACTGTGCTGAAAAAAACTCTTATTTTTAGAGAATGTGTTTAGTTGGCGAATATTCTGGACACAAACCAGCAATATTTCAATCCAACACGAAATTCTCATTGACAACTAATTTCGTTATTAAAATCAGAAACTTTGATTCTATTTATCTATCACCGTCATTACTGAAGGACAGCAGTGTCAAAGCAAAACAATCCATTCAAAAGCTAAAAGGGACAGTCTTGTTGAAACTGCTCGCAAATTGTTTAGATGTTTTTCGCATGTGTTACGTAAACTGTTAGTGGAAAGTGTATTTATTCAGAATTTGTGCGCACTTGAAGCGATTGTTTTTACGCGGAACAGTGATGTGAATTTCGAATGTTTCACTCTAATTGTGATGAAGGTTTTTTGTATCTTCAAACCTTCCGAGCTGCGCCGTCCGGTGTACTATTTGTATTCGGTTTTTGTTTTCCGAGTGCTCAAAGTTTTCAGTGAGAATGAAGAAACAGTGATTTAGAAGAAAAAAAATTCAAAAAGATGTTTACGTTTCGTTTATGTCTTTTTCTCCAACACAACATCGTATTTATACCTGCCAATATAGAAAAGACAACCGCGTCTGAATTTTTTTCGGCAGTAGTGTGCCATCTAGTGGCTAGTAGTCATTAAGGTGTTACCGTTTCGGTGACAGGGCGCCATATAGCTGCAGATTGCAGAAGCCAATTCAACCATTCATATTGGTTGAAAACAACATTATATTTCTTTAATTCAACTAAAAAATTAGTTGACTGGATATGAAGTGTGCCTTAGCTAAGAAATGACAGTACGTTTAATTTGTGAATTCAACTAAAAAAAATAGTCATTTCAACAAATATTTTATTATTATTAAGGGAATGAGAATAAAAAATCTAAATCAGCAAAAGTAAGATTTTTTTAGTTGTCTCAAAAAATAACTAACTAAAATCAGCAAATCAACTAAATTTTTCGCGAAAATGCTGATTTCGGTCGTTCCGTGTAGTGTACAGAATCATTGCGTGGCTAGTACTATGGATCCTACTGACACTAAGAATCCTTCCAGGTCGGGACTCCAACATACGACAACTTGTAAGACCAGCGTCCTATGCATTGAACCGCCAACCCGGCTTATTTTTGATACCCTCCTTATATCACTTATGCCATTATAGGGTAACAGAGGTATTTTGGCTACTTCATATATTTTGGCCCATCTAACAAACTTTATGAATTTAATCGATGTTAAGTAACCCATGTTGCATCAATTTGAAGATAATCACCTATGGCGGAAGGGTTTTTCAAAGATATTACAACATTTGATGGATATTTTTACTAAGTGGGAAAAAATAAAATAAATCCTAAAGTGAGCCAAAACACCTCTGTTATCCTATCTCCGGAATCAGAAACAATCATTTGATCTTCGAATTCGACCTACAATTCAATAGTAGCTTTCAAACGTGTCTAGACTTGTTCAAACTGGCTCAGCCATCTCTGAGAGAATTGAGCGATTGAATAAACAACACTTTTCGTCGGTTACGTAACTTATACGATTAGATGTCCAGAACCAGAAGTGACATCTATTTGATCTTCGAAACTGATCAATGGTCCGATGGACGAGTTAGGCGCTAACTCGAACAAATGTTGGCAGCACCCTCTCAGATTTTAATGAAACTTGCTGTACATGATGACTTTGTCGCAAAAAACCGTTTTGCATACTTTGTTTTTCCAAAAATGATCTACACTGTCTTTCGAAAAGGCCTTAAATGGTCGAAAACTGATGAACCCTACAAAAAAGTGTTGTATGAGTGACTTCACAAAATGAATCAAGATTTCAAATAAAAACGTGAGAAAATCCTAATCGACTCGCACACTGAAAAAAAAAAGGATTTTAAAAGTTTAAAGTCGATTTGCAAAAAATAAATTTTTCATTTGGATGAAAATAAATACTTATAAAATTTTTCAAATCATTTCTGAGATAGGATGATAGGATTTGTAAATTGATATTCGTTGAGTGGCGAGCAAACTGGTACAAAGATTTTCAATATAATGTTATGACTTGAAAGCTTCAAACAATAATGTATATTTCGAAGTTTCTTATTCAAATTGCTAGAGCACAATTCATAGTTCAAATTTCCAAGGTGCAAACCACCATTCTGTAGGTTGCTCATCAATTAGAAATAAACAAAGACTTCGATTAGTCACCCTATATTCCGTCATGATCAATTGACAGTCGATATAATTACTATTGTTCAGATTTTTACATTAACACCGCGTGGCTTCTCAATACACTCAATTGGAGCAACCCCACCGACCCGGCTCGGCTGCTAGAACGCCATCAACCGAGATGCAGAGTTCAAGAATGATGCAACCGGCCTTTCATATATATATACATATTCCACCGACTGAATGCACCCACTCGTTCTGAACGTGCCCTGTCTGTCGCAGAATAGAATGCACGTTGTTGCAAAAGCGTTGCGTTCAACCAATTACATACTGCTAGCTACGTACGAGCCGGGCTACAATAAAGTGGAATCAAGTGCAAAAACCTGAACCCATATATAGGAAATGCTGCCGGAGCCGGTCGCCGGCACGCTGCAATATGCTATGTACCCCTTCGGTGAACCCCTTCCGTCCAGCACCCGGTCCAAGCGCAACGACGACTCTTACACCCAGTGGAAGGGAGTCCCGCTTGGCCCCATGCCGGCAACGTTCTGTGCTAAATGGTCCGATCGGCCGGCTGCAGGAATAACGAACCTTATCGGCCGGTTGAAGGCCAAATCGTATGTATAGAAATGTTTTAATTTATTTCCTTGTGTCTTGAGTGTAACTGGCTATAATAAGTAATAATGGTATCGATATGGGTGCCGGGTAGCTTGGGTTCGATAGTTCTAGCAACCGATTTGATGGTTCTTGACAAACGAAAGCGAAAAAATTTTTGTTGTACAGCTAGGGTAGATTTGAACTGAATATTGTCGCAAGATGTTTCACTATTATACTATTGGTTATTGATCCCTTTTCTGCAGTTTTGTAAATTCGCACGAAACTTAGCACACGGTTTCAGTATGGCAAACCATTTGTTTTTCAAAAAATAGTTTTTGCCTTTCTCATATAAAAAGGTAATGCAATCACTGAAAACCAATAGCACATTCGACTTAGTTCGTCAAGTACGCAAAATGTCAAGTGTATATGTGTGTGGCCGATTTTCACAAATTTAGGTTTAAATATTTTCACAAGTTTAGGTTTAAATACTAAACTTCTGGAGCCGACTTCATCATTTGGATCCGACTTTCGTTTCCGGAATTATAGGGTGAAGTGTTTTAAAATTTTTATACTATCAAGTAAAACCAATGAATTAATGACCAAGAGTTGAATATTGCTGATAAAAATTATGATTTCCATATTTTATGAAATCGTTCAAAAATGATAAATGTTTATAATGGACATGGTTAACAAATGCACGACTTGTATTTTTCAAAAAAATTGTAACTAAAAAACGATAAGTTTCATTTCGCTAATTTTTTATATAACTTTGAATCGCTAATTATTTAATATTTTGATATCAAATATGATAACACACAACGAAAGTATAGGAAATATTAGATGCACCTGCGCTATGCAATATAATGAACATTTAAACTAGAGTTGTTTTTCGAAGCAGTGGAAATATTCTGTGTAGAATATTATTGCTTGTATTCAGAAGCTGGAATCGGAATCTACTATTGATATAATTTCGTTAATGTTTCAATTACTGTATTTTCATTGTCATCACAATCGGTCGTTTCTTGTACAGAACTCTAAAATTATTTGAATAGTCTAATATGATTACTTGGTGGAAGTTAGCATCCTTCAGCATCTCATACATTAAAATTCGAAGAATGCAGAGTAGTTTTCAATTTTTGGTCTAATACGTTTATTTATTTATTTATTTATTTATTTATTTATATATTTGCTTATTGATTTATTTATTTATTTATTTATTCATTTATTCATTCATTCATTTATTTATTTATTTATTTATCTATTTATTTATTTATTTATATATTTATTTCTCTATTGATTTATTTACATATTTATTTATTTATTTATTTATTTATTTATTTATTTATTTATTTATTTATTTATTTATTTATTTATTTATTTATTTATTTATTTATTTATTTATTTATTTATTTATTTATTTATTTTTTTATTTATTTATTTATTTATTTCTGGAGCAGGGCAAAGCCCATCAGAGATAAGTTATTGATGCGATATTGCGTCAGAGTGAAATTATAGTGTTGCCTAAATGAAATTAAATTCCATTTAAGGGACGGGTATAGCGTGATGGGTAAGTCGATGTCTTTCACGTAGCCCGACTGGGCTCAGTTCCCAACTCCGCACATAGAAAGTTTTTGTAGCCCGTAGAGGCGAATGACCTTAAGATTAAAACTTCAAAACTAATAAAAATTTCATCCCTTCATGGGACACCAGGATTCGATCGTCTTACTTTTCAAAGTCCACAGATTTTTATTTTTAATACTTGGCATCCTTGTCCTAGCTCCATATGGATCAGGGTCATTTCGCCGAAAGCCATTTCGCCGAAAGCCGTTTCTCCGAATGTCATTTCGTTCAAAGCAATTTCGCTGAAAGGGTCATTTCTCCGATTCCTGCAATTGTCTTAATTATATCATTGGGATTGATTTAAATAAACACAAATGAATGATAATACGTTAACGTCCGTTTTGTTGACCTACAATTGTACTTCTTGAATAAAGATTGATTCATGAACCTAAGAACAAAGTTCCCAAGGAAACTTGTTGACTATTAGCCACTAACCATCAACCCAATTGCATAGGTGTATCTACCAAGCAAATGTATGTGGTATTTTCCGTTTACTAAGTGAAAAATTATCTAATACGGCTTCGCCACATCGCTCCCGCTCGTTCGGACCTAACTTAAGCAAAGAAACCTAGCTTTGAGTAGACCGGGCAAACGAGGCGGTTACAGGTTTGTATGCAAGAGGCTGCCAAATATAATATGATGTATACGAAATTACCCTTTCGGTGAAATGTCCCTTTCGACGAAAAGACTCTTTCGACGAAGCGACTTTCGGCGAAATGACCTATTCGGCGAAACGACTTTCGGCGAAACGACTTTCGGCGAAATGGCATTCGGCGAAATCACCTGCTCCCGTTCCATATTAGGACAGGTTCAAAGATTTTATTGTTTGATTCGAAACGGCTCCCATACTAGTATAAAGATGTATTCCACATCAATACTTTCATTTTCGGATTGCGTGTGAGCGTTTCCCGTCGTAATTTAATGTGTTAGAGACGGCGTAAACTTTTTTTCAACTTCCATTTTGAAGAATCCGATGCTTTGTATACGAAATGGAGAAAAGTCAAATAATAAAAATATATATGATGATATGTGGAACTAAAAAACGCGTTTAATTGCCATGAACTGAAATGGCTTTGGCGTGTACACTGTATAAACTCGTCCGAAATTTGATTCGAAATTTATTGTGATTCCCAATTAGACTCCATATAAGATATAACATAATTAGAAGATGCATTTGAAACTCGCAAAGATTTCCGACTCAAATTCCGGATAAGTTAACTGAACATGAAGCTCTGATGACTTCCAATGCTGCACATACTGGAAACGCAAATCGTTGTCAAAAAAGTGTTCTCCCAATGAAGTTCCTTTACACAAGTCTGGCTTTTTGGGGAGGTTTTGCTGTGTCTCCTACTGCGATAGTTCTTCGGCACATATCTCCTGCTCGTTTCATTCCAAAAGCGTGTAGTCTACAGTGTTTCTCTTCCGTATGTCTTACTTCGGCAACTGTTGCGCAGAAAATAATGGGACAAAGTTCAATGTTCATACCGATAAACCAGTACGTTAGAATTTATGCATGAAACTTGACCATGAAAAAGCAATGGATGGAACATGGATCCATTAATAAACTCCGCTATTGAAACGATCATCATCTGAGTGGACTGTAGCCGGTGAATCACGTCCGAAGCGTTCAAAAACACACAAGACAGCTGGGAAGGTTATGGTTTCAATATTTTGGGATGCACATGATATAATCTTCATCGGGATGAGGGGGAGTCGGCAAAGTAATCCCTGGGACCGTTTTTTTTTTTGCTCGTCCAAGTCAGCTTTCCGGAGATGAAGTTCAGCTTTGTTTTTTTTCTCACTAAACCAACGATGGGGGCGGCAAATCGCTTATTTTGCCCCGGGCGCCAAATTTCCTCGGTACGCCACTGCATTGACCTATCCATCACGCTAGACCCACTAAAAACTAAAACCGAGGGACTAAAAATATGTTTTTGTGCTTTGACTTAGTACTGCGTCTTTCTTTATTAAATCGACCTGGACGCATTTAAAAATACCCTTCTTAATCCACCTAGTGGCGTGATAATGCATTGCTCTTCTTTCATAACAGTCTCATGAAAATATATTATATAATCTTATTAAATAATTTCGGACACTAATTTTGACACCAATTGATTCAGATTGATTCGAGTAGTTCACAAAAGCATGCTTCAGTGTTTATGTCACACAGTTGGCATTGTTTTTCCAGCCTAGTGCTTGACATTTGCGTTTTTCTTTAAATCGTCGTCCCAGAAAGTCCATTTAAAAAAAAATATCTGAAATAACACTTAATCTCGACATTTCATGCAATTTTATGATTTTTGGCATAGAAAAAATGTTCGATTTAGGAAATTTCATGTACTTCCCCCTATGGTGCTTTTTCAAGATCGAAAATTTTCAAACTTTAACCGCTGGGCAGCACCCCTTACCCATGTCCGATTTAGCTCAAACTTTGCATGAGGACGTGAGGTGCTTAAACTTTTGAACAATAGCGCTTTACGAAATTAGAGGTGATCCCAAAATATTGACACCTTTATATACATTAGAGCGGTGAAAAACAATGCGTTTTGTCGGTTACGTCACTTATACCGTTATATCTCCAGAACCAAAAATCACAGCCATTTCATCTTCGAACTTGATCAATGCCCCGAAAGTAGCGTTCAAACGAGTCTAAGTTTGTTAAAATCGGTTCAGCCACCTCTGAGAAAATGAACAGTAAAAATATCTTCGAAAGGTGCATACACACACACACACACACACACTGTTCTCGTCGAACTGAGTCGAATGGTATATAACATTATGGGTCTCCGAGGCTCCGTTCAAAAGTAGGTTATTCCAGCAATTCTAATACCTTTCTATAGAGAAAGGCAAAAAGCAATAGTGTAACAAAATTACTTCAGATTTCGTAGCTAAATAACGACATCCCGGTTTTTATTGTTTTAGTAATCATAAGAAAAATGTTTTAAGATTGTGGTTTACTACGTAAAATGGATTAGATAGATCTAAATGCAAAACAAAAGTTTCATCTCTTCCTATAAACATAATCATCTGCAGTTTTTCTAGCATCATTCGACGTTGGGCTGTGAAGGGTATTGTTTTAGAGTGATTGATAGATTATCTAAAAAGAGTTATTTATTATGTTTCTTATTTTATGACATGCTGTATCTGATAATAGAAGAAGTTTATTACTTTCAAAGGAAAGTTATAGAGATAATGGACAAAGAATTGTAATTTTACAAAAGTAGGTGGATGTTTGAAAGCTTTTAAAATATATTTTTTAATTTAAAAAAAAATTGAAAATATGTCAACTTTTACTGAACTTCTTATCAACATTTTTCGAATAATTTGAGTTTGGAGTAACTTCTTCGCCTAACTATTTTTGTTAGTTCATGTAGGAAAATGATGTGAATATTATAATATTTTTGTAGGCAGAGCGAGAGATATCCTTGTAAATCGCTGGTTACCTACAAGAATCAGCTGATTACGTGTCAGTTTTGTGAACAACCTCCTCGCTACGGTGAGCTCTGCACTGAAAATGCGAAAAAGACATCTTCAACCAAAGACCACCGTGAAGTACCGGTATCTAGTAAAGCAAGTACTTTTGATTCAACAAACTTAAATATTGCAATTACCGAACAGTTTTCCGTTGCTAAAGTATTAACTGTAAAAGTGAAACCACTGTGAAACAATACAAATCCGCTTCAGCTAACATCGATTCCAACGCTTCGAACAGTTCTACGGAAAATAAAGATATGGCCCAAAACAAAGACTTAGCCAACGGACAACCCCCAAATATGTTACGCAGGAGCGAGAATAACTCTCCCCCAAGAAAACGGGTTTCAGCAAAATCCATAAAAAAAGTTTATTTCTTGGTTTTAATTACACACAATTTTGGCTATATAGACTAAACTGAACAAGTTTTTTTTATTCAATAATATAATATAATATTAAGGCACACTGCTTAAGCTTTAAGATGCCAAGGGTATTTTCTAATTTTAATTATCGTCTAACTTAAAACTAGAATAGTATCATTGTGTAATGTAGTATCGGGGTCCCGGATTCTCGAGAATCCAGCTTTCAGCTGGCGATCGGTAGTGGCCGGTGAATTGAATTTAGCATGAGCGTCTTCCAGATGGCGTTGGTAATTATCTATGTTGGCCGCATTGTTCGGTCCGTGTGGGTCCGCGGGAAACACCTCCAGGCTACAAAGGCCGTTGGGTGACCCGCATGCTGGTCATCGACTGGAGCGGTCTTCCGTGGGCGGTGATGGTGATGTTACGGAAGAGAATGAAAAAAAGTAAAAATTGTGGGAAACGGGGTAAAAAGGGGGTGTGGCAACAAAATGTTTAAAAACGACAAAGATCTAATTAGTTGCCATCGAGATGGTGAAGAAACAGGAAAGTGGGATCGAAAAAGTTAGTGACAAAAAAAGATCTTGTTAGTTCCAATGAAGATGGTGGACAGGGATGGGGGACAGAACAAGTTTGACAAAGACACAAGACACGATTCACGCGTGATCTGTCACAAAAACAGTGTTGCCAAAAAGATATCAGCAAAAAGAGCACCCTTTATTCATCGGTGTTTGGTATATTTTTTAACGCTTAGGAACATCATGGCACATCAATTTTTCGTCATCAAATACACTACGCTTGATAAAATAAACGAAGCAAGTATAAATGTTCAGAATGAAAGACATGATGTGTCGTATTGAAAGGTAAGCATTTATGAAACATGACATTCCCATCCGATCCAATCTACGCATAGTGCCATCTTCCTATAGTGGTAGAAATTCATTTCTAGATCCAATATCGTTAGTTCAATTTGAATTTCTGTCCCAAGTAATTAAAAAAGGCACCAATTTAGCATATTTAACGAATCATTAATCCTTACTGAAAACTATTTCGCAATGGTAACCTGAGCTTCGAACGCTTTCCATAATTGATCTACCAACGATTTTATTCAGCGATTATCGATGATGGCTTTTCAATTGCTTCGCTCGAGACACACACACAACTCCATTGGGGTATCCCCCGGTAGGAGTTCAGCGCAATGCCAGGTGAATGTTGTATCGATTGAAATGTACATATATTGAGCGAGCCAGGAAATAGTGGAGTTCTATATTGCATAATCATTCTATCGTGATTCAAGTATTTTTTTTTTACAAAGTGGGTGCGAGCCAACTAATAACGTTTGTCTGATCGTTTCATGGAGCTCCGACGACGGAATCGTGGAGAGGCGTTAAATGGAGAAGGAATTTTGTTATTGTATCATACCTGCTGCTGCTGCTGCCTGGCTTGGTTTGGCTTGGCTCTTTCAAAACCGATGGCTGTCGTTGTGTGTTGTGATTTTTTTTGGTCCGTACCCTTTTAACCAAATACGTGAATGTTTCCTGTCCCAGCTTGTTCTGTAACATTGCGTCATATTTGGCTTCCTCGTGCTGTCTGGGGTGATTGAACACTGGCTGGCATTTCGTAATTCGTTCGACCTTCGCTGACAGTGATATCATACGGTACATTACATCATTACTTTGTTCGGGTGACTTATCATCAGTTTCTAAAAATACTTAATTTTATTTAGTATTGAATTGCTCGAGTAAGGTGATTCTATTATTTTGATTCTATTTTTCGAAATGTCAATGTTGTTCATTCTAGAGAAACTTTAAACGACGTAGAATAGATAACACTCCAAAATATTATGTGTTCGACATTATTTTTCGGAGACTACACAAACAGTGAATAACACTTTCGCAAAAATACAGGGGTCAACGAACGAAACTCATTCATACACACAAATAACTGCATCACACACACCCAACGTTCGGTTTCATGTGATAGCATGAAGCGCCATTCGAGGTAAAGGTGTTGGAAGAAGAATGAGAATTGGTAAAAGCGGTTGCAAAGGCAGTTTTAACGAAAGTTCTCATTTACATTTGAGTAACCAAAATCCTACGAATATGGACTACTAGAAAGTTCATTTTCGAGAAATGCATCAAATCCTAAAATCAAAATTTCGATGTTCTTTATGGCTTAATAGTGTTTTATCAGCGACATTTTAGATATGCACACCTTTTCTTTTACTTTTATAAACGGAAGGAAAAGTTTATAAAATGACTCCTTTTTCGGATAGCAGTGATTTGCAAATCAATAACAAATTTTATTATTCAAAACAAACATTTCAATGGTAGAAATTAACATTATTCAGTTCGAAATAAGAATTAAAAGAGTGTATGAGAAAATAGCAACAAATTACAAAATTCTGTCATTTTAATATCAAATCAAGAACAAAATATTTATGAAAGACTTCAGTTATTTGATATTCTTACATTTAGAATAGAACTCATGAATAACAAAACGTCAGACGTCAGAAATAATATAGCACTTTTTTATTTAAAAGATATTTTATTCAGGCCTATTTGCGTACAAGGCTTTACGTGGCCGATTTAGCTGAGTTTTTAGATAAAAATTTGTTGGTATTGGATCTCGTTGTCACCCTTTTTCTAGGGGGAGAGGAGCTTCCATTTTCCTCCTGCGAGGATTGAGGGGCAGTTTGTTCGTGGTTCGTCTCGTCATCCATTGCCGCATCGGTGGTATTGTTGTTGATATCGTTGCTAGTTGCTGTAGATGCGTCTTGTTGTACATTGTTTGCAGTTGCTGGTTGGTTGGATTGTAAGTTGTTAACTGCAGCTGGTGTACTTTGTTCTATAGGGGATACGTTGGATGGTTTCGTTGAAGGGGATACTTCCCTGTTGTTGGTGACTGTCACAGGTGTACTGGGGTTGCTTGGGGTTGGTGTAAAGGAAGCACCGTTGTCCTTTGGTATAGTTGTCTTCTTGTCCGGTTTATCACATGGCTTACCGTAGTGAACAGCTTTTTAGCAATATTGACATGTGGCCATCTGATTGTCATAAGTAACAAGTGATTTGCACGGTATTCTTTTATCCTGACCGAATGTCACATAAGAAGGTATAGGCCTCCTCAAGCGCATGCGTAACAAACGTACGCCATTTAGAATACCGGGGAAAAAATTCTTCCACTTTTCTTTTACGATAGAGAGAATCTCTCCGTATTGGGACATAGTTGCGCGAATATAAGGATCGGGGACGCATGAGGGTAGATCATGCACACGCACTTCTATAGCACTATCTTCCATATATACTGGAATGTTTTACTTGATATTTTCATGCTTCACATAGTGCACATTATTATTGTCTTTAGCGAATTGAATTGCATCCAACTCTTTATAGAACTGGATATAAACAACATTATTGGTCTTATTGCATTGAAGTAAATGCACACGTTTAATGTCAAGATGCATTTGCTCCTTAAGCAAACCTTCAAGTTCTCGTATCGAAGGTCAAATTTTGCACTATCTGAAGTCAACAATAATTGTATTCTTTCGTACCGGCGGTAGCTTTTGTTCGTTTGGTTCACTCATTTCGAGATCGTTCTATTGTTCACTACACAATACTGTACTTGATTTTTTCTGTCCCGAACGTAAGCGGTTTTGGTTTATCGACTGACTTGGTTGAGATGTACGAGCGAACTGATGAATATAGCACTTGTGCAATATTATTTGAGGGATGTATAAATAGTGCATGTTCGAGCCCCGACCTGGAAGGATTCATAGAGTCAGTAGGATCGTAGTACTAGCCATGCAATGATTCTGTACACTAAGAATCGGCTGCGAAGTCTGTTGAAACAGAAAGGCCAAATTCCACCAAAGGAATGTAATTCCAAGACTTTGCTTTATAAATAGTGCAAACTTTGCGTCTGCTTAGCGGTTTAAGTTGAATTGCTAGGCACGATATGGTAGTTCAGTTTGAACTGCTTTAAGCACTGACGAGCCGAAGGCGAAACGCGAAGAAATAGAAACAAAATATGTGCTTTTTGCACAAACCAACGAAACCCCTAAGTGGTAACAAAATAAGGTATAATAACCTATTTAGATTCAAAACAGATTTTGTACCATTTCTTAATTCCTTCGATGAAATATCAAAAAAATATCGCTATGACAGCACAGAAACATCAACATGTAATGGTAAAATTTGTTATTATTTTGATCTTTGATTGCTTTTTACATTTACCCGTGTTACGCAAAAATAGGAAAATATTTATCGATTTACAAAATCTTTAGTTGACATAAATAAACCTCAAATTAGCTCACCAAGCTTTTGATTCACTTTGAAAATTTTCATTTGCTATTCAAGACATTTAGCCCTTTGGTCTCGAAATGATCGAATTATTCACTTACCACAATCAAGCCTTGGTACTTTAATTACTATCCAATGATGTTTTGCTATAGAATGCGTAATATCTCAAAAATATTGTGTCAAAATTTCAAGTCGATTGAAGCAGAATTGGCAACGTCACGAGCATTTTAATAACAGTCGGATTTTAATACGTTTAAGCCGAGCAGAGCAGGAAGCTGAAAGACGAACTAAAGAAGACATGAGCAAAAAGTGTTTTACACATCATGGATGATAGCCACATCCTTTATGAACCTGGCATTAATTTGTTTTAATCGATGATAGAGGATTTAACATTAAAACCATTCGCCTCTTCGGACCAGGAGAATTTTCTGATTCTATGTGCGGGGTTGGGAATCGTACGCAGGTGGGCCGGCATTAATGGTTCAGTATGAACTAAGGTGATGAACGTTCTACACAGCGTTGTAGCGTTTTTCTCAGCCATTCTCGTTTTCAAAGTCGGTGCCCAAAATTACTTCATAACTACTGCATCGATCCTTTGGGAATTTTGAGCACTATTTCTGTTCACAATTTGCGATGTTACTATGGAGAGTTTTTTCAAATTTGATTATATTTTATTTTACTATAAAAAACTCACCGATTTTTATCGAAAAACCTGTTTTAATCCACCTAGTGGTGTAATGATGCCTTTCTCACATCAATCATACCATCATATATAATACTGTGGTATTCTTCGAAATAATTTTCTTCGATTCCTAAAAAGAATAATCGAAATCGAAAAAACAAATATTTTCTTTTTATAGCACATTTACCACATAACTCCCGAACAGGAAGTCGGATCCAAATAATATTCAAGAAATTTTGTATGGGACTACAAGACCTTTCATTTGAACCCAAGTTTGTGAAAATCGGTTCAGTCATCTCTGAGAAAAGTTAGTGCACTTATTTTCATATTTTTTTGCACATTTTACCCCATAATTCCGGAACCGGAAGTCGGATTCAAAAAATATTCAGGAATTTTGTATGGGACCACAAGATCTTTCATTTGAATCTAAGTTTGTGAAAATCGGTTCAGCCATCTCCGAGAAAAGTTAGTGAAGAAAAAACGTTACATACACACATACGCATATACACACACATACACACACAGACACAGAACTGAGTCGAATAATATATGACACTCGGCCCTCCGGGCCTCGGTTCAAAAGTCGATTTTCCAGTGATTGCATAACCTTTCTGTATGAGAAAGGCAGAAAGGCAAAAAGGCGTTTTCCCATTGGAAGAGTTCCAGAAAAACGAAAAATTTGATTTTCGGAAAATTATTATCTAACTAATAAAATTTGATTATGGGTTATGAGGGGTACCGAGAATCTTCTTTTCTTCCGAGACATGTCCTATTAATTGCTGCCATTACTGCATTTTTCTAATATTCCTTCATGAAAATTTTACATAATATTGTTCATATGCTATATTTTTAAGTGTCATTGTTTGTTTGACCAATTTTGGAAAATTCTACTGTTTTTAAGAAACTGCGATTTTTAAATAAAGATTGCTGAGAATATTCAGCTCTCGGCAGAATTTTCGAATACAAACTTTAGGAAAAATCTTTGGTAGAAGTGAATAATTCATAAGCCTACGCCTAATTATTGCTTGTTTCAATTTTGTGGTAAAATAATGTTTATGGTATAAGATTGTGTCAAATATTAAATCTTGTATTAAAACAACTTTTACTAAATTTAATTTTTACACTTGTAACAAATTTAACTGTTTTTTTATATTTTTCAAAAACAATTTTCTCAGACAATACTTTAGCAGCTTTGCTGCATATGTAGCGTGTCTAGCGCAAACAAGTTGTAGATGGAAACGCATGGTATTTAGTTCTAAGGGCATGTGGCACATGATTTTAGAGCTAAATACCATGCGTCTCCATCGGATGATGACAATTTGATGGAGACGCATGATATTTTGAATGATTTTTTTTAAGCTTTGATATTATACCCATCCACATTTTTTAAAAATCTGAAAAAATACTGCGAAAAAAATTCGAAAATTTTGAGCATTTTTTTCATATGAAATACATTTTGAAAAATTTTGAAAAAAATTAGAAAGGTTTCCCATTATTTTTAAAATATTCCTGATTATTTTCGATTTTTTTGCTAAAGAGGTTTTTAAAAGTTTAAATAAAATGAAAATCAGAAGAACCATTCTAACTCCACTAATACGGTAGCTAAAAAGATGAAATTTTGGGAAAATTTCAAACAAATTTCAAATTGCTAATATCAATTTGATTTATGTTTGGGGGCATGATTATGTATGATTTCACCTTCAGAGTCCATGAGTCCATGTGAAATATACGAATATCAGCGAATCGTCTTCTTTATTGTAGATAGTAATTATCTATGACGAAAATCAATAGTGATATCCATCAACACTGGTTCCCATGCTTTGTATATCGCAGAACCCCTTGAAACTACAATATTTATCCACGGTCTATCACATCGAAAATTTGTACGCTCGAAATATATTTACAATCTATTTAGAAAATTACGTTGTATCAACGGAACACACAGGTTAGCGAAAATAAAAAAAATCTGTATATTGACATGAACCATTATTATGTTGAACTAGAAACAATTTCTACTAGAAACAATTGCTGACAGAAAAAAAATCCCTTTTTAATCCACTTAGTCGTGTAATGATGCCTTTCTCATATTACTTATGTTTTCAAAAACATCACTAAAAGATTCTATCCAGATTTCTTTTCAAACTTGAATGAATTCAAAAACTACCATCACCTTTTCGATTTGTAAACAGCTATGTCAAGTTATTATAGATTTAAATGTGGCATCCCTGCACGCTATACCAAATTGAACGAAGCACACTGTGAGCTAGGCGGATGCGTTTTCTTCTTTTTCCGTACCAGCACGTACCGATGCGTACCGATTTTGCATAATTTTGTATGACAGTTTGAAAGTTTTAATACAGTATCATGATTTATGAAAATCGGTTAAACCGTTGCTAAGAAATCGAAGTGAGTTTCGGTTTTGGAGTTTTTCTTCACTATTACCGGTGCGTTTGGAATCGGAAACCGGGCACTAATAGTTCCAAGTAGACTTATATATCCGCCAACTAATAAGGTCTGCCAACTAGATGAATTTACCAGTAAATTTTATATAAAGGTACACCTCGTTTCGCCATCGGTTGTGAAAAAATACACATGAAATTGAAAATTTTTACTAATCGCTCTGTAATTCCGGAACCGAAAGTCAGATCTGGATCAACTTTTTGGGTAGTTTTTAAAGAAATTTAAGACCTTTTATTTGCATCTTAGTTTGTTAAAATCGGTTGAGAAATTTCCGAGAAAATTGAATACGCATTTTCTCATATATTTGCACATATTGTCTTGTAATTCCGGAACCGGAAGTCGGATCGGAATAAAATTCAGTAGCGACCTTTCGTTTAAATCTAAGTTGGTGGAAATCGGTCACGCCATCTCTAAGAAAAGTAAGTGACATTTATTTTTCATTTTTTTTGGTTATTTGACATTATTTGTCACATACACCCAAACCTCCGTTTACGAACACTTTTTTTTACGTTACCTCTTTTTACGTAACTCTTTTTACGAACCAAATCCCAAAAAAACGTAATCTTTTTTTTACGAACCAAATCCCAAACAACGTAAACTTTTTTTACAAACCAACTTCGTAAAAAGAGGTCTTTGCATCCAATGAAAACAATTTCCGGCTCCAATATGGGTATTTTCGGAACCGGATTGATGAGTAGATGACGGAAAACGATGGTTGAAGTGGTACGGAAATCCAAGATTGCGACTTTCGGTTTGTCGATATTCCTTAAAAAGATTTACAATGTGGGCATTTGCGAAACGGGATTGATGAGTAGATGACGGAAAACGATGTTTGAAGTGGTTCGGAAATCCAAGATGGCGTCTTCCGGTTTGACAATATTCCTTAAAAACCCTTACAATGTGGGTATTTTCGAAACGGGATTGATGAGTAGATGACGGAAAACGATGTTTGAAGTGGTTCGGAAATCCAAGATGGCGTTTTCCGGTTTGACAATATTCCTTAAAAACCCTTACAATGTGGGTATTTTCGAAACGGGATTGATGAGTAGATGACAGAAAACGATGTTTGAAGTGGTTCGAAATCCAAGATGGCGACTTCTGGTTTATCGATATTGCTTAAAAACTCTTATAGTATGGGTATTTTTGAACAAGATTGATAAATAGATGACGGAAAACGATGTTTGAAGTGTTTCGGAAATCCAAGATGGCATCTTCCGGTTCTTTGATATTGTTTAAAAACATTTACAATATGGGTATTTTCGGGACGGGTTTGATGAGTATATACCGGAAAATTATGTTTGAAATTATTCTTCGGTATTCTTTGGCGATCATAACGATATGATTATATATCGTTTAAATAAAAAAATTGTGCTTCTGATAAAGGTGTTTCCCGCTAATCATTATTGTTTGAACATTGTACTATATTTTCGAAATGACCATAACAAGTAGACGTCTGAACAGCTATAATAATTTTATATTGTTATAGTTATATTGTATGCTTTCAATATTTGATTGAACAACTGGAAGTCTCAATCTAATATTTCAAAGCAACCACAAACCTTAAAATTTGGTTTCAATTCAATGGCCGTGTTATCCAATTATTTTTATTTTCAGTGTTAATTTTATAATTTCAGTTGTTTTAGTGTACGTGATAAAGTCGAAAAAAGTACTGTTACTCTCATCACGACACATTTGTTTTTATTTAAACTTATCAAAATTTCATGTCAACTGGCCCGTCGGAATATGATTTAACAATTTGTAAGCCATTGAGAAAAAGGGATATTATTTGACTCAAGTGGTAAGAGTCAGTTAGACAACCACATGACACTGAATTTCTAACATTTATGGGCAATTCCAGAAACAAATAGCAGATAAACTAGCAGGATCGACTTTCTCCGAATCGGATGAAACAACGTACACCTCTTCAGTATGGCAATCTCTTCTTCCTGATAAAGGAACCTTTTCGGCTAAATGTAAAGTTTTAGAATGTCGAAATTCAAAACCGTAACTAACCACTTCAAGCATCTTTTTCAGTCATCTACTCATCAATCCTTTTCCGATAATACCCACATTGTAAGGGTTTTAAGTAATATCGACAAACCGGAAATCGCCATCTTGGATTTCCGAACCATTTTAAACATCGTTTTTGGTCAACTACTCATCAATTTCGGTTCGGTTTTGTAAGGGTTTTTAAGGAATATCGATAAACCGGAAGTCACCATCTTGGATTTTGAAACGACCCCAAACATAATTTTCTTGCACCCACTTATAACATCCGTTCCGAAAATGGCCATGTGATTGGGGGTTTCCACATTCATTACACAAAACTTTTTTTACGAACCAAATGCCAAATAACGTAAACTTTTTTACGAACTACCTCCATTTACGAACCCCCGTTTAGTTTGTAAATGGAGGTTTCGGTGTACACACAATCGACCATCCGGGCCTCGGTTTTCACAGCGATTGTATAAACTTTCTATATGAGAAAGGCAAAAAAGAAAAATTATTCACGACCCCCAAAAACTACTTCCCGTTGGAAATAGCATTGTTCTACAACATTGATGTTGGTTGCTTGAATAATGGTTGATAACTGACACTACATTCCGATGCAGAACTTAATCTTTTTTTCAACGATTGGTTTAGCAGATTCTTAAGCGTACAGCGTACAGGACAATTTCACGACTAGTACTAGCTCGAGAGCTGACCCAGAGTCGACCAAACAACTTTTCAGATGTTTGTTTTAGCAGCCCGGGGTCGCTAAAACTCCAATGGCGTAGTTTTGCTCTTAAAATATTCTTGGGTCGCACCACGGCATCCATGCGAGTTTGTTTATTTTTTTCTTTTTTCTATGAGTTGTGGTTTAGGACGCGTACCACGTGTTCGTTTTACTCGGAGTCAGAGTCACCCGCGTGTAGGTTCAAAAACGAAAATAGTATAAGTGTTCTTTCGTTCCTAAATGGATCTGAATAACTAATAAAACGGGTTCAAATGGGATCTAAAAGAGCATTTCAGAGTTCAATAATGGATTGAAACAAAACAAAAATCGTTTCCTTTGTGATTTGAAAAAAAAAAAACGACAAACAATGATCAATCATCTTTTCGTAAGTTTCACTGTTTTGTATCAAACAGCGAAAAACACCGTCAACTCCGTAATAAATTAATTCAAAGACCAAAACAGCAATGACTTGTAAAAAAAAGCACACAAACATGGAAAATACCCAATTCCTCGCAATTTTGGACGAGCAACACTCGAGTGATTCACTGACCGTCCATACTGAATTGTGCAATAGTCTCTCTTTCCCGAAAGCACAAACCCGGTACTCATTGTCCTGTAAAATAAAATTATCGCCCAATTGCGCATTTTCCTGTGGTTCTCATGAATATTCTGGTGGACATTGCACCACGTGTCCATTCTAGCGAATAGCCTAGCGCGTGGCGTCGTTATGAAATCACCTTCGAAAAGTTGTGAAATAGGCTAAATTTAGAATGTTTAAGAATATCAACAAGTAGTCAAATGAATCGGCCAAAAAAAGAAAAAAAAAACATTATCGTCCTGCTGGGTGCGGGGTTTTTCAACCGTTGACCGATCACATGGGCATTGCTTGAACTGTGCCCCGTTGTCGTGGTAGCTTGTGTTGTTTACAAACTACCCGTTGAATCAATCTACGGTGAAGTGCGGAAATTGGGACACCGTGTGTCCCATACAGACTTATATGAAACCAAACACATTAACGGCCACCAGTTCGCTCGACATATTTGCTCAGAGATACCAACACAGACGAACCACCCGCTCGCCGATTCCCGTTTCGTCTGTAAACAAATTACGCCACAGAAAATTGGGTTTTGTTGACCCCGAAAAAAATTACGTAGTGGTGGGACTGCCGGCACTTGCCGCAGTGATGAACGACTTGAAACAGTTCGTTTAACAACCCCGTTACCAAAACATGCACGTTTCGATGTGTAAAAAGAGGCGTGGAAAAAAAAGTTGCTCGGAACAAGATCAGTCTCCAGAACATAAATAAACCAAATTAATTACATTCGGGTGCGCTCATTTTGTCCTTTTTGAGTTATTCACAGCATGATGTATTTATGTCCGGACAAGGGTCATCAATGAATAATTGCTTTACTGCTGAGTAGCAGTGGGGCAGTATTGATTGAATAAATGCATGTAGAAATGATATTGGGGGATTGATTAACATCGTTATATCGATTCGAATTCTTGTCTTCTAGCTTTCTCACCATATATTCGTAGTGATACAGAGTATAAGGATCAAAGCTGAGGTATTGGCATCGTTTCAAGATCAATATTTTGAATACAGAGATTTCAATTTCCTTCGCTGCTATGAAATGCGACTAATGACAATTGTTCAATAACTCAAAATTTAGAAACGATTTTCGTTTACGAATGAGAGCCTTTGTGCAGTCAGGATAAAATTAATACTAGAGCAGTTGCAGCGAAAATCACATTTTTTTTCCTAAATTTCATTATCGTAATTTTTTATTTGGCTCAAGTTTTGCATAAGTATTCTTCATGACCACAAAGGACAATTTACATGATCAGTTTTACATTTTAATTCAAGCATTACTTTTGAGAAGGGCCTAGGTAATAATTCCTTGAAAATTTTCAAAAACCTCTATCTCATAAACAGTTTGTGAGGGATTGATTTGGTGTTTTAGGTAATTATTGGAACTATATGGAGGAAGTATAAAGCTGTGAAATAAGTGTGTGTTTCTTTTATCTTGAAAATAATACCGAAAAATCAGATTTTTCAAAACAAAAATTAAATTTTTCTCTTTTTTTTCTTTTTATGTTGTAGGGTAACGGCTCCCTATTTCTTCTGAGCTCCTATTTCCATCTCATCGCTTCACCTCATTACTTTGAACATGAATAATATGTTACAACCTACCTGAACCGAACTGTGAAATATTTTAAAATGATTATAAAAGCTATTGTCACACTTTTCCATTGAAAGAATTTATTTTATATTTTTCAGTGATCGTTTTTTTTTATTTAAAAAAATCACTTTTCAATTTAGGACACATTTTCGTCTCAAGACTTACAGTTCGTCATGTTTCTGAATATCTACTAATCAATTCGTCTCAAAACATGATCACTATTTCGCACAATTACACTACTATTGAATGCTGGATGACCTCATATTAAGTAATGTTCACTTGCTACTTGTTTAATTAACGATTAAAAACTTCAAAAATAAAAGCAAAAGTCTCCAAGAATCTGAGATGAAAGTTTTTCTCTTAGTTCACTTGATTGCGCTTTGTTTTCATCTCATTTGGTTTCGAAAAGTTACCAAGTTTTCTCGTAATGTTAAAAAAAATTGTTTTCCTTCTTCAAATTATCATCCAAAAGTATGTTTTTGGTATCCGTGAAATTAGTTTGATTATACTGTTGATATTTATATTCCAATAAAACTGTTTCGGCTTCGAATATTACCAGAAAGAGCGTGTTAAATACTAATAAAATAACCATTGTGGCAAATCTAGTAGCACTGGTTTCATTCCATTCTGTGTCAAAATAACGCTGTTAAGTGTGTGTGTGTTTCATCGGCTGTGCACAGCGATGTCAGATATTTTCATAGAAAATATGTATTACTTCGCATAAAAAGTCTATATCTGGTCTATCTGTTTTCACTAATAAAATTATGTTAAAAGATAGTTCTTTATTTCCACTTTAACATGTAATTTGTCCGTTGATTAATAAACTTTCAAAGAATCACTGAAATCAAATACTAATGGATAATCAGAGAGAAAAGTATAATTTTTACTTCTCACTTTTTATGTACAGGTTCTGTATTAAATTTAAGAAAACTGTATAAAATCTGTACTTTGATTTAAATCAGTATGCGAACGCAAAAATCTATACAATACAGATAAAACTGTATAAATGGCATCTCTGGCTCTTCATTTTGTTTCAAGAATGACTAATGCCTAAATAGTAACAATTTCTCTTTTTGTGTTTATTTAAAGTTCACCCAATTAACTTTACAGTCAAATTTTATATTTAAAGCGGAAGGTAACGGAAACGACCGAAAAATTTTTAAACTTTAAAATGATTTCAAACTGGTTCTAAAAATATCGTGTGTTGTCTCATAGTTGGCATTAGGGCGTCTTTAAGAAGAATTCTGACATTTTGAACCTGTGAGTGTAATAGTGGAATATTTTGTTTTGAACGATACGATGGATAAAAATCCATTGAAATGAAATTAGGAGCAGAGTAGTGAACACATCATAAGTGTTTTTAGCTGCTTTATGAATATTAGTTAAATTTTCAAGAATTGTGAATCAATTCTCAACTTTGAGCAAGGCAAATGAAGCAGTATTATGAAACAGTTATAGTGATTTTAGTTGCTACATCGGGGTTTACAGGCGACGTTCTTACAAATGAGATGAAATAGGGAGCCCTTACCCTAGCTGACAACTAATGTAAATGGAAAAATAAGGGACTAAAACGTTATAGCCTATAACGTAAGAAAATTTGTCAGTTTTATTTTTATTTTTCTTGAAGCGTCTTCACAGAAAATATTCCAACTATTTTCCTTTTCAATCAAATATTATTCGATGGAAATGAATTTTAAAACCAGTAACTATCCGAATAGTCTCATTCAGTGACTCTTTTTGCCAGTGCTGTAAAACTTCGTTCAATTCAATTGAAACCGAATGTGACACACACTGACAATCACTCTACTGCAGTAAGCTTCAAACTCTAACACACAAGCTTCGCTAGTAGACTTAACGACAGCATTCCCTTCTTCATTCGTTTCTTTTCCAGTCAAATCTCAGTTTAACAACCGTCAGTTGATCTCTTGAAATAACAAAATATCTCTTTCAATTGTATGAGAGAGCGGCCTTCAAACGAATTTCATGAAAGCATACGAATTTGTTCAAGATAATAGATGAAATTGTCGATTTAAACCATCACCAGCAATAATCGAAACCTCAAATGAGTCCCGCCACCCTCTATTTATAATACTGGCCGGATAGAATTTCGGTTATCGAGTTGATGTTCATGCCTATTCATTCGAACTTGCTCACTATCAATGAAGACAATGAAGCAGGTAGACTACTTGGAATTTAAAACTGAGCAAGCATAACTTCAAATGACTACGGTACGATTATTCAATTGACGATGAATTCTAGGAGCTTCATTTGAGTATGACAGCAAAAGTCAAATGAATGAGAAGGGATATGCTGACAGTCAATGGCCATAATTTTCAAGTTCATCTATTAATATTCGATTGAAAATTGAACTTTACCACACTTGTTGTTGCCATACCCATCTGAAGCTTCGATTATAACCAGTAAGTCGATAATTTTCGACTATTTGAAATGGGCTGAGATGTGTTCCAAAGTATTAAAAATGCAATCTGAAAGAGGAAACATTTGATTTATGACTATTCTTTAATTGATATTTTAGCTATCGTGACTGGTTTACTTTTAATCTATCATCTTGACCAATTCGAATGTTTACGTGAGCCTCATATATAAGGCGCTCACTCATTCAATTGAATAAGATATTTTGTTATTTGAAGACGGAGGTTAAACTGAGTTTCGATTGAATGAGAAATGAATGAAGAACTGAAGGCTGCCTATTCGGCAAACTTAAGAAAAAATGAAATTGTTGTACCAACTAAACGTAAATCTAGATCAGATGCGAAACTCTATTTATTTGCATCTGTCGAAACGTAAACTTACATGATTTTTTGTACTGTGTACGTACGTTGTGTGTGTTTCGAGTGTGAAGTTTACTGCAGCACATCAATAAGCAATGGGTGCCAAATTCGGTTTCAACTAAATGGAATGAAGTTTTACTGCACTGAGTTGATTTGTATTGTGTAGCGCATAACTAGTATTACTTTTTGCATAGTGAGTTAAAATGGACAAAAATTTTAGGTTTACAAAATAAGAAAATCACAAATTCACATCAATCAATTTGCGAAATGTTTATGAATCGAGTTTAGATAAAGAAATATGAAATTCAGATCGAACATGAAAATTTTAGCAAAAGGTAGCAGGCGTCGGTAGTGATCACTCCATTTTGGGAATTACCAGAATTCTCTATTCTCTATTACCAGAAACTGAACATTAAAGAATGGTTTGTCAATACCAGGACAGATAATCTGGAAATTCCTTGTACAATTGCAGCTGATCGCGATGAATAACGGGGTGGTAACCAGGGCTTAAAAATATTATTAAAATGGAAATCTATGTAGCCATCCCAGCTTCATCGATGTAACAGTTAATAGGTTGAAAATTTGGAAAAGATATCTCCATTCGTCGGAGGCAAACAATCTTGCCCGGTTATAGACATTATTGATACATATAATATTTAGATTTGATTTGCGTTTATTTCAAAAATGACGTGGCAAACTTAGGATCGACTGTCCTGGTTTTGTATGATCAATTCAAATCAAGATAATAATAAGTAATAAAAATTTAACTCAAGATAATTATAGCTAATAAAAGTCGTTTTCAATGACTCAAAACAGACGAAAATGACGAGAAACAAATGTCACTCTCAGTTCTGTTTTCATATTATGAGAACGAGATACATTTGCAGTCAAAGACATAAGCGGAACAGTAGTTTCAAAATTGTGTTCTTTCTTTCACTCGCCCTTTCAGTCGTTTTCGGTTTTCAGTGTGAACTGTATACTGTGCAGTGTCGATATTCAACTGAAGAATCGATAATGGTAGGAAACGGTTTGCAATAATTTTTACATGTTACTGCTCGTATCTATAGTAGTTTTGATTTCGAAAGGGGCTCTGGGGTGTAGTTACTTCGATTTATCATATTCTACACACTCTTTATGCCCAAACGTAAAAGTTTTATTTATTATATCGAAGAAAGAATGAGAATTAAAATTCGACTGATTCCCCCTACAGCCGTTATTTTGGTTTAGTCTTGTAGTGGGGGAACGAGTGACGTTAACATTGATACTCTCGTTTTTGCAATGAGAGACAAAAATGCTTCGTCTTTATACGTTTGTTTTGGAAGCGATAATTTACGAATGATACGGTAAAAGAACGAATATAAGTCTGTTGGATTGGATTCTTTTATTAGGAATGCGTGGTAACTTTAAGCTCTGCTCAAAACTGATTTAAAAGAAAAGCGGATGAATCTTTGCACGCACACCCCTAGAATCGAGTTAACTCGGAAACTGTGAATTGTACAAAATTATGTCCAAGGGGATGTTGTAGGAAATCGATTGGGCACTTTAAAAAAGTATACACTGAAAAAAAAAGTTGAGTTCTTTTTCAAAAATTAGAATATAAACCGAATTAGAAAAGTCTCTTCAATTTTATTTCAAATGATTTTATTTTAAACCTTAACTCAAAGTTAACATCGAATGCGGTTAATATAATTAGTGTGAATTGAAAAATGAAAAAAAATACAGCTGAATCAATGTAAAAACTTGTTTTAATCTACCTAGTGGTGTAATGGTGCCTCTCTCATACAACTTATGTTATTATAAGTATTACTAAGGGATTGTATTGTATTGTATATCGTTTATATATACCCGACTTTAACCTATCGTGGTCGTTCACCGGGTGACTAAGTAATTATTAAAAAAAAAACTTTTACAAATTTAAATGTAAAAGAAGCTAAAATTGCAGAGTTATATACGAGACACGACCGATCACGATGACATTAAAAATGCATAAGTAACCATCTTTACCACATTATTGAACCTGCATGGTCGAGGTTGGTTCGATACTAAGCACTGCAAACCCAGTAGTTGACTATTTATCGAACGGATGACAAAGTAAATATTTCACTCATTCGCTTCGCATGAAGGCAGGAACCAACTGAGCTGTAAAATATTACAAAACATGTATTTTATAGGTGACATCATTATGGCATGCCTGTGATAGGCTGGGGAGAACATAGATCAATTCAAACCGATTTTTTGATGGTGTAAAAATACTAAAACGACATTACATATTTAAGTTGAATGTTTCCGAATCAGTTGCTGGTTAGATTTTTTTAAATCCATAAACGAATGGCTAAGTTAATTGTTCGAAATTAAAACAGTATACTTTCGTGGTTAGTTTTGTGAGTTGTATTTGACACTCTGCCCCATACAAAGAAGTGTTAGGCATTAATGACCAAAGTTTGTATGGTCATACATAATATTTCCATACATACATTCATAAAACCTCTTCTTCTTATTTAAAGAAAGCTTTAGACTTTTCGTTGACGAAATATTTGCCAGATGGAAGATTGTTCACTATTATTCATTAAATTGATAACTTATGGATAATTTTCTTGAGCAAATTCTTGAGCATTTTGCCTCACACAATTCGGGTCGTTTTGCCCCAAAAATGGGAGACGATAAATTCGACTATTTTTATATAAAATTGCAAATACAACGTCTGTATTAGAACTAATTTTAGAAACTCGAATGATTGGCAAAGAAGTTCACTGGTTCAATAATTAAAACCGTCTTCCTCACCGTAGAAAATTACTATGGAACGAAAATTACTTATAACAAAGACATAATTGTTTTTTTCCCAGATATGATTGAACCATCGCTACGAAAATTTTATAGTAATCTGTTGTTATGGCGAACTTTCAGTTTCATTAAAATTTCAGTAAAAAACGTGTTTAATCCACCTAGCAGTGAGATGATACCTTTTTTTATCAATCCGCATGTGTTTTTTGCATGAATATTCTTCGGTGTTTAAGTTTTCATGACATTATTTTGATGACCGTAGCTTTAAGCGACAATTTGAGATTTTAATCACTCATTACTCTGTCGAAACTACAAATCGGATCGAATTTGAATCTAAAAGTGTGATTGTCGATTAAACATGCCATGATATGTCGAAAAAATTTCCACTTTAGAGTTTACGGTAATTTAAGGTACTTCCAGAGCCGGTATTCAGGAACCAGCATAACCCAAATCGATTCGTATGGCCATATGACAAATAAATTACAACAGTTTTGAGTCCAACTTTGAAGCTTTTCGGGATTGTCATCTTCAATATCGGTTTGAGGTTAATAAATTCATCATCATGTAATTCGAGAACCGTCAGAATTGAATAAAATTAATTATTTTTGGATGTATGTATAAAATTAATTAATTTTCTATATAAGTTTATTTTAATTTGAATTTTTGTTTCTGAAATTTCATTATGCTTTTTTTTGAGAAAACGATTGAGCTTTGAGAAACGATTTTATACTGGAACCGGAATTCTAAAATCGGTATGGCCGAAGTCAGATAAATTCACCTGAGTAGCTGTATAGTTTACATTTGTTTCAAAATGTTTGAAAATCAGTGAAGACATCTTTGAGAAATCATAGCACGAATTAAATTTTTAGGTGCCTTCTGAATCGAAAACTAAATACCACTAAAACTGAAAAAAAGTTAATTTTTTTTATCGACTATCCAAATCTGCTCACCCGACAAACCTGATTAATTTATGTGGAATAGACATTTTTATACCAATCAGCCTGTTTCCCCGAAACCGGAAGTTAGATCTGACTGAAGAGCAAGATGTTTTATAGAATCTTGAAACTTTTCATTCGAATCTTAGATAATTCTTAGATTTCATTTGAATCTCAGATCGGTTCAGCCATCTACGAGAAGAATGAGTTACACAATTTTGATTTCGTTTCACATATTATCCTGTAGTTCCGGAACCAGAGGTCGGAACCAAACATAATTCAGGAACTTTGTTTGGGAGCATACGACTTTTCGTATGAATCTGAATTTGTAGAAAAAAAAAATTTTCCGTGAAAATTGAGTGAAATTATTTGTCACACACGCATTTGCTGATCTCGACGAACTGATTCGAATGGTATGTGGATGTTATGTTCTTCCAGCATTTATTGCTGTAAGTAGTTTAAAACAATATAAAATTCTGCCTTCATCTGGTTTATATATGTCATATTCGAACGATTATGTTGCAAAAAACGAGTCGTGCTAAAATTGGTCCGAGGCAAAATGTCATGAAAAATAATGCTGTTCACAGTCTTTTTGGTACTTAGAAACTGTTGTATGTAACAGTATAAAAATGTTGCTCCCAAGCATTGCTTTGCCATACAGCGCTCAGAACTTCTACTGCTGGAATATGGGGGAAAAGTCGCTTACACAAAAAATTCGATATCTCCGTTAAAAATGGACGGATTTTAACAATCTATGGCTTGTTGGATAGCTATTACCGTGCGGAATCTAAGTCTGACAACATATTCTGTTTTCAAGGTCAATTGTGACAGATACTGTCAAAAAAATTTTGACATAAAACTTCGTATAACTCAAAAAGTAAACATCCGATCTCAAAACCATTGAATAGCGTTCTGGGTGACGGGGAGACCTTTCATTTGCGACTAGTTTGATCAAAATAGGTCCAGCCATCTCTGAGATCTCGACCTCTTAGTTGACAACACACATACAGACACACACACACATACACACACATACATTTGCTCAGTTCGTCGAGCTGAATCGATTGGTATATGACATTCGGCCCTCCGGGCCTCGGAAAAGTTTTCGAAAGTTTGAGCGAATTCTATACCTATTTTTTATATATATAAAAAAAGGTAAAACAGTGTTTAGATTAACTAATGAATACCAAAATATTAATACGATATTCGAAATGTATTGTGGATGCCACGGCGAAGAAAAACTTATGTATACTGCCTATGAAGTAAACGTATTCTTGGAGAAAAAATAATCAGTTTACTGTTTTCTTCTTTATCATATTTCTATTAAATTTATTTCTTCTTGGGTGGATACGCCATTTCTTTGACATTTACGAATTACAAGTTGTATGGGCCAATCAATCATCCATTGAACTCACCATCTTTTGACTTAAGACCTTTTATGACATTCCACAAACCTACATTCGAAATGACATCAATCCCCTGCCTGTGTAATGTCGGTAAATCTCGTGCCATCATCGCGAGCATCCATTGGAAAGTGTTACGGCAGCAGTCGGGAGTCGGCAGATCCGCCAAGCCACGTTCGCAGTTAGTATCTCTGTCAGAGCTGCATCACACCGCAGTTTCGAACCGAAGCTCAGCTCGGTTGCCACCCTTTCGGGGGAAAGGTGAGGAGTGCTTTCTTGCTTTCTTTCTTTCTCTCGTACACGATCTTCACGATCGAGGTTGCGGTACGAGGGCGCGAGCACGAAAAAAAAATAAACGTTTCAAACCTATACATACTCCCTCCCACCCTACGTGTACATACGTACTGCCACCATCCCAAATGAAGGAACAAGTTTCTAAATGTTGACCTAGTTACGGGGAGAAATGTACACACTAAACGGCGGCGATCGACCCAGAGAGAAAGAGCGGAAGAAAAGAAGAACAAACTTGTTTGACGACCGCGAAACGTACGTACGACGACCGTCGACCGTCGACCGAGTGCCATTCATTATCATGTACATGCACTACGTGGTGAAAGTTTTTTTTTCTTCAACCGACACACCGCCAGCGCAGCGAGAGATAGCTAGAAAGAAGCGAAAAATCGAACCATACTCGTAGTAAGACGAAGGGAACTTGGCTCGAAAGGTAAAAACACAAACGACCGACCGACCGGTGCGTGTTTTGTATGTCGTTAAAGATTTTCAGCGTTGGTCGCCGCTTGTTCGCCCTGGGCCAAGGCTATCGTTTAATTTTATGTGCATACTTTCCTTGCATGTTGGGGACATGAAAAAAATTTTCACACAAAGAATGGGGGCGGTGTATCGTCGTGGCAAAATTTGCAATTAGGGTCAAACGTGTGCCCATTTTTCATCGTAAATCCACCCATCCTAGTCCTGTGAATGTTTTTCTTCGATATGTTCGGAAATTCGCTAAGCCATTGAAAACTTATAAATCCTAAAAAAACTGTTAAAAGCAGCACCGAATTTGATGAACATAGGCTGGGACAGTGGCGTACCGAGGAAATTTGGCGCCCGGGACAAAATAATAGTTTGCGCCCAGGGCGAATGTCCCCTGGGTAAATACAAATAGAAATGTGGTCAGCTTTTGAACACTAACAGTTCAGTCAGTTTAGTTTCAATCAGAAATATTATTTCACCAATAGATTGGAAATATTATTACGTTTTGATTTGAATGTTCATAGCAATGTATTTGCAATCATATATCATTAAATTGTTGAATGATAAGTGTCCTATATACTTACCTAACAGCTATAGTCCTGGGGTGTCCTTTGCTATATCAAGCATACGTCTCCACATAACTCGCTCCATGGCTGCTCGTCGCCAGCCATTCAAGACACGGATGCTTCTGAGATCACCCTCCACTTGATCGATCCACCTTGCTCGCTGCGCTCATCTTCTTCTTGTACCAGTCGGATTAGATTCAAGAACCATTTCACTGGGCTGTTGCCCGACATCCTTATGACATGCCCAGCCCATCGTAGACGTCCGATTTTAGCTGTCCGTACGATAGGTGGTTCTCCTAGCAGCTGTTCGTGATTCATACGCCATCTCCACGTTCTGTCTACCATCTGTACTCCGCCATAGATGGTTCTCAGCATCTTTCTTTCCAAAACACTGAGGGCGCGATGGTCCTCTGCCAACATAGTCTAGGTCTCGTGGCCATAGAGAACAACCGGTCTAATGAGCGTTTTGTAGAAAGTCAATTTCGTGCGGTGGCGTACTTTTCTCGATCGAATGGTTTTTCTGAGTCCAAAGTACGCACGATTCCCTGTCGAAATTCGTCTCTGAATTTTTCGGCTGGTGTCATTATCGGCGGTCACCACCCAAGTAACAATTCGAATGCCTAATGGTTTTGATTGTAATTTATAGGAGTTTTGTAATTGATTTTTCAACCACTACCTGTTTTATGACGGCTATAATAAATGTCTCCTTCGACAAGTAATATCATAGTTTTCAAAGCTTCTATAAAACTTTTTACCCAGACCAACAACTGGACTAAAAATAAAACAATTTGTATTAGAATAAAATCATGCAAACACTCTTAATATTGCTTTCAAACATTTTCTTTAAAACATTATTGTCAGTTAGATTCTTTCATAAATCTAGTTTTATGTGTGTGCGTATTCATTGGATGACAGTTTCACTCAGAGCAAATTTGAGGGTTCTAAAGTACATTTATGACACATTTGTTGTGGGCTATTTGATTTATTGCTTCTTAGGTTAAGCGTAATTTGCATTAAAGAAAAGTTCATGGCCGCCATTATGATGTCCTATACCGTAGCATTTATTGACATCAAAAAACTTCGAAATGCAAAAAAACGGATAAAAATGATGGGCTTTAATGATTCATTTTCAGAACATATACACAAGTTTTAATGCCACGAAATAGTTTTATACAAAAATGACGAATAATCACAAAAAATAATTTTCAAAAATCATGGAGATTTTCGCAAAAACTGCATTTATTTCAAGGCGATTAGTTATAATTCTTATTTTTATCCAAACATTCACGATAAAAAGAAAAGTGCATGAGGTTTTACGTTCGGAAAAAACCTCAAGCTTGTAAATAAAATCTAATATATTCTTATTGATTGCATTCAAAGCAGACATGACACACACACATAGCCATGAAAAATATGATCAAAACGACAATTTATTTACAGCGGAATTCATTCCTTCCGAATAAATTAAATGTTTATCGTAAAGCTGGTTTAAAAATTTTCTTGAATTTGGAGTTTTAACGCAGGTTTATGCTAATTCTTCACTTTGCTTTATAAACCTTATGAATGGTCCACTTGGCAGGAACATGCTCTTATAGAGGTTTTCAGTAGGCTTTCGTGGAGTTTAAAGTTTTAATGCAAGATTTATTATGTAGCATTGAAGACAGCTACAAGTATTTATTAATATTAAATTGTTACTTGGGCAGTGAGCCCAAATACACGAACTCATCAACCACCTCGATATCGTCACCGTCTATCAATATTCGTGGTGGGAGGGGTAGTGTTTCTTCTCTAGAGCCTCTCCCTCTCATGTATTTTGTTTTTGACGCATTTATGGCCAGTCCGATACGCCTAGCTTCAGTTTTCAGCCCGATGTAGGTTTCCGTCATCTTCTCAAGGTTACGTGTCACAATATCAATATCGTCAGCGAAACCAAAAAGTTGAACGGGCCTTTCGGAAGATCGTGCCACTCGTGCCGATCCTCGCACTTCGAATCACACCTTCCAAGGCAATATTGAGCAAGATACAATAGAGTCCATCACCTTGCCGTAGCCCTCTCCGAGATTCGAAGGGACTCGAGAGCGTCCCAGATACTCGGACGTAGCACATCACTCTATCCATCGTTGCTTTGGCCTATCGCGTCAGTTTATCCGGGAAACCGTATTCGTGCATTATCTGCCATAGCTGTTCTCGATCGATTGTGTCGTATGCCGCTTAGAAGTCAATGAATAGGTGATGCGTGGGTACGTTGTATTCACGACACTTCTGGAGTACTTGTCTTATCGCGAATATTTGATCCGTAGTGACGCGGGCTCCAGTAAATCCCCCTTGGTATGGCCTTGGGAGAGTACCTTGTAGGCGGCGTTCAGCAATGTGATTGCGCGGTAATTGCAACAATCTAGCTTATCGCCCTTTTTGTAGACGGGACATACCACTCCATCGTTCCATTCCTGCGGTAGAATCTCCTCCTCCCAAATCCTAGAAATCATCCAGTGCAGCGCTGTAACCAGTGCCTCTCCTCCATGTTTGAGCAGCTCGCCTGGCAACTGGTCATTGCTCGCGGCTTTTTTGTTCCTCAGCTTGCCGATCTCCTCAATTATCTCCGACAGATCAGGGGCTGGGAATCTGTCGTCGGCTGAGTGTGCACCCAGATTGATTCCTGTGCCGTTCTCTGTATCTTGTGCTTCGCCATTCAGATGCTCGGCATAGCACTGCTCCCACCTGTCGATCACCTCACGTTCGTTTGTGAGAAGGTTACCACTGGTATCTCTGCACATTTCGGCCTGTGGCGCGTAGCCTCTACGTGAGCGGTTCACCTTCTCGTAGAACTTTCTTGTGTCATTTGCGCGGTACAGCTGTTCCATCTCTAGTGTCCTATATTGTCTACTAAAAATCTCCGGCATACCGGATTTACTTGCCGTAGACGACGGTTTTGAAGGAGTAAGCGATACACTGAAGCCTCAATTTACGCTCAGAGCCGGTGGTGCGTAAATTAAATTTCGTGTAAATTAAATAAAACATCGCGTGATGTCGCGTTCCAATATCCAAGAACTACTTGGAATATGTCCTTAGGGACTACACTGTATCACAGCAAGAACTGCAACGGTTAATATCTGTTTTGATTGTGGTTCATACTGTTAGAGCTACACATTGCTTACTTGTCTATTTATAGCTGTTCCAGGTATGTTCCCAATCGTCCAAGAACTTCGATGAATACGGTGTCTACAGATCTACACGAGCAATCAGCAGCTTATGAATAAATTTTCAATGCTGTTCATAGTCGTAGAGCTACCGAATGGGGTATTTTGATCTTTTCTCGGAACACTCTCAGTCGT
Source organism: Malaya genurostris (assembly GCF_030247185.1). NCBI lineage: Eukaryota > Metazoa > Arthropoda > Insecta > Diptera > Culicidae > Malaya > Malaya genurostris. Next base: position 214,697,485 of record NC_080571.1, on the reverse strand, counting down.
CCAAGAACTACAGTGAAACAGGTCTTAAGATCTACCCGGGCATTGAGTTGTTTATGTATAATTTTCCAATGCTGTTCATAATCGTAGAGATACATATTGCTCTGTCTATTTTCGGCTGTTCCTGGAACATTCCCACGCGTTCAACAACTTCAGTGAAAACAGGTCTTTAGATCTACACGAGCATTCAGCAATTTATGTACTGTTTTTCAAATCTGGTCGTAATCGTAGAGCTATATACTGCTTACTTGGATATTTCGATCTTCTCTCGCCTGTGGTATTACGAATATGAACCGTGAACGATAAGTTCATTACTGCCGTTATTCTTAAGGCCTGAACTCCAGGTAGTTTTTGGATGTCCGAGAGCAATCAAAATTATTCTATTGATCGCATGTGGCCATCACGAATGTGGACCGAGAACGATAAGTTCGTTACTGCACTGTATTACACAGGTAGATCTTAAGGCCTGAACTCCAAGTAATACTTGGATGAACCAGCACTTCCTAATAATTCGTCGTAATGATTCCATAAATTGATTGAAACACAAAAAGTATAGACCACAATCAAGGAACTCGCTAAAGTCATCGGTTTCATTGGTAGACCTTAAGGCTTGTTCCGAGAAGGTTTTGGATGAGTGAGTTCTTCTACAGATCTTACCACAGTATGTCAACTTTCTATAATTAGTCCTTCGATTACCCGTCAAGTGATTATGTACAATATCTGTTTATAATTTTTGGATGCCCAAGCAGATTCTTTTGCATATGTTTATAAATTGAAATCTCCACCATTAAGCAAAAACCTTTTTTCAAATAAATAAAAAATCGCGTTATTTCAAATAAAGCGTGTAAAAATAGTCGCGTAAATTAAATTCGCGTAAAAAAGTTCGCGTAAATTGAGGTTTTAGTGTACATCAATGAGAAGCATAACTCTGATTGGTCAATCGATGCAAAAGCGAAGCTGTTGGAAGAACACGAATCCATAAATATAAGCGAAATTATAGCTAATGTTTTAGCCCTAAGTGTAGCATGCCAGAGGTAGGTTGCTGCTAGACAGCAAGACAAAAAGGCGGGTGGGTAATGTCAGAGACATAACAGGATGTCGTGAATACGAAAAAAACTGGTACGCTTCCTTCACACTTTCGAACACCAGGAAAGAAAAATTTAGCATCATCATACTATGGCTTACAATCAAACCTCACTCCAAACACTTTTTAAACAAATGTGGATTTTCAGTGGTTTTAAGAAATTCTCTCCTTTCGCAACATTTAAATCTATATTTTTCAGAAGATAAAAAATACACATTAATATGTACATGTGACAACCCTGTTTCGCACGACATACTTCCAAACGACACTCATACTAGTATAAAGATATGTTCTACATCAATACCTTCATTTTCGCGTTGCATGAGTCGTTAGTGAGTTAGTGACGGTGCAAACTTTATCTACTTCCATTTTGATGAACCTGATGGTTGTGGTACGAAATAGAGAAAATTCAATTAATTCTTAATGATATACTGTAGCACTGAAAAGTGCCTTTACTTTATGATCAAAAAAGAACCGGAATTTTATAAAAAAAACGTGTTTAATCCACTTAGCAGTGAGATGATACCTTTTTTTTATCAATCCGCATGTGTTTTTTGCATGAATATTCTTCGGTGTTAAAGTTTTCATGACATTTTTTAATGACCGTCGTTTTAAGCGACAATTTGAGATTTTAGTCACTCATTACTCTGTAATGTTGAAACTGCAAATCGGATCGAATTTGAATCTTAAAGTGTAACAATCGATTAAACATTCCATGATATTTGAAGTAATTTCCACTTTAGAGTTTAGGGTAATTTAAGGTACTTCCAGAGCCGGTATTCAGGAACCAGCTTAACCCAAACCGATTCCTATGGCCATATGACGAATAAATTACAACAATTTTGAGTCCACCTTTGAAGCTTTTCGGGATTGTCATCTTCTATATCGATTTGAATTTTAAAAATTCATCATCCTGTAATTCCAGAATCGGAAGTCAGAATTGGATAAAATTAATTAATTTATGTATATAAATTTGTTTTAGTTTGAATTTTGGTTTCTGAAATTTGATTAGGTTTTTTTTAAAGAAAACGATTGAGCTTTGAGAAACGATTTTATACTGGAACCGGAATTCTAAAATCGGTATGGCCGAAGTCAGATAAATTCACCTGAGTAGTTGTATAGTTTACATTTGTTTCAAAATATTTGAAAATCAGTGAAGACATCTTTAAGAAATCATAGCAAGAATTAAATTTTTAGGTGCCTTCTGAATCGAAAACTGAATACCACTAAAACTAAAAAAAGTTAATTATTTTTTTCGACTATCCAATTCTGATTACCCGATAAACCTGATTAATTTATGTGGAATAGACATTTTTATACCAATCACAATGTATCCCCGAAACCGGAAGTTAGATCTGACTGAAGAGCAAAATGTTTTATAGTATCTTGAAACTTTTCATTTGAATCTTAGATGATTCTTAGATTTCATTTGAATCTTAGATCGGATCAGCCATCTACGAGAAGAATGAGTTACACAATTTTGATTTCGTTTCACCACATATCATCCTGTAGTTCCGGAACCAGAGGTCAGAACCAAACATAATTCAGGAACTTTGTTTGGGAGCATACGACTTTTCGTATGAATATGAATTTGTAGAAAAGAAATTTTCCGAGAAAATTGAGTGAAATTATTTGTCACACACGCATTTGCTGATCTCGACGAACTGATTCGAATGGTATATGGATGTAATGTTCTTCCAGCATTTATTGCTGTAAGTAGTTTAAAACAATATAATTAAAAAAAAATCTGCCATCATCTGGTTTATATATGTCATATTCGAACGATTATGTTGCCAAAAACGAACCGTGCTAAAATCTGTCCGAGGCTAAATGTCATGAAAAAGGATGCTGTACACAGTCTTTTTGGTACTTAGAAACAATTGTATGTAACAGTATAAAAAATCGTGTTTTCCGTTGCTCCAAAGCATTTTTTTGTCATACAGCGCTCAAAACTCCTACTGCTGGAATAGGGGGAAAAGTCGCTAACAGAAATATTTCGATATCTCCGTAAAAAATGGACGGATTTTAACAATCTATGGCTTGTTGGATAGGTATTACATTTTGACATAAAACTTCGTATAACTCAAAAAGTAAATATCCGATCTCAAAACCATTCAATAGCGTTCTGGGAGACCTTTCATTTGCGACTAGTTTGATCAAAATCGGTCCAGCCATCTCTGAGATCTCGACCTCTTAGTTGACAACACACATACAGACACACACACAGACAGACATTTGATCAGTTCGTCGAGCTGAATCGATTGGTATATGACATTCGGCCCTCCGGGCCTCGGAAAATTTTTCGAAAGTTTGAGCGAATTCTATACCTATTTTTTATATATATAAAAAAAGGTAAAACGCAAAATTTCAATTTTTAATCAATTTCTTTATTATCACCTTCAAAGTACTCTCCTTCTGCGGCAATACATGCATGCCAACGCTTGATCCAATTTTCCATACAAGTTTTATAGGCCGCCGAAGGTATGGCCTTTAGTTCACGCAGCGAATTCTCTTTTATGGTCTCTATGGTCTCAAAACGCGTTCCCCGCAATGACAATTTGAGTCTGGGGAAGAGGAAAAAGTCACGAGGGGCCATATCTGAAGAGTATGGTGCTTGGTTGATGATATTGGTTGAGGTTTTGGCCAAAAACTGCGACACAACCAACGCTGTGTGAGCCGGCGCATTATCGTGGTGGTGGTCCAGCCGAGAAGCGACGCGTTTCAAACCCAAAACATCAGTTTAAATGTGTTCGGCTGATCCGTAAGAGATGCCCAACAACACAGCAATCTCTCTAATCGGTACAGAACGATTTTGCAACACGATTTGCTTCGCCGATTCAATGTTTTCTTCATTAACAGATGTTGTTGGGCGGCCAGGGATCTCATCATGATCCAAGCTTGTACGACCACCTTTGAAGCGTTTATACCACTCGTATGCCTGTGTTTTTCCTAGACACGATTCACCAAAGGCCTTTTCTAACATTTTCAACGTTTCGGAACACTTAAATCCATTTGCAACACAAAATTTGATGCACGCACGTTGTTCTAAATTTTCATCCATTATAAAAATCGCCACACGAAAATTTTTCAACTTCTTTGTATAGACGCCAAACAAAAACTAATGCGTCAAAATTTGACAGAATGTGTATAAAAGTGTTGCCAACGTTGAGAGAATAAAAGTTTACCGATTGGACTAGCGTGGGAATTTTAAAATGAAAATTTCGGTTCTTTTTTTATCATAATGTAGATCCGAGATAGTTCTTGGCGTGTACTTTGATGACTTCAGCTGGCAGGCTTCTGGTGTGGTTTCGCTGTGTGGCCGACCCGGCTGCGACTGCCGCTCACCTCATTCCAGCGTGAAGTCTTTGATTTTGCACCCACAACCTAACTGTGCAGCGTTCCCATGACGACTGATGACTTCAGCTGGCAGACTTCTGGTGTAGTAACGCTGTGCTCGAACAATGTTACTTTCATGTGTGTGTGTGTCTTACTTCTAAAACCGTTGCTCACAAAATGATAGAAAAAGTGAAATATTCAGCTTTCATATCGCTGGAGCAGTACATATTTTGTTCTCTTCCTCAGAACGCGTTCTGATTGGCTGGTGCTGAAATGGGTCAAATCAGATAGGTTTTTCAATAGTGAACTATTGAAATACATCAATGCTGTTGCTATACACGTTTAAGTTGAAAAATTTCGATTCTATTGGTAGTCAGATTATATAAATCCTTATACAGATCACTGAGCTATGAACTTTCGAAATACGAGAAAGGCAAACGCGCGTTTTCCTCTTCGATACTCGTTGATAACAAACACTTCAGAAAAGTGTAATTTTGAATTATTTGAGATTATGTCACACAACTGAAAATTTTATCATAAAATTGTGATGTAATAGTGTTCGGATGAAATTCCATGTTATGTCATGAGAAATTTGCAACTACTCCAGAATAAATTTTGAGTGATTAAGATTATTTTCTAATGTTTATAAGATGAACTCGATTCATAATGAGAAAATGTTTATCGCTTCAACCGAAATCGCAGAATGGTAGTAATGGTAGAGATACTTAACGCTATAAAAATAACTGTGTGCATACAAAACTTCTCCAAGCTTGTGGGCGAAGAGAAGCTTTAATATCGAAAACTGTATCGCAAGTATGTACAAATATATTATTGCATAGATTTGGGATATTGATGTAATTTCGTCGGCTACAAAACAAATACAAATCAAGACAAACAGAGGCTATATTCTGGGTTCGCGTGTTCGGTGCTGGTTACTAATAAAGATTAATCTAAGCAGACTCTCGTTGAATTGCGGACTCAAAAGTGTGACGATTGATTGAACTGTTTGTTTGGAAATGTCGATCAATAGCAATTTTGGTTGCCTTGTTCCACATCAATGGCTCTACCAACCCCATAGGGCTGGTCCTTGTAGTTTTTTAATTGAGTTCTTATATTCACTTGATTCAGTGCCACTCCAACACGTTTTGAGTGTAGTGGCAGGATGCTAGAACAGGCCAAAACATAATTGATCTTTTGTACTGCCATATTAATTGCTTATTCTTCCATGTGAAAGGTACCGTTGATTGTTCCGGAAGAGATGAAGAGAGCACTTATTTCACCACATTCTCAAATCTCCTGCCAGATCAGAAACTTCTTCGAAAATTCCGACAATTTATTCCTTTGAACATCTTCCCGAACATCTAATTTACACTGAAAATCGAGTCTATGAGCTGCCCAATATAGAGTAGGAAAAACAATTTTGGTACCACCCAAATTTTAGGTATATAACCGATAACTATTTTTGAGTTCAATATGGAAAATGGCATGATTGTAAAAAAATAGGTAGCCAAATCTGCCATGACAACACTTTGGACAATCTTCCATTTACCTAAATATGCAATACGCTAACTGTCTAACAATGTGGTAATGCACTTTAGTTGATTTTGGATTGGTTTCTACCCAAAAATAGTTAGCGGCTGGTAAGAGTGTAGACTTGGCAACTTCGTCATCTATCACACAATGCAACACAATTTGGTAAGAAACTTCGTATAGATTTTCCGGGAGCGGCCTTCCGCAGAGTTGTTTTGTTTCGTCGAGTATGTAAAATGTATGCGTATTTGTAACAAATTTTTTCACCAACTTAGATTCAAATGAACCCATAATAATGCTAATGAATTTTATCTTGATCGAACTTTCGATTAACCGCTGAACCGATTTTTTTTAACATAGATTGAAATTGAAAATTTATCTGGGCAAAACTTCAAATTCCTGAAAAAATTATAAGAGAGGGCACTAGTCTTAGCGATACTCTATATTTTCTGAATATTTCATCGAAGAAATAAAGAAATTATTATACATAAAAATCTGATTCAGGTTGCATACTTCAGTTGATGGATTAATTGTAGTTTGTACGGATTTCCGAATATCACGGAATCGAAGCGTATTTCAAGATATCGTTTTTGCGTTTATCGATATTGTTTCAGTATCTTTAAGTCAAGCATCGACCTCTAGATGACAGACACTCATTTCGTATGGTGTTCAATTAGTATTAATCTAATTGATTTAAAAAAAACCTTTTAATATCACTTATCAACACATTGCTAAACCAATAGTCATGACACGGATACAATCTCCATTCGATCATAACTCGCATCCACCATTGCCCAAAAGAAATGTGAATTTTCTCCATTTCGTTGTAACACGCTTTCTTAGATCTAACAGCACGGTTTACAATGTAATAGTGTTACCACTCCTTATTACTTCATAGCTTTTCTGACTGTGGATGATGCGAACGTTGAAAAGTGGAAAACAGTCCAGCACCTACGGAGCAGCGAGGCGTTTGATCATGGCAAAGAGGATGGCACAAACAGGCAACAGACGTTGGCCGTGTGCCGGGAGAAGCCTACGAGATACCACAATCATAGGTAATGGCTAATGACTATAATGATGTTGTTGATAGTGATGATATGTTCCTGTCGACAGTGCGGCTGGTGGTTGCATGAGCCGCATAAGTTTTCACCACTGACATTCCACGGCCGGATACTTGATGTTTTTTTGCGGTGATTATGGGAAACGTTGCATAGATGCAGCACGGGACCGAGTCACTCTGTCAGTCGGTGAATCGGACAGTAGGTCACACTCGTCTTCCTTTATCAAATTAGGTGACGGATGGTGACCAGCTGATGGATGCGAGCTGGTATCACCTGTCATTTGCAAATTAGGATCAGGGATGCAAGTTACCTGGAAATACTTCTACAAACAGATTCCGAATAAGTAATCAGGGTTTTGTTATTCTTATCACGGATCCATGGAGGGTTCTTATTATCGAGGCCCCGGCGAATGACTAAAGAAGTAAGACCGGGGATTAATAAAAGATAAATAATAATAATAATAATAATAATAATAATAATAATTATTATTATTATTATTATTATTATTATTATTATTATTATTATTATTATTATAACAATAATTATAATAACAATGATAATAATAAATAATAATAATAATATATTGTCAAAATTTGTGTGCCAAGTACCATGCAGTTCTCCCTGTAGGGGAGACCGGGGCGAAAATGGTAACTGTTTGTCTTGCGCAAAAAAAAACAATCAGACATGACCAAATATGAAGTGTGAACAAATTTTTTGTACCATTTTGATATCTTGATACTATCTCGTACATGAAAAATATCGTTTCATCTAAAAATGTATGATTTTGTTACAGAAATATGAAAAACGATGGGGAAAATATATGTGAAGTAAAATCAATTGTTTTTAAGATAAATTGAAATTTAAACGAATAAAAAATCTTTTCACTAATATTCTAATTCACTGTCTGACTCAGGGAAACGATTCACGCATATGAAAACGCTATCGCTAGAGCGTACAATCTGGGTGAGCTATGTGGACGCAATCAATGCAAACTTTGTAGCCCTGCTTATTACGTAATTTGACCCAGTAAACACAGCATTTGTCTAAATTATTCGATGGTTCAGAATCTTTGCTCACCTTTTGTGCAGCCGAGGCCAAATCTAGTTCAGAAGCGTATAGAAAACCACTAGCACGATTAAAAAATACTCCACAAGGCCAGACCGTACACAAGGACTATTATTTGAGCGTTATAAGACGTTTGCGTGAAGCAATTCACCTAAAAAACAGATTTGTGGCAAACATCTCGTGGATCTTGCACCACGATAACGCACCGTCACACAATGCCATCGTTATCCGTGAACATTTGACTAAAACGAAACGAATACCGTTCAGCAACCATCCATCGGCTCCCTGTGACTTCTTCCTATTCTGGCGACTCAAGAAACCGTTCCGTGGAACGCGTTTCAGCACCCGAGATATAAAAAAAAAATAAACTGAATATAAAAACCTGTTTTAATCCACCTAGTGGTGTAATGGAGCCTTTCTCATGTACATATAATATTGTGGTATTCCATTCAAAAGAACCAAGAGATCGTTTGTGCATAACATACAGAATAAAACAGTGCTTTGATTGCGTAAGCCATCCTTAAGAAAACGGGCTGGGTTCACTATTATATGCACTATTATATGCACCGGAACCCGAGAACCGGTATAATCAAAGTCGGTTCGTACGGCCACCAACTAACATGACACACAAACTCTACTAGTACACACTCTAAATTACGATTTAAATGTTTGTCGCATCCGAAAATATTTTAAGTGACGGTGTACAATATTGAACACACTGTACTCTATAACTCCGGAACCGGAAGTCGGATCCGGATGAAATTCAGGAATTTCGTATGGGACCACGAGACCTTTCATTTGAATCTAAGTTTGTGAAACTCGGTCAAACCATCTCCGAGAAAACCTAGTGAGGTTATTTGACACATAAACACACAGACACACATAAACACACTGCAGTCGATGGGAAGGAGACAATATCGATTTTGATGAATAATCTTGTATTTTTAATATTCTGAAGAGAAAGAATATGAAATTATAGAGCTATAGTACTCAAGGAAGAGCAAGGATGTGAAGAATAAAGTGCGGAAAAGTGAGATGTGACAAGGGTCATTTAAGTAAGCAGAAGGCTTCTCGTATCTAAACTTTTACCTTCTACCAAAGTCGAACTTAGGCATCTTAGCGATACGAGTCATCCGAGTCTCTGATATGCCAGAAAGTAAAGGCAAAGGTCGTTTGCCATTTACTATCCGAACCGGTAAAAATTACTGGCCCTCCCGAAACAGAGTCCTGGGTACGATATTTTGGAGAGAGTGTGCCAAAATTGGACCTTGCCAAATCTAAGGCGGAATCGCGGCTAACATTTGTAAGCATTAAATTATATTGATCCTTCTATCGATTCTAATAAAAATTTCCAAATTTTTTGTTTTTGGTTCGAAAATCAAATCTCATACCCTTTATGATATTCAATTATGAAAAAAAAAATTTTAAGAATAATGTACAACAGACTTAATACACACATTAAAGTGGAAAAATAAAGACTGTCTCAGAAAGTATGGACGCAATCAAAACCCGCTGCCATTTCGCAAAGGTTCAGAATCTGCGTCCTGTTGTTTATACTCTTCTCTAACCACTTGTGCAGTTGTTTATTCGTTTTCATTAGTTTGTTTCGAAATGCGTGGACTTTCAGCAGAACAACGTCGAAAAATTGTGTACAAATGGTGCACAGAACGCGGACTGTCAGAAAGATAGCAAAAATGAAAGGAGTAAGTGAAAAAGCCGTGCGAAATGCAATCAGGAAGTTCGGTGAGGATAACACCTTTGAGAATAAACCAAAAATGGGTCGACAAAAAGGTCGTGCTAACGTTCAGTTGGAGAAACGTATACTGAAGGTGTTCGAGCAAAAGAAGGAGGTTTCAGTTCGAGATGTGGCCAAAAAGTGGGCACTTCGAAGTCAAATGTTCTTCGTGCTAAAGAACGTTTGAATCTTCGAACCTATAAGAAGCAGAAACAACCAAAACGTAGTCCGAAACAAGAAGCATCGATCAGGCCGAGGGTTCGAAAGCTGTACAATACGATTCTTGCTGGAAATTTGAACTGCATAATCATGGACGACGAAGCCTACGTGAAACTCCGAATGAAACCGGGACCACAATATTATACGGTGCGAGAAGGGCAAGTGTTAAACCAGTCCGAGACATCGATTGAAGTCGAAAAATTTGGTAAGCGAGCTATGGTCTGGCAAGCAATTTGTAGCTGCGGTAAGATTTCGAAACCCTTCATCACCAGTGCTTCAAGAGCGAAAGCGAAAATACATCAAGGAATGTTCACAAAAACGACATCTACCCACGATTCGACGCCACAAGGATCCTGTTGTCTTCTGGCCAGATCTTGCTTCTTGCCACTACTCGGAATCAACGGTAGAATGGTATACTACCAAAAATGTCACTTTCGTCCCAGAAAACATGAATCCACCAAATTGCCCACAACTTCGACCAATTGTGGAATTTTGGGCATTAACGAAGGCATACCTTAGGAAACATGTCTCGGCAGCCGAAACCAATCAATAGTTCGAAAAAGATTGGAAAAAAGTATCAAAACTTGTCGCCAAGAAGGAATGAGGAACGTTAGCAAGAAGGGGCGCCAGCTAGTCTATAATGGCTAAGTAGCAAATGTTTAAAATAATATTTTATTGATGTAGTCTAATATTTTTAGTATATCGAATAATATTTGAATATCTAACACTTGTGAATTATTTACAGCGAAATCAAAGTGCGTCCATACTTTCTGGGACAGTCTTTATTCGCTTTTAGGTTGTATATTCTCGGGTAAGTTTTATATCGCCTTACTTCGGAAATGAAATGAGTGAGCTGCCTCAACCTGTGCTGTTATGTAAATTTTCCCTCTGACCTAAATAATTTTTCATCGGCTTGGGCCTTTTTCGCCAGCACAGCACTCTACTCCCGTGTAACGTAACATAGTACCGAAAAACGAACGGCAATCGATAACAACGGCGGCAGTGGCCTTCACACCCGCAGAGTTCCCCACGCTCTCCCGAATTCGCACGCGTACTCCAAACACAAATCGAGTAACCGATCCGGCACCATTGATTGGATGAATGTACACGCCGAAACAGGTCATCGTTTATCGTCTCTATGCCCACTTCGCTGGCACCTTTTTTCCTACTCTGCACATATCTGTTGCTCCACTTTTCCGTGGAAGAAGATATGCTTCACCTAGATAAATTCATAACCGCGAACGGCGCTTGCGAGCCGTGAGCCGTGAGCCGCACGACGAGGAGAGATGAAATTTCAAAACCACGCTGATATTGAACTAAATTCCAAATCGCAAACCATTCGTCGTTCTGTGAGTGAGTCGAGGCGCATGTGTGCGCGTGTGGATTACTAAATCGACCGACCAGGGAATCAGTTCCGAGCTCGTGTCTTAGATTTTCTCGGCCCGAGCCGACTTGGGGAGCTTACATAACTGTGTCAGTCGTATAAAAATATCAACGCTTCGCTTTATAACGTAATCTGCCAACTATGAGGAAAACAAATTCTCTAGGCTAGTTAGCACGGCAATCGCACTGCGGCCCGTCAATTGGTCGCTTGTTTTTTTATTAGATTCTAAGGTTGCACATGTCATGATCTGGTTATATACTCATTAGGAATATTATTGTGCAATCCGTAGTCCATGTTTTTTTTGTATTGATTCAACTGTAATGGCATTAATTGAGTATTCCTATCAATCAGACGCAATTCTAGATTTAGAACGTATTCTTGAGTAGCTTTTGACAATTACATTCTAAATATTTTATCAAAAAATCAGTGCTTCAGTTGTGATTAGTCACAGATAGTGAGTAAACAGTTCCTGGAATATTTCAGCATCACTACCATCAGATAATTCTAGGTAGTGTAATCGAACGCTTAATCATCGAAACTCACAGCTCACAGCTGAAACTATTAGAGTTTGTTCTGTCACCTCTGTTCTATATAGGTATTGTACAGTGAGCAAACAAGCACAACAAATTCGTTGAATTGTTTATTTTTGAAGACATGATTGAATTGATCGAGTCACATTTTTATGTACACACAGAGAATTGGGCAAGTTTAACATAACAACTCTGTTAGTAGATTTTTAATTTTGATTTATGCTGATTTCAAGCTAGAATATGATTGGTCCGAACTCATTTTTCCCTTCAAACAGTGAAAAAGTGGTTAACATGAACATACATGTCAGGAAGAGGAAGTTGCGTCCACTGGTTTCGGAGCTGCGATAGTGGCTGAATAAGATGGTCAACTCGATTTTCCCGATAAATCGTGACGTAGCGGTGGTGATGGACAACGAGACCTATCTCACCCTGGATTGCAACGACTGGTAGGGCACTTCGTTTTTTACTTCCTTCACGAAAGAAATGAGCTCCGAGGCGAAGTTCATTTTAAACACCAATTTTAACAAGAAGGTGCTGCTGTGGCTTACAATCAGACGAGTAGGAGATGTTAACACTTTTAATACCAAGTCTAAAAATGTTACGCGAAGCACCAAACCTCAAAAAAAGTTGGAACGGTAACTTTGAGCTATCATAGCTCAGTTGTTACTTGACCAATTTCGATAAATTTTTCACCCTCGAATTTTGTGAAGTTTGTAGATTATTTTAAGTATATCATTATTGATGATCTTTTAGGAAAAACTAATGAAAATCTGATTTTTCCTGTTCCAAGTTTTTTTTTCAAGCTCAAAATGTGCCCTATCTGCATTTATGCGGAACCTGCATCGCGAATCGGATATTGAGAACAGCAACTTTACCGAGTCATAACTTTGTTGTTAGTCAACCGATCTTCAAAGTTGGTTCACCATTGGAAAGGTTATACTTCCAGAAATAAAATGCACTGAAAAAAACGAAAAATAGAGTTGTCTACCTAAAGTTATAATGAAAACTGTAGATAGATGACCTAAGAAAAGGTGAGACTTTTTACAATGATCGTAAATATCTCGAAATTCAAAGCGATGACTTATATATTTTTACACATCATTCGATTGCTAGTGATACCAGCTACGATTTTCGCTCAACTACCATTCCTGCACAATCATTTATAATAACTCAAAAATTAAAGCGATGACATGTACATTTTTTTGATTTAAAATATTGGAATCATTGCCAGAAACAATGTATTGATTTTTTTTTTTTTTTTTAAATACGTTTATTATGTCTCAATTGGAAAAAAAGATAAAATAATTATATCGGGATACTAAAATTAAAACGTAATGCGTTTATATCTACTGCGCCGCTGCATTCTTCAATAAAGTTGATGTAGCTTAACAAAGTCTTTAAGATTTGCGTTCGCGTAGTTTTCGCGATCCACTCTAATGATGGTCGTAGCAGTTCACCACTCTGGAATGTGTGCCGGCTACCAACTAGTTCCGAAAGTTTTTGCTGTAGAAGATCGTAAGCTTCACTTACTCTCAAGCAGTCGAAGAATTTGTGTTCGATGGTTTCAATCTGTCCTGTACAATGCAAACATTGCTCGCCGTCGGTTCGTCGCATTACATTCATTAGTCGTCTGTGTGAAACTTTTTGGTTGACCCACATATACAGTGCACTGCGTTGAGATGGTAGCAGCTCTCGGGCATCGATGTTCTTCCATATCTGAGGCCAGTTATATCCAGGATTTGTTGTTTCTACCTTTGGTCTGTCTGTACGCATTACATAAAAACTGTGAATGAGATTGGTGGATGGGTGTTGGCGGATCTGGAAAGGGAGCTGAGGATAATTTTGTAGTATTGTTTTTAGACAGGGGAGGTCTGAGACGGAATTTGCGCGGGGGGAAGTTGCTTGGTGAAGAAGGGAAGAATAGTACGGAAGGATATCAATCTCTTGCAGATGACGGTTGATCAGCAGTGCCTTGCATTTCAAAGCCGGTAAATGCAGTTTGAGTCCGCCATCTTTTTTACTTCGTGCCAATTGTTGCATCGGCACAGTAGCACATGCACCACGGAAGAGGTAGGTTCTCATGGTGGCCGTAAGTTTTGCAATGTGAGCCGGTGTTGGGTACAAATTCGCCGCCACGTACCACATCTTAGACGAAATGAATATGTTCAGAAGGGTTACTTTCTGATGCAACTCTAAACAACGAATCGAGTGCAACCAAACCTGACGTGCAAAAGTTGTCACAATTGCGTCCCAATTGAGCGCCACCATTTCTCGCACTGAGTTTGTGAAGACGATGCCAAGTATTTTTATTGTTGGTTCGGTGCGTACCCAGTCAACTACAAGAGGATTTTCTGTTACACCAACATCGATGGCAGTTGTCTTCGCTTCGTTCAAGCGAGCCCCTGCCACTCGTTCAAAATGCCTAAAGAGCGCACGCATATTATCCAGCCGGTCTGCACTGGTAACAATAGTACTGATGTCGTCCGCATACGCAACAATCAGGTCTGTCCCACACACCCGCTCCAGCTGGCGCAATAGAGGGTGCAAAAAAAGCACAAACAAATGCATCGAAAGAGGGTCTCCTTGGCGGACTGACCGCTGAATAGGGAAGGGTGCTGAGAGGTGTCCGTTTATCAGTAAACGCGACGTAGAAGCTTCTGATATGCGAGAAAGCAAATGTATAAGCCCCGCGTTAAAGCCTAAAGAGTGCATGGTTTTGTATAGAAAACCTTGATCCACCCGATCAAAAGCGTGATCAAGGTCGAAAGATACCAGTTTGCCTTTCCTTTTGTTTGCTTTTAGCTGGACTATCCGATCTTTTACCGCCAACGTAGCTTGAAATATGTTGGTGGAACTAGCACATTTTTGCGACTCAGTTAATATGTTATGGGAGTGCATAATATTTTCAATTCTCAGTTTAAGAATCCGTGCAAGAATTTTGTAGTCAAAATTGACAAGACTAATAGGCCTGTACGAACGAGCGGTGTCACCCGCTCCACGCTTTTTTACTAACACAATTATCCCATCGACGAACTGTGCAGGAAGGTTAGATCTGATCGCCTCATTCATGATCAGGTTGAGCTCTCGGTGGATTACGTCAAAACTGCGTAAGTAAAATTCCTTAGGCAGCCCATCGGACCCGGGTGATTTTTTCGAAGCACTACCACGGATAACAGATAGTATTTCGCTTGTGGTGATTTCGTTCATGCAGGACTCATTAATTGGATCCTGCTCGGGTATAACTCGCTGGCACTGAAAGGGGCCCCCTTCTACTTTCTCTACATACTCACGTGCGTAAAGATCGGTGAAGTATTGCACCATATGGTCCTGGATGGCAACAGAGTCTTCGATGACTTCGTCTCGTTCGTTCTTCAGGCGCTCGATAGTGGTTCTTTTCCGCACACGCTCACCCAGCTGGTAGGTAGAAAGGGGTTCGTTTGCTACGAATGTCTCGTTGATCCGAATAAACATCTCCGAAAATCGTCGCTGGTGAGAGAGCATCTCTGCTTTTATTCGGTTGATCGTGGTAAGCATGCCCGGATTGTTTTGATATCCGTCATACGCTTGTCGTAGTAAGCCGAACAGACGCTGCTGCTCCCGATAGAATTCATCGAAGGCAAGCTTTGACTTCCAGCGATAGAATGATTTTATTTTTGGTTTTGCGCACTTTAACCACCATTCCATCCAAGTATGGTAGTTACGGCGCTGACGAGTCCAATATTGCCACCGTATTTGGAACTCGTCAATGTTTTCGGTGGTCAAAAGATGCGGGCGAAGCGACCAAAATCCGGTACCATGAGGTCTGTCGGTGAAAGGAAGGCAAATTCTAGCGGTAACAGCTTTGTGATCGGAGAAACAGCAGACGTGAGTAGCGGTGGTTCTCAGGTGATTCCGCAGGCCAGCGCTCACATACAGACGATCGAGCCTGGACGAAGAGTTGTGCGTGATGTACGTGTACTCAATGTCACGTGGTCGAAGCTGTAGCCACACGTCCTGTAGTTGTAGTTGTTGGACGGTCGATTGTAACGATCGGCTAGCGTTCGTTCCCGTAGCATCGGATATTCTCAACACGCAGTTGAAGTCGCCACCGAAGATTGTGTGTTCTGTCCGATGACGAAGGTAGTAAGCGACAGTTGTGTTGAAGAAACGTTCGCGTTGCGCTCGTAGAGCAGTACCAGATGGAGCATATACATTACACAGTGTAACATTATTTACACGCAGTGCGATCAATCTTCCGTCCAGGCTTTTTTCCACATGAGAGAATTTTATATGTTCTTTGAGAGCGATTGCGGTTCCTCTCCTCGCATGGTCCACATTGCACACCACGTTGTAGCCGGGTAATGTTAGTGTTTCGTTTTCAACTTCTTGTAAGTAGACGATATCGAGATCCATCGATCGGACGAAAGTGCGGAAAGCACTCAGTTTTGTTTCGTTGGTTATTGTGTTTATATTGATGGTTCCAATGTTAACGCTGACGAAGTCCATCAAGATTGCATTTCACTGTCCGATAGGTCAGTGTGTGCAGACTCGGTCTTGCTGGGTTTTAATTTCTTGTTCGGCTGTCTGTTCGAGCGGCGTCGACCGTTCGATGTCTGCGAGCTGTCCGTTTCATTTCCATCGTTCTTTCGTTGTGAACTGATAGTTGCCGGTATCCAGGGCTGGGGGGCAGCTTGTGCTGCAGTAATTCTCAGCTGGATGGAAGCAGGTGTAGCTGGAGGAGCCATTGTGTTGTTCTGCAGTGTCTCGGTTATCTTCGAGTCGAGGCTCGAAATGCTCGGTTGGAGTCCCGCGGGTTCGGGCGACGATTGTGTTTGTGTGTCCGCTGGCTGTTGCCGCGGTGGTTTTTTCATCGGTACTGTCTTCTTCGGCTGGGCCGACATTTTTGTGACGTTCGCGTATGAGAGGTCCGCTGTAAGCTTCTGAACTAGTAGCTTCTTGTTTTGCACACACGGGATGCCAATGTGTACAAATTCGTGGCAATGTAAGCAAGTGTGCCGCTGCCCCTTGTAACCTACCGCTGTGTCTTCCCCCTGGATGGTCACGAGTGATGGGATATTCTTCTTCACCACCATCCGAGCGATACGCACACCAGTTTTCACTCCTTCAAATGCACCGTAACGATTATCCCAAAGGAGGTCACGAACTTTTAGCACCTCGCCGTATTCAGCGAGAAAAGACGCGATTTGTGTGTTGGTGACGTCTTCGGGAAGATCGAATATTTGTACATCAACCGCTCCGTCCTCCATCGTTATTCGTAACTTGTAGGACTTCCCGTCGACGTTGAACTCGTGCTTGTTGTCGTGTTGCTCCACAATCTTCTCGGCCAGCTCGAGGTTACTGACCTTCACGAAGGTACATCCAAGCCGTCTGCTTGGCTGAAGTTGGAGCACATTTTCGCGGGTTAAACCGAGCTCCTTTCCGACGAATTTATGGATCACTTCGTGCGAAAAGTGTTTCGGAAAACTCGAATAATCGATCCGAAACGTGTTTTCACGCATCCCGGCGTTTACGTCGCGGTTATCGCGAGCACGGTACTTGAAACTTGATGGATCCGATTGGCAAATAAACGTAGTGAAAGATTTTGCGACTTCTGAGAAAACATCGACTGTTTGGCTCGGAAGATGAACGCTAACTGATTGATGACCAAAATTATATATCCGTTCAAAGAATTTCAAGAAATCGGGTACAAATACAGAGAATTTGTATTATTGGGAAAATTTTGCCAAACAACATGAAATCAAAACTTTTAAATTTTATGACATATATTTTTTTATTATTTTAGATGGAAGTTTATTATGAACAAAATTTACAAAAAAAAAACTGAAAATTTTAAAAATTTTAGTAAATAACCTAAAACTCTAAAAATAGTTATATTTTCGTATTGGACAAACGATCTAAACAATTTTTATGCACAACCCAAACGCAATTGATAACTACTAAAATTTTGATTTGTTGTAGGTTTGCCGTAGAATCTCAAAAAATAAGTAAAAGATCCGAAATTTCAAAATTTCCGAGTTAAATTGCAATTTAGGGGGACAAAAACATTTGTGGCTTAACCTTATACTATAGAGCTATTATGTCATCAAAACAAATGAACAGTGAAGATAAGCCATATGTCGATGTACATGCTATTAGGGTGGCTCTTATTATTAAGGTGATCCAAAACTTATTTTCCGGATGTGTTGAGATAGAGGACTGCATTGTTCGGCAAAATTGTAGAGAAACTTATATCGAGCAGCTTTGCTGAGGACACCATAGTAGTATCTGCAACGGTTTTAGTGTTACAGCTATTTTTAAAAAGGGGGGGGGGGGGGGTGTTCCTCAAAAAATCAGATTTTTTGCTCTAGCATTTATATTTTTCTCTTTTCGTATAGGTATCTTTGAACATCTTTTAGAGTTTGTTAAAACCAATTTTTTAATGACTGGCGTATTCAGGTAGCGTTTTCTGAACCGAAGTTATGAGCAAAACTAGTTCAAAAACAGGTTATTTTAAAACTGCTATATCTAACATTGAGGCAAACGAAGAAAAATCTGTTTCTTGTATTTGACAGAAAATATTTTCGAGCATGTTTATGAAAAAAGGCGGAGGAGATATTTTTTTATTTTTTTTAAATTATGTTCAAACATTGGGTTTTTTCATTGAAAAATACTCGTATCATGTAAGTCATTTATTAGCTATATATGAAAATAAGGTATTTTTGTCTTCTAGAGTGTCAAATTAATTCAAGTACATATTCGGGAAGAAATCGTTTTGCATTCTTCGGGGAATGCAGAATGGTGTCGCTTTTGTAAAATCACTAAGGCCTCTCGGTGGTTTTAGGTTTTATCAACCGTGCATTTTGGCACCTGTAGATCGTTCAGCATCCTTTCGGGGATGCAGGACGATTTATTTCTTTATGTTTTGTGGTGTTTTCCCACCTCACCCAATTCCCAATTCCCTTCCATGTTCCTTTTATCCTTTCCTTACCATCAGGAAGTTGATGAGAAGCTACGGCAAGGCACGAATCTCCAAATAACTAGGGGAACATGCCACTTGAGACAATTAATTCTGATAACATAGGTGCAGGGTTTCATTCAGTAAAAAGCATTCAAACGAAGAGGTTATTTTTCGAGACGAAGACAACTGTAAGCTGCAAATAGATTGGTTGGTTGGTGCTAATCGCAAAGGCTGCTGCAAAGCCTTCGGGGCGATTCCAGTTTCATAAGTACCTGAAATAGTGGAACTCACTTCACTGAGAAAGATGGCCTAAGCTTTAATGTTTTTCAAAAATCAAACAAAACTGTTTGAAGAATACATTTTTTATATGAGAATAAGAGAGATACCTATGAGAAAGGCATCATTACACCACTAGGTGGATAAAAACAGGTTTTACTTGATTTCGTATGATTTCTTGTGCTAAATTCAGAATTCTACTTTTTCTGAATTGTTTACTAATAGAAAATTCAAATAATTTTCGAATTCTGCACATTTCGAATTAATTCTAAGCTTGTGATCTTTAAATTTTAATATTCTATCGATTATAAGGATAGCGATGTTGTTTAGGATAGCGAAAAATTTAAGATATATGTTTTTGTTCTAATAGATTATAAAACAAAAATCAAGCAATATTTTTTTCTAGAATTGTAGTTGGTTTCTTTTGCCATGGGTTAGTATATGAAATTCATATAATTTTACGTTCTATTTCTTATTGTACAAAGCCATTGAAATAATTTAAAATTTTCGTGTTGTCACAAAATTTATTTTATTAATTGAAACAAATTCTACGTCTCTTTGAAACAGATGAAATCAAAACGGATTCCAATATTTTCACTTTGATTTGCAGAAACGTTGGAACGCAATATATATCAGAAACTTTGAAATTTCCGATCTTCTACCGATTTTTTGAGATTTTACGGAAAACCTAAAACAAAAAAACCTAATTTTAGTAGTTATCAATTCCGTTTGGGTTGTGCATAAAAATTGGTTAGATCTTTTGTACAATACAAAAACATAATTATTTTTAGAGTTTAGGTATATTTACCAAAATTTTTAAGATTTTCAGTGAATTCCAAGTTTCAGTTTTTTTTTTTGTAAATTTTATTCATAATAAATTTCCAACTAAAATAATAAAAAAATATATGTCATAAAATGTCAAAGTTTTGATTTGATTTATTTTGACAAAATTTTCCCAATAATAGAAATTTTCTGTATTTGTACCAAATTTCTTGAGATTATTTGAACGGATATATAATTTTGATCATCAATATATTGTTTCTGGTAATGATTCCAATTTTTGAATAAAAAAATGTACATGTCATCGCTTTAATTTTTGAATTATATACAAACATGTCAAAAAAATAAATGAAAAATTCATATATATTTATAAATTCATCGATTGTTTAATGTTTTCTTTTGATTGTGCAGGAATGGTAGTTGAGCGAAAATTGTAGCTGGTATCACTAGCAATCGAATGATGTATAAAAATATATAGGTCATCGCTTTGAATTTCAAGATATTTACGATCATTGTGAAAAGTCTCATCTTTTCTTAGGTCATCTATCTACAGTTTTCATTATAACTTTTGGTAGACAACCCTATTGTTAGTTTTTTTCAGTGCATTTTATTTGTTGAAGTAGTACCTTTCCAATGGTGAACAAATTTTGAAAATCGGTTGACTAACAACAAAGTTATTACTCGGTAAAGTTGAAGTATTCAATATTTTCTATGCAACGTTTATGCCAAAGGAAAGAAAATTGGAAAGCAGATAGGGCATATTGGGCGCGTGAAAAAACTTGGAACGGGAAAAATCAAATTTTCATTGGTCTTCCTTTACCAATCGTCTGCTACAAAGCTTTGGAATCAATCTACGAACTTCACAAAATTCGAGTGTGTAAAATTTATTGAGATTCGTTGAAAAACAGCTGAGCTATGACAGCTCAAAGTTACCGTTCCAACTTTTTTTGAGGTTTGGTGCTTCGCGTAACTTTTTGAGGCTTGGTATTAGGAGTGTTAAAGGATGTTCTTTCACTCCGGACTGGCCGTGAACGGGGAAATTTATAGTACGAAATTCATCAAAAAGTACCATAGGGGAGAAGATGCGGTATTCTGGCCGAATATGGTGTAGGCCCACTACTCGAAACGATCATTGGAAGAGATGGAACGGTTGAACATCGATGTGGTACCCAAGTCAGTGAACCCGACCAACGTCTCCCAGCTGCGTCCCAACGAGAATTTCTCGGGTAACCTGAAGCGTAAGATCTACTTCAACAATTTTGTCGCGAAATCTGGAAGGAATTTATAAATAAAACGAAGAAAGAACTCAAAAACATACCTTCGCGCATGTTTTCGTCCGCCATGGCGACTGTTCCGATTAACTGCCGGAAGGCCGCTTGCAAGGGTATAGAATTTTTTCGCAAGTAAGTTTTAATAATTACCTTCCATGAGAAAAATATCAAAAGCAATTATCTGTATTGGCTTTTTTAACCACTATCCGAAAGAAGTCCATTTTATTTGATTCAAACGTTATTTGAACAGAAACCGATTCTTATGAACTTAGATTTTAATGAAAGCTCTTGTAATCCCACACAATTTTCTGAATTTTATCCGAATCCGACTTCCGGTTCCGAAATTGCAGGTTGATATGTGCAAAAATGAAAATAGGTGCACTTACTTTTATCAGAGACGGCTGAACCGATTCTAACAAGCTTAGATTCAAATGAAAGGTACAATTGTATTATACAAAGTTCCTGAATTTTATTTTGATCCGACTTACTTTCTCATTTTTCTCTGAGATGGCGTGACTGATTTCAACAAACTTAGATTCAAATGAAAGGTATATGATGAAGTGTGTTAAAAATTGAATACCGTCTCTTGAAGCTTCGATACAAAACACGTACAAAAATTTCTTAACTTGCCTCGAAACTGTTTCAATTGGTAGTCATTGTCAGTAGACGGCCAAAGATTAGTTTGGCTTTCCTTCTTCTTGGGTTTTTGATGAACGACCGAAGATTGTAGCCATAGGCTCACAAATGGATCCCATTCACTTTTCTCGAGCCAACTTCGATTTTACCCTTTCTCAGATTCCGGTTTCGGAACTATCTGGTTGAAGTTTCGCAAATGTCTTAGATTGCTTCAGTTATAACATCTAATGCGGGTTCTATTAAAAAGGTCAAAATAAAAACATTGTGAAAAAAAATTGTAAAGCCCGCTTTAGTTTAATTTTGTTCGACTATTTTTGGCACTAAAATGGTTTACTTTTCATTATACGTGACTGGGTGTCAATTTAAAAAATGCAAAACTAACCGCGTAACCTTTTTCTGTCATGATTTTGAATGATAATAACTCAGTCATTTGTAGATGAATTGATATAATTTAACAACAAATCGTTTCGGAAACATTTGACATAAACATGTATGGCAACATCGTTTCAATATTTCATTAGCATACTATTGAAAAATTGGTTTGAATCGACCTATGTTTTCACGAGCCAATCACAGTCGCAGTCACAGTGCCTCTATGATGTCATCCTCTCGTCTGATTTGCGCAGTATGAACTATCGCACTAAAGGGAATCTATAAATATATGCTTGGGCACATTTCAGCTTTAGTTAATTCCTGGCTGCCAGCGAGAAACGTGTTTGAGTAGTGAGTGGATGACGAAACTGTAAGTAACATCTATTCGCTCGCTGGATAGTATGGGTGAGGTGCGTTGATAGTATGGGTGAGGTGCTTTTGTATGGGTGAGGTGCGTTGATACCGTATTCATTTGAGTATATTGAATAAATATTTATTTTGATTCTCCGGTAACTAGCAGGCCAATTTAGCACTATCAGCGATAGATTTTTCAGATTTAATTTGAAGCGCTTGTATCTCGGTGATTTGTTGATGGATTTGTCTCATTTAACTTGATTCGGAAGCTTCAATATTGTACGCTTGAAAATGTTTTAATTTGTCAACGAACAAAACGGTGGTGCGCAAACAGATTCAGTATAAGTGTGTTACGATGATAATCATAAATACTTCTTTTTAATTAAATGTGACTAAACACAATGAACTATCTCTCAGCATAATCGCTTAGAACAGGGGTTCCCAAAGTGGTCGATATAGACCCCTTGTGGTCGATATCCTTTTTGCGGGGGTCGACGTAAACGAAAACTGACTATGGGGGTCGACGAGGTCTAGAAATCGACCCCCTATTGTTTTATCCAAGTTGTTATTTGAAATATTTACGCTAAAAAAGTTGTGTTTATTTGAACATCCGCAGAAATTGGGAATTAATTTACATCAATATCAAAAGAGCAAGAAACTGAATTTTCAAAGGAATTTGTTGTTGGGGGGTTTGAGGCCTAAGTTAATTTAAGTAAAGGGGTCCATGACCCAAAATAGTTTGGGAACACCTGGCTTAGAACCTATTGTTGAACCAAACAATAATCGTGTAACCAAATTGAATAGTTATTTAGGTTTAATCTTTCTTCCAGAAATCTCATAGAAGGGATCCAAACTAAGTGTAACAAAAACAATGCAATGAAAATCGTTATGCAGTAGCAATTTGAACAAATTGTTGTCTCACCATTAAAAAAATCTTTTAAAAAGATTCAGACCTTAGTAAAAATGAGCTGCACAGACTCTCATATATAGAATCATAAAATGCAATATTATTATAATTTGAAAATTAGACTTGACTCGTATTGGTCTCTCCATCTGTCACTAATTAATGGTTTGCTATACTTAAGACGTGTACAACGTTTCAAAGAATGGTTGCAATTTGATCTTAATTTTATTCCCTTTTCTGCTGTTAATTTGTGAAATTGCTCAAGTGGCAAATGTAGATCCGATAGGTTCTGATTTGGATGACGCTTTGCCCACTTAATCAGTTTTGCAAACCATTTGATCTATCTCTCTCACTAAATTCATTTTTGCGCGAACTTTCATCAAACTGTTGTCATTCGGAAACTGTCAATTATATTAAAATGTTGCCCAGAAAATAGTTATAGAAAATTGATTAGGCATAAGTGCTCTTTCGAGATTAGAAAATTATTCAGAATATAATTTCGAAAATTAATGTCTATGTGAGATTGTTTTTAGGTAATTTTATTTTAAACTTAGGCACACTCAGGCTATGTTTAAAAATCGAACCGAAATCGATTTTCTCGGATGAATCGGTTTTAGATTGTGGTACGAATAAGGACGTGTTTGGATGAAAAAATAGTACCGATTTCGTTCGAATATCTGATCGCATTGAATGTTTGAAGGTACCTCTCAGAACGGGGACTCGAATGCTAGGAGTTATTAGTGCAGAATTTTAAATACAACAAAAATGCTTAAAATTTACAAACGATGCTTCATGTTCCATCTCCTAAAAATATGTTTGTATCTAATACCCGAAATCGCGTCTTTCAAGGGGATAATGACTCGAAAAATCGAAGCCGACTTTGTCACGCTTGGAAAGAGGAAAAAAGCATCGCTACTTTGTTGATGATTCCTGATTTATTCTTTTCGGCCTCAAAAAACGCTTTAGTCTCCGCAATGCGAAAGTTTTCCCAACTAGCTCTAGACTAGAGAACAGCAACTTGACGTTGGGGGCAAAATATGACGAATAATGTGAATGCGGTTAACACTCTAATTTTCAATTCATTCGTTCACCGGGTAGAATTTGAATTAATTTTCAAAGTAACCGACTAAACTGCTTTTAGTTAATTCAATGAAGCAGTACTGGAGTGGCAACTATGAAAACTTTTGCTAATTCTAGAAACCATTTCTGTGTAGCTGGTGGTGAAAGGCTTTACCGGGTACCGGAAATCACTATATATGTTGTGCCGTATTCACAAAAATCAGATGAATTAGAATCAGTTCAAGCAATTGTTTGACAAACTGATTATTTGCAGTAAGATTTTACTTACTACCTCGTTTGGAAACAATATTCTCGTTCCACATTTATTGAATGTATGAAAGTTTAGCGAAACTGTGAAGAATACTAATAAACTAGCTCGAATACAAATCTTATTCCTTAGTCGCTTCGCTACCTTAGACTCCGCGACACCGATGAAAAAGTCTGACGAGCCGACCGGGAATAGTGGCAATCATGCGCCACGTATCGCACCGGTGGTTCAGTATCACAGAAAAATACATTGATTTCATGACAGATTCATAGCAATCTGGAAAATATTCTTCAAGTAATAAGATTTGGGCAATTGGATTGTTAGAATGTTTCTAGAAGCTCATGAAAATTGAATTCATTCATTCATATTCACAATCTACCCATTGGATTATATGTTCTAAAATAAACATCTCTTATAAACAACATTTTATAATAAAAACTTCCAAGGTAAACATAAAACAACAAGACCCTTTTTCGCGCCTATACCAAGTACATTGTTTCATAACCGCACTTTTGTTGTGAAACAACTAGAACCGTGCGGAGTAATCTTATCTCGGTTCGAAGCAACCTTGAGAACCGGTAAACAAGCGTCACAAGAGAACGCTGTCTCATTGCACCTTCTAAATCACGGTTCTAAGCATCCGTGGCTGTCGTTGTGGCGTGGTGAGGTGGGTGAGCAACGATGCAGTGTCACTAGGAGATAGGAAAACACTGTTGTTTTCATTGAGAATTAGCCTGCCTGCGGCTGTGGGTGAGTGTGTGCCCGTACGACTTCTCTAACTGTAAACCATCCCGACTCGCTCTTTCATGCATTTAATTATTCCGCCAATCTGCTGCGCTTGACTTGACTGTTGTTATATCTTTCTCTCTCGGTTAGTTAGTTAGTGTTTGACCATTACCAGACCATAACCACTGCCACAGCCACAGGGTGATTCATTAAGTCTGTCTGACATCGGTAAGGATTTGTCGATACTCTAAAAAGATCAATACTGCCTGTACTATGAAAATCAGAGTTCACTGAGGAATATGTTCGATGTACTAAGACTATATTTTGATTGATGTATTACTAACAGTAATCAGTTAAACTGGCGTATCTGGGGTCAATTTATGTTACTTAATCTGTTAAAATATCCGGATTTGGTAAGGTTAGCGATGCAATTTATTGGCGAGGTTCAGGTAACCAGATACCACTGAGCCACCCTGTGCAAGTCGGCCAGGTGAACTTGGTCACGATCGACCGGCCGACTGCGACGATCGTTTGTTTTGGTATTTCGTGGGTAGGTGTTGCGAACAGTACCGAAGTGGAACACCGCGCAGATGACGACGGTCAAGTGTTGGGTGGCAAATTGCGATGTTGACACACTATCCGGAGGAGCTTTACTTTTTCCTGTTTCACCTATGGTCGCGATCTGTGTACAACTGGGAAACGTTCGAACGAGGTCAAACGAGTGTGGGTTGGTCAAATGGTTCGAATTAGAACTTTCACGGCTCATGGAGGTATTTGTAGCCTATAAAATTATTGCTTTGTAAAGCGGGAAGGTAATGAATGTTTTAGATAGGTTGTTGAGAAATAATTTAGAAAAATCAAATCTTTGTGAAATGCAAAATAGCTGAACTGTTGTTAGATATGCAATATCAGAGGTACACTTGTTTCACATTTACTGTTAAACTCTACAAACAACAACATTTGTTAAACAAATAAACAAATAAACAAATAAACAAATAAACAAATAAACAAATAAACAAATAAACAAATAAACAAATAACAAATAAACAAATAAACAAATAAACAAAACAAATAAACAAATAAACAAATAAACAAATAAACAAATAAACAAATAAACAAATAAACAAATAAACAAATAAACAAATAAACAAATAAACAAATAAACAAATAAACAAAAATAAACAAATAAACAAATAAACAAAAAAACAAATAAACAAATAAACAAATAAACAAATAAAACAAATAAACAAATAAACAAATAAACAAATAAACAAATAAACAAATAAACAAATAAACAAATAAACAAATAAACAAATAAACAAATAAACAAATAAACAAATAAACAAATAAACAAATAAACAAATAAACAAATAAACAAATAAACAAATAAACAAATAAACAAATAAACAAATAAACAAATAAACAAATAAACAAATAAACAAATAAACAAATAAACAAATAAACAAATAAACAAATAAACAAATAAACAAATAAACACAAATAAACAAATAAACAAATACCAAATAAACAAATAAACAAATAAACAAATAAACAAATAAACAAATAAACAAATAAACAAATAAACAAATAAACAAATAAACAAATAAACAAATAAACAAATAACAAATAAACAAATAAACAAATAAACAAATAAACAAATAAACAAATAAACAAATAAACAAATAAACAAATAAACAAATAAACAAATAAACAAAATAAACAAATAAACAAATAAACAAATAAACAAATAAACAAATAAACAACAATAAACAAATAAACAAATAAACAAATAAACAAATAAACAAATAAACAAATAAACAAATAAACAAATAAACAAATAAACAAATAAACAAATAAACAAATAAACAAATAAACAAATAAACAAATAAACAAATAACACAAATAAACAAATAAACAAATAAACAAATAAACAAATAAACAAATAAACAAATAAACAAATAAACAAATAAACAAATAAACAAATAAACAAATAAACAAATAACAATACAAATAAACAAAACAAATAAACAAATAAACAAATAAACAAATAAACAAATAAACAAATAAACAAATAAACAAATAAACAAATAAACAAATAAACAAATAAACAAATAAACAAATAAACAAAAAACAAATAAACAAATAAACAAATAAACAAATAAACAAATAAACAAATAAACAAATAAACAAATAAACAAATAAACAAATAAACAAATAAACAAATAAACAAATAAACAAATAAACAAATAAACAAATAAACAAATAAACAAATAAACAAATAAACAAATAAACAAATAAACAAATAAACAAATAAACAAATAAACAAATAAACAAATAAACAAATAAACAAATAAACAAATAAACAAATAAACAAATAAACAAATAAACAAATAAACAAATAAACAAATAAACAAATAAACAAATAAACAAATAAACAAATAAACAAATAAACAAATAAACAAATAAACAAATAAACAAATAAACAAATAAACAAATAAACAAATAAACAAATAAACAAATAAACAAATAAACAAATAAACAAATAAACAAATAAACAAATAAACAAATAAACAAATAAACAAATAAACAAATAAACAAATAAACAAATAAACAAATAAACAAATAAACAAATAAACAAATAAACAAATAAACAAATAAACAAATAAACAAATAAACAAATAAACAAATAAACAAATAAACAAATAAACAAATAAACAAATAAACAAATAAACAAATAAACAAATAAACAAATAAACAAATAAACAAATAAACAAATAAACAAATAAACAAATAAACAAATAAACAAATAAACAAATAAACAAATAAACAAATAAACAAATAAACAAATAAACAAATAAACAAATAAACAAATAAACAAATAAACAAATAAACAAATAAACAAATAAACAAATAAACAAATAAACAAATAAACAAATAAACAAATAAACAAATAAACAAATAAACAAATAAACAAATAAACAAATAAACAAATAAACAAATAAACAAATAAACAAATAAACAAATAAACAAATAAACAAATAAACAAATAAACAAATAAACAAATAAACAAATAAACAAATAAACAAATAAACAAATAAACAAATAAACAAATAAACAAATAAACAAATAAACAAATAAACAAATAAACAAATAAACAAATAAACAAATAAACAAATAAACAAATAAACAAATAAACAAATAAACAAATAAACAAATAAACAAATAAACAAATAAACAAATAAACAAATAAACAAATAAACAAATAAACAAATAAACAAATAAACAAATAAACAAATAAACAAATAAACGAATAAACAAATAAACAAATAAACAAATAGTTCTTACTGTGTCTACAAGATAGTAGGGTAACAGAGGTATTTTGGCCCACTTTAGGATTGATTTTGTTTTGGCCCGCTTTGAATAAATATCCACCAAATAATGTCGCTTTTGATAATTTGAAGGGAAAAAAGCTTATTTTTTAACCCCCAAATTTCTGCAGAGTGCACATAACTGTGAAAATGTAACTGTTATTTCACAATAAAAACAGAAATCTTAAAAACAGCCTGAGGTTACGAGAAGGTTCTAGTCATACATGATAAAACACATTGGATGACAAATTAAAATTAGAACACTTAGGAAACGCGTTGTAGGATGAGCAAATTATTCTAAATGGCTCATGCCCTTTGTATAATGCATTCAGTTTTCAAAAGAACGATAATACGTACAATTAGAACCCATAAACATTTTCACTACAAAAAAGCTTCATAATAAGTTCTTTTCGATTCCGAAGGTGCGATGTGTAGTAAACACCAACGATTTTAACAATCATTCTCAACTAAACTGAGTGGGAAGACATGGGTATTGGATGAAGATCTATGCACGCAGCGACATAATCAAAGGGGATGAATTCATAGAGATGACTATGAATCAAATTAGAAAAGGTATTACTATGTGTCAGGCTTAAGAAACTCATTTCATCGGCGTAAATCATAATACTACTAGAGCTATATCATTTAAATGGGTATTAAATACTGTACTGCTCGATATGATGAATAGTTGAAGAGATTAGTAAATTCGACTAGTTCTAGTTCGCTGCGAAATTCTCGATGATATCAATGACGATGCTGACATCATACACCACAACTGAGCTAAAAGACATTATCGTGTAATCTACGACAGGGATTCAAGATCTGAAGACTGATTAATCATTTTATGGAACGACAGTCAATACTCCCGTGAATTGTTGAATGAATGATTTTAGTTAACCTTCAAACTTTAAATTAACTCTTATAGTAGTTTTCTTACATACAACCTGTTCATTTTTTTAATTTTTTCTCCCAAAAAGCAAATGACAGTGCTTTTTAAACTCTCATCAGAAACCGTGTTAATTGAGAAAACCGTGTTAGTTCCGGAATCCGTGTAAAAAAAAGCCGTGTATAAAAAGGCGGGTAATGTCAGAGACATAACTGGATGTCGTGAATACGAAAACAACTGACATGTTCCTTAACACTTCCGAATATCAATTAGTTGATCAATTGTATGTAGAATTTGAAACGATGCACCTAAACTAAAGTACAGATTAGTTACATTTTAAATTGTGAAACACAAATATTATGAAATAACCAGCATAGTTCTTTATAATAAAATAATGGTGGCTCTGAAAAGAACCTTTATGAAAGCGTTTGTGATGGAGAGTGATAAGTTGAATTCGAATTCCGATGGATGCCGCTGACTTCCGTCATCTAATTCCAGGCTGAACTGTTGTACATGGGTGCGATACTGATATGGTTGGTGTAGGTGTAGCGTTTACAACCGATTATAATCTTCCAATAAAGAAAACATTAATTCATTGGGTTGATCAATGATACAATAGGCCTAATTTATTGAACGAAACTATCAATATGCTATAGGGATTTGTTTCTAGCATTTAGAAGGGTCAAATTGCGTAATTCTCTACGACATTAAACTCTGGAACATTTTTCGCAAAAACAAAGAAGGCTTCACTTGATCTCGATTACTATTAATTTCACACAGCGAAAAGTGCACAAATCTAACCAAACTGTTCTAGATTTGCACTAAACTGGGGATATTTACCTTCGATTTGCGAATAACAAATCCTAATAGTTCTTTAGAAAACTTTTGAGCCATTAGAACGGCTGATTTTGTGTAATGCTTTCCACCGTTGTTTTTCCATCAATGCAAATGACTGGTAGCTGTGACGTAATCGCTCTTGTCGGAAGCGAAACTAGCTTTGCAAACGACTCAAAACACATCTGCTCGCAGTGGCGGTAGAATCCAAACTGATCCAATTTTTGTTAAGAGCTTTCTTTTTACGTGATTTCGTTTGTAGCTTTTCGCAGTGGCGGTAGAATCCAAACTGATCCAATTTTTGTTAAGAGCTTTCTTTTTACGTGATTTCGTTTGTAGCTTTTTCACTAATGGGCGGCCCTAACGGCTATAAAATACCGTTTATACATTTCAGGCTATTTATACCGTTTATACATTTCAGAAAAGTTTAATTTTGAATTATTTTAGATTATGTCACACAACTGAAAATTTTACCATAAAATTGTGATCATATTTCCGAAGACGTGTAGCAAAAATTATGTTGATTCGTTAGATACAACAAGAGATATTCACGATCAAAAACTTATCACTCTCTCAGAGGGTAATTTTTGAAAAGGAACCCCATAGTAAAATAAGTCGTATTCACGACAAAAACCGTGCGAAAAAAAACGTGTAACAAGAGACCTTAGAAATATAGTATAGAACCGAAATGTCTTCGGGGAGTTTGTTGTGTTTTGTGGAGACTAAAAGTGTTATTTAATTAAAATTAGTTGAGAGTTGTCTCATTCGAAGCGCATTGGAAAAAGCATAAAAAAAATATATTGCTTTTAATACTATAAAGTTGGATTACGCGTAAAGATTTTGATTATTTGGTTATCCTGACTTGTTACGAAAACTGAATTTAGACATTCACTCTCGTTATCTTCTGATTACAGCTTTTTCTAGAATATATCGTCTATTTATTCATTGTTAAAATTATTTTTAGTCTCCCTTTCTAGTTCTTAAGTGCTAGGCTGGGTTATAGGATTAATTTCAAATGGCAGTATTATTGGTTGGGCTATCATAATCCGTTGACATGAAAGATGAATAGATTTATTTCTCAATGGTGAACGATACTATGAAATTTCCGCTTCATTGAACTTTTCCCTGTTCAATAAAAAATAAAAAATAAATTAAAGAAAATAAGCAGTACATGTCACGATTTATGTACTTAGCATTATATCTAACTATGTAAATAATCAAAACTTCACCATGATATACGAGTTTCTGTTTATCAAGTTCCTCAGACTTCAGATGTCGATATTCATCCTAATACTCCAGTAGCTCACTAGCGCCTTCTTGTAGGAAAGTTTTCAATTTGTCTATCCTATCCAACTTATTGAGAAACTGATTGATAACATCACTCTCGTAAACAATTCTGATTTTTAGTTACAGAAGTCCACCTTGTAGATATGATATAATAAGAGCACATTCATTTAATGGGTATTGATACCCTAAAACACCCTCTCGAAGAAACCGTTTTCAACTTGATCTTGAGCTGCAGGAATTTTCAACCCTGAATTGTACACTAGGGTTACCAATTAGAGAAATTTAGACTACTGTTTACACTATTTGATCTGTTTTGAACATTCTTTCCGAAAACACGAACATTCTATCTCATAAAATTTTAAAGAGATAATAGAATCAATTTCTTCTGACAAAATTGTAAGCCCACTAGCGCCAATTGGTGGGCGAGTTTCTAACTAATATGATTTTCATTATGTAGAGCCCTACATTCCGATCATTTTTATAGAAGACAAAATGGCTGTAATTTTTTTAGTTTTAGTTTTCATGTCCAAATTGTTTTCTCTATTGTAAACATATAAATTATTTCATGCTCTTTTCAAAGCCCCTCTGATGGAGTCGTTCTCAACTAATTGTCTACCTAATGATTTTAAATTGTGGGTCTGAGTAACTACAACAAGTTTGCCGAAGACTGTGTGGGGCTAACTGTTGACAGGAACAAGATAATCGTTCACAGCCCCAATCAATCGAAATCCCATATGCAGTGGGTCTCGCAGATTTGTTTTTCACGCCCCTGGTGAACCGCGTTATATGAGACTCCTCTGTAGTCTAACTATTACAACTGTTGGTAGACACTGAGATGCAAAATGAAGATTTTTGAAAATTCTCTCAACAAGCAGAATGTCAATAGCCCCCTAAGCTGTCGTAAAATTAACATAATGATCTTATTCGGCTATTTCTAAATATCAACTGCAGGAACTAGTAATACTACACTCTTAGAAAAAATGAAATTTACGCTTGACGTGAATCCAAATATGCCGTAATTTCTTTGGTGATGCCATAATATTACATCTACTAACATGTAAAAATTAATTTAGCGTTTGTATTGATGTAAGCTTCAGCTAAATTAACTGTGAAGTTAAAGATATGACCCATCTTCACATGCTTTGAATTGTGAATTTTAGTTAATTGCGACGCTCCTTTTATGTGCATCTATAGAGATGTAAATTTTTCTAAGTGTGTAGTTTTCGTTTAAAGTATTTGGAAAATGTTTTGAATAATTCCATAGTCCAATGTTAAATTAGAGATTTGCCAACACTTTCGAGTAATGTCTCTCTATTATAACACATTCTGCTGTAATATGAAAAAAAGATGACTTCAGCAAACGAAAGATCTCATATCTACTATAACCTTACCTAAACTTCTACCTATACAAGAAATGTACAATAAATCTCCCGCATGGCCCCATTATTCAAATTGTCATATCTCGTCAAAGAAAGGGGAAAGCACCCGTAAAGTAGGACACAAAACGTGACTTTTTCGGAAACATTCTTCGCTGTTCACTATGCTACAAACAACAACAAAAAAAGGAAAAAAATAACAATTCCCCAGTCATTCCGTAATAACATTAACGTTGAAATAAGAGAAATGGAAAAAGAAGAAGCGAATTTTATAATTGGGTAGCCTCTACCTCTAATTCTCGCTCGTTTTCTTTCTTTCTTCCTTTCTTTCTTTCCGACTCGACTGTCAGTCTGACATAACGCGTTGGCTGATTCGCGGTTCATTGTAGCGATTGCAGTGGGCTGTTTGTTAATGGTGCTTTCTCTCTAGCAACGCGCTGCGTAGGTAACCGCACATGGCGGTTTATTTCTGATCCAATATCAATGGCTGACATTAGCCGCTGCCATGGCCACACCGTTGCGTTGGCTGTTTATTTTTTGAGGTCAAAGCTAGCGGAAGGCGAAAAGAGTGTGAAGTAAAGAAAACGAAACAGCACCGCAGTCACAACCAGTGCTTGATTTACACACTATGTTTTATTTTTTCGTTGTTGTACCACCCGCCGAAACATGCGAGAGCGTGATGCGAAATTACACCATCAAAATTAACGCACATTCCAAAGCAACGTATAGCACACGGGGTGAGATAGAGAGAGAGAGAGAGAGAGAGAGAGAGAGAGAAGAAAAAAAGCGAGAAAGAGGCGAGAGTCACACCGGATACCCGTTGACCCAGTGTGATTGACCTACAAAAGAGGTTGAATGGGCGAGGGCCAAGTTCAAAACGATTCGATATTTTGATTTATGTTTACAATATTTAAATTGTTTGCTAGAGAGTTTAGATAGAGCTAAACTAATCATAGTAAATAAACTCCGTTGTTATACTTGAAAAGATGATAACAAGCTTCCGGATCTTCGGTTAATGTTTCTGTAAACTTAGGTTATTGCATTATTTTGGTAATAAAAAACGCTAATAGTACTGTTGTTGTACCGTTTAATTCTACTATGTCACGTCATTACACTCTCATAAAGTAACTATTTTTACAGTCACTATTTTCATAAAAGTGTATCGAACGTTATAATACAAATACGTATTTCGGATTTATAAGTTAATTGAATATCAATTAAAAAATCAATCAAAAATCTTTTTGTTTCAGGAATTTTGAATTAATAGTCATTCTTTGTTTATGCAAAAGTACTATATATTGAGCAAAACATTTTGAAATCACGCTTTCTACAAATCGTTCATAAAAAAACTATCCTAAAAGAAGTTTCAAATAATCGATTGAACATTTAAACAAGTAGTCACTGAACGCATTTTCAAAAAATAAAAAAAAATATAGAAGAAATTAATTAAGCACGCACCGAGTTTCCGCTGGTAATAATACAAGAGTGGTGGATTTTAAATTTTTATTGGATATACTGTTAATATTAGACCAGTACAACGCATCACTATTCTACGAAGACATTTGGTCAATAGAACGGCGTCGACTGAGTGCTATCACCTTCTGCGTTAGTAGCAGATTGAGAGGGTGCGAATTGATTTCTATCTAATAAATCAACTATTTCGGCTTAACATTTTATGCAAATATTTCATTCAGTCAGAGCTGTTCGATGGAATGGCGACCTCGGAACACGATTTGCTCTGTATACGAAATGGGTCGTCGGAGTTGTGAAATCTTATCGTAGCTACAAACTGCTTCATTGTATCGATTGACTTTCATTCGTATTTTTCGGGAAGTAACGACTAGAGAAGATAAAGGTATGAAAATGGAAGACAGATAGATATTCTAGATAAAATCTGTTATAAACTTAGATGGTCGTCAAATGGTGAGATAACTTAGTCCTCACAAGTTCTTATCTCATGCCTCCCCGAGCGTTTATGATGACATTTGGTCAATAGAACGGCGTCGACTGGGTGCTGTCGCCTTCTGCGTTGGTAGCAGAATGAGAGGATGCGAAATGGTTTGTAAGTTGAAGCCGATCCTAAAGTGCATTATTTATCATAGTATATTGCAACATGTGGTTCTGTTGTTTGTTGC
The DNA here is from genome assembly GCF_030247185.1 of Malaya genurostris. Taxonomy (NCBI): domain Eukaryota; kingdom Metazoa; phylum Arthropoda; class Insecta; order Diptera; family Culicidae; genus Malaya; species Malaya genurostris. Next base: position 214,662,075 of record NC_080571.1, on the reverse strand, counting down.
ATTAGTTGTTATATATTAAATTGAATTATATTACATTGTATTATTATTATTATTATTATTATTATTATTATTATTATTATTATTATTATTATTATTATTATTATTATTATTATTATTATTATTATTATTATGGAAAAAATAAATATTATATTTCCTGCAGTACTGCGACGAAAGAAGAGCATAATTTACACTGCGACATCAACTGTTATATATTGTATGATGGAATATTACTTCATATATTATCATCTTATATTATATTATATTATATAAAATTGTATTATATTATATTATATTTTATTATATTATATTATATTATATTATATCATACTATATTATATTATATTATATTATATTATATTATATTATATCACAGAGAACAGATATCCAACAGACATTCATGAGTGCAAAGTCGTGTGCAACGGTGATTTTTATCGGATTTTCACATGTATGCTTCACACAGCTTTTTGAAAAGCTTGTACTAGTTGGATGTCTGTTCTCTTAGTTATAATATATTATATCGTGTTATATTGAATTATATTATGTTATATTATATTATTATATGTTATATTATTATATTGAATTGTGTTTTTATTGTATTGTATTATGATATTATATTATATTTTTTTATATTAATCTATATTATATTATATTATATTATATTGTATTATGCTCATTTATATCGCCAATAGGGAGGGGCAGGAAGTGCATCAGGGTATCTTACAAGTGAATGACTGGATGAAGGAGTGGATTGCCAACTTGAGCCATGCGGGGGAAACTTCGTCTTTCTCCCTTGAGGACTGAAATGAGTAAGACGCACCCTGCTAACAAACAAACCATCAGGCGGGTTTAAGCTGGTATAGCGAAATTCTGTATTATATGGCCGGATGTTCTTGCTGGAAGGCACCGGGTCCTCAAAACCCATTTTGGCCTTCTTAACAGCAATTATATGAAACCTATCTGATAATCATATTCGGATCTACTGTAAGTCTACCCGCATACACTGGTAATGCTTGAACTGATGGTGGCTTCACATATACATACATACATACATACATAATCAAAATCATCTTCCTCGCTCTAGAAAATTACTATGGAACGAAGACCAAAAATTACATATAACAGAGGCATTATTGAGCTATTGCTACCAAAATTTTACAGTAATCTACTGTCATGACAGACTTTCAGTTTCAGTAAAATTTTTGTGAAAAAAATTGGTTACTTCTGACAAAAAAATGAGGTGCATTTTGCCTCGGGGATGCGTTTTACCCCATCTTCCCCTAACAGGTTATAAAATCATAGGATTTTCTAGATGAAATTCAGCTTGACAAAATCGATTCAGCTATCTCTATGAAAATCTATTTCACTTATTCTCATTTTACCTCGTTACTCTGGAACCGGAAGACGAATCCATATAAAATTTATTAGTGTGCTTTTGGATTTATGTATAGAATTGAAACGTCGATAAAATGACTTGAATTGCTTACGACACATGTCCCTTCGGATCTTGGTTGCAAAGTCGGTTTTCACAGTCTTTTTATACGACCCAAGTTGATTAAATAGGCATTCAAGAAATATTGTTATTATAAAAATACTAAACTTAAAACGCTTATACCCAGTTTAACGAACAGATCAAATAAAAGCCAGTGCGAAATGTTCGCGCAAATGAGGTCATGTTCTGGATATGATGGGAGTTGTATCATTTTAAAAATCTTTTAAAATATTATTTAGTCTTGCAATTTGAGCAGTGTTTTGATTATCAATGCTGTTTTATAATATTTGCTCTATTTACTATTGTTGGATTTCTTTAGATTTCATCGAAAATATTCCTTTCAATGATGATCCATTATCCAACATTACAAAATACATTTTTGAAACCAAATTTCCCATTCAGTTTCAAAGCTCTCAGTACACGCTAGAAACACCGACATCGAGAACCACCCAAGCTCCGCACATAAATGCTGAAATAGAGCATTAAATAAATAATTTGCCATACACACACACTTGACCCAATTCCGCGCCTTTCGGTCTGCTTCTCTTTCTCTTTTGCTGATATTGTTGGTGCTATTTTCGTTCGAGTCGGAAAACCGCTCGACCCAGACCGTGGATGCCGACGATGACGGATTCGCTTCGAGCACTTCTCGGGTACTGTTTTTCTTCCATCGCCCGCCCGGTCGGCCCCCCGGTAAATGGTTTCCCATTCCCCTCCCCCTCGCCGGTTCACGAGTGATCCGATCGGGCTGCTCTATGCTGCCTCTATGTGTTGACCGTGGAACACAGCAATGATAGTGAATGGGTGGCGATGTTTTCTCTTGTTATGTACATCGATGCAAGCCAACGTCATCGTCATCAGTTCAGTCATTATCTGAGTTGAGATAACTTTCACGGTCCCCCCGGTTGGTGCGTAGTTTTGCCGTAATCGTTACCGATCCGCAGCACTTTCTCCTCGCTATTGCGGCTAGGGAAATAGGTTACGGTGTGTGGTGACGGATAAGGCTATTTAGTAATTGAACGCTGCTTGTGACCTATTTAAATTGAAATACTTTGTTCAATGTTTACGTACCTATTAATAATTTGATATTACTATTACTATTACATCATGTCATTAAATACCAAATTTATTTAAATGCGAAATAATCTACATTATTTTGTTTTTAATAAAAAAGGAAGAAGTGGACAGTTGAAAATTGTGTTATGATGTGAAGTAAAGCCGTGATTGGTTCATGGAAATTTCGGTGTATCGTGATCTAATTGTGACTGCTTCTGAAGCGAGAAAGATTCCTGTCCCACCAGGAAATCCAGTTCATGAATGCATCATTTCACTATGCTTCCTTTCATTTGAATGTATTGCCAAAAAGATTCTGAAAGGGGTTCCATACTACTTCAAATCGAGAGATAAGACTCTGTAGATTTAAAAAAATATTCTACCACAGCACTATGGTCCAAAACGGGAAATTAGCGTGACAAATATATTTTAACTACTAAATATTAGTTTTGTGTAGTTGGTGTCTTCACAAAAGTTGTTTGTAATCAAATGGCGCTCCTTTTGACGAAAAAAGTTACTAGAGTGGTCCTTTTTTAGATTGAAATCTGAAATCTAACTTTCTTAATTGAACTCAAAAAGAATTTTGTTGTACAATAAAGTTGTAGAAAACTTTATTTTGAGCAACTTTGCTGAAAAAAGCCTCTCTCTTTTCATTTGATCGAGTTACATCAATTTTCCCGAGTAAAAGTAGGGTGGCTCCTAAAAAATCATTTATTTTGTTCTAACTTTTTTGTGAAACGTTCTATGGAAAAGTTATCTTCAAACTCTTTTGAACTAATTATTACGCACAATTTTGCTGAACCAAGCTTTTTGATATGAGCTACCAGTAAAACTTTGAACATTGCTCGCCTTAAACGCCTAAACGTATCAACATACTTCCTTAATCCAAATAATGGTATCAAATTAGCCCTACAAGTGTTGCATATATTGTACATTCGAAAATTAAGACACACAAAAACTACAGCCGAAAATAGATTTTTACTGAACAATTCTATCAAATTTATTACCAAAATAACTGATTCAATTATTTTGATTCCGTTATCGCAATAATCGTATCGTTAACATTCAAAATAAAACATAGGACTACAGTTGAAGGCGGTTTGGCATGTATTAAAATGAATGAAACAATGAATTATTTTATTATCTAAAAATAAATATTTTACTTGTTAGGGTAAGTCTTCTGAACCTCTCCAATTTTGTTAGTTCGACAATGCCAAGAAAGAGTCTGAAGCTAACAGCAGCCTTTTAAAAACATCTTCGATGTTCACGATTCTGCTGAATTTTCTATACCAATAGTTAAAATCGCGTACCTAATTATCGTGGCTCCGTGTACCAACAATTTATGATCAGTTGTTGATAGTGGATACCAGCCATACAACGCTCGTATTTCCTCAGTGTTATTTTGAAATTCGTCGACGTTTATCTAATTTCGGCTATTGATCAATTGATCTCATCAAAATGATCTGCTTGAGTATTGAACTTTCTTCAGCATTCGGAAATTCTTTAATGATATATTGTAAAATGTCATTATTACTCTTACCAGCAATCGTTAAATCCGTTAGCTTTTTGTAAGTCAAAGCATTTCCTGAAACCCAAGAAAATCATTAGTTTCTAAATTGAGTAGAATGTATTTATTCTAACTAAAACTAATTTGTGTCTTATTAACTTGCACCAGCTTGTTTGAATGGTTGTCAAGATAATGAAAATTTCTGTTCATAGATTTATCATGGCCTACTATTTCGGAATAACCATATTACACAGTATCTCTAATCCTCAGTTGCTCAAACTCAATTGAAGTATTTACTATGGTAATAAATTAATAAAAAATAAAAAACTATTTTCGGCTGTAGTTTTTGTTTGTCTCATTTCTCGAATGTACAATGTATGGAACACTTGTAGGGCTAATTTGATACTATTTTTTTGCTGAAGGAAGTATGTTGATACGTTTAGGCGTTTAAGTGTTATGCAATGTTTCTTCGTTTTTTGAAGGTATTTTTAAGACTTAAGTTAAAAAAATAATACCCTTCCAATTTTCTCTTAAAATCATGACCTTTCAGGAACAGCATAGGATACATTTTTAACGATCTGGCATCTAATGAGTTGACTAGTTTTTGATAAAAAAAAAACAATTATAACTTTTAACTGGTAGCTCATATGAAAAAACTTGCTTGAGCAAAATTGAGCGCAATGATTAGTTCAACAACTCTTTTGAAGACAACTTCTCCGTAGAACGTTTCACAAAAAAGTTAGAACAAAAAATATGATTTTTTGAAGCCACCCAACTTTTACTCGCGAAAATTGATGTAACTCGATCAAATGAAAAGAGAGAGAGAGAGAGAGAGAGAGGCTTTTTTTCAGCAAAGTTGCTCAAAATAAAATTTTCTACAACTTTATTGTACAACGAAATCCTTTTTGAGTTCAATTAGGAAAGTTAGATTTCAGATTTCAATCTAAATAAGGACCACTCTAGTAACTTTTTTCGTCAAAAGGAGCGCCATTTGATTACAAACAGCTAACTAATATTTAATAGTGAAAATCTCAAAACCTTTCATTTGCGACTAGTTTGATCAAAATCGGTAGGCCAAAATATATTGGAGCGACAAAAATACCTCCGTTGTCCCACTTATCTCAGTATTGCTCGAATGATTGACATGGTATCATTATTCCAAAACAATTGTAAAGTACACGAAGTGTACAACACAAAAATCACAGAATTGCGGAAGCAAATGATGTCTACATGGTAATAACCAAATCATGTATATAATAGGGCTGAAAAGTCACTACTTGTGGACCAATTTAAATCTTAATAATTTAATTTCAACTCATATTCATATTAGTATTCATATTCATATCATATTATTCAGATTCATATCATATTATTAAAAAAAGTAATGGAAGCGGTTTTGAACCATTTTCTTTTGTAACCGCATAAATATTTAGGAAAACTGAAATTTCTGTTGCAAAACGGGTTCAGCATTTCGAGGTGTACAAAAATGACGCTAACTACAACGAGCGGGGCTTAACGCGGGCAACCACAAAAAGCAGAAAAATTCAAAACAAAAGCAGGAAAACTCGAACATTTCAAAAGGAATTCCTATCTCCGACTGCATCAGTCTCAAATTCAACTGACTGAGTACATGAATTTCATTATAACCAGCGAAGTAATCAAATAGTCTTCAATAAAGACTCTAAAGTCAGTTTCTGCATAAGTTACGAGACAGTATCTATATTTTCGGCAAGGAGGATTATGTCCCACGAAAGGATGAAATCAACAGAAAATCCATTCGACCATGAATTTATTCTTTTCGCGTTCATCAAGATTCTTAGTCAAACCTTGAAATTTGGCACCTTACTATACTGCCCATACTCGCATATCAGTCCGATATCGATTTTCGCCATTTTTGAGTTAACTTGAGGAATGAAATCTATCTTCAATATACTCTCAGAAATTGTAATAAATGTTAAGGGTTCGTTCAGTAAAATGTGAAAAAAATTTCAACTCATGTCTGTCCCATATGGAAAATACCCGCATATCAGTCCCATTCAGTGCAAATTTCAATAATTTTATTTGCTGAAATGTTGGAATATTAAAGGTGTATTACCGATATTTCATGTAATAATATCATGATTTAGCGTTAGGTAGCACAATATATCAAAAAATTCGGAAATAATATTTTAATCGTCTTTTTCTCGACTTGCCGATTTTCCATATGGGACTGATATGCAATTATGGGCAGTATATGCGTTCTTCATTTTTGAGTGAATCTGTTTTTGTTTCTGAGATTTTGAATTTTTGGTCGGTCCGGGAGCGGGTCATTTCGCCAAAAGTCGTTTCGCCGAAAGTTTAATTTCGAATACATCATATTATTATTTTTTTGTGTTATTATGCATCCTGTATAACTGATGTGGCAACATAACCGAAGCCAAGATGGCTCGGCGGCATAAAGCCGAGTTGGCCGCCGACCCGCCGCTGGAAGCGGCGGCCTCTTGCATACAAACCTGTAACCGCCTCGTTTGCCCGGTCTACTCAAAGCTAGGTTTCTTTGCTTTAGTTAGGGAAGAACGAGCGGTAGCGAGGTCGGACAGCACACGAATCAAATCGATGTGGCGAAGCCGCATTAGATATTTTTTCACTTAGTAAACGGAAAATACCACATACATTTGCTTGGTAGATACACCTATGCAATTGCGTTGATGCGTAGTGGCTACAAGTTTCCTTGGGAACTCTGTTCTTAGGTTCATGAATCAATCTTTGTTCAAGAAGTACAATTGTAGATCAACAAAACGGGCGTTAACGTATTGAGTGTTTATTTTAAATCAATTCCAATTATAATATTAAGACAATGGCAGGAATTGGCGAAATCACCCTTTCGGCGAAATGATATTCGGCTAAATGACTTTCGGTGAAACGGCTTTCGGCGTTAGAATTTGAGAAATAGAACGTTGTTTTCAACCAACATAAATGGTTGACTTGGTTTCTGCAATTTGCAGCTATATGGCGAACTTTCACCGAAAAAACGTTAACACCGTAATGGCTACTAGCCACTAGATGGCACACTACTACCGAAAAAAATTTCAATCGCGGTTGTCTTTTCTATATTGGCCGGTATAAATACGATGTTGTATTGGAGAAAAAGACATAAACGAAACATAAACTTCTTTTTGAAAATTTTTCTCCTAAATCGCTGTTGTCTACATTTGACTTCCCGAAATCGACCTTTTTTGTCCGGTAGCCATGCACAGACAGTTTATTTTCGAGACGCAATAATAATTTTACTATCCTCGTGAAAGAAAACGTTCTATAATCACTAGAATTACCACGATATGAACTATAAACAGTACTAATCAGACCGTCGTTACGATGCATCGAAATTAAATGTACCCAGAAATTGAAAACAAAAACAGTAAAACACGTGTAAAGATTGTCCCAGAAAGTATGGAACCATCCAAAAATCGCTGCCATTTCGCAATGGTTCAGAGTCTGTCAATTTTTATGGCTGCGTCTTGTTGTTTCCACTCTTCTCTAACCACTTGTGCAGTTGTTTATTCGTTTTCATTAGTTTGTTTCGAAAGGCGTGGACTTTCAGCAGAACAACGTCGAAAAATTGTATACAAATGGTGCACAGAACGCGGACTGTCAATGAGAAAGATAGCAAAAATGGAAGGAGTAAGTGAAAAAGCCGTGCGAAATGCAATCAGGAAGTTCGGTGAGGATAACACCTTTGAGGATGAACCGAAAACGGGTCGAAAAAAGGTCCTGCTAATCCTCATATGGATAAACGTATACTGAAGGCGTTCGAGCAAAAGAAGGAGGTTTCAGTTCGGGATGTGGCCAAAAAAGTAGGCACTTCGAAGTCAAATGTTCTTCGTGCTAAAGAACGTTTGAATCTTCGAACCTATAAGAAGCAGAAACAACCAAAACGTAGTCCGAAACAAGAAGCATCGATCAGGCCGAGGGTTCGAAAGCTGTACAATACGATTCTTGCTATGACCACAATATTATACGGTGCGAGAGGGGCAAGTGTTAAATCAGTCCGAGACATCGACTGAAGTCGAAAAAATTGGTAAGAAAGCTATTCTGGCAAGCAATTTGTAGCTGCGATAAGATTTCGAAACCCTTCATCACCACTGCTTCAATGAACAGTGAAATATACATCAAGGAATGTTTACAAAAACGACTTCTACCCATGATTCGACGCCACAAGGATTCTGTTGTCTTCTGGACAGATCTTGCTACTTGCCACTACTCGAAATCAACGGTAGAATGGTATACTACCAAAAATGTCACTTTCGTCCCCAAAGACATGAATCCAATTGAGGAATTTTGGGCATTAACGAAGGCACATCTTAGAACACATGTCTCGACAGCCGAAACCATTCAACAGTTCGAAAAAGATTGGAAAAAAGTGTCAAAACTTGTCGCCAAGAAGTCTGTACGGAATTTAATGAGGAACGTTCGCAAGAAGGTGCGCCTGCTAGTCTACAATGGCTAAGTAGAAAATGTTGAGAATAATATTCTGTTGTTGTAGTCTAATATTATCAGTATATCGAATAAAATTTGAATATCTAACACTTGTGAATTATTTACAGCGAAATCAAAGTGCGTCCATACTTTCTGGGACAGTCTTTACGCTTTGAAATGAACTCGGTTTACGCCAAACTGAATTGATTCAACGTCATCCAACTAGCTGACGTCTGCCTGTTATATGAAAGTACGTTTATATAGATGAAGCCATGGATTGTAATAATTGCTAGTTTATACAATATTTAAGCTGTTCGTTTTAGTACCGTATCTGGTTTAGTCCTGGTTCAGTCCACTTCAAGAAGAACTTCTAAATTGCAATGAAAGTTCAGTTCAAAGTGCTGTTCACTGACGAATCGAAGACGAAATATAAATAATGCAAACAATGATAATTTTACCAATACAAAGCCACGGTCAAATAAACGATATATAATAATAATAATAATATCCTATGCACAAAAATCTGTAGATATTGATACTCCTCGAACAGATGTCCTTATCCTCATGTGTCCTAATATCTCAAGTTAAATACAGATAACTGAAGAAAACAATATTGGCATCACTCATCACTCCTAATATTTTCATCTCTAGAAGATCGTCGATTCTGTCGAAATAGAACGTTTAGAAAAAATCGAAAATTACAACGTTTGAAATCACTAATTCCGTAACTGCCATTCCTCAACAAGAGAATAATTTCCCCATAGGTTGCAATTCCAAGACAACAATTTCCAACGCAAACGATAACGTCGTATCACTTGCTGCATCACCCCGATTCAGCAAATGTTTTATTGTGCAGGAGAGTGGCCAATGATCCAAATTGCCACGAATCAATTTATTGCGGAACCGCCGGATAATTTCTTCCACCCGTTCGGGCGAAAATTAGGGCGAACTGCATCGTAGAACAAAGACTACGTCAAAACTGGGTACAGGGCTGACGGTAACATCTGTCCGGTGTGATGGCGTTGCCGTTGCAGTTTTTTTCCCTCGGTCCATATTATATTGCGCTGTTTTCCTTCTTTATTACATCAAACTGTTTGTTTGGCCCATTTTCCGAACGAATGCAATCATTCCTTTGTTTCGATTACCTTCTGCAAACTGGGTGAATTGCGAATTATAGCAGACGCAAAAAAGTGGTAACATTCATCCACACAACCTTTCGTAAGTGCAAGTGCATTGGGTGAAGAGATAAGATTTTTTTTTCATACCAATTGGCACACCTCGGATGGCACAGAAATCGTGAAGGAAATTTCCATTCCGTTGTAGTGGACGTAAGACCTGAACAGCTGCCGCCCTCGTTGGATGTTGGATGGGGCGGGGGTGCAATAAACAACAGGACAGGAATGCACAAATTTAGCGAAAGTTAACTGAACTCTGGGTACGAACGTTGGCTGATGTAACCTATTTTTGTTTTGGGTTCTGCTGTTAACCACTCGCAGTCAGTCAGTCAGTCAGTCAGTCAGTCAGGCTGTCAGAGGAAGTGCGGAACGCAGTGCCGGTGCAGGTTGCAAAGCGGTAGAACAACAAAGAGAAAAAAAGCACTCGGAACAATGACCGATAATGCAAACACGATGCAACGGGTGCTGGATGTGATAAAAACTGTTTCGAATGTGTTGCGCTTGATCGCTTGAGTGTGTAGAGTAAATAGAACTAGCTAATTTGGACACATTATCTTTCAGATGAAATCATGTATGTGCAGTTAATTGCAGTTGTCATATAAATTTAAGCAAAGGCTGTAATCGGGTAGGGTTTCGAAAAATTGTAGGAACAAAAGGTGAAACACATTTTTAAATGTTTGCACTGATGAGTGCATAATATTTACTCATATCTCCATATTGATTCTAATTGCGTATACATTAGATTACATAAAAAATTAGTGCTGTCCAGGTGTATAGGTTTGATTTGTTCGTGGTCTTATATAATTTCTTAGCTATTCCGGTAAAGGAAATAATAGTCAAAAAATCTGAAATGAACTTGCATCGATTACTCAACTCACTGCCAATGAGAAAGGTTTTTTTTTATCGCCACACTAAATGAGGGATTGAAGTTTAAGGCACTCAAAACCCTGTCATTCCGGAACCGGAAGTCTGATCAGTATAAAATTTAACAGTCATCTTCGGAAATATAAGACCTTTCATTTGAAATGAACTTTGCAGAAATCGGTTAAACCATTTTTGAAAAATCGGAGTGCGTTCCGTTTAGAGTATTTGATCACTATTTTTGATACTTCAGGAACCGGAAACCGGGTATCGGTAAAATAGAAGTGAGTTTGTTTGGTCATCATATATCAAGATCTGCAAAGTGGAGAAATTAATTCACTTTTCTTAAGGAACTCGTTTCTCTTCACATTGTGTCTTAAGGGGGGTTGAGAGATAAACAGTTTCGAAAAACCGTTTGTTTTTACATTTTCTTGCAGTTTATCATGGACTTGGATATGGACTTGCATCGGGCGTAAGATAACGTTTTTTGTTTAAATATGTCACGTACTATTAATAAATCAAAACAATAACTTGATAACGACGAAGGAGGGAAAAATAACTCGTATTTTAGGTAAATTAAAGAACATTTTTGATTTTAGATAATTGTACACCCAGCTATCGTGTTCACCGCGCAACGTGATTCTTAAAAGAGTTTTTGGGGACCGACTTATTTTTCAATATTATAATGGAATTGCAGCTAAAAAAAATAATTCTTCATATTGTAGAAAAAGTTTGAATAAATTTGCTTAAGCTGCTTCTCCGTAAAAAATTACAAAAAAAACTTTTAATAATGATGCCTTTCTCATATTACTTATGTTTTCAAAAGCATCACTAGAAGATTATGTCAAGATTATTTTTTCAAACTTAAATAAAATCAAAAACTTTTTTTGGTATAAACTACCATCACCTTTTCAATTTGTAAACAGTTATGTCAAGTTTATATAGATTTAAATGTGGTAACCCTGCACGCTATACAGAATTGAACAAAGCACGCTGTGTGCTAGCGTTTGCTTCTTCTTCCGTACCAGCGCGTACCGATGCGTATCGATTTTGCATCATTTTGTATGACGGTTTGAAAGTTTTGATACTCTTTGCACTATAATTTCGGAACCGGAAGTCGGATCTGAATGAAATTGCACAGTATCTTTTAAGACACTCAGAGCTTTAATTTAATCATGATATGTGAAAATTGGCTTAACCGTTGCTGAGAAATCGAAGTGAGTTCCGTTTTTGGAGCTTTTCTTTACTATTGTCGCTGCGTTCGGAAGCGGAAACAGGGCACTTGTAGTCCCAAAGTAGATTTATTTATCCATCAACAAACAAGATCTGCCAACTAGATGAATTTTGCAGAAAAAAATTATTAAAATGTGCACCTCGTATCTCCATTGCTTGTGAAAAAATACTCATGAAATTTTCACTAATCGCACTGCAATACCGGAATCGGAAGTCGAATCTGGATCAATTTTTCGGAGACTTTTTAAAGAATTTCAATACCTTTCATTTGCATCTTAGTTTGTAAAACTCGGTTTAAAAATTTCCGAGAAAATTGAATGCGAATTTTCTCATAGCATTGCACATATTGTCTTGTAATTCCTGAACCGGAAGTCGGATCAAGATAAAATTCAATAGCGGACTATGGGACCATAAGACCTTTCGTTTGAATCCAAATTCGTTAAAAATCTGTTCGGCAGTCTTTGAGAAAATCGAGTGACATTATTTGGACATAGACACATACATACATACATACATTCATACATACATACACACATACACCCTAAGACATTTACTCGTCGAGCTGAGTCGAATGGTATATGACATTCCACATTTCGGGCCTCGGTTCAAAATAGGTTTTCACAGTAATTGTATAGCCTTTCTATATGAGAAAAGCAAAAATTGTTAGGTTTTGATCTATCAATTTCAGACCACCCGGTTGATAAGGCATGTTTGTATATTTGGATCTCCGTGTTTATTGATTTAAAACTATTATCTATAATCTTTGACAATCAAACCTCAATGGATGCTTTGAGTGAGTGTGTTTGGCACAATCGACAAAAATCGGAAAAAACCATTTTTATCCACCTTGTGCTGTAAGGTAAGAAGGCCATCTCTTGTATTGTTCATATTTCACTAAATATTCCTTTGGGGCTCCTTAAAACACTTTATATTGACTCTAGCATAAAAACAAGAAGAATGACTTTAGAATTGAAAACATAACCTAAAAATTGGAACAGTTTTAGGCAAAATTAAAAAGATAAACGTACGATTTTTGCATAGTCGCTCTAAATGACAGTTTTCAATCTTAAGCATACTAAAGTTCATTTATGGTAACATCAGACCTTTTATTTGAATCAAATCTTTCTATATGAGGAAAGCAGAAACAACGCTTCTAGTGAGAAACGGTTGCACTTTTTCCCATTAGCTACTGTGGTTGTGTTAAATGCGCAGGCAACTTTATACATGCATTTTTTGGGGAATTTACGCACCCATCCTACACCAGACCCGGGTTGGTGGTTCAATGCATAGGACGCTGGTCTTACAAGCCAGTTGTCGTATGTTCGAGCCCCGACCTGGAAGGATTCTTAGTGTCATGCAATGATTCTGTACGCTAAGAATCGGCTGCGAAGTCTGTTGAAAGGAATGTAGTGCCAAGACTTTGCTTTTCTACACCAGACGGCGCTCTGGATGTAACGGGCTACTCAATTACATTACTCTTACACTGGGGAATCTAGATGTATTTTATTTATGCTTTAAATAACAAAAAAAAACTTAGCAGGCTGCAAAAGGAACGGGAAATTAAGACTGTAGATGCTTAGTTTACACACTACAAACTTACTTATTTGGATGCATGAAAAGTTTAGCTTCGGAATTGAAAATGCCTTACTCTTCACTATGCGGGGCCGGGTGTCAATGAAATTTTTTTTAAAATAGTCACGTAACCATTTTCTGTCATAACTTTGAGCGCTTATAACTTCTTTATTTGTCGATGAAATCATATTTTTTCGCCATCAATCCATTCGAAAACTCTTAACTTAACTGCGTGGATATAAAAGCTGAAGGTTGAAATTTTTTTATCATTGTTTTCTGGAGCGATTCACGCAGTATAATGGGCAGTGTGAACATTTTACGGATTCCTACTTTATTCTGTCTGGAGCGGTCACAGCAGCAGGACAGGATCAAGAGAAATTATATTTCTCCATCATTATCTCTGGAGCGAAGCACAGTGCGAGTAGTTTTACTTCTCAATCATTTCGTCTGGAGCGATTATTGCATCACGAAGGACAGTGCGGAATATTTTCCGCATATTCGGTCTTACTTCAAGCTGATGGTATGCGAATATTGGCTCTGGAATCAGCACTGGTTTACTTTTCCGAAGTTCTTCTACGGCTACCGTTCAACAAGGTGGTTTGAAGTACCAATTTGAACGCAATAATTCACAATTATGATCGAAGGCGAATTATTTCGGCTTCGATTTTACTGAAGGAATTAATAATTAGTTCATGTATACCGAAATCATATAATAATTCATATTGATATATTGTATTAATAATATCCACGAGAAAAGTACAATATAGATTAGATATTCGGAAATCCAGAAATACTTATGATTGATAAGTTTATGTTTTCCTATGCCAGTTTGAGCTATTCAAGAAATACAGAAGACTTAACAACAAATAATTTCGCACAAGATACGAGATAGAGAGAATGCTATTTCTCTCCACCGGTATCAGGTGCTTTTATCTTCAACTGTTTGAAAATGCTTTATTGAGATTGTGCATATTATTTTATTTTAAATGCATATCTAGGTGCCATTCTACTCACGACCACCGTTTTTTTTTCAAAATTTTAAGCTTTATTGAGAAAAAGTGCTTACAGACGTATTATTCAAAGTATTGTCCGTCGCTAGCGACAACTTTATCCCATCTTTCTGGAAATTTTCGGATCCCGACTCGAAAAAAGGAGTCCTTTTTTGACGCTATCCATGAAGCAATCCATTTTTCAATCGAAGGATTGAAAATAATGATCTGCCAGGCCGTGTGCCATCGAACGGAATAGATGGAAGTCAGAAGGGGCGACATCTGGGGAATACGGCGGGTGGGGCAAGACTTCCCATTTCAGCGTTTCCAGGTACCAGGTTTTGACCACTTTTGCGACGTGTGGCCGAGCATTGTCGTGTTGGAGGATGACTTTGCCATGTCGCTCTTGTTACTGTGGCCGCTTTTCTTTTAGCGCGCGACTAAGGCGCATCAGTTGCGTTCGGTAGCGATCTCCTGTGATGGTTTCACCCGATTTTAAGAGATCGTAGTAAATTGTTATTCATCTTTGAAGATTTTTTCTCTTCCACCATCATGTTTGTCTTCGACATCGAAATCACCATTTTTGAAACGTTGAAACCACTCCCGACACGAGCTTTTACTCAGAGCAGCATCACCGTAAGTTTCTGAAAGCATTCGATGCGCTTCAGTTGCATTTTTTTTTCGAATTGTAACAGAAAAGTAAAACTTCCTGCAAATGGCGAGAATTGGGCACATAAACAGACATTTTCGAGCGTGAATAATACGAAAACAAGAACAACTGTCACTGAAACGGCGATGACAATTCGTTAGGCACTGTATACACTCACTTTAAAGACATTATCATCTATGTTTTTTTAACCAGCCTCAGCCGGTACAGCCACCTATCGGAAAACGGCGGAAGCAAAGTTGTACACCTGATACTTCGATTCGGATTGGTAAAATAAACGTTTCCCTTTGATTATTATTACTTTTGGTTACTGTGAAATAAAAATGAATGGAACAAACATACGACGATTTTTTTTGGAGACATGATACAGCACTTTTTGGTGTAAAATTATCAGTAAAATCGATTCCAAGATCCATTTTTGTACTGTATTGTATTCAAGCTTAACTATATAACCGAAGTACTAGATGAGCGAATTGAGTTATTATTATTATTATTATGTTGCTTTTTCTACCCTCGGTTTTAACCTTACGGCCTTTCGCCTAGGTAGGAGCGAATAGTGTGTTTCTAATGTAAAAAAGTCTAACACATCAATTGCACATAGTTTTAATGACAGCAGCAAACTCATTGTACCATTTTACCCCATTTCTTCTCTAGGTAAAATAATATTCAGTTGAAATATGATCTACAATCCAAAAGCGGACCCAATATAATCTATCAATATTGGTTCATATTACGTAGTTGCAGTGGTAGCCTGTTTACCCCGTTTTACCCCAATTTATTTCATAAGACGTATCATTGGTTAAATTTTCTTTCGCATTCCGACAGGAGTCAATGGCGGTTGATGAAAGTCGATTGATATTATGAAGAAAGACGTAAACATAAGATTACAAATGGATTCAATGACCACACGAACCTTTTTAGACAGTTTTTCCCCAATTTATTTCATACGTTCTATTTCTGATTGAACTTTCTTTCACATACCGAAAGACCGATAGCAGTTAATTAAAATCGATTAAAACAGACTAGTACTGTCATTAAGTGTATTTGGATCACTGATGTTTACTACGTAATATGGACCAATATTGATCCCAATCCATGTATCGTCAGGAGTATCTTCCAATTAGTCGAATTCATTTTTTTCAGAGTTTCACAGTTATTTTTCGAAGTAAAGTCAGAAAAAAGAGAAATTGGAGCAAAATGGGCATGATAGTGAATTTTTTGAAGCTTTTAACTATCATCAATCGATTCTACGGTAAATTTTGCATAAGAAATACTAACTTTGAAAATATTTGCTTAGGTTTTTATAGCATTATTGAGTCGCGATTGTTTTTCCCCACTGTGCAATGTTTGATAGTTTTTTCCCACTGTGCAAAGCCGCACAACACAAGTATACACTCAAATAAAAATTCACGTTCGATTCACTTGAAAAATCACGTAAAATGGTTTCAAGTGTCAAACTGAATATTTTACGTGACGAAAATGAATGTTATACGAACATCCCCTAAAATGAATAGAGTCATCACATAAGGTTTACGTGAATTGACCAAACGTCAAACAATCTACGTGAATTTCCAGTGTGAAAAACTCGATTTTGAAAATGGCGAGCAGTGGCCCTCGAAGTGTAAGTAGTGTAAATATTTGCGAGAAAAGTTATTTAATTACAATTTTTACTCCATCGACCGGACCATTCCAGTATGAAAGTTTACATGTATTCAACTGGACCGAGTGCCTGCGTGAGTCCGGAAGTTTACCTGCTCCTGCCCAATGCTTCAAACAGGCCGTCGGTATGAAGCTAGAGACACTGGAACCATGTAATGCGACTTCAACCTGCATCGGTAGTGTTGTGGTATGTTCTTGGATCTCGGCTTCGGCTTCGGTTGGATGGCAGTGACAACAAAACGATTTATGGAGGCTTGTCGATTTGAGATACCACGACGTTATTAGTTGCTTTTTAAGCCATTGGAATTATATGACAATTTTCTGAAATAAATGTTTTATATTTCATGGCATTTTTCATTTCATAGATTCATATAAAAATCTGAAATCTCCCTTTTCACTTCAACCAATATATGAAATAGTAATTTTCTGGTATCTAAATTTGATATGAACTGATAGATAAATGTGATATGAGCAGAACATTACATTTTACCTATGAAACACGTAACTTTTACTGGATTATGCGTTAAAAAGCTTTTAAATGCCAGTCCATTAAAACCTACGTGGAAAGTAGGGTGGGAAATATTCACATAACTTTTCACGTAACTATAATATGATTATTATTTTGAGTGTAGGAAATAATAGAAATATATTTTCGCAATAACGCTTGCGCTATCCAAAATAATAAACATTTAAACTAGATTTTTTTAAACAAATTAGTTTCAATTTTATGATAAGAATATTATTCTTTGTATTTAAAACCAACAATCGTGACCTCCACCATTTCGTTAATGTTTTAATTACTGCATTTTCAATGTCATCACAACCGGTCGTGTCTTGAACACAACTTTGTAATTTTTTTTAAACCAGCTTCGGGAGATGCTCAGCATGTGCGCCATTTTATTTTGTTTTATTAAAAGAAATACCTCAAGCTTACATGTAAAGATAATGCAAATATAATTTTTTCTTCATTTTTCTGGTTCTGCACTATAAAATAAGAACATAAACCATTTTTATAGCGTTTCATAAAGGACTTAAATCAACCAGACTTTTCAGTATCTCTAGTTTATAAAGTAAGTATGAATGCTTAATGCTTTATTGTTCTGGGCTTTTCTTCCCTAAAGCTTGCTTCATTTAGAATTGGAACAAACTTTTGCTCATATTGTGGCGCTCCTGGTGAACGGATTTGGAAGTTCTTGGCACCCACGCGTCGGGAATTTTGTCAGCTTCACATATGACTTTTGACATTCCGCAAATCAACTGTAATTTGTAAACAATCAACATGGAAGCCGAAAGAAGGGAAAAAATTGTGCACAGTTATTTGGAAAATCCATTGTGGTCTGCATCTAGGCTAGCTAAACAGCTGAAATTGCCCAGAAATACCGTATGGTGCGTAATCAAACGGTATAAGGAAACATTGATGACGATTCGGAAGCCTCAAGCCAATCGTCGGAGTGGAACTGTCGACCGGAAACTGCGTGGTAAGATTTTGAAGACGATTAAGAGGAATCCTAATCCATCGGACCGTGATTTAGCCCATAGTACCGTGAGGAGAACTCGACTCCGGGAAGGAATCAAACCGTATCGAGCTATAAAACAGACAAATTGGACCATAAAACAGAATAGTACGGTCAAAATTCCTGCTCGGAAACTTTATGACCAGGTGCTGATCAAGTTCGACGGGTGTCTTCTGATGGACGATGAAACCTATGGCATGGCTGACTTCGGGCAAATGCCAGGTCAAAAATTTTACTTGGCAACTGCTTTGGGGGATGTTCCAGCCAAATTCAAATTGGTTTTTGCCGACAAATTTGCATTCGATCCCACGACCATCCCGTAATGTTTTGGCAAGATTTGGCAAGCTGTCATTACAGCAAAGTCGTTCAAGAATGGTATGCAGAGAAAGGGATCCAGTTTGTTCCGAAAAACCTTAACCCACCCAACTGCCCACAGTTCCGCCCTATCGAGAAATACTGGGCAATCATGAAGAGGAGACTCAAGGCAAATGGAAAGGTTGTCAAAGACATCAATCAGATGACGACCTGGTGGAATAAAATAGCTAAAACGATGGACGAAGAAGGTGTGCGCCGCCTAATGAGCCGTGTTACAGGAAAAATTCGAGAATACCTTCGAAACCGTGACGAATAATTTTATCCGTATTTTTTCTTAAAAGTATGAAGAATTGTATAAAAAAAGCTCTTGAATTCGATAGTAAATAACTGAAATACAGGCAATTGTCTTTGTTCCAATTCTATCTGAAGCAAGCTTTATAATGCAAAACAAAATCAAATATGGTAAGTTAATATTTATTACTTATCGATAATATCGGAAGTTATCGGAATCATTCTGGAAGCGTTTGAGATGGTTTGCTATGGATACTACGGAAGGCTTCAGAATGCAAGCATTTTTTTCTACGATAGTTCCCTCTGTTGATGCGCTTCATGAGTATTCAATTCCGTGTGCTTTTTTCAGGTGCATATCCAGTGCACTCTTGTAGTCGTACTGCTTGAAGCATCGATCACATGCAAAAGCTCTAATGGCTTCGTGTGATTTCAGGTGCCGCCGGAAGTTGCCTTTGGTGGAGAAAACTTTTGCACATATCTCACACGTATAGGACTCGGCATCTTTTGGAGCGTGCGTTTTAGTGTGTGCGTATAGCTCCTTTTTATCGGGGAACTCCTTCCTACAGTGATAGCAGTAGAACGGAACCCGCGAGGTGTGGTAATGGAAATGGTTCTGAAATAGTTCGAACGTTTGTAAAGTACGTTCGCAAAGATGACACTGCGTCACTTGGTTGTCATCGTTCTCATCGTAGGTGCTTTTCGTGAAATCATATTCTTCAGCAAGCGTAGGTTTGCATTTATCACATTCTTCCGGATTGGAACAGAGATGGGACTTGTGATGTTCCTTCAGGCCTGCCAGATCTTCGAAGCGACTGAAACAAAGTGGACAACGATATTTGCCCTCTACTTGTCCATTTTCCGGATCTTCCGATTGTTCCAGTGACTTGAGATTCTCCAAGAAGTCAGTGGTGTTATTGGCTATGTGCTCCGCTTCGTGTTTCTGCAACGGTTCCTCGTCGGTGAAAGTCTCCGGACAGTAGTTGCACGAAAAGTACAGTACGTTGACGTCCAGCGAAGAATCGTGCACACCCATGTGCATCTCCAATGCCCGCTTGTAGTAGAATCTACGATCGCAAACGTTACATTTGAACTTGTTTCGACCGCTTCCTTCACCCTCGACGGCACCGATCGGACGGTATTTCTTTGACCGTGGGCAATGCACCTTGAACATGTGCTCTTTGTGGCTGGCCTGATAGCAGAACACCTGAAAATAAGGTAGAAATTCAGTACGATTATTGGGAACAGGCATCTAAATACACTAAAGAAATGGTCACAGAAAGTAGAAGTAGAAACACCTGAGAATGCTATTTTGAAGCATCTAATTGCTCCCATATCTCATCAATTATTACAGAACAAATGTTTGTAAAGGATCTGTGACGCCTTCTAGACTCCAGGTTGAATTTTTATCACCTTATTAATTTTACTAGTCCCGTTGCCTCAAAACTATTAAGATTCGTTTTCCTTATTAAATCTCAGACGTATGATAGGCATTAAATGATCGAAAGTAGAGTTGATAGTTCTGATTTATAGCTTCATCAGTCTCAAATCTAGAAAGACGATGTATTTGTCAAAATATCCGACGTTTCGGTCGTTTTTGATGGGCAAATGCCTTGATAAACGCCACCAAAAACAGTCGAAACGCTGAGCAATGGAACAAATACTGCGTTTGCCTAATATTTTAGGCTTAGTAAGCCATGACCTCAAGAAGACCAGTGTATTGATACCTAAAACCAACGGTTGAATGATTTGTGGTACGGTTTGGTCTACTATCCCCTGTGTTCTCCAGACCTGGCCCCCAGCGACTATTATCTATTTCTAAACCTGAAAAGGCTTCTCCAGGGAAGGAAGTTTTCGCCGTAGGTCATTGCAGAAACGGAAGCCTTGACAAATCTTTTTTTATCAAAGGGCATCAAAATGTTGAAGGACCGATGGATCAAGTGTATCGTCCTAGATGGAGATTATACTGAAGTATAAAAACGTAGTCATGGTAAAAAAATTACTTTTTTTTGTTAGACACAGAAATTCTCATTCCATGTAGTAACGGTTATCCGGATATCGAGCATGTCGTGTGGTCGTGCGTAGAGTATCGCGACGCCAGGTCGAAGCTACTGAAATCCCTTAGGGCTCGAGGTAAACCGCCTGAGGTGCCAGTTCGGGATGTATTGGCGAGTCGGGATAGTTTATAAATGCTTCCTCAATATACAAGTGTAATCTGTTATATAAAGTATAATCTCCACCTACAGGTTTGACACTAACCTCCGCCCGATTCTCTCGATCCCCGTCCCTGTCCACCATCTTCATTGGAACTAACAAGATCTTTTTTTTTGTCACTTGTCATTTCGCGTGGCCAGTGTAGGTTCTTCCACAGACTTTTTTCTATTAGATAAGCTAGATTTAGTAAACTTCCAATAAGTGTTACCGAGATATAAGGACGATTTACAATAAGATATCATGAAATGGAGAAATGGGGTAAAATAATCATCAAAACGTTTCGTGCGGCCAGTGTAGGTTCTTTCATTCGATTCTCCAGATTTTTCTACATAAGATAAGCTAGATTTCGCAAACTTGAAAGAAGTTTTACCAAGATTTAAGGATGAATTACAGTAAGGATCTCATGAAATGGAGGAATTGGGGTAAAGTAGCCACCAAAACGTTTCGTGCGGCCAGTGAGGGTTCTTCTAATCGATTTTTCAGACTTTTTTACATGAAAGTAGGCTATTCCAGAATACCGCACCCTACTTCTTTTCATGTTACAGAGCGAATATTATAGGAAACACCAAAACTGCTGTACATTTGGGGTAAAACGAGCAGGATTGCGATTCGTGCGGCCATTGAAAACCATTCCATTGAATTCCTTTGACATTTTTACATAAGAAACGCTTTAGTTTGTTGACCTATCTCAATTAGTTCATGAGTTACAGAATTCTTTGTGGGTTTTCATAGATTTTTTCCCACTGTGCATTGTCTGATCAATCACCGGGTTGCAAAATTCTGGAATATTAGTTTTTTTTATAATTTAGGCTCCCTTGATTACTGAATTACAGAGTCTCAAACGTATGTTTAGACTCAGTCATTGTAAAACTGAATACAGAAAATGCTTCAAAGTCTAAAATGGTTAATTATTTTTATGATGTATAAACATTTACATTTTTTTTATTTTACCACATCGACTTGGACTCCTTTATGTTTCTTTGAAAGCAAAAATGACAGTTAAGAGATTTTAATGGATATTTTTGTTGTCATTTGTACAACTAAATGTGACAAGTAAGTAATAATTTAGTTACCGTACGATTGCGCAGGGCTCCGTGGATATTCCTGCATAGTCTAATGTTTGCTATTAAAATTTATAACAAGATAAGCTCGGGATTACTTTAAATAGAATCCATTTATCTATAAACTTGTCGAACCATACCGATTGAAATAATCAAGAGTATGTAAATTGTTTGGGATTAAAGAAAGAATAACATATAATTATAACCTTCAGAACTAAACTTTCGTTGTTAGGAAGTGCTACTTTTTGGCTTATGACAACAATTGAAAAGATAACCGTTCGAAAATCTGTTTTGTATACTACAATGTTTTCAGATGTTTAACACAGTATGGTTATAATTTTGAGTACACACGAGATTTTACAAGTATTCTTCATATATAGGCAAAGTAGAACCATCGACTTAAAAGAATGAATGCGTTTGTATGTTTCAAGAATTGGTTCGTGTAAAATTCACGCGTTTTAAGTGATAACAGCCTTTAAGTCACCTTTCTACATCCACTTTTCAAAGAAATGGCTGGCGAGCTATAAAAAATAGAGTATTAATTTTTTTAAGGTCAGGCGAAACAGAAAACTTTACTCTACCGTTTACTGTTATGACTTACTCTCAGGCCGCGTACCGAGATTTTCGGAATTCCTCTTTAATGTGAATGTTAATAGGTGGCTTATTGGCGTTTATCACAAAAGACGCGAGAATTGTTCTAGAATAGACAGTTCCACATATATACATTGCAATATCTGACTTTATAATCAGAGCCAATGTGAAAAATGTGAAAAACTTCTATTATAATGACGATCACAATTGGCCACCGAGATCTTGTGTTTGAACATCTTGCGTCTTCTTCCTTTGAGACCACGTGAAAGATGCGGTCTACGCCAGTAGCGCATCATTGATTCAAGACCTCAAAGATAGAATGAGTGTAGCTAGCTATTGAGGGCATACAGTAGCCACATTACGATTCGGTGATGGAAAATTTCATGAAAACTATATGGTACAGTAACCCGGGTACCAATAGCAAACTTTATTATTAAAACAAAACATTTCAACGGTAAAAATTAATATTATTTGGTTTGAAAAAAAGAGCTAAAACATCAAAAATCATAACAAAGTCTGCACGAGAAAAAGCTACAAAATATAAAATTATGTCATTGTAATATCAAAGCAAGTATAATATATCAACAGAAGATGATTGTTTCATTTATGTATTTGATATTCTAGCATTTAGAACAGAATAATATCATAAGCTTTTCTCTTATCTGATTCTGTTTCAGTTTACTCAATTGTATTTTATTAGAAAATATACTTATTGGATCAATTGTATTTAATGAAATTGGAATATCTAATCAATAACAAAATTAAATATAATAACTAAGTTTGAAGCTAAACAGATATTGTACAATTAATTGATTCCTTCGATGAAATATCCAATAATATCAAGTATCGCTGTGACAGTATGGAAACATCAAGACAAGATATAATGGTAAAATTTGTCATTATTTTGATCTTTGTTTTCTATTTACATCTACCCGGGAAGCGTAGCAGTGGTGGTCATTTGGCTGATATTGTTTACCATTATTAATGACATACCTTTCTCTTTACATTGAAATGAACATCCGATATTTTAAGTAAGAATATTCCATTTTTCGTTGAAAATTCAAATGGCACCTCCTATTCGAAAACCCTCCACTTGCACGGAGAAAACACCAATCACAAATTTTCAATATTGAAATTGTTTTTTTTTGCTTTGGTAATTTCAACGAAATGACTCAACTTATATTTCTGTTGATTTCTAATAGTTAGATAGTTAAAAAATGTTGGTAATTGTTTCAGATTGGAAACAATAGGATAGGAAACAAAAATGCCTTTCGTAAATCCAGTAACGTTTCAAGCTCATATTTTCGAAATCACTTATTGATCGTATTGCTTTTAATAAATGGAACTCGAATATAATTATTGCGAACGTGATGACCCTAGCGGTAGGAACTTTTGGCTCTCACACTAATATTAGTACAAATGCCACATGCCGTTAAAATCAGGGATATCGGATAAAATTTTTAAGCCGTTTCGTTAAAACTTTTGTTCAATCAAACTGTTTCTGTCGTTTTAAGAAGCAAAAATGAATGTCAAATGCTCTAAAGATGTGAATTTCAAAAATGTCCTTTTAATATTTGATAATAAGTAAAATCTTTAAAAATCTGTGGGTCCATAGATATCTGCAGCGTTAATCAGACATCTGTAAAATCAGAGATAAATCAGCATACTGGTATTATTGGATTTCATATATTGGGCTTATTTGTATAATCAAGCATAAAATGTGCAATACACCCAAACCTTCAATTACTAACCTTATATATGTACATATGTATTGATATACGTACACATGTGTGCCAATATTTATATTCCTAATACATATGGGGCATTCCATGCAAAATCAGCCACCCAAAATTTTTTTTCCATCTAACTGTTTTTTTTTCGGTGAAAATATTCGACTCGTATTTTTTTTATTTCAATATGGTACGTGGAATTTTCGAGATATGATTTTTTGAATTTTCGCGTTTTCAAAAAGAGCCTTTTTTCAACAGCCTATACTGTAAAATCGTGTAATTTATAAAATCGCTTATTTGAAAGCTAAGGAAATTCCACGTACCATATTGAAATGAAAAATACGTTTCGAATATTTTCACCAAAAAAAAAAAAATAGTTAGATGAAAAAAAAAAGTTTTGGGTGGCTGATTCTGCGTGGAATGCCCCATATACATATTGGATAAATAAAAGCGATCATCTATATGTATAAATATATACACAAATATGCACGCGGGTATACAGACACATACATGCATACATACATACATACATATACATACATACATATATGGATGTATACAGTTTTCTAGGATTTATAGATTAGAAAATTGCCCAATCTTGGATCTTGTATACCGTAATAAATCTATACCTAGAAAGTGAGGAAATAGGGAGCGGGTCATTTCGCCGAAAGCCATTTTGCCGGAAGTCGTTTCGCCGAAAGTCGTTTCGCCGAATAGGTAATTTCGCCGAAAGAGTCATTTCGCCGAAAGTCGTTTCGCCGAAAGAGTCATTTCGCCGAAAGGGTCATTTTATCAAAAGGGTTATTTCGCCGAAAGGGTCATTTCGCCGAAAGGGTCATGTCTCCTGTATGTTATGTCTCCTGTATAATTGATGTGGCGCAACCACATAACCGAAGCCAAGATGGCTCGGCGGCACAAAGCCGTAGCCGCACTTGATTTTATTTTTATTTTCACTTAATAAACTGAAAATATTACATACATTTGCCTGGTGGATACACCTATGCAATTGCTTTGATGATTAGTAGCTAATAGTCAACAATTTTTCTTGGAAACTCCGTTCTGAGGTTCATGAATCAATCTTTATTCAAGACGGGCGTTAACGCTATCATCTTTCATTTGTCTTTATTTTAAATCAATTCTAATTACGATTTTAAGACGATTTCAGGATTCGGCGAAATGGCTTTCGGCGAAATGGCATTCGGCGACATGGCATTCGGCGAAGTGGTCCATTCGGCGAAATGTCATTCGGCGAAATAACCCTTTCGGCGAAACGGCTTTCGGCAAAACAGCTGATCCGAGGAAATTCACGAGTAACTTTTTCACATAGCAACCAGACACATGGGAATCCTATATATTATATGAGAACAATGATTTTCAGTGTAAAGTCGAAATATACAGATGATAGATTCGTTGTTCTGGCCTCATGCCATATTACTAAAATGGGTTGCAAGGACATGCTACGGTGATGAATGCTGAAATTCGAAAAATGCTTTAGAGTTACTGAACAAACAAAATCAATTCGCCTTCAATGGTAGAATTCTCGATGGAGAAAAATTATTGCTTAGATCAACTGTAAATACAAATCAGTTATCAGGAATCAGAACAAATTGGCTCAAGTCCGTTTTCCATCAACAGTAATATGACTGGATTAAAAATAACAGCAGTAAATGACAGTCGGTAAATCGAATGGACGAAAGAGCAAATTCAAACAAAAAAGGTGCAATTTCAGGGCATTGAGCAAAATGAATCTAAATTATCAATTGTAATTTTTTTCGAATTTTAAATTCAGAAAACTAATTAATTCTTTTACCAAAAAACTGATATGAGCCTCTCCGTGATACAATAGCTAACTAAATACAACAAATTAATTAATTTTTTCGACTAAATTTTGATATGAGTCTCTCCGTGAAACAATAATTTCGATCAAGGTAGGACAAATAAATGGCTAATAACGAAATGTGCAAAAACCGGACGCAAGCATAAATGTTAAAGTCTTTGACAACCATCTTCAGTGGAGAAACAAAACGGAAACTCTTTTGAACTCAAAAACCATAGAAGAACTTATCCGAGTTTTCCAGAGTAAATGTAAATTCAGTATTTTTTTTGACAGAGACTTCCTACGTCAACTGTAGCTGTAGAATAGTTGTCACTATTGTCAGCGCTGAGTGAAAGTTTTCATTATCAAACAATCAAATAAAAAACATTTTCTCTAGAAAAGTTAGGTTAGTTTTTCTCTTATGTTTACATTCAAAGTGGTTTTGTTCGATTCGGGACCGCTTTTGAACCATGTAGATCAAAATTTGATCCTTCTCCACCATTTAGGGCCGGTCAAATATGACTCCAAGATTAAGTCTGATGGTTTTACACGGATGGAGAGAAAATTCGATTGAATAACTTAGAAAAAAACAGAAATGTATTTTCTTATGCATTCAAGTAACAATTTGCATGTTTCATCACAGTGTTTTTGTAATGATTGTAAAATAATTAATATTACTATTAGTGAAATCTATCCAAAAACCAAAATGGATTATGTTCCAAATCGTTTTTTTTACTGCCTGTGCATTCCAGCGGCTTCACATCTGATTGTCACTCAACAAATATGACTGCCATGAAACATATCAAATTTTTTATGATGTTCGGAAAGTTGCACAGCTGTTACTCGCATTGTTTATCAAACAAAGAACTTGTAGCAAATCAAACAAGTAAACTTTGCTTTTTCGATCGCAAAATAGTTACTAGGAGAGTTAAGAAAACCAATAAAAGAACAATGTTTGATTGTAGGGTTCTTCAAATCGCAAACTGCAAGTTACGCAAAAGTAGAGTCTAAGTAGAAGCTGTAGGAAAACGACTCGGCACCCAAAAATACACGGAAAAATTTGTATCGCAATTTCCACAACTATCAATAATATTTTAGCTTGTTATGGAAACAAACACTGGACTTTAATGCAATAGCCGTAGAACAGTGAAGAAGTTACTACTGAAACAGTTTGCTAAACTTCAAGTGCTTGATGGAATATTAGAATATAATTCTTAAAATCAAAAGCACTTAGTGTTCTCCGTGTGAAGCTGAACTACTTTCAACGGTTAGTAAATAAATATAAAATTATATGGATTTAAACCGAACCATTTCTCTTTCCCCGCGAATACAAACGTGGATTTCTTGGGAGTATGACTTTTTGAATGACTTTTCCGTAGAATATGAAAGTTAATGATTTCATGCAGTTTTATCTGTTTTTTTTTTAGTTTAAGAATTTTGAATTATTTTTCAAAAGCAATGCCATTATTTGTAAACCCAATTAAATAGTTATAAAAAGAGTTATCTGTTGGTTCAAACAGAATCTAGATTTTTTTACTCTTTTAATAATCATCAATATCGGTTACGACTCTAATATAATTTCGTTACGATTTTCGCGGGAGTAGGTTTTAGAATAAATCGCGACTTAGCACAGTAAAGAGATCTGTTCAATCGTAAGATAATAGAAGCCTCCACTATTTTAGAAAATTGTCTTACCTTATCACACATGGTGCACGCGATGACGTGCGGTTCCTGGAGCTTCTCGTGATACTGCAGCTGACACTTCTGGTTGAACGTCTTGTGACACCGGGCGCACTTGTACGCATTGGAAGCAATGTGGACCGTTTTTTCGTGCGTACAAACGGTGCTTTTGTGGTTGAATCTCTTATCGCAATAAGAACATTTGTACGGTTTCTCTCCGGTGTGCAGTCTCATGTGAATCGCCAACCGCTGCTCGTTGTCTAGCACTTTGTTGCAGCGGTCACATTTGAGGGCTTTCTTGACCGTTTCGTGTGTTCGGGAGTGAGCTATCAAATTCGACTGATGATTGAAACACTTGAAGCAGATTTTGCACTGGTACGGTTTTTCACCCGTATGCAAACGCATATGGATCAGTAGTTTGTCCTCAGACTTGAAGACTTTCCCGCATGTCACACAGGAAAAATTGTTATCGACTCCATTCTCCCCGTGCACCTTCTCATGGCAAGTCAGTGTGCTTTGGCTGCGAAATTTTTTCTCGCACATCCTACACTCAAAGGTCGGTTCCTCGTTGTGGATCCGATAGTGTTTCTCCAGTTTTGTCTTGGAATCGAAAGCCCTAGCGCAGACCTCACAACCGTAACTGAGCTTCGGGGGCACTGTCACGGGAACATGATGCTGGAGAATAACTCCTGGCTGACCGGAATGAACTGGCGAGGGCTGAACGCTGTACGATCGATGTTGATCTACACCGGAACTAACTGACGACGCATTGGAATGATCATGATGGTAGTCGTGAGTCATGTGGAAGGCAGTAGACTGCTGACCTCCGGAGTTTTGCTGCGGGTGCGACAGATAATGGTTGGGTATTAACTGCAGATCCAGTGGCTTAGCATAATACACCGGTTTCGTGTCGAGGTGCAACGATTGCTGTTCGTTATAAACGTGGGCATTTTGACTGTAGTTTACGGGAGGTGTATCAGTTCCGCTCTGTGATCCGGATGGTATATGTTCCTGTTTCAGTATTACGTTCGTGTTCGGTACTTTCAGAAAACCACTGGAAGAACTTGGTTGAAAAAAACCGGAGCTACCGCCTGCTACCGAAGAGCTGCTTACGGGACTAAAAATATGATAATGATAAATCAATGTCAAAGAAAAAAGCTTCGCCGTAATCCGACTTCAAACCTACTAATGTTTACTGTTGAACGCATTATACTCCATTTCTGTATATTTCCGGTTTGTTGGTGCGATTAATTTAAACGAGTTTAATTTCAAATTATTGCAGTCTATCTGAAATGTTGGAGGGAATAAGATAGCCATAACGAAAACAGATCAGTATAACTGTAGAAAAAGTACTTTATTATTTCAATTTATTGCACACAGCCAAGACAACAGTACTTTTCTCCTCGCAGCACGGAGATAAAAAAAATTTTCAGCATTTGACAGACACGGAAAAACGAACCGGCCGACAAATGATTCGTCAATTGATATGATGTAGCCGACATAAATGGTATTTGTCGAGACTTGCTTGCTTACTTGCGTGAAATTTTTTGCACGCTAATGGTAAACAAAGCAAAAGTTTGTTATTTGAAATTCTCGATGGTAGTTTTGTTATTAAATAGAAAATTCTCATTGAAAACCAATTTGTAACACAAGTCGATTTCAGTGAGTTGAGTGCTAATTTTACATTCCAGTGGTTACAGTGGTCATATCAATCACAGTTTCTTCAATCATTTCGCCGGTTCAATCCAGATAGTGAGTTTTTTCATCTCAGTATAATAAATTCACTCGTTCGTTTTGAACTTATGCTCTGTTTTGCAAATCTACAAAGTGTGAATATCTATCGAAATTGTGTACATTACACAGAAAATTTTACAGGTGACATAATTCTACAAACGAAAAAATTTACAACTACTCAACGTGTCAAATGACGCAATATTCCATTCATACAGAATTTTACAGGATCCTAGTGTTATTTGCAATTGCCGCTGTAGGGATTTTTATGTATCAATTATTATCATGCAGATATGTGCCTCTGTGGTTCAGTAAATTAACTGACATGTTTTGTGATCTAATGTTCAAGTCGCGCTGTTCCTAACGGTCTTTTGTTTTTTATTTCGTTCGATTTCAAGCCGTGTAATTTTCAAATTACACAGTTTCACTTGTTCTTGAACATAAAAATTTTGTGTGAAATACGACACGCCATTTATGTGCATCTTATAAGATTTAAAATCGCAAGACTTTTTCGATCTGTATTACACGAACAAAATGACGTAATGAGCTAAAAACGTTGTATCAATGTAATAATACAGTTTTTTCTGCAATTCTGTCGATTACGCCGATGTTCATTTCACATCGAAGAGAAATCACACTAAGTAAAATTAAATTCTTTTTGCTGCGTAGGGGAAAGCGCCCTGCTGGCTCCAATCTTTTTTAGGCAATTAAACTTTTTCTAAACACTATATTTTCGCAGGATCTTACTACTATGCAAGTTTAGTCATTATCGTCTGCTGCCAAATATATAGTAAACTGAAAATATCATTAGGTACAGTGCAAATATCTCTATTTTAGGTATAATCATACCAAGAAACAAAGCCATTTCTATGATATATTAGTTTTGGTGGGATCGAAATTTTTGATTTCACTTATAGTTTCTGACGCGAATATTTGTTTTTTTCTTGTTTTCTATTTTGACAATTAAATAGGTATAATGTATCTGGTGGAGTGCCTAAAAAAATATAAGCCCTGGGCAAAACTTGATTAGATGCCCCCATCGTTTGCTTAGCAAGCCAAAAAATTAGTTTCCTCAATTCCATCTCGGTAACGGACAAATCCAAAAACTGAGAGCATGGTTGTCTTGAAAAATCTGTTTTTATCGATTAATTTTTATCACAGAATCATGAAAAATTATGTTTTCCAGTCGTATTGAATACCCACGTTCTCGAAAAAATACTAATACGTATAGAATAATCCCAATATATTCTTATGGAGGGTATATTATAACACTTTACCTTACTCATCGTGCGGGCAAGATATCGTGCCACACGCTTAAGAAAATATTTTGTACACTGAAAATAATTTGCACGCTAGCATCACGTGCAAAGTATTTGAACTATCACAACTTGTAGAACACATGAAATTCATGAAAACATACACTTAACTCATAAAATGAGTGTAAAACCTGTTGATATTTAAAGAAAATCATGTTACATTTATCTGAAATGCACATATTAGGCTCTCTGACAGCTCACTTACAACCACAAATGCAAATGAGATTAGTTTGTTTTCATCAGGAAACGAATGCATTAAACACAAGTCAGACGATCAATCAATTGATTGATTTATTATTTTTTTTAGCCGAATATTGCTCGCGTATCCGACGTTAAAAAGTTCCGTGAATTTGACGTAGTGTCCTTTCATATGAATTGCTTACAATTAATGTTGTTGTTCCGTAATCGTTCCATTCAGGTGATAGTCGCTTGATGCTGCGTGTGAATCGCTTTTACATATTGTTTTGTTTTCATCAGGAAACGTGTTGGCCTTCCATTTTTCAGTAGGGCCACCGTTCATTTTTCACCGGGCATAGAAACCTCAATAAGATATATTGTTACCTCTAGATTTCATATGAATTTCATATGAATGACACATTGTTTTTCATATAGATTTCAATTGAAACACAGTTGACCGACATTTGTGCTGTACTCATTTCCACTTGAAAATGAAGTGTTTAACACATGCAGTTCGATTGAATAGCAAAACACATCACATCCAAAAGAAAAACACATCAAAGCTAAGTGAAAAATAAACTTAGCTTGCGACTTAGTGAATTTGCACATGAAATCTTAAAACTTGATGGTACAAATTTTTATCAGTGTACATGGAATTGCATTTCTCGGGTAATTTTTCAACAGGGCGTATAAGCAAGTGACAGTTTCTCTTTAATCACTCTCTCTTTCGATTATTGTGATGTGATTAAAAACTTTTTCTTTGATATCACTATTCTGTTTGAAAATCGAAAGTTTCGGGTATTATTTCATGCAAAGAGTTGAGTGATAAACGTGGAAACCGCTTGGTAATTAATAGAAGAGAAAGTAAACAAAGAGAAACTGTCACTTGCGTATACGCCCTTTTGAAAAATTAACCGAGATTTGTGATGCCACGGAAAGTTGTGCATAAATATTTAGTGTTATTTTAACATTTAACTTGATTATTTCCTTGATGCCAATGTTTAAGATTTATCTGGAATTTATGTTTTTTATCCAGATTAATTATTAAATTTAAAAAATAACAATGACATACAAAATATTATTTTTCTCAGATCTACTTTTAATGAATCATTGATCGTTAATCGATAATTTTCCATTTCGATTTGATATGTCAGTGAAGGCATTTCACTACAACCGCTATTCTAAAGAGTTGCTCAAGTAAAGTAGAACTTGATGTTCGTGTAGGGCTTCAAGTTAAACGGTTATGCACGAGTTCCAGCACTGACGAGTTGAAGACGAAATGAAATAATAAACAAAACTTTTATCTTCACATATTTATAATTCCAGATTTCGTCAAACTTTTTCATGTGCAATGCACAAAATATATTTTCAACACTTGGCATCCTTGTTTGGAGTGGAGCTTCCATTCGCAGGTCTTTGCAAAAAGTGTCTTTAACTGTAGTCCTGGAAAACGAAGTAGGTTTCTGACATTCACGAGTTCGCCAAATTTACAAACAGGTCCCCGGCATTTCAACTGTTACGTTTCTCCCAATTCAATACCATAGTTATTCGATATATTAGAGTATCAGTATTTTAGCTGAACTATACAGCTGATTACAACACAAATAAAACGAGTCATCGGTCTAAAGCTGCTCAAACATAGCATCTTCTAGTAAATGTGTTTCGTACTTTCAATCATCTTAACTCAATCGCACTTATTCTCTTCTTATTTCACAAACGGAAAAATAAATCGCACCAGTGTATATCACAACATAAAAATTCAATTACAAATAGTAAACGATGTTCAATTATTATTATGTTTTGCATTCTGTTAAACTTCTCGCCAGAGATGCCAGGTAAAAATTTCAAATATCTTCAGACTCGGTCGAAAAGCCGGTGAACTAAAAAATAAAAGTTTGTTGGTTTCAAGTTCACTATGAAAACAAGACACGATGATTTTAAAAACCTGCAGTTTTTGATGAACGTCTGCAAAGAAAAATAAAAATTTTCATGGGCTGCAAAAATCACCAACGAAATTGAAGATTTAAGAAATCTTCTGATTTACAGACAAATCTTCAGACCTGACATCTCTGCCGTTCGCTGTGCTTATTTTGATTATTGTTTACCTGTCGCTTGAGCGGCTACCCACAGTCGACTTTGCTGGCGTTACATACGTTGCTGCCTGTTAGCAGTTACGAAAAGAGCTGCCAGATTCATTTTTTTAACGTTATGAATTTGTATTAGAGTGTACCGTTGCAAAGTCGACAAATGAAATGTTGATTACTGTAACGTGTGTGAATGGTTACAAATTACTTATTTGAATACTGGTCAATTATGTGTGTACATAGAATATACAAAGTAATATAAAAGAGCATGCTTATTTAATAAATTTCTTTATGACAGTATTACTGCACAAGGTTTGGTGCACTTATTTTAAGAACATTTTGGTACCTAATAGAAGGTAAAATAGTATGTATTTGAAATGAAAATATATCATATATCAAAAAGGGTTTTTATCACTGTCATCTGTCACTACATTACTTGAACATGGCAATTTTCCCAGTTTCTTATTTATTTGAAAATAAATTCAATCCTGCCTCTAGTAACTGGTTGAAAATATGGTGTATGGTTGTATTTAATTCGATACGGTAATACAGTACATGGTAGCAGTAAAGTGAGATCTAGGGTAATGTAAATAATGTCACTTTCCGGGCAAAGTACCGAAATATATTTGTCATGCGCTATTGACATCTATTTGTATGGACCGCCGTAATCAAATCTTCATGGTATACGGACGCGTGTGGACATATTTTTGTGCTCTCCAGATCAGGTTTAAGTTTTCGAGTGATGTTGAAATTTCATGTATGAAATTTTTCCACACCGATAAATTTATTATTATTTTGATAAACCGATTGTCACTACTCTAAAACTTTTCTTTAATGTATTAATTTCTAAAGCGCAAAAGGTCGAAGTAAAGTGGGAAATGTCAAACACTGTCATAGTACAAAATGGCGCCAGAAGATACTGACCAAGATCTCGACCTTGTTCTTCTTGTTATGCATGAAGCCATTCCATCTGGTTCGTTCAAAGAAGCCGCCACAACTTCAGAGCTTGACTCTTCGTTGATTTGATCTCAGCAGGTCCATCAAAAATTGACCAAGTGAAACAAAAGTCGAATAGTGTTTGGTAAGTCATTAAAAGCACTATTTTGACATCACCACAAAAGCGAAGCGAGTTGCAACCTGCAACTGAAAAACATTGAGTAAATAAATGCAAGAAGAATGGATATGCAGTTAAACCACCAAAACAAAAAAGAGGACTTCGGACTACATTTCATTCCAGCAAAAAATATGTTTTTTACTCTTCCATGTATATTCTTCGAACTTTTTTGAACTTTGATACAGTTATTATACTAGTTTTATTGGAAGTTTCCTAACTTACCTCACGATTTTTGAAATTTTCCATTTTTAATATGATCGGTAAAAGTTCAGTGGTTCTACAGAAAATCAGTTTTTTTCATTGGTTTCTTCAGCAAACAGTAAGCTTATTTAATTCTCTCTACTGTAGAAAGTTGAAACATAAAAAGTGTGTTGGAGATGTCACAGACATACCTGGAGGACGTGAATACAAATAAAATTAAAATGATTTTTCCTTTATTATTTAATAGTGTGAATTTCGTTTCGTTTTCAGAATTGTGACGATGCATTTATACCAAGGTACGATTTATTGACGACAACCATGTTCTACCATATAATCAAATAATACGGAATGAGAGAAAAAAATACAGTCAAATGTTATAGTAGAGTTTTCTTGTGTTTGTATACTCAGTAAAAGAAAACTTCGCATAATCTGTTGGGAATATTTTAATCATTCTAAAAATATACGTTTGCAGAATTTAGTCGATGTAAATACTTGTTAGGTACTTTTCGCCATCATTTATGAATTTATCAAACAAATTATTTCGTCCAGCAAATGTAGACTACATATAAATAACCAAAAACCTAATTCAGTATTAAATTTCGAAATATGGAACAGGCGACAGAATTCAGAGCGAAATTCTGTTTCGAAATTCAGATCAAAATTTTAGTTCATGATTTTAGTTCAACTCATTTTCAGAATCCAGAAGAACTGACTTCTGAACCTGAATAACAGAACTGAATAAAGTTATAAAAATTTGTTCCATAATTCGTGTTCTGAAATTAGCTCAGTGCAGTTCCCAATTCTGGTCAAGCATCCTGCTGGCGTTATGGTGTTCGAATTGGTGACTTCCGATGGCGAAAAATGAGGTAATCTTCTGGTCTATATCGGGATTTTAAGCACGGAACTCTGCGCCTAATTCGTATTACTGTTTTTAAATTAGTTGACATAACAACAAAATTTCCAAAATAACTATTAAAGACTGTCCCAGAAAGTATGGACGCACTCTGATTTCGCTGTAAATAATTCACAAGTGTTTTATATTCAAATTTTATTTGATATACTGATAATATTAGACTGGAACAACAGAATATTATTCTCAACATTTGCCACTTAACCATTGAGACTAGATGGCGCACTTTCCCGCGAAAGTTCCTCATTAAATTCCGTACAGACTTCTTGGCGACAAGTTTTGACACTTTTTTAAATCTTTTTCGAACTGTTGAATAGTTTCGGCTGCCGAGACATGTTTCCTAAGATGTGCCTTCGTTAATGCCCAAAATTCCTCAATTGGTCGTAGTGGGCAATTTGGTGGATTCATGTCTTTTCGGACGAAAGTGACATTTTCGGTAGTATACCATTCTACCGTTGATTTCGAGTAGTGGCAAGAAGCAAGATCTGACCAGAAGACAGGATCCTTGTGGCTTCGAATCATGGGTAGAAGTCGTTTTTGTAAACATTCCATGATGTATATTTCTCTGTTCATTGAAGCAGTGGCGATGAAGGGTTTCGAAACCTTACCACAACTAAAAATTGCAAATTTTTCGACTTCAATCGATGTCTCGGACTGGTTTAATACTTGGCCTTCTCGCAGCGTATAATATTGTGGTTCCGGCAAGGATTTGTAATCGAGTTTCACGTAGGTTTAGGATAACGAATGGAACCTCAAAGCAGCAATAGAACTTAGAGTTCGTGTGGGAGCGAAAGAGTGAGCAAGAGTTTTAATGTGTGTAATAATCAAAGAGTAAGCAACAGCAAGAGTGCGAAAGTGAAAGAGTAACAGGTGCAGTAGGAGTGTGCATGCTTGTCTGTACGCGACTGAGTGAGTGAGAGCCATAAGGAGCGCGACTGACGTGGAGAATGTTTGATCGTCACTAGCCAGTTAAGAATGCAATTATGCGAGAAAAATGTGTGTGGAGCACGCTCACGGGAGAGTCTTTGATGTTTAGGTGGCACATGAGAGAGCAAAATGTGTGCAATTTGAGAGAGCTTAGCAACACTGCTGCCCACGTGTTTTCTTAAGCGGTAAGAACTGTTTTAGTTATTGGTTAAGTTGGAAGCTTTTATGATTTTGACTCAATTACAACAAAATCCGGGAAATAGATGATGCCGTAATTCTGTAACGTCAACTGTTCATTTTTGCTTTTCATAAATCGATTGATTCTAATTCCCAAGAAATGGTAGATCGTTACATTTACACAATTAAAAAAACCTATTTGGTTGAATTGCTGTATTGGTTGTACTTCGATTGAATGTGTTAAAGATCTTGTTAACTATAAGTAGTTGCCAAAGCATCCCGTTGCAATAAAAAAATTTACGGATTTTAGTTCCCTGAAAACAGTGTATTGTTCGTTGAAAAACTCAGCTCTTGAATATTGCTCAGTAGTATCAAACCCTAACTACCTCAATGGTGTCAATCGGATCAACCAGAAACAACGCAGATTTTATCGTTATACTTTGTGCCGGAAATATCCACTACGGGTGCCGTGGTGTGACTGTTGAAAAACGGAAAAGCAGTTTCCTCCGCTATTGCTTGATGAATCGTCATGAAAAAAAAACCTCAGTTTGCTTGTAACATTTTTCTGTTTCTTTTTCATGACGTGCTATACGATCTTATTTTTCAATGATGTCTAAATTGTGTCTGTTTATTAAATTTAAACAAAATAAACTTTTTTTTTGTTTTTTTTTCGAAATTTTATTGAAACAATTCGTTTTACTATAAAACAGGAACTATGCGATTTGGCCTCGTCATAAATTATGATAAAATTGAATAAGTTAACTTCTAACTAATAATAATAATGAGACAAAATCACAAATTTTCTTTGCATATTTCATGCTAATACGTGTTCATCTTAAAACTGTTACTACTAAGTGCAGTTTCACTCCATGTTACAATGACTCGTACACTAACTGTAAGCTCAATGAAGTAAAAAGTTTGCAATTTCACTGTACATTTTTGGAAATTAAATGTAAAACTATGAATTCTGTTATTTAAAAGTTATCACTGTATCGAGTTCTAATAAAGGATGCACTAGCCATGATAGTTTAAAACCACTTTCGGTACCATTCAAAATTCATGGATGATATGATTTTGCAACAATGCACTGATATTTATAACCTACTGTTGATTTGCTTAAAATGGCACGTTTACGAGAAATGCACGATATACCCTGCTTAAACTAATTTAACTTTCATTTTTACTTCTATTACCCATTGCCAGCGTAATCTCATCTATGCTTTTGCCTCTGGTTTCCGGAATGAAGAATGCGTTGAAGAACACTCCAAATGCACAGCATCCGGCAAAGGTCCACATGCAACCGTGCATTCCAAGAACTTCCACTATCACAGGGAAATATTTCACCACTATAAAGCTGACCACCCACAGGAAGGTGGTACACAGTGAACCGGCGAAACTTCGAAGCTGAGTAGTAGAAATACAGAAAAGGAGTCTAGACATTTTTGTTTACATCGGCACTAGTAAGTACTCTTACCTTTTGTGGGAGAATTTCCGACAAAATCACAAACGTCAACGGCAACATACCAACTGAGGCTATGAAGATCACGAACGACAGACTGGCCACGGGAAGCCAGCTGATTACACTTACGTCGAATTCGTTCACTTTAAGATAGGCATGAACTCCCATCGCTGTCAGGCCGACGGCTGCCCCAAATGTGGTTACAATGTATAGAATCTAACCAAAATCAAACACAGAATAAGTTATGGATATGCTGAGTGTCGGACAGATAATAATTACTTTTCTCCTACAACGGTCTACAACAAGCGTGGACACATACGACCCGGCAATTTGAATCCCACCGACTATCATGGCAGAAACGTTAGGATCCAGACCAGTGTTAGCATCGGCGAAGATTTGTGCCGTGTAGTTGATCAGGGCGAAGCATCCAGACAATTGGTTCAGTGCGACGAGTACTATTCCGATGATAATCGCTTTTTTCGTGGCAAATGGCGCTGAAAAACAAATCAATAGTTATCAATTCTAACTAATAAAAAAGGAAAAGAGATTTTCCAGAACAACTCACCAAAATCAGCCCACTTGATGGACGAATCGTCGCTAGAGTCCTTTCCGCGGATAGAAATCTGGCTCATCAACTTGGACATTTCATCCTTTAGCGCCATCACATGATTTGGGGATGAAGTATATCCTCGTAAATATTTCAGCGCCGATTCAGCCGACTCAATTTTATTACATCGAATCAAGTGTTGTGGTGTTTCCGGAAACCGAATGAAGCACAGTAAAAACAGGATCGGTAAGAATATAAGAATGTAGGACGTGATGTGGTACGACAAGTAGGTTCCTATGACGAACGATACCAGTGTTCCCAAGTTGATGAACAGGATGAAAAAGGTTCCCAGAGAGCCTCTTATTCTGTAACAAAGCAAACCTCAATCAACATAGTTTCATCGCCTTTGTAGTTCCGTTGCTTAGCAAACCTGTCTTCCGAAATCTCCGTCACATAAAGTGGAACCAGTAGGAACACTCCAGCAGCTCCAAGGCCGGCCAGCAACCGTCCAAGGTACAGGATTTCAACGTATCCACCGAATGCAACGCACGCCCAGAAACCGACTAGTGGCAGGGCGGCGATGCATAGAGAAAATTTTCTTCCAAATTTATCGGCCGACCATCCGAACAAAAGTGTTCCAAAGATGGCTCCAACGCATAGCAGTGACGCGATCCACGTGGCTTGAATATCCGTTACTGGTCCGGTGCTGAGTGGCGAATCGGTGGAAATCAGTAGCGGCAGAAACGGTGACAGCCATCCGATGGCAGTTCCTTGTGACAGCGAGATTATATTGACTGAAAGATGTGGAAGAAAATGAAACAGTGATCATAAAATAGTGTAAGTTTAATAATAAAAAATAATGCGTGAATAAATTAAGGATTAACGATATAATATACTCATCAAAGCTCATTTCAGGTGCAACAATTCACAAAGAATTATTCAACAAATTCTGATATCTCCGAAGTTATTCAAAGACTCTGCAATCGGAAACTGTGAACCAATATGATGGAATTTTCTTTCCTGCTCTATAATCTTAAAATCAGAAAAAATAGTGATTTTCCTTTTCTAGGTGTTGGTATATGACTTCGAGTACTAGGCTCTCATTAAGTTCTTTGCAAGCCCGGGACCTGAAGAAGTTCATGGTGTCATAGTGTCAGTAGGAT
The DNA here is from genome assembly GCF_030247185.1 of Malaya genurostris. Lineage (NCBI taxonomy): Eukaryota > Metazoa > Arthropoda > Insecta > Diptera > Culicidae > Malaya > Malaya genurostris. Next base: position 214,622,400 of record NC_080571.1, on the reverse strand, counting down.
TGCAGCTCTTAGGTGTGCCCTGTAATTGTATTGGATACTAAGAACCAGCAACGAAGTTTGTTCATAACAGAAGAAATCAATTCTTAAAAGGAGCGGAGTAACCGTTTCTTTGAAATTCATTCATTTGACAGAAGGACATTTCCCCGAAAGCTGTTTCGCCAAGAGCGAAATCCAATAGTCTCTTAAATGAAGACGGCTGTTTCACTATCCGTGGTTCGACCACACACCTAGAAAAATCGTGTAAATATACGTCTTTTGAGACCGACATATATGTATGAGCATCAACAATGTCTCAATTTTACTGTAAATCTAATTCATATTTAATGTATTCTGGCATATTTTTAAGTGCCAAAACATGTAAATTTACACGTTTGCTTGAAGGTGGGGTTTGTTTTTTTGTATATTTATATCATTCTTGTACAATTCTGTTGTTTCATGAATTACTTTCTTATGAATTGTGTCATATGTGGATTTGCGTCACCTGTAAATTTCACAACTTTTTGCTGTACACTTATTCTTAAAATATCTTAATGTTTCGCTGCTGAAATTCGAATATACCCTATAGTTCCTCCTTGAAAACATTTTCAAACAGTGCAAAGTGACAAAATATGTGTATTTATTAACCAAATGCTTTTGTTGAAGTAAAAGTGCCAGTTGAAGTTTTGTTATACTAATAATCGATCATGGGGTGATATCATAAGACAAACGTTAAAATATTTATTTTGATAAAGATCAAAACCCGTAATCGGGCAGAACATTTATTTTTTTTTATAAATTTCAGATAATGCACCGCATACATCACTCAAGTCAAGCTAAGATGGTTCACTCGAAGCTAGGTTTTATTGCGTAAGTTAGGTTCCACCGAGGGGCAGTGACGTCGGACAGCACACGAACAAAACGATGCTGTGAGGACGCATTGATTCGGTTTTTTGACGCACGTTTCTAAAGCTCAATTTATCCGTGGCACTTATTGACATTTTCACATGTTGATTTTACAGCAATACTACACAGTTAGAAAAAATCGTATACACCCTCATTCCTGTTTACGGCCGTATGCGATACGTTCGAAAGTATATCAATTTCGTATTCACGTTTACGTTCGAATCAATCACACTTTTAAACATCGTACTTGCATAAAAGCAACGCCCATCAAACTTTAAACTATCAGTTCTGGTACAGATTTTAGTTGTAATTGAAAATCTTTGATATCACTTGTTGTTTGGTTATTTTTTTCCGCTGATTTTGTATCATCATGCTTGTTTACGTCCGTATCGGCTATTCGACGAACTCATACTTTCGAACGAATGCGAACAAACCATTTTTGTTTTCAATCGAATGTGTTCGAGCGCGATTCCTGTGCAAAAGAAGGATCGGTAAAGCAGGTAGCTTTTTAGGAAGATTCCAAGCATCAAGGGAGTGACGAATGCTACATAATAAATAAATATCGTACTCAGGACCAATTTTATTCAAGTCGGTAAAAAAATCATGCATTTAATATAAAATAAAGCATGTTTGCCCATGGCGTATTTTCCATAAAGTACCTAATAGATGTAAAGTTTGATGCATAAAAACTTGGAACCGCGCATATATTCGAAGGCTCGCCAGAAAAAAAAACAGCATTTTACTATACTGCTATGCTTTCTAAATGTTTTATGCAAAACACAAATTTATGATTTGATTTGATTACAAATCACCTTTAGATTCGTAAATTAATTTGTTGGAAATCGGTTAAACTTTTTTCAATGTGTTGGAACGGTTGATTCGCAAGATTAAACTGACGAATCGAAACCACGGCATTTCGTCTATTCGTCCGTAGACGAGAATGCGACTTTTCGTTCGTACGAATGATGTTCGAATACACGTATCTTTTGAGGCTAAACTGGCATACATTCTAGCGTTTTGCATATGGTTAATCACAAGAATTGGACTGATTTCATCAAGGCTTAGCATTTCTTTGAAGAAGTTTACTGATATTTGGATATTTTGCGGCAAACGAGTCGCGTTCAAATTCAAGATTGAGGGTGATAAATTTACGACTTCTGAGACCGACATATAAGCGGCCCTTACACGAGAATTATTAATGTCATTTTTAATGATCACTAAGTAATGATATTCTAAATTTGCATGGAGAACTCGTTATTACTGCCCCTTACGCGTTCATTAAAATGATATTATTTTTTAGTAATGATACTCCTAATGATTGTGTAAGGTCCGCTATACGAGCGTTAAAGATGACTAACTTTCACAGTAGATATAACACATATTTTATGCATTGTGATATATTTTAAAAATCAGAAACATGAGAAATTCACATGTTTGCTTGAAAGTCTGAGTACTTTTGGCACATATTTAAATTATTTTTGTAAAATTACGTCATTTGACGAATTACGTTTTTATGAATTGTGTCATATATGGATTTGCATCACCTGTAAATTACACAACTTTTTGCTGTGTATCATTGAAAATTTTCGTAATTCAGTAGTTTTCTTCAGTTTATATTATATTGCTTACTATGATTTTAATACTAATTTTACTTTAAATGCATATTTTATTTAGATTGTTATTCCATCGTAAAGCAAAATGTATATGGGGCATTCCACGCAAAATGAGCTACTTATTTTTTTTTATCTAACTATTTTTTTTCGGTAAAGAACTCGAAAATATTCGACACGACATTTTTATTTTAATATGGTACGTGGAATTTTCGAGATACGATTTTTTGAAATTTCGAGTTTACAAAAAAGAGTCTTTTTTCAACAGTCTATACTGCAAATCTAAAAAAGATACAATTTTCGTCCAAGACATGAAATGTGCGCCTTTTCCTTAGCTTTAAAATAAGCGATTCCATGAAACAACCTCTAAAGTTGATTCAATGAAAAGTTGAAGATTATTAAAAAAAATATTCAAACTTGGGGCTAATTTTTTTTTGGGTTTTTTAGTTGAAAAAAGAATCTTTAACTAAATCTTGGCAAAGTATCAGAGTGGAAGGATCAATACTTTCGGATCAGTGAATTTTTCAATTACGATCCGCACACGCCGAGCGTACCGTACCGCAACTCGCTCGGATACGGGCTTAACTTGTCGACACATGTCGTGCCGCAAATCAAATCCTAACTTTGTCAGTTTATTGTTAGCAACGTTTCAGGTAGAAAGCGAGTAAAATTGGGACAAAGGATTTACGTGAGTAATAAAATAGTGATGACATACAGTTTTTAAACAGTTGCAATTTACTTATGAAAAAAAGAGTGAATGGTACTTCCAAACCACACTCTGGAATTTCCTCACGAACTTTACCTAATACACTTCAATCGAAATGATGTAAACAATTTGCAAACTTTAAAAAAAGTACGTTTCATTTCCCACATTGAAATTCATTGAGAACATTATAAACGGCATAATCGTATTGCAAACTTAACGCAATTTCGTCGTTGCCAAGGCTTCGGCCATGGAACCAAAAATTGTCATATGGATATACGGTGTTTGAATTGTAGTAAATCGCATTCGAAAGACGTTTGTCCAATGAATGAAACCACTGATAAATTTTCATGTTCAAATTGCAATGGAAATCATAAATCCAATTATTTGAAATGTCCTGTCGCCACACCTAATTCTTCTAAGGCACTGATTTCTTCAAATTTAATCTTCTTCCTACAAATATTCCTTCAATACCAATCGCTTCTTTAAATGAAGTTGATTTAGGCGATATAGCTGAACATAAAATGATCTACCTACAGGTACAAGATCAACTTTTTCAAATGATCATCCGAATGAATTCGACTTCATCACTTTTTGAAGCATTTCAAATCGGATTGGCAATTCTCAAATAATATTATAATGAATTCCAAATTTAACAGTGATGTTAAATAATTATTTGAATATTTTAAATTGGAATGCTCGATCTTTGAAATCGAGTGAAGATGAATTTTATAATTTTCTCAAAGTTCACAAAATTCATATTGCCATTGTGACAGAAACTTTTCTTGAACAAAATGTCAAATTGAAAAGTAATCCACATTATGTGGTTCGTCGATTTGACAAGTTTACTGGAATGGGTGGTGGACCCGATCAGATGCACATAACAAAATCATAACACAAGTATATCAACAGATGATATGTATTACAATTTGTGTTATTTTGAGATATTTAACAAATTAAATCAGTTGAAGGTTAAAACCTATGATAACAATAAAATAACAAAATCAGTTATGATGTTTTATTTTCGTTTGCAAGACTTATGATAACGTTCATTGATTGGAAAAATGAAGTTCTTCTGTTGCTTTATATCGAAATATAATGATCAGAATTTCAAAAAACTAAAGCAAGAAACCAGATTACTACATAAATCATTCATTTCATAAAAAAATCATTCAACAATTTTGGATTGAAACGATGCTTATAGTTGACTGTGATATAGTGTTTCTGTGTTAAATTTGCTAACTGATTTACTACAACTACTGTTATAAATTTTTGCTTTCGGACTTCTGTAGTTATATCAAATTCAATAATAATTGTGATACAAACGTTTCAAAATCTGTTACGATTTCGTTCCCGCTAGAGACTTTTTTGTTATGAGTTTTGTTATTTTAACAGCTTACCAGCCAAAAATATTTCAAAATTTGTTATAAAATATTTCGGAAATAAATTACTCCATTCTGTTATTACCATCTGATCGGGGAGTTGCCATTTTTGTCCAACGGCAAATTAAACATCGAATTTTACCTTCTTTCAATACTAAAGTTATTGAAAGCTTGAGAATCGAAGTTGAAACCATTCATGGAATTTATTTCATCGCTGGAGTATATTTGTCATTACAATGCACCGGTGAACAATTGAATTTCTTTAAAGGCGATTTGCAAAAACTTACTAGATATCGATCGAAATTTTTCGTAATAGGGGACTTAAATGCTAAGCATGTAAACTTGCGCGACGTGCCATTCTTTTGATAATTCCTCCAGCATCGTCGCATGGCCCTTTTCCATGAGCTGTCGCGTGAAAATTCCACTGTGCAAAACGATGAAAATCATGCTCGTGATGAAAAATATTCGCAAAAAGTTTTACATTTTTGAATTGCTGAGGAGCGCCGTCAGAAAAATAGATGCACTTGCATATATGTGGATAGTATTGTGAAAAATATTGATTAAGAGCTTCGAGAAAAACATACACAGCTATTGCGTAATGTTTCCTGCAATCAGAAATAATTACTAATGTTTTATGATCGATTTTGCTGTTCATTTTATAATCGAAAACAGTGGGGAATACAACCGCTTGGTGGTTGTTCCAATGAAAGCCAAAGAATAGCGAAGGCGTAATTTTCCCTAAAATCGCAAATTATTAAACTATCGTCACTCTTTGAATTTTGTTTCACGTTTTGAAAATATAAAGTTTGTTTCCGAACAATAAGAAAATGCTTAAGAAATTTTCTTGCAGCTTTGCAAAAATTTTCGATAGACTTTTTTTACTTCATTCTTTTTGAAAACTACGTGAATTTTTTCGATATCTGATCATTCTTTGGACATTTTTTACATTGCCCAAAAAGCATTTTTCACTAGGGTTTTCACAAAAAAAGTTGCAAAATATCTTCGTAATGGCAAATACGATAATCGTTGCTAAACATTAATTTAAACAGTTGACTTTCTGAAAACCACGGGAATAGTAACGGCACAGGAAACAAACTGAGATGTTTCCGTTTATTAACTGAAGTCATCAGTCTCATGTTTACTTGAATGGGACACAGACAAACATTGTGCGTCCCAGCAGTACCAGCAAAAACACAGTGCTCTGGTCGTAGTGAGTAGAATTTTGAAAAGCTTATTTTGATTCCTTTCTTTTTCACCTATGAATCATTGATAAACGTCTTTAAGATTCCCAAAAATTAATCTTTTTTGAATTATGCATTTCTTCCCATCAATTTTTACAGATTTCGTGTCCTCTTGACCTGGCATCATAACACTTACATCGTCATGTTCGTAAAATTGTTTGACTTTAATTACTATTTCAGGGGAAAATTATTTTTCTGTAAAATATAAATATTCATGATTTTAAATATAAAGATATCAGGAGTTTCATAAAAAAATAGTTTTTACTTTTTAAACCCGGAATCGCAAAAATCCTTTTTGCCACGAGATTCCCTACTTTCGTAACAAAATATCTTGATGTGTTCATCGTATGCGCTATCTTACGAATACTCCAGTTTTTTGGCAAAACAGTAAAAATTCCCATTCTCTCGAATTTAGTTGCATCTTTTGGATGAAATTGTTGTTTCAATTCGGTAAGATAACCGGAATGCAAATATAACTCATTCTAAAGAGGCAATCGATATTTTAAAATTTGAGAAAGGCAATGTTATAATGTAAGTAAATGTAAGAATTACATCTGTATAGTCACTGAATATAGGCACATTGTCATCATTGTCATCAGTCTCAAAGGATTCAGAATCTGTGATCACTATTGCACCAGGAGAATTTTCCCTCAAAGCTGAATAGTGAAAATTGCTCTTTTTTTGTAAACGGGAAATTTCAAAAAATCATATCTCGAAAATCATATGTCGAATATTTTCGAGTTCTTTACCAAAAATAGATGAAAAAATTTTTTTGGGTGGCTGATTTTGCGTGGAATGCCCCATATATTCAACGGGTGACACTAACCGAGATCTTATGACTTCTTTCAAAACAAACTGTTGTAATGCTTGATTTGGTATTTTTTTAACCGACAAAAAATGACGATTGCGAACTCGAAATATTATTGTAAGAAAAACTATCTATGAATATGTGCACAGAGAAAAACAGCATCCCTTCTGCACAAACGAATACAATGAATTACACAGAAAGAAATAATGAAATTTACACGACATGTAAATCAATAGTAGTATGGAATCGAAAGCTTGATTGAAAACCATCATCGATGCAAAACTAAATTGGATTACATTGAATTTCCAATGAAAATAACTGTATCTTTCTATTAACGTTTAGTTTTGGGATTAAATTTAATTGAAGCGTACAGAATTGTAAAGTAACTTTATGTTTAATTTCCTGCTTCAAATATGTGCATGAAAATAGATGTAAATTGACAAAATATTTTTATCTGTGTACACTCTTAGAAAAAAATAAAATTTACGCTTGACGTAAGTCTAAACATTCCGTAATTTCTCCGTTGATGACGCAATATTACATCTATTGACATTTAAAAAAAAAGTTTCGTCTGTATCGATGTAAGCTTCACATAAATGGACTGTGAAGTTAATGATATGACTTATCTTTACATGCATTGAATTGGGAATGTAAGTGAATCACGACGCTCTTTTTATGTGCATATATTAAGATGTAATTTTGTCTAAGTGTGTAACTATACAAGATATCGTTTAAGAATATGGTTTGTATTATACCTTATGACCAAAAAAGAACCGGAATTTTCATTCTAAAATTCCCGCGCTTGTCCAATCGGTAAACTTTTATTCTCTGAACGTTGGCAAAACTTTTATAAACATTCTGTCAAATTTTAACGCATATCGTACGATTAGTTTTTGTTTGGCGTCTATACAAAGAAGTTGAAAAATTTTCGTGTGGCGATTTTTATAATGGATGAAAATTTAGAACAACTTGCGTGCATCAAATTTTGTGTTGCAAATGGATTTAAGTGTTCCGAAGCGATGAAAATGTTAGAAAAAGCCTTTGGTGAATCGTGTCTAGGAAAAACACCGGCATACGAGTGGTATAAACGCTTCAAAGGTGGTCGTACAAGCTTGGATCTTGATGAGATCCCTGGCCGCTCAACAACGTCTGTTACTGAAGAAAACATTGAATCGGTGAAGCAAATCGTGTTGCAAAATCGTTCTGTACCGATTAGAGAGATTGCTGTGTTGTTGGGCATCTCTTATGGATCATCCGAACACATTTTAACTGATGTTTTGGGTTTGAAACGCGTCGCTTCTCAGCTGGTGCAAAAAAAGCTGAATTTCATTCAAAAACAGCGTCGTGTTGATGTGGCCAAAGAGATGATTTCCAACGCAGACAGTGACCCCACATTCATCGAATGCATCATAACTGGTGTTGAGGTGCGGATCTATGAATATGACGTCGAAACCGCACAACAATCGACCGAATGGCGCTTCGAAGGCGAGCCGAAACCATCCATTATAAAAATCGCCACACGAAAATTTTTCAACTTCTTTGTATAGACGCCAAACAAAAACTAATCGTACGATATGCGTCAAAATTTGACAGAATGTGTATAAGAGTGTTGCCAACGTTGAGAGAATAAAAGTTTACCGATTGGACTAGCGCGGGAATTTTAAAATGAAAATTCCGGTTCATTTTTGATCATAAGGTACATCGAATAGTTGATGGTTCTGGTCAAATAGAACTTTTACAAGATCAAACAAAAACAAATGATTCTGCGACCAAGGTTAATCGATTCCAAGCGAATACAAAGATCATAGGTACAAGAGATTAAAATTGACTTAAGAAGTAAATTCACATCGACCAACAGTACGTGCTTGATATTCAATTGGACAAAAACAATGGTGAAATGTACAATCAATTCTAATCTGAGTGCGATGAAGTTAAATTCGTAGCTTCTATCGGCAATGTATACAATAAGACAACAAGAAAACGTCAACCACAACCGACCGGATCTGAGGAGGATCAAGTCATAAAAGTGTGTGAGATTCTTGGACATTCTTTAGCCACTAAGGAGAATTTCATTCGAAAATGTATGTCGCAATGCGGAACCGTGGAAATTTTTTTTCCATTTCAGTTTTATTTTCAATTTTTCCTCGACTGGAGAGCTCGAAGCTAACATTCGAAACCTAATTTCGATATAGTAATTTTATTTATTTTGGCTGCCGATTTTTGTACCTTAGATAAATAAATATTATGGGGACAATGTAATACATTAAATGAAACAGTGTAGGATGACAGGAAAGTGAAGGTACGTGTGCTAGTATCAGGTGTACAACTTTGCTTCCGCCGTTTTTCGATAGGTGGCTGTACCAGCTGAGGCTGGTCAAAATACATAGATGATAATGCCTTTAAAGTGAGTGTGTACAGTGCCTAACGAATTGTCATCGCCGTTTCAGTGACAGTTATTCTTGTTTTCGTATTATTCACACTCGAAAATGTCTGTTTATGTGTCCAATTCTCACAATTTGCGGGAAGTTTTACTTCTGTTCTGTTACAATTCGAAAAAAATGCAGCTGAAGCGCATCGAATGCTCTCAGAAACTTACGGTGATGCTGCTCTGAGTAAAAGAACGTGTCGGGATCGTGTGGTTTCAGCGTTTTAAAAATGGTGATTTCGATGTCGAAGACAAACATGGTGGTGGAAGAGAAAAAAACCTTCAAAGATGAACAACTAGAAGCATTGCTTGATGAAGATTCGTGCCAAACCCAAGAAGAGCTTGCCGAATCGTTGGGAGTGAGTCAGCAAGCCATTTCAAAACGTCTCAAGGCCCTGGGTATGATTCAGAAAGAAGGAAACTGGGTGCCGTACGAGTTGAAACCGAGAGACATCGAGCGCCGTCTATTTGTATGTGAGCAACTGCTTCAAAGACAAAATCGCAAGGGGTTTTTACATCGAATCGTAACCGGTGGTTCGATACGATAATCCTAAACGCAGAAAATCATGGGAAAGCCCGGGCATGCTACTTCGTCGAAGGCAAAACCGAATATTCACGGCGCTAAGGTATTGATTTGTATTTTGGTAGGATCAGCTCGGTGTGATTTACTACGAGCTCTTAAAACCGGATGAAACCATCACAGGAGATCACATGTCGCAAAAGTGGTCAAAAAGTACCTGGAGACGCTGGAATGGGAAGTCTTGCCCCACCCGCCGTATTCTCCAGATGTCGCCCTTTCTGACTTCCACCTATTCCGTTCGATGGCACACGGCCTGGCAGATCAACATCTTCAATCCTTCGAAGAGTTGGAAAAAGGGATTGCATCATGGATAGCGTCAAAAGAGTACACTTTTTTTCGAGCCGGGATCCGAAAATTCCTGGAAAGATGGGAGAAAGTTGTCGCTAGCGACGGACAATACTTTGAATAATACATCTGTAACTGAGCACACACGCTTTAATACTGCTACTCGTTACCACACCTGCTGAAGTCGAACTTAAAACACGAACGCGAACGCATTTCGGAAGCTTCTTTGGCCATACTGATCGTTAACTATTGATGAAACCTAACCGATACACCAGAAAACAGAATGAGTACCCGGCAATAGACTGAAGTCGACACGAGTGATCCGAAACGGCCTAGATCGAGAAGGTTCTAGCATCAGTTTTGAGGCAGACTTTTCGTGGACCAACTTGAGAAAGATAAAACCGCTTCATAATCCATCTTACGGTGTGATAATGCCACTCTGTTACCATTGAAACAGTCTCATTAAAACATATTTTTTCATTAAGATAATTTTTGACATGAATTGAGTCAGATATTTGAGAAAAATTCATACTAAAGCGTGTTTCATTGTTGACGTCCCAATTTCAGCAAAACTCCAGAAACCGAATGTGTCATCGATAATGCATTTGAGTTTGATCATCAGCAAATCACTAATGGTCGATTACGTAATTTTTTCGATTATATCTTCAGAGCCTAAAGTGTGTAAGCCATGCGATATTCGAATTTGATCAATTATCTAATAAGGGTTTTCAAATGACTTGCTTAATAAAATCGGTTTTGCATTTCCGAAAACTTGAGGGTATAGAAAAATGTGCTTTGTCGGTTATGTCACTTTTGCGATCATATCTCCGGAACCGGAGCTGTCAGCCATGTGATCTTTAAACTTGATCCAATAGAAGCTTTTGATCGAGCCTAAGTTTGTAGAAATCAATTTAACCGTTTAAACGATAGATGAAACGTGAAAAGAAGCACATACATACACACACATATACACGCACACACACAATAGTAGCTTTGAAGTCTAATGGATAAAACATTTTAGACACATTCGAGAAATTTTGAACGGATATTTAAAACATGAAAAAATATATACATGTACACACATACACACGGGAATTTGAGCTGAGTCAAATGGTGTATAACACTAGGGGTCTCCAGGGCTCCGATCAAAAAGCTACATAAAAAGCCAAAACACAGATCTTTTTTCAAGACAAGACAATATTGCAACCATGGCTAAAATCCATCGAATTCACCCGATTCGGCTCCCTCTGACTGTTATCTGCTTCCATATCTCAAAAGATGTCACATAAAAAAAAGTATCACGCTTGGAGATCAATAACGCTGTGGAGATGCATTTTGCTGATCTTTCGAAAGGGATAAAAAATTTGAAAATCGCTGCAATAAGTGTACCGACTTACAACGAATAAAACAAAAAAAATCCTTCCAAAGAATGCTACTTTTCACCACAGTATTCACTCTTAGAACTCGATTGACGTATTTGTGAACTAAACACAAAAATCGTTTAAATTTAAGTCTCTGTAGATGCACATAAAAGAAGTGTCTCAATTCACTTAAATTCACATCTCAAACCTAATAAAAACGAATCATAACAAGGCCTTCACAGCTAGTTTTGCTTCATTTTTACATGTTAGAAGATGTAATACTCTGTCATAAAGGAAGAAATTATGGCATGCTTGAATTTACGTCAAATGTAAGTTTCATTTTTTTTAAGAGTGTACACTGATAAAAATATTTTCATCCTTTTTCATGCACATATTTGGAGCAGGAAATTGACTATAAAGTTACTCCTTAGATCTTTACTTTTCAATATACTTTGAAAGCAAAACTAAGCGTAAAATAAAATATTGAATTGAAAAATCAAGGTATTCTAATTTATTTTTACATCGATGATGGTTTTCAATCAAATTTTTGATTCAATTGATGTCTATTTCAAAGTATCGTGGAATTACATGTCGTGTAATTTTTTTTTATTTTTTTCTGTGTATGTTTCCTGATGACTATTGAAACTCAAAAAAAAAGAATTATGTTGCTACCGTTAATACAAGTCGAGATATTCACGATTAAGTTCTGCCCATTCTTCCATATGGCTAATTTTGAAAAGGCACCCCATAGTAAAGTAAGTAGTATTCACGACAAAATTAACATTGCATAAAAAAAATTAGAATGAATTGAACTATACCTACGTAGGTAGAGCCATGGAAGCTACTAAAAACTACATCTTATCATGCATCCCACTCTTCACACATCCTTCTTATTCCTGCACTGAAAAAATTGTAAATTGTAACAAATTGTAACAAATAATATAAAAGAATTTGGAAATTTGAAAATTACACGGTATGAAATTTGATGAAAACCAATTAAAAAACAACTATATTGAAGCCTTGAAACGCATCTTGGAAGAGGTTCATCCATAGCACTTGAAGTACCTGGTGGAAAACATACTGAATCCCGCACAGATGAAAATATTTTGTGAATTTACATCTGTTTTCATGCACATATTTGGAGCAGGCAATTAAACATTAAATTACTTTACAATTCTGTACGTTTCAATACAATTTAATCGCAAAATAAGCGTTAATTGAAAGATACAGTTATATTCATTGAAAATTCAATGCAATTCAATTTAGTTTTGCATCGATGAAGGTTTTCAATCAAAATTTCGATTCAACTCATGTCTATTCCATGTTACTATTGATTTACATCTCGCGTAAATTTCATTATTTCTTTCTGTGCGTGCAGCGGGTCCCGAAGCCCAACTCCTGTTTTTTCTCTTACTCTAACTAAATTATAAGATAAACATTTACATATGTTCTTGTCGCTGTTTTTGTGTACTAATTCAATATAAAGTAATGCCAATTTTTCATTATTAGAACGATTATTAAAAATTAATTTGAACCAAATTAATGAAATAAGTTGAAAAACTAATTAGGTGGGCATATTATTTTGCCTAACAGTGTTTATTTTTCAAACATTGTGTACAGTTAGAACATACTACTCAGAAAAATATAATGAAATTTACACTACATGTAATTCAATAGTACTTTGGAACAGATATCAATTGAATCGAAAATATGATATTAAGCCATGCTCGATGTAAAATTAAATTGGAATGCATTGATTCTTCAACTAACAAAACTAAATATTTAAAAAAAAATACATAGTTTTGCTTTCAAAGTTTATTGAAAAATGAAGAGCTGTGAAGTAAGTTTCGATTCAATAGCATGCTCCAAATATGTACATGAAAACTGTTGAAATTCACAAAATATTTTTATTTGTGTACATCGATTAGTTTTCAAATAATAACAAAAAGTTCAACTACTTACAGCTAAACGTTAATATAATTATACTATATTTATGAAAATGTTAACACGAACAAAGCTATTTCCTTCAAAATGTTAATATTATGAGTTTGACAGCATGTCTGGGCAAATAGTTCCTACCCCGCAAAAAATGTAGCTATGCTGACCTTATTACGCAAACTACGCTAGAATTAATTAACTTTCTTAATGATAATCAGGGGTAAATCCGGCATGTGAGAACACACAGTAATCCTTCGGTCATGACGGGTTATGAGCTAACTCAGTCCGACATTTATTAGTTTCTTATTTTGCTTGTTCGGTTGGAAAAAATAATGCTCGATACAAACGATCGCTTTTACACCAAGAAAGGGTCAACATCTTTGCAAGTGCAAGTGCTAACTGTGTAATGACTGTAAGTATTCTTAGATATGATCACACTATCAGTGCAGTTTTCTGGTTGTACCTTGACTGGAACAATTGTGAGAAATTATTCTAATAATGCTTGTTGAAAGAACACGATCTTGATTTTGCGTTCATTCAATGATCAGAGCTTCGGTTGACGACATTTTAAGTTTCAGATAATCGAAAGAGATGATCGTTCGATAGAGTAACCCCTTTAGACAGCATATTTGCTCGAAGGCAACAAGCGTTAGCTGTAGTACTTTTTCTGTCCAGTGAAACCAGGTGGACCAGGTTTAAGGCTACTGTACAATGTTTGGTCTATTGAAATTTTGAGATATTTATATTTAAGTAGTCCGTGCTTACACAAATCACTAGTGATTTTTGAATATCACAAGATGTTTTTCAAAAAGCGTCTACTTAGTGGTTTATGTTGAACCGTTAGGTAGCGTTAGCAGTTTCACCTAAACTGCAAACGCACTCAAATCAAAGTCGAAGACGAAACATACAAACAAGACTCAAATTACATTAATTGACTGTCAACATATTCCTTCTCATTCATTTTACTCTTGTTGTCGAAGCTTCCAGAATTCATCGACTATTAAATAACCGTACCTAGTCACTTGAAGTTTTGCTTGCTCAGTTTGTAGTGCCAAGTAGTCTATCTGTTTCATTGTTTTCACTGAGGGTAGTGAGCATAAACATCAGCTCGATAACCAAAATTCTCTCCAACCATAATGATAAATAGTGGAGGGAGGTTCTCCTTTGAGTTTTCAATTATCACCAGCAAGTTAAAATCGATAATTTCGACCGTTTGAAATATATTGAGATGAGTTTCGAAATATTAAAAATGAGAACTGAAAGAGGGAACATTTTATGTTTATTTTGTAATTGATATTTCAGTTATCATGACTTATTTACCTTTCATCCATTATTTTGAAACAATTCGAATGTTTACATGAACCACGAACATGAACTGAATTGTAAGAGATATTTTGTTACTTCAAGAGATAAACTGGCGGTGGTTAAACTGAGCTTCAGTAGAAAGAGAAACTAATGAAGGACGGGATGACACCCATTCGGTGCGACAGCGAAGGTTGCGTTTTAGAATGTGAGGTTTAACGCAGTAGAGTGATCGTCAGTTTCAGCACACATTTGATTTCAATTGAATTGAATGAAGTTTTACAGCACTGATCCTAGCAATGCAATCGCTCACCGGTGAGTCAAATATAGTGAGCACCCACACAAACGAACACACACTGCATAATTACCGAGATTCAAACGCTTCAAATTATTTCCAAAAAATCTATCGCCAACAGTTCTGATTAGTCTGCTAGTTCCCTTAGAGTCAACAGATTCAATATACTCAAGCGAACACGGTGTGCAGCAGATGGAAGAAAATGACAAACAGCAAAAAGCAAGCATACTTTTTCTTGCATGATCTAAATCCTCCCTACACCGAACAAATCAGATCTGCTACTATATCATATTCATATAACAAATCAGATCTGCTACTATCCCGAAAAATAGATAGGATGACATAATTTGCCCTGCTGTGATAGGTCGATTCTAACCAGTTTTTCAATAGTATGCTATTGGAAATACTGAAACGACGTTGCCATACATGTTTAAGTTAAATGTTTCCGAATCAGTTGGTAGTTAAAATATATAAATCCTTCCACACTTCACTGAGTTATTAACATTCAAAATAATGACAAAAAATCTAACGCGGCGAGTGTTCTAATTTTAAATTGAGACCCGGCCACGTATAGTAGCAGAGATTTTCTGGGGACACGTCTGATAACACATGGATCAATAAGTCCCGAGACTAAAGCAGAGATGGCGCTCGTAGTAAACCAGTAACCACGTCTTTCTAGAGTACTAACCTTTGCTTGAAACGGGTCAAAATTTTAAGTCGATCCGACCAGAAACAGCTGAGTTATCGAGGTTGGAGTAAAGTCGTTTTGTAGTTTGTTTAAAAAATGGAAAAAACCGAGTTTCGTGTTTTGATAAACAATGTTTTTTAATGGATAAAAACACCGTGCAAGCGAAACAATGGATTGAAAAATGTTATCCGGACTCTTGTCAATCAAAAGCAACGATTTGTCGGTGGTTCGCCGAGTTTAAACTTGGTCGTACCGACACAAATGACGCGGAATGCTCGGGTAGACCTGTGGAAGCCGTTACACCGGAAAATGTAAGTGAAGTGACAAAAATTATAATGAAAGATCGTAAAGTGAAACTCTGTGAGATTGTTGAGATGACACAAATATCATATGGAAGTGTATTTACTATCCCTTATGAAAAATTGAGCATGAAAAAGTTTTTTTCCTAGTGGGTGCCGCGAATGCTTTCGATGGAACAAAAACAGCAACGAGTCGATGATTCAGAAAGCAGTTTATCGCTATTTACTCGCAACAAAAAAAATTTCTTGCGTCGTTACGTGACCATGGACGAAACATGGATACATCACTACACTCCAGAATCAAAGCGGCAGTCATCCAAGTGGCGCACAGCTGGCGAAAGCCGTCCGAAGCGTCCGAAAACGCAGCAGTCAGCTGGCAAAGTCATGGCGTCAGTTTTTTGGGATACGCATGGCGTGATTTTCATTGACTACCTCGAAAAAGGTAAATCGATCAACAGTGAATCACTTTTCATCAAGACAATGCACCCTGCCACAAGTCGATGAAAACAATGGCGAAATTGAACGAATTGGGCTTCGATCTGCTTCCCCACCCCCATACTCGCCAGATTTAGCCCCCAGTGGCTACTGGCTCTTTGCTGATCTTAAAAAAAATGCTCCAGGGAAAAAGATTTAGATAAAATGAGGAGGTCATCGCTGAAACTGAAGCTTATTTTGAAGCGAAAGATAATTTTTTTTATAAACATGGTGTTGAAAAATTGGAACCATTGTATCACCCTAAAAGGTGATTATGTTGATGAATAAAAAAAAATTTGCAGAAAAAATGTTGTTTCCATTGTTAGTCTCGGGACTTATTGATCCATGTGCTAATAGTGCTTGAAAGTCACAAAAACACCCAACTTAAATCCTAAATCTGTTTCATATTGCAAATGAACTGTACCATAAAAATCTTGTTTTAATCCACCTAGTGCTGTAACTATTTTTTATCAATCCACATGTGTTTTTTTCATGAATATTCTTCGGTTTTCATGACATTATTTTAATGACCGTCGTTTTTTTTTGCAATTTGACATTTTAATCACTCATTACTCTATCTAAAAAGGTTACAATCGATTAAACTTTTCATGATATGTCGAAGTGAGTTCCACTTTAGAATTTACGGTAATTTAAGGTACTTCCAGAGCCGGTATTCAGGAACCAGCATAAACCAAACCGATTCGTATGGCCATATGACGAATAAATTGCAATAGTTTTGAGTCCAACTTTCAAGCTTTTCGGGATTATCATCTTCTATATCGGTTTGAATTTTAAAAATTCATCCTCCTGTAATTCCAGAATCGGAAGTCAGCATTGAATAAAATTAATTAATTTTGTGTGGGACTATAAGTTTATTTTAATTTGAATTTTTTTCTGAAATTCGATTTGGCTTTATTTGAGAAGCCGGAATTCGAAAATCGGTGTAGCCGAAGTCAGACAAATTCACCTGATTAGTTTACATTTGTTTCAATATGTTTAAAAATCAGTATAGACATCTTTGAGAAATCGTAGTACGAGTTAAATTGTTGGGTGCCTTCCGAATCGAAAACTGAATACCACTAAAACTGAAATAAGTTTATTTGGTTGTCGACTATTCAAATCAGCAAATCTTAGATGATTCTTAGATATCATTTGAATCTTAGATCGGTTCAGCCATCTACGAGGAAAATAAGTTACACAATTTTAATTTCGTTTCACATATCATTCTGTAGCTCCGGAACCAGAAGTCGGATCCAAACATAATTCAGGAACCTTGTTTAGGAGCATACGAATTTTCATATGAATCTGAGTTTGTAGATAACGGTTGAGTCATCTTCGAAAATAAGGTAAAAAATTAAGTGAAATTATTTGTCACATACGCATTTGCAGATCTCGACGAACTGATTCAAATGGTATATGGGTGTTTTGTTCTTCCAGCATTTATTGCTGTAAGCAGTTTAAATCAATATAATTATGAAATTGTTCAGAATTCGGAAGTACTGCCATCTTTCCAATATGTCATATTCGAACGATTATGTTGCCAAAAACGAACCGTGCTAAAATTGGTCCGAGGCGAAATGTCATGAAAAATGATGCTGTTCACAGGCTTTTTGGTACTTAGAAACTATTGTATGTAACAGTATAAAAAATCGTGGTTTACGTTGCTCCCAAGCCTTTCTTTGCCATACAGCGCTCAGAACTTCTACTGCTGGAATATGGGGGAAAAGTCGCTTACACAAAAAATTCGATATCTCCGTTAAAAATGGACGGATTTTAACAATCTATGGCTTGTTGAAGAGCTATTACCGTACGGAATCTAAGTCTGAAAACATATTCTGTTTTCAAGGTCAATTGTGACAGATACTGTCAAAAAACTGAAAATTTTGACATAAAACTTCGTATAACTCAAAAAGTAAACATCCGATCTCAAAACCATTCAATAGCGTTCTGGGTGACGGGGAGACCTTTCATTTGCGACTAGTTTGATCAAAATCGGTCCAGCCATCTCTGAGATTTCGACCTCTTAGTTGACAACACACATACAGACAAACACGGGAGCGGGTCATTGCGCCGAAAGCCATTTCGCCGAAAGTCGTTTCGCCGAAAGGGTCATTTCGCCGAAAGTCGTTTCGCCGAAAGGGTCATTTCGCCGAAAGGGTCCTTTCGCCGAAAGGGTTATTTTGAATACAACAAATATTTTTTTTGTGTTATTATGCCTCCTGTATAACTGATGTGACGCAGCCACATAACCGAAGCCAAGATGGCTCGGCGGCATAAAGCCGCCGAGTCGACGCCGGCTGAGTTGGCCGCCGACCCGCCGTCGGAAGCGGCGGCCTCTTGCATACAAACCTGTAACCGCCTCGTTTGCTCGGTCTGCTCAAAGCTAGGTTTCTTTGCTTTAGTTAGGTCCGAACGAGTGGTAGCGAGGTTGGACAGCACACGAATCAAATCGATGTGGCGAAGCCGCATTAGATATTTTTTATTTAGTAAACGGAAAATACCACATACATTTGCTTGGTAGATGGAATTGCTTTGATGATTAGTAGTCAACAAGTTGCTTTGGGAACTCCGTTCTGAGGTTCATGAATCAATCTTTATTCAAGAAGTACAATTGTAGGTCGACAAAACGGGCGTGAACGTTATCATCTTTAATTTGTTTTTATTTTAAATCGATTCCCATTACGATTTTAAGACATTTGCAGGAATCGGCGAAATGACCCTTTCGGTGAAATGGCTTTCGGCGAAACGGCTTTCGGCGAAATGGCTTTCGGCGACATGACCCTGATCCGACACACACACACAGACATTTGCTCAGTTCGTCGAGCTGAATCGATTGGTATATGACATTCGGCCCTCCGGGCCTCGGAAAATTTTTCGAAAGTTTGAGCGAATTCTATACCTATTTTTATATATATAAAAAAAGGTAAAAAACAATCGAAGTGGTTGTGCAAAATAATAGGTGTATTTAAAAAGTAATTAGAGAGTAAGAATGAATTCACAAATAACAACGAAATCAAATTAAAATGTTATTATAGATATTTTGCAATATTAAATATTAATAATTAATGCTGTTTCCTTTATTTTTTATGATTTCTTAACACCGATGAGGCATAGAGTCCACAAGCTTCTGCAAATTATCAGTTGGAATGCTCTCCCAAGCCTTTTTAACTCCAATCCACAATTCTGATTTGGTTTTTGGTTTCGGTGTAGTTTTATTTAATTCACTTTTTACCATTCCCCATAGGTTCTCTGGAGTTGAGATCCGGTGACTGAGATGGCCAGTTCAAAACGTTTATCATAAAAAACTCTTTGGCTGCTTTTGAAGTGTGTTTTGGGTCATTATCCTGTTGAACTGTCCATAATAGAGGCATTTCTTATTCAGCGTGCTGTAACATGACTTTCTCTAAAATTCCTGTGTACACCGTTTGTGTCATGATTTGTTGTATCCAATGAATTGGGCCCAAACCATACCATGAAAAACACTCCCAAACCATTATACAACCTCCACCATGCTTAACGGTTTTCAAAGTGTACTCCGGATGAAATGCCTTATTCTTAGGTCGTCTTACAGGTTTCGAAGCGCTGTCAGACCCAAAAAGGATGATTTTAGTCTCATCACTCCATAAAATGTTTCACCATTTTGAAACTGGCCAATGAATGTGTTCCTTAGCAAATTTCACTCTATTTTTTCTGTTCTTCGAGGAAAGTAATGGAACTTTTCTAGGACGTCTTGCACGCGTCTTCGAATCGTACTGGTATCAACTTTCAATCCAAGTTCGTTTTTAATGTCCGTTGATGAAGCAAATGAATGTTTTTTTGAGTGCCTTACTATTTGTCGGTCCTGCCGTATAGTCGTTTTTTCGCGGTTTACCACGTGTTTCAACGCGCGGACGCCATTTAAGGGCATTTGTTATTGTGCTTTACACATTAGTAGCTGATAAATGTTTTTATAAGTTTTTCCTTCATTCCGGAGTCTGACGATTAGATTTCTTAATTCTGTTGAGCAATGTTTACCTCTTCCCATCGTAACTGTAAACAATAATTACATGATGTTAATTTATTTCTTTCCACTGAAATTTCTCATTCAACTAGCAACACAATAATATTAAAAATAAAATTCAGTTAACATTCACAACGATCATAGCTCCAAACAAAACAAACCTATTTTATTGCACAGCCCACAACAAACTGTTTCTGAAACAATCGATGATTCTCTGAAAATAAAAGAGAACGGCCAGAATTATTTACATCACTGCTGTGCCATAAAAGTGAGCTGCTATAATATATAGGTTGTGTTGGTTGCGAAGTGACGTTATTTGAAACTGTATATGTGATTCACATCTATTTTATTGCACACCAGTGTGCATGTCTAAGTGGCAATTTACAGAGCACAACAAATCACAAGGCCTGTGATGTACAATAAATTTTAAGATGTTGTTCGAACTATCCAGTTTTTTTTTGTCTTAGAAATGCATGCAACGGCAAGATCTGGTGTAGTTTCTAATTTTCTTCAAGTCAACTCTCTGACAATTTTCACAATTTTTGCGCGGTTTTTTAACGCGGTGCGTATACTCCGCGTAAAAATAAACCTCGGTGTGCTGGTTTTGGTTTTAGGTTCCGGAGATAGTTGTATAAAATTCGAGAACGAAAATCACATCTATTTCTCAGATATGATATGAGGTTTGGGAACAGATAGTAGTTCGAGGGAGCCAAATCTGCTGAGCAAGATGGATGGGCAAGTAATTGGAACCCTAAACCGTTGATTTTGACCATAGTAGCGAAACTCATATGTTTTAGGTAAAACCGTTTCACAGCGATTTTGTTCTTCAATCGATCCATAATTGCATGCTACTACTTGCATTGTTTGGAAGTACTCCTCCAAAAGTATACAATGACAATTCCATTATACCGACATCGTGATATTACCGACCCATTGAGCCTCCTTTGAGGCACTCGTGCCGCTTGAAAGCACTCGTTCTGACTCTAGTCCATTTCGGGTTATCATTCTATTCTCTAGATCCAGCCAAACATGTTTTCGATTTGCCCTTGCGCTCTTTTTTTTAGTCCAAAATTAGTATGGCAGGATATCTTTCTCATCTGCCGCATCTTGCCCAACTAGGACAGCCTCGCGAACTTTCTCTTTTCGGTCATCCAGTCAAAATTTTATGTATTATTATCATACTCGTTTATTTGTCTCCTGTTTTAACCTTCATTTTATGCATGGTTACTGTCAGTGGTAGTGGAGTTTTGACCATCATGAAACTTTTAAAACCACTATTTCATGGTGTAAAGAGCAGGATTAAAAACCCATAATATTCATCAAACTTTTTTTTTGTTCTGGTTTCTTATTTCGGCAAGATGTTCCTCTCATAGAAAAATAAAGTGAACGCACCACTTGAAGTGATGTGAGCCATTAACAGTCCAGATAGGACGTGAATCGAGCTTTACAGCAACATCTTCCAATCACTAGTTGAAAATCCTATACAAAAAATTATTCATTGGAATAATTGAGTCACCAAAAAAAAAGAATCAATAATGAAAAATGTGAATCATTTCAGTTTTATGACTCGAACTGTTTCCGATTTAATTAGGACATATTATATGCACTAGCAAATCACGAATTTGTGACATCACTATTTACACTTACTCTAAACATGTGGGTCTTTACAATTTAGATGTTTTACGATGCTGTGCAGGTTAGCACACTAGTATAGTATCACGATCCTTCTGTTTGAACTAGATGTAGAAAAGACACGAGCGCTCAAATAAAGCCAAAAATATCCATCGGGATACCATTTCACCGGCAGGCGATATTCGGTATGCTAATGGGCACTAATTGGCATTGAAATTCGATAAAAACATGTTAACCCATTCCCAAGCAAAAAATAGCGAACACCACTAATGGACAATAAGTGAACTTGATTTCTCGTTAGTAAGTCACGCCAAGGTATTGTATATGAAGTATGTAGTATTGGTTTTGCGCATCTAATAGATTTTTTCTCTCTCAGATATCTCAAAACAAATGCTAAGGGAACCTTGGTATCCTATACCAGTACTGAAACTCTATAAAATGTTTTGTGTTTTCATGTACATATTTGGAGCCAGATTTAAAATGTTAAATTGCTCAATGAAATAGCATTTTATAATCACAATTCTATACAGTTAAATTTTTTCACGAACAACTTTAAACGTTCATTTTGTAAGTCTTTTTAAAAAAAATCAATACATCTCCATTCAGTTATGCTCCTATGATCGGTTTCAATAATATTTCTGGGTCATATTTTTATTTTGTGCAACTCATAGCTAAATCATGCTAATACACCAAATCCTGACATTTAATGCAGCTAAATATCTCAATAAAATATTATTCAATTATAATAAACTATCCTATGAATAACTCCACAGTGGTTATCCTTCGTAAACATTTCGAAATTGAATCAATTTTCAGCAGTGGTCTAACATCGTCACGTCCAGTTTCGCTAAATCTGCAACAATAAATATCAATTTGAATAATGTCTCCACGACATTTCTCCTAATATCTAGCGCTAAAAGTCGTCCTCAACTCCACTCTGACCACTCAAACGTCTAATTTGCGTGAACCCGTTTCTAATTTTAACCACAATAGAATCTCTTTTGATTTATCGGCATTTGAAGTATGCGAGTACAGGGTGAGTTATGAGAATCGTTATATCAGGAAATTACATAAGAGTATCCAAGATTAAGTTGAAGCTGTATGTTTGTTAGAAAATACTCGATACTGAATAATGCTTACATAAAATACTAGCAAATTAATTATTCAGACAAAAAAATTTCATGGAATCTAGTCTTCAGTTCTGCAGTCACCCTGTATATCCGTACCATTATCCAAAACCATTGCATTAGTAGCTTCATTGTTATGTGTTGATTCAATTACCCCCCAATCGCTGATGACGGCGTGTTTCAGCGCGTCGTCTTCTCTCCTTCTCAACATTGAACTTGCAGTCTAATTTCAGCAAATCATCGCTCTGTGGTGGCGTGTGCTTCGCTGCGATCATTGTTAGAACATATTCGCACTAGCTAAACAAATTGTTAGAATGGTGTAGCTGAGGTTGGGAGAGACGCGGAGAGACTGAGGGGAAACAAGAATTTAGTATCACTATAGCACTGTTGTGAGTTCAACGAAATGATGACGGGGGGTTTTGTGCTGTGATTTTGCATCTGTAGAACAGATGTTCCAGAATTTTCCGGATAAATTTTGCATTTGATAGTTATTTAAGCAAACATTCCTAAGTTGCACAATAACTGCTGTCCTTGATATCAGTTTCTCCCAATAGGTTTGTGGAACTGACATTACGAATTCCTAGTGCAGGTGCTACCGTTTAGCTAATAAAACCGTTTAATCACTTAGTAATGAAACTTCGTTCGGTTTTAAGGCTTCCAACTTATCTTTGAATATATTTTATGATCGTAAATAAGGTTAATTTTTTTTGTAGAATGATACCGAAATCAAATTAGTAGCACAAGTCATGGTCGCCGTTTGACGTGCGTTCACAAAACTTGTCTATTACTTGTCTATCATCGTTGCATAGAATAAAAAGCTGTTTTTGTTCGTCACGTAATTGCTACCGATATTTGGCATTAGGCATTGGCATTTGCAACGGTTGATTGCCGAATGCAAATTTAATTTCCGATAGTTTGTTTGCATCATAAAAATGATAACATAACCGGGTGAGTTGGAAGCACTTATTCACGGTGCAGGAATCGTTTTTCTTTATAGCAACCATGAGCTTTATTGAAATCAACTGAATAATGAAGTCACTTTGATGGACAAGAATGGTGATTTATACTGACATCTGAAAACTGTTTTATATCTATTATTATTTATACCGGTATCAGAACACTATCTGAAGAACGTTGAAAATCCATCCCGCACCACAATATGAAAAATCGTTATTACACAATCTATTTCATCTCGAAACCGTCCCGAGTTGGCGGTCCTAAGCAAGGGTTTCCAACAGCATGGATTACATTGCAGTCTCGGAAGGATTATCTTGATTATTTGCATTTCGGATGGATTACTTTCCAGATTTAAATAGTTAAAAGTGTTAAAAGTGAGTGTGCCGGCCTTGAAGTGTTTGAAGGCTGAAATTACAAAGAAACGACTGCATATGCCTAAGAATTTTTTTTTGTTTCATCCAAACAACGCACCGTGTCACTGTCAATCAAAACAATTGCAAAGCTGCATGAATTGAACTTCAAATTGCTCCCACATCCACTGTATTCGCCAGATTTGGCTCCCACTGACTACTGGCTGTTCGCAGATCTGAAAAAAATGCTCGCCGGTAAGAAATTTCGCACGAATGAAGAAGTTTTCGCTGAAACTAAGGCAAAAGCTAAATCGTTCTACAAAAGTGGTATTGAAATGTTAAAGCGGCGCTGGAATGATTGCGTTGCTCTTGATAGAAATTACGTCGATGAATAAAGTTAGTTTTGAACCAAAAAATCGTATTCTGTTTGTTTGGCCCAGGACTTTTCAGCCCATGTGTTACCTCGTGGGTCGAAATCATATAACTTCTTTTAGATATTTCTTAGCTGTTTTGTGACAGGTTCTCAATTGAAATTTTGAATAGTTGTTAGAAAAGGTTTATTGATAATACATAATTTTTTTGAAAGTCTTGTACAAGAAAGATGGAAAGGTCCGTCAGCGCCGATTGGACTAAATGGTCGAAGCTCATCAAAGCGCAATATTCCCGCGGACCCACAGAAGGATGCGACAACTTTTGAAACGTTTCCACGTCATATTTCAACACCACCGCCACGAAGAACCACTACCATCGATGAGGGCAACCCGCCGGATCGAAGACTCAAGAGTGTTTCCTGAGGGCCCACATAGACAAGCCCTTGGCATCGTAAACCTTAATGGATTATGCCTTAATAAATATATCTTTGAAAAAAAAAGCGCAATATTCTCTCGGCATCTGAGAGTTTAAGCAGTGTGCCTTATAAATTATATAATTAAATGAAAAAAGCGCAATATTTGATCAATCGTCATGACATTTTGAAATATGTTAATTATATTTAAAAAAAATGAAATTCATAAAGAACTAAATAAATAAATGAATGATCAATGAATAAATAAATAAATAAATAAATTTTTTTTTCATAATTACGTTTATTTCTTAAGGCAATTTACATAAGTTTTTCTTCGCCGTATCATCACTTTTACATAGAATTCTTAACCTAATATAATACTAATATAGTCACAGCGATTTGAGTTTAATAAAACATATTCCTCTTATATTTTAAATATCATATTAGCTATTTCGTTATTTATTATTA
The DNA here is from genome assembly GCF_030247185.1 of Malaya genurostris. Classification (NCBI taxonomy): domain Eukaryota; kingdom Metazoa; phylum Arthropoda; class Insecta; order Diptera; family Culicidae; genus Malaya; species Malaya genurostris. Next base: position 214,596,809 of record NC_080571.1, on the reverse strand, counting down.
AATCTACTTAAGAACATTATTTGAACCAAACGATTAACTTCTATAAATTATAAAATAAGCTGTTATTTTCAGACATTTTGTTGATAATTTCATAAACTGTTTCGAGTTTGTTTGTATCATTACATAATTTTTATTCTAATTTAGCTACTGGTTGAACTCATGGACGCAGCTGGGATCAGAACTAAGTCTTAAAAGGGGCCTTTATTAAATTGAAACTCCAATTTTCTTTATGAAATGATAAATAAGTTTCATGTATGAAAGGTCACGACAAGCAAGAATGTCTCGAACTGGGACATTGGATAGTCTACCCTGGGTACGCAGGGAATTTATTAGTTGAGATCTGGCATCACTATACTCCACGCATGTCCAAACGACATGATCAATATCGCGATAGCCTTTGCCACAAGCACAATGATTAGTTTCGGAAAGTCCAATTCGAAGGAGATGTGCATCTAACGTGTAGTGATTGGACATGAGTCTGGACATCAAACGAATGAAGTCCCTACTCACATCCAGCCCCTTGAACCATGCCTTTGTCGATATTTTAGGAATAATTGAGTGCATCCACCGACCTAGATCATCTCTATCCCAAGAAGCTTGCCAGCTGGCAAGTGTTCTTTGGCGAGTCGCGCTATAAAATTTTTTGAAAGCAATCGGTCGCTCATAAATTTCACCTTCAATAGCACCACGTTTGGCAAAACTATCGGCTCTTTCATTGCCTGGAATGGAGCAATGAGCCGGGACCCAGACTATTGTGATTTGATAATTATTATTCAATATGTCGTTCAGACACTGTTTTATTTTGCCCAAGAAAAACGTTTCATTTTTGCCAAGCGTTTGAGCGAATGGCTTCAATTGCACTCAGACTATCTGTGAAGAGGAAATAATGGTTTGGAGATAATGTGACGATTACATTCAAGCTATAATGAACTGCTGCTAACTCTGATATATAAACAGATGCAGGTTCTTGAAGCCTAAAGAAGACCGAAACATTATTGTTGAACATACCAAACCCTTTCGCTTCTTCAATTCGCGATCCGTCCGTGTAAAACATTTTCTCAGAGTCAATATGCCTGAACTTACGTGAAAATATTTTTGGGATTTCCATACAGCGTAGGTGATCCGGGATTCCACGCACTTCGCGCTGCATGAATGTGTCGAAAAATAAAGTTGAGTCAGGGACATTTAGGAGGCTGACACGGATAGGAATATATCTTGAAGGGTTGATTTCCTGTGACATATGGTTAAAATATACAGTCATGAATCTTTTTTGAGATTGAAGCTCAACTAACCTTTCGAAGTTATTAATAACTAGGGGATTCAGTACCTCGCATCTTATTAGCAGTCGCGACGAAAGCTCCCAAAAACGATCCTTCAATGGAAGAACTCCCGCCAGAACTTCAAGACTTGTATAGTATGTGTCGAATGCATGCAGCCTAAAGCAATTTGCAAACAACGATACTGAATTCGCTCCAGTTTGATAATATGAGAGTTTGCAGCGGAACGAAAGCAAACGCATCCATATTCCATCACTGAAAGTATCGTTGTCTGATACAATTTTATTGGATCTTCCGGATGAGCACCTCACCAAGACCCTGTTATCGTTCGAAGAAAATTTACTCTTTGTTGGCATTTTTTTATCAGATACCTAATGTGTCCTCCCCACGTGCATTTGGAATCAAACCAAACCCCGAGGTATTTGAAAGTCAAAACCTGTTGGATCATTCTTCCCATCATATGAAGCTGAAGTTGCGCGGGATCATGCTTTCTTGAAAAGACGACCAACTCTGTTTTCTCCGCAGAGAATTCGATACCCAGATGAACAGCCCAAACGGACAATTTATCTAAGGTATCTTGCAATGGTTTTTGCAGATCAATAGCTTTGGATCCAGTAACTGAAACCACGCCATCATCTGCCAATTGCCTTAGTGTACATGGGGTTACGAGACAGCTGTAAATGTCGTTTACATAGAAATTATACAAGAGCGGACTGAGGCATGAGCCTTGCGGGAGACCCATGTAGCTAATTCTGAATGTTGCCAAATCGCCATGTGAAAAATACATGCACTTCTCTGACAAAAGGTTGTGCAAATAATTATTTATAACCGCTGGGAGTCCATTTTGGTGAAGCTTGTCTGAAAGAACATCAATGGAAACTGAATCAAATGCTCCTTTAATGTCTAAAAATATAGAGGCCATTTGTTGTTTTTGAGCGAAGGCAATTTGGATGTCAGACGAAAGCAATGCAAGGCAATCATTCGTCTCTTATAAGTAAATAAATGAATTGATAGATAAATAATGAATCAACAAATGCATCAAATATTTTTGGTTCATAAAAGCAACAAGTTGGTCTGGTCCATTTCTTAGTTTCAAATTGACAATTTAGAACGGTTGATAGAAAGCATGTCTGGGAACGCAACAGTTCATTTGTTGTTTTTTTTTCATTATGTGTCTATGTTTTGAAATCGTGTGACCTAAGAACATGCAGGAGTATTTAATGATACTTTAATGTCTAGTACCCTTATGATATGGCAGAACAAAAGCATCATATTGAAATGTTAAATGCCAGAAAAAAGTATTTGAGCATAGTTTAATTTGATCTTCTGTTTAAACAAAATTCGCAGCCGATTCAGTGTGTATTGCATGGCTGGTGCTACGATTCTACCGACACTACGAATCCTTCTAGGTCGGGGCTCGACCATACGACAACTGGTTTGTAAGTCCAGTGCCCTATGCATTGAACCGCCAACCCGGGACAATGACAGAAGTAAGTAATAAATCAGTTCTAAGTTTAATTTACTTCTATTAAAAGCTCAATTTTTACCTATTTTTATATATATAAAAAATAGGTATAGAATTCGCTCAAACTTTAGAAAATTTTTCCGAGGCCTGGAGGGCCGAATGACATATACCAATCGATTCAGCTCGACGAACTGAGCAAATGTCTGTGTGTGTGTGTATGTGTGTGTGTGTGTGTCTGTATGTGTGTTGTCAACTAAGAGGTCGAGATCTCAGAGATGGCTGAACCGATTTTGATCAAACTAGTCGCAAATGAAAGGTCTCCCCGTCACCCAAAACGCTATTGAATGGTTTTGAGATCGTATGTTTAGTTTTTGAGTTACACAAAGTTTTATGTCAAAATTTTCAGTTTTTTGACAGTATCTGTCACAATTGACCTTGAAAACAGAATATGTTTTCAGACTTAGATTCCACACAGTAATACCTATCCAACAACCCATAGATTGTTAACATCCGTCCATTTTTAACGGAGATATCGAAATTTTTCTGTAAGCGACTTTTTTCCCTATTCCAGCAGTAGGAGTTTTGAGCGCTGTCTGACAAAGAAATGCTTGGGAGCAACGGAAAACACGATTTTTTATACTGTTACATACAATTGTTTCTAAGTACCAAAAGGATTGTGAACAGCATCCTTTTTCATGACATTTAGCCTCGGACCGATTTTAGCACGGCTCGTTTTTGGCAACATAATCGTTCGAATATGACATATATAAACCAGATGATGGCAGATTTTTTTTTAATTATTTTGTTTTAAACTACTTACAGCAATAAATGCTGGAACAACATAACATCCATATACCATTCGAATCAGTTCGTCGAGATCAGCAAATGCGTGTGTGACAAATAATTTCACTTAATTTTCTCGGAAAATTTCTTTTCTACAAATTCAGATTCATACGAAAAGTCGTATGCTCCCAAACAGAGATCATGCATTATGTTTGGTTCCGACCTCTGGTTCTGGAACTACAGGATGATATGTGAAACGAAATCAAAATTGTGTAACTCATTTTTCTCGTAGATGGCTGAACCGATCTAAGATTCAAATGAAAAGTTTCAAGATTCTATAAAACATCTTGCTTTTCAGTCAGATCCAACTTCCGGTTTCGGGGATAGTAAAAAAATGTCTATTTCACATAAATTAATCAGGTTTATCGGGTTAGCAGATTTGGATAGTCGATAAAAAAATTAACTTTTTTCAGTTTTAGTGCTATTCAGTTGTCGATCAGAAGGCACCTAAAAATTTAATTCGTGCTATGATCTCTCAAAGATGTCTTAATTTCAAATATTTTGAAACAAATGTAAACTGTACAGCTACTCAGGTGAATTTATCTGACTTTGGCCATACCGCTTTTAGAATTCCGGTTCCAGTGTAAAATCGTTTTCTCAAAAAAAGCCTAATCAAATTTCAGAAACAAAAATTCAAATGTAAACAAACTTCCATTAATTAATTTTATCCAATTATGACTTCCGGTTCTCGAATTACATGATGACGAATTTTTAAAATTCAAACCGATATAGAAGATGACAATCCCGAAATGCTTGGACTCAAAACTGTTGTAATTTATTCGTCATATGGCCATACGAATCGGTTTGGGTTATGCTGGTTCCTGAATACCGGCTCTGGAAGTACCTTAAATTACCGTAAACTCTAGAGTGGAACTTACATATCATGGCATGTTTAATCGATTATCACACGTCTAGATTCAAATTCGATCCGATTTGCAGTTTCGACATTACAGAGTAATGAGTGATTAAAATCTCAAATTGTCGCTTAAAACGACGGTCATTAAAATAATGACATGAAAACTTAAACACCGAAGAATATTTATGCAAAAAACACATGCGGATTGATAAAAATAGGTATCATCTCACTGCTAGGTGGATTTAACACGTTTTTTTTCAATATACGTTTTTTTCAGTTTCCTGTAATTATACTCCGCAAAATTAAGATCGACGTTGCTATTCTGCAAAACTACTAGTCAAAGCTCTTTCCGGTCCTTATCGCAGCGACGGAACGAGCGAAAAAAAGTGAAAATCGCTCGGCAAACCACTGACCGCGGTATCACTTCTCTTTGTGCTGGTTCTAAGTCATTCGAAATTCTCGTTAGCAATGTTCTGTTTAAAAAAAAACCAAATCATACATATCGGCCGATCAACATGGTTTTCCCCCGGTAGATCAACAGCTACGAATTTAGATCAGTTTACGTCACACTGCATCAGAAACATTGAAGATGGAGCACAGGTTGATACAGTTTATACAGACCTTGAAGCAGCGTTCGATCGTGTTGACCATACTCTGCTACTTGCGAAAATTCGAAAACTAGGTGCATGGGAAACATTCACCGATTGGCGTATCGTATCAAATTGAACTGCCGAGTTTAGCACTAAGCAGTTCAAATTGAACTACTCTGCACTGATGAGTCAAAAACGAAACGTAAAAATAATAATAAATTAAATCGTATGTTGAATCAAATCTCGAATCTGTCGGGTATGCCTCAAGGTAGCAATCTCGGACCAATGCTATTTTCTTTGTTCTACAACGACATCTGTTTTGTCTTGCCACCTAGGCTTGTAGGCTTGTTTATACAGACGATCTCAAGCTATTTCATATCATTAGATCCGAAGAAGACAGCAGGGCCTTACAACGACAAGTTGATGTCTTCAGCGACTGGTGTACGCGTAACCGATTGACGCTTAGTATATCGAAATGCTCCGTTATTTCATTCACACGCAAGAAAGAACCTATTCTCTGGAGATACACTATTTTTGGAGAATTCCTTGAGAAAGTATCAATTGTAAGGAACTTAGGTGTAGTACTTGATTCTCAGCTGTCGTTCAGAGACCACTACTTCCATATCATTGCCCAAGCTAACCGAAATCTTGGATTTATCTTTACAATAGCAAAAGAATTCAGTGACCCTTACTATCTCAGATCATCGTATTTCACCCTTGTCCTATCTGTCCTTGAAGCTTCATCGGTAATATGGTGTCCTTATGCGGACGTTTGGATTAACCGAATTGAATCAATACAAGCTAAATTCCTCCGCTGCGCCCTCAGATCTTTACCTTGGCGCAACCCGACAGAGTTACCACCTTATATTGATCGTGGTCGATTACTGGGTATGGACACACTTTTGAAAAGGAGAAATATTTCCAGAGCTAGGGAAACTATGGATGGGACAAATTGACGCTCCTAATATCCTTTCTCAAGTAAATATCAATGTACCACCTAGAACTTTAAGATCGCGGAACTTTTTAAGACTTGACTATCAACGTACTGACTTCGGACAAAACGAACCCATTAGGGGAATGTGTAATAGTTTTAATAGTGCCTATGACTGTTTTGATTTTATCCATTTCATGTGATGTTTTTAAAGATAGACTAAGAAGATTAATGTAATGTATAAGTGTAAGCCCATAATGTAATATGAAAATGTATGTATAACTGTATTATTGTCAACCGTCAGAAAAGATGAAGGGGTTTTTACGCCAAACTTGACGATTGAATTATACTCAATTGGGCTTTTCCCTTTCCAATGCTTCATGGAGACTATAACAGGTCACACGAAGGAATAAGAAATAAATAAATAAATTAATAAACAACAGTCTCGAGATCAGTGGGCCAAAATTTTTCAACTTCACTTCAAAAAGAGAATACTGCAATGCTAATTAATAAAAATAAAAAATCTGTTTTAATCCACCTAGTGGTGTAATGATGCCTTTTTCATGTACATATAATATTGTGGTGTTCTATTCAAAATTTTTCTCTTCGATTTTTGAAAGAAACCAAGAGATTGTTTATGCATAACATACAGAATAAAACAGTGCTTTGATTGCGTAAGTCATCCTTAAGAAAACGAAATGGGTTCACTATTATATGCACTTCCGGCACCGGAACACGAGAACCGGTATAATCAATGTCGGTTCGTACAGCCACCAACTAACATGACGTACAAACTCTACTAGTTTTTATTCAAATTTTGAAGATTTTATACGATTTCCGGATTTAATTCCGGAACCGGAAGTCAGATCCAGATGAAATTCAGGAATTCCGTATGAGATCGGAAGACCTTTCATTTGAATCAAACATACAAACAAACACGCACACACAAACATACGAACACACACACACACACACACACACACAAACATTCGAACACACACACACACCCACACACACACACACACACACACACACACACACACACACACACACACACACACACACACACACACACACACACACACACACACACACACACACACACACACACACACACACACACACACACACACACACACACACACACACACACACACACACACACACACGGACATTGTTCAGCTTTTCTCGGAAGCTAGACGGAAATTGATAGGTTGAATGAAGAGATAATTTAGTAAAATAGAGTAATCAGAAGTGAAACGTTGAAAATATCTGATAACTGAAAGGAAATAGAAACTCTTGCAATTGTCGCCTTTTTACGACATGGAAGCAGAAACCCAGTGGATCTATTCTAGGTTAATTTTATCCGCCGGATTCCACACGGCATCTAGGCTGGTACTGTCCGGAGAGAGCTAATAGGTACTATCAGTCTCCTAGTGGATCCCAGCCCCTTATTTAATTTCATACATAAAATACTGTAACATATCTTACACGTAGTTCCAAATACCACAATTTATCTGATGAAATCGTAATTTATCAAAATAAATACAGTATCCATGGTGTTCTGGTTTTCAACCTCCAAAGTTGCCAGTTTTATAGGAAATTTGTTAAAGTACAGCGTCATTGTGCCAATATATCCTGACAGTGTACCGCAGTTAGTAAAATGTGCCTTGAAAATTTGTCGAAGCATTTCGTATTATAACTCGTAATTGATATTTCATATGATATATCTTGAATTATACGAGCATACAACTTTCTATTAGAAAATAATGCCGTTTTTGATTTTAGCGCTACACCGGTGTAGTGTAGCAGTGACAATATTCGCTCCAATTTGGGTGTAATCGAGGCATCCTTTTCTTCTCAACACCGGTGTAGTGCCACCGGTAAAAACGAAAATACCATACGTTGGCGAAATTCGAACCACCTATCAAGTAGTTGGTGACAATCTCCTACACATACTTTTAGGAATAACTTTCCATCGAAATTCAAATATACATTAGATTTTACATGTTTGTCTTTCACATAAAGAAAGTCTGTGCAATCACTATGAAAACCGGCTTAAGAGGCAAGGCTTGAAGGGCCGAGTTTCATATACCATTCGAATCATGGTTATTCTTAGAAATAATCATTAGGACTTTAGTTTGTCTGTTGATTAAAAATTTGAATAAATAAGAGATGCCTCAACAAATTTCCTTGAACTTCGATTCAAATGAAAGGTCTTACGGTGTGATACAAAATTCCAGAGCTTCGTCCGTATCTGTCCTCCGGTTCCGGCTTTCTTAGCAAAAGAGGAAACCAAATCTTCTAAAGTGGCCTTAAATTGGTTCAATGTATAGGCCATGCAAGTTACTGCCAATCTGAACCGACTTCAGCTATACCAGCCCCATTACTCGGTTCTGGAAATACACTGGAACCTCAACTTATGCGCAAAGTCGGGACTGCGTAAATTAAATTTCGCGTGACTGGAATTTTTTTTTTCGCGTGAAAAAGGTTTTTTCAATTCCATTCCATTTTAGTATAAATAACAGACTCCGTTCGTACGCAACAGCATCAAGGACCATCTGAGTTTATTTTGAGACTATGGAAATCCGTAAGAGATATTCCAAAATTCAAGAGCTATTTGGAATATTATCCTTGGAGACTACACTGCGCTATAGCCGGAATGACAACGGCTAGTGTCTATTTTTTGTTTGTTGTTCATATTTTTACAGCTACACATTGCTTACTTGTCTATTTATAGCTGTTTCAGGTATATTCTCAGTAGTCCAACAACCTCAGTGAAAACAAATTTTAGGATTTCATTCAGTAATAGCCGTTCAACCGAGAAGGTTGTGTATAGAAGCGTACAGTTTAACAACGCTGGTTAGTTTACACGCGTTAAATACGACAACGGTTGAACTACAGGTAGAGACCTGTTGGCAGCAGCCGTTAAAAAGTATAGTCGTGCTGCATAAGAGAGCCCTAGTGCTGGGCCAAGCTGGTGAAGGAAACAACAAAGGGCGTTTCCCAAGCTCTACCCAGGCCACAATACACAGCCACAAGTGCTGAGCAAGAGAGTTCAAAGGCACATCGAAGAAGGAGAGTGCAAAGGCACATAGAAGCAGGAGAGTGCAAAGGCACACCGGTGCGAAGGCACTTCGGTGCAGAAGCATATCGGTGCGGAGCACAAGGAAGAAGGAAACAAGACAACTCGGTCTTTCCACTGCCATACAACACGCAGGTATACACCGGTGACCTGCGCTGGTTACAGCTGGCGAAGACAAAAGTAAATCGAAAATCGAGTGGTGCTTGATGTCAGGTAGCAGTAGCATCACATCCAACAATCAGCAACCAACAAGAACATCTAGAGCAACGAGGATCTACACGGCAGTGCAACGGAGATAGACAACAATTTCAAGGTAGAAGTTTTTTCTTTTCCTTTTGATTGAGTACTGTGTAGTGTTGGTTTCATTTTTTATTTTAAAGTTTGATTAAAAATTTTAATGTGATGGATGAATCCATGGACGTAAATCCTAGCATGAATCCTATACCCCCACGAACGAAAAAATATCAGGAGAGCTCTTCTGGGCCTTGGATAGTCTTTTTTAGACGTATATCAAAGCCATTAAACATTTTACAAATTAATAAAGGTTTGACATCACGATACTCTTCAATCAAAGAGATCATAAAAGTAAATAATGATAAAATTCGTGTAGTAAATAATTTGAAACAAGCGAATGATATTGTCTCTTCGGAACATTTCAATAAAGAGTATAAAGTTTACATACCCTCCAAAGATGTCGAAATTGACGGTGTTGTTACCGAAGCGAGTCTTTCGGTAGATGATTTACTCAAGCATGGTGTTGGTCGTTTCAAGAACTCTATGCTTGAGGGTGTGAAAATACTGGAGTGCAAACAACTGTACTCAGTAGTTCATGAAGAGGGAAAGAAAGTTTATCGCCCATCAGACTCGTTTCGAGTGACATTTGCCGGGTCTGCGTTGCCGTCCCATGTCTATGTCGATAAAATTCGCCTCCCTGTTCGGCTTTTTGTTCCAAATGTAATGAATTGTACGAACTGCAAAAAATTCGGCCACACAGCTACTTACTGTAGTAATAAACCAAAATGTATTAAGTGTGAAGGGCCTCATAAAGATAATGATTGCAACAAGGAAATTGAAAAATGTATTTATTGTGGAGAAAGTCCTCATGAGGATATTTCAGTATGCACTGCATTTAAAGTACACAAAGACAAAATTAAGCTTTCTTTAAAAGCACGGTCTAAGCGCACATATGCAGAAATGCTTAAAACGGTCATTGATGTCCCCCCTTTGGAAACCGAAAACGGGTTTTCAAATCTAGAGGAACCAGAGGACTCTGACTCTGACGAAAATAGTGAAGGTAATTCGTTTATCACTACCCAAGGGTCAGTTAAGAGAAAGAAGTCTTCTTCCAAATTACCAAAAAAGGCACCTAAAATTTCATCTTCAAAAAAAGATCCCCGTGTTAAACAAAAAAAGTCAAAACCAAAGACTGTGCCTCCTGGTTTGTCAAATTCACAAACCAATCCAGGATCTAGCACAGAAAAAGGTAATAATCCTGTGGGCTCTATTTCACAGCCACCAACAGGATTACTGAAGTTTTCGGAAATTGTTGAATGGATTTTCTCAGCATTCAATATATCTGAACCCTTAAAGACCCTCATAATGGCATTCCTTCCAATAGCTAGAAATTTTTTGAAGCAGTTATCAGCTCAATGGCCAATTGTCTCAGGTTTTGTATCTTTTGATGGATAATTTATCACCCGCCGCAAATGATACAATCACTGTCCTGCAGTGGAATTGTCGAAGTATCATGCCAAAACTTGATTCATTTAAAATTTTATTGCATAGCCAAAAATGTGATGTATTTGCTTTATGCGAAACATGGCTTACTTCAAACATAGCTTTAAATTTTAATGATTTTAACATTATACGTCTCGATAGAGACTCTCCGTATGGTGGAGTGCTTTTGGGAATTAAGAAATGCTATTCCTTTTATAGATTAAACATCCCTTCAACTTCTAGTATAGAAGTTGTTGCTTGCCAAATAAACATTAAAGGCAAAGATATTTGCATAGCTTCGGTTTATATTCCTCCAAAAGCACAAGTTGGACAGCGACAGCTTAATGAAATGGTTGAAGCCCTTCCTGCTCCACGATTGATTCTGGGGGATTTAAATTCGCACGGAATGATGTGGGGTTCCGTTTACAATGATAGCAGATCATCTTTAATACAAAACATTTGTGACAATTTTAGCATGACGGTATTAAATATGGGTAGCATGACACGGATCTCAAGACCTCCTGCACGCCCAAGTGCATTAGATCTATCTCTTTGCTCAACATCAATTCGACTAGATTGCACCTGGAAAATATTGCCTGATTTACACGGTAGCGATCATTTACCAATCATCATCTCAATTAGCAATAGCAATTGCATTGCTACTTCAGCTAGTATTCCATATGATTTGACAAAAAATATCGACTGGATTAAATACCAAAGTAGTATCTCTAGTATTTTGAATTCAATGGAAGAGCTCCCTCCACTTGAAGAATATGACTTCCTCATTTGTTCGATTCTGGAGGCAGCAGAACAATCCCAAACTAAACGCTTTCCTGGGCCAACGACTAACAGAAGGCCTCCCAACCCCTGGTGGGACAAAGAGTGCTCAGAGGCTAAACTCGCAAAACAAAATGCTTGCAAGACGTTTCTAAAACGGGGAGGAGGAACTCCTCAGAATTTTGAAAAACTTATGGCTTTAGAAACCAAGTACAAGAGCATACTTCGAGCCAAAAAATGTAGCTATTGGAGACATTTTGTCGAAGGTTTGTCAAGAGAAACCTCAATGAGCACTCTTTGGAACACGGCCAGACGAATGAGGAATCGTAACGTGGGCAATGAGAGTGATGAATACTCGAACCGATGGATATTTGACTTTGCTAGGAAAGTTTGCCCAGATTCTGTTCCTACGCAGAGTATTATAAGGGAATCTCCTCCAAATAATGGGTTTATTAATAACCCATTTTCAATGATGGAATTTTCTATAGTACTCTTGTCTTGTAACAATAACGCTCCTGGGTTGGACAGAATTAAATTCAACTTGGTGAAGAATCTGCCCGACCTCGCAAAAAGACGTTTGTTGGAATTGTTCAACAAGTTTCTTGAGCAAAATATTGTTCCACCTGACTGGAGACAAGTGAAAGTTATCGCCATTCAAAAGCCGGGGAAACCAGCTTCCAATCACAACTCATATAGACCCATTGCGATGTTGTCCTGCATCAGAAAATTGTTCGAAAAAATTATTCTACGACGTCTCGACACTTGGGTCGAGACGAACGGTTTGTTGTCAGATACTCAGTTTGGCTTCCGTAGAAATAAAGGGACGAATGATTGCCTTGCATTACTTTCGTCTGACATCCAAATTGCCTTCGCTCAAAAGCAACAAATGGCATCTGTATTTTTAGACATTAAAGGAGCATTTGATTCAGTTTCCATTGATGTTCTTTCAGACAAGCTCCACCAACATGGACTCCCAGCGGTTATAAATAATTATTTGCACAACCTTTTGTCAGAGAAACGCATGCATTTTTCATATGGCGATTTGACAACATTCAGAATTAGCTACATGGGTCTACCGCAAGGCTCATGCCTCAGTCCGCTCCTTTATAATTTTTACGTGAATGACATTAACAGCTGTCTTGTAACCCCATGTACACTAAGACAATTGGCAGATGATGGCGTGGTTTCAGTTACTGGACCCAAAGCTATTGATCTGCATAAACCATTGCAAGATACCTTAGATAACTTGTCCGTTTGGGCTGTTCATCTTGGTATCGAATTCTCTGCGGAGAAAACAGAGTTAGTCGTCTTTTCAAGAAAGCATGATCCCGCGCAGCTTCAGCTCCATATGATGGGAAGAATGATCCAACAGGTTTTAACTTTTAAATACCTCGGGGTGTGGTTCGATTCCAAATGCAAGTGGGGAGGACACATTAGGTATCTGATAACGAAATGCCAACAAAGAGTAAATTTTCTTCGAACAATAACAGGATCTTGGTGGGGTGCTCATCCGCAAGATCTGATAAAATTGTATCAAACAACGATACTTTCAGTGATGGAATATGGATGCGTTTGTTTTCGTTCCGCTGCAAACTCTCATATTATCAAACTTGAGCGAATTCAGTACCGTTGTTTGCGAATTGCCTTAGGCTGCATGCATTCAACACATACAATGAGTCTTGAAGTTCTGGCGGGAGTTCTTCCATTAAAAGATCGATTTTGGGAGCTTTCATCACGCCTGCTAATAAGATGTGAGGTGCTGAATCCCATGGTAATTAATAATTTCGAACGACTAGTCGAGCTTCGATCTCAAACAAAATTCATGACAGTATATTTTAACCATATGTCACAGGAAATCAACCCTTCAAGATATATTCCTATCCATGTCAGCCTCCTAAATGTCCCTGACTCAACTTTATTTTTCGACACATCCATGCAGCGCGAAGTGCGTGGAATCCCGGATCATCTACGCTCGACGGAAATCCCAAAAATATTTTCAAGTAAGTTCAGGCATATTGACTCTGAGAAAATGTTTTACACGGACGGATCGCGAATTGAAGAAGCGACAGGGTTTGGTATGTTCAACAATAATGTTTCGGCCTCATTTAGGCTTCAAGAACCTGCATCTGTTTATATAGCAGAGCTAGCAGCAGTTCATTATAGTTTGAGTGTAATCGTCACATTATCTCCAAACCATTATTTCCTCTTCACAGATAGTCTGAGTGCAATTGAAGCCATTCGCTCAAACATGACTGGCAAGACTGAACCGTTTTTCCTGGGCAAAATAAAACAGTGCCTGAACGACATATTGAACAATAATTATCTAATCACTATAGTCTGGGTCCCGGCTCATTGCTCCATTCCTGGCAATGAAAGAGCCGATATTTTAGCCAAAGGTGGTGCTATTGAGGGTGAAATTTATGAGCGACCGATTGCTTTCAACGAATTCTATAGCTCGTCTCGCCAAAGAACACTTGCCAGCTGGCAAGCTTCTTGGGATAGAGATGATCTGGGTCGGTGGATGCACTCAATTATTCCGAATATATCGACAAAGTCATGGTTCAGGGGACTGGATGTGAGTAGGGATTTCATTCGTGTGATGTCCAGACTCATGTCCAATCACTACACGTTAGATGCACATCTCCTTCGAATTGGGCTCTCCGAGACTAATCATTGTGCTTGCGGAGAAGGTTATCGGGATATTGATCATGTCGTTTGGACATGCGTGGAGTATCGTGATGTCAGATCTCAACTAATAAATTCTTTGCGTTCCCAAGGTAGACTATCCAATATCCCAGTTCGAGACATTCTTGCTTGTCGTGACCTTTCATACATGAAATTTATTTATCATTTCATAAAGAAAATTGGAGTTTCAATTTAATAAAGGCCCCTTTTAAGACTTAGCTCTGATCCCAGCTGCGTCCATGAGTTCAACCAATAGCTAAATTAGAATAAAAATTATGTAATGATACAAACAAACTCGAAACAGTTTATGAAATTATCAACAAAATGTCAAAAAAATCAGCTTATTTTATAATTTATAGAAGGTAATCGTTTGGTTCAAATAATATTTCCGAGTAGATTTCATAATTAATGACGAGTTACTTAAGATGATATTTAAGCTATAAGAGAATATGTTTTAATAAATTCAAAACGTTGTGACTATGTTAGAATTAAATTAGGATAAGAATATTATGTAAAAGTGATGCTACGGCGAAGAAAAACTTATGTAAACTGCCTTAAGAAATAAACGTATTTATGGAAAAAAAAAATTTTAGGATTTACACGAGCATTCAGCAACTTTTGTATAATGGCTGATTCAGGAACGTTTCCATTCATCCAAAAACTACAGTAAGAACAAGTCTTAGGATCTATACGAGCAATCCGCAACATATGAATATCATATCAATGCTGTTCGTAGTCATGGCGCTACATACTGCTTACTTCTCTAATCCGATTTGATTCTGGAATGTTTTCATTCATCTAAGAACTTCAGTGAAAATAAGTCCTAAGATCTGCACTAGCAATCAGCAGCCTATGAATAAACTTTCAATACTGTTCATAGTCGTGGAGCTACATATTGCTTACTTATTTATTCTGATCTGTTTCAGTCGTACAAGGACTTCAGTGAATCACGAGGATGGAGTGTGAAGATTTGCCCCGGGTTAGCGATTCAATGCATAAGGCGCTGGTCTTACAAACCAGTTGTCGTATGTTCGAGTCCCGACCTGGAAGGAGTCGTAGTGTCAGTAGAATCGTAGCACCAGCCATCCACTGGTTCTGTACACTCTGAATCGGTTGCGAAGTCTGTTGAAACAGAAGGTCAAATTCCACTACAGGAATGTAATACCAAGGCTTTGAGTGTGAAGATTAAGTTCGTTAGTGTACTTTGTTATTCTGGTAGATCTTAAGGCCTGAGCTCCCAGTAGTATTTGGGTGATCCAGAGCATCCACAGTAAGCCTATTAATTGGAAGTGATATAGACCGTGAACAATAAGTTCGTTAATGCACTTCGTTATGCTGCTAGATTTTAAGGTCTGAATTCAGGTAGTTTTTGGATGAACAAGCGCTTTTTCATAACTCATCACAATGATACCATTAATTGAATGTGATACCTCGAGGACCACAAAAAGACACTCAGTAATGTCATCGATTACGTTAGTAGACCTCAAGGCCTGTATTCCAAGTAGGTTTTGGATGGACAAGAACTTCCACACGCATTATTACAGTATGTCAATTTGCTGAATAAAACATCGGCTAAAAAGTTCGTATCGTTTCTATGAGCGCCACCAGAATTAAATCCATACCATTTTCAGTTAGTACCAACCTTCAAAAGATACGTGTATAAATTTGACAGCTGTCGGAGTATTAGTTTGTGAGATATTGCATTTTGAGTGAAGCTACTTTTGTTATTGTGAAAAAAATGTAGAAAAAGGAATTTCGTGTGTTGATGAAACACTACTTTTTGATGAAAAAAAGTGCCGCCGATACCAAAAAATGGCTTGATGAGTGTTATCCAGACTCTGCACCGGGCGAAGCAACAATTCGTAAGTGGTTTGCAAAATTTCGTACTGGTCATATGAGCACCGAAGACGATGAACGCAGTGGACGTCCAAAAGAGGCTGTTACCGATGAAAACGTGAAAAAATCCACAAAATGATTTTCAATGACCGTAAAGTGAAGTTGATCGAGATAGCTGACACCCTTAAGATATCAAAGGAACTTTTTGGACATATTATTCACGAATATTTAAAAATATGAGAAAGCTTTGTGCAAAATGGGTGCCGCGTCAGCTCACAATCGATCAAAAACAACAACGAATTGATGATTCTGAGCAGTGTTTGGAGCTGTTATATCGAAATAAAACCGATTTTTTTCGTCGATATATAACAATGGACGAAACATGGCTCCATCACTTCACTCCGGAGTCCAATCGACAGTCAGCTGAGTGGACTGCACGCGATGAACCGAACCCAAAGCGTGAAAAGACTCAACAATCGGCCGGTAAGGTTATGGCGTCTGTATTTTGGGATTCGCATGGTATAATTTTCATCGACTACCTTGAAAAGGGAAAAAACCATCAACAGTGACTATTATATAGCGTTATTAGAGCGTTTGAAGGGCGAAATTTCATTTAAAACGGCCTCATTTGAAGAAGAAAAAAGGTTTGTTTCATCAAGACAATGCACCGTGTCACAAGTCGATGAAAACCATGCTGAAATTGAACGAATTGGGCTTCGAATCGCTCCCTCATCCACCGTATTCTCCAGATTTGGCCCCCAGTGACTTTTTCCTGTTCTCAGACCTCAATAGAATGCTCGCTGGTAAAAAATTTAGAAGCAATGAAGAGGTAATCGCTGAAACTGAGGCCTATTTTGAGGCAAAGGACAAATCGTACTACAAAAATGGTATCGAAAAGTTGGAAGATCGCTATAATCGCTGTATCGCTGTATAGGTTAGTACACATATCGCACTCAAAGGTCATACAAAAGTCACCAGTAACGTGTTTATACACTGATTTTTTCCGGAGAATTCTGAAATATACATGTTCTTAACTAGATTCTATGGAACCAAACAATTCCGAGATGTACATTTCATAATATTCAATTCACTGAAGCATTGCACAGTGGTTCAAAAGCGCAATTTTGCGCTCTTAATTGATAACTCATAGAAACATGGTTTTTGAGGTACAGTATCTTCAGCAAAGTTGCTCAGAATGATAGACGCCATCTTTTGGGAAATTTTATTTATATGATTAATCCTCCTAAAAGTGAAATAAATATATTTTTTTATTTCAGGGCCAACATAGGGGCTAAGTTACTTCGGCAAAGTTGTTCAGAAAGTCATTTCAAACTAATTTGCAGAAAGTACTATTCCCGTAACTTGAATGTGATTCATGAAACAAAAACAAAAAACAGTTTTTGTATTGGGTTGTTTGGTATACGCATTACGCATGATTAAATTTTTTTTCATTATGCAAAAATATACGATAATCGCAAAAAATTCAATAAAAATTCTCGTTATTTCAAATATACCGATTGAAAAAAGTCGCATAAATTAAATTTGTATAAATTAAGTTCGCGTAAATTGAGGTTTTAGTGTATTAGAAGTAGGAATCAAAATTTCGATACCGGAATTAACTCACTTTTCTCAGTGATGTTTAAAATTTCAAACCGTCATTTTAGTCATTTCTATTTTTTTCGATTTGTGCATTATGCTAGTTTACACCAGACCAAATGTTCGTGTTTCTATTCCATGAAAAATATTTTTCAAAAACACCGCAGTAATTTTTTTGAGAGTATGAGTACTATGAGAAAGGCATCATCGTACCAAACAGTGTAGGTTAAAGCTTTCCAATGAGTGTATCGATAAGTAGTTAGCAACATTCAAAAAGTTATTACTATGAAATGGCTCAACTTTTTGCAGTGTGTTTTGCGGTGACATGTTTGTTTACATGTCCATAACAGCTGCGAAATCGATTGGTTTCGATACGGTTTATCGTTTCAATGATGAGTCGAATTGATCCAGAAACGCGAAAGAAAATTCTGCACACTTGGTGCTCAGAAAGTGGTGTCACGTACAACGAAATTGCAAAACGGGTGAAAGTGCACCACACCAGTGTCAAAAATATTATCGAGAAGTTCGGTAAGACCCTTTCCATGAAGGATTTGCCCCGATCCGGTAGGAAAACGGGTCCCAGCCAGCCCGGCCGGGACTTAAAAGTGGTAGAGTACATCAGGAAAAACCCATTGGCGTCGACGCGGGATTTGGCCAAGCAGTTCAACACCAGCATCGGGATGATTCAACGGATCAAAGTTCGGAACTCCCTGAAAACATACAAGAAACAGAAGGTGCCGAAAAAGACCCTGGTACAGAAAGTTCAGGCCAAAACGAGAGCGCGAAAACTGCATAACCGGATTCTACAGAATAAAGACGGATGTATCCTGATCGACGAAGAAACCTACGCCAAGGAAGACCATTTGTACCTGTGGTTTGCGGTCGTCGATTTTCTTCACGAAGGGCACAATTAACGCCAAGGTGTACGAGGAAGAATGTTTGAAGAAGAGAATGCTGCCACTGTACAGAAAGTATAAGGAACCTCCTCTCTTCTGATCGGATTTGGCTTCAGCCCACTACGTCAACTCCGTTCTACAGTGGTTGTCAAAAAATAATGTACAATTCGTGGAAAAGGACATCAACCCACCGAACTGCCCGGATCTTCGGCCAATTGAAAGGTATTGGGCAATTGTCAAGCGGCACTTTCGGAAGGAAGGTACAGTGTCCCAAAACATGCAGGAGTTAAAAAAAAACTGGACAGCTGCCACCAGGAAAGTCACAAAAATAACTGTGCAGAATTTAATGAAGAATGTCAAGTCCAAAGTGCGAGCGTTTCACAGAAACTAGGATTTTCTTCAATATAATCAGTGAAATGCATAAAAATGTAATTTTTCTACAATATATCGAAAACTGATTTCTGGAAATAGAAGAAACGTTACGTCTGCTCAACGGTTTATGTTGGGTTATACAAGGTAACCTAACAGTATAACATAAACTGTTGTGCACTGACATGTCGGAGACGAAACGTAAAGAAATTTAACTCAAATTCCCAAGATAAAAGCACGTAAAACAATCACTTTCAATTTATTAAAAGTTTCCTATCAACACGTTTGTTGAATGGAGCGTAGATGTTTTCTCAACAACAACAAAGGATGAAGGAAAATATTGGTTTATTGATATAAGACATTGAGGAATCGTCAACGTTGGCCAAAAAAAAAATCACTATGATGTCGTTGCGAACATATAAATACAGGTCACATAGAGTCGGTATAGAGCGGTATCGATCCGCTTCTCTCCGGAATAAGCCCAGTCGAAATTATTTTCTACCATCGTAAAATTTGGTAATTTGGTAACGAGAAAATAATCAAAATCTTTTGAAACCCGGAGGAACTTTTCAAGCATTAGGAGTAACAAATTTATCACTCAGTTTCTAACGCTAAAATAACGATGGAAAACAAACTTAGCTTATTCGTCATTGTAACACTTTCCGATCACTTATCACGAGAAAATCACATTAAATTGTACATCTAACCACGGAAGCTTACCGCAAATGGCCGCCAAGTACTGATTTACTACCCTTCGATCGGCTTTGATCTCAATTGGCAACTTAGTTTCTGGCATTGTTGTGGGATTGTTTTTCCGCCTTAGCCTTTAGTCACTAGGCTGATGGGATTCGAAGCCGCGATGGGAAGCCACAGAATCACTGCTACTTCCGTGGGCAAACACCGTTTCGAGCTTTCTTATTTTTTCGTTCACTTCAATATCGGTGGTTGTACACAATCTTCCACTTCACGTGATTCGTTCGCGATCCTAGTTCAACCAAATAACATTCATCGATCGCTCCCACTTCCGTCTATGATCGTCTTGGACAAATAAATCACAGTACTCAAGAAATTGACACTTTCTTACAAAACCGAAAATTATTCGCTCCACTTCAGGAAATGATATCCAATTTGTATGCACAACCGATTACCACCTTTGACAGAATGTTTCCAAATTCGTTTACAGAACTGCTGCTGCTTCCTATCCCGGGGTTCTTGTTTCGAGTTTACGCGCGTGATGTTTCTCGGACACCGGGCTTCAGTCGAATGATGATGATCGGTCTCCCACCAGCTGGTATAGTAAGCAGTGCCTAATCGGTCAGCGCAACAACAACAACAAAAAAAAATATGCCTCACAACGCGCACTACTGTCTGCGGTGCCACTAGGCGCTGCTGGAAGGTAGCTTAACCGGCTAGTGCGAAATACAAAGGTGAGCTCCCAAAATGCTAACTTCACCAACTGAGTATTACCGATCGCCCGTCTCGTTCGTCGTCATTGCCCACTTGGCAGCCTCGGTGTGCCGTGATAATGCTAGTTTCGACTATTGTAGAACGGCAGTACAAATTTATTACGCTAGGTTTCTGCCAGTTCCGTGCTTGATGCAGTGTGATTCTTAGAGGTAATCGCGCTTATGAGGTACTATCACAAGGCTTTGTATTCTATTTTGAGAATTTGCGAGCACAATTTACTTGTCGGAGAAATGAATTAAGTACGTTATTTTTATTGAAGCGGAGGCTGAAATAGGGGAAATGCGGCATAACGATTATTTCTTTATTTAGAAAATAGTAAAACCCCACTGGAAAAATTCTTTTGCAATTTTTTAACGACATTATTGTTAGGTTTCAAGGTGGATTTGATGAAATTTTCAATAGTTTACTCGTTGTAATCATATTGAAATTTATATTACACTAAGTGATATATTAAGCTGAGTTTCTAAATTGCACGCTAGAAATGTTTTGGTACAGATTTCAAGGCTTTGGTAAAGATTTTTTAAATCTAACACGAAGTTCTTCTATTCGAGTATTGTCTAATTCAGTATGATCCAGGTTTATAGAGATTACTAAAAATATCAACAAAGCAAGATTTATTGCTCGCTTCAAGACTCTAATTTCCTCGATATTCGATAAAGTTAAAATTTCAGGATAGATAAATAAATTATTGTCAAGTTCTATTTAGTCTCAACTTTTTGTCATAGGTGGAACAAACAGCTTTTTAAAAACTTTCAATCTATTCAGCGATGTAAGGAATAGATTCATGCAAAACATTTTTAACCAAGTTCCTTAGGGATCTTTAGACCCGGTGTTTGGATTTTCATTTATTTATTTATTTATTGAATTATTTATTTATTTATTTACTATTCTTATGTCCATCGGATACAATATCTAAATGGACAATTAGAGTGGGAAAAATCCCATTTGAGTTGAACTGTTCGTTTGTCATTCTCAAAAGAGGCGCAAAAACCATTATCTTTTCAAAAACATAAACGAAAGTAATAAACTACAATGAGACTTAAAGCTAGGATCACTAATGTGGCTAATAAAATAATATCTTAAAAATTCAAATCACAGTAGATCCTTTCAGTTTTCTCGCGAAATGACTAGATGTTTTACCAAACTCGAAAAGATCCTCAACAGCGGTGAAAGTTCGAATGGAAGCAGTAATCGGTTCATTAAAGCCAAAACGAGTCCTGTGAAATCTCTGCTGAAGCAGTGTTGCATTCCGCAGTGTCCTATTCGGTATCCAAAAATTGACTTCAGAGCGTAATTCAGGAGCATCAATTTCCCCATTGATCAGTTTTGCAATTAATAATGCTTGTTGGATTTTTCGTCGCCGATGAAGCGTATCGATTCCTAGTAGTATCTGTCCTGATATGGCGGCAGATTTGCAAGGTTTTGCCAAGGTAAGTTTCATAATGCCAGACAAAAGAATCGTTTTTGATCTCTTTCAATACGTATGCTCCACGAAAGTTGATAAAGAATGCAAACTACTGAAACATTCTCTAGAATAGGCCGAACAAGTGAACAATACAGAGCTGTCAAACAGTGAGGACCTCTAAAATCCTTAGCGATTTTACTGATAAAGCCCAATTGACGTGATGCTATTGAAATGATCTGTGATCGTTGTAAATGAAATGATAATTTTTCATCTAGCAGTATTCCCGAATCGCAAACCTGGGTAACTCTAGTCAAAACTGAGACATCGATGTGATAGTCGAATTTAACAGACCAGTTCGCAGTCAGTTTTCAACCAGTTCCCAAAGCAAATGAAACATTATGGAAATATAGCACGAAAAGCAAAGGTCCTAAATTACTGCCTTGGGGAAGTCCTGATTTATTAGAGAAAAATGATAATGAACTGCTGCTCAATTTAACTCGTAAAACTCTCCCGGAGAGATATGAGCTCAACCAGGACACAAGATGGACGAAAATTCCAAAACAAGATAATTTGCCGAGAAGTATTGTGTGGTCAGTTTTGTCGAACGCAGCTTTTAGATCCGTGTAAACGACATCCATCTGAGCTTTTTAGCTTCCATGCTGGCAATACACTTTGATGTGAATGTTAGCAGATTTGCAGATTTGTTGCAACTGATCTTCCTGGCATAAATCCATGTTGATCGAATGATATATAAAGCTCCTTGTAGTGTTTGAACATAGAAACTAGTTTCTCAGAGACACAGAAGGCGGGTGAGTGGGGACGGGTATAGCGTGATGGGATAGTCGATGCCTTTCACGCATCCCGCCTGGGTTCGATTCCCAAACCCGCACATAGGGTCAGAAAGATTTTCTGGTCCGAAGAGGCGAATGACCTAAGATGTTAAAGCCTCTATAATTGAAACAAAAAAAAAAAAAAGGCGGGTGAGTAATGTCAGAGAAATAACTGGATGACGTGAATATAAATAAAACTGACATGCTTTTTCCACACTTCCAAATATCGATAATCACACGTGCTGGTTGATTGATTGTGTGAGTTTTGCAAGTTTTCGATGCTTCACTTGCATAAATGTAATTGTGTGGGGGAAAAACCGATTACGATGATATCAAAAATACAATTTTAAAATTTATTCAACAATTGAAAAACCCACGACAAATCGTCTAGGATTTCTAAATTTAAGTTAAATCCGTTTCGAAAATATAAATTATAAAGCGTATTGAAAGAATATTCTCAAACTGAAGCCACCATATTCGATTCTAGAAATTCCAAATCTAAAATTCATGTATATCCACGCCCCTAGCGTGTACAAAAATAAAACTATAATTCCTTCAAAAATTCATGAGAAATTGTAAAATCACAAGCCACCACAAGCTTTTTCCGTATGAAAAGATCTTGCTAAAATTTTATTCAATTTTTCTATAAAATACTACACAGTTAGAATCAAGTATTTTCATCATGCCAAATAATTTGATAAAAGAACAATTTTGCAATAGGTGAGAAAATCAGCTGTGAGAACACTTTGGTTATGAATTGAATGATTAAATTGACTGTCTTAATCCGGCGAACGACTAAAATTATGTAAAAGAAAGGTACAAATAAACGATATAAAAAAACGTGCTTAATCCACCTAGCAGTGAGATGATACCTTTTTTTTATCAATCCGCATGTGTTTTTTGCATGAATATTCTTCGGTGTTTCAGTTTTCATGACATTATTCTAATGTCTGTCGTTTTAAGTGGCAATTTGAGATTTTAATCACTCATTACTCTGTAATGTCGAAACTGTAAATCGAATCGAATTTGAATCTAAAAGTGTAACAATCGATTAAACATTCCATGATATGTCGGAGTAGGTTCCACTTTAGAGTTAAGTGTAATTTAAATTACTTCCAGCGCCGGTATTCAGGAACCAGCATAACCCAAACCAATTCTTATGGCCATATGACGGATAAATTGCAATATGTTTGAGTCCAACTTTAAAGCTTTTCGGGATTGTCATCTTCTATATCGCTTTGAATTTTAAAAACTCATCGTCCTACAATTCCAGAATCGGAAGTCAGAATTGGATTTATTTTAATTTGAACTTTTGTTTCTGAAATTCGATTTGGCATTTTTTGAGAAAATGATTGAGCTTTTAGAAACTATTCGAAACTGGAACCGATATTCGGTGTAGCCAAACTCAGACAAATTCACCTGAGTAGCTGTATAGTTTACGTTTGTTTCAAAATGTTTGAAAATCAATGTAGACATCTTTGAGAAATCGCAGTGCGAATTGAATTTTTGGGTACAATCTGAATCGAAAACTGAACGAATCACTAAAACTAAAATAAGTTTATTTGGTTATCGACTATCAAAATCTGCTAACCCGACAAACCTGATTAATTTATGTGAAATAGACATTTTTATACTAATCAGCCTGTATCACAGAAACCGGAAGTTGGATCTTACTGAAAAACAAGATGTTTTATAGAATCTTAAAACTTTTCATTTGAATCTTAGATCATTCTTAGATTTCATTTAAATCTTAGATCGGTACAGCCATCTACGAGAAAAATGAGTTAAACAGTTTTAATCAAGGTTGCTGATCCTATCAATGAAGCAATATTCGTGAACTATTCTTTTCACCGGTGATGCTCTACCCGTGCGGCGAGCAGTTTTTATAAATTCCGTGTCTGCTTTATTCATTCTTTCCTTCCACTCAGAGAATTGAACCGCTTGGCAAAGCAAGCAAGCATCTTATATGCACTCTGTTGACTCACAGTGAGTTCGTTTCGAAGCATTTAGGTAGAAAGCTATTCGGTGGTGATGATGACTCGCGTTGAGTCGAATTTTCTACTCACGGTGATTCGTTCTCTGTGACGTATGGCGGTACAACTGAATGACCGCCCAGGATAAAATTTTATTCCTGTATAAAGCTTATAAGAAAGATATCGAATCTTTTTGAATTGTCTTCACTGCACATTTCTTCGGTGTTTGCTATACTTCAATCGTGATTTGTAGCGTTAGGGACAACTTTGATACCTGCCAGGATATGTTATTGATTAACCATCAAACTATAAAGGGTTATTAATGGAGCGTTTTTGTGTGTCGTAAATATGTAACTTTCACTCCTATTCCGTAGTTCTATAATAAATTCATTTTGTGTTTCGATCGAGTTCGACTTTTCCAAACAAATTATACCTCATTCGAAATGCCAAATTGGTATTTTTCATTCGGTCGAATGTAGGGTTGTTTATTATGCTTGAGAAGTAATAGTCCCAAGTTTTTGTCAATTATTATTGTTTCTCATGATCGTGAAACTATTTATATACCGAATACAAAGCCATTCGACGATCGTCACCTTAATAATTATAAACATATGTGATGACACTAATAATTGCTTTTAATTTCATGTTAATCATTCTTAATAAACTAATAGTATTTGTATAGACTTCGAGACAAGTTGTGTCGAACCAAGTCAACTACCAAAAAGATTTAGACCAACTTTGATGATACACACTATTAGTTCTTACAAATACAAGAAGAACCATAAACACCAAATAATTCCGTCACATTAAATGTACAGGGCGTTAGAGCTACAATAAAATAGAAACTAAAACCGAAATAGAACTTCTATAATTTTGTATAAGGCACTAATTTGGAGGCCAACATAAGATTTTACTGAAGAATGATATTTCTATTATTATCAAAAACAAACAAACTCTACAGTTACTTGTTGGAAACTGTGCCATGGATAATCGTGCAATTAAGACCTTCCGCAGTTTCTAATAACGAAATGAATGATAGCTAATATTTCTAAAAATCAAGTTTCATCCAATCAAACATAACAAAATTATCTCGTGACGTTAAATAAAGTGGAATAAAATGCATAATTTTTTTTTTCTTGATCGTATATTCTCCTGCTATCTCCTGATTTTGTGATAACAGAATTAGTGAGTAGTTTTAAAACTGAATGTGTGATATGAGTAACAAAAATTTTAAATCGCACTATCTGACAAATCGATAAACCACGCGGATTGTGTTATTTTTTAAATTGAAATCGTTTCCTCTGTAATATGAATATTGTAAAATGTTATGAAATTGAATTTACAATTTCTTCTAGCGGAGGTTCTTTTTTACAAAAAAGCTAAACCGATCACTTCGGGAGTCAATTGTAGAACATTTTATTTTCAATACATTTTTGACAGCAATATCAGATTGTAATCTTAATTTGATTTCAGCTCATCAATTTCTCAACTGATATCGCATTACGTTATTATTTTGCTGTTTGCTTTTGGAAAAAAAACTTACCAGGCAGAAGTTTTGTGAAACTCCAAAAATGATAATATTAAAGGCAAAAATTTGATGAATGCATTAAAATAGGACTAAGTTAATAAGGCGTTACAGAAATGCAAAAATAAATTTCAATGGAACATCTATTCCTCCAATTTTATGTTACGTTTTACAAAATGCTTCGACATCCTGTGGCAGTTGGCCGGAACCACAACCGTGATTCTTAAATTAAAAGTCTTAATTTCCTGATCGTAGTACAGTTATTCTAATCGATAATTTGTGTAGATGTATGGTAAAAGATGCTGAATGAGTATTTAGTTAGTAATGACTATTTCTTTGTTAGCCATTCTTCTTAATTGCTTTGATTTTTGCAGAAGCAAGCAGTAACATGGCTTCTCAGTAGGTTCAAACGTTGTGGAAAACCCTGCAGTCCTATTACTTCTATAAATCAAATCTATGCGAAGAAGCGTTAAATTGTGTTTAATATAATAAAAACATGAGAAAATAAATCATCCCTGGAATTAAAGATTAGACTTGCCTCTATAATCAATAATCAGAATGTATTTTTGTCACTTTATTTGCATTGCATATTGATATTGCGTATTGGACTTGATCATTAATAATCATATGTGATTTTAAAAATAATTGCCATATAAACTGCAAAATTTTCACTTTACAAAAGTGATTGTCCTCAGGTGATTCAACTCCAGCTTTTTTTAAAATCTATCTGCCATTACTTGCCGCAAAATTTCAACAGCACGGAGTACGAACGTGAGAATAGTATTCGGTGAAATCTGAATAAACTGTTTTCATTAGTTTTATTGCAGTAGGAAGTACATTATATGTACATTAGCATACGATTTTAAACGACGTTTTGAACTAGACTATCAGTTTTATTTATCAGTTTAATTTTTATCCAACCGAATCGTTTCGCCATCTTCCAATGATAAGTAATGATATTACGTTTAAAGTTTTCCAAGCTAATTTGTGATGTTCAACGCACAATTTTTATCAGGGCAATATCTACGAGACAATTAAACTAAGCAAAATAAAAAATTGCTTCCATCGCATCGCTAATTTTTGTCTTCAATTTTTTTCGTACACTTGCATTAATGATTGCTGGCATCAAAAATTGACTCAATGTAAGCGCTATTCGTGCCTGATGATACCTGCTCTTGAAATGGTAGAGAATGGCTCACGGCGGAATAGCAACCAGCATGAAAAAGCAAGATCTCTTCTCTCTTGCGAGTCGCTCAGGCAGTCACATATTGAGCATAGCTTTTGCCTCGTCCGGCATTACATGCTTCGCTGTCTCCGTTCTTGAATCGTTCGCAGGCGATGAACGTTAATGAGTTGCGTGAGGCGAAGTTCAGCAACCCTGGTTTTAATTTCGTTTCACATATCATCCCGTAGTTCCGGAACCAGAGGTCGGAACCAAACATAATTCAGGAACCTTGTGTGGGAGTATACGACTTTTCATATGAATCTGAGTTTGTAGAAAACGGTTGAGTCATCTCCGAAAAAAATTGAGTGAAATTATTTGTTACACACGCATTCTGCTATCATCTATTTTACATATGGAATATTCGTACGATTATGTTGCCAAAAACGAACCATGCTAAAATCGGTCCGAGGCAAAATATCATGCTATACACAGTCTTTTGGGTACTTAGAAACAAATGTATGTAATAGTATAAAATTTTTTTTGGATACAATCAACAATTTACATAGAAACATATAATTCACCTGCGAGAGGAAGACAAACAACAGTTTACCTTTCTTAGATATTCTTATTATACGGGAGACAAAAACTTTATCTTTCGAAATATATAGGAAGCCAACCAATACAGAGCGAGTTATACCTAATATTTCTAACCATTCTCACCAACACAAAATGGCAGCATTTCACCATATGTTTCACAGAATGCTAACATTACCCCTCAGAGATGATGCGGTAGTGAAAGAGAAAAATTTTATCTTCGAATTGGAAAGCTCAATGGATATCCGGAGCGCTCAATCCAAACAATCCTCGATAAGAAATTAAGATCATTGAAAAAATTATCACTTACAACTTTGACCCCCCTATCAGAAAACTTGAAAAGAATATCGGTGGACTTCAACTCTAACATGGCATATCCACTTAAATCAAAATTAAAACCCTTTGGCTTGGATTTAGTGTTCAGTAGTACTAGCAACCAGTTGAAAACTTTACTAGGATCTACTAAAGATCCTACTGACAAATTGAAAAAATCGGGGGTATACAAAATTTCATGTTCTCATTATGATAAATTATACATTGGACAAACAAAGAGATCATTAGATATCCGTTTCAAGGAACACATAACGGAAATAGGGAAAGCATCCAAGGATTTGGAACGGGGTTTATCACACCATTTCAAGTCGAAAGTAGCTGAGCATGCCTTTTCCGAAAACCATGATTTCACTTCAAATGACATAAAATTTTTAAGACAAATTTCCAACCCATGGAAATTAGATTCGGCAGAAAGTCTAGAAATTTTCAAACATAATTCCACTTCTTTACTATACAGAGACCAAGGAAATAGGTCTTCCTGGCTCTTTAAGTTACTACCTACACACAGGGGTCAGACAAACATAGAAAACACTTAACCTCTCCCTACCCTAAACAAATTTTTTTTTCGAGGTATTTATACCTGTTGTAGAAATCTACCTACTTCCGTTTCATATAAAAGGAACAACATTGCAGCATTATTTCAATAACTAAACAAAACTATCACACCGAAGAAGAAGATAAATTGTATTCGAAATGCGTATATGCGATGTGACGTTTATTATACAAGATTTATAGTGTCGTGAGATACATAGTGAATTTGTATAGTGACGTGATATACTTATAACAGAATTAAATGGTAATATTAAAAAATTTATCCTTGTAAAATCATTCTGTTCAAACACTCAAACGAAAAGTTAAGGATAAAAAATCGTGTTTTATGTTGCTCCCAAGCATTTCTTTGCCAGACAGCGATCAAAACTTGTACCTGCTGGAATAGGGGAAAAATCGCTTACACAAAAATTTCGATATCTCCGTTAAGTATGACAGATTTTAACAATCTATGGTATGTCTGAAAATATATTCTATTTTCAAGGTCAATTGTGACAGATACTGTAAAAAAATATAAAACTTAGTATAACTCAAAAAGTAAACATCCGATCTCAAAACCATTTAATAGCGTTCTGGGAGACGAGAAGACTTTTCATTTGCGACTAGTTTGATAAAAATCGGTCCAGCCATCTCTGAGATCTTGACCTCTTAGTTGACACACACACGGACATTTGCTCAGTTCGTCGAGCTGAATCGATTGGTATATGACATTCGGTACTCCGGGCCTTGGAATTTTTTTCAAGAGTTTAAGCGAATTCTATACCTATTTTTTATATTTATAAAAAAGGTAAAACGTCTCCCTCATATGAGTCAATTAAATATACTCATGTTATATAATGATTAACCTTTTACCTTTTACCTTTTACCTTTTACCTTTTACCTTTTACCTGTTACCTTTTACCTTTTACCTTTTACCTTTTACCTTTTACCTTTTACCTTTTACCTTTTACCTTTTACCTTTTACCTTTTACCTTTTTTACCTGTATGTCTGAAAATATATTCTATTTTCAAGGTCAATTGTGACAGATACTGTAAAAAAATATAAAACTTAGTATAACTCAAAAAGTAAACATCCGATCTCAAAACCATTTAATAGCGTTCTGGGAGACGAGAAGACTTTTCATTTGCGACTAGTTTGATAAAAATCGGTCCAGCCATCTCTGAGATCTTGACCTCTTAGTTGACACACACACGGACATTTGCTCAGTTCGTCGAGCTGAATCGATTGGTATATGACATTCGGTACTCCGGGCCTTGGAATTTTTTTCAAGAGTTTAAGCGAATTCTATACCTATTTTTTATATTTATAAAAAAGGTAAAACGTCTCCCTCATATGAGTCAATTAAATATACTCATGTTATATAATGATTAACCTTTTACCTTTTACCTTTTACCTTTTACCTTTTACCTGTTACCTTTTACCTTTTACCTTTTACCTTTTACCTTTTACCTTTTACCTTTTACCTTTTACCTTTTACCTTTTACCTTTTACCTAGAAGCGTAACGACTTACTGCGGTTCAAGCTATTATGCAATTTTAAGCGGAAAATCGATAAACTTATTCAAATGTCAAGTGTCGTATTTTACATGGCTCAAAGACAATTGATCGCCTATTTAGTGTTCGATAAATAATCTAATCTTATAATGAACTGTTGTTTTTGTCATTATTGGAAAGGAGCATTGATTACTATCAAACAATTACATAAACTAATCAAATGGCATTTTTATTCTTTATGATACAAGTCTGTGATAACCTATGTAGCATTTTATTCATAGATCAGAACTACTACTTGAAAAACTTATTCAAAAACTGTAGTAAGCTGATTCATCGAATTGTGACATATTATTCAGCGTTTTTGAACTGTTAATATAATGAATGCTAATTACTGTTGATTGTTATTGAACTTCTATCCAACGTTGGGAATTTTCCGAACGCTGATATCAGGGAAGAAACTTGTTTTTTAAAGTAACGTTTCACTATTCAGAGAGTACCAGCGTTGATCACCACTGCAGAAGGTCTCCGGAGATATCATAGAGGTGGCAGTAAATCAAGATAAGACCAATCCATCCTAAAACCTTTACTAAACCAGTAAGCTGCAATATTTCATTGAAGAAAATATTCCTCTATTCCCTATTGCAGGAAGCTAATCTTCAGAATCTGTATCCCTTGGCTGTGTGGTAATTATAACCGGTGATAACAATGGCCATACTCTATTCGTAGTGACAAGTTTATTGTCCCTATACAAGGGTTTTATATTTAGATACTTCCGAATGGCCATCCTCGCACTCGAACTGCACTCGCTGCCTAGGTCAGTAGATAAAGTCTACCGCCTTTTATCACTTATTTCAATATTTACCGACTCACTACCCATGGGCTACCCACCGAAACAAACAAGCTCAGGCTACATGTATGGAAACTGCCGTTTAAAACTGGGCCGCACTGGGTGCTCGAAGTTCCCACGACAGTTAGAGTTTCGTGCTACGAAACTACTAGTCGCACACGAACGGTAACGAACCATCGATTCGAGCAACCTATTGGTCGGGTACGATTGAATGTATTATCGCACATCTCCAGGGCTTTCGTTGACGGCTTTTCTGAACTGGTATCGTAAATCACTGTAGACTAGAAATCGCTCGTTTTAAAGAACCTCTCCGTTCTTGAAAGTTCTATAAAAAGAACTAGCTCTGTTAAACTGTTCTTTCGTTGTTCTGGAAATCTGTATGCTTCCCCGAGAAAAATTAGAGCCTTAAATTGTATTTTGTATTATAGCAAAAAAATTCAATTCCAATTTAAACATGTAAGTTACTTTTATCATATTCCTGAATCCTTTATTTGAGTAGAGCCATTTGAGTAAAGGCATGTACCATTCGACTCAGCTCGACGAACTGAGCAAATGTCTGTTTGTGTATGTATGTATGTATGTATGTATGTGTGTATGTAACAAAAACGTGCACTAGATTTTTTCGGAGATGACTGGATCGATTTTCACGAACTTAGATTCAAAAGAAAGATCTGTTGGTGCCTCAGGTTGCGATTGAATTTTACCCGGATCGAACTTCCAGTACGCGAGTAACGGGGTGAAATGCGCAAAAAAAGAAAAAAAATCACACTTTTCGAAGACCGCTAAACCGATTCCCTTTAATTAAGATTCAAATTCAAGGTCTTATAGTCCCATGGGTTCCTGATAAATTTCATCTAAATCCGACTTCCGATGCAGGAGTTACGTGGAATTATGTGCAAAATGAATGGTCTCACAAATGAAAGGTCTCACAAACCCATACAATCCTACCAAATTAATTACATATTAAATATTTTCAATGTCATGTGTAAAACGATGGCAAACTCAAATACATATCCCATAAAACTGATTGGTAAATTCTTTGTTAAGGGCTGAGGCCATTAGGTCGCGTATAACCACGTGTCTCGCTCTGCGTATCACATTGCTCTCTTGCATTTGTACAAAACGAGGGGACGGATGGCAAGAAAGTTTTGATATTTTCGGTTACAAGTTTGACTACATCACATAAAATCCAACAGAGCTACCGCTTGTTTGGCCGCCTTTCTGAGCCGATTTTTTTTCTCTCTCATGTTGCGTTACGTTACTAACAAACAAGAGCAGAAAAAATGGTGCGTCTATAGAAATCGACTTACCTTCCCAAAAATAACATTCACTTCATTTTTATCGCGACAACATATATGTTTTTATGCACTAATCGCATCTAAATTAAATTATCTAGACATTGTCGGGATAGATTTTTGATCCATGCTTTTGAAGGCGAGATATTCGGCGTTTTCAGCTATGCAATTATTCCTTCAGAAAAATGATTTTCCGACCGCAAAAGTCAAAGAATCATTCTGAAATTTACACAGAATATTCTAAACTAATTTTCTAAGAGATTGTAGTTGGGTTTTTTGCTATTCGTCACCGTTTCTGAGAAAATCGGATTTGAAGCGTGAAAATAGCCCTTTAAATAACCCTAAAACACACTGGCCTCAGCCCTTAAAATCATTATTAGTAGACGGTCACTACATTTGAATTTAAGTTAGTAAAAATCTATTCAATCATATGTGAGAAAGTGAAGTGAGCTCAATTTTAAAATATTTGATTATTATTGTCGGTACTTCTGGAACCGAAAGCTGAATATTGGCATAGTGACATTCGGTTCATTCAACCATGCACTAATATGACCTACCAATTTTATTACGATTCTCTATGACGATTTGAATTTTGGAAAAAAAATTACCGGACTTGGATAAAATTCAGCAAATCATTTATGAGACTATCAATAGTTTATTTGGTCACAGAGTCTCATGGTCTGCAAATTAAAGAAAATCACTAGCCAATATAAAGAGGTAGCTTATAAACAAAGTATTCCTGAAATTGATAATTTCATACTGAGCACCCTATCTCTTTAACAAGGGGTTTGATCCGAATGAAAATTGGGATATTCTTATGACATCTTAAGAACTTCCATCTCCGTGAAAAGTGAGTGACATTATTTTCACATTTGTTATGCAAATGTAATTCCGGAACCGGAAGTTAGATCCAAATAAAATTCTAGAACTCTCTATGGGACCATAAGACCTTTTTTATGATTCTAAGTTTGTGAAAATCGGTTCTGCCATCTCCGAGAAAAGTGAGTGACATTATTTTCACATTTTAATGCACTATTTCCATATTTTTGGTGCAAAGCACTATGTAATTCCGGAACCGGAAGTTGGATACATATGAAATTCCGGAACATTGTTTGGAACCATGAGACTTTTTATTTGAATCTTAGTTTGAGAAACTCGGTTCAACCATCTTCGAGGAAATTAGGTGACATTAATTTCACATTTTTGGTGCATATCATCCTGTAATTGCGGAACCAGAACTCGGATCTAAATGATATTCTGATAATGATATGTATGTTTAACATTTGATAATAAGTAAACTCTAAAAATATCTGCAGCGCTAACCAGAAAAATTAAACAAAGGGATACGAATAATTATCACTTGCCATGGCAGTCGGTGTATAGCTTTTGGTTCCTGGAAATTTTTTCTGGCTACCTAGAGTTTCATTGATTCAAGGCTTTAGTCTTTTTCAAGGCTACCTGAATCAGTAACAGTCTTTTTAAAGACTAACAATTAGTCAGCCTTTCTCAAGGCTGTACAAAGAGTGATATTCTAATATAATCAGTCTTTTTCAAGACTAAGAAATTAATCAGCTTTTTTAAGGCTAGCTATTCAAAGAACTTTTCTTCGAACTAATCAGTCTTTATTAGGACTACCATAAAATCAGTCTTTATCAAGACTTTTCCAAACTAGGAGTCTAATCGAAGATTAATTTAGCCTAGTTAAATTAATTTCAAATTTCATTCATTTCAAAAATGCCTGCGTCCAACAGGAAAGGCAACAAGCCTAAGGCTGAAAATAATTCAATACGGAATTATCGACCAATTAGCTTACTTTCTTCTATCAGTAAACTTTTTGAAAAAAATATTTTGTTGAGAATAATGTCTCATATAAATGAGAATTCAATTTTTTACCAGAGCAGTTTGGATTTCGTCATGAACATTCAACTACTCATCAACTAGTCAGAGTAACGAACATGATAAAAGCAAATAAATTTTCTGGGTTATCCACAAGAGTTGCTCTTCTAGACAGTGACAGGATTCGACAGTGTTTGGCACAAAGGTTCCAGTTTCCTATTTATTCGATCAAAATGATTCAAAATTATTTAACTAATCGATTCAACCAAATGCAGCTAAAACGCAATTGATAATCTTTCCTCATAAACCAAGAGTTTCTTTTCTTAAACCAAACAATAATAACATTCTCAAATTGAATGGCTTGGAATTGACATGGTCTGATCAAGCAAAATACTTAGGTTTAACGTATGACAAAAACTCACTTTCAAGAATCACATTGAAGGAATCCAGGCAAAGTGTAATAAATATATTAAATGTTTATATCCTCTTATAACAGAAATTCTAAGGTCTGTATAAAAACAAATTGTTAATTTATAAACAAATTTTCAGACCAGCCATGCTTTATGCAGTACCAATTTGGTCAAGTTGTTGTTCCACCAGGAAGAAAACGCTTCAAAGGATTCAGAATAAAATTCTGAAAATGATTTTGAAGCGTCCTCCCTGGTTTAGTACAAATGAGTTACACAGACTCACAAGTAAAGAACCATTAGATGTAATGTCACATAATATTATAAGCAAATTCCGACAAAAATCGATGCAATCTTCAATTGAATCGATTGGTTCTCTGTATTATTTAGTAAGTTAGTATATAAATTTCTCTTCCCCATAACAGAATACAAGTAGGTTTAGAATTTTCCCTATACAAAAATCTCAGAATTGCGGAAGCAAATGATGTCCTCATGGTAATAACTAATATATATATATATATATATATATATATATATATATATATATATATATATATATATATATATATATATATATATATATATATATGTATATATATATATATATATATATATATATATATATATAATAGGGCTGAAAAGTCACCGCTGAACACCCTATTTAAATCTTATTAATTTAATGTTAACTCATACTCCAATAAATAGTTATTAAAAAAAATCACTTGCCGTGGAAGACTAGCAAGAAAGTAATCTGATAGCTTCCAATCATGCGGAAAGGTTTAAACCCGGTTATATTAAATGATATTAATAATAACAACACACGGAACGACCGAAATCAGCATTTTCGCGAAAAATTTAGTTGATTTGCTGATTTTAGTTAGTTATTTTTTGAGACAACTAAAAAAATCTTACTTTGGCTAATTTAGATTTTTTATTCTCATTCCCTTAATAATAATAAAATATTTGTTGAAATGACTATTTTTTTTAGTTGAATTTACAAATTAAACGTGCTGTCATTTCTTAGCTAAGGCACATTTCATTTCCATTCAACTAATTTTTTAGTTGAATTAAAGAAATAAAATATTGTTTTCAACCAACATGAATGGTTGAATTGGCTTCTGCAATCTGCAGCTATATGGCGCCCTGTCACCGAAACGGTAAAACCGTAATGACTACTAGCCACTAGATGGCACACTACTGCCGAAAAAATTTCAGACGCGGTTGTCTTTTCTATATTGGCAGGTATAAATACGATGTTGTATTTAAGAAAAAGACATAAACGAAACATAAACATCTTTTTGAATTTTTTTCTTCTAAATCACTGTTTTCTTCATTCTCACTGAAAACTTTTAGCACTCGGAAAACAAAAACCGAATACAAGTAGTACACCGGACGGCGCAGCTCGGAAGGTTTGAAGATACAAAAAAACTTCCGCTTCCGATACAAAAAACTGTTCCGAGTAAAAATATTACGCACAATCGCTTCAAGTGCGCACAAATTCTGAATAAATACGATTTCCACTAACAGTTTACGACATTTTTACATATCGGTTTAGAAATTTAAATAAAGATATATCGAACACATGCGAAAAACATCAAAACAATTTTCAGGCAATAAGGCTGTCCTTTTTAGCTATTTAATGAATTGTTTTGCTTTGACACTTTTTTTTTTTCATAAATACGTTTATTTCTTAAGGCAGTTTACATAAGTTTTTCTTCGCCGTAGCATCACTTTTACATAATATTCTTATCCTAATTTAATTCTAACATAGTCACAACGTTTTGCATTTATTAAAACATATTCTCTTATTACTTAAATATCATCTTAGGTAACTCGTCATTAATTATGAAATCTACTCGGAAATATTATTTGAACCAAACGATTAACTTCTATAAATTATAAAATAAGCTGTTATTTTCAGACATTTTGTTAATAATTTCATAAACTGTTTCGAGTTTGTTTGTATCATTACATCATTTTTATTCTAATTTAGCTATTGGTTGAACTCATGGACGCAGCTGGGATCAGAACTAAGTCTTGAAAGGGGCCTTTATTAAATTGAAACTCCAGTTTTCTTTATGAAATGATAAATAAGTTTCATGTATGAAAGGTCACGACAAGCAAGAATGTCTCGAACTGGGATATTGGATAGTCTACCTTGGGTACGCAAAGAATTTATTAGTTGAGATCTGACATCACGATACTCCACGCATGTCCAAACGACATGATCAATATCTCGATAACCTTCGCCACAAGCACAATGATTAGTCTCGGAGAGCCCAATTCGAAGGAGATGTGCATCTAACGTGTAGTGATTGGACATGAGTCTAGACATCACACGAATGAAATCTCTACTCACATCCAGTCCCCTGAACCATGCCTTTGTCGATATTTTCGGAATAATTGAGTGCATCCACCGACCCAGATCATCTTTATCCCAAGAAGCTTGTCAGCTGGCAAGTGTTCTTTGGCGAGACGAGCTATAGAATTCGTTGAAAGCAATTGGTCTCTCATAAATTTCACCCTCAATAGCACCACGTTTGGCTAAAATATCGGCTCTTTCATTGCCAGGAATGGAGCAATGAGCCGGGACCCAGACTATAGTGATTAGATAATTATTGTTCAATATGTCGTTCAGGCACTGTTTTATTTTGCCCAGGAAAAACGGTTCAGTCTTGCCAGTCATGTTTGAGCGAATGGCTTCAATTGCACTCAGACTATCTGTGAAGAGGAAATAATGGTTTGGAATTAATGTGACGATTACACTCAAACTATATTGAACTGCTGCTAGCTCTGCTATATAAACAGATGCAGGTTCTTGAAGCCTAAATGAGGCCGAAACATTATTGTTGAACATACCAAACCCTGTCGCTTCTTCAATTCGCGATCCGTCCGTGTAAAACATTTTCTCAGAGTCAATATGCCTGAACTTACTTGAAAATATTTTTGGGATTTCCGTCGAACGTAGATGATCCGGGATTCCACGCACTTCGCGCTGCATTGATGTATCGAAAAATAAAGTTGAGTCAGGGACATTTAGGAGGCTGACACGGATAGGAATATATCTTGAAGGGTTGATTTCCTGTGACATATAGTTAAAATATACTGTCATGAATTTTGTTTGAGATCGAAGCTCGACTAGTCGTTCGAAATTATTAATTACCATGGGATTCAGCACCTCACATCTTATTAGCAGGCGTGATGAAAGCTCCCAAAATCGATCTTTTAATGGAAAAACTCCCGCCAGAACTTCAAGACTCATTGTATGTGTCGAATGCATGCACCCTAAAGCAATTCACAAACAACGATACTGAATTCGCTCCAGTTTGATAATATGAGAGTTTGCAGCGGAACGAAAGCAAACGCATCCATATTCCATCACTGAAAGTATCGTTGTCTGATACAATTTTATTAGATCTTCCGGATGAGCACCCCACCAAGATCCTGTTATTGTTCGAAGAAAATTTACTCTTTGTAGGCATTTTGTTATCAGAAACCTAATGTGTCCTCCCCACGTGCATTTGGAATCGAACCACACCCCGAGGTATTTAAAAGTTAAAACCTGTTGGATCATTCTTCCCATCATATGGAGCTGAAGCTGCGCGGGCTTTGACACTTCTCATGAGTTTTTGGCTAATAAACTTGTTAATAATACCCATTTCAGTTTTGTTTTCTTTGTGCTGTCCTTCAGTAATGATGGTGATAGATAAATAGAAATAAATTTTCTGATTTTAATAATAAAATTAGTTGTCAATGAGAATTTCGTGTTGGATTGAAATATTGCTGGTTTGTGTCCAGGATATTCACCAACTAGACACATTCTCTAAAAATAAGAGTTTTTTCAGCAAAGTAAATTCTCAATTTTAACTAATTTTATAGTTATTTTGGCAATTTTGTTGTTAAAGTCAACTAATTCAAAAACAGTAATACGAATTAGGCGCAGAGCTAATTTCGGTCGTTCCGTGTAATAATCATGCGAAATTCGAAAACAATTTCGTCCATTGCGAGCAGAAATAACTAGATAACGTGCGAGTTTTATGATCGAGTAAGGATGACAAATTGACGACACCAATCTCCGGTATTACAAGCTCCGTATCGCCAAACAGCAGGTCATAAACAGATAGGTGAATAGAGCTTAATTATCACTTCTCGAAGGAGGATTACCCGATGACCGCGGTTCCCAATATCCGAATCTCTTTTTTGATCAACGCATTTATATTCCAATAGCTTACCGATGGTCCCCGTAATGTGCTAAATAATCTGTCACTTTCGGTTAAAGCGCAAACTAATGATGATATGATGATGATCACAGATAACAATGGAAGACACAATCAAGTACACATGCGGTAGGTTTAAAACATTATTCTACTACATATCAGGTGGGTGGATGCACAGAATTTCATTTGATTTTGCTCCAAATCTCGAGATTATTTACACTATACATGGATGTTGAAACTGCCGGAACGACCGAGATTAGCTCTGCGCCTAATTCGTATTACTGTTTTTGAATTAGTTGATTTTAACAACAAAATTTCAAAAATAACTATAAAATTAGTTAAAATTTAGAATTTACTGCGCTGAAAAAAACTCTTATTTTTAGAAAATGTGTTTAGTTGGCGAATATTCTGGACACAAACCAGCAATATTTCAATCCAACACGAAATTCTCATTGACAACTAATTTCGTTATTAAAATCAGAAACTTTGATTCTATTTATCTATCACCGTCATTACTGAAGGACAGCAGTGTCAAAGCGAAACATTCCATTAAAAAGCTCAAAGTGACAGTCTTGTTGAAACTGCTCGCAAATTGTTTAGATGTTTTTCGCATGTGTTACGATATATCCCTATATAAATTTCTAAACCGATATGTAAAAATGACGTAAACTGTTAGTGGAAAATGTATTTATTCAGAATTTGTGCGCAGTTGAAGCGATTGTGGGTAATAATGTTTTTACGCGAAACAGTGAAGTGAGTTTCAAATGTTGCACTCTAATTGTACACGTCAAATGATGTTTTTTTGTATATTCTCATTCCGGGCTACGCCGTACTACTGTACTGTGTACTACTTGTATTCGGTTTTTGTTTTCCGAGTGCTCAAAGTTTTCAGTGAGAGAGTCGATTTCGCGAAGTCGAATGAAGAAAACAGCGATTTAGAAGTAAAATTTTTCAAAAAGAAGTTTATGTTTCGCTTATGTCTTTTTCTCCAATACAACATCGTATTTATACCTGCAAATATAGAAAAGATAACCGCGACTGAAATTTTTTTCGGTAGTAGTGTGCCATCTAGTTGCTAGTAGTCATTACGGTGTTAACGAGCGCCATATAGCTGCTGATTGCAGAACCCAATTCAACCATTTATGTTGGTTGAAAACAACGTTTTATTTCTCTAATTCAACTAAAAAATTAGTTGAATGGATATGAAGCGTGCCTTAGCTAAGAAATGACAGCACGTTTAATTGGTGAATTCAACTAAAAAAAATAGCCATTTCAACAAATATTTTATTATTATTAAGAGAATTAGAATTAAAAAATCTAAATCAGCAAAAGTAAGATTTTTTTAGTTGTCTCAAAAAATAACTAACTAAAATCAGAAAATCAACTAATTTTTTCGCCAAAATGCTAATTTCGGTCTCTCCGTGTGGGGAAAGCAGACTTGAGTGAAGAGCAGATAGAGTTTGTAATTAATTCACTTAATATCTGGACGGACTGTTTTTTGTTCGTTAATATTTTCCTATTGCAGTGGCTGAAATGTTGTCCTTTGAATGAACACAAGTACAGGGTGATTTTTTAAGAGCTTGAGAACTTTTTTAAACAATAAAACGCATAAAATTTGCAAAATCTCATCGGTTCTTTATTTTAAACGTTAGATTGGTACATGACATTTACTTTTTGAAGATAATTTCATTTAAATGTTGACCGCGGCTGCGTCTTAGG
Organism: Malaya genurostris; assembly: GCF_030247185.1. Lineage (NCBI taxonomy): Eukaryota > Metazoa > Arthropoda > Insecta > Diptera > Culicidae > Malaya > Malaya genurostris. Next base: position 214,556,231 of record NC_080571.1, on the reverse strand, counting down.
TGGTCCATTCGGAAAGTCCAATTTTGGGCAACTTTTTCGAGCATTTCGGCCGGAATAGCCCGAATTTCTTCGGAAATGTTGTCTTCCAAAGCTGGAATAGTTACTGGCTTATTTCTGTAGACTTTAGACTTGACGTAGCCCCACAAAAAATAGTCTAAAGGCGTCAAATCGCATGATCTTGGTGGCCAACTTACCGGTCCATTTCTTGAGATGAATTGTTCTCCGAAGTTTTCCCTCAAAATGGCCATAGAATCGCGAGCTGTGTGGCATGTAGCGCCATCTTGTTGAAACCACATGTCAACCAAGTTCAGTTCTTCCATTTTTGGCAACAAAAAGTTTGTTAGCATCGAACGATAGCGATCGCCATTCACTGTAACGTTGCGTCCAACAGCATCTTTGAAAAAATACGGTCCAATGATTCCACCAGCGTACAAACCACACCAAACAGTGCATTTTTCGGGATGCATGGGCAGTTCTTGAACGGCTTCTGGTTGCTCTTCACTCCAAATGCGGCAATTTTGCTTATTTACGTAGCCATTCAACCAGAAATGAGCCTCATCGCTGAACAAAATTTGTCGATAAAAAAGCGGATTTTCTGCCAACTTTTTGGTAATAAAATTCAATGATTTGCAAGCGTTGCTCGTTAGTAAGTCTATTCATGATGAAATGTCAGAGCATACTGAGCAAATAATAATGCATGAAAATCATAACCTCAAAAAATCTGAGCAAATACTAATGCATGAAAATCCTAACCTCAAAAAAATCACCTTTTACAAATTATTGCGCGTCAACTAATATAACCTCATCGATGAATGACCATAACGATTAGAATCAGGATGAAATAAAGTAACATTTATATCAAAAACATAATGACATGACAATGAAATTGAAAAAGTTTTTTTTTCCTTTTTAGAGTCGTCATTTATTGACGTATTTTTAGAGTCGTCATTTATTGACGTCATTGACAGTTTAAAATTTCTACTACCTTCTACTTGAGGAGTAAAATAGAATTCATTTCTACCTTCTGATCATGCTTATATGAGCCTGCCTAGGCTAGCTTTTCCGTTCTAAATTTATGATATCCGTCTTTTCATATCATATCTTCAATGCTTACAGGAAAAAACAATCATAATCGATGTAGTAGACATTATGCGACAATTAAAACCAAATAATATATTTTTCTTTTTGTTTGATATAACGTATGAACACCGGAATCACAACTAAGTTTTTTTATCAGTACCCAACGAGCGACAGACTGAAAAATGAAATGGAATGAAAATATCAAAAAGTATAGCCTAAAAAATCAAATTTCTTCAGAGGCAGGAATCGAACTTGTAACCTTCTCAAACCGTGGAAATAGTTCTGCCAATTGAACTTTTTTGGATGTAATGAAACGAAGTTCATAAGGCTATCCGATTAAACAGAGCTCCGTGCGTGCTCAGCCGAACTAGTTCAAAATTTGGTCGCTCGTTGTTCTTATTCCGAATGGTAGTAGATGCGTAGAAGAGGATTGCGGAGGATAAAAAAAGCCTTCAATTCATTCTAACCATCAGCTCAGCAATCCTCATGATGCGGACTGGCCCACTACATGTAACTGCACGATGTCTGTAGAAGTGTATACAACTTTTCATTACGCTTAAGATTGAGCTCAGCTGAAATTGTACAAATTGTCAAAATATCATTTGATGTACATTTTCTGGTACCCCCGAAATCCATTGATCAGTATCGGCGCCGGCCAGACCCGAATGTTAATTAGTTGAGGAATAGGAAGGTTTGTTATTCAAACACTTGTTGTTACTGGAGACCATATATACTACACTAAAATCTCAATTCACGCGAATTTAATTTACACGAATTTAAATTACGCGTCTTTGTTTATGCGTTTTATTTGAAATAACGCGATGTTTTATTTATTTTTTTTTTAGTTTTTGTTTTGCATATTGAAGTAAATTTTTATTTATACGGCTTCAAAACAATCCAAAATGCTTCAGTGTATGGAACATTATTAGATGTACATTGAGCAATTTTTTGGTTTTATATAATCTAGTTAGGATCGTGGGTATCCGAGAATTGTCTAGGAAAAATAAATCAGCATATAAACGCATGACTGGTGACTTTTGTAAGACTTTTGAGTGCGGTATGTGCTCGTAGTACTATATTTAGCAAATTGGCATACTGCGATAATGTCTGTGAAAGTTCTTGTCCATCCAAAACCTTCTTGAAATATAAGCCATAATGTCTACCAACGTTACCGATGACAATAGTGAAATTCTTTTTTGTGGTCCATACTCGTGGCATCACATTCAATTCATGGTATCATTGTGATGAATTATAACGAGGAATCTGTTCATCCAAAAACTCCCTGGAGTTCAGACCTTAAGATCTACTAGCATAACAAAGTGTATTAACTAGTTGTCCGCGGTCCATACTCGTGATACGTGGAAAATTAATGGATACAATTAATACTAATTGTTAATAATCTACGCCATTCAAAAACTACCTGAAGTTCAGGCCTTTAGATCTACCAGAATAACGAAATACACTAACAAACTTAATCTTCATGTTCCATACTCGTGATTCACTGAAGTATTTAAATGACTGAAAACATTTCTGATCAAATTAGTCAAATAAGCAGTATGTAGCTCTATGACTATGAGAAGCACTGAAAATTTATTTAAGCTTGTAAGCTGCTGATTGCTCGTGTAGATCTCAAGACCAGTTTTGACAGAAATTATTGAACTACTGGGAACATATCTGGACCAGCTATAAATAGACAAGTAGCTCTAAAATTATAAACAGCAAACAAAAAATCGACATTAGCCGTTGTAGCTCTTACTGTGGCCACAGTATAGTTCCTAAGGACATTATTCCAAGTAGTTGTTTGATTTTGAAATATCTCTTACGGATTTCCATAGTCTCAGAATATACTCAGGTACTTTTGCGTATGGACGTAGTTATATATACCAAAATCGAATGGAATTGAAAAATATTTTTTAAGCGAAAAATTTAGAAATAACGCGAGGTTTTTATTAATTTAAGTACATCCGACTTTTCGTGCAAATCAGTGTACTGCACAAGTGTCGTGGTAGAAGGGCATTAGATATTGAAAACTTCAGTAACGGTAGAACTCGAGTGTGATTTAGTATGTTTCAGGAACTACAAAGCAAAAAATGAGAAATTTTACATGTGACGCAAATTCACGCATGGCATGATTCATAAGAGTGTAATTCGTAAAATGACTGAATTTCACACGAAACATACCCAGCCTTTCAAAGAAGCGTTGCAGCACCGAAAAATATGTCAAAAAGGAATAAAACCTGTGTTAGATACACTGTAGGAATGTGTCATTTTTGACGCTCGAATATATCGGTCCCGGAAAATGTAAATTTACACCATTATTTTTAGGTATTGTTGTGTTAGGAAACACTCTAAGAACCAAATGGAACTAAATGGAGATTTGCAGTTCACCCAAATTTACGTTGAAGAACATTCAATATTGTGTCTAAAATTCCATGATATGAATTCATTGCAATAAAAAAAAGTGAATACTGATAGCGGCCGCCGCGACTGGAACCGAGAATCAGTGGGTCACAAAGCAATTGTCTGATTCACAGAAACACACTTCTGCTTGGTTGGTAAAAAGTGCATTTAAATTAATACAGTCGCACCTGCTAGTACAATGCAAGTTAGAGTCGCAACCAGTAAAATTCATGCTAATCTAAGATTAAGTCATTAAAAATGAAATTTTCCGCCATTCGATGAATTAGGTCTTTATGAATTACATCGTATGAGAGATTAAGTCACCTGTAACATTCATTTTTGGTGTGAAAAATTAAACCTACCCTTGATGTAAACTCAAGTATGTCGTTACTTCTTGGGTGATGGCAGAGTATTATATCATTTAACATGTAAAAATTAATATTGCGTTTGTTTTGATGTCAACTTCTGCTAAATTAGTTGTGAAGTTAATGATATGGCTCATTTTTACCTGCTTTGAAATGTGAATGTAAAGAGACCTGAATTTATGCGATTTTTTCTCAGTGTATACACCAAAGAGCTCATTGACTTGGCTGTTTCAAAAAGAAGCGCAAGAAGCGGAGATTCTCGAACCACAGTTCTCATCTATTAAAATTGAGCTCACAAGTACTAAACGCAGTCTAAAAGGAAACTGTTAAATGCTATAGCGAAACGAACAGGGACTTCCAGAACCTTTTCTAAAAGCAATCGACTTCTACAATAGAAACAAGTGAACACGATTTATGCCTAACCGGTTGATACATCCGAAGGCTCTACTTAACAAATAGAAATACCTTACCAAACATCTATAGTCCTGGAGTGTCCTTTGCTGTATCAAGCATACGTCTCTATTTAATTGGTCTATGGCTGCTCGTCGTCAGCCACTCAAGGTATGAAAACTTTGTAGATCGCCCTCCGGTAGCGTACTTTACTAGATCGCAATTTTTTCTGCTGGTGTTAATATCGGTGGTCACCACCTCGATATAGTCACCGTCCATCAATATTCGTAGGCGGAGGCGTAGTTCTCTTTCTTCATAGTCTTTCTTCCTTTCATTTTGTTTTCGACGCATTCAAAGCTAGTCCGATACGCATCGGCTTTCAGTCCGATGCATGTTTAAGTTATCTTCTCAAGGTTACGTGTTACAATACCGGCGTCGTCAGTAAAATCGAAAAGCAGTACGAACCTCCGGAATATTAAAACCGGTTATGTGTCTAAGTATTGAATTTGGATAACTCCTAGAAGAATAATAACTTGCCTCTGCAAGAGTGAATTTTTATTATTCGAACAAAAATCTTGTGAATGAGAAAGAACATGAAGATGGAAAAAGAATTTTGTCATATTAAGCAATTCTTTAAAGCTTAAAAATTAGATAAGAAAGATCTCTGAATGAATATTAAGAAAAACTGTTTTAATCCGCCTAGTGGTGTAATGATGCCTTTCTCATATCAATCATACTATCATACATAATACTGTAGTATTCTTCAAAGTAATTTTCTTCGATTTTTAAAAGAATAACCGAAATCGGTTTGTTTGACCGTCTACTGATAAAACTATCAATTGGACAAGATTTGAGGTCGATCTAGAAAACTTCGCCCTTTTCAGTGGTGGTATAAAATTTTCAACACACTTTACCCTACGTTTCCGGATCCGGAAGTCAGATCCGGATGCAATTCAGGAATTAATAATGGGACCACAGGACCTTTCATTTGAACTTAAGTTTGTGAAAATCGGTTCAGCCACACCCACATACACACACATACACACTGTACCTTCCTTCCGAAAGTGCCGCTTGACAATTGCCCAATACCTTTCAATTGGCCGAAGATCGGGCAGTTCGGTGGGTTGATGTCCTTTTCCACGAATTGTACATTTTTTTGACAACCATTGTAGAACGGAGTTGGCCTAGTGGGCTGAAGCCAAATCCGGCCAGATGAGAGGAGTAGCCTTATGCTTTCTGTACAGTGGCAGCATTCTCTTCTTCAAACTTCGTGAAGAAAATCGACGACCGCAAACCACAGGTACAAATTGCTTGCCAGACCAACACCTTCTGCCCAAACTTTTCCATCGCCACCGTGGTGTCAGCGTCGTCCAGGTCCTGGTACACCGATTTCGTATAATATTGCGGTCCGGGCAACGCTCGAGAGTCTTCCTTGGCGTAGGTTTCGTCGTCGATCAGAATGCATCCGTCTTTATTCTGTAGAATCCGGTTATACAGTTTTCGCGCTCTTGTTTTGGCCTGAATCGGCTGTACCAGGGACTTTTTCGGCACCTTCTGTTTCTTGTACGTTTTCAGGGAGTTCCGAACTTTGATCCGTTGAATCATCCCGATGCTGGGGTGTTGAACTGCTTGGCCAAATCCCGCGTCGACGCCGATGGGTTTTTCCTGATGTACTCAACCACTTTTAAGTCCCGGCCGGGCTGGCTGGGACCCGTTTTCTTACCGGATCGGGGCAAATCCTTCATGGAAAGGGTCTTACCGAACTTCTCGATAATATTTTTGACACTGGTGTGGTGCACTTTCACCCTTTTTGCAATTTCGTTGTACGTGACACCATTTTTTGAGCACCAAGCGTTCTTTCGCGTTTCCGGATCAATTCGACTCATCATTGAAACGATAAACCGTACCGAAACTAATTGATTACGCAGCTGTTATTGACATGTAAACAAACATGTCACCGCAAAACACGCTGCAAAATAATTAAGCCATTTCAGAGTAATAACTGTTTGAATGTTGATAACTACTCCTTATGATACTCCTTATGATACTCGGCCCTCCGGGCCTCGGTTCAAAGGTGGGATTTCAAAGTGATTGCATAACCTTTCTATATGAGAAAGGCAAAACTGTTTGTTGAACGTTTGTTAAAGTATAGTAAAATTAAGCAGGGTCAGATTTCGTTCAATTGTTGATAATTTGGTTCTATTTGATCATTCAAATGGCTTTCTGAAATAAAATAAAGTTTTAGTAAAATGAAATTTGGCTTAAATTTTTGCCTTTCTCATATAGAAAGGTTATGCAATCACTGTGGAAACCGACTTTTGAATCGAGGACCGGATGGCCGAGTATCATATACTATTCGACTCAGTTCGTCGAGTACGCAAAATGTCTGTGCGTATGTGTGTATGTAACGTTTTTTTGCACTAACTTTTCTTGGAGATTACTGAACCGATTTTCACAAACTTAGATTCAAATGAAAGGTCTTGTGGTCCCATACAAAATTCCTGAATATTATTTGGAGTTATGGGTTAAAGTCTGCAAAAAAATCTGAAAGTATGTATTCTAACTTTTCTCATAGATGGCGCGATCGATTTTTACAAACTTAGGTGCAAATGAAAGGTCCTGTAGTCCCATAAGTAGTTCCTGAATTTCATTCGGATCCGACTTCCGGATCCGGAAATATAAGGTAAAGTGTGTTTAAAATTGTTTAAATTCTGCAATTGATAGTTTTTATCAGTAGACTTTCAAACAAACCGATTTCGAAGAAAATTATTTTAAACAATACCACAGTATTATATATGATAGTACGATTGATATGAGAAAGGCATCATTACACCACTAGGTGGATTAAAACAGGTTTTTTTTATAAAGTCACGTCATTCTTTAATAAATAAACATTTTCATCTGAGACTTCAGGATAGATATTGCACTTCGGTGCAAAAAAGTGTGTTGTAAATTCCAATGACTTTACGTCTGCTTAGCGGATTATGTTGATCCGCGAGGGGGCATTAGCAGTTCAACATAATCTGCTAATGCACTGATGAGCTGAAGGTGAAACGTAGAATAATCAAAACAGTCATGTGTACTTTAGCACAAACCGACACCCACGAAGTACCCAAAACCTAAATGAAATAAACATATTTGAATAAAACGTTCACAGATCGTACATAATTCAATAAACTTAAACTTAAGTATAAAAATAACAAAATAATGTTCTTTTCATATATTTTCTATACAATTTTTTGTAACAATTGATTATTTTTCAATGTTCTGTACATTTTAAAATCAAATAAAATTTATCATAATACTTTTTTTATAACATAGTAGAATCTAAATCCGTTGAGAAACGTGTGGGCCAGCAATTAATTCAAAACTTATGACGAAAAGTATGACTCCCGGTATGGTGTTTTCATACGAAACGTGTACTGCGAAACGCGCATTTTAAACGCGTACGGAATTTTTCAATGCAAATTTTTCAACGTGCATTGGAAAATTAAATGAGTTTTGACAAATATTACGATATATTTTTTTTAGATTTTTAGAATGTAAAGAACATTGAAAAAAATCAATAATTTTCAAAAGTTGTTTAGAAAATATATGAAGAAATTTTTTTTTTACTTTTAAGCAATAAACTTAAGTTTATTGTATTAACTAAGATCTGTAAAAGTTTCATTAAAATATGCTTATTTGTTAAAGAATGGTATGACTGTATAAAAAAAAATGACGAAAAATGTCATTTTAATATAACTTCTAGGATAAAAATTTCTTTTTGAACATTTTTTCCAGAAAATTATTCAAATGATCAAATAGAACCAAGTTGTCAACACCTGAACAAGAAATAAAAATATTTTTTTTTTGTGCGATTTTTTGAAAAATAAATAAGTAATGTTTATGAATGATCATTGAAACATCTCTTATTTTCTGAGATCAAATCTTAACAAGGAATCATCTGCATGTACATCTATGAGTTCCTAGACCAGAGTTCAACTAAACTTTCTAAGTGGTAACGTAAACTGTTTCAAAAATAGGTTCATCAATAATAAAAATAGCTTTTTTCAATGATTTGACACATCATTTCTCCTCCTGATCTAAAATTAAACAAACAAGACAGGATCAATCTCATAAATCAATTGAAGTTTGTACACGGAACTTCAACATAAATATATGCAAAAAAATCATTCTTCATTTCTAACCGAATCGGTAACCCCTGAATATTCTACACAAAAAAACGATCATGTCAACAACAAAAACCGATAACGGCCGGCAGCGTATGCAAATCACAACCAGTCTGAACCGCTTCCAGCGCAGTCACGTTTGAATAGCGGCTATTCGATGCGCCGTTTGAAGTGGTGTACAGGAACCCGAATGGGCATTGCTACGTCATCTATCTACCATTCCGCTACCAACCGGCGCGTGTACGTTCCGGTAGAGATCAAAATGATAGCGAAAACTTGCGCGAACCGATCCAATACCCAGAAATGCTAGCAGAAGCCTACTACCTCACGCGACCTTGGGCTTGCCTAGTTGAAATTCCGGAAGAGCGATCAATTCAGGTAGATTTCGTCGCACGTGGCGTGCAGTGCATATTTACACGGTGACGGGCCCTCGTGGCGACGATGTTAGGAATGCATGTCACTAAATTGTAGTATATCTTAGATATCCATTTCAAAGATGACCTAGCAAATCTCGCGAAACATTGCTTTGCTTTTGAAGTCGACGTCAGTAGAACGACTCGTGCATTGGCATAAGTGTGAAAGCAGGTCGACCACCCTGCGTACTCATGTGTCACTCAAATTAAACTGTGCGATTGTTAGTTGTGCCGAGTTTGGCTCGAAGGCATATGATTAGTATTCCGGTGTAGCCGGAATTCATCGCATAGAAATACACATGTAGGAAAAAGTCGCTTGTCAATTATTAACGAATGATTAAATGGCGATAGCAGACAGCGGTACTCCCCCGACGTTCATTGATCTGGAACTTCAAAATTACCATACATTCAGCGGTGTTAGCAAAAAAACCTGTTCGAATGGTGATTTTTGCATTCAACAAATCGTGCAATACGATTTAAAAATATAATTGATAGATCACGATATGATTATCTATGGAACATACTTTTTAGTCGTTTGAAGAAAATAGTAAAGTTTCATGTAATACATTAATTTTCTAGCTTCAAGGTATAATTTTTCTGTGTTACAATATTGAGAACCATACTGTGGTGGAGTTAGGAATAATTATAAAAAGCAATTTACATCTAACGAATGGGGTAAGAATGCCTTTCTCATTCACTTTCCATTTTGAAGTTGTTTGAACACTGTGAAGTGAATTTTCATTTATCAGTATGCTGATTCGGAATCAGAAGTTATCTTTAGTGTCGTCACTTAAATAAAACTCACTTCCTTATAATTCCGGAACCATAAGCCTAACCTGCATGAAATTCAATAACTGTCGATGGGACAATAAGGAATCGGTCGAACCATCTTTGAAAGCTCGATGTGAGTTCTACTCCAAAGTATTCTGACTATAACTTCCTGAGCTTTCGGAAACAGAACTTGGACACTGGTATACCCGAAATGTGCTTATTTAGCCTAAGCTATCTGATGTTGGTATTAATTCGCAGTGTTTTACGAAAGTTGGCGTTAGCCAACTATTCTCAGTCGCACATACAAAAGTAAATACAGTGGGGTTTCCTACATCGCGGATGGCCGGGAGCGTGAAAAAGGAATCCTCCTTATAGGAGGCTAAGATCATATTGTATTTCGACTGATTGGGGCTGTGAATGATTATCCCGCTTCCATAAACAGGTAGCACCACACAATATTAAGCAAACTTGTTGTAGATCCACAATTTACAGCTGTTAAGACCTGCTCCACCAGGTGTTGTCTATCCCAAATCAGTTTATTGAAAAATTGTTCGAAACATTCGCTCTACTGAACATAACGATCTCAATTTACTAAAGAAAAGAACTCTACATGCTCGGTAGGGCCACCTGGGATATATTATAGAAACTATTTGTCAATCATCTAATAGGTTTTGAAACCCTAAAACAATTTCTGGAAGAAGCCATCCCTATTAGTCATCATGGTCTTGAGTTAAAGGAATTTTAAAACCTGAATTACAAACTTGTGCCACCGAGAGAGGAAATTTTCAACTATTTTAATTGTTTTGAGCTCCCGAATATTATTTTCGAAAACACCGACAGTCAGGTTTTTAAGATATAGCCTAGATTATTTATCTTTATAAGCTTGCGAGTCCACTAGTGCCATTTAGTGGATTTTTTTTATCATTTATTCTCCCGGCTTTAACTTTTAGTGGATGAATTCTTAGCTAAGTAACTAAGATGTCATTCACAGTATAAACCTTCCCGAATAAAAGATATTGTAGAAAAACAATACGATTTGCTGTAACAAAACCTTCCACAATTATGCTTTGACCATTGAAAAATATTTTGATATATTGTTATATCAGAACAAGCCCAAACCAAACGATTTCTTGGCTCATCGTCTAACAGAAGGCCTCTAAACCCTTGGTGGGACAAAGAGTGCTCAGATGCTAAACACGCGAAACAAAATGCTTTCAAGACGTTTTTTAAACGAGCAGGAACTTTTGAAAAATTCTTGACTTTAGAAAGCACAAGAGCATTCTTCGGGCCAAGAAATGCCTCAATGAGCAGTCTTTAGAATACGACCAGACGAATTAGGATTCGTAACGTAGGAAAAGAGAGTGAGGAATACTCGAACCGATGGATATTTGATTATGCGAGAAAAGTTTGTCCAGATTCTGTTCCTACGCATATCATTATTATGGAGTCTTCTCCAAATAATGGTACCATTGATAGCCCGTTTTCAAAGATGGAATTTTCTATAGCACTCTTGTCTTGTAACAATAACGCTCCTGAGTTGGACAGAATTAAATTCAACTTGGTGAAGAATCTGCCCGACCTCGCAAAAAGACGTTTGTTGGAATTGTTCAACAAGTTTCTTGAGCAAAATATTGTCCCACCTGACTGGAGGCTAGTGAAAGTTATCGCCATTCAAAAGCCGGGTAAATCAGCTTCCAATCACAACTCATATAGACCCATTGTAATGTTGTCCTGCATCAGAAAATTGTTCGAAAAAAATATTCTACGACGTCTCGACACTTGGGTCAAAAGGAAAGGTTTGTTGTCAGATACTCAGTTTGGCTTCCGTAGAAATAAAAGGACGAATGATTGCCTTGCTTTACTTTCGTCTGACATCCAAATTGCCTTCGCTCAAAAACAACAAATGGCATCTGTATTTTTGGACATAAAAGGAGCATTTTATTCAGTTTCCAATGATGTTCTTTCAGACAAGCTCCATCAACATGGGCTTCCAGCGATTATAAATAATTACTGTCAGTCGATGTTGAACAGTCGTTCGCACCGCACGCGTATAGCTCTTGGCTCCTGGAATTTTTTTTCTGGCTACCTAGAGTTTCATTGATTCAAGGCTTCAGTCTTTTTCAAGGCTACCTGAATCACTAACTAAGTGATACAAAGAGTGATATTAGAGTGACTAAGTGATACAAAGAGTGATATTAGAGTGACTAAGAAATTAATCAGCCGTTTTTAAGGCTAGCTAGGAGTCTAATCGAAGACTAATTTAGCCTAGTTAATTTAATTTAAAATTTCATTAATTTCAAAAATGCCTGCGTCCAACCGGAAAGGCAACAAGCCTAAGGCTAAAAATAATTCAATACGGAATAAATCACAATCCGTTATTCAACATTTTTCTAATAACATTCACTATCTTATAGAATCTGAATGTAAAAATAAAAGACAACGGACGGATTTCCCTTCCGTTGATTCTATGCCGTCTAAAAATATTTACGAGATTCTTCCTGAATCCGATTGTAGCGACATAGAAGAAAATTCTTCAAAAATTCCCAAAATGGACGCTTGTCGTTCTGGGAAGAAACATCAATCTATGCCACCAGTGACGGTGATGATTTCCGACTTCAAAGCATTCCGTACTGAGCTTTCTACTTTTCTCCCGGAAATAAAAGTCTCATTTCAAATCGGACGAAGAGGAGAATGTCGAGTCTTGGTGGATGGATTGGAAGATTACGAACGTCTTATTCGATATTTGTCCGTGAAACTTCATAAATTTTATTCATATGATATAAAAACAGACAGACCCTTCAAGGCTGTCTTGAAAGGATTATCAAATGATCAAAGTATTGATGAAATTAAAAATGAACTAAAAGAATTGCTTGGTTTTGCCCCTTCCCAAGTAATACTTATGAAAAAAAGAGCGAATGGTACTTCTAAACCACGCTCTGGAATTTCCCATGAACTTTACCTAATACACTTCAATCGAAGTGATGTAAACATTTTTAAAACTTTAGAAAAAGTACGTTTCATTTCCCACATTAAAATTCATTGGGAACATTATAAACGGCATAATCGTATTGCAAACTTAACGCAATGTCGTCGTTGCCAAGGCTTCGGTCATGGAACCAAAAATTGTCATATGGATATACGGTGTTTGAATTGTGGTAAATCGCATTCGAAAGACGATTGTCCAACGAATGAAACCACTGATAAATTTTCATGTTCAAATTGCAATGGAAATCATAAATCCAATTATTTGAAATGTCCTGTCAGGGAAAAAATTTTAAACGCTCGTTCGCTTCGACAACAAGTCAAATCAACGACCTTAAATTTACAGAACATACCTGAAAATCAGAAAACCGTTACAAATGCCAAGCCTAATTCGGCACTGATTTCTTCGAAACAAAAAACAGGTACGCCTGCCAATTCGTCTTCTAACGAAAACAATTTATTGACAGGTAGATCGACCTCGTCATCATCTTCTTCTAATGTCAGTTATGCTGGTATATTAGGTAGAAATCTATCACCTATTTCTTCTAATGTAAATAATCAAAACACAGGACCGCCTTGCAGTTCTTCTTCTAACGAAAACAATTTATTAATAGGAAGACCGGCCAAATCATCTTCTTCTAATGGCAGTCTACCTACAAATATTCCTTCAATGCCATTCGCTTCTTTAAATGAAGTCGATTTAGGCGATATAACTGAAAATAAAATGATCTACCTACAAGATCAACTTTTTCAAATGATCATCCAAATGAATTCGACTTCATCACTTTTTGAAGCATTTCAAATCGGATGGAAATTTGCAAATAATATTATAATGAATTTAAAATTTAACAGTGATGTTAAATAATTATTTGAATATTTTAAATTGGAATGCTCGATCTTTGAAATCGAGTGAAGATGAATTTTATAATTTTCTCAAAGCTCACAAAATTCATATTGCCATTGTGACAGAAACTTTTCTTAAACCAAATGTAAAATTGAAAAGTAATCCACATTATGTGGTTCATCGATTTGACAGGTTTACTGGAATTGGTGGTGGAGTTGCCATTTTTGTCCAACGGCAAATTAAACATCGAATTTTACCTTCTTTCAATACTAAAGTTATTGAAAGCTTGGGAATCGAAGTTGAAACCATTCATGGAATTTATTTCATCGCTGGAGCATATTTGCCATTCCAATGCACCGGCGAACAATTAAATTTCTTTAAAGGCGATTTGCAAAAACTTACAAGATATCGATCGAAATTTTTCGTAATAGGGGACTTAAATGCTAAGCATGTCCAGTGGAATTGTAGGCAAAATAACAGTAATGGTAAAATACTTCATAATCAACTCTCAGCTGGTTACTTCACAGTTCTTCATCCCAGTAATCCTACTTGTTTCTCTTCCGTGAAAAACCCGTCTACAATTGATCTGGTTCTAACAGATCAAAGTCACATTTGTAGTGAACCGATTACTCATGCTGACTTTGACTCAGATCATCTTCCAGTAACATTCAGACTTTCCAACGAAGCTATAATTAATCCAATTAGTTCTATTTTCAACTATCATAGAGCTAATTGGTTGGATTACAGATCTCACATTGAAAATCATGTGGATCATGAAACTATTTTAGAAAATTCTGCGGACATCGACACAGCAATTGACAATTTGAATCATTATATTATCGAAGCTAGAAATCTTTCAGTTCCCAAAGCTCAAACTAAATTAAATTCTCCTATCATCGATGACAATCTTCAACTGCTCATTTGGTTGAAGAATGTTCGTCGACGACAATATCAACGTTCTCGTGATCCTGCTATGAAAAACATAGTTAAGGATTTACAAAAAGAAATTAAACATAGATTTACTCTTTTGCGAAATGAAAATTTCGCTAAAGAAGTTGAACAAATTAAACCATATTCTAAACCTTTCTGGAAACTTTCTAAGGTTCTTAAGAAACCTCAGAAACCAATTCCTGCTCTCAAGGAAGGAAATCAAATACTTCTTACAAATGGTGAAAAAGCTCAAAAACTTGCTCAGCAGTTCGAGAGTGTTCACAATTTTAATTTAAACGTTGTGAGTCCTATTGAAAATGAAGTCTCACTGAAGTATGATCATATTTCAACCCAAGTGTTATCACACGATGACATTATTGAGACGAATTTTGATGAAATTAAATCAATTATTAGGAAACTCAAAAACATGAAGGCTCCTGGTAATGATGGAATTTTTAATATTCTTATTAAAAATCTTCCCGATGTTGCCTTGAGACTCCTGGTTAAAATTTTCAACAAGTGTTTTTCATTAGCTTACTTCCCAAAAAGATGGAAACACGCTAAAGTAATTCCTATCCTAAAACCTGATAAAAACCCAGCAGAAACATCAAGTTATCGCCCAATTAGCTTACTTTCTTCTATCAGTAAACTTTTTGAAAAAATTATCTTGTTGAGAATGATGACTCATATAAATGAGAATTCAATTGTTTTACCAGAGCAGTTTGGATTTCGTCATGAACATTCAACTACTCATCAACTTGTCAGAGTAACGAACATGCTAAAATCAAATAAATCATCTGGATTATCCACTGGAGTTGCTCTTCTAGACATAGAAAAAGCATTCGACAGTGTTTGGCACAAAGGTTTAATAGCAAAAATGTCCGATTTCCAGTTTCCTATTTATTTGATCAAAATGATTCAAAATTATTTAACTGATCGTACTCTTCAGGTTAGCTATCAGAACTGTAAATCTGAATTGCTACCCGTACGAGCCGGTGTTCCGCAGGGTTCGAGCGTAGCTCCAATCTTGTATAATATTTTCACTTCTGATCTTCCAAATCTACCCGTTGGTTGTCAGAAATCGCTATTCTGTGACGACACAAGTCTGTTAGCCACAGGTAGAAATCTAAGAGTGATCTGCAGTCGCCTACAAAGAAGTTTAAATATTTTCAGTGATTATCTGTCAAAATGGAAAATTAAACCAAATGCAGCAAAAACGCAATTAATTATCTTTCCTCACAAGCCAAGAGCTTCTTTTCTTAAACCAAACAATAATCACATTCTTAAATTGAATGGCTTGGAATTGACATGGTCTGATCAAGCTAAATACTTAGGTTTAACGTATGACAAAAAACTCACTTTCAAGGATCACATTGAAGGAATCCAGGCAAAGTGTAATAAATATATTAAATGTTTATATCCTCTTATAAACAGAAATTCTAAGCTCTGTCTAAAAAACAAACTGTTAATTTATAAACAAATTTTCAGACCAGCCATGCTTTATGCGGTACCAATTTGGTCAAGTTGTTGTTCCACCAGGAAGAAAATGCTTCAAAGGATTCAGAATAAAATTCTGAAAATGATTTTGAAGTGTCCTCCCTGGTTTAGCACAAATGAGTTACACAGACTCACAAATATAGAACCATTAGATGTAATGTCACATAATATTATAAGCAAATTCCGACAAAAATCGATGCAATCTTCAATTGAATCGATTCGCTCTCTGTATTAGTTAGTAAGTTAGTATATAAGTTCCTTTTTCCCATTACACAATACAAGTAGGTTTAGAATTTTCCCTACACAAAAATCTCAGAATTGCGGAAGCAAATAATGTCTTCATGGTAATAACCAAATCATATATATATAACAGGGCTGAAAAGTCACCACTTGTGGCTGAACACCCAATTTAAATCTTAATAATTTAATTTTAACTCATATTCCAATGAATAGTCATTTAAAAAAAAAAATGATTACTGTAACATTCAGATGGGTCTCCCGCAAGGCTCATGCCTCAGTCCGCTCCTTTATAATTTTTACGTGAATGACATTGACAGCTGTCTAGTAACCCCATGTACACTAAGACAATTGGCCAATGATGGCGTGGTTTCAGTTACTTGACCCTAAGCTATTGATCTGCAAAAACAATTGCAAGATATCTTAGATAACTTTCCCGTTTGGGCTGTTCATCTGGATATCGAATTCGCTGCGGAGAAAACAGAGCTGGTCGTCTTTTCAAGAAAGCATGATCCCGCGCAGCTTCAGCTCCATATGATGGGAAGAATGATCCAACAGGTTTGACTTTCAAATACCTCGGGGTGTGGTTTGATTCCAAATGCACGTGGGGAGGACACATTAGGTATCTGATAACAAAATGCCAACAAAGAGTAAATTTTCTTCGAACAATAACAGGATCTTGATGGGGTGCTCATCCGGAAGATCCAATAAAATTGTATCAGACAACGATGCGTTTGCTTTCGTTCCGCTGCAAACTCTCATATTATCAAACTGGAGCGAATTCTTTAGGCTGCATGCATTCGACACATACAATGAGTCTTGAAGTTCTGGCGGGAGTTCTTCCATTGAAAGATCGTTTTTGGGAACTTTCATCGCGACTGCTAATAAGATGTGAGGTACTGAATCCCCTGGTTATTAATAACTTCGAAAGGCTAGTTGAGCTTCAATCTCAAACAAGATTCAAGACAGTATATTTTAACCATATGTCACAGGAAATCGACCATTCAAGATATATTCCTATCCGTGACAGCCTCCTGAATGTCCCTGACTCAACTTTATTTTTCGACACATCCATGCAGCGCGAAGTGCGTGGAATCCCGGATCATCTACGCTCGACGGAAATCCTAAAAATATTTTCAAGTAAGTTCAGGCATATTGACTCTGAGAAAATATTTTACACGGACGGATCACGAATTGAAGAGGCTACAGGGTTCGGTATATTCAACAGTAATGTTTCGGCTTCATTTAGGCTTCAAGAACCTGCATCTGTTTATATAGCAGAGTTAGCAGCAGTTCATTATAATTTGAGTGTAATCGTCACATTATCTCCAAACCATTATTTTCTTTTCACAGATAGTCTGAGTGCAATTGAAGCCATTCGCTCAAACGCTGCTGGACAAAATTTTTTTCTTGGGCAAAATAAAACAGTTTGGTTCCCGGCTCATTGCTCCATTCCAGGCAATGAAAGAGCCGATATTTTAGCCAAACGTGGTGCTATTGAGGGTGAAATTTATGAGAGACCGTTTGCTTTCAACGAATTCTATAGCGCGTCCCGCCAAAGAACACTTTCAACACTTTGGAGCTTTGGAAGAATACTTTTAAGAAAAACTACGGATAAAATTATTCGTCGCGGTTTCGAAGGAATTTTCGAATTTTTCCTGTAACACGGCTCATTAGGCGGCGCACACCTTCTTCGTCCATCGTTTTAGCTATCTTATTCCACCAGGTTGTCATCTGATTGATGTCTTTGACAACCTTTCCCTTTGCCTTGAGTCTACTCTTCATGATTGCCCAGTATTTCTCAATAGGGCGGAACTGGGGTAACTTAACATTACTAGGAACATAGATTTTAAGAGCAGATGCCGAAAAATGACCGTTTGGGATATTTAAAAAACTAAGATGGTGCTATATTTGGCGTCGGTTTGTCGATACTGTTTCAAATCTGTACATATGAATCTTTTGGAATGGATTCAATGAGTACGTTTCTAGTAATGTTTTGAGCTAGTTTCAAATCCAAGACTTAGGGGACTTAGGATTTAAAACTTAATGTTTTATGTCATTATAAAAACCAAGATGACGATTTCTGGCTTCTTGGTATTTAAAAATTTCACAGTAGGTTTGGCCCCAATATTGATAGTGTATTATTATCTACTTTTAGTTTTTAACTACAAAGCTGCAAATAATCTGCATCTCCAAGCTCCATTAGAATGTAGTAGTAAGCAATACAAACCATTGTGTATCCCCGTCGACCCCGTACTATTGTTTCTGGCATTACCCACCGTTAGTTGTGCAATTTAAAGATAGAATGAAATGACTTGGTGTCACTTGGCAAAAAGAAACGTTACGGAAGTTTCATTTTGACTACTACTAACAGGAAGAAATATTTTTGTTTAATTTGGCATTTAAAAATTGAATTTTTATAATTGAATAGTTCTCAATGTTTTCTAAAGAAATAAACCTAAATCCATAAGTTCTAAGAAGCAGATATGCGTCAGCGTTGGAAATTTTTAATAAAGGCTTATCGAAATCATCAATCTGTTGTGGACTTCAACGTACGGCCATTGTTCAACGTTACCCAATAACATCTAATATGGCAAACAAATCACCGGTGGCGCTTCTCATGTACGCAAATCTCTATTTACGAACGAAAGTGAAAGTTCGCAAAAAAACTGTTGGTATGTATAGTAATCAATGAAAAGATTTCAGCAGTTAGATCGGCCGCATGAAATTGTTACAAAGAATCATAATACGTTGATTGACGGTATCAATTACACGACCGCATTTGTGTGCAAAGTTTCATGAAATGTTGAAAACAAGTCTGTAGCAGCACTCTGGCGGGTGATAGCAGAAAGTATTTTAGATACGCTCAAAATGCAGTGTTGCCTCAATCGTAAGCTTTTAGCTAAAATGCTTGCATAATTCACCAAAATGGCATCAATTTTTACCCAACCAAATAAAGGTCCTTAGCAGTCCTTAGGTTCATAACATCATATTCATTAACACTTGAAATATATCAGAGTATGAAAAACATGTGTTGAGTTTACTTTAAAAATATGTCATATTGTTGACTCTCGAACATGTCGATGTAAATTTACACGATTAATACTGTAATATGTAGTCTTGTGACGGGGCTACTACCTAAGGCAAGACATAACCACAGACTAACAGACAGGACACTCAAATTAGATTCTTCAATCATTTTAACGGTCATTTCGAATATTCCTTTATTTGGGACAGTACTCACATGTGTCATGATGGCGCCACGCTACCCTATCAAAAACATCCTGTCTGTCATCTAGACTGTGTTTATTTTTTCATTTACCAACAGAGTTGCCATACATACAGAATTACCTGTATTGTATTGATTTGTTTACGTCCATGCGAATTTCATGCAGGATACAGATTTAATACATATTGCCAAAACTATATACATAATTGTGCCTACTTCTCATCCTCCAACGGAATACAAAATCGAACCCGTTTTGTTACAATATTTACTTACTTCTGGTGTGCCGCCACTTAATTTCGGGTGAAAACTACCAACACAATAAAAAATTGTCTTTATGAACAACGTTGAGTCAAATAAATGGTTATCTTCGCGAAAAAGTTAAATGTATTATCAACGTAATCCAATAATTTATTGTGTCGATTCATTCTCAAATATGTTGATGAAATCAGGCATCCCTGCAAGCAGCTGATCGGTGTTGACAAACGAGGGGAAACCAACTAGTAAAAAAACTTTTACATAACACAAGGGGTGTACAGATAGTAAATAGTTCGCGCAGTACAATATAGGTGGAACTAGTGCATCACGAAAAATTATTTTTAAAAGAATTTACTCATACTGTCATGTCTGTTAGTCTGTGACATAGCTTTTTGTATTCGGCCGCACGCTGTGGGACGCCCATGCATTCAATCCTCTCGCAAGAAAGGGCTTCGTCATTGTTAGCAATTGACCAAACATCCACTGGACTTGGTTACCAGATCTCTACTTAGGTTACTCTTACCGTAGTCGAGTCCCCAGAAAAAAATCGGAAACTTTGAAATCTCGACATAATCAGATATTGCTCCGTGTCAATGGGGTAGACATGGCTCTTTTGTGTTGGCGAAATCGGCTTTACTTTTGCAAGCCAGGTAAAACTAAAAATCTTGCTTTCGTCATACCGAATTGTTTAAAAGTTTTGGTTACCAACGCAAGCAAGCCATGTGGTCTACACCACCTGTTTATATCATATTGGTTTCGAGCTACATGTACAACTATGTGGTATTGTAATAATTCCCAAGTGGCTGGTTTCAGTTCTCCAAACAGGTAATCCGTGCAGCATCCGGAGAATTATATTAACCAAGAGTTGATCCACTGGTTTCCAGTTTCCATATCGAAAAAGGTCGCAAAATTAGATGCATCTAAGTCAATCTTACGACCGAATATTGAATTTCGATTGAATGAAGTTAGTCGTGAGTCGAGAATCCACTGCGTTAAGTAGCAAGACTCTTTGCAAGCGTATGAGTAATGTCAAAAAAATTCCTGATTTTAGTCATATCCATATGGTTGAAAAATAAACCAATCAGTTCATACTGCTTAAAATTGCAATTTAAGAAGAGCGAAAATCTTGTTCTAAAACACTTCCGTTTTCCTTAAAACTGCTCGAGACAAATTATTTCAGTTTCAGATTACTTCCACTAAAACCACAGACTAACACACATGACAGTATGAGTAAATTTTTATAAAAATATTTTTTTGTGATGCACTAGCTCCACCTATATTGTACTGCGCGAACTATTTACTATCTGTACACCCCTTGTGTTATGTACAAGTTTTTTTACTAGTCGGTTTCCCCTCTTTTGTCAACACCGATCAGCTGCTTGCAGGGATGTCTGATTTCATCAAAATATTTGAAAATGAATCGCCACAATAAATTATTGGATTACGTTGATAAAATATTTAACTTTTTCGCGATGTTGGAAGGTAACCATTTATTTGACTCAACGTTGTTCATCGAAACTATTTTTTATTGTGTTGGTAGTTTTCACCCGAAATTAAGTGGCTGCAGACCAGAAGCAAGTAAATATTGTAACAAAACGGGTTCGATTTTGTATTGCGTTGGAGGATGAGAAGTAGGCACAATTATGTATAAAGTTTTGGCAATATGTATTAAATTTGTATTCTGCATGAAATTCGCATGGACGTATACAAATCAATACATTACAGGTAATTCTGTATGAATGGCAACTCTGTTGGTAAATGAAAAAAATAAACACAGTCTAGATGACAGACAGGATGTTTTTGATAGGGTAACGTGGCGCCATCATGACACATGTGAGTACTGTCCCAAATAAAGGAATATTCGAAATGACCGTTAAAATGATGGAAGAATCTAATTTGAGTGTCCTGTCTGTTAGTCTGTGCTAAAACATTTGATTAGTAACAAACACATTCCTATACGGATTTCCTCTTACAGAAATTATTGTGATATAAAGATTTACGTATCTTCTTTAAGGAAAGCCGCAAAAAAGAAACCTCTAATTTCACACGCGAAAGGCAATGGATATGGAATGTTGTCGTCAGTGCTGTAGTTGTTCAAATTTCATTGGTTAGTCGCTGACTTTATAGATGGGGCGCCTAGATTTCCATGGTACAGGGGCGCATTGCAATTGACTGAAGATAGATTTCTATAACGGGGTTTGTTGTTTCTTCATCTTCGTATTTTTGTATACAACAGTTGAATAGTATCAGACTTATTTGATGCGAGCGGGGCACCGTATTTTACTCAAAAACTCCATTTTAACTCTTTTTTAAGTTTCCTGAAGCTCTATAATTGCCACACAAATCAACTATGAAGACTCATTTGCAACAGACATAATGTGTTATCATAATCTGAATGTTTCTATGTACCCAAGTGTCAATATTTATTTTTGGATTTATTATTCTTCCAAATAATAGTTCCGATTGTATGATTGTGAGATAGAGTGCAAAATCTACTTTTTCAAAACTGAGTTTTGTTATACATCCAGGATTTTGATTGTATTGAAAACATCTTGCTGTGAAAGTTGCGAAATATTCTATTAAATCTTGTGATTTTACATCTCATAAGATGAACATAAATGGAGTGTCGTATTTCACACGAATTTATATTCAAGAACATGGAAAATTGTGTGATTTGAAAATTACACGGGCACTTGGTAGCCGAGTGTACATTACACTCGGAACTTGTAAAATTCGGTACAAATATAAAATTGCGTCATTGGACAAGTTAAGTATACTTAACTTGTCCAATGACGCAATATAAAATTCGGCTACTAAGTGCCGATGTAACAGTTCGGCTGAAAAGTTCGTATCGTTTAATAGAAACACGCATTTTTTTGCCAAAATTCGTTTTTATTATTTAACATAATTGCCATCAGAGGCGATACAGCGATTATAGCGATCTTCCAACTTTTCGATACTATTTTTGTAGTACGATTTGTCCTTTGCCTCAAAATAGGCCTCAGTTTCAGCGATTACCTCTTCATTGCTTCTAAATTTTTTTACCAGCGAGCATTCTCTTGAGGTCTGAGAACAGGAAAAAGTCACTGGGGGCCAAATCTGGAGAATACGGTGGATGAGGGAGCAATTCGAAGCCCAATTCGTTCAATTTCAGCATGGTTTTCATCGACTTGTGACACTACCAAAATACAGACGCCATAACCTTACCGGCCGATTGTTGAGTATTTCCACGCTTTGGGTTCGGTTCATCGCGTGCAGTCCACTCAGCTGACTGTCGATTGGACTCCGGAGTGAAGTGATGGAGCCATGTTTCGTCCATTGTTATATATCGACGAAAAAAATCGGTTTTATTTCGATATAACAGCTCCAAACACTGCTCAGAATCATCAATTCGTTGTTGTTTTTGATCGATTGTGAGCTCACGCGGCACCCATTTTGCACAAAGCTTTCTCATATCCAAATATTCGTGAATAATATGTCCAACACGTTCCTTTGATATCTTTAGGGTGTCAGCTATCTCGATCAACTTCACTTTACGGTCATTGAAAATCATTTTGTGGATTTTTTTCACGTTTTCATCGGTAACAGCCTCTTTTGGACGTTCACTGCGTTCATTGTCTTCGGTGCTCATATGACCAGTACGAAATTTTGCAAACCACTTACGAATTGTTGCTTCGCCCGGTGCAGAATCTGGATAACACTCATCAAGCCATTTTTTGGAATCGGCGGCACTTTTTTTCATCAAAAAGTAGTGTTTCATCAACACACGAAATTCCTTTTTTTCCATTTTTTCACAATAACAATAACAATAACAAGCTTCACTAAAAATGCAATATCTCACAAACTAATAATCAGACAGCTGTCAAATTTATACACGTATCTTTCGAAGGTGGGTACTAACTGAAAATGGTATGGATTTAATTCTAGTGGCGCCCTCTCATAGAAACGATACGAACTTTTCAGCCGATCTATTATGGATTTATATGTATCAATTATTTACTATGTAAATATGAGCATCTGTGGTTCAATCCATTAAATGGCGTGCTTGTAGTCTAATGTTTCACGGTTCAAGTCCGCGCTGTTTCTATCGATCTTTTGTTTTTTATCCCGATTTGATTTCGATTTATGTAATTTTCAAATCACACAATTTTCTATGCTCTTGAATATAAATACGTATGAAGTGTACGACGCTTCATTTCTATGCATCTTATGGGACGTAAAATCACAAGATTTTTTCGAGCTGTGTAAGCAAATTGGGTAATCGATAAACACGAATATGACATATTCAGAAGAAAATGCTTATTTCAGCGCTTAGTGGATAGCTTTTGAAGAAAATAAATTCCATTTATTTCCACAACATTAAAAATTTCTTAACATTTGCCACTGATGTCATGAAATAGTAACAGACATAGATGCTAGTAGTGGGAGGAAAGTGCGGTGCTATATCTGTTGTACTAATACAGGTGAATTATTTTACATCTTACAAGATAACTCATTTTTCTATGTTACATATAAATAAATAATAACTTGGAATATTTATATATTTACATATATTCTTACACTTTCAGCTACATATTTCCCAATTTTGGACTTGGAATGAAAACCTTATCTAATTTCACCTACTGAAACTCTTTTTGAATTCTGATGGTTGGGTTAAAGTAGTAAGTGATTGTTTTTTTCAACAGTTTTTCTTTTTATCAAAAACTGTTTGAATTGATTGCTCCAAATATCCACTGAGCTTCCCAATATCGAGAATGAATTATTTCTCGTTTCTTACCGCATTTTCTCCATGGGCAAGTTTAAGCATTCAATGAATCATATGAGGAAAAACTGACATTTCAAGCTAATGAGAATGATTAGAAGTATAACGTATAATATTTTCTGTATTGGTTGGCTTTCTATATATTAAAAAGGATAGGTTTCCCGTATTCCTTGTGATGAGAATGTCTAAGAAGTCTGCTGTTATTTGCTTCTTCACAAGTGAATTTAATGCTTTTGTGAGTGTTATCGAAAGGTGAACTACCTCACTATGTATTGAGTCGGTATTCAATTAAAATAAAAATCTCACAAAGTCTTATCTCAGATGCATATAATAAATAGGAAAATACTAATGGAATCGCCAACAGTTGAATTCATGTGGTAATTAATTCTACTATACCGATCTTCACTAAACAAGGCCGAGTTTGAAGAAAAGATGCCAGTATTCAAAAAAATTCACCTTGTTCAAAATTATTGAACTTCATCATTTCTTGCTCAAAACTTCATTATTGTCCAATTTTTCAATAGAGTTAATTTGAAACTATAACAAAAGCTGTTGATGAAGATTACAGACAGTTATAAATGGTAGTATATTTTATGTTTGAATATAATAAATGTTATAAAAATTGTTGTTAAGGCAGCACTGCTCAAAGCTTCCTTCCGAGAATCTATTTATATAACTCAAAAATAAAAAAGGCGGGTGGGCAATGTCAGAGACATAAATGGATGTCGTGAATACGAAAACAACTGACATGTTCCTTAACACTTCCGAATGTCAATTAATTGATCAATTGTATGAATTATACTAACTGAGGATAACTACCTTCGATTTGCGAACAACAAATCCTAATAGTTCTTTAGAAAACTTTTAGAGTCATTAGAACGGCTGATTTTGTGTAATGCTCTCCACCGTTGTAAATGACTGGCAGCTGTGCTGTAATCGCTCTTGTCGGAAGCGAAACTAGCTTTGCAAACGACACAAAACACATCTGCTCACAGTGGCGATAGAATCCAAACTAATCCAATTTTTGTTACGAGGTTTCTTTTTACGTGATTTCGTCTGTAGCTTTTTCAATAATGGGCGGTACTAACGGCTATGAAAATAGCAGCATATAGAATTTTAATTTAGATTATTTTATTTCATTGAAAGAAACTATCAGGATGCTGTACATGATTCATTCCTGCCTTTCTGAAGGACCAAATTGTGGAACTCACTATGATATTAAACACTGTTCGGAACATTTTTCTCGAACGATTTGTTGTACAGCAGCAGATATTTTGTTCTCTTCCTCATAACGCGTTCTGATTGGCTGGTGTTGACATGGGTCAAATGAGACAGGTTTTTTCAATAGTGTACTATTGAAATACTTCAATACTTTTTCTATGCACGCTTAAGTTGAAAAATTTCGATTCTATTGGTAGTTAGATTATATAAATCCTGTTACAGATCACTGAGCTATGAGCTTTAAAAATACGAGCACGGCAAACGCGCCTTATGAATTATCCTCTTTGATACTCGTTTATACCAAACATTCAAAAAATTTCATTTGGATTATTTGAGATTATGTCAAACAACTGAAAATTTTATCATAAAATTGTGATCATATTTTCGATGGCGTGTAGCAAAAATTATGTTGATCCGATAGATACAACAATAGATATTTACGATCAAAAACTTATCACTCTCTCAGAGAGTAAATTTTGAAAAAGCACCCCATAATAAAGTAAGTCGTATTCACGACAAAATTTGCGCTCCATGCATGCTTTCGAAAGCTTTGCAGTATTAGGTAAACAAAATTCGTTTTGCACCCTGATATCAATCCTAAGGCACTCCTTACATATGTTTTTTATTTAGCTTGAAAATAAATAATGATTCGCGCCCTCAGTAGAATTATATAAGGTGTGGGAACGGGTATAGTGTTGTGGGTAAGTCGATGCCTTTCACGCAGCCCGCCTGGGTTCCATTCCCAAACCCGCACATAGGGTCAGAAAGTTTTTCTTACCCGAAGAGGCAAATGACCTTAAGGTTTAAACCTCTATAATCCAAACAAAACAAACAATGTAAAGTGTTTGAAAATTTATCTACCATACGCCCTGGAATTAATTTTAAGGGCGCCCTTATCAACTCTCCTACCGTGATTCGGCGCGCTTGAATCATTCCTAGGGCGCTCTTTCAAATCAGGCTTTCAAGATTTTTTGTTTGAAAATAGATAATGATTCGCGCCCTCAGCAGAATCATTTAATGTATTTAAAAATACTTCCACCCTGCACCCTAGAATTATTGATATGGGAGCCCTTTTTAATTCTCTTACCGTGATTCTGCGCCCTGGAATCATACCTAACGCGTCCTGGAATCATACCTAACGAAGTTGAAGTTTTATGAACTGGTTAGTCACTGACTAACTGTGACTAACCGCAACTACAGCACTGGTTGTCGTGACACTATTTATTTTTCCGGAAAACTGCTTTTGCAACAGAAAATATTTACTTTTGTTTATTTTGTGTAGCGCAATCTAACCCAAATGCATTGAAGCAGTGTTGCTAACTTTGTTATTGGGAAAATAAAATCTACATTCATAAAATGTAAACAATTTTCCATCAAACGTTGGTGAAAAATTGATTAAAACTGATATTTTATCCAAAAAGTTAGGCTTATCATTCATTCGAGAATATATTATTGTTAAAAAAGATTGTTTGAAACAATCGTGCAAGTCACTTTGATAAACTGGTTGCACTGTATATATGCATACATAGATCTATGACATACGTACCATATAAAATGTACGTAATACACAAATTACCAACACAAGTTAACTTGGTTTACTCAGTTCGGTTTTACATCTCATCCAAGTCAGTCCATAAAACAAAACCGCCTACGTTCGGGACAGAAGAAACCAAGTACAGTATTGTGTAGTGAACAATAGAACGACCTCGAAATGAGTGAACCAAACGAACAAAAGCTGCCGCCGACACGAAAGAATACAATTGTTGTTGACTTCAGGCAGTGCAAAATTCGACCTTCGATACGAGAACTTGAAGGTTTGCTTAAGGAGCAAATGCATCTTGACATTAAACTTGTGCATTTACGTCAATGCAATAAGACGAATAATGTTGTTTACATCCTGTTTTAGAGTTGGATGCAATTCAATTCGCAAAAGACAATAACAATGTCCACTATGTGGAGCACAAGAACATTAAGTACAACATTCCAGTATATATGAAAGATAGTGCTATAGAAGTGCGTGTACATGATCTTCCCTCAAGCGTCATCGATCCTTATATTCGCAAAACTATGTCCTAATACGGAGAGATTCTCTCTATCGAAAAAGAAAAGTGGAAGAACTTTTTCCCCGGTATTCTAAATGGCGTACGTTCATTACGCTACCTTCTTATGTGACTTTCGGTCAGGATACAAGAATTTCGTGCAAATAACTTGTTGCATATGACAATCAGATGCCCACATGTCAATATTACCAAAAAGCTGTCCACTACGGTAAACCATGTGATAAACTGAACAAGGAGACAACCACACCAAAGGATAACAGTGCTTCCTTCACACCAACCCCAAGCAACCCCAGTACACCTGTGACAGCCGCCAACAACAATGAAGCATCCCCTCCAACGAAATCATCAGTATCCTCTATAGAACAAAGTACACCGGCTGCAGTTAACAACTTACCCTCCAACCAACCAGCGATTGCAACCAATGTACAACAACTAGCAACGAAAAGAAGACAACAATACCATCGATGCGGCAATGGATGACGAGACGAACCACGAACGAAGTGCACCTCAATCCTCGCAGGAGGGAAATGGAAGCTCCTCTCCCCCTTTAAACAGGGTGATAACGAGATCCAACTAAAAAAAAATTATTTAAAAAATCGGCTCAATCGGCCACGTAAAGCTTGTACGCAAATAAAAAATATCTTTTAAACAACTTGGTTTACTCTTGATCCTCAAGTCCTGTCACAATTGATAGCTCGGTATTATGCGTGGAACCAAGTCTCAAACAACCAGTTTACTATAGGTTTTAAGAAACTAGACTGGTATGACTAATTCACGTGAAATCTTTCGTGCATGCATACTTGCATCAATTCTAATTTCAGATTTCTGCTATAAAATTAAAGTGGGTATCTCTGAAAGAGTTATTAGGAATCAGCTTTCGCTAATAATCTACTCATAATATGTTATAAGCAGCTCATCAATTGTATATGACATCTTTCGTGAGTCCCTTTTTGTCTGTTTTTGCCTTTCGCATATAGAAAGGTTGTGCAATCACTTGAAAAACCGACTAGTGAAAATTGGCCCGGAGGGCCCAATGTCATATACCATTCGACTCAGTTCATCGAGCTGAGCAATGTCTGTGTGTGTGTGTATGTATGTGTGTGTATGTGTGTGCATGTGTGTATGTGTCAAATAATCTCACTAGGTTTTCTCGGAGATGGCTGAACCGATTTTGACAAACTAGGATTCAAATGAAAGGTCTCGTGGTCCCATAAGGAATTCCTGAATTTCATCCGGATCCGACTTCCGGTTCCGGAATTATAAGGTAAAGTGTGTTCAATATTGTACACCGTCACTTAAACCGGCGAGGCAAAAAACGTGAAAATTTTTCAAAACTGGTCTCAAAACTACACAAATCGATAGTCATTATCAGTAGGCAACTAAACAAACCGATTCTGGCTATCCTTGTTCCCGGTATCCGGTTCCGAAAGTACCGGAAATAGTGGTAATATATACCAAAATGGATCTCACTCACTTTTCTCGGCGATGGTTTGACCGATTTCCAGAAACTAATATTTAAATGAAAGGTCTTCCGGTCCCATACGGAATTCCTGAATTTCATCCGGATCCGACTTCCGAATCCGGAGTTATAGGGTGCGTACTAGAAGAGTTTGTGTGTCATGTTAGTTGGTGGCCGTACGAACCGACTTCGATTATACCGGTTCTCGGGTTCCGGTGCCGGAAGTGCATATAATAGTGAACCCATTTCGTTCTCTTAAGGATGGCTTACCCAATCAAAGCACTGTTTTATTCTGTATGTTATGCATAAACAATCACTTGGTTTCTTTCAAAAATCGAAGAGAAAATTTTTGAATAGAATACCACAATATTATATGTACATGAGAAAGGCATCATTACACCACTAGGTGGATTAAAACAGGTTTTTTTGTTAGGTGCTTATTCAAAGCTACCTTAATTAATGTTTTGAGCTGTACTTGCTAATTCGAATCCCTTTCTGATACTTGGTATTTACCATTGAACTTTTAATTATCCGAACTTAGTAAAAAATACAAAATAATGAGCGGCAGATTAGAATATATTGATTAAATCCTTGACAAGAATCATATATTTCAGTTAATACATTTTACGCAAATTTATAAAACACACAGATATAAAACGCTGTAGGTGTCCTGAACACAAATTAATTGCAAAAATTATTCTTTCCTATGTAGAACCAATTTTTTTTTGTAAAAGTCCAGCATTTACTGATAAAATATAAATACTAAAAAAAAATAAAAAAAAAGAGTCACACTGAACAACAAAAACAGCTGTTTAGCTGTGTTTATGTAATATCTTTTCGGTTTTCAATGATCATTAAATTTTTTCCCTTGGTTTCTGGTATCACCAAAAGTATGAAGAAAACTGCTAGAAAGCAGACTGACGACAGCACCCACATAGTCCCGTACAATTGAATACGATCCATCATAATAGGGAAAAGCTGCAATCGAAATCATACACCAATTATGAAATTAGTATACACGAATGTAAAAATATCTACCTTAAGTACGACAAAAGCACTTGATGATACCATTAAAATACTGATAGTGCTGCCAACGTTTCTGATCTGGTGGAAATAAAAACAAAAATAAAATCAGTCCTTTATGTAGCAGTTGTGATGCAGTAATTACTTTTTGTGGCAACACCTCGGCTAGTATCACAAACGGAAGCGTAAGGATGCCAATCGACGAAAGCAGAATCGTGACTGATAAACTAATGATTGGTAGTGATCCCAGCTGACTCAGATCATAACCGCTGTGCTGCAGATAAGAGAAAAGACCCGTAGAAAATAATCCTATTGCGGTACCTGCTGTTGAGATGAGTAGCAGAATTTTGCGACCCAGATTGTCTACTAGAGTAAAGGATACAATTGTTCCGACCAGTTGAATCAATGCGACAATAATCGATGACATTTTCGGAGACAGATCTGATCCAGACTCTTCGAAAATTGATGCCGCATAGGTGATGATCGCCAGCGCTCCACTAAACTGATTCAATATCATTAGAAAAACTCCTATTCCTAATCCCTTTCGGGCTTGCTTCGTGCCTGTAAAGAAAAAGAACCAGCTATCATAGAATTAAAGTAGTATTTTTTTTTTCAAAACTCACAAAAATCTTTCCAGTTTAGTCGGTTTTGAAGCAATGATTCCTTTTCAGTGCGAACAAAGTGTTGCAACTGTTCGAGTTCGTTGTGAAATTCAATCGATTTTTGGAAATGTCCCTGAATACCTCGATAAAACATCAGTGATCGCTCGGCTTTGTCGTATCGATTCTTTTTCAGTAGACAGTACGGTGTTTCTGGCAGGAAGCAGGTTGCGACCAGGAACAACATCGGGGCGCTTAGCATAACCACCGGTACGGTAAAGTAGGATAGGAAGTTTCCCAATACGAATCCTAGTAGGATCCCAACGTTAAGCGTAATGACCAGCACAGATCCTAGCATTCCGCGTAGATTGCAATCGGCAATATCCGCAATATAGAGTGGAATAGCCCGTAGAATTCCTCCTCCTCCACAGCCGGCAAGAATGCGACCCAGGTAAAGATGATAGACGTTGGTGCCGAAAAAAATGCATAGCCAAAATCCCTGTGGAAAAGATAAACCTTGAGGGTTAGCAGAATGAATCAAAATACGGTGCCGAGAAACGGGGACAATTGTCGTGTTTCGATCATAAGACGAAACCACAGTGAGCGAAACACGTGACGTGATCCAATACGATACGAAATTCTTTAGTTTTATATAGTGAATGTTATAGAAGATGTATACGTATGTATTGTATTTTAGTGCGCTGAGCGAAATCGGTACTGTTTACCAACGAGGTACACTTCACTCAAACCGATAAAGAAAAGTTTCTTCAGCGGCATTGTCATCCGGCAGGAACTGTCACTTTGGAAGTAAAGACTTATCGTATCTGTAAACGTAGCGGAATTCCACACGAGGCAGCAATTTCCATTCAATCGTCCGCTGTAAATATTTCAGCTTCTACTTATGAGTACCGTAATAGATATTTCAGATCTTATTTACAGTCTATGTATAAAGAACGATTTTAAATGTGTTGTCAGAGAAATAACACAAATAATTTAGACTGTGCATTCATATGGTTTGTGAGCAATGCTTGAAACGGTTCCCTCACGTGATAATTCTAAGCGTAATTCCTAAGCTGGCACCTGAAATAGTAATGCTTTGATTGAATACCGTGTTTTGGAAACCTTCATGTTGGCAGTCATATAAAAATGTCCCGCGAATTTCATCTATGACAGTCATGAACTAGCGCCGACATGAATGTAGAGGTGACTGTTTTGCTCGTACTGGGCGATAAATGCAACGGACGAATTATCGTCATCAACAGAATGGGCTGAGATTGTTTTTTTTCTTTCATGAAGAAATTCATAACGGCGTTTTTACTTATGTTCTGACAAGATTTTTTTTTCAAACTTGAATAAAATTAAAAACTTTCTTTGGTAAAACTAACATCACCTTTTCGATTTGTAAACAGCTATGTCAAGTTAATATAGATTTAAATGTGGCAACCCAGCACACTATTAAAAATTGAACAAAGCACACTGTGTGCTAGGCGGGTTCGTTTTCTTCTTCTTCCGTACCACCACATACCGAAGCGTACCGATTTTGCATAATTTGGTATGACAGTTTGAAAGTTTTTGATGCTTATTGTCCTATAATCTCGGACCCGGAAGTCGAGTCTGGATGAAATTGCACAGTGTCTTTTAAGATAAATGAAATTGAAAATTTTTACTAATCGCACTGTAATTTCGGAACCGGACATCGGATCTGGATCATCTTCCCGGGGACTGTTTTAAACAATTTCAAGACCTTTCATTTGCATCTTAGTTTGTAAGAATCGGTTAAGAAATTTCTGAGAAAATTGGATGCGCATTTTCTCATAGATTTGCACATATTGTCTTGTAATTCCGGAACCGGAAGTCGGATCGGGATAAAATTCAACAGTGATCTGTGGGACCGTAAGACCTATCATTTGAATCTAAGTTTGTGAAAATCGGTTCAGCCATCTTTGAGAAAATCGAGTGACATTATTTGTCACACACACACACATACATACATACATACATTCACACACACACATACACACACAGCATTTGTTCAGTTCGTCGAGCTGAGTAGAATGGTATATAACATTCGGCTCTCCGGGTCTCGGTTCAAAAGTCGGTTTTCACAGTGATTGTATAATCTTTCTGTGTGAGAAAGGCAAAAAAAATTGAATGAAAAAGCAAGACAATAGAAAACTGTTAGATTTTTCTACTTTAAAGGTATATGGAGTTGTCAACCAGTGAAAATAAACAACTTTTCAAAAAAGAAACGAAACAAATTCTAGAGATGAAAAGGGAAGCTAATAGTGACAAAAAAAAACTAAGGTAAAGTATTTTCTGAACGCACAGGGTAAAATTGCCAATTTGAAAAAAAAAACACCAACTGATTTAAAAGGAAAGACAATATAGGTTTAAAATTGTAAGATCAACGCATTTTCAATGTGCATAGGGTTGTCAACTAGCGAAAACTTACAACTTTAGAAATATATTCAAATGTTTTTTTAATGAAAACGTTAGTAAAACAAATCGAAAATTACTATATTGCTGCATTATTTTTAAGGTAGAGAAATGCAGAATAGTCGATAGTCGACTAAGGACAATTGATATTGTTTTTAATAAAGGTCAAACATAAATTGTATAAACAGAGAAGTAGGATTGATGCTAAACTAAATTATGCCATTTTAATGTGCATCGGTGAAAAATGAAAATTTTTGGAAAAATTAATGAAAACCAAAGTCGACACTAACTAAAAAACTTGTTTCAACCCTACAACTAGTGGTGTAAAAATGCCTTTCTTATACCACTCATATGTTCATATATAATATGGTAGTATTCTTCAAAATAATTTTCCTTAATCCTTGACAAAAAAAAACAAACAAGTTTACTGGTTCATCTACTAACGAAATGAAACAGTTCTCAGATCGGTTGAGCCATCTCTGATCAAACGAAATAAGTCGAACTATTGTATTCAAAGTCGGTTCGTATAGCACGAAAGAGAGAAGGGTGAAAATGAATAAGAAATAATCGTAGAGAACCCAAATATACTAATACATTCTTTGCTGCTGGTATACATCGTGCATGTTCGTTTTATACATTCGTGCTTCCTACTAAAAGAGAGGAAACGTTCCCGAACTATCGACGGAGTTTATTCTAGCCCGATTTTTAGTAAGGAGAAATCTGTATAAAATGTTCAAAACGACGTATGTAACAATGAGAGATTCTCTTTGTTTACTTTCTCTTTTGATTATTACGGCACTCTTAGCAATCCTTTTCTCCAATCATTTACCGATAATAATAACTCAAGCTATCATCTTTTAATCTGCTCTGGAGAAATTACCGAAAAAAGCAGGGATATTTCGCAATAATCGAAAGAGAAAGTAAACAAAGAGAATCTCTCATTGTTACATGCGTCGTTTTGAACATTTTATACAGAAATATAATAAGATGTTGTAAATAAGAAAAATATGAAATGTCTCTAAGGAATGATCTCACCAGTATCCTGTTTCTACTATTCGCATTGCTGTAAACAACGTGAGATGACTAAAAAAATTTAAATGAAATAAACACTCGCGGATGGATTTGATGCTGAATAATTTTAGATTTTCAGCTTGAATCACACGATTGTCTTGTAAATGTGATAAAATAAATCTGAAAACACCGACAATGATATACAGATGGCGCTTCGATCGGTTAACATCGTTTAATTTTATGCGGAAATTTGGCAGTTTTCGTCGCTTGAACATTTTTTTTTTAATTTCGCGAATTAGCATTATTAAATAAATAACACTTTTAAGACATTTCACAACACACAGCTGCACTGTCAATTATTTTTGCCTCTCTCATATAGAAAGGTTATGCAATCACTTATGGATCCGACCTCCGGTTCGGGAGTTGTGGGGTAAAATGTGCAAAAAAAAGAAAATATGTGTTCTAACTTTTCTCATAGATGGCGCAACCGATTTTCACAAACTTATGCTCAAATCAAAGGTCCTGTGGTACGTAATTCCTGAATTTCATGCGGATCCGACTTCCGGATCCGGAAATATAGGGTAAAGTGAGTTAAAAATTGTTAAAAAATGTTAATCACTGAAAATGGGGAAAACCCTTGAAAAAATTTCAAAATCGACCTCAAATCTTCTCCAATTGATAATTTTTATCAGTAGACGGTCAAACAAACCGATTTCGGTTATTTTTTTAAGAATCGAAGAAAATTATTTTGAAGAATACCACAGTATTATATATGATAATATGATTGATATAAGAAAGGCATCATTACACCACTAGGTGGATTAAAACAGTTTTTTTTTTACTGCAAAGCTTACAATAGATGAAGAAGATATTGCCAACAAATTAAATTTCGATATTTTGACATAAGCTAGCTGTGTCAAAACAGTGTTTCCAGCTGTTTTATGGGGCGCAGAGTGGCACACTTAGCCTCACAGTATATCACGTGTTTTTTAGAGGCACAATATAGTTTGTGTTAAGCGACTCTCCACTTGGTTTCGACCAACTTTTCTACTTTTAGTTGTTTGATACACATTGAAGTTAGACTTTTTTGAGAGCAGTACTTAGGCATCGCATCGTACTCCCAGTGATGACAACTCTCCTCTGGCATAAACTAATATTATTCACAAACTCTATCAGTTTTTAGTCAAAACAAGAAGATTTTGTATGACTTTGACATCGTACTTAGAAGGATGGGTTGAATTTTTAAACATTTATCATCATGTAATTCAGGAGCTGGAACTCGGATCCGGATGAAATTTAGAAATTCCGTATGGAACCACAAGCCCTTTAATTTTAACCTAAGTTTGTGCAAATTGCTGAAACCATCTCCGAGAAAACGTAGTAATATTTTTTGCCACAAACACATTGTTCTACTCGACTAACTTGAATCCGAATCAGAACTAATTGTCTCAAGTGGTATGTTCCCCTAGTTATTTGTAGATTTGTGCCTTTTTTATGCGAGAAAGGTAAGAAGTAAAAAAAGTGTCACTGTGGACTGTACAACATTTGGGATGGTTACATATTCCTGTACTGTACAACATTTGGGATGGTTATATATTCCATTAATTTTAAAAACTAATGTATTGTATCTGATTACCATCTCCATTCCCGTAAATGTCGTCTGCTACATTTCCCGTTACTTTGTGCCAGTTTTTCCAAATTGTTTCAGTTGTAAAAAAAATATTACAGATGCAAAAGTATTTCTGGGTAGAAGCGGAATAGTTTTAAGAAAGTAGTTTAACATGTACAAACTCATATAGATCCACATACATGGTCTGAAAATGTAAATCTGCGCCAGGTAAATATTAGAGTAACAAGGATCAATGTGCCTATACGAAAAAAAATCTGTCACTTTTGTCACGATTAAAAAAATCATGAAGCCAATTATTTTACCTTTTCTTGAAGTCACGATAATTGTTCATGATTTTATAATATCAAAAGGATCCTAATCGACATCAGTAAGTCTTCACCCATGACAATCATTCATGATCAGAAAATGCGTTATTATAGAAATGTATTGCATTTAAAACTCACAACTTCAGTTTTCTAACCCGATGTCACTTTGAACCTTCAGAATCAAGTGATAATGAGATATATTTTGTAATAGATTATTGGAAAGGTGAAAAACAGGCATTGAGAAACGAGAGCTACTTAAAATGAGAATTCACATTTTAAAAGATAATTAACGGGCTAAGCCTTATGTTTGATAAAAAAACAATTTTGGTGATTGCTGATAATTTTACCGAAAGCGGCTTACGTTTTTTTTTAAATCCATTACTCAATCTTCACTCTTCACTTCCAACGATTTTTACATCTGATAAAAACAGTGCACAAACCGTAAATTTTGCCACGAGACGCCACTGATTCTGAGTATGTCATAACCCTTGCTAAAATAGATACATTTTTGCAATGATCGGGGCAGTGCAGAACTTACCAAAACAGAATCGCAGGTTGAGAATTATCGCAGAACATCGAATCGATAATGGTTCTTATACTATGTTCAATCATTTCGAAACTCTTGTGCGGAACATTTACAGACATATTCATAGACACAACTTATAAAACGGTCCCCCTTATACAGCATATAAAAGCATAGTTTTCTCCAACTTATTTTGTAATAATTTCTATCTTTAAACAAAATTTCTTGAAAAAAACATATTTTGAATTTTGGAAATATCAATCGTCTAATTGTAGAATAAGGCTATTTGAATCTTTTTTTACCTGAGCCAAGTTTGGTACGACCCCGTTACATTAGACTGGTGTGCCACCGACAGAAATAAAAAAACGGGTCTACTTCATTTAGTGAGCAAAAAAATGACTTCTTGGATGATTGAACGAGAATTTTTTTTTCCAAGGTATGGTTTGATTATGAACAATAAGAAACATTTTTAAATCTTCTAATTTCCGGCCCCCCTGAGGGATTCACTCCTTCCTTCCCTCATCTCGGCGGCCCTGACCATACAACGGTAGATTGATTCTGTGTGTGCATGTGTGTGTGTGTGCAAATTATTTGAATCTTGGCCTTTGGGAGGTATTGGCTCAATCGAATTCCGAATACGGAGCAAATTGTGTTCCGAGGTCCAGTGGTGGTAATGACCGATAATTTGACAGAGAGCAGCTCGATATTTCTCTACATTGTATACAACATCTTCAATCTGGTAGATGGTGCTACCAAAATATATACAGTTTTGCAATGATCGGCGCTGTGTGGAATTTACTATCAATGAATCGAAAGTTGACAATTATCGCAGAAAACGGAATCGATGATTCGACTTGATGATTCTCCTACTAGGTTACAATATTTCAAAACCCTTGTATGGAGCTTTCACAGACGTTTTCATAGACACAACTTATACAAAGGTTATATGCACATAGCTAGAATAAGCGGCAACAGTAAAATAATTCTTTCGCAATTATCCGCTGCCCGTATAGAATCAGATCGCAAAACGAGAATGAACGACCGTCTGTTGCTTCAGGGTGAATCCCCATAGCAGGATGCTAGCCCGTGATGCACAGATGAGCCACCGAGAGATATTTTCACTGGCACTGGTGTTCATTCTATGTTCGATGAACCATGCCTGTATTTTGTTGCTGATATGATACCCGTCTTTTTTTATGGCATTGATTGAATCGTGTGAAGAATTGCCAAAGAGTGTATGTTGACACGATAAAAACGATCCTAGCAAAAAAAAAAGTAATGTTTGGTATGGTTACATCTTGATGTATTCCTAAATGTTTAATTTTGTTATTGTTAGAATAGCATTCCAAGGGCTAGTGTAAACCGAAAAATAAATTCGATCATACATCGTGTTCCAGATGTCATCTAATGAAAGCCAAAAAAAATTACCTTGCTTAACAACCTAGTTAATTTTTTTCATAGATATGGAAACAAAAAGTTGTATCGATTTACCTAAATATTTTAAATAATACGATTTTTCAAGTAATTTAAAAACAATTACAATTTCGTGATTGATTACAAAAGTATTTGCAAAATCTCAATATGATGTTTGTTTTCTTGAGTTTTTTTGAGTGTATTCTTTAAAACGAAATCAAGCCGGGAGCAATGAACTGTCTATTTGTGTTCGTTGGCAATTTCATGCTCTTGGAACATGTTAAAATCTAGTAATTTTATTGATATGAAAGCCCCCTTTCATTTAAATCATGCAGAATTTTTGTTCGAGAGGTGTGTTTTATGATTGGATAACGATTACTAAGCCTAAAGTTTTTTTTCACCAATATTTTTCATCAATATTCGAAAAGTAACAGTTTTAATAACAGTCAGTTTTCTTTTTCTTTTCGTTCGTTGATAACCCTAGACACCTTAAAAGAAGCATAAAATTGCGATTTTAACCGATTCTACAGCAGATGTGAAATTTGACTATTCCATGGAACAGTATCGAGATGAAAACAGTCATTAAAGACGTTGTTCAAAATTTCTTCATGCAAGTTTATTGCCAGTAATGAAATTCACACCAAAAACAATATGCAGTCCATCCTATTGATAACGATCACTCATTCGTTACCGGCAGCGCTCAATATGAGCGAGACATTCGCAAACAGTTGAATCGACGTAATTCAACGAAAATCTGAGTTCATGTCTAAATATGTCAAAAACGACTACATGCTGGAGAAAGGGCACCAAGTGTAATTTTATTATTTTTTATCTGTAGGATATTCTTTTATTTAAATGGATTTTTTACATCAGGAACTAAGGAAAATTGTCTATCAATTATATCAGCTATAACATCGCTACTGTTTAATGAAACTAATCAAATTAACAACAAATATGGGCTTAAAGTTTTGAGTACAAAAATGAGGACACGTTTTTATTTTAATTTATTTCTTCCGGTTAGCTTTTCAATGCTTCAAAAAGTATTAGACTTTTTTTTAAAAGTTCCGATTTTCTACAACTTCTTCTTCAGAACAATTTTATCCGAATCCGTAATCCGAAAAAAGAATTAAAAAAAAATTATTCGTCCGTTCTGAAAAGCCAGTCAGGAGTCGGATTGATCTTTCCATTCGTGAAAAATAAATTGTTTGTCATATTGAAGATTTGATCAAAGCTTCATTTAAATCGGAGTGTGGATCACATTTCTGGAGTTGCTTCACTCTGACAGTGTACCTTGTCAGTGTACCGAATAACGTAACACGTGTCACATAACAATCATGCACGAACAACACCGAGCTAGCTTGTAATACTAACCAACTGCGGGATGGCGATCAACTGAAGACCTAGTTTCTTGCCCAGTCGATCCGCCAGAAGCCCGAACGTTGTGGCTCCGATTAATCCTCCGATGCAAAGCGTCGACCCAATCCAGGAAGTCTGCTCAATAGTCACCGGTCCCGTTGTCAGATGAGTTCCGTTGGATTGCAGATACGGTAAAAACGGTGAAACCCATCCGATTATCGCGCCATGACCAAGTGTGATGATGTTCACTGATTTCGAAATGAAATAGAAAAAAAACAGTTACACTACAAATTCTCGATCCTTAAATTGCACTCACTGACTAACCGATAATTGCTGCGAAGAACTGATTACACACCGATTTGAAGGAAGTATTTCCCGCCGGAGTCGGAAGATTAACCATGTTCGAAGCTGCACGGTTTGATTAATCTTTGTTTGTTTTTTTTCAGAACGAAAATTTTTATGTAATTAATCGACGATGAAATAGTAATCACCCAACGATGTAGAAAACTGTCTGTCACTGTCTTGCCACAGTGGATTAGTGCAATGATAATAGACAAATAACCAAGATGAGACGAGCATCGCAACAACTGATACAAACCCAACTTTGGTGGTCGGAAAACAACACATCTCCGGACAATGCTTATCAGTTTATCGCAAATCGCAATCTTGCCAGTTCGTTGCGAAATTAGTCTGGTGCATGTGGATATCTGTTTGGATTGCGGCTGGCCGGCGAACCGGAAAAGTTTGTCCTGTGGGAGGCAGTAGATATGGCAGACCGAGTAAATTTGGAAGCGTTAAAATAGACGTCATCATTATAATTAGCAAATCCGGTGCGAGCAAGTAGTTTGAAATGTGTCCGTCACTTCTGCTTATCGTTGGGGATTTCAATCGAAGAAAAGAGGAAGGAGTATCTCTTTTCAATCTGAATCGACGGTTAAGGATGTCAAGAATGTATGGACTCGTAAAGCACAACCTTCAAAGCGCAAGCGCTGAAACTTTTCTTCAATTTACTATTTTCAATTAAAATTTTGAATGGAATTAAGTCACTGTGTTTTGTTTACACTGTGTAAGTGACAATAAAAGTTTTGCAAACGTTGCGAAGATGGAGTCGGTGACGTAAAATAATTCTGCGTACGTTCCCTGAAAATCCGGATCTCTCTCTTCGTGGCATCGGCAGGAAGCTGGGAATTGCATCATCTACGGTATCTCGTGTTTCAAATCAGTACAGTGAACATTTGGCTATTGACCGGAAAATGAATCTTCTTATAGTGAAAAGGATCACAAGCGGATAGTTCAAGCTTTCAAGAGGATCCAAACAATATTGTGAAAGATGTGGCTAAAAAATTGCACTTGAGTAAAACTTTTGTGCAAGATGCAAAAAAACGTAAAGCACGTACGAAGTTCAAAAGTCACCGATGTTGACAACACAGCATTGCCTCATTATGGATGACGAGACGTACGTGGAAGCAGAATTTCGGCAGCTTTCGGGACTCCTGTTTTGCACTGCCCATCATAAGTCTGATGTCCCTGAAGCCATTGGAAAGAAGAAGATGTCAAAACTTACCTAAAACTACATGATTTGGCAATCGATTTCCTCATGTGGAAAGCGGAATACTTCTTTTGCGACAACCAGGACGATCAATAGGTATACTATTTATAAAGGAATGTTACTGGAAGCGTCTACTTTCACTTCTTAGGTCACACAGTGGTCTAACGCTTTTCTGGCTGAATTTAGCCTCGTGTCATTACTCGAAAGTTGTTTCGATTGTTTAGGCTAATGACTTCATGCTGAAGGACTTCAATCCCCCGAACACACCGAAACTGCGGTCAATTGGTCAACTACTGGTCCATCATAAAGCATTTGCTTTGGAAACATCCTAAAAAAAGAAATGGGAACAAGATATTAAGAGAAATGGATTTAATCGCATAAAAAAATATTTGTCAAATTATTGTACAAATACCTTACGACTAGTGTTAAGGGGAGAGTTCGTGCATTTGAATATGGTATTGAAATTGAATAAAGAAAACATGGAAAAATGGTTAAACAATATCTTTGATTTGATTCCCTGAAAGTTTGGAGATGATCGGTTGAATGGGTGAATTTTCCGAATATTTTCTTGTGATCAAGTTACATCCGTACACCCTTTAAAATGTTTGTTCCATACACATATAAGCTAGATGTTTTAAATGCGGAACGCGTCCTGGATAAATATTTAGCATCGATACATCCTATCAATAGCCATACAATTGTCCTGTTCACTAAAAAACGGTTGCGATGTTTGGGAAACAGGTAGTTGAGATCCGCCGCGGAATGTAGTGGCTGTGTTTTGTTATTTTATCATCTGTAATAAAAAAAGAATCCTGACAAATGATGTTTTGCCAAATATAGATCGGTTTTCTAATCAATTACTCAAGTTTTTTCTCAAAAAAATAATTCTTACTAACGATTGATTAATTTCAGTTTGACGTAAAGCCGCCATAACTAAGTTCAGTTTTGCAATGACTGAACGGAGACATATATTGGAGAAGCCAAATGAATGAGAAACTAACAGAAACGATGAATTTTTGGAAAAAGATACGCTCAGAGACAGGACTCGAACCTGCGTTCTTATGCATTCCGTGCATACGCGCTACCATTTCGCCACTCTGATCTTGTTTTAGTCACTCTAAAACGCGAAACAGACATAGTAGCAACGTACATCGAACATGGTCTACATCCTGACCGTTACCCGACCGATACCTTACATCCAAACATCTTCTCTGTCCATCAAACACTAGTCCTCTCGGTTTATACCTATTTCTACGATCAAGCATTGAGTAGGAGAGTGTATTTATAATCGCTTGTCACCTTCTTTAATGGTGCCAGGTTATATATATTTTCGCTCAGTCATTGCAAAAACCAATTCTTACTAGTTTGGTTAACCAGAACGGCGCTACACACTGTGTGTGGCACACACAGCCAACGAAACAATCTGCGAATAATCTTTGAGAATCGAACAATCAGCAGAAATGGTGATGTGACCTCCG
The DNA here is from genome assembly GCF_030247185.1 of Malaya genurostris. Classification (NCBI taxonomy): domain Eukaryota; kingdom Metazoa; phylum Arthropoda; class Insecta; order Diptera; family Culicidae; genus Malaya; species Malaya genurostris. Next base: position 214,513,841 of record NC_080571.1, on the reverse strand, counting down.
AGAAGCTGCGATTTGACGCCACTGGAACGTTTTCTTCGGGAAGCGGTTAAGGATAAATGTTACGTTGATTGTTAAATCCAGGAACAATTGAAAATGTGGAATTGAGTGTAATTGAGTGGATCGGATTGACTACTGAAAAGCCAGCCGATGGGGTCACTAGAACGATATTTTTTTTCATAAAAATTTCTTGAATCAACTGTTCAAATAAATGTATATTCATTGAAATCATTTTTTTTCATTATTACATTTTCAAATTCAAAATTTTTCGTGGAACACCCTGTACATGAGAAATGCAAGACGTAATTTGTCATGTGTCATAAATTTACAAGAATGACTTAAATATTTTTAAAACACACTCTGCTTTTCACTCAGCCGCGTAAAATTACAGGCTTCTGTACCTGCAAATAAATAAAAATGCTTCAAACGTCTGTTGAATAACAGTCTCATTACTTAATTATCATTAAATTTTTGCTACATGGTATCAAAAATATGATCTACAATATATGACGAAATTTTTAGTTATCTAAATAATAAAAAATAGAGTTTTCTGAAATATATGGTATCAACGAGTACCAAAGAGGAAAACTCATGACGGGTAGTTGCCTTTCTGGTGTACAGTAACTTCATAAAAAGCACCTCATTTCGGTTGGTTTAGGTCCAAACCTCAGTTGCAGAATTCAGTTTCTGAGCCCCCTTAATCCTTTGGAAATATTTAATGGTTTTAAAAAGAACCAATTTGCTGAATTTATCTGGTGTTTGCAATGATATTATTTCGCTCTATCTTTTATTTATCTACACCAGAACCTAAATTTTGAACCAGGATTCAGGAACTGGAACTGAATTCAAGAGCTTAATTCGAAATATGTTCTAGAATTATTCAGAGCATGCAGGTTCTGAATTGTGAGCTTGAATTCAGAAATTATAGTCTGAAACTGAAACGTCAGGAATTAAAAAATGAAACTGAATTAGGAAATTAAACTATGAAACGGAATTAAATCCAGATCTAAAATTAATATCCTGAGTTTTGTTTCAGAATTATAGAGTTGAAATCAGAATTCCGAACGTAAATTTAGGAATTAAATCCAGTTCCAAAATTAAGTCTGTGAAGTATCTGTGATTGTCAAAAAGTATCGATTCACGCCTTTGGAACATTTGCTAAACTTGGTAGCGATACGTTTAGTTGTTTCGTAGTTATGCTAAAACTTACATACATTCGTTCATAGGTAGATAAAGATTATTTTCCTTTAGTTCTTTGAATGTCTCGGTACTATCTAGCAAGATATTGAAATTCTTGCCCCTCTATTATTTTACTGAAAAAACAGAGATGAAAATTGATTTTTAAGATCCCCTCTTCTTAGTCTAAATGACCCCCATCGACGAATAAAATAATTTTACAATAAACACCCCTTTTTAGATGCACTTGCTACAAAATCCAATTTTTGTTCACTTCTGTAATGAATATCTAAGCTCATCACTTGTGCCAAGTACTTCCAGCTACTTCATTAGCGACACTTACTATCCTTTCACGCGTATAAATATGTTTTAGATCGCTACTCCCGGAAGCTCTTAGACATGCCCGACTGAAATGGCATGACAGTAAACTTTAAGTGTAAATAAAAATTATGTACAAAAGCAATTTTCAGTAATGGGGGACAGGTATAGCGTGATGGGTAAGTCGATGCCTATCACGCAGCCCACCTGGGTTCGATTCCCAACCCCGCACATAGGGTCAGAAAGCTTTTCTGAAATCTTGGATACGGGCCTGTCCGTGCAGTTGAAAAACATCGATTTTTTCAAAATTCAAAAAATTTTGCCTCAAATTCTCCCTGTTAGCAAAGATTTACAGCAGCCCCCTTAAAATATCCTTATATCAACCAATGACCCGCAATAATAACTTGTGCCAAGTTAGGTGTGGCAATCCTTTGAGTTGTTCCAGAGTTATGGTCATCCTTCCCTCCCCCTTTGGTTGAGACCCTTTCCTTTTCCACCACCCCTTTCACTTTAAAAAACCACTTAGGATCATTTGATGTGCAAATAAAATGTGTACTTAGCAAGAAGTATCGATTTTTGGAAAATAGACTAAATTATTCGCATGAACGCCAATCCAGTTATGTCTGACATCACCCTCCAATCAAACTATTCTTTTAAAAGTCAGTGTAAATCATCCGGTGCGCAATATCAGCAATACATTCACAGTTTAAATTGATTGCTAATTGTATCAAAGAAGTATCGACTCGAAGGCTTCGAGTTTATTATAAACTTAAACCATCGTGAACTTCACTCCTGCAATACGCATTCTGTTACGTGACCAAGTTCTGTTTACTATAATAAGTAGACCATTACGTTATAATCGAGAACACTAAGGTCTTTTGTTATGCGGTATTTTTTATGCGTTTTTTTACGCGACATTTTTATGCGAATTTTAAGAGTTATGCGGTTTTTTTTATGCGAATTTTCAGAGTTGTGCGGTTTTATTTATGCGATTTTTTTTATGCGGTACGTAAACTCGCATAAAAAAAGACTTCAGTGTATATTAAGTTAGAATGCATTCAACGTAATACTAGCACACTGTACCACAAACAATCGTGGTTTGAACGGGAACGCATTGTTGATAACGCAATACTGCACGTGTCTAACCATCGACTTTCTGGAACTGTACAACTGCCGATAACCTGCTGTTTTGCCTGTTATGGAAAGGTTATGCAATCACTTGAAAAATAGACTAGTGAAAAAGTGTTATATACAGTCATCCGAATTTGGATTTCATCGGGATCCGACTTTCAGTTCCAAAGTAAGAAGGAGAAGTGTCATGAAAATTTTAAACCGTTAGTACATTAACAGTACAGTAAAAGCGACGATGTAAATAAGGCAAAATTCTTCTAAATTGAGCTGAAAACCATACCAATTAACCTACCAAATTTAGTTGCTGGCCACACGAACCGATTTTACCTGAATCGATTTTCAGTTCCCGGTTTCAGAAATACTTAAAATAGTGGTCAAAATTTCTCTTTTTCTTTCTTAGGCTCAAATTAAAAGTTTTATAATCCCATATGATGTTATTGAATTTTTTTCTGGATCCAGCTTCCGGTTCCGGAACTATAGAGTGAAGTGTGTTTAAAATTTCATACCGTCATTTAGAGCGACGATGCAAAAACGGAAAAAAATCTTCCAAATTTAACGCATAACTGTATACAATTTGAAAAGTTCAAGTTTCAAATAAATTGATGAACCTTTTAGTGCAGAGGTCGTAAACCTTTCAACTCGAGAAAGTAAAAGAAATAAAGTTTATAAAATGTCAAAATATTTGAGAAGTCGCAAATATTTTATTGTCGTCTCAAATCTTTCAGTTCACTCAATATAATAAATAAAATAATGATTTGTAGCTTTCCCTTGTGGTAGTATTTCATTCAAAAAACTACATGTGGCTCACGAGAGGCAAGTTCCCGACGCCTGTTCTTGTGATGTTTATGAAAATAGTAATAATATGAGAAAGGCATCACTACACCACTAGGTTCTCTACTTTGGTCGGAAGGCTATGGTAGCGTGTCAATTACTACTGCTGGCTCCCTGTCAAAATTTTGTTTTCCTTGCCGTGAACCAAAGACAGAACTCAAGATAACAGGATCATCTTTTCATAGTAATAAATCATGAACCAACTGTGTGAACTCGCACCATCTGGCGTTGGGGGCTAGTGCACGAATTTTACGTTGTTTACCATGATCCGGCACACTTTGCGATCAACTCTTCAAGCTCTGGTCGTTTGTTTGAAAGCGCTATTGTTTGCGAAATTTCAATCTCAGCAAAGATTTGGCATTGATTTGCGCGATCCGCATGAAGCGAACACAGTTCCCGGCCGGACAGAGCATCAGTAGCAGCAGCTGCAGCGAGCAACGGACGAAATTCTGTACGATCGTACGAAAGTTCTAATATTCATATCGTTTCGCTGGAAATACCGTACCGTACAGCAGTGCTGTGGAAAAAGTGTGCTATGTTTGGTTTCTCAAAAAATACCTCTAATCAGGTGCTATCAGCGTGCATAGGTATTTAATTTTATAATTAGTTGGAGGAATGTTGTTCATTTGTTGTTGCATGATACAAGCTAACCGGAAGAAACATATATATGAAATGGAACAGTCACAAGTGAAGATTTACTTTGTTGCTAAGTAACTTAAAATTTCAAAATAAATCTTCACTTGTTACTGTTCCAATTTCATTTAATAGTGAAAAAAAGAGATATTTTCGTTAGCGCCGAGCAAAAAATAACTGCACTCGAAATTTTTTGGTTTGAAAAAAATGTGAAATTTAGTTCCATTCGATCAAATTTAAACAATTGCAGGGACTATTGACTTAAAACTACACAAACAAATTTTTTTTTCAATTTTAAATGGGTTATTGTTCAGTGTAAAATAGAAATTATGATGCACACTATTGAGGCGATAACAACAAAGATTAATTTGATTTTTATTGGCTTACTGTATGTGATGAGTTAAGCGTCGAAGAAAATTCGTTCCTCGCAATGACCATCCCGGTTATGTAGTCTCTTCAAAAACGTAGGACCATCGATATTATTTGAAAGCAAGTCAAAAACCAAAAGAGTCACTTACAAAGCATTCGTCTCCTCTGTAGTGTAGGTAGATGAATCAGAGTGCAGCAATTTCCGTTGTTTGGTAATTGAAAACAATATTGACAAGGAAATCGTCGTAGCGTAAACCGGATGAAATATCGATGTGGACGTTTTGGCTAGTACTTCATACCAGTGTTGGCGATTGCCGAAAATTTGACAGAAACTGCTCGGTATTTATCAATATTGTACACACTTAGAAAATTTCGCAGTATTCGGTAATTTTTTACCGAATTTTCAACAGCTGAACGTTCGGTAATCAATTCGGTAATTGAATTGATTACCGATCGTTCGGTAACTGTTAACCAAATGAATCTAACAGATTGTTCGGTAATTTTTGTTTTCCTTTTGTTAAAATTCTGGATTTTCGGATTTCAAAAAACAACACATATTCACAAAAACGAATGAAGAAAATGGTTTTTTTTCTACGAGGAATTTAAAAAGTGTCAGATGTTGCGACTGACCGGAATTATGAACGCCTTACAAAACACTGCACAATCCGTCGAGTCCAACAAAAATTACCCTTGAACGATTTATGTTGGCAGCAAGTGGACAAGTGAAACAAAATTATTTTCTGCCTATAAGTAAACAAAAAGTAGTTGTTTGTTGTCTTAAAAAAATTTTAATAACCTGTACCTTAATCCATTCGATGAACCCTTCAACATTGTTTTCGTTTGGTTAATAAAAAGACACTCACTGAATATTTTAATGATTGTTTGACAATTAGTTTCATGACAATCAGTTTTCACAGAAGTTCGGTTATTGGAAGATAACTTTACCAAATGGACAGTATGATTTTACCGTATTCGGCGACTATTCAGGTTTACCGTATCAATTGTATATCTAATACAGAATTCTGTAATGAAAATTTACGTTAAACTGATCGTTCGGTGAAAATTTGCATAATTGTTGTAAAATAAAACCCATGTACAGAAATATCGGTTATTTCTAAAGATTACTGAAAGTTCTCGTCAAAAATATTACCGAACAAAGGAATTAACTCTTAGTGTGTATACAACATTTTCAATCCGTTGGAAGATGCTACAAGAACTCGAGTCTCTTAATGCATGAACCGCGAGAGAATATTTCTACATTTCTTCGCTCCACTTCATACTCTGAGCATTTCACAGCCCTTAAAAAAGTTAAAGTCTGATAATAATTGGAGCTGTGTGGAATTTACCAAGAGAGAATCGCAAGTTGACAATTATCGCGAGAAAATCTAATCGATGATTCGACTTGATGATTCTCATACTAGGTTGCATATTTCAAAACCCTTGTGTGGAGCATTCACATACATTTGCATAGACACAACTTATACAAAGGTTATATGCACATAGCTAGAATAAGCGGTAATAGTAAAATAATTCTATCGCAATTATCCACTGCCCCACAGCAGCGTGCTAGCCTTTGATTCTCAGAAAGGTCATCGAGAGAAATTCGTTCTCGGACTGGCGTCTATTCTATGTTAAATGAACCATGCCGGTTTTTTGTTGCTGCGATGATATCCTTCTCTCTTTGATGGCACTGATTGAATCGTGTGAAGAGTTGGTGGTGAGCGTTCTTTGATACGATAAAAGCCATCCTTGCATCACACAGAAAAAAATATTGTAAAAATATACAACCATATTCTGGCTTAAAACAATCATATTCAGTTTGCGTCTACGATATCTCGGTTTGAAATAACAATTATTGATGTGGAACACATCTTTATTTTCTATATAGGGGTGCAAAGCAGAATCTCAAGGAAAAATACACGTAGAAATGTGGTCAGGTTTTAAACACTTACAGCTCAGTCTGTTTGTATCAATTATTAATATTGTTTCATCATTTGATTGGAAATATTTCTACGATTCGATTTGAATGCATCAAGCCACGTATTTTCAATGATAAATTATTGAAATTTTGATAAGTAGCGAGCAGTGTCCTATTTTGTCTGCTAAAAATCTCCGGCATATCGGATTTCTCTGCCATAGACGACGGTTTTGAAGGAGTAATCGATATATCAGAGGGAAACCAAAGCTCTGATTGGTCAATCGATGCAAAAGCGAAAATGTTGGAAGCACGCGAATCTATAAATAGAAGCGAAATTATAGCTAATGTTTCAATCCAACGCGTAGCATGCTAGAGGTAGGTTGTTGCTAGACAGCAAGACAAAAAGGGCCATAAAACGATTTAAAGCTTTAATTGGCTCTGATCTTGTGTCATGCAAGCTCGTATGAAATTCCATGGTATGTCATTTAGTCTGAGAAATTGACAACTACCCAAGGTAAATTTTGAGTGCTTAAGATTAATTTCTAATTTATATAAGATGAACTCAATTGATAATGAGAAAAAGTTTATCGCTTCAACCGAAATCGCAGAATGGTAGAGAAACTTAACGCTATAAAAATAACTGCTTGCATACAAAACTTGAACACAAGATTGGCGAAGATTAGCTTAAATATCGAAATCGCAAGTATGTACAAAGATATAATTGCATACATTCGGGATATTGGTGTAATTCCGTCGGCTATGAAACAAATACAAATCAAGACAAACGATGTTCGGTGTTGGTTCCTAATCAAGATCAATCTAAGCAGACTCTCGTGCAATTGCGGATTCAAAAGTGTGACGATTGATTGAACTTTTTGATTGTAGATCATTAGAAATTTGGATGCCTTGTTCCACATCAATGTCTCGAACAACCCTATGTTGCTGATCCTTGTAGTTTTTTTTTAAATTTGTTAGGTATCGGCATTGTAATGTTGTTTTAAATAACCGAGAATATTCACCGTGTATGACGACATAGACTTTCTTTTGGAAATGCAACAGTCCCTAGTTTTGCGTTTGATAAGCCTCGAAACTGTTAAAGCTTGCTTCAGATAGAATTTGAACAAAGACAATTGCCTGTATTTTAGTTATATTAGTTATTCATTATTGAATTCAAGAGCTTTTTTTATACAAATGTAGCGTTTTCTTCATACTTTTAAGAAAAAATACGGATAAAATTATTCGTCGCGGTTTCGAAGGAATTCTCGATTTTTTTCTGTAACACGGCTCATTAGTCGGCGCAAACCTTCTTCGTCCATCGTTTTAGCTATCTTATTCCACCAGGTCGTCATCTGATTGATGTCTTTGACAACCTTTCCCTTTGCCTTGAGTCTCCTCGTCATGATTTCCCAGTATTTCTCAATAAAGCGGAACTGGGGGCAGTTGGGTGGGTTAAGGTTTTTCGGAACAAACTGGACCCCTTTCTCTGCATAACATTCTTGAACGACTTTGCTGTAATGACAGCTTGCCAAATCTGCCCAAAACATTACGGGATAGTCGTGGGATCGAATGAACTGCAAAATTCGTTTTTGGAGACACTCGTTTTGGTATAGTTCCGATGTCATTGTCTTATTTGTAACGAAAACTTTCGTTTTTTGCCACAGCTGCAAATGCCTTGCCAAAACAAATTTAAATTAGGCTGGAACATACCCCCGAGCCGTTGCCAAGTAAAATTTTTGACCTGGGGTTTGGCCGAAGTCAGCCTTGACATAGGTTTCATCGTCCATCAGAAGACACCCGTCGAACTTGGTCAGAACTAGAGATGGTCGGGTATCGGGTATTTTACCCGAAACCCGACCCGTACCCGTACCCGACGGGTTTTTGGCCGGGTGTTGGTAAAAATTTTTATTTTCAATCGGGTACGGGTCGGGTACGGGTAAAAAAATTTACTGCTCACTCGGGTACGGGTAAATTTTTTTTTTCTGATCGATTACCCGACCATTTGTACTTCACATAAATATGTTTACACGTTGACGAGAATTTTTTATTGCAAAACAGTTCTTCCGAAAAAAAAAACAATTTGATTCAAGGGGTTTTGACATTTCCAGAAAAAAACATTTCTTTTCTTCATTTAAAAGCGATCAATCATAGTTACGTGAAAAGTTATGTGAATATTTCCCGCCCTACTTTGTTTATAACATATTTAATAAGACACACTGCCTTAGCTCTAAGATGTTGCGGTCGGAATCTATTTTTCACGTAGGTTTTAATGGACTACCATTTTAAAGCTGTTTAATGCACAATCCAGTAAAAATTATTTGATTCATATATAAAATGTAGTGTAGTACTCATATCACATTCAGATACAAGAAGACTGTTATTTTAAATATTGGTTGGAGATTTTCAAAATTTTCATATAAATCATTAGGATTTTTACCATAAAAACATGAACATTTATTTCAGAAAATCTGCATAGAAGTTCTTCTTATTCTTCACTTCTGGGTGGTGTCACCTCACTTGAAATGACACCGATTGATGGCCCAGCAAGTTGGGCTATATTGCCAGTTAATTTTCGTTTCTTTTCACTGGACTACAAGTGAAAATCTCGATACGTGACAACGTGGAGTCGCAAAAGTACGGGTGAAAATCTTTTCTCGCGAAATACTCAAATTTTCACTGTGTTCACTCGTTGAGGGTTTCACCGGAGGTGGCAAAGAAGTTCAATTGCTGTAAAAACCACCAGCTACCGTTAACATCGTGGGTGTGGGTTTGTGAGGCTTATAAAACGGGTATAGTTGACAAATTAATTTAAATCAAAATCATAATTCATTGCTTTGTATTAAAAAATTGTAACCAAAAAAATTTCCTGCGAATGTTCAAACTACTTACACTTGAAAGACTCACTGTTCACCATTTTCAAAATTGATTTTTTCACACCAGGAATACACGTACATTGTTTGATGTTTGGTCAATACACGTAAACGAACTGATGATACTCTATTCATTTTAGGGGATGCTCGCATAACATTCATTTTCGTCACGTATAATATTCAATTAGACATTTGGAACCATTTTACGTGATTTTACAAGTGATTTGAATGTGAATTTTTATTTGTGTGTCAATATAATGAGCACGCTTACTTGTGGCTCTAAAGAATCGAATCAAAAGTCACACTGTTTCGTAAAAACCATACCTACCCAAATTGAGTACAACGGGTATTACGACATATTGGGTAAATATGCTTCTCGAAAAATTTGAGTAGATATTACTCGCTTTTGTTGACATTTGTAAATGAGTATAAAGTACCAAAGACATTGGAAATCTACATGGTCCGCCATCTAACATTTATTTTTGAACTAGCGATTATTTCGACATTAGTAACCTCAATGTCACTTCTGATTTGACAGAAACTTAGTTGTATCCTTCCGCTGAACGAAAATGGTTATGTATACGCTTGAGAAACGCGTGAAAATAGTGCAGTTTTACTTTGAAAATCATGGTAATGTTGCGGAATGTGTGCATAAAATCATCTTCTCGGATGAGGCGCATTTTCATCTCGGCGGGTCTGTTAATAAGCAAAATTGTCGCATCTGGGGGACGGAAAACCCGCACGTTATCGTGGAGAAGCCGATGCATCCTCAGAGAGTGACGGTTTGGTGCGGATTTTGGTCTGGCGGCATCATTGGGCAATTTTTCTTCGAAAATGAGACAGAAGCTGTCGCCACGGTCAATGGCGAGAGCTACCGCACCATGATTAGCGATTGGTTCTTCCTGTTACTTGAAGAGGAAGACTTGGACACCATTTGGTTCCAACAAGACGGCGCTCCGAGTCACACAGCCAACGCTACGATCGATCTTCTGCGCACAGTCCTCGAAGATCGAATTATCAGTCGAAATTCGAATGTGGACAAGCCAGAGACAATTCAAGCCTTGAAGGACAACATTCGTGCAGCCATAACTGAAATAAAGCTGCATACAATCGAAAATGTACTAAAAAACTGGACCGACCGTATGGCGTACTGCACGGCCAGCCGAGGCAGCCATTTGAATGAAATTATATTCCACAATTAAGCGGAAGGATTGTACTTTAATATGAAAAAAATAAATTTTGAAATCGGATGAACCGTTTGTGTTTTATTGCATGTTTAAAAAAAAAGTTACATGGCGGACCCTGTATTCATGCTTCACAGTGTATTTATATTTTTAAATGTAAACAAGCATTTTAATGTATTCTACTTACCAACTAGAGCCTGATACGGCTCGATATCTAAAACACTTTAATTTTTCCATACTGAATTTTGGTAAAATTTTTACTACTCATTCGGGTCGGGTACGGGTACAGGTAATTTTTAATCGGGTACGGGTCGGGTACGGGTAAATTTTTTTATTTTTTTTTGGGTACGGGTCGGTTACGGGTAATTTTTTTAAATTATTGATCGGGTACGGGTAATTTTTTTAATTTTTGATCGGGTACGGGTCGGGTACGGGTAAATTTTTTTGCTGATCACTCGGGTACGGGTCGGGTTCGGGTATAAGAATTTCTATACCCGACCATCTCTAGTCAGAACCCAGTCATATAGTTTCCGAGCACGAATTTCGACCACACTATTCTGTTTTATGGTCCGATTTAGCTGTTTGCTAGCTCGATACGACTTGATTCCTTCCCGGAGTCGAGTTCTCCTCACGGTACTATGGGCAGCACCGAATTTTCTGACCAAATCACGGTCCGACAGATTAGGAATCGTCTTCAAAATCTTACCACGCCGTTTCCGGTCGACAGTTCCACTCCGACGATTGGCTCGAGGCTTCCGAATCGTCGTCAATGTTTCCTTATACCGTTTGATAACGCGCCATACGGCATTTCTGGGCAATTTCAGCTGTTTAGCTAGCCTAGATGTAGACCACAATGGATTTTCCAAATAACTGTGCACAATTATTTCCGTTCTTTCGGCTTCCATGTTGATTGTTTACAAAGTACAGTCGATTTGCGGAATGTCAAAAATCATACGTGAAGCTGACATAATTCCCGACACGTGGGCTCCAAGAAAATTCCAAATCCGTCCACCAGGAGCGCAACAATATGAGCAAAAGGTTGTTCCAATTCTAAATGAAGCAAGCTTTAGAACCGGTTTTCACAAAGTTAGATTCAAATAAAAGTCCTTTTGGTTCCATGAACTGCTATTAAAATTTATCTACAACATTCAGTTTAAGAATTCTAAGGTAATAACTGATAAGAACATCAATTTCCAGGAAAGTTTTTTAATAGCTATAATAGGGTAATAAGATAACTCTTGGAATTGAACAGTAAATCTTTCAAATCCATTGAACTTGGTAATTGATGACTAAAAAAAGTCCCAACGGCTATATTGGTCCCGAGTTTTAGTTCCGGGAGTAGCTATGAAAATACGCCGGAATGCAACATACACTGAGGTCTTTGTCCGCGGTTTTTTATGTGGTTTTTACGACTTTTTTGCGTGGATTTCCGAAGTTACGCGTTTTTTTTGCGCGCGGATGTTATACAATTTTTTTTAAGCAAATTTTTTTAAGCCAACCACAAATTCGTTTAAGTCAACCCTCTGACATTTAGACAATTTTCGATTTTTTTCAAAAAATATTTTCAATATTTTTTAGATTACACCAGACGTTTCATATTTCAAATTTGGAATCAAAAAAATTTCGATTTCGGAAATTTAAAAACTGTTTAAGGTCCAAAGTCGATTTTTGCAAAACAAACGTCGATTACTGCAAACACATTTTTTTCGCCACATCTCATACAGAACTGTCTGGATTCTTCTTGAAAACTTCAACTACCCGCTTGTGATCCTTTGCACTATACGAAAATCCAGTTTGGTTACGTTTTTTTCTTCCGAACAACAGTCAAACGTTCATTGTACCGATTTAAAACACTAGATATCGTAGATGGTGCAATTTCCAGCTTCCTGCCGATGACACGGTGAGTGTGATCTGGAATTTCAAGGTGTGCGCGCAAAATTACGATTGACGTTAGTTTTACCTTTTTTTATATATAAAAAAAATAGGCATAGAATTCGCTCAAACTTTCGAAAAATTTTCCGAAGCCCGGAGGGCCGAATGTCATATATTAATCGATTCAGCTCGACGAACTGAGCAAATGTCCGTGTGTGTGTATGTGTGTGTGTGTGTGTGTGTGTGTGTGTGTGTATGTGTGTGTGTCTGTATGTGTGTTGTCAACTAAGAGATTCAGATGGATTTGTAAGAGAATATGTTTCTATATTTAGATTCCACACGGTAATACCTATCCAACAAGCCATAGATTGTTAAAATCCGTCCATTTTTAACGGAGATATCGAAATTTTTGTGTAAACGACTTTTCCCCCTATTCCAGCAGTAGAAGTTCTGAGCGCTGTATGGCAAAGAAAGGCTTGGGAGCAACGTAAAACACGATTTTTTATACTGTTATATACAATTGTTTCTAAATACCAAAAAGACTGTGTACAGCATCTTTTTTCATGACAATTTGCTTTGAACCGATTTCAGCACGGTTCGTTTTTGGCAACATAATCGTTCGAATATGGCATATGTAAACCAGATGATATCAGCATTTTCGAGTTGAAAGTAATTCCATAATTATATTGATTTAAACTACTTACAGTAAATAATTCTGGAACAACATAACTCCCATATACCATTCGACTCAGTTCGTCGAGATCATCAAATGCGTGTGTGACAAATAATTTCACTAAATTTTCTCGGAAATGGCTAAACCGTTTCGTACAAACTCAGATTCATATGAAAAGTAATATATTCCCAAATAAGGCTCCTGAATTACGTTTTGATTCGACTTCTGATTACGGAATTACAGGATAATATGTGAAACGAAATTAAAATAATGCAACTCATTTTTCTCGTAGAACCGATCTAAGATTCAAATGAAATCTAAGAATCATCTATGATTCAAATGAGAGGTCTTAAAACCCTATAAAACATCTTACTTTTTAGTCATATCCGATTTCTGGTTTGGGAGATACAGGGTGATTAGTATAAAAATCTCCATTTCACATAAATTAATCAGGTTTATCGGGTTTGCAGATTTGGATAGTCGATTACCAAATAAATTTATTTCAGTTTGAGCGGTATTCGTTTTTGGATTCGGAATGTACCCTCAAATTTTAATTCGCACTATAATTTCTCAAAGCTGTCTACACGCTCCTCAGGTGAACTGATTTCGGCTACACCGATTTTAAAATTCCGGTTCCAGTATCGAACCGTTTCTCAAAGCTTAACCATTTTCTCAAAAAAGCCCAAATTGAACTTCAAAAACAAAAATTACAGGACTTAAAGTTCCATACAAAATTAATGAATTTTATCCGATTCTGGAATAACAGATGATGAGTTTTTAAAATTCATACCGATATAGAAGATATAAATTGTTTGACGTAATAATTTATGGCCATTCGAATCATTTTGGGCTATGCTAGTTCCTGAATACCGGCTCTGGAAGTACCATAAATAATGACGAAAAACTCTAAAGTGGAACTTACTTCGACATCCTATGGAATGTTCAATCGATTGTCACACGTTAAGATTTAAATTCGATACGATTTGCAGTTTCGACATTACAGGGTAATTAGTGATTAAAATCTCAATTTGCCGTCTAAAACGACGACAATTAAAATAATGTCATGACAACTAAAACACCTAAGAATATAAGTTTTTTTTCATCAAGTACCTGAAATACCTGATCCGATTTCTAATTCGCTTTAATGCTACTTAGGTTTGTTCACAAAAAATCTGGACACCTCTAATTACGTGTATCTCTGGAAATATTTAATTAACGCGTGTAATATTTCGCATACTTATGTCTGTTATTTTTGATAATACTGCAAGCTTTTAGATCGAAATAAGAGCAAGTACAAAGAGCAATTGTGTGCGGTCGCATTGAATATCCGAATCTGACAGTAACCAAGCTTGTAAAAAAGCTTGGTTTTCCTGCAAGCACTGTCCAAAATGTTCTTAAGTCATCGATACAAGCTTAACAACAGCCAAAATCTCAAGTTCTTCAGCTTCTCGGCAAGGTATGAAGTCGTTCAAGGTGTAATTGTACCGAATCGCAATGATAAACAGAATGTGACGGCGAATCCCCGGGCTCACAAGTTGTATCACGATGAAACTATTACGTCTTTTTATACTACCGAACAGCGAAAAGACCTTAAGGAGCATTTTGGGACGAATAAAAAGGACAAGTTCCCCAAGAAAATATTTGGTTTGGAACACAATATGCAGCTGTGGTCGAGCAAGAAAAGTTTGCTCACTATCGTGACAATAAACGAAGAAATTTCGCTTGAAGAATGCCCAAAGAAGTGATTTTTACCGTTCCTACGCATTCATAGAAAAGCAGCTAAGTCGGTTGCACAGACCCTAATGGCTGGAATGAACCATAAAGTTTGTAGTTTCTTCATGCAGCCTAATTAACTAACTAATTAGTTTTAGGATGACTAATCATGCACAATTAAATGAATAATAAATATAAATTTGTTTTATTCCAAATTTAATCGATGCACATTTTATCGATAGCAAGCCTTATTGAATTATTTGATAAATCAATATTTCGAGCAATTCCTAATCTACATATATAAACGAATAAGTGACGTAACTGACAAAGCGCACTTTTTTTCTGTCCGATCCACTGCTTTACAGATTTCTCTTCCGATTTCAACGAACTTGGGCTTGTTTGAACGTTGCTAAAGGATTAATAGCTTCAAATGCTGATATTGCTGATAGTTTCGTTCCTGTTGATTCTAGGCCAATTGTTCGAATAGTTCTCTCATTAGTAGAGTCGCAATATTATATTGTCGATTACTTGACACTCAATCAACGAACTGTAATGCAATATAATACAGTATGTAAAGGGTGATTTTTTAAGAGGTATAGGATTTGATTTTCAAAAAAATAAGTTGAGAAAATTGATGAAATCTTTATTGGAATCGATAGAACTATCAATATAATTTAATGTTTGAAGATGATTCCTTGCAAACGTTGACCGCGGCTCCGCTTTAGATTGCCCAAGATGCATAGATGCGTAAGGTTCAATTTTGGCACACTCTCTCTAACATATCGGCCGGTATTTCACGAATAAATGCTTAAATATTGGCTTCCAGTGCGTCAATTGGCTCAAAATAAATAGTCCAAAGGCGGTAAATCGCATTATCTAGGCGGCCAATTGACATACCCAAAACGGGAAATAAACTGTTCACTAAAGGCGGCTCTAAATTTTGTCATTGTTTCGCATACCGTGTGGGATGTGGCACCGTCCAATTATGCCATTTTGGCACAAAAAATCCTCAATCATAACGCAGTAGCGCTCACCATTCACTGTAACGTTTATCCCATCTTCGCCTTTGAAGAAGTACGGCCCGGCGATGCCATCGGCCATAATCCACACCAAACAGTGTCTTTTGGATGCATTGGTAGCTCTTACAATGCTTCTGGCAGGTCTTCACTCCAGTTACCATAATTTTGCTTGTTGATGTATCAATCAACCAGAAATGATCTTCGTCGCTGAACACAATTTTTCGATAAAAATGTGGATCTTCCTCCAACTTCACCAGCACCCATTAACCAAACGTTGTAAATTTGACAATGACACAAGACACAATTCAGGCGTGATCTGTCAAAAACAGGGCTGCCAAAAGATACAGCAAAAATCACCCTTTAGATGAGAAAAATGTTATTTGAATGACCAAAGAAAGGCATTATCAGACCTTCAGATGGATTTGTAAGAGAGTCTTTGCATGAAATTTTGTTCACTGTAGTCACCTTTTTTTTCTGTACAATTATTCCAGCGATATGCCAAAGTTCTATCCTGTTCGAAGAGTAATTCTCCGGAAGATCCGCCAAGTACTCCTCCGCGGCGTCGATGAACTCATCGCATGAGTCGAGTTTTTCATTGATGAAGTAATGGACCGATAATAGCCCAAGAGAACCAAATCGGGCGAAAGAAGAGGACGAGGAAGCAATAGTTATCTTTAGTCATTGTTGCGAATACCGGTTTATTGTCTTGTAAAAACGTTTTCTTTTGCCTAAAGAGAGGCCGTTTCCTAGTGACTACGACATCGTATCACTCGAATAATGCTAAGCATTACTAGCTGGTAATTGTGTTTTCTTTTTCGAGGCAACCCCCAAAAAGTATGTTACGACGATCCAAGAGATCCGCCATGTCTTGCTCCTCCTTCGAAGCACTCGTTCTGGTTCCAGTACATTCCATTCCCTGTCTTATTATAGTGGATCCAAGATTCGTTGATTCTCCCAAAAGTGCGCCCGATTCCGCATCAGCATGTCCAAAGACGCTTCCGTAGTGCGCTTGTGTTCGTGTTTTTATTCTGGGTTTCACATAAGTCTAGTGATATCTGCTACCTCACACAATTTCATGTATTTTTTTATATTGTTCTATGTAACCGCATTAGAGGGTAGGCTTTCGGACACTAGAAAACTCTCAAAACCAATATTTCACGAAGTGATCTGATTCGTCGAGATCTGTTTCATGCATTTCTAAGTCAAAACTAGAAAACCGGATAACTTTGAAAATGCACGTAGAATAAACCGCGTAGCTTCGGAGATACGTGTAAAAAAAAACATGCAAAGAACTGCATACAGAACCACGCAAAAAGACCTCAGTGTAGTTTCAATTACAATCAAACCCTGTAAACTTAAATGCGACATAAAATTCTGCGAATTAAAAATAACGCCATTTACCACAGATTTAAACAATTCTGATAAAAACCAGTAGGACAAGATAGATTAATATGAACTGCATCGTATAATTGGATAGCCTATAAAATTCATATTTCATCTATATTGCGATCAATTTCTTTTTCAATTATAGAGGCCATTTTAGTTCTCAATGGTTTATTGAATGAATAAGTTGTTATTCGAATGAAGGAGCTTTTATTTCTTACGCTTCCAGAAAATTTCGAGAAAACATGAAAAACAAGAAGGGCTCAACTCTAGGGAAGTCGCGCAGCGAAATTCACAGAATTGTTGAATGGTGTTTGTAAACAAGACGGTCGCTGCAAAATGGATGGCAATGTCGATGATTTTCGTAATTGCTAGAGTGCAAGCAACGTTACAAATCCATAAGGAGTGTATCGAAAAAAAGCTATCCACATACATTTGTGTTGTACGCATGTATTTGTGATGGTTTTTTATGCTCAGATCACAGAATGCTGTGCGTTTGACTGTCAGCTTTCGTTTGTTTAATTGTTTGTGCGGTTGAGATTCTGCGTTTTCAAAATGTCGCGTATTGAAAAGGAAGTGAAAATTAAGGTTCTGAACACATGGCTAAGTGAGCAGGGTATTACTATACGAAAATTGGCGAAGCGGTTTGGAATTCATCATGCCAGTGTTAAAACCATCGTTAATAAGTTTGGGGAACACTATTCTTTGGATGAGCTATCAGGAAGAGGTAGAAAATCCGATTCTTCCAACCCGAAACTGGACCAGAAAGTGGCATCTCTAAACATGAAGAACAAATCAATGTCAATGCGTGATTTGCCCAAAAAAGCAGGAACCAGTGTCGGAATGATCCAGCATATCAAGAAGCGAAATCACCTGAAGACCTACAAGAAGCAGAAACTCTCGAAACAAAGTGCAGAACAGAAGAAGCGAGCAGCAACTAGGCCCCGGAAATTGTATTCGCGTCTTTTGCAGTGTCCGGATGCATGCGTTTTGATGGACGATGAGACTTATGTAAAGGAGGACTCTAAAACCTTTCCAGATCCACAAGACTTTACTGTCACCGTTGGGGAGGATGTGAGCGATGCGGACAGTTCGTTTCAAGTGGAGAAATTCAGTCTAAAGTCTAAAGTAAAGGTACTGATATGGCAAGCAATATGTTCCTGTGGTTTGAAGTCAACCATATTTTACACTACCAGAACTATAAATGCAGAAATCTATCGATCTGACCCCGGTAACCAATAAGCACATACTAATGCCGCATTATGACAGCAAATAATCGCTAATGGGCATTTCAATCGCACTTGAGACTGCATTAAGGCCGACTTTGGCAAAATATACGGCTATTCCTAAATAATGCTTACTTATGGCTGGTGTGCATTCTGAAAGCTGAATTCTGATTGATTTACAACAGATAAGCTTTCAAATTGCAAATATAGAGCTTTAAGCATTTTTGGTGCTCATAAAATGCTAATTTAATGCCATTATTAGTGCTTACTGGTTACCTGGGGAGTATCTCCAGAAGAGATTGTTGCCTTTTTATAAGAAGCATAGTACACCTCTACTGGTTTGGTCGGATTTTGCGTCGGCTCACTATGCTAAAACCCCTCTCAATAGGTTTGCGGAAAAGGGTATAAATTTCGTTGAGAAATATATCAATAAACCAAATTGCCCTCAGCTTCGACCCATCGAACATTACTGGGCAATCGTGAAGGGGGTCTTTAAGAAGACTGGTAATGCAGCTGGGAACATGAAGGAGTTCAAAAAATTTGGGCTCAAGCGTCCGAAAAATGCGATGCAACACTTGTCAGGAACTTGATGAAGAGCGTTTGATCAAAAGTTCGAAAATTCGTGAAGGAATAACTTAAATTTTATCCGGTTTTCATTATGCTCAAGTTTAACCTCGTACAATAAAGGATTAATTTTTAGTTTGAATAAATATATCGTTTTTTTTTATCAAAATTTTATAGAAAAATTTGTGGATAGCTCATTTTCGATACACTCCAGCAGAAAACTTATTTACTTTAATCAGGACGCAACCAGAAAACATTACCAGGGTAGAAAAGGCTTATCAAATCTCGCCAATGCTTTTTTTTGCATATTCTCATTCCTACTATTCCACTCATCAGCCTTTCTCGCTAGAAAGTAATTCTCACCTTATTCTTTAAAGTCTGAACTTTGACTTTACGTAAAGGTGATAGCTTTTTATGCGGAACTCACTTTATTAGCGTAAGTTATCATATTCGAGCTCCGACTTGGTAGAATTCTTAGTGTCCGTAGGATCGGTAGCACAAGCCATGCAATGGTTCTGTACGTCATGAATTGGCGGTGAATTTTATATATTATATGGGATAGTTCTCATTTTATCGTACATACCGATTTTCGGGGTGGTTCGGAATACTTTTTGAAAACAATCAGTTTTAAGTCTCTCTGTCAGCATTTAGTTAGTTATAATCTTAATTTACAATGATTTTAAGTAAACTTAGAGAACAGAACAGCATAAAATTTTCGTCATTTTTCTCCCATTCAAGTGAACATCATCAATTTATCCCATGGAGCTGCACTCGGTTGGGTTTCGCCTTTTTTGCCACTGTTGCAGTCAGAGGATTCTCCGCTGCACACGGGACCTGTGACGACGGAACAAGGATCATGGATAGGTTCCATTCTGTGTCTGGGCGGTCTGTTCGGAGCAATTATCTACGGATATTTATGCGAAAAGATTGGCGTGAAAAAAAGCATCTTCTGTCTCGTCATTCCGAACATGGTATTTGTTGAAATGTGAAACTGTTCGGATAGAAGTAAACTGATTTCGCTTTTACAGAGCTTCTGGATTACGGTGTACTTTTCAACATCCGTCTACCATCTGTATGTGGCAAGGATTTTTGCCGGAATGGCCGGTGGTGGAATAATTGTTACTTTTCCACTGTACGTGGCAGATATCTCCGATAGCAAGTAAGTTGGTATTTTTTTGTCATTTACATTCTCGAGTTTCATTGATAATTTTAGAATACGCGGAGCCATCGGATCGCTTTTGGGTTTGTCAGGAAATTTAGGAATACTGCTGATGTATATCGTCGGGGATTTTCTTTCGTATCGAACAGTACCAATAGTCCTATCGTGCATTCCTGTATTGTTCATGATTTCGATGAGTTTCATTCCGGAAACTCCTCAATCTTTACTGAAGGCACAGAACATTTCACAAGCGAAACAGTCTTTTATGTTTTATAATGGAATCAAAAGAGACGAAAAACAAATGGCCGCCAGTCAACAGGAATTCGAAAAATTGAAAGCCTTCATCCTCGACAGTAAAGAAAATACTCAGAAATTAGTCGTTTCAGATTTCAGTAAGCAAACAAGCAAAGATTCCACTGGAAATTCTATTTATTAAACAAATGATTCAAATTCCAGCAACGCCGACCGCCCGTAAAGCAATCTTCATCGGTATTTTCCTCATGTTCCTGAACCAGTTTTGCGGAGTCTTCGCTATTCTAACGTACGCTGTGTCGGTATTCAGTGAGTCAGGATCTATGATAAGCCCAGGAGCTTCCGCCATCATCATGGGGTCAATACAAATCGTTGGAATACTGGCTTCCTTTGTCCTGGTTGATTTGGCTGGACGAAAGCGGTTGCTGCTGGTGTCAACCTTTGGGACCGGATTGGGGCTGTCCTGTTTGGGTGTGTATTCGTGGTTGCGAACTCAGAACGCTGACATCGAGGGGTTCGACTGGGTACCGATCGTGAGTCTCTCGGGTACCGTGTTATTGTTTTGTGTGGGCCTGTGCAACATTCCTTTCTTCGTGCTACCGGAGATTTTACCTGCTAAGGTATGTTTTATGTGTATGCACAGGTTTTAAAATCTATTCTCGTTTCGAACTGTTACTTCTAGATTTGCAATGCTGGAAACGTAATCAGTATGATTTCTATTACAATATTTGCATTCATCAGTTTAAAGGTCAGTCATTATTTGAAAGGAAATACTGCACTCTGATTACAATTGTAACTCATGTTTCAGATTCTTCCGATATTGCTGGAAGTCATTCATCTCTATGGAGCAGTTGCCATATTTGCCAGTACCTGTTTTCTAGGTGTCATCATAATTGCCTTATTCATTCCTGAAACCAAAGGAAAAAATCTGATAGCTCCTGAAAGTGTATGATATGTGATACGTAACTCTAGCTGTAGAATTTTTGGTCTATTAACCTCAGTATACGTATTAATATTTTCTCGAATAAAAATGTGTTATTCTGTTTCAACGATAACTATCAAATTGAGCAATGGAGGTTAGCAGCTAATTATTATTATTACATCGTTTATTTAGCCCCAGCTTTAATGTAATAAAAGTCGTTCGCCGGAAGCCGTACAACTAATAATACAATTCTCGTGTCGGAGCACATGAATTGCCCCGATTTTCGATATTATTATACACCCAAACTTCCTTTTACGTAAAGTTTTTTTAACGTTACCTATTTTTATATTATTTTTTTTACGAACAAAATCCCAAATAACGTAAACTTTGTTTACGAACCTACTTCGTAAAAAGAGGTTTTCGCATACAATGAAAATTATTTCCGGCTCATTTATATTCCATGGAACCCGTTCCAAAAATACCCATATTGTAAGGGTTTTCAAGGAATATCAATGAACCGGAAGTCGCCATTTTGGCAATTGATGCTACATCTTTTTTTTTTTTTGCAAAAACTGATAATTTTTGTTCCGTAATAACAGTTTTCCCTGTTTTTGAAAATACTGTAATAACTTTCCATAACAGAGACGACAATTACGTATTAATAATTTCATTGGCATAACTGGAATGGCACTGAATGTTGTTACAAAATAGTGTTTATCTGTCATAACCGACCGAAAAATGACGGATACATCCAAATGGCTTTTTTCGAACTGCTTTTTGCTTCTTCTAGACTTTAAAAAAAGTACCAAATTGTGTGGTCACATCCGGCACTGAGATCTTTTCTTTCTGCTCGAACACCTTCAGTATGCGTTGAAAGACTGTCCCAGAAAGTATGGACTCAATAAAAAACCGCTGCCATTTCGCAATGGCTCAGAATCTGTCAATTTTTATGGCTGCATCCTGTTGTTTACACTTTTCTCTAACCACTTGTGCAGTTTTTTTATTCGTTTTCATTAGTTTGTTTCAAAACGCGTGGACTTTCAGCAGAACAACATCGAAAAATTGTATACACAGGTGCACAGAACGCGAACTGTCACTGAGAAAGATAGCAAAAATGGAAGGAATAAGTGAAAAAGCCGTGCGAAATGCAATCAGGAAGTTCGGTGAGGATAACACCTTTGAAGATAAACCGAAAACGGATCGAAAAAAAGGGCCTGCTAACCCTCAGTTGGATAAACGTATACTGAAGGCGTTCGAGCAAAAGAAGGAGGTTTCAGTTCGGGATGTGGCTAAAAAAGTGGGCACTTCGAAGATAAATGTTTTTCGTGCTAGAAAAATGTTTAAATCTTCGAACTTATAGGAAGCCAAAACGTAGTCCGAAACAAGAAGCATTGATCAGGCCGAGGGTTCGAAAGCTGTACAATACGATTCTTGCTGGAAATTTGAACTGCATTATCATGGACGACGAAACCTATGTGAAACTCGATTACAAATCCTTGCCGGGACCACAATATTATACGGTGCGGGAAGGGCAAGTGTTAAACTAGTCCGAGACATTGATTGAAGTCGAAAAATTTGGTAAGAAAGCTATGGTCTGGCAAGCAATTTGTAGCTGCGGTAAGATTTCGAGACCCTTCATCACCAATGCTTCAATGAACAGCGAAATATACATCAAGGAATGTCTACAAAAACGACTTCTACCCATGATTCGAAGCCACAAGGATCCTGTTGTCATCTAGCCAGATCTTGCTTCTTGCCTTTATCGTATCAAAGAACGCTCACTGGCAACCCTTCACACGATTGAATCAGTGCCATCAAAGAGAGACGGATATCATCGCAACAACAAAAACCCGGCATGGCGCATTTAACATAGAATAGACGCCAGAGCGAGAGCGAATTTCTCTCGATGACATTTCTGAGAATCAAAGGTTAGCACGCTGCTGTGGGGATCCTCTCTGAAGCAACAAACGGTCGCTTATTCTCGTTTCGCGATCCGATTTTATACAGGCAGTTGATAATTGCGATAGAATCATTTTACTATTTCCGCTTGTTCTAACTATGTGCATATAACTTTTATATAAGTTCTGTCTATGAAAATGTATGTGATTTCTCCACACAAGGGTTTTCAAATATTGCAACCTCTTATGAGAATCATCAGGTCGAATCATCGATTCGATTTTCTGCGATAATTGCCAACTTGCAATTCTCTCTTGGTAAATTCCACACAGTAACAATCATTATCTGACTGTAATTTTTTTACGGGCCGTGAAATACTCAGATTATGAAGTGGAGCGAAGAAATGTAGCAAAATTCTCTCACGGTTCATGCATTGAGAGACTCGAGTGTTGTATACAATATAGATAGCAATATAGCAGCTTCTGTCAAATTTCGGCAATCACCAACACTGGTTGTAGTCTAATATTATCACTATATCGAATAAAATTTGAATATCCAACACTTTACTTTATTATTTACAGCGAAATCAAAGTGCGTCCATACTTTCTGGGACAGTCTTTATACTCGGTTTTTAGTTGAAAATTAATTATTTCACATGAAAAATCATTCAGGAGCATGAAAATAGATTATCTACTTGACAAATGGCACAAAATTTAGTCTCATAAATCACAATGATGATTTTTAAGATCTTTAACTGCTTGGTTTTATTGCAAAAAATGTGTCTGATCGGTTCGACTGTTAATGAAAGAATGAGATAAAACTGAAATAAAGAACGATGACAGAAGTACAGATCGATTTTTGATGACAGATAAGACTAATGGTTCGAAATTCCCCATGGTAAAAAAATTCTAACTGATCAGAGAGAAAGGATTCTTCGATATTCTTGTTAAGATTGTCGGGGTCATATGAGGCAGGTCATCATACAGAATAACCAATCTATAAAAAAAACTACATTTTCCGAAGAAACCACTTCATTATGAGAATGAATTTATTAGTACAGTTTCAAATTGTGACGTGACTTCTAATAAACATTCACCCTGGGCTTACTGTCGGTCTGTTTATCTTCTACCACAACCAAATTCTTGCCTTTCGTCTCCGGAACCAGGAACACTATTATCAGGACAGCAATCCCACACACGGCGGCCGAGATCCAAACCGTACCATGGATTTGTACATTTTCCAGTAGAATGGGAAAAGCTTTCACCATTATGAAAGCAAAAAAGCACAACAACACCATACTGACGGTACTGCCGATGCTACGCAGCTGTAAAATCAAGTCCGAAACGTGAGTGCAAATGATGCCCAATTATTCTATCTGATGCGCCACACACCTTGGGGGGTAAGATTTCCGGTAGAATGAAAAATGGTACATTCGTGATGCCGAGTGCGGCGGTGTAGATGGTAGTTGTTAGACATAGCACCGGTACCCAGGCCCAGTCACTGGAGGCGGAAAAGTACGAGTGCAGTCCAAGAATGCCGAGAGATACTCCGACGCCGATAGTCGAAATCAACAGGAAGATCTGCAAATAAGGCAAACACAGCACGGTACATTTACCGGATTAACATTTGGCTTTGATCTGCAGTTAATACTTTCCGACCGGCCTTATCGATGATTGCAAATGAGGTCAGGTTGCCACAGATGTTTATCAACGCAAGCAGAATTAGCACGTACTTCGGTTCCATGGACGATCCTGACGCCTGCAGGATGGTTCCGGCGTAGGTTAGTATGGCAAAAATGCCGCTGAATTGGTTCAGTGCCATCACAAATATGCCAATGGAAAGACCACGAATTGCGGCTGGTGTTGCTGGAGATAGATTTATGCGTCATGATTTTACAATGTATAGTAGATTATTTATTCATTCACTAACTGATTTCTCTGGAGAAATCATATCTCACTTCCAATTCTAATTAAAATTTGCATCGAGTTAGTGTTGGATTATTGTGTCTATTTTACCGGTGAGAATGGTTAAAGTTCATGGAATGTTACATGTTTTTTTTTCATAAGCTTCTTTCATAGTATTTAATCCTTTTTTACTAGTAGCTGATAGTTGTAGTTGACATTCTAATTGAATGGCTAACAATGCAGCTATATAGGGGAGATATCAAGGTAGATTAATGAACTCATCCTAAATTTTGAAAATGATACCATTAACCAATTCGGTTACTTAGATTCTTGATAAAGAAATTTGTTTCTTTTTATGATCAAAGAGATTTTTTCGTATCGTATTTTTATGAATTAAACAACTGCTTTTCTTTCAAATTGGTTCACATTTATTCAGATTATTCGCGTTTAAGTTGATTTTTTATTAGAAGTGTCCATAACATTACTGATATTATTCATTGAAGATAAGAGTGAGTGCCAGCAGGTATTATTTTTATCTCATCCTCAAAGGATTTAACATCTAAAATCTCTTCAGAATCGTGGATCGGATGTATCAGTCTGGTTATAAAGAATCTTTCTATTCAAATTATGTGTTATATATTAAAAACCGCCTATTGGAATGATATTCAGGTGTGTGCAATGACCCCATAAATTAGCTGAATATAAGCGCTAGAGATTTGGAAATAATTGGTAAGAAATGAGCCATTGGAGGTACTCTTGAGCATTACCCATTATGCTATGCACGTTCTTCTGATAGTGATATTTAATTATAGACTGTCAAAAAACGGGTTACCACATGAGCTGAAGTTAAGAAACATTGAAGAGAAAGTCGAAAGAACTTATTTGAAAACACAAAGTAAAGTCTTGGTATTATACTCGAGTAGTGGAATTTGACCTTCTGTTGCAACAGACTTTGCAGCCGATTCACAGTATACAGAACCATTGCATGGCTGTTGCTACGATCCTACTGACACTAAAAATCCTTACAGGTCAGGGCTCAAACATACAACTACTGGTTTGTTGAACCAGTGCCCTATGCATTGAACTGCCAACCCGGGATATTTATAAACACGGAAATTAGAAATTCGGCACCACCCGCCATGTTTACGGGAAATTGCTCCATCTGATTACCATTTGATCCGAGCAGCACTTCGAAATCTCCAGAATGACTCGAAAATTTGATCGAATTATTAATCGAGTCTAAAGAAAAAGGACTTTACCAAGTTTTGCTTCTTCAGGTGGCAAAAAGTTGTGGATAATGATGGATAATAATAATTTGAATAGCGAAACTTTGCAAAGGATTACCATGTAAATTTATATTTTTTTTCGTTATTTTCATACAATAAGTTTAATTATATTGTATTTTCTATATTCTGTATAGTTTCAGTCAAATCTGTTTATTTATTAAAGAATGATTAGTTTTGTCGTGAAAGTGACGTAAAATTTCATTTTAAAATAACTTCCAGAATCATATAGAAAGGATATGTAACCACTGTGAAAATCAACTTTTGAACCGAGGTCCGGAAATCTGATTGTCATATACCATTCGGATCAGTTCGTCGTTGTATATGTGTGTGTGTGTGTGTGAGAGAGAGAGAGAGAGAGAGAGAGAGAGAGATCCGAGATGGCTGAACCGATATTCACAAAATTAGACTCAAATGAAAGATACTGCTGTCCCATAGAATCTTTTTAAATTAGCTATGGACCAAACTTCTAGTTCAGAAATTAGAGGGTGATGAGTGTTCGAAATTTCAAGCCGTCGTATAGTGCGACGAGACAAAAGAGGGAAAAATTCTTCCAAATTGGACTTAAAACTGTTACAATTTGTAAGCCTAGTAAGTTACTGACCATACGAACCGATTTCGGCTTTTTTTTATTCAATAATATAATATATTTTTAGGCACACTGCTTAAGCTCTAAGATGCCAAGGGTATTTTATAATCTTAATTAACGACTAACTTAAAACTAGAATAGTATCATTAGATTATGTCGTCTTTGATTTTCTAGAATCCATTGTATGTTGCATGGGTCTTCCAGATGGCGCTATCTATGGCCGTTTCCTTTCGGTTCGTGTGGGTCCGCGGGAAACACCCCCAGGCTACGAAGGCCCGGCGGGTGGCCCGCATTCTGGTCATCGACTGGAGCGTAGAACCGTAGGCGGTGATGGTGATGTTACGGAAGAGAATGAAAAAAAAGAAGTAAATATTGTGGAAACCGAGGTAAAAAGGGGGTATGGAAACACAATGTCTGAAAACTACAAAGGTCTAATTAGTTGCCATCGAGATGGAGAAGAGACGGAGAAAGGGGGAACGAATAGTTAGTGACAAAAAAAAAGATCTTGTTAGTTCCAATGAAGACAGGGACGGGGATCGAGAGAATCGGGCGGATGTTAGTGTCGAACCTGTAGGTGAAGATTATACTTTCAGAGCGAGGTATATCAGATTACACTTGGATATTAATGTGTTTAAGGTACTGATATATGAGAAACATATATGAACTATCCCGACTCGCCATCACATCTCGGACCGGAACCTCAGGTGGTCTACCTCGGGCCCTAAGGGATTCCAGTAGCTTCGACCTGGCGTCGCGATACTCTACGCACGACCACACGACATGCTCGATGTCCTGATAACCCTCGCCACAGGTGCAGAGACCGCTCTCCGTGAGTCCAATACGCCGGAGATGTGCGTTGAATGTGTAGTGGCTTGACATGAGTCGAGACATCACACGAATGAAATCGCGACTCACGTTCATCCCCCTGAACCAAGGTTTCGTCGATATTTTGGGAACAATGGAGTATAGCCATCGTCCCAGTTCGTCATTGCTCCATGATGTTTGCCAACTTTCGAGTGTCCTCTGACGAGAAATGCTAAAAAATTCATTGAAGCAGATTGGGAACGTGCCATTTGAGCCAATTTGTTCTGAAGGATATTAAATAAGACCGACCAGATAAAGTTCTCAAGTGTTCCCATATTTTCCCCAGATAATATGGGGGAGACTTTCCTCGCTTCATTGAACGGAGAGCTTCTATTGAACTTAAACTATCCGTGACAATGAAGTAATGGTCTTTGGGTAAATTTTCAATGATCTCAAGAGTATACTGAATAGCAGCTAATTCTGCGACGTAGACTGAAGCCGGATCACTGAGTTTGTACGAAGCGGTGATGTTTTTATCGAAGATACCAAAGCCTGTGGATCCGTTGAGATTTGACCCATCAGAGTAAAACATCCTTTCACAGTCAACTGCTCTGAATTTATAATAAAAAATATTAGGGATCACTTGAGGGCGTACGTGATCCTGAATCCCACGAATCTCTTCTCTCATGGATGTGTCGAAAAACACAGTAGAATCAGAAGTATCCAAGAAATGAGCACGGTTGGAAACAAACGAAGAAGGATTAATATTCTGAGCCATGTAATCAAAATACAAGGACATAAAACGGGTCTGAGAATTGAGCTCGACAAGCCTTTCGAAGTTTTCAATCACCGTCGGATTCAAGACATTGCATCGAATCAGCAATCGATATGAGAGATCCCAGAATCGGTTTTTAAGTGGTATAACGCCCGCCAGCACTTCGAGACTCATCGTATGAGTCGACTGCATGCAACCCAAGGCTATGCGCAAGCAACGATACTGAATTCTTTCCAGCTTGATGAAATGGGTGTTCGCCGCGGATCGGAAGCAAAATCATCCGTATTCCATCACGGACAATATCGTTGTTTGGTAAAGCCTGATCAAGTCTCCTGGGTGAGCACCCCACCAAGTTCCGGTTATTGTGCGAAGAAAATTAATTCTCTGCTGGCATTTTTGTTTCAGATACCTAATGTGACATCCCCACGTGCCTTTGGAGTCGAACCAGACCCCGAGATATTTAAATGTGAAGGCCTGAGCTATGGTTTCACCCCTTAGTTGAAGCTGTAATTGTGCTGGTTCTCGCTTCCTTGAAAATACAACCAGCTCAGTTTTCTCCGTAGAGAACTCGATACCCATTTGAAAAGCCCATGTCGACAAGTTGTCGAGGGTATCTTGCAATGGTCCTTGGAGATCGGCAGCTTTGGGTCCTATAATAGACACAACGCTGTCGTCGGCAAGTTGTCTTAGCGTGCAAGATGTGTTGATACATTCATCAATATTGCTTACGTAAAAATTGTATAAAAGGGGGCTTAAACATGAGCCCTGAGGAAGACCCATGTAACTGAATCGTATTGTCGACAAATCCTCCTGCGCAAAATGCATATGTTTCTCGGACAATAGATTATACAAAAAGTTATTCAAAACTGGTGAAAGACCATGCATATGCAACTTCTCAGATAGGATATGTATTGAAACTGAGTCGAAAGCCCCCTTGATATCTAGGAAGACTGATGCCATTTGTTCTTTACGGGCAAATGTCATTTGAATTTCGGTTGAGAGCAACGCAAGACAATCGTTCGTTCCTTTGCCCCGGCGAAAACCAAATTGTGTATCTGAAAGCAAGCCATTGGTCTCGACCCAATTGTCTAGGCGGAAGAGAATCATTTTTTCAAACAATTTCCGGATACAGGAAAGCATAGCAATCGGCCGATACGAATTGTGGTCGGAAGCTGGTTTCTCTGGTTTTTTAATGGCGATAACCCTCACTTGTCTCCAGTCATGTGGGACAATATTACCCTCAAGAAACTTGTAGAATAGATTCAACAAGCGCCTTTTGGCAGGGTCAGGCAGATTTTTCAACAAGTTGAATTTGATTCTGTCTAGCCCCGGGGCTTTATTGTTACACGAGAAGAGTGCAAGAGAAAACTCTACCATCGAAAACAGTGTTTCGTTTGTATTCGCTGTCGCGACACGGGAGATCTTCTGGTCCGGAACAGAGTCGGGACACACTTTTTTAGCGAAATCGAATATCCAGCGGTTAGAATATTCCTCGCTTTCGTTCGTGGTGTTTCGATTGCGCATTCGTCGGGCTGTGTTCCAAAGAGTGCTCATCGATGTTTCTTTTGTTAATCCGTCAACGAAACGGCGCCAGTATCCGCATTTCTTTGCTTTAATTAGGTTCTTCATTTGCATGTCTAACGCCGCGTAATTCCGATAATTATCAGGTGTTCCGTTTTTTCTGAAAATGATATACGCTGCAGATTTTTTAGCGTTTAACTCTGAGCACTCTTTGTCCCACCACGGGTTGGGAGGACGGATGTTAGTTTTCGCGCCCGGTACACGTTTCGTCTGAACTTGAATCGCGGTTCCGAGAATCAAGCCAGCCAAAAACGTGTACTCTTCCTCCGGAGGAAGTTCTTGTGTTGATTCTATTTCTCAGATATAGAGTTTGCATAGCTTTTCCAATCAATATTTCGTGTGAGGTCATACAAAACATTGATTGTCTTCGATGGTCTTAATCCGCTGGCGATTGAGATGACGATAGGCAAATGATCGCTACCGTGGGGATCAGGGATTACCTTCCACGTGCAATCCAACCGTAGCGATGTCGAGCAAATGGAAAGATCCAGCGCACTTTGTCTTGCTGGTGGATTCCGTGTCATTTCTCCCGTATTTAAAATTGTCATATTGAAGTTATCGCAAAGGTCATAGATCAGAGTTGATCTGTTGTCATCCTGAAGACAGCCCCATCCCGTACCATGAGAGTTGAAGTCTCCTAAAACTAACGTAGGTGTAGGAAGGAGCTCCATCGATTTCGGCTTTATCAGTCCCCGGAATCTGGCTCCGAAAGTATCGGAAATAATATTCGAAAATTCCAAAATGGAATTTTTCTCCGCAACGTCTCAACCGAATTTTTCAAACTTAGATTAAAATGAAAGCCCTTATGGTCATTTAAAGAATTTCTGAATTTGATCCGGATCTGGATTCCAGTATTGGAATTAAAGGGTGAGAGACGATACAAAAAAGGAAACATTCTACTAACTTGGGCCAAAACTTCCAATTTGTAGGTCCCTGGAACCCGATTATGAAAGCAATGTAAATTTTGGTCCGAAATTCCTAAGCAATACACATTCACATTCCTCCGTGACTTTATTTTAATGATTAAATAGAACCAAAATGTCAACATTTGAACAAACAATAAATGTAGTTATTTTCCGAATTCTGACCCAGCGGTACAAAAAGCGAGACTTTTTTGATTTGGCTCAAATTTGAACGGGAGAAAAATCGGCGATCGAATAACAAGTCGAGATCGATAAAATAAAAGCGTTCCGTATAGCATGGGAGGTTGTAAGGATAGCTCCAAGAATAGCGAAGCGAAGAAATTTATGCTTTATAGTTTCGATGCGTTGAATGTCGAGTTGATAGAAGGGGGCCTAGACGTTAAAAACGTTTTCAAGAATAGAACGTACAAGTGCGCAATCTAGTGCCTATAGGTAATATATGTTTTAAAGTTCTTTGTTACACGAAAATGGGAGGAAATGACTTAAAAGTCGTAGAGATTTTGTATTCGGCATGATCTTTGAAATTAAGTTTAGAATCGATCTGGACTTATAAACTGTTGACGGTCGATTCTCGCTTTAGGACAGTTTGGAAGACAGCGTAGTTACAATGTTACAACGGTTGTGCGTTTGCGAGTAAAAGAAATTATGGAATTTTTTATGGGTCCAATACATGGGTTTAATATTTTATTGAGGTCGCACCATTTAAAGAAAACATTTTTGCAGGAATCTGGTGTCATCCAGGCAATGTATCAAAAGGTTTAAAACGTTTAAATAGAGTAATAATTAGAAGGATCCGAGATGAGTACCTTGAGCTACCCCGGAGTTTACTCGGAAAGGTGAGGTCCCCAATTTTAGCTATCATACTACGACCAATCAGAAACGACTGTTTTAATCCACCTAAAGACTGTCCCAGAATGTATGAACGCAACCAAAAACTGCTGCCATTTCGCAATGGTTCAGAATCTGTCAATTTTTATGGCTGAGTTCTGTTGTTTACACTTTTCTCTAACCATTTGAACAGTTGTTTATTCGTTTTCATTAGTTTGTTTCAAAATGCGTGAATTTTCAGCAGAACAACGTCGAAAAATTGTGTACAAATGGTGCACAGAACGCGGACTGTCACCGAGAAAGATTGCAAAGGAAGGAGTAAGTGAAAAAGTCGTGCAAAATGCAATCAGGAAGTTCGGTGGGGATAAACAGAAAACGGGTCGAAAAAAAAGGTCCTGCTAACCTTCAGTTGGATAAACGTATACTGAAGGCGTTCGAGCAAAAGAAGAAGGTTTCAGCAAAAGAAGGAGGTTTCAGCAAAAGAAGGAGAGATGTGGCCAAAAAAAGTGGGCACTTCGAAGTCAAATGTTCTTCGTGCTATAGAACGTTTGAATCTTCAAACCTATAAGAAGCAGAAACAACCAAAACGTAGTCCTAAACAAGAAGCATCGATCAGGCCGAGGGTTCGGAAGCTGTACAATACGATTCTTGCTGGAAATTTGAACTGCATAATCATGGACGACGAAACCTACGTGAAACTCGATTACAAATCCTTGCCGGGACCACAATATTATACGGTACGAGAAGGGCAAGTGTTAAACCAGTCCAAGACATCGTTTGAAGTCGAAAAATTTGGTAAGAAAGCTATGGTCTGGCAAGCAATTTGTAGCTGCGGTAAGATTTCGAAACCCTTCATCACCACTGCTTCAATGAACAGCGAAATATACATCAAGGAATGTTTACAAAAACGACTTCTACCCATGATTCGAAGCCAGAAGGATCCTGTTGACTTCTGGCCCGATCTTGCTTCTTGCCACTACTCGAAATCAACGGTAGAATGGTATACTACCAAAAATGTCACTTTCGTCCCAAAAGACATGAAATCACCAAATTGCCCACAACTTGGACCAATTTAGAAATTTTGGGCATTAACGAAGGCACATCTTAGGAAACATGTCTCGGCAGCAGAAACCATTCAACAGTTCGAAAAAGATTGGAAAAAAGTGTCAAAACTTGTCACCAAGAAGTCTGTACGGAATTTAATGAGGAACGTTCGCAAGAAGGTGCGCCAGCTAGTCTACTATGGCTAAGTAGCAAATGTTGAGAATAATATTCTGTTGTTGTAGTCTAATATTATCAGTATATCGAATAAAATTTGAATATCTAACACTTGTGAGTTATTTACAGCGAAATCAAAGTGCGTCCATACTTTCTGGGACAGTCTTTAGTGAAGTAATGATGCCTTTCTCATATATAATATTGTGGTATTCTATTCAAAATTTTTCTGTTCGATTTTTTAGAGAAACCAAGGTGTGTGGGTCGAATCGACATTCTATTCGCCACACTTCTGGGAACACTCCCATCGTCGACTTAACAGCTTCGTACAGGGCGCAAGCCAACGAAGCGCCATCATTACCCAACCGAGTGTTTAACAGGTAAGACGTATCCGACTCACAAGCAGTGCCAGCGATGGGTGATTTCCTAATGGCCGTTTTAGCAATTCACATTGGCGACAGTGACAGGCCTTTTTGCAGTTTTCCAAGAATTGCTAAATAATAATGATACACTGTCATCATTGAATTTTATTTGAATACGAACCATTGGGAAATCACCCATCATATAGAAATTTCCACAATTTAAAGATTAATACAAAATGGCTACCGAACGAAAGGAATTGCGCAGTTAGTTTTGTAGTGCAAATTGAATGTGCAATTTGAAAGGATGTGTCGAGAGGACCGTTTGTGCAAAGCGAGTTGAGAGGACCGCAAATAAAATGCGTGTTGAGAGGACCGCGAATAAAATGCGTGTTGAGAGAACCGCGAATAAAATGCGTGTTGAGAGGACTGCGAATAAAATGCGTGTTGAGAGGACCGCGAATAGAATGCGTGTTGAGAGGACCGCGAATAAAATGCATGTCGAGATGACCGCGATTAAATGATATGCGCAGTCCAATCTCGCAGATGATTTTCGATTATCAGGATAAATAGGAAATTTTTCGTTCGGTAGACCAAAGAGACCAATTATGCTCAGTCCTGAGAAACGACTTAAAAAACGTATCCACAATACATAATGCTTGATTCTAATGTTTCAGATTGTTGCCACAGTTCTATTAAGCTAAATTGCGTCTTTGTATTATTGGTCTCTGTTACGGATATGGTACAGAGCAAAAGACTAGTGTGTCTGTTCGATACAAGTGACTTTATTCAACTGACTGGAGAGGGAGAAATATTGTATTGAATATAGGTGAGAACAAATTTAGCGTGTGTGAGAACCCGACTAATAACTAATGTAACATCCTCTTCTCATTTTAAAAATAAAAATTAATCATCTATAACATAGTCTTCATACTTGCTCGGAAGTTTTCTCTCACGTTTCGGTCTGTACGTCGCATCTGTGGTCTGCTTGTTCGATTTGTTGGTGGTGACCGCAGCACCCTTGCTGCCCCTGCCGTGTGTCATCTCGGGTGCATCAGCTGATTTGTTGACAACGGGAGTTGCCACTGGTGTTGTTTTCTCGTTTGGTTCAATCGCAGTAGACGGCGGCGGAATCAATTGCAGTCCAGGTGTTGCGTCAATGGTAGGTGTTGTGCTGTCACTGTTTTGTGGTGAACTAGCTGGAATCGAGACGAGAGGGCT
Source organism: Malaya genurostris (assembly GCF_030247185.1). NCBI lineage: Eukaryota > Metazoa > Arthropoda > Insecta > Diptera > Culicidae > Malaya > Malaya genurostris. The sequence continues at coordinate 214,479,256 of NC_080571.1, read as the reverse complement.
TGATTCTGGTTCATTACGCGGCTTGATGTTCACCAGATCTCTCCGGTAGCAAGAACCGTCAACGTCCACCACATACGATCGGTCGCTCAGCTTCTCGTTAATCGTTCCTGGTGTCCAGAACTTGTTGCTTTCCGGATGTGCTTGTACGTAAACAGGCGTTCCAGTTTGCAGTGCAGGTAGGTTGCGAGACTTTCGATCGTAGTAGTACTTCACCTTCCTCTTGTTTTCCAGGATTGTTTCCGGGACATTTTGCACAATTCGAGGACCGTATTTTTTCATCGAGGCTGGAACTCCGCTTCTTGTGTTGCGTGAAAACAATCTGCTCACCGGGCTGCTGCCTATCTTGTTCGGGATGTTCCTCCAGTGAAGTAAAACATACCAAATGTCTTGATTGGTTTCTTCTGCCTTTTGTAGCAACCGCTTCGCGATTTTGACGGCTGCTTCCGCTTTCCCGTTCCCTTGTTGATGGTGTGGGGAAGAAGTCGAGTGCTTGAAGTCCCATTTGGTCGCCATCTGCTTCATTTCCTCGTTCACGAAGTTGGTCCCATTGTCCGTGACGACGATCTGCGGAATTCCGTGTCGAGAAAAGTTCTTTTTACAGGTTTCAACTAGACTTCTGGCGGACATGTCTTTGAGAATGTCCAGCTCAATGTAATCAGAGTAATGATCCACTGTTACAAGGAACTGGTGTTTCTTGCCACGGTAGGAGGCGAAAAACACATCCATGGAAACGATTTGCCACGGGTAGACTGGAACAGGGTGACTCTGCATCGATGGTTTCTGCTGACTTGGCGAAAATTTGGCGCAGATAGTACATTCCTTTACCACATCCGTAATCTGCGCACTCATTCCCGGACAGAAAATGTTTTCTCGTGCGAGCTTTAGGGTTGCTTCGATGCCGTTGTGGCTCACGTGTACTTTGTCGATCATAGACCGCTGCAGGACTGACGGGATCAGAATCCGATCGTTCCTGAACACCAGTCCATCTTGTGTAGACAGCTCGCTCCGATACTTGAAGTAAACTTTGACGGCAGTCGGCACCCGGTCAATGGTATTGGGCCAACCATTTCGGATGTAATCCATCACTGCTTGCAGAGCTGCATCTTGCTTGGTGGCCTCCATGATACCACTCAAACAGCTGTCGGAGATACTCAAGTAGCCACTCACGTTGTAATCTTCCAGCTGCTGAAAGACTTTGTAGATGTTCAACTTTTGATATTCGTTGCGTGCAGCTGGGTCATCATAAGGGGCGCGAGAGATCGCGTCTGCCACGATGTTTTCTTTTCCGGTGACGAACTTCAGTTTTAACTGGTAGCGCTGCAAGTTCAGGAGCATATGCTGCAACCTCTTCGGAGCTGTTAACAGTGGCTTGTTGAATATGTTGATCAGAGGCTTGTGATCGGTCTTTACCGTAGTGCAGGGATTTCCCACGATCAGTTGATCGAAGCGCACGCACGCGAAAAGAATTGCCAGTAACTCCTTCTCTATTTGGGCGTAATTCTTCTCCGTGTTTGTCAGCGTCCTCGATGCATAGCCGACGATACCATCCTTTTGGAAGATGGCCACTCCGAGTCCGAAGCAGCTTGCGTCGCACTCGATTGTCAGCGGCTCACGCACATCGTAATACCGCAGGGTCGTGATATCGGACACTAGGGATTTTACAATAGAGAACTCTTCATCCTCAGCTTTAGTCCATTGCCATGGCACCTTTTCGGAGATCAAACGACGGAGTTTCGAGAATGTGGCACTCAGGTTTGGAATGAACCGGCTGAGATACGTGACCATCCCAATGAATCGATGCAGTTCCGTTCGATTCGCTGGGACCGGGTAGTTCTTAATGGTCGAAATCTTTGTGACGTCTGGCTGCAATCCTTCGTTCGAGAGAATATGTCCGTAAAATTTAACGGAAGGCTTACAAAGTTTGAGCTTAGATTTGTTTAATTTGACATTGCTTTGTTTTAGACGTTCGAGCAGCTTTTCGAGGTTGACGTTGTGGTCCCGAAGTGCTTCCTCAATAGTTGTGCCCCGACCGTACACCAGGACATCGTCGGCCAGGCACTCCACACCATTCAACCCCTGGATGATCTCTTGCAATTTGGATTGAAATATTTCGGGGGCTGAAGATATGCCAAATGGAAGTCTCAGCCACCTGTAGCGGCCGAATGGGGTCCAGAATGACGTCAGCTTGCTGCTTGGTTCATCCAGTACTACGTGCCAGAAACCTTTCCGTGCATCCACCGTCGAGAATACCTTCGCCTGGCCCAACTCAGGCAGAATTTCATCCAGCGTTACGAATTGTAGATTGGGTCTTTTTAACGCCTTATTTAACGGAATAGGATCCAAGCAAATCCGAATCGACTCGGAGCCTGGAATACCACGTTTCACAAGGAGAATATTACTCACCCAGTCGGTGTGATGATATTCCCTCGTAATGATTCCGTCTTTCTGCAGTTGGTCAAGTTCGGCTTTCAGCTTCGGTCGCAGAGCAATCGGCACTCGGCGGGGCTGCTGTATCACCGGCGTAATACTCTCGTCGATTTCCAAAGTGACTTCTCCGTTCATTATCCCATAGCCACGGAAAACGTCACTGAACTTATCGACGATTTTTTCGGCTTCGATGCGATATATCTGCAGCACATTTGGGTCTTCTAGTGCCGGATGAGCTGGTACCACGTTGACGGAGTTGCAGAACTTAACCAGGCCAAACGTTGTGCAAACCTTCAGAGATAGTAGTGGTCTGTGGTTGACGTCGACGACCTGCAAAACCAGCAAGTACTTCTTCTTCTGGCGTTTACAGGGAAGTTTAACTTGGCCAAGGACAGTGATTGTTCCCCCACCGAATGCTTGGAGTTTGTACGGTGACGGGAGCAACTCTGGATCTGATTCTCCGGTTAGTTTGCACAACCAGTCGTAGCCGATCAAGCTGGTATTGGCACCTGTGTCCAGCTCGCATTTCACTCTTCTCCACTTGCTATTCACCTTCAGAGATATTTCCGCCAGGACGTTTCCTCCTTTCTTCGAGTTGTCGAAAATTTTGCCAATTTCACCGACTTCCGAGTCTTCCGACTGGTCACTATCCTCATCGCTCGAGTCGCTGTCCTCGGATGTGTCGTCATTTACTTTCTTCACTCGGCGCGTACGGTTGCGTTTCGACGAATTCGCTGGATTCTTTCGGCAAACTTTTTCGAAGTGGTTCTTCCCAGAGCACAGCTTACATTTTTTTCCGAAAGCTGGGCAAGAACCTTTAATGAACGAATGCCATTCCCCACAGAACTTGCACAGACGAGCCTTCGAGGATGAAGCTTTTAGCTTGTTCACTTCCGGTACTTTGTCAGATGAGAGAGAGACTGGACGTGCTTCGCCGTAATCTCCTCCACACGGCACAGATCTATCGCCTTCGGTGACGTCAGATCGGCCATCGTGAGCATTTTTGAACGAAGATGTGGCCATTTGTTGGATGTGGCCAGCTTGTAGGTGATCATCTCCGCTAGTAGTGCTCCAAACTTCGCCGGCTTTGCCAACGACTTCAAACGGGCCGTGTAATCGTCAATGCTCTCCGTAGCTGCTTGGCTGGCCGTGAAGAAATCCAGTCGATCTACGATAATGTTTCTGGTACGCGTCACTTTGGCCTTGATAGCTGCCAGCACATCCTCCGGTGTTCTTCTGTCCGCTTCGGTAAGGTCGAAATTGCAGAACTTTTTCAGTGCTTCCGTGCCGACGACTGACAATAAGAAGCTAACCTTTTTCGCATTGTCTGCCGGAGGCCACGCGTCCATGCCCACTGCTGTGGCAAAATTTTTCCAGTTGTCCTCGAAGAATGAAAAATTTTCATCCATGTCACCTTCAAGGCACAATGGCGGAGGAAGCGGCACATTTTGGGGCCCAGGTGCTACCGCCGGGGGCTCTCCCTGCTGGCGAATCAGCTTCTCGAATAGCTTATTTTGGTGTTCCAACAGCTTTGCTAGCTCCTCCATTTTGGATGATTCGCGAAGAAAGTTTAAATCGCTTTCTTTATTACGTACAACGCGATCTCGGATGTTTAATGACCGACGATTACGAACGTTTTACTTTTCGAACTTTATGTCGCGAGTGCTTCTGACACCATGTTACGGATATGGTACAGAGCAAAAGACTAGTGTGTCTGTTCGATACAAGTGACTTTATTCAACTGACTGGAGAGGGAGAAATATTGTATTGAATATAGGTGAGAACAAATTTAGCGTGTGTGAGAACCCGACTAATAACTAATGTAACAGTCTCAAAAATACAGAAAAAGGTAGAATGTCATCTCCAGGAAGATATGTGCGTGCTCCATCTGCTACTCCAGGTGTTGATTCGGATAAGCTTATCCATGAAGGAACGTACGTACGTGCTCCTTCCGTTCATCAAGTCGAAGAAGAGCAGTTTGGCGATGTTGAACACCAATTCGCACACTATTCGGTCATTGCTCCTGACTGTCAACTGGTATTAGAAGATCGAGTAAAGGAATTGGAGAATATAATCAGAGAAATCTCAAAATGCAACAACACACAGAGAGTATCAAATTCACCTCCCGTTCAAGTCGTCTCTTCACGTACCATTTCTGATGCTAATGCGGAAAGTGCCATCCGTTGGGATAGCATTACACCGTTTCCGAAAAACGTCCCAGCCACCAAGATGTGGGAGACGTGGACTTGTTTCATCGAGGATTTCGAGATAGCAGCATCATTGTCGAACATCAAGAACCCGAAGCGTCGGGTAGATTTATTGTTGTTATCCATGGGTGAAGAGCTTAAAAGCATAGTCCGTGCTGCAAAACTGCGACCGCATCTAGAAGATGAATGTTTTTATGAAAATTTCATCAGGAATATTGATCAGTATCTAAAGTCCATGACTGATCCGGCAGCCGAACACGAAAGTTTCTCAATCATGCATCAAGAAGACGGAGAGTCTGCTGTTAATTTCCATGCTCGATTGACAAGAAAGGTTCAACTGTGTGGCTATAGTCCCGATGATCAGGACCGCTTTGTTCGTACTCAACTTTTAAGAGGACTGCGGAATCAAGACATCAGGAAAACTGCTCGAACATATGGCCATGACACGAATTTCATCGTGCAATCGGCAACTCGGGCCGAAGCGTTTCAAGCGGAGTTGGCATCGTCTGTGATTGAGTCCAATGTGTTATCTGCCAGCAATAGTCGGTATAACAATACACGAAATCAATTCAATCGTAAAGCGGAAGACCAACGAAGGTTTGCAATCTCAGCTAAGAAGTTCAATTCAGACAGAACGACATTCTATGGTAACAGAATCCTACGACGAGATCAAACAAGTCGCCGCAATAGATGTTCTAGATGTTTTCGCGCATTACATAGAGGTACTGAATGTCCGGCAAAGCATAAGACTTGCAACTTGTGTGGGTTAATGGGTCACTTCGCGGCAGCTTGTCGCGAGCGTCGTGTGAACGTCGTAAAAGACGATGGTCCTCCACGTGACATACCCATAAAGAACGACCATGAACAGGTAAAAGACTAACCTACAAATAAATATGTAATATAACGAAAGATATTATATATGCATACATACATGACTTTTTTTCTTTTTCGAACTGTCCCTTATAGCAAATCAATGCTCTTTCGCTTCAAGACGTTTTAATTGACTGTAGAGTTGACTCGTCTACCCCGATACAATTTTTAATAGATTCTGGAGCAGATGCAAATGTATTGGGAGGCGCAGACTGGGATATTTTGAAAGCACAATTTCAAGAAGGGAAAGTTGAACTTGGTCCTCTAGTGGGAACCATGAATCGGAATCTACAAGCTTATGCATCGAATGAACCAATGCGTGTCGAATATGCTTTTACGGCAGCAATTGAAGTAGTTGACTGCTCAAAACCAAAAGTCATTGCTGATTTTCTCGTAGTAAGAGCAGGTAAACGATCCTTGCTTGGAAGGAGTACTGCCAGTGACATGAAGCTTCTGAAGATAGGAGATACAGTCAATACATTTGAATCAACAATATTCCCTAAAATGCCCGGTGTCAAAGTTAGGTTCAGCATCGACCACTCAATCTCCCCAGTGCGCAATGCCTATTATAATATTCCAGCTGCATATCGTGACGGCGCACGTCAAAGACTTGAGGAGATGGAGATACGAGGAATAATTGAAAAAGTTACAACCGCACCCCAATGGATTAGTGGTATGTCCGCAGTTCCAAAAGGAAAAAATGATTTCCGTTTAGTGGTTAATATGAGGGCTCCAAACAAAGCCATTAAACGGGAATATTTTAGGATGCCAACAATTGACGAAATGAGAATCAAGTTACACGGTGCCAAGTTTTTCTCCAAGCTGGACCTCTCAAATGCATACTATCACCTCGAGCTAGGCGAGGAATCGCGTGATCTAACGACCTTTCTTTCGGAAAACGGAATGTACCGCTTCACTCGCTTGATGTTTGGAGTGAATTGCGTACCAGAAGTGTTTCAGAGGGAGATGACACGCATTCTCAAAGACATCAAAAACAAAATAGTCTACATAGATGACGTGTTGATTTTCTCTGATAACATTGATGACCTAAGGAAAACAGTTTCACAAGTGTTGCAAATTCTAAGAACAAATAATCTTTCATTAAATAGTGCCAAATGCGAATTTGATCAAACCAGTATTAAATTTTTAGGTCATAAGTTGAATGAACATGGTTTTCATATTGAAGAATCGAAAATAGGAGATATTCGGAAATTCAGACAACCAAACACTGCATCTGAGTTGAGAAGTTTCTTAGGCCTTGCTTCGTTTGTAAGTCCTTACATAAAAAATTTCGCAGATATATCCAGTCCACTGTGGGCTGTAGCGTCAACACAAAAGTGGAATTGGGGAAAGGAACAAGAAAGAGCCTTCGAGCTTATCAAAGATCGCATCATTCACTCTACGGTGTCTCTTGGCTATTTTTCAGAGTTTGACCGAACCTATCTGTATTCAGATGCTTCTCCGCGTGCTTTAGGAGCCGTGTTGGTTCAACAGAACAAAGATGGTGCATATCGTATAATCAGCTTCGCTTCAAAGTCACTGACCACTACGGAGAGGAAATATGCTCAAAACCAGCGAGAAGCATTGAGTGCCGTGTGGGCAGTTGAGCATTTCTCCTACTTCCTGCTCGGGAGACATTTCGTACTACGCACAGACGCTCAAGGGATGGCGTTCATTCTTAGAAGGGCACGCGAGGAATCGAAAAGAGCTTTGACACGAGCAGATGGTTGGGCTTTACGTCTAAGTCCGTATGATTATGACATAGAATATATTAGAGGTCATGAGAATATTGCGGACCCTTCATCGCGGCTGTACGATGGAGAAGACGAAGCTTTTAATGAAGAAGAAAGCCCTTGGGAAATACGACAATCGGAGTCACAGCTCTTCGAGTTCCTAACCGAAGAAGAAATACGAGAGTCAACAAAGAAAGACGACATTCTCCAGTTGGTAATTTGCTCACTTGACATGAAGAAGTGGCCGAAAGCTGTCCTTAGGTTTAAATCTATAGCACATGATCTATGTTATGAAGATGGAATTTTAATTAAAAATGGATGCGCAGTGATACCTCATGAGCTTCGAGAAAAGGCACTAAAAATAGCTCACTCTGGACATCCATTGGAAGCCAAACTTAAAAGCATTTTAAGAAGACGAGTATGGTGGCCAGGAATGGCAAAAGATGCGGAGAATTGGGTGAAATCATGCGCTGCTTGTGCGATTACCGGGAAGCCAGAACGACCAACTCCTATGCATAGATCATTCGCGCCCAAAGCTGTTTGGGATACGGTCGCAATTGATTTCAATGGGCCTTATTTAAAATTTGGTAGCATTTCAATACTAGTGCTGATAGACTTGAGATCTAGATTTGCTATAGCACGTCCTGTAAAGTCAATTAAATTTGAACACACTAGAGCGGTTCTTGAAACAATTTTCGAAAGGGAAGGTTTCCCAAGAGCTATAAAGTCTGACAATGGACCTCCATTCAATGGCGAAGATTACGCACGCTGTTGCTCTGAACGAGGCATTCAAGTTTTAGTTTCTACGCCATTTTTTCCACAGCAAAACGGCTTAGTAGAAGGGTTTATGAAAGTCGTAAACAAGGCCATGTGTGCCGCAGTATCTACTGGCACTAACTACCAGAAAGAATTGCAAGCTGCAGTTCAAGCTTATAACGCTGCAGATCACACTATAACAAAGGTGCCCCCCGAGGAAGCCATGACAGGCCGGAAAATCAAGCGTGGATTGCCACTTCTAGAACGGGGAAAGTCTGATCACAACGAAAAAAATCTAGAAGCTCGAGATCGAGAAGCAAAATTACAGTCAAAGCAACGAGAAGATATTCGGCGTGGCGCTAAAGTCTGCAAAATAAAACCTGGTGATACGGTGATCGTCGAACGTCAATCGAGAGCCAAGGGTGACAGTAGATTTGGCATTGAACGATATGTCGTATCCGAAGAAAGGAACGGGAGTTTGGTCCTTTGCGGTTCCAACGGGCAGCAACTTCGTCGTCACGTTTCCCAGATAAAAAAGGTCCACGAATGGCGGCCGCTTGAGTCAGCTAGTAAGCAGGAATCGGCTAGCAAACAGGAATCTAGGTCACATATGAACTCTTCCCCCGATGGTGAGAATCTCCAACGCTCAACGAGAAGAAAAAGAACTCCATCCTATTTGTCGGAATATGTGCATGTAACCGAGCAAGCTTCGAACAATCTGCCGGGAAATTTTATAAGAAAATCGTAGGAATTTTGTTAGAAAATCTTAGTTTATCGCAAAAGTTGTGAGGAAATCGTTGGCTACAGCAAAGTCGCTTACTTGAAATAGAACAGATCTTGAATTATTGCTGAATAACAATTCTTTCAATTCTTGTTGAACTTCTTGATCGAAAATACACCTTCCTGCTTCGAGCTATACATGGAAAATGATTTGTTACTCGCGGTTTGGGATAGTATGTCAAACGATAAGATCATGACATCCTGTTTTTTTTTTCATAGCGATATAATGTTGTTATACTACTTGTGTACCCATTACAAGCTTATATGCCAACATTCTTTTTGTTTTTTGTGGAGAAGAAGGAGGATGTGTGGGTCGAATCGACATTCTATTCGCCACACTTCTGGGAACACTCTCATCGTCGACTTAACAGCTTCGTACAGGGCGCAAGCCAACGAAGCGCCATCATTACCCAACCGAGTGTTTAACAGGTAAGACGTATCCGACTCACAAGCAGTGCCAGCGATGGGTGATTTCCTAATGGCCGTTTTAGCAATTCACACAAGGGATTGTTTGTGCATTAACTATTACAACATACAGAATGAAACAGTACTTTGCTCGCTTAGGCCATCCTTAAGGAAACGAAGTGAGTTCACTATTATTTGCACTTCCGGCACCGGAATCCAAGAACCGGCATAATCGATGTCGATTCGTACGTACCAACTAACATGACGTACAAACTCTACTAGTTTTTATTCATATTTTGAAGATTTTATACAATTTTACCATCGTACTCTAAACGACTATTTAAATTTTTGTTGTATCCGAAAATATGCAGTAATTTTTGATAGGTCCAAAAGACCTTTCATTTAACACTTAGATTGATAATAACGATTTTATATACAGTTTAGAATTTTTTTTTACGTGTTTTGTTTCGCCAGTTTAAGTACATTAGAATATTTTCCAAAACTCTTCAACAATTGATGACCAGTAAAAATGCATACTTACTAAAATCGGCGAATGTCAAACTCTGCTTGCCCTGTTCAGTCTTGGTGAATGCTTTCAAACTTTCGAACTCATGTTCGAAATCCAACGTCTTGCTCGTCCTGTCCGGAATGTTCCGATAAAACATAAGCGATTTTTCCGCTTCGTCTATTTTTCCTTTCCGCAGTAAACAATATGGCGTCTCCGGCAGTAAAGCAACTAGTCCGAGGAAGGCGACCGGCAGACAGATCATAACTTTCGGTATCGTGTAGTACGCTAGGTAGTTTCCAGTGGTGTACGAGGCCAGAATGCCAAAGTTTATGTGCAGGATCGTTAACGAACCGAGCGTTCCTCGAATCCTGAGGAAGAAAAGGCAATACCAGAAATAAGCAAAATTTAAAAACGCGATAAATCAAAAACGAAATTGGCTCACATTGCCCACTACTGAGAGCAGCTGCGACCGACAACGTACTTTCTATCGGCAATATCCGCCACAAATAGCGGTAGGATGCTACAGATTCCACCCCCGGTAAGTCCGGACATGACCCGCGCAACGTAAATGTAGTACACGTTGTCGCCCACCAGCAGAAGAGTCCACAGAATCTGTTGGAATAACAACAAACGGTTAAAATCCTATGAGCAATTCAATTAGGTTATTGAGGTTCATTTCCGTGTCTTTTTTTTTTTTTGCTACCACAACAAAATACGTACCAGATGAGGAACGGCAAGCAATAGTAGTCCCACTTTTTTGCCAAAATACGTATGAATCAGAGCGAATAGGATAGTCCCCGTCATTCCACCGATGCACAGACAGGATCCCACCCACGACGCCTGTTCCACTGTGATGGAGCCGCTCGCGAGGGGTGTATCGGTTGACTGCAGGAGCGGGATAATTGGGGCCGTCCATCCCACCGTGACACCGTACCCGATACTTATTAGATGAACTGATGGAAGGAAATAGTAAGTCAATAGTTCATCAGAGATATTTTCCGGTCTGGGCTAAATTTGCAAGGCGGTTGTTGTTTCTTTGTTATTTTTATACCCGAAAGCATTGCCTTGAGTTGATGACGGTACTCTTGGGAGAAAAATTTGGCATCGTTTGCCATCAACAGATGTGATGTTTTGATTGCTGTTGCACTAAATTCACGTTTTCACTTCGGAAAATATCGTATTTCTCCTGCTGGTATAAAGTATTTAATTTTCACCAACATCTACGGGAAGAACAGAACAGTTATCTAACACTTTACAGCTAGTGCCGATGCATACTCGCTCGAAGATTGTCCAACTATGAACGACTCGCGCATGCATTAATCAATAATATTGAAATTGCACACAAGATCGCACGCTATTTCAGCGGGGCAGTAAGCTATTCGATAGTTTTTCTAGCAAGAAAATGTTTAGTCATTACGCTATTAGTCTAAAGCCTTTCCCTAGATTTTAATAAAATGCAATAATCAACGTAATGATGACTTTCTTGTGTGTTCGGATAATTAATGTATGATATGATGTGTTAAAATGACTTGATAATAACAGCATCATTTCTCCTCACGACTGACAGTTGATGATAATTCTAGAAGCACAGTATGAATGAACTTGATTTATTACTTCTTTTATAATGTTATATTGCGACTAGGGCAACCACCTCATCATCAGTTTTCCCCAAGAGTTTTTTTTCTCGTGTGGGTAAAGGAAGGGAGTCAATCTAGCTGACAAATATATTTTTCTCATTAATATAGAATAATTCTTTTTATCTCTTTTATTATACTTTGTAGTCACGATAAGAGCGCAGCTATATTTACTTATATTTTCTCAGATAACTCTCATATAATTCCTAACAACATTTGGAAGTTTTCTTTAAAGGGTGTAACCGGGTTTTAATACTTTCAAAACTGCCGCCAAACAGAAAAAAACCTGTTTTAATCCACTTAGTGGTGTAATGATGCCTGTCTCATATCAATCATACTATCATATATAATACTGTGATATTCTTCAAAATAATTTTCTTCAATTCTTGAAAGAATATCCGAAATTGGCTTGTTTGACCGTCTACTGATAAAAACTATCAATTGGAGAAGATTTGAGGTCGATTTAGAATACTTTTTACGGTGTTTCGCTTTTTTCAGTGATGGTAAAAAATTTTTAACACACTTTACCCTATATTTCCAGATCCGGAAGTCGGATCCGGATGAAATTCTGGAATTACGTATGGGGCCATAGAACCTTTCATCTGCACCTACGTTTGTGAAAATCGGTCGCGAAATCTATAAGAAAAGTTAGAACACATATTTTCATTTTTTGGCACATTTTACCCCATAACTCCAGAACCGGAAGTCAGATTCAAACAATATTAAGAAATTTTGCATGGGTCCATAAGACTTCTCATTTGAATCTAAGTTTGTGAAAATCGGTTCAGCCATCTCCGAGAAAAGTTAGTGCAAAAAACGTTACATACACACATACGCACATACACACACAGACATTTTGCGTACTCGACGAACTGAGTCGAGTGGTATAAGACACTCGGCCCTCCGGGCCTCGGTTCAAAAATCATATATCACATGCCCTTAGAACTGAATACCATGCGTTTCCATCTACAACTTGAGTTCAGAGACCAGCATAACCAAAAATAGTTCGTATGTCCATGAATTGATATAACGAATAAATTAAAATAGTTTTAAGCGAAACTATGAAATCATCACACTATAGTTTCAAAATTGTAAGTAGGAATCGGATAAAATTCACCAATTTTGTATTTGAAAGTTTATTTTAATTTGAATTTTTGTTTAATAAATTCGTTTTGACCTTCTTTCAGATTCTCTATTCCCGATGCTTTCAGAAACGGAATTCGGAAATCGGTGTAGCCGAAGTCAGTTAAATTGGCTTAAATGATTGTAAACCATTTCATTAGATACGAAATTCTTTAAAATCAGTGCAGCCATCTTAGAGAAATCGTGGTGCGTTCCAAATAAAATTTTTGGGTACCTTCCAGGATCGAAAACCGAATTCCGGTATAACTGAAATAAGCTTATTTGGTCGTTGGCTCTCAAAATCTGTGAACCCGATAAATCCGATAAATGATATTTCTACACCAACCACCCTGTATCTTCTGAACCGGAAGACTGATCTGATTGAAAAACAAGTAGTTTTTATTGGACCTTATGATCTTTCATTTGAATATTAGATGGACGAAATCGGTCCTGTGGTTCCGGAACCAGAAGTCGGATCCAAATGAAATTCAGAAACCTTATATGGGAGAATAGAAGTGTTCATATGAGTCTAAGCTTGTAGAAAACTGTTAAGCCATCTTCGAGAAAAAATAATGAAATTATTGTTCATTTACAAATATGCTTATCTCGACGAACTTCTTCGAATTGTATTAGGGATTAAGAAGCTGTGGTCTTTCAGAAATTATTGCTGCAAGTACATAGAACATAAATATGAAATTGTTTTGAGTTTGAAAATACTGCAATCTCTCTAATACATATGTCATGTTCAAACGATTATGTTGCCAAAAACGAACCGTGCTAACATCCCAACGTTTTAAGAAAGGGTGTTGTGTATAGTCTATTAGGTGCTAAGAAACAATTGCATAAAACTGTATCGTGTTTCACTTTGCTCCGAAACATTGTCTTATCATCGAGCGCTACTCCTATTAGTGGAATAAGGGAAAAAGTCGTTTACACAAGAATATCGATATCTCCGTTGAAAACGTGCTCAATCTATCTAACAGTGAGATGATACCTTTTTCCATCAATCCGCATGAGTTTTTTGCAAGAACATTCTTCGGTGTTTTAGTTCTCTTGACATTATTTTATTGACCGTCGTTCTAAGCGGCAGATATAGATGTTAATAACTCATTACCCTGCAATGTCGGTATTGTCATCTTCTATATCGGTTTGAATTTTAAAAACCCTTTTTAAGCCACCCGGTGGTGTGATAATCCCTTTCTTTTTCTTCAAAATGATTTTTTTTGTATCGTTTATTTACACCCGACTCTAATTATGAAATATTGTTTTTATCTTTTTATTAAATAATTTCTGACACTAATTTGGGCTCATTTCTGACGCCAATTAATTCAAATTGATACGAGTAGTTCACAAAAGCTTGCTTCAGCGTTTATATCACACACTCGGCATCATTTCTCAAACCAAGTGCTTCACATTTGCGTTGCCTATTTGTATGAGAAGAGTGATGCTAATCTAAAAAACGTGTTTAATCCACCTAGCAGTGAGATGATACCTTTTTTTATCAATCCACATGTGTTTTTTGCATGAATATTCTTCGGTGTTAAAGTTTCCATGACATTATTTTAATGACAGTCGTTTTAAGCGACAATTTGAGATTTTAATCACTCATTACTCTGTAATGTCGAAACTGCAAATCGAATCGAATTTGAATCTAGAAGTGTGATAATCGATCAAACATGCCATGATATGTAAGTTCCACTTTAGAGTTTACGGTAATTTAAGGTACTTCCAGAGCCGGTATTCTGGAACCAGCATAACCCAAACCGATTCGTATGGCCATATGACGAATAAATTACAACAGTTTTGAGTCCAACTTTGAAGCTTTTCGGGATTGTCATCTTCTATATCGGTTTGAATTTGAAAAATTCATCATCATGTAATTCGAGAACCGGAAGTCATAATTGGATAAAATTAATTAATTTTTGTATATAAGTTTATTTTAATTTGAGAGTTATATAAGTTTATTTTAGCTATTTTTGAGAAAACGATTGAGCTTTGAGAAACAATTTTATACTGGAACCGGAATTCTAAAATCGGTATGACCGAAGTCAGATAAATTCACCTGAGAAGCTGTATAGTTTACATTTGTTTCAAAATATTTGAAAATCAGTGAAGACATCTTTGAGAAATCATAGCACGAATTAAATTTTTGGGTTTCTTCTGAATCGACAACTGAATACCACTAAAACTGAAAAAAGTTAATTTTTTTTATCGACTATCCAAATCTGCTAACCCGATAAACCTGATTAATTTATGTGGAATAGACATTTTTATACCAATCACAATGTATCCCCAAAACCGGAAGGTAGATCTGACTGAAAAACAAGATGTTTTATAGAATCTTGAAACTTTTCTTTTGAATCTTAGATGATTCTTAGATTTCATTTGAATCTTAGATCGGTTCAGCCATCTACGAGAAAAATGAGTTACACAATTTTGATTTCGTTTCACATATCATCCTGTAGTTCCAGAACCAGAGGTCGGAACCAAACATAATGCAGGAACTTTGTTTGGGAGCATACGACTTTTCGTATGAATTTGAATTTATAGAAAAGAAATTTTCCAACAAAATTTAGTGAAATTATTTGTCACACACGCATTTGCTGATCTCGACGAACTGATTCGAATGGTATATGGATGTTATGTTCTTCCAGCATTTATTGCTGTAAGTAGTTTAAATCAATATAATTAAAAAAATTCTGCCATCATCTGGTTTAAATATGTCATATTCGAACGATTATGTTGCCAAAAACGAGCCGTGCTAAAATCGGTCCGAGGCTAAATGTCATGAAAAGGGATGCTGTACACAGTCTTTTTGGCACTTAGAAACAATTGTATGTAACAGTATAAAAAATCGTGTTTTCCGTTGCTCCCATGCATTTCTTTGTCATACAGCGCTCAAAACTCCCACTGCTGGAATAGGGGGAAAAGTCGCTTACACAAAAATTTCGATATATCCGTTAAAAATGGACGGATTTTAACAATCTATGGCTTGTTGGATAGCTATTACCGCGCGGAATCTAAGTCTGAAAACATATTCTGTTTTCAAGGACAATTGTGACAGATACTGTTAAAAAACTGAAAATTTTGACATAAAACTTCATATAACTCAAAAAGTAAACATCCGATCTCAAAACCATTCAATAGCGTTTTGGGTGACAAGGAGACCTTTCATTTGGGGCTAGTTTGATCAAAATCGGTCCAGCCATCTCTGAGATCTCGACCTCTTAGTTGACAACACACACACAGACACACACACACGGACATTTGCTCAGTTCGTCGAGCTGAATCGATTGATATATGTCATTCGGCCCTCCGGGCCTCGGAAAAACTTTCTAAAGTTTGAGCGAATTCTATACCTGTTTTTTATATATATATAAAAAGGTAAAAACCTGTTTTAATCCACCTAGTGGTGGAAACATACCTTTCTCATTTTCATTTTCTTCTGTATACTACAGCAGAAGTTCCCCGAAATACTACAATTTAAAAAAAGTTTAGAAAATAGTTTTGACGAATTCTGTTGCATAATACTGCTGCATTGATATACTACATTCGAATTTAAGTTAGTGAAAATCTATTCAATCATGTGTGAGAAAGTGGAGTAAGCTACATTTTATTACATTTAATTACACTGAAGTCTTTTTTATACTAATTTAGGTACCGCATAAAAAACCGCATAAAAAAACCGCATAACTCTGAAACTTCGCATAAAAAACCGCATAACTCTGAAACTTCGCATAAAAAAGACCGCAGAAGGGAAACCGCATAACTCTTAAAATTCGCTTAAAAAAACCGCATAACTCTGAAAATTCGCATAAAAAAATACCGGTTGTCAGACTTGAATCAAATTCAGCAGATCTTTTATGGGATTATCAATTGTTGGTTTATTTGGTTACAGACTCTCATGGTCGCAAACTACAAAAATTAACTAGCAAATATAAAGAGGTAGCTTTTGAAAAATAAATTTTGAAACTGCCATTTTTATACTAAACCCCTACCTCCGGAAGCAGGGGTTTAAGCCGAATGAAAATTGGAAGTATGTGGAAATCGGTTCAGCCATCTCCGAACAAAAGTGAGTGACGTTATTTTCACAATTTTTGTGCATATCACCCTGTAGTTCCGGAAATCGGATCCGAATGAAATTCGCGAACTTCGTATGGGATCATGAGCACTACTGCTTCACGAAATTAGAGGTGATCCCAAAATATTGATCCCCTCCTTGTATATATTAGAGCGGTTAAAACGACGTGTTTTGTCGGTTACGTCACTTATAGCATCATATCTTCTTAACCAGAGGTCACAGCCATTTGATTTCCAAAAATATGATCAATGGCCCGACAGTAGCTTTAAAACGAGCCTAAGGTTGTTAAAATCGGTTCAGTCATCTCTGAGAAAATTGAGCGGTAAAAATATCTTTGAAAAGTGCACACCCACATACACACAGAAATTTTCCGATTTCGTCGAACTAAGTCGAATGGTACACAACACTATGGGTCTAAGAGGCTCCGTTAGATAGTCGGGTTTTGCAGTAATTCTAATACCTTTCTATAGAGAAAGGCAAAGTTCATCATTGTGTTTTCAGAATCGGAAGTCAGAATCGGAAAAAATTTATCAATTTTGTATAGGATTTTAATTTTTTTTTATAAATTTTTTTTATTCAGGCCAATTTGCGTACAAGCTTTAGGTGGCCGATTGAGCCATGTTTTTATTAGATAAAATAATTGTTTTACCATTGGATCTCGTTGTCACCGTTTTTCTAGGGGGAGAGGAGCTTCCATTTTTATCTTGCGATGATTGAGGTGTACTTTGTTCGTGGGTCGTCTTGTCATCCGCTGCCGCATCGGTGGTATCGTTGTTGGTTTCCGTTGTTCCTTGTAATTCGCAGTTTTGAGCTCGTTGTTAGTTGCTGTAGACGTGCCTTGTTCTAGATTGATTGCAGTTGCTGGTTGGTTTGATGGTGAAACAGGAGTACTGCGCTCACTAGTTTCCGTTGTTGAGCGATGGTCCTTGTTTTTGTTTGAAGATATTTTTTTGCAGTTTCAGTGCAAGGTTTGCCGTAGTGTGCAGGTTGTTCACAAAACTGACATATAACCAGTTGATTTTCATACGTAATCAGCGTTTTACACGGATTTATTCCGTCTTGATCACACATGATGTAAGATGGAATTGCTTACGTAGTTACATACGTACCACTCGTACGCCATTCCGGATACCAGGAAAAAAATTCCGCCATACTTCCCTTTCGATGGAAAGAACTTCACCGTACTGCGACATACTTTCCCGAACGAACTGATCGCTGGTCTGCGGGGGAAGGTCATACACGAGTACTTCTATGGCATTGTCCACCATGTACACAGGGATTTTATATTTAACATTGTCATGGTCAACACTTTGCATTCGGTTGTTAACTGAAGCAAATCCAATTACATCTCTTTCACGTTTGAACATAATGTGAACACAGTTAGACGCCTTGTTGAATTGAATCTCACTTACATCATTAACGTTTAGATGCATTCGTTCCTTAAGTAAGATTTCACTTTCGATTGCTGTTGGTCTAACTTTGAAGGGCTTGAAATCAATACAAATTGAATTTGGTCTTGTAGGCCAAGTTTCAGGCTTGGTAAATCGTATTTGCCCATTCCGTACACTCTATTGTTCACTGCACTGTATTGTCTTTGTTTCTATCGTGTCGACCGTAAACAATTGTCGACTGTGTCGGATAAGATGCGAGCACGAACTCAAACCTTTTAAATTTTTTTATGAAATTTGATTTGGCCCTTTAAAAACAAAAACGATTGAGCTTTGAGAAACGATTCGATACTGGAACCGGAATTCGAAAATCGGTGTAGTCAGATAAATTCAAGTGCGGAACTGTACAGTTAATTTTTGATTTGAAAATCATTGTGTACAAAAAAGTATCGCATATAACATTTGTTACGCCTATATCTTACAAAAAAAGTAACGCGTGCAACGTTTATGACTCACAAAAAAGTAACACATATAACACTTCGTAACGTCTATAATTTACAGAATGGTAACTCATGTAACGCTTATAACTTACAACAAAACAACACATGCCAGTCGGTGTTGAACAGTCGTTCGCACCGCACGCGTATAGCTCTTGGCTCCTGGAATTTTTTTTTTCTGGCTACCTAGAGTTTCATTGATTCAAGGCTTCAGTCTTTTTCAAGGCTACCTGAATCACTAACTAAGTGACTAAGTGATATTAGAGTGACTAAGTGATACAAAGAGTGATATTAGAGTGACTAAGAAATTAATCAGCCTTTTTTAAGGCTAGCTAGGAGTCTAATCGAAGACTAATTTAGCCTAGTTAATTTAATTTAAAATTTCATTAATTTCAAAAATGCCTGCGTCCAACCGGAAAGGCAACAAGCCTAAGGCTAAAAATAATTCAATACGGAATAAATCACAATCCGTTATTCAACATTTTTCTAATAACATTCACGATCTTATAGAATCTGAATGTAAAAATAAAAGACAACGGACGGATTTCCCTACCGTTGATCCTATGCCGTCTAACAATATTTACGAGATTCTTCCTGAATCCGATTGTAGCGACATAGAAGAAAATTCTTCAAAAATTCCCAAAATGGACGCTTGTCGTTCTGGGAAGAAACATCAATCTATGCCACCAGTGACGGTGATGATTTCCGACTTCAAAGCATTCCGTACTGAGCTTTCTACTTTTCTCCCGGAAGTAAAAGTCTCATTTCAAATCGGACGAAGAGGAGAATGTCGAGTCTTGGTGGATGGATTGGAAGATTACGAACGTCTTATTCGATATTTGTCCGAAAAACTTCATAAATTTTATTCATATGATATAAAATCAGACAGACCCTTCAAGGCTGTCTTGAAAGGATTATCAAATGATCAAAGTATTGATGAAATTAAAAATGAACTAAAAGAATTGCTTGGTTTTGCCCCTTCCCAAGTAATACTTATGAAAAAAAGAGCGAATGGTACTTCTAAACCACGCTCTGGAATTTCCCATGAACTTTACCTAATACACTTCAATCGAAGTGATGTAAACAATTTGAAAACTTTAGAAAAAGTACGTTTCATTTCCCACATTAAAATTCATTGGGAACATTATAAACGGCATAATCGTATTGCAAACTTAACGCAATGTCGTCGTTGCCAAGGCTTCGGTCATGGAACCAAAAATTGTCATATGGATATACGGTGTTTGAATTGTGGTAAATCGCATTCGAAAGACGCTTGTCCAATGAATGAAACCACTGATAAATTTTCATGTTCAAATTGCAATGGAAATCATAAATCCAATTATTTGAAATGTCCTGTCAGGGAAAAAATTTTAAACGCTCGTTCGCTTAGACAACAAGTCAAATCAACGACCTTAAATTTACAGAACATACCTGAAAATTCTTCTAAGGCACCTGCCAATTCGTCTTCTAACGAAAACAATTTATTGACAGGTAGATCGACCTCGTCATCATCTTCTTCTAATTTCACTTATGCTGGTATATTAGGTAGAAATCTATCTCCTATTTCTTCTAATGTAAATAATCAAAACACAGGACCGCCTTGCAGTTCTTCTTCTAACGAAAACAATTTATTAATAGGTAGACCGGCCAAATCATCTTCTTCTAATGGCAGTCTACCTACAAATATTCCTTCAATGCCATTCGCTTCTTTAAATGAAGTCGATTTAGGCGATATAACTGAAAATAAAATGATCTACCTACAAGATCAACTTTTTCAAATGATCATCCAAATGAATTCGACTTCATCACTTTTTGAAGCATTTCAAATCGGATGGAAATTTGCAAATAATATTATAATGAATTTAAAATTTAACAGTGATGTTAAATAATTATTTGAATATTTTAAATTGGAATGCTCGATCTTTGAAATCGAGTGAAGATGAATTTTATAATTTTCTCAAAGTTCACAAAATTCATATTGCCATTGTGACAGAAACTTTTCTTAAACCAAATGTAAAATTGAAAAGTAATCCACATTATGTGGTTCATCGATTTGACAGGTTTACTGGAATTGGTGGTGGAGTTGCCATTTTTGTCCAACGGCAAATTAAACATCGAATTTTACCTTCTTTCAATACTAAAGTTATTGAAAGCTTGGGAATCGAAGTTGAAACCATTCATGGAATTTATTTCATCGCTGGAGCATATTTGCCATTCCAATGCACCGGCGAACAATTAAATTTCTTTAAAGGCGATTTGCAAAAACTTACAAGATATCGATCGAAATTTTTCGTAATAGGGGACTTAAATGCTAAGCATGTCCAGTGGAATTGTAGGCAAAATAACAGTAATGGTAAAATACTTCATAATCAACTCTCAGCTGGTTACTTTACAGTTCTTCATCCCAGTAATCCTACTTGTTTCTCTTCCGTGAAAAACCCGTCTACAATTGATCTGGTTCTAACAGATCAAAGTCACATTTGTAGTGAACCGATTACTCATGCTGATTTTGACTCAGATCATCTTCCTGTAACATTCAGACTTTCCAACGAAGCTATAATTAATCCAATTAGTTCTATTTTCAACTATCATAGAGCAAATTGGTTGGATTACAGATCTCACATTGAAAATCATGTGGATCATGAAACTATTTTAGAAAATTCTGCAGATATCGACACAGCAATTGATAATTTGAATCATTATATTATCGAAGCTAGAAATCTTTCAGTTCCCAAAGCTCAAACTAAATTAAATTCTCCTATCATCGATGACAATCTTCAACTGCTCATTCGGTTGAAGAATGTTCGTCGACGACAATATCAACGTTCTCGTGATCCTGCTATGAAAAACATAGTTAAGGATTTACAAAAAGAAATTAAACATAGATTTACTCTTTTGCGAAATGAAAATTTCGCTAAAGAAGTTGAACAAATTAAACCATATTCTAAACCTTTCTGGAAACTTTCTAAGGTTCTTAAGAAACCTCAGAAACCTATTCCTGCTCTCAAGGAAGGAAATCAAATACTTCTTACAAATGGCGAAAAAGCTCAAAAACTTGCTCAGCAGTTCGAGAGTGTCCACAATTTTAATTTGAACGTTGTGAGTCCTATTGAAAATGAAGTCTCACTGAAATATGATCATATTTCAACTCAAGTGTTATCACACGATGACATTATTGAGACGAATTTTGATGAAATTAAATCAATTATTAGAAAACTTAAAAACATGAAGGCTCCTGGTAATGATGGAATTTTTAATATTCTTATTAAAAATCTTCCCGATGTTGCCTTGAGACTCCTGGTTAAAATTTTCAACAAGTGTTTTTCATTAGCTTACTTCCCAAAAAGATGGAAAAACGCTAAAGTAATTCCTATCCTAAAACCTGATAAAAACCCAGCAGAAACATCAAGTTATCGCCCAATTAGCTTACTTTCTTCTATCAGTAAACTTTTTGAAAAAATTATCTTGTTAAGAATGATGACTCATATAAATGAGAATTCAATTTTTTTACCAGAGCAGTTTGGATTTCGTCATGAACATTCAACTACTCATCAACTTGTCAGAGTAACGAACATGATAAAAGCAAATAAATCTTCTGGGTTATCCACTGGAGTTGCTCTTCTAGACATAGAAAAAGCATTCGACAGTGTTTGGCACAAAGGTTTAATAGCAAAAATGTCTGATTTCCAGTTTCCTATTTATTTGATCAAAATGATTCAAAATTATTTAACTGATCGTACTCTTCAGGTTAGCTATCAGAATGGTAAATCTGAATTGCTACCCGTACGAGCCGGTGTTCCGCAGGGCTCGAGTGTAGCTCCAATCTTGTATAATATTTTCACTTCTGATCTTCCAAATCTACCCGTTGGTTGTCAGAAATCGCTATTCTGTGACGACACAAGTCTGTTAGCCACAGGTAGAAATCTAAGAGTGATCTGCAGTCGCCTACAAAGAAGTTTAAATATTTTCAGTGACTATCTGTCAAAATGGAAAATTAAACCAAATGCAGCAAAAACGCAATTAATTATCTTTCCTCACAAGCCAAGAGCTTCTTTTCTTAAACCAAACAATAATCACATTCTCAAATTGAATGGCTTGGAATTGACATGGTCTGATCAAGCTAAATACTTAGGTTTAACGTATGACAAAAAACTCACTTTCAAGGATCACATTGAAGGAATCCAGGCAAAGTGTAATAAATATATTAAATGTTTATATCCTCTTATAAACAGAAATTCTAAGCTCTGTCTAAAAAACAAATTGTTAATTTATAAACAAATTTTCAGACCAGCCATGCTTTATGCGGTACCAATTTGGTCAAGCTGTTGTTCCACCAGGAAGAAAACGCTTCAAAGGATTCAGAATAAAATTCTGAAAATGATTCTGAAGCGTCCTCCCTGGTTTAGTACAAATGAGTTACACAGACTCACAAATATAGAACCATTAGATGTAATGTCACATAATATTATAAGCAAATTCCGACAAAAATCGATGCAATCTTCAATTGAATCGATTCGCTCTCTGTATTAGTTAGTAAGTTAGTATATAAGTTCCTTTTCCCCATTACACAATACAAGTAGGTTTAGAATTTTCCCTACACAAAAATCTCAGAATTGCGGAAGCAAATGATGTCTTCATGGTAATAACCAAATCATATATATATTTAACAGGGCTGAAAAGTCACCACTTGTGGCTGAACACCCAATTTAAATCTTAATAATTTAATTTTAACTCATATTCCAATAAATAGTTATTTAAAAAAAAAAAAAAAAAAACAACACATGTAATGCTTTGTAACACTTGTAACACTTATAACTTTCTTGAAATTCACGCATCGTAACACGTTTATCGCAAGAATTTAACCCTTATAACGGTTTTTAACATTCATAACTTCCACAAAATAGCTCATATAATTTGTAACTCTCAATTTAAGAAAATTATCGTATGCAACGCTTTCTAGCTCTTTTAACATAAAGTAACGCTTCCCATCCCACGACAAAATCGAGTGAAACGATTCGTCAAATGAAACATTTTACATACTCGGGACGGGTAAGTCGATGCCTATCACGCAACCCGCCTGTGTTTGATTCCCAACCCCGCACATAGGGTTAAAAAGTTTTTCTAGCCCGAAGAGGCAAATGACCTCTATGATCGGAATGAAAAAAATCCATAGTGCCTTCACTCAGGTAAAGATACTTCGTAACTTAGATAAATTCAAAAACTGAACTACTATTTCATGTATCTTATGTTCTATTGTTATTATTTTTATTATTATTATTATTGTTATTATTATTATTATTATAATTATTATAATTATTATTATTATTATTATTATTATTATTATTATTATTATTATTATTATTATTATTATTATTATTATTATTATTATTATTATTATTATTATTATTATTATTATTATTATTATTATTATTATTATTGTCGTTCATTTTACCGCAGTTTCATCCTCCATCTTATGTGGTTTTGACTCTGTTCTACTTCGTAGAGCCTGCCTGAGCCTGGAGTCTCACGGTCTGGAGTCTACAAACACTAAAAAAATTTAAACAATACAGGTTATCTAATTCCTCATACAATGTAATTCATAAAGACCTAATTCGTCACATGACGGAATACTTCATTTGCATTGACTTAAAAATAATAATAATAGATTAGCTTGAATTTTACTGGTTTCGACTGTAAATTGCATTATGCTAGCAGGTGCGAATGTATGAATTTAAATGCACATTTTACCAACCAAGTCGATGTATGCTTCTGTGGCTCAGTTGATTAACAGACGTACATGCGATTCAATGATTCGCGGGTCAAGTTTCAACGAATTTCATGTCATGGTGTTTTAGACTAAATATTCTATGTTCTTTCACGTGAATTTGCGTGAACTGCGACGCTCCATTTATGTGCATCTAATAAGATGTAAAATCACAGGAATTTTTTCAAGAATGCAGGATCAACAGCCCCATAATATTTAACAAACATTTTTTTTTTGTTTTTGTTCCTGATTTCGGTAGGGCCTAGGCCCTTTCTATTCGAAGTAGTGAAGATTAGTATACATTTTCCACGGCGTATGATATTCATGAATATACATGCTTTATGAACCAAGTCCCTTTTAAGAAAGCGTGAGCCTTGTTGTTTCATTGGAATGGCTGTCCATGCACGAGAATGGAAGAGAGCAAACAATATTCACCCCTACTACTGTTTCTGTTTATTTTTTAAATAATTTTTTTTGTATTGGAACCCTTTTTCTAGGGGGAGAGGAGCTTCCATTTTCCTCCTGCGAGGATTGAGGGACAGTTTGTTCGTGGTTCGTCTCGTCATCCATTGCCGTGGTATTGTTGTTGATTTCGTTACTAGTTGCTGTAGATGCGCCTTGTTGTACATTTTTTGCAGTTGCTGGTTGGTTAGATGGTAAGTTGTTAACTGCAGCTAAGGAACTTTGTTCTATATGGAATACTGATGGATTTGTTGAAGGGGATGCTTCATTGTTGTTGGTGGCTGTCACAGGTGTACTGGGGTTGCTTGGGGTTGGTGTGAAGAAAGTACCGTTGTTCTTTGGTGTAGTTGTCTCCTTGTTCAGTTTATCACATGGTTTACCGTAGTGGACAGCTTTTTGGCAATATTGACATGTGGCCATCTGATTGTCAAAGGTAACAAGTGATTTGCACGGGATTCTTATATCCTGACCGATAGTTACATAAGAACATGCGCATGCGTAAAAAACGTACGCTATTTAGAATACCGGGGAAAAAGTTCTTCCACTTTTCTTTTTTGATAGAGAGAATTTCTTCGTATTGGAACATAGTTTTGCGAATATAAGAATCGGTGACGCTTGAGTGAAGATCATGCACACGCACTTCTATAGCACTATCTTTCATATATACTGGAATGTTGTACCTAATGTTTTCGTGCTCCACTTAGTGCACATTATTATTGTCTTTAGCGGATTGAATTGCATCCAACTCTTTATAGAACTGGATATAAACAACATTATTGGTCTTATTGCATTGAAGTAAATGCACACGTTTAATGTCAAGATGCATTTGCTCCTTAAGCAAACCTTCAAGTTCTCGTATCGAAGGTCGAATTTTGCACTGCCTGAAGTCAAAAATAATTGTATTCTTTCATAGCAGCGGTAGCTTTTGTTCGTTTAGGTTACCCATTTTGAGATCGTTCTATTGTTCACTACACAATACTGTACTTGGTTTCTTCCGTCCCGAACGTAAGCGGTTTTGTTTTATCGACTGACTTGGATGAGATGTGAAAAGATATCAATTCAGTAATTTTAATTGAAAAAATCGGCAAAATAACACGGTGACTCTGCTTATAGGATTATTATTAGTACAATTATCGGATGTTTCAAAAGTTCACTGTATAAACAGACACTACCAACCATTTTGTTAAATGCCAAAGGATTTCGATTAAGCTAGTTTGAAAAATGTACAATAGGGTAAAGGTAAACCCATTAACCCCTAACTTCATCTTATATACTCGAACCATAAGTTCAAGTGAGCTCTGCTGTCTCTGTTCGATCCATTGACTATATGGATAAGATAAAAATAGGTACATTCGCTTCAAGTTTTTGCGTTGCTATAATAGCGGTATTGCACAATTGTCACACTGTTTTTTTCTGCAGCAATGCTTGTTAGAGCTTAAGCAAACATACTGTATTCGATTTTATCAAAATTCGTTGATTGAAAGTCGAGTAATCGGCAAAATAACATGGCGACTGTACTAATGAAATTAATATTGGTACAATAACCCTACTTTCTAAAATTCGAAGCGAATGCATTCATTTTCATTTTATTCTTGGAGCGAATTCATTGAACAGAGATAGCAGATCTTTGGTTTTGATATATACTGAGCTGAGATAATAAAGCGTTCGGTTACCCTAGTAAGTTAGAAAAATTAAGAAAGTGCAGTTGCACATTCTTGCAGGATTAGATTGTATTATTTTCATACCAACGTTGACAGCAGCAAACTGTTTCAAATATTTCTCCTGTAAAAACTCCGGCAGCAGCATTTTGAAGATTCTTTGGTTTTTCTTGTTAGTATACCGCGGAAAGTTTTCCACTAAAACGTAAGCACCTTACTCGGCCATGTCACAAAATCACACCGTAACGAAGAGAGAGAGCTACCTTGACCGTAATCTGGTTTCCGACAGACTGGCGCTATAATTTACTGCCGACGAGAGCTCATCCGTCGGAGCACCAGGTCTGATAATGAACTGTGATAAGAAGAATGCAACGATTGCTTGTCAACTGATGCTGCAAAGGTGTTATAAAAATGGCTTACATTTATTAACGTAATAAAGTTTACACGTAAAATTAAAGCTTACGAACAACTTATCCACTTATTTCTAGCATTTGAACTTGTCATGCGCGTAGTTTTTCATTGTTTGTTGTATATGATACAGGCTGTTTTAATTATAATCTTTAATTTTGTTTCTATTGTGGTATGACTTGATTGGTATAGCACTGTTAAACGTCTATAGAGGTTCGCTTTGGTACGGTTTTCTTCTCAGAATCTAGCGATTCCGTGATTTCTTCGAAGCTTTTACCTTTCGTCTCTGGCACGTAGAATATCACAAACGTTGCCGCTGCTATGCAGCAGCACGAGAAGAACCACATTACCCAGGAAAGACCGAATCTCTCGGCGACTGTAGGGAAAAACTTTACCACTAAAAATGCGACTGTGTGGAATTCGAGCAGACACCAAGTAATGACGAACCCACGCACTCTCGGATTCAAGATCTCCGGCATGATGATGAACGGAACGATGGCAACTCCGATGGCACTGATGAACACCAGACCGGACAGCGTGGTTACCGGGATCCACTTGAAATATTCTAGGTTAACTCCGACTCCATTCAGGAATGTATAGGTTCCCATCGTGGCGGAGCATATTGCACAACCCAATGCAGAGGTAATCAGCAGGACCTTCCGGCCCGCCTTGTCTACGGTTACCGACGAAACGTACGATCCGACCAGGTTGATGGCAGCCACTATCATGGAGCAAGTTGCCGGTGACAGATCGGAGCCGGAATCGCGGAAAATGCTATCGGTGAAGGTGATTAATGGAACCGATCCGGACATCGGATGGAACATCATCACTATGACACAAATTAAAATGCCTTTCAGTGTTGGTTTGCTCACTGGAACGAAACAACAGAAGATACAGTAAAATGGTTTTCGTGTAAAAATTCTACCATGACTACTAACACAAATCTTTAATATGTAGCTGTACTCGTTTAGTGGAACCTTTAGTTGCGTCGTTAGGCGTATCTTTGTATCGGGCAACTTCCGATATAAATTTCGACGACTCATTTTTCGCTTCCCCTCGGTAGAAGCGCAAGGATCTTATAGCTCTCTGCAAAAAAAGAAAATATAGTGTCAAATTTAGTCATTGAATGTAAATACTAAACGTCATTAATCAGATCACCATCCGAGACGATGATCGAAAATGGATACGATACTAAGTATAGCATTTCTACAGTTTACACGCACATCAAATTGATAATAAAGATAAGCCAATTTTATCGCTACCCCCCTATGAATTCTAGGACAAATAACCTTTTTTACGTTTGCAGATCTAGAGATCCCTGACACTGAATCTCACGTTTTACTATTGATTTTCGATCTAAGCGTACTTAATCCACATAAGTATATTCATTTTGAAAATTTGCGCATTTGGCGCAAAACAGTGTGGTGCAAATAGCATTTACATTACGTCTGTTGAGCGGTTTATGTTGAACGGCGAGGTGGAATTAGGAGTTCTACAAAAACTGCTAGTGCACTGATGAGTCGAAGACGAAACATAAAAGAATTTCAAAAAATTGGTATCGTTTGTCAAACGTAGATACAACGATTTAAAGAGTCAAATACCGTCGAAGACCTTTCAAATCGTGGTTCGTTAGGAAAAGAGAGAGAACAGGACGAAAAACGAATCGTGGCTTTTATTAAGTTCAATCCTGACTTATCTTTGCATCAAGGACAAACAAAATTTAAGCAAAAAGGTTTCGAGTTGTAACACGTCGCCATTCGGGAACATCTGTGTTCAAGCAATGTAAAATCGCGGGATACCGTTAAAACTATTCTTGTTCGAACTGGATCTACATTCAACGGGAACGGGTAAAATGCAATGCAACACTTGATTGACCTTCGCAATCGCCTAATGCAAATTCTATCGAAAATGTCTGTGCCAAGCAGTAGCTCCGTGGAAAACGTGTTTACACTTTGAAGCAGTTCTCCCGAAAAATACGACTTATTTGGAAAAAGTTTCCTCTCGAATGCGCCAAAAATTTAGTGAAAAGTATGCCTCGGAAATACCAAACAATAATTGATGCGGGTGATGATTGGACTCACGATTAAACTGAAAGCGCATTACATCAGAATATATTTAATGTTTTTATAAACCAAAACTATCATTTAAAAAATAACTATTACAACATTATGCTGAACATGCTCTTACTTAACTGTGTTAAGTAACTTGACTGTATACTGCTGGTGCATCGATAAGTCGAAGACGAAAAAAATAGATTCCCTATATCAAAACTTCAAAATAAAGAACTCCATTTTAAAAAGACACAATTAAATTAACTTTAAGTGTTGGTTTCATTAACTGGTTTAAAAAATATAGCTGTAATCAAGAAAGGCATTATTTTTTAAAATCTTTTTTTAATGGATTTCTAATTTGGATATTGTTTTACTTTTCTCATATAGAAAGGCTATGCAATCACTATGTATGTATGTGACAAATAATGTCACTCGATTTTATCAGAGAAGGCGGAACCGATGTTCACAAACTCAGATTCAAATGAAAGGTCTTATGATCCCGTAGATCGCAGTGATGGCCCAGAACACATTCACCACACGAGCCAGTTCTAATACAGACCGCGTGCTGTGCTTTTTAAAACCAGAATCATGAGCGTGTGCTAGCAAGAAAAGAGAGCCGAATCGATAGAGCTCGTGGCTAGTTCAAATACGAAACACGCGAGCTAGAAGAAAACACGCACACGAAGTCTGAAGCACGCGCTCGTATGCCGTGTTGCTACTAGATCGAGAGTCGTGTGCTTCCTAGAACCAGGTCGCGATTCAACTGGTGTGCTGGCTCATGTGCTGACTTGAGTGTCCGCTCTTGTCTTGCCTCTTGTCAGTAGGTGCACTACACAAATTAATATTATTGTCAATCCAAATGACTAGGTGCGTTCACATGAGGTGATATTATTGTCCATACTCGACATTTTGACTATGCTATTGATGATGCATTATCGTGTGCATTCAAATTGGAATGACACATTGATGAAGGATTGACAATACTGAATACTGACTTTTCGTAAATAATGTTCCACTTATAAGGATAAACCTTTTCTTGTTTAAATGAGGATACTATAAAACAAATTCAGAGAACGAAGTATGAATTGTCAAGTTATTTGCACTTTTATATAATAAGTACTCTATTGTTCATGGAACTTAAGGGCTGAGGTCAGTGTGTTTTAGGGTTATTTAGAGGGGTGTTTTCTCAAATCTGATTTTCTCAGAAACGGTGACGAATATCAAAAAGCCCAACTGACAATCTCTTAGAAAATTAGTTTAGATTATTCTGTGAAAATTTCAAAATGATTTATGGGCTTTAGCGGTCAGGAAAGTCTTTTTTTCTGAAGGAAGAATTGCATAGCAGCTTTCAACTTGTTCAATGAATATCTCGCCTTCAAAGGTATGCATCAAAAATCTAACCTGATAATGTCTAGATAATTTAATGCGATAAGTGCGTAAAACATAGGTGTTGATCAAAATGAAGTGAATGTTACTTTTGTGAAGGTAAGTCGATTTCTATGGCGGCGCCATTTTTTCTGCTCCAGTTTCCTGGTAACGTAACGAAACATGAGAGAGAAGTAAAATCGGTTAAGGAAGGCTGTTAAAACAAGCGGTAACTTTATTGCATGCAGACACATTTTATGCCAGCTTGTAACCGAAAATATCGAAACTTTTCTTGTCACCCGGCCCATCGAGAGTCATTTTGTACATATGCAAGGAACATATGCAATATGTACATATGCAAGGAAGTCTAGGAAAAACACAGGCTTATGAGTGGTATAAACGCTTCAAAGGTGGTCGTACAAGCTTGGATCCAACAACATTTGTTACTGAAGAAAACATTGAATCGGCGAAGCAAATCGTGTTGCAAAATCGTTCTGTACCGATTAGAGAGATTGCTGTGTTGTTGGGTATCTCTTATGGATCAGCCGAACACATTTTAACTGATGTTTTGGGTTTGAAACGCGTCGCTTCTCGGCTGGTGCCAAAAAAGCTGAATTTCATTCAAAAACAGCGTCGTGTTGATGGGGCCAAAGAGATGATTTCCAACGCAGATAGTGACCCCACATTCATCGAATGCATCATAACTGGTGAGGATGGATCTATGAATATGACGTCGAAACCGCACAACAATCGACCGAATGGCGCTTCGAAGGCGAGCCGAAACCATTTATTATAAAAATCGCCACACAAAAATTTTTCAACTTCTTTGTATAGACGCCAAACAAAAACTAATCGTACGATATGCGTCAAAATTTGACAGAATGTGTATAAAAATGTTGCCAACGTTGAGAGAATAAAAGTTTACCGATTGGACAAGCGCGGGAATGTTAAAATGAAAATTCCGGTTCTTTTTTGATCATAAGGTATATGTTTTTTTTACAGCAGTACCATTGTGATTGGTAATGAAAACCGCAAATACTATTTTTATTCAAGGATAAAATTTATAATGACAATAATTGCGATTGTAAAAATCCAATCACAAAGCATGTATCATGCACCATTTTTAGAATATATCACACTATATTGAATTTCATACACAGAAGTAACAGGAGAGTAGAGCGAAGTCAACAAACACAGCAAATACACAAATAAGCGCTCAAACTCTACGCTGATAAATTTTGCGCTCCTGTTATTTCTATATACCAAATTCATTATAAATAGCGTTTAATAGAGTTTAAACTTGCTTGTTTATTGCTATTGCATATTGAACTTCCGACATCTAAATATCATGTTTTAGTTAAAATCACTGCTTGGCTGTTAATCGTGAAAATGATAATTCATAATCAGGTTGGTGAGTTTATTCAACGTCACTATAGTAATATTGAAAGGAAAGTGAATTTTCCCATATTTTTTGTTGCAAATTGGTTTGAAACGTGGCCGTTGATAATTCTTTTGATAGTGTAGTGGAAACTACACAAGCCGTTCAACATTACATATAATTCTCCTTTGAATGTTTAGTCGTTAGTTGCAATATTTAATGCTCTGATATGCGTTGATATTCTCTAAAACTGAGAAAAGAATACTCTATGCCAATTAATTGATGTATTGAAGCGGTATTGACAATAATAGCCTTTACATGAGGCAATATTATAGTCAATATTCAGTATTGTCAAATCTTCTTCAATACGTCATTTCCATTTGAATGCACACGATTATTCATCATCAATAGCATAGTCAAAATATCGAGCATTGACAACAATATCACCTAATGTGAAAGCCACTAATCATTTGGATTGACAATAATATTGATTTGCGTAGTCCATTTATGCAATAGCGGACCCTCAAGTCAGCACATGAGCCAACTCACGAGCTAGCCTCCAATCCAGCTCATGAGCCAGCACACCAGTTGAATCGCGACCTGGTCCTACGAACAGGGCCGGTGAAAGAGGTGGGTACGGTGGGTAGTACTACCCACTCGAAAATTCCAAAGGTAATTACCCACATAAAATTTCGAGCGAAAAACAACGGTAATATTAGTATTATTCATAACAATAAGAATATTTATATTGTAATTCGGAATAATAAAAAAATCCAAATTATAGAATGCTAGATCTGAAGGTAGAGCAATGATGTGAAGATATACCGCAGAAAGATGAGACTTTTTTTTATTTAACAATATATTTATGAGACCTGACAAGGATCATTTGAGCAAGCAGAAATCTTTCAGTAATTTTCTCCTTCCAGCAGAGGAGCCGAGCTTAAGCATCTCATCAATGTAAATGTGAGAATAAGACTTGAGTGTGTCCGATATACCGGAAAGTACCGACAAAGGTCTTTTACACTTTACTATCCGAACCAGCAAAAGAAGAATGCAGTAGCAAGAAGAAAGTAACAACTTCTGGTAGCTTTCACGAATCTAATAGTAAATGGTAGAAGGGGAATTTTTCCAGTAGATGTTTAAGCTCGACTCCTTCGGTAAAAATTGATAGCTAAGGCACTAAGATAGTTGTCTCGTCTCAGCTTCTATATTTTCACATAAATAAAATCACTCAAAATCTTTTGACGTGGGACTACGTTTATGTTTTCTTCACCATTGTGCAAATTCAAAATACAGAAAATAATACCGTTCAAACAGGTTTTGAACATTAATATCTCAATCATTTTAAATTGATTTTCAATATCATTACACAAACTGTTTGGAAATATTTCTACGCATATTTCAGATAATTGGTGATTGAAACTTCAGTTAGGAACGAAAATCATTGTCATGGTTTCCTTTAGCAAATAAGACAATTTCGTCTGTACACGGTTTTCATAAGATTTCTGAGTTCCAATGAGTGCGTTCGCATTTAATAAAATTACTCATACAAAACAAGATTCTCTATCGAATAGACTCCATCCTTATAGACAAGGATGGCTTTTATCGTATCAAAGAACGTTCAATCTTCACTCTTCACACGATTCAATCAGTGCCATCAAAGAGAAATGGAAAACATCGGAACAACAAACACCCGGCATGGCTCATTTAACATAGAATAGACACCAGTGCGAGAGTGAATTTCTCTCGATGACATTTCTGAGAATCAAAGGTTAGCACGCCGCTGTGGAGATCCTCTCTGAAGCAACAAACGGTCGCTTATTCTCGTTTCGCGATCCGATTCTATACAGGCAGTTGATAATTGCGATAGAATCATTTCACTATTGCCGCTTATTCTAACTATGTGCATATAACCTTTGTATAAGTTGTGTCTATGAAAATGTATGTGAATGCTCCACACAAGGGTTTTGAAATATTGCAACCTAGTATGAGAAACATCAAGATGAACCATCGATTCGATTTTCTGCGATAATTGTCAACTTGCGATTCTCTCTTGGCAAATTCCACACAGCAACGATCATTATCAGACTGTATATTTTTTCATGGGCCGTGAAATACTCAGAGTATGAAGTGGAGCGAAGAAATGTAGAAAAATTCTCTCGCGGTTCATGTATTGAGAGACTCGAGTTCTTATAGCATATT
Source organism: Malaya genurostris (assembly GCF_030247185.1). Taxonomy (NCBI): domain Eukaryota; kingdom Metazoa; phylum Arthropoda; class Insecta; order Diptera; family Culicidae; genus Malaya; species Malaya genurostris. The sequence goes on along the minus strand of NC_080571.1, from coordinate 214,445,560 downwards.
CTACCGGATTGAAAATGTTGTATACAATATAGATAGAAATATAGCAGCTTCTGTCAAATTTTCGGCAATCACCAACACTGCTTATAGAATTATTTGTCAATGACATGAACATAGACTTCAGTTGTAGTGATAACTGTCTCGTTCGAGCCAAATATTTTTCACTTGCGTGTCTTTTTCTGATCAGTAAAGGACAAGCAGTCACCGGGGGCTAGGTTATTGTCGATAAGGTGGGTGATGAAACAGATTGCAGCCCAATTTGTTTAATATTTTCATTGACTTATGTCACGATGCGTTGTCTTGGTTAACGGTGATATTTTTCTTCATTTTATGAGACCGTTTTTTACTATTTCACACATCAAACGCATCAATGAATCAATGTACTAATCACTTTTGAAGGTACTTTCTATCTACAGGTAGTCGATTTTAATCATACCTCAAGCATCTAAAAACCAGACGCCATGATTGTTCAGCTACCTGTTACGTTTTCGAGTGGCTTTCCCAGTATGAATGCTGGTATGACTCCGGATAAAAATAGTAGATCCATGTTTCGTTTACTGTTTCATACAAACGCATTGTGAGCGACACCCATTTGGAAAAGATGCCTAGATTTTCGTACAAGATCGTAGAAGAATTTCAAGTTTATGTGCTAGCCATCTCAGAACATCTAATCTAACGAACCTTGATTTTGCGTTCGTACATTACGATTATTAAAATTTGCATATTTTTTTCCGGTTGACTGTTTCATTTGGCCACGCTCAAAATCAGAACTCCACAAACCTTTATTTTTAATGTATCCGAGTGAGGGAAATACTTCTCAAGCTAGTGCTTGGCTTGCGCTGATTTTTCCCTTTAAAATGCAATGTTTTGTCAATACACGGATTTCGTTATTTCCATTTTTCATAAATGAATTTGTAACATCGCTTATATGTAACGTCACGTACATTCAGTGTTTGTGATGCTACTGATATGAAAATTTGACACATGTTCTCTGAAAGTTGGTACTTTCGAAAAATGAGATTAGTTCGACATCACAAACGTCATCTCTGGGTCAGTCCCGGGACTTATTGATCAATGCGTTATGTACATCAGCGGCTGGACTGTTCATGAATTTGATTTATGCGCCGTTCGACTCGCGCCACATTTTGACCGAAGATAGGTTGTTTCTTTGTATTCAAGAAAATGCTGGATGACCTGGAACCAAAATTCTCAAAGAAATAATTTCGAAATTTCACAGACACGAATAAGTTAAAACGGATCACAAAACACTGCTGCCTTTGTATTGAAAACAAATGTTGGCATTGATTTTGAAACTAGCTGGGTAGTCCAACGTTACATGCAATGTTTTATAGAAACAAAATATTAAAAAAAACGAAATTGCACTTTTATGGGATAAATATAATTTCCGTTAGAATAAAGGAATACACTGGAACCTTAATTTTTGCGCAGAGCCGGGGGTGTGTAAATAAAATTTCGCGTAAATTAAAATTACCCACCTAAGTTTTACATGTTTCACCGGCCCGACCTACGAAGCACACGACTCTCGATGTAGCAGCACGTGTTTCGTATTTGAACGAGCCACGAGCTTTTTTTCTATTCGGCGCTCTTTTCTTGCTAGCACACGCTCATGAGTCTGGTTTGAAAAAGCACAGCACATGAGCTTCATAGGAACACACAGCAGATACAGAGCAGCTCGTGTGCTGTGATCGGACATCACTGATAGATCGCCATTGAATTTTATCCCAATCCAGCTTCCGGTTCCGGAATTACAATCTCAACTGTCTCGAAATTTTTTTAACAGATTTTTACGAACTAAGACGCAAATTAAAGGTCTAGAAATTCTTCAAAAAAGTTTAAGTTTTAAGTTTTATAAATTTTATTTACAGTTGATCCAGATCCGACTTTCGGTTCCGGTATTACAATACGATAAGTAATGTGATACCATGAGTATTTTTTTCAAAAGTAATGGCGAAACGAACTACAAATTTTTATAAAACTTACTGATAAATTCTTCTAGTTGGCAGACCTTGTTAGTAAGTGGTTTCCGCTTCCGAACGCACCGGTAATAGTGAAGAAAAGCTCCAACAACGGAACTCACTTCGATTTCTCAGCATCGGTTAAACCGATTTCCACAAATCATGATTCAAATTAGAGCTCTCAGTGTCAATTTCATCCAGATCCTTTATTATAGGGCGATGAGTATCAAAACTTTCAATTTATCATACAAAATGATGCAAAACCGGTACGCATCGGTACAGGAAAACACCACCACCTAGCCCACAGCGAGCTTTGTTCAATTTTGTTTAGTGTGCAGTGTTGCCACGTTTAGATCTATATTCACTTTACATAACCGTTTACAAATTAAAAAGGTTATGGTAGCTAATACCCATAGAAAGTTTTTGAAAATTCTGACAGAATCTTTTATTTATGTTGCAGAAAATATGAATAAAATGAGAAAGGCATCATTACACCACTTGGTGAAATGAAAAAGGTTATTTGGAACTATTCTTTTGGTTTAATGATTGTTTTTACTTTTTAAATGAGATATTTATTGCATATCATAATTTGCACTGCCGCTTATAACCCGACTAAAAACCTTATTACCCTACACGAAACGACCGAAATTAGCTCTGTGCCCAATTCGTATTACTGTTTTTGAATTAGTTAATTTTAACAACAAAATTTCCAGAATAACTATGAAATTAGTTAAAATTGAGAATTTACTTTGCTGAAAAATACTCTTATTTTAAGGAATGTGTTTAGTTGGCGAATATCCTGGACACAAATCAGCAATATTTTAATCCAACACGAAATTCTCATTGACAACTAATTTTGTTATTAAAATCAGAAAAAAATTTCTATTTCTCCATCACTATCATTACTGAAGGACAGCACAAAGAAAACAAAAATGAAATTGGTTTTATTAACAAGTTTATTAGCCAAAAACTCATGAGAAGTGTCAAAGCAAAACAATCCATTAAAACGTGATTAATCCACCTAGCAGTGAGATGATACCTTTTTTTTATCAATCCGCATGTGTTTTTCGCATGAATATTCTTCGGTGTTTAAGTTTTCATTACATTATTTTAATGACCGTCGTTTAAAGCGACAATTTGAGATTGTAATCACCCATTACTCTGTAATGTCGAAACTGCAAATACAATCGAATTTAAATCTAGAAGTGTGATAATCGATTAAACATGCCATGATATGTAAGTTCCACTTTAGAGTTTACGGTAATTTAAGGTACTTCCAGAGCCGGTATTCAGGAACCAGCATAACCCAAACCGATTCGTATGGCCATATGACGAATAAATTACAGTTTTAAGTACAACTTTGAAGCTTAATTGGATAAAATTCATTAATTTTTGTATGTATGTATAAAACTAATTAATTTTGTATCTAAGTTTAATTCAATTTGAATTTTTGTTTCTGAAATTTGATTAGGCTTTTTTGAGAAAACGATTGAGCTTTGAGAAACGATTTTATACTGGAACGGGAATTCTAAAATCGGTATGGCCGAAGTCAGATAAATTCACCTGAATAGCTGTATAGTTTACATTTGTTTCAAAATATTTGAAAATCAGTGAATCTTTGAGAAATCATAGCACGAGTTAAATTTTTAGGTGCCTTCTGAATCGAAAACTGAATACCACTAAAACTGAAAAAAGTTAAATTTTTTTATCGACTATCCAAATCTGCTAACACGATAAACCTGATTAATTTATGTGGAATAGACATTTTTATACCAATCACCCTGTATCCCCGAAACCGGAAGTTGGATCTGACTGACGAGCAAGATGTTTTAAAGAATCTTGAAACTTTTCATTTGCATCTTAGATGATTCTTAGATTTCATTTGAATCTTAGATCGGTTCAGCCATCTACGAGAAGAATGAGTTACACAATTTTGATTTCGTTTCATATATCATCCTGTAGTTCCGGAACCAGAGGTCGGAACCAAACATAATTCAGGAACTTTGTTTGGGAGCATACGAATTTTCGTATGAATCTGAATTTGTAGAAAAGAAATTTTCAGAGAAAATTGAGTGAAATTATTTGTCACACACGCATTTGCTGATCTCGACGAACTGATTCGAATGGTATATGGATGTTATGTTCTTTCAGCATTTATTGCTGTCAGTAGTTTGAAACAATATAATTAAAAAAATTCTGCCATCATCTGGTATATATATATAAAGGGTGATTTTTTAAGAGCTTGAGAACTTTTTTAAACAATAAAACGCATAAAATTTGCAAAATCTCATCGGTTCTTTATTTTAAACGTTAGATTGGTACATGACATTTACTTTTTGAAGATAATTTCATTTAAATGTTGACCGCGGCTGCGTCTTAGGTGGTCCATTCGGAAAATCCGCTTTTTTATCGACAAATTTTGTTCAGCGATGAGGCTCATTTCTTGTTGAATGGCTACGTAAATAAGCAAAATTGCCGCATTTGGAGTGAAGAGCAACCAGAAGCCGTTCAAAAACTGCCCATGCATCCCGAAAAATGCACTGTTTGGTGTGGTTTGTACGCTGGTGGAATCATTGGACCGTATTTTTTCAAAGATGCTGTTGGACGCAACGTTACAGTGAATGGCGATCGCTATCGTTCGATGCTAACAAACTTTTTGTTGCCAAAAGTGGAAGAACTGAACTTGGTTGACATGTGGTTTCAACAAGATGGCGCTACATGCCACACAGCTCGCGATTCTATGGCCATTTTGAGGGAAAACTTCGGAGAACAATTCATCTCAAGAAATGGACCGGTAAGTTGGCCACCAAGATCATGCGATTTGACGCCTTTAGACTATTTTTTGTGGGGCTACGTCAAGTCTAAAGTCTACAGAAATAAGCCAGTAACTATTCCAGCTTTGGAAGACAACATTTCCGAAGAAATTCGGGCTATTCCGGCCGAAATGCTCGAAAAAGTTGCCCAAAATTGGACTTTCCGAATGGACCACCTAAGACGCAGCCGCGGTCAACATTTAAATGAAATTATCTTCAAAAAGTAAATGTCATGTACCAATCTAACGTTTAAAATAAAGAACCGATGAGATTTTGCAAATTTTATGCGTTTTATTGTTTAAAAAAGTTCTCAAGCTCTTAAAAAATCACCCTTTATATATATGTCATATTCGAACGATTATGTTGCCAAAAACGAGCCGTGCTAAAATCGGTCCGAGGCAAATTGTAATGAAAAAGGATGCTGCACACAGTCTTTTTGGTACTTAGAAACAATTGTATGTAACAGAATAAAAAATCGTGTTTTCCGTTGCTCCCAAGCATTGCTTTGTCATACAGCGCTCAAAACTCCTACTGCTGGAATAGGGGGAAAAGTCGTTTACACAAAAATTTCGATATCTCCGTTAAAAATGGACGGATTTTAACAATCTATGGCTCGTTGAATAGGTATTATCGTGCGAAATCTAAGTCTGAAAACATATTCTGTTTTCAAGGTCAATTGTGACAGATACTGTCAAAAAACTGAAAATTTTGACATAAAACTTCGAATAACTCAAAAAGTAAACATCCGATCTCAAAACCATTCAATAGCGTTTTGGGTGACGGGGAGACCTTTCATTTGCGACTAGTTTGATCAAAATCGGTCCAGCCATCTCTGAGATCTCGACCTCTTAGTTGACAACACACATACAGACACACACACATACACACACACACACACACACACACAGACATTTGCTCAGTTCGTCGAGCTGAATCGATTGGTATATGTCATTCGGCCCTCTGGGCCTCGGAAAAATTTTCGAAAGTTTGAGCGAATTCTATACCTATTTTTTATATATATAAAAAAAGGTAAAAAGATAAAAAGGACAGACTTGTTGAAACTGCTTGCAAATTGTATAGATGTTTTTCGCATGTGTTACGATATAACCATATATAAATGATAATTTGAAGGGGAAAAAGCTTGCTTTTACCCTCAAATTTATGCTAGGTGCACATAACCATTTTAAATTAAGTTTACGTTTCGTCTTCGACTCATCAGTGCGTCAGCAGATTATGCTGACGCAAACCCCCGGATCAACATAATCCGCTGAGCAGACGTAAAGTTAATGCTATTTGCAAGACACTTTTTTTGTACACAAGAAGTGTAACGTCTAAACTGACGTCTCCAACGAACTCTCCGGGGGTTTGCGTCAGCATAATCTGCTGACGCACTGATGAGTCGAAGACGAAACGTAAACTTAATTTCATATATAAATGTCTAAGCCGATATGTAAAAATGACGTAAACTCTTAGTGGAAAGTGTATTTATTCAGAATTTGTGCGCATTTGAAGCAATTGTACGTAATAATGTTTTTACGTGGAACCAGAGATGCCAGATATTATCATTCGAATCTGTATTGATTCGTATAAAATATCTGTATTTATCTGTATTCGCTAATAAAATGAAATTTCTACAATATAATTATGTTAGAAGGTTATTCCAAAAGATTATGGTTATAGAGTGGTAGATTAAATTTCATATTTTATATTAAATTTATCGACGAAATTTTATAGTTTTTTTCCTATCAACAACAATTGAACTATGGTGCCATATACTTGTCTAATTTAAAAATGTTCACTTCATAAGTTGAGATGGATTTCCAAAACCCAATATGCAACGTCGAGTCAGGTAATACAACTGTCAGTCTGGCAATAATGTTTCATGATGCCAAGACTTATCTAACTTTTAAGTTCAATTTAGTTACAAATTTTAATATAAATGGATTTCAGTGTTCTTCATTAAATATCTGCACAAAAAATATATATTTTAAAAAGTGATTTGTACGTTGATTCCTAAACGTTTATCTCGTCATTGCAATCAAATACTAATAGATAGCTCAAATACTAATAGATAGTTTATTTTTTTCCTTAATACTTTTGGTGAAATCTGTATAAATCTGTATTAAATTTAAGAAATCTGTAAGAAATTTGTACTCTGTATTAAATCTGTATGCGCATGTAAAAATCTGTATAATACAGATAAATCTGTATAAATGGCATCTCTGCGTGGAACAGTGAAGTGAGCTTCGAATGTTGCACGCTAATTGTATATGTCAAATGATGTTTTTTGTATCCTCCAACCTTCCGGGTTATGCCGTCCGGTGCAATACTTGTATTCAGCTTTTGATTTCCGAATGCTCAAAGTTTTCAGTGAGTGAGACGATTTCGCAAAGTCGAATGAAGGAAACAGCAATAACGAAGAAAAATTTTCAAAAAGAAGTTTATGTTTCATTTATGTCTTTTGCTCCAATGCAACATCGTATTTATACCTGCTAATATAATAAAGAGAACCGCGAATGAAAAATTCTTTTCGGCAGTAGTGTGCCATCTAGTGGCTAGTAGTCATTACGGTATTAAAGTTTTTTTCGGTGACAGTGCGCCATATAGCTGCAAATTGCAGAAGCCAATTCAACCATTCATGTTTTTTTCGCCAAAATGCGGATTTCGGTCTTTCCGTGTAAATATTCGTTACGTTAATGTCGTTTTTGCTTTAAAAAACTGAAACTGACCCAGGGTAGTTTCATCAAACAAACACCTTTAACAAAACTATGTTGATTTCGCACTTAGTAACGGGGATTTGAGCAAACCTGATATGAAAACAAGGCTCGAAACTAACTCGATTTTCAGTCCAACAACGTTGAAACTAGGTTCGAAACTAGCTTCAAACAAACGGTTTGACAGCAGTTAGGGTGGAAACTAGGTTAGGTTTGGCATTAAGCGAAAACGACATAATTTATTTTTTAGAATAATTTAGGAAACTTAAAATACAAAATAATGACGTACTTTATAAAATCTCATGTTTATGTCGTTTACATTAACAAATTTATATGATCATTTATAAAATCCATATGGTTAGAAAATTATTTATTTTTGATTTTTACAAAACAAGTTAAAAATTACATCGAGTAGAAATGAAGTTTAGCGTACCATTCTGTTAAAAAGAAACAAAAAATACAATGATTTCAGAGTAAGTTAAATTATTTTTTTTGCGTCGAATTACATCTGTAAGATGTACCAGAGTTTGCACATACTGGGGCAAAGTAAGGTTACACTTCGATGAACGCTGTGCAGTACCACGCTTTACCACGAGAAAACATTTTTATTTACAACTCGTAGGAAACACAATAATGCTCGAAAACGAAAAACATAATACGTTATACAAGCGCAAAAGAGAGCAGTTCGAAACCCGACGAAACTTTTTATTTTTAAATAGTGATTGTGATATCTCACGTGCGATTGAAAATTTCGAACGATTATAACAAAAGACTCGTGTCATAAAAAATAATACTTCGATAGTGTTCCAATATGATACTCCAAGTACTTCCGATAGCTGGCACCATAATCCAGAAGAGATATCAACCATATCCCGCTTTGCCCCCCATTCCTCTAGCAATTGAACAAACAAATTGTTTTTTAGCATACGAAGTTTAAAACTAAACACAAAGAAATCATTGAATTGAGTTGTAGTAGAGCGCAAACATGAAATGATCTATCCTTAAAATTACTTTACTCACATCTTTCTTTTCCTTGGTAAACAAATATTGCGGAGATTCTGGTAGGAACATACACCCAACAGAGTATAAAATGCAGAATGCCAGTGCGATGTAAGTAACGGTGTAATAGTCTAAATAGTAACATAAAATAAAACCTAACAATATACCAAGATTACAAGTGATGGATAAAATGGCCCCCAAAGTTCCACGTATTCTGAAAAAAATAAACAAAATAGTCGATGTTTAAAACCTTCTACTGTTTACCGAAGTTGAACTTCTCTCTTACCTATCTTCCGAGATTTCAGACACAAACAGCGGTATGATGGAGAACGTGCCTCCTCCGGCGAATCCACCAAGAATCCTGAATGTGTAGATCATCTTTAAATCCCTTGCAAAGATCACCACAACCCAACTAGCCTGCGGAAAGAGAAAAACCGAACAAATAAAGCTTCGATTAGATCCGAGTCACTGAACCGGCGATGTCCTCCTCCATTACCAGCTGGGTCACGCCGATCAGCATCAGTGCCGATTTGCGACCGGCAATTTCCGACACCCAGCCGCATATCAGCACGGCCAGCACACATCCTACCGTGCCGATTGAACCGATCCAGCCGGCCTCGGAAATGCTGATTACGCCGGAACTGAGGGGCGTAGCATCGGTCGTCAGTAGGGCAACATTCGGTGACAGCCACCCGATGGACAGTCCGTAGATGAGCGTGGCGAGATTTGCTGGTGGGAGGAAAATGAAACAGAAGGATTGCTGGTCAGAGCTTTGGTGATTATAAAAAATATATACATTTGAAAGATGATGCTATAGTTAAAATAATAAAGTCAACATCATAACGGTTTATGATCAAAATCCTACATAAGCGATTTTGACAGTTTAAGATGAAGTTTTGCTTCGTAATTGTAAATATTGGTTCCTTTTAATATCAGTAGCTACGACAACTCGTCTTATCAAGTAGACTTACGTGATCACCTCAATTTTGTTTACGCCTGTCATTTAAACCTACACCATATGCGGTGCTCCGTTAGCTTTTTGGCTTTTGCTCGGGTTTGAGAGGATTTTTGAAAGTTTCGTAAATATTTTGTTTCAAATGCGTATGGTGTTTACTTCGGAATAGTTTATGGTTCGAAATGTAGATTGTGAGTATTTATCATAGAAGCTTCTCTATGTTCATTATTTCTATTGGTACTGTAAAACCTTCCCAGAAGAGTTGATAGTATTCTGAAATATAATACGCTTCGAAAGTTGACAGCAGTAAGTTAAAATAAAATATTTTTTGATTCAAGTTTGCTGGAATCGGTTCATTCATTTATTTATGAAAATTCGTTCCAAAGGAGATTTGTATTATTTTTTCGATTAAAAAGGTTTTTACCTTGTAACCCCTTTTTCTGCCAAAAATCGACTTTATTCATCAATGCAAATTAAACCGATTTTCATATTGATGAATAAAGGTGATTTTTACCAAAAATTAGTTTTTCTTAGTCACACAACTTGATGTGTTATAAATCATCAGACTCCTTAAAAAAATGCAATCGTTGCAACACTTATCTAACTTCTCGATTTGTCTTAGGCTTCATATTCAGAAATTACTTTTCATTTGAGTTGAGTTTTCCGACCATTTGTTTCTAAACCAATGAATAACAAGCAGTCACTGAGGGCCTAATCTGGATTATACGGTGGATGAGGAAGAAAATGTAATTTGTTCAATTTTACCGTCGTTACCATCGACTTGAAAATCCGAGCAAGACAATGCTGAGACAGTGGTTTTTACTTCGACATATGATTCTTCTTTCTTGATATTGAATATTGGATAGATGTTCAAGACAATCTTCGAAAATTATACGACGTGCATCCTAAAGTACTGAAACCATAACCTTCCCAGTTGACTGTTGTGCCTTAAGACGCTTCGGACGTGATTCACAGGTTGCAGTTCACTCGTTTTGATTCCAGAGTGAAGTGATGGATCCATGTTTATCCAGTGTAATATATCGAAGCAAAAATTTTTTTTAATTGCTTGTAGACATGGCCAAATACAGCTCTGAATCAGCAACACGTTGTTGTTTTTGATGGACTGTGAGTAAAAGTTGCACCCACCTCGAAAAGAACTTTCTCATGGACAAATGTTCATGCGTAATTGGAAGCACACTACGTTCTGAAGTCTTTATGGCCTCAGCTATCTCACGTAATTTTGATTTACAATCAGATATAATCAGTTTAAGGGGTTTTATTCTCATGTTTTGTCGTGAATACGACTTACTTTACTATGGGGCACCTTTTCCAAATTTACCCTCTGAGAGAGTGATAAGTTTTTGCAAGGTCCTGAAAGGCAGGAATGAATCCCGCACAGCATCCTGATAGATTCTTTCAATGAAATGCAAATCCGTAATGAAATAATCAAAATTTAAATTCTATATGCTGCAATTTTTAAAGCCGTTTGGACCGCCCATTAGTGAAAAAGGTACAAACGAAATCGGGTAAAAACAAGCCTCTCAACAAAAATTGGATCAGTATGCATTCTATCGCCACTGCGAGTAGATGTATTTTGTGTCGTTTGCAAAGCTAGTTTCTCTTCCGACAAGAGCGATTACGTCACAGCTGCTAGTCGTTTGCATTGGCGAAAAAAACAACGAAAAGAGGACAACGGTGGAGAGCATCACGCAAAATCAGCCGTTCTAATGGCTCTAAAAGTTTTCTAAAGAACTATTAGGATTTCTTGCTCGCATATCGTAGGTAAATATCCTCAGTTTAGTGCAAATCTAGAACAGTTTGATTAGATTTGTGCACTTTTCGCTGTGTGAAATTCATAGTAATCGAGATCAAGTGTTGTCTTCTTTGTTTTTGCGAAAAATGTGAAAAAGGGAAATGTTTGCATAATTCATACAATTGATCAACTAATTGATATTCGGCAGTGTTAAAGAACATGTCAGTTGTTGTCGTATTCACGACATCCAGTTATGTCTCTTACATTACCCACCCGCCTTTTTTCACTATCATTTGTACCTGTATGATCACGTTTAAATTCAGTAAAACTTTTATCGCAGTTGATAATTATTTCCACGTCCGAAATTCCGAATAAATCGGTTGCCTTTCGTTTGAGTAAATCTGCCACATGCTTGTGTGCCCTTCCCTACAGCGCTAACGATCCGCACTGAGTTGTGGCACCCAGAGCTAATAAAAGTCATTTTCATTGACTGAAAAATAGACGAAAATGACAAGAAATTACTGTCACTCTCAGTTTCGTGTAAATTGTGTTTTTTCTTTCATTTGCCCTTTCAGTCATCTGCAGTTTTCAGTGAAAATCCCATAGTATGCAGTGTCAATATTCAACCAAAGCTATGAGAATTGAAAACGACAGAAAAAGGTTTCACAATAAATTTTGACTGTTGGTGCTCGAATTTGTAGTAGTTTTTGTTTCCAAAGAAGTTATGGGATGAAATTACTTCGATTTGCAATATTTTAGTCACTTTTTATAGCCAAGCATCACATATTTTCAAAACATAGATGAAAGAATGAGAATTGAAACTCTTCTGTTGCTACCTGAAGACATTAGTTTTGTTTCGTCTTGTCACAGAGGAAAGAGAGACGATGACAATTATACTCTATCTTTTTTTCAACGAGAAACGAAAATTCTTCGCCTCTCTTCGTTTGTTCTGGTGTCGGTCATTTACGAATGAGACAGTAAAACATTGAAAATGAGACTGCTGGAATGGTTTCTTTCATTGAAAATGCGTGACAATTTTAAGATCTGGTGGCACCCATGAAGTTGGATGTCGTATGTATTAGTGATGACACTTATTCTGATTGAAAATCGATTTCATAAAATCAAATTAATGTATATGAAGAAACCCAATTAACTATTTGCTTGATTCTATGTAGAGACATTGAAAATGGTTTGGAACTAAATGATTTGACCGTAGTTGCAGATTATAGCACTATCATTTATGACCCTTAGAACTGTCGATTTGTATATGTTTTTTCTACGTTGTATTCATACTTTGATGAATTTTCCGCACTTGTTTGAAGCGAAAGCCGCACTCAATAGTTCAAAAAAGAGGTATTATTATTATTATGTTGCTTTATTTACCCTTGGTTTTAACCTTACGGTCATTCGCCGAGGTTTTCAAAAGAGAGGTTCTAACGGCTACAAAAATATTCTGTTAGGCTATTTCTTCTGTTATTCGCACGCAAACGACCAACAGCTGAATAATGTAATCGTGGGATTCATTCCAGGCTTTCAGAAGGTGGTATTTTCAATGATATTGATTTGCCGTATGCTGGCTTTATTTGTATTCGTTCGGTGCACAACCTATCAAATTATTCAAGATTTGCACTAAACTGATGATTCTTACCTTTGATTTGCAAAGAAAGTAACTTTAATAGTTCTTTAGATAACATTTAGAGCCATTAGAACGGGAGATTTTGTATAATGTTCCCCATCGTTGTCCACTTTTCGTTTTCTTTTTCTCCAATGCAAACGATCAGAAGTGGGATGATGCAATCACTTTTGTTTGAAGCGAAACTCGCACTGCGAATTTCCAACAGTGAATATGCTCACAGAAGAACAAGTTGTTGTTTAGGCTGTATGAACGGAACTTTAAATTCGTCATTGAATGAAGCACCGGTTGAATAATGGCGGATGTAATTTCAATGTTTTGGCGTAGCTGGCAGCCTGCGCACTCGATGTGTCTCCGTTTATGGATTATCATAGACTGAAGCTAGCAAACGTGCAACAAGGGTCTATTTATAAATTCGGTTGATTTTAATGTTTCGTGTTTGAACCTATAAAACCCGGGTTGGCGGTTTAATGCATACGGCGCTGGTCTTACAAACCAGTTGTCATATGTTCGAGCCCCGACCTGGAAGGATTCATAGAGTCAGTAGGATCGTAGTACTAGCCATGCAATGATTCTGTACAATAAGAAACGGCTGCAAAATCTGATGAAACAGAAAGCCCGAATTCCACAAAAGGAATGACATGCCTAGGTGAGCATAGAAAACAAGAATGTAGTCTAACGTCAAATTTGAAGACAATATTAAAAAAAACCAATGAGATTTTGATATAAATTATCTAGATAAAAATTTTGGGGTGAGATTGTTAATTGACATAGCTATAGAGCATGAAAAAAAAGTTTTGCAAATATTTGTTTTATGATGATCAATGTTTTGTCGTGAATACGACTTACTTTACTATGGGGCGCCTTTTCAAAATTTACCCTGTACAAGAATGAGCAGAACTTCATTGCGAATATCTCTTGTTGTATTTAACCTAACAACATATTTTTTTCTACAAGCTATCGAAAATATGATCAGGAATTTGTAATTAAATTTTCAACGCGTGAGAAAACCGTAAATGATTGAAAAACAAAGTTTTCTAAAATTTTTGGAAATAATGAGGAAAATTCATCACGCTTGCTTGCCTTTTTCGCACTCGGACGATGGTTTTGAGGTAGTCAAGTACATATCAGTTCCGATTATTTACTGCATGAGTATAAAAGGTAAACTTTGATTGAAAATCATTCATTTCTCCCACCTTATCAGTAAGAACAAACCAAGTATAAAGCATGAAATGCTCAGGTCATACTTTAATTTGGACTTCAATCGTCGGGAGGAGAATTTAGTTTCAAAATTATGTTTTAGGAACTTAGTTCCAGAATACAGGTTTAGAATTCAGAGTTGTTGGAACTGGATTCCGGAACTGAATTCAGTTTCAAAACTAGTTCAAAAACTAAATTGTTATTGAATTCTGAGCCTGTTCTAAGTTCGTAATGTAGTTCTTGAACTCAGATCCAGTCCCTAATTCCTGAATTCTTCGAGTCGATTTTTTTAGAACCAATAACATATTCCCAACGAACTATGCGAAATTTTACTTTATTGTACTATATACGGTCCTTTTTTCAATCAGTTGGAGTTCGTGGTTGTAGGAACTTTCTATTAATTTGCTATATAAAATAAATAGCATCGACTCAGTTCAGGTGCACAGTTTCAAATTCTAGTAGTGAAAAAGGGGAAAATTAGCAAAATTAATACAAGTAAGTAACGTAAGTAGAAAGCGTTTTAGTTATATTCGAATTTACGACATCCAGTTATGTCTGTGACATTACACACCCGTACTTTTTTCCGATAAAAATCGGTATTCGAAATAATTTTCAGCAAGTACCCTACAGCAATTTTTTCAGAGAATAATCAATACCGGACTTACCCTTTTTGGTAATCCTTTTTGATCAAACCAAAATGTAAAACACTCTAAACTTTATTCAATTCCGATTCCTATCTAAAAAGATTTAACGAAATTGAGAAAGTTTAAGACGGATTGAGCGGTATACGATTAAATAAGATGAGATTCTCACGAAATGAAACGAATTCATTAGTCTGCGTAAGTCCAGTGGTTAGATTGATTTATACCTTTTTTCTATTGGATGGAGCCTCAGAGTGTTAGAGGGATTCATGTTTTTGAACACTAGCTGGACGTTGGTCGCGATATGTCAATCAACGGTCTTTTGGCAGAATGCCAAATCCTACCAAAAGAGAACGGACCACTTGTTTTGTTTAAGAGAAGGTAACAAACGTTTTTCCAGGTGCTTCTGCCATAAAAAATTTATAGTTCGAATGATCTCGGTCACGAATCACATTGCAAGAATCAATCTTAAAGCCACAGGAATATCTTTTTTTTTATTTATTTTTGTTACTTTTGGAAGGTTTTACAGCTACAAAATTGTGGAATTTTTCGAGGAAAATCGAAATTTGACTTTAAACAACCAATAAAATTTTAAAAAATCTAACAGAAACGTAGGAGTCTAGAAAAAAAGCATCTGCTGTTATTTTGCGGTGAGATACAGTGGACACCGCAAATCATGATTTCCGGCCTAATTTTCCACGAAAAAATACAAAATGTTTCTAATTCTTCGCGTTTGGCCTTCGACTCATCAGTGCTTAAAGCAGCTCAAATTGAACTGCCATCTCGCGCCTAGTAGTTCAATTTGAACCGCTAAACAACTACTTTAAGTACTGGCGATTCGAAAACGAAACGCGAAGAAATAGAAACAAAATATGTACTTTTTACCCAAACCAGCAAAACCCCTAAATATATGAAATATTGTTCGAATAATTTATATTAAAAATACATTTGAGTTTATTTTATTGAATGATAGCTCTATAAAAATTCGTAAAAATAGTGTTTATTCTCATTTCTTAATCCCTATTGTAGATAGAGAGAATTTTACAAAAAAAAATTACAAAAATGTTAACTGATGAAAACATCAAAAAAACATTTGTTTGAGATCAACTTAATGATTCTAAATGAATTCGATTATTGATAATTCTCGGTTGTTAAACTTAGAATGCGTGAATATAATAAATAACACAAAAATTTTATCGGTTAATAAGCAACAATCGCCGTTGTATAAATTTTAGTGCGTTTTCCTCTTACGAGAAGGATTCGTTGAATATTGTTAGATAAAGTTTCCGTTTATCTCTTTTATTTGTGAAATCTGATTTTGTTCATTTTTCGGATTTTAGCGATATTAAACTAACTAAAGATAATAAGAGGAGAAAGAATATGAAAACTGTAGACCCAAACGACTCATATAAGAGCAAGGATGTAAAGATAAAGTACGGAAAAGTGAAACGGAACAAGGGGAAAGTGAAACTTCATGTAGCATGCACTAGATCAATCAGCCTCAATAAGTATTCTATGTCAACGTTACTGATAAGCATGCATATGTGTTCTATTGCATTTTTATACCTCTAATTGCACTGACACTGTCAGGCACTACCAGGAAAGTAGTACGGTTAATCTCATCTCTGTTCGTTTTTCCTCGAACTGTTTGGAACTTCAGTACTTATCAAATGGGTTGGTCGTAAACAAGGATAATACATCCAGGAATACTATTTTCTGATGCGTTCGTAAACAAACAAAAATGCGTGACCCCGCATTCATTTACTGTTCGTGGACTTACAGCCCATCGCAACCATCGACCAATAATTTATTCAAATGTATTTTCAACATCTATTTTAATCCTCTCTTGTTTGGGTTCCTTTTCCATCATAGTGAAAATACACGCGAGAACCGAGCGGACACGTCGTAGTGCATTGAACTATGCTCCGATTTTTCCGTCCTCGATTTCATCGAGTGACGCCGTGCTAAGTACAGTGGGTGAGAGCTAGCCAGAACAGTTCGATTTTTTTTATTGTTGAGCCGAGGTGGCTGATTGTAGAATTTTATTTGGCTAGCTGGAGAGCAAAGCAAATTACCTGAAGCTCTAGTTTAGTTCTGTAGACGGTAAATTTCTCGGTATGAAACCTCCCGTTCTTTTACATGGTGCAACACTGAAAATATAACTGACAAATATCATAGTACGGATTGTAGATATAAAGTAATGCATAAAAATGGTTTTGACACTAATTTTTGCTCTCCAAATTTTATTTATGAAGAAACGCGTTTTTCAGTTTTTCACTTGTTTATATAATAATATCTTGTTAATTCTTTTTAAAGACTTTTAAAACCTAATAAGTTTATTAATGGATATTCTCGGGTCTCTTCAAAATGACGTATGTACCCGATAAAAACAATAAAAATCTACCGTACCCGACCCGAACCCGAAAAAATGATACCCGAAAAGGAAATTTTTCAACCCGTACTCGATTCGTTCCCGTTGAAAGTGGAAAAATCAGCAACCGAACCCGACAAATGTATATTTTTCTGTACCTAAACCCGACCAACACCCGTCGGGTTCGGGTCGGGTTTCGGTTACAAATACCATTGCATATCAGTCTCATATGAAAACTTGGCATGCTGCTAGATCTGTTGCGGTATTATTGCACGAAATATTGGTAACAAACCAACAATAGTTCAATATTTTGGCATGTATCAAATTCATAAAATTTACCCTGGATTTAATAGATTTTACCGTAAACTCCAGTCACGTTGGTATTTTGCTAATAGAACACAAATTCTTTTATATTTTACCGAACAAACCTACAATTTTTATTTCTATTTCAGAAAGCGAAGCACGACGCACAACAAGGTACATTTTGAACACGAGTGGTGTTTTCTTTTGGGTGCAATGAGTAAGAGTCAGCAGGAGTAAACACTTACTGCGAGTGGGTTACTGCTGCGAGTCAGCCCACAATCTTTCACATTATGTTAGGAATCACTCCAAGAGCGAGTCCACATCTACACACATGGAGTGTGAGCACTCTTCCAGTGTACTGGCAGTGTGCTGCGATAGTTTTTTTTTGGCAAATCGAAGCTTATGCGAGCACCATGATAGTCGCTGGAGTGTGCTGCTGCTGGTGTATTTCACAGCTCCTCGAAGAAATAAAAAGAACTGATACGATTTTCACTAGTAGATGTTAATATTTACATGTCGAAAGTCCAATACCCAATAGCAGCATGCAAGGCAAATACAGTTTAAGAACATTCTGAATATTGATTACCAAGAAAAACACTTCGTTTTAATTCCAGGATTGTTTTACTCTCATGGTCTAATTGGATTAAACCCAATTAAACGCTATTTAGTATGAATTTGATTTATAGAAGTAACAGGAGTTCAGGTTTTTTTTTTTATTTAAAAGGTATTTTTATTCAGGCCTCTTTGCGTACAAGCTTTACGTGGCCGAATTAGCAGATTTTTTAAATAGTGTATTTTTTGAAGTGGATCTCGTTGTCACTCTTTTTCTAGGAGGAGAGGAGCTTCCATTTCCCTCCTGCGAGGGTTGAGGGGCACTTTGTTCGTGACTCGTCTCGTCATCCATTGCCGCATCGGTGGTTTTGTTGTTGATTTTCGTCTTCTTTTCGTTTTCCTTGATGTTCGCAGTCTTAAGTTCATTGCTAGTTGCTGTAGATGCGCCTTGTTGTACATTGGTTGCAGTTGCTGTTTGGTTTGATGGTGAAACAGGAGTACTGCGCTCACTAGTTTCCATTGTTGAACGGTTGACCTTGTCTTTGGTTGAAGATGTCCTTTTCGCAGTTTCGGTGCAAGGTTTACCGTAGTGTGCAGGTTGTTCACAAAACTGGCATGTAACCAGCTGTTTTTCATAGGTAATCAGCGTTTTACACGGATGTGTCCCACCTAGACCACAAATGATGTAAGATGGAATTGCCTTACGTAGATGCATACGTTCCACTCGCACGCCATTCCGGATATCGGGGAAAAAATTCCGCCATATTTCCCTTTCGATGGAAAGGATTTCACCGTACCGCGACATATTCTTCCGAACGTACTGATCGGTGACCTGCGAGGAGAGGTCATGCACGCGTACTTCTATGGCATTGTCCACCATGTGCACAGGGATTTTGTATTCAATGTTGTCACACTCAACGCTGTGCACCTCGTTGTTAACCGAAGCGAATGCAATTGCATCGCTTTCACGTTTAAACATAATGTACACACAGTTAGACGCCTTGTTGAATTGCATCTCAGTTACTTTATTAGCGTCTAGATGCATTCGTTCTTTAAGTAAGATTTCAATTTCATTTGCTGCTGGTCTAACTTTGCAACGCTTAAAATCTATACAAATTGAATTTGGTCTTGTAGGCCAAGATTGCGGCTTTGTTAAATCGTATTTGACCATTCCGTACACTCTATTGTTCACTGTACTGTATTGTCTTTGTTTCTGTTGTTTCGACCGTAAATGATTTGCGACCGTAAATGATTTTCGACTGCGTCATGTGAGATGCGAGCACGAACTGAGTTCAAGGTTTTGCGCAGTGTATGAAACAGCCCTCCGGTGATGGGCTGGCTTGAACGATTGTTTGTGTTCGCTCTAGTCCTGTACTCCTGTTAATTCCCTGTACGAAATTCAAGTAAATAGCGGTAATAAGGTTGAAACTGTTGCATGAAACATGCTTTGTGATTAGATTTTTATTATTGTCGTTATAATAACGATAGCGAATGGAAGGCAGCAATGTAAATAGAACTTAGAGTTCGAGGGGGAGCGAAAGAGCGAGTAGGAGTTTTCATGTGTGTAATAATCAAAGAGTAAGCAATGGCAAGAGTGCGATAGTGGAAGAGTAACGGGTGCAGGAGGAGTGTGCATGCTTGTCTGTACACGAGTGAGTGAGTGAGAGCCAAAAGGAACACGACTGAGGTGGAGAATGTTTGATCGTCTCTAACCAGTTAAGAATGCCGTAGAACACTTATGCGAAAAAAATGTGTGTGAAGCACGCTCACATGAGAGTGTTTGATGTTTAGGTGGCACATGAGAGAGCAGAATGTGTGCAATTTGAATGAGCTTAGCTACACTGGGTACCACTGCATCTCCACGAGTATCATGGAAGAGGAATTGTGCTACTTGGGACGTAAGAAGATTTGGGATATATCTTGGTAAACAATGCGATCCCAATAGAAAGTACAATGCACGAAATAAAATTCCAAAGTTCGCAAAACTCCAAACAGCCGGCCGTCTAGAGATCGGTCACATATTTTTTTTTGGTTAGCTTTTCCACTTTTGTCTCTACAATACACATACTTATTCACCGAAAAGACAAAAATGGAAAGTGAAAATAATTATTCACAATATATCGACCGATTGATCAAAGAACAAAAAATGAGCGCATAGCAAAATGTAAAATTATTTTGAACCTTGCTTTTGAATTAATAACTTCAAATAAGTTATCAGGGCAGCCGGCTACCGAGAAAAAAATCATTAGATTTTCTTGTAATAGTTTGGAGTGTGACACATAACCAAAACTAAAGGTCTACTATCGGTTATCAGATGAGAATTGATCAATCGTCAGGCGCATATGCAACATATGGGGGGGGGGGGGATGAATCTGGAGGTTAAAACTTCTTTCGAAACTTAAACAATTAATTATTTTGTGAAATTTCTTCTTCATAAATATGGCGATTTACGCGCTAACTTGAACAAATGTTGACAGTACCCTCTTTGTTTTGAATGGAACTTTCTGGACATGTAGAGTTTGTCCCTAAAAATTTCTTTTACATAATTTGTTTTTCCAAAATTAATCCAGACTGTCTTTTAAGAGGGGCAAAACATTTCTAACCAACCTTTTTCAAAGAGTTATTGTCGAAAATGATAAATTCTACAACAAAGTGTTATACTAGTGATTTCCACAAAATCAGTCAAATTTTTCGATTGAAATACTGAAAAAATCGTTATCGAATCCTACACTGAAAATAATTATTTTAGAAATTTAAAATAGATTTACTACACAAAATGATTCATTTTGATAAAGTTTTGTCTCAAGATAGGTGATTAAATTTCCCACATTACATTACATGGAAGGCTGACAGGGATCATAATTATTAAGGTTGGGATCAAATTTCTTTCAAAAAAAGAACGTTTTTTTTTTTTATTTGACTTCGAATTTTTAAGGTCGATTTTTTAAATGTTAATTTCAATTAGTAATTTAAACAGTAATTGGCGATTCAACATCACCAGCATAACACTTTTGTTTTGGTTTTGTCGCTTTTCTACTCCAATTATTTGCAAAAAAAATTGAAGTCTATATAACTCCGAATATCGAGATTCGTCTATTCGAATCTTACACCAAAAATATGTGAAAGTTAAAAAAAATCGGTTACCAAAATTTAAAATCAATTTACAAAAAATGCACTACCTTTGAATTCAATGAAACTTTGTCCCAAGTTAGGTTATTATGTTTCCTTCAAACTGCATAAATGTAGTTTAGGAATATTCCATAATGTTTCCTAGATCGCAGAAAAGTAAGTTTAACCGTTTAATTAAAAAAATAAGTAGTCAAGGTAACCACACTGTGCGGAAGCACTTAGCCAGTACTACCATGAGAAATGGACATCACTTTACGCGGAGACAAGAGTGAAAGTATTGAAATACAGCAAAAATAAATTACGAGGAACTACACTTAGCTTTCAATTCTTAATCTAAGAGTGGAAAAAGGAGCTGACCCATACCGATCGGTGCAATAGTGTAAAGATTTTCTGAAGAGGAAAAAGCACAATTCGATAGTCCCCCGACAAAAAGGCCTAACTGCAAATGAGTGCCTCTCTTTGTTTACTTTCTCTTTTGATTATTACAGAGCCATTATTGAAAATTCTTCATAGTTTCCAATATAAATCGAAAGCCTGTAGTTTTACCTTGAAAGTTTTGCGAAGAGTAAAACGTCAAATATAAAATCAGTTCGGTAAACCGTAAAAGAAAAAGTAAGGCAGTTAGACCTTTTTGTCGTGGGACGATCGACTTGTATGTTCTTCCAAAACAACGGCAGTTTTCATGCATGTCATCCTATCATAATGCACAGTTTCTAAAGGGTAAAGGGTAATCTGGCATCCTTTTAGCAACACTGTTTTTGACAGATAACGCGTGAATCCTGATAAAGATCCACTTTTTATCGAAAAATTGTGTTCAGCGACGAAGCTCATTTCTAGTTTAATACGTCAACAAATTGCCGCATGAGGAGTAAAGACCAGCCAGAAGCATTGCAAGAACTACCAGTTCATCCCAAAAAAGTCACTGTTTGGTGTAGACTGTGGGCCAGTGGCAACATCGAGCCGTACTTCTTCAAAGGCGACGATGACGGATATTATTGTGAATGGCGAGCGCTACCGTGATTGATGATTTTTTTTGCTTAAAATGGATGAATTCTACATGCCTGACATGTGGTTTCAACAAGACGGTGCTGCATCCCACACGGCACGCGAAACAATGACCACAACGAATTCAGAGCCGCCTTCGGTGAACAGTTTATTTCACGTCTTGAGCCCGTCAGTTGGCCACCTAGATAGTGTGATTTAACGGCTTTGGTCTATTTCTTGTAGGGCCATGTTAAGGCTCATGTCTATAAGGATAACCCAGTGACGATTGACGCACTGGAAGCCAATATTGAAGCATTTATTCGCGAAATACCGGCCGATATGACCGAGAGAATGGCGCAAAATTTGACCTTACGGCCATCTAAAGCGAAGCCGCGGCCAACATTTACATGGCATAATATTCAAACATTAAATTATATTGATCGTTATATCGATTTTGATGAAGATTTAAATAGTTTTCTCAAATTTTTGGCATTTTTTTGAAAACCAAATCCAATACCTTTTAAAAAAATCACCCTTTATTGACGATGCACTGAAAACGGATAATCAATTGAATACAATAGAACACGAAATTCTATAAATTTTACGAAAAAATGATACGCGAGTATTTTTTTCGTTCACTCTAGCGCACAATGGTCAAAGTTTAAAAAACTGACGAGAAACTGACTGAGAATTGATACACTGATGAAGGTTGCAAAGAGCATACCGAAATACTAGTATCTGTGTCTGTTGCTGTTTTGAAACATTGGTGGCGAGACAGGGAAGAGTTTTTCTAGTATGCTTGGAATTGGAAGGTATTTATTATCTTCAAAAGCAAAAAAAACTTTTTTCAGTTTTATTCGATGAAAACCCACCTTTAAATAGTTTAAACTATAGATTTATAGACATCGTTTTAAAGACCCGACCATACTCTTTTAAAATCGTTCACCAGTAGTTCGAAATTGACGGCAAAACAAGCTTTTGGGAGTTTTGCATATGGCGTGTAAATAATTAATCAAGTTGTGATGTTTCAAAAAGGCCAATTTTAAGCAAATTAGGCTCGGTCGATTAACGGGAGTGCTTTGTGATCTAATGTTTCTCGGTTCAAGTCGTGCTGTTGCCATGGATCTTTTGTTTTTTATTTCATTCGATTTCAAGCCATGTAAATTATGACGATCCATTTATATGCATCTTATAAGATGTAAAACCACAAAAAATTTCGAACTGTGAACACAAAAAGAAGATGACACTCCATAGTCATAGCCGATGCCACGAATCCTACAGGCAGAGAGAATTGATTTGTTAAATGATTATAATATCAACCCAATACGACTCAATCGCTATCGTACCATCGACTACCTAGTCATTTACGAGCATAAAACTAGTGTACATCACCCAGACTAATTTATCTTTTCCTTTTCCGACCACCTCGTGTCACATTTCGATCTAATGTTCGGCGGGTGGGTGGCCGGTTATATGAGCAGACTGTAGCACCCAGAATAAACTATGGGTTCTCTGAGCGTTTTACTTTCTGTTTCATTCCGCCACCGCCAAATGGGTGGATGGGCGGTCGGGCGCTCGGTCGGTCGGTAGGGGGTATCTATCTCCTCTTCTCTTTTACCTTTTACTGCCACTCTCACCAGAGTTGACCTCTTTTTTCCCCCTGCCGGTTCGTTTATAGTCAGCCGATTGTAAAACAGCGTTGTTTTCACTTTCATACGCATTGTCGTGGAGCCGCCGATTACTCCATGGCACAACAAGCGCTTTACACTGTTTAATTTTTTGTTTGTTTCACCTAATTTATTGAATGGCGCGTGCACTGATTAAATTAAACACGATGGCGCTTGAAACGGGTGTTTTTATTATATCCAAGTTAGCAGTGGCTTCCAATTGTGCATCTGTTGCTGCAACCATCACCATAACCAAATGCAAAGTATCTGCTGCAGCGTGCATCTGTTTGTGTGTGTGTGTGTGTAAGAGTGTGCGCGCTTGTATGATGCCGGTTTCGTTGATACACATGTTCGATTTACAGCACTACTTGATACGTGTAAAGCGCCTCGCCTCTCTTTTGCCCTGAGGACACGGCCTTGCCTAATTGGTCGGAGATGGAACGAGTAATTATCGTATCAGCTGTTAGGGTTGTTCGAGTAACTTTTTTTTGCAATGCATTGAACACACGTTCGTAGTCATGTTAGTACGCTTCCTAAATCTTGACTTAGTTTTGAGCAGTTTGTGAAAATTTAATCAAAAAAAATTTTAATTGCTCACGGAGATTTCTGCTAAAGAAGATACTTTTTTCTAAATTTAGCGGTGTTTTTAATTCGTATTTGTGCGGTTTTCGAAACTATTGTGAAGCTTGAGTATGTACATTGTATTAGATTTTTTATCAACTCTGTTGTTTGACATTATTCAAAATCCTACACGGAGAACTCTCCGTTCACAAAATTACAATATTGCAATTGTTGTTCCACACCTCGGTTGTTTCAAACAAAATGTCATGATTTAACTGACATATCTGTTGATATTGCCATAACCATTTAGGTCGGTGGTTTCTAAACTATTTTGGTCAAATGCCCATTTTTGATACATTATTAGATGAAATAAAAAACTAAAAAATCCTTTGTCAATCAGTATAGCATTTTTGCAGTCAACTTGAGTATAGTAGAAAAAATGATGAAAAAACTAGTATTCTTCCCAATCGGACATGGTTGAAATAATATATCAATCTAAATCCGATCGAAAAAACATTGGGTAAGAAAAATAGACAGTAAAAAAGACTTAATAAAATCCCACATCAATTCTCCCGGATAATCAAAGAGAGTTTCAGATAGACTTGATAAGTGTTGCGGTATTAGATTACAGGGGTGAGACTAAAATTTGAACCCTACGGGCCGTAAACAGTCACATCATATACCTAGTTCTGTACTAGCGTCTTCTGAGTTGTGTTTCATCACATCCACAGTAGTTCAGTTGGCAGAACGATTTTCCCGGATTGGAGACGGTTGCGAGGTAATAACTAGTGTCCCAGTTCTCGTATTTCGTTTCCTTCATTTTACGGAAAATTATTTTCATTTTATTCCCAAAGAAAAGTTCTTCATTAGAAATGTTGTCGAATATGTGGACAAAACTGTGTATTTTAGTTAGCATTTCTGAAATTTTTCATAAAGGAATGAGACAGAAAAAAACTGACAGTTTCATACAACCAATTAATTTTCGCAACTTATTCCACATTTGTTCCATCATCCAAAAATATAGTAACTTAGATTTTCAAATTATATTATTCTCAACTTTATGAGTGTAAACATTGCATAATTATGACAATTTTAATTAACAATTAGATATTTCCAATCATAATTTGGGAAAAACCGCACTTTAAAACATAATAAACTGTATAATGTTTGCTTAAACAAACAATAATGGACAGATACTCGAACATACATACCAAGATAACTACATGTTTAAATATTTATGTGGCTAAACATTTTACAAAACTTGGTAAGAAATCTTATTGTTTACGACTAGAGTAACTTTTTGAAACATTTATGGCTTTGAATTTACGTCTTGTGTGAGAGAAAAAACATTTCAGATCAAACAGTTCGTTCATGACTCACAGTCTTACAAATAGAAAATTAAGACAAAAGTTTAAATGTGAAGAATGTGCACGATTGTGTCTATTACTTTCGTTAGTGTTTGTTTGTATGATTGTTAGAGAAACTCACAAATCCTCTCAGCCAGTAATAATAAATAGATTTCTCCATTTGGTAACAAAAACTATATCACAATAACATTTTTTGCAACAATGTTTCATAAGCCAGAATGTATCTAGCGAACCCAGGAAACCAATAAGCACTAATAAGGCTTCTAAATTAATTTGTTTTTTGAGCACCAAAACATATTATAGCATTTTATCTGTAATCCAAAAGCTCATCTGCCATAAATCAAGCAGAATTAAGCTTCCTGAATGCAAAAAGCAAAGCAAAGTCTTGGCATTACATTCCTTTCGTGGAATTTGGCCTTTCTGTTTCAACAGACTTCGCAGCCGATTCTTAGCGTACAGAATCATTGCATGGCTAGTACTATGGATCCTACTGACACTAAGAATCCTTCTAGGTCGGGGCTCGAACATACGACAGCTGGCTTGTAAGACCAGCGTCCTATGCATTGAACCGTCAACCCGGGAATGTACACTAGCCATAAATAAGCATTATCTATGCATAGCAGTGTATTTTGCCAAAAACAACCCTAACTCAGTCTCAACAACGATTTTAATGCCATTTGGCGATTATTAGGTGTCATAATGTGATATTAGTATGTGCTTATTATCTATGGGTTACCTGAGAATGAACTGCTGAATCCAGTTTAAAATATCGTCAAATCTCGATACAAAGTCCTTCGATTGGAATTCTATATGAACGCAGTCTGATCTCCATCTTCAGACTATCTTCAATAGTTTGCATGCGAAACTCAAAAATTATTGTCCTAATAATTGGACCGCTTTGCAATTGCAAACTGACTTTATTGAAATTAGAGTACAAATTTTTACGCTGTGTCGCATTCGGTTTCAACTATCATCATGCCTACATTTTTGATTTTTATATTCACTTCTCCGATGTGGAAATGGCATTTGAGGAAGAATAACAGCTCGTCCAAATTTTGCTTGTGCATCGTGAAAATCCATACTACTCGTTAGCAAAGTCGTAGTCGAGATTTATGATTCTGACCAAAATAACTAGTACCTAATAAAAGCATTCGGAGATCGTTGGTCCACAGCCAGTGAGTCCATATCGGAAGGAAATCGAATTAAAAATCGAACATTGCTGTCGACTTACAACCCCAAGATCCTGCAATAAGCAAATCAAACGGTCGTTCGCACAAGAAGCTGATAAAGTTTGAGTACCGAGTGATGAAATCTATCAAGACTTACATATTTTAAGCTGTTCCCTGAACAGGAACATTCGGTGGTTACTGAAAGAGATTTGAGCAGTCGATGTTCGCAAAAAAAATATCTCGAGTGGCGAGCTATTTTTGACAATGACATGAAGAGTGACATTTCAATCGGCAATTCACATCACGTTTCACATTAATAGACTGTCTTGATCCTGGATTGTATTTGGCAATGATTTCTTAAAAAATTTTCCCAAACGTTTCTATAAACTTGTCACGAATACATTTGCTCTGAAATATTCTCAGATAAATTTTTAAGGGGTGAAGCCCACTAACATATTTGCCCACCTATTGAAAATTTTGATCTAATTGCACACTGAAAATGAGCTAGCGCCCACTGGTGAGCTGTAAGGATCTCTTTGGGAATCACTGATTTAGATAAACAACATCATTTTACTATTACAGTTTCTATTTGGCAGACTAGATATTAAAAAAGTTTTATAGAATCAGAAGAATTTTTGTTTATCGTGGTACACATAGAAAAAAATATTTAAAAAAAATAAATTCCGGGTACAAATTAACAAATGTTGATATAGTGAATCCTTGTAATTCTAGATGGATGTTACCCATATTTTTTTAAACAATTAACATTTAATTTGAATCGCCATGCTCTAATTAAAATATTTTATTTTATTTTATTTATTAGGACAATGCTTAAATTCAGAAAGTAGTAGTTTAGACACATGCATGTCAACGATCTGCTAAGAATTTCATTCCTTATAGTGGACAGCGGTCCTCATATGGCGGTAGGTTCGATAGATGGATCCACGGTCCCGTGAAGCGTAACGAACGAATTTTCGTTGCACAGATTCCAACCTTTGAATTCATGTAGCAGGGTAAAGACATCAACAAAGTGTATCATGAAATTTTACTGAGATATTGAAAATAAATCCAAGTAAATGAATTGTTTTGTCAATCGTAGCTGAAAGATGACGGTAGTAAATTAGTTTTTCATCGAGAATGACACCTAGATCTTTGACGTGATCAAAGTGATGCTGTTAAGTGCCAGCGACGGTGTAATTAAAACTACACATGCCTTACGACGAAAACAGCATCTTTCACAAGCAACGAAAAAAAAAAACGGTTCGAGCGTATTTCCTTGAGGAACACGTGAGCTGCATGTAAACGACTCATATACAGTATTACCCATTTGTATCGCAACTTTACGGTCTACAAGATAGGTTTGAAGTCATTGACAAAATCTGGTCGTGCATTCTAGTTTACTGGGCTTGCTTAAAAATATTTCGTGGTTAACTCGGTTGAAAGTGGCCTTTAGATCAGTGCAGATCATGTCTACCAGATATTTAACTGCCAGTGGCATACCAAGATAATAATTTTGCCGCCCCCATCGTTGGTTTAGTTTGTCGTCCCCATCGTTGGTTTTAGATTTGGTTTAGTGAGCAAACAAAAAGCTGAGCTCCATCTCCGGAAAGATAACTTGGACGAACAAAAAAAAAAGGTACCAAGGATTTGTTTGCCGCCTCCCTGAAAACGTTGCGCCCGGGGCGAGTGTCCCCCTCTAGATACACCACTGGCCACTACTTATATAATGCGATGTGCGAGAGAAGTTGCTAAAATATTCGAGAATTTTTTAAAAATACCAAATTGCATAGCGCATATCTGATACCTTTTGCATGCGACGGCTTGATTTTATAAATAGTTGAAATAACAATTTGCTCAGAGACATTAAAAATATCCATATCAATAAATTTCGCTATGCCAGCTTAAGGGGGTAGGGTCTAAATGATGAAAAAATGCGGGTGGGTAATGTCAGACACATAAATGGATGTCGTGAATACAAAAAAATAGCTCTCTTTCTTCACACTTCCGACAGCGCCGACGATGCGAAAAACTCGGCGAGGAATATCGGCGGCAACCAAATGGATTTTATCCCGGATCCGGGATTCCAATACATACACACACCGGCAGCTCAGTCATCGCCGATGAGGAAAAAAAACGTCCCGGATAGTCCCAGACGGTCCCGTCCCGGTCGTCCCGGCATAGTGCGAACAGGCTATTAAGGTTTTATTTATGTCTGACGGAGCTGCCTCGCAGTACAAAAACAGAAAAAAAATTGCATGTCTCTGTAAATTTAAATTAATGTATAACATTGATGCTGAGTGGCATTTTTTTGCAACTTCTCATGGTAAAGGACCATGTGATGCACTCGGGGGTAATTTAAAGTGAATGGCTAGACGTGAAAGCTTGGCTAAACTACATGAATACCCAATCACAACTGCAAAACAATTATATGAATGGGCAGAGCAGAGACGTCGAGATACATTCACGACCATGTCTTTTTGTTACGTGTCACAAGAAGAATATGAACGGGGTGTGACAGAGTGAAAAAAACATTTAAAAAAATCCTTACATGGTTCGCTATAGGCGATTATAAGCCAATATATTTGGTTTCTTGTAGTTGTTGTACGGTTGGTGCTGGAGGTGGAATGTTCGTTACTCTAATTTATAATGGTTAGAGTGGCACAAATCAATCTTCAGCATAAACGTACAGCAACTATGAATCTATCCAGACTTCTGCAAGAAGGTAAAGCTTCTATAGCTTTGGTTCAAGAACCATATTTCCAAAAGGGAAACTTCTACGTTGGAAAATTGTTAAACCCAGTCTTTGTTGCCTTCAACAAGATCGGTATGACTAATCCACGTGAAATGCCTCGAGCATGCATACTTGCAAATAGTGCTCTCGATGTTTCTCTCATATCAGAGCTCTCAACTCGGGATATTTGTGCTGTCACAGTTGGTATGACTATTGATGGCATAGACAGGAAATATGTCTATTGTTCGGCATATTTACCGCATAACCAACCTTCGCCAAGCGATGACTTCAAAAAGGTTGTATCATACTGCTGCAAGAGTGATATACCGCTTGTAATCGGCAGTGACATAAATGCTCACCATATCATTTGGGGCAGCACAGATATAAATTCGAGAGGCTCTGATATGATGGAATTTGTGAGCAGTACAAACCTGCATATAGTCAATGCAGGAAACCGCCCAACTTTTGCGAGATCTGGAAGAGAGGAGGTTTTGGACGTAACTCTCTGCTCTGATAGAATTGCGCATGAGTTGGTGAATTGGCTCGTCTCCGATGAGCTCGAACCTTCGTTGTCTGATCATAAGTACATATTCTTTGATCATTCAAACGTTAAATTTGATATTATCACATATCGTAATCCCAAATCTACAAACTGGGACCTCTATGAAGAGGGCTTGGCGACTAGATTTTACGGGTACCAACCAACAATTGAAACCCCAATTGATTTGGAAAATGTTGTCGACGAGACAAATTCACTCATAGTTGCAGCATATGAAGAGGCTTGTCCACTTCGGATTGTGCGAGCTACTAGAGGAACTCCTTGGTGGAATGCTGAACTTGCTAGACAAAGGAAACTATGCAGAAGAGCTTGGAACCACCGACGCAGAGATGGGTCGGAGGCATTCGTGTTGGCTCGAAGGGCTTACAAAAATGCTCTTCGATCGTCTGAGCGAAGTGGTTGGAAAAGCCTCTGCACAAATGTCTCTAGTCTCAACGAGGCTAGCAGATTAAATAAGTTACTTTCGAAGTCTAAGGACTTTAATGTCAGTTTCTTAAGAACTTCAGATGGTGAACACTTGTCTGATGAAAGTGATGTACTTCACTGCCTTTTTAACACTCACTTTCCAGGATGTATGGATCCATCACCGACAGCTCTTCCCGAGACTTTTTCAGGTAGTTACGATTCTTGGGCCCTTGCTCGAAGCGTTGTGACGATTGAATCGGTCAAATGGGCAGTTGAGAGTTTTGCTCCGTACAAATCTCCTGGAAAGGATGGAGTTTTCCCAGTGTTACTGCAGAAAGGGTATGAACATTTCAAACGTGTTTTGAAGAAAATACTTACTTTTAGTCTTGCGACAGGATATATTCCAAGAGCCTGGCAGGAAATAATTGTCAAATTTATTCCCAAAGGCGGTCGCGACACTTATGAGGAAGCGAAGAGTTTCAGGCCTATCAGTCTTAGCTCATTTCTTCTTAAAACAGTGGAACGCATAGTCGATCACTATAACAGGAATGTTAGTCTGGGCGTGCATCCGCTACATGGAATGCAACATGCTTACCAGCGTGGAAAGTCCACTACAACCATGTTACATGATGTTGTGTACAACATTGAAAAAGCTTTCTCGCAAAAGCAATCTTGCTTGGGAGTTTTCCTAGATATTGAAGGTGCCTTTGATAACGTGTCTTTCAATTCAATTCTGGAAGCAGCCCGTGGTCATGGCATACCTTCAAGTATCACAAATTGGATACACGCAATGCTTAGCAATCGACTTCTTTGTTCATCGCTTCGGCAAGCAGAGATTAGAAAGCTGAGTGTCTGTGGGTGTCCTCAAGGTGGTGTACTATCCCCACTTTTATGGAACCTAGTCGCTGATGGTTTGTTGAGGAAACTTAATAACCTTGGATTTCCGACTTATGGTTTTGCCGACGATTATCATATATTGATGACCGGTATAAGCATTAACACTCTCTTTGATTTAATGCAGCAAGCCCTGCGATCTGTTGAACAATGGTGTTGTCAGGTTGGATTGTCTGTAAATCCGGGCAAAACATCAATGGTGCTTTTCACTCATCGTAGGATAATCACAGGAGCTCGTCCGTTACAGTTCTTCGGTTCAGAGGTCACTGTGGTCGATCAAGCTAAATACGTCGGGGTTATTCTTGACTCAAAACTGAATTGGTCTGCTCACATTGACTTCAGGATTAAGAGAGCTTGTATGGCTTTCGGCCAATGCAGACGAGCTTTTGGAAAATCATGGGGACTCAAACCCAGATATATTCATTGGATCTACACAACTATTGTTAGACCAATTTTAGCATATGGTTGTCTTGTATGGTGGCAGAAAGGAGAAGTCGCGACAGTTCAGTCAAAGCTAAATCATCTCCAAAGGATGGTCCTAATGGCGATGACAGGAGCATTCACGACAACTCCTACTGCTGCTCTAGAGGCGCTACTGTGTATTAAACCACTACATGTGTTCCTAAAACAAGAAGCATTATCTTGTGCATACCGTCTTAAGGTTACAGGGCTTTGGAACAATAACCCATTAGATTATGCTACCAGCCACACTCGCTTGTGGTCTCAAATGGTTACATGGGATGAGTATTTACTCGCTCCTAGTGACCTAACTCTCACATGCAGTTTTCCTTTCAAAACATTCCATGTGAGCTATCCTCTTCGTGAGGAATGGTTGTCTGGTTGTCTGGAACGACAACTTGATGAACACATAGTTTGTTATACGGACGGTTCTCTGTTGAATGGTCGTGCTGGTGCTGGTGTCTACTGTCGTGAAATGAGGCTGGAGCAGTCTCATTCACTTGGTCGATACTGTACTGTGTTCCAAGCAGAAATCTACGCGATTCTGTGTGGAGTACAATCGGCACTTCAGCAGAGGATCTGTGGTAAACGAATTTATTTTAGTTCCGACAGTCAGGCAGCCTTAAAAGCACTCAGTTCGAATGACTCACGGTCGAATCTAGTGATCGCATGTCGAACTCAAATTGAAGACCTCAGCATTTCAAATGCTGTTTACTTCTTATGGGTACCCGGCCATTCTGGTATTACTGGAAATGAATGGGCTGATGAGGTGGCTAGAGCTGGTGCAACGAATGATTTCGTTGGTCCTGAACCAGCTTTACCACTTTCAACTAGTTGGATAAAGCACAAGATTCGTTCTTGGGCTGCATCCAAACATGCCAGCTACTGGCGCAGCTTACAAACTTGCGCTCAGACAAAAGCATTTCTTCCAGATTTAAATCTGAAAATGTCAAAGTGTCTACTGCATTTCTCCAAGCAACATTGCAGTATTGTGGTCAGAGCTCTGACTGGACATTGCAAACTCAATTATCACATGGCTACTATTCAACGTGCTGAGTATTATTCGTGTGATTTGTGTGAATGCGATTATGGTACTTCATATCATCTGATATGTAACTGTCCCGCATTGACGCAGCTACGTATCCGGGTTTTTGGTTCTCCATACATGGTTGAGTCTGTGTATGCGGAGCTAAAATTGAAGGATATTCTCTCGTTTCTCACCCGAAGTGGTAAGGAGCTATAGTCAGAAGGGTTCATCGTTCTTCCTGGAGTGAATGAATCCCTTCTGTATTCACCTTAAATAGGGTTTAGCAGATTGTTTGGCATCCTTTAGGGGGTGCCGAATTTACTTCTGCTCGTACATACTGCGAATCGTTCTGCATTCTTCCGGGAGTGCAGAATGGTGTCGCTTTTGTAAGATCTCTAAATCCTCTCGGGGGTTGGAGGTTTTATTAACAGCAGACTGTTCGGGACCTCGTAGAGGTTCAGAATTTACTTCTGCTTCCACTAAATGTGATCCTCAGCAGATTGTTCGGCATCCCTTAGGGGTGCAGAATTTACTTCTGCTTTTATGTGTTTTTGTGTCGTCAATTTTTCCCATCCTCCTAGTCCAACCCTTACCATTTCCTTTCAATCCTTCCCTCTTATATATCGGGAAAATGATGCTAAAAACAAATTGATGGCAAGGCACAAATCTCCAAATGTCAAGGGGAACGTGCCATTTGAGCCAATTTGTTCTGATTCCTGATTCCTGATGTCTTTTTGTTACGTGTCACAAGAAGAATATGAACGGGGTGTGACAGAGTGGAGTAGTGTTTATAAGGATACCAAAACGATTTCAGGCACACAGAAATACCATTCTTTTGTTCCGATTTCAGATACCACAATCGTCACAAGACTGTATTCGAATGACGATGCACGTAGTACTCATACAATTTTCAAAAATTTAAAACCTTAAATATAATTAAGAATTATTCATGTACATGTAATAATTGTAGATATAGCAAGCAAATAAGCAATTCATGGAAATATAAAAAATGGTGTTATAATTAAATATCCAAGTATCTCAAGAACAGCTACTTTTAGAAGAAAGGATATCATGAACAAATTTATTGCCTTTAACCTGAAGAATAATATTCTACTGTTTAAATGATTATCTTTCAACGAGAACTTGAAATTTCGAATATATCTGTAAATTGTTTTAGCTGTAACCTCCTCATTTTTCAAAAGGCACGGATGGGATAGCCATCAATCTGTAGGTATTTTTAACAGCTTTAAAATAAAAATTATCAAAAAAAATTAAAACCATTCTTTTTTTATTCAACTTTTTCGGATTATTTTGTAATTATTGAGAAAAAAAATATAAAAAAAATTTTCAGTGTTTAATTTTTTTTGAGTGCCCAATCCCCCCCTCCCCTACAACTTCTTCCTGAACGAGAATTTTTTTACAATTAACGGTTTCCGAGTTACAACGATTTGAAAAAGGGAATTTTTGTGAAATGCAAAAATAAATACGTTCTTTTTAAAAATCAGTCGTGAGTCGGATTGACCTCTCAATCGGTTCAAAACTTATGGTTTGCCATACTGAAGTCATGTGCGAAGTTGATTGAGATGGTCGATTCTGATTATGTCCCTTTTTCGTCTACTCATTCCTGGAATTGCTCATCATTTGAAAAGTATTTTGTAATTAGGTAGTTTTGGGAACACTTCTTAAAAATCATGATTTGCGGTGTCCACTGTATCACTGCGTAGACTAATCAGAATTCAACAAATCGAAGCAGTATAGATAGAGTACATATTTTTCTAGACCCCAACGTTTCTGTTTGATTTTTTAATTTTTTTTTTAATTTTCGGTAGTTGTTTAAACTCAAAAGTACGATTTTCCACGAAAAAATCCGCCATTTTGTAGTTGTAAAACCTCCCCATTTTTTCTTTTGTTATAATGAAACATTTCAAGATTATTTTGTTAAGTTTTTAAGTCAATCGAAGCAGAAATCTTGGGCCTGTGCGCCGAGCTCATACTTCTTCGCAGTATGAGATAAGTAAAGATAAAGGCCCGTAACTTGCTAAGTTTTGTTCCGATAGGCTTGAAAATTTCACAGATATTCCTTGAAATGATTTACTATAACAAAAACACAAAGTAAAAAATAAATGGTTTATAAAAATTGTTCTACCCTACCCGCCCTTTAAACCCACCTGATGGTTTGTTTGTTAGAAGGGTGCGTCTTGCTCATTTCAGACTTTCAGAGAGAAACACAAAGCATCCTCCACGTGAATCTGTTTGGCAATCCACTCTATCATCCAGTCGTTCACTTGTACGATACCATGATGCACTCTCTGCCCCTCCCCGTTGTCGATATAATTGAACATATTACAATATAATATAATATAATATAATATAATATAACATAATATAATATAATATAATATAATATAATATAATATAATATAATATAATATAATATAATATAATATAATATAATATAATATAATATAATATAATACAAAAATTATAATAATTACTAGTATTATAATTATTATACATAATAAATGATGTAATAAAAAACAGAATTATATGTTGTAATCAACTATGATAAACATTGCACTTTACGATGGACTTTTACTTATAAGCCATTTCGCACCCTCTCATTCTGCTATTAACGCAGAAGTCGATAGCATAGATTCTAATAGTACAGTGACTGCTTGATGAGTCACTTCCAATGATTCTGCAAGCTCATCTTGCGTTTGATTCTGATCTTCATCGAGTAATGCCTCCAACCGGTTGTCTTCGATTTTTTTTTTGTTAATTATAGCGAGGCAATGCTGTAATCTCAATTCTTGAAACGTTGAAACCATTTCCTACATGATTCATTAGTTGGAGCATTATCACCATAAACATCCACAAGCATTTGATGCGCTTCAGCTGCATTTTTCCTTTAATTAAAACGGAAAACTAAAACTTTCCGCAAATGCTGCTAAGTTAATGCAAAATTGCTCATAATTAACACAATAATAAACAAGTTGTTTGACTTTAGCAATATGAACTGAATATTAATGACAGATGTCTAACCTCTTGAAACTATCGACATCACCTGTAGCCATCTTTTGAAAACGGGCCGAACGAATTTGTACTCCCAATACGATATCTTGGTACGAAAAACCACTTTCACAAAAAAAATTACTACCTAAAATGCAACAATAAAAAAAAACGTTCATAAAAAATTATGTGATCGTTCATTTGCTCAGTACTCTCCAACTACTTGTACATTCGTATCTAAAAATACTATACCAATCAATTGTGTTGACCAATCACAATGTTAGGGAAGACATCATAGATTCCTTACCTGTAAATAGATAAGATGCAAAAAATTAGTAAGATTATCAACTTAAATTTATCCATATATAACAAATAACAAATGCTTAGTAACATAAACCTTACAACTTATCGGTGTGGATATAACATTGGGGATGAAACAACATTGAAGTCTACACAATATTGCATTTTTAACATCAAACATTAATGCGCACTGATAACAAAACTTCTAAACACCGTAGATCACAGTTAACCGACTTTTTCAATAATTTTCTCGATTGGAACACCTCCGTCACTTTTTAGAAAACTATGATCAAAAAAATATCTGAGGGAAAAATAAACATTTCCTTCGATTTGGAATTGTGCGAAAAGTTGGAAGTATGTTTTAACTATAATTTTTTTTACAGAAAAAAAAACGTTTGGATTTGGTCTGCGATTTTAAACAGTTTGTTTATCAACACCACCCTGTATATTGATATAACATTATCATCTGACATCTTTAAGTAGTAAAGCCTTGATGAAAGCCTTAGATGGACGTATTTGCCCTAAAAAATCTGTCTTACGGTTCATGTTGTAAATCTAAGAGTATCAGCAATTCAATGTGATCTACTTAGTCGAAAAACGATGCTTTAAACGTTATTGATTCAAACAAAGATATGGTTAAAAACATTGAGTGCAAAAGCTGGGTAAAAACATGCACGGAACGACCGAAATTAGCTCTGCGCCTAATTCGTATTACTGTTTTTGAATTAGTTGATTTTAACAACAAAATTTCCAAAATAACTATAAAATTAGTTAAATTTGACAGTTTACTTTGCTGAAAAAATCTCTTACTTTTAGAGAATGTGTTTAGTTGGCGAATATTCTGGACACAAACCAGCAATATTTCAATCCAACACGAAATTCTCATTGACAACTAATTTCGTTATTAAAATCAGAAAATTTGTTTCTATTTATCTATCACCGTCATTACTGAAGGACAGTACAAAGAAAACAAAAATGAAATTGGTTTTATTAACAAGTTTATTAGCCAAAAACTCATGAGAAGTGTCAAAGCAAAACAATCCGTTAAAAAGCTAAAAGGGACAGTCTTGTTGAAACTGCTTGCAAATTGTTTTGATGTTTTTCGCATGTGTTACGATATATCCGTATATAAATTTCCAAACCGATGTTTGTTGTTTTTACGCGGAACAGTGAAGTGAGTTTCGAATGTTGCACTCTAATTGTATATGTCAAATAAAGTATTTTGTATCTTTCAATCTTCCGACTATGCCGTCCGGTGTTCTACTTGTATTCGGATTTTGTTTTCCGAGTGCTCAAAGTTTTCAGTGAGTGAGTCGATTTCGCGAAGTCTAATGAAGAAAACAGTGATTTAGAAGTAAAATTTTCAAAAAGAAGTTTATGTTTCGTTTATGTCTTTTTCTCCAATACAACATCGTATTTATACCTGCCAATATAGAAAAGATAACCGCGACAGAAAGTAGTAGTGTGCCATCTAGTGGCTAGTATTCATTACGGTGTTAACGTTTTTTCGGTGACAGAGCGCCATATAGCTGCGAATTGCAGAAACCAATTTAACCATTTATGTTGGTTGAAAACAACGTTTTATTTCTCTAATTCAACTAAAAAATTAGTTGAATGGATATGAAGTGTGCCTTAGCTAAGAAATGAGGGCACGTTTAATTGGAGAATTCAACTAAAAAAATAGCCATTTCAACAAATATTTTATTATTATTAAGGGAACTAGAATTAGAAAATCTAAATTAGCAAAAGTAAGACTTTTTTAGTTGTCTCAAAAAATAACTAACTAAAATCAGAAAATCAACTAATGTTTTCGCCAAAATGCTGATTTCGGTCTTTCCGTGCATCAATAGAATCATATACACTGAAGTCTTTTTTTATGCGAATTTACGTACCGCATAAATAAAACCGCATAACTCTGAAAATACGCATAAAAAAAACCGCATAACTCTGAAAATTCGCATAAAAAAAACCGCATAACTCTGAAACTTCGCATAAAAAAAACCGCATAACTCTGAAAATTCGCATAAAAAAAGTCGCGTAAAAAAAACCGCATAAAAAAGACCTCATTGTACATATCTTTTTTTTTCAAGAAGAATCGGTTAATTTTTTGTCCGGTTTTTGCATTCAAAGTTTTTTCATTGCGAAATCCGGTTTTCACATTCCAAAAAAAAAAATAAATCGGGTTTTCCAAACTAAGTTGTTCCATGCAATTAATATGCATAATTTCGCAAACATATTCATGAAACTAATCATTCTGTTCTGATTGGTAGGACGATGAACGATATTGACAATTTCTGATTGCGAGATTGGTGTAACATTTTACACATCCATGTCCAATAGTAACTGATCACATGTTGTTTACTTGAGTCATTTGATTGTCAACAAATATGCAAATGCGAGTAAAATGGCGAACACCTAATTTCATAGCAGGATAATGAAATTTCCGAATTCAAATAAATTGCCTTCATCACAACGGATAAGATTAGTTAGCACAGAGTGGCACTTTGTAGGCACTCGTGGCTGTGAGTCAACAACGCCGAAAAGCAAACAACCCGCAGGGTCATCAGCAAACGCTGCGTCTGTTCTATTTACGCAAACCGGCGAACCAGTAGAGCTATCTATTTGCGATTCGGCTTATCAGTAGCCGATACTCTTTTTACCATGTCGAACGGTTGATGTGCGGCAGGTTAAGGACAGGTAGTCACCGCATCAAGGTCAGGTTACTGCAACTATTGGTGGGGGTATGGTGCAACCGATAAGGGATCATCGTCTATCAGTTTCTGTATGAACGAATCTTGCGAATTCTGCAAAAAAAATTGAAATGGACATCAGTGGGTAGAGTTACCAGCTGGTATGCATCCCTTGCCCGACAGTAATTCATTTCGGAGATAAATGATCGTGGAATTGGAGTGTTGTTGTTTCAACTTTTCTTGTATGCCGCAAATATCATAAAATCGTTGTGGTGTGATATCTGAAATTGGAGACGTACCTGAGTATTTATTACATCATATTATTCGCACTGTATTAGAGGTGAACGTTTTTAACAAGGAATCTAATTACAGGAAGATGTATGCGTATGAGATACGCATGGTTTTGCTTAATGCAAAGAAACCAATAAACTATTTATACTAAGCAAGAGCTCTCAGTGAAATACATTATTCCTTCAAGGAGCTCCTAAAAATATTTAAAAATTAACGAAAATTCGACATGGTAAAAAGAGTAATGTCCTATTCATCAATTGAACCGGGAACAAGTCCCGTTGAGATGATTGAAAAATAGCACTCATTCAAAAGGGGGGAAAATTTACGCTGTCTCTTTTATTGATTAAAAAATAAGAGGAAACAGATGTTGAAAATAAACACAAGAGCACTTTATTAGAGTAAAGGAAACACAAAAGCAGGATACAAAACATAAAATAACACAATATACGGTTGATATATCTACACAATATAATCAACTATCTTCGACTTCAGATATTGTTTCAATTTTGTTTTCAAAAAGATGACATTCGTGATTTCTTCTTAGCTCGAACATCATCTTCTGCTGCGAGTGATCTGCTAGTTAGTGAAGACATTAAGCTGTCAAATTATAGAAATCGATTTCTCATCAGATCGGTAGTTTTACCCATTTGGTTACTTATGGTAAAATAGCCGAGAGCTTCAATTCATTCGAACTAAAACCTAAAACTTTCTCGTGAATACTCTAAATCGTCTCTTTTTTCAAAGCAACTGGCTAGAGTTAAATGTAAATTTCTAAGTAACTCAAAAAATGCTGCCATTTAATATCATTCTTTTAAAACTTCAATATTGGAATCCTCCTGTGGTTGTACGATTTGTCACTACGGGATATAACTACAAAAGCAATAACAAATCAAATCAGTTCCTATGTTCTGTCAAGATTTTTTTAAGACTTGAATCAAATCAAAAATTGTCTTTGGGTATATTTGTAAACAGTTATGTCAAGTTAATACAGATTTAAATATGGCAACTCTACACGCTATGTAAAATTTAACAAAGCACGCTGTGTTCTAGGCAGTGGTTTTTTCTGCACCCGTGTCAGCACGTATCGATTTTGAATAATTTTGTATGATAGTTTGACAGTTTTTGTACTCATTGCCCTATAATTTCGGAACCGGAAGTCAGATTTGGATGAAATTGCTCAGTATTTATAAAGACAGATAATTTGAATAATGATTTGTGATAATCGGTTCAACCGTTGCAGAGAAATCGAAATGAGTTCCGTTTTTGGAGCTTTTCTTCACTATTACCGGTGCATTTAGAAGCGGAAACCGGGGACTAGTAGTACCAAAGTAGATTCATATATTCACTAACTAACAAGATTTGCAACTAGACGATTTTATAAAAATTTGCACTTCGTTTCGCAATAATTTTTAAAAAAATCCTCATGATATTACAAATTTTCACTTATCGCGCTGTAATACCGGAACCGAAAGTAAGATCGGGATCAAATTTTCAGGGAATTTCAAAACCATACATTTATATTTTAGTTTGTAAAGTATGATATTGACTAGAACAAGAGTAACTAAAA
This sequence comes from Malaya genurostris, assembly GCF_030247185.1. Lineage (NCBI taxonomy): Eukaryota > Metazoa > Arthropoda > Insecta > Diptera > Culicidae > Malaya > Malaya genurostris. The sequence goes on along the minus strand of NC_080571.1, from coordinate 214,404,844 downwards.
CACCTATTATTAATAACGAATCGTATGAACAACAAATATGAAAGGCCAAAAGGTATAACACTTGTACTGCAGAACGTTGATGTAATACAAAAAAATAAGATTAATAAAAGAATATTTATGCATGCATCAATTGACTAATATAATATTTGTGCACGTTATTTAAAAACGGTCAGGTATTATGAATCTCATAGAATGCTTTTTGCCTTTCTCTATAGAAAGGTATCAGAATTGCTGGAAAAACCGACTTTCGAAGGGAGCCTCGGAGACCCATAGTGTTATACACCATTCGATTCAGTTCAACGAGATCGGAAAATGTCTGTCTGTGTGTGTACACTTTTCGAAGATATTTTTACCGCTCAATTTTCTCTCAGATGGCTGAACCGGTTTTCACTAACTTAGGCTCGTTTGAAAGAACAAATGGCCGTGACTTTTGGTTCCGGAGATATGATGGTATAAATGACGTAACCGACAAAACGTGTTGTTGTTTTACCGCGCAAGTTTCTCGGAGATGGCTAAACCGATTTTAACAACCCTGGGCTCGTTTGAAAGCTACTATTGAGCCATTGATCAAGTTCGATGATTAAATGACTGCGAATTCTGTTTCCGGAGATATGATGGTATAAGTGACGTAACCGACGAAACACGTTGATTTTTACCGCTCTTATATACAAGAATGCCAATATTTTGGAATCATATCAACTTTCGTAAATCTCTAGTGCTCAAAAGTTTAAGCACCTCGAAAAAAGTCCTCATGCCCAGCGGTTAAAGTTTGAAAATTTTTGATCTTGAAAAATCACCATAGGGGGGAGTACATGAAATTTCCGAAATCGAAAAAAAAATTTGATGCCAAAAGTCTTAGAATTGCATGAAACGTCGTTTTTTGAAAAAATCGACTTTCTAGGACTTGCATTTTGATATTTTTTCTAAGTCCCAGTTTTTTTCGAGATGACACTAAATCTCGACGTTTCATGCGTTTCCACCCTATGGTGATTTTTTTAGATATATTAAAATTCCAATAAGAGGACTAAGAAGGGTTTTTTTTATTAGCATCACTCTTCTCATACAAATAGGCAACGCAAATGTCAAGCGCTTGGTTGGAAAAATGATGCCTACTACTACGCGATTCAATCTGAATCAAATGGTGTCACAAATTATTTAATAAAAAGATAAACGAAAATTTTATGAGACTGTTTTGAAGAAAGAGAAAGGCATTATCACACCACTAGGTGAAAAAGGAAGGGTTTTTTTTATTATTTTTTAGATTTTTAATTCAAACAGCCAAAACCGAGCAAATTGTAAGAAATCTTGTTTTGTTGTATCGTATTATTTTTAATATATGACTTAAACATTGCTACATATTTCAACAATTTACTAAATATGTTTTGACACTTCCCAAAAGGTACCTCTGAAAAAACCAAAATAAGATTTTTTTCCGATTATAAAGGTTTTAAGTTTTTTTTCCGATTATAAAGGTTTTAACATTAAGGTCATTCGCCCCCTTGGGCCAGAAAATTTTTCTAATCTTATGTGCGGGATTGGAATTCGAACCCAGGCGGGCTGCCTGAAAGACATCGACTTATCCAACACGCCACATCCGTCCCCACCAAACTAAGAATATTTCGAGTTATAAATTGAAAATATTTAGTTTCATTTGTATTTTTTTACATGCTATAAGTCGATTGTAGACATCATTTTACTTACAGTATCATGAAAAAATGCAGTTATTCCAAATGTTGTATAAGATTCGACATGAATGTATTTCCGATATGTTGAAAATCACTATAATAAATAGGTAAATAATTTGCTCAAACTAAAGAAAAATTTTCCAAAGTGTGAGAAAGCATGTCAGTTTTATTCGTACTCACGTCATCCAGTTATGACTCTGACATTACTCACCTGTCCTTTTCTAACAAAAACTTCTTCTTATCCAGTACTGTTACTTTCTGTAAATATCGGGCAACTAGTAATTAAATATTCGGTGAAATTTTCTTACGAATTATGTTCCATTGGAATCTTGTAGGATTGTGACATCCAGTTTAGTTTAGTTTTCGATTAAAAGGCATTGAATATAAATTAAGTTTGGACAAAAAACAATTTTTTCTGAGAAACATATTTTTTCTTGAAAGTGCCCATCTTGCAGTGCATAGTGGTCCGAAACGGGAAATTACCGGGACAAAAATATTTTCGCTATTACATATTATTTTTTTGTTGCTGGTGTCTTCACAAAAGTTGTTAGTATTAAACTTTCGCATCTGTTTATGTGAAAGATCATTAGTGTTGTCTATGTTTGGATTTAAATCTAAATTGTACCTTTCGTAACTGAAATCAGAAATTATTGCACTTCACAGCAAAGTTGTATGAAATTTTATTTTAGTCAATTTTGCTCAAAAAGCCATCTTCCTACCTCTTCATTTTATCGAGTTACATAATTTTTTTTGGAGTAAAAGTAGGGTGGCTCTCAAAAAAGTACTTTCTTTGTTATAACTTTTTTGTGAACAGTTTTACAAGAAAATCGTCTTCCGGAGATTTGTTGAACTAATTATTGCGCAAAATTTTGCTCAAAGTTAGTTATCTTGTTTATCAATTTTCGACAAAATCATCTATGAGACACTATTACGGCTCATTTGAAATGATCGTTTTACTTCTAAGAGTTATATGACTTATTCAATTTTTTGTAAGACAATTTGAACACTAATTTAAATGAGTTAAATAAATAACACCCTCTCAGATTTCTCTTCAAACTTTCCTTATTTTATGAACTTCCAGAAACCGTATAAAAATAGTAATTATCGATTTGGCATGTGTGCAATATTTATATTAGGGTGACTAGTTTTTCACGAATCAACAATCATAATTTTTGAATGGTAGCTTATACTGCAAAGTGTGGTTGAACAAAATTAGCTCGCAAATCTTTGGAAGGTGATTTTTTCGTTAAACTGTTCACAAAAAAGTTAGAACAAAAATGTAATTTTTTTAAAGAGCCACCCTACTTTTACTCTGAAATATTGATATAACTCGATCAAACGACAAGGTAGAAAGATGGCTTTTTCAGCAAAGTTGCCCAAAATAAAATTGTTTACAACTTTGATGTGAAGCGCAATAATTTTAAAATTCAATTAATAAAGATAGCATTCAGATTGAAATCTAAAAATGAATCATCCTTTTATTCTTTTACAGCGCCAGTTGAATACAAAAAAAAATTGTAAAAACAGCAACTACAATAAAATTATATTTATTAGCGAAAATATTTTTGTCTCGCTCATTTCCCGTTTCGGACCACTGTGCAATGTTTGAACGGTTGGAAACATATGCACTTATCTTGGGACAAATTTTTATCAAAATTAACACTGATGTTTTTTTTGTAAATCAATTTTTAATTTTAAAAGTCAATTTTTTTTCAGTGTAAAAGTCGATAAGGATAACTGACAATTGGGATTTGATATGGTGGGTACCAACATTTGTTCGAGTTGTTTTTTGTTTGTAAATCAGTTTAATATTCAAATTTTTACAGTGTATGTGTCGATAATGATTTTTTCAGTATTTTTATTGGAAAATTTGACTGATTTTGTGAAAATCTCTAAACTCAAATCACGTTTTTGAAGGATTTGTCATGTTTCGACATTATTTATTTTAAAAAAATAGGTAAAAAGTTTGATCCTTCTTAAAAAAAACCAGCCTAGATTAATTTCGAAAAAAAAAAATACAAAGCACGCAGTGTTTTTTTTGTAACAAAGTCTATATGCTTAGAAAGTTTCCAACGTTTGTTCGAGTTGGTGCAAAGTTAGTGTATATCTTCATCGGGCGAATGATAGGAACGAAATTAAATCAAATATTTTAAATTTCAAATATATCTACAAGAAGAGTAAATAAAAGATGTCCCGTTCAATCGGATTGTCTTCTGATATGTATATGTATGTATATCCCATGATAGTTAAAACGATTGAATTAAAACAATGATTGAAAAGAAATTTTTCTCAAATATACTATATATCAATATGGATCACTCTTGCGATTCACGTGGAACATCACAGTAAAGTGCGGTGGAAAAAAAGGTTACTAATACACTGCAAATTTGTTAATGCACATATTACAGTTTTCCCAATCAGTGCATTGAACCAAACAACTCCAAATATATGGAATATATCTCGATATACACTGCACGAGAAAATAAGCTGTAAATACGGTTTAGAATCGCAATCTGATACTAATTCGGATGAGAATATTTTGTTTTTTTCAAAAATCCCCATTTATATAAACATGTGTGAAATGAGCACGCAGAACTAAACAAATTATTCTTAATGTTAGATCCAAAATTTTACCAAAATGTCAGAAATGTACAATATCAGGTTGTTTAATGAATAAATAAATGCTTCAAAACAAAATAATTTAGTATATGAATAAACCGTAATTCACCTCAACGAGAGCTATCAATTGAAGTATAAGTAATAAGTATAACTTGTTTTGCTTACTGTATTGCACTTATTATACCATTTATAAACATTTTTTTCAGCGCTAAACAAACTTTCTATTTGTCGAATTTTGGAATGGTTCGTCTGTTGAATGAAATTCAATTACTTTTTAGAAAATAAATATCGAAATTTCAAATTTTGACTAAAAGTTTAAACACTTTTAATTCACAGACAATTTTCTTTTATATTCTAACTTTCCCTGAAAGAAAAGATAATGTGCAGCTAATTTAAATTCAATGTCATGAACACAATGAAAAAAATATCGCAATCAAAGTAACTTGTAATACACCGTTCATTTCATTTTAATTTTGTTCTACATATCAGAAGTGATCTGCCTAACACTATTCATATCATTCATGAGCAAAGTTAAATACTACTTCATAACTCTTGAAAGCGAAGACGATTCGTCAAAAACAACACATTTAAATATGAAAATGTTCACTCTTCTATGTGGGCATCATGTTCAATTATTTTTGACATTTCACTTTTGAGTGCACGCTGAACGCAAATTATTAAACATGACTGAATTAATAGCCTTTTCCGTCACGAGATGATGTTACTGTGGTGTCTTTTGCGATTTGTATTGAATTGATATATAATATATTTGTTTTATTGCAATCCCATCTTATCATTTAGCGATTCCATAAGTGTCTTTGGTTGAGTATTGATTATAAGTTAAGCTAAGCTAAATGATTATTTCACGTCATAACGAATTAAATCATATGAATTTTCAAGAGTCATCGATCGCAGTCCGACTGCATAGTCTAAGTCCGACATTGACGGGTGAAACCCGTGCAGATGGCAACCCTATCTGGGAGATTCCATGATGCAATAACATTGCACGCGAATGAATTAGAAACCGCTTATCAGTAGATAACCGAGGTATTTGTAATGTTGTTTTGCCCTTGAAAATTGAACGGGACCGAATAAATTTAACGACCAAAAAGTGGATTGATGTGACAGCTCAGCAATCTTGTGTCGTGAAATAATTTTATATTTTCAAAAACCAACAAATTGTTTAAAATCAAAATATAAAATATTTAATAATCAAGGCGAGAAATTTCGACGACACAAACTTTGACACAACTATCGTTAGTTCAGCATGTTGTTGACTCGCATGAAACGTAAATTGTACACAACCAATAACACAACCTCATTACGGATTCCATCGAGAACCAAACCACTTCCTTGGTGTCGGTGAAATGATTGTGTATGTTTGTTTCAAAATTAGCTTTAGGCAACAAAACGAGCTCAACACGCTATTTCCTTAAATTCGATACCTGGAAACTAGATTGTTATGTTATTGAGCTTATTTCTATGTGTTTGTGGACAAATCATCAAAATTCGAACGCCTTCGGATGATCGCTCATTTACTGAGAACAATCGAACCTGTTTGAAAATTGTTGATACGCTTTTCGGTTTGATTTAACAGCATTAGCTTGTTGTTTATGACTCTCCAGTTTGATTACCAATTATAGATGCGATGATGCAAAACTATAAATACCGTTAATTCAATATTGTCACACATTTCGAATTGGGGACCAGACGAGCTGTCGATAACCGCAACTGACCGGACTTTGCCATCGGCGGGTGCAGTCAGTCAGTACCCAGTATCTGTACACCTAATTGAGTGGTGTATTGTGTACGTGCATTACACTGGTTTACCGTGGACTAAATGCTAGATTCATAGAAACGGACGTGATTATAATAAATAAATTAAATAATACAAAATCGCTTTCCGCCGAGCTGGCCACGGCTCTCTGAACGTCAGTCGCACTCGCAATCGTGGAACCGTGGACTGCAGAGCAGGGGACAACGAACCGCTCGCCGCTGGAATTGACCACGAGCGTGGCGATTTTTTCGAACTGGACGGCTTAAAAGTGTGCGGTTCTTACTCAGACTCAGAATGATGTTTTTTTTTCTTGTATTTTGTATTTTGCGTTTTTGGACAAGAAAGATTGATGATCTCGAGGGTTGCTAAGTAAATATTCGTCTCTGCTGGACTGTGCAAAGAAGGAGTAGCGAGAATGATTTCATTTTGTGTCAATGCACCTAAATTCTTACGAAAATGTGCTTCCTTCCCGCTTCACTTGAGAACTGTTGGTACCCGTTCTGCACGGCTGTTAGTATGAGTTTCATACTGATTGTCTAATTACGCACGTCACACTTTGTCGTTGATAATAAAATGTTGAGTGCTGTTTCTTTCGCGTGAGAATCACCTATCGAAATGACGTTTCATTTAGTATATTAAGTCTAGAAATAAGCTGGAAACATTTGTTTTTTTTGTCGTGAATACGACTTACTTTACTATGGGGCGCATTTTCAAAATGTACCCTTTGAGAGAGTGATAAGTTTTTGATCGTGAATATCTCTCCTTGTATCTAACGAACCAACCTAAATTTTGCTACATGCCATCGGAAATATGATCACCATTTTATGATAAAATTGCTGTGTGTGACATAATCTCAAATAATTCAAAATTAAACTTTTCTGAAATGTAGCTCAGTGATCTGTGAAAGGATTTATATAATCTAACTACCAATAGAATCGAAATTTTTCAACTTAAACGTGTATAGCAACATCATTGAAGTATTTCAATAGTACACTATTGAAAAACCTGTCTCATTTGATCCATGTCAACACCAGCCAATCAGAACGCGTTCTGAGGAAGAGAACAAAATATCTGCTGCTGTACAACAAATTGTTCGAGAAAAATGTTCCGAACAGTGTTTAAAATCGTAGTTCGTAGTTCCACAATTTGGTCCTTCTGAGTGGCAGGAATGAATCCCGCACAGCAACCGAATAGTTTCTTTCAATGAAATGCAAATCCGAAATGAAATAATCAAAATAAAATTCGGTATGCGCCATTTTTTATAGCCGTTAGGACCGCCCATTAGTGAAAAAGCTACAAACGAAATCACGTGAAAAGAAACCTCTTAACAAAAATTGAATTAGTTTGGATTCTATCGCCACTGCGAGCAGATGTATTTTGTGTCGTTTGAAAAGCTAGTTACGCTTCCGACAAGAGCGATAACGTCACAGCTACTAGTCGTTTGCATTGGTGAAAAAAAACGAAAAGGGGACAACGGTGGAGAGCATCACACAAAATCAGCCGTTCCAAAGGCTCTAAAAGTTTTCTAAAGAACTATTAGGATTTCTTCTTCGCAAATCGAAGGTAAATATTTTCAGTTTAGAGCAAATCAAGAACAGTTTGATTAGATTTGTGCACTTTTCGCTGTGTGAAATTCACAGTAATCAAGATCAAGTGAAGCCTTCTTTGTTTCTGCGAAAAATGTGAAAAAGGGGGAATGCTTACATAATTCATACAATTGGTCAACTAATTTATATTCGGAAGTGTTAAAGAACATGTCAGTTGTTTTCGTATTCACGACATCCAATTAATTTTAACTATTAACTGCTGATTACTGCTCGAGTAGCCACGAACATTGGACTGAGATGTATTGATTTTTCTGGTCTACAAAACGTAATGCAGCTTGATTTACAAAACAAACGGACTGGTACATAAAACCATGTAAGAACAGTCCTATCATTTAGTTTTTACATTGATTTGTCAGTTCATTTTTCGTCCACTCTCTAGGGTGTTCATCAATGTTGCTTTACTCATCCGAACTCAAAACAAAAATATTTTTCATCTTTCCCTTTGACTAAAGTGAGGCGAAGTCCAGTTATAGCATTCTGCATCGATTGAACAAGTCCAGTCATGTCGAAAGAGAAATAGAGAAAGAGAGAGAAAGAGAGAGAAAGAGAGAGAGAGAGAGAGAGTAACTTTGTGGTAGTAGCAAAATGATAGGAAGAGAACAAGTTTACGAGCGCAAGGCATAATTTCGGTTGACTTTGTTGTATTAAGACATGTTTAAACACTTCCGCGAACGCATCAGTACTAAAATACCCTAAAAAAATTTTAGATCTAAAGCTATTGAAATAGTCTAAATTGGTCGAGACGACAGAAATTTGGACATTAATAAAAGTGTAGTAAACAATAGGACTCTTTCGAACGAGAAAACTTGATAAACAAAAGCCTAAATTTTGGCTTTTGCGACCAAATATGTTACAATCCGATTTCAAGTGCTGTAAAATTATACCAACAGCAAACGAAACCGGAATATTGATAAAAGAAATCCCTGTTTTAATCCACCCTACTAACCAAAAGCTAAAAGGATTAAAGGGACTGATTGTGCTTAAGCAGCTTACGAAGTTCATTAATAGTATTCTAAGCAACCCGTTTTTTTTGAGTAAGTTACCTCACTTGAAATTTTGCGTGACGCAACCGAACGAACTTTTAAGCTGCTTCTTGAATACTTTGATCGACTTCTATGGAGCGGGAAAGTTCGCGCGAAAGTTGTTTTGTGCTTTCAAGTTGCCAAAAGTTTCACGCGCACTCTCAAGCAGTGAGAAAGTTCACGCGGAACTTGTGCTGTATTTTCCGGCGGTCAAAAATAATCATGTGTTCGGCCGTCAACTAACCTACAAATTGGACTAGTCTGATGCTAAATTTAAAGTTTTTTTTGAAGTTTTAAACCCTCATCATTCCACAACCGGAGGTCAGGTGTATTGTATCAGACCACAATACTCTTAATTAGAATTTTAATTTATGAAAATCGACTCTAAGAAATCGGAGTGAGTTTCGTTCTCTTCATCGTCATTGTTAATGGGAGTTTGAAATTGGGTTCAGATAAAATTTCGAGTTTACTGAAAGTACTGTAGGATCTTTCATTTGAATCAAAGCTGGTAATAAGAGGCTTAACCATTTATGAGAAATTTAAGTGAGTTCTATTTTGAAGTTTTTTTTTACCATTATTTTCGGTTATTCCAGAATCTAAAACTGAGGATAGGAATGACTGAAGTTCGATTATTTAGTCAACTACTATCAGAAAATGAGATTTACAGATGACGCAAATCTAAAATGATAAAAATTAGTGGAGATATTTTCATGTTTTGCAAACCATCCTATAATTAAGGAACTGGAAGTCATATTCAAATAAACTTCAAAATTTTCAAATGACGTATGTGAACCACAAGCGTATGCGAATAGGCGACTCTGGCTTACGGCACATTTGATCAGAGAAGGAAGGTGTCTTTGTGAATCACTGGTAGCCTACGACAATCAGCCAACAACATGTCAATTCTGTAAACAACTTAGTTGTGTCTCTGCGAGATATTTTTGCGAAAATAATTCTTTGAGAATTATAGATGCCCCGAAAAGAACCGAGTAGTTTGTTGATCACGTTCATTCAGTACTCCATGATCGAGACCATTCACGTTTTTATCAAATACGAAGAAAAAGCAGAATTTCGATGAATATCACACAAAGTCCATTACCTGCTATACGGCATTATAAATCCGTATATGGTTCAGTTAATAATACTATTATTAAAATCGCTCACTTATGTACACGAAATTGTCGTTTCTGTCAGATGAAATAATGGTTTGAAGAAAGGAGAAAATTAGATATTGAAGTTTCGATTCCAATTGTCTAGGATATATAGTTTTATCTACTCGAATCGATGGCTAGAATTATTTCCAAGCAGCAAGTGTAATGATATAGGAAAAAAAACGTAGTCCTAGGTCAATAAAAATAACCGCTCAATATCGGCAGCTAAAAAGCCCAATACTACTGATCTAACAAATAATAAAAATGATTGGGGACCACGGCAATCTCCGTTTCTCTCTTAGTTTTTCTTTAGCTATTTATTTCTTTATTACATTGAATGCCATCGAGAGAAGATTTGGGTTTGAGAGTACTACAACATTATGGACCCATGTACATTCTTGAAAATTGGTGGGCACTAAAAATTAGAGGGCATGAGAATATCGTCGAACTAACTTAACTTCACAAAATAATTCACATGCCAAATATGCTTTAATTTATATTATTTTCTCATGATGAAGAATGAGTTTGGGCCCGGGAAGTTCCCCGTTTCTTTCTCCCTCTCGGTGGTCATGTTCACACTAACACACACCGACACAAACAAGTACCAAATAACAAAAAACTTACAGATACACACTTCACAAGAGAAAAAGATTTTAAAACAATCAAGCGATTCAAAATGAATTATTTCAAGCTCCTTCAACAAATATCTTCCCTGAATTTATTGTAAAAAAAGCACAATTTTGCAATTACTTCGAGAGAAGTGCAGGCGGTAATGATTTACTTAGAATTTGATCGGTCAAAAACTACTCAAAAATTTCACCCGATTATAAATATATTTCTGTGGATCAAATAGTACATCATTCATCTTTAGTGACATCGAGAAATGTGTTTAGTACAAAGAAAAGTTCAACAAAAAGAATTACTTTCAGTTTAGTTTGATTCACAATAGATCTGAAAATTTCTTAATAATGTTTGAATCCATTTGATGCAAATATTGCGTTGAGATAGGAATGGACCTTTTACTTCTTCTCCGTTCACGAATATATCGGCTATTCCTCAAGGCAGCAACCATAGCCCACTACTGTTTGTACTGTTCTTCAACGATGCTGCTCGTAACACAATTTGATCGGTATAAGAGTCGTGCTATCGGAATTCGATTGGCCAAACACCATCTATCTTTATCAATTTAGCGCACATTGTATCAAATTCGTTACAATTCATGTACTCGCATACGAGATCAAATACCAATAAAAATAATTGCCACTCTCTTGGTGCGAGCAGAGATGGCATTTCACCAGAGTGATACACGCTGGCGTCAGATTCTTGTCCACACATAGGATGCAAAAAACGAAGCATCGCACAAAGAGGAAAGCGCACTTCTTCTCAGTGTCGAATAGACAGCATTTGAGTGTGTGCTTGTGGTTAAAGCAGCTGGCGTGAGTGAAACACATTCTCTTCGCCTGAATTGCTCTCACGCGCTCTCGTCTAAATACACCCAAGTGACCACCGGCGCGTGATGGTGAGCGAACACTTCTGTGAACTTCAATTAATAGAGAGTAGATCTGGTCTTGCTATGAAAAATTTGCAATGAAAACTGAAAATTTAACGATAAATTGTTTTATTTTGCTGATTTTGCGTACCCCACGCTTCTTCTACGCAAACCATACACCAGAGTGCTCACCGGCGTGTACACCTCTGTGAATGTATCTGCATCCACCTCAGAGAATTTATTAGCTAATACCCTAGCACTTTGGTGCGATTCAGTGGAGGAGGTAAAAGGAAATAAACAACCGCACTCATGATGCGTGCACGCTTCATACAACAGTGGTGTATATATGTAAAAGAGAAGAGCTCTCGTTGAAGTTGTCAGTGCGAGGGGAGAAATTTTGCTTGCTCTTCGTCACACATAGGAGATGGACATCTCTGGGTTGCGAGCAGCACAAATATCAGATCGTTTTGAGTGTTTCTTTAAAGTGTGAAATAATGTAAGTTGAATGATTTTATATGAGAGCTTTTTCGCTAAACAATTTGAATGAATGTCAACTTTCAGGACGTATTACAACAATGGGCAATAAATATAAACACATGTTAAATCACCAGTCGGTTTCCAAAATTCACCTTCGCCATTCCAAATAATTTAGATTGGTTGTTTCTACAAAATAATCTTTTGTGTTTGTTACTTACACATTCCATTTCTCTGGATGAAATGTCGAGACGATTGATCCATTTGCTTAGATATTTTTTTTTATCTCAGAGACTCCATTATAGGGTTCATTTATTTCTCGGGTCAGACTAATCTTCGGATCCCTTATCTATGGAAGGAAATTGTAGCCAAGTTAAGCTTTTTATCCTATTCCAACTGAACTTTAAGTTGAAGTCGTTTGATCAAGACATATTCCCGACAATCTCCAAAATGTCATTTATTTCTCCAGTTTTTAAAAGTGGTGATCGCCTGAATGTCCGAAGCTTCCGTGGTATAACTAGTTTACCAGCAGCGTCGAAACTATTTGAGTTAGTATTTAGCACTGTCATATTATCGCAAACGAAAACGTTCATCTCTACCGATCAGTATGGTATTATGCCTGGGCGGTCAGTGAATACGAACCTACTGGATTTTACATCGACATTTATTATGCCGAAGGAAGAAAAGGCACAAGTTGATGCAGTATATACCGATCAGAAAGCTGCATTTGATTGAATAGATCATGGAACACTTATAACACAATTGTTTAAACTAGGCGCTGTAAGTATGTTTGTAAAATTGTTGAGCTCTTATCTATGTGACAGAGTACTACGTGTGCAGTTTGGATCTTTTACTTCTTCTCCGTTCACGAATATATCGAGCGTTCCTCAAGGCAGTTACATTAGCCCACCACTGTTTGTACTGTTCTTCAACGATGCTACTTTACTACTTGGCGTTGGATGCAGATTGGTTCAAGCTGATGAATTGAAACTGTATCTGGTAGTCCGTGCTGTTGAAGCTTTAAACATCGATCAACTTTAATTTCCAAAGCAACACGATGACTCGGATTTATTGCAAAAAGATTATCGGAACGTCAAGGATCCGTATTGTTTGAAAGCGTTGTCTTGCTCGCTGGTGCGCCCACTACTTGAAAATGTGTGTTTGATTTTGAGTCTTTACCAACTGGTTTGAAATTTGCGAATAGAACGTGTACAGACAAGATTTATTCGATTTGCTTTGCGGGAACTTCCGTGGCCGAACCCACTGAATCTCCCACCGAATCCCGACCGTTGTCGCCTGATTGGACTGGAAAAACTAGACCGACGTAGAGAGATGCAACGAGCGGCTCTCGTGGCTAAAGTAATCAACGGCGATATTGATTCTCCAAAGATCTTATCTCTTTTCGACTTTCGTGCTTTTCAGCTATCTCTACGTTCGACTAGTCTATTTCAACCTAGGTTCCATCGTACTACATTCGGACTCCGTGAACCTATAACAGCATGTTTTCGAGCATTTTTCAAAGTCGAATAGTTTGCACAAAAACAATCAAGTGTTTCTTTCTTTTATGTTGACTGTTTGTACCTCGTGTTATTTATTAAGACATTTTTAGTCATATTATCAAATTGTAGAATCCACTTGAAAAGAACACAACGACCACCACAGATTCCACAGATCGTTCCACTGAGAAATTATAGCTTCCTAGTGTGTCTGTGAAATCTAAAACATTGTTTTAAAATCACTTGAAGTACTAAATATTCCATACCGATGTGGTTACGAGCGGGTTGACCGCCATGGGCATCCTGCAAATTTCGCAGCATGAAACACGACTGATACGAAATACGAAATACGAAATTTCTGGAGCCACATGGTTACGAAATAAAAACCTGAGTAATTGAGAATTCGAACCGAAGTGAATTTAATTACGACATCAATAATTTATCGTGTTTCATAATGATGCGGAACAACTGCCCTTTCCGGAGTAACCCAAAGACCCCTACAGGGTTGGTACTAGCTAGCATGCAGATTGGTCAACAGTCACAGCAAGATCCATACCAGCTGTAAACATTATGATTGACTTGTGGTAAATATATCAAAATTATTACAAATTACTTCTGAATTGGAAGCAACTCTTTGGCTAGTTTGTGTAACTGCGTCCACCGAATCAACAACAAACTTGGGTTCCATCAATGCGTTTTCTATTAGCGTTTCAAATTTGAACAAACTTGCATCGGAATTCCAGCAATGGCAGGGACAGCGGGCAAAAAGCGGTCTGCGTTTCCACGAAAGGATTCGTAATTGAAAAACATGCAATCAGGACCGTTCGGGCAACGACTCAACGGCTCGTAGCCCTGTTGACAGGTGGGAGGAGGGGAGGGGGGGGGCATTGCGCAATCGAATGCTTGTTTGAGCGGCATTCGTAATTACATTCCCGTGCTGCGTATTTTGCAGTCAATGCACAAATTGAAATGCAGAGAGCTCTCCAAACGTTCATGTTTAGCCGGTTGTAGAACGTGAAATGCCGCCGATTGGACGCTTCGAATAGCAATTTGCCGGTGTGTAATGTTCGGCAGTTTAGGGCGAAGGCTCCACTGATTGTTGTTATTAGCGGCGGACATTAAATTTGGATGAATTTTCGTAAAATACTGGGTTATGTCCAAGAAGCTCCCCGAAAAATCCATCACAATTTAGAACCCGCAGCAGGGGTTGTGCGAGTTCTGTTGTACTGGTGAGCTTTTATCGAGCGAATATGATAATTGACAGCGCCGGTCAGGAACCCAGGAGAATATATAATGTTCGCTTATTAAGCATATTTTTGACTTTGGCAGCGTCCTTCCGAACGAGCTCTTTTTGCGCAGCTCGCGCGAGTGCTCCTTTGTCGTTCATCTCGCATCGGTACGGCCTGGCCTGGTCTGGCAGTTCGTTGGTTTTGTTCGGGAGTTTCGCATCTTTTATCCCTGCCTGGTAAATTGGGAATAATTATTCCCTGCGTATGAAACTTCCCTGCGTGAGAGCACCATCGTTAGTCGGCCGGCGCACTGTGGTAAACAGTAACATCTTATCGACAAAAAGTAGCTCTGGCTCGGAGGTTTATTTGCAACGTTTCATCCATTCGACGGATATATCCAAGGTCGTCAAATAGTATATCAAAACGTCGAAATTTTGCTAAGTTACTTTCTGAAGCTAAAGGTGAGAGTTAAATTACATTCCTTTAAGACAAAAAAATACGGGTGAGTAATGTCAGATACATAACTGGGTGACGTGAATACGAATAAAACTGGCATGCTTTTCCACACTTCGAGTAAATTTTTCTTTAGTTTGACCGAGTTCTAAAAATTAAAATAGAAATATATTTATTTTGAATCTTCCCAAAAATTTGGAATAACTGCATTTCTCATGATACTGTAACTAAACTGATGGCGACGACAAACGTATAGCATTTAAAACAATCAAATGAAACCAAATATTTTTAATTCATAGCGCAAAATATTCATATTGTTAATCAGTGCACAGCTCATGTCAAAGTTTTTGATCTGTAACAAAGAATAAATAATTTTTCTATAGGCAAGAAAATCAATTATCAATTGAATGACTAGATTGACCGTTGTATTAGTATTAGTCAATTATAAATACTCATGGTTTATAACCATCAATAACCAGTATCTGCTTTCCTCGCGAACATAACGTGCCGTAAGCCCACAGCGTTCAATCACCAAAAATATTCCGTATTTCTATGTATCGATTTTACACGATACGCCTTGTGCGAGGATTCGTTCAGTTCATGTTTTTGGAATATTGCGCACCTTATTTTAGAACTGAATCTCACCATAATGCTCGCTCATACCAAACATTTTAGAAAACTTCAACTTTGCGTTATTTTGGATATCTCATACTACTGAAAATTTTACCATTAACTGCTGAACATCTTTCCGATGGTGTGAAGAAGATATTATATTGCTGCCATAAATACAAAAAGAGATATTCACGATCAAATTCTACCCATTCTTGTACAGGGTAAATTTCGTCCCATAGGAAAGTAAGTCGTATTCACGAGAAAAAAACGGCAGCGAACTAGTGCCAGGAACCATAGTAGAGAGTTCTGCATGGAGATGTTAACTGTTTTCAATATTTAGAATTTGCACCCTTCTATAGAAAACATAGACGTAGTCCTACGTCAAGAAGAATCAAAAATAGTGAGATTTCAAAGACTCAATAACTCCTCTCTTTTTCGACTTGATACTTTAACGAAACATTCGAAAGTGTGGTAGCCCTACCCGAAACCCCTAATTTGGTAAGCTATATGCACCCGACGAAAGTGAAGTGTAATCCTTGTAACAAAACTACAAAAGACAGTCTTATAGAATTGTTCAAATTGTTGATATAATTGTCAAAAACACCGCTAAAATTTGTTCTAAATTTTTAGGCTGAAGTTTTTTTTGTGTAATATATGAACTTATTTGCATTTAGAAGAAATATTGAATCGAAAATAGTCAATACGGAATTTGGGTTGGAGTCATTAGGGAATTTGGGATAGTGCGAGGCCAACGGTGAAAAAACAAATCCGCAGGTGATCCACATACTGATAAGCATAGCAAGTGTAGGGGCTCTGTTTAAACGCGAACACATGGACCGATGAGTGGAATTCCGACGAAAACCTTGTATTTATGTATACCAAACGGTAGTCCATTATAGAAATTTCAACCATAGAGTCATTCACCTCTCGGGTCAGAAAAACTTCCTCGTCCCATGTGCGCGGTTGGGAATTGGACCCAGGTAGGTTACGTGAAAGACGATGGTCTTACCCATCATTCTATGTCCTTCCCCTACCACGAAACTGTCGTCTCTGTTAGGGAAAGCCTTGGTAATGGCTTGAAATACAGGGAAATTATACGTTCCTAATCAATTGAAGTTTCGAGCACTAATTGTTAAAAATATATAGTTTTTCTACTCGAATTGATGCGTATAAATGTTTCCATGCAGTTGGTGTCATGGTATCGAAAATCTATTTAGAATTGATTGATCTTTAGATGTACAAAACTCAACCACTGTTTGAACGGTTTTGTTTTCCATATTTTGAATTTTCACCCTTATATTGGTATGAAAGACGAAGTCCTACGTCAATAAAAATTTTAAACTGTCATGTGAATACATCGTTTCTGTGTTGCGATTAAGTCTAAGGGTCTGCGATGCTTGATGCGGACATCAGGTTACTGAAACGTTTTCAAGAATCGGTCGCACAATACGGGTCTTTGAAGTTTTTAGCTATTTAAGAGATTAATTCCAATTGGTGTGAAGCTTGCGAAATAACTTAAGACCGTTGGACGTCGAACGTTAGTTTAGCATCCAGTTGTACTCCAAAATCACACACATGAGTCGCTCTAGACTAATATGGTCCATCAATGCTATAGTCGAATAAAACTGGGCATTAAACCAGATAGAATGTGAAAGCTTGGTATTTGGAAACATTGATAGAAAGTTTATTTTCTACGGATGTGTCAGTTGAAAGTAATGTTAGGTAATCATTTGTCTTTTTATTTTTTTGCGGAAGCCAAATTTTGTGTCTGATAACGAACCGTTCATCGTGACCCGAATATAATAACGTCGAAGAATAATTTTTTTCCGGAAAATTTCTGTATTCAGAACAACATCACAATTGGTCTGAATGAGTTGAGATCATACGCTTGTTCTCCCCATTGGCTATAATTTTCATTGGCCTTCAGTCTGATGGAACAATAATTTGCTCAAGAAACTTAGGGAACGATTTCAACTATTTAATTCTGTTCATACTAGGAGCATTATTGTTTCATGACAAAAGCCCTATGGGAAATTTCATCATTGAAAGAGGAAAACCATTGGCTCATTTTATTAATGAAGGATCGTGGATAGGAACTGAATCATGGATAAAAAATCTAATCTCAATCTACCTACTGGTTCGATAATGTCTTTTGTCATTCAAGCAGTGCCATTAAAACATATTTTTATTAGGATAATGTCTAACACAAATCCGGGCTAATTTTTCATTCATATTTTTTCGGTTAGTTCAAAAAAAGACTCAACGCTTACGTCGAATATCAGCAATAATACATTTAAACTTATTCATTGGTTACTTTCTGGAAAAAATATGCAGATGGAAAAAAGTGATCTGTCGGTTACGTCACTTATACGAAAGTAACTGCAATTTGATCTCCAAACTTGATGTATCATTCAACGGCAGCTTTCAAACGAGCCTAGGATTATTGAAGTTGATTTGGTCATCTCCCAGAAAATGGAACGAAGGAAAAACTGCGTATCGTCGGTTAAGTTACTAATACCATTATCTCCGGAGCTGGAAAAGACAGCCATTTGGCCTTCGAAATTGATTCACATCAGAAGAGTAGGTTTCGAACGAGCCTAAAAGTAGCGAGCCCAAGCTTTTTCCAATCGGCTCAGAAACTTTTTTTTTGGCGTTCAGGTTTCTGAAACGCTTTGCAAGCATTTTCTTTGACATGCTTAGCACCTGAACACTCTTTGTCTTATCGGCGGTTGGTGGGCCTTTCGCACATTGTTTAGAGTGTTTATAACTAACTATGGATTTAATTATTAGAAACTCGACTAAGTGTGGGATATAACTTGAGATAAAAATTAAATACTCTTAAACAAGGTTTTCTCAATTTTTTTTAATTAAATACTCTTAAACAAGGTTTTCTCAATTTTTTTTATAAACAATGAGTGGAACTCATCGCGCTAGCTTTCCTTTTTTGTACTCGGACAAAGCTTTTAAGGATGTTAGGCACATATCGTTCCGTAATGTTCAACAGTACTTGTATAGATGCTAAGCCATGGTTGAAACCCGATCATTTCATTTTATGCGTTAGACGGAACAGACCTCATTTAGGGGTTAACCTTATTTTGTGCTAGGGCACATAACCAATTTTACTATCTTTACGTTTCGTCTTAGACTCGTCAGTGCAGAGCAGTTCAAATTGAACTGCTTACTGCGAACTTAAACAGTTCAATTTGAACCGCTAAGCAGACGTAAAGTTATTGCTATTTGCAACACACTTGTAATAAGCACCGAAGTGCTAAGTCTTTCCTGACGTGCCGAACGAAAACAAGTTTCGACTAATACTGGCCGATTCAGATGGTCATTTAGGGGTTAACCTTATTTTGTGCTAGGGCACATAACCAATTTTACTATCTTTACGTTTCGTCTTAGACTCGTCAGTGCAGAGCAGTTCAAATTGAACTGCTTACTGCGAACTTAAACAGTTCAATTTGAACCGCTAAGCAGACGTAAAGTTATTGCTATTTGCAACACACTTGTAATAAGCACCGAAGTGCTAAGTCTTTCCTGACGTGCCGAACGAAAACAAGTTTCGACTAATACTGGCCGATTCAGATGGTCATTTAGGGGTTAACCTTATTTTGTGCTAGGGCACATAACCAATTTTACTATCTTTACGTTTCGTCTTAGACTCGTCAGTGCAGAGCAGTTCAAATTGAACTGCTTACTGCGAACTTAAACAGTTCAATTTGAACCGCTAAGCAGACGTAAAGTTATTGCTATTTGCAACATCTGAATCGGCCAGTATTAGTCGAAACTTGTTTTCGTTCGGCACGTCAGGAAAGACTTAGCACTTCGGTGCTTATTACAAGTGTGTTGCAAATAGCAATAACTTTACGTCTGCTTAGCGGTTCAAATTGAACTGTTTAAGTTCGCAGTAAGCAGTTCAATTTGAACTGCTCTGCACTGACGAGTCTAAGACGAAACGTAAAGATAGTAAAATTGGTTATGTGCCCTAGCACAAAATAAGGTTAACCCCTAAATGACCATCTGAATCGGCCAGTATTAGTCGAAACTTGTTTTCGTTCGGCACGTCAGGAAAGACTTAGCACTTCGGTGCTTATTACAAGTGTGTTGCAAATAGCAATAACTTTACGTCTGCTTAGCGGTTCAAATTGAACTGTTTAAGTTCGCAGTAAGCAGTTCAATTTGAACTGCTCTGCACTGACGAGTCTAAGACGAAACGTAAAGATAGGAACAGACCTTCTGCGTGGGGTAGAGCTTCATATGGATTGTATTCTGGAACTGAAACCAGAGCATGGATTGTGGCTCACCTAAGTTATGACCTTAATTTAGCTTCAGAATTCATTTTTAGAATTTATTTAGTTTCAAGTGAAAATTAAATACAAGTAAAAAATTTAAAACTGAGGCTCTGAAACTGTATCCTAACTTTGGATTCTGCAGCTAGTTACTTATCTTCAGAATTCCGGAACAAAATTCCGAACCTGAATTTTGGAACTGATTTCTGAACCAGAATTTAATTGCAGAGTTCAGTTTCAGAATAGACTTCCTAAATTCAGTTTTGGAGTTCAGGCTCATAATTCAGTACATGCATGCTAAAACTAAATTCGAGACATAGATTCTGGTAATTCATGTTCAGAATTCAGTTCTAGAATTGAATTCGGATCTTGGATTCCTCAAATGAGTTGAGTTCAGTTTATAAATTCTAGAATTGAATTCCTGAATTGAATCATTGATTTGAGTTCCGAACCTGAATTTTTCCAAATAAATTCTGTGTCCCATGTTGTTAATTTTATTTCTTTAATTCTGTTCCAGTTCCTGGATCACACAATCAATCAATCATTACGAACGATTATCGATGTTCGAAAGTATAAAAGAGGCATTTTATTGCTTCAATTTGAAGTTATGGACAAAATAGAATCCATTCTTCAAGACTCTGAGCATAGTTCATTACTGACTTATAGCAGTGTAAAAAGAGCTCCGGCGCAATATTGGCAACGACGAATTTACAGTGCTTCTTCTGGTAGAAAGGGAGAGGAGAAATCGCTTATTGTCGAGCTTTTTTATGAGCTACCCAAATTTTAGGTAAATAACCGATTACTCTTTTTGAAGTCATAATGGGTAGTAATTAAGTCATCATCTACTCAAACTTTGACTTGATCGTAAAAACTAGGTAGCGAGCATTCTTCCATTTGCCTAAAAATTGACAGCATCACTCGTTGGTCAGGTTCATGTAAAACGCTAATTACCTAAAACTGCGGGGAAGCACCTGATTTTGGGTAGATTTCTACCCAAAAATAGGTAACAGCTGTAGGAGTGTAGACTAATTGAAATTCAACAGAACAGTCGAATGCACTTGGACACATACCAAATCTGACGCATCTGATTATGTGAGAATTGAATTTCTCTAAGCTGGCTTTGATCGAGCCAAAGTTAATGTTTATTTGACAAACAACAACTTCAATGCTAGGAGGTGAAAGAATGTTTAATTTAAAAAAAAAATGGCATTTTCAATTTCTCGAAGCACTCCTCTTCAAATGAAGAGTTTCTCCAGAGGAATAATGGGAATCAACCTTGGCACGGTTCAACAATTGTACTATAGAATAATGATTGACACATTGGCTGTGAATGATGAATTATCCATCGAATGATACAAATTCCGAGAGAATTGGCTATTTACTGGCTAACTGTTTTAGAAATGTGCTATTGCTATTGTGAGGAACACTGTTAAAAGGTTCTTTAGGCGTCCATAAATTTGGAATGCTGCGAAAATTCACTCTACAATTTTTTTAAAACTTTCTATTTGTGGCTGTTAAATTGAAGCCCGTTAATTTATTACCTTGTTTGAGGCGAGTTTTGGGAAAAATTGTCGATGTCTTCAGAAGTAGTTAAATAGTAAGTAAGTCTTGGGAAGAAAGTTTTTAACTAGAGTTGAGGTCAGTTTCAGAGTTTAACGACTTAAAACAATTTTTTCTTATTCTATCTACCAAAGAAAAATATGTTTGATAGCTATTATTATTAAGACTATTCGAGACATGATAAGCACCAGCGAATATAGTAGGGCAATGAACGAACAATTTAATCAATTCTTGTCCAGTGTGTTGCTCCCTACGGATCTCACCGGTCTCCGGTGACAGTAATTTTAAGTTAGGTTCTTTTCCGATGCAACCCCCCTCTTCTTACGAGATCTGCACCGGCCACATACAGGTTTAGGCTTGGTGCGTTCTTCGAAACACAATGATGATTAATTTTAGTAGTGACTGGACGTTATCGGTTGGCCACCGCTCGCTCAACAGCAGAAGCAACCAGTTACAGGATTCGTGCTCCATTCAGCCATCGCCATCGAAAACGCAACACTATCAATGTACGCGGCGAATGTAGAATGCAGAATGCAGAATGTAGTGGGTACCGAAGCTTTGAGGTTGTTGCGAAATTCGGAATGTGTTATTGAACACTTGAAAACTGGTACCACCGGATCGCAGCATGAATCCAGTGACTCTGTCTGTGCAAAACCCGACCGGGGCCAGATTATTGTGAAATTGTTTCGGTTTGAGCTTGTCAACCAACTGGGAGGTGTAGCAAAAATCGATCTTGTGTTGAAAGGCAGATTGGCTTTACGTGTGCATTCTAGCTAGCACCATTGTTCGGTGCAATCCCGTTGAGCTGCGGCTGGGTGCACGTATGAAACAGAAAGTATTTAATAAAATTAGATAACTTTTCTGCTCGGTACGTGCTGGTGTGGCAACTAGAGCGAATCAATTTCGTCACTGGCAGCATCCGAACGATGGCGAACGAGAAGTTTGGTTTTTTATTCAGTTAACAGCTCATTGCAGCAGTGTCAATTTTATGAACTGGTTGCGATGTTGATTCACGACTCAACTTTCAGGCAGACGACTTTGTCTCACATTTGAGCACAACTCAAAAATTAAAACTTATTCATTTAGTGACTAGTGAAAGTTTATCAATTACTAAAACATGTACAAGTAACTACTTTGGATTTTTTTAAATAGAAATACCTTACTAACATGTTCCCTACGGACTACAAGAACACGTATGACTGCAATAGTCGGATTGTACATCACGTTTCAAACGGTATGCAGTACTTTAAAAAAAACTGAAATGTCACGTAATGGGTAGAGACTTGTGATAGTTTCAATACTATAAAATTCAGATGGCTTCATATTCCTGGAAGTTCTTCAAGAATCGTTTTGCCATACTGTAAATATAGCAAAAACTCAGATGAAAGGGAAACAATTCCACTTTTCCACTTTTCATTACCTGAAGTCAATTCACATGTAAGCAAATCGAAGGAGAAACTGAACTCGTTCAAATTTGATACGATACACAACTGTAGGAGTTTTTCAAAAGTAGTTGCAAATTATCAGTTCATTTTGTGTCCTAGAGATGCCGATGTGAATATATAAATATTCGATTCACTTTGTTCTGTACAATGTAAATCGCCATTATCTTATGCCGTTTTTCATTGAAAAACACTGGTGGCGTGGATTGCTCTGATTTTGCACTTTCAAGCAGAAATGCAACATTCTGACGGTGTTTCATTGCGATTTCTGCTCGAAAGTGCAAAACCAGAGCAATCCACGCCACCAGTGTTTTTCAAAGAAAAACGGCATTAGTTAAGGGGAGTAGGGTCTAAAATCAAATGTTTTGCATGACAAAAAGCATCATTCGCACAACATTTTTTAATTTTTTCGTGGCAAAATATTTAAAAATAAGTCGGTAAGGAGGTATTTTTGAGGATGCTTTCAAAAAATCACGATTTGCGGTGTCCACTGTATCTCAGCGCAGACTAATCAGAAGTGAACAAATCAAAGCAGCATAGTTAGAGTAGAAGTTTTTCTAGATCCCAACGTTTCTGTTTGATTTTTGCCTTTCTTTATAGAAAGGAATTAGAATTGCTAGAAAAACCGACTTTTGAACGGAGCCTCGGAGACCCATAGTGTTATATACCATTCGACTCAGTTCGACGAGATAGGAAAATGTCTGTGTGTGCACTTTTCGAAGATATTTATACGCGCTCAATTTTCTCAGAGATGGCTGAACCGATTTTAACAAACTTATGCTCGTTTGACAGCTACTATCAGGCCATTGGTCAAGTTCAAAGATCAAATGGCTGTGACTTTCGGTTCCGGAGATATGATTGTATAAGTGACGTAGCCGACAAAACACGTTGTTTTTCGCCGCTCTAATATATATAAGGGTGCCAATATTTTGAATTCACCTCTAATTTCGCAAAGCGCTATTGTTCAGAAGTTGAATCATCCCGAAAAAAGTCCTCATGCAAAATTTGAGCTAAATCGGACATGGGTAAGGGATGTTGCCCAGCGGTTAAAGTTTGAAAGTTTTCGATCTTGAAAAAACACCATAGGGGATAGTAGATGAAATTTCCGAAATAAATTTTTTTTTTTGATGCCAAAAATCTTAAAATTGCATGAGACGTCGAGATTTAGTGTTATCTAAATAAAAAAATTATTTTTGAAAAAATCGACTTTCTGGGACTTAGAAAATTTTTTATATTTTTAGATTAGTTCCAGAAAGTCGATATTTTCAAAAAATTTTTTTTTCGAGATGACACTAAATCTCGACGATTCATGCAATTCTGAGACTTTTGGCATCAAAAATTTTTTTTCGATTTCAAAAATTTCATGTCCAGTGAAAAATACGTGCTAAACTTTTAAATCTGAATCAGTCCTGACTTAGAATACAGTTTATAGACAGAAAAATCAGTTTTATCTAATTTAAAGTTTATGTTGTATAATGTTGTATTGATTTGAAATATATACAAAAAATTATAATTCTACAGATGACATTCATTCATATTTCACAAAGACCTAATTTATCAAATGACGGAAAATTCCATTCGTAATGACTTAATGTTGGATTATATTGAAATTTACTGGTTCTGACTGTAATTTGCATTCGGTTGGCAAGTGCAACAGTATGAATTTATCATTCAACACCCAAGCAGATGTGTGCTTCTGTGATCTACACAATGAAATTTACGCTTGACGTAAATTCAAGCATGCCATAATTTCTTCGGTAGTGACACAATATTCCATCTCTTAACATGTAAAAATAAATTTTGCGTCTATATCGATGTAAGCTCCAGTTAAAATAACTGTGAAGTTAATAATATGACTTATCTCTACATGCTTTGAATTGTGAATGTAAGTGAATCGCGACGCTCTTTATGTGTGCACCTATAAAGATGATAATTTTTCTAAGTGTGCATAAGATGACTGATGGATGTATCTTGTATCGATGAGTTCCATTTCATGGATTACACAATATTACATGTTTTTGCACGTAAATTTACGTATACTACGACGCTCCATTCATGAGTATTTTCTAAGATGTGAAGTCGCATGGTTTATTCGAAGCGTGTACTTATACACACCAAAAAAATTGAATACTACAAGTGACTTAATTCCTCATACGATGTAATTCATAAAGACCTAATTCGTCAAATGACGGAAAATCTCATTTGTAATGACTTAATGTTAGATGAGCTTGAATTTTACTGGTTTCGACTGTAACATGCGTTCTACCAGACCCTGTCAGCTTGGAGCGAAATCAATCTTCAGTTCAGCAACGCCATCGCACGGCATCACATTCAACATATCATGTCAATTGTATGAGTGCGCAGCCCTGCTATTTTGGCGCGCACGAATTTGACATTTCTCTCCCCTGCTTCTATGTATGAGATTCGATGCGGACTCGCCTGGTGGCGACATGCTCGCAAAAAAGGATGTTGCCAATGATTTGTTCGGAAAATGTGAGACCTGGATATCTTGTTAATATGATGTCTTTGGTTCTACTAGCAGGTGCGAATGTATGATTTTAAATGCACCTTTTACCGGCCAAGCAGATGCATGCTTCTGTGGCTCAGTCGATTATCAGACGAACTTGCGATCCAATGATTCTCGGTTCAAGTTGCGGTGGGTTCACGTCTTTTGAGACAGTATTTCATTATGTTAAATTAATTAACTTAGCAATGAATACACATCAAATATTACCACATATTTTTTTCGGGTGTCGGTAAAATTCTTACTGAGTTTCAAACAGCTGAAGCTTCGGTAATCAGTTCAGTAAAGGTTAAATTCATTTGCTAAATGCTAGGTAGAGTTGACTAAACATCAATACGTTAGGATTATAGCGACTAATTTATCATTCCATACTGACGTTCCATACATTGTTACTGCTTTTCCGCCAAATTTCACAGAAGCAGAAACATTCAGAAAAAAAAACTTTTGTGTAGTAGATTTATTTATTGGCTTACAGTCCGGCTCCGGTTCCCGTAAATTTTGTAATAACTCCGCGCATAAATCAGTACTATAAATTAACTATACTAGATATCGTCAAACGTTTAAAACTACACAGAAAGAAATAATGAAATTTACACGACATGTAAATCAATAGTAACATGGAATAGACATGGGTTGAATAGAAATTTTGATTGAAAACTTTCATCGATGCAAAACTAAATCGGATTGGATTTAATTTTCAATGAATATAACCGTATCTTTCAATTAACGCTTAGTTTGCGATTAAATTATATTGAAACCTACAGAATTGCAAAATAACTTTATGTTTAATTACCTGCTACAAATATGTGCATGAAAATAGATGTAAATTCACAAAATATTTTTCTCTGTGTATCGTTTGGATTACACAGAAAGAAAAGATGAAATTTACACGACATGTAAACCAATAGTACTATTAAACAGACACCAGTTGAAACGAAAATCTGATTTGAAACCATGATTGATGTAAAATTACATTAAAATGCATTTACTTTTTTATTGAACAAGGCTGTATATTTACAAATCGCTTAGTTTTGTAATGTAACTTTCCATTCAATTACCTGCTCCAAATATGTGCATGAAAATAAATGTAAATTCACAAAATATTTTTATCTGTGTATACAAGGAAGGGTTTTTTTTTGTTTCGATTATAGAGGTTTTAACCTTAAGGTCATTCGCCTCTTAGGGCCAGAAAAACTTTCTTACCCTATGTGCGGGGTTGGGAATCGAACCCAGGTGGGCTGCGTGAAAGGCATCGACTTACCCATCACACTATACCCGTCCCCAAGCAAGGGTTGACTATCCTACTTAAATTGTACTCTTGCCTGTGGGTTGTCATTTTATTAAAGTGCTGCAATTAGAACCCTGCTGATGGAATTAAGAGAATATTTTATTAAAAATTTTTTCCGGGAATCAAAATCAAAGCTAATAAAAGTCATTTTCATTGACTGAAAAATAGACGAAAATGAGGAGCGGGACAGTAGTTTCAAAATTTTGTTTTTTCTTTCATTTGCCCTTTCAGTCATTTGCAGTTTTCAGTGAAAATCCCATAGTATGCAGTGTCGATATTCAACCAAAGCAGTGAGAATTGAAAACGACAGAAAAAGGTTTCACAATAAGTTTTAAGTGTTGGTGCTCGAATTTGTAGTAGTTTTGGTTTCCAAAGAAGTTCTGGGATGTAATTGCTTCGATTTGCCATATTTTAGTCACTTTTTATAGCCAAGCGTCACATAGTTTCAATACATCGATGAAAGAATGAGAATTGAAATTCTGCTATTGCTACCTGAAGACGTTAGTTTGGTTTCGTCTTGTCACAGACGAAAGAGTGGCGTTGTCAATTATTCTCTCTCATTTTTTCAATGAAAAACGAAGATGATTCGTCTCTCTTCGTTTGTTCTGGGGTCGGTCATTTACGAATGAGACAGTAAAACATTGAAAATGAGACTGCTGGAATGGTTTCTTTCATTGAGAATGCGTGACAATTTTAAGCTCTGTTCAAAATAAGGTTGTCACGGATTCTTG
This sequence comes from Malaya genurostris, assembly GCF_030247185.1. NCBI lineage: Eukaryota > Metazoa > Arthropoda > Insecta > Diptera > Culicidae > Malaya > Malaya genurostris. The sequence continues at coordinate 214,377,396 of NC_080571.1, read as the reverse complement.
TTGCTTGTTCAAGTATTCACAATTTTACTACCGAAAATGATCAATTTGACAGCTCAAATTTATACCAAAGCGTTCAGTAATCTTTGCTGAAAAGCATCGTTATTTTTAATTGATGCTTACGTCTGTTCCACTCATGCCAATGCCAATGAAATCAAAATAAAATTCTCTAATATTTTCATAGGATTTGCTAGGATCTAGTAGGCCGATTACAGATTGAATTGGATGAATTTTACAAATCGTTCAGAGAAAATCATATTTTACAGTTTGAAGCCGCAAAAATTATTACTGAAAAGAGAAATTATGACGTACAACTTTCAGATTCGAAATTATAGAGTGAAAAGTACAAAAGAAGGGGGGGGGGGAGGTAAATGTCAGAGACATAACTCGATGACGTAAACTTGAAAAAAAAAACGATGTGCTTATTTCCACACAGCCGAATATCGATAATCGTACGTACTAGTTGACTGTTTGTGTGAATTTTTCTTACTTTCAATGCTTCACTTGCATAATTCTAACGGTATAAGACAGAACACACGAGAACAAAAAAATACAGAGTATTGTAGAAGACAAGACCGATTACGATGACATTTAAAATGCAATGTTGAATTTTTTGTAAGTAGTCACATTGGCAGCACCAAGCATTGAAAGTGCATCACACCAGTGTCAAAAATATTATCGAGAAGTTCGATAAGACCCTTTCCATGAAGGATTTGCCCCGATCCGGTAGGAAAACGGGTCCCAGCCAGCCCGGCCGTGGCTAAAAAAAAGTGGTTGAGTACATCAGGAAAAACCCGTCGGCGTCGACGCGGGATTTGGCCAAGCAGTTCAACACCAGCATCGGAATGATTCAACGGATCAAAGTTCGGAACTCCATGAAAACGTACAAGAAACAGAAAGTGCCGAAAAAGTCCCTGGTACAGCAAGTTCAAGCCAAAACAAGAGCGCGAAAACTGTATGACCGGATTCTACAGAATAAAGACGGATGCATCCTGATCGACGATGAAACCTCCGCCAAGGAAGACTCTCGAGCGCAGCCCGGACCGCAATATTATACGAAATCGTTGTACCAGGACCTGGGCGACGTTGACACCACGGTGGCGATGAAAAAGTTTAGGCAGAAGGTGTTGTTCTGGCAAGCAATTTGTGCCGGTGGTTTGCGGTCGTCGATTTTCTTCACGAAGGGCACAATTAATGCCAAGGTGTACGAGGAAGAATGTTTGAAGAAGAGAATGCTGGTACTGTACATAAAGCATAAGGCTCCTCCTAAGATACAATGTTCAAAAACATGCAGGAGTTAAAATAAAACTGGACAGCTGCTACCAGGAAAGTCACAAAAGTAGCTGTGCAGAATTTAATGAAGAATGTCAAGTCAAGATTTTCTTCAATATAATGTCAAGTCAAGATTTTCTTCAATATAATCAGTGAAATGCACAAAAATGTAATTTTTCTACAATATATCGAAAACTGATGTCAAAATATGTTTTCTCTCGCTTTTTTATTCGATAATCAATGTTGCTAACTACTTTTCGATACACTCCTTATAAGCAAACATCGTAACATTGAGTTACTATTTCTGTTACACTTCTTTTTAAACTTAACTCACATACACAACCTTACAAAATAAATTGGATGAGCATTGTTTGGCAGCTATCAGTGGTTTGCTCACATGTACAGTCTATATTATTTCATTCTATTCACAATATTTCTGATACACAAACAACCAATAAACGTCAAAGATGAACTTGATTTACCTTTCATCATCGTCATGTGAAACCCAATTGGGATACGTTCAATTCACTTAATTTCCACTTCATACTGGTAATAGTGACCGATAATATGAAATACCGTAGCAATACCGTCAAGCCCACCTACCATGGGAGCATTTAACATGCAATGTTGAAATTCATTTAAATTAGAAAAATCCGCAAGTAATCGTTTGAGGTCATGTAAGATTTCTAATTGATTTAACCAAAAAACTAATCTACTCCAATTACTGCCTTTTGTAACAGGTTTGGTAGACAACTGATTGGATGTTTTAAATTCTGTGTGTACTTAAACTGCTTCGCGAGTACCAACTCTGCTCCGAAACGGTATATGTGAGTAAAGGTACGCATAAGCTTTTGGTTTTTACAAAACAACGTCTATCTATGGATCTTGATATAAAATTGAACATATTGAACATTATTCAGTTCTTTTTTAAAATGTTGTAAAATAGTTGGAATCAGCTCGATGAAGTATTGTCATCATGCCAAAGATCTTAGCTTGTAACGAAGAATGAACAATTTTGATTAAGACGAGAAAAACAATTAAAAAAGCATTTTTTCATAAAACTTAAAACTTATATAACCGCCATTAGCGCCTGTATTACTAGCGAACAAAACGTGTCGTAAGCCCACTGCGCTCAAGCACTGTAATTTCTGTGCCGGTTTTGCACGATACGCTTCGTGCGATGATTCGTACAATTCATGCGGTTGGAGTTTTGCGCGCCTTATTTTGACACATAATTTCACCTTAAAGTTTGTTCATACCAAACATTTTAGAAAACTTCAATTTTGAGTTATTTGTGGTTATCTCATACTACTTAGAATTATATCACAAGCTGCTGAACATATTCCCGATGGTATGGTGAAAACATTATGTTGCTGTGTTTAACACAACAAGCGATATTCACGGTTAAGTTCTGCTCAATCTTGTACAGAGTGAAATTTGAAAAGGCACCCCTTAGTAAAGTAAGACGTATTCACGTTAAAATATCAGGAGAGCTTCTCCTGTGTAAGCGTGGTTTTTCGTTCCCTAAATTGGAGCGCGGATTAAGAGAACCTATGGTTTGGCTAATCCTGAAACTTGATGTAGTTATTATTATTGTGTTTGCAAACCATAGTTATTTAGTAGATTTCTAAATGGGTTATTAGTAAATTTTAGAAAGGTCACGAGCAAGTTTGATGAACAATTTCCCAATTTTATTTTTGTGACTTTTTTTTTCGAGATCTTCTCAGTTCTGGATTCGCTGGTTAAGGTTAAGTAAGCTGAATCGTTTCTATCGTGAATCTAGTGATGTAATCGCCGAGATAAGATGCGAATTTGCAATCTTCGCCAACCAAATGATAATCATTACCCAACTCAACAGGTTTTCTACTATAGATTACAAATGTGTGCTGAGTCATAAATGGCTAATCTAAGGCTAGTTGCCAAAATAGCCAAATCAGACGTTTCGATAATTATTTGATGAGGTAATATATTATTTCAATTGCATTCCCGATACTTTGAAGTTGTCCCTTTACAAAATTGTCCTCCAACTGCCGGACATAAGTCGCGAACATAGTTGCAAAAAATCACGCCTATGATTACGGCTCTGTACAAGCCTTTCACTAGTGTAAATTGCAATCCCCGCGACATTTGCTTGATTCTGATTAGATGTCAACTGTTCGGGTGTGCAAAAGCTATTTGTCGACTGGTCTAATTGATTGACATGTCCATTAGAAGGGAGCCTCCGACAAAACGATTCAATCAAACAGTACATAGTAACGATGGAATGCTGGCTCGGAATATCGTAATTCCCGGATTGGCAACCGTTTCATTGTTGCTTATTGGATTCTCTAACCACTGGGAGTAGCAGTTCAAACAAGATCAGTTCGCATTATCCGCATATCATCAACAAGCAAATTACTTCTGTTCAACCAAATTGAAGTCGAGCTCATCAATTAGTTTCCACCGGGCGGCGGCGCACACATCGCAGCATTCTCCTGACAGTTCATAAATGGAGCAGTATGTCAGCATAACTTCCCGCATCTATTGGAGATGTGCCCTTTCCCTCTTCTTTCCCGCATCTTACTACGAATTGAATCCTCCGATGAAGACCAACAATGTTAGCGCATCAATTTGTGGTTTCGTGTAAATCACCCCCAACAACACCCGCTTGACTCCTCGAACCGGTCGAAGCTACGCCACGCAGTCCCGCGTCTATTGTAGTCCAATAAAGTCTAATTTATTGATGTATACACACGGCCGTTCGGGATCGACTTGGCTTGTAAAATCACCGCATTGTCACTATGCATGCATAACAATATTAGGCTACTGCTGCTGTCCGGCAAACGAAGAACAACTGGAAAAACTCTGTGTTCCAGTCCGTGCATTAGGGATTCGCGCTAGCTGAAATTTATTCAATTGAGACGGTCTCGCCAAAAGTTGACACCCCGTGGACGCCTTCTGGTGCTGCATCGTATGCAAGTCGGACGAATAGTTGCATGCATAGCCGTCACCGCCGTCAAAGTCACAACGGATGACCTTTTTTAGTTATTCAAAAGTGGTTTAGTTGAACGTCCAGACGGGATCGATTGGGGCATAGCAACGCGGCTATGCTTGCACCCCGGGATGGGACATTTTTGGTTGAAAATAACCCCCCGGCAGATTGCTATGCAGTCAATTGGTGAGAATGCATTCATTCGGTACTGTGATATTGATTTAGATATTTTGTTGTATACGCAGCATTTTGGCTTTTGGTCGGGTGACATTCAGAAATACGTCAACAAACTTTGATCAATTTACGAGTTCAGGATAAATAAACCGATAGTAATGTGATAAATTTATTGATATGAATATTCTTATAATATATCGGATGTAAACAGTGCACCAACATAAAGATCATTTTTCTCCGAAACTTTAGTTATTTAATGGCAGCCTCTTATGTAAACTGGGGGATATCGCTTCTTAACTTCAAGCGCGGAGAAAAAAAATGAGTTGCCTAATCTTGTAACTTACTGAAATTTTTGTCTCTCTTTATGGGCTACTCAGGCCGAGAGTGAAGGTTACAAGGCTTCACGCTTTCCATACCGGACGAACTAGGCTATGGTACCCAAATGAACACCAGCAACGAAGGAGGAAATCCTCGTAACCCAAGCGACCGATTCCTTTACGGTTACCAATTTGCAACGATAGACACAAGTATCTTCTATTGCAAGTTCACCAAAAATGTGTCACTTGGGCAGGCAATTTGCTTCAACCGTAAATCATTGGGTTGTGCGTCTGTATCGTGTCGGTATTTTGCCATCCTACCAACTGCTTCTGTGTTTTCAATGTGTTCGTTGATGAAACTTCGAAGAATTTTCGTATTGTATCCGCTTCGGTCCTGTCTCTGATTTCCTATATAATCTTTTGAGTCTAAAGCGGTACATACGATTATTACTTTAATGATTGGTATATTAGTGCACACTTTTCGAATCTGCTCTGATTGTGTCTAGCTTTGTCGATTTTGTTGTATTTTTTGCATTTTGTGTATAATTAGTAAGGAACTGAGTGATAGTAACAAATGTTATAGAAAGTAAAACGCAATCTAAGAGACAGCTACATTGAACATGCAATCAAACTACTAGGTGTGCAGACTTTGGACATGGGGAACGTGCCGATTGAGCCGATTTGCTCTGATTCCTGATACCTGATAGAGTAAGAAAGAAACTAGATATCGTGGAAAGGGAAACTACAAAGTATTCTATAATCGACAACATTGCTGTCTGTAACAAGAATTACATGTATTTCGTATAGAAATACGAGGTCTGTTCAAAAAGTACCCGGAACTCTCATTTTTCTAAAAAGATATTTATTTATTCGTCTACATCTATATGGTCCCCTTCAAAGTAATCCCCCCTAGATATAATACACTTATGCCAGCGTTTTTTCCAGTCTTCGAAACACCCCTGATAGTCACTTTTTGTAATGCTCTGTAGCACTCTCAGCGATTCTGCCTTTATCTCTTCAATCGATGAAAAACGCTGTCCTTTCATGGGTCTCTTCAACTTTGGGAACAGGAAAAAATCACACGGACCGATATCTGGTGAATAAGGAGGTTGGGGCATGATTCAAGTCTTGTTTTTAGCCAAAAAATCACGAATAAGCAGAAGCAGTTTTGGAACGAATTTTGCTGCCACTCGTTTCATGCCCAAAACATTTGAAAAAATATGATGGCATGAGCCAACTGATATGCCAACTTCATCAGCAACTTCTCTAATAATGATTTGGCGATCATCCATAATCATTTTTTCCACTTTTCCCACATTTTCATCGATTATTGACGTGCTGGGTCGACCGGAGCGTTCGTCGTCTTCAACGTCTTCGCCGATATCTTGGAAACGCTTATACCACTCGTAAACACTTGTTTTTTCCATAGCAGACTCACCGTAGGCTCTCTGTAACATTTCGCACACTTGGTTACACTTTATTTCATTTTTCACGCAAAATTTAATACAAATTCTTTGACTCTTCAATTCTTCCAACTAACAAAAATCGCCGAGCTCAAAAAAACACGTCTACACCAGCCGCTACAAGACAGAACGTAAACAATGAATACAGCTGAAAATTTCACCATACATTAGGGACATATGTACCAACACAATAAAAAAAATTTTTGACCACCGGACTCTCCAGACGCGCGCAATTAAAAAATTCCGGGAACTTTAGGTACTAGGTTTTATTGCACGAAATGGTCCACGTGAACCGTACTATTCCAAAGACACACATCTCACACTTTCAGTTAGAAGGTGACATCGGTGTCAAAGTTGGAGAAATTGAAGTCTTCCTCGATCTGAGAGTATATTTACACTTGTCCGAATCAGTTTCGTCGTCATTGCAATGTGTCATAACATCAATGCCGGATAATAACAATAGTCCTTCTTTTCGAATTAAATTCACTAGCACATAACTGTTTTCACTTTTTACGTTTCGCCTTCGGCTCATAAGTGCATCAGGAGTTTATGTTGAACTGCTAACGCCACCTAGCGGTTCGATATAAACCACTGAGTAGACGTAATGTTAATGCTATTTGCTAAACATTTATTGCACCGAAGTGTCATGTCCAAAGGCGAAACGTGAAAAGTGGATTTCTGAAGGATTTAAAAAGCAAAGTCTTGGTATTACATTTCTTTTGTGGAATTTGGCTATTCTGTTTCAACAGACTTCGCAGCCGATTCTTAGTGTACAGAATCATTGCATGGCTAGTACTATGGATCCTACTGATACTAAGAACCCTTCCAGGTCGGGATTTAAAACCATTCTTTAAATAGGAAAGTGTATCATAAACTTAAATAAACATTCTTATATTATCCTGTTACCCTAATTTCGAATTTTAAAAGATATGCGGATTATTACGCAAATTCTCGATGTTATGCGATTTTTATTCACGCGATTTCTTTTCATGCGGCACGTATCTCACGCAAAAAAAAAATACTTGAGTGTAGGTTACATTAAGGAGGTCAGCTAGTGTATCAGATAAAAAATGGGTGTTTATTTAGTTTTTCAGAAATCACGACCAAACATACAAATATATAAGACGTAGGTAAAGTAAATTTAAGCGAATTGAACTAGTTGAAAAGTTACACGTGCAAGAATAGGTACAAGTGCACGTAGCGAGCTTGAACCACTTAACTTTTGAACACGTTTTTTCCCAAACACGATTTTTCAAAACTTCCGTTATGATATCTCGAGAAATATTCTATTATTTCTACTCAAAGTTCTACAGTATCTTAAGCACATTCGTTACTTCAAATCGAGAAAAAAGAATTACGATTGCGATGTTGGATTTTTGTTTTAGCGTTTATACAGATCCCAAAAAAAACGGATTCTTTTCTTTGAAGTTTCTCAAAAATATTATTTTTTAACATTTTTTCTTCTATTTTAGTTAGTCTTAAGAACCTCGAGTCAAATGGTGTATGCTTTTTAGTTTCAATTCCGATTTCCACTTAGCAAATATTACTCTTATGAAACATATGAAACAAGAAACTTGTTGCACATCATACTAGAAAAGTGCGCTTTTCCAATCGCATAATCGTTGCGAGAAGAGTTAATAAATGCAGTACTATAACAATGTTTGCTACTTGGGTTATGCTAGTGTATATTCAAATAAACTTTTCTTCTTTTTTTTCTTTTCTTTACGTTTCGTCTTAGACTCGTCAGTGCACAGCAGTTCAAATTGAACTGCTTATTACAAACTTAAACAGTTCAACTTGAACCGCTAAGTAGACGTAAAGTTTGCTATTTGCAAAACACATATATTTGGTACCGAAGTACCACGTCTTTCCTGACGTGCCGAACGAAAATATGACAGTTTCGTTACAGCCACGTTACCTTCAACAACTACTTTTGGCATTTGTGAATTATTTCGGAAACACTTCAGTAGTGTCATTCATTTTCCGCAGAAATTTTAAGTAGCCATCCGGTTTTTGAAGTAGCAAGCAATGTATCTATACGTCCTTCTATTGGTTTTCATCCTATTATAGCTACCACAATCATAAAATCCGCATGTGCTCAATTAAAATCATCATATAGTGCCGGACCTGCTGGTATAGCTTCCCTAGTGCTAAAAAATGCTCTGAGAGCCTTCTCCTACCATTATCAATAATGTTCAATTCCTCTCTACGTACCGGAGTATTCCCCGATCCGTGGAAAAAATCATTTATCTTTCCTGTGTTCAAAAAAGGCGACAAGCGACAAATATCCAACTACAGAGGAATAGCTGCGCTGTGTGCGGTTTCTAAGTTATTCGGAATAATCGTTCTCGACTGCATCACTCATAACTGCTCCAACTACATTTCTTCAACTCAGCACGGTTTTATGCCTAAACGATCTACATCTTCAAATCTTGTGTCTTTCACATCATTTATTACCCAGTCCTTACTTGCGCGACTACAGGTCGACGCTATATACACGGATTTCTCAGCTGCTTTTGACAAAATAAATCATCAAATAGCCGTTGCTAAATTAGCAAGGCTTGGATTCAATGACGCACTTTTGGTCTGGTTTCAGCCTTACCTAACAAATCGTGACATGGCATGGTAAAAATTGGTACCTGTATTACCACGCCCTTCCGAGTGAGCTCCGGTGTACCTCAAGGCAGTCATCTCGGACCTTTCATATTTCTACTTTATTTAAACGATCTAAATTTATCTCTGAGGTGCCTAAAACTATCATTCGCCGACGATTTTAAACTGTTTCAGCTAATCAGAGATTCTGAAGACACTGTATTCTTGCAGAAAGAGATGGATAATTTCACTATGTGGTGTGACGTGAATTCTCTCGTAAACGCTCAACAATTATATCCAACTATACAATCGCTCAAACAGTTATCAAGCGGGAATCCGTAGTCAAAGACCTAGGCGTTCTCTTGTATTGTAAACTAAGTTTCAAGGAACACATGGAATACATTATCTCAAAAGATTCTAAAATGCTTGGATTCGTATTCCGCGTAACTAAGCACTTCACTGATATATACTTTTTAAAAGCGCTGTATTGCACTTTGGTCCGATTAACTCTCGATTACGCTGCAGTTGTTTGGGCGCCGTACTACCAAAACGGCATCCAGCGTATTGAATCTATCCAACGCAACTTCGTTCGCTATGCACTTCGTCGTCTTCCTTGGAACGACCCTCATAACCTTCCCAGCTACCAGGACCGTTGTGAGCTAATTGATCTTGACCTGCTATCCGTTCGCCGCGATGTCTCGAAAGCAGTCTTTGTTTCTGATTTAATATTATCACGAATTGATTGTCCAGATCTGTTACAAAAATTGAATTTCGACATACATCAACGCAGTCTTCGATACCAGCCATTTCCTTTCCTCAGCATGTGTCGCCTTTTCAATCGCTGTTCTGATGTTTTCGATTTCCACTTGCCGCGTACTACTGCAAAAAAAAGTTTCCTGAACACTCTCTCTAGTTAGCTTTAATTCTATCTACGATCTCAGAGACAGGCACAGTTATAGTTTTCATGTTACTTTATTTATTTATTTATTTTTAATTTATTATGTTGAGATAAAGATTAGCGATAGTTGTATTTTTAAGCCAAAAAATGTATCTGTTGGACATTTGTAATCTGTGGATGCAAAAGACGAGAAGGTTTTATGCCTGTTGGAGAAAGAGGTTTAAAGAACCTCAGCTCCAGTGGGCTTTTCCCGGCTCCAAACAAATAAACAAATGAACAATTTCATTCCGAATGACAAGTTTAGTGGCTCAAAATGTAGATAACAGCTTTCTTCGAAGCATCTACATGTGTTCCAAATGAAACAAATAATTTAAATCACTTCTTAAGCCTGTTTCGTTTAGAGAATCGGTTTATTTTTTTCAAAAGTGTACGTAAACAGATTCATGCTCAACTTGTTGGTTATTTGTATTATCACTCACCAAAAGAATCTTAATTTAACATTTCACCTATTTTCCACGCCCTGTATGGCTTTACTGACACTGGTTAGTTTGACAGATATCCACAGCCTGACCACTGAATCAATCAGGTTTCAAAGATCAAAAGCCACAACCCTGATATCTGGTCAATTCTGCCGCTCCACACAGAAATCAAAAACTCGATTTCAGCGATCAATTCAAACTTGAACTGAAATATGTTGATTAAATTCATGAATTTGTATTAACTCTAGTGAAACAACTTGTAAATTGAAATGCATAAATTGCAATTCATACGCTCGATCGGCTCAATCCAGTGGACATGGGCCTTCCAATCAGCATCGGAAATAGCTTGGTTCAAAAATAATGTATTCTCTCTGAATTGGATTGAAATCTGGTTTTTAAATTTCATCTCTTTTAACAATGCAGTAACCGGGGTTGTTTTTCTACTAACACGATGCCACATATATTTTCGAGAGCCAGCTCAAAAATGAAACGAAATAAAAGTAAATTTATTTTCGTGATGAAGCCTTTTTCTCGATCCATAAATCGTGGAGAACGTGTTGTCTCTCGCACACACGGTTCAGATTCATTATCTTTGTGATAGCCGTCCGTAATTAAGATTCTTGTTGCTCAAAGTTGAGCACAAAACGCGAACACACTTTCCACCGTCGAACCATAACCACCACACCGGCAGAGTTATTATTTACTTATCCTTCCAATATCCCACACTTTGATGACGGTTATCAAAGGAAAAAAAGGCAGAAATCAAAATAAAAGCGAAAAAAAAGCATCCAAAAATTTTTCGAACCCGCAGACAGCCGACCAACCAACCAACGAAACAACAAGCCCAAACCGGGCTTCGAATATTTTTGCGGCTGTGCATGTGTGCCTGAAAGTAAAAACGAGAGTTATCGTTTCCGGCCGCAGGCTACTAGGAGTTGGAACGGACTGGTAGCACCGAAAGGGGGCTCCCCGCCCCACTAACTATCCGCGAACTATGGCAGCCGGTCGCGTCGTCGCGTAGACGCACGTCTGCCGTCGGTTTTTAAAGTGTTAATTTTTTGGCTGTGGTTGGTATATAGAGGAATTCAGCAAGCACAAAAAAATAAGCGGCACAAAAATCAAATAAAAAAAGCTTCTATTGAATCACCTATCCGGGTAATGATGTCCTTCTCATAAACATATATTCAAATCGAACATTTTCATGAACATAAACAGGTATTTCATATCTAATAATACCCAAAAACCTGCAACTCTGAAACCAAAAATCAGGTTTGGAGAATATCTACGAATACCATGTATATCTTCTTTGTGATCTGGAAAAATTAATTCCAATACTAAGTGAAAATCCGCTGATACAGTGAACGCAAATCCTTTCTCCACGAGAAAGACAAAAAGGCACGAGGCCAGTCGAATTCAGTCAGTCAGCCCGCCAGCCAGCCAGCCAACCAGTCAACCAGCCAAACAGCCGACAAAAAGCACTTGAGCTGCTGATGGCAAGAGGAAGAAGGAAGCTCGCGTCGAGAGTGGCTCTACCTGATCTCTAGAAAAATAACAAACTACTGAAGGCGGAAGAAGAAGGCCAGACTGAGTTGGCCGAAGGAGACAGGAAGGAAAGGCAGGAAAACCGATGTGTGCCTGCCCGGTGGTACCAGATTCGGTTCGAGGTAGATATCGATACATTGTTGAGTAGGCACCTGTACGGTGGCGGTGGCGATGGCGGTGCCGGAGTGATGGATGGGTTTTAGGCCGTTTAGGCAAACAGAAGTCCGTAAAATATCGAAACTGATGGGCGCTTGAAGTAATTTGAAACATTATTTATTGTTTGGATTGCAATGTAATGCAATCCGCGCGATGCAGCGAATGTGTAACCGATGCAGTCAAACATGGTGTTTTCTGTCAAAAATTGATGACCGATATTCATTCATTCATACGAAACCAGCTCGTATAACGTCTCTTGATTTGGCACATAAGACAAACTGGTTGTAATTGATTTTGGTGTTAGGACAGTTCCATGGACTATGCTACGATCCTACTGACTATTTCCAGGACAGAATCACAGTCAAAAACAAGAGAATGATCTGCCTATTCTTAATCGAATGAAGAATTAAGAATCGAGTCAAAGAATCGAAAGTGGAAAAGGATAAAGCGCGAGAAATGTAATTATGGTTTCTCATTCAGTTCAGTTAAGTAATGATTCTACAGATATAAGCACTTTACTAATTTTATGACATACATTTGATTTCATTGCATTTCAAGTTCATTTGAAACATCTATTCGTAGAAACAATTTTCCCAAGGCTATTAGGAAACATTGTCTGGTTGACTAGCTTCGGTGAAAGTGTGAATTAAGTCAAAGTACACGGAGAACCCGCAGATCACAAAATTACAATATTGCAATTGTTGTTTCACGCCCTGGTTGTTTCAACTAAAATGTTGTTGATTTAACTAACTCTTTGTTTACTTTCTCTTCTGTTAATAACACCTAAATTTTGACGTTCACTTACCAAATTTGTATATAGAATGAAAGAAAATATCTCCAGCTTTGTAATAGTATCATACATGTAACGAACAATTGAGAAATAACGCAGATATAATCGAAAGAGAAAGTAAACAAAGAGAATCTGTCAATTGTTTTAAGGCCCTTTTAAAATGTTCACGTCGATATCTGTTGATTTTGTCATAACCATTCATGTAACCGAAATTGTTGTATTCAAATGCTGTCACTTAGCGGAGAACGAAGACAGCAAAACTCAGAACAAAAAACATCTTCATTTCACCAGAAACGTTTCATATTGAAAATTTTCAATGGTGAATGAACTTAATTTATGTTTAGTTACGTAGTGGTCGTTTTTTGTAAGTGAAAGTATGCATAAGAATATATCAGTTAATTGTAAAACAAGTTTTTCGTGTGTTAATTTTCATCTACAGTATAAATGTTTTAATTTCATCTGAGAGTAATGTATTCTACTACAGTTCATGTCAATGTTATTAAAACCGATTCACGCTTAAAAATTTGCTGCTAAAGTGAAGTGGTACTATTCGTATTTTCTTGAAAGTGTATCTGTAGCATTAGGTTTAAAAGCAAGCCATTCTGCAAGTGAAGGAAAAATTTCCTAATTCCCTGTGACCATTTTTCTGGTGAGTTCCCTTTTGAGAATTGTAATCTTTCGGTTCATTTCTATATCCTTTGTGAGTTTAGTGATAGAGATGTAAGCAGTTAATTAGGTAAAATTTTGTTGTTCAAGCAGTGAACGATTAGCTGCCTCCCAAAGAGGCTAACAGTAAAAAACATTTATTGCAATTGGCATCTTAAGTTCAAATAACTGAATAATTGGTTGAAACAACTGAGACATTTTTTTGCTTTCATGCATACAAGTAACTTTGCTGGGATTGTGTCTTTACTCAATTGCACGAGTGACATCTCATTGAAACGTTTCATTGTTCGCTCAGGGTGTTTGGCATTGCCCAACTGAAACGTTTCATTACTTTTTTGTGGTGCGTTTCTTTGTTGGGTGTCGTTGCTAAGCTGCCAGCACGATAAATAAAAAATGACAGATTAGTTAAAACAATAGTCGATTAGTTGTACCAAACTTTAACCAATCAAAATCAGAAAAACAACTAATATTTTAGTTGTTTTGCGATCGCTGGCTTTTCCATGTAGGTTGAAAGGGCTAACCTGTCTGGCACAATACCGTTTGGCATAATGATGCCCTTCTCATATTACCTATATTTTCAAAAATACCACTAGAAGATTCTGTCAAGAATTTTATTTTTAAACTTAAACAAAATTAGAGACTTTCTACGGGTATAAACTAACATAACCATTTCAATTTATATACAGATATATCATGTTAATAAAAATTCTTTTCAACTTTGCCGCGTCGAACAATGACGGTTTGAAATTTTGAACACACTTCACCTTATAGTTCCGGAACCGGACGTCAGACACGGATGAAATTCAACCGCAACCTATGAGATTATAGAACTTTTTATTTGAGCCTAAGTTTGTGAAAATCGATCAAATCATCTCTGATTAAATTGAGTGAGTAGTTTTAGAGTTTTTGAACACGGAACCTGAAACTATAAACAAGAATTACTCAAGTGGGTAATAGGAAGTAACTAATATAGCCTACAAATTGAATCAGGTTTTGGTCAAATCTAAAAGAATTTTACATATTTTTGCAGCGTCGCCCTAAATGACGGTATGCAATTTTAAACACACTTTACTCTATGAAGGCATAACGAAATTCAATGGCAATCTTTGGAACTATGAGAATTTTTATTTGAGTCTAAGTTTGTGAAAATCGATCAAGCCATCTCTGAGAAAAAAGAGTGACATAATTTACCACATATTCATACACATACATACATACATACATACAAACATACATACATACATACATACATACATACATACATACATACATACATACATACATACATACATACATACATACATACATACATACATACATACATACATACATACATACATACATACATACATACATACATACATACATACATACATACATACATACATACATACATACATACATACATACATACATACATACATACATACATACATACATACATACATACATACATACATACATACATACATACATACATACATACATACATACATACATACATACATACATACATACATACATACATACATACATACATACATACATACATACATACATACATACATACATACATACATACATACATACATACATACATACTTACATACATACATACATACATACATACATACATACATACATACATACATACATACATACATACATACATACATACATACATACATACATACATACATACATACATACATACATACATACATACATACATACATACATACATACATACATACATACATACATACATACATACATACATACATACATACATACATACATACATACATACATACATACATACATACATACATACATACATACATACATACATACATACATACATACATACATACATACATACATACATGCATACATACATACATACATACATACATACATATAGGACACTTAGCCTATCCGGGCCAATTTTCACTAGTCAGTTTTTCAAGTGGTTGCATAACATAAACTTTTTATATGAGAAAAACAATAGATGTACTTTTACAAAATAGAATCGTTATCATAATTTTGTGATAAAACTAACAGGTGGGTACAAATTGAATAAAAGAGAATAACAAGGATGGTAAGATGTAAAGATGGTGACCTTGGTCATGACGTAAGATAATAAGAAGAAATGATTGCCATTTACATTGCAATAAACGCTATCTTTTTCAGATTCGATTTAATAACTTTTACCTTTCGTCGCGCTTTAATATCTTATCATTTTTATAAACTTATTTTTAATACAGAATTTTGATGTCCCGAAACAAATTTAAAGATTATTCTCCTGAAAAATAAAAATTTGAATGTGGTAACTCTGCACACTGAACAAAGCACGCTGTGTGCTAGGCGGTGGTGTTTTCTTCCTCCGGACCAACACGATGCGTACCGGTTTTGCATCGACATTTTATATGGTGGTTTGAAAGTTTTGACACTCGTCGTATAATGTCGGAACCGGAAGTCGGATCTGGATGAAATTGCGCAGTAACTTTTGAGACAACGAGAGCTTTAATTTTATTCAAGATTTGTGACAATCGGTTTAACCGTTGCTGAGAAATCGAAGTGAGTTCCGTTTCCGTTATCGAAAGCATTTGCATTTGCATACTCATGAAATTGAAAATATCCACTTATCGCGCTGTAATACCGGAACCGGAAGTAAGATGTGGATCAATTTCTCGGAGACTTTTCAAAGAATTTTAAGACGTTTCATGTGCATTTTAGTTTAGGAAAATCGATTGAGAAATTTCCGAGACAATTGAGTGCGCATTTTGTTATAGATTTGCACACATTACCTTGTAATTCTGGAAACGGAAGTCGGATAAATATTCAAGGGACCATGAGTCTTCGATTCAGCCATCTCTAAGAAAATTGAGTGACAATATTTGTCACATACACACACACACATACACACACACACACACACACACACACACACACACACACACACACACACACACACACACACACACACACACACACACACACATTTTGTGATCTCAACGAATTGTGTTGAATGGTATATGACACTCCGTTTAGAAGTTGGTTTTGGCAGTGATTGCAAAAATATGGATTAATGGATTTCATTGGTCGCGTTTTATAATAATCATTTCATAATTATGGTAGTTTTTGTTCTGTAATATAATTCAGAACATGTTTTTTATACATTTCATGAACCAACTGTTAAATTAACATTTTGAAGATATTTTCAGTAAAAAATAATCCTGAATGCATCACGTGTATTTGCAATTTTGACGACTTGTGTTTGCCATGAACATATAAAAGTCTCTAACGGTTATACAAGTTACGTCAGAAAAAAAATTTTTTCAGTGTATTATTTATTGAAATATGAACTGAAATTCAATTATAAACATCAAAATTGCGCGTTCAGTCACAAATGGTGACTTTTCAGCCCTATTATATACACGATTTGGTTATTACTATGAAAACATGTTTTGCTACCGCAATTCTGTGATTTTTGTGTAGAGAAAATTGTAAACCTACTTGTATTGTGTAATGGGGAAAAGGAATTTATATACTAGCTTGCTAACTAATACATAGAGCGAATCGATTCAATTGAAGATTTTGTCGGAATTTGCTTATAATATTATGTGACATTATATCTAATGGTTCTATATTTGTGAGTCTGTGTAACTCATTTGTACTAAACCAGGGAGGACGTTTCAAAAACATTTTCAGAATTTTATTCTGAATCCTTTGAAGCGTTTTCTTCCTGGTGAAATAACAACTTGACCAAATTGGTACTGCATAAAGCATGGCTGGTCTGAAAATTTGTTATAAATTAATAATTTTTTCTTTAGATAGAGCTTACAATTTCTGTTTATTAGAGGATAAGGATTGTTTCGAAAATAAGCTATCCACATACATTTGTGTTGTACGCATGGATTTGTGATGGTTTTTTATGCTCAGATCACAGCATTCTGTGCGTTTGGCTGTCAGTTTTCGTTTGTTTACTTGTTTGTGCGGTTGAAATTCTGCGTTTACAAAATGTTGCGTATTGAAAAGGAAGTGAAAATTAATGTTCTGGACACATGGCTAAGTGAGAAGGGTATTACTATGCGAAAATTGGCAAAGCGGTTTGGAATTCATCATTCCAGTGTTAAAAGCATCATTAATAAGTTTGGGGAACACTATTCTTTGGATGAGCTACCAGGAAGAGGCAGAAAACCCGGTTCTTCCAACCCGAAACTGGACCAGAAAGTGGTATCTCTAATCATGAAGAACAAATCAATGTCAATACGTGATTTTGCCAAAAAAGCAGAAACGAGTGTCGGAATGAACCAGCGTATAAAATGCCAAAATCACTCTCAATTGGCTTGCGGAAAAGGGTATAAATTTCGTTCAGAAAAATATCAATCCACCAAATTTCCCTCAGCTTCGACCCATCGAACGTTACTGGGCAATCGTGCAGAGGGTCTTCAAGAAGACTGGTAAGGCAACTGGGAACGTGTAGTAGTTCAAAAAATTTGGGCTCAAGCGTCAAAAAAATGCGATGCAACACTTGTCCGGAATATGAAGAAGAGCGTTCGATCAAAAGTTCGAAAATTCGTAAAGGCATAACTAAAATTTTATCCGGTTTTCATTATGCTCAAGTTTAACCTCGTACAACGAAGGATCAATTTTTAGTTTGAATAAAAATCTAAGTATTTTTCTTGATCATATCATATCAATTCCAAGCCAATCAATTTGATAACGTGATTATTGGTTGGTTTAAGAAAAGAAGTTAATGAAGAAAGATAATTAATTCCGGTTTCGCCTCATTTGGTGCAGTTTTACATTTTGACAGACAATCACTGAAAATATTTAAACTTCTTTGTAGGCGACTGCAGATCACTCTTAGATTTCTACCTGTGGCTAACAGACTTGTGTCGTCACAGAATAGCGATTTCTGATAACCAACGGGTAGATTTGGAAGATCAGAAGTGGAAATATTATACAAGTTTGGAGCAACGCTCAAATATTGCGGAGCACCTGTTCGTACAGGTAGTAATTAAGATATACAATTCTGATAGCTAACCTGAAGAGTACGATCAGTTTAATAATTTTGAATCATTTTGATAAAATAAATAGGAAACTAGAAATCAGACATTTTTGCTATTAAACTTATGTGCCAAACACTGTCGAATGCTTTTTCTATGTCTAGAAGAGCAACTCCAGTGGATAACCCAGAAGATTTATTTGATTTTATCATGTTCGTTACTCTTACAAGTTGATGAGTAGTTGAATGTTCATGACGAAATCCAAACTGCTCTGATAAAAAATTGAATTCTCATTTATATGAGACATCATTCTCAACAAGATAATTTTTTCAAAAAGTTTACTGATAGAAGGAAGTAAGCTAATTGGTCGATAACTTGATGTTTCTGCTGGGTTTTTATCAGGTTTGAGGATAGGAATTACTTTAGCGTTTTTCCATCTTTTTGGGAAGTAAGCTAATGAAAACTACTTGTTGCAAATTTTAACCAGGAGTCTGAAGGCAGCGTTGGGAAGATTTTTAATAAGAATATTAAAATTTCCATTATTACCAGGAGCCTTCATGTTTTTATGTTTCCTAATGATTGACTTAATTTTATCAAAATTCGTCTCAATAATGTCATTTGGTAATAACACTTGAGTTTAAATATGATCATATTTCAGTGAGACTTCATTTTCAATAGGACTCACAATGTTCAAATTAAAATTGTGAACACTCTCGAACTGCTGAGCAAGTTTTTGAGCTTTTTCGTCATTTCTGAAAAGTATTTGATGTCGTTCCTTGAGAGCAGGAATTGGTTTCTGAGGCTTCTTAAGAACTTTAGACAGTTTCCAGAAAGGTTTAGAATACGGTTTAATTTGTTCAACTTCTTTAGCGAAATTTTCATTTCGCAAAAGAGTAAATCTATGTTTAATTTCTTTTTGTAAATCCTTAACTATGTTTTTCATAGCAGGATCACGAGAACGTTGATATTGTCTTCAACCGAATGAGCAGTTGAAGATTGTCATCGATGATAGGAGAGTTTAATTTAGTTCGAGCTTTGGGAATTGAAAGATTTCTAGCTTCGATAATGTAATGATTCAAATTATCTATTGCTGAGTCGATGTCCGCAGAATTTTCTAAAATAATTTCATGATCTACAAGATTTTCAATGTGATATCTATATTCAAACAAATTAGCGCTATGATAATCTATATATATAAAAATGCAGAGATCATTCTTTGTAATCGCATCACGTGAGAACGGCTGGACGGATTGAGATGCTTTTTTTTTGTTTGATCAGTTTTTACCCCCACCGGGTTCGTACATCAAAAAAATTAGAAAAACTTACCGGAAAAGTGGGAAAAACCAATAAAGTTATTTTGTATGGACAATGGAATTTTCCACTGAAAAAGTCGCCAATGATTGCTAGATCATCGATAGGTGTTTGGCGCATAACGAGTTGCATAAGTGTTTGGCCGTCGAAGAAAGGAATACTAGATCGTTGAAAGAATCATTTGGCGCGCAACGAGTTGTTTTGTGTGAATTCATGTGGTTCGTCATTTCGAGCCACGTGCTTAATTGGGTATCAACATTATTGATTGCCAAATGATTCAATGATGGAACGCATATGGGTGTTCTAGCTATACCGTAAACATGATCAAAAGTTCTGATACTGTTTACCAAAAGATGCATTGTGTGCAATGTAATCAGTTAGTTGTTTATTGTTGGCCATCGTAGGCGTGAGTTGAACAAATCACCTTATAAATAGAACGATTTTTGTACGAATCAATGATAAGATGCTGCTGTTTAAATAATGAGATCAATCATAGAGGTTTGCTTTGAATTTAGCATGCTGAAGTGCGTTCGCGTCGGGTAAATTCTGGTGGATTGAAAACCATTAGTTGTGAGATTTTATGCATTGACTCGAACGATAAGCTGCATACTGGTACAATCACTCCTCATCTTCACTCCTCTATAACAGAAGAACTGCACATTATTTTCATATAAAACTTTCTGATATAGATTCTCAGTGCCGAACTCCACCATTCATTAATTGTAGGTGGGGTACTAAACAAAATTATGTGGTGTTGACTAATGAGATGACTATTGATAAAGCTATTAAACGAATGCAGTGTTCATGTAAAAGTTAATGGATACAATATTTAAAAGAATGGTAACTTGAACTTTCGAATGTCCAAGAATTACTCATTTTATCATTCGATTTTTTAACAATATCAAACTAACCATAGTACTCAAGGAGGAGTAAGGATTTGAAGATAAAGTGCGGAAAATTCGACGTAACAACGTTCATTTAAGTAAGAAGAAGATTCTCGCATCTAAACTTTTACCGTCTACCAGAGGAGTCGAACTTAGCGATGCGAAACATCCGAGTCTCTGATATGTTAAATTTTTTTTTTGCCCACCACTCCCCCACACCAAAAAATTTACTAAATAGTTACTGACTGACCAGAAGTCATACATTAAAAGTAAAAAATAGTTTTATCGCTAAATTGTTTCTTCCTGTGATTGTCACGCTACGAACATTCATCAAACACGATTAAATAATATCACCAGACTAGCGAAAAGTGACGAACTACAAGTCGCGAGGGCAGCTTTTGTAAATTTGTTCTAATCAATTTAAAGTAGTCATCTCAGTTTATTTTGCTTCACTTTTTATTCCATATGTCGAAACCATAGTCTGAGAGAGATCAACAATCGCTATTCGATGCACTGACTCAAAAGATGATTCGCGGTGCATTCGCTTTATTTTTGCGTAACAAAAGCTTTTAACATATTCACAATATTTTTATGAATTCATCGCAGCCAAGTAATCAGTAAAATAATGGAAAGAGACATTAACAGCATAACGTTTCACAATTCTACTGTCCGAAAACATAAATTAAAAAAAAACGGGCGAGACGAAGTTCGACGGGTCAGCTAGTTGAATATAGAACTAATTGGATTAATTATAGCTTCGCAGAAACGTCTGAATGTTACAGGAAGATGATCTGTTCACTACAAATGTGACATTGATCTGTTAGAACCAGATCAATTGTAGAGGGGTTTTTCACGGCAGAGAAACAAGTCGGATTACCAGGGTAAAAGAACTGTAAAGTAACCAGCAGAAAGTTGATTAGGTTATTTTGTTTACAATTTCACTCTACATGCTTTGAATTTCAGTCCCCTAAAGCTTGCTTCAGATAGAATTGAAACAAAGACAATTGCCTGTATTTCAGTTATTTATTCTTGAATTCAAGATTTTTTTTATACAAATGTAGCGTTTTCTTCATACTTTTAAGAAAAAATACGGATAAAATTTTTCGTCACGATTTCGAAGGAATTCTCGAATTTTTCCTGTAACACGGTTCATTAGGCGGCGCACACCTTCTTCGTCCATCGTTTTAGCTATCTTATTCCACCAGGTCGTCATCTGATTGATGTCTTTGACAACCTTTCCCTTTGCCTTGAGTCTCCTCTTCATGATTGCTCAGTATTTCTCAATAGGGCGGAGCTGGGGACAGTTGGGTGGGTTAAGGTTTTTCGGAACAAACTGGACCCCTTTCTATGCATACCATTCTTGAACGACTTTGCTGTAATGACAGCTTGCCAAGTCCGGCCAAAACACTACGGGATGGTCGTGGGATCAAATGAACGGCAAAATTCGTTTTTGGAGACACTCTTTTTGGAATAGTTCCGATGTCATTGTCTTATTTGTAACGAAAACTTTTGTTTTTTTTTGCCACAGCTGCAAATGCCCTGCCGAATCATAAATTTTCTTGCAAATTTGTCGGCAAAAACAAATTTAAATTTGGCTGGAACATCCTCCCGAGCCGTTGCCAAGTAAAATTTTTGACCTGGGATTTGCCCGAAGTCAGCCTTGACATAGGTTTCATCGTTCATCAGAAGACACCCGTCGAACTTGGTCATAAAGTTTCCGAGCACGAATTTTGACCACACTATTCTGTTTTATGGTCAGATTCGGTTGTTTGCTAGCTCGATATTACTTGATCACGGTCCGACAGATTAGGATTCCTCTTAATCGTCTTCGAAATCTTACCACGCAGTTTCCGGTCGACAGTTCCACTCCGACGATTGGCTTGAGGCTTCCGAATCGTCGTCAATGTTTCCTTATACCGTTTTATAACGCGCCATACGTTATTTCTGGGCAATTTCAGCTGTTTAGCGAGCCTAGATGCAGACCACAATAGATTTTCCAAATAACTGTGCACAATTTCTTCCCTTCTTTCGGCTTCCATGTTGATTGTTTACAAAGCACAGTCGATTTCCGGAATGTCAAAAATTATACGTGAAACTGACAAAATTCCCGACACGTGGGCGCCAAGAACTTCCAAATCCGTCCACCAGGAGCGCCACAATATGAGCAAAAGTTTGTTCGCAATCTAAATGAAGCAAACTTTATTATGAAAAATTTAGGTCAATGTCGAGTTTTCAAAAATCACACAGTTAGAAAAAATCTTATAACATGCACATAAATGGAACGTCATATTTCACATAAATTTATATTCAAGAACATGTAAAATTGTTTGATTTGAAAATTACATGGCTTGATTCGAATGAAAAAAAAAACAAAAGATCAATAGCAGCAGCGCGACTTGAACCGAGAAACATTAGATCACAAGCACATCGGTTACTCGATTGAACCACAGTGCTCATATCTGTTCATTGAATAATTAATACATATAAATCCATACAGCGGCACTGGCTAGCCGAGTGCAAATTACACTCGGAGCGTGTAGAATTCTGTGCGAGTGGAATAATACGTCATTTGAAAAAATAAGTAGTTGTGAATTGTATCGTTTGTATGAATTCTGTCACCAGTAAAATTCATAATTTTTTTCTGTGCACCTTTAAATAAATGTATTTGTTCAACGGCGCATTGGAATGGCAAATATGTTCCAGCGATAAAATAGATGCCATGAATGGTTTTAATTTCGATTCCCCAGCTTTCAATAACTGTAGTGTGGAATGAAGGTAAAATTCGATGTTTGATTTGCCGTTGAATATCATATTAATTTCCTTAAGCATCTGGCACGAGTATTACATTTGAAATTCACTAAAAACTATAGACAGTAAACATGAACTGAAATTATTGCCCAGAAATAGTGCCGGGTCAGACAACTTTTTTGTTTTTCACTGTTGACAGCAGGCGCGTATACAGAGGGGTGTTTCAGGGGTTCAATCCCCCTCCGAAAATAAAAAAACAACATGTTATGAAAACTCTTCTCTTCAACTGTTTAAGTAAATTAAAAAATGAATAATTTTCAACAAACGACTCTATAACCAAATAATTTTCAAGTACAGGGTCCGGCACTCGAAGTGTAACCAATTAAAAAGGCCATAAATTCAGTTTGGAAAATTACTTTTACTTAATTCAAAGTACAAAATGTGTAAAAATAATACAAAATTCAGAATCAATTCACTTTTGCTCGATATGACCACCTTTTGCCTTGACTTGATGACTTGAGAGAGCGAAGGAGTTGCTTCGTTTGGCCGAATGTGACTTGCAGGTATTTTGGCCCACTCGCGGACAATAACTTTTTTCAGCGCCTCGAGACTGGTGTATCTTTTAGTTCGGACTTTGCTCTTCAAAATGGCCCAAAGAGAATAATCCATCGGATTCGCATCTGGTGAATTCGAGAGCCATTTTGTGGACGTGATGAAGTTCGGAACGTTGTTTTTCAGCCATTCTTGGTTCACTCGAGCTTTGTGAGACGGTGCCGAGTCCTGCTGAAACGTCCATGGTCTGCCACCGAGATGTTTGTCTGCCCACGGCTTCAAAGCAACCTCCAGAATACTTTCTCGATAATATGTCGCATTTACCTTGACGCCAGGCTCGATGAAAACGATTGGAGAGCGCCCATCTGCGGTTACAGCGGCCCAAACCATTATCTGTTGCGGGTGCTGCCTCCTGGTGGCCAATCGATGACTCAAATTCTCGTATGAACGGTCGGTCAAGTAAACCCTATCGTTTTGAGAGTTTACGAATTGCTCAATTGGAAAAATTTTCTCGTCAGAAAATACAATGTTCGGAAATTGACCGCTTTCGGCCAAACGAAGCAACTCCTTCGCTCTCTCAAATCATCAAGTCAAGGCAAAAGGTGGTCATATCGAGCAAAAGTGAATTGATTCTGAATTTTGTATTATTTTTACACATTTTGTACTTTGAATTAGGTAAAAGTAATTTTCCAAACTGAATTTATGGCCTTTTTAATTGGTTACACTTCGAGTGCCGGACCCTGTAATTATATACATATTTCCATACGTATGGAAATTGATCAACATGTTCTGAAACACCTCCCGAAAAGTTTTTCTGCGTACGCGCCTGGTTGACAGGATATGTAATCTCAGGAAAAACCGACTTTTAGACGAAGATTTGGATAGGTTATATAATCGCATAAATGACGTATTCGACAGACCACACATTTTTCTATCCTCTCGATTTTCTGATAGATGACTGAACCGATTTGAAAGCTACTTTGAAACAATTGAGCGAATGTGGAAGGCCCTCGGTAAACCTTTTTCTATTCGTTCAATATTCTGGGATACAACCGTTTTCGATAAACTTGTGATTGTCTGAGTTGTGGTGATTCATGAACATGGTCCCTGCATATTATTGCTGATACTTTCGTTTTAGCAAATGTTACCAAATAAATGAGATTATCTTAATAACTAGAGAAACTAACCACTGGATGGATTAAGAAGCGGTCTAATTATTTATAAAACATTTTTTTTACATACATTTGTCCTCCTCAGAAATGATATCATATTAACTTTCATTTCAGTATTTCAGTCTCGCTAGAATCACACAGCACTGCCAATTGGCTGTCGCATTTACGCATGACGAACGTTGCGCACCCGTCTGTGAAGGTTTTACTTTTAATGTTAACAAGTTAATTTGCTGAGGCTGTCGCCGAATTGGTGTCAGTATGATTTGTTTCCTTTAAATTTTTCCAACCCTCATCATATTGGTTGGTTGGCAGCTCTGCACACGGTGATCACGCATTTGTGTCGAACTGCTATCAGGTGTGTTTCGGTGTGTCGCAAAAACCGAAGCATTGATGCAAAACATTTCGATGCTGAACTTGGTCGTCTTTTCGAAAGTTTGCCAAATAGACTCATAGTTTCATCGTTTCCGATCAGTAACGGGTTGAGTATGCTGCTCACTCATAACCGTAGTTTAATATTCCTATCAGAAACGCTCACGCATTAATTCGCGTTGAGTAGTCTTCGCCAATCGAACCCATTGCTCATATAAACTATTTCATTTTCGACCACGACTTGACATTTTAAATTTGTTTTTTTCGCACAAGTTTCACCTGAAGCGAACCAAGATTCTTCCATCCTGTGTGAATTAAGTGTAGATGTATGTGTGTGAGTGTGTATGCGTAAATGTTTGCTTCATGCTGATCGTTGGTGGAGGGTGTCGAAGCTAACGAAGGCAAACGATATCCGATCGAAGTTTTACTTTTTATAAGGATCCTCTTTCCGCTCACCTCGTCGTTCGGTGTCTGGTCACCGTCTCGCCACTGCTATGTATGTAGGGAATCGTACATACATATGTCGATACGTTTACGTGTTTCGGATTATCGGTGGCACTCAGGGAAAACAAGTGTGTGACTCGTGATTTTGTTTTGCGCGAGAATTAAGAGGCCAAGGTGTACCATTATTTACGAGTTTTTTTTTGTTGTTGTATGGGCCTTCATATGGTTATGTATGATGAGCAAAGAATCGTCTGCAACCCGACTGCAGTGTGACTAGTGTTAAGTTAGTCGTTGTCAGGATCAACCAAACCATTAGGAACCGAAGTGGAGAAGATTTCGGTATTTACTAATACTGTCAAACTGATTATTGGAATAAATTGGACCATACTGTATTTAACCTTGAACTTATTTTGCCAACCAGAGAGTCGATTAACAAATTGAATCGAAATTGGTGGAAAAAGACGTAAATTCTTATAGTTTCTTCAAAATTTAATACCTAGGCCTATTAAATAATTTTAATTGTGTCATAATAGCTTATGTGAAGTATAACTCTTGTTACCTATGCTGCTTCAATGCATTATTAACAAATGTAAATATACATAGCAAAAGATCTGATACATTGTATAAATTTTGGTGTTCAACCAAAGGTCAAACTTAAAAAAATAAGAAATATGCCCAAAATGCTATCTTTAGTTTAGTCTAGAAAAGTAACAAAAAAAACCTTAGTATATTTAGTAGGTGGGACAAAAAGCAATCTGCTTGACCGACGAATGGTGCTACAAACACAAAAAAGAATATGGTGCTATCTAGTTCATTCATGTTTAGATGTTTAGTATCGACTTAAGGTTTTTTGTTTACGTTTTCGGATCATGTTGAGTATAGGAAAAATCGATCTTCGTTCATTCATAAGATTTTTTTTTTTTGAGAGAAAGAAAACGGTGAAGGAAACTATAGCTAAGTTGAATAAATATTATGAAACTTGCGCTGCTTCAGATTACATGGCAAAGGATTGGTTTTTAGGAAGCTCCATGATGACCGAAACTCCACTTCCAATGAGATCTACTGCGAGAGGCCGTCTCGTTCTTCACGCACTATTTGATCACACAAATGCATGAAGTACATTTTAGGGGGAATTTTAAAGATAAAAAGATTATTCTGCCGCTGGATACCGCTAATGCTAACTCCGAACCAAAAACACGAACGTAAGTGCACTTCGGACACGTGTTCGGCTATACTGACGCGAAAGTGGCCTTTTTGGTGTCAACAAGTAACTGTTGATTGAAACTTGGTCAGGTCGTTGGCTTTCATGGATTGTTTTTGCATATAACAAGGAAAAACAACAATCAACAGTGAATATTACTAAGCACTATTGAAGCAATTGAAGGCAGAAATCGTTATGAAACGATGACCCACATTATTCGAATGTTACCATGATGTAATCTGCACTGAACGAGACTAGGAAATCGCATATGAGACAGATACGAGTTGGTATTTTTTTCAAATTTGTCTGAACAATTAATTTTGCAATTCATGGAAGTAAATTAAGGATAGACTTCATTCATCAAGTTAACTTATTACGGAAATCTATATGGACTAATTTGCTAGTGAGGGTAGTATTGGTACAGGAGAAAGCATTAGGATCGCAAAACATCATTTTCTTTTTGAATTAACAAAACATCACAATGATAAAAACTTCCCTGCATGTAAAAGTTTTTGCATATTACTTTGATTGAATGGTATCAAAGTAATATGCAAAATCCAAAACATATTTTACACGTTTGACGATATCTAGTACAGTTAGTTTATGATATTCGCTAATTCGTCTGTTGTATTAAATTAAATCGTCCCGGGTTGGCGCTGCAATGCATAGGGCACTGGTCTTACGAACCAATTGTCGTATGTTCGAGCCCCGGCCTGGAAATATTCGCAGTGTCAGTAGAATCGTAGCACCAGCCATGCAATGGTCCTGTACACTCTGAATCGGCTGCGAAATCTGTTTGAAACAGAAGGTCAAATTCCACTATAGGAATGTAATTCCAATTAGAACGAATACAAGCAATGCTCAACACAGCTCATTTTAACTAAATAAAAGGTGGCAATTGTAACATTTTGAAATATTCTAGTTTCATAAAAGTCACTGAACAGTTATTTTTATCAAATATCTTAGATAAGTAATTTCACAATATTTGCTGCTTGGGATGAAAACTTTCTAATAAATATTTTCATTTATCAAGTATTAAAGAAGCAGTGAACAAAGGTTTGCAGCGTATGTAAGTACACTGAAGTCTTTTTTATGCGAATTTACGTACCGTATAAAAAACGCATAAAAAAAACGCATAACTCTGAAAATTCGCATAAAAAACCGCATAACTCTGAAACTTCACATAAAAAACCCGCATAACTCTGAAACTTCGCATAAAAAAACCGCAGAAGGGAAACCGCATAACTCTGAAAATTCGCATAAAAAACCGCATAACTCTGAAAATTCGCATAAAAAAGTCGTGTAAAAAAAACCGCATAAAAAAAGACTTCAGTGTAATTATTTGGAGAATTTCTTCAATTATACCCTGGAATGAGGCAAAGATTACTCTGAAAATTTCATATAATCTTATTTGAGATGACTGAAAAACGCTCCAGGAATTGAAGAGAATTATCGAACATAAACATGACTTGTTTAAGTCTTTTTCTTTTTAGTCCTTTTTATCCTTCTCTTCTTTCTTCGTGTTATTCTTCTATTTTGTTTTCTTTTGTTATTCTTTCATTTCTTTTTCTTCTTCATTACATTACTACTTTATTTTTTACGACACTTCATTTGCGAGGGCAACACAATGTTGCCAGTTTATTGTTACTTTTAGCTCATATGGCTTCACTTTCTCTGACTACCAATAAAACTACCTGTAGTGTCACTACAATGTTAGTGTTTTAGCATGGAAAACTTTGCGCATAAATAGCATAACGATAGGCTTACACTTGAGAACCACGACGAGATTTTTAAATTTTGAAATCTGGACAGTCGTGAGGCCTAATATCGAAGGTTAAAAGTTATCCAAATTCATCGAAGCTATGTGAAATTCGATGGAAACCTTCCCGATTCCAATTTATACCTACTAAATCCTAGTGCGTCTATATTTCCATATTTTTAATCAATTATTGTACTTAAAAACTTGTTATAAATGTGAACCGCCAAGAAACAGGAATCGAGTCGAAATTACCCAGCAAATCTGTTCTTGGAATTTTGCAGTGCGAAAACCGGATAAAACATTAAAACAAGAGTATAACAAAATTTCTCATCAGTATGCATTTAGCAAGGACAGTAGGAGAATTGGATTGCGTTCTATTTCCATGCGACATGACTGATAATTGAACTGCATGACGCTCGTGAAAAGATGAACATGTACGGATGGTCTGTTCAACTAGACCATTTTCTTAAATGGGTTTCACACTTTGCGTAGTTTAATTAGTTCAAAGACTTCCCCGGATAGAAGAATCTGCGATTTAGTTTCTCAAATTATGCGTTTGGTATCGATATAAGTAAAAGTTCAGTTCTATCTGTAAAATATCATTGTTGTGTTTTAATTGGTTTAAGTTTGAGTATCGTAAATTGTAGTTCATGTGCTTTTCCTTTCAGTAATAGAAAATTAGTTTTTGCAATGACTGAGTGAAAACATAGTTTGAAGATGTCAACATAATGAAAAATTTACAGAAAAGATGATTTTTTAGAAAAAAAATACGCTCAGAGACAGGACTTGAACTTGCGTTCTCATGCATTGCGTGCATACGCGCCATCATTTCGCCACGCTAAGCATTGTGATAGACACAGCTCTAACACACGATTAGGCATGATGGAGCGTTCATCGAACATGGCCTACATCAGGGGCTCCCAAAGTGGTCGATATAGACCCCTTGGGGTCGATATCCTTTTTGCGGGGGTCGACGTAAACGAAAACTGACTATGGGGATCGACGAGGTCTAGAAATCGACCTCCTATTGATTGATATAAGTTGTTATTTTAAATATTTACGCCAAAAAAGTTGTGTTTATTTGACCAACCGCAGAAATTAGTAAGTATTTTACACCACGATTGAAAAGTGAGAAATAGAATTTTCAAACGAATTTGTTGATAGGGTCTGAGGCCTAAGTTAATTTTAGTAAAGGGGTCCATGACTCAAAATAGTTTGGGGACCCCTGGTCTACATCCTAGCCGTCTCTAGATCAGTATCATACATCCAAACATCTTATCGATTCATCAAATACTAGTCTTCTCGCTCTATACCTTTTTAACCTTCTGTCACTGACGATATCCAACCAGCGACTGGCACCAGTACAGAAGGTGACAAGCGATTATAAATACACCTTCCTACTCAGTGCTTTAGCGTAAAATGTAATGCAATGCATAAGAACGTAGCTTCGAGTCGAGCCCGTGGTCATGGCATACCTTCAAGTATCACAAATTGGATACACGCAATGCTTAGCAATCGACTTCTTTGTTCATCGCTTCGGCAAGCAGAGATTAGAAAGCTGAGTGTCTGTGGGTGTCCTCAAGGTGGTGTTCTATCCCCACTTTTATGGAACCTAGTCGCTGATGGTTTGTTAAGGAAACTTAATAACCTTGGATTTCCGACTTATGGTTTTGCCGACGATTATCATATATAGATGACCGGTATAAGCATTAACACTCTCTTTGATTTAATGCAGCAAGCCCTGCGATCTGTTGAACAATGGTGTTGTCAGGTTGGATTATCTGTAAATCCGGGCAAAACATCAATGGTGCTTTTCACTCATCGTAGGATAATCACAGGAGCTCGTCCGTTACAGTTCTTCGGTTCAGAGGTTACTGTAGTCGATCAAGTTAAATACGTCGGGGTTATTCTTGACTCAAAACTGAATTGGTCTGCTCACATTGATTTCAGGATTAAAAGAGCTTGCATGGCTTTCGGCCAATGCAGACGAGCTTTTGGAAAATCATGGAGACTCAAACCCAGATATATTCATTGGATCTACACAACTATTGTTAGACCAATTTTAGCATATGGATGTCTTGTATGGTGGCAGAAAGGAGAAGTCGCGATAGTTCAGTCAAAGCTAAATCATCTCCAAAGGATGGTCCTAATGGCGATGACAGGAGCATTCACGACAACTCCTACTGCTGCTCTAGAGGCGCTACTGTGCATTAAACCACTACATGTGTTCCTAAAACAAGAAGCATTATCTTGTGCATACCGTCTTAAGGTTACAGGGCTTTGGAACAGTAACCCATTAGATTATGCTACCAGCCACACTCGCTTGTGGTCTCAAATGGTTACGTGGGATGAGTATTTACTCGCTCCTAGTGACCTAACTCTCACATGCAGTTTTCCTTCTAAAACATTCAATGTGAGATATCCTCTTCGTTAGGAATGATTGTCTGGTTGTCTGGAACGACAACTTGATGAACACATAATTTGTTATACGGACGGTTCTCTGTTGAATTGTCGTGCTGGTGCTGGTGTCTACTGTCGTGAAATGAGGCTGGAACAGTCTCATTCACTTGGTAGATACTGTACTGTGTTCCAAGCAGAAATTTACGCGATTCTGTGGAGTACAATCGGCACTTCAGCAGAGGATCTGTGGTAAACGAATTTATTTTTGTTCCGACAGTCAGGCAGCCTTAAAAGCACTCAGTTCGAATGACTCACGGTCGAATCTAGCGATCGCATGTCGAACTCAAATTGAAGACCCCAGCATTTCAAATGCTGTTTACTTCTTATGGGTACCCGGCCATTCTGGTATTACTGGAAATGAATGGGCTGATGAGTTGGCTAGAGCTGGTGCAACGAATGATTTCGTTGGTCCTGAACCAGCTTTACCACTTTCAACTAGTTGGATAAAGCACAAGATTCGTTGTTGGGCTGCATCCAAACATGCCAGCTACTGGCGCAGCTTGCAAACTTGCGCTCAGACAAAAGCATTTCTACCAGATTTAAATCTGAAAATGTCAAAGTGTCTACTGCATTTCTCCAAGCATCATTGCAGTATTCTGGTCAGAGCTCTGACTGGACATTGCAAACTAAATTATCACATGGCTACTATTCAACGTGCTGAGTATTATTCGTGTGATTTGTGTGAATGCGATTATGGTACTTCATATCATCTGATATGTAACTGTCCCGCATTGACGCAGCTACGTATCCGGGTTTTTGGTTCTCCATACATGGTTGAGTCTGTGTATGCGGAGCTAAAATTGAAGGATGTTCTCTAGTTTCTCACCCAATGTGGTAAGGAGCTATAGTCGGAAGGGTCCATCGTTCTTCCTGAAGTGAATGAATCCCTTCTGTATTCACCTTAAATAGGGTTCAGCAGATTGTTTGGCATCCTTTAGGGGTTACCGAATTTACTTCTGCTCGTACATACTGCGAATCGTTCTGCATTCTTCCGGGAGTGCAGAATGGTGTCGCTTTTGTAAGATCTCTAAATCCTCTCGGAGGTTGGAGGTTTTATAAACAGCAGACTGTTCGGGACCTCGTAGAGGTTCAGAATTTACTTCTGCTTCCACTAAATGTGATCCTCAGCAGATTGTTCAGCATCCCTTAGGGGTGCAGAATTTACTTCTGCTTTTATGTATTTTTGTGTCGTCAATTTTTCCCATCCTCCTAGTCCAACCCTTACCATTTCCTTTCAATCCTTCCCTCTTATATATCGGGAAAATGATGCTAAAAACAAATTGATGGCAAGGCACAAATCTCCAAATATCAAGGGGAACGTGCCATTTGAGCTATTTTGTTCTGATTCCCTGATTCCTGTCTCTGAGCGACTTTTTTTTTAGAAAAGTAATCTTTTCTGTAAGTTTTTCATTCATTTGGCTTCTCCAATATATGTTTCCACTCAGTCATTGCAAAAACTGAACTTAGTTATGGCGATATTACGTCAAACCAAACAAAAAATATAAACTAATAGAAAACTGATTAAAATTTCTCTATAATGTTTAAAACACACATTTTTATCATAGTTTTATACCATCAATACCATACTATACCATTTAATAACATCATTGAAAAATCCAATGCCGGTGCAATTTAAATAGAATTATCTATTGTCTGGTATAAATATCAAAACGAGTTACAATTTTAAAATAATTTTGATATATTTTTCTGGTCGGGTAAGCGCTTTATGTTTCGCTAATAGGTTTATGTTGAACTGCTAGATGGCAAAAGAGTTTAATATAAACTGTTATGCACTTACGGGTCGAAGACGAAACGTTAAGAAGATCAAGCCTAATTATTTATTTCATTTTTTGTTCTCATTTCGTCTAAGGACAAATATAAGGCCTCTAAGACATCTTTAATAAAAATCAATATTCCCGATTATTTCAATTAATAGACTAAGAACTAAGAAATGCATTCTCTTTTTTATATGTATACTAAAAAAGGACATATAATTAAAATGTATAGTTTTTCTCTCCATAGATGATTTTATATAAATTTTTGTTTGCCTTTCTTATATAGAAAGACTATGCAATCACTGTGAAAATCGACTTTTTAAAAGAGAAAAAGTGTGCACTCAATTTTCTCTGAAACGGTTCAACCATTTTTAACAAACTAAGCTTCAAATGAAAGGTATTATAGTTCCCTAAAACTTTGTAGAACCTTTTATCCGGATCCGACTTCCGGTTCCGGACCTAAAGTGTGATAAGTGGAAAATTACCAATTTCATTAGTATTTTTTCACGAACGATGGTAAAAACAGGTACAAATCCCAAAAAACTGTCTGATAAATTCTTTTCCTGTTCCGGATGCTCCGAAAGTAGTGGAGAAAAACTCCAAAAGTAGAACTCAATTCGATTTCTCAGCGACACTTGAATCGATTTTCACAAATCTTGATTAGAATTAAAGCTCATATTATCTTTAAAGCCACTGTGAAATGTTATTCCAATCCAACCTTCGGTTACGCAGCTACAGGGCGATGAGTGTTAAAGTTTTCAAATCACCATATAGAAAGACAAAATGTACCACATCGAAAGAAGAAATCCAAACGGTTACTGATGGCTACTAGTGTGTGATATTGGTAAAAGACGGTGGTGCTGTTGATAAAAATTTTAGCTATTTTATGATAAGTGCGACCGAAAGAATAAAAGAATGTAAAGCCGGTATAAAATAAATGATATAAAAGAATGTCAATGAATTGAAGTTTATTTGAAAAAATATGCAATTTTTTACAGCCGCTAGAGCCATGCCGGTGGTGTAGTGATATCAATAATAATAATAATAATACTAATAATAATAATGATAATAATAATAATAATAATAATAATAATAATAATAATAATAATAATAATAATAATAATAATAATAATAATAATAATAATAATAATAATAATAATAATAATAATAATAATAATAATAATAATAATAATAATAATAATAATAATAATAATAATAATAATAATAATAATAATAATAATAATAATAATAATAATAATAACGAAAATCCTATTTCATTACATACTTAAGGAAAAGTCTTACAGTTTCATACGGAATTCCTAAATTTGTTGTGGATACTACTTCTGGTTCCGGAACTACAGGGTAAACAGGATTTGTAGAGTTTGTTATATTAAGTCCTAACAAATTTTTCTATTTCTATTCAATGAACAGTTGTTTTTGCGAATTTCACAGTAATATTTATGATGTTATGAGTAATACGAGAAAGACAACATCACACCACTAGGTGGATTAAAACAGGTTTTTGTTGACGGTGAAGCAGCACAGCGAGGATAGACTTGTGAAGCGGTATATGTTTGTTGACTGTGTTTCCATTGAATTATGTGGTGGCCAAGTAAAGTGAAGCATGCTTGGTTCTTCTTGTCAATTCGGCTTTCTCTTCATGTGGTTTTATAGGAAGAATTAGCAAAACAATTTCTCTGGTTGGGAGCTAGCTACGGGTTTGAGTACCGTCTCTGTGGTAACATTTTCGAGGTCTTCATTGAATTCACATGTTATTTTTCCAATCTGTTTCCCCCCGTTAGATACCGATCAAGTTTAAAACTGGCTCAAGACGACTCTACACAGACAAATAGAATGAATCTTACACGACATGTTAATCAATAGTACTATAAAATAGACATCAGTTGAATCGAGAATCTGATGGTTTTAAACATTATTGATATAAAATTAAATTGAAATGCATTGATTTAAAAATAAACAAGACTGTATGTTTCAAACAACGTTTCGTTTTGCCTTCAAAGTAAAGGGTGATTTTTTAAGAGCTTGAGAACTTTTTTAAACAATAAAACGCATAAAATTTGCAAAATCTCATCGGTTCTTTATTTTAAACGTTAGATTGGTACATGACATTTACTTTTTGAAGATAATTTCATTTAAATGTTGACCGCGGCTGCGTCTTAGGTGGTCCATTCGGAAAGTCCAATTTTGGGCAACTTTTTCGAGCATTTCGGCCGGAATAGCCCGAATTTCTTCGGAAATGTTGTCTTCCAAAGCTGGAATAGTTACTGGCTTATTTCTGTAGACTTTAGACTTGACGTAGCCCCACAAAAAATAGTCTAAAGGCGTCAAATCGCATGATCTTGGTGGCCAACTTACCGGTCCATTTCTTGAGATGAATTGTTCTCCGAAGTTTTCCCTCAAAATGGCCATAGAATCGCGAGCTGTGTGGCATGTAGCGCCATCTTGTTGAAACCACATGTCAACCAAGTTCAGTTCTTCCATTTTTGGCAACAAAAAGTTTGTTAGCATCGAACGATAGCGATCGCCATTCACTGTAACGTTGCGTCCAACAGCATCTTTGAAAAAATACGGTCCAATGATTCCACCAGCGTACAAACCACACCAAACAGTGCATTTTTCGGGATGCATGGGCAGTTCTTGAACGGCTTCTGGTTGCTCTTCACTCCAAATGCGGCAATTTTGCTTATTTACGTAGCCATTCAACCAGAAATGAGCCTCATCGCTGAACAAAATTTGTCGATAAAAAAGCGGATTTTCCGAATGGACCACCTAAGACGCAGCCGCGGTCAACATTTAAATGAAATTATCTTCAAAAAGTAAATGTCATGTACCAATCTAACGTTTAAAATAAAGAACCGATGAGATTTTGCAAATTTTATGCGTTTTATTGTTTAAAAAAGTTCTCAAGCTCTTAAAAAATCACCCTTTACATTGAAAAATGAAGAATTGTAAGTAATTTTCCATTCAATTGCCTGCTCCAAATATGTGTATGAAAATTGGTGGCAATTTACAAAATATTTTAATCTGTGTGCATCTCAACATGACAAAAACGAATCATTGAATAATATTTTACACAAAAATAATATTCGATAAAATTTGATACAATGTTTGTTGTAAAATCTTGATATTTTAACAATTATCCATAGCCATTTTAAATCTACTTCAGATATGTTCTGTGTAATTCATAGAACCAAAATTTGATAAAATTTTGGTAATAGCATCTGAGCGGTCAGGTTCTGAAGCAATATGAAGAAAATTAAATAAATGTGATTTTTTTTACCTTTCTCATATATAAAGGCTCCGAATGCACTGTAAGAACAACCGAAGGGCCGACTGTCATATACTTTTCGGCTTAGTTCGTCCAGTACGCAAAACGTCTGTGTGTGTTTGTGTGTAACAAAACTATGCACCCGATTTTCTCGGAGTTGAACGATTTTCAAAAAAGTCTGTTGGTCCCACAAACGACTACTATTGAATTTTATCCGTATCAAATTTCCTGTTCGAATGAATTTTATCCGTATCAAACTTCCTTTTCGATAGTAACGAGATGATATGTGCAAAAAAAAGATTCCTAAAGACCTATGGATCAATTTTCACAACATTAGGGTCAAATGAAAAGTCTCAAAGTCCCATAGAACCCTATCGAATTTTATCCGGATACGACTTTAGATTCCGGAACAAATCAAAATTTCATTTTCAAGAGCTTATTTCTGTACATGACTCTGAAAAATCGGACAACATACTTCCAACTAGTTGGCCGTATGATTCATCAATTAAGAAGGTCTGGTTAGTTGATGGCCAAATACATTGATTTTTCGTATGCCGGATCATCGTTATCGGTTTCGAAAGCACCGGAGAAATGATTGTGTAATCCAAACCGGAAAACACTCAAATGTCTCTAAAACGGCTGGACCGATTTTAATAATCTTAGATTCAAATGATAAGTATTGTTTTTCCATAGGTTGAATTAGAAATTTGTCCGGATCCGGCTTTCGGTTCCAGGGTAAAGTGTGTATGAAACCTGCTCTAAATAATGCAAAAAAAAACGATTTCTGGTTCCTCAATTTGGCTCCTAGCAATTTAAATTTATAGATTATGATAGTTGCTGGTCACACGAGCCGTTTTCAGCTATATTGGTTGCCAGTTCTTGGTTCCTAAAGAGCCGGAAATAATGGTCAAACACTCACAAACAGAGCTCTTCTTTTTTCTACAAAAGGCTGAGTGAATTTTCACAAACTTAGACTCAAACGAATGGTTTTACGCCATAGTCAGACTGTCTCTGACTTTTGTTCATATCTGACTTCCGGTTCCAGAACAACAGTGTGAAATGCATTTAAAATTTCAAACCATGATTAAGAGCTAAAATATGGTTCAAAACTGTTTATAAATTAAAAAACTTTAGCTAAATTTGGCTCAAAACTGTTTATAAATTAAAAAGATTAATGCTAGTTTATGCCCAAACAAACATTTTACTTCTTATCCAAAAAAAATTGTTTTGAAGAATTCCTTAGTAATATTTATGAAAACATGAGTTATGCAAGAAAGGCATCATTGCATCTCTAGTTGGATTACAACAGATTTTTACTGTTGTGTCTCCCTTTAAATACACTGAAGCTGTTAAAGTTTCATTAAACTTTCTTCGCCCTAGGATTGTTTCCTCGTGGCCAGTGATGGGAACTAAATGAACAAATTTTGTTCCGAAAACAAAACAAAAGATCTTGATGCTTTTTCCAGAATTTCGAACATTTTCAATGATACGACCAGCTTCAAGAAAATATAGAGTCGTTTAGCTCAAAGATGGTATTGCTTTGAAATTTCAAACCTGTAACTCAATGTAATGAATATTTCGTAAAGGTTTTCTCATTCAATCTTTCACCTATATTAGAGATGCTTAAGGACGACCATAAATTTCAAGGCTTCTTCTGAAAGGGCAACTTACTAGTCTATTCATTTTTCATCGGGCACTTCTAAGAACCATATTGTTGTAAACAAAAATCTGTGGTATTGTCTTGATTACAATGTAATTAAATCAGCTGCAGTGATGTGTTTACCACTATCACCCCGGTCACATGATAACCGTGAGTCTAGTCGTGACACCAAATCTCAATCCTAAAGCAAACGAACTTTGCTTATCAGCAAGCAACCGTAAATATATCTGTCCACATCTAAAGTAGCAACGTTCTCTGAACTATTCAAATGCTTCCAGGTGAATGCTAAACGGTTTTACGAGCCGTTTTTTTCTTCAATTTCTAGCCGGCCTATCACCAGACCGTAAAAGTTTCACTTTTCACAGCTGCAAAGGCAGGCGCGTAGTCGCGAAGGCTCTGCCAAATCTCCGAGCAGGACCCATCGAAAATCGATGTACGGCGACGGATGGCGAGAGCGAAGCGGACAGGAGTAACAAGTTTTTTTTTTGGTATCGAATCGAAACATGTTCCACGGGAATATAGTGATTAATTTTGGGCTGGTTTTTCCTTCTTTCATGCTTTATATGTGCGTGGCGTCCACGGATTGCGTAACAACACAAGCATGCGCCTTAAATGGTAGTTGTTTTAGGTCATCATGTCACACGCTGCTCGGTGCGAACCAACACCGCAAAATAGAAGAGCGAAGAAGAAAAAAAAAACCATCACAACATAGCACGACAGACCGCGTGTGTTTTGGCCCCCGATGTTGTGTATAGTATATAAAAATATGCTCAATAAACCCACATGCACTCTCTATCTCTCTACTCCGCAGTTTGCGGTTTGGAGTAGATACTCAATCTTCCGCGCGCGCTCCCAAAAACTCGAAACAACTGCAACTGATATACGAGTAGAATGTCAAATCTTAGTTTGTAACAAAAAAAAATATATATGATGCACTAACTTAAGCTCGCCGGAATACTTACCACAGATTGTTGCAAAATATTGATTCCTAATGCCTTTGGATAACATTTGAAATTTGAGCACGTCTCCACTTGTTTATTGATTCACGCACGACTTGGTGCTTGGCGGCGACCGGAATCGACGACAACGGCGGCGGCGGCAGCCAGGGGTAACACACAAAAAAACTACAACTAATACGGGCCGCGATTGATTTGTACACACGAAATTTCAAACCAGTTTATCAGCGCCACGAAAAACCACCCTTCAAAAATTGAGCAAAACTCGCGATTTCACTTTCACTCGCGTCCGTATTCGTCCAACGCCGCTGAACAACTGTGAAGAGCGCTCGGAGCATGGCCATCGACAGTTTATGGATGGATTCGTAAAACCTCCTCCTCTCCTGCGCCTTGTGTATAGAAGAGTGTGTAGTATCAACTCCAAGTGTCTTTTTTTTTTTCTTCCTTTCCTTCCTTCCCTCGGCCACACTAAACAAAAACGACACGGCAGTCCGTATATTCTTTTGCGGTTGTTCCTAGTTTGTATTTTTTTTTATTTTGTTTATTTTTTCGATAAGACCAGCGAACGCGAGATGATCAAGGCGGCCACGCATCTCTCGCCGTTGACGAACGTCATCTTCGGTGTTTGTGTTGGGGATGCAGATTCGCCCGGTACCGGGCAACTGATAATGGACCGAAATACAGACACAGCATGCAGTACCTTCCTGCCTATGTGTCGGGTGCCGTCTACATAGCCGCAGTACATAACACAGCAATTCTTACAGGCACAGGACCGCCGAATGACCCGGTGCTAGCATTATTTCGAAGCCGTGAATTTGCTGCATGACTGCGATTCACGCACTACTTGATCCGCCTCGAAGGCCACCACCGGAGATGCACTGTTAACTGGTGTGATGTCCTTTGCTCGGCTGAACATAGTTTCCAAGGCTCAGCGGGCGTGCTTTTCTTCGCTATCCTTGGGCTAACAGGGACGCATTAAACTGTACAGTTGCTGCTACCGTACTGACAATGGACGCTGGAATGAGAATAAATCAGACAGAAACAGTTGAGCTTGGCACACTATGAGGTATGAAGTTTTTTTTGTGATAAAATTATCGGTTTTTTTGCCTGTCTTGGGTTAAAATCTTTAGAATTTCTGAATTATCCTCAATAGCTTTATACAGGTTAGAAACTTTTCAAAGTGCTGCAAATGAGAACGGAAAAAAAATCTATCGGTGATGTACACTTTTAGCGTTAATAATCATTCGCAGGAGGCAAAGTTTCTGATATTTTGATTTGTGGTCAGTTGTCTAAAAATAAGGACTTATAAATGTCGTTGAACAGCGTTGGTTCATGTTAGAAAGATTTTGCAGAGGTTCCTCCGTGCACGAAATAGTAACGCGTAACAGTTGCAATTGTTTTAGGAAATTTTCGGACTCTGCTCATTCGAACAATTCCAGAAATTAACACCTGTTTTAATCCACCTAGTGGTGTAATTATGCTTTTCTTATATTACTTATAACATCATAAAAACTTTTCACTGAATAGAAATAGGAAAGTTTGTAGGGTTTTATTTTAACAAAATCTACAAATCCTGTTTACCCTGTAGTTCCGGAGCCGGAAGTAGTATCCACAACAATTTAGGAATTCCGTATGAAACTGTAAGATTTTTTCATTAAACTTATAAGTTTGTGAAAAGTAGAGTAAGAACCTTTTTGCAGTTTATGATCATTATTTCCAAAGCTTCCAAAATAAAGACTGTCCCAGAAAGTATGGACGCACTTTGATTTCGCTGTAAATAATTCACAAGTGTTAGATATTCAAATTTTATTCGATATACTGATAATATTAGACTACAACAACAGAATATTATTCTCAACATTTGCTACTTAGCCATTGTTGACTAGCTGGTGCACCTTCTTGCGAACGTTCCTTATTAAATTCCGTACAGACTTCTGGGCGACAAGTTTTGACACTTTTTTCCAATCTTTTTCGAACTGTTGAATGGTTTCGGCTGCCGAGACATGTTTTCTATGATGTGTTTTCGTTAATGCCCAAAATTCCTCAATTGGTCGAAGTTGTGGGCAATTTGGTGGATTCATGTCTTTTGGGACGAAAGTGACATTTTTGGTAGTATTTCATTCTACCGTTGATTTCGAGTAGTGGCAAGAAGCTAGATCTGGCCAGAAGACAACAGGATCCTTGTGGCTTCGAATCATGGATAGAAGTCGTTTTTGTAAACATTCCGTGATGTATATTTCGCTGTTCATTGAAGCAGTGGTGATGAAGGGTTTCGAAATCTTATCGCAGCTACAAATTGCTTGCCAGACCATAGTTTTCTTACCAAATTTTTCGACTTCAACCGATATCTCGGACTGGTTTAACACTTGCCCTTCTCGCACAGTATGATATTGTGGTTCCGGCAAGGATTTGTAATCGAGTTTCACGTAGGTTTAATCGTCCATGATTATGCAGTTCAAATTTCCAGCAAGAATCGTATTGTACAGCTTTTGAACCCTCGGCCTTCGATGCTTCTTGTTTCGGACTACGTTTTGATTGTTTCTGCTTCTTATAGGTTCGAAGATTCAAACGTTCTTTAGCACGAAGAACATTTGACTTCGAAGTACCCATTTTTATGGCCACATCTCGAACTGAAACCTCTTTCTTTTGCTCGAACGCCTTCAGTATACGTTTATCCAACTGAGGGTTAGCAGGACCTTTTTTTCGGCCCGTTTTCGGTTTATCCCCACCGAACTTCCTGATTGCATTTCGCACGGCTTTTTCGCTTACTCCTTCCATTTTTGCTATCTTTCTCAGTGACACCATTTGCGTTCTGTGCACCATTTGTACACAATTTTTCGACGTTGTTCTGCTAAGGGGTTACACCACATTAAGGGTTTACACCACTGTAGAAAAAAAAGAGAAGGACTTTTTTTGGGGATTTATTTTGAGATCCAAAAAATGGAGTTATCCGAATTTTGTATAAAGCACTTTAAAATATGTATATTTAAGTACAAAGAAATGATCAGTTTTAAAAATTGAAAAACAAAATGGCGGCTTGGCGGCGTATGCTAGTTAATGGACAACCGAACGGACGGTGATCAGACGGTATTTAGATCTCTTCATCACGTTGATTTCCTCACCCCGGCGCTTGCAAAAATTATAAAACGAAACCAGAGAAATGTGCGTTTAGGTTTCAAATGTTTGAAAACTAACGCATCTCTTTTTTCCAAATTGAAGGATCCGACACCGAAACTTATCAGACTCAATGTGATCTATCGCATTCCCTGCATTGATTGCGATAGTTCTTACATTGGTCTGACTACACAGCAACTGAAACAACGGTTGTCTGGACATCGTTCATTAATACAACGATATCAAAAATTCAAATTGTCGGATTCCGAAAAGACAGAGAGCAATATAGATGAGTTCAAAAAAACCGCATTGATGGTTCCTATGATCGACAATGAACACAGTTTGGAACTGAACAAAACCAGAATTCTCGATCAAGAAAACAGAACTAATGCTTTACAAATATTAGAAATGTGCCATATTTTTACTGACAGTTCAACCATTAACTTCATTCTAATTTTTGCTCTACTGTCTTCCATATTCGCTGCTTGCAATATTTCAGTGCTCAATCGAAGTCGATGTGCGTGGGAAGTGCTTGTGTAAGTTCTTGGCAAAAGAAATAATTCGAATTAAAATTTCTAAACAAATTGAATTCGTATGTCTCGTTTTTGTGTTTTAGTGTAGAGTAGCCGTTTTTCAACCAACCATTATAAATGTTACACCATACTTGACGAAAAATATTTGTAGTCGTTGTGAGTACATTTTGTAAAATTATTGTATTTTGTGGAAAAAAATTTTGTGACTAAATAATACACAGCAAAAAATTATGAAATTTACAGGTGACGTAAATTCATATATGACACAATTCATAAGAACGTAATCCGTGAAATGACTGAATTTTACAAGAATGATAGAAATATACGTCAAACATACCCCGCATTTCAAACAAACGTGTAAATTTACATGTTTTAGCACTTAAAAGTATGTCAGAATGCATTAAATATAAATTACATTTACTGTAAAATTGAGTTTTTTTTCACGCTCATATATGCCGGTCTCAGAAGACGTAAATTTACACGATTTTTTCTAGGTGTGTACATAAAATTACAGTTGCCCTGAAGATGAAGATATAACCTTCGAAACGTTGGCCTTTAACGAAAAATAAATGTTTTGACGAGAAACCAATTGACCAAAAAGCCATCTCTTTATTTAAATTGATAATAATAACTTAAAGCTCACCAGTTCCTATCTCACGCTTTCCCGCTTGCCTAAGATATTTGGTCAACAAAACGCTACCGACTGTGTGCGAATTGGTTTGTATTTTGTAGCTCATTCAAAACAAAACATAACTATCAAGTTCCTAAATCCGGTTACAGTTTGATTTGCCGTCGTGTTGCAAAAGTGTATTTTATACCACTTCAATGTTAAGTTTTATTTTATCTCAAAGTAATTCAACAACTGAATATAGTACAGAATATTTCTTGTTTAGTTGTAAATAATCTCACTATTCATATGATTATTTATTAAAATAGTTAGACGGTACTAAGAACGATATTCCGATGTTTGATATGTCATACAATATTCAGAGGTTATAACTGGCTGATTTTGTAGACTGAAGGTTTGAATATAATTGTTTTCTAGCTATATTATTGTTAAAAGCTTGGAAAAGTTTGAATTAATTTGATGCAAACATTGCATTGAGACGGGGTTGGTAAACAAAATGATAATCTCGGAATATGATTTGTTCTCTATCGGGTCTTCGGAATTCAGCTAATATCTGCTAAAATGCTATCCGGAGGTTCAAAGGTGATTATGTGACAAGGATGTGTACTAAATTTTCTCCGAAGTGACTGAACCTATTTTGTAAATATTTCTTGAAAATTACGCTGTATGTTTCATATACTTTCGTCTGGTCGTATTATAGTGTGAAAAGTTTTTCCTATCAGTCTTGTGTTAGTGTTTGTGATCTTCTTAGGATTGTTTTATCGAAATTAAAAATATGACGATTATCAACACTGTGTTGTGTCAAACCAGTTCCAGCAATATGATTTGTTCAAATATTATACTTATGTTGTTCGATTCGTTTATATAAAAATTGACTGGAAAGACGCTACATATGATTTATGACATTGTTCACATGGCATCTCATAAACCACATTTGTGGTTTTGGTCCTTTATGATTTTCTCTTTTGTTTTAGTAAAAACATCATCTGTTAATTTGTTTATCGGTCCAAAAGAAACATTCATATCAAAATGTTTCAAATATTTTGCCAGCTTTTCTCCTAAACCAGCAAAGTAAGAGACTGATACAGACTTATTCTTGTCTTCCTTCAAACTACTGTATTGGTTATTTTCTCAAGTAACAATTAAAACTAGTTATAATTGGCATGTTTCACAATTGCTGCAGATCGGTTATTTTTCTTAGATATGTTAGACAATTGATTCAACACGTTTTTGGAAGGGATGTAAAATTCATTCATATTACTGCTTGTGAAACCAACTCAAAAACCTGAATGGATTAAGTTCCACATCCTGTTTT
Organism: Malaya genurostris; assembly: GCF_030247185.1. NCBI lineage: Eukaryota > Metazoa > Arthropoda > Insecta > Diptera > Culicidae > Malaya > Malaya genurostris. Next base: position 214,332,894 of record NC_080571.1, on the reverse strand, counting down.
TCAACTAACTGTACGACAAGATCATATTTATATTTCAGTTGTGAAACATATGAAACAAGAAACTTGTTGCACATCATTCAAGAAAAGTGCGCTTTTCCAATCGCATAATCGTTGCGAGAAGTAAATTCAGTACTAGAACAATGTTTGCTACTTGGGTTTTAGCCTTTCCCATATAAAAAGGCTATGCAATCAGTTGAAAACCCTACTAGTAAAAATTTACCCGAAGGGCTAGGTGTCATATGCCATTCGACTCAGTAAATCGAGCTGAGCAATGTATGCGTGTGTGTGTGTATATATGTCAAATAATCTTCTCGAATCTCGGGCTTTCTCGGAGAAGGCTAAACCGATTTTCTTAAAATTAGATTCAAATGAAAGGTCTAACGGTCCCATACAAAGTATCTGAATATCATTTAGATCCTAATTCTGATGGTTGGATGGTTGAACCGAGTTTCACAAACTTAGTTTCAAATTAGGGTCTAATGGTTCCAAACAAAGCTCTAGAATTTAATATGTATCCAACTTTCGGTTCCGGAATTACAGGGTGATATGCACCAAAAATAGGGAATAGTTCATTAAAAATGTGCATTGAAAATGTGAAAATAATGTTGCTCACTTTTCTCGGAGATGGTAGTTCTTAAGATGCCATAAAAATACTCCAGTTTTCATTCGGATTAAACCCCTGGTTCCGGAAATAGGGTGCACAGTATGAAAACGTCTATTTCAGAAATACTTTGTTCGTAATCTACCTCTTTATATTGGTGATTTTTGTTTGCAGACCATGAGACTCTGTAACCAAATAAACCTTTGATAGTCCCATAAATGAACTGAATTTTATCCCAGTCCGACTACCGGTACATATTTTTCCAAAATTCAATTCGTCATAGAGAACCGTAAATAAATTTGTGGTTCATGATAGTGTTGGTTGAAAGAACCGAATGTCACTATGTCCATATCCAGCTTTCGGTTCAGGAAGTACTGGCAATAATAGTCCAATATGATCAAATGGAGCTCACTTCACTTTCCCACATATGATTGATTAGATTTTCACTAACTTAAATTCAGTTAATTCGCAGTGTATCAATGTAGTAATATATGCAACAGAAATCTTCAAAACTATTTCCTGAACTTTTTTAAATTGTAGTATTTCGAGGAATTTCTGCTGTTATATACAGGAGAAAATGAAAATGAGAAAGGCATCATTACACCGCTAGGTGGATTAAAGAAGGTTTTTTTTTATTTTTGTGCAGTTTCCACATTTGCCGGTTTACCCATTCGGCAATTTCTGTGACTTATATTTCGTCCACTTTGGAGCAGGCTCACGACGAAACACTCCTGTTTGAACTTCTCGATCTCTCAATGGAATCGAGCTTTTTTGCGACTAGTGTTCGTTCCTAATTCTGAATACTATTCAGTTAAAAACAAATAAGCCTTACGATTGCTAATTTCAATCTAATAGAATTTTTAGTGCACATAAGAGGCAATTATACTGCTGCAATGTTATATGTAGAACGGTGAAACTAAAGCTGTGTGAAATAAATGTATGACTAATGAAAAACTTCGGAACCAGAAATCTATGCTCAGAAATTGAATAGCGGCAGCGAGATCTACAACAATTGATTGTATCTAGATTTGTTCAAGACAGTTCAGCAATGTCGAAAAAGATTAGTTTGTCGAGAGATAGACAAACTAATCTTCTTCAAAATTGCTCATTGCAGTCTTGAATAAATCTAACAGATTTAATTATTTAAATATAGTTGAAATGTAGATATTAGAGTCATTATCGATTAAAATGTTGAATGTATCTCAATTTACGTCTATTTCTTTGCATAATTGTAAATACGAAGAATACCATAACAGTACAAAAAATTACTCATAAGAATCATCGCATCAAATTTGTTTGTCGAAATACAGCTTCTGCTTGAAATGTTTTTGTTTAAAGAACATTAGATTATCAAATAAAAATCACAAATTGCTAAGCTTTTGACTAGCGGAAATAACGAAATCTGATGCAGCATCACAATATATTTCAATTACCGGTCACCAATCAATCTCAGTATTTCACGGCTAACAGCAATCGGGAAATCAAGTTAGAAATTGACAACTTTTATCGATGCAAACACCCACACAATGAGTATAGTTGGTTGCGCCTCACCCCACATTTTGGTACAACCTCACGCAACGAGCACTATTTATTCATATCACACGGAGCTGTGTGTGAAATACGTGCATAAATAATAATGCAAACAATATTTTTCCGGACCATTTGTACCAACAGTATGTTTTGGACCTCGATATGCAAATTTCTCTTTTCAATAAGTGGATATTTCAACAACTAATCACGCTCTACCACTGGAGAGTTCGTTTAGTTAATTCCCAATCCGGAAGTGATTGGGATAGTGATTGAAACGCAACAATAAAAGAAAACAACTTGGTTCATCAGCGATTTTTTTTTTCCATTAGATAGAATTTAAATGCGGTCGAGATTGAATTTCACGTACAATTTCGGTATTCTCAACAAACTAATAATTGAGTGACTAGCGTAACTCATCAAGTGAGTTGAAAATATACAATTAAAATATAATTCAATCAACTAGCCCGAGTAATGAAGCCGATTTAGTTTAATCTATTATTTGCAATACTCATTATTAGTATCATTAGTTAGTAGCCGGCGAACGACCGCAGATAGGTTAAAGCCGGGTATAAATAAACGATATAAAAATAGTATCATTAATTGACGCCTGCACATACAGATATTGTTCATCTAGATGAACTGATTCGAATGGGTTATAAAAGTCAGAATTTCAAGTGATTGCATGATTTTTCTATACGAGAAAGGGAGAAAAATTCAATTTCGGGTGTTTTCGAATTTCCAAGCAAAACATACCATTCGAATCAGTTAGTCAAAACTACTTTTAGAACAAAACTACATTGAGATTCGAAAAAAATAACTGCTTCATTGGTTGCTATTGGAATTGGTCCGGACTCGAGTTCTGAGTCATGGATAATTCTGTGTCAATTCTGTAATTTTGTTCGGTGCAGTTGTGAGTTTATCAGAGCGACTGAATTGAATCCACAAAATCCGCATCGAATGGTGGGTTGGCTTATGGTAAGATTCATGCTGATTAAATGATTTCTCGATAGTTATTTTAAAAGGGGTCCCAAGGGTCTTTTCAAGCTTCATCTAAGAGTTGAATGAAAATCAGGAACAACGCACAAAAACAACGGGAGAGAACTGATTGTACGTTTTGGTCAGAATCCAAACATTTCATTGAGAGACTTGGTAAAACAGCATGTTATTTTCCAAAAAAATCGTCCAAGACGAAAAAGTGTTGCCAAAACGTGACAAATTGGAAATTATTCGCGAAGGTTCTAACATAATACCGATGCTGCGTCGTTAATGATGAAACCTAGGACTATTGTACCAACAGTCATCTCATTACTAGAGTCGCCACCCGCAAAAAGGTTAATCGACTTTCAATTAACAAATTGTTATAATATTGGATATAATAGCTTTGCTGCGGCTGTAAAAAGCAATACAGCAGAAATAAATGCTGTTATAGCGAAGCGAAAACTCGAAGCGAATGCATCTAATTTCATTTTACTTTCAAAGTAAATCCATCGAATAGAGACAGCAGATCTCACTCTAACTAATGATTTTCGTATATGACGTATGACTACTGCAGCTGAGATGAATTATACTATACAAAACCAGATTACAAGTAGTTGTCAGGATAGGAATATACTTCAGTAACAGTTAAATTTTCTTGTGGATGATCATTTCACAGCTGTCGAAATTTACTTAAAGGAACCCGATAAGGCAGGCCATCTGCACTTGTAACAATCGCAGTGAACCATTCATGACCAAAGGCACCAATGTAGATAGATTTTGCATTGTTGAGAAAACACGATCAAAAACCGGTTTTTGGGTGTTGATTTAGCTTTATGCCACTATTTCAAAACCGCGCAGGTGCGGAACACGTTTGATCCTGTGGATTTTGTGCAGATGCATAAATCCACCCAACTGCCTTAAAAGTCCATCGGATCAAAAACTATTAGGTCATGGGATGAAAGACGAGTTCATAGCCTCTTATCCAGTAACTCCTATCCCTACCTCCCCGCGGTGCCGGCATCGAGCGGCTACCTTCTACCAGAGCTGTGGCACAACCAACGTTCTAGGAACGGGATTTGTAGTGTTGGGCAAGATGCGTCAGCGCGTGATTGGGTGGCAGCCAATCAGTGATAGAATGTGCGTATTGAAGATCAAGGGCCGTTTCTTCAATTACAGCATCATCAACGTGTACTGCCCACATGAGACGAGACCCGATGACGAGAAGGAAGCATTTTACACGCAGCTGGAACGAACCTACGACAGCTGTCCACGGCGGGATGTCATCGGCGACATGAATGCTCAGGTAGGCCGGGAGGCAATGTACAGGCCTGTGATCGGGCTGGACAGCCTGCACGAGGTAACAAACGACAACGGACAACGATGCGTGAACTTTGCAGCCTCCCGAGGAATGGTAGTTCGAAGCACCTTCTTTTCCCGCAAAGATATCCACAAAGCCACCTGGAGATCACCTGACCAACATACGGAAAATCAAATCGACCACGTTCTCATCGACGGGCGATTCTTCTCCGACGTCATCAATGTCCGCACCTACCGCAGTGCCAACATTGATTCTGACCACTACCTTGTCGCGGTTTGTATGCGCTCAAAACTATCGACGGTGCACAACACTCGTCGCACAGTAACGCCGGGACTCAATCTCGAGCAGCTACGTAGCGTTACGCGCAACAACTGGAACAAGTGCTACCAACGGAAGAAGGCTGGAGGAACATAAGGTCCGCCGTGAGTAGCACGGCTGCAACCGTACTAGGAACGAGGTTATCGAATCGAGGAAATGACTGGTTTGACGGTGAATGTCAGCAGTTGGTCAAAGAGAAGAATACAGCCAGGGCGAGGATGCAACAACACCGCACTAGAGCGAACGAGGAACGATACAGACAGGCACGGAACAGACAGAACACGGAGCGCCACCAGGAAAGACCAATATCGCGAAGCGATGGAACTGCTTTACCGCGCAAATGACACACGGAAATTCTATGAGAAGTTGAATCGCTCACATAAAGGCTTCACGCCACAGGCCGAAATATGCAGAGATACCAGTGGTAACCTTCTCACGAACGAACGTGAAGTGATCGACAGGTAGAAGCAGTACTATGACGAGCATCTGAATGGCGAAGCACAAGATACAGAGAACGGTACAGGAATCAATCTGGGTGCATGCTCAGCCGACGACAGATTGGCAGCCCCTGATCTGTCGGAGATAATAGAGGAGATCGGCAAGCTGAGGAACAACAAAGCCGTGGGCAATTACCAGTTACCAGGCGAGCTGCTCAAACATGGAGGAGAGGCACTGGCTAGAGCGCTGCACTGGATGATTTCTAAGATTTGGGAGGAGGAGATTCTACCGCAAGAATGGATGGATGGAGTGGTATGTCCTGTCTACAAAAAGGGCGATAAGCTAGATTGTTGCAATTACCGCGCAATCACATTGCTCAACGCCGCCTACAAGGTACTCTCCCAAATCCTTTGCCGTCGTCTATCACCAATAGCTAAGGAATTCGTAGGGCCATACCAAGCGGGATTTACTGGAGCCCGCGCCACTACGGATCACATATTCGCAATAAGACAAGTACTCCAGAAGTGTCGTGAATACAACGTACCCACGCATCACCTATTCATTGGCTTCAAAGCAGCATACGACACAATCGATCGAGAACAGCTATGGCAGATCATGCACGAATACGGTTTCCCGGATAAACTGACGCGATTGGTCAAAGCAACGATGGATAGAGTGATGTGCTACGTTTGAGTATCTGGGACGGTCTCGAGTCCTTTCGAATCTTGGAGAGGGCTACGGCAAGGTGATGGACTCTCTTGTATCTTGTTCAATATTGCCCTAGAAGGTGTGATTCGAAGAGCGAGGATCGACACGAGTGGCACGATCTTCCGAAAGTCCGTACAAATTTTTGGCTTCGCTGACGATATTGATATTGTGACACGTAACCTTGAGAAGATGACGGAAACCTACAGCGGACTGAAAGCTGAAGCTAGGCGTATCGGACTGACCATAAATGCGTCGAAAACAGAATACATGAGAGGAAAAGGCTCTAGAGAAGAAACACTACGCCTCCCACCACGAATATTGATAGACGGTGACGATATCGAGGTGGTTAACGAATTTGTGTATTTGGGCTCACTGGTGACCGCCGAAAATGACACCAGCAGAGAAATACAGAGACGTATTTTGGCAGGGAATCGAGCGTACTTTGGACTCAGAAAAACCCTTCGATCGAGAAAAGTACGCCACCGCACGAAATTGACCATCTACAAAACGCTCATTAGACCGGTTGTTCTCTATGGCCACGAGACCTGGACTATGCTGGCAGAGGACCAACGCGTCCTCAGTGTTTTCGAAAGAAAGGTACTGAGGACCATCTATGGCGGAGTGCAAATAGAAGACGGAACGTGGAGACTGCGTATGAATCACGAATTGCAACAGCTGCTAGGAGAACCACCTATCGTACGGACAGCTAAAATCGGACATCTACGATGGGCTGGGCATGTCATAAGGATGTCGGATGACAGCCCAGTGAAAATGGTTCTTGAATCTAATCCGACTGGTACAAGAAAAAGAGGAGCGCAGCGAGCAAGGTGGATCGATCAAGTGGAGGGTGATCTCAGAAGCTTCCGTGCCTTGAGTGGCTGGCGACGAACAGCCATGGACCGAGTTATGTGGAGACGTATGCTTGATACAGCAAAGGACACCCCAGGCCTATAGTTGTTAGGTAAGGTAAGCATAATATCAGAAACGTGACTGGAAGACGTGAATACGAATTAATACGGATTTAGTGTGCATTAAAAATAAATTTGAGCATTTGAAACGTAGAGTACTTCCATTGTTTGTCTTTCATATCAGCATATCAAGATTTTGGTTGAAGGCGCATCTAAAAACAGTAAACTAATATTGAATTGCGCTCGACAGTTTGAAAATGGTTGTAAAATTTGTACATTGTACCAAAATTGTAATTTCAAATACTACGCTGCTTTTTTATTGTTGATAGAAAAGCATTCTGAATTCATGCCATGTTTACAATTTCGACTAAGTTTTAACTAGTTTTTTTGAAAACAAGTTATTTTATGTTATGAAAAGATAATCTATTTCAGCATGGCGTTGCAACGTAAAGGCAATTTATTTTCACCGATCTCCAATATCTCAATTTCATTTTGAGTCACGTATGTGGCTGGATGTTAGTAACATTCATTTGATTTTTTTGTTGCCAAATAGTTGTTACTTGGGTTAATTCCAAAATCAGTTCGCACAGTGGTTGCATAAGACAATTTTAATTAGTATTCCAGAATTCGATGAATGAGTAAAAAAATGTGGATGATTCCAGTTTATACCTCGCTAATGAGTATTAGCAGCCATTAACAAAACGTAACATATTAATTCCGATTTGAAGCTCACGTGTCCCTTCAGGAATCCAATTACACCTTATTCAATTAAGCTGATTGCTTCAAAGCTTTCGATGCGATAAACCATCGACTCGAATCAATGTGGCACCTTCCCACGCGGGCCCACTCGGTATCAGTATTCACCATTCGAACCAATTCACACGCCCGAATTCTTCATTGAAGCAAAAAGATAATTTTTGTCACACCAGCAGAAACAACTCGGTATGTAATGTTGTATTTACATAACACCGAAAAGAACCTTCCGACTAATTTATTGTTTATGAAATTTCCGTTTTCCGAGTGCACGGTCGCACGTGCCAAGTTTCGAGTTCCGGCGCGCGGAGATATTCATCGCCGGGCCGGGAGTTGTTTACATACCGACATGTACATAAAGTATTGCTACGGAATCAGCCACCGATGCACATTGCAGCTCATAACCAGTTGATACTCGTGCTAGGATTCGATCATCATAAACCGTCGACTGTTTTATTTCGATGAACTCTTGTTAATCCAGCTGCACGTGCGGGATTTAACTATTTCCGAAAACTTTAACTTCAACTTTAACTGATGGTAGTTTGATCTCCCAGAAATTGACCGTTGACTTGGTGCAAAATGATACAGTCTAGAAGCACAACTATCGTTGGATTGCTTCCATCGAGATGCACGTTTTTCTATTCTATAATAACGAACTAAACTGTTATTATTTAGCATAAGCATTTATCACTAGAGTCTTCGCAAAAGTGGTTTGAAGCATAATATTTGCGAAATGTGCGTAGTTTGATAGTTCGATGCATGTTGCTGCCTAGTGACGGAGTCTTCTGCTTTCCCATGTGCAATTTAGGAAGAAACAGTTCATTAGTATTCATAATATTATTGTGAGTTTATCTCACCGAGTATTCAACGAACAAGAATGCTATGAAGTTATATAGTATCATGCGTTAATTTACACTCCGTCAATTATACGGTGCTGGCACCCAGAAAGGAGATTATCGTTTCACGTTTTGTTTTTGTCTTTCTCATAAAGAAAGGCTATGCAATCACTATGAAATAAGACTCTTCTACCGAGGCAACCAAGGTCTTCTAGTCCCATAGCCTGCTATTGAATTTCATCTTGGGGCAAATTTTTGCAAAACTTGCTGGTAAATTCATCTAGCTTAATCAATCTCTTAAGTTGATAGATAGGGTAACAGAGGTATTTTGGCCACTTCATATATTTTGGCCCACCTAACAAACTATATGGATTCAATCGATCTTAGGTAACCCATGTTGCATCAGTTTGAAGCTAATCACATTAAATTACCTATTGCGGAAGGATTTTTCAAAGATATTAAAACATTTGGTGGATATTTTTACAAAGTGGGCCAAAATAAAATCGATCCTAAAGCGGACCAAAATACCTCTGTTACCCTATGTATGCTTACTTTGAGACTACTAGTACCCGGTTTCCGGCTCCGAACGTACCGATAGTAGTGAAGAATAATTCTAAAATTTCGAACTCAGCAAATATTAAATCGATTTCTACAAATCATTATTCAAATTAAAAGATACTGTTTAAATCATACAAAATGACGATGCAAAACCGGTACGCATCGGTACGTGTTGGCACGGAAGAAGAAAACACCACCGCCTTTGTGAACGAAGCGCATAGCGTGCTTTGTTCAATTTCGTATTGCGTGGACGGAAGAACTAAAAGAGCTTGAGCGACTACCCCTGGTTGCTGCTCCGTTACTGATCGGGATTAGCTGAAATTGTACAGGGAATTTCTAGATGATCCGACCTGGGACTGGTAAATCATTCTTCGATGTACATCTTCTGGTAACCCCAGAATTCATTGATCAGTACCGGCGCCGGCCAGGCCCGAAAAGTAAATCGTCTAAGGAATGGGAAGGGATGATAGTCCAACACTTGTTGTTACTAGAGGCCGTTTTTTGACAATATTGTTACTAGAGGCCATATATACTACTGCGCACTCCACAAGTGTCACGGGAGAAGGATATTTGTTAGTATAAATTTCAGTATTGGTATTATTCGCGCGCAAATCAGTATGTTTCGGCTTCACGATGCTTGGATGCACCACTAAACTAACTGACTTTCCGAGTGAACGTTTCAACAATATCCTATATTGAAGTCCCGGGAAGTCTTGATTCACAGCTCTTATTCGAGGAAACTGAAAAAAAATTTCTATACACGGAAAGACCGAAATTAGCATTTTGGCGAAAAAATTAGTTGATTTTCTGATTTTAGTTAGTTATTTTTTGAGACAACTAAAAAAATCTTACTTTTGCTAATTTAGATTTTTTAATTCTAATTTTCTTAATAATAATAAAATATTTGTTGAAATGGCTATTTTTTTAGTTGAATTCACCAATTAAACCTGCTGTCATTTCTTAGCTAAGGCACGCTTCATATCAATTCAACTAATTTTTTAGTTGAATTAGAGAAATAAAACGTTGTTTTCAACCAACATAAATGGTTGAATTGGTTTCTGCAATTAGCAGCTAAATGGCGCTCGTTAACACCGTAATGACTACTAGCCACTAGATGGCACACTACTACCGCAAAAAATTTCAGTCGCGGTTATCTTTTCTATATTTACAGGTATAAATACGATATTGTATTGGAGAAAAAGACATAAGCGAAACATAAACTTCTTTTTGAAAATTTTACTTCTAAATCGCTGTTTTCTTCATTCGACTTCGCGAAATAGACTCTCTCACTGAAAACTTTGAGCACTCGGAAAACAAAAACCGAATACAAATAGTACACCGGACGGCGTAGCCCGGAATGAGAAGATACAAAAAAACATCATTTGACGTGTACAATTAGAGTGCAACATTCGAAACTCACTTCACTGTTTCGCGTAAAAACATTATCACGCACAATCGCTTTAAATGCGCACAAATTCTGAATAAATACACTTTCCACTAACAGTTTACGTCATTTTTACATATCGGTTTAGAAAATTATATATGGATATATCGTAACACATGCGAAAAACATCTAAATAATTTGCGAGCAGTTTCAACAAGACTGTCCCTTTTAGCTTTTTAATGGATTGTTTTGCTTTGACACTGCTGTCCTTCAGTAATGACGGTGATAGATAAATAGAATCAAAGTTTCTGATTTTAATAACGAAATTAGTTGTCAATGAGAATTTCGTGTTGGATTGAAATATTGCTGGTTTGTGTCCAGAATATTCGCCAACTAAACACTTTCTCTAAAAATAAGAGTTTTTTTCAGCACAGTAAATTCTAAATTTTAACTAATTTTATAGTTATTTTGGAAATTTTGTTGTTAAAATCAACTAATTCGAAAACAGTAATACGAATTAGGCGCAGAGCTAATTTCGGTCGTTCCGTGTACTATCGCGTAAAAAATAAAAACTTCCCTATTTTTTTTATAAATGAAATTACGTGATACAAAATAAACGAGTGAATAGGATTTTTACAAAATAGTTGATTCATTGCATTGACATATTCTAAACAGTTGTTATAAAATCATTTTAAATCACCAAATAAAGGCTAACAGATTTCACGCGCGAATTGATTGTTTATTATTTGCGCTTCATTATTTTATTTATTTATTAAAATTATAAATTGGTTACATTGGTTGATCTGGGCAGCCGGCTACCGAGAAAAATATTAATTTATTGTTTGAAATATTAATATCAAGTGTTTTAACTTATATATATATATATATATATATATATATATATATATATATATATATATATATATATATATATATATATATATATATATATATATATATATATATATATATATATATATATATATATATATATATATACAAAATAGGTATACTAAAGCTCAACTATGAGGTCGAGATCTCAGAGATGGCTGAACCGATTTTGATCAAACCAGTCGCAAATGAAAGGTCTCCCCGTCACCCTGAACGCTATTGAATGGTTTTGAGATAGGATGTTTACTTTTTGAGTTACACGAAGTTTTATGTCAAAATAGACAATATCTGTCACACTTGACCTTGAAAACAGAATACTTAGATTCCGCACTGTAATAGCTATCCAACAAGCCATAGATTGTTAAAATCCGTCTATTTTCAACGGAGATATCGACATTTTTGTGTAAGCGACTTTTCCCCCTATTCCAGCCGTAGGAGTTTTGAGCGCTGTTTGACAAAGCAATGCTTGGGAGCAACGTGAACCACGATTTTTTTTATACTTTTACATACAATGGTTTCTAAGTACCAAAAAGACTGTATACAGCATCCTTTTTCATGACATTTTGCCTCGGTCCGATTTTAGCACGGTTCGTTTTTGGCAACATAGTCGTTCGAATATGGTATATGTAAACCAGATGATGGCAGCATTTTCGAGTTGAAAGCATAGCATCGAGTTGAACTACTTGTTGGAAGAACATCACACGAATATACCATTCGAATCAGTTCGTCGAGATCAGCAAATGCGTGTGTGACCAATAATTTACTCAATTTTTTTCGGAGATGACTCAACCGTTTTCTACAAACTCAGATTCATATGAAAAGCCGTATGCTCCTAAACAAGGTTCCTGAATTATGTTTGGATCCGACTTCTGGAACTACAGGATAATGTGTAAAACGAAATTAAAATTGTGTAGTTCATTTTTCTCGTGGATGGCTGAACCGATCTATAACTCAATTGAAATCAGAGATTCATCTAAGATTCAAATGAAAAGTTTTAAGATTCTGTAAAACATCTTGCTTCCCAGTCAGGATCCGGTCTCGGGGATACAGGGTGATTGGTATAAAAATGTCTATTTCACATAAATTAATCAGGTTTATCGGGTTTATTCAATAACATATATTAAGGCACACTGCGTTAAGCTATAAGATGCCGAGGGCATTTTTATACTACTTAAAATTAGAGTAAATTAGAATCTTCACTTTCATGACCATATTTTCCAACTAGTCATTGGTGGAGGCTGTTCGGTTGGTGACGTTGGTGCCTGGTGACGATGGTATGCATCGATGGTGGTTTCATTCTTCGTGTGGGTCCGCGGGAAACACCCCCGGGCAACAAGAACCCGGCGGGTGGCCCGCATGTTGATCGTCGACTCGGCCCTCCGGGGTGGTGAATTTTGCGGAAAAGAAGGAGTGAAACAGAGAGAAATAAATGTTGTTGAAAAAGGGGTTAGAAAGCGAAATTATTTAGGTCAGCGAAAAGATCTAATTAGTTCACGTCGAGATAGTGAAGAGACGAGAGAAGGGAGAGCAAAAAAAATTAGTGTCAGCACAAGATCTTGTTAGTTCCGAAGAAGATGGTGAACAGATGTTGGATGAGGAGTTGCGAGCGGATGTTAGAATCGAGCTTGAATTGAAATATCATCGGAGGATAGCAGAACACAGATCAGACTTGTAAGTTGATGTTTTTTATGAATTGGTACAAGAGTGACATATAGGGAAGGTCTCGATGGGCCAAAACGTCTCGTGCTGGAACCCCGGGTGATATACCTCGGGCCCGAAGGGAGTCCATTAGCTGCGATCTGGTGCCACAATACTCGGTACATGCCCAGACAATATGTTCAATGTCGTGATAACCCTTACCGCAAGTGCAGAGACCGCTCTCCACGAGGCCGATACGCCGGAGGTGTGCATTCAAGATGTGGTGATTAGACATGAGCCGGGACATCACACGAATGAAATCACGACCCACATTCATCCCTCTGAACCAAGGTTTCGTCGATACCTTCGGGATAATGGAGTGTAACCATCGTCCCAGCTCCCCATTACTCCATGAAGTTTGCCAACTTTCGAGAGTCCTTCGACGAGATATACTGAAAAATTCGTTGAAGCAAATTGGTCTTTCGTAAATTTCACCATCTAATGCGCCCGCCTTGGCCAATGAGTCTGCCTTTTCGTTGCCCGGAATAGAGCAATGCGAAGGGACCCAGACTAAGGAAATTTGATAAGACCGTCGAGATAAAGCTCTCAAGTGTTCCCGTATTTTCCCCAGGAAATATGGGGGATGCTTTTCTGGCTTCATTGCCCGGAGAGCCTCTATTGAACTTAAACTGTCCGTGACAATAAAGTAATGGTCTTCGGGCGAGGTTTCAATGATCCCAAGGGTATACTGAATAGCAGCTAATTCTGCGACGTAAACTGAAGCAGGATCACTGAGTTTGTATGAAGCGGTGATGTTTTTGTTGAAGATACCGAAGCCCGTGGACCCGTTGAGATTTGATCCGTCAGTGTAGAACATCTTTTCACAGTTGACTGCTCTAAACTTATTGTAAAAATATTAGGGGTCACTTGAGGGCGCATGTGATCCGGAATTCCACGAATCTCTTCTCTCATGGATGTGTCAAAAAACACAGTAGAATCAGAAGTATCCAAGAAATGAGCACGGTTGGAAGCAAGCGAAGAAGGATTAATATTCTGAGCCATGTAATCAAAATACAAGGACATAAAACGGGTTTGAGAATTAAGCTCGACAAGCCTTTCGAAGTTTTCACTCACCATCGGATTCAAGATATCGCATCGGATTAACAATCGATATGAGAGATCCCAGAATCGGTTTTTCAACGGTAAGACGCCCGCCAGAACTTCGAGACTCATCGTATGAGTCGACTGCATGCAACCTAGGGCAATACGCAAACAACGATACTGAATTCTTTCCAGTTTAATGAAATGGGTGTTCGCGGCGGATCGGAAACAGAAGCATCCATATTCCATTACGGACAATATCGTTGTTTGGTATAGCCTGATCAGGTCTCCTGGGTGGGCACCCCACCATGAACCAGTTATTGTACGAAGAAAGTTGATTCTCTGTTGGCATTTTTGTTTCAGATACCTAACATGACATCCCCAGGTGCCTTTGGAATCGAACCAGACCCCGAGATATTTAAATGTGAAGACCTGAGCAATGGTTTCACCCCTTAATTGAAGTTGTAGTTGTTCTGGTTCTCGCTTCCTTGAAAATACAACCAGCTCAGTTTTCTCCGTAGAGAAATCAATACCCATTTGAAGAGCCCATGTTGACAAGTTGTCGAGGGTATGTTGTAATGCTCCTTGGAGATCGGCAGCTTTGGGTCCTATAATAGACACAACGCTGTCGTCGGCAAGTTGCCTTAGCGTGCAAGGTGTGTTGATACATTCATCAATGTTGTTCACGTAAAAATTGTATAAAAGGGGGCTTAAGCATGAGCCCTGAGGAAGACCCATGTAACTGAATCGTATTGTCGACAAATCACCATGCGCGAAATACATGTGTTTCTCGGACAATAGATTAAACAAAAAGTTATTCAAAACTGGCGAAAGACCATGCTGATGCAACTTCTCAGACATGATATTTATAGAAACTGAGTCAAAAGCCCCCTTGATATCTAGGAAAACTGATGCCATTTGTTCTTTACGAGCAAATGCCATTTGAATTTCTGTTGAGAGCAACGCAAGACAATCGTTCGTTCCTTTGCCCTTGCGGAAGCCAAATTGTTTATCTGAAAGCAAGCCATTAGTCTCCACCCAATTGTCAAGACGAAAGAGAATCTTTTTTTCGAACAATTTCCGGATGCAGGAAAGCATAGCAATCGGCCTATACGAATTGTGATCGGAGGCTGGTTTTTGAATGGCGATCACTCTCACTTGTCTCCAGTCGTGTGGGACAATATTACCCTCTAGAAACTCGTTGAATAAATTCAGCAAGCGTCTTTTGGCGGTGTCAGGCAGATTTTTCAACAAGTTGAATTTAATTCTGTCTAGCCCCGGGGTTTTATTGTTACACGACAGGAGCGCAAGTGAGAGCTCTACCATCGAAAACGGTGTTTCGTTTGTATTCGATGTCGCGACGCGGGAGATCTTCTGTTCCGGAACAGAATCGGGGCATACTTTTTTTGCGAAATCGAATATCCAGCTGTTAGAATATTCTTCGCTTTCGTTCGACTTGTTTTGGTTGCGCATTCGTCGAGCAGTGTTCCAAAGAGTGCTCATCGATGTTTCTTTTGTTAATCCGTCAACAAACCGTCGCCAGTAACCTAGTTTTTTTGCTTTAACTAAGTTCTTCATTTGCTTGTCTAGTGCTGCGTAATTCCGATAATTTTCAGATGTTCCATTTTTTCTGAACTTTTTGAATGCTAAAGATTTTTCCGCGTTCAGTGATGAGCACTCTTTGTCCCACTTCGGGTTGGGAGGACGGATGTTAGTTTTCGCGCCGGGTACACGTTTCGTCTGAGCTTGAATCGCAGTATCGAGAATCAAGCCTGCCAAAAACGTGTACTCTTTCTCCGGGGGAAGTTCTTGTGTTGTTCCTAGTTTCTCAGATATCAAGATTGCGTAGCATTTCCAATCAATATTTCGTGTGAGGTCATACGAAACATTGATTGTCTCCAATGGTCTCAATCCTCTGGCGACTGAAATTACGCTGATCGCTACAGTGGGGATCAGGGATTGTCTTCCACTTGCAATCTAGCCGCAACGAGGTCGAGCAAAAGGATAAATCCAGCGCACTTGGTCTTGCTGGTGGTGGAGGAATCCGTGTCATTTCTCCCGTGTTCAGAATAGTCATATTGAAGTTATCGCAAATATCATAGATCGCGGTTGATCTGTTGTCATCGTGAAGAGAACCCCATCCCGTACCGTGAGAGTTAAAGTCTCCTAAAACTAACGTCGGCGCAGGAAGGAGTTGCATGATATCGCTGAGCCATTGGAACCCAACCGAGACTCTTGGGGGAATGTAAATGGAAGCAATGCAAAGGTCCTTGCCTTTGATTGTGATATGACATGCGACCACTTCAATACCTGGTATCGAGGGGAGGTTAATTCGATAGAAAGAATAGCACTTTTTTATCCCTAAAAGTACTCCTCCGTAGGGGTAATCTCGATCCAAGCGAATAATGTTAAAGTCGTGGAAGTTGAGGGAAATATTTGAAGTCAACCAGGTTTCACATAATGCAAACGCGTCACATTTCACACTATTTATTAAAATTTTGAAGGAATCAACTTTCGGGATAATACTTCTGCAATTCCACTGTAAGACAGTGATTGAATCCTCAACCCCGTTCGATGAGTTAGCCATCGAAGGATACAATCACTGAAAGGAGGGGCCATGTAGCAGTCAACTGCTTCAAAAATATTCTAATTGTTGGCATAAATGTCATCATCATACTTTTAAGAGGATCAGTGATATTGAAAGTTCTGAAAATCCAGTCCACAATATCAGAGAATTTCAGTAGTCCAGCACTTGATTGATTCTCTAGTTGAATTTTGGGGGTACTGGGGGTTTTTGTTGTACCAGGAAGTGATGGAAATTCTTGGTCTGATCTTAAGTTTACCAGACCAGGAGCCTTTTGCTTCGGTTTCTGTGAAGCACTTCCCCGTGTTGTAACTTTGTTGATCCCCGCAGAGGACACCCTCTGGCCTTTACAAGGCAGTTTAGGAGGTTTATCGGGTTAGCAGATTTGGAAAGTCAATAACCAAATAAACTTATTTCAGATTTAGTGATATTTGATCCAATTCTGACTTCCCATTCTGGAATTACAGGAAGATGATTTTTTTTAACTTCAAACCGGTATAGAAGATGACAATCCCTAAAAGCATTAAAGTTGGACTAAAAACTATTGCAATTTATTCGGCAAGTCAATTCATGGCTTACGAATCGGTTTGGGCTATGCTGGTTCCTGAATACCGGATCTGGAAGTATCGTAAATAACCGTAAACTCTAAAGTGGAACTTATTTCGACATCTCATGGAATCGATTGTCACACTGTTAGATTCAAATTCGATCCGATTTGCAGTTTCGACGTTACAGAGTAATGAGTGAATAAAATCTCAAATTGCCGCTTAAAACGACGCTCATTAAAATAATGTCATGAAAACTGAAACACCGAAGAATATTAATGCAAAAAACACATGTGAATTGATAAAAAAAAGATATCATATTACTGCTAGGTGGATTAAGCACGTTTTTTTTCTATGTATTCAATATACCGATACATGTTATCTCTGTCATTAGCTTTGTAATATTAAAAGATTTGCGCAACAGTTGATTTTTATGATTCAATTTATAACCCTGAAAGACAATCAATAACATGGAAAAAGAAAACATTCCAAATAAAACTTTTCTCCTCAGTTAGACGAAAATTGATAGGTTGAATGAAGAGATAATTTAGTAAAATAGAGTAATCAGAAGTGAAACATTGAAAATATCTGATAACTGTACGGAAAAAGAAACTCCTGAAATTGTCGTCTTTTACGACATGGAAGCAGGAAACCAGTGGATCTGTTCTATATTTTTTTTCTCCGGATTCCACACGGCATCTAGGCTGGTACTGTCCGGAGAGATGCGTAGACGGAAGAACTAAAAGAGAACAAAAATCTACAACGTTTTCAAAACACAACCGAATTCATCGGTTGTGATAACACATAGTTTTACGAGACCCACTACTTATATTTCGGGAACAGCGAAGAACAAATATTTTAATTGAAAATAGCATCAAAAAGGTGCTGGTTTGAGCTGATGTGTGAGAGCTCACATTGTCATGATGGAGGATGATTCGTCTTCTCTTGTTCGTTTTGCGAATTTCTCCAAAGACTTCGGTTGAACGAATGGTTGTGTACCCTTCAGAACTGACTATCTTACGTTGCTCCAGCGGAACAGTTGCCACTTGACCCGTTCTTTCGAAAAAACATTTGCTTCGAAGTGTTTCGTGCGCGAACAGTTTTTGTTGGAATTGGTTTGTCTTAGAACACCCACACAGTCGATTGCTGTTTTTTCCGGCGCCTGTTTCGATGTTACATACGTCGGGTGATGCACCGCGATCGTATTTTTTATCATTTCCTTGCACCAATCGACATCAGCCTCTTTTTGAACGATTTTCAAACTGTGCGGGATTGAACGAAAACGAACTTTTTTTACGGCCAGGTGTTCATGCAATATGAAGTGCACGCATGTGGAACTAATGTCCAAGGATGCCTCTATCTAACGATATGTGACATGACGATCTTGCATTATCAGTTCAAGCACAGCATCGATGGTTTCTGACAAAACAACTGATTTTGGACGATCTTCACGAAATTCGTCGGTGACCGAACTACGACCACGATTAAATTCACTATACTAGCGATAAACAGTGGTTTTTGATGGGGCCGATTTTGTGCTAGGGCACATAACTAATTTTACGTTTCGTCTTATTTTGTAGTAAGCAGTTCAATTCGAACTACTCTGCACTGACGAGCTTAAGAGGAAACGTAAAGATAGTGAATTGGAAACTAACAAGTTCGATCCTACCAAAGTTACATTTTGCACTGTAATTCCGGAACCGGAAGTCGGATCAGAATTAACTTTTTGGGGACTTTTTAAAGAATTTCAAGATCTCTCATTTGCATCTTAGTTTGTAAAAATTGGTAAAGAAATTTCCGAGAAAATTGAATGCGCATTTTCTCATAGATTATCAAACATTGCCTTGTAATTCAGGAACCGAAAGACGATGTATTAGCCAGTTTATCTGCACGAACTTGTGCAGTTTGACTGTATCATAGTGTAATCGGTTCGCAGTTGTCTGCAAGCAGTCAAAATCGGCTGTATGCAGATTATCTGTGACAATGTAATCACAGTGTGATCATAGTCGACAGACAAACAGTTGATGACTGTACAGACAAATTTGACTGTTTCTGAAACTGTTGTGCAGAAGTTGTCTGCCACAGATTCTATGACAACCAAAAACTTGTTTATTTCATCCAAGTACAAAGCAAAACGTTCCTGTACTATGCTTCTGGAGATCGTGAAGGGAAATTCGGAAAATTCAGTAGTAATTTCTATTTAGAATTCTACGAAATATGCCATAAGCTTCATTATTTCGACCGAAAATGACGACATTGACAACGCGGTTCGGCGAAAAGTTAGTACACGTGGTTGAGAGATAGAAGTGGAGTCTAATACTCGTTAATCGATTTCGATCGATTTTAAGTACTTTTTTTGTAAAATAAACAATATTTGTGTATATAACTAAAGAGCCGCAGCATCATATCCAAAGAGCCTTGGATCGATCGAAATCGATTAACGAGTATTGGACCTCAGTTCTATCTCTCAACCACTGTACTAACTTCTCACCGGACCGCGTTGTCAATGTCATCACTTCCGGTCGAAATAATGCAGCTGATCGCATATTTCGTAGAATTCTTAATAGAAATTACTACTGAATTTTACGAGCTCCTCCTTCACGATAAAGTGCAATGGATCTCCAAAAGCATAGTACTGGAACGTTTTGTTTTGTGCTTGGATGAAATAATTATGAAAAATTAAATAATGAATTAATGAAAAAAGTATTAACTACTCCAAATTAAAAAATGCTGAACAGTAACAGAAAATGCACAGTAACAACAGTAACAGAAATTTTTTTCTAGATTTTGTAATGAAGAGATAATTTAGTAAAATAGAGTAATCAGAAGTGAAACATTGAAAATATCTGATAACTGTACGGAAAAAGAAACTCCTGAAATTGTCGTCTTTTACGACATGGAAGCAGGAAACCAGTGGATCTGTTCTATATTTTTTTTCTCCGGATTCCACACGGCATCTAGGCTGGTACTGTCCGGAGAGATGCGTAGACGGAAGAACTAAAAGAGAACAAAAATCTACAACGTTTTCAAAACACAACCGAATTCATCGGTTGTGATAACACATAGTTTTACGAGACCCACTACTTATATTTCGGGAACAGCGAAGAACAAATATTTTAATTGAAAATAGCATCAAAAAGGTGCTGGTTTGAGCTGATGTGTGAGAGCTCACATTGTCATGATGGAGGATGATTCGTCTTCTCTTGTTCGTTTTGCGAATTTCTCCAAAGACTTCGGTTGAACGAATGGTTGTGTACCCTTCAGAACTGACTATCTTACGTTGCTCCAGCGGAACAGTTGCCACTTGACCCGTTCTTTCGAAAAAACATTTGCTTCGAAGTGTTTCGTGCGCGAACAGTTTTTGTTGGAATTGGTTTGTCTTAGAACACCCACACAGTCGATTGCTGTTTTTTCCGGCGCCTGTTTCGATGTTACATACGTCGGGTGATGCACCGCGATCGTATTTTTTATCATTTCCTTGCACCAATCGACATCAGCCTCTTTTTGAACGATTTTCAAACTGTGCGGGATTGAACGAAAACGAACTTTTTTTACGGCCAGGTGTTCATGCAATATGAAGTGCACGCATGTGGAACTAATGTCCAAGGATGCCTCTATCTAACGATATGTGACATGACGATCTTGCATTATCAGTTCAAGCACAGCATCGATGGTTTCTGACAAAACAACTGATTTTGGACGATCTTCACGAAATTCGTCGGTGACCGAACTACGACCACGATTAAATTCACTATACTAGCGATAAACAGTGGTTTTTGATGGGGCCGATTTTGTGCTAGGGCACATAACTAATTTTACGTTTCGTCTTATTTTGTAGTAAGCAGTTCAATTCGAACTACTCTGCACTGACGAGCTTAAGAGGAAACGTAAAGATAGTGAATTGGAAACTAACAAGTTCGATCCTACCAAAGTTACATTTTGCACTGTAATTCCGGAACCGGAAGTCGGATCAGAATTAACTTTTTGGGGACTTTTTAAAGAATTTCAAGATCTCTCATTTGCATCTTAGTTTGTAAAAATTGGTAAAGAAATTTCCGAGAAAATTGAATGCGCATTTTCTCATAGATTATCAAACATTGCCTTGTAATTCAGGAACCGAAAGACGATGTATTAGCCAGTTTATCTGCACGAACTTGTGCAGTTTGACTGTATCATAGTGTAATCGGTTCGCAGTTGTCTGCAAGCAGTCAAAATCGGCTGTATGCAGATTATCTGTGACAATGTAATCACAGTGTGATCATAGTCGACAGACAAACAGTTGATGACTGTACAGACAAATTTGACTGTTTCTGAAACTGTTGTGCAGAAGTTGTCTGCCACAGATTCTATGACAACCAAAAACTTGTTTATTTCATCCAAGTACAAAGCAAAACGTTCCTGTACTATGCTTCTGGAGATCGTGAAGGGAAATTCGGAAAATTCAGTAGTAATTTCTATTTAGAATTCTACGAAATATGCCATAAGCTTCATTATTTCGACCGAAAATGACGACATTGACAACGCGGTTCGGCGAAAAGTTAGTACACGTGGTTGAGAGATAGAAGTGGAGTCTAATACTCGTTAATCGATTTCGATCGATTTTAAGTACTTTTTTTGTAAAATAAACAATATTTGTGTATATAACTAAAGAGCCGCAGCATCATATCCAAAGAGCCTTGGATCGATCGAAATCGATTAACGAGTATTGGACCTCAGTTCTATCTCTCAACCACTGTACTAACTTCTCACCGGACCGCGTTGTCAATGTCATCACTTCCGGTCGAAATAATGCAGCTGATCGCATATTTCGTAGAATTCTTAATAGAAATTACTACTGAATTTTACGAGCTCCTCCTTCACGATAAAGTGCAATGGATCTCCAAAAGCATAGTACTGGAACGTTTTGTTTTGTGCTTGGATGAAATAATTATGAAAAATTAAATAATGAATTAATGAAAAAAGTATTAACTACTCCAAATTAAAAAATGCTGAACAGTAACAGAAAATGCACAGTAACAACAGTAACAGAAATTTTTTTCTAGATTTTGTAATGAAGAGATAATTTAGTAAAATAGAGTAATCAGAAGTGAAACATTGAAAATATCTGATAACTGTACGGAAAAAGAAACTCCTGAAATTGTCGTCTTTTACGACATGGAAGCAGGAAACCAGTGGATCTGTTCTATATTTTTTTTCTCCGGATTCCACACGGCATCTAGGCTGGTACTGTCCGGAGAGATGCGTAGACGGAAGAACTAAAAGAGAACAAAAATCTACAACGTTTTCAAAACACAACCGAATTCATCGGTTGTGATAACACATAGTTTTACGAGACCCACTACTTATATTTCGGGAACAGCGAAGAACAAATATTTTAATTGAAAATAGCATCAAAAAGGTGCTGGTTTGAGCTGATGTGTGAGAGCTCACATTGTCATGATGGAGGATGATTCGTCTTCTCTTGTTCGTTTTGCGAATTTCTCCAAAGACTTCGGTTGAACGAATGGTTGTGTACCCTTCAGAACTGACTATCTTACGTTGCTCCAGCGGAACAGTTGCCACTTGACCCGTTCTTTCGAAAAAACATTTGCTTCGAAGTGTTTCGTGCGCGAACAGTTTTTGTTGGAATTGGTTTGTCTTAGAACACCCACACAGTCGATTGCTGTTTTTTCCGGCGCCTGTTTCGATGTTACATACGTCGGGTGATGCACCGCGATCGTATTTTTTATCATTTCCTTGCACCAATCGACATCAGCCTCTTTTTGAACGATTTTCAAACTGTGCGGGATTGAACGAAAACGAACTTTTTTTACGGCCAGGTGTTCATGCAATATGAAGTGCACGCATGTGGAACTAATGTCCAAGGATGCCTCTATCTAACGATATGTGACATGACGATCTTGCATTATCAGTTCAAGCACAGCATCGATGGTTTCTGACAAAACAACTGATTTTGGACGATCTTCACGAAATTCGTCGGTGACCGAACTACGACCACGATTAAATTCACTATACTAGCGATAAACAGTGGTTTTTGATGGGGCCGATTTTGTGCTAGGGCACATAACTAATTTTACGTTTCGTCTTATTTTGTAGTAAGCAGTTCAATTCGAACTACTCTGCACTGACGAGCTTAAGAGGAAACGTAAAGATAGTGAATTGGAAACTAACAAGTTCGATCCTACCAAAGTTACATTTTGCACTGTAATTCCGGAACCGGAAGTCGGATCAGAATTAACTTTTTGGGGACTTTTTAAAGAATTTCAAGATCTCTCATTTGCATCTTAGTTTGTAAAAATTGGTAAAGAAATTTCCGAGAAAATTGAATGCGCATTTTCTCATAGATTATCAAACATTGCCTTGTAATTCAGGAACCGAAAGACGATGTATTAGCCAGTTTATCTGCACGAACTTGTGCAGTTTGACTGTATCATAGTGTAATCGGTTCGCAGTTGTCTGCAAGCAGTCAAAATCGGCTGTATGCAGATTATCTGTGACAATGTAATCACAGTGTGATCATAGTCGACAGACAAACAGTTGATGACTGTACAGACAAATTTGACTGTTTCTGAAACTGTTGTGCAGAAGTTGTCTGCCACAGATTCTATGACAACCAAAAACTTGTTTATTTCATCCAAGTACAAAGCAAAACGTTCCTGTACTATGCTTCTGGAGATCGTGAAGGGAAATTCGGAAAATTCAGTAGTAATTTCTATTTAGAATTCTACGAAATATGCCATAAGCTTCATTATTTCGACCGAAAATGACGACATTGACAACGCGGTTCGGCGAAAAGTTAGTACACGTGGTTGAGAGATAGAAGTGGAGTCTAATACTCGTTAATCGATTTCGATCGATTTTAAGTACTTTTTTTGTAAAATAAACAATATTTGTGTATATAACTAAAGAGCCGCAGCATCATATCCAAAGAGCCTTGGATCGATCGAAATCGATTAACGAGTATTGGACCTCAGTTCTATCTCTCAACCACTGTACTAACTTCTCACCGGACCGCGTTGTCAATGTCATCACTTCCGGTCGAAATAATGCAGCTGATCGCATATTTCGTAGAATTCTTAATAGAAATTACTACTGAATTTTACGAGCTCCTCCTTCACGATAAAGTGCAATGGATCTCCAAAAGCATAGTACTGGAACGTTTTGTTTTGTGCTTGGATGAAATAATTATGAAAAATTAAATAATGAATTAATGAAAAAAGTATTAACTACTCCAAATTAAAAAATGCTGAACAGTAACAGAAAATGCACAGTAACAACAGTAACAGAAATTTTTTTCTAGATTTTGTAAATATTTACCGAAATTCCAATAGCTTATCGTTCGTTCATTAGTTCGATTATTGAATTGATTACAAAGCGTTTGGTAATAAAATTGTGGATCTTTCAAAATCTGAACTCTGCCCCAAAGCGAATTCATACCGTTATACCATATTTGAAAAAACTTGGACTGGAGACAGCCTTCCCAAAATTTTAACTCTTTAATTGTCATATTTACGGAGGTAGGATGATTCTATGGATTTTCATTGCGTTTGATTTTTTAATCTACCACTCCATTTACAATTTATTGAAAATGTATTTGTTGCGTAAAAAATACTTAACAATTGCGAAACATATTTTTTCACGTCTTAGAACTCGGTGCCACTCTGGATTTTTTAGTAATAGAAGATATACCCGTATGATGTGAGCGTTAAGACACAAATGTGTAGATAATGAACATATGATGTGAAAGAATCTCAATTTTTTTGTTGTTGTTATGACATCAGCTAAACATATCAAATATACATCATAGTCATAGAACAAACAACATCGTATATTTTAATCATTTAAAAATTGTCGAATTTTGTATTAGAAAGAGATGATTTGGGGAAAGCATTAGAATTATGCTTGCATTTGAAGAAAAATTCTGCAGAGTCAAATCAAAATCAGTTTCAAAGTTCAGGAAGGATACAATCAAAGCACTTGACTGGGAGCTTCTCACTCACCGTCGCATTCATTTATTTCCGAGTACTATTTGTATCAAATGACACTAAATCAGTGAACACCAAGATACAGATAGGAAATAAGAAACAGAACAACCAAAGTACTGTAACAAAGATGAAATATTTTATTATAGAATCACTTAAAATGTAAATCATTCTGAGATAAAAAAAAGTAAGGAAAACAAATATGAATTTAAATGAAATGACTGCCATTTGTTTTTATCGAATAGCCACGCATTGACTTTGCACCTTTTCAATTCCTACGAAGAAGTCGAAAATGGGATGTCTGATTTTCGAGGTATCCACAAATTGCCAGAAAGATGGTCACTATTTCGACTATTTTTTCTCATTCAAAATAAACGTTTCATTTTAACAAAAACACACTCACTTCATATTTGGTTAATGAATGATTTTTAGATACATCGAAGAGCTTCGGTTTCAAATTTTTAATCTGTGGAAAAGTTCACTATTTGAAATTGTCTAAAATAATAACCAATCCACCATGCGTCTCCGTACCTCGTAAAAATTTCTTGAGCGATTTCTATACCTATTTTTGATATTTATAAAAAAGGTTTAAAAAAAACGGAGAACATTTATATTCCTTCTTTAATTGCTTCGAAACACAACACATCAAGTAGCAACGCAACGAACTTCCGTTTGTGAGACCAGATCGATATTTGATCATAATGCAATATTCCGTGAAAAGTTCTCTGCCCCACAAACTTTCTTCCAATGTGATCACTTTGTGCAGAAAAACTGATATAAACATCCCACTCCCTATATTTAGGTCTGTAACCAGTTTTATTTATTTGATCAATTTAATCACAATACAGACATGCTCAAAAAGTCTACCACAGTCAAACATAACAACTGTCAAAGTATTGACTGTCGGCAGTCAAACTTGACTGTTACAGTCATTTAACTGTAAATAGTGTAATCACATTGCCAGACCAAATATAAACTGCCGAAAAATTACTTGTCTGTGGCAGATAAACTGGTTAGTCTGATCGAAACTTAAGTTTGTGAAAATCGGTCACGCCATTTCTGAGAGTGAGTGACAATTTTGTTCATTTTTTGATGCACATCACCCTGTTATTCCGGAACCGGGAGTCGGATCGGGATAAAATTCAATAGCGATCTATGGGACCGTAACACCTTTCATTTGAATCTGAGTTTGTGAAGAATCGGTTCAGTTTTGCTCCGAAGTTAACCTTCATTTTATGTAGTTTTGACATTGTTGCATCTGTTTTATGTCCGTATTTATTTTGTGGCGTTTTATGTCCGTATTTATTTTGTGTGTCAAGAAGGTTGTTTACAAGTGGTAAGTGATATATGCTCACAACCCTTGTTTGGGTTTGGGTTTGGGAAAGTGTCACCTTTTAGGTTGTCTGTTTAATTTCGATGAGCGAGTATAGTTCTGCATGGTTTTTAAAGTGTTCCGAAAAGGGTGGTATTTGATGCGTGGGAACGTTATCTTAGATTGCGCGATGTAGAGTAGTCATTTTACAAGCCAAACAAACCAACTCCGGCTGTTCTGGTTCCCAGTTTCTGATATCGGAAATAGTCGTCATATATTCCAAAATGGTTCTCACTCACTTCTCTCAGCGATAGTTTGACCAATTTTGACAAACAGGTTCAAATGAAAGGTCCTGTGGTATGGAATTCCTGAATTTCATCCGAATCGTACTTCCGGTTCCAGAATTCTCGGGTTCCGGTCCCAGAAGTACCTGCGATAGTGAAACTCTTTTCGTTTTCTCATGGATTGCCTAACCGATCTGAGCACTTTTTCATTCTGTCGGTTATACAAGCTGATGCACAAACAATCTGTATGGTTTTATTCGAGAATCGAAGAAAATTACTTTGAAGAATACCACAGTATTATATATGATAATATGATATGAAAAAAGCTAGGTGGATTAAAAAAGGTTTTTTATGAGTGAGTTTGAAAAATGCATTTTTAATGCTCTCGTACTCGGTCGTGTCTCGCACACAGACATGTAATGTTTTTCGCCAAAAACTTTCAGTAAACATAAGAAATAACCAATGATTCGGTATTCAATTTGTTTTACAAGAGTTATGCTAGCTTTCATCAAACCGTCACCGAGTAACGGTAGAAAATAGAGAATAATTTTTGTTCCTGCATTTTGAATAACAGAATAGGTGACAAATCTCTCTTTATTGAGTATTTAAATGACAATATTTGTATTCCCCAGTACATAGATCACAATACAATTTTAATGTCTCAAGTATATTTGTATTTTTATTTTTTTGCAGGCTCTTATCATGCAGGCTGGGTTGGGTTAGTTTAGGTGACTAGGGAGAGCTGTATTATTCGGTTTTGTAATATGTTGATATTTAAAACAAAACAGTGTCATGCCTACACAATACGGAACCACAAGCAACTTACTATAAGCGGGCTTTTTCCTCAGAATAAAATAAAATTGTCAATGTATTGTAAAACCAATTTGAAGATCATAATATTCATAGAATGCCAAATATTTTAAAGATTCCATCGTTAAGGAACTTTTCACTCTAAAATGCTTTATTCATCGTTATATAAGTTTTAAATACCGCGGATTCAACAATTTCTAATTCATCTGAAATCGAAGATCAATTTTACGAAATAATAGTAATCTAAAAATTTTATTTCATTATTGAGTTATGGTGCCATTAATCAGCTCAGCTCCACCATTGCGTATACAGATATGTGCTATCTCTATTCAATGATTTGTCTCTCAGGGTAACATGGAAATTGAAGCTTCGAATTTTCGCGTTGCACTAACAAACGTATTGTACATTTGTTACACAAATTTTTCTGAGATATTTCTCTATATCTGTGAAAAATTGTGGCTGCTCGACTGATGAGATGATTGGTAGAGTCACCCTAGTCTATCCAGGTGTGACCTAATTGTTACTAATTTTTCACTCGAGCTTCTAAATGTGTTGATAATTTTCTGACAAGTCTCGATTTCAAACACGTTGAAGCTAAAATCGATTTGGCTCGCTCTTGAAGTGACTCTTGAACTGAATTTAGCTTGTTTTTTTTATTTATCTGTTAATAATATCTAATCGATATCAAAATTACTACGAAAACATTTATTTTTCAGGATTTGAAACGTTCCGTGCAGAGTGCGCTATAGCTGACCCAAAAATATCGGTTTCTTATCAGAACAACAGTCGCGAATGATGTAGCATCAAAATACTTACACGTTGTGATAAGCACATACCAGCTTCGATTAAGGAACCGTAGGAACTTTGTTGAGATGTTTACGGCAACATTCAAACCGAACAGAACCGTTCTATTTTTAAATAACAATTCAGTCGAATCCACTCATGCTGTTTCTACGTGCTCTTTTCGGTTGTTTACATGCATCAGCTCTAGTACTCTAGTCCCCATTCAGCACTGTTATTTAAAACATCTTACAAAAACACGTAATCGCCAGATCAGGATTTTTGACGCGAACCCAAAACGAAATTCTAATCAGCCACAGACACTAATTGCAATTGTTTTCTTTGTTGACCGGAATAACTACACTAGAAAATACTGATTACTATTTTGCGCTAGAACAACCAGATTGTCGTTTCTATATTTCAATTACTCTATTTTTTACACCTGCACTACGACCACTGACGTTGACAGATAGCCTTGGGTTGACAGTTGCTGCTGACTGAGTTCCAACAGTTAGTAGCACTCAGAATGATTCCGGTAGTACACCAGTTGCTGTACCGTTTTTTCCAACCAACCAATTCCCATAGTGCTGTCTCGGTCGTGGCAGTGAGAGCGCGAGTGACCCAGCACAACCTCAAGGTAGCTGTGCCCGTTGACAGATATCAATTTGGACGGAGCATGCGCAGAACCGCAAACCATGTGCTTTATTAGATATATGCAGTGTGGGCGAAACGGCGAAATTCTGACACGCATTAATCGTCTTCCAGGGTGTTAGTCTGGTAGGTCGGATCGGGATAAATACGCTGAGAATGAAACGATTTCGGTGGCTCTGATTCTCTAAAATCATAAAACTTTTCACGAGACTTGAGACTCTGCACAAAACGAAATAAAAGTAAAAATTGAAAAAAAATTAGCTTATTTTTGTAATCAGGTGAATTCATACTTGCCTCTTATTTTTAAGATAAAAGAATCTTCAGTTCAAGTCTTGTAGTGCTAGCGCTAAAGAAGCCAAATAGTTTTCAAGATATTATGACAGAAGTTTAAAAAACTCAAATTATGAGGAAAAACTTGCTTTCGGACTTTCTTAAGACGTCTATTTTTCGAGCTTCCGGTGCCATGTATCGAGGATGTTCTGTTTTCAAGCAATCTTTAAAATCTATCTTTCGAAACAAATGTTGAGATAATTAAAGGATAGAATTCGCTAAAACTTCAAAAAAATGATCGAAACCCGGAAAGATTCCGTTCAACAAAAAAAGG
Source organism: Malaya genurostris (assembly GCF_030247185.1). Taxonomy (NCBI): domain Eukaryota; kingdom Metazoa; phylum Arthropoda; class Insecta; order Diptera; family Culicidae; genus Malaya; species Malaya genurostris. Next base: position 214,303,382 of record NC_080571.1, on the reverse strand, counting down.
AAATGTCTACACGGAAAGACCGGTCTCAGCATTTTGGCGAAAAAAATAGATGATTTTCTGGAACCGTAGGAACTTTGTTAATTAGTCTGGGCGCAGCGTATATATCGTTTACATATACATTAAAAACAGTGATAAATAGGTATATAGTGATAAAAAGAGAAACGTTTCGTAGGACAGTGTAGTAAGAGACTGAAAAAAGTGCTTTTTCCTCAAGAAGGTTTTTTGAACTCTACTGGAAGGAATATTTACCGATTGCTTCGGACCGGGTCTTGGCAGCCGTTCACCGTTTTTGGAGCTTAAGCTAAGTAAAACTTTCTTTTCCCTTGTTGATTGATACTACTTCATTTGCACCCCGATTTTGACCGCACGGACACAAGTCCGTGACATGACAAGCGATATAAAATTGCCTGACCTTCCCCCAGATGATCAAATGGATGCTTCCTATGGCAATAAATCTCGCATTAGAAGCTATCCCGATGGGCTTGCACTCCCGGCCGGACCGTATGCGGTTTACATCCGGACCAAAGCCAATGGTAAAAAATTGAACCTCCTCAGATTTTCAAAAGACCTGACCTCGCTCTACAATACTGTACAAAAAATTTAAAAAGTGCGCCCGGACAAACTTAGGGTCTTGTTAGCCAGTGCAAAACAGGCTAATGAGATTGTTCAAAGTGAGCTTTTCACGCGGGAGTATCGCGTATACGTAGCAGCTTGCGAAGTCGAGATAGACGGCGTGATCACCGATCCGAGTCTGACTTGCGGGGATGTTCTTGGGCATGGGGTAGGCGGTTTTAAAAACCCCCTACTCAAAAATGTTAAGAAGCAATTGCGTTCAGTATCGACCGCTGAGGATGGGACTAGGTCCTATATCCCATCAGACTCGTATCGGGTGAGTTTCGCTGGCTCGGCTTTACCTAATTACGTCCTCCTGGACCGAGTTCGTTTACCTGGTCGCCTTTTTGTGCCGCGGGTCATGAACTGCACCAATTGCAAACAAATGTGACATACAGCATCCCATTGTTGCAAAAAATCCCGGTGTATAAAGAGTGGGGGTCATGCGGATAACTCCTGCAGTGGAGACATTGAAAAATGTCTCTACTGTAAGGAAGGACCGCATGACCTCTCGGCATGCCCCGCGTACAAACTGCGCAAAGACAAGATGAGGCGTTCACTCAAGCAACATTCCGAACATTCCTTTGCTGAAATGTTGAAGAGTGCTACGCCTCCAGTGAATGTTTTCGCTTGTTTGTCAGATGACGAGAGCGATGCTGGTGATCCCCTTGAAGGTACATCTTCGGCGGTCCCTCACAGCTTTAGAAAGAGAAGAAATAAATCTTCTAGTAAGCTCCATAGTAAGGGTTCGGAGGTATCTTCTGGTGGGTCTCAAAAAATTAAAACAACTGGAAGTGATGGCAAAAAACCGGAGAAAAAAGCTCCAGGCCTTGGAAAATTCAATTCCGAGCAAGAATTTCCATCACTTCCTGGGACTTCAAAACCCCCGAAAGTCCCTAAAGATCAGTCAGAAAATTTACCAGATACTGGGTTTGTTAAATTCTCTGATATCGTGGACTGGATCATAACTGCCTTGAATATTTCAGAGCCTCTTAAAAGTTTATTAATGGCTTTTATTGATTATTCATATTTATATTATTTATTGAAGCAGTTGACTGCAAAACGGCCCCTTCTTTCAGCGATCGTATCACCCACCGAGGTCACGGATATAATCACTGTTATACAGTGGAATTGTAGAAGTGTCATCCCAAAAATAGATCCTTTCAAATTTCTAGTAAATAATCAGAAATGTGACGCATTTGCATTGTGCGAAACTTGACTAACTTCGGAAATACCCTTAAACTTCCACGATTTTAACATTATTCGTCTACTTAGCCACTACGGTATTCACTTACAGTCCCGTATCGACGGAAACAAATTCAACAGAAACACATACATAGATAGATAGCGAAATAGACAAAAAACAAAAGTCTCAAATCAGTATCGTGCGGCAAGAACAGATGGGTAGAAATAGACTCGTGATCATTGTATGTGTTTCTGTTGAATTTGTTTCCGTCGATACGGGACTGTAAGTGAATACCGTAGTGGCTAAGTAGAGCGAAGCATGCTTAGTTTCGTCCAATCAATTGGACTTTCTCTTCATGTGTTTTCATATGCAGGGTAGTTTAATTGGTAAAACAATTTCCCCGGTTAGGAGTTAGCTACGGGTTCGAGTCCCGTCTCTGCGGTAACATTTTCGCGGTTTTCATTACATCATTGTGTTCGCATGTCGGTTTTCCAATCTGTTTCCCCGTTAGATACTGATCATATTAAAACTAGCTCAAGGCGGCTTTACGTCTTAACAAAGTCTAAAACAAAAATCGTTGAAGGACAATAAAAGGTTTGTCTACCTTTACCATTGTGTTTGAGATCACACAATCGTCACTGCTGCTACCACACACTAGTGGAGATCCATTAAATCGATGGATGAAACTATCGTGTGTTATCCCGTAGATAGCGAAATAGACAAAAAACAAAAGTCTCAAATCAGTATCGTGCGGCAAGAACAGATGGGTAGAAATAGACTCGTGATCATTGTATGTGTTTCTGTTGAATTTGTTTCCGTCGATACGGGACTGTAAGTGAATACCGTAGTGGCTAAGTAGAGCGAAGCATGCTTAGTTTCGTCCAATCAATTGGACTTTCTCTTCATGTGTTTTCATATGCAGGGTAGTTTAATTGGTAAAACAATTTCCCCGGTTAGGAGTTAGCTACGGGTTCGAGTCCCGTCTCTGCGGTAACATTTTCGCGGTTTTCATTACATCATTGTGTTCGCATGTCGGTTTTCCAATCTGTTTCCCCGTTAGATACTGATCATATTAAAACTAGCTCAAGGCGGCTTTACGTCTTAACAAAGTCTAAAACAAAAATCATTATTCGTCTGGATTGAGATGATTCCTATGGAGGAGTACTTTTGGGGATCAAAAAGTGCTATTTTTTCTATCGAATTAACCTCCCATCGATACCAGGTATTGAAGTTGTCGCATGTCAGGTTACAATCAAAGGCAAGGACCTTTGCATTGCTTCCATCTATATTCCCCCAAAAGCCTCGGTTGGGCATCGGCGGCTCAGTGATATCATAGAGCTCCTTCCCGCACCGACGTTGGTTTTAGGAGACTTTAACACACACGGTACGGGATTGGGTTTCTCAACATCGCTACGGTTGGATTACAAGTGGAAGGTGATCCCTGATCCCCACGGTAGCGATCATCTACCTATCGTACTTTCAATCGTCTGCGGATTAGGACCATCGGAGACAATCAATGTTTCGTATGACCTTACACGAAATACTGATTGGAAATGCTACGCAAATTCGATATCTGAGAAACTAGAAACAACACAAGAACTTCCTCCGGATGAAGAGTACACGTTTTTGGCCGGCTTGATTCTCGACACCGCGACTAAAGCTCAGACGAAACGTGTACCCGGCGCAAAAACTAACATCCGTCCTCCCAACCCGTGGTAGGACAAATAGTGTTTAAAATTAAACGCGGAGAGAGCTTCATCATTTACCGAGTTTAGTAAAAACGGAACACCTGATAATTTTAGAAATTACGCGGCATTAGACTCTCTACGGAGAAAACTGAGCTGGTTGTATTTTCAAGGAAGCGAGAACCAGCACAATTACAGCTTCAGCTAGGGGTTGAATCCATAGCTCAGGTCTTCACATTTAAATATCTCGGGGTCTGGTTCGACTCCAAAGGCACCTGAGGATGTCACATTAGGTATCTGAAACAAAAATGCCAGCAGAGAATCAATTCTCTTCGTACAATAACCGGAACATGATGGGGTGCCCACCCAGGAGACCTGATCAGGCTGTACCAAACAACGACATTTTTTTTTATTTAAAAGATATTTTTATTCAGGCCTATTTGCGTACAAGCTTTACGTGGCCGATTGAGCCGATTTTTTAAATAATTTTTTTTTTTGAGTTGGATCTCGTTGTCACCCTTTTTCTAGGGGGAGAGGAGCTTCCATTTCCCTCCTGCGAGTATTGAGGGGCATGTTCGTGGTTCGTCTCGTCATCTATTGCCACATCGATGGTATTGTTGTCGATTTCCGTCTTCTTTTCATTGCTAGTTACTGTAGATGCACCTTATTGTACAATGGTTGCAGTTGCTGGTTGGTTGGAGGGTAAGTTGTTAACTGCAGCTGGTGTACTTTGTTCTATAGGGGATGATGATGGATTCGTTGAAGGGGATGCTTCATTGTTGTTGGTGGCTGTCACAGGCGTACTGGGGTTGCTTGAGGTTGCTATGAAGGAAGCACCGTTGTCCTTTGGTGTAGTTGTCTCCTTGTCCAGTTTATCACATGGCTTACCGTAGTGAACAGCTTTTTGGCAATATTGACATGTGGCCATCTGATTGTCATAGGTAACAAGTGATTTGCACGGAATTCTTGTATCTTGACCGAAAATCACATAAGAAGGTATAGCCTTCTTCAAGTGTATGCGTAATAAGCGTACGCCACTTAGAATACCGGGGAAAAAATTCTTCCACTTTTCTTTTTCGATAGAGAGAATCTCTCCGTATTGGGACTTAGTTTTGCGAATATAAGAATCGGTGACGCTTGAGGGGTGATCATGCACACGCACTTCTATAGCACTATCTTCCATATATACTGGAATGTTGTACCTAATGTTCTCGTGCTCCACATAGTGCACATTGTTATTGTCTTTTGCGAATTGAATTGCGTCCAACTCTTTATAAACCTGGATGTAAACAACATTATTTTTCTTATTGCATTGAAGTAAATGCACACGTTTAATGTCAAGATGCATTTGCTCCTTAAGCAAACCTTCAAGTTCTCGTATCGAAGGTCGAATTTTGCACTGCATGAAGTCAACAACAATTGTATTCTTTCGTGTCGGCGGTAGCTTTTGTTCGTTTGGTTCACTCATTTCGAGGTCGTTCTATTGTTCACTACACAATACTGTACTTGGTTTCTTCTGTCCCGAGCGTAAGCGGTTTTGTTTTATCGACTGACTTGGATGAGATGTGAAACCGAACTGCCAAAAACGACATTGTCCGTAATGGAATATGGATGCTTCTGCTTCAAATCCGCCACGAACACCCATTTAATTAAACTTGAAAGAATTCAGTATCGTTGTATGCGTGTTGCCTTAGGTTGCATGCAGTCGACTCACACGATGAGTCTCGAAGTGCTCGCGGGCGTCTTACCGTTGAAAAGTCGATTCTGGGATCTCTCATATCGATTGCTTATCCGATGCGACATTTCGAATCCGATGGTGATTGAAAACTTCGAAAGGTTAGTTGAGCTTAACTCTCAAACTCGTTTTATGTCCTTGTATTTTGATTACATGGCTCAGAATATTAATCCTTCTTCGTTTGTTTCCAACCGTGCTTATTTCTTGGATACTTCTGATTCTACTGTGTTTTCGACACATCCATGAAAGAAGAAATTCGTGGAATTCCGGATCACATACGCCCTCGAATGGCCCCTAATATTTTTTTATAACAAACTTAGAACAGTCAACTGTGAAAAGGTGTTTTACACTGACGGATCAAATATCAACAGGTCCACAGGCTTCGGCATCTTCAATCAAAACATCACCGCTTCTTACAAACTCAGTGATCCGGCTTCAGTCTACGTCGCAGAATTAGCTGCTATTCAGTACACCCTTGAGATCATTGAAACCTTGCCCAAAGCCCATTACTTCATTGTCACGGACAGTCTAAGCTCAATAGAAGCTCTCTGGGCAATAAAGCCAGGAAAGTATCCTTCATACTTCCTGGGGAAAATACGGGAACACTTGCGAACTTTATCTGAACGGTCTTATTCAATATCGTTAGTCTGGGTCCTTTCGCATTGTTCCATTCCGGGCAATGAAAACGCAGACTCATTGGCTAAAGTGGGCGCATTGGAAGGTGATATTTATGAAAGACCAATCTGCTTCAATGAATTTTTCAGTATCTCTCGTCAGAAAACTCTCGAAAGTTGGCAAACTTCATGGAGCAATGGCGAACTGGGACGATGGCTACATTCCATTATCCCTAGGGTATCGACGAAACCTTGGTTCAGGGGGATGAACGTGAGTCGCGATTTCATCCGTGTTATGTCGCGGCTCATGTCAAATCACTACACTTTCAACGCACATCTTCGGAGTGTTGGGCTCGCGGAGAGCGGTCTCTGCACCTGTGGCGACGGTTATCAGGACATCGAGCATGTCGTTTGGTCATGCGTAGAGTATCGTGACGCCAGGTCGAAGCTACTGGAATCCCTCAGGGCCCGAGGTAGACCGCCTGAGGTTCCGGTTCGGGATGTGTTGGCGAGTCGGGATAGTTCATATACGAGGTCTGTTCAAAAAGTTCCCGGAATTTTTTAATTGCGAGCATCTGGAGAGTCCGGCGGTCAAAATTTTTTTTTTATTGTGTTGGTACATATGTCCCTAATGTATGGTGAAATTTTCAGCTGTATTCATTGTTTACATTCTGTCTTGTAGCGGCTGGTGTAGACGTGTTTTTTTGAGCTCGGCGATTTTTGAATTGAAGAGTCAAAGAATTTGTATTAAATTTTGCGTGGAAAATGAAATAAAGTGTAACCAAGTGTGCGAAATGTTACAGAGAGCCTACGGTGAGTCTGCTATGAAAAAAACAAGTGTTTACGAGTGGTATAAGCGTTTCCAAGATGGCCGCGAAGACGTTGAAGACGACGAACGCTCCGGTCGACCCAGCACGTCAATAATCGATGAAAATATGGGAAAAGTGGAAATAATGATTATGGATGATCGCCGAATCACTATTAGAGAAGTTGCTGATGAAGTTGGCATATCAGTTGGCTCATGCCATCATATTTTTTCAAATGTTTTGGGCATGAAACGAGTGGCAGCAAAATTCGTTCCAAAACTGCTGAATTTTGATAAAAAAAAACATACGCATTACCATCGCTCAGGAGCTGTTAAACCTCCTTATTCACCAGATATCGCTCCGTGTGATTTTTTCCTGTTCCCAAAGTTGAAGAGACCCATGAAAGGACAGCGTTTTTCATCGATTGAAGAGATAAAGGCAGAACCGCTGAGAGTGCCACAGAGCATTACAAAAAGTGACTATCAGGGGTGTTTCGAAGACTGGAAAAAACGCTGGCATAAGTGTATTTTATCTAGGGGGGATTACTTTGAAGGGGACCATATAGATGTAGACGAATAAATAAATATTTTTTTAGAAAAATGAGAATTCCGGGTACTTTTTGAACAGACCTCGTATGCTTCTCATATACCAGTACCTTAAACACATTGATATACAAGTGTAATGTGTTATTCCTCGCTCAGAAAGTATAATCTCCACCTACAGGTTCGACACTAACATCCACCCGATTCTCTCGATCCCCGTCCCTGTCCACCATTTTCATTGAATAAAAAAAACAATACTGTTAGAGCTATATCATTCAAATTGGTATAAAATACTGTACTGCTCGATATGATGAAGAGTTGAAGAGAAAGAGTTCTCCAACTCTAAAAAAAACCGTGTAAAAAGAGACCTTAGTGTATTCCAATAAAACTATGGTACCGTCAACTTATCGCACCCAATATGGATTAAATAACCCACCAGATGAATGATGCCGTTTATTCGACGACGCTTATCAGTTATGAATTTAAAATTAGTACTGAAGTGCCTGTTTGATGTAAATTTTATAATAAATAGAGTATTCTGCGAATAAAAAGTACCTTCACGGAACTCTTCGCGATCGTGAAGCAACCAAAATATTAGTTGTTTTTCTGAATTTGATTGATTAAAATTTGGTACCACGAATCGATTGTTGTTTTTTTCTAAACTGTCATTTTTGTTTTTCGATCAACATAAACGATGGTTGAAATAACAAAATTTTTGGTTGAAAGAAGGATGCTGTCAGTTCGTCAAGACACACACCTTTCAATTTCAATAAAGACAACCGACCTTGTTTTTGATGATTGTTTTAACAGTTATGTGAGTTGAAAAACAAATCGGTTTTAGTTGTTTTAGAAATTACGATTAGTTATTTCAACTTAAGCAAAATTAATGATTTTGAATGACAATAAAATATTCCTTATTGATATACGTTCTGATTTGTTAAATGAAAATGTGGTATGTTAATATATATAAAAAAATATGTAATATTTAATATAAATAATATATTATATTATGACGATATAAATAAAAATTAACGTTGTTGTTGCTTTATATTAAATGAATTATTCATTGAAACCATTTTTATTTATGTTTTTAATATACTGTCTTTTAGTAACGTGGTGTCAACGAAACTTTATAATTGTGCCCACTATATTACTTACGAGCAAATGCACTGATTTTTATTTTTTGAGCCATTGCAACTTACAGTTTCAACAGATCTTATGAATTAATATTAAACATTTTCAATTTAATCAATTTGTTCATACAATTTTTGTACATGACTTGAAGATAAGACGATGCTCATCCATTAACATGCATTTCACGATGGAGAATCAAGTTGATTTTAAGACCAAAATTCAAATGCATAAAATTCACTGGGTTCTAGTTTTGGTTAAACACGTTTTGTTAATTGCAATATCTCTAACGGCTATCAGTTCTGTGCATAGCACTACTTTATATCAATCGTTTCTTCTTACACCAGAGCAGTAAAGATGTAGATAATTTATCATCACATTAATATTCTGACAACTAGTGTTATTTTTTTATTTTTTATAATAACATTTTTATTCTGGCCTTTTTGCGTAAAAGCTTTACGTGGCCTATTGGCTTACATTTTTGTTACTTAATTTTTTTTTGCTACTGGATCTCGTTGTCACCCTTTTTCTAGGGGGAGATGAGTTTCCATTTTCATCCAACGAGGATCGGGGGTCACTTCGTCCGCGGCTTATCTCATCATCCATTGCTTCATCGTCGGTGTTGTGTTTGAGATTTCCGTTTTATTTTCGTTTTCCTTGTTGATCGTAGTCTTGGGCTCGTTGAGAGTTGCTGTAGATGCGCCTTGTTGCACAATGGTTGCAGTTGCTGGTTGGTTGGAAGGTAAGTTGTTAACTGCAGCTGGTGTACTTTGATCTATTGGGGATACTGATGGTTTCGTTGAAGGGGATGCTTCATTGTTGTTGGTGGCTGTTACAGGTGTACTGGGGTTGGTTGGGGTTGGTGTGAAGGAAGCACCGTTGTCCTTTGGTGTAGTTGTCTCCTTGTCCAGTTTATCACATGGCTTACCGTAGTGAACAGCTTTTTGGCAATATTGACATGTGGCCATATGATTGTCATAGGTAACAAGTGATTTGCACGGGATTCTTGTATCCTGTCCGAAAGTTACATAAGAAGATACAGGCCTTTTCAAGCGCATGCGTAACAAACGTGCGCAATTTAGAATACCAGGGAAATATCTTTTTCGATAGAGAGAATCTCTTCGTATTGGGACATAGTGACGGTGACGCTAGAGGGAAGATCATGCACACGCACTTCTATAGCACTATCTCCCATATATACTGGAATGTTGTACTTAATGTTCTCGTGCTCCACATAGTGCACATTGTTATGGTCTTTTGCGAATTGAATTACATCCAACTCTTTATAAAACTGGATGTAAACAACATTATTCGTCTTATTACATTGAAGTAAATGCACGCGTTTAATGTCAAGATGCATTTGCTCCTTAAGCAAACCTTCAAGTTCTCGTATCGAAGGTCGAATTTTGCATTGCCTGAAGTCAAAAACAATTGTATTCTTTCGTGTCGGCGGTAGCTTTTGTTCGTTTGGTTCACTCATGTCGAGGTCGTTCTATTGTTCACTACACAATACTGTACTTGGTATCTTCTGTCCCGAGCGTAAGCGGTTTTGTTATATCGACTGACTTGGATGAGATGTACGAGCGAACTGAACTAGTGTTATGATAAACATTAATCTACTATCATTCAAAAGTTACTCTTCACGAGTTTTACAAACGTATAATAAGCGAATTTCATTTGCATGAAAATGTTTAAGAAACGCGTTTGAATTTCAACTGAAGTAATGGTTGATTTTCCATTGCGATTTTTGTTTTGCTTTGTGCTGTTTTTGACATTAGACAGCATTGAAAACAACTTATTTTTCAACTACTTCAATATGTACGAATCAAATAGCAAATTGGTTGAATCAACTAATTATTAGTTAAAACAACAACTGCAAAAATCAAAAATTGAGAAATCGTAATTTTTTGATTGGAGGGTTTTCCGTGTACTTAGAGAAAAATGAGTTTTGGGTCAAAAGTACTTAGAGTAAAGAGTAAAAAAAATATATGAAAAGAATAAAGATGAGCTACATAATAATAAAACACTTAGCACTCAGTTTAAAAACATATTAAAAACGAATACGTTAATGTTTCAAACATCTTGGCAATGAAAAATGAATTGTCACAATCAAACATAAATTTTCAATAATATTTTTCAAGATCCACTGAACATTTTTTTTTCGCTGTCGGAATCGAGCCAGCAGGGGTTATCAATAGTCTGACAGCTTTTTTAGAACTCAGAATGGCAATATTTACTGCATGATGAATCAGTGCAGCGGGGAGGAGTAAAAAAAACTAAAAATCGGAAAAGAAATGATTGCTACAGAGACGGCAAACAAAGAGTCTGCCATGTTCTTAACTGCAGTGACTAATCATTATAGCATTCAATTCGCATCGACATCAACACAAATTCTTGAGCGTCGGCCGGTCGAAAACAGCCAATTAGCACCTTTCGTTCGACGATTTAGAACCGAATTGCGTGTACCGTTCATTGACCCTAATTTAACGGGATGCAGTTGAGGCGTAGATTTTTTTTGTTGTTGTTTCGCTGATGTCTGATCACTCGTTTGCGAGATCGTAAACAAAATTTGGGAGAATCCCCTTTGCCAGCTCAGGTACTGCGAAGGTTGTGTGATTCGCAAATGACTGTTTTGCAGAATACGCCAATTTTATTTTACAAAATTTATAATCTGTATAAAAAACATTTCAATCAAATAACAAACATAATACACTGACAAAAATACTTCAATACATCACTTTCGCTATCTCTTCGAAGCTTTTTCCTTTCGTCTCGGGCACGTAAAATGCAACGAACAGCGTTCCCGCTAGTGAGCAGATGGAAAACAGAAGCAATGTTCCATGCATTCCAAAAACTTCGAAAAGGGTTGAGAAGTACTGAAAATTATAATTAGAAAATGGTTAATATATGAAGCAATATGGTAAACAACCTGTTAAACAAGAATGAATGTCTGAGTTTGAAATAAATCAAAGAACTCATCGAATCTTACCTTGATTGCTAAGAAAGCAAAAATCCACAATAAAACCATGCAAACCGTGACGGAAAGACCTTTGATCTGGCGGTGGTTTCCATCGTAACCATCGTTAGAGAATCGAAACAGAAAGAAATGAATTAAAAATGTCATTTAATAGCATACCGGCACAAAGCAATAAACGTTCGGTTGAACACACACTCATGTTTGTTATTTAGCTTTCCGAGGACAAACCTTTTGCGGTACGATTTCTGCCAGGACGACGAACGGAAGCGTCAGGACACCCATCGATGCAACGAAAATAACCACAGAGAAGCAAACCAAAGGCAACCAATTAAAGGAAGTTACATCATAGCCAATGCTTTTGACATACGAAAAAGCAGCAAATATGGCAAGTCCGATCGAAATGCCTGCTCCGGAGATTGTGAACAGAAGCTGAAACGAAAGTAGAACAATGCGGTACAATTAGAAAGCAATAAGTCCTTGTTGATGTGTTTATTGGGCGGTAAATGTGTTGTTTGCTATGATTTCAATCAGGATTTGAGCATTGCGAACCACAATTGATTGCAGTTGAAATAAGAAATAAATCTTATTAAATTTGTTGCAACAAAATACGATTACCGTTTCGGAGAACATAAATCGTAATTCCATACGAATAATGGAACGGGGTTCTTGGGCACAAACCCTTTTGCACACCTCATCTTCAAACAATTCTTCGATCCTTTCGTTATCGACTAAGAGTAAAGAGCGAATCGTATATGCAATTGGAGATTTGTTAGAGGATAACCAGTGAAAATTGTTGTACATATTCAGAAGATCGGTACTGATAAGGGAGAAATAGGAAGATGTGCAACTCAAAGGCCTATCAAACTACAAACGATGGAAACAAATAAAATTCCTTCCTAATCTACCTAGTGGTATGATAATACTTTTTTTTCCTTTTAAATAGCCGCATTAAAACGTTTATAAGATTATATCTTCACCCATTAGTATTGTGAGTCTACCAAATAACCTTGTTGCATCTTCCAAAAGCGTCTAAGAGTTTTGAAATCGATTCTGACAGCTCCGAAAAAAGTTGGTGCATTGAGAAACACAGCGATTTGTCGGTTACCTCACTTATAGGATTACATCTCCCGAACCGGAAGTGTTCGCGACAACTTTTCCAAACTTCATTAATGACCTCAAAATAGACTTTTAAACAAGCCCAAGTTTATCTAAATTCGTTGAGTGCTCTTCGAGGAAATTGAGCGGTAAAAAATGCAATACGTTTTGTCGGTTACGTCATTTATGCAATTATACCTCCGGAACATGGAATCACAGCTATTTAATCTTCAAACTTGATCAATACCGCAATAGTAGCTTTCAAGTGAGTCTAGACAAACGAAAAAGAACGAAACCATTTCAATTTTCATTCTGTACTTCGATCGAGTTCAAGTGTTGCATACAAAAGCATCACTCGAACGAATTTTTACCTTCGATCGAAATATTCCGATTCGATCGAAGTATAGAATAGGGGTGAATATTTGATCAGCAAACAACAATGCCGTCAGTCGATCATCATTCATATTACAAAGCTTCAATTTTTAGATTCGATGAACACTAAAAACGCGAACCAAGATCATAGACTATAGGCGAGAGTGGGGCACGTTCGATCTCGGGGCAAGTCCAATCACTAACGATTTTTCGAGCATTAAGCAAATATTTTTAAAGTAAGTTCCCGCCAAAAGTTTAATTCTCAAACAGCCTTACTTTATACATGTTGAAAAAATGTCTGTGTGTGGGTATTAGGGTGGGACAAAATATTGATTTCAGCTCCACTAAACTTTTCGTGTTCCTTTTGGGTCCCATAAGTGCCATGCAAAATTTTAGCTCGATAGGAGAAACTATATTTTCGCGCCCGCGGTTCAAAGTTTGTACGGGATTTACTATGGGAAAACTAACTTTTAACAAAAAAATCATCTGGAGGTCACCCTATATACTTAAAAAATCAGCGGGCATGTAATTTTTGTAAGAAATTTAATGAGGAAGAAAACCTTCGAAGACTGTAACATAATCCGACATCTGTGAAAAATGTTATTAAAGAAAAACCGACACAAGGTCCGAACGATGGCTCATTCCTTAATGTATCTAGCACCACTGCTGCTAGCGGTGGTAATGTGAGTTTGCTTTCTTTTATTATGCTTCAGCGGTTCATCTGAGTTGTTTAATGTCTTCACAATAGTTGCCCGGTGTAGTTTGAAGATTTTTTTAAACTTTAAAACCATGTTCTAAAACTCACTGTAAAGACACACAAAAAACTAACTTTTTTATTTGAAGAAATACAATTTTGAAGTCTTCCACAATATTGTTAATAAACTCAAATACTATAACTTTGTCGAAGACATAAATCATCTGGCTCATAAGGTTTAGAAGATATGGACGATAGAAAAATAAGAAAAAGAAAAACTTGGAATCAATGTTTTTTTCGTAGTATTAAATGAAATCATCCATATCTTCTAAACCATATGAGGCAGATGGTTTATGTCTTCGACAAAGTTATAGTATTTGAGTTTATCTACAATATTGTTGAAGACTTCAAAATTGTATTTCCTCAAAAAAAAAAGTTAGTATTTTGTGTGTCTTTACAGTGAGTTTTAGAACATGGTTTTAAAGTTTAAAAAAATCTTCAAACTACACCAAGCAACTATTGTGAAGACATCAAACAACTCAGATAAACCGTTGAAGCATAATAAAAGAAAGCAAACTCACTTTACCACCGCTAGCAGCAGTGGTGCTAGATACATTAAGGAATGAGCCATCGTTCGGACCTTGTGTCGGTTTTTCTTTAATAACATTTTTCACAGATGTCGGATTATGTTACAGTCTTCGAAGGTTTTCTTCCTTATTAAAATTCCTACAAAAATTGCATGCCCGCTGATTTTTTGAGTATATAGGGTGACCTCCAGATGATTTTTTTGTTAAAAGTTAGTTTTCCCATACTAAATCCCATACAAACTTTGAACCGCGGGCGCGAAAATATAGTTTCTCCTATCGAGCTAAAATTTTACATAGTTTCTATGGGACCCAAAATGAACACGAAAAGTTTGGTGGAGCGAGAAAATATTTTTTCCCATACAACCTTGTCCCACCCTAGTGGGTACGTACAGTTACTCACAAAACTGATCGTACACACGTATGATGCTATATTTTATTGCAGTTTCAAACTGTCTCTAGCCTATTGTTTATTTATTTTTGAATGATTTTTCGATGAAAATTGTTTTGAAGCAAAATTTATCGAAAAACGTGGATTAAAAGTATTTTGTTGTTAGAAATAATCGATTATTAGGGAAATGTTAATTTTAATTTCACATCTTTCATTTTTATTATCAGCTCATTTCGCGTGTAAACTGTCAGTACTAAAGTAAACAACATTACTAAATTAAAAAATTTGAGACCGGCGGTGAAACATGGTGGTAGCTGTGTTTTGTTGTGGGGTTTTATGGTAGCTTCCGGAACATGAACGGATCTTGATTCTAGACCTAGACTCTGGAGAAATTTTCGGACTTGAATACAATTGCAAAACTTCTATCAAGTATTCAGACTTATATTTCAAGTTCAGAATTCGGAAATTGAGTTCTGGAAGTGCAACCCGAAAATCTGGATAAAATTCAGATCTAAAATTCAGTTTTATTTCCAGAATTCTTTTCTAAAATGCTTTTCCGAACCAGGTTTCAGCTAGAGAATGCTGGTCTAGAATTAGGATCCAAAACTCACTTTTACAATTCTAGAAGTGTAACTGAATTCAGAGACTGAAGAATTCTGAAGATTTTGAATCTAAATTCTGGATCCGATTTTGAAAATTGAATCCTGGATCGGAGAATCCTGGTCTTGAATTCAGTTACAGATCTCAGTTTCAGTGATCAGTTCAGCAATCTAGATTCAGAATTCAATTCTTGGACTCAGTTTCAAAATTCAGTTCCAGAGTCTAGCATCAAAATTGAGTTTCAGCGCCAGGCTCGTGCATGTATTGGTATGACGTGGACTAGCCGTCGTTTAAATTCGTTCTCGACAATCTCGCTTCGTGCGTGCGGATATTCTTTGACATGAGCCAAAATTCGCGAATGCATTCATTTATTTTATTTTGAAATGATTGCTTTGCAAGTATAATTGATACTTACAGGTATCGATACTTTATTGCCTTTTGATACCTTGTATCGATTCCCAAAATTTCGGTATCCCGATACCCTATGTATCGATACTTTGCCTTCCGAGTACCATCCCTACTCGACGACCCTGCCGAAAGGAACGGGAATAGTAGTCAAAATTTTCTAAAGCTCCCGGTTTCGGTTCGAAAATAGAGACCAAAAACTACAAAAACGAAAATTTCTTCAGTTTTGGTTTTATTTAGGACTCAATTTTTTTTCCCTTTAGTAATATTTCTGAAAATATGAGTAATATGCGGAAGGCTGCTTTCCACTACTAGATGGATTGGAACAGGTTTATTGCATTGAGTTTCACTTACTAACGTGATAACTCAAGATTTACTCTAATGCAATTAAAATTGCAATGCACGATTTCGCTTTCGATGTTTACGCAAATCGATAAAACAATTTCCTAACGAGACAATCCAAAACTGTTTTGAGATCCATCCAATTATGAAATTAATCTGAACTTAATTTCATTCAGACACGCACGACTTGACGAGTTTCTTGTGAGACTAAAGTATTCTCAAGGATCTTGCTTATATTTTTGTATGTTTATAAGTACACTGAAATTTTTTTTTTATGCGAGTTTACGTACCGCATAAAAAAACCACATAACTCTGATGCTTCCCATAAAAAAGTCGCATAAAAAAACGCATAAAAAAGACCGCATTAAAAAAGACCTTAGTGTATGTACTTTGAGCTACATATGTCGTGCACGACAGTGACAACTTTTGAATTGCATTAGCTAATCAGAGCTATGCTTTCCACCATCGTCTTCGTTAATGAAAGATCAGTACTCGATAATCATTCAAATTTCATTGTATTAAAAAAAACCTGGTTTTGTCTATTCCAAATCGATGCGTAGAAAATTTTTTGAATAGTAGGTGAAATAATATTATCAACCGTAAATTGGCTGAGCTGAAAATGTTCAAAACCTGACGACTTCTCTATGTGTTTACTTCATGGAGTTTTTAATTGGCACCCGTTCTATTTAGAAATCTAATGTTAGTTCCACATAAAATGTCAATACGGTGTACGACAACCCAACAATTGGAAGTGTGCGTAATTTCTTTGATAAATCACATAAAAAATAATTCCATTATTTTATAATTATCAGTCGAGCTTCTAAAAGCTCATTAAAGCACACAAACCCTTTGTATTCACCCAAAAAATGGATGCAAATGGTCAACCGCAAAGCTTCCCACCGCCGCTGCGTCCCCCCGTCACTTACCTTTCGACCTGCTCGTTCGACCAGCACCGTTGAAAAATAGCTACCGAACATTTGTATCGTTCCGATTACAATGGCGGACATGTTGGCTGACAGGGACGATCCGGACTCGGCAAAAATAGATGCCGTGTAGTTCAGCATGGCGAAACAACCACAAAACTGGTTGAATGCCATCAGACAGATCCCAATCAGGAGCGCTTTTCTGGCGTGGGGCGTCACTGAAAATAGAACCCATAGAATCTACAATCGATGGCACAGCTTGGTCCCTTACCCAAATCCTCCCATGTAACTACGTCCTGCCGAATAGAATGCTTTTCGTCATTGAATGTGTCCTTCAGCTTGACCAATTCCAGTTTAAACTCGTCGGACACCTGCTGCGTTGCGGTTCGGTATCCTCGAAAAAAGCGTAGAGCCTTTTCTGATTGCTGAAATTATGGCGGGACTGAATGAAATGTGACCGTTCTACGCTTGAATTCAATTGCATACCACGTAGTCATTGTTTCTCATCAGATAGAACGGTGTATCCGGGATAAATGAAAAAGTTACTAGGAACGCGATTGGAAACAGCAGCACTAACCAGGGAACTGTTGTGTAGGCTAGATAATTCCCTAAAATGTACATAATCAGAATCCCCAAATTACACGAAAGAACCAGCGTTGATGCCAGCATGCCCCGAATTCTAGAAAATAATTAACTACTAATTGGAAGTTCCTATTTTGTTTCGTTTCTATCAACCTGTCCTCCGATATTTCGGCAATAAACATTGGAATAACTATGAAGCAAACACCACCGGAAAATCCCCCAAAAAAACGCATTGCCATCAAATAGTATGCATTATCCGCCAGCAGAACCATGGTCCAGCAAATCTGAAATTAGTCATTGTTAAAATTCGTATTACCATCGACATTCCGTTACCATTTGCGGAAGGGCAGCCAAACATGCGGTCATTTTCCTCCCGCAGTGATCCGCCATCCACCCAGACACCAGCGTCCCAATCAAACCCCCGAAGCACATAATAGATCCGATCCAAGACGCTTCCCCCGCTGTGATCGGGCCGCTCGCCAGAGGTGAGTCCTGAGATTGTAATACAGGTAACGTAGGAGATGTCCAACCACACACGAATCCATAGTTTATGGATAGGAGATTCACTAAAATTGGACAAAGAAAACCAATACAGGACTGCGCCGTCCAACGCCCTAAAATATCTTGCATACCGCAAACTGTTGCCAAGTACTGATTTTTGGCACTTTTCATATTGTTCCGGATTGTTGAACACTTGAACTATCACAGCTTCAAAAAGGCGCCCAGCGTGTTTATTATGATCGCTGTGAACATCAACTGCGGTCACTTTCCACTCTGTGATGGACTACCGCGGCATTATCTTCACGTTTGCGGCACGAGTAAACACGACTAAAAATGCACAAGATCTTTCGAGAGGCAAACGCTAATGATTTATTCACTAAACGGATTAAGCTAGGTTGGATACTGGAAACGTCGGTGATCCGCACGCTTCGTCTTATCAGATAAGTCGCGCGTCTGTTGACAACTGGAAAACTTGAACAAATTTGAAATTGTATATTTGACTGACCACGTCGACTGTAGAAACCGACATCAACTAGATTCGGGAGCCAATTTCAAGACGTTCGTGTATATTTTTTTTATAGGTATTCGACACCTTTGGATTGGGGTGTATTTTAAAAAAATCGATTATGAAAACGAGATATCATCGCATCAACCAGTTGGACAAATTCCTACTGAAAATTCAATTCAAAGTGAGCATAGGCTTCCCGATCAGAATAAAATAGTGAAGGCATACCATATTATGTCCTTGTTTTCGACTAACAAAAGAGTTTAATATGGTATTCATTAGGTACACACTTAAAACAAATTCTCCAACTCGGTAAAGTAAAATGCCGAGACAAACCCGATCAGAAGAGAATAGAAAACGAAGACCATATTATGTCATTCTTTTCAGAATAGCTAAATAGTTCTATTTGGTATTGGTTATGTTGAATTAAGAGCTAAAATATCAAAACTGAATACCAAAAATTTACACCATTCATACCAGATTCATAACAAGTTGAGCTATTTAAGATACCAAAACAATATTTAAGATACCAAAACAATACCGTAATTCGACAATACAAAGAAAGAAAATATCTTAAATGTCCATGGAAGCAAGACCCCCAAAAAACACATTTTGTTAAGACTAAACAAAATATATGTTAACCGGAATCCATTTCGTCTATTCCCTTTTTGTAAACATTTGTAAGGGACACATTAAGAGGAAATCATGTAAGTTTACGTTTGAATTCACTTAAATTTACAACCAAAAGCATGTACAAATTTATCATGTCTCTAAATTAACTTACAACTTTTAATATGTCAATATCGGATGAATACAATTAAATTTATAAAAGCAGTTTAAGTATGTATATTTGAATGCAGAAACCGAACACGGACTTAAGATTACTAAAATCGTTTAGAAAATATGTATTTTGCGATAATCGAACAAACATTTCTATCGACAGAACGAGATTAGTTTTGACCGAATTTTACTGCGAATGAAGAACAATACGTGATCTGATCCACGCTGCGTTCCGGAACGACAGTCGGTCCAAAAGTAATCGGATATTGGCAATTGTTTTGGAAGAACCTGCTAACCAGAAGCTATAAACCTGTTTTTGTGTACAATTTTTTTGCATGGTTCTAGAAATGAAGATGTTTTAGAACAATTTTTGTCTGTTTTTTTTACACCCAATGTTCAATAGTACTTCTCCAATTTTTGCATTGATTTACAAATTTACATTCGCTGATTATTGTGTTTTGCCTTTCTCATATAGAAAAGTTGTGCAATCACTGTGAAAATCGACTATTAAACCAAGACTCATAGGGTCAAGTGTCAAATCCGATTCCGTGTCAAATCTCGTCAAATCTCGAATCCGTTCGTCGAGATCGGCAAAGTCTGTATGTGTGTGCACTTTCTCTCAGAGTTGGCTGAACTGATTTTCATAAACTTAGATTCATATGAAAGATCTTGTGATCCTATACAATGCTCAATACCGGTCCCTAGTTTCCGGTTCCCTAAGTACCGGAAAACAGTGAATTTCCTCCGTGAAGATTTTTCAGAGATTAACTGGGGGATTTTCATAAACTTAGGTGTAAATGAAAGGTATTATAATTTTGTACGATACTCGTGACCTTTGTGCGAATGCGACTTTCGGTCGGATTTACAAGGTGATGTAGGCTTAAACCTTAAAACAGTCGTTGAAGAGCGACGATGTGGGAAACGGACAAAATCGAATTCCTCGAAAAAAAGTTCTCGAAGTTGTCCTGCTTAGTGAAATACTCTGATTGTAATGAAACACAACTTAGACGGCAGCCCGATTGAACGATACTCCGTACATGTTCAGATTGTTCACGGTCAGTGTCCCATCTCAGATCTCACGATAATCATAATTTTCATGGTATCCTTGTCAAATTGGGTCAGTTTTATGTTGTTATGTTTTCCGTAAAATTCAATCAATTTCACCTTACACTTCTCATGTTTGGGGCACTTGCTACATAAATAACCTTAACACATGGATCAATAAGTCCCGAGACTAAAGCAGATATGGCGCTCGTAGTAAACCAGTAACCACGTCTTTCTAGAGTGCTAACCTTTGCTTGAAACGGGTCAAAATTTTAAGTCGATCCGACCAGAAACAGCTGAGTTATCGAGGTTGGAGTAAAGTCGTTTTGTAGTTTGTTTAAAAAATGGAAAAAACCGAGTTTCGTGTTTTGATAAAACATTGTATTTTAATGGGTAAAAACACCGTGCAACCGAAACAATTGATTGAAAAATGTTATCCGGACTCTTGTCCATCAAAAGCAACGGATTGTTGGTGGTTCGCCGAGTTTAAACGTGGTCGTACCGACACAAATGACGCGGAACGCTCGGGTAGACCTGTGGAAGTCGTTACACCGGAAAATGTGAGTGAAGTGACAAAAATTATAATGAAAGAACGTAAAGTGAAGCTCTGTGAGATTGCTGAGATGACACAGATATCATATGAAAGTGTATTTACTATCCTTCATGAAAAATTGAGCATGAAAAAGGTTTTTTCCAAGTTGGTGCCACGATTGCTTTGGATGGAACAAAATGCACCCTGCCACAAGTCGATGAAAACAATGGCGAAATTAAACGAATTGGGCTTTGATCTGCTTCCCCACCCCCCATACTCTCCAGATTTAGCCCCCAGTGACTACTGGCTCTTTGCTGATTTTAAAAAAATGCTCCAGGGTAAAAGATTTGGCTCAAACAAGGAGGTCATCGCTGAAACTGAAGCTTATTTTGAAGCGAAAGATAATTTTTTTTATAAACATGGTATTGAAAAATTGGAAAAACGTTGGAACCATTGTATCACCCTAAAAGGTGATTATGTTGATGAATAAAAAAAATTGCAAAAAAATGTTGTTTCCATTGTTAGTCTCGGGACTTATTGATCCATGTGTTATAATCTCCATTGAAATAAAAGTTGTATCTGTATTTGTCATGAAGCATCGTTTCTCGTCGAATAAGTTTTATATTGAACTTCCTATTTTTAGTGAACTTGCTACAGCCCTTCTCCATGATAACCCTTAAGAGCACCTCTGAATAGTGTACAAAGTATCCGTGCTCTTCAAAAAGTATCGATTTCCACCTTTGGTACATGCGCCAAGCTTGGTGACGACCTGTTTGGTTGTTTCGTAGTTATTTTATTGTTATTAATTCCATCTGACTAAAGTCTACATGAAATATAATCTTATATTATATGACTACACTATTTTTAATCCGTGTGATAAATCGGCAAGACGGTTCTCCGAATTCGAATAGTTCCTCAACAGGTAAAAGTACGAACCAGTGATGTAAACGGCTCATGATATCCAAAGTTAGTGCGATGGAAGCGAGGTACAATAAGTGAGCCATGACGCAGAGATCTGGATGGTACTCGGATGTTCAATGATGACAATAGTTCAGAACTGTCAACTTCGCCATTCAAGAATTTTGCAACAAATCCAGCCTGTTGGATGCAACAACGTCGTTGAAGAGTTTCCAAATTTAGCAGCTTGCAACGATCAACATAAGGTGGGAGATTTATCGGGTCGCGCCATGGTAGGTTCCGCAGTGCATATCTGATGAACTTACGCTGTACATTTTCTATCCTCAAGCTCCAAGTCAATTGATTAGGATGCCAAACGATTGAAGCATTCTCCAGTATGGGCCGAACGAGTGAGCAGTAGAGTGCTTTCAAACAATAAGGATCCGAGAAGTTTTTCGATATCTTCGTAATAAACCCTAATTGTCGGTTAGCTTTTGCGATGACGGCAGATCGATGCATATTGAACGTGAGCTTTTAATCAAGCAGCACACCTAGATCACTAAATTGATGAGTTCTATGCAGGACGACAACATCAACAGCATAGTCGAATGTTAAAGGCTGTTTGATGCGGTAATAAGACATGACTACGCATTTGGAAACACTCACTGTCATCTTGTTTCGATGACACCAGTCGACAAACTGATCAAATATTGCTTGAAGGCGAACGCAATCATCAATGCATCGAACAATAAAGTAAATCTTCAGATCATCCGCATACGCCAATTTACATCCGGGCATCAGAACTTGCAAAATGTCGTTGAAAAATAAAATGAACAATAACGGACCAAGATTGCTACCCTGGGGTACACCGGACGAATTAGTGAAACTTGATGATTTTGTTGAACCAAGCTTAACACGTAGTATTCTACCAGCTAAATACGATCTCAACCAATTTGTAATACGCTAAGAAACTCCTTATTTTGATAATTTGGCTAATAAAATCCCATGGTCAATCGTATCGAAAGCAGCTTTAAGATCAGTATAAATAACGTCAATTTGCGTTCCTTTCTCCAAATGTTCAAAACAAGTTGTAACGAATTGGTGTACATTTGTGGTAACTGATCGCCCCGGCATGAATCCGTGTTGATCATTCGAAATATAACGTTTAGCTTTTTCGAGGAGAGCACTACTTACGACAATTTCAAAATTTTTAGATGCGGTAGGGCTGAGAGACTCGTGATACCACGATAATTTGCAACATTCCGTTTATCACCTTTTTTGTGAACAGGGACCATACACGATTGTTTCCAAATAGCCGGAAATCGAGATTCGATAAGCGATTGGTTAAAAATTCTGCATAATGGCTCAGCAAGAACTCTAATGTTTCGGCAAAACACTGCAGAAGGTAAGCCGTCCGGACCTGGTGTGAACGTACTTTTAAGTTTGCGAGTAGCTCTCATAACCATATCAGGTGTAACATGTGGCATATCAAAATCGACCAGGTTATCAGGAACATCCCTAATGGCCAAATCAATTTCAGACGTTGCAACGGAATGGGCAGCAAACACTGACGCGAAATGAGTGGCAAACAATTCACATCACGCGAAATGAGTGGCAAACAATCATCAGCCGATAGATTCAGTGTCATCTAAGAAGATACTAGCAGTAATTGCAGAGTTCTTTCTCTTGGAATTCACATAGCTCCAAAACCTCTTGGGTTGTCGTTTTAAACTATTTTGCACACGTAAAACGTATGATTTATAGAGTGACGAGTTCAGGTTTCGATACTCATTGGATGCTAAATGAAAGCTGCGTTTATGCTCAGTTGAACGATAGTTTCGTAATCGTCGCTGTAAAGTATTACGTTTTCTCTTTAATTTGCGCAAATGTGGTGTACTCCATACAGGAGAAACGCTAGGGTTACGAATCGGTACATTAGTATCCATCCAATTGTTAATCACGGAACAAAACGTATCAGCCATTTCATCTGTGTTTAGTTCATCAAATAAAATCGTCCAATTAATTTCAGATAAAGCGGTGAAAACATATCGAAGTCGATTTTATTGTAATTCAACGGCAACTCATCATCAACGGTATAGTGATCCAAAGGCAATTCCGAAGCTGCAAACGGAGTGCTAATCACCAACGGCGGATGGTGACGATCAATTGACAAGAGCGGTGAGACGGACGCAGCAATGTCGACTACCATATCGTGGGAGCAGAAAACAAGATCCAGTGTGCGATCTAAATAGTGGCGAATAGGGTTCGTTTTCGTCTGACATCCAAATTGCCTTCGCTCAAAAGCAACAAATGGCATCTGTATTTTTAGACATTAAAGGAGCATTTGATTCAGTTTCCATTGATGTTCTTTCAGACAAGCTCCACCAACATGGACTCCCAGCGGTTATAAATAATTATTTGCACAACCTTTTGTCAGAGAAACGCATGCATTTTTCACATGGCGATTTAGCAACACTCAGAATTTGTTACATGGGTCTCCCGCAAGGCTCATGCCTCATAATTTTTACGTGAATGACATTGACAGCTGTCTAGTAACCCCATGTACACTAAGACAATTGGCAGATGATGGCGTGGTTTCAGTTACTGGACCCAAAGCTATTGATCTGCATAAACCATTGCAAGATACCTTAGATAACTTGTCCGATTGGGCTGTTCATCTTGGTATCGAATTCTCTGCGGAGAAAACAGAGTTAGTCGTCTTTTCAAGAAAGCATGATCCCGCGCAGCTTCAGCTCCATATGATGGGAAGAATGATCCAACAGGTTTTAACTTTTAAATACCTCGGGGTGTGGTTCGATTCCAAATGCACGTGGGGAGGACACATTAGGTATCTGATAACGAAATGCCAACAAAGAGTAAATTTTCTTCGAACAATAACAGGATCTTGGTGGGGTGCTCATCCGCAAGATCTAATAAAATTGTATCAAACAACGATACTTTCAGTGATGGAATATGGATGCGTTTGTTTTCGTTCCGCTGCAAACTCTCATATTATCAAACTTGAGCGAATTCAGTACCGTTGTTTGCGAATTGCCTTAGGATGCATGCATTCGACACATACAATGAGTCTTGAAGTTCTGGCGGGAGTTCTTCCATTAAAATATCGATTTTAGGAGCTTTCATCACGCCTGCTAATAAGATGTGAGGTGCTGAATCCCATGGTAATTAATAATTTCGAACGACTAGTCGAGCTTCGATCTCAAACAAAATTCATGACAGTGTATTTTAACCATATGTCACACGAAATCAACCCTTCAAGATATATTCCTATCCGTGTCAGTATCCTAAGTGCCCCTGACTCAACTTTATTTTTCGATACATCCATGCAGCGCGAAGTGCGTGGAATCCCGGATCATCTACGTTCGACGGAAATCCCAAAAATATTTTCAAGTAAGTTCAGGCATATTGACTCTGAGAAAATGTTTTACACGGACGGATCGCGAATTGAAGAAGCGACAGGGTTTGGTATGTTCAACAATAATGTTTCGGCCTCATTTAGGCTTCAAGAACCTGCATCTGTTTATATAGCAGAGCTAGCAGCAGTTCATTATAGTTTGAGTGTAATCGTCACATTAATTCCAAACCATTATTTCCTCTTCACAGATAGTCTGAGTGCAATTGAAGCCATTCGCTCAAACATGACTGGCAAGACTGAACCGTTTTTCCTGGGCAAAATAAAACAGTGCCTGAACGACATATTGAACAATAATTATCTAATCACTATAGTCTGGGTCCCGGCTCATTGCTCCATTCCTGGCAATGAAAGAGCCGATATTTTAGCCAAACGTGGTGCTATTGAGGGTGAAATTTATGAGAGACCAATTGCTTTCAACGAATTCTATAGCTCGTCTCGCCAAAGAACACTTGCCAGCTGGCAAGCTTCTTGGGATAAAGATGACCTGGGTCGGTGGATGCACTCAATTATTCCGAAAATATCGACAAAGGCATGGTTCAGGGGACTGGATGTGAGTAGGGATTTCATTCGTGTGATGTCCAGACTCATGTCCAATCACTACACGTTAGATGCACATCTCCTTCGAATTGGGCTCTCCGAGACTAATCATTGTGCTTGCGGAGAAGGTTATCGGGATATTGATCATGTCGTTTGGACATGCGTGGAGTATCGTGATGTCAGATCTCAACTAATAAATTCTTTGCGTACCCAAGGTAGACTATCCAATATCCCAGTTCGAGACATTCTTGCTTGTAGTGACCTTTCATACATGAAACTTATTTATCATTTCATAAAGAAAATTGGAGTTTCAATTTAATAATGGCCCCTTTCAAGACTTAGTTCTGATCCCAGCTGCGTCCATGAGTTCAACCAATAGCTAAATTAGAATAAAAATAATGTAATGATACAAACAAACTCGAAACCGTGTATGAAATTATCAACAAAAGGTCTGAAAATAACAGCTTATTTTATAATTTATAGAAGTTAATCACTTGGTTCAAATAATATTTCCGAGCAGATTTCATAATTAATGACGAGTTACCTAAGATGATATTTAAGTAATAAGAAAATATGTTTTAATAAATTCAAAACGTTGTGACTATGTAAGAATTAAATTAGGATAAGAATATTATGTAAAAGTGATGCTACGGCGAAGAAAAACTTATGTAACCTGCCTTAAGAAATAAACGTATTTATGAAAAAAAAAAGGGTTCGTTTGTCGTAAGTTGAAAAAGTCCATACTATCAACTAATAACGAGGCAGCTCTCGGCAAAGTAACAGAGTTACTAGGTCGAAATTCATCGTCTTCCTGGCTCCAGAATTATTTTTGTTTGTCGACAAATAAGAAAATTTTGAAATTAACACCCCTTTTTAGAGGCAATTGCTACGAATTACACCCTCTTGAACACCTTTGCAATGAATACCTAAGCTCTTCGAGAAAAATCAAAATGTACCCTTCTGATACCTTCTGAATTTTAAAAAATACCTGTGCCAAGTTTGGTGATAATTTACTGAGTTGTTATGGAGCTTTGCTGAAATATATCGATTCTTTTTAAATTAGATAAATTTCGTTGTTGCCCCATATTATCAGGAATCAGAACAAATTGGCTCAAATGGCACGTTCCCCTTGATATTGATTGGACACCATATTAAGGACAGTTGCTACACACTCTCTCCTATGAAAATGTCTCAACGATCATATCTAAAGAAAAAAGTATCTGTGCCAATTTACACCTCTTTTTAGAGGCCCTTACTACATCAACCCCCCTTATAATCATATCTAATTCGTGCAAAAAAGTATCTATGATCTTTTAAAAGTATAGATTCTCGTCAAATTAGATAAATTTTGTCATAACAAAGACAATTACTACACACTCTCTCCCCTAGGAATATCTTTATGGCCATCTCTGAAGAGCAAGAAGTATCTGTGCCAAGATTGGTGGCAATCCGTTAAATCGTCGGAGTTATGGCGTTACAAACATACAAATATATTAACTTACATCCTCTTTTTTATGTATAGATTATACTTCGAATAAATTAATCAGCCCTCAAAATCATTTAAACAGGGTTTACAATTTTCAATCCATTATTCTGCTAAAATTCGAGTTTTTCGGGTACATTATGAATTTCTTACTAAAATATACTAAAAATGACAGAAAATGCTGACAGCGGCACTTTAATACATTCATCCATTTCTCACTGTCTAAATAAGAAAATAATAACAAAACGAGCTATCATTGTAAATTTATTCATTACTTTACTATTTCCAGCAATTCTTGCAACATTTCACAATCCATTATGATAGCTACATAAGCAATGATAACTAAATGAACTATAGATATTTTGCAATTTATTTATTTACATGTAATCAACAGACAATGTGTAGTCCCAATGATTAAAAACTATTCCTATTTCTAAGTATGTTTAAAAAATTTGTTTGAATTCTGCTACGCGTAATGTGAAAATCGAATCCGGCAGATACTCCATTGAAAGTTCGCTGTAGACCAATAATAGCACCGTTATATCCATAATTCGTACGGCTAAGAGGCAATCGAAGAAAGACGTTATTCCGAAGAGCTCTACTGCGTACATTTAAAGAAATTTCGCTGAGGAGTGCAGGGCAGTCTATTTTGTTGTTCAACATGTCGGCGATCAACATAGCACGGGACAAATTACGTCGAATGCCAAGGGTGTCGAGTCCAATCAATAATCCACGGCTTTCGTAGCTAGGCAACTCGTTGGGGTTATTCCAAGGTAGCTGTCGAAGAGCAAAACGGACGAATCTGCGCTGTATTGATTCTATTCGGTAGGAGCCGTTAAGGTAATATGGGTTCCATATCGTAGAGCAGTACTCGAGCGTTGTACGAATGAGTGAGCAATATAGAGACTTTAAACAGTAAATGTCTGTGAAATGTTTTGCTATTCTCATTACAAATCCTAAACTACGAGATGCCTTTGCTACAATAAAGTTGATATGCTGCTTGAAAGACAATTGCTCGTCTAGAATTACACCAAGATCCTTAACACACGTGGTTCTGTTGATCACTACTTCATCAAGGCAGTAGTTGTATCTTATAGGATTTTTTTTGCGTGTGAACGTGATGATTGAGCATTTATCAATGTTCAAAGCCATTCGATTTACCTCACACCACTTTGAAAAAATTTCAAGTTGGTGTTGGAGGAAAACAGCATCCTCGTTACTTCGAACTATTTGGAATAGCTTGAGATCATCAGCGAAAGATAAACGTGGACAATTTAGAGAAAGATTCACATCGTTAAAATACAGGAGGAAGATCAGAGGTCCGAGATGGCTGCCTTGTGGAATCCCAGAAGAAGCGATGAACTCTTTGGATACAGCGTCATTTATCTTGATTGCTAATCGGCGATTATTAAGGTATGAGGAAAACCAACGCAGCATGTTAGAACCAAATCCCAATCTGTCTAACTTAGCAACAGTAATGGCGTGGTTAATTTTGTCAAAGGCAGCGGAAAGGTCCGTGTAGATAACATCAGTTTGTAAACCGCAGGATATAGCATTCGTCACAAACGTCGTGAAAGTCAAGAGATTGGTAGCCGTGGACCGTTTCGGCGTAAACCCATGTTGTGTTTCTGCAATAAACCATTTACAATGGTTGAATATAGAATCAAGTACCACCATTTCGAAAAGCTTTGGAATAGCACTGAGCGACGTAATTCCACGGTAGTTGTCGATGTCTTTTTTGTCTCCTTTTTTATGAACTGGAAACATGTATGAAAACTTCCAGGAATCAGGGAAGATCCCAGATGTTAGCGATAAACGAAAAATTTGGCAGATAGGTGAAATTAAACCGATGGAGCTTTTTTTCACAAAGATTGCAGGAATACCATCGGGTCCGGAAGAGCTCGAAGATTTCATTTTGGCGATAGCCATTTTTACTGAATCTTCGTCAACACTGATAGTATCCAACAACTGATGTGATACTGGAACGTTCATTGCTGCTTGGGCGATTTGGTTCGGTGACAACACTTCATTGGAGAAAACGCTGGAAAACTTTTCGGAAAACAGTTGACAAATTTCATCTAGATTAGTTCCAACACTTATCCCATATACCATCGACGAAGGCAAATTCGATTCTTTTCGTTGGTCGTTTACGTATTTCCAAAAAGATTTAGGATCGGACTTCAATTTGTTCTGAACATTCCGAAGGTACCGTGCGTAGCAACGTTTTGCTGTCCTTTTATATAAAGAGTTGATGTGTACGTAGTTTGCACGCAGTGCATACCCGCCATGCTTGGAATATTTTTTAACGCAGATCTTTTAGATGATTTTAATCGTTTCAATTCAGTAGTTTGCCATGGAGCTTGTCTGAAAGCATTACTTAGTCGTTTCGGCACATAATGATCTATAGCATACGTCAAAATATTGGAAAAAGTTTGAACAGCAAGATTTGCATCGTCTTTGTCGAGAACTTCACTCCAATCAATATTCGACAAAAAGTCGATAATTTTTCTATAGTCTGCTTTTTTATAATCATATCTGACGGTTCCATCCACATTGGAGCTATGAGACTGCCGAGAAGCTTCTATCTCAAGGCATAAAGGAGGATGGTGCTTTACATATTTCACCATAGGAACGGGTGCAGCAGCAATCTTGGGAGCGGAATCGGATTTACTCGAAAAACAAAGATCCAGTATTTTATTGTTTTCATTCGTCACGTGGTTGAATTGGCGCATCAGATTTGTGCTGTAACGATCAAGCAAACTGATACTGCCAGCATGAAAAGATGACTGCGAAGGATCCGCGAAAAGAAAGCCGTTCGAAGCTGGTTGCCATTTTAGATTGGGAAAATTAAAATCCCCAACGATTAATATTTCGTCGACAGGACAAGCGTAAGAGCATATCTCTTCGAGGGACAAAAGATGGGCATCGATCAACGGCAGGTCACGAGTACGGTCCGGCGGAAAATAAACCGCACAGAAAAAAGTTGAATAACTAGCCAACTTAATTTGTACCCATACCTGTTCAACGCAACTACCACTGGTACATTGGATTAGTTGTGCTTTTAGACGACGATGAACACCAACAAGTACGCCGCCACCAGTACTCTTCGTACTGTTGCTGGAACTACGATCCGTTCGGAAAACTTCATAGTTTTTACCGAGGACTTGCACAGACAGGGTGCAATCGTTAAGCCAGGTCTCCGTAAAAGCTATCACGTCGAAACATTCATCCGAGCAAGCCAACAAATACTCATCAATGCATGCATTCATACCACCAACGTTTTGGTAGTATACCCGGATACTCGAAAGACATGACTGATTCGCCGCCATAGAGCTGGAAGCGGGTAAAATTTCAGTGCTTGAAACATCCATAACGGGAGCGTACTTGCCTATAAAATCGATTTGGAAGACCTCGTCCCCACTCCCACACACAGGACTGGGACGGCTGACGAACGCTGGCTGCAGTGGCTCGACTGTGGCGGGGGGATCAGAGGCTTCCATAATACCAGTGGCGCTGCATCCCAGTGATCGTTGATCTGGTGACAAACTGGAAGCGGGAAACAAATCAGCGATGGAATGATCCGACAAAAATGTATACTTGCCGAAATTAGAGGCTTGGAAGACCTCATCACCATTACCACCCACAGGACCGGGACGGCTGACGAACGCTGGCTGCAGTGGCTCGACTGTGGCGGGGGGATCAGAGGCTTCCATAATACCAGTGGCGCTGCATCCCAGTGATCGTTGATCTGGTGACAAACTGGAAGCGGGAAACAAATCAGCGATGGAATGATCCGACAAAAATGTATACTTGCCGAAATTAGAGGCTTGGAAGACCTCATCACCATTACCACCCACAGGACCGGGACGGCTGACGAACGCTGGCTGCAGTGGCTCGACTGTGGTGGTGGGATCAGAGGCTTCCATAATTTCACTTTCGGCGCGTCCCAGTATAAAACCTCTTTCTATTGCTGCGACGTTGGAGTCAGAGAGAATGGTTCCCGAAATTTTTTTATCCGGATAGTCCTCAAACTCACGGAATAAAATTCCTTGTGGCCAGGTTGTTGGGTCCAAAGCGCTAATTTTTAGAGCTGGGTCCAAACCGACTTTAAAAGATATGAAAGTCATGTTGCTGACATCACTTCCTTTAGCCACCAACTTAACCACCTCGGGATCATATGACAATTCGAGGTTTGCACGAACCATTTTAGATATGTCGTCATTAGTCACATCAGGTCTTATGCGGGACAAGTAAAGCCAGAATTTGTTCGCCGGTCTTTCACAGATAGGAACACAAACAACATTCTCTCCTGGTTGTTTCGATCCCGACAAGCATTCGGATGCCTTCTGTGACAAGTCCGGTCCTCGGGGCCGTTTGGCTGCACGGCGAGGATCAATGGGCCATATTCGAGTTCTCGGTGTGATAGTACGTGGAGTTTGACTCGACAATTGCTTTATTTCGCATTGCAAGTTGTTGATCGCCTCAGTGAGTGACACTAGAGGTGATTTATCATCAGCCGCTTTTGAAATCGAACGAAGATGCGAATTATCAAACAAAGCGGCACAATTATCACACATCCAGTACAAATTTTTGCGATGCGATGTAAAATAACTCAAGAGGGCTCGAGAGACGTTAGAACAGGTCATATGGAACTTACATCCACAATACCCGCGGCATGAAACCGAATCGATGCCGGATATAACCTGGCTGCATTTGGCACAGTTATTCTCAGCGCTCATCGTTGCCGTGTTAGATCGGGTTCACTTAAGCCGCACACAAAAGAATAGCACTGGTGAAACGGTTGTTTATTGTTTAGAGAGCTGAGCGACGGTGGCTGATTGTAAGCAGTAAGCAGCGGTGGGATTAATTGCCGAAAGCACAGCGGATCGATTATTCAAAACACAACACTCGCAATGTATGAAAAATGTATACACAATAGTCGAATTTCATACAGTAAATATATGGAAAAACAGTATAAAAACGTTTAAAAACTCTCGCACTTAAAAAACACAACAAGCTTAAGCCAGCAGAGTTGCCAATATAGTTATGATATTGGTTTGCTTTCTCATATGATCTGGAATACGGAACACAATTTTGCTGATTGCTCAGTAATCAAGATTATCTTTTTCGAGATTCGTTTAGTAAATATACTGATCTTTTGTCGAGGTTTAATAAAATCTTGTGTTGAACTCATCGGTTATTATCAATTATCCCGAAATGAACAATTGCGTTTGCCGAAATTTCGAGAGGTTCGTGTTAGCCTTAACCGAAATTCGGCAAGACAACTGTCATTTTCGTTTTATATTTTCGCTTGGCACTACGCAGTTATTCCCTGACGAAATATTTCGGCGAAAATTTCCGGAATTAGTCCAAAAGGAAGACGTGAGAAACTATAATCTATTCCATGAGTATAATAACTGTATAGAAAACACCTTCCAGATCCTGATCGAAGAACTTAAACGACATGTCAACCAACATATTCGACAGTAGTCTTAATTGCATATTTTATCATTATTTATATAATTATTTTACCGGAATTCAATGAAAAAAATAAATGTATAGAAATAAAAGCTAACATAACTAAACTGAAGACTTCAAATTATTACCAGTATGAGCAGAGTAATAACGCATTAATCTTCCAATACAAAAATCGTAGCACAACAAAATTAAAATGTAGAATACAATTACTAAATTGAAAATATATTTCAATTCTCTTTGAGTATGCATGACTGACCGTTTCGAGACATACATTTCTTTAGTTGATACATACCGAATGAGTGGCACTAAAAAAAAAAAACTTGCCCAGGAATAATAAAAAATTTTTAACAATTTTTGATTTTTTTATAAAAAAATGAACAAAAATTTGAAACTTTCTGCACTCGATTTTCTCGGGGATGGCAGGATCAATTTTCACAAACTTAAATTAAAATGAATGGTCTCTTGGTCCCATAGGTTGCTATTGAGTTTTACCCGGATCGGACATCCGGTTCGGACGTAACGGAGTAAAAGATGGAACAAAATTAGGAAGATAGGCACTCAATTTTTTTTCAGAGAATGCTCATCCAATTTTCACAATCATAGGTTCAAATGAAATGTCCTACAACTTTACTAAATGTCATTCGAACACGACTTCCGGTTTCGCAATTACAGACTGATAGGTATAAAAATTCCATTTTCAGGGGCATGTTTCGACATCCTCATATATAAAGGCTGTGCAATCACTGTGAAATGCAGCTTTTTTACTAAGGCCCAGAGCGCCGCATGTTATATACCATTCGATTCAGCTATACGAACTGCGAAAATTTCTGTGTGTGTATGCATTCAGCAAAAAAATGCACTCACTTTTCTCGAAACCGATTTTCACAAACTTTGATCAAAATGATTGTTCTTATGCCCCCATAGCCTGCTATTGAACTCCATCCTGATCCGACTTCCAGTTCCGAAGATGTATTGACCTGCACCAAAAAATGTGAAAAAAAATATGCACTCCCTTTTCTCAAGGATGGCTGAGCCGTTTTCCACAAACAAAGACTCAAACGAAACGGTAATGGAGTTGTTCAAATTTTTTTTGAACATTTCATCCAGGTCCGACTTTCGGTTTCGGAACTAGAAAGCGATAAGTGGAAAATCTTCAATTTCATGAGTCTGATAAATTTTCCTAGTTTGCAGAACTTTTTAGTTTGTGAGCATATAAACTCAATTCGGCAGTACTGGTCCCCCATTTCCAGTTCCAGAAGCACCGGAAGTAGTGAAGAACAACTCCAAAAGTGGAACTCAATTCGTTTTTTCAGCGACGCTTGAACCGATTTTCACAAATTTTGATTTTAATTAAAGCTCATATTGTCTCAAAAGCTACTGAGAAATTTCATTCGGATCCGAGTTCCGATTTTGCAATTACAGGGCGAGCTATCAAACCGCCATATAAAATGACGATACAAAGAAGGTAAGCAACGGTACGTGCTGGCATGGAAGAAAAAAACACAACAAGCCTTCACAAACGATGCACACACCGGATCTGATTACTTAAGGACTATTCACACATACCCGGTCCGGTTCAGTGCCGGCACGACACCGTGCACGGATACTGATATTATTTCATTCGTTTTTTAAGCGCGCATTCACACTTATTCGGCACAGTGCCGTTTCAGTGCAGCTCGCCGTCAGTGTAGCGTCTATCCGGCAAACGTCGACACCGATATTTTTTATTTTCACTGAAGTCGATATGTCAATGCATTCTCTGTGCCGGAACGGAAGCGGCACGGAAACGGAACAAAAGGGTTCCGACAAAAAAAGAACAGTGACGGCGCACTGAAGGCATTTTCACTGAACCGTCACGGAACTGAAATGGGTGAATAGTCCTTTATTCACTTTCCTCAGATATAACGTGACCTATTTTTACAAACTTAGGTTCAAACAAAGGCCTTATAGTCCCATACAAAGCTTACATCACCACTTTAGGCGGTGAAGCCAAAAACCGTAAAAAATACAAGGATCAGCTTCATGGGGTTGTTCGTGCCATTGATGTGGAACAAGGCAACCAAAATTTCTAATGATCAACAATCAAACAGTTCAATCAATCGTCACACTTTGAAACCGCAATTGCACGAGAGTCTGCTTAAATTGATCTTGATTAGGAACCAACACCGAACATTGTTTGTTTTATAGCCGACAAAATTACACCAATATCCCAAATGTATGCAAATATATCTTTGTACACACTT
Source organism: Malaya genurostris (assembly GCF_030247185.1). Classification (NCBI taxonomy): domain Eukaryota; kingdom Metazoa; phylum Arthropoda; class Insecta; order Diptera; family Culicidae; genus Malaya; species Malaya genurostris. The sequence goes on along the minus strand of NC_080571.1, from coordinate 214,268,670 downwards.
CCGATATGATTTTGATATTTTAGCTTCTCTTCGCCAAGCTTGTGTTCAAGTTTTGTATGCAAGCAGTTATTTTTATAGCGTTAAGTTCTCCGATTTCGGTTGAAGCGATAAACTTTTCTCATTATCAATCGAGTTCATCTTATATAAATCAGAAATAAATCTTAAGCACTCAAAATTTACCCTGGGTAGTTGCAAATTTCTCAGGCTAAACGACATACCATGGAATTTCATTCGAGCTTGCATGCCACAATTAAAGCTTCAAATCGTTTCATGGTACTTTTTGTCTTGCTGTCTAGCAACAACCTACCTCTAGCATGCTACGCGTAGGACTGAAACGTTAGCTACAGGGTCCGGCACTCGAAGTGTAACCAATTAAAAAGGCCATAAATTCAGTTTGGAAAATTACTTTTACTTAATTCAAAGTACAAAATGTGTAAAAATAATACAAAATTCAGAATCAATTCACTTTTGCTCGATATGACCACCTTTTGCCTTGACTTGATGACTTGAGAGAACGAAGGAGTTGCTTCGTTTGGCCGAATGTGACTTGCAGGTATTTTGGCCCACTCGCGGACAATAACTTTTTTCAGCGCCTCGAGACTGGTGTATCTTTTAGTTCGGACTTTGCTCTCCAAAATGGCCCAAAGAGAATAATCCATTGGATTCGCATCTGGTGAATTCGAGAGCCATTGTGTGGACGTGATGAAGTTCGGAACGTTGTTTTTCAGCCAATCTTGGTTCACTCGAGCTTTGTGAGACGGTGCCGAGTCCTGCTGAAACGTCCATGGTCTGCCACCGAAATGTTTGTCTGCCCACGGCTTCAAAGCAACCTCCAGAATACTTTCCCGATAATATGTCGCATTTACCTTGACGCCAGGCTCGATGAAAACGATTGGAGAGCGCCCATCTGCGATTACAGCGGCCCAAACCATTATCTGTTGCGGGTGCTGCCTCCTGGTGTCCAATCGATGACTCAAATTCTCGTATGAACGGTCGGTCAAGTAAACCCTATCGTTTTGAGAGTTTACGAATTGCTCAATTGGAAAAATTTTCTCGTCAGAAAATACAATGTTCGGAAATTGACCGCTTTCGGCCAAACGAAGCAACTCCTTCGCTCTCTCAAGTCATCAAGTCAAGGCAAAAGGTGGTCATATCGAGCAAAAGTGAATTGATTCTGAATTTTGTATTATTTTTACACATTTTGTACTTTGAATTAAGTAAAAGTAATTTTCCAAACTGAATTTATGGCCTTTTTAATTGGTTACACTTCGAGTGCCGGACCCTGTATAATTTCGCTTCTATTTATAGATTCGCGTGCTTCCAACAGCTTCGCTTTTGCATCGATTGATCAATCAGAACGATGCTTTCCCTGTAATATATCGCTTACTCCTTCAAAACCGTCGTCTATGGCAGGGAAATCCGGTATGCCGGAGATTTTCAGCAGACAAAATTGGACACTGCTCGCTACTAATCAAAATTTTAATCATTTATAATTGAAAATGCGTGGCTTGGTACATTCATATCGAATCTTAGAAATATTTGCAATCAAATAATGAAATAATATTAATAATTGATACAAAATATACTGAGCTGTAAGTGTTCAAAACCTGACCACATTTCTACGTGTGTTTTTCCTTGAGTTTCTGATTTGCACCCCTATATAGAAAATAAAGATGTGTTCCACATCAAAACATTTCTGAACTAGGCTCGAAACTATTCCAACCGTCCAAAATGAAACTCAGATTATTTTCTCAGAGATAGATAAGCACTTAAAACTTCATACCGCCACCTAAAGCGACGAAGTGAAAGGGGGACACAGAAGGATGAAATTAATTTCCCACGGCTACCACCGAAGAGGGATATTCCAAATTTGCCGCCACTTCCTCGCAGCAATCCAAAAGATTCAGCCGCTGGATCACAAAAAGAATCTTCCTCAAAAATCCCTCCTGGATGGGGCAATAATCAACCACAAGCAAAGGATGACTCTGGTGACTTATTCTCTGCTGAACAACTGATCGTCATTTTTGAAACAATGACAACAAAACTACGAAACAGCAGAACGCGGTCAGATCAAATCAACGCCTTAGGCAAATTCATAATCGAATATGCAATATAATGAGCTGGTTGTAGTAAATTGGAATGCTTGCTCACTCAGGAGTAAATTTGCTGAGTTATCCGACTTTCTTCTAGAGAAGAATGCCGATATTGCTATTTTAACTGAAACTCATCTTAAACCTGAAATTTCTATTTTTATGTCCAATTACTCGACAGGACAACTACCAGAGGAGGGGGAAGCAACTAATAGAAGCCATCGGAATTGAGATTACAACGACTATGGGGCCCATCATCATCATTACAGCGTACTGCCCCAAACAAACAAATCTTCGAGATGGTACTTGTGCATCATTGAAGCGAGATCTAGCTATGCTCACTCGACGACAGAACAAATTCATCATTGCTGGGGACCTGAACGCACGGCATGAGCTGTGGGGGAAACAAAAGACAGAATCGAAACGGATTCGTACTTGCCGAAGATTACAAAACTGGACAGTACAACATCCTCGCTCCGGATCAACCAACGCAACTTTCCAGATCGGGAGTTCATTCCATTTTGGATATATTCATCAGCAACATCGCCATAGACAGCTCTCCGGTTGTCTTCAACGAGCTCTCTTCTGACCACTTTCCAGTAATATTGACGTTGGTATCTTCACCAAAAATAGTGCCTATTCAACCTCGGAGGAACTACAGGGTGATTTTTTAAGAGCTTGAGAACTTTTTTAAACAATAAAACGCATAAAATTTGCAAAATCTCATCGGTTCTTTATTTTAAACGTTGGATTGGTACATGACATTTACTTTTTGAAGATAATTTCATTTAAATGTTGACCGCGGCTGCGTCTTAGGTGGTCCATTCGGAAAGTCCGCTTTTTTATCGACAAATTTTGTTCAGCGATGAGGCTCATTTCTGGTTGAATGGCTACGTAAATAAGCAAAATTGCCGCATTTGGAGTGAAGAGCAACCAGAAGCCGTTCAAGAACTGCCCATGCATCCCGAAAAATGCACTGTTTGGTGTGGTTTGTACGCTGGTGGAATCATTGGACCGTATTTTTTCAAAGATGCTGTTGGACGCAACGTTACAGTGAATGCCGATCGCTATCGTTCGATGCTAACAAACTTTTTGTTGCCAAAAATGGAAGAACTGAACTTGGTTGACATGTGGTTTCAACAAGATGGCGCTACATGCCACACAGCTCGCGATTCTATGGCCATTTTGAGGGAAAACTTCGGAGAACAATTCATCTCAAGAAATGGACCGGTAAGTTGGCCACCAAGATCATGCGATTTGACGCCTTTAGACTATTTTTTGTGGGGCTACGTCAAGTCTAAAGTCTACAGAAATAAGCCCAGTAACTATTCCAGCTTTGGAAGATAACATTTCCGAAGAAATTCGGGCTATTCCGGCCGAAATGCTCGAAAAAGTTGCCCAAAATTGGACTTTCCGAATGGACCACCTAAGACGCAGCCGCGGTCAACATTTAAATGAAATTATCTTCAAAAAGTAAATGTCATGTACCAATCTAACGTTTAAAATAAAGAACCGATGAGATTTTGCAAATTTTATGCGTTTTATTGTTTAAAAAAGTTCTCAAGCTCTTAAAAAATCACCCTGTATTATCGCACCGATTGGGTCCAATTTCAACAAATCGCCAACCAACTTATTAATATCGATTTGCCACTTGATTCCCCGATGGAAATCGATGCAGCCCTATCTTCCTTCCACCATTCAATCACAGTCGCTCGTGATAGGACGGTTCCAGCACAACATATGCCGAGTTCCTCTCTTCAAATTGACAGTGTCACCAAGAAACTCATCCGACTTCGAAATATCTACCGGAGGCAGTATCAACGAACTGGCATCCTAGATAGGAAGACTTCTTATAACAACTTAACTAGGATAATCCAGGAAAGGATATCTGAGCTTCGCAACAGGAACTTCCAGCAAAAGCTTCGAGAAATTCTCCCACATTCAAAGCCCTTCTGGTCCTTAGCGAAGGTGCTTAAGAAAAAATCGAAGCCTATTCCTCCTTTGCTGCCACCCCAGGACGCAGCTGAAGGAATACCTTTAATCACACCAGTAGAGAAGGCAAATGCGCTAGGCCAGCAGTTTGTGTGTTCTCACAATTTAGGACTCAACATTGTTAGTCCACATGAAAGAGCCGTTGCTGATAGCGTAGCTGAGGTGGACCAATCAGACAGCTTGGTTCCGGAGGAAAGTAGGGTCACTGCGAATGAGCTGATGGCTATTGTGAAAAAATTCAAAAATATGAAGGCCCCCGGTTTCGACAACACATTCAACATTGAGCTGAAACATTCGAGTATTCGCTCATTTGTCTTCTTAGCTAAACTATTTAACAGGTGCTGGGAGCTTGGTTACTTCCCGTCAAAGTGGAAGTTAGCTAAAGTTATCCCAGTTTTGAAACCGGGGAAAGATCCTTCCCTTTCCAAGAGCTATCGGCCCATCAGCTTACTCTCTGCCCTATCCAAGCTGTTTGAAAAGTCAATACAAAGGCGAATTCTTGCTTTCGCAGATGGACAGGATACATGTCTGGAAGAACAGTTTGGGTTCCGGAAGTGAAGATCCACCATCCACCAGCTCACAAGGGTTAACAACGTCATCCAGCAAAACAAATCAGTGTCCAAAACGACTGCCATGGCAATATTGGATATTGAAAAGGCATTCGATAATGTGTGGCACGATGGCCTGGTGTTTAAACTGCATCGGTATAATTTTCCCATGTATCTTATTAAAATAATCAAAAATTATCTTGCAGATAGAGCATTCCAGGTTTCTCTGAATAATGCACTTTCAGAAAGATTTACTATTCCTGCTGGTGTACCCCAGGGAAGTATCCTAGGTCCCATTCTATACAACATTTTTACATCAGACATCCCACCTCTTCTGGGTGGTGGTGTTCTGTCACAATTTGCTGATGATACTGCCATTCTTTACAAAGGTCGTGTCATTAATGCTCTGGAGAATAAACTACAGACAGGTCTGGACGCTTTAACGGAATATTTTACAAGCTGGAAAATTTTGATCAATGCAGCAAAAACTCAGTTCATCTTGTTTTCACATTCAAGATCTCCAAAACTTGTTCCATCAAACGAATGGCGAATACGATTCGGTGATGAGGTCATTCAATAGTCCGATGAAGTATCCAGGACTCACCTTTGACAGACATCTGATATTCAGATCACATGTTGACAAAATCGTTCAAAAAATGCAGCATACTCATTAGGTCTCTGTATCTGCTGATTTGTAGAACATCTAAACTGTGCCTGAAGAATCAGATGGCTGTCTATAAACAAATCATCTACCCCGCAATTGAATACGCAGTCCCTGTTTGGCGGGGCTGTGCACGAACGCACAAACTTAGGCTTCAGCGCATTCAAAGTAAGATCTTAAAGATGATTCTAAATCTACCCCCTTGGACAAGAACTAGTGAAGTACATGAGATGGCCACCCTGGATATACTAGAACAAAAATTCGAACAATACTGCACGAAATTTGAAGAGAGGTGCTCAATCTCTGAAATACAAATAATTCAAAATTTGTACGTATTAGGTTAGGTATATTTATAAGTAGGTAGATATTTTATAAATAATTAAAATAAATATTATGATTAAACATTAGTATGTAAAACAAGAGTAACTAAAACACCTATTATTAATAACTAATCGTATGAACAACAAAGATGAAAGGCCAAAGGGTCAAAACACTTGTACTGTAAAATGTTGATGAAATACACAAAAATAAGATTAATAAACAGATATTTATGCAAAAAAAATGAAAATCGTTCATTTCTTCTAGTGCTTCAGACGGAACTGAATGACGAGGTGAGATTTTCCCACTAACATCAGTAAGAACAAACCAAGTATCAAACGTGAAACGATCAGGTCGTGCTTTCACTTGGGCTTCGATCGGTGAGAGCAGCAGTCGCCAGTAATAGTACAATAGCTAAAACGCTCCGATCGTGCTCTCATTTGGACTTCGGTCGTCAGGAGGAGCAGTCGGCAATTAAAGCAGAGCTTTTGCGTTTTATAAAGGTCGCAGAGCCAGTTTCCTTTCAAAAAAGATCGATTACATCATCCTGCTGCTGGTCGTTTGCATTGGAGCAAAATACAACGAAAAATCGACAACAATGTGAAACATTATGCAAAATCAGCCCTTCTAATGACTTCAATAGTTATCTGAAGAACTAAAAAGATTGCTTCTTTGCAAATCGATAATTATAACTTTCAGTGTAGTGCAAAAAAGTCTTTCAAGACAGTGAGGAAAGCTTACACATTTCACACAATCGATCAACTAATTGATTTTCGGAAGTATAAAGAAAGAGTGTCATTTTTATTCGTATTCAGGACATCCAGTTATGTATCAGACATTACACACCCGTAATGAAGAGTGTGTGGTTACCGGTACCCTTTTTTTTAATCTTGTAACTTCTGACTAAGTGCACATTATGCAGACATCTATACATCAATGGGAAGCTAAACAATTCAAAGAAAAAAGACGTGTTTAATCCACCTAGCAGTGAGATGATACCTATTTTTATCAATCCGCATGTGTTTTTTGCATGAATATTCTTCGGTGTTTAAGTTTTCATGACATTATTTTAATGACCCTCGTTTTAAGCGACAATTTGAGATTTTAATCACTCATTACTCTGTAATGTCGAAACTGCAAATCGGATCGAATTTGAATCTAGAATTGTGATAATCGATTAAACATGCCATGATATGTAAGTTCCACTCTAGAGTTTACGGTAATTTAAGGTACTTCCAGAGCCGGTATTCAGGAACCAGCATAACCCAAACCGATTCGTATGGCCATATGACGAATAAATTACAACAGTTTTGAGTTCAACTTTGAAGCTTTTCGGGATTGTCATCTTCTATATCGGTTTGAATTTTAAAAATTCATCATCATGTAATTCGAGAACCGGAAGTCATAATTGGATAAAATAATTAATTTTTGTATATAAGTTTGTTTTAATTAAAATTTTTGTTTCTGAAATTTGATTAGGCTTTTTTTGAGAAAACGATTGAGCTTTGAGAAACGATTTTATACTGGAACCGGAATTCTAAAAGCGGTATGGCCGAAGTCAGATAAATTCACCTGAGTAGCTGTACACTTTACATTTGTTTCAAAACATTTGAAAATCAGTTAAGACATCTTTGAGAGATCATAGCACGAATTAAATTTTTAGGTGCCTTCTGATCGACAACTGAATACCACTAAAACTGAAAAAAGTTAATTTTTTTATCGACTATCCAAATCTGCTAACCCGATAAACCTGATTAAATTATGTGGAATAGACATTTTTATACAATCCCCGAAACCGGAAGTTGGATCTGACTGAAAAGCAAGATGTTTTATAGAACTTTGAAACTTTTCATTTGAATCTTAGATGATTCTTAGATTTCATTTGCATCTTAGATCGGTTCAGCCATCTTCAAGAAAAATGAGTTACACAATTTTGATTTCGTTTCACATATCATCCTGTAGTTCCGAAACCAGAGGTCGGAACCAAACATAATGCAGGAACTTTGTTTGGGAGCATACGACTTTTCGTATGAATCTGAATTTGTAGAAAAGAAATTTTCCGAGAAAATTAATTGAAGTTATTTGTCACACACGCATTTGCTGATCTCGACGAACTGATTCGAATGGTATATGGATGTTATGTTGTTCCAGCATTTATTGCTGTAAGTAGTTTAAAACAAAATAATTAAAAAAAATTCTGCCATCATCTGGTTTATATATGTCATATTCGAACGATTATGTTGCCAAAAACGAGCCGTGCCAAAATCGGTCCGAGGCTAAATGTCATGAAAAAGAATGCTGTACACAATCCTTTTGGTTCTTAGAAACAATTGTATGTAACAGTATAAAAAATCGTGTTTTCCGTTGCTCCCAAGCATTTCTTTGTCATACAGAGCTCAAAACTCCTACTGCTGGAATAGGGGGAAAAGTCGCTTACAGAAAAATTTCGATATCTCCGTTTAAAATGGACGGATTTTAACAATCTATGGCTTGTTGGATAGGTATTACCGTGCGGAATCTAAGTCTGAAAACATATTCTGTTTTCAAGGTCAATTGTGACAGATACTGTCAAAAAACTGAAAATTTTGACATAAAACTTTGTATAACTCAAAAAGTAAACATCCGATCTCAAAACCATTCAATAGCGTTTTGGGTGACGGGGAGACCTTTCATTTGCGACTAGTTTGATGAAAATCGGTCCAGCCATCTCTGAGATCTCGACCTCTTAGTTGACAACACACATACGGACACAAACACATACACACACACACACACACACAGACATTTGCTCAGTTCGTCAAGCTGAATCGATTGGTATATGTCATTCGGCCCTCCGGGCCTCGGAAAATTTTTCGAAAGTTTGAGCGAATTCTATACCTATTTTTTATATATATAAAAATAGGTAAAAACGAAATTTATTCTTTTCGGAGGCATTTTGGACAAAAGTCTTTCTTGTCTGATGGTGACTTCGCCTTGGTTCTCTTGTCCAATGATTTGTATGGTGGCGCCTTTGGTGTTGATTAGGCCGGTCTTCCACCGGCTTCGCGGGATTGAATACGTTGCTGCAGTCGAATTTATTAGCTTCTTATCCACTAAGCACCGTTTAATGGCATCAGCGCGATAAAGCTCATTTTCCTTGACTTAGACGATTTGTTTGAAGTCGTAGTGGCTAACAGAACCAGAGAACCAAGGTTTTTACTTATATGACGGATGTATTGAAGCCGTCAAGTTGTCCACGTGTTGCATACCACCCGAGATGCCAGGTAATACAATAAGTTTAGTTAGCAAAAACGAAAAGATCGCGCCAATTTTCAAAAGTCTGTAATTTCTAACGAATGTCTGCAAACAATCGAAGTTTCAAAAGTCTGTAATAAGTCTTTAGACGAAAAAAGGTTTACACGTTAACTAAGAAATTTGATAATTTACAGTCAAATTTGCAGACTTGGCATCAATGACAATTTTCCGCGATTTGTCGATAAAAATGGGGCACCGGTAACTGAACACCTTGGGGTGCCGGTAACCGACCGAAATCGGTAGACATTTTGAAAATTACTAAAAAATAACTTTAGTTTCGTAAATTTTGATGGTATCTGGCACTAAATCACAAAATAGATCGATTTCACCTCATATATATTCAATCCACTCACCTTTCCGATTTATGCTTTTCAATTTATGATACTATAAAAAAGTCATAAAAAACTTTTGTGTTGATTTTCACGCAATTGAAATTTGTTTTGAGCACAGCAAAAACTACAAGCGTCTGTTTGCTTTGGTATTCGGCACAAAAAGAACGTGCATTTGTCGGAATGACGATACCTACTTTCTGTCAAAAGTTACGGAAGGGTGCCGGCAACCGAACATCTTCCCCTACATTTTAACTAGGTTCAAGACTGTTCCAACATGTGAGTCATATTCGTTGCCGGTTATACGAACCAACTTCGGTTATTCCGGCCCTAGAAATTAAATTTCGGAAGTATTGGAAATAGTGGGCAAAAACTGCTAAAAGGATCTCACACTCTTTTCTTCAAGATGGTCAAATCGATTTTTACAAACCTATAGATTCCAAGGGAAAGGTCTTACCATGGATTCGTTGTAAATAACACTTTCGATTACGGAACTGTAGGGCTGAGCAAAGTGAGTGAGATCCATTCGAGAAAATATGATCACTGTTGCCGGTGCCTCCGGAATCAGAAACTGCGATCTAGGATAGCTGAAATCAGTTTGTTTGGCCGGCTACTAAAAATGACTATCGAATGGAGTAGTTTTGAGGTCAGTTTAGATATTTTTTACGTTTTTTGTTTCGCCCCTTTAAGTGATGGTGTAAAATTTTTAACGCACTTTACCCTAGAATTCCGGAACCAGAACTCGGATCCAGATGAGGTCACGCCATCTATGGGAAAAGCGAGCAACCTTTATTGTGAGCAGAACTTATTACCGACTTGAAACACTGTGAGAAAAGCTACGGCGTAACATAAAGCAACCGAATTAACCGTGGCTACATATTCTAGGGCAAAAGGATAGATAAAATAACCATTTGCATAGAAACAAGAACGAAATTGCGAGTAGTGTGTGGATGTTCATTTTTTATATAAAAACATTCCTGAAATATCGAAAATTTATCTAGATCAACCGTGGGAAATGTAAGTGTTCGAATTGTCTACTGAGATGTGCTTAAACGCACACCAAGGTAGTTAAAAGGGTATCACAATTTTAGTGATTGGAGGTTTGCAAGTCCTGTCTCTGAAGAGAACTTACTTTTTTGCAATCTTATCCTTTCATCTAGCGATTCGCAATCTGTCTTTTGTTGAGTATTGATTATAAGTTTAGCCAAGTTAATTAATTTTTGGAACGCATAACGAGTTATCGTGAATCTTCAGGAGTCGTCGGTCGCGTTAAGGGCTGGCATTTTTGCAAGTCCGGCAGCTTCTCCTAAGCCCCGCACACGTTTAAATTAATTAAGTTGAGTTTAAATGAAATCGAGCCCAGGGATTGGATTCGCTATCGTAGAACGAAAAATTGTTTTGTATTAGTTTTTGACGTTAGTTGACATTGTTACATTTACCAGACTGTTCAGTAGGGTTCTGACAAATCAATAAAATTTTATTACCGAAAGTTGAAAATTTTTTAAAATAAAGTACCGCATTCTACAGCATTGATTATAACTTATCTTTTGAAACTAGCAAACCGTAATTATCGAACAAAATCTTTTTCATATACATGATAAAATTTCATGGTACTGAAAATTTTAAACTACTTATGAGATCAGTTGACATATATAGGTATTACGAATTAAACGAAAACACGTGTAAATGTCGAATACTTCAATCAAAATTATAACAAGCACCCGATGCGTAGCCACCACATAGGTACAACCAGTTTAATTCCTCAATATCGTCCATAGCAGTTCCCTCTGGAGGGTTCTAGAATCGACCAGAATATTTGAGCAGCATTAATTGCCTACCCAAAGGCTCACTCGTATTTGTTTCAGGTATCTACGGATAGCATGAAAATGCTCTAAAGGGATTCCATTTATGCTTAGCATTGTGCAATATTGCTAACTCTACGATGTTTAATTATCTTATTATTTGTATTATCTGTTGCAAACACTCAACAAACTACTTTATGTTTGGTTAAGACCACAAATTCAATGGAAATTTATGATCGGTGCCATTCGGATTTATTCTGCGCAATATCAAACTGAAGCAATATCACTATGTAGGTAGCGACTGAAGCGGCGATCTGTAGGAAAACTAAGAACTAGAATAACCACTACTTGCTATCTCCTTGCACTTACGCTAAACAACAGCCTGTGATCAATGTTAAGCAAACCGCACGCAATAAATTCCACCGGCTGGTGCAGTAGATGCATTGAAAGCAGCTTGACCTGAGAATGGTGTTTTGTTACAACTGATACTAGTAGCCCATCGTGCAAGGAAACTTACCTTTGTTTTGGTTTCAATACAATTTGAGAGCATCGCTGGAGTATGAATGTAGCAACCAATCCGCGCTGCCTTCGGGTGACGGTGAGGATGAGAAAAAAGTTAAATTTTAGACATTGATATTTTAAAGCAGTAAAAAGAAATTCAAATATTTTATTTTAGATGTTACATTTATTACTTCAGACCAATCTTAGTTTTTGTAGAATGATTTATGCAGATACAACTATTTCTAGTTAGTTGAATGTAATAAAAGTTTCGACTCTGAAGGGTGAAAGAAAATGGTATATTGATAAAAATAATTTATTTACGATAAACGGCGTCATTCAAAAAAATATGGGTTTATGTAAACTTCTGTTCTGAGTTTCATAGTCAAAGAAAATATCTCGGTACTACATTCATTATTTGGAAGTTTGACCTTCTGTTTCCACGCACTTTTCAGCTGATTCATTGCGTACAAAACCATTGCATGGCTGGTGCGCTACGATCCTACTAACACTAAGAATCTTTTCAGGTCGATGTTTGAATGTACGAAAACTGGCTTGTAAAAGACCAGCGCTCTATGCACTGAATCGCCAACCCGGGTCGTTTTTAGGTCGTCGTATCCCGGTAAAAGTGATCCGCAAACCAATAGCAACTTTATTATGGAAACCAAATAACTCAATGGAAAAGCCCAACATTATTTTGTTTGAACTAAGAGTTAAAGCTTTCAAAAATAATAACGAAATCTTTATGAGAGTATAACAACAATGTAGCTGATTCTGTCGTTGTAATATCAAATCAAGATTGAAAAATTTCTAGAAGAAGTATTCCTCAAAGAATTGCAGAGTTGCTGTGTGGCAAACCACTGATGAAAAACCTGTTTTAATCCACCAAGTGGTGTAATGATGGCTTGCTCATGTACATATAATATTGAGGTATTCTATTCAAATTTTTCTCTTCGATTGAAAGAAACCAAGAGATTGTTTATGCATAACATACAGAATAAAACAGTGCTTTGATTGCGTAAGTCATCCTTAAGAAAACGAAATGGGTTCACTATCATATGCACTTCCGGACCGGAACCCGAGAACCGGTATAATCAAAGTCGGTTCGTGCGGCCACCAACTAACATGACACACATTTCTTCTAGTACGCACTCTAAATTATTGCATCCGAAAATATTTTAAGTGACGGTGTACAATATTGAACACACTTTACCCTATAATTCCGAAACCGGAAGTCGGATCCGGATGAAATTCAGGAATTACGTATGAGACCGGAAGACCTTTCATTTGAATCTAAGTTTGTGGAAATCGGTCAAGCCATCACTGAGAAAAGTGAGTGAAATCTATTTTGGTATATATGACCACTATTTCCGGTACTTCCGGAACCGGATACCGGGAACCCGGATAGCCGGGATCGGTTTGTTTAGTTGCCTACTGATAATGACTATCGATTTGTGTAGTTTTGAGACCAGTTTAGAAAATTTTTTACGTGTTTTGTTTCGCCGGTTTAAGTGACGGTGTACAATATTGAACACACTTTACCCTATAACTCCGGAACCGGAAGTAGGATCCGGATGAAATTCAGGAATTCCTTATTCCATCTCCGAGAAAACATAGTGAGATTATTCGACACATACGCACATACACACACACACACACACAAACACACACACACACACACACACACACACACACACACACACACACACACACACACACACACACACACACACACACACACACAAACACACACACACACACACGCGCACACAAGTGATTGCATTCGGTTTTTCAAGTGATTGCATTACCTTTCTATATGTCAAAAGCAAAAACAATATTTATGTCTGACGAAGCTGCCTCGCAGTACAAAAACAGAAAAAAGTCCCTGTAAATTTAAATCAATGTATAACATTGATGCTGAGTGGCATTGGTAAAGAGCCATGTGAAGCACTCGGGGGTAATTTAAAGCAAATGGCACGACGTGAAAGTTTGGCTAAACTACATGAACACCCAATCACAACTGCAAAACAATTATATGAATGGGCAGAGCAGAGACGTCGAGATTCATTCACGAACATGTCTTTTGGTTACGTGTCACAAGAAGAATATGAACGGGGTGTGACCGAGTGGAGCAGTGTTTATAAGGATACCAAACTGATTCCAGGCACACAGAAACACCATTTTGTCGTGAATACGACTTACTTTACTATGGGGCGCCTTTTCAGAATTTACCCTGTACATAAATGGGCAGATCATTATCGCGAATATCTCTTGATGTACTTAACCCAACAACATAAATTTTTCTACAAGCTTTCGGAGATATGATCAGGAATTTGTGATTAAATTTTCAACAGTGTGAGATATCCATAAATAACTCAAAATTAAAGTTTTCTAAAACTTTTGGAAATAATGAGAAGAATTCATGACGCTCGCTTGCCTCTTTCACACCCGGACGACGGTTTTGAGGTAGTCAGATACATATCAGTTTCGATTATTTGCTAGACGAGTATGGAAGATAAACATTGATTAAAAATCGTCCATTTCTTCTAGTGCTGGTGATTTTAGTTCTTGAAATCAGGTCCAGTCTTTAATTTCAGAAATCTTTGTGTTGATGCACAATTGCATGTCAGCAGACAAGTTAAGTGAGCTTCACTGTACATGAAGTAGAAATCGATCAACGTTATTATTCGATCAGTTTTATTAGTAGTTGAGAGAGTTTGCGATTACATTCGTCTGCGATAAAGGTTTTCCGACATATTCTACGTAATATGCTTACCGGTAGAGACAAACTTTGTTCATATAATAATGTACGCAGACTATATAAGGGCAGTGTAAATCAGATCAGGTACGATACTGTTCTATTACGGTATTGCGATACTGTCCTATCACGGTATTACGGTACTACAGTACTACAGTACTTCGATAGTATATCAAGTTTTTATATTCGTCGTGATTGTCGTAGTCATAGTAATTGTTTGTCATAGTCATTATAATATACTAGTCAGTTAATCAAGAATAAACGCGTACCAGTTTATTACATCACATCCGAAGTGTTCTGCGGTGTCCCTATCCGTGCGAAAGCCGTGCCATGGCTTAATGTATTCGAAGTGTCCGCAGTGTCCCAATCTGCACGAAAGCCGTCCCAGGCTTAAGTTGGAAGCCGTCCCAGACTTCATATTTCCGTACAATTTAAACACAACGTAGGGTTCAGATGAGCCTCATCATAATCGTGTGGTGAGCGCCATTACTTTGATTAAGTTCTTTTTGGAACAATTAACATATTCATGAAGAACTATGCGAAATTTTGCTTTACGATCCTTTTGTCAAACAGTTGGAGTTTGTAGTTGTTGTAAGAACTTTCTGCTGAAATACATAGCACCGACTCGGTTTAGGTGCATCGTTTCAAATTTTAGTAGTGAAGAAGTGGAAAGCTGGCACCACTAATACAAGTGATCAACTAATTGATATTCGGAAATTCTTAGCGTTTTAGTTATATTCGTATTCACGATATCCAGTTATGTCTGTGACATTACACACCCATACCTTTTTTCCTTCCGATTTCAGAAACCACAATCGTCACAAGACTGTATTCGAATGACGATGCACGTAGTACTCATACAATTTTCAAAAGCTTAAAACCTTAAATATAATTAAGAATTTTTAATGTGCATGTAATAATTGTAGATATAGCAAGCAAATAATCAATTCATGGAAATATAAAAAATAGTGTTTTAATTAAATATCCAAGTATCTCAAGAACAGCTACTTTTAGAAGAAAGGATATCATGAACAAATTTATTGCATTTAACCTGTAGAATAATATTCTACTTTTTAAATGATTATCTTTTAACGAGAACTTGAAATTTCGAATATATCTGTAAATTGTTTTAACTGTATTTTCTTCATTTTCAATGGATGGGATGGGATAGCCATCAATCTGTAGATTTTAATAAGAGCTTTAAAATAAAAATTATCAAAAAAAATCGAAACCCTGATTTTTTTTATTAAACTTTTTCGGATTATTTTGTTAATTTCATAAAAATTTTTCAATGTATATTTTTTTTTAAATACCCAATTGATTCTCTACAACTTCTACCTGACCGCTATTTTTGTACAATTAACGGCTTCCGAGTTACAACGATTTGAAAAAGGCAATTTTTGCGAAATGCAAAAATACATACGCCCTTTTTAAAAATCAGTCGTGAGTAGGATTGACCTCTCAATCGGTTCAAAACTTATGGTTTGCCATACTGAAGCCATGTGCAAAGTTTCATCCAAATCGGAGACGGTCGAGTCTGATGGTCTGCTAAGCATTTCAGGAATTGTTCAAAAGTAATGTGGTCTAATGAATGTAAAGAAAGTATGTATCAAACCAACCGATGAAAGTGTCCGATTTCGGGAGGGGCTAGGGACTCTTGGGCCCCCCTCTGGGTACGTGACTGAGTATAAAATTGTGTTGCCGATCTAATTCGGCCTTTAACTATGTCAATCTCGAGAATCGGATTTAAGTGTGTAGTTAGTGTGTGTTTTACTAGCGAACAAAAAAAGGCCAGTGCACTCAATCACTGAAAATATTTCATATTTCTATGTGTCGGTTTTGCACGATACGCTTTGTGCGATGATTCGTTCAATACATGCGGTTGAAATTTTACGCGCCTTATTTTGGCACTGCATGTCACCGTAATGCTTGTTCATACCAAACATTTTAGAAAACTTCAATTTTGAGTTATTTGTGGTCATCTCATACTGCTGGAAATTTTATCATAAATTGCTGACTGTATTTTTGATGATTATGTGGCTGTGTTAAATACAACAAAAGATATTAATCCTCCACCCCTTACAATACCCCCCCCATAAAATCTCCTCCCCCCAACTGATACGAACCCGGCAAACAGACCAAAATTTGGTTAAAACCGGGTATAAATAAAAAACTTCTAAATACAAATAATAAGATATTCGTGATTAAGTTCTACCCACTCTTGTACAGTTTACCTTTTTTTCGGATAATAATGAATGGAAAACCCTACTTCACTAGAGTAATTATAGAAACATGAACGTGTTTAGTATGGCAAACCAGTTGTTTTTCGTGAGTGGAAAGACCAATCCGACTCACTGATTATTTTTAAAGAGTGAATGTTTTTGCACGCCCTTTGTTCGAATTGACGTAACTCAAAAACAATGTATTATACAAAATTTTGTATTTGGGTACTCAAAAACCGGGTGGGTAATGTCACAGACACAAATGGAGGATGTGAATGCGAATACAACTGACATACTTATTTTTCCACTTCCGAATTTCAATACTCGTTCGTATTAGTTCATTGATTGTAAGAACTTTTACTACGTCGCTTCCAGAATTGTAACGGTTCAACTATACTAAAAATTCTCATCCTCATCTTGCTATTAAAGTGATTACTTCACGTATTGCTTGTGTTCGTTACATAATCGAATTCATTGAACGAATTGAAACTAATCCGGATCATTAGTATGAAATGAATTCACTACTTCTAACGCGAAATCACGTGATCCGACCGGGTTGAGAGTTTATTGCCATATTTTTGCATAAATTGTATCAATTCCGACGGTACACACGCACATTTGGAACAACAAGTGCAGGTCATCCTGTCCTGTCGTCCGAAATATGCAGAGTGAGTTCGGGCAGACATGTCATTTCGGCACTTCTAGGGTACATTTCTGTGGAAAATTGTCCGTTGCCTCGACCCATGGAAGGACGAGCACACGCTGCTAAAATGCCTCTTGGCGGGAACCGAATCCATTCAGCCGAGTTGGAAGTGAGCGAGCACCTATCCACTTCAGATTCTCGGAACAAGCGGGGTGATGTTTTTACGATTAGACAGCTGGAACATACATACCTCGTTTTTTGTCGAGTTACAAATGTTGCAGATTCGAAATATACGAAAGATGAAAACAGCGGCCCAGAACAGGGTGCTCAGCAATTCCCAGTAGCGTTCAATTAAAGCCTCGTACGATGCTGGCCGCTGTATTAGAATCCTGTGGAAATGTTTGTTTGTGATGTAGAGGAGGGAAAATTTGATGTTCTATTCTAATTTTACTGGGTGTGACATGTGAGCTGATGCGTGTGGGTAGTGCAATTTAAAAAAAAGAAAACATTCAACGCCCTTCGAACGCGTTTCGAAGTATGCAATTTCCGGAGCACATCCCGGAATCTCAGTTAATTTATGTTTAGTGATTTGAAGCTGAGAGCTCGGCGGAAACGTCGGAAATGAAGCAGTGTTACATAGGATTTTCAATAGGAGACATAGATTTAAAAAAAGCATTTCGTCGTGATCCCTTGTTTAATTCGTTAGGTATACATCGAAGCGTTAGGCGAGTGAGAATTTTCTAAACTCAATCATATTGGGATTCAAACGGGACATATTTCACTGTTTTCAGGTTAGAGACGCATCAAATGTAAAGCATAAATCGTAGGACCTACACAGACTTTCGGTATGCATTCACTGTTCAGAGATTTTTTTTAAATTTTTTTATCTCTGAGAGACCAATTTGATTTTAAAACGGCGTTTATATTTTTGCATGTACTCTCTACAAATCAAAAAATCTATTCAGAAACTGTAAGTTGTGCAAAAATGGTGTCCAACAAGAAGTTGTGTCGATTGGACTTTCCAAAAAATATGTACACTGAAAAAAAAAGTTGACAGGACAGGACTTTTCAAACCAGAAGTTTCATTATTGAGTATTGAAATAAAATTGGTGGCTGTGCCCGAGATCAGGTTAATGGATTACATTTTTACATACACCGAACCCTCCATTTACGAACTAAACGAGGGTTCGTAAAAAAATGGTAGTTCGTAAAAAAGTTTACGTTATTTGGGATTTGGTTCGTAAAAAAGTGTTGTGTAATTAATGTGAAAACCGCGCATCATATGGTTATTTTCGGAACGGATGTGAAGAGTAAGTGCAAGAAAATGATGTTTGGGATCGTTTCGAAATCCAAAATGGCGGCTTCCGGTTTATTGAGATTGCCTAAAACCCCTAACAATATGAGTATCTTCGGAACGAATTGATGATTAGATGTCAGAAAACGATGTTTGAGGTGGTTCTTAAATCCAAGATAACGACTTCCGGTTGATTGATATTCCTTGAAAACCCTTGCAATATGGATATTTTCGGAACGGGATTGATGAGTAGATGTCAGAAAACGATGTTTGAGGTGGTTCTGAAATCCAAGATGGCGACTTCCGATTTCTTGATGTTTGAGGTGGTTCTTAAATCCAAGATGGCGACTTCCGGTTTGTTGATATTCCTTGACATCCCTTACCATATGGGTACTTTCGGCAAGAGATTGAAAAGTAGACGTCAGAAAATGTTATTTGAGGTGGTTTTGAAATGCAAAACAGTGACTTCCGGTTTATTAGTATTTTTTGAAAGTTTTTGACATTTTCCTTAAACTTGGTATTCCTTTAAAACACTATACCGGAAATCACCTCCTTGAATTTTGAAACGAGCTTTAACATCGTTTATTGGTATCCAATATGTTTAGGATTTTTTTGTTTTAAGGGTTTATAAGGCATATCGATAAACCGGAGGATGTTATATTTTAATTCCAGACGACATCAGACTTAGTTTTGCGGCATCTATTTATTAAATACTTTCCAAAAATACCCATATTGTTAAGGTTTTCAAGGAATATCGATAAACCGGAAGTTGCCATCTTTTATTTTAGAACCACCTCAAACATCTTTTTCCGACATCTACTCATCAATTCCGTTCCGAAAATACCCATATTGCAAGGGTTTTCAAGGAATATCAATCAACCGGAAGTTGCCATCTTGGATTTCCAAAATACCTCAAACATCATTTTCCGGAATCTACTCTTTAGACCCGTTCCATAAATATCCATATTGTAGTAGTTTCCATGGAGTCGGAAATCGCTTTCGATGTATGCCAAAACCTGTTTTTACGAAGTAGGTTATTTGGGATTTGGTTCTTAAAAAAAGATTACGCAACGTATAAAAAGTGTTCGTAAACGGAGGTTTGGGTGTACATCCACAAGACTTGATGATGATGCGATAGATTTTGAGTGGTGGTCCGAGATAGCTCCCTTACTCCGATTCGAGGAGAACAGGAAACATATTCTGAATTTGTGGGTCATTATATACTTTGGCCATACTGCGGTTTCGGTTTCAGGTTTCGAAAAGAGTGGTCTAAAATTCTAAAAGGAAACTCACATCGATTCCGCAGAGATGATTTGAGGTTCGGAAACAAGTAATAGTTTGAAGAATCCAAATCAGGTGAACAAGGTGAATCTTTCCAACCCATTGAGCCTCCTTTGAGGCACTCGTGGCGCTTGGAAGCACTCGTGCCTTTTTCAGCCCATGGTCGGGTAATATTCTTTTTCCTGGTGTATGATAATGCATCCAGCCAAACATGTATTCGAAGTGCGCTTTCGTTCGTCTTTTTAGTTCTAAATAAGTATGTGCGGGATACAGCGGCAGGATATCTTTTTCATCTGAAGAATATCTCCGGTCATCCAGTACAATTTTATGTATTATTATTATTATTGAGGTTTATTTTGTCCTGGTTTTAACCTACATTTTAAGTAGTTTTGATGCTGTCAGTGGTAGTGGAGTTTCGAAAATCAATAAACTTTTAAAACCACTATTTCACGGTGTAATTTGTATATTTAATCCAACTTTTTTTTGTTTCCATTTCTTATTTCGGGAGAGTCAAGAGCTCCTCGCAACCACCCCCCCCCCCCAACACCCCCCCTTGGTTCGTACGTGACAGTTCCGTACCCTGAATTTCGTTTCGTGAGGGGCCAGTTGACTCTCCAGATACGAAGGCACTGGAAAAAGCGGTCAAAAAATTCGAAATGTAACTCACTCTCAGACATTGTTTGGCCAATTTCACGAACTTATATTCAATTGAAACATGTTATTATCTCATACGACATTCAATTTAATTGAGATCATACTTCTAAGTCCGAAAATATAAGATGATCAGGAATTAGAACAAATTGGTTCAAATGGCACGTTCCCCTTGATATTTGGAGATTTGTGCCTTGCCATCAATTCGTTTTTAGCATCATTTTCCCGATATATAAGAGGGAAGGATTGAAAGGAAATGGTAAGGGTTGGACTAGGAGGATGGGAAAAATTGACGACACAAAAACACATAAAAGCAGAAGTAAATTCTGCACCCCTAAGGGATGCTGAACAATCTGCTGAGGATAACATTTAGTGGAAGCAGAAGTAAATTCTGAACCTCTACGAGGCCCCGAACAGTCTGCTATTAATAAAACCTCTAACCCCCGAGAGGATTTAGAGATCTTACAAAAGCGACACCATTCCGCACTCCCGGAAGAATGCAGAACGATTCGCAGTATGTACGAGCAGAAGTAAATTCGGTACCCCCTAAAGGATGCCAAACAATCTGCTAAACCCTATTTAAGGTGAATACAGAACGGATTCATTCAATTCAGGAAGAACGATGAACCCTTCTGAGTATAACTCCTTACCACATTTGGTGAGAAACGAGAGAATATCCTTCAATTTTAGCTCCGCATACACTGATTCAACCATGTATGGAGAACCAAAAACCCGGATACGTAGCTGCGTCAATGCGGAACAGTTACATATCAGATGATATGAAGTACCATAATCGCATTCACACAAATCACACGAATAATACTCAGTACGTTGAATAGTAGCCATGTGATAATTGAGTTTGCAATGTCCAGTCAGTGCTCTGACCAGAATACAGCAATGATGCTTGGAGAAATGCAGTAGACACTTTGACATTTTCAGATTTAAATCTGGTAGAAATGCTTTTGTCTGAGCGCAAGTTTGCAAGCTGCGCCAGTAGCTGGCATGTTTGAATGCAGCCCAAGAACGTATCTTGTGCTTTATCCAACTAGTTGAAAGTGGTAAAGCTGGTTCAGGACCAACGAAATCATTCGTTGCACCAGCTCTAGCCAACTCATCAGACCATTCATTTCCAGTAATACCAGAATGGCCGGGTACCCATAAGAAGTAAACAGCATTTGAAATGCTGAGGTCTTCAATTTGAGTTCGTCATGCGATCACTAGATTCGACCGTGAGTCATTCGAACTGAGTGCTTTTAAGGCTGCCTGACTGTCGGAACAAAAATAAATTCGTTTACCACAGATCCTCTGCTGAAGTGCCGATTGTACTCCACACAGAATCGCGTAGATTTCTGCTTGGAACACAGCACAGTATCTACCAAGTGAATGAGACTGCTTCAGCCTCATTTCACGACAGTAGACACCAGCACCAGCACGACCATTCAACAGAGAACCGTCCGTATAAAACACTATGTGTTCATCAAGTTGTCGTTCCAGACAACCAGACAACCATTCCTCACGAAGAGGATAGCTCACATGGAATGTTTTGAAAGGAAAACTGCATGTGAGAGTTAGGTCACTAGGAGCGAGTAAATACTCATCCCATGTAACCATTTGAGACCACAAGCGAGTGTGGCTAGTAGCATAATCTAATGGGTTACTGTTCCAAAGCCCTGTAACCCTAAGACGGTATGCACAAGATAATGCTTCTTGTTTTAGGAACACATGTAGTGGTTTAATACACAGTAGCGCCTCTAGAGCAGCAGTAGGAGTTGTCGTGAATGCTCCTGTCATCGCCATTAGGACCATCCTTTGGAGATGATTTAGCTTTGACTGAACTGTCGCGACTTCTCCTTTCTGCCACCATACAAGACATCCATATGCTAAAATTGGTCTAACAATAGTTGTGTAGATCCAATGAATATATCTGGGTTTGAGTCCCCATGATTTTCCAAAAGCTCGTCTGCATTGGCCGAAAGCCATACAAGCTCTCTTAATCCTGAAGTCAATGTGAGCAGACCAATTCAGTTTTGAGTCAAGAATAACCCCGACGTATTTAACTTGATCGACTACAGTAACCTCTGAACCGAAGAACTGTAACGGACGAGCTCCTGTGATTATCCTACGATGAGTGAAAAGCACCATTGATGTTTTGCCCGGATTTACAGACAATCCAACTTGACAACACCATTGTTCAACAGATCGCAGGGCTTGCTGCATTAAATCAAAGAGAGTGTTAATGCTTATACCGGTCATCAATATATGATAATCGTCGGCAAAACCATAAGTCGGAAATCCAAGGTTATTAGGTTTCCTTAACAAACCATCAGCGACTAGGTTCCATAAAAGTGGGGATAGTACACCCCCTTGAGGACACCCACAGACACTCAGCTTTCTAATCTCTGCTTGCCGAAGCGATGAACAAAGAAGTCGATTGCTAAGCATTGCGTGTATCCAATTTGTGATACTTGAAGATATGCCATGACCACGGGCTGCTTCCAGAATTGAATTGAAAGACACATTATCAAAGGCACCTTCAATATCTAGGAAAACTCCCAAGCAAGATTGCTTTTGTGAGAAAGCTTTTTCAATGTTGTACACAACATCATGTAACAGGGTTGTAGTGGACTTTCCACGCTGGTAAGCATGTTGCATTCCATGTAGCGGATGCACGCCCAGACTAACATTTCTGATATAGTGATCGACTATGCGTTCCACTGTTTTAAGAAGAAATGAGCTAAGACTGATAGGCCTGAAACTCTTCGCTTCCTCATAAGTGTCGCGACCGCCTTTGGGAATAAATTTGACAATTATTTCCTGCCAGGCTCTTGGAATATATCCTGTCGCAAGACTAAAAGTAAGTATTTTCTTCAAAACATGTTTGAAATGTTCATACCCTTTCTGCAGTAACACTGGGAAAACTCCATCCTTTCCAGGAGACTTGTACGGAGCAAAACTCTCAACTGCCCATTTGACTGATTCAATCGCTTCGAGCAAGGGCCCAAGAATCGTAACTACCTGAAAATGTCTCGGGAAGAGCTGTCGGTGATGGATCCATACATCCTGGAAAGTGAGTTTTAAAAAGGCAGTGAAGTACATCACCTTCATCAGACAAGTGTTCACCATCTGAAGTTCTTAAGAAACTGACATTAAAGTCCTTAGACTTCGAAAGTAACTTATTTAATCTGCTAGCCTCGTTGAGACTAGAGACATATGTGCAGAGGTTTTTCCAACCACTTCGCTCAGACCATCGAAGAGCATTTTTGTAAGCCCTTCGAGCCGACACGAATGCCTCCGACCCATCTCTGCGTCGGTGGTTCCAAGCTCTTCTGCATAGTTTCCTTAGTCTAGCAAGTTCAGCATTCCACCAAGAAGTTCCTCTAGTAGCTCGCACAATCCGAAGTGGACAAGCCTCTTCATATGCTGCAACTATGAGTGAATTTGTCTCGTCGACAACATTTTCCAAATCAATTGGGGTTTCAATTGTTGGTTGGTACCCGTAAAATCTAGTCGCCAAGCCCTCTTCATAGAGGTCCCAGTTTGTAGATTTGGGATTACGATATGTGATAATATCAAATTTAACGTTTGAGAGATCAAAGAATATGTACTTATGATCAGACAACGAAGGTTCGAGCTCATCGGAGACGAGCCAATTTCACCAACTCATGCGCAATTCTATCAGAGCAGAGAGTTACGTCCAAAACCTCCTCTCTTCCAGATCTCGTAAAAGTTGGACGGTTTTCTGCATTGACTATGTGCAGGTTTGTACTGCTCACAAATTCCATCATATCAGAGCCTCTCGAATTTATATCTGTGCTGCCCCAAATGATATGGTGAGCATTTATGTCACTGCCGATTACAAGCGGTAAATCACTCTTGCAGCAGTATGATACAACCTTTTTGAAGTCATCGCTTGGCGAAGGTTGGTTATGCGGTAAATATGCCGAACAATAGACATATTTCCTGTCTATGCCATCAATAGTCATACCAACTGTGACAGCACAAATATCCCGAATTGTGAGCTCCGATATGAGAGAAACATCGAGAGCACTATTTGCAAGTATGCATGCTCGAGGCATTTCACGTGGATTAGTCATACCGGTCTTGTTGAAGGCAACAAAGACTGGGTTTAACAATTTTCCAACGTAGAAGTTTCCCTTTTGGAAATATGGTTCTTGAACCAAAGCTATAAAAGCTTTACCTTCTTGCAGAAGTCTGGATAGATTCATAGTTGCTGTACGTTTATGCTGAAGATTGATTTGTGCCACTCTAACCATTATCAATTAGAGTAACGAACATTCCACCTCCAGCACTTATCGTACAACAACTACAAGAAACCAAATATATTGGCTTATAATCGCCTATAGCGAACCATGTAAGGATTTTTTTAAATGTTATTATCATTTAAATCCCACGAGTTGCGAAGAAAGAAGTCGTCCACTGTGCCAGAGCTTCGTTTAACACAGTAAGGTAAAACCCCAAGATATTCCGTTCACGACTGCATTGTTTAACCTCCTGCAGCCATTCAGCCATCGGCACGGAAATACACCTTGGCTTAGGAGTTCCTATTTTTGTGGCCTTTTACGACATGGAACAGGAAACCAGTGGATCAATTCTTGGTAAAAAAATAATTCCGCCGGATGCCACACGGCTTACCTGTTTGGTGGACTTATACCACCGGTACAGGTGGACCGTAGCGTTATTCTTAGCCAGTTGGGAAACCGCTACCGACACTACATAGCTATCTAGGCTGCTCAGAGAGGGAAGTTGACATTGATGGTCAACTTCCACGGATGGCCGAGCAGCCAATAAAATTTCACGGTGTAATTTGTATATTTAATCCAACTTTTTTTTGTTTCCATTTCTTATTTCG
The DNA here is from genome assembly GCF_030247185.1 of Malaya genurostris. Lineage (NCBI taxonomy): Eukaryota > Metazoa > Arthropoda > Insecta > Diptera > Culicidae > Malaya > Malaya genurostris. The sequence continues at coordinate 214,243,419 of NC_080571.1, read as the reverse complement.
GGAGAGTCAAGAGCTCCTCGCAACCCCCCCCCCCCCCCCCTCTCCCCCCCCTTGGTTCGTACGTGACAGTTCAGTACCCTGAATTTCGTTTCGTGAGGGGCCAGTTGACTCTCCAGATACGAAGGCACTGGAAAAAGCGGTCAAAAACTTCGAAATGTAACTTACTCTCAGACATTGTTTGGCCAATTTCACGAACTTATATTCAATTGAAACATGTTATTATCCCATACGACATTCAATTTAATTGAGATCCAACTTCTAAGTCCGAAAATATAAGAGGATAATGAGTGTTGAAATTTTCAAATTGTCATTATAAGAAACAATGCAACAAAAACAGAAAAATCTTCCGTATTAAACTGTTCAAATTTCAAGGTCTTGTTAGTTGGTTTTCATACAAAGGGAAGTACCGGCCAAAAATTCTAAGACAGAACGCTCAAAGATCATTTGGTCGATTTTCACAAATGATAGAATGGATCAAATCCGATCCTGGTTCCAGAAATACAGAATTTGCAGTGCTCAAAATCTGAAACAGTTATACGCATTTATATTTATTCATTGACTTCTAGTAGAGTTGAAGAAGTACTCGTCTTTTCTTTGCAGAGTCGATAAATTAATGAGAGCACAGCGTTTTTTTTTTGAGACAAAAAACATAGTAAAAACTAGAGCAGAGTCAAACAGAGCTCGCGATCAAGAATTATGCTCACGTTTCTAACAGGCCGAACTTTTTCAATTGTCAACTGGAAGTGTCATTATTGAGTATTTTAATAAAATTGATGACCTTTTCAAATCAAAAGATGTCTTTTAGTTTTTTAACTAAAAAGCCATCTTCTGATTTGATAAAATATTAATTTTTCTCACTCACCTCGTAAATTGATAACTGTATCCTAGATCCGGTTATTGTATTACATTTCTTAACGTTACATCTAAATGTCCATTTATAGAGAACAACAATCCACAAGACTTTTGATAATTCGATAGATTTTGAGAGGTGGTCCGAAATAGCTCCCTTACTTCGAAATCAGTTTAGTCATCTCTGAGAATATTGATCTTTTAAGTTGGACGTGAATGAAGCGTCGCAGTTCATGCAAATTATCATGTAATATTGTGTGTGATCAGAAAATTCCATGACATGAAATTCATTTAAAAAACAAATATTGATAAGCGAGAACGGTGACTTGAACCAATACTCATGGGATTACACATTCACCTGTTCAGGCTGGCAAGTGCAACTGCACGACTATGGAAATTACATTCGGAACCAGTAAAATTAGGTCTCATCCAACATTAAGCCATTACGAATGGAATTTTCTGCCATTTTACAAACTAGATCCTAATGAATTACATCATGTGTGGCATTAGGTTACCTGTAAATTTCAATATTTTTTGTCTTGTCAAAATTTGTTTACGATAGTTTCAACGTTAAAAACCCTTCTTAATCCACCTAGTGGTGTGATAATGCCTTTCTCTTCTTTCATAACAGTCTCATGAAAATATGTTTCATACTTTTATTAAATAATTTTGGATACTAATTTTGACACCAATTGATTCAGATTGATTCGAGTAGTTCACAAAAGCATGCTTCAGTGTTTATGTCACACAGTCAGCATCATTTTTCCAAACTAGTGCTTGACATTTGCGTTGCCTATTTGTATGAGAACAGTGATGCTAATCTAAAATAAAAAACCCTTCTTAATCCACCTAGTGGTGTGATAATGCCTTTCTCTTCTTTCATAACAGTCTCATGAAAATATGTTTCATACTTTTATTAAATAATTTTGGATACTAATTTTGACACCAATTGATTCAGATTGATTCGAGTAGTTCACAAAAGCATGCTTCAGTGTTTATGTCACACAGTCAGCATCATTTTTCCAAACTAGTGCTTGACATTTGCGTTGCCTATTTGTATGAGAACAGTGATGCTAATCTAAAATAAAAAAAGCCTTCTTAGTCCACTTAGTGAAATTTTCATATATCTTGAAAAATCACCATAGGGGGGACAGTCTTATGTTTTATGCAGGGAGTACATGAAATTTTCGAAATCGAAAAAAAATTTTTGATGCCAAAAGGCTTAGAATTGCATGAAACGTCGAGATTTAGTGTCATCTCGAAAAAAAATTTTTTTAAAAAAATCGACTTTTTGGGACTTTGAAAAAATATGAAAATTTTTCTAAGTCCCAGAAAGTTGATTTTTTCAAAAAAATTTTTTTTTGAGATGACACTAAATTTCGATGTTTTATGCAGTTTTAAGAGTTTTGGCATAAAAAAAAATTTTCGATTTTGGAAATTTCATGTACTCCCCCCTATGGTGCTTTTTCAAGATCGATAATTGTCAAACCTTTACCACCGGGCAGCACCCCTTAAGCATGTCCGATTTAGGTCAAATTTTGCATGAAGGCTTTTTTCGAGGTGCTTAAACTTTTGAGCACTAGAACTTTACGAAAATATAGTTGATCCCAAAATTTTGGCACCCTTATATATACAAGAGCGGTAAAAATCAACGTATTTTGTCGGTTACGTCACTTATACCATCATATATCTGGAACCAAAAGTCACAACCATTTGATCTTCGAACTTGATCAACGGCCCGACAGTAGCTTTCAAACGAGTCCAAGTTTGTTAAAATCGGATCAGCCATCTCTGAGAAAATTGAGCGCGTTCAAATACAACGCTTTTTGTCGGTTACGTCACTTATACAATCATATCTCCGGAACCAAAAGTCACAGCCATTTGATCTTCGAACTTGATCAATGGCCCGCCAGTAGCTTTCAAACGAGTCCAAGTTTGTTCAAATCGGTTCAGCCATCTCTGAGAAAATTGAGCGCGTTCAAATACAACGCTTTTTGTCGGTTACGTCACTTATACAATCATATCTCCGGAACCAAAAGTCACAGCCATTTTATCTTCGAACTTGATCAATGCCCCGATAGTAGCTTTCAAACGAGCCCAAGTTTGTTAAAATCGGTTGAGCCATCTCTGAGAAAATTGAGCGCGTTCAAATATCTTCGAAAAGTGCACACACATACACACACATACACACACACACACACATACACACACACATACACACACACACACACACAGACATTTTCCGATCTCGTCGAGCTGAGTCGAATGGTATATAACACTATGGGTCTCCGAGGCTCCGTTCGAAAGTCGGTTTTTCCAGCAATTCTAATACCTTTCTATAGAGAAAGGCAAAAAGCGGTTTGAAAACAACAAGTAACGAAAAAGTAGCTGAATGTCGCTCGGCAAGCCCATTCTGATCACCCGAGAGCCATGAAAAATAGAACTAAAAAGGTTAGTAAATAGGTTCGACACAAACTGAACGAACGTCACATGAAAATGCAACAAACTCTAAGTGAAATGCTCCTTCTACGACGACTGGCGTCAACAAATTTATATACAGGGTGATTTTTTAAGAGCTTGAGAACTTTTTTAAACAATAAAACGCATAAAATTTGCAAAATCTCATCGGTTCTTTATTTTAAACGTTAGATTGGTACATGACATTTACTTTTTGAAGATAATTTCATTTAAATGTTGACCGCGGCTGCGTCTTAGGTGGTCCATTCGGAAAATCCGCTTTTTTATCGACAAATTTTGTTCAGCGATGAGGCTCATTTCTGGTTGAATGGCTACGTAAATAAGCAAAATTGCCGCATTTGGAGTGAAGAGCAACAAGAAGCCGTTCAAGAACTGCCCATGCATCCCGAAAAATGCACTGTTTGGTGTGGTTTGTACGCTGGTGGAATCATTGGACCGTATTTTTTCAAAGATGCTGTTGGACGCAACGTTACAGTGAATGGCGATCGCTATCGTTCGATGCTAACAAACTTTTTGTTGCCAAAAATGGAAGAACTGAACTTGGTTGACATGTGGTTTCAACAAGATGGCGCTACATGCCACACAGCTCGCGATTCTATGGCCATTTTGAGGGAAAACTTCGGAGAACAATTCATCTCAAGAAATGGACCGGTAAGTTGGCCACCAAGATCATGCGATTTGACGCCTTTAGACTATTTTTTGTGGGGCTACGTCAAGTCTAAAGTCTACAGAAATAAGCCAGTAACTATTCCAGCTTTGGAAGACAACATTTCCGAAGAAATTCGGGCTATTCCGGCCGAAATGCTCGAAAAAGTTGCCCAAAATAGGACTTTCCGAATGGACCACCTAAGACGCAGCCGCGGTCAACATTTAAATGAAATTATCTTCAAAAAGTAAATGTCATGTACCAATCTAACGTTTAAAATAAAGAACCGATGAGATTTTGCAAATTTTATGCGTTTTATTGTTTAAAAAAGTTCTCAAGCTCTTAAAAAATCACCCTTTATTTTAAGAATCTGAAACACAAAACATCATGGATGACGCCAGAACAACCAAAATAGTCAATACCGTATGAGTGGTGGGATCAGAAGAAAGAAGTGCGTCCATTACCGTCAACAAATGATCCCTTTGAGCAACTCAATAATCGTAAAAAGGCAGAACGGGTTCCAAGAAACAGCAAAGTCGTTCTGCAGCTTGACAACACTCCTACATATTCAGGTGATCGAAGTGATCGAAGAAACTATTTCTACGCTTGATAGGGATCTCTTATCACACCCACCATATTCACCAGTCGTGGTGCCTATTGATTATTACTGCTTTTTAACGATAGGACACGCACTAACTAACAGCAACACTTCAAAACTTTCCAGGATGTACGAAAATGGCTCGATAAATACATGTCAATAAAAAGTGAAGATTTCTTCAGGGATGGTATCCATCAATGTGTTGAAAGCGAGGGCCTATACTTTAAATAAATACCATATGTTATAACTTTCAACTGATGAAGTTTATTAAAAATGGGAGAGTAACAACCGAAAAAATAGCATTTTTTTTGCAAGCCTGAGCATCTGTTCACCAGGTTAGGAGCGGCTCACAACAGCGTCAACTGTGCACTATGGTCCTTAGGAAGTTCAGGGGGTTGGTGTTCGGCCCTGCGAACCAGCCGTAAAAAAACTACTGCAACGAAAAATCAGCAAGAGAGAAATACGAATCGAGGCCAATGGCAACGACCCCTGGAACGAAAAAGGACTTGCGATTGGAAGCTCGCTACGTGGATCTCTCAACTTCGTCGGAAGCACCCGCATACTAGCCGATCTACTGAAGGACCGCGGGTTCGGCATCGTAGCGCTGCAGAATGTGTGTTGGACAGGATGCGAACGTTTAGAGATGATCATACCATCTATCAGAGCTGCGGCAATCCACACGAGCTGGGAACAGCTTTAATTGTGATGGGTGATATACAGAGGCACGTGATCGTGGTGCCCGAAAGAATGTGCAGGTTGAGGATCAAGGATTGTTTCTTCAACTTTAGCATAATCAACGTGCACAGCCCTCACTCCGGAAACACTGTTGATGACAAGGACGCATTCTTCGCGCAGCTCGAACGCGAGTACGACTGTTGCCCAAGCCACGACGTCAAGATCATCATAGGAGATCTAAACGCTCAGGTAAGCCAGGCGGAGGAGTTCAGACCGACGATTGGAAAGTTCAGCGTCCATCAGCTGACAAACGAGAACGGCTTACGACTCATCGATTTTGCCACCTTCAAGAACATGGCCATTCGTAGAAACTTCTTCCAACGTAGCCTCCCTTATCGTTACACCTGAAGATCACCATAGCAGACGGAATCGCAATTCGACCCACGTTCTGATTGATGGAAGGAACTTCTCCGAAATTATCGACGTCAGGACCTATCGTGCGCTAACGTCGACTCTGTCCACTATCTGGTGATGGTGAAACTATACCCAAACCAACAACGCACGGTACCAGCTACCGCCACGGTACAACATAGAGCGATTGAAGCAACCGGATGTCTCCTCAGCATACTTGCAGAATCTCGAGGCAGCGTTGCCAGACGAGGGCGAGCTCGATGGGGCTCACCTAGAAGACTGCTGGAAGCAGCCAGGTGCACCGTCGGGTACGTGGAACGGAATGGACGAAACGAATGGTTCGACGAATAGTGCAGAGTGATTTTGTAGGAGAAGAACGCAACAGGGGCGGTAATGCTGCAGCATAGAACCCGGCAGAACGCGGAAACAGCAGACTCGCATCTTTCGGGAGAAAAAAAACGCCACCTGGAAGAAGCGGAGTGCGAGGAAATGGAACTGCTATACCGCTTCCAAGAAACGTGAAAATTCTACAAGAAGCTCAACAAATTCCGCAACGGGACTGTGCCGCAAGCCGAAATGTTCAGGGATAAGAACGGGAGTCTCTTACCGGATGGACGTGAGGTGATTAAAAGGTGAAAGCAGCACTTCGATGAGCACCTGAACGGCGCGGGGAACGTAGGCATGGGAGTTCACGATAACGGAGGAAACGATAACGTCAGTGAAGCAGAAGACGGAATTAATCCAGCTCCCACACTGAGGGAACACAGTTCGAAAAATTCTTGTGTTTTTACATTTTATCAGCTGCACATAAATGGAGTCTCATATTTCAAACAAATTTATATTGAAGAACATGAAAAATTGTGTGATTTGAAAATTAAATGTTTTTTAACGAAAGGAATAAAAAATCGAAAGATCGACATCAACAACGCGATTTGTACCGAAAAACATTAGATCATAAAGCACACCAGTTAGTCGACTAAGCCACAGAAGCACATACCTCCTTGGCTGGTAAATCGTGCATATAAATTCTTACAGTCTCACTTGCTAGCCGAGTGCAAATTACACTCGGAGCCAGTAAATTTCTGCACGAATGGAATAATGTGTCATTTGAGAAGTTCAGTAGTTATGAATTGTATCGTTACCTGTAAAATTCATAATTTCTTTCTGTGAAGTTAAGGATGACATGCACCAGCTTAAAACCAACGAAGCAGCTAGTAAGGATGGCATCGCAGCTGAACTCATCAAGATGGACTCAGAAAAGAGGCCACGTGTTTGCACCGATTAATAGTCAGGATCTGGGAAACAGCACTGGAGGAGTGGAAGGAAGGAGTAATTTGCTTCATTGCCTACGTTTGGAATGCGAGAACTTACGAGCGATCGCAATTTTGGATGCCGCCTACAAAGTGATCTCCCAGATCAAATTCCGTCGTCTATCACCTAAAACGAATGAGTTCGTGGAAAGTTATCAAGTCGGCTTCATCGATGGCCCAACGCATCACCTGTTCATCGACTTCAAGGCGGCATACGATAGTATCGACCGCATAGAGCTATAGTATAAAAAGCGAGAACAGCTATCCTGGGAAGCTGACTAGAATGATCAAAGCGACGATGGACGGTGTGCAAAACTGCTTAAGGGTCTCAGGTGAACTATCCAGTTCATTCTGATCTCGCCGGGAACTGCGACAAGGTGACAGACTCTCATGTCTACTATTCAACATCGCCTTGGAAGGAGTAATGCAACGAACCGGGCTCAACGGCCGGGGTACGATTTTCACGAAATCCAATCAATTTGTGTGCTTTGCGAATGACATGGACATTATCGCGAGAAACTTTGGAACGGTGGCAGAGGTGGAGCTACCCACTGAAACACCTTGGATCTCCAATCCTACCTCACCGGAACTACTGTTAGGTATTACTTCGGGGTGGAAGGCTATCGGTGCTCAAAGCACCCTTCCCGGACTTATGTATCGTCATGGACGTCTGCGCGTCGTTCACTCCTACTTTTGGACATTTATCACTCGCCTTTGAGCCACTGTAGCTCCCCTGTTGCGAAAAGAGTGGCTCAAAGGCGAGAAATAAATGTCCAAATGTAGGAGAGAACGACGCAGACGTCCATGACGATACATAAGTCCAGGAAGAGTGCTTTGAGCACTGCTGGCCTTCCACCCCGAAGTAATACCTAATGGTAATTCCGGTGAGGTAGGGTTGGAGATCCAATGTGTTTTAGTGGGTAGCTCCACCTCTGCCACCGTTCCAGAAGGATGTCGAGGTCGGTCCGGCGATACCGGTTGGAGCTTAGCTTCCGGTTTGCTGGCGCCGCGACGACCCAGGGCTGGTCTACGTCACGAACTACTCGGCTAATCCCCGTCGAAGGATCTAGACTACGCCAACAGAGAAATCTCATGTTTTGCCACACGGGACACTCGAATGAGTGCCGAGGTCGATCCTGTGATTCCGGTTTTAGCGTGGCTTCCGGTTCACTGACGCCCCGACGACTCAACTTCGATGCTGTGGCCAGAGCTGCAAATTGTCAGTCATGTCAAATAACCTTGACAGACTGACTAAAATCATCGTCAACTGTAATCGGTACGGTCAAAGTGTTCTGTCAAATGAGATACTCGATAGTTCAATGACCAAGAAGAAATACTCAGTCAAAGACAGGTGACGCATTTTGTTCTCTCTCTCATTCTCCTATTCCTAGTTGAAGTAAAAAAATTCCATGCGAGTACTAACATAAACATAAATTGATAAAGTTAATTGTTCTTTGTAAAAAGTCATCGGATTTCGGAGCTTATTGGTGTACATGATTTTAATTAAATGTTTATGCTACTTGATTAATATTTAGTCACATCGTAATCAAGCAGTGACAGGAGAAATGAAGATAATATCAATCGCATCGGAAATCAATGAGCGTCCTGGTGACTATAATATCAAGAGAATTCAAGTTATGACAGATCGGCTCTCAGACACTAAATATATGATGATTGGTAGAGCCTGGTTGGCAGCAGTCTAGTGACCTAAACTTTCCAATCTTCGTCGTGCAAAGTTGCTCGTTGATAGTGACATTTAGCAGCTCTGGCTGTGGCTTCTACTCGGCTAGTCCCCTTTACCCTATGTGTTATCCTAAATGTGATGTAGTGCAAATAAATTTAATGAGTGGAAACATATCTTGGAGAAACCAAATGAATAAAAAACTCACAAACATGGCGGAATGGTAGCGCGTATGCATGGAATGCATAAGAACGCAGGTTTGTGCCCTGTCTCTGAGCGTATCTTTTTTCCAAAAAATCATATTTTCTGAAAGTCATATATAGTCACTTGGCTTCTCCAATATATGTTTTCACTCAGTCATAGTAAAAACTTAGTTATGGAAACTTTAAGTCAAACTAACTAAAAATTAATAAATCGTTTCTAAAGTTGTAAAAGCTTATTTGTGAACGCTGCAATGAGAAGTTCTGCCCCACCCGCCATAATTACTAGACATGGCTTAATCCGATTGCCATTTGCTCCAATCCATGGTGCATGGCTTTTCAGAGCAGTTTTAAAAACTACGAAACCACAAAGAACAGGATCGATTCATGCGTCAAGTGTAAAGAGAAAGAATTTTTTCAACGTGGTGTCCGAGCATTACTGGAAAGATGACTGAAAATAGTAGATAATGATAGACTATACTTTCAATAACGGTACTGTAATAATACTCTCACAAACACAATAAACACAAACTTTGAGAAAAAAACGTTCCGAATGCATTCAAACTCCTGATGTATTATAAATAGATTTGTATAACTGTCATTTGAATTAATTGTTTATAAATCTAGACAATCTACACTCAATTATATTTCCAAGTCGCTCCTGCAGATAATTATCGATAAAATAGTTCATCAATGTCGTTCATCAATCTTGCCTACACTCTTAGAAAAAATGAAATTTACGTTTGACGTAAATTCAAGTATGCGGTAATTTCTTCGGTGATGACACAATATTACATCTACTAACATGTAAACATATGTTTTGAGTCTGTGTCGATGTGAGTTTCATCTAAAATAGCTGTGAAGTTAATGATATGACTTATCTTTAAATGCTTTGTATTGTGAATATAAGAAAATCGCGACGCTCCTTTTATGTGCATCTATAAAGATGTAATATTTTTTAAGTGTGCAGTTTTAAAAAAAAATACACAGTTCGAAAAAATCTTGTGATTTTACATCTTATAAGATGCACATTAATGTAGCGTCGTATTTCATGCAAATTTATATTCCAGAACATGTAAAATTGTGTGCTTTGAAAATAACATGTCTTGAATTTGAATGAAATAAAAAACAAAAGATCGATAGCAGCAGCGCGACTTGAACCGAGAAACATTGGATCACAAGCACATCGGTTACTCAACTAAACCACAGAGCTCATATCTGATCATTGAATAATTGATAAATATAAATCCATACAGCGGCACTTGGTATCCGAATGCAAATTACACTTGGAGCATGTAAAATTCTGGGCAAGTGGAATATTGCGTCAATTGTAAAATTAAGTAGTTGTGAATTGTATCGTTTTTATAATTCTGTCAGCTGTAAAATTCATAATTTTTTTCTGTGTAGTTATAAGATCAACCGAGGAACAAAAATAAACAGGTATATATATATATATATATATATATATATATATATATATATATATATATATATATATATATATATATATATATATATATATATATATATATATATATATATATATATATATATATATATATATATATATATATATATATTACATATGTATCAATTATTCATTAAGCAGATATGTGCTTCTGTGGTTCAGTCGATTAACTAATGTGTTTTGTGATCTAATGTTTCTCGGTTCAAGTCGCGCAGTTGTTATCGATCTTTGGTTTTTTATTTCATTCGATTCTTCAAGTTATGTAATTTTCAAACCACACAATTTTTACATGTTCTTGGATATAAATTTGTGTGAAATACGATGCTTCATTTATGTGCATCATCAAGATTTTTTCGAACTGTGCTTAAATTATTAAAAGAAATAAGTAAAATATTACCATCACACAAAAGTCTAGCCCTTGTTTCTGTGATTTTTATTGTCAACCCCGCAAACAATTAAAAATAACTTTTAAGGTGAAGGATCGCATAGGGTTTTTTGGGAAAGGAAAAAAACGGCTAAAAAATGAAATACTATTGAACAGTGACAGCTCTTTCCTCTCCTTTGGAATTAGTATCTATTCTATATTCCATCACATTTTCATACTCAGATAACAGTAAAAGTACAAAAAGTTTAGTTTGCTAATTTCCTAGCGAATCTGCTTCTAAAAATCATAACATTAACGAATATTTTAGAGAAGTCCTTCTTTCATAGCCAACCTATTCTTCAACGCGAGAGTGGTTTATTTATTTCAAAATTCCAGATGAATTCTTCCGAACCACGGAAATCGACATCGACATAAATAATGAAAAATCAATCAAAAGCGTACGGTTGGGATGACAAAATAGGTGTCGAATCCTGTCGCTAACTATTCAATATCTGTGGGCTTGATCGGTGGGTGGTGGATAGTTCGAGTGCCGAAGGTGCAGTTTCATTTGGACGATGTTAATAAATGTTTAATAGGTTGGAAAACAGGTGCAGGGCTAGCAGAACAGCGATGACGATGAGTAACGAGTACGGCACATAATTGACACACCGAGACACGTACCTGAGTGCCTTCATAACGCAGGAATAGTGCAATGTGGTTAACGTTATGAACTGCGTTACTAGGATGAACAGCAGCTGGACCCCGTACGCTTTATTAATATTCACCGATAATATATGCAAATGTGCATATACATTTTTAATGTCGGTTATAATTTTCGTCCTGAAATAAGTCGACGCTATTGTTCCGGGTTTAATTAAACTTTCGGGAATCGGTGGCCAGTGGTTGCTGAAGTCCGATGTTCGGTTGATTGGGGCAACCTTTGTTCGTAATATATTAATCGCGCGAATCGAAATATGATCCGGATGGTTGAAGGGTTTAGCAGTTTCGCGAACTTTATCTTTAGTCCTAGAAGAGAAAAAATATTCATTATGGTTTTACTTGCACGAAAGAGCTGCACATTTAGCTATTTTTCTAAACCAGTTGAATAATATACATAAATGGATAAGCTAAATTGACAATTTAAAAAAGGTACCCTCTATATAAAGCAATCGCTGCCGGGCTACCGTCAGTGACAGACCCATGAAGGTTGTTTGATTGACTGCCCTTTCATTACCAGAGACAGTTTGTTACGGCAAATCAAACCGCAATTTTTTTGAATGATTTATTAATTTCTAATTAATTTGGTTTAATGTAACGTCGCTTTAAATAAGTTTAATTTTTGTAATGATTGAGCGGAAAAACTCGGGGTTATTGTAGAACTGTGTCTATCACAGCTCAGGGTGGCGGTATGCACGGAATGCATGAGAACGCAGGTTCGAGGGTTCCTGTGAGTTTTCACTTGAAAACTCCTGCTGTTGCTGTCTTCTGTGCTTTGGTGTGTTGCTGTTGCTCTCCAGAGACCGATATTAATTCTGGCGGCCAGTGTCAATTCGCTGGTCGTGCCACCACTTCCTCTGCAGCTCAGAAAGTATCGACTGAGCCACAGAAGCACACAACTGCTTGGCTGGTAAAATGTGCATTTAAATTCATACAGTCGCACCTGCTAACAGAATGCAAGTTACAGTCGAAACCAGTAAAATTCAAGCTAATCTAACATTAAGTCATTAAAAATAAAATTTTCCGTCGTTTGACAAATTAGGTCATTATGAATTACATCGTACTAGGGATTAAATCACCTGTAAAATTCAGATTTTTTTGGTGTGTATCGTATGCCCTCTAACTTCTGTTTCCATCCGCTGACCCGCCTTGCAACTGCTGACTAACAGCACCTCCATTTTTTGATGAGCAATATGTAGCTTGACTCCGTTCATCCTGATCTCGATGACGCCCATTGTCTCCGACATTGTTGCCTCCACTTCTTCGAGTGTCTCGCCTAGCACCGTTAAGGATACGTCATCAGCAAAACCCACGATTTTCACTTTCCTGGGCAGCTGCAGTGTCAAGACGCCATCGTACATCCCGTTCTAAAGAGATCGACCGAGAATGGACCCTTGAGGAACGCCCGCAGTGACTCGCATTGACTTCTGCCCTTCGGGGACACCCTGTTGAACGCGTTCTTCACGTCTATCGTGACCACGGCACAGTATCGATCTCCTCTTCGCTTTTGTTTGGATGCCGTTACAGCACTCTCAAACACTGTTCGAATCGCATCCTTTACGGAATCCGAACTGCATCTTCGACAGTCCGCGCTCGCCTTCCGTACATTTCGTCAACCTGTTGAGGATGATTCTTTCCTGGAGTTTCCCGAGTGTATCCAGCAAGCATATAGGCCTGAACGATGCCGAATTCCCCGGTGGCTTCCCAGGCTTTGGCAGTAATACCAGCTTCTGAATCTTCCACATTTCTGGGAAGCTGCCTTCATCCAGGCATCTCTGCAGTACCGTCCTGAACATGTGCGCGTTTGCCAAGACTGCAGCTCTCAGTGCTACGTCTGGAATACCATCCAGGCCGGGAGCTTTCTTCGATTTCAATCGCTTCGCTGCTTCTACAAGCTCGTCATTGAATACGTGACGATCCTCGACGTTTGCTTGTGCCTCTTCCTAGCTATACGGTGTTGGCGGCCATGAAGTGGGGTCGTGCTTCGGAAAGAGACCTTCTACGATAACCTTCAGCTTGTCCGGACACATTTCAGCAGGTATCGACGGCCCCTTGATCTTTGCCATCACGACTCGGTACGCATCCCCCCAGGGATTAGCATCTGCTTCTCGGCACAGCTTCTTGTGGCAATTCGATTTGCTACGCTTGATCTCGCGGTTAAAAGCAGCCCGAAACACCACTAAACGGTTCTCTCTGTCTGGCTCCACTCTTGCTCTCTGAAACCGCCTCCTAGCTCTGAGACAAGCAGCGCGAAATATCACCATAGGGGGGTGTACATGAGATTTCCGAAATTGAAAAAAAAAATGGATGCATTAAACGTTGAGATTCAGTGTCATGCCAAACAATTTTTTTTAAATAACCTTTTGAGTCCTAGAACGTTGTTTTAAAAAAAAAACTTTCTAGATGACACTATATCTCGATGTTTCATGCAATACTAAAACTTTTAGCATCAAAGTTTTTTTTCGATTTCGAATACTTTAATGTCTATGATCTATGATATCTATGAAAATTCCACTAAGTGGACTATTTTTAAACATTAGCATCACTCTTCTTATACAAATGGGTAACGCAAATGCCAAGCGCTTGGTTGGAAAAATGATGTCGACCATGTAACATGCTTTTGTGAACTACTCGATTCAATTTGAATCAATCGGTGTCAAAAATGAGCCCAAATTAGTGTCAAAAATTATTTCATGATACACACAAAAAAAATGGAATAATACTGGTGACCTAATTCCTCATACGATGTAATTCATAAAGAACTAATCTGTCAAATGACGAAAATTTTCATTTGTAATGACTTAATGGTAGATTAGCTTGAATTTTACTGGTTTCGACTGTAACTTGCATTCTGCTAGCAGGTGTGACTGTATGAATTTACATGCTCCTTTTACCAGCCATGCAGATGTGTGCTTCTGTGGCTCAGTCGATTAACAGACGTACTTGCGATCAAATGGTTCTCGGTTCAAGTCGCGGCGGTTGCTACCAGTGTTCTTTTTTTATTTCAACAAATTTCATGTCATGTAATTTTAGACACAATAATAAATGTTCTTCCACGTAAATTTGCGTAAACTGCGACGCTCCATTTATGTGCATCTAATAAGATGTAAAATCACAGGGATTTTTTTAAGTGTGTAGGATAAAAAAAATTATGATACTGTTTTGAAGAAAGAGAAAGGCATTATCACACCACTAGGTGGATTAGGAAGGGCTTAAAAGATATGTTCGATCCTAGCATTGCTTTAAGTTACATGTTGAAAATCAGTTTTTTCGATCTTGAAAAACCATTGTGAACACGTAAGCGTAGGTGCAAATCGTTACTGCGAATTGATGTACACAGTTCGAAAAAATCTTGTAATTTTACATCCTATAAGATGCACCTAAATGGAGCGTCGTATTTCACACAAATTTACATTCAAGAACATGTAAAATTGTGTGATTTGAAAATTACATGTCTTGAATTCGAATGAAATAAAAAAACAGAAGATCGATAGCAGCAGCGCGACTTGAACCGAGAAACATCAGATCACAAGCACATCGGTTACTCGACTGAACCGCAGAGCTCATATCTGTTCATTGAATAATTGATAAATATAAATCCATACAGCACTTGGTAGCCGAAGGCATATTACACTCGGAGCATGTAGAATTCTGTGCGAATGAAATATTGCTTTATTTTATAAATTTAGTAGTTGTGAATTGTATCGTTTGTAGAATTCTGTCACCTGTGAAATTCATTTTTTTTCTGTGTAGCCGTAATGGCAACAAATTTGAAATTTAATCAAATTCTCGTTATAGCTAAAAGGTTTTATTTATTGTAAAAGTTTTATGGCAAAGCAGAAAGTGTATTAAACACAGATATAACAATAATATTACATGTAGAAACATGTTCTTTGAAAAAATTATTAATAACAAGCTACTGAAAAACCATTTCGCTCTTATGCACAACCATAAAACCAAATACAATAATATATAGATTAAAAGTCCCATTAACAATCCAACAATATTAACATTTTTTTCATAGTAACACACTGAACACACACTGTGATTTTACATTTTATAAGATGTACATAAATGGATCGTCGCATTTCACGTCAATATACGTGCAAGAACATGTAATATTGTGGGATCTGAAAATTCTATAGCATGAAATGCATTGAATTAAAGAAAAAACTGATAGCGACCACCGCGACTTGAACCGAGAATCATTGGATCCCAAAGTACGTCCGTTAATCGACTGAGCCACGGAAGCACACACATATGCTTGGCTGGTAAAAGGTGCATATGAATTCATACAGTCGCACTTGCTAGTAAGATGAGAAAATTACAGTCGGAACTAATAAAATTCAGTCTCATCCAACATAAAGTCATTACAAATGGAAGCTTCCGTCATCAAGACAAACTTGGTATTTCTGAATTGCATCGTATGTGGGATTATGTCACTTGTAAAATTCGATTTTTTTGTGTGAGGATTTAAAATTTTAACAAAGGTTAATTTAGACTACAAGGAAAATCATTCAGAAGGATTGTTGATTTTATCACTATTAACGAAGTTTGATTGAAAGTGCATTGAAAAACATTTAACTATAAATTAATTTTGCTCGACAGTTTAAAGCTCGTTGTGAAATTTGGACATCGAGTCAATTTGTAATTTAAGATCACATGTTTATATCTGTCGCGGGTAAAAAAACTATTTCTATTATTTACAGCACTACTGATGCAAGGTAGTAACAAATTTATTGAAAAACACGTGTTTAATCCACCTAACAGTGAGATGATACCTTTTTTTTAACAATTCGTATATGTTTTTTTGCATGAATATTCTTCGGTGTTTAATTCTCATCTCATTATTTTAATGACCGTCGTTCTAAACAACAATTTGAGATTTTAATCACCCTGTAACGTGAAAACTGCGAATGGGATCGAAGTTTGAATCTAAACGTGTGACAATCGATTGAACATTCCATGAGGTGTAGAAGTAAGTTGCTATTTATATTTTTTTCGTCATTATTAACGGTACTTCCAGAGCCGGTATTCAGGAACCAGCATAACCTAAAACGGTTCATACGACCGTAAATTAATACGACGAACAAATTGCAATTTTGAGTCTAACTTCTATATCAGTTTGAATTTAAAAAACCCTTCTTAATCCACATAGTGGTGTGATAATGCCATTCTCTTCTTTCATAACAGTCTCATGAAAATATATTTCATACTTTTATTAAATAATTTCGGATACTAATTTTGACACCAATTGATTCAGATTGATTCGAGTGGTTCACAAAAGCATGCTTCAGTGTTTATGTCACACAGTCAGCATCATTTTTCCAAACTAGTGCTTGACATTTGTGTTGCCTATTTGTTTGAGACGAATGATGCTAATCTAAATAAACCCTTAGTCCACTTAGTGGAATTTTCATATATCTTTAAAAATTAACCTAGAGGAAGGGGGGATTACATGATTTTACATGAAATTTTCGAAATAGAAAAATGTTTGTAAAGTTGGAGCCAATTATATATATATATATATATATATATATATATATATATATATATATATATATATATATATATATATATATATATATATATATATATATATATAAAGAGGTAAAAAAGTTGTTTTAAGATCAGTTGTTGCAGAATGTCCTTGCAACGAATCGACCGTAAGTTTTTTCGCTGATTTTCAACTGATCTTAAATTAATCTGTGTTTACTGGTCAGTTTTAGATGTGAGTAAAAATCACTCAAATTTCTTGTTGCAAACTGGTTACAAGCTAGCCATGCATACGTGTTACCATTTCGCCACCCTGAAGCTGTGATAGACACGGCTCTATCACAAGACTGGGTCTGACAGCCGCACATCGAACATGGTCTAAATCCTAGCCGCCTCACGACCGGTATCACATATCCAAACCTATTCTTCCGCTGAAGCATTGGGTAGGAGAGTATATTTATCACTTGCTGCGTTCTCTACTATGCCAGTCGCTGCCTGGCTATCGTCAGCAACAGACGCTATGAAGGCTGTTTGATAGTCTGCTCTTTCCTACCAGAAGCAAACTGGTACAGGAAAATCATAATGCATAAGAACGCAGGATCGACTCCTGTCTCTGAGCGTATCTTTTTCCAAAAAAATGTAAGAATAATCTTCTCTGTTAGTTTCTCATTTATTTGGCTTCTCCAATGTATGTTCCCACTCAGTGATTGCAAAAACTGAACTTAACTATGGCGACGTTACATCAAACCAACTAAAATGTTTTTTTACTTATACTATTATTTGTTTAGAACTGGAAGTGACAACCATTTGTTTTTTTTTTTAAACTTCATCCAAAATTCAACAGTAGCTTTCAAACGAGCCTAAGCTTGTTGAAACCGGCTCAGCCATCGCTGAGAAAATAGAGCGGTAAAAAACAACGCGTTTGGTCACAAACGTTACTTATATTATTATATCTCCAGAACCAGAAACGACAGTTTTTTTAGCTTTGGACTTGATCAATGTTTCAATAGTGCCTTTCAAGCGAGCTTCTGAAATCGGCTCAGCCAACTCCGAGAAAATTGAGCGTTAAACAAATCTTCGACAATTGCACGCACAGACATATATTTTCCGATCTCATCGAGCTGAGTCGAATTGTATGTTATCTATATAAAACTATGGGTCTCCTAGGCTCCTTTAAAAAGTCGGGTTTTCCAACAATTCTATTACCTTTTCATAGAAGAAAAACAAAACAGCAAATAATACTAACATGCATGCTATGATTCATTATAGTTGTAATGATAATAAAACCATTTTTGCATTTGAGATGGAAAATTGTTGCTTTTTAGTTTAGTTTTTGTGTAGTTAAAAAAGTTCTTAGGGCAAGTCTTTATTTCGTTTACAACCGCAAAATTGAAAACGAAATAAAGACTTGCCCTAAGAACTTTTTTAACTACACAAAAACTAAACTAAAAAGCAACAATTTTCCATCTCAAATACACCTCGACGAACATGTAGGGCAAAATAATACAGAAATCTGCAATCAATTTGCAAATTTTTTTCAAGAAGTATATACATCTTATTCAGAAACTGACCGTGACCGTGAATACTTCTCTTTCATACCTGCATTTTCCAACTCCATCTCTGTAAACTATCTATCAGAACATGACATTTCGACAGCACTGAAAAACTCAGACGCCTCAAAAGGGTCTGGACCTGACAATATTTTTAAAAAATCTTGCTGAAGAACTTACAATACCACTACAACTACTTTTTAACTTATCACTTAATAAATGTACTTTTCCTAAAGCATGGAAATCTTCCTTTCTTGTACCAATATTTAATTCTGGTGCAAAATCTAACATTCGGAACTATCGTGGAATAACCATTATCTCATGCATTCCCAAATTATTTGAAAAAATTGTAAACGAAAAACTTTTTCATCAACTTAAATTGTAATAACAAACAAACAACATGGCTTTTTTAAAGACCGCTCAACAAAACAAATCTCTTAGAATTTATGACATTCACTCTGAATGCAAAAGTCTACTCCAACTTAATGTAAAAAAATGTAACTCAATAACTTTCAGTAGGAAAAATGAAACTATACCCACAAACATACATTTAGGAAATCAACTTGTAGCAAAATGTAAAATTGTATGAGATTTAGGCGTAATCTTAGACTCCAAGCTCACTTTTGTGGAACACTACAATACCATAATCAATAAAGCAAATAGCATGCTGGGCTTTATTAAACGCTTCAGTCATAACTTTCAGGACCCATACACAATAAAATTATTATACACTACATATGTCAGACCTATTTTGGAATAGTGCAGCCTAGTATGGAATCCATACAATATTATTCACGAAGAACGCATCGAATCTATTCAAAAACAATTTCTTTTATATGCACTTCGTAAATTAAACTGGACAGCATTTCCTCTACCATCATATGAAGCACGCTGCATGCTAATCAATATACAAACACTTAAAGAACGCCGCGACCTTGCAATGCTTTATTTTATCAGCGACATTATTTCTCAACGCATTCAATCACCTTCTTTATTATCGCAACTAAATTTTTATACACCTAGCCGTCAATTACGAACCAGGAAGTTATTTTTAGAAAGATACACTAGAACAAATTATGCAAAATATAGCCCAATCAATCGTATAATGCGCCACTACAATCAATATTGCGAACATCTTGACCTTGGAATGTCCAAAAATGAAATGAAATTCCAGCTTAGTCGTAGAAATAATGCGTAGTATCTAAGTAAACATTGTAAACCATTTATATGTAGTCTACATTTGCTTGACGAAATAAATAAATAAATAAATAAATAGAATTTTAATCACAATTCATGTTTACTCTATTCAATTTGAGTATCATACAAGAAGTAGCAGGAGCGCTGGACTTCGTTACATCAATCCAAATGCGCCATTCAAACGTTTCGTCTGCTGTTTGTACGAGACATGCTAAATCCTGTGCTCCTGTCATTTATATGAATCAAATTCAGGCTAAATAGCGTTATATTAGGTTTTCATCTAAGTGCATAAGTGTATAAGATCAACCAGCAGGAAATAAATAAAATTCTTTTGTTGCTATGTTCACTATTTGATGTGAAACTTTTTTCACTATTTTACATTTCGTATTGATATTGCGTAGCGAATTTTTTCAAATTAACAATGTGATTACGATCCAAACTGATTATTTTCATAAAACGTTAACATATCATTCATTTCAAATATAAATGCATATGAATGTAAATTGATAAAAATCATTAATTTACATGCTCCTTTAATATTTCTTATCGCATCGTTAGATTCCCTAAAGATACAAAGTTGACAATTTTAGGTGATTTTAAGTGTCATCGACACGCGTTATTCTTAGTTATAAATTATTGTAGGACTCCTGTTTTCACTCATTTTTACACCACTTATCGTTTTAAAAACAAGACGAACGGTTTTATACATAAATCTATCGGCAATCATATCTTGTTCATGTGTGATTTTCTTCCACAATGCTTAAACCTTTAAATTCTTGATGGAATAAAGTCATTGAAAGCTAGAACAGCAACTCATTCAGAGCTGATATATATATCACTATCAACTAGCAACATTGTATGATAAAGATTGGATAAGTAATGTCACTGGACAGCTACCAACAAGACTCTACAAATAAATTTAGTTTCTGAGAGCCGGTATGTCAAACTTAAAAATTTCTCGATATTTCACTCGTCATAGAACTCTCGAATATTTCATTTGACAGTCATTTTCACAATACAGATTACGGTTGACGATGATTTTAGTCAGTCTGTCTGAACCCAATGCTCTTAATGACATTTTTCTATGACCGTTCCCGAACATTTCGGTTATGAAATTTAACAAAATCGTGTTTTCAATGAATAGCGCTATTATAACTTGTCTAAGACGTATTCATGACATTACTGTGTCTGTTCCGACATCGAATTGAGCTTCATTTATTGTGGATTAACAGTAAAATCAATAACAATTGTGCCACTCCGTTTGTACATATTCATCAAGAAAGACGTGAGATAACATGATTCTTCGTTATAAAAAGAAACTGCTGAAATGTCAATCCAATCAAAGTTAAAATGTATAAATTTTAATAATCTCACCACGCATTCGCTACCAGCCTCCGTGTTTCAATTGCACGCTTTGAACGTAATCGACGTTTCACCAGGCTCCTTAGAGAGGCCCCATGAATATTCCGTTCCGGTATCACCGGCAGCAATTCCCTCGGCGGAACCATTCCTTCAACGAACACATTATCAGCGTCGGTTTGGTGCGAAAACAGCTGGAAAATTCGATCCTGTTTCTTCGCAACATTTGCAACAAAGACAGCATTACGAGCAGCTACACGAGCAGCAGGAGAGCACAGTTCCGTTTCGCACCACCGCAGCTCATTAAGTTCCGACTTTGGATTATTCTGCACGGAGGATAAACCATCAACCGCTCCCGAATGCTGCTCATTTAGTGGATCTAGCAGCTGGTTGATGAGCTGAAAGCGCATTTGCAGCAATTTGACGTAACCGACGAATTGAGACTCCACGGTGACAGTCGTTAGTAGGGTGAGGTAGCACTCGGGCATGCAGTACTGGGACGTGGGCGCGTAATCGCTCAGATACATTAAGCAGTTGAACCACTCGAACACTAGGATGGCAACGACGACGAACATCATTTGAATGCAAATTAGCCTGCGGAAGAAAGAGGAAAAAGGATACAATTGTGGAATTCGATTGTTGCATTTATATTTGTTGCTGCTCTCCTGGAAGTTTGTTCTACATGAGGATGATTAGTTGCGGACTCGGTAGTTAGGATTGGTTTCCATTCGTTAGCGAACAGTTTGGATACGGTGAGTTCCTCCCTGGTGTCTCGTTACCACCCCACGTGAAAACTACCTTCTACCTGTGCGCTTAGAATAGATTGGAGTGCAAACGGTCGGTGTTAAGTCATAGAGGACTATCTCGTAGCAGTTTAACATATTCAACAGTTTCTGAAGAATCTTTTCTTCTATATTAGGTGTTCCTGACATTTATCAGACCTGATAAACCAACAGCTGTTACATAAAATATTTCTTCAATGATAATTTAAGGCTAATGATTTTTTTTAGAAATCATCATGATCTCGCTTAGTCCGGTTTGACACAACACCGACCCAAATGACTATTTTAATTTCGGAACAAATGCAAATATCGATGCATTTCCTTTCGGACCTTTCGTATGAATCTGTTTTTCAAATTGAGAATTGCTCTACTAACTTTCGAGCGCTAGAAAATTTCACCGATCAATTCTGTTCAATTATGGATGTGAAAAAATATTGAAACTTGTATTTCTAAAACAGCTAACTTTGTTTGAGGAATTTTCTAAAGCGGAAAAGTTGTATAATTTTCTGCTTGTTGAGAGAATTTTCGAAAATCTTCATTTTGCAACTCAGTGTCTACCAACAGTTGTAATAGATAGACTACAGAGGAGTCTCATATAACGCGGTTCACCAGGGGCGTGAAAAACGAATCTGCGAGACCCACAGCATATGGGATTTCGATTGATTGGGGCTGTGAACGATTATCTTGCTCCTGTCAACAGATAGCACCATACGGTCTTCGGCAAACTTGTTGTAGTTACTCAGACCCACAATTTAAAATCATTTGGTAGAAAATTAGTAGAGAACGACGCCATCAGAGGCGCTTTGAAAAGAGCATGAAATAATTCATATGTTTACAATAGAGAAAACAATTTGAACATGAAAAATCGCGAATATTTTAGCTGCTGCAATATTCAAACAACGTTTCGAGAGACTCAAAGTTTATTAACAAGTTAAAAATATACTTTGGAATCACTGCATCAGATGGAATTAGTGTTCTTTCAATATCAAAATTATGCTGTAGTTCGAAAACTAAAAAATTTAGAGCCATTTTGTCTTCTACAAAAATGATCGGAATGTAGGGCTCTACATAATGAAAATCATATTGTATGTTTGTATCAGATTGCTTTCATATAATTGCTGTTAAGAAGGCCAAAATGGGTTGCAGACTTTTACAAAAACTCCACCTATTTCGCAGCGATTTTTTTTTAAATTTTGATTTTTGTCGCACATGGGTTTTACATCCAGAGAAAGTCTTCAAGCCGCAAATAAAGCCTAAGATATTCTTGCTATGGATGCTTTCAAAAATGAAAAGAGACACACACGTTTAAGAAAAATATTAACAAAATGACAGCTTATTCATTACTGTATTCCTTCCGAATCTATTTAATGTTGATCATATATTTTACACCGAACTGCAATGTACATACTGACGCACCGAATGAACAATCCTGACTCAATATTTCCGCATTTTAATTAACCCAATGAATTTTATTATTCAACCACATTAAAATGAGCACTTGAGATAATCGTTTTTATTGTCACGGAACAGAGTACATATGTATTCAATATGTTTTTTTAAGACACGTTCCTGATTTATATGACTTTATATGATATTCCCTTTACAAATTTTATAAAAAGAAAATCTATAATTTTACGAGACGTTTAGCGAATGTTTCGCTTACTCACCATTTCCATTTCGAGTTAGGCACAACAACTCCCAACTGCGTTCGAAACAATTCATCCACTTGAACGAACAATTCTAAGGACGTAATCAGATTGCGTTGATTGAGGACGGCACCTGTGATCAGTATCCAGTACAACACCAGAATCGAATACCGACTGTAGATGTCAATCATGATCGAAACGGTAGCCCCATCACCTGTCCCATTTCCGGCACTACTCGACTCGTTTGCCGACGAGATCCGGTTACTTTTTGCAGTTCCCGTAAAATCATCATTATAATTGGTGTAAAAATGGAAAGCACTGTAAAGTACGATGGCCACCAGAGACTGCACCATTCCTGGGACAGAAATCTGCGCTCTTTTATTGTGACCATAAATCAGTCGGTACGGACTCAGAGAAAACAACTTTGACACAAAGTACAGCGGCTTCAGGTGTTTTATGAGGCTTTCGTCGGTACAGTCCGTACAGTCGACGGCAGCTGGTTTCGGCTTGGAGTCGCCAACCTTCATCGTCGGCCAACGGAAATTCATTCCTTCCTGCACAAAGGATCAGATGTTTTCTGCTTTCAGGAAAATATGAGGGTAAATTTCAACACTATACAAAAAAAAATGAATCACACGCACGTTGGTCTGGCTGAAAATGAAAATTCCGAATGGCGACGGATAGCCAATGCTTGGAGCTGGCCACTCTCCGGAGGTATGCCGAGAAAATTTAATTTATGGAGCGCGTCTATTTTTTATGAACGACCTGGACTAATCCAATTTACTAACCGAAGGGCAAGCAGGACGCTACCGAGGACGGCGGGAGCGAGTTGATGTAAATCTGGATTAATATTCATTTGGAAATGGGCATACCCATTTTTCATTTAACATTATGCCGCTTAATGTCGTACCGGTCGTGCTTCGGCTCACCGTGAAGGTGTTCGTTTGTTCACGGTTCGACGGTTCGACGGTTCGACGGTTCGACGGTGGACCTGGAGAAAGGGTTAAATTCATCACCCGCCAAAATGAGTAAACTCATTCACGGTACGTAATTAAATTTGGCATACATAATTGTAGATAAACGCAAATAAGCCAGAATTAACGAAATGCCAATCAACGATGCTCCGATGGTGATGGCGAAGTTCAATTTACTTTTTAGGGGAAAGTGTCGTTCACATATTGGAATATCAATTTACAGATTTTTATTAACTCTTATTAAAAGTGCTAACACACTACAGTCGGATTATATCCTAACTGAAAGAAACACCTCTTGCATCCATCCCAATTTTATTGTAGAAGCTTTAAGGACGCCAGTTTCCACTACGGATCATGAAATAAACAGAAATGTTTGTTTGGAAGGACGCTATTTCAATAGATCTCGGTTATGATTTGTGATTTGATTTAAATTGGTTTAACCTGATGGCAATGACAGTCAATGATCGGTTTCCGTCGTAGAACAGATTGTGTGAAAGGAAATATTAATTGATTCTGGAACTTCAGTAATACTGTTTCCAGTGTAGATTTGACGACTCGACTAATGAAATGACTATTGGTACAATAACCCAAAATCTAGTTTTAATATGTGATGAGAAATAGAATAGAATAAATGGACGTCAATATTTAGGTATATTTAGCCCCACACCGACAAACCGAAACCGAAAATTTCAAGCCGAAATAGACGAATTCTACGCCAACTCGAACAAATGTTGGCAGCACTCTCTCAGATTTGAATGAAACGTTCTGGATATGAAGATTTTTTCACGAAAAGCCATTTTTAACTTGGCCGTCTTTTAAGAAGGGTCAAATTTTTTAAACCTATCTTATTTTCAAATAGTTATAGTGGAAAAAGTACAAATCCTATAAAAAAGTGTTGTACTAGAGTTTTTTTTTTAAATCAGTCAAGTTTATCGCAATTCGTTGAGACATCTTCGAGAACATTCAGCAGATGAAAAATGTTCGGTTAGTCGTTTACGTCACTTATACAACTATATCTTCAGAACCTCATTTGATTTTCGAACTTCATCTGAAATTTAATTTCAAACGAGCCTAGACTTGTTAAAATCGACAAAGCCAATCCTGAGAAAAATGAGCGGTAAAAAACAACTTGTTTTTAAGTAACGTTACTTATATTATTATATCTCCGGAGGCAGAAATCACAATCATTTGATCTTTGAACTTGATCCACAATTCAATAGAAACTTTTAATCGAGCCTAAGCTTGAGAAAATCGGTTCAGCTATCTCTGAGAAAATTGAGTGATAAAAATGTTTTTGAAAAGTGCACATACATTCGCACATACACAGTCATTTTCCGATCTCGTCGAGCTGAGTCGAATGGTATAT
Source organism: Malaya genurostris (assembly GCF_030247185.1). Classification (NCBI taxonomy): domain Eukaryota; kingdom Metazoa; phylum Arthropoda; class Insecta; order Diptera; family Culicidae; genus Malaya; species Malaya genurostris. The sequence goes on along the minus strand of NC_080571.1, from coordinate 214,217,652 downwards.
AACAATATGGGTCTCAGAGGCTTCATTCGAAAGTAGGTTTCCCAGCAATTCCTACACTGGAAAGAATTGTCTTAAAAAATGTTAAATCCGATAAAGAAATCCAGTTTCGATTATGCTAAAATTTTTTCCCAAGATAAGTGCGTACGTTCCGTTCCAACCGTTCATACATTGCTTTACGGAACAAGGTTTTTCTAACAAAAACTATTTCTTGTCCAAACTGAATTTTTTATCCAATGTCTATTTATCGAAAACTAAACTAAACTAAACTGAAACTCAACAGGCCCGTACCCAGGATTTCGTTTCGGGAGGGGCCCAAAGAAAAAAATGTTACTGAATATTGCTGATGTACCTAATTCTCCGTGTCCCTTTTATGGGTGTTTTTAATAGACACTTTAAACTTTTCCACTGGAACTGTTATTATATTATATTTCTTTACGTTTACTATCTTGTTATTTCTGTAACACATGTCTGAGAGCTTCTAAATAATTATATATTTGTTTTTGATTTCGGGAGGAGCCAGGGCCCCTCGGGCACCCCCTCTAGGTACGTGGCTGGAAACTCATTATCATTCAAGATTCTAATGAAATTCAATTTGGGAAAAAAATTATACCGAATACCCTATTGCTAGTTGTTCGATTGCAGCATAAAGTATCGGTTCTGTATAATAACTTTTTGTTAGCGAAGCTTAGAGCTCGTAATTATCTATGTTGGGACAAAATTTCATTGAAATCGAAAATGGTGTTTTTTTTTGTAAATCGACTTTAAATTTTGAAAATCGTTTTGGCAGCACCCCTGCAAAAATGTTTGAGCTAGTGATGTTCACAAAAGTAGTCCAATTTTCCAATTAAATTTGGAAAAAATTACATATCGAATCATACACTGAAAAAATCGTATTCAGAAAACCGATGCAGCCGAAGTCGGTAAAAATTAACAGTCGCCTAAGGCATTCTAAGACATTTCATTTGATTTCAAATATATGAAAATTCATCTTTGAGACATTGGAGTGTATGTTTTGTTATCGATTATCAAAATTTGTAAATCAAATGCTCATCACACTTATGGAAGAAAATACTCTTGAAATTGACATTTTTACACCAATCACCTGTATCTCAAATGAAAATGTGCAAATATTGGTTCAACCATCACCGACAAAACTGAGTGACATTATTTGCCACACACGTTTGATGATCTCGACAAATTGTTTCGAATGGTATATGGGTGTGTGATGTTCTGTACTTCCAGTAGTTATTGCTGTCAGCAGTTTAAATCGATCAAATAATGAAAACTTTCCGGTTTTCCAATATAGTTATGCAATCACTGTGAAACCATTCGACTAAGTTTGTCGAGTACACAAAATATATGTATGTGTATGTGCGTATGTGTACATGTAACCGGCTGAACAAATTTTTGCCGACTTAGATCTTGTGATCCCATACAAAATTTCTGAATATTTATCGGTTCTAACTTCCGGCAGCGGAATTTAGGTGTAAAATGTGCTAGAAGATATGAAAATAAGTGCACCAACTTTTCTCGGAGTGGCTGAACCGGTTTTCACGAACTTAGTTCTTGTGGTCCCATATTAAATTCCTTAATATTGTTTCGATTCTACTTCCGGCTGTTGGTTGGAACTACTCACTAAAACACCTTGGATCTCCAACCCTACCTCCCCGGCACCACTGCTTGGTATTACTTCGGGGTGGAAGGCTATTGGTGCTCACAGCAACCTCCCCTGATTTATGCAGAATGGGGATCAGCATCCTGCTCTCGAGGGATCGACCAGTTGGATGACGAGGTAGGTCCAGTGATGCCGGCTGGAGGGTAACTTCCGGTTCACTGGCGCCTCGACGACCCAAAACTGATGCTACGTCGCGGAACTACTCGACTAGTCTCCGCCAAAAGATCTAGTCTACACCGACGGAGAGTTCCCCGACGAGGGAAGTCCTCCCAAACCTACGCTTACGGTACGCGTCTACGATCCGACCGAAAGGATTCCTAAGTCGATCCAATGATTCCGGTTGGAGCGTGACTTCCGGTTCACTGGCGCTCAGACGATTCTAGCGGTACCACGCGACTCATCTAGTCCCCGACAAAGGATCTAGACTACTCCGGCGGAGTTACACCACAAGGGACACCCGATGGAGTGCCGAGGTCGGTCCCGCGATTCCGGTTGGAGCATGGCTTCCGGTTCGCTGGCGCCTCGACGACTCGAATCGGTGTTGTGGCGGCTACTCGACTAGCCCCCGCCGAAGAATCTAGCCTACACCTACGGAGAGTTCCCCGACGAAGGAGGCCCTCCCGAAACCGACGCTTCCGATTCCCGTCAACGCCCGACCGAGAGGATGCCTGGGTTGATCCAGTGGTTTCGGTTTTAGGATAGCTTCCGGTTCACTGGCGCCCCGACGATCCTAACAGTTTTACGTACTACTCGTCTAGTCCCCGACGGTGGATCTAGACCACTCCGACGAAGAGCTGCCCGGCGAAGGATGTTCTCCCAGACCGACGTTTATTCGCTGATCCCTCTTGAGCCTACTACGGTTGCACGCGACTAACGCCTGTTGTTGTTCCGCACTCCATTTCCGCTGTAATATGCCCGCTATTTGGGATGCCGCGGTCGACACTGCGTTCCAGTTCTCTACGTAGTGCCATATTCTCTGGATCAGGTTCTCCGGTGTGGTGTCATCGCCGCATGCCTCCAGTAGCTCACTCTTTTGAGCCGCGGAACGGGAACATGCGAACAAGACGTGTTTTGTCGTCTCGATCTCGTCTGGGCAGCCAGGATATACAGGGGATGTCGCGTGGCCGAACCTGTGGAGGTACCATCTGAAGCACCCGTGGCCTGTAAGGAATTGCGTCAGGCCGAAGTTCACTTCTCCGTGAGGTCTATCTAACCAACTCGAGACCCTAGGTATGAGCCGATGTGTCCACCTACACTTGGTTGAGCTGTCCCACTTTTGCTGCCATCTGCGTAGAGAAACGGCTTTGGAGGCCCTACGGGTGTTCCTGTCTCCTCGCATGCTGTAGGCATAATACTTGCAACCACGCAAGCCGCATCCCTCGATACAGTGCGGTATGCACTGATTACGCGAAGACACATCAGTCTATGCGTACTCTCCAGCATCTGTGCGTTGCGTTCCACATTAAGTACCGACGCCCATACCGGGCTGCCGTACCTGAGGATCGAAACTGCCATTCCTGCCAGGTTACTGGAGCGCACAGGCGAGCTGTTGGCCATCAATCGTGAGAGCGCCGCGATCGCTTTTGATGCGCGCTTGCAGGCGTATTCAACGTGCTCGCTGAAGCTGAATTTGTCGTCAAGCATCACACCCAATTGCTTCAGTGATCTCTTGGAGGGGATCACGCAATCTCCGGCATGTAAAAACGCCTCTTGTTTCGATTTGCGGTTGTTTACCACCATCACCTCTGTTTTGTGGTGCGCGAGTTGCAGTTTCCTGCTACGCAGCCAGTCCTCCACCAAGCAGATTGAGTGTGATGCACTCAGTTCGACCTCCTCGATGGATTCGCCGTAGACTGTCAGTGTGACGTCGTCCGCGAACCCGACTATCTTGACATCCGGAGGGAGCCTCAACCTCAGTACTCCATCGTACATTATATTCCACAGGATCGGGCCCAAGATAGATCCCTGTGGTACTCCAGCCGTGATTGGAGTGTTACGTGTGCCTTCGTCGGTCTCGTAGAGCAATACTCGGTTCTGGAAGTAGCTTTCCAGAATCTTGTACAGTCCTTCCGGTACTCCCAGTCGAAGTAGGGAATCAGCAATGTCTGCCCAACAAGCACTATTGAACGCGTTCTTAACGTCTAGCGTTACTACCGCACAGTAGCGGATTCCACTGCGTGTGTGTGTGTGTGTGTGTTTTTTTTTTTTTTTTTTTTTTTTTACAAGGTGAAATACCTACTTATGTACTTTCCCAGTTCACGCGCTCAGTAGTTGTCAAGCTACCGCTATTGTGAACCAGCGAGTGGGACTGGCTGAACCTTACCCACTAAAACACCTTGGACATCTTGCCTTGATCCCCCCGGAACTAATGTGTGTGTGTGTGTGTGTGTGTGTGTGTGTGTGTGTGTGAGTATGTGAGTATATGTCCAATAATTTCACTCATTTTTTTCATACATGGTTTGACCAATTTTCACTAACTTAGGCTCAAAAAAAACCTCGTAGTCCCATAGGTTGAATTTCATCATGCTTTCCTAAGGAAAAGTGTGTTTGGAATTACACACCGTCATTTAGACCGACGATGCAAAAAGGGTGAAATTCTTCTAGATTTGGCTCAAAACTGATTCAATTTGTGGGTTATATTAGTTACTTACTAAACGAACCGACTTCGGCCATACCGGTTGCCAGTTTCCGGTTACGGAAGTACCGGAAATAGTGGTCAGAAACTCTAATACGAGACTCACTCAATTTTCTCAGAGATGATTAGATCGATTTTCACAAACTAAGGCTCAATAAAAGTTCCTTTAGTCTCATAGGTTGCTGTTCAATTTCATCCTGGTTCGACTTCCGGTTCCAGGTCTATAGAGTAAAGTATGGTTAATTTTTGATACGTCGATGCAAAATAAAGAAAAAGTCTTATTAACTTGACATAATTGTCAAGTTAATAAGACTTTTTCTGAATGTCTGAAAATGTCTAATTTTACTGAAGTTTGAAAAAAATGAGAAGATTTATGTAAACAATTTTAATAAATTCGCTCAAGTTTTCATTTCATACAAAACACAAAATATCCTTGAAATCAATATTTTATACACTCGTCGCTATATAAAGTTTAAACCAAACTGTAAAATAGAGTTTACATTAATTTCATTATAATTAAAACAAACATTTGCATCGCTGTTTTATATTACAGCTAGATTTTTTTTCTTTCTTTTTCAGAAACCTGTAAATTCAGAACCGTAATAGAATAGCAGTCTATACGATTATAAGAGTTTTCATTCGAGTATAAATTTTATAAAAATCAGTGTAGTGGTTTCTGAGAAAGCAAGGTGAGTTGCATTTTGGAGTTGAGGACCACTAATTCCGGCACTTTCGGAATAGGAAACCCTGGTAACTTTGCTCGGTCATCAACTAATTTAACCTACCTAATTAGGTGATGGAATTGCTATGTTAATAAAATAACCTTAGAAAATTGGGACCTCCGCATTCTAAATGGTTTACGATTACAAAATATTCTCGTATATCCTTTTATATTATTTTGCAAGTTTTTACAGTTGATGAAGGCTACTCCGGTAACGTTGTTTTCCGATATACAGTTCCCTGAGTCGCAGGAGTAGTGAGCATAGCACTAAAAGTAAATCAATTTCGTAGAGATTAACGTGTTGTACCTAAAAAGTGTACTTTTCGGCACTGGACTTTTTCACCAACGATGGCATTCTTTTCCACGAAATTTCCTTCATCGAATGAGCTCCACCCGTTTATTGGAAAACAGGAGACGGACACCAGAAGGCGAAGGAACCCGAAATTAGCATGAAAACCGTTCTCATAAATGCCATCTGAAAGAAACGTTCGAAACGATATACGGCTGAATGCAGTTTTGAAATGCTTCTACTGTCGATGCTGTTGCTTCCTTTTTTGCTGCCACAAACGTCCATTGACACACCGGCACTGCAAAAAGCAATCAGCAAAGACACAATTTTCAAATTTATGCCAGGCCACGTCTCCGTCAGCTCGAATGAATAACCAGACGGTTTTGGGGTACAAAATTTCCTTCGCATACCAGTTTCAGTTTCAGTTTTAGAATCTGTAGCCAAACCGACGGTTACCGTTCGAGCTCCAAAAGACGCCGGTCAGGGGTAATGCGATTTTGACCGGTCTCAAATAGCATTGATTCATTTCAAATTCCATTGCAATCACTCTGCTCGGTGCGAAGATCAATTTTGCCATTGAAGTGTTCTGGGTCTGAACCGAAATGTGCAGAATCATTAGGGACTTCATTAGTCAAGCATGTGAATATGTGACAGGTTGTGATAACTTCTACTTCAGAATTTGGTAGAAAGTATGGGTAGTTTTGACTTACATTTTGGTTATAACATGATGCCTGAAAAACCGATGTCCGTTTTATCCACTGAATGACACTTCTGATTAAGATGCGAACTGAAAGTGACTAGTTCTAGCAAAACAGTGACAGTAGCTTCTGCCAATGGTCGCATATTTGAAACAGTGTCAAACAGTAACAACATTACAAGGTTCATCTCATTTCAGTTTCTCCGTAGAATCAAACTAGAAGTTATTTGGTTCATCAATCTTATGTCGCTTTCAAATGAAGTCGTAACTAACCCTAACTGTTATCAAACTCGTACTTTTGATAGCAGTTGGATAGTAACAATGCAGGGCTCTAGTTTCTTTAGTGGTGAAATGATTTATGCAAATTCCAGTTTTGAAATTATTATCACTACTTTCGGTATTTCGAAAACTTGATCCCGGACCGGATACAGGCGAAGTAAGTTTCTATAGACAGCCTCATTCTTCACTATACGTAAGTTTATACAATTAAACTGCCAATCGAAAGCATTTAACTTATTCATATATTGCCACGTCGTTTTAGTATTTCAATAGTACACCATTGGAAAATTGTTTTAAATTGACCTATGTTTCTACGAGACAATTACAGCATGCCATAATGAAGTCATCCTCTTGATTCGTCTAACATGGGCGACGGTTTCGATCGTTGATTTACACCTCGCATTCCATTCAGTATCAGTTCTGGTTCGATGGGAAAGAAGAGGCATGAAAAATACCCAACCGGTCAGAGCAGTGCCACATTTTTTACCCAGTCAACGCCTGCCTTCATGCACTTCCACTCGATAAATATTCAACCGCTTGTTTGATAGTGTTCAGTATCGAACCAACTTGCACTCGATGCGGTTCTATAATACAATAGACACACCCCTGTAATTTTTTTCATCGTCATTTCGATCGAAGGTTTGAGATATTTAGCACTCATCACCATATAATTCCAGAAGCCGAAGGTGGATCCTGGATAAAAGTTTACACTATTTGCTCTTCATGTAACATTTTATGGAAACTGAGTGTGAAGAAATTCAAATGAAATTTGAGCTTTTTGCACAAACTTTGTACGGTAACTTTTGGTACTTTGTAACCAGAACTCCAGAAGTTCACATTCTGCGGTGATGACATGATAAGAAAAGATATTGATATATTCCTGATGTCAGGCCTGATAAAAGCTTTCGTGGGCGCTGTTTATTCCTTCGCAAAGTTTTTTGCAAATATTGAGATAATTTTGCAGTCTGTTATTAATTTGTTCACTTTTGTGTGCTTTCTGTTTTCTGTTTTTGCCTTTCTCATATAACATAGAAAGGCTATACAACATGTGAAAACCGTCTATTTAACCGAGGTTTAAAGCAGGGGTGGAAATAAGCAAAAATTTTGATTCACAGTAAATAAAAATAGTTAGTATTATCTTTTCATATCACATATTTATTCTAGATATTATAATGAATTCTGCAACGAATGATTTTTGGTAAGATAAATTTTGATTAAACTTAGAATTTATAAATGTCTTCATCGTTATCAGTATTACTGTCTGATTCGGAATCGATATTTCAACAAAGTTCGGCTCGTTTTAATGCTACTCTGTGTTTATCGAACAGGTTTGAAGTTCAGATGGCTGTCACTTATAGTTCCGGCATTGTAATGGTATAAGAGACGTTAACGTCAAAACTGATTAAAGCTCAATTTTCTCGGATATGGATTATCAGATATCAATTATTTTAGGCTCGTTAAGTGAGTTTATTTCGTCGGTCGCACCTAAACTCCATGTTTCGTGATGTATTTGAAATTTATTCAGTAATACCGTCGTGGTGGAGTGATATCATCAATAAAAACAGCTAATATTATTGACATGCATGCAGCGCTGAATAATAATTATAACGATAAGAAAAACATGTCCAGTCACAAAATGTGCTATGAAGTTGATGAATATTACCCTATTTTTCTTGAATCTCATACACTGAAGTAACAGGAGTGCAGGATTTGACTACGCCAATTCAAACGCACCATTGAAACGCTGCTCCAAATGCTGCGCTTCATTTACTTCTTTGAACCAAATTCATGTCAAATAGCTGGGTTTAATCTAGATAGTGCATAACCATCATCATCAGTATTAAACAGCTAGAAGTAAAACAAAATCTTTTGTCGCTATAATCACTATTTGGTGTGGTATATTTTGATTACTAATTTTGTATTTCGTATACTATAAAATTAACATTATCAATTGGATTACGATTGAATCTAATTATTTTCATAAATCCTTCATCCAGTATTTTATTCATTTTATTGCAATTAAACAACAGGTTGCAAAAACCAATACGGTTTGTATCACATGAGAGCTGTTGAATGTACAAACTCCTTCAATATTTCTTTTTCAAAGATGCAAAATTTGCAATTTTCCACGATTTATCCTTAGTTAAAAATGACTGTAGGATTACTGTTGTCACTAATTTTCACGCCCCCCGTTGGGATCAACGATTTTAGATGTAAATCAATCGGCACTCATGTCTGATTTTGCTCATGTGTGATTTTCTTCCAAAAAATCACCACCGATTAGTATTGATTTTGATCGATGTGATTCAAGGATTACTGATCCACTGATCAGGTTTAAAAAGTAGTTTCGTATAATTAAAATTACTAACGTGATTACTATATTTAATTCTAGATCATATTTGAATGATTTTTATGTACCACGCCAACATTTATAAATATACATTTTATGGTGGTGTTGAGCAAGATTGCATCAGGATTTTCAAGAAGTGGATAAAATACTTTAGAATGATTCAGAAAAAGTTACAGATATTTTTCCTCACTTTTGAAAATCTAATTATTGACAAATGTGCCGTACGCCAAGGAAAGTAATTAAACAAGTCTCAGAAAACACTACTGCCAAAAAAGTATGGTTTAATATACTGGATGAATATTATATTGTGATCGGGGCTTGTTGGAGAGTTAATTAGCACAAGTTGCTACACCTGTTCTCATGCGAATGGATCACTCGAACTCCGTTCTTGGCTAAATGCGCTAAGAATGAACGAAGCGTTGTACATCCATTTCTGCCGCGATACTTAAATGCGCGAGCGAGTTTTTGAGAGCAGCTAATGCTCTTCGCCTGCGAATGGTTGTCTTCTGAGAATGAGAACTTTGTCTCGCAATAAAAAGAGCGCGTATGTATAAGGTCTGCTGCTACTCTGGTTAATATACAGTTCCCACAATCGCCATTTAAGTTTTGTCACCCTATTTTTTAATTCACGGTGTTTGGTTTTCTGATTCACAATCGGAAATCTTGATTTACATTTTCCTGCGCAAAATGGGCTTATTTCCACCTCTGGTTTGAAGGTCATATACCATTAGATTTAGCTCGACCAACTGAGCAAATGTCTATGTGTGTAACAAAAATATGAACTTACTTTTCTCGGAGATGGCTGAACCGATTTTCACGAGCTTGGATTCAAATGAAAGGTTTTATGGGCTCATAGCCTGCTATTGAATTTCATCCGGATCCGACTTCCGGTTCCGGAGATACAGGGTGGTACGCAACAAAAACATAGAAAAAATATGCACTCACTTTTTTCAAAGATTGCTAAGCCGATTTTCAAAAACTTAGATTTAAATGAAAGGTTTTATGATCCCATTGCTTGCAGTTGAATTTCATTTGGATCGAACTTCCGGTTCCGGAGTTAAGGGGTGTTATATGAAAATGAGAGAAAATATGCGCAATCAATTTTCTCGGGAACGGCTTTACCGATTTTCACAAACTAAGATTCAAATAGAAGGATCCGACTTCTGGTTTTGCAGTTACAGAGCGATGAGTGCCAAAGCTTTCAAACTGGCATATAGAATGAAAATATAATACTATGAAACGTGGGAGAAGAAATCACAGCACGAACGTGCTTCGTTCTATTTCGTACACGCTATGAAGAAAACGAAACGGCTACGAATGTCTGCTACTGGTAATAAAGTAAACAAAAGAATAATATGATACAATTAAACACAATATATTATAAATAATATAATAAAAGCACAGCATGATAGGTTTCAATATACTTTAATCAATACTGCAATGTAAAATGGGCTGTAACTTTTGAGCTATTCCATTGACCAAATGTCATCAGCATGGGAGGAATGAGATAGGAACTTGTGAGGACTCAGTTATCTCACTTTTTGACGAGCTTTTGTTCAGTTCCCACAGATATTGATGCAAAAAATACATGCGGAATAATAAAAGTTGTACCTATTCATTTTATTTATGCATTTTGTCTTCGATTAGAGTAAAAACTATCGCACAGACTTATTATTATCTATCTAGTCTAAGAACATTAACTTAACTATATTTTCGATTTAAATGTGTCTTTGTTCATAGTAAAATCAAACAGATGATAAACTCTATTGAATTGATTACAGCAAACATCCATTGGATTATTTTGTCCATACTGTGTGCGATGAGCTGATCGTCGTTGAAGTCCATTCTTCGCAAAGATCTTTCCGGAACATTGATATGAATCCTTGCCAGAAGTGTGGGGCAGTCGATGTTATTATTAAGCAAATCAAAAACGAAAAGTCGTTGATGAAATATTCACCGGTTTTGCAGCGTGGGTAAGTTGATGAGAACACAGCGATCTTCGTAACGTGGTAGCTGAAGCCGATAAAACCAAGGAAGTCTTCGAAGCGCGTATCGGACAAAACATTCGAAGCGCGTATTGGACAAAACAGCCCAGATTACAACTCCGTACTCTAGAATACTGCGCTCTAGAGCAATGTAAACAGCCTTGAGACAATAAACGTCGTTAAAGTCTTTAGTGTTGCGTTTGATAAGTCCCAGGACGGCAAAATCTTTAGCAATAACCATCGAAAGCTGTTCGGTGAAGCGTAACTTACGGTCGAGAATTACGCCTAAATCTTTTACAGGAGAAACTTTTTGACTGGATTCGCCATTATTGAGTATTCAAATAAAATTTTAGACTGAACTCGTGAAAATGTCATGGTATTACATTTATTAACATTAACACTCATGCCGTTTCTATCACACCAATCTATGACACATTCAATGTCCATTCTACAATCTACAAGGCTTGTGATGATTCGGTAAAATTTTTAAATCGTCGGCATACATTACTTTAAACGACGACAGTTCATTGCAAAGATCATTCACAAATAGCACAAACAGAAGTGGTCCGAGATGACTCCCTTGTGGAACACCAGATGTAATATCAAAAGGATCAGAATGTACAGTTCCGACTTGAACTGAAGCACTACGATCTGTAAGATTCGAAAGACCGTTTTTTGACAAAGCCGTGCTGATCGGTTGTGAGGATGTGCTTTACTGACGGGTAAATAATATCCAACAGCATACGCTCGAAAACTTTTGGGAGGCAGCTAAGGATAGAAATGCCTCTGTAGTTCGTGACGTCATGTACGTTTCCGGATTTGTGAACTGGTACTATTACAGCTTCTTTCCATTTCGCAGGAAAATAGCCTTCAGCGAGAGAACGATTAAAAATAAGAGATGCCGGCAAAGCCAAAGCAGATGAGCATTGCTTTACAAAAGATGGCGGAAGGCCGTTCGAGCCCGGTCCCTTTGATCCATCAACTAATCATAGATTATTATGCACCTCGTCTTGGGTGAAAACAGCAGCGGGTAGATTCACATTATACAACGGTAGACTATTCAAGTACGATTCTGACAAAGGTGGTGAGTTATTACTTAACACACTTTGAAAGAAAGACGAGAATAGATTGGCTGAGTCAACAGAAGTTGTTGAAGATTGGTTTCGATAGTAGATGCTTTCAGGAAATCCTCGGGAAGACTTTTTACTTCGCAGATAAGACCAGAACTGTTTCGGGTCCTCCTTAAAACTGTTCTCCAGTCGAGAAACGTAGAGTCGAAAACACGATACGTTCAATGATTCAAACTGATGCTCTAATTCACGCACCAACAGTTTATCTCCTTCACCTTTTGTCCGAAAAAAATCTTCTTCGAGCCTTTCTTAACCGATTCCGAATGTTGCGCAGCTCATCATTCCACCAAGGCCGCTTGTTGTTCGAGTTGCACACGCGTCTCCTACTATTCAGTGGATTGAGCACATAAAAAACGATGCGTAGAAAAATTTCCAATCAGGACTGGCGAAAATTATTCAGCAGTAAGTGCTCCAAACCTGACCACATTTATATACGGTTATTTTCGCATCAAAACAGTTGTAAATTTTTCAGGACCCTACCATTAAAGTAACTTTTGCGATAGGCAAATACTATAAAAAAAAAATTTATTTTACTTTAAGTTTCGTCTTAGACTCATCAGTGCGTAGCAGTTTATGTTGAACTGACGATTCAACATTATAACTATACTAAAGTTTACGGGTATTGTAAAAAATCGTTTCTTAGAAATATTGATCATGACCATTTTATCGCGTGTGTATGGAGAGATTTTTCGTTAATGGTAATAAAGGGTGATTTTTTAAGAGCTTGAGAACTTTTTTAAACAATAAAACGCATAAAATTTGCAAAATCTCATCGGTTCTTTATTTTAAACGTTAGATTGGTACATGACATTTACTTTTTGAAGATAATTTCATTTAAATGTTGACCGCGGCTGCGTCTTAGGTGGTCCATTCGGAAAATCCGCTTTTTTATCGACAAATTTTGTTCAGCGATGAGGCTCATTTCTGGTTGAATGGCTACGTAAATAAGCAAAATTGCCGCATTTGGAGTGAAGAGCAACCAGAAGCCGTTCAAGAACTGCCCATGCATCCCGAAAAATGCACTGTTTGGTGTGGTTTGTACGCTGGTGGAATCATTGGACCGTATTTTTTCAAAGATGCTGTTGGACGCAACGTTACAGTGAATGGCGATCGCTATCGTTCGATGCTAACAAACTTTTTGTTGCCAAAAATGGAAGAACTGAACTTGGTTGACATGTGGTTTCAACAAGATGGCGCTACATGCCACACAGCTCGCGATTCTATGGCCATTTTGAGGGAAAACTTCGGAGAACAATTCATCTCAAGAAATGGACCGGTAAGTTGGCCACCAAGATCATGCGATTTGACGCCTTTAGACTATTTTTTGTGGGGCTACGTCAAGTCTAAAGTCTACAGAAATAAGCCAGTAACTATTCCAGCTTTGGAAGACAACATTTCCGAAGAAATTCGGGCTATTCCGGCCGAAATGCTCGAAAAAGTTGCCCAAAATTGGACTTTCCGAATGGACCACCTAAGACGCAGCCGCGGTCAACATTTAAATGAAATTATCTTCAAAAAGTAAATGTCATGTACCAATCTAACGTTTAAAATAAAGAACCGATGAGATTTTGCAAATTTTATGCGTTTTATTGTTTAAAAAAGTTCTCAAGCTCTTAAAAAATCACCCTTTACATTTGGATAGTGATATAATCCACACATTTGAATATCTTCTACCAACTGATTTTTATTCAACATTATAATTTTTCCCATACCTATAACGAGTACAAGTTTTCCAACGCGAGATAACACATTTTATCTGAAGTTAAATGACTATTCAAACCAATTTCACTCAAACAATTAATTCAGTTCTGAAATTCGGTCTGAGGCTGCAGAAAGAACACTGATGATGGTTGCAATAATACACCACCAGATTACGAGCTACAGCTGCGATAATGCATGTTCTTGCAGCTGTTGCACCTTTCCTGACATGTATCCACCACTTTATCCGACCAGTGTGGAAAATTTCACAGTTCTCGCTTAAAAATGGTAGCTCTCATTAAAGCCTCTACGAGGTGGTCGTTTGGGTTTAAGCACGCATCCCTGAAATGACGCAATTTTTATGTTAGTATAACTCGGATTCAAGTAGTTAGCTTGAATTTTCATCGACCCCATCGAGCCCATGAGCAATTTCAGGACATGGCATTCCTAACGAAACACAGACAACAGATAAGCAAGTTAAGAAGTTTCAATTCGAGCTATTCAAAATATTGCTATAAATATTTCTGGTACAGCATTGTTTAAGAATACAGGAAGAAAATACTATGTACAGTAAGCAGTTAGAAAGAACAAAACAAAACAACAAAATCACACACACTTACACATACAGACATTTGCTCAGTTCGTCGAGCCAAATGGAATGGAATCAGTCACGGAAACATTTCCTTAGGAGGCACGTTTTACCATATCTTCCCCTGCGTGCTCAACATGTATAAAAGATCGGCTGAAAAGTTCGTATCGTTTCTATGAGAGGGCGCCACTAGAATTAAATCCATACCATTTTCAGTTAGTACCAACCTTCAAAAGATACGTGTATAAATTTGACAGCTGTCTGATTATTAGTTTGTGAGATATTGCATTTTGAGTGAAGCTACTTTTGTTATTGTGAAAAAAAATGGAAAAAAGGAATTTCGTGTGTTGATGAAACACTACTTTTTGATGAAAAAAAGTGCCGCCGATACCAAAAAATGGCTTGATGAGTGTTATCCAGACTCTGCACCGGGCGAAGCAACAGTTCGTAAGTGGTTTGCAAAATTTCGTACTGGTCACATGAGCACCGAAGACGATGAACGCAGTGGACGTCCAAAAGAGGCTGTTACCGATGAAAACGTGAAAAAATCCACAAAATGATTTTCAATGACCGTAAAGTGAAGTTGATCGAGATAGCTCACACCCTAAAGATATCAAAGGAACGTGTTGGACATATTATTCACGAATATTTGGATATGAGAAATCTTTGTGCAAAATAGGTGCCGCGTGCGCTCACAATCGATCAAAAACAACAACGAATTGATGATTCTAAGCAGTGTTTGGAGCTGTTATATCGAAATAAAACGGATTTTTTTCGTCGATATATAACAATGGACGAAACATGGCTTCATCACTTCTCTCCAAAATTCCCACTTCACACACGAAATTCCTTTTTACCTTTCTCATATAGAAAGGTTATGCAATCACTGTGAAAACCGACTTTTGAACCGAGGCCCGGAGGGCCGAGTGTCATATACCATTCGACTCAGTTCGTCGAGTACGCAAAATGTCGGTGTGTGTATGTGTGTGTGTGTATGTGTGTATGTAACGTTTTTTTGCACTAACTTTTCTCGGAGATGGCTGAACCGATTTTCACAAACTTAAATTCAAATGAAAGGTCTTGCGGTCCAATACAAAATTCCTGAATATTATTTGGATCCGACTTCCGGTTCGAAAGTTATGGGGTAAAATGTGCAAAAAAAAAGAAAATATGTGTTTTAACTTTTCTCATAGATGGTGCGACCGATTTTCACAAACTTAGGTTCAAATGAAAGGTCCTGTGGTCCGATGCGTTATTTCTGAATTTCATGCGGATCCGACTTCCGGATCCGGAAATATAGGGTAAAATGTGTTAAAAATTGTACACCATCACTGAAAATGGGGAAAAACCTTAAAAAAATTTCTAAATCGACCTCAAATTTTTTCCAATTTGATGGTTTTTATCAGTAGACGGTCAAACAAACCGATTTTGGTTATTCTTTTAAGAATCGAAGAAAATTTTTATTTGCCTTTTTTGGTTATGCAATCACTGTGAAAACCGACGTTTGAACCAAGGCCCGGAGAGCCGAGTGTCATATACCATTCGACTCAGTTCGTCGAGTACGCAAAATGTCTGTGTGTGTATGTGTGTTTGTTTGTGTGTGTGTGTGTGTGTATGTGCGTATGTTTGTATGTATCGTTTTTTGCACTAACTTTATGGGGTAAAATGTGCAAAAAAATGAAAATATGTGTTCTAACTTTTCTCATAGATGGCGCGACCGATTTTCAAAAACTTAGGTTCAAATGAAAGTTCCTGTGGTCCCATACGTAATTCCTGAATTTCATCCGGATCCGGAAATATAGGGTAAAGTGTGTTAAAAATTTTATACCATCACTGAAAAGAGCGAAAAACCGTAAAAAGTTTTCTAAATCGACCTTAAATCTTTTCCAATTGATAGTTTTTATCAGTAGACGGTCAAACAAACCTATTTCGATTATTCTTTTAAGAATCGAAGAAAAATAATTTTGAAGAATACCACAGTATTATATAGGTATGATAATATGATTGATATGAGAAAGGCATCATTACACCACTAGGTGGATTAAAACAGGTTTTTAGAGCATATGTTTAGTTAGTGAATATCGTGGACACAAATCAGCAATATTTCAATCCAACACGAAATTCTCATTGACAACTAATTTTGTTATTCAAATCAGAAAATTTGTTTCTATTTATCTATCACCATCATTACTGAAGGACAGTACAAAGAAAACAAAAATGAAATTGGTTTTATTAACAAGTTTATTAGCCAAAAACTCATGAGAAGTGTCAAAGCAAAACAATCCAACAAAGAAGGACAGCCTTGTTGAAACTGCTTGCAAATTGTTTTGATGTGTTTCGCATGTGTTACGATATATCCATATACTAGCTGACCCGTCGAACTTCGTCTCGTCAGAAGAATTGTCAAAAGACTGTGGTCAACGTTTCTCTCCATTATTTTTCTGATTACTTAACCTACAACGGAATTCGACACACACTCGCTTTAGCTCCAAAAGAAAAAAACATCACCAAAGATTAATGTGAAAATATGAAATACTTCTGTTAAGCGAAAATTGAACAAATGAACAGATTTCTATTCTGAACAGTCCGTTTATGGAGTTACTCATACGTGAATGTTCACCCGACAGAACAAACTTTGAAGCAGTTTCTTATACACAAAAAATCTATTGCTTGCGAAAAATAGATAATACTGATTCCTAGCGGTAATTTTTTAATTAGTGAATAAATTCAAAAAGCCTTTTAAAACTTTTTATTTCAGCACTCCAAAAATATGAAGGGTGATCCCATATTCTACTGAATTGCATCCGAAAGATATCTGATCATTTTATTTGAATAAATTATTTCTGGAGCAAATGTAATTCAATTCATTGATCACACGCAAATAAATTAATTAATCGGATGGAAATATATTTTGAAAACTAAATTGCTCCTTCCTTTCCCAGATCTCTAGCACAATTTACCATAAAAACAGTAATACTTTACGGGTCAAGACGTTTACATATTTTTAGAATTGTTTTGTAAATTTCGCCGAACGTCGGTTTTGAATGATGAAGAAGTCATTAGAATTATGACAGATCGAAGTTCAGTGGAACTGTACCGATCATTTAACAAATAAAACTTTTGCTGGACGGATTACCGAATGTTCAGCTGTTTGAAAGTCAGTGAAACTGTACCGACATCCGTAAAAATAATTCGGTGTGTACAACTTTTAAACAGCGAGAAAGTTTTCTCAGAATCTGTTCTGTACGTTCAAGTAATCAAAAAAGCCCTGAGCTCTAATAAAGTAGATATTTTCAGATACTGCGGATCTTTTAATTGCTTGGAGACGACACTTAAATTTTAATTTGATATTGAACTTAACAGTTTGAGCATTCTTCACAGAATAGCAACATAAAATATCAGTCTCAATTCATTATGGCAATCATCTTGAACATTGATATCTAATAACCACTTACTGTGTGTGCTTAGTCTAATCTAAATCATTAGAAAGAAAAATGCAAGAAAAATCTCTTAGTTTGACCTTAGCGCTTCTACAGCACAATCTTTTTATTGATCCATTAAAAAAAATTTCTGATTTGTTAATCTTGCCTCCGCAATGACCAATACTATTCATCTGACTCCATTGAACACAATTCATCAACTATTCAGTTCAACAACGTTGAAACTAGGTTCGAAACTGACTTTAAACAAACGGTTTGACAGCAGTTGGAGTGGAAACTGGGCTAGGTTTGGCATCAAGCGAAAACGACATAAATGACTCAATGACTGTTCTAGCAAAACCGTTGTAGGCAGGAGAAGAAGTTTTGATATCATTTACCAGTTGATGGATTGTGTGTAATGGAGTTAGATAAATAATATTGGTCATCGTGAGCGCGAGTTAAACAAATCAGAAAATTTTTGATAGAATCAATAAAGAGATTGTTCTGTAGAAGCGCTAATATCAAACTAATAGATTTTCCTTGCTTTCTAATGATTTAGCGCACATAATAAGTGGCCATTAGATATCAATGTTCAACATGATTATCATAATGGATTTATACTGCCATTTTATATTTCATATTCTGGGAAGAATGTTCGAATTGGCAAGATCAATATCAAATTAAAATTTGAACGACGTCTCTCAAAGCAACCAAAAGTTCCACAGTACCTGACAGGCCCGTGTGGGGTTTCAAGAGAGGGTTCAAGGGAGGGTTCAAACGAAGGAGGGCAGGTGTTCAAGGGGGGGGGGGGGGTGTTCAAGAAGGGTGAAGATTCAAGGGTGTGGAAGGCGCACAAATTTGAAGGAAAAGTCAGGTTATTTGCACTATTGTGAAGAGGGGGTGGGGCAGGGGTGTGGATGTAGTTGTTAAAACCCATAAAAACCCCCCCTACGCACGGGCCTGGTACCTGAACAATGTCCACTTTATTAGAGCCTTGAATATACAGAATAAGTTCTGAGAAAACTTTCTCGCTGCTTAAAAACTGTACAAGGAACTGCTTCAAAGTTTATTCTGTCGCGTCGGGAGATGATTCAAGTATGAGTAATTCCTTAAAACGGACTGTTCAGAATGGTCTGTATGCTTTGTATGTATATATTAAGTTTATCAATACAAAATTCTGGTTAGTGAGCATTTTTATCCATTACCGAAAGCAAGAATCACATCTGGAAGAGAAAGCGTGGCACCTTATATCCATTATGTCGAAGCCATAATGCATATTTGATTCATGTGGTTCGTCATTCCGAGCCACGTGATTAATTGGGTATCAAAATCATTGATCATGACTTGGTGGAATGCATATGACTGTTCTAACTGATCCTGGGTAGTTTTATAAAACTGACACTTTTCACGAAACTGTGTTGGGTCCGCACTTAGCAACGGGGGTTTGAGCAAACCTGATATAAAAACCAGGTTCGAAACTCGATTTTCAGTTCAACAACGTTGAAACTAGGTTCGAAACTGACTTTAAACAAACGGTTTGACAAAAGTTGGGGTGGAGACTGGGTTAGGTTTAGAATCAAGCGAATACGACATTAATGAATTAATGGCAGAATGCATATGACTGTATGATCACTGTAGGCACTACAATTTTATATTTCATGTTCTGTAAAGTTTTTTTTTTCAAATTGGTAAGATCAATACCAAATTAAAATTTAAGCGTCGTCGTCGTCAAAGCAACCAAAAGTTCCTCAGTACCTGAAATATATTCACTTTGTTAGAGCTCTAAAATACGCATATCACTTTTTGGAAACTTGAACGTACAGAAAAAGTTCTGAAGATACTTTCTTGCTGTTTAAAAACTGTATTAGGAACTGCTTCAAAGTTTGTTTTGTTGCGTCGAGTGAATGAGCAATTCTTTAAAAACAGATTCCTCAGAACACTTTGTATGCTACTTAAGCCAAATCTTTTTTACGAACGTTTGGTTACTTGGGCTAAATACAAATTGTAAATATATCCTAATCTACCAAATGAACAACTCTGGAACAGAAACTCTTTAATTAGAGATAAGAATCTGTGCATTTGCTCGATTTTTGCTTAACAGAAGTATTTCACGTTTTCACATTAATTTTTGTGATATTTCTTTTCAGGTTAAAGCAAATGCAAAAATAATAGAGAGAAACGTTAACCACTTAGTCGTTTTACAATCTTGATGTCCGAAAACATAAATTCGAACAAATCTTTGGGCGAGACGAAGTTCGACGGGTCAGCTAGTTCTCGATAAAATTACTCTGAAAAGAATCTGTTTGGTCAAGGAAAAAATGTTTTTAAATAACTTTTTTTCCTTAAAAGTGCCCAACTTGAATTTTTTACTAAAGATAGGAAACATAATCACCTATCTTCACTCCCGGTGAAACCCTCAACGAGTGAACACGTTGTATCGTGCTAGTGCGGTGAAAATTTGAGTATTTCGCGAGAAAGAAAGGATTTTCATCCAAATAAAAAATGGCATAATTGAAAATCGTCTTAAATTTTTAAAAATCGAATTTTTCCAGTGTTTTATTAAAATCTGAGAGAGTGCCGCTAACATTTGTTCGAGTTAGCGCGAAATTCGTCTATTTTAAAGCTTACACTGCATGGAAAATAATTGGAACCATACTTAATACGTATTAAGCAGCAAGAAAGTGAATGATTTCAGTAATTGTGAAACTTTTGGTAGCTCGGGAATGGTCGCATCCGGATTTGAAGTTTCATAAACATGTAAATTAGAGAAAGCTAGAGGGGCTGGGGTCCACTAGGATACTGATAGTACCTATTAGCTCCCTCCGAACAGTACCAGCCTAGATGCCACGTGGAATCCGGCGGAAAAAAAATGAACCAAGAATAGATCCTGCTTCCATGTCGTAAAAGGCGACAATTGCAGGAGTTTCTTTTTCCTTTCAGTTATCAGATCTGATTACTCTATTTTACTAAGTTATCTCTACATTCAACCTATCAATTTCCATCTAGCTTCGGAGAAAAGTTTTATTTGGAATGTTTTCTTCTTCCATGTTATTGATTGTCTTTCAAGATTATAAATTGAATGCTAAAAATCAACTATTGCGCAAATCCGTTGATATTACAAAGTTAATAACAGAGACAATAAATATCGGTATATTGAATACATAGTAAAAAAACACTTGATATTAATATTTCAAACAATAAATTAATATTTTCTCGGTAGCCGGCTGCCTAGATCAACCAATATAACCTATTAATAATTTTAATGAATAATTAAAATAATAAAGCAGAAATGATCAAGAATCAAGACACGCGTGAAATCTGTTGACCTTTATTTGGTGATTTAAAATGATTTTATAACAACTGTTTAGAATATGTCAATGCAATGAATTAACTATTTTGTCTAAATCACTCGTTCATTTTGTATCACGTAATTTCATTTATAAAAAATGGAGAAGTTTTTATTCTTTACGCGATAGTATTGCAAATTTTTCTTCAGTTTTCTCGAATAAGAGCTTTGAATCAAGACTTCCCGAGACTTCAGTGTCGGATATTGTTGAAAAGTTCACTCGGAAAGTCAGTGAGTTTAGTGGTACGTCCGAGCCTCTTGAAACCAGAACAAACTGAGTCGCGCGCAAATAATACCAATACTGAAATTTTTACTAACAATTATCCTTCTCCCGTGACGTAGTATATACGGCCTCTAGTAACAACAAGTGTTGGACTAACATCCCTTCCCATTCCTTAGACGATCTACGTTCGGGCCTGGCCGGCGCCGGTACTGATCAATGAATTCTGGGATTACCAGAAGATGTACATTGAAGGATGATCTGCCATTCCCTGGTCGGATCATATAGAAACTCGCTGAACAATTTCAGCTAATCCCGATCAGTAACGGAGTAGCAACCAGGGGTGGTCGCGCAAGCTCAAGCTCAACCTTATGTAAATTAGAGAAAGCTAGACTCCAGAGCTCTACGCAGAAATGTTTTTCATTGCTCAGAATGAAAGAAAAAAACGGGTGGGTGATGCCAAAAACTTAACTGAACTGACATGAATGCGTTTTTAGGTAGTAATGAAAATATTCTAACAGCAAGTGATACAATTACGATTTTACGAGCTAATTTCGGTTTTACAAACTAATCAAAACTAAAAGGAGGATAAAAGGTTATTATATCCGATAGATGGAAATACTGAACTAATTCTTCGTGTACATTATTGTTTCAAAGTATTCTTGTCGAGATTTTTTGAAGCATTTTTGGGATCTTATTAAATAGTAACTATTGGAGTGATTTGCTTTAAATCAGAAAATCGTGAATGATTTTGTTCACGTCATGTCCAGTGCAAAGCTTGACCAAATCGTTTCAATATTTTGAAATTTTGATCTCCTACAGAGCCCTGTATAACGATCATTCCTATCCATCAATAATTGACTTCGTAAACTTGCGCATGAGATTATCTTGAGTATGTCATTTGAACACTACAGTTTTTTTCCTTAAATCATTCTCGCTTCTACGTCCGATCTCGATGATCCTTGGCAAAATCTGCCAACGTGGAACTAATTCGGTCGTTATCATTGTTTCTCCCCCGTCGTGAAACACATCGTTGCTCGCGTCACAGCGAGAGCTCCCATACCTAGTATGAAAAGGATTGTCGTCAACTCACAAATTAATTTCTAGCATGTCGTTACCACTCCTATTAACAAACATCCTGCTCGTCGAGGAAACCCTTGGGCTAAGCTGCTTCTCATACTAAGCGAAATATTTAGTCGTTAGTATCCAAAACGTTCGGGAATCTTTTTTGAATGAGAAATAATTCACACTGAAACATGCTAAGCACTTGATTCCGCCGGTCAGCTACTGGGGGGTGATAAAGGTTAAGCGAACCGTTGTTAATTTTTAAGATCGAAAAATAACTAAAACTGTGATAATTTGAGAACTATTTTGGGTGAAGCAAAGATTAGCCTCAGTTGTTGGAAAATTGGAAAAGTAAGACGTTAATTGGGCCATGACCGAACTGTTCTTTCTACTTCAAATCAAAAAACTAGAAACAGTTTGGCTATTGAAAGCATTATTGCATCTACCTATTTAATATTCGACCAAATCCGAGGGGTGTTTGTCGTACTCTCTGCTGCCTACTTTCCGTGTATGAAATCACCGGACGATATTTTGGCTACAACCAACCGTTGATGGTGACAAACGACAAACGGTCTCGCCGGGTTATGATGAAACAATTTCTATTTGGTTTAAATGGGGTTGCACTCAGGCACTATGCACGATAAAATGTTGATTTAACACTTTAGGGAATCAGGAAAGTGGTGAAAAATCACTTTCGTGCTCGAATAACAGGGAAAACTAATAATCATGATGAAGAATCCAGGAGTGAAGTAAAGCAAGTAAGGTGTGGCAAGATTGAAAATCCCAAATTTTCTTGTATCCAACCGACCCGAAAACCCCGAACATGCTCCAGTTCTGTTTCACGCACATTTACCACCATTTGACCGAGTGCGGACGGAATAATTATTGTTCCAATTTCGGAACGCATAATTCATTCATCGACACACTTTGCTCTTGTTGCGTACGACGGCCAGACACGGAATGGCGTTTGCTTTGTGGCTGCTTTCATTCGACCAGGAAATGCCTTTTTACCGTTATGGTCATGAATTCAACTCACAGAACTCACGACACGATAGCAATAATTCAGGTCGAGAAAATGTGTAGATGATTGCTACAGAACACACCCAGAATATTTCGACTAGCAAATATTTGTTCATTAGGAACAGGAAGCTCGGGCAAGTAGTATTTTCAATTACTACTGCTTTGCGTGTGATCAAATGTACTTTTGTCTACTCGTAAAAGAGAACGAGATATCGAATAGTTTAGTGCACTTTTTAATTTTTTCAGGTATGAATTTGAAGAATCAACAAAATTCATTATAACGAAGATCATATTCATGATGAAGTATTAAAACCTACTACCTTCACAACACGAGTTGATTAATTATTGATACGGAATCATCTTGACACTGTATGAAAAGTCATTACGAAGTTTTTAAATAAACTATTACTCACACTGGGTTTCTACAATAATGACTTTATTGTATTTGGCTAGGAACCAAATCTGGCGTATACGGTGGATGTGGGAGGCAATTCGAAGCTCAATTCATATAGTTTTGTCATTGTTTTGATTGACACGGTGCGTTGTCTTGATGAAACCATTTTTTTTCTTTGCCATATGCGGTCGTTTCTTCGCGATTTCACCCTTCAAACGCTCCAATAACGCTATATAATATTCATTATTTCCTTTCTCAAGATAATCGATAAATATTACACCACGCGCATTCCATAATACCAAGACCATAACCATTCCAGCCGATTGCTGTGCTTTTGGGAGCTTTGGACGAGGTTCACCAGTTGCTGTCCTCTCACATGACGATGACGTTTTGATTTTGGAGTGAAGTGATAAATCCATGTTTCACCCATTGTCACATATCGACGCTCCGGTTAGTTACGTTTAAACACCCACGTTAGAAGTTCCGGTTAGTTACGTTTAAACACCCACTTTGAACCGAGCTAACTTCACTTTTCGTTCGATTTTGTGGATTTTTTTAATGTTTTCTGGTGTTGCCGCCTCATTTGGACGTCCACTGCGTTCTGCATCATCGGTGTCTCTACGATCACGTTTTAAATCAGCAAACCAACGTTTTATTGTTTTTAACACTTTTCAAGCCATTACTTCACTTGAACGGTATTTTTGCTATCAAAAAACAGAGTCAAATTAAAACACGAAATTATTTTTGATCCATTGTTCTGAAAATAAAAAACGTAGCGTCACTCTCAGCACGATAACTCCCTAACTAAAAAATAGAATATCATGAAATTTCAACAACTGTCTTTTAAAGGTTAGTATTAAGTGAAAAACCTGTTTCAATCCACCTAGTGGTGAAATGATGCCTTTCTCATATTACTCATAACATCATAAATATTACTGAGGAATTCGCAAAAACAACTGTTCATTGAATCAGTCGGTGTTGAACAGTCGTTCGCACCGCACGCATATAGCTCTTGGCTCCTGGAAACTTTTTCTGGCTACCTAGAGTTTCATTGATTCAGGGCTTCAGTCTTTTTCAAGGCTACCTGAATCACTAACAGTCTTTTTAAAGACTAACAATTAGTCAGCCAAGGCTATGATGGAGTGATATTAGAGTGACTAAGAAATTAATCAGCCTTTTTAAAGGCTAGCTATTCAAAGAACTATTATTCAAAATTCCATTCATTTCAAAAATGCCTGCGTCCAATCGGAAAGGCAACAAGACTAAGGCTAAAAATAATTCAATACGGAATAAATCACAATCCGTTATTCAACATATTTCTAATAACATTCACGATCTTATAGAATCTGAATGTAAAAATAAAAGACAACGGACGAATTTCCCTTCCGTTGATCCTATGCCGTCTAACAATATTTACGAGATTCTTCCTGAATCCGGTTGTAGCGACATAGAAGAAAATTCTTCAAAAAATCCCAAAATGGACGCTTGTCGTTCTGGGAAGAAACATCAATCTATGCCACCAGTGACGGTGATGATTTCCGACTTCAAAGCATTCCGTACTGAGCTTTCTACTTTTCTCCCGGAAGTGAAAGCCTCAGTTCAAATCGGAGGAAGAGGAGAATGTCGAGTCTTGGTTGATGGATTGGAAGATTACGAACGACCTATTCGATACTTGTCCGAGAAACTTCATAAATTTTATTCATATGATATAAAATCAGACAGACCCTTCAAGGCTGTCTTGAAAGGCTTATCAAATGATCAAAGTATTGATGAAATTAAAAATGAAATAAAAGAATTGCTTGGTTTTGCCCCTTCCCAAGTAATACTTATGAAAAAAAGAGCGAATGGTACTTCTAAACCACGCTCTGGAATTTCCCATGAACTTTACCTAATACACTTCAATCGAAGTGATGTAAACAATTTGAAAACTTTAGAAAAAGTACGTTACATTTCCCACATTAAAATTCATTGGGAACATTATAAACGGCATAATCGTATTGCCAACTTAACGCAATGTCGTCGTTGCCAAGGCTTCGGTCATGGAACCAAAAATTGTCATATGGCAATTCTTCTAAGGCAAGTATTTCTTCGAATTTAAAACAAAAAACAGGTACGCCTGCCAATTCGTCTTCTAACGAATACAATTTATTGACAGGTATATCGACCTCGTCATCATCTTCTTCTAATGTCAGTTATGCTGGTATATTAGGTAGAAATCTACCACCTATTTCTTCTAATGTAAATAATCCAAACACAGGACCGCCTTGCAGTCCATCTTCTAACGAAAACAATTTATTATTAGGTAGACAGGCCAAATCATCTTTTTCTAATGGCAGTCTACCTACAAATATTCGTTCAAAGCCATTCGCTTTTTTAAATGAAGTCGATTTAGGCGATATAACTGAAAATAAAATGATCTACCTACAAGATCAACTTTTTCAAATGATCATCCAAATGAATTCGACTTCATCACTTTTTGAAGCATTTCAAATCGGATGGAAATTTGCAAATAATATTATAATGAATTCAAAATTTAACAGTGATGTTAAATAATCATTTGAACATTTTAAATTGGAATGCTCGATCTTTGAAATCGAGTGAAGATGAATTTTATAATTTTCTCGAAGTTCACAAAATCCATATTGCCATTGTGACAGAAACTTTTCTTAAACCAAATGTCAAATTGAAAAGTAATCCACATTATGTGGTTCATCGATTTGACAGGTTTACTGGAATGGGTGGTGGCGTTGCCATTTTTGTCCAACGGCAAATTAAACATCGAATTTTACCTTCTTTCAATACTAAAGTTATTGAAAGCTTGGGAATCGAAGTTGAAACCATTCATGGAATTTATTTCATCGCTGGAGCATATTTGCCATTCCAATGCACCGGTGAACAATTAAATTTCTTTAAAGGCGATTTGCAAAAACTCACAAGATATCGATCGAAATTTTTCGTAATAGGGGACTTAAATGCTAAGCATGTCCAGTGGAATTGTAGGCAAAATAACAGTAATGGTAAAATACTTCATAATCAACTCTCAGCTGGTTACTTCACAGTTCTTCATCCCAGTAATCCTACTTGTTTCTCTTCCGTGAAAAACCCGTCTACAATTGATCTGGTTCTAACAGATCAAAGTCACATTTGTAGTGAACCGATTACTCATGCTGACTTTGACTCAGATCATCTTCCAGTAACATTCAGACTTTCCAACGAAGCTATAATTAATCCAATTAGTTCTATATTCAACTATCATAGAGCAAATTGGTTGGATTACAGATCTCACATTGAAAATCATGTGGATCATGAAACTATTTTAGAAAATTCTGCGGACATCGACACAGCAATTGATAATTTGAATTATTACATTATCGAAGCTAGAAATCTTTCAGTTTCCAAAACTCAAACTAAAATAAATTCTCCTATCATCGATGACAATCTTCAACTGCTCATTCGGTTGAAGAATGTTCGTCGACGACAATATCAACGTTCTCGTGATCCTGCTATGAAAAATATAGTTAAGGATTTACAAAAAGAAATTAAACATAGATTTACTCTTTTGCGAAATGAAAATTTCACTAATGAAGTTGAACAAATTAAACCATATTCTAAACCTTTCTGGAAACTTTCTAAGGTTCTTAAGAAACCACAGAAACCAATTCCTGCTCTCAAGGAAGGAAATCAAATACTTCTTACAAATGGCGAAAAAGCTCAAAAACTTGCTCAGCAGTTTGAGAGTGTACACAATTTTAATTTGAACGTTGTGAGTCCTATTGAAAATGAAGTCTCACTGAAATATGATCATATTTCAACCCAAGTGTTATCACAAGATGACATTATTGAGACGAATTTAGATGATATTAAGTCAATCATTAGGAAACTTAAAAACATGTAGAGTTCCTGGTAATGATGGAATTTTTAATATTCTTATTAAAAATCGTCCCGATGTTGCCTTGAGACTCCTGGTTAAAATTTTCAACAAGTGTTTTTCATTAACTTACTTCCCAAATAGATGGAAAAACGCCAAAGTAATTTCTATCCTGAAACCTGATAAAAATCCAGCAGAAACATCAAGTTATCGACCAATTAGCTTACTTTCTTCTATCAGTAAACTTTTTGAAAAAATTATCTTGTTGAGAATGATGTCTCATATAAATGAGAATTCAATTTTTTTACCAGAACAGTTTGGATTTCGTCATGAACATTCAACATCAACTTGTCAGAGTAACGAACATGATAAAAGCAAATAAATCTTCTGGGTTATCCACTGGAGTTGCTCTTCTAGACATAGAAAAAGCATTCGACAGTGTTTGGCACAAAGGTTTAATAGCAAAAATGTCTGATTTCCAGTTTCCTATTTATTTGATCAAAATGATTCAAAATTATTTAACTGATCGTACTCTTCAGGTTAGCTATCAGAATTGTAAATCTGAATTGCTACCCGTACGAGCCGGTGTTCCGCAGGGTTCGAGCGTAGCTCCAATCTTGTATAATATTTTCACTTCTGATCTTCCAAATCTACCCGTTGGTTGTCAGAAATCGCTATTCTGTGACGACACAAGTCTGTTAGCCACAGGTAGAAATCTAAGAGTGATCTGCAGTCGCCTACAAAGAAGTTTAAATATTTTCAGTGATTATCTGTCAAAATGGAAAATTAAACCAAATGCAGCAAAAACGCAATTAATTATTTTTCCTCATAAGCAAAGAGCTTCTTTTCTTAAACCAAACAATAATCACATTCTCAAATTTAATGGCTTGGAATTGACATGATCTGATCAAGCTAAATACTTAGGTTTAACGTATGACAAAAAACTCACTTTTAAGGATCACAATTGAAGGAATCCAGGCAAAGTGTAATAAATATATTAAATATTTATATCCTCTTATAAACAGAAATTCTAAGCTCTGTTTAAAAAACAAATTGTTAATTTATAAAAAAATTTTCAGATCAGCCATGCTTTATGCAGTACCAATTTGGTCAAGTTGTTGTTCCACCAGGAAGAAAACGCTTCAAAGGATTCAGAATAAAATTCTGAAAATAATTTTGAAGCGTCTTCCCTGGTTTAATACAAATGAGTTACACAGACTCACAAATATTGAACCATTAGATGTAATGTCACATAATATTATAAGCAAATTCCGACAAAAATCGATGCAATCTTCAATTGAATCGATTCGCTCTCTGTATTAGTTAGTATATTAGTTCATTTTCCCCATTACTCAATACAAGTAGGTTTAGAATTTTCCCTACACAAAAATCTCAGAATTGCGGAAGCAAATAATGTCCTCATGGTAATAACCAAATCATATATATATAATAGGGCTGAAAAGTCACCACTGGTGGCTGAACACCCAATTTAAATCTTAATAATTTAATTTTAACTCATATTCCAATAAATAGTTATTAAAAAAAACGAATCCACTTAGCTACTTGGAGTTGAGACCTTTCGAGCGGTATTGGGCTCTAATGAAGAGAAAAATTTCACAAATCTTGAACAAAAGAAGCTAAGTCGGTTTGAGACGGCCAAAAAACGAATCGCAAGCTGCCCGAATGTGACTTGCAGGTGTATTTTGGCCCACTCGCGGACAATAACTTTTTTCAGCGCCTCGAGACTGGTGTATCTTTTAGTTCGGACTTTGCTCTCCAAAATGGCCCAAAGAGAATAACCCATTGCATTCGCATCTGGTGAATTCGAGAGCCATTGTGTGGACGTGATGAAGTTCGGAACGTTGTTTTTCAGCCATTCTTGGTTCACTCGAGCTTTTTGAGACGGTGCCGAGTCCTGCTGAAACGTCCATGGTCTGCCACCGAAATGTTTGTCTGCCCACGGCTTCAAAGCAACCTCCAAAATATTTTCCCGATAATATGTCGCATTTACCTTGACGCCTGGCTCGCCCCTGCTAAGCATTTCTGGAATTGCTCTATACCTGCCTGAGACTCAATGTCTCAGATTTCACAACAGAACACATCATTCTATCCATCGTTGAGTTGACTAAGCATGTAGATTTATTCGTGACTCATTTATCATAACTGATTTTCATCACAGTTCAAAATGTATCATTCTTGACGATGGTTGTAATCCACAAACAATTGCGTTTCCTAACCAAGCTTTCTCATGCGATCCTTGTTTCTATATATACTAAAAGAAAGAATCGCATCTCAAACGAATATGCTTAGTTGACAAATAAATATAAAGGAATATTTGAATGATTGACAAAACCGCAAGTTAGAGGATTCGTATTTAGATACAAACGACCAAGTGTCCGCATGGAATTATTAGATTTTGCAGACGCGTGGTAGTTCATTTGACAAACATTCATCGCTCATATCGTTACAGCATAGAGAGCATACATCTAAGTAGAGATTTCAATGTGAACAATTTAAAGATCATCCAAAGTATCGTTCATAACTAGTTATTACTTTTATCCACCTCTCAGACAATTTTCGAAATTCATCTCGAAAACATGTCTCGTATTTTGAGGTGATCCAAGTTTGAAGCCAATTTTTGATTTCTTCGAAAGAAGTAAACCGATGACCTACCAGATCGTGCTGCGTCCATCGGAACAAACAGTAATCAGAAGGAGTAATGTCAAAAGAATACGACGGGTGCGGCAAAATATCCCACTTGAGTGTTTGAAAATATTTTTTCACGACTTCTGCGAATTGAAGCCAAGCGTTGTCATGTAGGAGAATAACTTTAACGTGTCTTTGTTTGTATTCCGGCCGTTCTTCTCGTAATGCACGGCTCAAACGCATCAATTGCAGCCTATACCGATCGACCGTTATGGTATCGCCTGTTTGTAGCAGCTCTTAGTATACAACATCCGTTTGGTCCCACCAGATGCACAACATGACCTTCGAACCATGAATATTCGGCTTTGGTTTTGATGTTGAGATCGATGGTAGCATTTGACTGGGCCTAGCATAGTATTTTTTTTTTCCTTCTTGGCTTTCATCCCCAGTAACAATTCGATGTATAAAACCTTTTCTTTGTTGCCTTTGAATCAGTTGATCGCAAGTGAAAATCGCCTTTCATTTTATTTTGGTTTCAGTTCATAAGGCACTCAACTGTCTTGCTTTTGAATCATTCCCATGGATTTTAATTGTATAGCAACTGCTTGTTGAGTACCTACATGATTTTTCAGTTGAAGTATTACTATCATAAACTTCTTTCATAAATTTCAACTTGCACTTTTCTTATAATTAAAATAGAACTGCCCGCAATTGCTACTTAGTTAACACAAAATTGTTCATAATTAACGCAGTAAAAAAAGAGTAGGCAAGTTTTTTTGATTATGACGGATGACTCGATTATTGACCAGTCATCTGTCAAAGCAACATTGACTTTAGAATTAATTTCCAAAAAAATGTTTTTAGGTATTCCCAGTTTTGTTCTTTCGGTGAAAGCCGTTTGTGATTCAGTTACTAATATCTGCTGGCAGAATCCTCAGCAAAAACGTTAAAAGAATTACATTAGTAACCGAAATAATATAATTCTACACATCTTTTGAGGAAATTTATTCCCACGAAAACTAGAACCATTATTTTTTTAATGCAAACCAGACGAAAAACAAATGTCTGATATGCAAAGCCATGAATAGAAGAAATAATAAAATTCATCTTTTTATATTTTATGAAGTACATACACATTTCTTTAAATTATTTCAAATGCATATTGTCGAAACCTTAAGGTTAACCCTTACATTGAATGAAGTGATGCAGCAAAACCAATTAGGTAGACATTACTTCAGCCTAAAGCCACTGTCAACACAATTCAAACGAATCCCGCGGCCATAATATTTGTTTTCCAGAAAGTCCTTTTCATTAACATTTTTCATCCATTCGGGTAAAATTGGCTACGCCAGTGTTCACCCCATTCATAACTCCGTAATTGCTTTTTGAGCCAGCTATGGAATTGAATGTGCACATATGTGCCCATAAAAGTAACACTCCAACGCTCGGGGCAGACTGGCCTCCTCCTGGAAGCCAATTTGAATATTAATGGTTTCATTTTTTACGATTTCGACTGCCTCACAAGCTTTGTTTCAATAATGAGGAGACAGCAAATAAACTTAACCGGCCTCAAAATAAACGACTTTTCCGCGCTGGTGATAAATTCCGAATCCTACCGATCCTTCGACGCTTGACAAAGTGGATGATAAAAATTGAAAAAGACACATTAAAAGGACCATTCAGCGGTTGAAGCTTTTTAGCAGGAACAATAACATTCAGTGATTGTAATTATGGCATCAATTGAGATGGAACCTACATTGGTATGGATGCTGAATGGGACCCAAAAAAGCCATCTCAACATTCGCAGCCTGCTGCCATAATTATGCACAATGTTTTTCTCAATTGATACAAATCTGTGTTTCGGGAGCACAGCAGCAATGTGATTGACTTATCTGGCATCAACATTAATTAAAATTTATGGTTATTGAATGCGCCGAATTTTCAATTTTCTCCTCAATTGAAGAATTTCGCAATTCTTTTATTTTTTCGACAACTGAACATAAAGCATAAATAGTCCAATAGATGTTGTAAATTTGCCCAGAAGAACAATACTGTTTTAATTTTTTGTTCAAATATTCATAATTTAGTTCAATTTGATCACATTAAAATAATTCGCCAGAAGAAACTGAAAACAGAATATAATTTGAGATATTGGGATACTTGTGAAAAAAAAACAAATGGCATTAATCACATACGCTTTGCAATCTCTCATAAACTTTATCTAATACATATTGACTAGAAACACTTATGGCACTAACACAGAACAATGCATGATGCAACCTAACGCAATGTCGTCCTTGGCAAGGCTCTGGCCATGGCAAAATTTATATTCGATACTAAGTGCGGATTGGGTCAACACTAAATATATTTTACAAGCAATCATTAAAACACGGTCGTATTTTATTATTATTCTATAGGTTAGTATTTAGGCCAATCATACACTCTTCCATAAAACCATAATATAGTTTGCTCAAACAGGACACTATACAGCAAAAGACACGACAAAGTAATTTTGCAACATGACAATAACTGTCCATATGTTGCACAGCCGGTAAAACATACTTAGAACCACTGAAATGAGAAGTCCTACCCCACTCGCCTTGGGTTGGCGGTTCAATGCATAGGACGCTGGTCTTACAAGCCAGTTGTCGTATGTTCGAGCCCCGACCTGGAAGGATTCTTAGCGTCAGTAGGATCCATAGTACTAGCCATGCAATGATTCTGTACGCTATATGAATCGGCTGCGAAGTCTGTTGAAACAGAAAGGCCAAATTCCACAAAAGGAATGTAATGCCACGACTTTGACTTTGACTTGACCCCACTCGCCATATATCCCAGACATTGCTTCTTTCGATTACTATTTGTTCCGATCGATGCAGCATGGCCGGTCCAATTAAGATGAAGTCAGAGAATGGTTCAATTTGGGAATTGTCGCCAAACCAGTCGCATGTATGAAAAGGGTTTCCTCGGTTTGTCAGAAAGAAGAGAAAAAGAAGTGGCTTGCGATGGACAATACTTAGAAAATTGAATTCGCAACCATGTTTTGTCAATAAGGCTTCAAATTTTCGTATATAAAATTTTTTTATAATCCCAATGTTATTTTATATTAGGGAAAATATGTGTTAAACACATTTTGAATTACTTACATGAATTTGGATATGTGTAATGAATTCAACTTAAGTGCCTTAAGATTTATAACGAAATTAAATGGTACAGAATGTGTTTAAAAACAAGCTAGTTTCATAGAGTGATAATTTTTGCAAGGATCGGCGAAATGGCATTCGGCGAAATGGCTTTCGGCGAAATGAACCGCTCCCGTTTTACAATAAACATGATCCATTCCAACATAAATGAGGCTAAAATTGTTCCTTGAAAAATGATATCGAAAAACAAAAGTAAAAAGAAGTAAAATATATGATTGATATATTCAAACTCAATTCAAAAGAACGTGATTCGTAAAATGATAGAACCTTACAAGAATGATTTAAATATGTATCAAATATACTCAGCCTTTGAAGCAGGCGTATTAGCTTACATGTTATAGCACTTAAAAACATGTCAGAATTATAAATAATTAACGTATCATTTAGATGTGATTATCTGTTGGTACAAAAGATGAGGAGGTTTTATGCCTACTGGAGAGAGAGACTTAATAATTATAAACTCAAGTGGGCTTTTCCCTACTCCAAATAATCTTGATCTTGAAATCAGAGTATTTGACTTAGACTCCGAACGGTTATAGTTATTCAACAAGCCATAGATTTTTCAAATCCGTCCATTTTTAAGGGAGATTTCCATTTTTGTAAAAGCTACTTTTCGCCTTATTCTAGTAGTAGCAGTGCTTGGTGATAAAGTAATCTTTCGGAGAAAAGTGAAACACGATTTTCCATGCAATTGTTTTATGCAATTTTCCATGACGTTTCGATTTTAGCACGGTTCGTTTTTGGCAACATCGTTCGAACATGACATATGTACACCGAAACCTCCATTTACGAACTAAACGGGGGTTCGTAAATGGAGGTAGTTCGTAAAAAAAGTTTACGTTATTTGGAATTTACTTCGTAAAAAAAGTTTTGTGTAATGAATGTGGAAACACTCAATCACATGGCCAATTTCGGAACGGATGCGATAAGTGGGTGCAAGAAAATGATGTTTGGGGTCGGTTCAAAATCCAAGATGGCGACTTCCGGTTTATCGATATTTCTAAAAACCCTTACAATGTGGGTATTTTCGAATCGGAATTGATGATTAGATGACGGAAACCGATGTTTGAAGTGGTTTGAAAATCCAAGATGGCGACTTCCGGCTTATCAATATTCCTAAAAATCTTTACAATGTGGGTATTTCCGAACCGGAATTGATGAGTAGATGACGGAAAACGATGGTTGAAGTAATTAGGAAATCCAAGATAGCGACTTGTGGTTTGTCGATATTCCTTAAAAACCCTTACAATGTGGGTATTTTCAGAAAAGGATTCATGAGTAGATGACGGAAGACGATGTTTGAAGTGGTTAGTCAAACATCGTTTTCCGTCATCTACTCATCAATCTCGTTCCGAAAATACCCATATTATAGTAACTTCCATGAAGCTGGAAATTGTTTTCATTGGATGCAAAAACCTCTTTTTACGAAGTTGGTTCGTAAAAAAAGTTTACGTTATTTGGGATTTGGTTCGTAAAAAAAGATTACGTTATTTGGGATTTAGTTCGTAAAAAGTGTTACGTAAAAAGAGGTAACGTAAAAAAGTGTTCGTAAACGGAGGTTTGGGTGTATTAGAAATTAGTAATAGTAGTTAGTACTTTCAAATTTCAAACAATTTCATTTTCTATATTGATTTTTACTGCTTGCGGCAATGGATGACCACAACTTCTTACACTCTTATAGCATTTGAAGAAGTTCGTCGAGATAAGCAAATTTGTATGTGAAAAATGATTTTTTTTTGGAGATTCTGTAACTGATTGCTACATACTTAGACTTATATGAACAGTCCTATACTCCTCTATGAGATTTCTGAATTTCATTGGGACTCGACTTCTAGTTCTGGAACTACAGGATGATATATGTAATAAAATTAACATAACGTCACTCATTTTGTTTTTAGATGGCTAAACCTATTTTGACCATCTAAAATTCAAATGAAAGATTTTAAGGTCCCATAAAATCTTCTTGGTTTTCAATCAGATCCGACTACCGGTTCAGGAGATACAGGGTGATTAGTGTAAATATTTCACATAATATTATCGGGTTTATCGGGATCACAGATTCTAAGAGTCGACGACCAAATAAACTCATATCAGTTTTGCCGGTATTCGGTTTTTATCCCAGAAGGTACTCAAAAATTTTACGTTAAGCGCACTACGATTTCTCCAAGAAGGTTACAATGATTTTCGAAAATTACGAATCTGATGAAATGGTTTACAATCCATTTAGTATCGGGAATAGAGAAGCTAAAAGAAGGCCGACACGAATTTAACAAACAAATTCAAATTAAAATAAACTTATGGTCCCATGCAAAATCGGTGAATTTTATCCAATTCCGACTTACAATTTTGAAATTACAGGGTGATGAGTTTTTAAAGCTCAAACCGTCATAGAAAATGACAATACCAAAAAATCTTCAAAGTAAGGCTCAAAACTATTTCAATTTTTCGCCATACTTCATGGGTATACGAGTTGTTTTGGGTTATTTTGGTCTCTGAATACCGTTGCGGGAAGTACCATAAATAATGACCAAAACTTTTAAGAGGAACTCATCTCTACGTCTCATGGAATGCTTAATCGATTGACACACGTTTAGATTGTAAGGAATAGTCTTACGGTTTCATAAAATTTCTATCTTCGAATCGTCTTGCAAATTTCAATAACATTTGATTTGAAACGACGGTCATTAAAATCATTTCATGAAAATTAAACACAACGAAGAATATTCACGCGAAAAACACATACTGATTGATAAAAAAAAGTACCACTGCTAGGTGGATTAAGCACGATTTTATCTTAAATATTCGTTACGTCAAATAATTATGCAGAACGACCTAAAAAAATAAAAAAACCCTGAAGCGATAATGTTGTGAACAGTAACAAATATATATATGAATATTTGAAAACTCCTTATTCCGTCAACAATTGATGGTTAAAAAATTATTTATTTTTTTTAATTTACATCAAGTAGAAAATTAACTTTTGCATATAATTCAGTCGAAAAATAATTAATTAAAGAAAACGAATTTGCACCCACTCGGCCAAAGTAAGGTCACATGTCGCTGTGCAATACCCCGTTGCAATTAGTTGTCTTCTCTCGTAAGCCCGGGCTTCTTTTCTCGAACCAAACAATAATCACAGTTCTGTTATATTCCTGTTACGTGACATTAGTGGCGGAATAGTAAAGATTTTTTTTTATCATAGTTGAATTAAATGGAATCTATTTTCTTCTAAAGCAATTTAAAAACCACATTATCAATTTGAATGATTTGGAATTGACATGGTCTGATCAAGCGAAATTTCTCGAAAGGATAATGTATGAAACACTTGTAGAACTAATTTGATACTATTATTTTGCTGAAGAAAGTATGTTGATACGTTAAGGCGTTCAAGAGTTATGCAATATTTTTGAGATTTTTGGAGGTATTTTTAAGACTACTTTAAATAAGTTAAAAAAAATAACACCCTTTCAATTTTCTCTGTAGTTTTTAATTATATTATGACCTTTCAAGAACCGCATAGGATACATTTTTTTCGATCTGGCATCTAATGAGTATTGATATTTGAAGCTTAATTAGTTTTCGATGAAAAAACAATCATAACTTTTTACTAGTAGCTCATATGAAAAAGCTTGGCGGAGCAAAATTGTGCGCAATAATTAGTTCAACAACTATTGTGAAGACAACTTTTCCGTGGAACATTTCACAAAAAAGTTAGAACAAAAAAAGTAATTTTTCAGAAGCCATCCTACTTTTACTCGGGAAAATTGATGTAACTCGATCAAATGAAGAGCTAGAGAGGTACTTTTTTCAACAAAGTTGCTCAAAATAAAATTTCCTGCAACTTTATCTTACAACAAAATCATTTTTGAGTTCAGTTAAGAAAGTTAGATATCAGATTTCAGTCTAAATGAAGACCACCTTAGTAACTTTTTTAATCAAAAGGAGCGCCATTTGATTACAAACAACTTTTGTGAAGACACCAACTACAGAAAACTAATATTTAATAGTGAAAATATTTTTGTCACGCTAATTTCCCGTTTCGGACCATAGTGCATTGAAGGAATCCAGGCAAAGTGTAATAAATACATAAAATGTTTAGATCCTTTCATAAACAGAAATTCTAAGCAATGTACTAATTACTAATTTATACAAAAATTTTCAGACCAGCCATGTTTTATGCAGTATCAATTTGGTCAAGTTGTTCTTCCACCAGGAAGAAAACGCTTCAAATGATTCAGAATAAAGTTCAAAAACTGATTCTGAAGCGCTCTCCCTGGTTTAGTACAAATGAGTTACACAAACTCACAAATATAGAACTATTAGTTTTGTTACAAAATATAAACAAATTCCGACAAAAACTGATGTAATCTTCAATTGAATCGATTCGCTCTAGAATAATATAAATTAAAACATAAATTTCTTGTGAAGCTTTTCGGCGTAGATCTGGTGCTAATGTGGTACTTAATTAACGAAACTGGGAAAGAATAGCCATCACTGATTCCCTTGGACGAACAAAGGCAAAATTAGAATAAATATCAACATTAACACTGATGTCCATTACATTCCGGCTTATAAGCTTAGTCCTGCTCACTCGACACTTAATGAACGCTTAAGCTAAATTGCTAGTTCAACTCTAACTGGTATCCATCAGACGGTTTTATTAGCTAGGCTATTATTATTTATAATCCAGCGTGGGCGTTCTGGAGTGCAAGACTGATCCGGAGAAAAACTACCACCACAAATGAATAGCGCCTTTTAACTACAAATTAGATGCTCGACAAGTAGCAATAAGAGCGTAATGAAAGCTTTGAAACCAAAAGCGTTCGAAGGCAACATCTACAACCGAGTGGCTCGAATGGTTTTCCCCGAAAAAAAAATGGCGAAGGTATTATCAGGATTGAGGAGAGCTAAACGAGGATTCGGTGTATTTATGTTCAGCACAGAAAAGGATGCTCTTATTTGCCGTACAATTTCGGATGCTTTGAATTACTCCGTACGATGATCCTCGTGAATGGCAAGAAAAACATGCTCCGTCGATGACGGTAATAATTGTAAGGTTTCTGACCTAACCGAAAACGATGGAAATAAGTTCCAGACAGCTGAAAGCAAGAAAGCGTGTTTCCAGATTTTTCCATGCCTTGCTCAGCTGTTTCGTGTTCTGGGCCGTTATGCGCCAAAATTACTCCACTCTCTTGTAATGTTTCTATGGTTTCGTAAAATCAAATGAACTAAAATTGAGCATGGGTTTTTTGCGGTTGAGTGCACATACCTGCACCTACAAAAGTTTACAGCATTGTTTCCAACAAAATAGTGCGGATCTCGTTAGGTTAACTTGTACTATAAATTATTCGTGTTTGAATGAAAATATAATCCGTTATATCCAAGCGACATGCGTTCGTGATAATTAAGCGTGTATAAAACTTCCATGAAAATGAAATGAGAAAAAAACTTGTGATCTGTATATCACTACAAGACCAATGTTCGGATTTAATAGAAAGTATGTTTAATTTAATCTGATGCTTTGTTTTCAAATTTTGCTATAACGACATTACTTTACTGTGCCCAGAGTTGATCTCAGGAGAGAATTCATTAAACTACATTTTTTTCAGAGATTTTCCAGCTCATATTTGGCTTAAGAGGCATTTCAGAATCGCTAAGCTCATCGTTTTCAGCACTCATTTTTGATTCTGTTGAAACTTTGCATTAATTCTAGTATGACTATTTTGACAACGAAGATCAGCACGGCGATCAAAAGGGAGAAAGCTTTCAAGAAAATCAAACCATAACCGTTACTTGACCAAAATGCTATACAAACGATAATTGATTTGGTTATGACTCGGCAATCCGCGTGAGATAGTCTCAAAGCTATGGAAGTGAGATTTAATTTTTCATCGTGCATTAAAATACCTACACACCCTCTATTCAATAATGTTTAATGACATACCATTTATTTTTCATGAACAAAAAGATCAATTCGACTGAAGAGTGACTTTAAAGAAGAACGAATGATTTAAGGTGTACACTTTTTGGTTTTCTCATATCGAAAGGCTTTGAAATCACTGTGAAAATTGATTTTCCAACCAAGGCCTAGAGAGCCGATTATCATATACCATTCGATTCAGCTCGACGAAGTGAGCAAATGTCTCTGTGTATGTGATGCATATTTCACTCCATTTTCCCGGACACGACTAAACCGATGTACACCATCTTAGATACAACTGGAAGGGCTTGAGATGCCATAAAAATATCCCGGTTTTATCTTTTTTTTTATAAATATAAAAAAAAGGAATAGAATTCGCTCAAACTTTAGAAAAAATTTCTGAGGCCCGGAGGTGTTATATAACAATCGACTCAGCTCGACGAACTGAGCATATGTCCATGTGTGTGTTTTTGTATAGATTCAATGCGTTCTTCGTGAATAATGTTATATGGATTCCATACTAGGCTGCAATATTCCAAGATGGGTCTGACATATGTACTAACGGGTGGCAACTAAAATTTTGGAATTTCTTTCTCAAGCTGTCAAAAAAAGACAAACATACTTGGAGAAGATCTGATTTATTGAAATTAAAGATACATTGTTCATTGTTGAAAAAAATAGTGAACATTTGCAAACGGTCCGTAATCGGATGTTCGGCGAAGCTTCCGTTTGATGTCGGAACAGGAGCGTTGTACGGCCTTCATGTCAACTTTGCGAATGCATCTCTTGATTCTACCAATCAACTGTTAGCAATTCGTGGCTCTCCAGTTATTTTTGTACAGCAAGGAGCTCAAAACCCCGAAGAAATCTTCGATTAGGCGACACTGAGGTAGATTTGTCGGGTTGTGGTTTTTGGGTACAAATGGGATCGAATGGGTATTCAGGAATGATTGTGTTTTTTGGCGCAATGCGATGACGCTTTATCCGGCCAAAACACGTATTGCCCATCAGCATGATGTTTTTGAAAAAATGGGATCAAAACTTTCAACAAACATTCGTTCTGGTACACATCTTGATTGATTGCCAACCCAGATGGCTTGAACCATGGCTTAGAAATGCCTTTCTCGGAAATAACAATGTACAACATCACTTTCTGTTCAAACTTATGTTTAAACTAATATTTTATGTTCGAATGTACAGTAGAAATATCCGTTGAATAGTATCGATCGTTTGCGGGAATCTGCGTCTTCGAAAGAGGAAAGTTACTTTCGTCGACCAAAACAAAACTTTTTCCGGAAATTTTTTTAATCAACCAGCGGCATTGGGAATTCAGCGTTGATATCTGTGCGTCAGTATATCCCGGGGCTCGTGTCTTCTTTCGGTACTTTATTCCGAGTCTTTTCAATGTTTTGCAGATGTACTGGTGAGAACAGTTGAACTTTTTTGCAGCATCGCTTTGACTCAGTGAATCCTTGTTGTTGAAGGCACGAGAAAGAGAACGAAGTCCTTTTGCGCCCATAATTTTGGCTGGTCTTCCACTACCTTCCTTACGAGCAGTTGTTGGGCATCTTCGATTATTGTAAACTGTCGAAGCCGCAACATTTTTGCTTTTAAAATGTTGTACCGTATACTATTTGCCGAGATTTCTGTACATTTGTGTACAATGTGCTCGTGAAATACTTCTTGTTTCGACTGCATTTTGAGTAAAACTGAACAAGCATGAACAAAACAGAAAATACTAGCAGAAAGAGGAGAAAGAGAGCTAACACATACACACTCTTAGTTTTTTTCTGAGCTCGTTTGTTGTTGAGCATACAGGCCTCGAAAAAATTCCAAAATTTTAGTTGCCACCTGGTTATATAGCAATTTTATAGTATATGGGTCTTGGAAATTATGACTGAAACGTTTGATAAAGCCCAGCATACTGTTTGCTTTATTGATTATTGTGTTATAATGTTCCACCAATGTTAGTTTGGAGTCCAAGATTACCTCTAAATCTCGTACAATTTTACATGTTTCTATCATTTGATTTCCTAAAAATATGTCTACAGAATGGGTTTCGTTTTTCCTACTGAAAGTTATTGAGTTGCATTTTTTTACATTGAGTTGAAGTAGACTTTTGCAGCACCAAATGTGGAATAGATTGATTTCGTTTTGGAATATTACAGCGTCGTTGATATTTTTAATTTCCATGAAGAGTTTCATATCGTCTGTATATACAGGGTGATTTTTTAAGAGCTTGAGAACTTTTTTAAACAATAAAACGCATAAAATTTGCAAAATCTCATCGGTTCTTTATTTTAAACGTTAGATTGGTACATGACATTTACTTTTTGAAGATAATTTCATTTAAATGTTGACCGCGGCTGCGTCTTAGGTGGTCCATTCGGAAAATCCGCTTTTTTATCGACAAATTTTGTTCAGCGATGAGGCTCATTTCTGGTTGAATGGCTACGTAAATAAGCAAAATTGCCGCATTTGGAGTGAAGAGCAACCAGAAGCCGTTCAAGAACTGCCCATGCATCCCGAAAAATGCACTGTTTGGTGTGGTTTGTACGCTGGTGGAATCATTGGACCGTATTTTTTCAAAGATGCTGTTGGACGCAACGTTACAGTGAATGGCGATCGCTATCGTTCGATGCTAACAAACTTTTTGTTGCCAAAAATGGAAGAACTGAACTTGGTTGACATGTGGTTTCAACAAGATGGCGCTACATGCCACACAGCTCGCGATTCTATGGCCATTTTGAGGGAAAACTTCGGAGAACAATTCATCTCAAGAAATGGACCGGTAAGTTGGCCACCAAGATCATGCGATTTGACGCCTTTAGACTATTTTTTGTGGGGCTATGTCAAGTCTAAAGTCTACAGAAATAAGCCAGTAACTATTCCAGCTTTGGAAGACAACATTTCCGAAGAAATTCGGGCTCTTCCGGCCGAAATGCTCGAAAAAGTTGCCCAAAATTGGACTTTCCGAATGGACCACCTAAGACGCAGCCGCGGTCAACATTTAAATGAAATTATCTTCAAAAAGTAAATGTCATGTACCAATCTAACGTTTAAAATAAAGAACCGATGAGATTTTGCAAATTTTATGCGTTTTATTGTTTAAAAAAGTTCTCAAGCTCTTAAAAAATCACCCTTTATAAGCACTTTTAGATTTTTGAGTATGAATGAAATGTCGTTTATATATAAAATGAAAAGAAGTGGCCCTAGGTGAGAGCCCTGAGGTACGCCAGATGTTACATTAATTGGCTCAGAGTTTATGTTTTGGAAGCGAACTACTTGTACACGATTCGTTAAGTATGATTCAAGCCACTTCAGAAGGCTATGTTCTATGTCATATTTTTATAGTTTGTATAGACGTAATGGCGTGTCAGTACGGTCGAAAGCTTTACTAAAGTCGGTGTAAAGAGGTTCTACGTGGTTGCCAGCGTCCATTGCGTCAGAGTGAATGCCACAAATTCAAGGAGATTTGTTGTAGTTGAGCGGCCTTTGAAAAAGCAATGCTGTTTGTTAGTTATTACGTTCTTCAATGGTTGAAAAAGTTTTTCGTTTATAATTTTTCCAAATAATTTTGGAATGCAAGAGATAATGGCTATTCCACGGTAGTTCCGAAGATTAGATTTTGAACCAGATTTAAATATTGGTAAAAGAAAAGAAGATTTCCATGCTTAAGGAAAAGTACATTTATGAAGTGATAAGTTAAAAAGTAGTTGTAGTGGTAGTGTGAGTTCGTCAGCTAGATTTTTTAAGAATATTGGTGGTATACTGTCAGGTCCAGGCCCATTTGAGGCGTCTAAGTTTCAGTGCTATCGAAATGTCATGTTCTGATAGATAGTTCACAGAGATGGAGTTGGAAAATGCGGGTATGAAAGAAAAGTATTTACGGTCACGGTAAGTTTCTGAATACGATGTATATACTTCCTGAAAAAAGTTTGCAAATTGATTGCAGATTGCTGTACTATTGTTTCCTACATGTCCGTCGAGATGCATTTGAGATGGAAAATTGTTGCTTTTTAGTTTAGTTTTCGTGTAATTAAAAAAATTCTTAGGACAAGTCTTTATTTCGTTTTCAATTTTGCCTTTATATTCTTCAAATGGCCCTGTTATACTATGTTCACACTACGAGTTAAAACGAGTTTTAATACTGATTTCATGTTTTACACTTTGATCACACCTGCAGAAAATAACACGTTTTAACGATAGTAATATAAAGTTAAAACCTAACTGTTCACACTTGTATTATGTTATACGCATGACATATTGTTTGTTATTGAGTTTGTTTATAAACAAACTGCAAAATGTTTACGTCGCAAATATTAAGCACTTGTTAAAAAAATAAATAACTGTGGAACTTTACTGGGTTCCGGAGTTCTCATAGAATAGTTTGTAGTACTTCGGAATAGGAA
The DNA here is from genome assembly GCF_030247185.1 of Malaya genurostris. Lineage (NCBI taxonomy): Eukaryota > Metazoa > Arthropoda > Insecta > Diptera > Culicidae > Malaya > Malaya genurostris. The sequence goes on along the minus strand of NC_080571.1, from coordinate 214,174,091 downwards.
TATCTACAGTGAAAAAAATTGAAGATTGCGTTCCCATGGTTTTTCATAAAGCCTCGGACAAATTGGTAAAAATATTATGTCAATCGCTTCAATTTTTCCATTTCTTCACTCGGAAAATTTTCTTCTACGTATTAAAAAGTGGTTTTTGGCCATTTGTTTTTTTTTAAATGTTTATATCACGTTAGTTGTCAACGTTTCGAAGGGTAGTTGCTTCGAATATTTGGCCATATACTTGGAATAAATATTTTTAGCTATAAATGACCAAAAAAGTCATGTCCTCAAACAAAAAAACAAGCATGCTTGTACAAGTTTCCTGTTCTGTTTTGTCATGGCTACTCTGATGGAAAACTGTTTCGATAAAAGCTTGTCAATTGAAATAGTCGAAAAATGACGAAAAATGCTAGCAGGGTTGTGCTTGACTTATCATCATATAATGTTATTTTGGGAAAACACGTTTTAATGTGACGTTTCTGAATATGGAATAACACGGAAGAAAAACATGTTATTTAGCTTAAAACATGAAATCAGTTTGACTCGTAGTGTGAACGTGGTATTAAGCGAAATAACATGTTTTACTTTTGCGTTATTTCATATTCAGAAACGTCACATTGAAACATGTTCCCCATAAATAACATGATATACTTATTATTTTTACGTTTCGTCTTTGAGTCATCAGTGCAGAGCAGCTCAAATTGAACTGCCTAGTGCTAAACTCGGAAGTTCAATTTGAACCGCTCAGCAGACGTAAAGTTTCTGCTATTTAAAGAACACTTTTTGTTTTGCAACGGAGTGAAATGTCCATTGTCTGCACTGATGAGTCAATGACGAAACGTAAAAATAATAAAAACGGTGGTTTGCCCTATCCCAAACTATTGTGGGTCATGGACCCCTCACTAAAATTAATTTAGGCCTCAGACCCCCATCAAAAAATTCCTTTGAAAATTCAATATTGATGTTAAATTCTTACCAATTTCTGCGAATGGTCAAATAAGCACAAGTTTTTTAGTGTAAATATTTCAAATATCATAGGGGGTCGATTTCTATGACTCGTTGACCTCCATAGTCAGTTTTCGTCGACCCCAGCAAAAAGGATATCAACCCCAAGGGGTCTATATCGACCACTTTGGGAACCCCTGCCCTATAGGACTATTCACACACATCCGATCCGGTTCAGTGCCGGCACGACACCGTGCACGGATACTAATATTATTTCATTAGTGTTCTATGCGCGCATTCACACCTATCCAGCACCGTGCCGTTTCAGTGCAGCTCGCTGTCAGTGTAGCGTCCGTCCGGCAAACTCAAATTCGTCGTCACCGATATTTTTTTATTTTCACTGAAGTCGGTATGTCACTGCATTTGCTTTGCCGGAACGGAAACAGTACGGAAACGGAACGGAAGGGTTCCGACAAAAAAAGAGCACTGATGGCGCACTGAGGGCACTTTCACTGAACGGTCTTGGAACTGAAATGTGTGAATAGTCCTTAAATGATGATATAATTGTCAGTGAAGCACAACCCTACTAGCATTTATCCGTCACTTTTCGACTATGTCAATTGACAAGCTGTTCAACAACAGCAGTTTTCCATCAAAGTAGCCATGTAATCATAATAAAACAACTGTAAACTGGTACAACCATTTTTTTGTATTGAGAGATGATATTTTGGTCATTTGTTTGTTCAAAAATAATTATTTTTCGTTAACGGCCAACGTTTTGAAGCAATAAACCTTCGAAACGTTAGCAATAAACGTGAAACGGAAACATCAAACCTGGCTTATTTCTTATTTTTCGGATGTTGTCAACGTACTTTTTTACGGTACAGCCGTTTTTTGTTTTTTTTTATTATGATTTTCGGTCATTTGTTGCTTTAAAATAATCATTTCGCCTAAATAATTAACGTTTCGATGCAATAAATCTTCAAAACGTTGGCAATTGACGGGAAATGAATATTTAAACCCAACATATGATCCAGAAAAGACTTTTTCTATACACAGAAATAGCTGAGCTGAGCTGAGCAGAAGTAGATCGCCCGTAGTTGCACTTTGTGATTGACCGAATGAGTGGAAATGTACAATGAACCAAGAAAATGAAGCTTGAGAGAAGCAAATCATTTTCACTGTACATACCCACTCACTCCCAACTTTTTATTAAATGATCAATAACGACGCTGGCTACGACCAAAGGCTGTGCTACTGAGGGAAAGGAAGGAATGTTAGTCCGATACTCGTTGTTTCTAGAGACCGCGGGTACCACTGTATCTCCACGAGCATCACGGGATAGGAGATTTATTAGTAGGGAGGGAAATAGATCCGGATATGTTTTGGTAAACAATATGATCTCAACAAAACCTGATTTTCGATATTCAGGAGAAATCTAAGTAAGAAAAATATAAAATATCTCCTAGGAACGATCTCACCAGTATCCCTTTCCTCCAGATGAAACACGATTACTGAAAGAATAAAATAAAAACACTCGCGAATGGGTCCGCTGCAGTCCAACCTTAGACCTTTAGTCTGAATGACACGATCGACTTGTAAACTTTCAATATTCCATAGAAATCCGATAACACCGACAATGACATGAAGACGGCGCTTCGATCGGTTAACAGGTTAACATCGTTGAATTTTGGGGCGGCAAATTCACAGTATCCGCCGCTTGAGTATCTTTTGTTTCGCGGATCAAAATTATTCAATAAATAACACTCTCACTACTAAACACACACTTGCCACACCAGCACTGTCACTCAAAATAACTATTTGAAACAAATGTTTAATTATATGTATCGAACAACACATTGAAATTATACTTTTTTGAGAGCGACACCAGGACACCGCATCGCACTTCCAGTGATGCCAAATCTCTCCCGACTTTTTCTATACACAGAAAGTGACAACTCTTTTCACGTTTTTTGCTTCGCCACTTCAAGTGACGGTACTAAATAGTTGATTCTCTTTACCCTGTGAGTGTGGAACCGGAGGTCGGACCAATATGAAATTTAAGACGGCATCTTATCTTATTTATCTATGGCATCTAAAGACATGTAAACAAAATATGAGGGGACGGATATAGTGTGATAGGTTAGTCAATGTTTTTCAAGCAACCCGCCTAGATTCAATTCCCAAAACCCGAAGGGCATATTCAGGAGTGTTCTAGTTCTAGATGCATAATTTATGTCAGTTTTAAAATTTAAATCTAGAAATTATAACAAAATAAACTGGCAGCCCTAGCAGCGTTTTATCTGTGTTTCAAATATAGAAAAAATAGAACGGCAATGTATACCAGTTTTAAATTTGACAGTAGAACTGGTCGAAAAAATAAAACTAAAACGGATTGCTGGGGATACGTTTGTTTCAGTTTCATTTACATTATAGACCACCCATATGAATCTTGCAGCTGCTGAATTTGCTCTAACATAGGTTTCAAAAGTTTTTCTAGCCCGAAAAGTCAAATGAATTTAAGGGTAAAACTTTTATAAACGTAAAAAAAATATGAACTTGATTTTCTCGGAGATGGTTAGACCGACTTTCTCAAACTCAATGCTCTTTTTCCGACCGACACTACAAATGTACTGTCACATTTAGCGCGATATCTCAGCTACTATACGTCCAAATGTCATGAAAATGTTATACAAAACATTGGAGGATACACAATTGGCGGATAAAAATTTCAGATAGATGACGACTCTATGAGCCGCGCAGTTTAAAAAGTTCTGCAACTTTTGAATTGTACATTGTATATCCGGATACGGCTTCCGGTGTGTGTTTCTATACATAACACTGAAAATACGGGCAAAATATTGTTTTCCAGTTGAGCTGATCTGGTTGGTAGATGACCAAAAACATTAATTTCGGATCTCAGTTCCCTCAAAAGTACCGAAAACTGTATACCATCAAACGGAAATCACTCCAATTTCTAAGCATCGTATAGACCAATTTTCACAAACTTTGATTCAAATGAAAGGAGTTAGACTGTAGAGTTTTATCCGGATCCAGCTTTCGGTTTCGGAATTACAGGGTGATGTGTGTTAAAAGTCTCAAACCTTTGTTCAGAGGGACGAACCCAAAGTTGCGTGAAAAAAGTATCATCACAGCTCTAGTGGGATGAAGAAAGGTTATTTGTACCAAAATTCCCATCGAATTTTTCGCTCTAGAAGAATATCAAGTGTACATTTGCAACATTCGAACTAAAATCCAGGGGACAATGGTCAGCAACAAAATAGTATCTTTGTCTATGCTGTAGCTTTCGTAGACCATAAGTTAAAGATTTTCTTCCAATCCAACCGAACAAACATCCTGAAGTGTGGCCATCACTGCTGATCGAGATGTTAATTCATTCATTCAATTACGCAACCATCCAAATAATTTCGGTTAGCTTCGGTCATAGCGTCGAAGCTGACTTTCCCTGACTGAGCTGACCGACAGCGCCTACCAGAGGATCTTTGCCGCCCACGCTCCCGCAAGTGATGGCAGAAAATTGAATCGGATAGCGTTGGCTAAACTGAATCCATTCATTAAAATTCCGGCAGTTGCGAACCACACAGGGATGACCAGCGCTAAGAGACTGTTAATTACGGTCGATACCACCGGAGGACACCAACTCAAATCCAGCCAGCGGAAAGTTGCGTGCTAATGACCAATTAGAGGGAGTCATTTGCACGCAACAGTTGGTATATCCTGCACCGGACCTCGGCTACCGCTCAGCCACACGGTCACAGCGATCATGGGAACAAGGATAAATCTAGCGTTGACAGAGATTAGTATAACCGTGATTAGTAAAGATTAGCGATATTTCTGATTGAAGGTAATAAATTTTAATTAGACTAAAGACTTTGAAAGCGTTTGAAAGTTTTAAGCGCATCTGAGAATGAAGAGCATTCAATTAGTTTAGCATTGTGTCAGTTGGTAAAGCTTGTCTCCTGTTTGCATTCGTTTCAATCCCCAGTCTGGTGTAAAACATGCAATTCATTTTTATATACCTATACGTGATGGGATTGACATCATGACATGAGCAAAATGCAATTATCCAGCGTTAGTCAGCTGTAACGGAACTGACTTGATAGGATTTTGTGTTTCGTCACACCGAGAGCGCACCAAAAGTACTGAAACATAATTAATTATTTACTCGTTGATGCTGCTGCTCGAGCTTTCCGTCAAACGGTCATTGACATTTACTGTATTTTAATTTTAAATCAACTTTTCTCGAACAATCAATTCAATTTAATTCTCGAAAGGCAATCAATCAAAAAAGGAAAAGTCATCAATTAATTCAGCTTGAACCGCGGAAGAGAGTAACTTTCCCCAAACAAGAGCTATTTCTATGAAATGTTCTCTATAAACTGGTTAACCACAATGAACGTCAAATAATGATTTATAAATGATTCCTATGTACAAGTTATTAATATTCCAAATAATGGAATCAGTGTATGGAAGGGCTTTGTTTTGCCAACGTGAGATATTCAGGAAACGCAATTTTAAAATTAGTTTGGCAATTATTGGAGGTAGGAAAGGTATGTCAAAAACCCTACCAAGTTTTCTATATGTTTTCTACGTAGAATATCAAATTCTAGCAACTCCACGCCAAACCGTTTAGAAATGGCACGACCCCGTTGGATATGCATGAGACTTTACATATGTGATCGTTATAGCAAATGAAGTATTTTTCACTGGTCTAGAGATTTTGTTCACCCAAGACTAATTTTTGAAAAGGGCGTATGTGTCATGGTCAAACTTGGAAGTCAAGTTCCAAAACGTTTTTGGTAAAATTATTTCCTTTCATTCAGTACTTAGGACCTCATTCATACAGAGTATTTGTAAAGTTCGTTATTATAGGTTTTATACGTAGAATACATACTCGTAAAAAACGTGTAATTTGCAATTACTGTTTGTTTGTTTTGCAATGTGGGGGGTGGGTAATGTTAGAGACATAACTGGATAACGTGAATACGAATACAACTGGCACGCTTCCTTCACACTTCCGAATATGAGTTAAATGATCGATTGTGTGAATTTATCAAGGTTTTCCCTTTTTTGTACTTACACTAAGGTACGGATTAGTTGCATAAGACTTTCTGAAAACTTTCTAATCAAAATCTATCAGACTGTGAACCTTCATTAAACTGATTATTTTCACTTCCAATTTGCATATTTCCACAGATAAGTAATTCTAATAGTTCTTTAGATAACATTTACAGCCATTAGAGGGACTGATTTTGTACAGTGTTCCCCATCATTGTTCACTTTTCGCTGTGTTTTGCTCTAATGCAAAAGACCAGCAGCTGGATGACGCAATCGCTCGTGTTTGAAGCAACACTCGCACTGCGAACGTCCCGCAGCAGATCTGCTTCCAGCTTGTTCACAAATGAGTGGTCCCAGCAGCTCGCAAAATAGCAGCATACGTTTTCTTCTGGCTTTCAGAAGAGGCGAATTGTGGAATTCTCTACGATATTAAACACTGCTCGGACCATTTTTCTCGAACGCGATTCAGTTAAATGATGTATTTTTCTCCAATGCTAACGACCAGCAGCTGGATGACGCAATCCCTCTTGTTTGAAACCAACCTCACACTGCGAACGGTGCACAAAACAAATCCATTCAGCAGCAGAACAGAATGCTTGATTCTATAGCTTGATACTCGAGCAGGAACTGAGCTCTGAACTAGAACCAACCGGAATGATAAACTTGGTTTATTTCCTGCTCAGTCGAAATATATCAAGTGTTATGAGTTTTCTTCTTTGACACTCGTTGATACCAAACCAATCTTTTTTAATTATTTGTGATTATGTCATACAACTGAAAATTAATCATAAATTAATGATCATATTTCCGATGGCATGTAGCACAAACTTTGTTGATGCGTTAGATAAAACAAGAGATATTCACGTTAAAAACTAAGCGCGCCATAATAAAGTATGTTGTATTCACTAAAAAACATCCCTCTACTATGGGTGCCTGTTAAAAATTCAGCTTGTTGAACAATATGTAGAACTTGATCGAGAATATCTCCAGTTGTTTTTAACGTAACAACTTAAATCTTTCTCCATGTCGTTAGAAATGTTATCAGCAATTTATGATCTAATACTTACAGTGTGAGATAACCAGAAAAAAGGCGGGTGGGTAATGTCAGAGACATAACTGAATGTCCTGAATACGAAAATACTGACACGCTCCCATTACTTTTCCGAATATCAGTTAGTTGATTGATTGTATGAATTGTGCAAGCTTTCTCCTTTTTCACTAATAGAGTTTGAAGCGATGCACCTACATTAAAGTACACATTAGTTACATAAAACAGCTACTATTCTACAACTATATATACCAAACTTGAAAAAATTCCTTTTTAATTTGCTGTAGTTTATTTTTATTTGTTTATTTGTTTATTTGTTGCTATATAATCCATCTGACAATAGGTGTCTTAATGAATAAAGTAAACTAAACTAAAAATCATTCAACTTAGGCTAAATTATCATGAAACACAACACGAAAAAGGTCAAGTAGCTTACGATAAAACAAATTGGACGACAAATTAAAATAAAAAAACTCAGCGAACTCGTTGAATTGTCGACATATGGATCTAAATGGCTCATGCTGTCCGTATACAGTATACTGTGTTTCAAGGAGCAAGAAATTACGCTGTCGAAGAGATCTTTCTGGAGCATACATATTCAGACGTTCGAGTAATGCGGGACAATCAACAGCACCAAGAAGCAATTTCGCTGCGAATGTAGCTTGAGCATATGTCCTTCTTAATTCCAGGGGTTCAATGCTTAAGAGACGGCAACGATCCACATATGACGGTAGCTGTATGGGGTCGTTCCAGGGTAAAAGTCTCAATGCGTATCTCACAAATTTGCGTTGCACTGCTTCAATCCTCAATATCCAATTTGAATGATATGGACACCAGACAATCGCGTTCGACTCAAGCACTGACCGTACCAGCGAGCAGTATAATGATCGTATGCACAAAGGATCGCGAAACTCGGAGGAAATTTTGAATATGAATCCCAATTGCCGATTTGCTTTGCAAATAATATTTTCATAGTGAAGTTTGAAGGTTATTTCGCGATCAAGAATCACACCGAGATCTTTCACATGTTCTGTTCGCGTTAGCGTGTGTCCAGCGATTTTGTAATCGAATACTATTGATGCACTTTTTCGATGAAAAGATATAACACTGCATTTTTCGATACTCAATTTCAAAAAATTCTTGGTACACCAAATTTGAAATGTATCAAGCATTTTTTGCAACTCCAGGCAATTTAACAGACTTTCAATAATTTTGAAAAGTTTCGTGTCGTCAGCATAGAACAAACGGCATTCCGGCGGTAACAGCGTTGATACATCATTAATGAAGATAGAGAACAGTAACGGACCAAGGATACTACCTTGAGGCACTCCCGAAAGATTCGTGAAGGTCTCCGAAGTCGAAGATCCAATTTTAATCCGAACAAAGCGATTCGTCAAGTAAGACTTAAACCATGCAACTCCTCGTGTAGAGATTCCAAGTACCTCTAATTTTTTTAGAAGAATTCCGTGATCAACCCGGTCAAATGCCGCTTTAAGGTCAATATAAACCGCATCAGTCTGCAGGCCACGGTCCATGTTCCGTATACAGTTCGAAGTGAACTGTAAGAGATTCGTCGACACGGAACGATTAGGGAAAAATCCGTGCTGCTGGGTGTCAATGTAATTTCTGCAGCAGACGAACAAGATGTCGTTGACAATGATCTCAAACAGTTTTGAACATGCGCACAAGCAGGTAATTCCTCGGTAATTAGCAACATTGCACTTGTCGCCTTTTTTGTGAACCGGAAACATAAAGGACGACTTCCAACACGTGGGAAACTCACTTTGTTGAACCGAAAGATTGAATAGCATTGCTAACGGGTAACTCAAGACGAATGAACAGCGCTTAAGCACAGACGAAGGAATTCCATCGGCGAATGAAGCTATGAAGCTATGAAGTTCGAAGATATCAGATTCTTCTCGAAATTTCAGTAAGAGACAATTGCAATGGCCTTGTCTGAAATGTATCGACGATCTTCGGTATGCAAGAGTAATTTTAATACTAATAATGATAATAATAATAATAATAATAATAATAATACCGACCCTGTTTTGCATGGTATATTTTCACAAGACCCTATACCAGTATAAAGATGTGTTCAACCTCATCACTTTCGCTTTCGCATTGCCGTTCGTAATTGAATGTGTTAGTGAAGGTACAAATTATCTTAATTTACATCTTGATGAATCTTTTGGTAGGAAATATTGAGATCTGAGATGGTTCTCGTGTGTGTCTTGTTTCGGTAACAGTTGCTCAGAAAATGGTAGGAAAGCGACAAAATTCAACTAGTTCTTTAGGATGATCTTCAGCACTTAAAGGTGCTTTGATTGGGCCTTGCTGGAATTTTAGGCTGCCTTTCTACCGGTTTTCGGTGTCTTCGTGCTGACGGTGTCTTGTGCGTTCAGAGTAGCTGCTTTAACTTAAATGACGCTATTTCTCACATCACATTTCATTTTATACCTGCTACTGGCAGCGGTGTACGGACAGCCTCTTTGCTAAAATTCCTTTCCTGTTCGCAGAACGGGAAACAGTGAGACGACAGGTCCTCGATGTTGCTCTCGTGTGTCTTGTTTCGGGAACAGTTGCTCAGCAAATGGTAGGAAAAATGAACCACACAACTTTTATATTGATGCTCTTGTATAGATGCAGACATCTCGCGTTCGTTCAAACAGGTTTTTCAATAGTGTACTATTGAAAAACTTCAATGTTGTTGCAATACCCGTTTAAGTTGAAAATTTTCGATTGGTAGTTAGATCATATAAATCCTTCTACGGATCACTGAACTATGAGCTTTCAAAATACGAGAAAGGCAAACGCGCCTTATGAATTATCCTCTTTGACACTCGTTTATACCAAACATTTCAGAAAAGTTTAATTTTGAACTATTTGAGATTATGTCACACAACTGAAAATTTTATCATAAAATTGTGATCATATTTCCGATGGTATGTCGCAAGAATTATGTTGATTCATTAAATACAACAGAAAATATTCACGATCAACAACTTATCACTCTCTCAGAGGGTAAATTTTGAAAAGGCGCCCCATAGTAAAGTAAGTCATATTCACGACAAAAATATTCGATTTGTCATCAAGCCCTCTCGTGCAACCGAAAGTGCCATTTGACTGTTCTCTAAGTGAGGTTGCCTTCCTACCCAAACACAAAGCATTGGTCGACGGAAGGCAAAGAGTAAACTATCTTCTTTATCCCAATCATTATATTCTTTTGGTGGCATGATTGCAATTCTTTAACTCAAGAATGAGAATGAAGATGAGATTTGTTCACTCTGTTCTGATAGGTGGTTTAAATAGTTTCAATGTTCACATTTTGTTCTTGCAATTGTATTCCTTTTAGCATACAAATATTATTACTTCATCCCCTCTCTATTCACAAATATTATTACGATATGAAAAATTATTGTTTCACCAATACTTTTACATTTATTCTCCCTGGCTTCTATCCACGGTCACCTTAAATACAACAAGAGATATTTAGGAGTTACAGCGATTTGACCTAAGAACTTGATCCTATCTTCTTAATATCGGTTTAACCTTCTCCGAGTAATTTGTCGGTTACATCACTTATACCATTATATCCTTTTTTTCTCAGCACAATTTCAACAAGATATGACTCGTTTGAAAGCTACCATAAGTGACAGCCAATGAATTTTCAAACTTGATCCATGAACCAATACGAGCTTGTTGGAATCGGTTCATTCACGCACAATCATGCACTCACAGACAGTGCGGTAAAATTTCATTTTCAATCGAATAATATAACATGAAAATAAAATTTATGGCCGCTGACCGTCAGCGTATCCCTACTAATTCATTTGATTTTTGCTGCCATTTTCAAGTGAAGCTCCCAGAATTCATCGTCAGTTGAATAATCGTACCTAGTCATTTGAAGTTTTGTTTGCTCAGTTTCAAGTGCCAAGTAGTATAGCTGCTTCATTGTCTTCGCTCTTGGTAGTAAGCAGATTCGGACGAATAGAATTATAAATGAAGTAAAGTATTAAAAATGAAAACTGAAGGAGAAAGCAATTAATTTATGTACAGGGTCCGGCACTCGAAGTGTAACCAACTTCAGACCTTCGAGCCTGGCGTCAAGGTAAATGCGACATATTATCGGGAAAGTATCCTGGACATTTCGGTGGCAGACCATGGACGTTTCAGCAGGACTCGGCACCGTCTCACAAAGCTCGAGTGAACCAAAAATGGCTGAAAAACAACGTTCCGAACTTCATCACGTCCACACAATGGCTCTCGAATTCACCAGATGCGAATCCAATAGGTTATTCTCTTTGGGCCATTTTGGAGAGCAAAGTCCGAACTAAAAGATACACTAGTCTCGAGGCGCTGAAAAAAGTTATTGTCCGCGAGTGGACCAAAATACACCAGCAATTCACATTCGGGCAGCTTGCGATTCGTTTTTTGACCGTATCAAGGCCATAGTCAAGGCAAAAGGTGGTCAGTGTGAATTGATTCTGAATTTTGTATTATTTTTACACATTTTGTACTTTGAATTAATAAAAAGTAATTTTCCAAACTGAATTTATGGCCTTTTTAATTGGTTACACTTCGAGTGCCGGACCCTGTATATTCTGTAGATAATATTCCAGCTATCTAATTTGTCTTTCATCTATTATTTGAATCAACTCGAATGTTTACGTGAACCATGGGTTAGTTTGGAGGCCGCTCTCACACTATTGAAAGAGATATTTTGTTACTTCAAGAGAGTTTGGAGGCCGCTCTCACACTATTGAAAGAGATATTTTGTTACTTCAAGAGATCAACTGACGGTAATTAAACTGAGCCTCGATTGAAGAGAAACGAGTGATGAACAGAATGTGCTGCTCGTTCGGGCCGTCAGCAAACATTGTGTGTGTCAGAGAGTGAAGTTTACTGCAGTGGAGAGATCGTCAATGTGTTCCACATTCAGTTTCAATTGAATTGAATGAAGTTTTACTGCACTGCTCAAAGACTTTTTCCGATCTCGTCGAGCTGAGTCGAATTGTATATAACACTAGAGGTTACCGAGGTTCCCAGCAAAAGCAAGTAAAAGCCACTGGAGCATTCGTAGTAAATCAGATTTCCTATCAGGAAACTGTTTCTATGCAAGTATTATTAATTTTTGGTAAGAATATTTTTCGTGGCTTTGTGGACCAAAAACGTACCGACACATGTTCTAGGGCAACAGTGGAAAAGCTAACACCCACGTGAAGAGCCTGTAGCCGAAGACTGTTCACGTGCGTTCTCTTGAATTCCAATAGTCATCGTTAAAAGCACTTTCAAAAGTTCCAAAGAATTTACTCGTACGATACTTCGACTCCAACCATGCTAGAACGAAACAAAACGGAAAATTGATGTAGTGTCCCGTTTTCATAAAATACCGATTAAGGTCGTTATCCTGGTCTGTATTTATGCATTGTCAATGAACTTCAGAAGGAGTTCAGCGAGTAGGAGTTTAAAATCGAATATTACTTCCACATCTAATTTATCGACTTCCTTTGAAAAGCTAATCATATGAGTATTTTCAGAACATGTAAAAAGAAATGTTCACGAAATCTAGAATCTTTTAAAAATTCTAAAAATTATCACGTCGGGATAGTTAAAGCTTGTCAAACATTGTACAATATAAATTATTTCAAATTCCAAAGCTTCCTAGTGAAATATGATTGAAGAACAATGACAATGCTTATATATGTAAATGTTATCCTAAAGAAATTCAACTGTCTATTGTTTCAATACAGAACTGATTAGTATATTTCAAATATATCAGTTTCTTTTAGAGTGAAAGGGCGTATTACTCTATTATCCCCTACCGAAATGATGACGACAGTCGTCGAATGGATTCCAGTAATAAAATTTCCTTTTTGTTCAACAATCAATATTGTCAAATCATTCCGTCCCTGTTTATCTACTTCAAACAGGATTCAATTTCGTACGCCGGAGCCGTAATTCGTCAGTCCAGTCGAAGGCCCACCAGGCGGCGGCTTCATTATTGCCTTACGTGGGACGACCAAGTATTGCGCCGTTTCGAGCCAGGCAAACACATTCGAGTCGGCAATAACTTCAAATTGTTCTTTAATTCAGTGCAAAGTGGCAGAAGATATACAGTGGCGGCTATTCATCGGAGTCGATGTTTGACGACGTTGGAATACCAACGAAAACAGTAACCAGCGGGCTCGGTAATGAGTTTGGATTGTTCCGTAAACGAGACACCATCAGAATGGAAACGCTGGCATGCTTTCGACGAATGAGTCGTAATTGTTTCCCGCTGCTATGCAATAATCATTTGTGCTCCCCGGTCATTGTTTTCGACTCTCGACGGAGGTGCTGACACGATATGCGGAACTAAGGTGGAAGGACACAAACTGTTAAACGAGTACTTACTTTGATGACGGTCCCAACCGTGGAATCCTGGGTGAGTTGCCAGTATTGAAGGTGTAGTATTTTATTGTTATGGTAGGTAACAGGCACTACATTCTTGTTAAGAAAAGTGAGAGTTGAAGGTCACCATCAAATATCTACACCTGAAATGTCATTCGTACGATTCCAACTTTAATTGACTTTTTTCGTTGCATATTCTGTAGGAATAGTAACAGCAGAAATATGGATGTTTAGTCAAATAAAAAATAGAATTACTCACATGCAACATGGATTTTTCAAAGGACGTTCCACTACTACTAATTTGCTTGAATTCGTCCACTATACCCTGACCGCTATGGACAAGGGAAATTACATTGAAGCTCTTTATACAGATTTCAGCAAAGCATTCGATCGTGTTGACATACCCATGCTTATGTTCAAATTACAGAAATTGGGAATCTTACCAGGTCTTCTTAAATGGTTGGAATCTTATCTAACAAATCGTCAACAAATTGTAAAATTTAAGGGTAAAAAGTCAAGCCCCATTCACGTCAGTCCCCAAGGGATCTCATTGAGGTCCTTTTTTATTTATCTTGTTTGTTAACGACATTTCCTTTGTTTAAAAAAATTTAAATTCTAATATTCGCAGACGATATAAAACATTTTTTTAGAAATAGAGAAAAGTCAGGATTCCAAGGTTTATCAAGAAGAAATTCTTTCTTTTTATACATGGTGTAACAAAAGTCTTCTTCAATTAAATGTGAAAAAATGCAGTAGAATAACATTCAGTAAAAAAAACAAAATACACCTGACTTGATACTTACTCTTGGAAGTCAAACAGTTCAAAAATGCGAAAGAATTAGGGTCTTAGGAATAATACTAGATTCTAAAATGACTTTTGTTGACCATTATAATACAATCGTAAACAGACATTCAGTAATAGCCGTTCAACCGAGAAGGTTGTGTATAGAAGCGTACAGTTTAATAACGCTGGTTGGTTTACACGCGTTAAATACGACAACGGTTGAACTACAGGTAGAAACCTGTTGGCAGCAGCCGTTAAAACGTATAGTCGTGCTGCATAAGAGAGCCCTAGTGCTGGGCCAAGCTGGTGAAGGAAACAACAAAGGGCGTTTCCCAAACTCTACCCAGGCCGCAATATACAGCCACAAGTGCTGAGCAGGAGAGTGCAAAGGCACATCGAAGAGGAAGAGTGCAAAGGCACATAGAAGCAGGAGAGTGCAAAGGCACACCGGTGCGAAGGCACTTCGGTGCAGAAGCATATCGGTGCGGAGCACTAGGAAGAAGGAGACAAGACAACTCGGTCTTTCCACTGCCATACAACACGCAGGTATACACCGGTGACCTGCGCTGGTTACAGCTGGCGAAGACGAAAGCAAATCGGAATTCGAGTGGTGCTGGATGTCAGGTAGCAGTAGCATCACATCATATTCTATCGCTACAGTGAGCTTCAGCATTGTATCAACGTCCAGATACATCCAACAAGAACATCTAGAGCAACGAGGATCTACACGGCAGTGCAACGGAGATAGACAACAATTTCAAGGTAGAAGTTTTTTCTTTTCCTTTTGATTGAGTACTGTGTAGTGTTGGTTTCAAATTTTATTTTAAAGTTTAGTTAAAAATTTTAATGTAATGGATGAATCCATGGACGTAAATCCTAGCATGAATCCGATACCCCCACGAACGAAAAAATATCAGGAGAGCTCTTCTGGGCCTTGGATAGTCTTTTTTAGACGTATATCAAAGCCATTAAACATTTTTCAAATTAATAAAGGTTTGACATCACGATACTCTTCAATCAAAGAGATCATAAAAGTAAATAACGATAAAATTCGTGTTGTGGTAAATAATTTGAAACACGCGAATGATATTGTCTCTTCGGAACATTTCAATAAAGAGTATAAAGTTTACATACCCTCCAAAGATGTCGAAATTGACGGTGTTGTTACCGAAGCGAGTCTTTCGGTAGATGATTTACTCAAGCATGGTGTTGGTCGTTTCAAGAACTCTATGCTTGAGGGTGTGAAAATACTGGAGTGCAAACAACTGTACTCAGTAGTTCATGAAGAGGAAAAAAAAGTTTATCGCCCATCAGACTCGTTTCGAGTGACATTTGCCGGGTCTGCGTTGCCGTCCCATGTCTATGTCGATAAAATTCGCCTCCCTGTTCGGCTTTTTGTTCCAAATGTAATGAATTGTACGAACTGCAAAAAATTCGGCCACACAGCTACTTACTGTAGTAATAAACCAAAATGTATTAGGTGTGAAGGGCCTCATAAAGATAATGATTGCAACAAGGAAATTGAAAAATGTATATATTGTGGGAATAGTCCTCATGATGATATTTCAGTATGCACTGCATTTAAAGTACACAAAGACAAAATTAGGCTTTCTTTAAAAGCACGGTCTAAGCGCACATATGCAGAAATGCTTAAAACGGTCATTGATGTCCCCCCTTTGGAAACCGAAAACGGGTTTTCAAATCTAGAGGAACCAGAGGACTCTGACTCTGACGAAAATAGTGAAGGTAATTCGTTCATCACTACCCAAGGGTCAGTTAAGAGAAAGAAGTCTTCCTCCAAATTACCAAAAAAGACACCTAAAATTTCATCTTCAAAAAAAGATCCCCGTGTTAAACAAAAAAAGTCAAAACCAAAGACTGTGCCTCCTGGTTTGTCAAATTCACAAACCAATCCAGGATCTAGTACAGAAAAAGATAATAATCCAGTGGGCTCCATTTCACAGCCACCAACAGGATTACTGAAGTTTTCGGAAATTGTTGAATGGATTTTCTCAGCATTCAATATATCTGAACCCTTAAAGACCCTCATAATGGCATTCCTTCCAATAGCTAGAACCTTTTTGAAGCAGTTATCAGCTCAATGGCCAATTGTCTCAGGTTTTGTATCTTTTGATGGATAATTTATCACCCGTCGCAAATGATACAATCAATGTCCTGCAGTGGAATTGTCGAAGCATCATGCCAAAACTTGATTCATTTAAAATATTATTGCATAGTCAAAAATGTGATGTATTTGCTTTATGCGAAACATGGCTTACTTCAAACATAGCTTTAAATTTTAATGATTTTAACATTATACGTCTCGATAGAGACTCTCCGTATGGTGGAGTGCTTTTGGGAATTAAGAAATGCTATTCCTTTTATAGATTAAACATCCCTTCAACTTCTAGTATAGAAGTTGTTGCTTGCCAAATAAACATTAAAGGCAAAGATATTTGCATAGCTTCGGTTTATATTCCTCCAAAAGCACAAGTTGGACAGCAACAGCTTAATGAAATGGTTGAAGCCCTTCCTGCACCACGATTGATTCTGGGGGATTTAAATTCGCACGGTATTATGTGGGGTTCCGTTTACAATGATAGCAGATCATCTTTAATACAAAACATTTGTGACAATTTTAGCATGACGGTATTAAATATGGGTAGCATGACACGGATCCCAAGACCTCCGGCACGCCCAAGTGCATTAGATCTATCTCTTTGCTCAACATCAATTCGACTAGATTGCACCTGGAAAATACTGCCTGATTTACACGGTAGCGATCATTTACCAATCATCATCTCAATTAGCAGTAGCAATTGCATTGCTACTTCCGCTAGTATTCCATATGATTTGACAAAAAATATCGACTGGATTAAATACCAAAGTAGTATCTCTAGTATTTTGAATTCAATGGAAGAGCTCCCTCCACTTGAAGAATATGACTTCCTCATTTGTTCGATTCTGGAGGCAGCAGAACAATCCCAAACTAAACGCTTTCCTGGGCCAACGACTAACAGAAGGCCTCCCAACCCCTGGTGGGACAAAGAGTGCTCAGAGGCTAAACTCGCAAAACAAAATGCTTGCAAGACGTTTCTAAAACGGGGAGGAGGAACTCCTCAGAATTTTGAAAAACTTATGGTTTTAGAAACCAAGTACAAGAGCATACTTCGAGCCAAAAAATGTAGCTATTGGAGACATTTTGTCGAAGGTTTGTCAAGAGATACCTCAATGAGCACTCTTTGGAACACGGCCAGACGAATGAGGAATCGTACCGTGGGCAATGAGAGTGATGAATACTCGAACCGATGGATATTTGACTTTGCTAGGAAAGTTTGCCCAGATTCTGTTCCTACGCAGAGCATTATACGGGAATCTCCTCCAAATAATGGTTTTATTAATAACCCATTTTCAATGATGGAATTTTCTATAGCACTCTTGTCTTGTAACAATAACGCTCCAGGGTTGGACAGAATTAAATTCAACTTGGTGAAGAATCTGCCCAACCTCGCAAAAAGACGTTTGTTGGAATTGTTCAACAAGTTTCTTGAGCAAAATATTGTTCCACCTGACTGGAGACAAGTGAAAGTTATCGCCATTCAAAAAC
Source organism: Malaya genurostris (assembly GCF_030247185.1). Taxonomy (NCBI): domain Eukaryota; kingdom Metazoa; phylum Arthropoda; class Insecta; order Diptera; family Culicidae; genus Malaya; species Malaya genurostris. The sequence continues at coordinate 214,156,244 of NC_080571.1, read as the reverse complement.
CGGGGAAACCAGCTTCCAATCACAACTCATATAGACCCATTGCGATGTTGTCCTGCATCAGAAAATTGTTCGAAAAAATTATTCTACGACGTCTCGACACTTGGGTCGAGACGAACGGTTTGTTGTCAGATACTCATTTTGGCTTCCGTAGAAATAAAGGGACGAATGATTGCCTTGCATTACTTTCGTCTGACATCCAAATTGCCTTCGCTCAAAAGCAACAAATGGCATCTGTATTTTTAGACATTAAAGGAGCATTTGATTCAGTTTCCATTGATGTTCTTTCAGACAAGCTTCACCAAAATGGACTCCCAGCGGTTATAAATAATTATTTGCACAACCTTTTGTCAGAGAAACACATGCATTTTTCACATGGCGATTTGGCAACACTCAGAAATAGTTACATGGGTCTCCCGCAAGGCTCATGCCTCAGTCCGCTCCTCTATAATTTTTACGTAAATGACATTGACAGCTGTCTAGTAACCCCATGTACACTAAGACAATTGGCAGATGATGGCGTGGTTTCAGTTACTGAACCCAAAGCTATTGATCTGCATAAACCATTGCAAGATACCTTAGATAACTTGTCCGATTGGGCTGTTCATCTTGGTATCGAATTCTCTGCGGAGAAAACAGAGTTAGTCGTCTTTTCAAGAAAGCATGATCCCGCGCAGCTTCAGCTCCATATGATGGGAAGAATGATCCAACAGGTTTTAACTTTTAAATACCTCGGGGTGTGGTTCGATTCCAAATGCACGTGGGGAGGACACATTAGGTTTCTGATAACAAAATGCCAACAAAGAGTAAATTTTCTTCGAACAATAACAGGATCTTGGTGGGGTGCTCATCCGGAAGATCTAATAAAATTGTATCAGACAACTATACTTTCAGTGATGGAATATGGATGCGTTTGCTTTCGTTCCGCTGCAAACTCTCATATTATCAAACTGGAGCGAACTCAGTATCGTTGTTTGCGAATTGCTTTAGGGTGCATGCATTCGACACATACAATGAGTCTTGAAGTTCTGGCGGGAGTTCTTCCATTAAAAGATCGATTTTGGGAGCTTTCATCACGCCTGCTAATAAGATGTGAGGTGCTGAATCCCATGGTAATTAATAATTTCGAACGACTAGTCGAGCTTCGATCTCAAACAAAATTCATGACAGTATATTTTAACCATATGTCACAGGAAATCAACCCTTCAAGATATATTCCTATCCGTGTCAGCCTCCTAAATGTCCCTGACTCAACTTTATTTTTCGATACATCCATGCAGCGCGAAGTGCGTGGAATCCCGGATCATCTACGTTCGACGGAAATCCCAAAAATATTTTCAAGTAAGTTCAGGCATATTGACTCTGAGAAAATGTTTTACACGGACGGATCGCGAATTGAAGAAGCGACAGGGTTTGGTATGTTCAACAATAATGTTTCGGCCTCATTTAGGCTTCAAGAACCTGCATCTGTTTATATAGCAGAGCTAGCAGCAGTTCAATATAGTTTGAGTGTAATCGTCACATTAATTCCAAACCATTATTTCCTCTTCACAGATAGTCTGAGTGCAATTGAAGCCATTCGCTCAAACATGACTGGCAAGACTGAACCGTTTTTCCTGGGCAAAATAAAACAGTGCCTGAACGACATATTGAACAATAATTATCTAATCACTATAGTCTGGGTCCCGGCTCATTGCTCCATTCCTGGCAATGAAAGAGCCGATATTTTAGCCAAACGTCGTGCTATTGAGGGTGAAATTTATGAGAGACCAATTGCTTTCAACGAATTCTATAGCTCGTCTCGCCAAAGAACACTTGCCAGCTGGCAAGCTTCTTGGGATAAAGATGATCTGGGTCGGTGGATGCACTCAATTATTCAGAAAATATCGACAAAGGCATGGTTCAGGGGACTGGATGTGAGTAGAGATTTCATTCGTGTGATGTCTAGAATCATGTCCAATCACTACACGTTAGATGCACATCTCCTTCGAATTGGGCTCTCCGAGACTAATCATTGTGCTTGTGGCGAAGGTTATCGAGATATTAATCATGTCGTTTGGACATGCGTGGAGTATCGTGATGTCAGATCTCAACTAATAAATTCTTTGCGTACCCAAGGTAGACTATCCAATATCCCAGTTCGAGACATTCTTGCTTGTCGTGACCTTTCATACATGAAACTTATTTATCATTTCATAAAGAAAACTGGAGTTTCAATTTAATAAAGGCCCCTTTCAAGACTTAGTTCTGATCCCAGCTGCGTCCATGAGTTCAACCAATAGCTAAATTAGAATAAAAATAATGTAATGATACAAACAAACTCGAAACAGTTTATGAAATTATTAACAAAATGTCTGAAAATAACAGCTTATTTTATAATTTATAGAAGTTAATCGTTTGGTTCAAATAATATTTCCGAGTAGATTTCATAATTAATGACGAGTTACCTAAGATGATATTCAAGTAATAAGAGAATATGTTTTAATAAATGCAAAACGTTGTGACTATGTTAGAATTAAATTAGGATAAGAATATTATGTAAAAGTGATGCTACGGCGAAGAAAAACTTATGTAAACTGCCTTAAGAAATAAACGTATTTATGAAAAAAAAAATCATAAACAGAGCCAATAACATGCTAGGATTCATCAAACGATTTTGTTACTGTTTTCACGATCCGTATACAATTAAAACATTATACATTGCCTATGTTCGGTCAGTACTAGAATACTGTAGCTTAGTTTGGTCACCTTACTTAATCACATGGGAAGATCGAATAGAATCAGTTCAAAAACAATTTTTGTTATTTGCACTTCGTAAATTAGGTTGGAAAAGACTTCCTCTTCCGTCATATAAAGCCCGCTGTATGCTGATAAGTATTCAAACATTAAAAGAACGCAGAGAATTTTCAATGGTCTCATTTGTAAATGAAATTGTCTCGAATCGCATAGATTCCAGTCAACTCCTGTCCAAACTAAATTTTTACATACCATCTCGGCGTTTAAGAAATCGAAATATTTTTATTACAAACCACCAACGAACAAATTGTGCAAAAAATGGGCCAATAAATCAATTGATGGCTGTATACAACAAGCATTTAGAAGCTGTCGATTTCACTATGTCAAAAAACAAACTAAAGCAATATTTCAGTTCAATTCGGTAAGCTAATTATTATTATTTAACTCATAATAAATTATACATAAATATACATTATTTAGTGAGCTATTTAGAATAGTTTACTAATTTAAGACGATTATTGTAATTATCCTTATGGTCTACTTTTGATTGACGACAAATAAATAAATAAATAAATAAATAGATTCGACGATTCGAATTAGACCTGCATTAAATAACGAAGCTGTCGTATAAAAAACAATGTATAGTGACCAAAATAAATCGATAGCCAGATCTCAAAAAGAATGAACATCTGCTTTGATGTTGGTGTGACGTTTATGGATGGTTTCCATCAATTCAGCTTGACAAGTGTTTAGTTGGTTTGGTGTAGGACCACTGTAGAAGAAAGAAAGAGAAAGAGAGGGCACTAGATTTGCACGTTTATGGCTTTTAAGAAGTTATAGAGGTAAGTCATGTAAAGGGGATCTCGGGTTGCCAAAAACGTCACGGACTGGAACATAAGGTGGTCTACCTCGGGCCCGAAGGAAATCAATTAGCTGAAGTCTGACGTCGCTATACTCGGAACACGCCCAAACAATATGCTCGATGTCATGATAACCGTCTCCGCAAACGCAAAGATTACTCTCACTAAGGCCAACACGATGAAGATGCCCTTTAAACAGTGGTTGGACATAATCATTGACATTGTGCGAATAAAGTCCCGGTTCACATCCAACCCTCGAAACCAAGCTTTCGTCGATAGCTGCGGCATAATGGACCACCGTTCTAGACGTTCATCATTCCAGGCGGTTTGCCAGCTGACGAGTGCCTCTTGACGAGAACGACTGAAAAATTCATTGAAGCAGATTGGTCTTTCATAGGTTTCACCTTGTAATGCACCCACCTTGGCCAGTGAGTCCGCCATCTCATTGCCCCGTACGGAACAACGTGATGGGATCCAAACTAAGGTAATCCGGTATGATTTTTCAGATAAAGCACTCAGTTGTTTCCGTGTTTTCCTAGGAAATACGGCGAGTACTTTCCAGGCTTCACTGAGCGAAGAGCGTCGATAGAACTGAGACTGTTTCGATACAATGAAGCAGTGGTCTGTGGGAAAAGTTTCAATGATCTCAAGGGTATACTGAATTCCCGCTAGTTCTGCGACGTAAACTGAAGCCGGATCACTGAGTTTATAGGAGGCGGTGAAATTTTCATTAAATATACCGAAACCAGGTTTGCCAACCTAAGGCTATACGCAAACAACGATACTGGACTTTTTTAAGCTTGATGAAGTGTATTTTCGCGGCTGAACGGAAACAGAAACATCCAAAATCCGTCACTGTCAATATCGTTGTTAGGTACAGCCTTATCAGATCTGTTGGGTGAGCTCCCCACCAAGTCACGGTTACTGTATGGAGAAAGTTGATTCTTTTTTGACATTTTCGTTTCAGATACCTAATGTGACATCTCCAGGTACCTTTGGAATCGAACCAGACTCCAAGGTATTTGAATGTGAAAGCCTGAGCTATGGCTTGACCCATTAGATGAAGCTATAGTTATGCAGGTTCACGCTTCCTGGAAAATACTACCAACTCAGTTTTCTCCGTGGAGAATTCGATACCCAGCTGTAGAGCCCATGTAGACAAAGTGTCTAAGGTAGTTTGTAATGAGCAATTCCAGGAATGAAAAGACGAAAAAGTGACAAAATCAGAATCGACCTTCTCCGATTGGGATGAAACTTTGCACATGGCTTCAGTATGCAAACCATAAGTTTTGAACCGATGGAGAGGTCAATTGCCTTTTTCAAATCGTTGCAACTCGGAAATCGTTAATTGTACAAAAATGGCGTTCAGGAAGAAGTTTTAGGGAATCAATAGGGCACTCTAAAAAAATATACACTGGAAAAAAATTGATTTATGCCTTTCTCTGTAGAAAAGTATAAGAATTGCTGGAAAACCCGACTTTCGAACGAAGCCTCAGAGACTCGAAGTGTTATATACCATTCGACTCAGTTCGACGAGATCGGAAAAATCCCTACAACTTCTTCCTGAACGCCATTTTTGTACAATTAACGGTTTCCGAGTTGCAACGATTTGAAAAAGGCAATTTTGGTGAAATGCAAAAATACATACGCCCTTTTCAAAAATCAGTCGTGACTCGGATTGATCTCTCCATCGGTTCAAAACTTACGGTTTGCCATACTGAAGCCATGTGCAAAGTTTCATCCAAATCGGAGAAGGTTGAATCTGAGGATCTGCTAAGCATTTCTGGAATTGCTCTACTGTAAATCGTCCTTAAATCTTGGTAAAACTTCTTGCAAGTTTGCTAAATCTAGCTCATCTTATGTAAAAAAAAAGTCTGGAGAATCGAATTGTGAACCGAAACTGGCCGCACGAAACGTTTTGATGACTATTTTACCCCATTTATTCCATTTTATGGTATTTTATTGTAAATAGGTCTTTAATCTTGGTAAAACTTATTGGAAGTTTACTAAATCTAGCTTATCTTATGTAAAAAATAAGATAGTTTTCGTATGCTATCAACGTGGTTCGCTTAAGACTTAAGGGTGATTTAGATGAAAATTTCATTTTCGTCTTATTGAGCCATTGCATCTGTAAGTTGACTGTTGCTAGTGGATTTTCTAATTCATGTACAATGTAGTATAATGCTTTTCGTTTAAACGACTAGACGTTTCTGTTTGGAAGCAGAAAATCTATCTTGGATTGTAAAAGCAACTTACGTGACTAATAGTATAACAATATAGTAGGGAGGTATGATTATATTTAGATTATTAAAATAATAACAAAGTGACATTTTGATGTTTTGTAAAAACAATTCGCATCCGCATTCGAAAAAAAAATCACAATTGCATTTGTTCATGGCTATTTTTTTCAGTTTCCATTGAAATTACTAATTCAAACACGACTGTAAATGTTCCTGAAACTAATCCTAAACAACTGACATCATCATCCCCCGCTTCCCCTGTAAGCCCAGTGCCAGAACTCATCGATGAGTTTGGTATTGTGAATAATTTCCCAGAACAAGAAATTTCGATGCCTGTTCGGGACCTCTGTCTTCAACCCCGAAAGCCTACGCTGATGTACAATTCCCAGCCAGACTCTGCTGCGGCAAAATAAGAAACTATTGAAAGACAATATGCGGTCTGGTACAACAAAGTTTTCAAATAAATTTGAATAAGGTCACTCTTGTTGTGACTCTTGAATTATGTATTTATCTTCTGCCAGCTGTGGGAAGCACACATTTCCAGTCCATTTCGGTGTGTCTTTTGGTGAGAGCTCGCCGAGTTTTACGCATTGTTGGCGGGGATCCGATCGTTTATAAATTCATTTAGAATTAATTAAAATAATTCCTTTTTACTCAAGGAAACAAACAAACTGTGTTGGTTTGAAATATGTTAACTGAATGAAGCACAATTTTAACGAACCGCCAAGATTCAACCTCAAAACTAGAAGACTAATTAACTCCTTTTCCACAGTTTGTTTGTGTCCTGTGGAAACTTCGCATAGACTTGTCAGCATAAGACCATGTGGCGCTGCATGGAAATTAAAAAAGTTAATCCGAAAGCAGAACTGTCGTAGGAAAAACTTCTCCGTGTGCGCTGGTAAATTTCATCTGTATCTTAAATATTTATAACCACCGAGGATGTTTATTTGTCTTCTACATCTTGTGAACCGTCATACATTTTCTTTGTAACACTAATTTATCATGTACTTTTACATGGAATAGTTTCCTCGTTGCAAATATACTTGCATCTGAAGGAAAACTAACCTACTAACTGATACAGAGAGCGAATCGATTCAATTGAAGATTGCATCGATTTTTGTCGGAATTTGCTTATAATATTATGTGACATTACATCTATTCTATATTTGTGAATCTGTGTAACTCATTTGTACTAAACCAGGGAGGACGCTTCAAAATCATTTTCAGAATTTTATTCTGAATCCTTTGAAGCGTTTTCTTCCTGGTGGAACAACAACTTGACCAAATTGGTACTGCATAAAGCATGGGTGATCTGAAAATTTGTTAATAAATTAACAATTTGTTTATTAGACATAGCTTAGAATTTCTGTTTATAAGAGGATATAAACATTTGATATATTTATTACACCTTGCCTGGATTCCTTCAATGTAATCCTTGAAAGTGAGTTTTTTGTCATACGTTAAACCTAAGTATTTAGCTTGATCAGACCATGTTAATTCCAATCCATTCAATTTGAGAATGTGATTATTGTTTGGTTTAAGAAAAGAAGCTCTTCGCTTATGAGGAAAGATAATTAATTGCGTTTTTCCTGAATTTGGTTTAATTTCCCATTTTGACAGATAATCACTGAAAATATTTAAACTTCTTTGTAGGCGACTGCAGATCACTCTTAGATTTCTACCTGTGGCTAACAGACTTGTGTCGTCACAGAATAGCGATTTCTGACAACCAACGGGTAGATTTGGAAGATCAGAAGTGAAAATATTATACAAGATTGGAGCTACGCTCGAACCCTGCGGAACACCGGCTCGTACGGGTAGCAATTCAGATTTACAATTCTGATAGCCAACCTGAAGAGTACGATCAATGAAATAATTTTGAATCATTTTGATCAAATAAATAGGAAACTGGAAATCAGACATTTTCGCTATTAAACCTTTGTGCCAAACACTGTCGAATGCTTTTTCTATGTCTAGAAGAGCAACTCCAGTCAATAACCCAGAAAATTTATTTGCTTCTACAATGTTCGTTACTCTGACAAGTTGATGAGTAGTTGAATGTTCATGACGAAATCCAAACTGCTCTGGTAAACAAATTGAATTCTCATTTATATGAGACATCTTTCTCAACAAGATAATTTTTTCAAAAAGATTACTGATAGAAGAAAGTAAGCTAATTGGTCGATAACTTGATGTTTCTGCTGGGTTTTTATCAGGTTTGAGGACAGGAATTACTTTAGCATTTTCCATCTTTTTGGGAAGTAAGCTAATGAAAAACACTTGTTGAAAATTTTAACCAAGAGTCTCAAGGCAACATCGGGAAGATTTTTAATAAGAATATTAAAAATTCCATAATTACCAGGAGCCTTCATGGAGCCTTTTAATTTTCCTAATGATTGACTTAATTTCATCAAATCAATAATGTCATTTGGTAAAAACACTTGAGTTGAAATATGATCATATTCCAGTGAGACTTCATTTTCAATAGGACTCACAACGTTCAAATTAAAATTGTGGACACTCTCGAACTGCTGAGCAAGTTTTTGAGTTTTTTCGCCATTTGTAAGAAGTATTCGATTTTCTTCCTTGAGAGCAGAAATTGGTTTCTGAGGTTTCTTGAGAACATTAGAAAGTTTCCAGAAAGGTTAAGAATAAACTGTAAAGGCTGAGTAACTGTTAGTCTTTAAAAAGACTGTTAGTGATTCAGGTAGCCTTGAAAAGGACTTAAGCCTTGAATCAATGAAACTTTAGGTAGCCAGAAAAACTTTCCAGGAGCCAAGAGCTATACGCGTGCGGTGCGAACGACTGTTCAACACCGACTGATTTATCAAACTTATGAACATGTCAAGAGTAGCTTCCGATTAGTCGAATTTTTTTCAGAGTTTCACTGTTAGTCTTCGAAGTAAAGTCGAAAAAAAAGAAATTGGAGAAAAATGGGCATGATAGTGAATTTTGCGGATCTTCTAACTATCACCACGGTATCGATTCTACGGTATTTTTTTTCATAAGAAATACCAACTTTGAAAATATTTGCTTAGGTTTTTATGAAATTATTGAGTAAAGTCGCGTTTTTGATCGTTTTTTCCTCACTGTGCATTGAAAGGCGCATAGACATTCATACACATAACGGCAATTTCCAATTTCTTCGATCTGAGTTAAATGGCATAGAACAGTAGGCGGCTCGTTTTTCCCGAAATTCGAAATCCTATCTACTGAGAAGGGCAAAACCATTACAAGACAACGAAATTTAATTATTTTCGGAGTCTTCAAAAGGGATTTGATGAACAGGTGCCGGAAAACGATGCTTGAGGTCGATTCAAATTCCAAAATGGCGACCTCCGGTATTATTATACCTCGAAAACTTCGAATATTGAGCATTTTCCGGAATAGATTTTGAAAGTGTCTGCGGAAAATGATGTTTAATGTAATTTCGTAATCCAAGATGACAACTTGCGGTTTATTAATATTCCTTGAAAAAAAATATCGATAAACCGAAGGTCGCCATATTGAATTTCGAAACGAGCTCAAACATTTCGGTATCTGCTCTTCAAACCCGTTCCAAAAATTCAAAAAAAGGTGTTCAAGAAAATTGGAAGTAGCCATCTTGGAATTCGCAACCACCCCCGAACATTGTTTTCCGGTACCTATTGTTCAAATCGGTTTCGAAAATACCCATATTGTGGGGGTTTTCAAGGAATATCGATGAACCAATTCGGAAAAAAACTCAAACATCATTTTCTAATATCTAATCATCAAACCCGTTCCGAGAATATCTATATTGTAAGGGTTTTCAAAGCATATCAATAAACCGAAAGTAACCATCTTGGATTTCGGAACCACCCCAAACATCGTTCTCCGGAATTTACTCTTAAAACCCGTACCAAAAACAATCATTTTATAGTGGTTTCCATGACATATCAATTATACGGAAATCGTTTTCATTTCATGCAAAAACCTCTTTTTACGAAGCAGGTTCTTGAAAAAAGTTTACTTTATTTGGAATTTGATACTTGAAAAGAGTTACGTGAAAGGAGGTAACGCAAAAAAGTGTAATCGAACGAAGGTTTGGATGTACAAGGAATGCACTGTTAGTAAATAAGTCGCATAGTGTATTATTGATGCAGCTTGTATCGAGAATGTTTTCAAAGAGTAATTTTCTCGTAGTGTCACATCTGTTTGTCTGTGATTGTACGATGTTTGTGACTAAAACATATTTCTTCGTAGCAACGGACATTATTCGCAAAATTTTCATTCTATTTATTTGATATTTAAACTTGATATTGAAAAAAAAAAATAAAAACGAAGCTTTTTTGTCGCCTACAAAAAACTGCTGAACCTAAGAAATCTGTATAGCTCCGAAAATCCTTCGGCTTCTTTATCATCCCAGTTCGTTGAATGTAGACTCACTGATTCGAAAAATAATGAGAAAACTCGATTCCTATCGATACAATCAGTGTAGTTTCAAAAATTTCTTCACCTAGTATAGCAAATTTCTTATTTTGTTTCTTTCAAATGTCCATGGAATAAGCTATACACATACATTTGTGTTGTACGCATGTATTTGTGATGGTTTTTCATCATGTCAGTGTTAAAATCATCATTAATAAGTTTGGGGAACACTATTCTTCTGCTAAGCTACCAGGTAGAGGCAGAAAACCCGGTTCTCCCAACTCGAAACTGTACCAGAAAATGGTTTCTCTAATCATGAGGACAAACCAATGTCAATACGTGAAGCAGGAACGAGTGTCGGAATGATCCAGCGTATCAAGAGGCGAAATCACCTGAAGACCTACAAGAAGCAGGAATTTTGAAACAAAGTGTAGAACAGAAGAAGCGAGCAGCAACAAGGGCCCGGAAATTGAATTCGCATCTTATGTAACAGGCCCGTACCCAGGATTTCGTTTCGGGAGGGGCCAAAAGATAAAAAATAATATTACTGAAGATTGCTTATGTACCTAATTTTCGGTGTGCCTAATACATGTCTGAGATCTTCTAAATAATTTTATATCTGTTTTTGATTTCGGGAGGGGCCAGGTCCCCTCGGGCCCCCCACCCTCTGGGTACGTGCCTGTTATGTAGAGGAGGATTCAAAAACCCTTCCAGGTCCACAATACTTTACTGTCGTCCTTGGGGAGGATGTGAGCGATGCGGACAGGTCGAGTTAAGTGGAGAAATTCGGTCGAAATGTACTGGTATTGCAAGCAATATGTTTCTGTGGTTTGAAGTCAACCATTTTTTACACTACTGGAACTATAAATGCAGAAATCTATCGATTTGAGTTTCTCCAGAAGAGATTGCTGCCCTTATATAAGAAGCATAGTACATCTTTACTGTTTTGGCCGGATTTAGCGTCGGCTCACTATGCCAAAACCACTCTCAATTGGCTTGTGGAAAAGGGTATAAATTTCGTTGAGAAAAATATCAATCCACTAAATTGCCCTCACCTTCTACTCATCGAACGTTACTGGGAAATCGTGAAGAGGGTCTTTGTGAAGGAATAATTAAAATTTCATCCGGTTTTTTTTTCAGATGGCACTTGGCCTGGACAGAGCCATGGGTTACTTGGAGAGAACATCCGGAAACAACTGTACATTATTGGATATAGCCAAGTCTTTGTACCAAGAATTTATCGGATAAAGAGTTCCTAAACTGACTCGCCTAAACCGAGTCTGGAAGAAACCCTGGACCAGAAGGATCTCCCCAGAATCGATACTTCACTGGCACCCTCCCTCGGAGCCAAGCCAATCCAGCAGCTGCGAAAAGATGCTTCAATCAAATCATTTCCGACAAGTTCAAAGGTTCAGCCTTATTCTTCACTGATGGCTCACGGACAAACTCTGGCACCGGGCTCGGTGCTTGGGGACCCAATACCTCCATTCACCGCAGCCTAACTCCCATCTGCTCGATGTTCTCCGCGAAATCTGCCGCTATTCTCGAGTGTAATTACTGCTTTGGAGGCGGGAGGATCCAGGCATCCCTTTGTCCAGGCGATCGAGACATACTGTGGCAGAAATGTCACGGTCTGCTGGATCCCTGGGCATAGCGGGATCCCGGGCAACGATAACGTGGATATACTAGCGGAAAAAGTCGCCGGGCGACGCCCGAGGTCCCTTCAGCAGACATACTGACGGACTGTCCAACCACTTTGTACAACAATGGAGAGTGTCCGGCAGCCTACTGATCAAAATAAAGGGCGATAAAACAACCTGGACGGGCCGCCCTGACTGCCGGGAACAGCGAGTACTATCTCGGCTACGGACAGGGTATACTCGCCTCACCCATATACACTACCTCACCAGACAATCCCCACCAACGTGCTCCTCCTACAACATGGAGCACATCTTTGTTAACTGTCCGGAGTTTCACAACCTCCGTGCACAGTATAACATAAACACATCGATAAGAAACATCCTTGCGAACGACCCCGTAGCCGAGATAACATTAATCCTCCTCCTCAAAGATGGAAATATCTTCAACTCCATCTAACAATCGAAACAGATCGTCAACACAACTCCCTCCCTCTACATCCCGCCTCAACACACTAGCCTAACAACAAAACAACCAGAAATCCCAACAGATGTAACCTCCCAACATTTGACTATTCTCATCTCATACCACCGTCACCACAAAACAAAACAATCATCTACCACCCAACCAAACTTACTCTTACCACCCCGGCCTTAACCGCCCCCCACACAACAGTCCAGCAGAATTACAACTACAAACACGATACTCATTATTTCATACCCATAGCGGATAGCGCCTCCGCAATTCCTAACTTTCGATCGTCCAATAACATCCGCTCGTTCTCCAAGACTAGGCTCAACCATCTACGATGCAGAATTAACAAGATCTGTACTCAGACTAGCGCACTAACATCTGCAGAAAAACACCCCCATCCCACTCTCTAATACATAACCACACCCCGCCCCCTTTTTAATCAATCCCACTTAAACAAAACCACTAACTCCCAAATCTTTTGCCCTCACTTCTATTTCGTTTCATGTTCAACGACAAAACCATGAAGCCGGACCCGCCGGGGATGTTCTCCGCGGCCAGCATAGCAGTACAGCTCCGACGCTTGGACGCGAGCCAAAACGGTCAATTTTTTTTACCTCCCTGGTGAACGACCAAAATAGTTAAAGCCGGGGTAAAATAAATGATATAAAAAATATCATCCGGTTTTCATTATGCTCAAATTTAACCTCGTACAATAAAGGATCAATTTTTATGTCGTTTTCGCTTGAAAAAACTGAAACTGACCCAGGGTAGTTTCATCAAACAAACATTTTTTACGAAACTGTGTTGTTTTCGCACTTAGCAACGGGGGTTTGAACAAACCTGATATAAAATCCAGGTTCGAAACTGACTCGATTTCCAGTTCAACAACGTTAAAACTAGGTTCGAAACTGGCTTTAAACAAACGGTTTGACAGCAGTTAGAGTGGAAACTGGGTTAGGTTTGGCATCAAGCGAAAACGACATTAGTTTGAAAAAAATATAGCTTTTTATCATAATTTGAAAGAAGAATTTGTGGATAGCTTATTTTCGACACACTCCATACGACAACTCTTAAATCCGGAATTTATTTATTACTTGCATCATTACTGAGTGCGTCGCCTTTAAACTATCAGTAAAAGTGAAATTACTTTTGAAGTATGCAAAATATTTAAAAAAATATTTGAAACTTATCCAATATATAGTGTATAACGATACAAATTTTCTTTACTATTCCAATACCGCAAATAGTATACTCTTAGAAAAATTGAAACCTACAGCTGACGTAAGTTCAGGCATGCCGTAATTTCGGAGTATTACATCACTTAATATGTGAAAATGTGTCTGTTTCGATGTCAAATTCACCTAAACTAACTGTGAAGGTAATGATTTGATTCAATTTTACTTGCTTTGAGATGTAAATTTAAGTCAATTGCGACGCTCCTTTTATGTGCATCTATAGAGACGTAAAATTACACTGTTTTATCTAAGTGTGCAGTCATTAAACTGTAAACTGTCGTTTTTGTTTGTAATTTGCACTACACCGGTGCAGTGCTACACGGAGGCATGAATAAACGAACAAAAATGACGAAAACATAAACAGTAACCATTACCTTACAACAAACGATCCATTGCAAAGAGCTACAACGAACTTTTTATGAGTGCTACACCAGTGCTATCGGCGCAGAAAAAGTGTAGCACTGATGTAGTGCAATTGGCAAAAACGAACGGTTTCAGTGCAACCTTAGCTACACCGGTGTAGTGCAATTTAAAAACGAAAACCGCCATAAACTAGCTTCAATTTATCAGCCTACGGCCAACTGGAAAGGCATAATTACTCCATATTTTTGTTAGAATTTGGCATCTTGCCAATACGGACAAGTGGTAACGAATCGGTTTGCAGCAAACAACGTCCAGGTTGTGCCCAAAAGAGATAAACCTTCTCATTACACCAGAGCATTGGCATTGCGCCATCGTCAAGCGGATCCTTAACAAGACACGAAAGACAGTTGCCAGTTTAAAGTAAACTGCCGTTCTACGATGAAAAAAATGACCTTGAAGTAAAACATGGTGAAAGGAGTCTCATGTGGGCCCGCAAATTGGCATGAGCTAAAACGGGAGCTTGAGAAAACATGTATTCTTTACTCTTAATTAGTGAGAAAACATTTGATATTTTACTCAAGAAGAAATTTCAATGTATTTTAACAAATGTTTTAAGTGAATTGATAATTGTGTTTCAGGAACTTAAACCAATCTCGGAACCGTCCAAATATTCACTACTAACTGTGCTCCAATTGCTCGCATACTCATGGAGTTCTGTAGATTGAAAACATTCATCGTTTAACGCCCTCATTTAAAATTTTGTGATGCCTCGCACTAGCTTTTCGAATAAAAAGAGATAATAATGCATTAAAATGATACTAAGTGTATGACAAGTAAAAGAATTATTCCAGCGAATTCAACCTCTTCGGTTTTTCTCGAAGTATTATGTTTCTCACTAAGCTACTGGTGAAATATTTCAACACCGAAAATTTTCGTTGCAGTGACAGTCTCTGTAAATGGTGTAATATTTCCCCACTAGCCGCGGCGAAACAATCAACCACGTGCACGTGAGTCACTGAACGGAGCCCCGATCGGGCTCTCGTGAGAGAAAACGTTTCCAGCCTAACGAAAGTCGCTCAAAAATCTCTTACTGGAACGCGTTCGCAGCAAGCATGCGAACCGAAACGAAACCAGATGCCAGTGCGAGGGAAAACGTATCGTTCAGTAGGAAACTGACGGTTTGTGCGGCACCATCGGTTGCGAAAATTGTCCTCACCGGAAAATTCGCGCGGAAAACCAGTCGATGCCCTTCTAGCGCTCTCGGGATAATCGCGCGAAGTACATTCTTCAGTCGCATTGTGAAGGCCATGCGGGATAAAATGAACGCGCTGTCTGGATTTATGTGAGATTGCTTTTTCCCGAAAGTGTGCGGCCACTGCGGTGGTGTCGGCGGGAAGAGAAGAATTTTCCCATCCCTTCATCCTGACACAATGCCGGTCGTTATGGGTAAAAGATTGGCCAACTGAACCAACACGGAAAGAACTGTCGACTCAGTCGGTGCTGCCGAGTGACGACGAGTTTGCCCCAGTGAAGTAAATCGTCCTTCTGACATGGTTTCGGTTGCGGAAGAACAGAAAAACTGGAAGATGGGAAATGTAGGATTATTAACGTCAGTTATTCAAAGGCGCCTACATAGTAGTTTATAATCTCGCGGCAAGTACTTCTCCCGTACTTAATCGATTGGATTTGTATTCGGATATTGCCTGTCGGTGGGATTTAAATTGGCTAAACCTGGATGGAAGAAGAAACCAAACATGCTCAGCACAATGAAAGCAGCTCTCGAAACAAGTTGTTGACAGCTGGATGTGATAATGATGTTTAATTATTCATGTCGTCTGATGCCGCCCAATCGGCAAAGTGTGTCTCGCTGGTGATCGATTAAAGATTCATTAAATCAACATCGGTGGTGAGTGAAAGTGTTAGTTCTAGATGCAAACGGGAGTACACTCGATAACGGAAGTCCAACGACACACTGATGCGAATGCAATGGCGGTTGAATGTGCGGTGAATATTGAGTAGAATGCTACATTCAAGCCTTTTGTGTACATTTAGTACATTGTGGTGACGGTATAAAATTGTCGATTGGTGAATTCCACAATCTCGTACTTACCAGAGATCGAGGTAGGAGGATAAGTGCAAATCATCGCATTTAGTGAACATGTGACACGATGGAACCTACAAATATACGGATTAAAAACTGGATAATCAATTCAAATTACTCAATCAGTGAATGTTTTAAATCGAAGAGGAAATAGTTCCGGTACTTTTATTTATCTGTAAATTTTTAAAAGGTAATATAAGGCCTATAAAATCATCATTCCATATACATACCACAATTGCTTGGTGTTTTATTTTCGAAACCGTAGAAACTCAAGTAGCAATTATGATAAAAATCATGTTCTATATATGCGGTTGCACTGAATTTGTAAAACCAATTATGTGAGCATATTTTCAAATTCAACTTGGAATCTCAAAACATGTTTGATCTTCATGATTGGATATGTTCAATTAATGTACTGAATTACCTCACCTGGACTTTACTTTTATCGTTGTGAGTGTTGAGAATGATTAGCTTATTGTGATCTCACCTTTAAAGTTAATTATTCCACTGAAAGCAGCCATATTTCTGGTGATGTTTGTCAGGTTTATAGACCTGCGACATACAGGTTACTTTACGACAGACTAATTTTACGAGTCATTTAATAAACAGTGAAAATATATAATGATATCCTGAATCTTGCGCTAAAAATTGATTGTGAGCCTACATTTTCTGCTGCTCACTGATTAATTAACTGATTACCAACTCATGAAATGGTAAAGTTTCTGTTCTTCTAGTGGCTCTTGAATAAACAAATATTGCAATCTACAACAATAAAGTGTCTAATTCCGAAATTAACAGCTCAAATTTCAGTTACAATTAATCAAGAAGCGAGATGAGTTGAACAAAAATTAACGGGTTTGTAATTTGGATGGAGACATAATATTAATATAAAGACTACTTATAAATAATTTTAAATGTTAACTTTTATACGCAGAATTTCAACGACAAAGCTGATATGTAAATACAAAAAAATCATTGTAGCGAACTTTTCGATTAACCGGATTTATTTATTGCACAATTGAGTGGCTGATGCAATAATAGGATAAGTGAAACTTGATTCGGTAAAACCCGTTTATCTATTTTACCATTTTTTATGAATATAAAAATAGGTATAGAATTCGCTCACAATCTCGATTCAGCTCGACGAACTGAACAAATGTCCGTGTGTGACTGTATGTATATATGTTGTCAACAAAGAGGTCGAGCTCTTCGAGATGACTGGGCCGATTTTGATCCAACTAATCACAAATTAAAGGTCTCCTCGCCGGATTGAACGCTATTGAATATTTTTGAGATCGGATGTTTACTTTTCGAGTGTTTTATATCAAAATTGACCTTCTAAACAAAATGTGTTTTAAGACTTTGTGTTTTAACACACCATTAAAAAACTTTCTGTTTTAATCATATCCGACTTCCGGTTCCAGAGATACTAGGTGAATAGTATAAAATGTCAATTTCACATAGATTAAACGGTTTTGAATTTCCGATTCCGAGTATCGGGAACGGAAGAGCTCGAACATTGTCTTAAAAAAGACCAAGCCGAATTCCTTAAGCAACAATTCATATTAAAAGTCTGACTTCTGGAATTACAGGGTGAAAAGTTTTTAATATTGAAACCGTCTTTCAATCCCAAGAATTAAAACGAACCCAAAAATCGTAAAAAACCTTCAAAGTTGACCTGAAAACTATTTCAATTTGTTCGTCATGATAGAATAAAAAAATTTTTAACCGTTGAATTCTACTATACTTATAGTAGAATTCAATGGTTAAAAATTTTTTTATTCTATCATAAATATTCTACTAAACACTCAGACCCTGTTAATTTGTTCTTCATGTTAATTCAAGGCGATTTGGGTTATACTGGTTCCGGAAGTACCGTAAATAATGACTAGAAACTCTAGATTGGAACTCACTTCGACATCTCATGGATGCTTAATCGATGGTCACGCGTTTAGATTCAATAATTTTATAGTTTCATAATTTTTTTTTCTCCTAATTGCAGCTCCGAAATTACTGGGTAATGAGTGACTGTAACTTTAAACTAGCCAACGTTTCGAACGTTTCGTTGGCCTTTAACGAAAAATAAATGTTGTGACGAGAATCCAATTGACCAAACAGCCATCTCTTTATTTGGAAGAACATTAATTGGTCGCACCCGTATCAAATAGTTCTTCTAAAAGAATGAGCGAACAACAGTTCTTTGTAGAGGAACGATAGTTCTCTAATCTATCATGCAAAATAAGCCTTCAAAACAGGTTCCAGAATTCGCTAAAACTTTGTGAAAACATGACTAGTTGGTCAAATAGACACAACTTTTTTAGTGTTAATATTTCAAATAACAACTTAAGGAGTGTATCGAAAATAAGCTATCCACATACATTTGTGTTGTACGCATGTATTTGTGATGGTTTTTTATGCTCCGATCACAGCATGCTGTGCGTTTGGCTGTCAGCTTTCGATTCTTTACTTGTGTGTGCGGTTGAAATTCTGCGTTTTCAAAATGTCGCGTTTTGAAAAGGAAATGGAAATTAAAGTTCTGGACACATGGCTAAGTGAAAAGGGTATTACTATGCGAAAATTGGCGAAGCGGTTTGGAATTCATCATGCCAGTGTTAAAAACATAATTAATTAGTTTGGAGAACAGTATTCTTTGGATGAGCTACCAAGAAGAGGCGGAAAAGGGTATAAATTTCGTTGAGAAAAATATCAATATACCAATTTGCCCTCAACTTCGACCCATCGAACGTTACTGGGCAATCCTGAAGAGGGTCTTCAAGAAGACTGGTAAGGCAGCTGGGAACATGCAGGAGTAAAAAAAAATTTGGGCTCAAGTGTCCAAAAAATGCGATGCAACACTTGTCCGGAACTTGATGAAGAGCATTCGATCAAAAGTTCGAAAATTCGTGAAGGAATAACCTAAATTTCATCTGGTTTTCATTATGCTCAAGTTTAACCACGTACAATAAAGGATCAATTTTTAGTTTGAATAAAATACCGTTTTTCATCATAATTTGAAACAAAAATTTGTGGATAGCTTATTTTCGATACACTCCTTATATCAAACAATAGGGGGTCGATTTTTAGACCTCATCGACCTCCTGCAAAAAGGATATTGACCTCAAGGGGTCTTTATCGACCACTTTGGGAACCCCTGGTTCAGACAATATTTTTACATTGATATAATCAATTATGCTAAAAACTAAATGACGCTCATTACCAATAACATAACCAATTTTACTATCTTTACGTTTCGTCTTAGACTTGTCAGTGCAAAACAGTTTATGTTGAACTGTTATATCACCTGCAGTTCAACATAAACCGCAAGGAAGATGTAAAGTTATTGCAACTTGCAATACATCAATAATTAGCACCCAAGTGCCAAGTCCTTCCTGACGTGCCGACCATCTGGATCGTCCAGTATTAGCTGAAACTTGATTTAGTTCGTGCACATTGTTTTTACCTTTAGCGAATTGAATTGCATCCAAATCTCTATATAACAAGATAAATAAAATGCAAATAAAAGGCCCTAAAATTCTCGACCTCCGGTTTCATGAGCTTTTTTACAAGTGACGTCGAAACGAGTTGCAAATTTTTATAAAACTTGCCGGTAAATTCATCTAGTTGGCAGATCTTCCCAGTTGGTGGATATATAAACCTACATTTGGACTAATAATCTCCAGTTTCCGGTTTCAAAAGCACCGATAATATTGAAGAAGAACTCCAAAAAACGGAACTCATTTCGAATTCTCACCAACGGTAAAACCGATTTTCGCAAATCTTGATTCAGATTGAAGCGCTTATTGTTTTAAAAGATACTGCGTAATTTCATCCGATTTCCGCTTCCACAAATATAGGGCAATGAGTGTCAAAACTTATCAATCACAACGTCAATCTGTCATACAAAATGACAATGCAAAACCGATACGCATCGGTACGGGCTGATACGGAAGAACAAAACATCACCACCTTTGCGAACGAAACACATAGTGTACTTAGTTCAATTTCCTGTAGCGTGTACGGGAGAACGAAAAGAAATTAAAACATACAAATTTCAGCGTTGAAGACATTCCGAACATTCAAAAAAATCGAAGACAAACAGTTGGAGGCACTACTCGATGTACGTTCGAGTCAAAGGCAAGAAGTGCTTGCAGAATCATTGGAAGCGACTCAACAAGCAGTTTCTGTACGAAGACATTGAAATGCGAGTTTTCACTTGCGAGCAGATGATTCAAAGGTAACAAAAAAAAGGGGGCTTAACATCGGATTGTTACTGGGGATGAAAAATTGATATTTTTGACAACCCCAAAAAGAAAAAAAACACTACGCTATGTCCGGTCAATTGTTGCCATCGACCTCATTTACTATGAGCAGCTACAACCAGACGATACCATAACGGGCGATCGGTAAAGGCTGCAATTGATGCGTTTGAGATCTCCTGCATGACAACGCTCGGCATCATGTCGTAGAAGTCGTGAAAAAATATTTAAAAACGCTCAAGACATTTTGCGCAACCGCTGTATTTTCCTGACATTGCGCCTTCTGGCAGGTCGGTTTACCTCTTACGCAGAATTCGAAAATTGGTTTTAAACTAAGATCTCCGCAAAACACGAGGCATTTTTCCGAGATGGAATTCGAAAATTGCCTGAGTGGTAAAAAAACTAGTAACTAGCGATGGACGATACTGTGATTAATCTATAAATTCTTTTTATTTTGAAATAAAAGGTTTTTTGATCCCAAAAAACGGATCGAATTAATTTGAACTCCCAATACAAAATATGCATCAATGAATTGGATTTTATGAAATGTGCATTCAGGAATTGTTTGGTTCCATAGAAGCTAGCTAAGATCGTCGAAATACAAGAATTGTCTGGACAAAATAAATCAGTGTATAAAAGCGTGACTGGTGACTTTCGCATGACTTTTGTGTGCGGTTTGTACTCGTTGTAATATATTCAGCAAACTGACAATCTATGATCATTTCTGTACAAATTCTTGTCTATACTAAACCTCCTTGAAATATAGGCCTTGAGGTCTACCAACATAACCGATGATAATAGTGAGTTTCTTTTTCGTGGTCCATACTCGTGAGAACACATTCAAGTAATAGTGATGCATTATGAGGAAGTGTGTGAACATCCAAACACTACCTCGAATATAGTGATACTATAACAACAATAGTAATAATGCATAACAAAGTGCATTAATGAACTTATTGTTCACGGTCTACACTCGTAATAACACTCACAATTAAACGGCCAATTGTAGATGCATTGGGTCACTAAAAACTACCTGTAGCTCAGGCTTTAAGTACTACCAGCATAAGGAACATTGCATTAATGAACTTGATCTTCACGTTCTATACTCGTGATTCAGTGGAGCCACTACATTAAGATTGTTTTCACAGAAGCTCTTGGACGACTGAAAACATGCTCAATCAGATCAAACTAGACAAGTAAGCAGTATTCAGTTACACGACTATTAACAGCAATGAAAAGTTGTCCATAGGCTGCGGGTTGCTCGTGTAGATCTTAAGGGCTGAGGCCAGTGTGTTTTAGAGGCTATTTTCACGCTTCAAATCTAATTTTCTCAGAAACGGTGACGAATATCAACAAACCCAACTAACAATCTCTTAGAAAATTAGTTTAGATTATTCTGTGAAAATTTCAGAATGGTTCATTGACTTTAGCGGTCGGGAAAGTATTTTTTTTTCTGAAGGAAGAATAGCATAGCAGAAAACGCCGTCTTTCAGCTTGTTCATTGAATATCTCGCCTTCAAAAGCATGGATCAAAAATCTATCCTGACAATGTCAAGATAATTTTATTTACATGCAATTAGTGCATAAAAACGGCTCAGCAAGGCTGCCAAACAAGCGGTAACTTTATTGAATGCAGACACATTTTATGCAAACTTGTAACCGAAAATATCGAAACTCTTCTGGTTACCCGGCCCATCGAGATTCATTTTGTACATATGCGAGAGAGCATGGAGAGAAATGTAATACGCAGAGTGAGACACGTGGTTATACGCGACCTACTGGCCTCAGCCATTAAGACCAGTTTTTATCAAAATTGTAAGACTGCTGAGAACATATCTAGAATAGCTAGACAAGTTAGCAATGTGTAGCTCTAAACTTATGAACAGCAAACAAAAAATAGACATTAGTCGTTCAAATTCATTTCGGTTGAGTTTCTTTGTTTCAGGTTCCAAAACGCACAGGAAGTTCAACTTATTTTAGGATAACATATACGTCTCAGTAGTGTCTCGTCCTCATGTGCACCTGGTGCACTACACAGCCGGTGAATTTGAAGAAATTCACTGCATCTCCAGCCGCATTCAATTTTTTTAGATTCTCTATTCTCTATTTATTTGATGAAAGCAGGTTGTATGATACTAATATAAAATAATGAGCGACTTTATGCACAAATTCACCCTAATCTTCTTGCGCTTGTTGTCTCAATAACTGTCAAACGATCTTTTCATATCGCATTGGTGTGGCCAATACGTTGCGCTTTGAACTCGAGCACTTTGTCTTGTGCACCGAAATTGCGTGTATTTACACACATCTCATATACATCCAACTTAAAATTGCAAGTACACTGAGGTCTTTTTTCATGCGATCTTTTTTTATGCGGTTTTTTTACGCGATTTTTTTATGCGAATTTTCAGAGTTATGCGGGTTTTTTATGCGAAATTTCAGAGTTATGCGGTTTTTTTAGGCAAATTTTCAGAGTTATGCGATTTTTTATGCGAATTTTCAGAGTTATGAGGTTTTTTTTATGTGGTACGTAAAACCGCATAGAAAAGACTTCAGTGTATCTCTTGTCGCTGTCTCAGTATCTTTTCCGTGCACATGAATAACTGCACAGATTCAATAAGAGAAAGATTAATTACTCAGCTTAGCTGTGATATTTGTTGTTCTCTCTGTCACGTTTGGCTCTGTGAGAACTTGTTTGCGCACCTTCAGTGGTTTATACTTATGGTAGTTGAAAACAAATTGCTGTTTAAGTTGCAACGTCGAAGCGGTTTCATTTATGAAGTTATTGACAGATTTTCTAGATGTTTAGAGGGCCGAGTTCTCCTATTGTATCATGATATGAAATAAGTTCAATAGAAAATTCGCATCCAAAAGTATATCGATATTTCATTGTATTGAAAAACACAAGCGTTCATCCATTCCTCAATCTTTAGTTTTTATTTACAACGAATTGTTACATTTGATATCATACCACATAAGCAATGCACAATCCGTAAACTTTGTCATGAAACGGCACTGATACGTCGTAACAAATGAAAATAAAAAAAAATTGTTGCAAACAAAAATATTCAGATTCCTTTTCAGTGCTGTGTCGAGATCAAAATTGTCAATGTCATTATTGCATATCAGTCGAGCTCATTATACTGATGAGGGAATCAGTTGAATACACCAGCGGCAAAAAAGACATAGCAAAAAATCTCATATATCAGTTATCAAAGTGTCACCGAAATGGTGGATGTGTTGTCATATGCGTACACCAATTTTATGGGCGCGAGTATGGTTTATTTTATTACTTTTTCACTAAATGTCTTTTAAATGGTTTTACAAAAACCGGAAAAAGGGAAAACGCCACTTCTCATGATATACTTTAGACCAGAGTTGGGAATAGTCTCATTCTGTTCAAGAAAAAGTGTAAATCAAGGTTTCTGTTTGTGAATTAAAAACCTGTTGTAATCCACCTATTTCTTTCTCATATTATTTATATTTTCAAAAAATATCACTAGCAGATTCTATCAAGCAATTTGTTTCAATCTTGATTAAATTAAAAATTTTCTTTGGGTACAAACTAACATAACCTTTTCAATTTGTAAACAGTTATATCAAGGTAATAATAAATTTTCTTTATTTTGCATCGTCGCACTAAATGATTAAACACACTTTACCCTATAGCTCTGGAGCCGGAAGTCTGATTCGGATGAAATTAAATAGCAACCTATGAGACTATAGGAACTTTTATTTGAGCCTAATTTTGTGCAAATCAATCAAATCATCTCTAGGAAAATTGAGTGAGTCTCGTTTTAGAGTTTTTGACCTCTATTTCCGGTACTTCTGGAACCGGAAACTGGGAACCAGTATAGCTGAAGTCGGTTCGTTTAGTAAG
The DNA here is from genome assembly GCF_030247185.1 of Malaya genurostris. Lineage (NCBI taxonomy): Eukaryota > Metazoa > Arthropoda > Insecta > Diptera > Culicidae > Malaya > Malaya genurostris. Next base: position 214,132,075 of record NC_080571.1, on the reverse strand, counting down.
TAACTTATATAGCCTACAAATTAAATCAGTTTTGAGCCATCTATCATATTTTGCATCGCCTCTCTAAATTACGTTGTGCAATTTTATACATACTTTACCCTACAAAATCATGATAAAATTCAATAGGGCTATACCTATGGGACTATGAGATTTCTTATTTTATGAGTGACATTAGTTGACATATACTTCACCTAAAAAATATAGATTTAAATGGGGCAATCATGCACGCTAAACGAAATTGAACAAAGCACGCTGCGAACGGACGTACCAACGCGTACCATTTTTGCATCGTCATTTTGAATCACGGTTTGAATGTTTTGATACTCATCGCCCTATAATTTCGGAGCCAGAAGTCGGATCTGAATGAAATTTTACAGTATATTTTGAAACAATGAGAGCTTTAATTTGAATCATGATTCAGAAAAATCGGTTTAACCGTAGATGAGAAATCGAAGTGAGTTCCGTTTTTGAAGCTTTTCCTCACTATCATGGGTGCTTTCGGAAGCGGAAATCGGGGACTATTAGTTCCAAAGTAGTTTTATATAATCATTAACTAACAAGATCTGCCAACTAGATGAATTTAGTAGAATCGCTTGTGAAAAAATATTTATAAAATTAAAAATTTTCACTAATCGTACTGTTATAGCGGAACCGGAAATCGGATCTGAATTAGTTTTTCGACGGCTTTTCATTTGCTTCTTAGTTTGTAAAAGTCGGTTAACAAAATTTCCGAGACAGTTGAGTGCGCATTTTTTCATAAATTTGTACATATTTCCCTGCAATTCCGGAACCGGAAATTGAATCCAAATAAAATTCAGGAAAATTGTATGAGGCCATAAGACCCTTAATTTGAAGTTTATGAAAATCGGTCAAGCCATCTCTAAAAACCTGTTTTAATCCACCTAGTGGTGTAATGAAGCCTTTCTCATGTATATAATATTGTGGTATTCTATTGAAAATTTTTCTCTTCGAATATTATATGCGGTGTGTCATGTAAGTCGGTTCGTACGGCCACCAACTTACATGACACACAAACTCTACTAGTACGCACTCTAAATTACGATTTAAATGTTTGTTGCATCCGAAAATAGGCACTAATTTTTGGTAGGAACAAAAGACCTTTCAAGTGACCCTAAAATTAGGAATAACGGTTATGGGTCCAGTGTAGAAAATTTTTCACGGTTTTAATTTCGCCGGTTTAAGTGTCGGTGTACAATATTGAACACACTGTACCCTATAGCTCCGGAACCAGAAGTCGGATCCGGATGAAATTCAGGAATTTCATATGGGATAAGAAAACCTTTCATTTGAAGTTTATGAAAATCGGTCACGTGTGTGACTATTTTTTCCTTATTTTTGTACATATCACTCTGTTATTCCGGAACCGGAAGTCAGATCGGGATGAAATTTGACAACAGGCTATGGGACTATAGGACCTTTCATTTGAATCTGAGTTTGGAAAAATCGGTTCAACCATATCTGAGAAAATCAAGTGACATTATTTGTCACATACACACATACACACACAAACATTTTATGACCTCGATGAACTGAGTCGAATGGTATATGACACTCGGTTGTAAAGTCTATATGAGAAAGGCAAAAACCGAGCTCCGTAAATTACGGAAAATGATAATAAAACTAAAATAAAGATTATTTGTTAAATTATGGGAAATGTGTACAATACGATTTAGCAGCTAGCTTCACTTCATTACAGCCATGCAATCTGTTTCATCATTAATGTCGTTACGCAAAGGCACACTCATTCCCGTTACAGTTGATGTGATTCGCTGTGTTGCCGGAAGTGGCAGTCTCACTCATCGCTACTCAGTTGCACAAAATGGTGTTTTACAAAGAAATTTGATCGTATCGATGTCTTTTGAAAGTGCCGCTGATTTTGTGGAAGATATCGTAGATTCTCGACATTAATTTCAAAAGTGCTTTTCCTAAAGCCAGACACCGTGATACTGACAACGATGAAAATATTTTAAATTTTTAAATAAAATACAAATTTATTCAATCAAAAATCATTAAATAAATCATTCGATTCAAAAGCCATAATTATATCAACATTAAATATGTGACATGACACAAAAATACTGACGCACATTTTTTGTTTACTGTGAATCAAGAAATATGTTTACTTTCAGCTCGGCTCCATTTGCGTTCCGTGTATGATATTGATGTTACTCATTTTTGATATATTAAATATTCCAATTTAAATATTTATGAAATTCCTTTCCACGCCTTCTGTTCAGTTCAATTTTCTAGCCGATGATTTATCGTGTAACTTTTAATTATCGTTTAAATTGTGTTCTATTATTGTTTTCATCGATCACTCATTGATTTATTGCAGCTATTTTCATCTCATTAGTCAATATACAATTACATTCTAGAGATTACTCAGGATTGCACTGTAATCGATGTCAATAGTTCCCTGAAAGGATATCTCATCAGTATTATGATGAAGATTGCGGAATACATGTTTTATAACGAAATCCCTACGGAACCAATATTCATCGCATCCTTTGGGTCAATGCATTGAACAGAAGTGGCAGATCTCTGACTTTGACTGATGGTTTTGATAGGCAGAGTGATTCGAGGAGTTGAGATTCATATGGGTACGGTTATCATGTTTCAATTTTGTAGACCAACAACGTTGCATCCTCTAGATGCAGATGCGAAGCACACTAAATCCGTTTGAAGTACCTGGTTGATGATGCTTAAGCAAACAAACTCTAACGATTCTGTGCACCTGAGAGACGTTACCTGTACACTTTACACAGTCGATCTGATCGCAAAATGTGCAAGCGCCAAAGTTGGTATGACTAATGATGCATAGGATAGTTCCAATCAACACCGTCAGGCATCGCCGTTTTCCATATATGACGATTGCATATTCCCTACCTGTGAATAACAGGAAATGATTTGTGCTACACACCTCTTGATGGACCAGCTTTGAAAATTATAATCCTTTTCGTTGCTTCCTGAGACTGCTACGACTGTTGATTGTCATATCGCATGGTTACTTGTAATATTCTCTGCTACCGGTTTCATCCTTCAGCATCCACCATCACGTTAGGTAAGTTCATGAAGTACTCTCACACGGATGCTTTCAACAACTCGGATATGAAAGTATTAAATATCTCAATGGTTACATTAGAGAAACTTACTATAGATTATACTCTGAAGTCATTATCATCATCATTGATTATTGGTTGTGGTTTGTACTAAGACAAAAAGCAGTCTTGAGCACAATTTTACAGTTATCTTTACTAACAAGCAACAGACGAAGAGGTCTCCGTCAGCCTCTCGCACACAAACCTGTGATCCACTTGTTTGCCCGTTTTGCTTAAATATAATTTGTTTGCCTGTGATCGAAACGTGTGCCCGGATAATTGGCTTGTGTATTATTTGTAACATAAAATAATGTTTTAATGAAGTTGATAAAGACCGGTCTTGAGCATGCAAAATAGAGAATGTCAGAAAAGAAGACGTTCATGAAACAAAACGAATATTTTTTTTTTAAATAACTATTCATTGGAATATGAGTTAAAATTAAATTATTAAGATTTAAATTGGGTGTTCAGCCACAAGTGGTGACTTTTCAGCCCTGTTATATATATATATATATATATATATATATATATATATATATATATATATATATATATATATATATATATATATATATATATATATATATATATATATATATATATATATATATATATATATATGATTTGGTTATTACCATGAAGACATTATTTGCTTCCGCAATTCTGAGATTTTTGTGTAGGGAAAATTCTAAACCTACTTGTATTGTGTAATGGGAAAAAGGAACTTATATACTAACTTACTAACTAATACAGAGAGCGAATCGATTCAATTGAAGATTGCATCGATTTTTGTCGGAATTTGCTTATAATATTATGTGACATTACATCTAATGGTTCTATATTTGTGAGTCTGTGTAACTCATTTGTACTAAACCAGGGAGGACGCTTCAGAATCATTTTCAGAATTTTATTCTGAATCCTTTGAAGCGTTTTCTTCCTGGTGGAACAACAACTTGACCAAATTGGTACCGCATAAAGCATGGCTGGTCTGAAAATTTGTTTATAAATTAACAGTTTGTTTTTTAGACAGAGCTTAGAATTTCTGTTTATAAGAGGATATAAACATTTAATATATTTATTACACTTTGCCTGGATTCCTTCAATGTGATCCTTGAAAGTGAGTTTTTTGTCATACGTTAAACCTAAGTATTTAGCTTGATCAGACCATGTCAATTCCGAGGCATTCAATTTAAGAATGTGATTATTGTTTGGTTTAAGAAAAGAAGCTCTTGGCTTGTGAGGAAAGATAATTAATTGCGTTTTTGCTGCATTTGGTTTAATTTTCCATTTTGACAGATAATCACTGAAAATATTTAAACTTCTTTGTAGGCGACTGCAGATCACTCTTAGATTTCTACCTGTGGCTAACAGACTTGTGTCGTCACAGAATAGCGATTTCTGACAACCAACGGGTAGATTTGGAAGATCAGAAGTGAAAATATTATACAAGATTGGAGCTACGCTCGAACCCTGCGGAACACCGGCTCGTACGGGTAGCAATTCAGATTTACAGTTCTGATAGCTAACCTGAAGAGTACGATCAGTTAAATAATTTTGAATCATTTTGATCAAATAAATAGGAAACTGGAAATCGGACATTTTTGCTATTAAACCTTTGTGCCAAACACTGTCGAATGCTTTTTCTATGTCTAGAAGAGCAACTCCAGTGGATAATCCAGAAGATTTATTTGATTTTAGCATGTTCGTTACTCTGACAAGTTGATGAGTAGTTGAATGTTCATGACGAAATCCAAACTGCTCTGGTAAAAAAATTGAATTCTCATTTATATGAGTCATCATTCTCAACAAGATAATTTTTTCAAAAAGTTTACTGATAGAAGAAAGTAAGCTAATTGGGCGATAACTTGATGTTTCTGCTGGGTTTTTATCAGGTTTTAGGTTAGGAATTACTTTAGCGTTTTTCCATCTTTTTGGGAAGTAAGCTAATGAAAAACACTTGTTGAAAATTTTAACCAGGAGTCTCAAGGCAACATCGGGAAGATTTTTAATAAGAATATTAAAAATTCCATCATTACCAGGAGCCTTCATGTTTTTGAGTTTCCTAATAATTGATTTAATTTCATCAAAATTCGTCTCAATAATGTCATCGTGTGATAACACTTGGGTTGAAATATGATCATATTTCAGTGAGACTTCATTTTCAATAGGACTCACAACGTTTAAATTAAAATTGTGAACACTCTCGAACTGCTGAGCAAGTTTTTGAGCTTTTTCACCATTTGTAAGAAGTATTTGATTTCCTTCCTTGAGAGCAGGAATTGGTTTCTGAGGTTTCTTAAGAACCTTAGAAAGTTTCCAGAAAGGTTTAGAATATGGTTTAATTTGTTCAACTTCTTTAGCGAAATTTTCATTTCGCAAAAGAGTAAATCTATGTTTAATTTCTTTTTGTAAATCCTTAACTATGTTTTTCATAGCAGGATCACGAGAACGTTGATATTGTCGTCGACGAACATTCTTCAACCGAATGAGCAGTTGAAGATTGTCATCGATGATAGGAGAATTTAATTTAGTTTGAGCTTTGGGAACTGAAAGATTTCTAGCTTCGATAATATAATGATTCAAATTGTCAATTGCTGTGTCGATGTCCGCAGAATTTTCTAAAATAGTTTCATGATCCACATGATTTTCAATGTGAGATCTGTAATCCAACCAATTAGCTCTATGATAGTTGAAAATAGAACTAATTGGATTAATTATAGCTTCGTTGGAAAGTCTGAATGTTACAGGAAGATGATCTGAGTCAAAGTCAGCATGAGTAATCGGTTCACTACAAATGTGACTTTGATCTGTTAGAACCAGATCAATTGTAGACGGGTTTTTCACGGAAGAGAAACAAGTAGGATTACTGGGATGAAGAACTGTGAAGTAACCAGCTGAGAGTTGATTATGAAGTATTTTACCATTACTGTTATTTTGCCTACAATTCCACTGGACATGCTTAGCATTTAAGTCCCCTATTACGAAAAATTTCGATCGATATCTTGTGAGTTTTTCCAAATCGCCTTTAAAGAAATTTAATTGTTCGCCGGTGCGTTGGAATGGCAAATATGCTCCAGCGATGAAATAAATTCCATGAATGGTTTCAACTTCGATTCCCAAGCTTTCAATAACTTTAGTATTGAAAGAAGGTAAAATTCGATGTTTAATTTGCCGTTGGACAAAAATGGCAACGCCACCACCCATTCCAGTAAACCTGTCAAATCGATGAACCACATAATGTGGATTACTTTTCAATTTTACATTTGGTTTAAGAAAAGTTTCTGTCACAATGGCAATATGAATTTTGTGAACTTTGAGAAAATTATAAAATTCATCTTCACTCGATTTCAAAAATCGAGCATTCCAATTTAAAATATTCAAATAATTATTTAACATCACTGTTAAATTTTAAATTCATTATAATATTATTTGCAAATTTCCATCCGATTTGAAATGCTTCAAAAAGTGATGAAGTTGAATTCATTTGGATGATCATTTGAAAAAGTTGATCTTGTAGGTAGATCATTTTATTTTCAGTTATATAGCCTAAATCGACTTCATTTAAAGAAGCGAATGGCATTGAAGGAATATTTGTAGGTAGACTGCCATTAGAAGAAGATGATTTGGCCGGTCTACCTATTAATAAATTGTTTTCGTTAGAAGAAGAACTGCAAGGCGGTCCTGTGTTTTGATTATTTACATTAGAAGAAATAGGTACCTAATATACCAGCATAACTGACATTAGAAGAAGATGATGACGAGGTCGATCTACCTGTCAATAAATTGTTTTCGTTAGAAGACGAATTGGCAGGCGTATTTGTTTTTTGTTTCGAAGAAATCAGTGCCGAATTAGGCGTGGCATTTGTAACGGTTTTCTGATTTTCAGGTATGTTCTGTAAATTTAAGGTCGTTGATTTGACTTGTTGTCGAAGCGAACGAGCGTTTAAAATTTTTTCCCTGACAGGACATTTCAAATAATTGGATTTATGATTTCCATCGCAATTTGAACATGAAAATTTATCAGTGGTTTTATTCGTTGGACAATCGTCTTTCGAATGCGATTTACCACAATTCAAACACCGTATATCCATATGACAATTTTTGGTTCCATGACCGAAGCCTTGGCAACGACGACATTGCGTTAAGTTTGCATTACGATTATGCCGTTTATAATGTTCCCAATGAATTTTAATGTGGGAAATGAAACGTACTTTTTCTAAAGTTTTCAAATTGTTTACATCACTTCGATTGAAGTGTATTAGGTAAAGTTCATGGGAAATTCCAGAGCGTGGTTTAGAAGTACCATTCGCTCTTTTTTTCATAAGTATTACTTGGGAAGGGGCAAAACCAAGCATTTCTTTTAGTTCATTTTTAATTTCATCAATACTTTGATCATTTGATAATCCTTTCAAGACAGCCTTGAAGGGTCTGTCTGATTTTATATCATATGAATAAAATTTATGAAGTTTCTCGGACAAATATCGAATAAGACGTTCGTAATCTTCCAATCCATCCACCAAGACTCGACATTCTCCTCTTCGTCCGATTTGAAATGAGACTTTTACTTCCGGGAGAAAAGTAGAAAGCTCAGTACGGAATGCTTTGAAGTCGGAAATCATCACCGTCACTGGTGGCATAGATTGATGTTTCTTCCCAGAACGACAAGCGTCCATTTTGGGAATTTTTGAAGAATTTTCTTCTATGTCGCTACAATCGGATTCAGGAAGAATCTCGTAAATATTGTTAGACGGCATAGAATCAACGGAAGGGAAATCCGTCCGTTGTCTTTTATTTTTACATTCAGATTCTATAAGATCGTGAATGTTATTAGAAAAGTGTTGAATAACGGATTGTGATTTATTCCGTATTGAATTATTTTTAGCCTTAGGCTTGTTGCCTTTCCGGTTGGACGCAGGCATTTTTGAAATTAATGAAATTTTAAATTAAATTAACTAGGCTAAATTAGTCTTCGATTAGACTCCTAGCTAGCCTTAAAAAAGGCTGATTAATTTCTTAGTCACTCTAATATCACTCTTTGTATCACTTAGTCACTCTTATATCACTCTTTGTATCACTTAGTTAGTGATTCAGGTAGCCTTGAAAAAGACTGAAGCCTTGAATCAATGAAACTCTAGGTAGCCAGAAAAAAAATTCCAGGAGCCAAGAGCTATACGCGTGCGGTGCGAACGACTGTTCAACACCGACTGAAACAAAACGAATAAGAATCCATTACCGGTACCATGATTAAGAAATCATGAAAATCATGAAACGTGTCTCCTCATGAGATCATACCTATTATCAATGATTCAATGAGCAAAATGATTTAAATCATGAAAATTTCTACGGGATTTGCTCACAAACTCATCAGTAGTAGGTATGGTCTCATGAGAAGTAATGTATCATGATTTTCACGATCTCTTAATCATGGTACCGGCAATGAATTTGTTTTCGTGTTGTAATTAATAGTCTTTTAATACTACTGCAACAACCGTAATGTAATCAGAAATGTTGTCTATCCCTGTAAGCTTTTCATCAATTCTAAATAATTTATCATCCTTTTCCACCTGTTGTCCATTCTTCTTATTTCCTGTTGTTCCCTGAAATATTTCGTTCGTTCCATCCACTAGCTTTTGTTCTTTACGTAAATTGTCCAATATGCAATAGAATCTGACTTTATTTAACAAATAATCCGTTATCTACTGTGTCAACCTTCCAAAGAATTAGTGGTTCGTGGCTGTGGGCTCTCGACACGTTTGGTTGGCTAACACTAACTATGAATGGAGACAAACCCATAATATTTCTAAAAGACTAATATGAGGGAGACATATTTGTACATGTTGTTTAAGACGGTCAATTCAGTCATTCAATTGATAATCTAAATGCTCTTAAAATTGATTTTCTCACCAATAGTGAAATTGTTCATTTTTTGTTACGGATAAAATTATTATCATGATCAGTGTACTGCTCATTCGGTGTGTGAATACTGAGTTTGATACTTGTTTTAGTCAACTGATCACGTATACATCGATGTAATTCATTGAAAACTTTTTAATACTCAAATACATGGTAGTTCCCATAGACACTACACTACAACTTTATAAGTTGACGAATCCGATCAGTTATTATGCTTTGTTTTTTCGATTCTTATGAATTTCGTGTTCCCTAATTCAAACAGCCAAAACCGAGTAGATTCTAAGAAATATTTTTAATATATGGCTTAAGCGTTGCTACAGGTTACAGATACAACAATTTACCAATCAAGTTTGGCTGCTTCCCAAAAGCTGCCTCTGAAAATACAAAATTACGAATATTTTGCGTTATAAATTGAAAATATTGACAAGGTTCAAACAAATCTTGCGAGTTTTCATTTTATAAGATGCACATAAAAGGAATGTCATATTTCACACAAACTTATATTCAAGAACATGTAAAATTGCGTGATTTGAAAATTATTTGGTTTGTAATCGAATAAAATTAAAGAAACAATAGATGATCGATAGCTTACAGCGCGGATTGAACCGAGAAACATTAGATCACAAAGCACGCCGCTAATCAACTAAACCACAAAAGCACATACCTTTTGATAAAAATAGAACCGGAATTCTCATTTTAAAATTCCCGCGCTTGTTGAATCGGTAAACTTTTATTCTCTCAACGTTGGCAACACTTTTATACACATTCTGTCAAATTTTGACGCATATCGTACGATTAGTTTTTGTTTGGCGTCTATACAAAGAAGTTGAAAAATTTTCGTGTGGCGATTTTTATAACGGATGAAAATTTAGAACAAAGGCTCGCCTTCGAAGCGCCATTCGGTCGATTGTTGTGCGGTTTCGACGTCATATTCACAGATCCACACCTCATCACCAGTTATGATGCTTTCGATGAATGTGGGGTCACTATCTGCGTTGGAAATCATCTCTTTGGCCACATCAACACGACGCTGTTTTTGAATGAAATTCAGCTTTTTTGGCACCAGCCGAGAAGCGACGCGTTTCAAACCCAAAACATCAGTTAAAATGTGTTCGGCTGATCCATAAGAGATGCCCAACAACACAGCAATCTCTCTAATCGGTACAGAACGATTTTGCAACACGATTTGCTTTGCCGATTCAATGTTTTCTTCAGTAACAGATGTTGTTGGGCGGCCAGGGATCTCATCATGATCCAAGCTTGTACGACCACCTTTGAAGCGTTTAATCCACTCGTATGCCTGTGTTTTTCCTAGACACGATTCACCAAAGGCCTTTTCTAACATTTTCAATGTTTCGGAACACTTAAATCCATTTGCAACACAAAATTTGATGCACGCACGTTGTTCTAAATTTTCATCCATTATAAAAATCGCCACATGAAAATTTTTCAACTTCTTTGTTTAGACGCCAAACAAAAACTAATCGTACGATATGCGTCAAAATCTAACAGAATGTGTATAAAAGTGTTGCCAACGTTAAGAGAATAAAAGTTTACCGATTGGACAAGCGCGGGAATTTTAAAATGAAAATTCCGGTTCTTTTTGGATCATAAGGTATCTGCTTTATGAATAATGATACATATAAATCCATACAGCGGCACTTGCTAGCCGAATACAAATTACACACGGAATCAGTAAAATTCTGTACGTAAGGAATATTGCGTCACTTGACAAGTTAAGTAGTTATGAATTGTATCGTTTTTAGAATTATGTTACCTGTAAAATTCATGTTTTTTTCTGTGGAGTTTCATTAAATTTTTTCAACATGTTGTACGTCGATCGTCACCATCGTTTTACTTACAATGTCATCCGGAGTGCGGAAAAGTATGTCAATTTTATTAGTATTCACGTTATCCAGTCGTATCTCTGACATTACCTATCCGTCTTTTTTTATTTTGTCTTGTTTCTGTAATCACCTCATTTTCAGGGTTTATTTTTAAAATTTGGGTATCTACCCCAAGAAGCAAGTGTAACTTGTTCAAATTGTAAAAAGCTTCATAGTTGTTATTAGGGGTTTAAATAAGTGAGTGCTTTTTTTCGAAAGATTAAAGTTTAAACCAGAGGTGGAAATAAGCCCATTTTGCGCATGAAAATGTGAATCAAGATTTCCGATTGTGAATAAAAAAGCCGAACACCGTGAATTCAAAAATTGGGCTTCAAAACTAAAATTGCGATTGTGTCTGGAATTGTATTAAATGAAATTTAAGACCTTTCTAAATTCTAACTAAAACCAAAATTTATCTTATCAAAAACATTCGTTTCGAAATTCATTATAATATCTACAATAAATATGTGACATGAAAAGATAATACTGACTATTTTTATTTACTGTGAATCAAAAAACTTGCTTATTTCCACCCCTGGTTTGAACCTTCGAAGTTCAGATTAAACTTTAAACTTTACTGACAGTTATAAATTCAATAATTAAAGTATTGTCCATCGCTAGCTACTAGTTTTTCCCATCTTTGTGGCAAACGTTGGGTACTCTAATTGGCGAAGTATTGGTCAGCCAAGCCAAGCTGCATCGATCGGAACAGATAGTAATCATTTAGGGGTTTTGTTTGCTTGTGCAAAAAGCACATATTTTGTTTCTATTTCTTCGCGTTTCGCCTTTGGCTCATCAGTACTTGAAACAGTTGAAATTGAACTGCCATCTCGTACCTAGCAGTTCAACTTAAACCGCTAAGCAGACGCAACGTTTGCACTACTTATGCAACCCTTATATAATATAACAGAGGTTTTATATTATTTCTGACGTCTCAGGCGTAAACGAATGACGGCTTATTGCTGGCCGTCGCAGAATGTGAACATTTAGGGGTTTTGTTTGTTTGTGCAAAAAGCACGTTTACGCCCAAGGCGCCAGAAATAATATAACACCTCTGTTATATTATTTAAGGGTTGCATGTCCCGGGTTGGCGGTTCAATGCATAGGACACTGGTCTTACACGCCAGTTGTCGTATGTTCGAGCCCCGACCTGGAAGGATTCTTAGTATCAGTAGGATCCATAGTACTAGCCATGCAATGATTCTGTACACTAAGAATCGGCTGCGAAGTCTGTTGAAACAGAAAGGCCAAATTATACTAAAGAAATGTACTGCCAAGACTGCTTATAAGTAGTGCAAACTTTGCGTATGCTTAGCGGTTTAAGTTGAACTGCTAGGCACGAGATGGCAGTTCAATTTGAACTGCTTTAAGCACTGATGAGCCGAAGGCGAAATGCGAAGAAATAAATAGTAATCGGAAAGAGCAATGCCTGGGCTTCTTGGAAATTGAGAAAAGCATCCATTACAATTAGGTTTTTACTTTAACCTTCAGCATAAATTTCCAACCTGTGGTTTGGAAAAACATGAATTAGTTTTCGTAAAAAGTCGCAATGAAGGGTCCAACCCAAAACCGAAAATTTCATGAACTACGGGGTGAAACCGGACACTTCTTGGAAATTGGAACCAGCATAGCTGAAGTCGATTCGTTTAGTAAGTAACTAACTCTACGTACTTCTGTAGAGATAACTATCGAGAATATTCTGTAAAATTTTTGAATCGATTGGTCAAGATACCTATACTTGACTTATGTTTCCGGCCGTCAAAATGCAGCACTTTCGCGAAAATATCGCCAAGCCGCCATTTTTTCAATTTTTTTTAAACTAACCAACATACTAAAAGGTGCTTTACACAAAATTCAGATTACCCATTTGCATTTAGCTTTCGTACCAAATCAAAATGAAGTGACCAATCGAAAATAAAATATTTAGGAACCGCGGGACTAAACCGGACTGTAAAGCTTAACACAAAAATGAAGTACAAATACAGTAGAGCGCTAAATTTTAGGATAACTTAATGAGTGAAAAAGACATGAAATCGTGTCCCTCTGCTGGTTTCAAACTTACGTGGGACATAATCCTGCTCGCTGGGAATATAGGTATTGTCTCGAAACTTCACACGACTTTTGAGTGAAACTGACTACAGAGTGAAGTGTATCTAAAAAAAGCAACTCGTAACGATGCAAAAAAGGAAAAAAAAATCTCCCAAATTTGACCTAAAATTATTTAGTTCAGTTCAGCCGGAGGCTGGTTCGTCTCTGTTAAAATTAATTTAATTTGTAGGTTATGTTACTTCAGGACCGAAAATAGTGGTAAAAACACCAAAACGAAACTCACATGAATTTATCAGAGGCGGCTAAATCGATTTTCACAAACTGAGACTCAAATAAAGTCTTTTATTCCTGTAAGCAGCTATTGAAATTTGTCCGAATTCGAATTCCGGTGACAAAACTAAAAGAGTCTCCTCTGTTTAAAATTTCAAACTTTCATTTAGAGCGAAGATGCAAAAAAATTCTTCCAAATTCGAATCATAACTGTTTACGAAATGGAACGGTTATGCTAGTTTATTCTCAAGCAAATTTTCTAGCTTTTGTTCAAGTTTAAAATAATTTGTTTTGAAGAAATTCTCTCATGATATTCATCAAAATATGAGTTATATGCGGAAAGTATCATTTAAAATTAAGACCAGTTTTTTATACCAATGCCGGTTTCAGAATTGAATCTATTTCAAGATAGCGTATGCTCACCTTTTCTTAAACACCGTTCTTAAATCGAATTGATCTCTCCATCCATTGCTCTGTAGCAAAAAGGCTCGAGATTTACAAACGATGCATTCTTGGGTCAGCCGAACAAAATGTTTGCATCTAATAACAACATTAATGCCGCCTGGAAGGAGCGAAACGACCGCCTTAAACCAGTCCACCCAGATGATTTTTCCGGTACTCGGTTTGCTGTAATAGTTTTTATCTGGATTTTGAATAGTAAAACACTTAAGCGGCTATTCCGAAGTCAGTCAGTTCAGTTTTGTAAGTGGCCGTTTACTCTCAGCACTTACTTCCTATATAAGAAAATTAATTTTTGTACGATTCTGAAGTAGTATTTCTAATTAAATTGGATGATTTGAAATTGTAAATCTTTTAGCAACTACCGCTTTTGAAAATAAATAATGACCATTTGTTAGCGCCCAAACCACCACATGAAATTTCCGGTATCGGAAAGTTTAGACTTCGAATGGTCAAGCATAAATTTAGTTTGGAGCATATTTGAAGGTGCTACAGCACTTAGAAAATTCTAGAACACCATTATTTGACACTCCACTGGTTTTTTGGACACTACCGCGACGAATCTCTGATACCAGGTTTCGCATTTGAAATTAACCTTTCTCCAACTTTGCTTACAATTCTTTGTATAAGCAATCATTACGCCAACGATTGAAAGTTCCCGCAAATGACGCAAATGAATAAGCTATCGATAACCGGAAATGTTCGAGAAATTAATCTTGAAGAAATTTGGTATTGCATCCTGCTTTTTCGAACAAAATCTATGCAAGTATTTGCAGAAAGATCATGCAGTCGCACTTGAATGGAAAACGTCTATTTTTCATTCATCTTTTTCATGCTACCTTGTGGTTAGTAAATAGTACGCATTTTTACATTTCACAGTAGACGAATCCTGGACGTAACCATTTAGATCACACAGCGCAATTTCCGTCTCACCACTTTTGACAATTGATTGTCACCATCCGACGTTGGTTTTCCGTCCGTAGTTTTCTGTTTACTTGAAACGACGCATCATGACACCGCCAGTGAGCAGATGTCTTTGGAATATAATGAAATCGAGTTCGTTATGCTTTCTGTATATCAACCGAACAACTGAATGAATTCCAATATACCGATATGTACGTTCAACATTTCCCCTGTATGAGACTCATTTCTTTTACAACTCAAACAAAAGGAAACAAAACCATCGGAAAGATGTAGCATTCATTTTACGGCTAACGAATATTACAATATTTATTCTTCACTCTATGATTCATGCGTCTTTCATGGGGCGAATTCGAGACGACATTCCGAACGAAATTCGAATTTGAAACATCGCTCTCTGGTAAGGTTATCGCGATATTGATCCTATCGTTTGAACATGTGTGGAGTGTCGTGATGTCTGGTCTCAGCTAATAAATTCCTTGGGTTCCAAATGATGTAGACTATCCAATGTCTCAGGTCGTGACATTGTTGCTGGTTGTGACATGAAACTTCTTTATCATTTCATTAAGATCATTAAAGTTTAAAATTTATTTTTTTATATTAGCCTCCTATCTTCTCCATGAGTTCATCCAATAGCCAGCTGTCTTACTTTAAAAGTGACGTCCTGATTCAAACAAACCTGAAATAGTTATAAGATCATGAACAATATATACAAAAATAAATGTTTTTTTCTTTGATATAATTTATAGTAACTAATTGTTTGATAAAAACAGTGGTTTTTAGTAGATTAACTTGTGAATACCGAAATACTTATATGATATTTAAGAAAACTAGCAGTAATATATATGTTTTGTTTAATACTAACCGTTGTAACTGTATTCGAAATAGATTAGGTTTAAAGTACTATATATGGTGGATGCTACGGCGAAGAAAAATTTATGTATATTGCCTTATGAAATAAACATGTTTAAGAAAAAACTACAAGGATCAGCCCCATGGGGTTGTTCGAGCTATTGATGTGGAACAAGACAACCAAAATTTCTAATGAACTACAATCAAACAGTTCAATCAATCGTCACATTTTTGAATCCGCAATTGCACGAGAGTCTGCTTAGATTGATCTTGATTAGGAACCAACACCTAATAACATTGTTTATTTTATAGCCGGCGAAATTACACCAATGTCCCAAGTGTATGCAATTATATCTTTGTATATACTTGCGATACGGATTTCAATATTTAAGCTTCTCTTCGCCAAGCTTGTGTTCAAGTTTTGTAAGCAAGCAGTTATTTGTATAGCATTAAGTTTCTTTACCATTCTACGATTTCAGTTAAAGAGATAAACTTTTTCTCATTATCAATCGAGTTCATCTTATATAAATTAGAAATTAATCTTAGGCACTCAAAATTTACCCTGGGTAGTTGTCAGTTTCTCACGCGAAACGATATAACATGGAATTTCATCCGAGCTTGCATGACACAAGATCAGAGCATACCTATTAAAGCTTCAAATCGTTTTATGGAACTTTTTGTCTTGCTGTCTAGCAACAACCTACCTCTAGCATGCTACACGTAGGACTGAAACGTTAGCTATAATTTCGCTTCTGTTTATAGATTCGCGTGCATTCAACAGCCTCGCTCTTGCGTCGATTGACCAATCAGATTGATGCTTTCCTTTTGATATATCGCTTACTCCTTCAAAACTGTCGTCTATGGCAGGGAAATCTGATATGCCGGAGATGTTTAGCAGACAAAATAGGACACTGTTCGCTACTAATCAAAATTTCAATCATTTATGATTGAAATACGTGGCTTGATACATTCAAATTGATTCATAGAAACATTTCCAAACAAATAATGAAATAATATTAATAATTGATACACAATATACTGAGCTGTAAGTGCTTAAAACCTGACCACATTTTTACGTGTATTTTTCCTTGAGTTTCTGATTTGCACCCCTATATAGAAAATAAAGATGTGTCCCACATCAAAAAATGACTTTTTTGTATCAAGGCTGGTTCGCAACAAAATCTGAACACCCTGATTTACTGTGGTATTCATGAAAAAGCTGCGTGTTGAGAAGAAACAGAAAAAATTGTTCGAGCTTAAAGCATAGCCAAAATAATCGAATTAGTTTTGAGCCAACATTAAAAGAATTTTTTTCATTTTTTTGCAGCGTCAGTCAAAATGAGAGTTTAAAATTTCAAATTCTTCCTGTAGTTCCTGCATACCTTTTATTTGGCATACCTTCTGTTTGTTAAAAACGATTAATCCATCTCGGTGAAAAGTGAATTAGTTCCGGTTTGAAGATCCTGACCACAATTTCTGGTATTTCCGGAACCGCGTGCGGGACCGGTATAGCCGAAATCGGTTCAGAACTAGCAAAAAATTTACATGGAACAGTATTGATTTCAATTTCGGAGGTTTTTTCTAAGGCGGGTGAAGGATGTGTGAATACAAATAAAACTGACATGCTTTTTAAATAATCGTTCGTATTAGTAGAGTGTGTGAATTTTGCAACTCTTATTGCTTTGCTTCCCAAATTATAACTGTGCATCGATACTGAAGCATTGCATATCGACGAAAAACATATTCTGCAATACAATTATATAGTTTTTGTGTGGATTTACATACTCAGTGGAAGAAAATTTCGCATTATCGACATTTCTTTATGTTTCGTCTTAGACTCGTCATTGCAGAGCAGTTCAAATTGAACTGCTTAATGCTAAACTCAGCAGTTCAAGTTGAACCGCTAAGCAAGCGTAAAGTTAACGTTATTTGCGAAAAACTTTCTTTCTAATGCGCCGAAGCCCAATTTGCTATTTATCCAAAAACTCCTATATTACCAAAAACTGTAGTCAGCCTTTACGCCTATGCGTCTTCCGTCGGGACGTCAGATTAGACAAAAAAACTTAAAAACCTGTTACACTGATGATAAATACATAAAGTATTTGAAATACGTATCTGTGATGTTACGTTTAGAATTAAATGATGTTAAAATATTATTCTAGAGGAAAAAGTGTTTCGCAAGTAGCGTTAACTTTACGTCGGCATAGTGGTTCAAATTGCACTGCTGAGTTTTGCATTAAGCAGTTCTAAGACTTCATGACATGAAATTCATTGAAATAAAAAAAAGTACTAATAGCAACCGCCGCGACTTGAACCGATAATAATTGGATCGCAAGTACGTCTGTTAATCGACTGAGCCACAGAAGCATGCATCTGCTTGGCTGGTAAAAGTTGCATTTAAATTCATACAGTCGTACCTGCTAGCAGTTACAGTTGATTGTTACAGCCGAAACCAATAAAATTCAAGCTCATCTAACATTAAGTCATTACAAATAAAATCATCCGTCATTAGACAAATTAGGTCTTTATGAATTACATCGTATGAAGGATTAAGTCACTTGTAAAATTCAAATTTTTTGGAGTGTATTCCATGTAACTATTGATGTACATGTCGTGTAAATTTCATTATTTCTTTCTGTGTAGAACTGAAACTAAACTAAACTTAAATTCCGAGCCTTAATCAAGGAACTGAATTCTTATTCAACATCTAGCTTCTGAATCCATGTTCCGAATTTAAATCCAGCATGCAGGTTCTGAATTCAGGAAATACATTCTGAAATTCTGGACTTGAACTCAGGAATTAAATTATGGTTCAGAAGTTAGCTCTAAAAGTCAGGTTCGGAGTTCAGATCTAACATTTAGTTCAAGAATTCAGATCTAAAATTAACAACCTAATATCTGAACCTGAAGTCTGAATCTAAATACTAAACCTGAAATTGAGTACATGCAAATAGACGATGCAACAGCTGGATAATTGCGGGACGTATTTAATTTCGAGTTGCCTCATATAGCGAAGGATATGATTATTACAGCCTTGAATAAACTAAAGTTATCATTTGCTAATGGCCCTGATGGAATTCCTTCGTCTGTGCTTAAGCGCTGTTCTATCGCCTTTTGTTACTCGTTGAGTTTTCTATGTGTTGAACGTCGTCCCTTCTATTTCCGGTTCA
This sequence comes from Malaya genurostris, assembly GCF_030247185.1. Lineage (NCBI taxonomy): Eukaryota > Metazoa > Arthropoda > Insecta > Diptera > Culicidae > Malaya > Malaya genurostris. The sequence goes on along the minus strand of NC_080571.1, from coordinate 214,113,436 downwards.
CAAACAAAGGCCAAAAGTGCAAAGTTGCTTAAGCTTGTTTAAATCAGTTCACCCTTCCTTGAGAAAATTGATCGGTAAAAACAACGCGTTGTGTCCGTTACGTGACTTATATTATCATATCTCCGGAACCAGAAGTCACAGCCATTTGATCTTCAAACTAAAACAATGGCCCAATAGTAGCTTTCAAACGAGTCTAAGTTTGTTAAAATCGGTTCAGTCATCACTGAGAAAATTGAGCACGACAAATAAAGGTTGAAAGGTGCACACACACATACTTTTTGCCATTTCGTCGAGCTGAAATAAAGGGTATGTAACACTATGGGTCTCCGAGGCTCCATTCGAAAATCGGTTTGTCTAGCAATTCTATTACCATTCTATAGAGAAAGGCAAAACCAATCATAAAGCGCAGACTAACGCTACGCCAATTCAAACGTTGCGCCTGCTGTGTGTTCGAGGCATGCCAAATGCTGCGCTCTTGTTACTGCTATAAATCAAATTCATTCTAAATAGCGTTTGACTAGATTTAATCTAAATACACCCAAACCTCCGTTTACGTAAACTTTTTTTACGTTTCCTCTTTTTACGTAACTCTTTTTACGACAAAAATTCCAAATAACGTTTTCTTCTTCTACGTTGAAAATTCCAAATAACGTAAACTTTTTTTACGAACCTACTTCGTAAAAAGAGATTTTTGCATACAAAGAAAATCGTTTCCGGCTCATTTATATTCCATGTAAAGTATTACAATATGGGTATTTTCGGAACGGGATTGATGAGTAGATGTCGAAAAACGATGTTTGAGGTGGTTCTGAATTCCAAGATGGCGACTTCCGGTTTTTTTGATATTGCTTTAAAACCCTTATAATATGGGTATTTTTGGAGCTGGTTTAGTGCATATTGCGTAGAAAATAATGTTTGAATATTACTTGATTGCTGATCGTATCCTATATAGTATTAGTATTTTCGAAATGGGAAGAGTCGCTTACAACAAACTTTGTTGTGCCTCTAAAAATCACGTGATATACTGTGAGTCCAAGTGTTCCACTCCAGCTGCTTGCAAAAGTGAGCCTGTGTTTGCCACAACCTGTGCAACTTCATGAAAACGGAAGTGTCAATAGTAACTTGATGAATGTTTAATGTTTATGTAATGTAAAATTATATTGGCTATATTTTGCAAAAATTATTTAATTTAATTCTCAATTTATTCAGTAACTAAGGTTAAACCGGAAGTCGCCTTCCTGGAATTCAGAACCACCTCAAACATCATTTTCCGACATCTACTCATCAAACCCGTTCCGAAAATACCCATATTGTAAGGGTTTTCAAGGAATATCAATACACTGGATGTCGCCATCTTGGAAATTGATGCTGCTTAGAACATCCTTTTACTGTAAATACTAATCTAATAATACATATACATAAGGAAAACTTTTTTTACGTTGAAAATTCCAAATAACGTAAACTTTTTTCACGTCATAATTCGATTTACGTAGTCCCGATTATTACGTAAATGGAGGTTTGGGTGTAGTGCAGTGTAACCAAACAGCCTTTCATCACTATAATCATTATTTGGAATGTGGAAAAAATATTGTTGTTCATATTGAACATCCTACGTGCGTCGAAAAAATTTGGCAGTCAATTTTTCTCAGTTGCGAATTTATTCAGTGAAAATAAGTTCAAGGGGTAAAGGGTAATGTATGCTAGGTGCACATAACCAATTTCACTAGTTTATGTGGAACCGTCAGGTTGGAGTTAGCAGTTCAACATAAACTGCTACGCACGGATGAGTCTAAGACGAATCGTTAATTTAGATATTCAGTAAAGATTTTTCTATTCATGAAAACTTAGGTGTCGAACTGAAGCATAGTGGAAATTCAGCATCAAAATAATATCTCTTTCGATTATCTCTATTAGCAACATTGTGAGTAAAAATTCGTCATCAAGTTTGGCTGACACAAGAAATCACTTGAAAACTTCGAGGTTCGGAATTTTGTGGATGCTTGTTTCATGATTGAGAATTTCGGAAGTTGATCACGGAATTCTCTTATTATATATTCGGAGTAAAGTTGGATGTTCAATTTCGGAGACTTCCATGAATCGTTGAGGAGTGACTCAAGGTAGTATCCTTGGTCCGTTACTGTTCTCTATTTTCATTGATGATGTATCAACGTTGTTATCGTCTGAATATCGTTTATTCTATGCTGGCGACACTAAACTTTTCAAAATTATTAAAAGTCTCTTATATTGCCTGGAGTTGCAAAACATGCTCTAGCTACATTCGCAATGAAATTGCTTTTTGGTGCTGTTGACGCATTACATTACGAACGTCTGAATGTGTATGTCCGCGAAAGATTTCTTCGACAGCGTAATATCATACTCCTTGAAACTCAATACACAGTATACGGACATCATGAGCCATATGCCGAGAGTTCAACGAGTTTGTTGAATTTTTTATTTTAATTTGTCGTTCAATTTGTTTTATCAAAAACTACATGACCTTCTTCGAGTTGTGTTCCGTGATAATTAAGCCTAAGTAGAATAATTTTTAGTTCTTATTCATTAAGACACCTACTGTCAGATGGATTATACAGCATCAAATAAACAAACAAATGTCGAATTGATTTTTACATTCATCCTAATTGAATGGTTTGTCATACCGAAAACGTACACAAAGTTTCATCCAGATCGGAGTCAATCTGATTACCTGCTACTCATTTCTGGAATTACTCAATAAATATCATATACTTATTTGATTGTTTTTTTTTTATGCGCAGTAAACGACTTTTTGAATGATTACAACTTTGTTTTTCTGACAGCTACATCAACACTTAATTTAGTTTTCAACGAGGTTATGAAATTTCACTTCTTTGCTTAGATTGTAACAAAATTCACGCAAAAAATACTGCTAACATAAATTGCTGACATTAACACCCTTCCTCAATGTTAACTTGGAACATGCGACAGCAGCAACCTCCCCCCACCCCATTCATGTGGCCTGCTCATTACATCGACTCTACAAGAGAGTAAATTAATCCCGACAAATTTGAAGCCCATGATGTTTAGTTGATGAATGGGCAGCATTTGTCGTGCCAAGCTAAAAGCAGTTACTTTTGCAACTGCGCTCGTAAATGCGATAGCAAGGACAAACGAGTGCCCATTTCGTTAGCAGATGAGCCTGAGCTCGGAATCTTCGCGTTTATATGGCATGTCGCGTTGATTGTCGCAGTGTTTTTGGCGTTGTTGCTTGCTAGAACGGCACTGCGGAAATGTCACGACGGAAACGGAAATAGACGGAAAAAATTGTTTTCGGAATCGCTTAGTCTGCTCGTTTCCCGTTCATTTTTCGTGCTCGATACGTTTGTGGAATTGTAGGAAGAACGAGTGTTTCGTATATGGGATTATAAACACAGTTACAGACATTGCTAGCTCATTAGATTCAGAATGTGGCATTAATTTTGAGATATTGACCTTGAAACTACAGAATCATATGGTAATTCTATCAACAACCACCCGACCTACAGTCAACGGATCGCAAAAAAATTGAAGCCAATACCTTCGCTCTGATCCTAGGAGAAAAACTGCCATCGACGCAAAAATAGATGCTAATGAATCAATTTTGATCTTATCCTTTTAGTCAATGCATAAAGCAGAGATAATACATCTCATTTAAATGATATAGATGTATGAGATGAATGCTGGAGATGAAATGATTAACTTTGTGAAAAATCACATACAAGTTAATTGGTACAGGCTCCTTTACCTTGAGGGAATTACCCGACCAAGAAGAAAATTGACTGATGAATGTTATTTTGTATATGAACAAATTTCGTAGCTGTTGATTCTCATTTGTTCGTCAGTATTCGCAAGATATATGGGGCGTCATGCACAAATTACGTCATGCTTTAAGGAGAGTGAAGAGGTTTCGAATATTGTGACAAATTGTGTCGAAAGGGGATGGGGGATTTAGTAAAACGTTATGTCATGGAAGTTTTATTTTGACTACTAGTGTTTTCAACTCGAACTTTTGGCTTCCATTTGTGACATAGTATTCGAAAATGGTGCTAACGTATGAAAAAAAAATTCTCGATAAAAAACGTTAAGCTGAGGGAATGCCCCCGGGTTGGCTGGTCAAAGAAGAACCTTGAAAAACGATATCAATGACAATTGTTTCATAACAATAATCTACAAACACCGAAATAACAAGTTATTCACAATAGGGGTTTGATTTACATATGACATATAACTTTCTATATGAGAAAGGCAAAAATACAAAAATAAGCAATATAAAATACCAATATCAATTTATTACGCATTGTCATTTATTATGTGCGTCTATCTAAATAATTTGAAAGCTAAATGCTAGGAATATCTGTTTGTTTGTCTTCATTGTTTCAACAGCGGAATCATATCATTGATTCGTTCAATAATTTCATTTGTTTAACTCATGCTCACCAATATTATTCATCTAACTGATTACATGGCACTCATTGCATCTAGTACTGGTAAACGAAATCAAAACTTCTGCTCCTGCTTACGTTATGGCTGGAAAAGTATATCGACATAGCTAGTCCTATGCATTCCGCCATTATTTTTTTTGTTTCAATTATAGAGGTTTTAACCTTAAGGTCATTGACCTCTTCGGGCCAGAAAAGCTTTCTGACCCTATGTGCGGGGTTGGGGATCGAACCCAGGTACCCATCACGTCATTCCCGTCCTCAGCGCCATTATTTCATTTAGCAAGCAATAATTTTGATACCCAATTAAGCCCATGGCTCGAAACGAAGAATCACATGGATCAAGTATGCATATGAAATCTCCACACAAAACAACTCGTTGCGGGCCAAGCAATTTTTCCAACGATCTAGTATTCTTTCCTTCGACGGTCAAATACTTATGCAACTCGTTATGCGCTAAATACCTATAGATGATCTAGCAAGCATAGGCGCCTTTTGTCGTGAATACGACTTACTTTACTATGGGGCGCCTTTTCAAAATTAGCCATATGGAAGAATGGGCACATATCTTCAACTGACTGCGTATAAAAGGGGAACCGTGGTCGAAAATCGATCATTTCTTCTTGTGCCTTGAATGGAATCAGACTTCGGGGCGAGAAGACGTATTCAAACAGCGGAATCGGAGAGTGCACCTTCTGCGTGGTTAAAAACCTCAAACACTCAGGTCGTAGTTCTCATTTGCCTTCCGGTCGCCAAGGCGAGAAGACGCATTAAACCAGTTTCGCATCATTTGGCACTGCGAGCGGATGTCTGCGTACAAACCAAAGCTTGTTTCAACTCAAACAAGAGCGATTGCATCATGCAACAGAGCTTCTGGTCGTTTGCATTGGAGAGAAAGAAAACGAAAAGTGGACAACATTATATAAAATCAGCCGTTCAAATGGCTCTAAATGTTATCTAAAGAACTAATAAGATTACTTCTTTGCAAATCGAAGGTAAAAATCATCAGTTTAGTGAAAATCCAAAATAATTTGATTTACTTCGTGCACTTTTCGCTGTCCGAAAATCGAGAAAAATGTTCCGAACTGTGCTAAATAACCACAATTTGGTCCTTCTAAAAGGCAGAAATGAATCTTGTACAGCATCTTAATAGTTTCTTCCAATGAAATATGCAAATCCGAAATGAGATAATCGACGTCAAAAAACGTGTCAGTTTTGTTCGTATTCACGGCACTTAGTTATGTCTCTGACATTACACACCCTACTTTTTCAACGGAAAATTCCTTTTTCCATACAAAAAATACTTTATGGATTTTTCGCACATTTCCGGGCCTCGATTAAAAAGTCAGTTTTCACAGTGATTGCATTGCCTTTCTATATGAGAACGGCAAAAAAATGAATTTTCACTAAAGTGGAAGAGGGGGAGAAGAGTAGGTTGTTATGAATGTGACCCCTTTGAGGTGAATCCACATTCGTACGTTACTGGAATCCAAGAAATAAGGTTTCAATATTTGACACGCTGCAGATTAAAATACATAAAGCAAAAATTAGATTATACACACTTAAAAAAAACCCTGTGATTTTTCATCTTATTAGATGCATTAATATTGTGTCTAAGACTCCAGGACATGAAATCCATTGAAATAAAAAAAGAATACTGATAGCAACCCACCGCGAATTGAACCGATAATCATTGGATCGCAAGTACGTCTGTTAATTGACTGAGTCATAGAAGCATGCATCTGCTTGGCTGGTAAAAGGTGCATTTAAATTTATACAGTCGAACCTGCTAGCAGAACGCAAGTTACAGTCGAAACCAGTAAAATTCAAGCTCATCTAACATTAAGTCATTACAAATAAAATTTTCCGTCATTTGACAAATTAGGTCTTTATGAATTAAATCGTATGAGGGATTAGGTCACCTGTAAAATTCAATTTTTTTAGAGTGTACACACCTTAAAAAGAGTGTGAATTTACGGCTTATAAGACCGACTTATACGAGTGTCAAAAATGACTAATTTTTACAGCAGATCTAGCATATATTTATTTATTGCATTCTGACATATTTTGAAGTGCTGAATCACGAAAATTTACACATCTGTTTAAAGGGCGAGGAGTGTTTGAAACATATTTAAATTAATCTTGTAATTGAATTTTGTAATTTGTATTCACAAATTTCAATGTAAATTTCAATTTTTTTTTTTGCTGTGTTGCCATCCCATTTATTTCCGATGATTTTAAACTAATGTGCAACCCAATTAACTACTAAACAGAAAATGTAACAAGAGAAAGTAACCAAAAATTTACTTAACTATTTATGACTAACTATTTTTAGATATTTGTTGGTCTATGTTTCAAGCTCGTTTTCGAAAATTCGGTTTGATCGTTGTAGAACGATGAATCAATAATTTGGCAATCAGAGCAAATGACAAGAAAAACTATTGGTTTCATTCGATCGAGATGAAATTCAGAAACTTTATATAGGACCAGAAGGACATTCATTTGAATTAAAGTTTGTAGGAATCGGTTCAACCATCTCTGAGAAAAGTGAGTAAGTAATTTGAAATTGGAATTTTTACACTAATCACCCTGTAGTTCCGGACCCGGACGTCGAATTCAAACTGTATTCAGGAATTTTCTATGATATAAGATATATAAGATCACTCACAGAAATCTAACTTTGTGAAAATCGGCTGTCATCTCCAAGAAAAGTTAGTATACATGCTTTGATTTTTTGGAATATTTTATCCTACACAGAAAGAACTAATGAAAAAATTGAAATTTCAATTAATAGAAATGTATATTTCAATTAACGCTTAGTTTTGCTATCGCGAATTGCTAATTTGTATAATTCCGGAACCGGAAGTCAGCTACGAACAAAATCAGGAATTTTTTATTTAACTGCAAGACCTATTATTTAAATCTAAGTTTACGAAAGGCGGTACAGCCATCTCACCCATCTCTCCTCCGGGCCTTAGTTCAAAAGTCGGTTTTCACAGTGATTCCATAATCTTTTTCTATATGAAAAAGGCAAAAACTGCACTTGATTTTCTCAAAAATTGCTCAACCCATTTTCTCTAGCTTAGGTCCAAATGAAAGTTCTTGCAATCCCATATAACCCGGGTACGACCTCCGGTTCGGGAACTACAGGCTGATAAGTATAACAATTCAAGAGCTTTTTTTATACACGACACTGAAAAATCGAGCAAATACATTGATTCTTGATCAACCGGATCTTCGTTTCTTCGTTCCTATTAGGATAACAGAGGTATTTTGGCCACTTCATATATTTTGGCCCACCTAGCAAACTAGGTATATCAATTTCATCGGATTTTATCGATGTTGAGTAACCAGTGTTGCATCAATTTGAAGCTAATCATCATATTTTTACAAAGTGGGCCAGTACCTCTGTTACCCTATGCTCCCATAAGTAAGTGTAGAATTTCGTTCGGATTCTACTTCTGGTTCTGGAAATACAGGGTTCAGTGTGTATGAAATTGTAACCCGTCATTAAGAGCGATAGTGCAAAAACAGAAAAAAATACTCTAAATTGGGCTTAAAATTGTTTCATTATTTGCAGGTACATAGAAATAAATAATTAAATTTATACGACATGTAAATCAATGATATTATGAAAAAGGAACAGGTGAATAAAAAAATTTGATCGAAAACCATCATCGATGTAAAAGTAAATTGGAATGCCTTGATTTTTCAATGAATATCATAACATAATTCAATTTACGCTTAGTTTTACTTTTATAGTATATTGAAAAATAAAGACCTGAGAAGTAACTTTACCTTCAATTCCCTGCTCCAAATAGACGCATTAAAATAGATGTAAATATTTTTATCTGTGTAGTGTTACTGGTTGTTGGACAAACGAATCGATTTTGGCTATGCAAGTAAACGGTTCCGGAAGTCCCAGAAATACTGGTAAAAAAATCAAAAACGGAGCTCTTTACAGTTTTTTTTAGAGGCGGTCGAGTAGATTTTTACAAGTTTAGGCTCAAATGAAAAAGGTCGTGGTATCATAAACTGCTATTGAATTTGGATGCGACTTCCGGTTCCGAAACAACAAGGTTAAGTGTGCTTAAAATTTATACCGTGATTTAGAGTGAAAATGAAAACGAAAACTAAGAATTCCTATGAATATGGCTCAAAACTTTGTTTTGTTCTTATGCAACATTCAAATAAAAGTTATTCGAAGAATTCCTTAGTAATATTCATGACAACATGAGTTATATGGTAAAGGCATCATTTCACCATTGGGTGGATTAAAACAAGATTTCCATTTAATTTTACCAACCCGATTAATCCCAACAGATTATCAAAGTACGGTTTATCGTTTACTTCACTTTTATATCTCCGGAACCGGGAGAGTCAGCCTTTTGATCTTCGAGCTTGATTTCTTGAAGTGAACTATTTTGTCACCAATGCTAATTTTGGTGATAAATTAACCTAGTTTCCAAATTTGCCGATTGCATTCTAAGTTTAAACAAAGCATGCAAACGGAATTTCCGGGTGAAAGTTATATACAATCAAATGAATTTTCATCTAACCAAATCAAAGCGATATTCAATTTCCCGCCGGGAGCGTTTCCTCGTAGTAATGTGATTGATTGATGAGTTTTTTCTTCTCCTTTCCATGGATCGATTTCAGGACAACGAAGGCACTTTCTCCACTCCACTACGAAAAGGAAACCACAGGTTGGTAAAGCACAGCAGCAGTACCGGGAAGAAAGGAAAACGACGAATTTCAATTAAATAGCATCAAACGTCCAACGGATACAACAATCGAACCAGAGGAACAAAAAAATGCAGCATCCGTTTCCATCAGTCGAACAGTGCAAAACCAATTAGACAGAGTGAAAAATGCAGAGCGCAATCATCAGCGGTCTGTTTTTGCTGGCGAATCTTCATTTCAATCATCATAAAGCGAACGGTAAGTTGATACAGTACAGAGAAAATGCATTTTTTTCACCGAATTCTGGCCAATTACCGATTCAAGGGGTGGTGATTCGATTATGTTGAATTGCTGGTTTGGTTTCGATAGACAGCGGAACAGAGCATGTGACATTCGGTCATAAGTTTAATATCAAATAGTGTCATAGATTGGTCACATATGATCGTCAATTTCATCTACATTACACTTGTATTCTTTGATATTGATAGGATTAGAGGTGTGATGAGCACTCAAAAAAATTGCATGATTACTTCCGCTAGCAGTGCTCTAAACATCTACGGTTGCCACCTCGGATGCATCTTCCGCCCGGCACCGATTTTATTTAGAAAGAAATAATGTCGCAATTAAAATGAGTTGATTCTACTACGCTATGCGTACTTTGTTACGAGTATGGGATTTAACTAAGCAAATAATTACCGGAATGTGATCGATGCCTTGGTAGAGGCACATTATATTGTCAACAATGATTATGCTGAATAACCGATTAGTGAGACTTGTGGCATTCCCAAGTAGCACAAGTTATTACATTACTGGTCACAATGTTTGCCATTTGCATGATTGCATTGCCGAGACCGTTAGTAGATATATTCTTTCTAGTACACAGTAATAAATAATGCAACATACAGTACATGTAAATTGATAGTAATATGGAGTAGACATCAGATAAATCGAAAGTTTGATTGAAAACCATCATCGATACAAAACTAAATAATATTGTAGTTACTTTTAAATAAATAGAACTGCATAATTCAATTAACGTTCATTTTTGCGTTCACATTTAATCACAGAGAACAGACATCCAATTTATGTGAGAATTTTAACGGTTGTTTTAAAAAGTCGCAATTCTCTTGTAGAGGCGCTTCGAGCACCCCAGTAATCTCTCATGGGCTCTTGTGTTCGAGCTGTTATATAATGGTTATTTATGCGTGCAAAGCCGTGCGCAACGGTGAGTTTCAACGGATTTTTAATTGTATGTTTTACACAGCTTTTTTGAAAAAGTTTACACTGGATTGGATGTCTGCTCTCTGTGATTCAATTGGAATTTACACAATTCTGCAGTGACTTCATGTTTATTGTGTGTAAAGTTTGATTGACACAAATATAGATTTTCCTTCCATAAATCACACTCCCATTACTTTCGCCAGCTATTTTCAACAGAAGTTTTCGAAGGTTTTACACTGATATCAGTCCCATATCGATCTTCGCCAATTTTGAGTTAGCTTTAGGAATAAAATCTATCCTCAAAATACTTTCAGAAATTGTAATAAAAGTTGAGGGTTTGTTCAGCAAAATGTGAAAAAATATCAACTCATGTCTGTCCCATATACAAAATACCCGCATATCAGTCCCATTAAGTAAAAATATTAATAATTTCATATGTTGTGATATTGGAATAGAAAAATTATGGTATTTTAACAAAAGTATAAAAATACAATAAATCAAAAAAAAGATTTTGATCGTCTTTTTCTCAACATGCCGATTTCCCATATGGGACTGATATGCAAGTATGGGCATTCTATACTGCCCATACTATACTGCCCCCATAGGTATTAAAATTGCTGGAAAACCCAACTTTCGAACGAAGCCTCGGAGACCCATGTTATATATCATCCGAACCAGCTCGACGAGATCGCAAATGTAAAATAAAGACAAATGAAAGATGATAGCGTTAAGTCCCGTTTTGTTAACCTACAATTCTATATAAAATGTTCAAAACGACGTATGTAACAATAAGAGATTCTCTTTGTTTACTTTCTCTTTCGACTATTGCGAAATATTCCTGCTTTTTTCGGTAATTTCTCCAGAGCAGATCAAAAGATGATAGCTTTAGTTATTATTATCGGTAAATGATTGGAGAGAAGGATTGCTAAGAGTGCCGCAATAATCAAAAGAGAAAGTAAACAAAGAGAATCTCTCATTGTCACATACGTCGTTTTGAACATTTTATACAGAATTGTACTTCTTGAATGAAGATTGATTCTTGTACTCTTGAATAAAGACTGAATTATGACCCTCAGAACGGAGTTCTCAAGAAAACTTTTGACTATTAGCTAGTGAGCATCAAAGCAATTTCTTAGGTATTTTACATTTATTAATTGAGAATGAAAAAATATCTAATGCGGTTACGCCATCGCTCGTTCGGACCTAACTAAAGCAAAGAAACCTAGCTTTGAGTAAAGCAGGCAAACGAGGCGGCTGCAGGTTTGTAAACAAAAGGCCGGCGCTCCCGACGGCGGGTCGGCGGCCGACTCAGCGAAATGACAATTTAAACGTGTATAGCAAAAGCATTGAAGTATTTCAATAGTACACTATTGAAAATCCTGTCTCATTTGACCCATGTCAACACCAGCCAATCAGAACGCGTTCTGAGGAAGAAAACAAAATATCTCCTGCTGTACAAATCGTTCGCTATTTTTATAGCCGTTAGGACCGCCCATTAGTGAAAAAGCTACAAACGAAATCACGTAAAAAGAAACCTCTCAACAAAAATTGAATCAGTTTGGATTCTATCGCCACTGCGAGCAGATGTGTTTTGTGTCGTCTGCACAGCTAGTTTCGCTTTCGACAAGAGCGATTACGTCACAGCTGCCAGTTATTAACATTGGGAAAAAAACAACGGTGGAGAGCATTACACAATATCAGTTGTTCTAATGGCTCTAAAAGTTTTCTAAAGAACTATTAGGATTTTTTTTTTTTTTATTCAAGAATATAATGTTTAAGGCACACTGCTTAAGCTCTAAGATGCCAAGGGCTTTTACTAATTTTAATTTACGACTAACTTAAAACTAGGGTTGTATCATTGAGTAATGTCATATTTGGGTCGCAATGGTTGACTTTGGCAGATCCAGCCTTCAGCTGGTGATCGGCAGTGGCCGGTGAATTGAATATTTCATGAGAGTCTTCCATATGGCGTTGGTGAATGTTCATGTTGGCCGCATTCTTCGGTCCGTGTGGGTCCGCGGGAAACACCCCCAGGTTACGAATACCCGGCGGGTGGCCCGCATGCTGTTGGTAAGTTTCCGTGGGCGATGATGGTGTTGTTACAGAAAAAAATGAGAAAAAAAAATAGCGAATTAAATATTGCGGAAAACGGAGTAAAAAGGGGATATGGGAATGAATTGACTAAAACGACAGAGATATAATTAGTTGACATCGAGATGGTGAAGAGACGGGGAGGGGGGAAGCGAAAAGGTTAGTGACAGCACAAAGATCTTGTTAGTTCCGATGAAGATGGTGGACAGATGAGGAATCGGGATAATCGGCGGAAGTTAGTGTCGAACCTGCAGGTGAAGATTATTCTTAGCCACAGTTGAAACAACGTCGATAAATAGGAGGAACTTTCTAAGCCAGATGTAACAGATTACACTTGTATATTAATGTGTTTGAGAAACTCGTATATCAGAAGCATATATGAGCTATCCCGACTCGCCAACACATCCCGAACCGGAACTTCAGGCGGTCTACCTCGGGCCCTGAGGGATTCCAGTAGCTTCGACCTGGCGTCGCGATACTCTACGCACGACCACACGACATGCTCGATGTCCTGATAACCGTCGCCACAGGTGCAGAGCCCGTTCTCCACGATCCCGATACGCCGGAGATGTGCGTTGAATGTATAGTGATTTGACATGAGCCGAGACATAACGCGAATGAAATCACGACTCACGTTCATCCCCTTGAACCACGGTTTCGTTGATACCTTAGGAATAATGGAGTGTAGCCATCGTCCCAGTTCGTCATTCGTCCATGAAGTTTGCCAACTTTCGAGAGTTTTCTGACGAGAAATACTGAAAAATTCATTGAAGCAGATTGGTCTTTCATAAATATCACCTTCTAATGCGCCCACCTTAGCCAATGAGTCTGCCTTTTCATTTCCCGGAATGGAACAATGCGAAGGGACCCAGACTAACGATATTGAATAAGACCGTTCAGATAAAGTTCTCAAGTGTTCCCGTATTTTCCCCAGAAAATAAGGGGGGTACTTTCCTGGCTTCATTGCCCGGAGAGCTTCTATTGAGCTTAGACTGTCCGTGACAATGAAGTAATGGTCTTTGGGCGAGGTTTCAATGATCTCGAGGGTGTACTGAATAGCAGCTAATTCTGCGACGTAAACTGAAGCCGGATCACTGAGTTTGTACGAAGCGGTGATGTTTTGATTGAAGATACCGAAGCCTGTGGACTCGTTGATGTTTGATCCGTCAGTGTAAAACACCTTTTCACAGTTGACTGTTCTAAATTTATTATAAAAAATATTTGGGGCCACTTGAGGGCGCACGTGATCCGGAATTCCACGAATCTCTTCTCTCGTGGAAGTATCGGAAAACACAGTAGAATCAGAAGTATCCAAGAAATGAGCACGGTTGGAAACAAACGAAGAAGGATTAATATTCTGAGCCATGTAATCAAAATACAAGGACATAAAACGGGTTTGAGAATTGAGCTCAACTAACCTTTCGAAATTTTCAATCACCAGAGGATTCAAAATGTCGCATCGAATGAGTAAACGATATGAGAGATCCCAGAACCGGTTTTTCAATGGAAGAACGCCCGCCAGCACTTCGAGGCTCATCGTAAGAGTCGATTGCATGCAACCCAAGGCAATACGCAAACAACGATACTGAATTCTTTCCAGCTTGATGAAATGAGTGTTCGCCGCGGATCGGAAGCAAAAGCATCCGTATTCCATCACGGACAATATCGTTGTTTGGTACAGCCTGATCAGGTCTCCTGGATGGGCACCCCACCACGATCCGGTTATTGTACGAAGAAAGTTGATTCTTTGTTGGCATTTTCGTTTCATATACCTAATGTGACATCCCCATGTGCCTTTGGAGTCGAACCAGACCCCGAGATATTTAAAGGTGAAGACCTGAGCTATGTTTTCACCCCCTAGTTGAAGCTGTAGTTGTGCTGGTTCTCGCTTCCTTGAAAATACAACCAGCTCAGTTTTCTCCGTAGAGAACTCGATACCCATTTGAAGAGCCCATGTGGATAAGTTGGCAAGAGTATCTTGTAACGGCCCTTGCAGATCGCCAGCTTTGGGTCCTATAATAGACACAACGCTGTCATCGGCAAGTTGTCTTAGCGTGCAAGATGTGTTGATACATTTATCGATGTCGTTTACGTAAAAATTGTATAAAAGGGGGCTTAAGCATGAGCCCTGAGGAAGACCCATGTAACTGAATCGTATTGTCGACAAATCACCATGCGCGAAATGCATGTGTTTCTCAGACAATAGATTATGTAAAAAGTTGTTCAAAACTGGCGAAAGACCATGCTGATGCAGCTTCTCAGATAGGATGTTTATGGAAACTGAGTCAAAAGCCCCCTTGATGTCTAGGAAAACTGACGCCATTTGTTCCTTACGAGCAAATGTCATTTGAATTTCGGTTGAGAGCAACGCCAAACAATCGTTCGTTCCTTTGCCTCTGCGGAAACCAAATTGAGTATCTGAAAGTAAGCCATTAGTTTCGACCCAATTGTCTAGACGGAAGAGAATCATTTTTTCGAACAATTTCCGGATACAGAAAAGCATAGCAATCGGCCGATACGAATTGTGATCGGTGGCTGATTTTCCTGGTTTTTGAATGGCGATCACTTTCACTTGTCTCCAGTCATGTGGAACAATGTTGCCCTCAAGGAACTTATTGAATAAACTCAACAAGCGCCTTTTGGCGGGGTCAGGCAGATTTTTCAACAAGTTGAATTTTATTCTGTCTAATCCCGGGGCTTTATTGTTACATGACAAGAGTGCAAGTGAGAGCTCTACCATCGAAAACGGTGTTTCGTTTGTGTTTGGTGTCGCGGCGCGGGTGATCTTCTGTTCCGGTACAGAGTCTGGGCATACTTTTTTAGCGAAATCGAATATCCAGCGGTTGGAATATTCCTCGCTTTCATTCGTGGTGTTATGATTGCGCATTCGTCGGGCTGTGTTCCAAAGAGTGCTCATAGATGTTTCTTTCGTTAAGCCGTCTATAAACCGACGCCAGTAACCGCGTTTCTTGGCTCTAATCAAGTTCTTAGTTTTAACGTTTAACGCCGCGTAATTCCGGTAATTATCAGGTGTTCCATTTTTTCTGAATATTTTATACGCGGAGGCTCTCTCCGCGTTTAAATTTGTGCACTCTTTGTCCCACCACGGGTTGGGAGGACGGATGTTAGTTTTCGCGCCGGGTACACGTTTCGTCTGAGCTTGAGTCGCGGTGTCGAGAATCAAGCCAGCCAAAAACGTGTACTCTTCCTCCAGAGGAAGTTGTTGAGTTCTTTCAAGTTTCTCAGATATCGAGGTCGCATAGCTATTCCAATCAATATTTCGTGTGAGGTCGTACGAAACATTGATTGTCTTCGATGGTTTTGAGCCGCTGGTGATTGATATTACGATCGGTAGGTGATCGCTACCGTGGGGATCAGGAATTACCTCCCACGTGCAATCCAACCGTAGCGATGTCGAGCAAAGGGATAAATCCAGCGCACTTGGTCTTGCTGGTGGTGCAGGAATCCGTGTCATTTCTCCCGTATTCAATATTGTCATATTGAAGTTATCGCAGATATCATGGATCATAGCTGATCTGTTATCATCGTGAAGACAGCCCCATCCCGTACCGTGTGAGTTAAAGTCTCCCAAAACCAACGTCGGTGCGGGAAGGAGCTCAATGATATCACTGAGTCGCCGATGCCCAACCGAGGCTCTTGGGGGAATGTAGATGGAAGCAATACAAAGGTCCTTACCTTTGATTGTAACATGACATGCGACAACTTCAATACCTGGTATCGAGGGGAGGTTAATTCGATAAAAAGAATAGCACTTTTTGATCCCTAAAAGTACTCCTCCGTAGGGATCATCTCGATCCAGGCGAATAATGTTAAAATCGTGGGAGTTTAAGGGTATTTCAGAAGTTAACCAAGTTTCGCACAATGCAAATGCGTCACATTTCAGATTATTTACTAGAAATTTAAATGAATCTATTTTTGGGATAATACTTCTACAATTCCACTGTAAAACAGTGATTAGATCCGTGACCTCGGTGGATGATTTAGCCATCGAAAGATACAATCGCTGAAAGAAGGGACCAATTTGCAGTCAACTGTTTCAAATATGTTTTTACTGTAGGCATGAAAGCAATTAAAATGCTTCTAAGAGGGTCTGAAATATTGAAAGTTGTAAAAATCCAGTCCACAACATCAGAAAACTTGATAAGTCCAGCACCTAGTTGGTTCTCTGGTGGATTTTTAGGGACGCTTGGGGATTTTGTAGTCCCTGGAAGTGGTGGGAATTCCATCTCGGAATTGAGTTTTCCGAGACCAGGAGCTTTTTGCTTCGGTGATTTTTCCCGATTCCCGTTAGCTGTAACTTTTCGAAGCCCTTCGGAAGACACCTTCGAACCCTTACTAGGTAGCTTATGAGAAGATTTATTCATTCTTTTCCTACAGCTATGAGGGACCGCTGAAGATGGACCTTCCAAAGGGTCGTCAGAATCGCTCTCGTCAGTCGACAAGCAGGCATATGGATTCGTTGTCTGTTTAGGAGGGGTGGCACTTTTAAGCATCTCTGCGAAGGAACGCTAACTATTAGGATTTGTTGTTCGCAAATCGAAGGTAATTATCCTCAGTTTAGTGCAAATCAAGAACAGTTTGGTTCGATTTGTTCGCTTTTCGCTGTGTGAAATTCACAGTAATCGAGATCAAGTGAATCTTTCTTTGTTTTTGCGAAAAATGTGAGAAAGGGGAATGCTTGCATAATTCATACAATTGATATTCGGAAGTGTTAAGGAACATGTCAGTTGTTTTCGTATTCACGACATCCAGTTATGTCTCTGACATTACCCACCCGCCTTTTTTACGAACCAAATCCCAAATAACGTAAACTTTTTTTTACGAACTACCTCTTTTTACGAACCCCCGTTCAGTTCGTAAATGGAGGTTTCGGTGTATTAAACTCGTTTGAAAGCTACTACACCCAAACCTCCATTTACGTACCTTATATATGTATGTATGTATGCTTACACACTCACATGTCTGTATATATGTGTATGTATTTATACATATGAATGATCGCTTTTACTTCACTAATATTTATATGTATTAAGAAATACAAATGATATGTACACACATGCGTACATATATTAATACATATATACATATATAAGTTACGTAAATGGAGGTTTGGGTGTATTAAGTTGTTTGATAAACTCACAATCAAGGATGGCTTTTATCGTATCAACGAACGCTCTCTACCAACTCCATACACGATTAAATGAGTGCCATGAAGGAAAGACGGATATCATCGCAGTAACAAAAAACCGGCAACATAGAATGGACACCAGTGCGAGAATTTCTCTTGATGACCTGTCTGAGCATCAGGAGTGGGGATTTTCTCTGAAGCAACAGACGGTCGCTTATTCTCGTTTCGCGATCCGATTCTACATGGGCTGTTGGTAATTGCGATAAAATCATTTTACTATTGCCGCTTATTCTAACTATGTGCATATAACCTTTGTATAAGTTGTGTCTATGAAAATGATCATTATCAGACTGTAATTTTTTTAAGGGCCGTGAAATACTCAGAATATGAAGTGAAGCGAAGATATGTAAAAAAATTATCTCACGGTTCAGACAGAGACACGAGTTCTTGTATCATCTTCTACCAGATTGAAAAGGTTGTACACAATATAGAGAAATATCGAGCAGCTTCTGTCAAATTATCGGCAATCACCAACACTGCTCACAATACTAATGGTCGAGGATAAAATCTTACAATTCTGTATAAAATATTCAAAACGACTAAAGTAACAATGAGAGATTCTCTTTGCTTACTTTCTCTTTCGATTATTACGGTACTCTTTGCAAACCTTCTCTCCAAGTATTTACCGATAAAAATAACTAAAGCTATCATCTTTTTATCTGCACTGAAGAAATTACCGATAAACAGGAATATTCCGCAACAATCGAAAGAGAAAGTAAATAAAGGGAATCTCTCATTGTTACTTTAGTCGTTTTAAACATTTCATACAGAATTGTTCAATAAGACAATTTAAATGGCAAGCTGCTACAGCTGCTGGCTGACCTCTTTTCGAAAACTAACACTCAGGCAATTGTCTCACCCAATTTTCACCTTTCTCTCGCTTATCCAAAGTTCGTCAGCAGGACACTTTAAGATGTTTTATTTCGTATTGTGTCTCGCTGTTTGCACAAGTTCAGTGCTACTTCATCTGCTACGTTCTGGATCATGTTGTACACATGTTCCAGAGTAGCGTAGTTGGTAGAATGTATCCCCGGAAAAGAGAAGGGTAACAGTTTGAGTCCTTCCTCTGGGCGGTACTTTTTTCGCATAATTTCAATTTTTTGCTGTTTCATGAATTTTCATCTTTCCTCTTCGTCTGCTGCTCGCTTGTAGTAATGGGTATACAAAAGGTGGATGGGTAATGCCACAGACAAAGCTAGAGACGTGAAAAAGTGTAAAATGACATGAACACTTCTGAATATAGACAATCTGTCGAATAAGTAAATTGTGTGAATTTTGCAACTAATACTGCTTTGCTTCCAGAATTATAACGGTGCATCTACACTAAAGTACGGCATATCGATGACAAGCCAAGGGAATACTTAAATAGTGCTCAAAAGAATCAATTAGCGGAGTTTATCCAATTTTTACAGCGGTTGAGTCTTTTTGTCCAGCATTTAATTTTTCACACCAGCATTACAACTCAGGCCAAGACTGAATCTTGGAACTAGATTCAAGAACTAAATTCGAAATCTAGGACAGACTCAAAATTCAGTTGCAAATATCAGGTTCGGAACCTAGATCAAGAATTCATAAATTCAAACTTAACTCATTTTTACAATCCCGGTTCCGAATTCCGATCTAGAACTGAATCCTCCTCTTCGGTAAGCTGAGGTGATCGGTAAACTGAGGAATAACATAGCCGTGGCTAATAACCGATTACCAGGCGAGTTGCTAAAACATGGAGGAGAGGCTAGAGCGCTGTACTGGATTATATCTAAGAATTGGGGAGAAGAACATTCTACCTCAGGAATGGATGGCATATCTCATCTACAAAAAGGGTGATAAACTTGACTGTTGCAACAACTTAACTTAAATCTCGCATTTTGGTGCAAATTCAGTTAGTGTGAATTTAAAATAGACGAAGTTACAGCTAAAACAATTCACCAGCATTTGTAAGCCTTCAAATTTTCAATAAATACATTTTTCAATCCACCTAGTGGTGTAATGATGCTCTTCTTAGATTACTTATGTTTTCAAAAACATCACTAGAAGATTCTGTCATGTTTGTTTTTTTAAACTTGAATAAAATCAAAATGCTACCATCACCTTTTCAATTTGTAAACAGTTGTGTCAAGTTAATATATATTTAAATGTGGCAACCCAGCACGTTACAAAAAATTTAACAAAGCATGCTGTGTGCTAGGCGGGTGTGTTTTTTCTTCTTCCGTACCAGCACGTACCGATGCGTACCGATTTTGCATCATTTTGTATGACAGTTTCGGAATCGGAAGTCGGATTAAGACAGTGAGAGCTTTAATTTGAATCATGATTTGTGAAAATCGGTTTAACCGCTGCTGAGAAGTCGAAGTGAGGTCCGTTTTTGGAGCTTTTCTTCACTATTACTGGTGCGTTCGGAAGCGAAAACCGGGCACTAGTAGTTCCAAAGAGGATTTATATATCCCCCAACTAACAACGTTTGCCAACTAGATAAATTTACCAGTAAATTTTATAAAAATGTGCACCTCGTTTCGCCATCGCTTGTTACAAAATCCTCATGAAATTGAAATTTTTTACTATTGTCACTGTAATACCGGAACTGAAAGTCGGATTTGGATCATTTTTTCCGGGGACTTTTTGAAGAATTTCAAGACCTTTCATTTGCATCTTAGATTGTAAAAATCGGTTAAGAAATTTCCGAGAAAATTGAATGCGCATTTTCTCATAGATTTGCACATATTGCGTTGTAATTCCGGAACCGAAAGTCGGATCGGGATAAAATTCAATAGCGATCTATAGAACCATAAGACCTTTCATTTGAATCTGAGTTTGTGAAAATTGGTTCAGCCATCTCTGAGAAAATCGAGTGACATTATTTGTCACATACACAGATACATACATACATACACACACATATCAGGGTCATTACGCCGAATGCCATTTCGCCGAAAGGGTCATTTCGTCGAATCCTGCAATTGTTCTAATAACGTAACTGGATTTGATTTTAAATGAAGACAAATGAAAGATGATAGCGTTAACACCCGTCGTGTTGACCTACAAATGTACTTCAGGAATAAAGATTAATTCATGAACATCACAACGGAGTTCCCAAAAAATCTTGTTGACTATTAACTACTAAGTATCAAAGCAATTGCATATGTGTTACTGCCAAACAAGTGTATGTGATATTTTCCGTTTGCTAAGTGGAAATGAAAAAATATCTAATGCGGCTTCGCCACATCGTACAGTGGTCCAAAACTGGAAAAAGACGGTCAAAAGCCTGTACTGACTTTCTCTGATTTTTAAGAGGTAACGTGTCTTCGAAGAAGTTCTACAAGATTATATTACGCTTCTTTTGAAAGTGGCACCTTAATTTTTGTTAAGGGGGTAGTACCAATTTCAAATAAAAATAATTTTTTTCACAAAAAAAAATTTTTTTCTATCTTATTTTGAAGAAAAAATCATTTGAAGTATTTTTGCTGAAGATATAAATATTGTAAAAAAATTTTTTTTTGAGTTATATTCACTTTATTTTAAAAACAGTACGTAGAATCTCTATTACCTAAGTATCTACTACAAAGTGCACGTAAACACGCATAAGCAAGCGAGCGCATACTTGCACGCGCAACTTAAGCAAATTGTTGTGATTTTTGTTTTGTTAACTTTTTGACAATTAACAATATTAGAAAACCTCTTAGTGGAACTCGATGCAATTTTTTAGGCCTTTTCAAAGTTAGTTATAAATATTGAAAATCCGAAAAATTACCAAAAGTTCGACATATATAAAAAAAATGGAAAAATGTTTTCCAAACAAAATATGAAAAAGTTTTGTAAAAGTACAAACCTTTACGAAGAGATTTCATTTTTAAACGTGTAAATAAATTGAGTTAACGCGAAGCAACACGTTTTTCGTGCGACGCTCACTTAGAGATGCGCAAAACAGCTCATACCGGTGAGCAGCTCCGAACCGATTAGCTCACTAAAGGGAATCGATTCAAAGTATCAGCTCATCAACTCATTTAGATTGAATTGAAGGTTTGTTTCGAGCGCCGTTTTTCTTACTCCGTTTTCCTTTCATATGCATGATCGAAATCAATGATGCACAAAGAACAATTTTATGCGAAATAACTTGTCTGCGAATTATTATTATGTCACATTTGAGAATATCTGCAAAAGTGGTATCCCTGAATGTACCTTAGCCTACTGAGTAAGAGGTAAGTTTTCTTATTAACAATGGCTCATTTAATCTGTTAAAAAGGATAGATGCACATTTTGAAGAACTGACAAGAGCTCATGCACACATTTCTTCTCATTTATAACTCTCTCTTCAAGAACCGAAGATCCGTTCAGCTCGTAGCTTGTTTCCACTTTACCAGCAGGGATGCCAGGTTAGTTTTTCAAAAATCTGTTATCAAGCCAAAAACCTGTCTGTGAAAAATCTGTGCACGTTTCCCCGTTTCCATAATAGCTGATCAGAGTCATCTGGTAAGCAGAAAAAGGGCTCACTATTTCCAACCGCTCTGTAATTGTTGGTGCTAAACTGTGATCAATTTAAAAAATCTGTGTAAATCTGTGTAAATCTGTGACCATTTTTAAAAATCTGTGAAAATCTGTGCAAAAGGTTGAAAATCTATGCAACACAAATTAATCAGTGAACCTGGCATCCCTGCTTACCAGTGCGGTGAACTGGTAAGCTGCGGTCCTTTTAAAAGGAGTTGTGAGCTATCAGCTCACTTTAAAGATTCGATTCACTGGAATAGCTCAGGAGCGAAAGTGCAAAAGTGAGTTACAGAAACAGCAGACGCGTGACGCCCTCCGTTTCTTAACAATTCATGGTTTCAGCATGGCCATAGTGAAAATGAATCACACGAATAGTACTCAGGATATTCTCATTGGAAAATAAATTAGATTAGGAATATATTTTCCTATAAGTATTGTAAAAGTTTGCTGCTAAGTTGCATATTTCGCTTCGGTACAAGGTTTCCTAGGTAGAAATAGGTAAAATGATGTATAACTTTTCCAGAAAAGAATAAACCTATGCATTACCTTCTACAAAATTATGGTATTTTATAGTTTCTACAACTATTCCAAACAAAGTAAGGATTAAAAAAGGCGGGTGGGTAATGTCAGCGACATAACTGGATGTCGTGAATACGAAAAAATCTGACACGCTCCCATCACTTTTCCGAATATGAGTTAGTTGATTGATTGTATGAATTATGCAAGCTTTCTTCTTTTTCACTAATAGAGTTTGAAGCGATGCACCTACATTAAAGTACAGATTAGTTACATTACACAGCTACTATTCTATAACTATATATTCCAAACTTGAAACCATTCCTTTTTAATTTGCTAATATAGGAGGCTAGGTACGACAAATTTGTAGTTTATTTTTATTGAAGCAATGAAGTTCGAAGATATCTGATTCTTCTCGAAATTTCAGTACGAGACAATTGCGATGGCCTGGTCTGAAATGTATCGACGATCTTCGGTATGCAAGAGTCATTCTAATAATAATAATAATAATAATAATAATAATAATAATAATAATAATAATAATAATAATAATAATAATAATAATAATGATAGTAATAATAATAATAATACAGATTAACCTGTATATATGGCAACCCTGTTTCGCATGGCATATTTTCACACGACCCCATACTAGTATAAATATGTGTTCAACATCATCACTTTCGCTTTCGCATTGCCGTTCGTAATTGAATGTGTTAGTGACGGTACAAATCAGCCTTTCTACCGGTTTTCGGTGCCATGCCATCGTGATGATGGTGTCTCGTACGTTCAGAGTAGCTGCTTTAACTTGAATTACGCTATTTCTCACATCACATTTCATTTTATATCTGCTAGTGGCAACGGTGGACGGACGTCCCCTTTGTTAAAATATCGCTGAACGGGAAACAGTGAGACGATATAAAAGAGAGAGTTAGTAGAGCGGCAGCCAGTAATACTGAATTGGCTGTCTAGCTGTTAACAGCATCTTGTGGAATTTTTACGCAGAAACACGCACACAGGAGGAACAGTTAAGAGCAAGACAAAGTCCCGCTCGAACCGTGCTGGTCTGCAGTTCCCAGTTGGCAAAATCCATCGTCTGCTCCGGAAGGGAAACTACGCCGAGCGTGTCGGTGCCGGTGCACCGGTCTATCTGGCGGCAGTGATGGAGTACTTGGCTGCCGAAGTGTTGGAATTGGCCGGTAACGCTGCCAACAAGAAAACGAAAATCATCCCTCGCCATCTGCAGCTGGCCATCCGTAACGACGAGGAGTTGAAAACCTCGTCCTTTTCAGGACGACCACATCACTGTGATAAAGGAATGTTTAGGATTGCTTTAAGTTTAGCCAGTTCTGATACACCTGGAAAAAAATGCGCAAATCAAGTGGAAACATTTGTTCTAACAATTTGTTTATTTTTGTTTTCGGCCGCATACTAAAGTAATCACGACAAAAATACATATTGATCTGTGGCAACTCTGTTTCGCACGGCATATTTGTATACTAGTATAAAGATCTGTTCAAAATCATGACTTTCGCTTTCACATTGCCGTTCGTAATTGAATGTGTTAGTGACGGTGCAAATTAATTTAACTTCCATCTTGATGAATCTTTTGGTAGGAAATATGGAGATCTGAGATGGTTCTCGTGTGTGTCTTGTTTCGGCAATGGGCTTTGCTGGACTTTTTGGCTGCCTTTCTACCGATTTTCGGTGTCATTGTGCTGACGGTGTCTCGTGCATTCAGATCGGGAAACAGTGAGACGACAGGTCCTCGATGTTGCTCTCTTGTGTCTTGTTTCGGGAACAGTTGCTCAGCAAATGGTAGGAAAAATGAACCACTCAACTTTTATATGGATGCTCTTGTATAGATGCAGACGTCTCATGTTCTGATTGGTTGGTGCTGTCATGAGTTAAATCAAACAGGTTTTTCAATAGTGAGTAACTAAAGCAAAAAAACCTAGCTTTGAGTAGACCGGGCAAACGAGGCGGTTACAGGTTTGTATGCAAGAGGCAGCCGCTTCCGACGGCGGGTCGGCGGCCGACTCAGCCACATCAGCTTCGGTTATGTGGCTGCGCCACATCAATTATACAGAAGACATGATGACACAAAAAATAATGTAATAATGTATTCGAAATTATCCTTTCGGTGAAATGTTCAATGCAGCGAAAAAACCTTTTGGGCGAACTGACCCTTTCGACGAAATGACCTATTCGGGCGAAACGACTTTTGGTGAAATGGTTTTCGGCGAAATGTCCCGCTCCCATACACACACATACATTTGCTCAGTTTATATAACATTCGGCCATCCGGGCCTCGGTTCATAAGTCTGTTTTCACAGTGATTGTATAGCAATGAGAAAGGCAAAAAGTTTAGTGAAATTACTTTGAGAATTCAGGAGGACCACAATCCAGTTTATGAATTCAGTTCTAAAATTCAGTTTCAGAGTTTAGTTTCAGAATAGAATTCGAAATTTAGTTCCCGAATTCACATTCAGTATTCAAAAGCTGAGTCCGATTACTGATAATCTATTGTTTCTGCTGCTGGTTGAGAAGGCGACTGCTTGCAACGACGGCAGATAAATGCCAATGACTTGTGCATTCGTGGCTTTATATCACGTAGTAGACCTGTTGTTTGTGGAAAGTTCCCTTCCGAGACGTATAGTTCCACCCAAAACACAAGAAGAAATGATTGATTTCGACCATGAACCATTTATACTCATCCAGTTTGACATCGGGACTGATATGTGCCTGACTACTTCAAAATCGTCGTCGTGAGTACGGAAAAGGCAAGCAAGCAAGATCGAGGAAACCAAATTTTTGTGATTTGTGGTTATCTCACACTTTCAAAAATTAGGTCATAAATTTCTGATCATATTTCTAATAACATGGTGAAATAATTATGTTGTTACGTTTCGAGATATTCACGATTAAGCTCTACCACTCTTCCACAGGGTGAATTTTGGTAAAGCACCCCATGGTAAAATAAGAAGTATTCACGTCAAAATGACAAACGAAAGTACAGGGTGATTTTTTAAGAGCTTGAGAACTTTTTTAAACAATAAAACGCATAAAATTTGCAAAATGTCATCGGTTCTTTATTTTAAACGTTAGATTGGTACATGACATTTACTTTTTGAAGATAATTTCATTTAAATGTTGACCGCGGCTGCGTCTTAGGTGGTCCATTCGGAAAGTCCAATTTTGGGCAACTTTTTCGAGCATTTCGGCCGGAATAGCCCGAATTTCTTCGGAAATGTTGCCTTCCAAAGCTGGAATAGTTACTGGCTTATTTCTGTAGACTTTAGACTTGACGTAGCCCCACAAAAAATAATCTAAAGGCGTCAAATCGCATGATCTTGGTGGCCAACTTACCGGTCCATTTCTTGAGATGAATTGTTCTCCGAAGTTTTCCCTCAAAATGGCCAACGAATCGCGAGCTGTGTGGCATGTAGCGCCATCTTGTTGAAACCACATGTCAACCAAGTTCAGTTCTTCCATTTTTGGCAACAAAAAGTTTGTTAGCATCGAACGATAGCGATCGCCATTCACTGTAACGTTGCGTCCAACAGCATCTTTGAAAAAATACGGTCCAATGATTCCACCAGCGTACAAACCACACCAAACAGTGCATTTTTCGGGATGCATGGGCAGTTCTTGAATCGCGAGCTGTGTGGCATGTAGCGCCATCTTGTTGAAACCACATGTCAACCAAGTTCAGTTCTTCCATTTTTGGCAACAAAAAGTTTGTTAGCATCGAACGATAGCGATCGCCATTCACTGTAACGTTGCGTCCAACAGCATCTTTGAAAAAATACGGTCCAATGATTCCACCAGCGTACAAACCACACCAAACAGTGCATTTTTCGGGATGCATGGGCAGTTCTTGAACGGCTTCTGGTTGCTCTTCACTCCAAATGCGGCAATTTTGCTTATTTACGTAGCCATTCAACCAGAAATGAGCCTCATCGCTGAACAAAATTTGTCGATAAAAAAGCGGATTTTCTGCCAACTTTTCTAGGGCCCATTCACTGATTTGCAAGCGTTGCTCGTTAGTAAGTCTATTCATGATGAAATGTCAGAGCATACTGAGCAAATAATAATGCATGAAAATCATAACCTCAAAAAATCTGAGCAAATACTAATGCATGAAAATCCTAACCTCAAAAAAATCACCTTTTACAATCTCTTCTGTCCATTCACAATATATCATACACAAAAGAAATCTCATCACGGATAATAAACTCACCACCGCTTCAATGAAACTTTCGAAATGTAACACAACGTACACAAAAAATAAATTTTGTTCTCTTTGTTCCGATCAAAATTCATTTGTTACAGATTTCACCGAAATCATATCATCAACGGTGGTATGAAAAATAGCTTGAAAGAAGAAGTAATGGATCGTGAGAGTTTTGACACCTTAGCACTAGTATATTCGCTTTTTTTCTATCGCTTCATTGTTCATATCATTGGAATTGAAGGTTGCATGTTGCATTCTTGTTGCTTTTTTTTCTAAACGAACATTAATTTTCTGAGTACTTTCATTCTGGCTCCGTACTATTTTTTATGCAAGCAACAGTCTCGTTAAATTCGTTTTACTTACGCCGGTTTTGGTTTTAGCGCTACACTGGTGTAGTGTAGCAACGACCATACTTGCTCCAATTTAGGCATCCTTTTCTACCCTACACCGGCGTAGTGCCACCGTTGAAAACGAAAATGCCATTAGTTAAGACGTATTCCGATCTGGAAGCCGTAATAAATTTATAACAAAAAGCAACTTTTCTTGGCTCATTTACCGTTGGCTTAACGAAGCCAGCCCTTTTCTTCCTTGTTTACTATCAGCGTCATCGACAATTGATTCTGTGCCACCGTTGTTGGCGGAAGCATCGTTATTGCTGTTACTTGTACAGACGTTTGGTAGACAATAAGCTGAAGTAGGTGTACTTTGTTGTGCATTGGTTGCAGGTTGTTGTTAATTTTTATCTTCGATGTACTGGGATTGCTTTATGCCGGTGTAGCAATATCCCGATCAAGGTACCATATTTAAACTGCTTCTTCTTTTGTTACTTGTTAGGAAATTTTGTTATTTCAACTACTAACAGGACCAGACTTATATTAGCACTTGTAACGAGAATTACTTGTTGCTATAAACTTGCTACTGATTGTTGATCGGGATTTGCTTGATTGTCTTTATATGTAGATTTCGTCTTGTCCAGTTTCTAACAGGGTTTACCATAATGTGCAGTTTCAATGACACATATTTTTACACAAACTCAGCTTCAAATGAAAGGTCTTATGGTCCCATATCTTGCCATTGAATTTCAACTTTATCCGACTCCCGGTTCCGGAACTACAAGGTAATATCCCAAGTAGCAAATGTAACTTATTGAACTTTCAAGATGTTTTACAATTGATTTAGAAATGTTATTTATGTTAGATATGTTCAGAAAGATTTTTAAATATTTTTAAATTGGTTGTGCAACTTATTACTGTTAAGTTTCCCAATACTACCGAAAAAATCATTGTAGAACAACTTTAAGTACATCTAAAACAATTGTGCAATAAATCACCAACTTGTTTATCTTTCACTAAAGTTCTGCAAAAAAAATCACATCGTTATGTGAAACGGGAGTAACTATAACAATTGTGCAACTTATCAAAAGTTTTCCAAACGGCTGTCATAATTAGAGCGCACACAATATAGACACGTCGAAATTGCTTTAAATCTCTTGTGGAAGAAAAATTGGTGAAATAATTGATGATTAGCCGAATTGATAACCTTGCTGTAAAAAATATGTTTCTGCTGAGTCCGCATAGTTTTGGCTGCCTCATGCATTTTAGGCTCAGTGTGTGCAGTTTTCTTTAGTTTTAGAAAAAAATAATGATAAAATATTCAAAACTTGCAAAAAAGTTGTGCGAGATTTATCTGTTTGAATTGAACGAAAAACTAGAAGACATGACATTATTATCATAAAAGTTGCAGGAATACAGCGTTATATACAAAATGAAAACAAAAATCGATCAGATAAATTGTATTCGGTTTTCATCTCGCGAAAAAAATAATCAGACCTGACATCATTTTTTAAAGATATTGCACGAAAAGTTAATTTCATCATAGTTACTCCCACAGTTATATATTACCGCTTGTGCAACTTGTTTTTGCAACTCCAGCACACGGACTTACCAAAATAATACCTACAGTGCGTATCACAAAAGTCGGGTCCGCTAAGACGAATGACTACTCAAGTAGCATGTTAAGTTGCTGTCCTGTATATTTCTACTGATTGTGCAATTTATCAAGTTAATTTATATCACTATTCTAGTAACTGTTGTGTTACGGAGAAAACGCAACATACTTTCAAGTTCATCCGTTATTACGAACATTTATTCACAACGATTGTGCAACTGATGCAAAAAGTCATGCATCGATCCCATCAAAAGGGCAGTAATAAAATCAGCGAAAAAACAATTGTGAAACTCGTGCAATCTACTACGTACTGTAAACAAGAAATGGAATGACGTTTATAAAAATATAACAAACATAATTTCTAATAAATAAGTTTCACATTTGATTTTCAGTACAACTGCTCTTAACACAAACATGGATCTTATTAAATAATCTGTTAATGAAAAATTATAATGCAACATATTGTAGAATTAATCTTTTGTGTTTTTATAAATTAAAAATCGACAACGAACTGCATTTTTATGGTGAAACATGTATTCGTACGGCTGAAATTTTCAAGCGCCTTTGAATTAATGCGTTTTTAATGATTGTGCACCAATTACTGTGAAAATAACAGTCTATTATTTATAATGAGAACCATCGGAATGGTGTTTAAAATACGTGTATTCAAACATTCTTTAAAATTGTCAGATGATTTTAATCAAACTAATGTGTAATTAAACCTGAAAAATATCGAAATGATTTTTTCTTGAATATTTCCCAATATGGCATCAATTATAACAGTGAGTTGAATAGAAAATGGTTCACCTAACGTAATGACATATGAGGCTTGCTTCAGATAGAATGGGAACAAAGACAATTGTCTGTATTTCAGTTATTTATTATTGAATTCAAGATCTTTTTTGATACAAATGTAGCGTTTTCTTCATACTTTTAAGAAAAAATGCGGATAATATTATTCGTCACAGTTGCGAAGGAATTCTCGAATTTTTCCTGTAACACGGCCCATTAGGCGGCGCACACCTTCTTCGTCCATCGTTTTAGCTATCTTATTCCACCAGGTCGTCATCTGATTGATGCCTGGCAATCTTTCCCTTTGCCTTGAGTTTCCTCTTCATGAATGCCTAGTATTTCTCAATAGGGCGGAACTGGGGGCAGTTGGGTGGGTTAAGGTTTTTTCGGAACAAACTGGACTTCTTTCTCTGCATACCATTCTTGAACGACTTTGTTGTAATGACAGCTTGCAAAATTTGGCCAAAACATTACGGGATGGTCGTGGGATCGAATGAACGGCAAAATTCGTTTTTGGAGACACTCTTTTTGGTTTAGTTCCGACGTCATTATCTTATTTGTAAGAGAACTTTCGTTTCTTTTGCCACAGCTGCAAATGCCCTGCCAAATCAGAATTTTCTTGCAAATTTGTCGGCAAAAACAAATTTAAATTTGGCTGGAACATCTCCCGAGCCGTTGCCAAGTAAAATGTTTGACCTGGGATTTGCCCGAAGTCAGCCTTGACATAGGTTTCATCGTCCATCAGAAGACACCCGTCGAACTTGGTCAGCACCTGGTCATATAGTTTCCGAGAACGAATTTTGACCACACTGTTGTTTCATGTTGTTTCATGGTCCGATTTGGCTGTTTACTATCTCGATACGACTTGATTCCTTCCCGGAGTCGAGTTCTCCTCACGGTACTATGGGCAGCACCGAATTTTCTGGCCAAATCACGGTCCGACAGATTAGGATTCCTTTTAATCGTCTTCAAAATCTTACCACGCAGTTTCCGGTCGACAGTTCCACTCCGACGATTGGCTTGAGGCTTCCGAATCGTCGTCAATGTTTCCTTATACCGTTTGATAATGCGCCATACGGTATTTCTGGGCAATTTCAGCTGTTTAGCTAGCGTAGATGCAGACCACAATGGATTTTCCAAATAACTGTGCACAATTTTTTCACTTCTTTCGTCTTCCATGTTGATTGTTTACAAAGTACAGTCGATTTGCGAAATGTCAAAAATCATACGTGAAGCTGACAACATTCCCGACACGTGGACGCCAAGAACTTCCGAATCCGTCCACCAGGAGCACCACTATATGAGCAAAAGTTTCTTGAAATTCTAAATGAAGCAAGCTTTATTATCTAAATAACAGGGAACAATAACATGTTAATATTTCGGAAAGAAATTCTCTACGAAATAAACAACAATACAGTATATTCATTTATCTTAGAGGGTCCGACTTTTGTGATACGCACTGTAAATATTATTTTGGCAAGTCCGTGTGCTGGAGTTGCAAAAACAAGTTGCACATGCGGTAATATATAACTATGAGAGTAACTATGATGACATTAACTTTTCGTTCAATATCTTTGAAAAGTGATGTCAGGTCTGCTTATTTTTATTGGCGAGATGAAAACCGAATACAAATTATCTGATTGATTTTTGTTTTCATTGCGTATACAACGCTGTATTCCTGCAACTTTTGTGATAATAATCTCATGTCTACAAGTTTTGCGTTCATTTCAAACATCTTGCACAACTTTTTTGCATGTTTTGAATTTTATATCAATGTTTATCTAAAACTGAAGAAAACTGCGAAATATACTGTATTGTTGTTTAATTCAACTAGAAGATTGAAACTGATAAAAAAACAAAACGTGAAGCATTTCTTTACGAAATATTAACGTGTTAATGTTACCTGCTGTTTAGATAATATATGTCGTTACGTTGGGTGAACCATTTTATATTCAACTCACTGTTACCATCGATGCCATATTGGAAAATATTCAAGCAAAATTTATTTCGAGATTTTTCAGTTTTATTACATATTAGTTTGATCAAAATCGTCTGAAAATTTTAAATGTTTGAATACACGTATTTTAAACAACATTCCGATGATTCTCATTAAAAATGATAGAATGTTATTTTCACAGTAATTGGTGCACAATCATTAAAAACCCGTTAATTCAAAGGCGCTTGAAAATCTCGGGTGTACGAATACATGTTTCACCATAAAAATGCAGTTTGTTGTCGATTTTTCAATTACAAAAACACAAAAGATCAATTCTACAATATGTATCGTTATCATTTTTTATGTGCAGATTATTTTACAAGATCCATGTTTGAGTTAAGAGCAGTTGTTTTGAAAATCATATGCGAAACTTATTTATTAGAAATTAAGTTTACATGTTTTTGTAAACGTCATTCTATTTCTTGTTTACATTACGTAGTAGTTCTCACGAGTTTCACAATTATTTTTTCACTGTAATTATTACTGCCTTTGTGATGGGATCGAGGCATGACTTTTTGCATCAGTTGCACAATCGTTGTGAATAAATGTTCGTAATAACGGATGAACTTGGAAGTATGTTGCACAACACAAAAAAAAATTGCGCTTTTTCCATAACACAACAGTTATCAGAATAGTAATATAAACTAACTTGATAAATTGCACAATCGGTAGAAAAATACAGGACAGCAACTTAACATGTTATTTGGGATGTGCCAATCTATAAGAAAACGCGCATTATCTCTTAAATTTAATATTAAATTTTCACAAACTATGATGCACATAAAAGATCTTAAAAATTTTCAAAAAGTCTCCGAAAAATTGATCCAGAACCAATTTTCGGTTCCGATTTTTACATACTAAGATTTAAATTAAATCTATCATTGCCTTAGGAAATACTGCGCAATTTCATCCAGATCCGACATTCGGTTCCGAAATTATATGGCGATGAGTGTCAAAACTTTCAAACCGTTATACAAAATGACAATGATAAAACTGGTACGCATCGGTATGTGCTGGTACGTAAGGACAAAACACCACCACCTTTCGAACGAAGCACATAACGTGGGGGCAGATTTCTCATGCTTAGCTATAGCCATTACAAAGTAGTAGCATTTTGGCAGTTAATTTTCATCTATTTGTCAAATTTTCAAAAGTTCGATAGTTCTAAATTAAATTAAATTTTATCCAGATTTACTTTTAAAATTATTTAAAAACTTCATTAAAACAACGAGTGATCACCTGATTGGTCTGTAAAAACTCGCATATTATCGCATTATTATTTTCATATAGTTACCGAAAGTTTTTGTCAAACTATTGCCGACCTCCAAAATAAGTACCAATTGTACAAGGCTTAAGCTGAATAGAATATCGTTCTCGCTTGAAAATAGCTGAAACTAACCCAGCTCCAACTCCAAGTGAAATCAGAACAAAATGGCTCGAGTGGTTCGTTTGCCTTGTTATTTGGAGATTTGTGCCATACATTTGACAGCAGTTGCACTCAGAACTGGGATGGGTTTTACCTCAAGCGAAAACACAATAATACTGTAAGGACAGAAAAATGTTTTGACATAAGATTTACTTTGCTTCGAAAAAAAAAATATTTATTTTGAAGAAGAATTCAAATTATTTTGTTTTCAATTTCTAAAGCAATATTGCTATAAAACCATTGCAACTGTTGACTCGAATTACTTCATTATTACTATTGTTTAGAAAAAACTTAAGATGAAGTTTTTTTGATGTGGAACACATATTTATTTTTTATATATAGGGATGCAAATCCAAAACTCAAAGAAAAATACACGTAGAAATGTGGTCAGGTTTTAAACACTTACAGCTCAGTACTTACAGTTTCATATCAATTATTAATATTATTTCATCATTTGATAGGCAATATTTCTAAGTTTCGATTGGAATATATCAAGCCACGTATTTTCAGTTATAGACGACGGTTTTGAAGGAGTAAGCGATATATCAAAGGGAAAGCATCGCTCTGATTGGTCAATCGATGCAAAAGCGAAGCTGTTGGAATCACGCGAATCTATAAATAGAAGCGAAATTATAGCTAACGTTTCAGTCCTACGTGTAGCATGCTAGAGGTAGGTTGTTGCTAGACAGCAAGACAAAAAGTGCCATAAAACGATTTGAAGCTTTAATTGGTATGCTCTGATCTTGTATCATGCAAGCTCGGATGAAATTCCATGTTACGTCGTTTCGCCTGAGAAATTGACAACTACACCAGTGTAAGTTTTGATTGCTTAAGATTAATTTCTATTGTATATAAGATGAACTCGATTGATAATTAGAAAAGTTTATCGCTTCAACCGAAATCGCAGAATGGTTGAGAACGCTATAAAAATAAATGCTTGCATACAAAACTTGAACACAATCTTAGCGAAGAGAAGCCTAAATATCGAAATCCGTATCGCAAATAACTAAGAAAATATAATTGCATACATTTGGGATATTGGTGTAATTTCGTCGGCCATAGAACGACCAATGTTCGTTGTTGATTCCTAATCAAGATCCATTCTAAACAGACTCTCGTGCAATGGCGGATTCAAAAGTGCGTCGTTTGACTTAACTGTTTGATTGTAGATCATTAGGAAATTTTGGTCACCTTGTTCCACATCAATGGCTCGAACAACCTCATGAGACTGATCCTTGTAGTTTTTATGCAAAATATAGATTCACATGTCTTTTATTATTATTCCAGCAAAATCGGAAACTTTGCTTCAAGAAGCCAAAGGCAATTGTCACGACTTGTAGTCGAAAAACTGAAGCAGTAAATCAATATTAAAGTTCATCATTATTAGCGCCCAGTAATGTCTTGCTAAGAAGGCGTTCAATTACTCGATTTGTTTTCCTAATGTGCAAATAGTTATCCAATCGATGGAGCGCCAGCAAAACAAACACACTCAAGTAAATACCCTGCAGGACCTCGAGCTCCGGTTTCGAACACATTCCCAATAACCTTTGTTGGTTCCGCAAAAAAAATAAATCTTCTCTCTTGACCCTAATTTATTGCATTCGGCCGAAACCGGCAGGTACGGAAGCAGACTTTCAGCAAACGTAGGTTTCCGTTCATTTTGCAAATTGAAGAACCAAATAAATTACTTGCAGATTCGAATGGCCCCCTCTTGTGTTGTTCCCTCTGCCTTCCACTCAGTATAATGGACTGTCAGTAGGACAAAAAAAACGAAAGCTGCCTGCCGTTCATCCTGTCGCGTCCGTTTTTATTTCCGCTTCCAGGCTGTAGCCATACAGATCGAGCACAAAATCAATCTCACTTAAACGGTTTGTGCTTCGAAAGAAATTACGCTCGCTTTCAGCAGAAAAGGCAACTGGATTATTTCCAGGAGCTGATGAATTTCGCACGCCAGACGCCAGCGAGTGTTTGGTTTTTGTTTCACTGTGAATGGCGTTAATTACAACCAAGAGGCCATAATTTTACATTAGCAAATCATCTAATGGTCAAAATTGAATGCAGCTCGAATCGGCAGAGGATTCGAATGATCTATAGCAGATTTAGCATTTTGAGTTCACCATGCAAGGAATCAAGTATTTTTCATTTAGTTAATTTATATAAAGAGATTTAAAGTTCTTCGTAGCTTTTAAACGATTCAGAACCACTGATTTGGATTTCTTTGGTGTTGTTATCAGCGGTGGTAACATATTCTAAGGATACTGTAATCAATCGATTTCGTTATTTGAAAAGTTTTTATTTTTAAACTCGCTTTCGGATTCTTTATAATACAATTTCGCCTTCAGTTCGTTCATCATTTTCAATTAACCCAAACTTGAGGAATTTCTCAGTATCGTGGCTATTGCTTTTCCGGCCCATGGTGGGCTTGGCATTTAACCCTTTTTACACTCTCAATATTACAGAAAAGGCCATCGGCGAACTTATGAACGCTTCCGACACTTTGTGTTTAATCTTCCCTGCTCATAAAGCTAATAAACGATTCAGTGAACTAACTGCATAATACTGAGGATGCTTGATGACCTGGTTGTAAACTTTCGAGATTCTCCACCCTACGACGCCCGGGCTCTCTGCCTCCGTCGCTTGCGAATGAAAATACCAAGAAAGTTACTGCTTTGATGCGGAAAAGTTTTAAGTGAAGCGTTTCTGACCCGATCCTCGTCGTTATTCTGCTTTCAATGAGGATAAAATCTGAAAACTATATCCGACAAGATGGTGTTTGTTTTTAATTTTCAAACTCAAAAATTAATTAATGCTGCTCGGTGTTAGGTGGGCCGACGCCTCGGGAGGTGCGAGTTTTACTTGCTTGAAGATCCAATCGAACGATTTAATTTTGTTGGCTTTCTTGCTTGCTCATTAATGAAGTGTTAATGGGATGAAAATTTGAAGCTCGAAAACAATTCTCTTGATTAGCCAGGTGTTTTTGCGGTGGCAAGATAATATTTACGACAAAGGATCCCACCGGAAGTTTGCTGTTTCAAAGGTTAACCCAAAACCGCATTTGATGTCGAAAAATGTCGAATCAGTCATCACCGAAAATCCTCTCAGTGGTGTAAAAATCGAGGCAAGTTTCATATTGAAAACTTTGAATAGTTGTTTCCGGAACTGGAATCGGGACAGTTGTAACAGTTGCTGTAATGTTTTAGAGCCATTAAATAGCCCGGCCTACAAGTTTGAACAGTTTTACTATCTGCTTCGAACATTTCGTTTATTTTTGTCGTCAACTATATGAAGGGTAGACATTTTTAGCTTTCATTATCCTGGAAGTCAGATCCGGTTAAAATTCAACTTCATTCAATAGGATAATAAGACAATAATTGGAATCAAAATTCGACCGGTTCAGTCACGGTTAGTTTGTTTGGAATTTACTGATTAGTTTTAGTTTTTTATTCCATTTTCAATACTCATCAACAATGAATTTAATGAAAAAAATCAGGTGTGTAATGTCAGAGACATAACTGGATGTCGCGAATGCGAATAAAACTGACACTCTTTCTTTAAACTTCCGAATATCAATTAGTTGATCGATTGTGTGAATTGTGCTATTTCCAGGCTGACCTGTTGTCCATTGGTGAAGATACTGATATGTGTTCTGTTTGAGTATCCTACTTCTTCCGCTTGCGGTAACAAGCTTTGTATTTTGCTTGGAGATTCCACGATCGCACCATAATCAACACGATGACAACGACAGCCAAATTCGAAATGAATAGCTTCTGAGTCGGTGCTATGCATTTTATATAGCAAATCAGCAGGAAGTTCTACAAACTGCAACTGTTTTAAAAATGGACCGTATAGAGTACAGTGAAGTAAAATTTCGCATACTTCTTTGGGACTATTATTATGGTTACCGAATTAAAAAGAACCGATTTGAAGAATTCTGGAACTAGGAACTGGACTTGAGCTCAAGAACTAAATTCAGAACTTAGAACAGACTCAGAGTTCAGTTGGATTTTAGTTCTAGAACTACAATTTCGAAACTGAACTGGCTTTGAATTCTAAACCTATATTCCGGAACTAAAATCTGAAACTTGAAGACGACTTCTCGCTACAACTACCGGAAAGCAAATGAAAACTGCGACCTGAGCGTTTGAGGATTCTAACCACGCAGAAGCTGCTGGTTGATTAAATCGTTCCCACGATGTCTGCTTCCATCCAACGCACAAGAAGAAATGATCGATTAATCTGATTTTTGTGTATTACATCAACTTTTTACAGTACAAGTGTTTTGACCCTTTGGCCTTTCATCTTTGTTGTTCATACGATTCGTTATTAATAATAGGTGTTTTAGTTACTCTTGTTTTACATACTAATGTTCAATAATAATATTTATTTTAATTATTAATAAAATATCTACCTACTTATAACTATCCCTAACCTAATACGTACAAATTTTGAATTATTTGTATTTCAGAGATTGAGCACCTCTCTTCAAATTTCGTGCAGTATTGTTCGAATTTTTGTTCTAGCATATCCAGGGAGGCCATCTCATGTACTTCACTAGTCCTTGTCCAAGGGGGTAGATTTAGAATCATCTTTAACATCTTACTTTGAATGCGCTGAAGCTTAACTGGACTGGGACTGCGTATTCAATTGCGGGGTAGATGATTTGTTTATAGACAGCCATCTGGGTCTTCAGGCACAGTTTGGATGTTCTACAAATCAGTGGATACAGAGCCCTAATGACTATGCTGCATTTTTGAACGATTTTGTCAACATGTGATCTGAATATCAGATGTCTGTCAAAGGTGAGTCCTGGATAGATAACTTCATCGGACCATTGAATGACCTCATCACCGAATCGTATTCTGCATTCGTCTGATGGAACAAGTTTTGGAGATCTTGAATGTGGAAACAAGATGACCTGAGTTTTTGCTGCATTGATCACAATTTTCCAGCTTGTAAAATATTCCGTTAAAGCGTCCAGACCTGTCTGTAGTTTATTCTTCAGAGCATTAATGACACGACCTTTGTAAAGAATGGCAGTATCATCAGCAAATTGTGACAGAACACCACCACACGGAAGAGGTGGGATGTCTGATGTTAAAATGTTGTATAGAATGGGACCTAGGATACTTCCTTGGGGTACACCAGCAGGAATAGTAAATCTTTCTGAAAGTTCATTATTCAGAGAAACATGGAATGCTCTATCTGCAAGATAATTTTTGATCATTTTAATAAGATACATGGGAAAATTTGTTAAGGACCAGAAGGGCTTTGAATGTGGGAGAATTTCTCGAAGCTTTTGCTGGAAGTTCCTGTTGCGAAGCTTAGTTATCCTTTTCTGGATTATCCTAGTTAAGTTGTTATAAGAAGTCTTCCTATCTAGGATGCCAGTTCGTTGATACTGCCTCCGGTAGATATTTCGAAGTCGGATGAGTTTCTTGGTGACACTGTCAATTTGAAGAGAGGAACTCGGCATATGTTGTGCTGGAACCGTCCTATCACGAGCGACTGTGATTGAATGGTGGAAGGAAGATAGGGCTGCATCGATTTCCATCGGGGAATCAAGTGGCAAATCGATATTAATAAGTTGGTTGGCGATTTGTTGAAATTGGACCCAATCGGTGCGATAATAGTTCCTCCGAGGTTGAATAGGCACTATTTTTGGTGAAGATACCAACGTCAATATTACTGGAAAGTGGTCAGAAGAGAGCTCGTTGAAGACAACCGGAGAGCTGTCTATGGCGATGTTGCTGATGAATATATCCAAAATGGAATGAACTCCCGATCTGGAAAGTTGCGTTGGTTGATCCGGAGCGAGGATGTTGTACTGTCCAGTTTTGTAATCTTCGGCAAGTACGAATCCGTTTCGATTCTGTCTTTTGTTTCCCCCACAGCTCATGCCGTGCGTTCAGGTACCCAGCAATGATGAATTTGTTCTGTCGTCGAGTGAGCATAGCTAGATCTCGCTTCAATGATGCACAAGTACCATCTCGAAGATTTGTTTGTTTGGTGCAGTACGCTGCAATGATGATGATGGGTCCCATCGTCGTTGTAATCTCAATTCCGATGGCTTCTATTAGTTGCAATTTAAAGGCTGACATAAGCCTATGCTGAATGGATCGTTTAAAGGCAATGGCAACTCCCTCTCCTCTGGTAGTTGTCCTGTCGAGCCTGTGAATCCTGTAATTGGAAATAAAAATAGAAATTTCAGGTTTGAGATGAGTTTCAGTTAAAATAGCAATATCGGCATTCTTTTCTTGAAGAAAGTCGGACAATTCAGCAGTTTTGCTCCTGAGTGAGCAAGCATTCCAATTTACTACAACCAACTCATTACATTGCATATTCGATAATGAATTTGCCTAAGGCGTTCTGCAGTTTCGTAGTTGTGTTGTCATTGTTTCAAAAATGACGATCAGTTGTTTAGCAGAGAATAAGTCACCAGAGTCATCCTTTGCTTGTGGTTGATTATTGCCCCACCCAGGAGGGATTTTGGAGGAAGAATCTTTTTGTGATCCAGCGGCTGAATCTTTTGGATTGCTGCGGGGAAGTGGCGGCAAATTTGGAATATCCCTCTTCGGTGGGAGCCGTGGGAAATGCGCGTCGATTGTTTACGGGACGCCTGTTGTCGAATTTTTGTGAACTCAGCACGTTTGGGACACGATTTGCTAGTAGCTGGATGGTCGCCATCACAGTTCACACATTTTACAGCGATGTCATCTAGTAAGCAATCGTTGGTATTGTGTGATTCGGCACATTTCCCGCGCCGACTTTTCATGTGGCAATTCCTCGCTCCATGGCCGTAGTTCAAACAGTTCGTGCACTGTGTGACATCCCGATGTACCGGTTTATACTTTTGCCATTCGATGATTATGTGAAATAACGATTTAATCGTTTTCAGTTGACTCATGGTGATGGAGCCCTTCTCCAGATGAATCAGGTACAGTTGATCTCTAAACTTTTTGTCCGTATTATGTCGCTTCATTTTAAATACCATCAAAGGCTTTAGTCCAGCCTCCGACAGTGCCTGCTTTAGTTCGGCTTCCATCATGTTGGGTAGTCCTCGAAGTACAACCTTCATAGGTTTGTTGGCGGCAATATCGTGTGTGAAGTATTCCGCTTTTGTCTGCTTCAGATAGCATTCCACTCCTTTGTAGTGGTTCAAAGCCGGAACAGTTATTTTGTAGCCTTCAGTACATAAACGGATTGTTGCCTGTAGTCCTTTGCTGATCAGTGTGTTGAAATCCGAGCGTAGAGTTGGTGGGAAGCCCTTCAGGTAGAAAGGCGGCATTTTTCCTCCTTCTGCAGTTCCTCTTCGACATCTACTGGCAGATCAGCATATTGGTTTTTACTCAGCAAACGGTCGTTTACCTGTACATCACTTGGCTTCAGACGCTTAGCATCCTTTGGATCCTTCTCGGATCTATGGCGGTTTTTACCCATAGCTCGGGTAGGTAGACAACTGCGAATAAAAAATAAAACAAAATCGAAATTAGTCGTAGTAGGTTATTCGTCTATCCACAACGAGTGTTAGATGACGAATTGATGACCGATTTTCGACCACGGTTTCCCTTTTATACGCATTCAGATGAAGATATGTGCCTGACTACCTCAAAATCGTCGTCCTTGCGCGAAAAAGCCAAGCAAAAGTAAAGAGTTTTCCGCGTTGTTTTCAAAGTTTTAGAAAACCTAATTTTTGAGTTGTTTGTGGTTATCGAGATATTCACGGTTAAGTTCTGCCCATTCATTCATATGGCTTATTTTGAA
Source organism: Malaya genurostris (assembly GCF_030247185.1). NCBI lineage: Eukaryota > Metazoa > Arthropoda > Insecta > Diptera > Culicidae > Malaya > Malaya genurostris. Next base: position 214,072,624 of record NC_080571.1, on the reverse strand, counting down.
AAGGTAAAGTACAAAAAATTTTCTATTTTGCTTTGTCGCTTTGAATGAAATCTTCTTCCGGAACTTTCGGAACCGGAAGTTGAAATCTAAAATATTTTTTTTTGGCCTTCAACTGGCAAGAAGTACACAACATAGGAATTATGTGGTTAGTTCAAGTTATAATATTCGTCTTTTTGTAAACTCACATTAATGTTCATGCACATATTTGGAACAGACATTTGAATGTAAAGTTACTTTACAGTTCTTCATTTTTCAATATTTCATTGAAAAATCGTTGCATACCGGAACCGGAAGTATCCTAATTTAAAAGCGTTTTGTACTCATAAGATCATTGATTTGAATCTAAGTTTGTGAAAATCGGTTGAGCCACCTCTTCTTTTATCTCCGAGAAATTTTGTTGCTATGAAAAACATTAAAATTTGTCGAATACGTTATACTTATATAACATTGCATTTTTGGAACGGAATCGGAATTACTCTTCCAAATTCGATTAGAAGTTGTTTCTCTCAGCTGTTTGCAGCATCGGTCTAAATGAGGGTTTGAGATTTTAAGCATACTTCTTTCTGTAGATACGGAATATCTTTTATGTGGGTCTTTTGTTTGTAGATATCGGTTGAGCCGTTACGAAGAAATTTTTGGTCCTTTTATTCTTTTATTCCAGTACCGGAAGTCTGATTAAAATCAAATTAAGTAATAATGCAAATGGCCAAAAATTTATCAAAATTTTTAGAAAATCGGTTAAGTCGTTGCGGAAAAAAGTGAGTTACTTCAATTTTGGAGTTTTTGACCACTGTTTTCGGTACTTCCGACACCGGATTCCGGGAACCGGTATATCCGATGTTAGTTTGTGTCGTCTTCTACTAGCAAAACCTGTAAATTAGAGGAGTTAATTTACTTTTTTTTGGGAGAACTGATCATCTTTCCAACTTCTTCTACGATGACAAACTTGAGCGTTTAGGCATCGATACATTGGCAATTCGATATCGTACGCTATGAAGATTCTTAACGAAATTTCACTTTTATACTTTACATAGGTTTTTCAAACAGATTTGTATGAGTTTGAATGTCTGTTCTCTGTGATTTAATTTTGACGGTGGACTAGAGATTGGAGGGATTTTTATTCATTTCTATTATTTATCTTTAATGAAAAAATAAAGAAGAACACATTTGTTAAATTGCTAAAGAATTTGGAACTAAATTTCTCTAATTTACCAACTCACAGGAACACATCGAGCAATCATTTGTAGATGTCATCGCGATTGAAAACCACAGTCGGGTGAATGTTTTTAGATTATCAGTGAATGAAATTAAAGCTTTCCAGCACACGTTCACTCCTCTCTCCAGTGAGCCCATCCTATTCGTAAGCCATGGTCATGTGGATTGCGGAATTAGCTTGCAAGGGCGATGGCATTGAATTATTCCAGCTTCCGAAATTAATGTACTGCAGCGGAGACCCACTTTGATATCGAACATATACTTTCGAGTGAAAGAAAAGAAAGAATTTTCTTCTGTGCTCCACGAAGCAAAAGATCTAAAGTTCATTGCAGTGTGAAGAAATGTTCATTCGGTGGCTCTTGACAAGTAGAACTGAGCGTTTTATGGGTGAAATTTTATCGCATTGCGATGTTTCTCAAGAGCTTAGCTAGCACCGTATAAGTTGGCTTTCGGATACGAATAAAGCTGACGCTTGACTCGCCTTCAACGGCATGCTACTGCAGAAAATTGAAAAACTCAATCTAAATCTTCGGATTGAGTACGATAAAAAAAAAGTGGCACGGATACCTTTCAACCTGGGACCGATCAAATATTAAAACAATTTCACCTTCGAGAGCTTAACCAAGAATAAAGAAAGCTCGGGTCCCATTTTGTACCTACCAATAATTTATGCGGTACCGAAGCGGAAAAACCATCCCACTTTATCAAATAGGGGAGTGGAGCTAGCAGTTCGATTTGGTTTGTGGTTCACAAATTAAGCTGTTAGTTGCAACATCCGGTAGTCATATTTTTGAATACCAACATGAACGGATTTCCAAAGCCATCATTAGTCATGTTATTGTCAGTGAAATCTATCCAAACAGAAGCATCATTTGAACGTTCTCACAAATTCATCGAACGGAATCTGTGCTACCGTTATCATTTCTCCCCTATTCCATGATCAAAGGAAAAAGTTTCATCACACCATAGCTAAATGGCATCCTGGATGGCGATAAAATTAAATTTGCCATCGGCTAACAACTACTGGACTAAATAGTGTACATGTTGGGTCTTTTTATCCCACTATGAAATGAATGCTCGCATCGAGTGTTGAAAGGAACAATTGTTCAAAACTTTTTCTGAGCGAGAGGAGAAAGTGAGTAACTTAATTTCAATTCTGAAACATAGTTAGTTATTGTGGATAGATTTGGTCCCTGCTAAACTGAAACGACGTAACTAGGAATAAATAATTAGCTTTTTTCCTGCTTATCAGAATTCTTCTGCACTGTTCGACTCGAACAGTTATCGCTAACCGCATTCGCTACTGAGACGTCCTTACTTGCTGCGTGCCAGAAGTTTCCTCCATCTGTTTTAGTGTGAAACATTTGATCGTGGATATCGCAAAAAAAAAACCGAAGAGAGGGGGCTCGAACCCGTTCATTTCCTATCCGGAAAAATCGTTCTGTCAATTGCAGAGGATAAGTGGGGTACAGTGGGAAATGGGGTAAAGTGGAAAATGCTACTTTCCGGGTAAGGTACCGAAGTAAAGTTGTCATGCACTACTAACAACAAAATTGATGAGAAAAACCGTTACGTGAAAAACACAATACACACAATTTAATCGGTACAATGCAGCTGAAAAATGTTTAGCAAATTAACTCATAAAAAAATAAAATACAGATAAATTATAAAAAACCTGTTTTAATCCACCTAGTGGTGTAATGATGCCTTTCTCATATCAATCATACCATCATATATGTGGTGTTCTTCAAAATAATTTTCTTCGATTCCTAAAAAGAATAACCGAAATCGATTTGTTTGACCGTATACCGATAAAAACTATTTATTGGAGAAGGTTTGAGGTCGATTTAGAAAACATTTTACGGTTTATCGCCCTTTTCAGTGATGGTATACAATTTTTAACACACTAGAAAAGCTAGAAAATATATTTTTATATATTATATATATTTTTTTTTATCATTTTACCCCATAACTCCGGAACCGGAAGTCGGATCCAAATAATATTTAGGAATTTTGTATGGGACCACAAGACCTTTCATTTGAATCTAAGTTTGTGAAATCGGTTCAGCCATCTCCGAGAAAAATTAGTGCAAAAAAACGTTACATACACACATACGCACATACACACACATACACATACACACATACACACACATACATTTTGCGTACTCAACGAACTGAGTCGAATGGTATATACTAGAGTTACATTATTTGTAAAGTATCAACATTATTTGTGTGGCGTTTGGGGAAATCTTTGAAATACGAGTGTGTGAACACATCAATTCCTATCGCTGGAAGAATAATCTAGTATTTATAAGCAAACATTGTTTTGTTGACATTTTGTTCAAGAGTTGTAGTTCTAATGTAGTTAGGAATATAAAATTTGAAAGAATTAGCTTCTGATTGTCTATGGGAATGTGTCATAGAAGCTTCATAAATAATCAAATGACAATTAAATTTTATAAACTAAATTCATTTTTTTTGAAAACTGAACAGCAGTCAGCAGTCACACGATTTGGTGGCAAGCCTCTGAACGTACAACGCCTAATCGAATTTGCCTTGTGATGTGACATCGTATAACATCACCGACGACCGCTTCTTCTCACAATATGAATCTTGTTCATTCAACCGGCGTCGCAATACGCCATCAGCAGACATTTTTTCATCGTTTTTATGGAGCCTGAGAAAGTCAAACGGGAACATTTGATGTATGCTGAAGACACGACACGAAGAAACTTGTATGCTGAAGACACGACAAGAGCTTCTGCTGTAAATTTAACAATCTGAAATATAAGACTGTGTTGAGTAACATTGAATGTGTTGTGGAAACGATGTCAGCAAATATAACTGACTAGTTTAAAAAATAAATATACGCTTTCTGGCAAACACCGCACCAATCATTAGCTCGAAATCCTTAAGAAAAAACTGTTTCCATCCACATAGTGTTGTGATGATGCCTTTATCATATCACTCATACCATCATAAATATTTCTGTGGAATTAGTAAAACTTAACCCTTCATTGAATAGAAACAGAAAAGTTTGCTCGAGCGTGAATTAGTATAACCTAAAAATCGAAACACTCTGTTGAAAGTCGGCTTCGAATAAAATCATACATTTCACTTGGGCCCAGGGAACAATCATACATTTAATTTGGGACTAAGCTTGTGAAAATCGGCTCAGCTATCTCTGAGAAAATGAACCCAGAATCTTTCTTGCAGTTTTGCCTTTCTTATATAGAAAGGCTATGCAATCACTGTGAAAACCGACTTTTTATTCGAAGCCCGGAGAGCCGAATGCCATATACAATTCGACTCAGCTCGACGAACTGAGCAAATGTCTGTGTGTGTCCGTGTGTGTATGTGTTTATGTATGTAACAAAAATATGCACTCACTTTTCTCGGAGACGACTGAACCGATTTTCACAAACCAAGATTCAAATGAAAGGTCTCATGGTCCCATAGCCTGCTATTGAATTTCATCCCGATCCGACTTCCGGCTCCGAATATGTGAAAATTAGATAAAAAGTGTACACTCATTTTTCTCTGAAACGGCTGAACCGATTTTTACAAATTATGATTCAAATGAAAGGTCTTCTAAAAATTTCTAGAACATTTCATCCGGATCCAACTTCCGGCTCCGGAACTAAAGCGTGATAAGTGAAAAATTACCAATTTCATTAGTAGTTTTTCACAAACTATGGTCAAAAACAGTTACAAATCCCATAAAACTGTCCGATAAATTATTCTAGTTTGCAGAGATTGTTGGCTTGTTGGCATAAAAACTTAATTGGTCCCCCCTTTTCCTGTTCCGGAAGCACCGAAAGTGGTGAAGGAAAACTCCCAAAATAGAACTTACTTCGATTTCTCTGCGATGCTTGAACCGATTTTCACAAATCATGATTTGAATTGAAGCTCATATTATCTTAAAAAATACTGTGAAATTTCATCCGGATCCGACTTCCGGTTTCGCATTACAGAGCGATGAGTGTCAAAGTTTTCAAATCGCCATATAGATTGACAATATGTACAACACCGAAAGAAGAAAAAACACAAAACAAACGATGCGTGCTTTGTTCTATTTCGTACACGCTATGAAGAAATCGAAACGGTTACGGATGTCTGCTAATGGTGTGCGATATTGGTAAAAGACGGTGCTGCGGTTGATAAAAAATGTAGCTATTATATGATAATTACGATTGAAAGAAAAAACGAATGTCATTGAATTCAAATTTGTTTGAAAAAATATGTAATTTTCACAGCCAATAAATAGTGCAGTAATACCGTGCCGGTGGTGTAATGATGTCAATAATAATAATAAAAGTAATAATCCTACTACATGTTTTATGCTGCTGATTCATGCTGTTTAGCTTGACTTACATATGCAGAAGTCACAGAAACGCAGGTTCGCTTCGTTTGTGAGATTTCGTTTAATTGGTTGAATCGAAATAGAGCTCTAGTCTAGGTTTAACTAGGTTAAAAACTGTTTCAATGTGTAGGTCATATTTGTTGTTGGAAAACAAACCAACTTCGGCTATTCTGGTCATCGGAATCCGCTTTTGGTGATTAAAAGATCTCACTTACTTTTCTTCAAGATGGTCAAATCGTTTTTCACAAACTTTTAGGTTCAAAGAAAAAAACCTACCGTTTCATACGGAATTCTTAAATTTGTTGTGGAAACTTCTTCCGGTTCCGGAACTACAAGGTAAACAGAATTTGTGGAGTTTGCTAGATTAAGTCCCAACAAATTTTCCTTTTCTATTCAATGAACAGTTGTTTTTAAGAATTCCACAGTAATATTTATGATGTTATGAGTAATATCAATATGAGAAAGGCATCATTACACCACTAGGGGGATTAAAACAGGTTTTTGATCACTATTTCCAGTTATTTCGAAACCGGATTCCAACAAATTTGTCCTAAAAAATGGAACAGTTTTGAGTCCATTTTGCATTAAGGGCTGTTTTCATGCACTAATCGCATCTAAACCAAAATATCTAGACATTGTCAGGATAGATTTTTGATCCATGCTTTTGAGGGCGAGATATTCAATTAACAAGTTGAAAGTTTCCGTTTTCAGCTATGCAATTCTTCCGTCAGAAAAAAGACTTTCCCGACCGCTAAAGTCAAACAATCATTCTGAAATTTCCACAGAATAATCTAAACTAATTTTCTAAGAGATTGTCAGTTGGATTTTTTTTATATTCGTCACCGTTTCTGATAAAATCAGATTTGAAGCGTGGAAATAACCCTCTGAATCACCCTAAACACACTGGCCGTTTTTTATCAATTATTCTAAAATTAGACCGATTTCCGAAAAACTAAAAACACTCAAGTTTTCGCAATTAAATTTATCACAACTAAGTATTCTTTGAATCTTGAAATTTTGCTTTGCGAGTTATTGGTTTTTGAAATGTATAAACAATTACTGTTCCGTTACACGGGGCTGGTTTTAGAACTGAAAAGTAGTGTTATTAGCAGAATTTCACAAAGAATCTGAAAATGCAACTCAAATTATAAAATTTTAGTCAAAATAATCGAAATTTGAAAAAGTTTACATAAACAGCATTGATGTTGCTGTAGCAATAATGCATGGCTGTGTAATTGGTTTTGAATTTTATAGTAGGTATTACTTCAGAATTTTGCAATTCATTATAGCAATAAAAACCAAAACCTTGACAGGCAACAGAATGAAATGAATACTAGCAAAATATTATCGTTCATGTAGAACATTTAAAAATATAACATTTATATAACTTTTTGCCAGAACCTGAATTCAAAAGTATATACGTTCATAGAAAATTTATCATTATACTGAATAGAGGATCAGAATATAATGTATTTGACACAATCTCCATATAATTGTATTAGGTAATAAACATCATCAAGCAAAACAAAGTCTTACGGTATTACGTTTATTGTGGAATTCGGCGTTTCTGTTTCAACAGACTTTGCAGCCGATTCATAGCATAGCTTCGATTACATAGCTAGTGCTACGATCCTATCAACACAATTCGAATATATTGACATTATTTCCAGTAAAGTAATTTATTTTAAACGTGTTTTATTCGATAAGGAAATTCGACAGCGCTCTATCATGCGTGTCAAGTGAATACTTTTACATTAATTTCATCTCATCGGTGTGAAGGGTCTGGTGAACTACTGTCAAATATACCGAAAATACTTGAATGTTTTCTTGTCTTCAATCGTTCTTTTGATGGAGAATCCATGCTTGCTACTAAACTCAGGCGTATACATGGTAAGCAAGTTAGTCAAGACTTATAAAGATAACCTAATGTTAGTCAATAATAATTACTCCTGATTCATAGTTCTAGTGTAATAGTAATCACTAACAATAGCGATTGGATTAGGATATATTTAAAGTGTGAAGTATTCAAAAAACTCATAATCAATGAGTTTTTTTTTACAAGCCAACAAAACGAGTGGTAAGCCCACTGCGCTCAATCACTGAAAATATTCCTGGTTTCTATGTGTCGGTTTTTCTTGTTATGCTTCGTGCGACGATTCGGTCAAATCAAGCGGTTAAAATTTTGCACGCCTATTTTGAGACTACATTTCACCTTAACGACAGATAGACATTTTAAACACTCATCAACCTGGAATTCCGGAACCGAGAGTCGGATCAAAACGTAATTCAGGAATTCCGTATTCCGTATGCATATTATATGTATTATATGCATCATTACACCATTGCACCAAAGCTACGCTAACGACCGATTCCAATTTTTGAACATATTATACAAAGCTCCTCTTAGTAAACCAAAAATAGTCGTTTTAGCAAATGTTTTTCCTAAGAAAATGGTCAAAAAAGCACTCTATATTTTGTTGTCTCATTCACACAATTTAAAAGGGTCATGCTACACACTTCGTAACTTTATATTACATGATTTAAGCTTTCCAAAAAGTATATATATGTGCCTTTTGCTCTGCGACCCTGCTTCCTTAGTAGTTAAAGTTAGTTTATATAAAAGTTTAAATGTTAAATAACTTTTTAGGGAAAAGGCCCAACCGTGCATAGCCTTCAACAAAAATATGTAATTTTACATTTTTAGTAATTGTCTCGTACATAGTAGACAATGAAAATAATTGCAAAAAATGTTATGCACAAAAAATTGATTTTAGGTGGTTTTAAACGAAAATGCTTCATATATCCGAAACTTTTTGCATTAGACTTATAGTTTCTTCGGTAAAGTTTTTTTTCCGTTAGAAGTTCTAAAACTTTATAGAAGACATCGTTTTTCTATCTCTTTAGGGAAAAAAGTTGTTGAAATGAACTTTTATCGTAGTAGGCTTTGCACATTTTTTATTCTGATCAAATCACTAGTTATATTTTTGTTAATGAGTTCTCCAAAGGAACGATATCGGATCAACGGTTTAGCAGCTAGAGAATTAAGTTCACGTTTTTGTCGATTCAAACCACTGTGGTATAGGATTATGAAGGAGTTCCGTATGGAAGATCTAGTTCTAGATGCATAATTTATGTCAGTTCCAAATTTAAATCTGGATTTCATAACAAGAAAAATTGGCAGCCCCAGCAGTGTTTCACTCGTGTTTCTAATATACAAAAAATAGAACGGCATCGTAGACCAGTTTTAAATTTGACAGAAGAACTGGTCGAATAAATTAAACTAGAACGGCTTGCTGGGGAAACGTTTGTTCCAATTTTCTGCTCTATTATAGATCTTCCATATAGAACTTCTAGTTGCTGAATTTGCTCTAAGTTTGTGAAATTTGGATTGTATGTTTATATTGATGTTCATAAGGAAAAATATACATGAGAAATAAGTAATAGAAATAAATTTAAATCATTGACAAATTGAAATAAGAGATTAGAATCATTAAAAGTTGGAAATTGTCGATGGAAAATATGATTCCAATATTTTACACATCAAATGCCATCAAAACTTTTAGCATGTAGAGTTCTTGTCAGGATTTCTCGCAGATTGACCCAACCCCGAACAAAACTCGTCCATCAGTATAGAACCTGTTGCAGATGTAAGTCATCCTGAAAATAACAGACCTCTCCCCAAGGCTGATTCGGAGGAGCGTCAAGGTCGTGAATCCCGAATTAATCCAAAATTTTAACAATTCTCTAATAAACGCAGCATTGGAGGAATAAAAACTGAAACCAAGCGTAAGCGCGAACGCTGGCGGAGAAAAAGGTAGAAAGGAAACTGAAAAAGCTCACTAATGCGGTCGAAACTAATTCCAGAATAGTTAAAAAGACTCAAAAACCAAAAAGGGGAGTTTTTTCACGTACTTACCTAATAAAAATGATGCATGCAGACTATTTAACTAATGAAAACGTTTATTGATACAATTGATGTGTTTCATATATTTTTTAAAACTCGGCCAACCTACCCCAGCTCTGGGGTTGGTTGGCCGATTTTTTTCTCCGCATTTGATTGTTAATAACTATTTTCCTGATTTTCATACAGGAATGAAAAAAATCACACATGTGTAAAAAAAGGTGTATCTTCATGAGAGAGCAAAGCGTTTATCAAAATGTCTAACTAGAAAGCGTACAGAAATTCCGAAGGCAAAACTCGGCCAACTAGCCCGGTCTCCCCAAGGGTTTTCAAGGAATATTAATAAACCGGAAGTCGTCATCATGGATTTCGGATTGACCTAAAACATTGCTATTCGATAACTACACATCAGGACGGATTCGAAAATACTCATATCGTAAGGGTTTTCAAGGAAAAATAATTTTTCCATTAAATCCGTTCCAAAAATACTCATAAGGGTTTCAAATGAATATCAATAGTCCGAAAGTCGTCATCTTGGATTTCGGAACGGCCTATAATATCAATTATGGTTGTTTTGTTGAAATTCTCATTGAAAAAAAAAATCAACAAACACCCGTAATTGAACAAAGTTGCGGTGACCAGAACAAATAGAGACCTCTAATATTGTTTTCCGGCATCTATACATCAAATCCGTTCCGAAAATACCCATTTTGTAAGGGATTTCAAGGAATATCAATAGCCCGGAAATCGTCATCTTGGATTTCTGAACGATCTCAAACATCATTTTTCAGAACTTATTCAACAAATCCATTCCAAAAGTATTTATATTGTAAGAGTTTTCAATAATTATCAATAAACCGGAAGTCGACAAATTGGATTAAAAAATACCTCAAACATCATTTTCCGGAATCAGCTCTTCAAACCCGTTTCAAAAATATCCATATTGTAATGGAATGTCAATGACCCGGCAATCGTTTTCATTTTCATGCGAGAATCTCTTTTTACGAAGTAGGTTCGTACAAGCAGTTTACGTTATTTGGGATTGGGTTCGTGGAAAAACGATTACGCTATTTTGGATTTGGTTCGTAAAAAGGAGACAACGTTAAGAAAAATGTAGGTAACCAGCGATTTTGATAAGCTCGAACAATTCCACGGAGCTGATGGTTGTTGTCATGGACATTGCAAACTAAACTTAAACACCGTCCACCACCTGCATAATTTTGAAGAAAAAAAAACAGTTTGTTATGGAAACAAAATATTCGGAAAAACTATCCTAACGAAATTCCGAGCTATATCTTCTTCTAGTTTGAATATTACGTGATCTCTATTCCATTTCGCGTAATCACTGGCATGCATTCAAATGTTGTTTATTAAAAACTACCGTGTCTACACCACACCGGAGTGAGTACCGGGAGATGGAACTAATCAAAGTTTTCGGATAAACAGCCAACAGAATACACAAATGAAAACGAAGAAAAAATTTGCCAAAGAAAATACTGTTGACAGCCGAAACATCATCAAGATTTCAATCTTTCAAATAGCAAATAGAAAGAAATCATGAACACGTTTTCTATACTCCAGTTCCTAGAAATGACTGCTGCCGAGATGAAAGAGTGAGGAATGTAGAAATATTTTGCAATCATTTTAACGTATGCCTTTTTATCTCATATCCATAAAAAAATCAGAAAATGTCGTTCGCATAGCCATTAATGCATAAATAGCTTCCGAAGAAGTCGTTCGCCGAAAATAGAAGGAATTTAGCATGTACCGACGAAAGCAATAATATCTAACGAAAAACCATATTACGTCTTCTATTCCAACGAAAAATGAAGTAAAGCTCGTGCATCAATGGCATATTTAACCAACGCAGTGTCGATTTCGGCACAAACACCAAAAACGGATGCATCTTATTTTCAGTCGTGGGAGGAAATGAAACCTAACAATGTCCGTTTGTACGAGATGCGTCATTTAAACTTTCAAAGATTTTTACCTTTCTCTATGGAAAGGTAATAAAACAGCTGGTGAAATTTACTTTTGATCGGAGCTCTAAAGACCTCTAGTGTTATATACAATACAATTCCCATTTAAAATAGGAGGAAGCGTCCAAAAAGACTACACGGAAAGACCGAAATCAGCATTGTAGCGAAAAAATTAGTTGATTTTCTGATTTTAGTTAGTTATTTTTTGAGACAACTAAAAAAATCTTACTTTTGCTAATTTAGATTTTTTAATTCTAATTTCTTAAAAATAATAGAATATTTGTTGAAATGACTATTTTTTAGTTGAATTCACCAATTAAACGTGCTGTCATTTCTTAGCTAAGGCACACTTCATATCCATTCAACTAATTTTTCAGTTCAATTAGAGAAATAAAACGTTGTTTTCAACCAACATAAATGGTTGAATTGGTTTCTGCAATTTGTAGCTATATGGCGCTCTGTCACCGAAAAAACGTTAACAACGTAATGACTACTAGCCACTAGATGACACACTACTACCGAAAAAAATTTCAGTCGCGGTTATTTTTTCTATATTGGCAGGTATAAATACGATGTTGTATTGGAGAAAAAGAGAAGTTGTATTGGAGAAAATTTTTCTTCTAATCGCTGTTTTCTTCATTCGACTTCGCGAAATCGACTCTCTCACTGATAACTTTGAGCACTCGGAAAACAAAAACCGAATACAAGTAGTACACCGGACGTGGTAGCCCGGAATGTTAGAAGATACAAAGAACATCATTTGACATATACAATTAGAGTGCAACATTCGAAACTCACTTCATTGTTCCGCGTAAAAACATTATTACGCACAATCGCTTCAAATGCGCACAAATTCTGTATAAATACACTTCCCACTAACAGTTTACATCATTTTTACATATGGGTTTAGAAGTTTATATATGGATATATCGTAACACATGCGAAAAACATCTAAACAATTTGCAAGCAGTTTCAACAAGACTGTCCTTTTTAGCTTTTCAATTGATTGTTTTGTTTTGACACTTCTCATGAGTTTTTGGCTAATGAACTTGTTAATAAAACCAATTTCATTTTTGTTTTCTGTGTGCTGTTCTTCAGTAATGATAGTGATAGATAAATAGAAACAAATTTTCCGATTTTAATAACAAAATTAGTTGTCAATGAGAATTTTGTGTTGAATTGAAATATTGCTGGTTTGTGTCCAGGATATTCGCCAACTAAACACATTCTCTAAAAATAAGAGTTTTTTTCAGCAAAGTAAATTCTCAATTTTAACTAATTTTATAGTTATTTTGGAAATTTTGTTGTTAAAATCAACTAATTCAAAAACAGTCATACGAATTAGGCGCAGAGCTAATTTCGGTTGTTCCGTGTAAAATATTTCAATACTATCAATATGTTCTAATGAAAAGAAGAAGTGACGATAATAGATCATAAAGTAGGTAGTGGTGCAAGTTTCTAAAGCAATAAATTATGACTATCAAGATCGAAATCCTTTAGACAATCTACCTACTTATGAAAAATTTTGGTGAAAGTGTATGTAACCTCACATAACAAGTCACTTTATTGACATGGAAACGTCAAAAATAATATTAAATTTGGTATTTATTTCTATTTTATGTTTTCATGTTTACATACATACATACAGACGTTTCGTTTACTCGACGAACTGAGTCGAATGCTATATGATACCCGGCTCTCCGGGCCCCGATTCAACATTCGGGTTTCGCAGTGATTGCATAGCCTTTAGATATGAGAAAGACAAAAATCTAAGAACGCTTCAAACAATTTGAAAGTGCCACGCTATGCACAATTTAATATTACCAATGTTGCTCGAATATCAAAAATACAACGAATGTCAATGATCATCGCTCGCTTTCCTTCGCCTTTGTTCGATAATCGTTCTGGTATTCGGACTTGTCCGTATATTCGGGCGCGAACGAAGCCGACGCTGCTTCGTTACTTGCACGAATATCTATTCCTTGCAGTTTTTATTAGCATTGGACATACCCCCGAATGACTTAACGCGAATATCGAACGAATATTCATACAGCGATCATCGCCAAACCTAATTCGCGATGATCGTTCGTGTTGCCTTTGAAACATGCAAATTAAGATGTTTCCCCCCGCACTCTTACCATAGTCTTATGTGTATGTGATGAACCATATTCCAGCATTCTCCCATTGCTGCTACCCAACGAGATATGATGAATTTATTAGATAAAGAATGCTTCGCGAAGAATGGAAACCAACGGTCTTCGCCGTGACGCTATTCGATCCAACTCGAAGAATAAAATAAATGAACGAATGACAAACGAATGTATAAAACGAACATGCACGATGTATACCAGCAGTGAAGAATGTATTAGTATATTCGGGTTATCTACGAATATTGCTTATTCCTTTTGCACCCTTCTCTCTTTCGAGCAGTGAATAGTTCAACGTTGTTCGAGACTTGCATATTAGCAGGCAGTATAACCACAGCGAGGATGCGTGAATGAACTAGTTACACGAAGAATAGTTGCAACATTGCTGAAAAGTATTTGGTCTATCATTTTGATTAGCCTTCTATGAATAGAGAGGTTTAGAGAATATCTAAAAAGATAAATAAAACGAGGTAAATAAAAAGTTATATAACTATGAAAGGAAAAGGCATATGCACTTATTCAAAGAAGTTTGTATTTCTTTTTTGGCAGTTCCAAATTTTTATAGTAGGCACCATCTTTTTTTAGAGGTTTTAACATTGATGTCATTCGCCTCTTCAGGCCAGAAAACTTTTTGACCCTATATAATGTGCGGGGTTGGGAATCGAACCCAAGTGGACTGCGTGAAAGGCATCGACTTACCCATCACGCTATACAGTGGAAAGCGAATCCGCGATAAACGGGACTCAGAGCATATGGGATTTCGACTGATTGAGGCTGTGAACGATTAGATCGCTTCGGTCGACAGATAGAGCTATACAATCTTCGGCAAACTTGTTGTAGATACTTAGACCAATAATTTAGTGTAGTTTGACCGACAATTTGTTGAGAACTGCTCCGTCAGGGGCGCTTTGAAAAGAGCATGAAATAATTCATATGTTCACAATAGAAAAACAGTTTGAACATGAAATATCTCGAATATTTTACTTACGGTGGTGTCGGTGTTTTCGGAAAGAATGTTCCGGAGGTCAAAACAGATCAAATGGTGTGAACAGTAATTGAAATTTCTCGCATGGCTGACACTTGTGTGCAATTCAGCGTTCGAAATTCCTGCAACTCAAAATCATGTTAACTTATTAATATGGTTTCTTCGAGAAGGTGTTTTAAGGTTCCAATACCTATTGAACGACTGATGAAACAGTTCTTATTGTATCTACAATGTGATCTTCTGTAACTTAATACTATACTTGTTTATGAGAGTTATCTTATCGATCAGTTTTTGAATAAGTTGATGAAGCAGAAACAGATTTTGAACTGTTGTTCTAGAAGGCGTTAGTAAGTTACTAAAGTGTTAAGATGAATAAGCTATCGACATCTGAAATCTGAGGAACTTGATAGAGTGAAAACTCGAATTTCATACTTAATGTTTTGATTATTTATACAATTATACATAATGTTAAACACATAAAAGGTGACATATATTGCTCATATAGTTTCATTTTATTTTTTATTTGAATTAAACTTTTTTATTGAACTGGGAAAAGCCCAATGGAGCGAAAATTTCATAGTCATACTCTTCATCAGGCAGTAAATCTCTAAATTCAGTTTTTGTTACAAGTGCGGATAACCAATTCGAGATTGTAACAAAAGCTGCTACGTAAACGACCAAAGACATATTTCGGTGAACTGATAAAAAGCAAAAATCGATAAATTTATAACACTCCTGATAGCTGGAACGTTTGTAGGGATCACTGTAAGGGAAACTATGAAAAGCGAACCGAAGAAGTTTAATCTGAATGGCTTCGAAGCGGTGGATGTCGAGTTAACAATAAAGAGCCAAAAAGACAGTACCATTTTCAAGAATCGCAAAACAGTTCACAATATAGTGCCTTTTGGCAATACATGTTTTTAAAGGTCTTTGTGATACTAAATGTAAGCCTTCAGTGTAGTACTTCGAAAATTATGTATTTGATGTTATCCTCAAAATTAAGTTTTGTTTACAACAGGAACAAAAACATTTCGGAAAACGATATGGTCGAATACGACTGTTGAGCGTTTGCGATAGAAAGAATTTACGAATTATTTTAATGCATAAAAAAACATTCTATTGAGACCGCATCAATTGGAGAAAAAAATTGAACTGTTTCTGCGGGAATTTGGTATTACCCAGATCTTTGAAAGGATTAATTAATTTAAAATCATTGACTAATGTTAGTTTTAGGAATTGTTGTGGAAGGTTGAATTTATTCAAATAACAAATAGTATCAAAAATAGTCGAAAATGAAGATATTATTGAAATTATTAATCGTACAGTAAGTTATATATGTGGTTAGTTTTGTTCACTCTGATCGTTTTTCGTAATCGCTCAATCAATAAGTTCTTTAGTTGTGTATTAGATTGTGTAAGGATGTGTTGCATTTGTTCTCGTCGTTCGATGTTGTTATCCAAAGAACAAAAGTTCTCCAATTCGTTGAGTAGCAAAATTTTTGAGTTGATTTCTCCAGCGCTTGGTTGTGGAATAATAATATCGTCTATATCATCTGTATCTGCGTAACATCAGCGACAATTTCTTCTGCCGTAATCAATTTATCAGCGATGATGTCATCAATTTCCTCACGAGAAAGATGTTCAGCTCCCATCTTTTCACCGAAATCCTTAATTTCAGAAAATTATTCTTTCGTTCCCATTATCATCGAATTGTGTACCAGGCTCAAAAACAGATGGAAGTAGTGTTTTTCCAGCAAACAGATGGAAGTAGTGTTTTTTCAACGTTGATGACTTAATTTGAACTAAAATTGATTGAATGCAATCAAAGCAATTCCGATGTTGCGATTTAATCAAAGCTGTTCTAACTCGAGAATGAAACAGTTTTGCATCCAATCTTGGAAAATTTCTCGAGTCATCCAGCCTTTTTTATTGCTCCGGTAGTGTACTGGGAGATTCGAACGCTGCAATTTTTTTAAAGCACGTGGATTAGCTACATTATTATCACTCCAAATACCAAAACTGAAAAAAAAGTTGGAACGGTAACTTCGAGCTGTCATAGCTCAGCTGTTTTTCAACGAATCCCAATAAATTTTACACCCTCGAATTTTGTGAAGTTCGTAAGTTGATTCAAAAACTTTATAGCAGACGATTGGTAAAGGAAAACCAATGAAATTTTGATTTTTCCCGTTCCAGGTTTTTTCATGCGCCCAAAATGCCCTAACTGCTGAATTTCTACTGGATGATCAGAAAGTTAGCTACAACGTACTTATAGGAATCAATTAAATATTCACGTCTCTAACACAACCAAATGAAACGAAAGAAAGAATCTATGATCGTTCTCTCTGTTGCACTGTAGTTGTTTTTATATTCTAGCTTTCAACGCGACTCAACTAGTATATAGTAGTATGTATGCGAGAAAGTAATTCTTCAGAAACACATTAACACAATTACGATACCGTCGCGTAGGATGCAGTGCGCTAAAATTTCATTTTCAGTCGAATAATATAAAATGAAAATGAAATTTATGGCCGCTGACAGTCAGCATATCCCTACTAATACATTTAACTTTTGCTGCCATTTTCAAGTGAAGCTCCCAGAATTCATCGTCAGTTGAATAATCGTACCTAGTCATTTGAAGTTTTGTTTGCTCAGTTTCAAGTGCCAAGTAGTATAGCTGTTTCATTGTCTTCGCTCTTGGTAGTAAGCAGATTCGAACGAATAGAATTATAAATGAAGTAAAGTATTAAAAATGAAAACTGAAGGAGGAAACAATTAATATTCTGTATTCTGTGATTGATATTTCAGCTATCTGGTTTGTCTTTCATCTATTATCTTGAACCAATTCGAATGTTTACATGAACCTCATTCGAAGGCCGCTCTCACACTATTGAAAGAGATATTTTGTTACTTCAAGAGATCAACTGACGGTGATTAAACTGAGCATCGATTGAAGAGAAACGAGTGATGAACTGAATGCTGCCCGTTCGGGCCGTCAGCAAACATTGTGTGTGTCAGAGAGTAAAGTTTACTGCATTAGAGAGATCGTCAATGTGTTCCACATTCAGTTTCAATTGAATTGAATGAAGTTTTACAGCACTGGTAGGATGTATGCTTAGTAGATTTGTTAGAGAATCGCATGACACAAAATCATTTTATGACGGAGGAAAGCACATGAGTTTGCATCAAATAACAGCTATTTTAGCAAATCGAAAAATTCTGAAAACTATATAGAAACCGCATATTTCGAAACTTGAGAAATCCCATAAAAGTAATCATATTTCTTATCAAGTTTGTCCGCGACCAGACAGCTATTAATTCCTACACAAACACTGTAGAAGAAATCTCTACCGTCAACAAGTATAAATCACGATACAAACAAATATAATTTTCCCAAAAAATAGCTTTCTAAGTCATCATGATCGCAACAGCGCAACCTTTTTTTCGAATACTGAACTACTGTTCGTATTATCGAATACTTTTTGATATCCCAAGCAATGTTGAGGAAGATACACTGCTCTCAAATTATCACACAGAAGCTTTTATCAATCTTCTAACTAGTTTGTAAACCCTCGAATAAACGATCTTAATAAATCCAAATAAATCAAGATTACAGAAATTTCCAACCCAGAATTGCACACCAGCGTCACCAGTGAGAAAATTTTTTACAACTGTTCACACTATTTAATCTGTTTTTACCTCCTCTACTTTCTTTCCGAAAACACCGCCAATCTATATCATCAGGTTTTAAAGATATCACATAATAAATTTTATATTGCAAGATTGTGATCACACTAGCGCCATTCTGTGGGAAAGCTCTCAACTAACATAGTTTTCATAATTGAAACTATAACATTCCTAACAGCTTTCCAACAGACAAAATATTTGATATTTGTATTCAAGCAAACAAGCTACATCTGATGGAGTAAGTCCAAGGTAATACTTTTGCTGTTTGACAAACTTCCGCATTCCCGCATTTTACTTGAAGCTCAAATCGTTTTGTCTGTATTAAGCGAATGATTTATATCATGCATTTTCAAAGCGCCCCTAGCGGAGCAGTTCTCAACTTATTGTCTGTCAAACTACACTAAATTGTTGGTCTAAGTATCTACAACAAGTTTGCCGAAGATTGTATGGCTCTATCTGTCGACCGAAGCGAGATAACCGTGTACTTATTCCCTCCAAGACACCATCTTCCCATCTCTCAGAACAATAACCCGAAGTGGAACGCTTGATAGGGGAAAGTATTATAAAGCGCCAATGCTGGCCAAAATATCCCCCCTTCTTTAACTTTTTTTAAGTATTCAAGACATTTCTAAATAAAAGTTTTATCACTAACAGTATCTTTTCCTAAGATCTTTGGCAGTCGTCGTTTGCTGTAAAATATGAAAAAACTAAAAATATTATTAGGCAGCTTTTCGATGTAAGGTTTTGCTTCGACTAAGCAAGCGCTTTAACCGTATAAAAAATCCAATGGTCGGTTGCTACTTAGTAATTATCTTTTAGCAGTGCTAATGTCTCTATTTACAGTATAAAAATTTAGAGAAACAAAGCGATTTCTTTGAGGTACGAATTTTCTCATAACAGTCACTCTACGGACATTATGCCCCACCTTCGATTCAACAGTATGCTTCTATTTAAATATTGTTTTATAGATTTAAAACGATTATTAAAACGAAATATAGCGTTGGAAGGATCAAATGGTTTCCGATTGTAATTAATTGATTATGCAATTGATTTCGGATGCAAAAAATATCTTCTTTATCTGGTTTTCTTCTATATCGACATTTCAAGCGACATATTACATCATTGTTTTGGGGCATATTAGACGGTTGCTGATGCATTTTGCATTAGGCAAGCGAAAAAACTGAGAATGTGGTCGTTTTGGAAAATGTGTTGTCATCAATCAATTCTCATCACTTCTGCCGGAATCATTGAAAATTATGTTCCCCGGGTGTATTGCACAGAAATACCTACATTCTCGAAGAAAATATATCAGTATATTTAGAAATATCTCAATGCATTCCTAAGGGGGACATATTATAACACTTCACCCTAATAGATTTTATTGTTCAAAAATTAGATTTGATGTGCACAATCTTTCAAAGCACATTCAATAGCTAAAGGTCTGATGTAGGATAGGATGCAACTTTCAGAAACGATGCGCACCCTAGCGAGCAGAAAACATTATTCGCTTATCATTTAACAATTTGTTTACTCCTTCTGTGGTAAGAGAAAATTTTCCTAGAGATATGATATCTTCATGTCAGCTTTTATTATTCATCATTGGAATACAAATTTATATTCAAATTCAATCCTGTTCGTGTGATGAACCAAAATGTGGCTTTGTATTGAACAAGACAGTTGAAGTGATTAGTTTCGTTGAGTACTTCTGCATATGCGAGTCGAAGCTTAGAATAAAAGCTAATCCAGAGAACGAAAGCGCACACCAACGAACTATAGCATTTCCGAAACACATTCCCACCGCAGAATTTATAAAACATCTTCAACAACATCAAAAGTGAATTAACAAAGCCAGAGTGTTGGTAATTAGCTTTTGATTTTGTTTCAATTTTCCATAAACCCATGTGCAAAACGTTCAACCGAACCACAGTAAAACACATTGTCACGTACGGAAAGGTACATATAAAGATTGCGTAAAAGAAACCAATTTAAGAGATTGAAAATAGTTTTCATTGGTATTGAGCAATTGCTATCTAAAAGAGTTTTTGTGTATCAAACTGCAACATCGTTAGAGAGAACAACTGAATGTCAAATGCGTCTCCAATAACAATGGGACGAATTTACGGTGATTGCATCCGTTTCTCTGGCACCGATGGTGAGACAAAAGCGTATCATTGATTGCATGCTTTTTTTTTGGGTGTGTGGAAATCGTGCTCAATATTCTGAATGCAAATGTTCGCACTAGGCAGATTTGGTCTAGCACCCTCTTTGTTTGTTTGTTCCTTTTGCAAGTTCGACCTTCGTTGTCTCGAGTACATACATACGAAGGGCCACAATGTACTGAAGCGAAAATACATTTTTCGAAGGGAACGCTTGCTTCATTAGCAACGTGCAGGGTTTTGTAACCTATAAAATCTATTGTTTATACTCATATGGCATACAAATTACTCTTCGTCTGTGCTATCTGGAAGAAAAAACAAACACTATTTAATACAGTACCTTTCTACCTTACGAACAACTTGTTCCGATTTCTCATTCCGTCCAAAGAGGAAACCGTATTAGATCGTTGAATAACATAAATTATTCAAAATTTGATTATTTGAATAGCCCTCAATGTTGCTCTGAATATTCCACTAACGGTAGAAATGGGTTATCAGTGAGATACAGGGTAGCCGTCTACATATTCATACCAGTTTCAATTTAAAACACTACGGTCACTTTCTATAAAAAAAAAGGTGGGTGGGTAATGTCAGAGATATAACTGAAGGACGTGAATACGAATAAAATTTATATATACACTTCCGAATATCAATCGTTAGTTAATTGATTGGTTGTGCAAATTTTGCAACCTTTACTGCTTCGCTACCCGAAATGGTATGATTTAATGGCGACAAATATAATGTACCACACAAATAACGCTAAATGAATGACAATCAGACTATACAAATAATGTTTTAGTTGTTTTTTACCTTTCTCATATAGAAAGGTTCTGCAATCACTGTGAAAACTGATTTTTAACCGAGGCCCTGTGGGCCAAATGTCATATACTATTCGTCTCAGCTCGACGAACTGAGCAAATGTGTGTGTGTTTGTGTGTATGTATGTGTAACAAAAATGTGCACTCGATTTTCTCGGGGATGACTGGACCGTTTTCACAAACTTAGATTCAAATGAATGGTCTGTTTGTTCCATAGGTTGCTATTGAATTTTATTCGGATCGGATTTCCGGTTTGGGAGTAACGTGGTAAAATGTACAAAACAATGAAGAAAAAGTGCATTTGATTTCCAACAATAAATAAAGATTCAAATTAAAGCTTTTATGATTCCATGGTTGCTACTGAATTTCATCTGGTTCCGACTTCCGGTTCGAGAGTTACGGGGTAAAATGTGCAATATGAACTAAAAATGTTTCATCGATTTTAACGTGAATACGTTTTATTGTACTATGGGGCGCCTTTTCAGAATCAATCCTGCGGAATAATGGGTAGAACTTAATTGTGAATATCTCGAGCTGTACCTAAAGCAACTCATCACCATCACGTCTACTTGCCTTTCTAGTACCCAGGACGACGGTTTTGAGCCAGTTAGGTACATATCAGTCCCGATGTTCATATATACGAGTATTGAAGGAAAACCATGGTCAAAAATCGATAATTTCTTCTTTAAACTAAACTGGACGTCTTAGTGAGGACCTTCTACAAACAGCAGCAACAACTTACCTCAAACGCTCAGGTCGTTCTCTCACTCGAAATTTCGGACGTCGTGGCTAGCAGTCGCTTTCAACCAGCAAGGAACTGAATGTTTGATTAGATTTTAGAACTGAATTCTAAAACTGTGCTCAGAACTTGGATTCTGGTCCACCTGAATTCTTAACTTAATTTCAGGTTTAGAATTTTGCTTCAGATTACTGGTTCAGAGTTAAAAACTACAGACACTGAAAATTTTTTTTGTTAAGTCAACATTCTAGGACTTTGAATTTCGAAATTTCAGAAATCAATTTTTTTTATGCCGAGTTGATCCAGTTCAGTTGATTTAGTTCAGCACTCAATTCCAGAACTACATTCGGAAAATGAGCTCAATTCCAGATTTCTAGAACTAAATTCATGACCAAATTTCGAACCTGAATATTACAACTGATTTTGGAGGCCTGTTCCAGGTTACGAATTAAGTTCCTGAATCCAGAATTTAGATTCTGGTGTAGATGGATAAATGATGACAATAAGTACTGAAGAGTTGTACACATCGTTTAAATTCAACAAATCGGTTCTTTTCAGAACCTTTGAAATATACCCAAATAGCTATGCAGTTTTCCTCCACTGAGCACTTTAATTAGTTCTGTGATATTTAATTGTGTGGTAGAATATGTTTGTCGTTAAAAAATCACACTTCAGAATAAATGCATCGCTACCATTCTGGAATGCGAAGCAGTAAAAGTGGCAAAATTCACTCAATCAATCAACTAATATGAACGATTGTCAAAATTCGGAATCGTGAAAGCAGCTTTATTCGTATTCACGTCCTCCAGTTATGTCTGTGACATTACCCACCCGCCTTTTTTCGGAAACCGCTCATTCAATTTTCACCAGCGTAGGTTCGAACGAAGGGTCTTATAATCCCATATAATTCTACTAAATTTCATTCGGATACGACTTCCGGTTCCGAAATTACAAACTGATAGGTATGAACATTTCATTTTCAGGGGCGTGTTTTTATACATAACACGGAAAAATTCCATCAAACACATTCAAATTGCCATATAATTCATGAATTGAACAAATTTGGTTAGTTGATGACCAAATACATTGATTTTGGGTATACCGCATCTTCGTTTCAGTTTCCGGAAGTATAAAAAAAGTGATCGTGGACTCCAAACCGGAAATCACTCCAATTTCTTAGAAACTGATGCACCGATTTTCACAAACTCAGATTCTTGCATTCCCATGCCAAATTTCTGAATTTTATTTGGATCCGACATCCGGTTCCGAAAATATGGAATAAAATGTTCGAAAAATTGTTAAAGTAAGTGCACCAACTTTTCTCAGAAATTACTGAACTGATTTTCAAAAGCTTAGATTCAAATGAAAGGTTTTGTGATCCCATACAAAATTCCTGAATTTTGTTTGGATTGGACTTACGGTTCCGGAGTTATGGGGTAAAATATGCAAAATATGGAAAAAAGCGTACTAATTTTTCTCAAAGATGGCGTGACAGACTTTTACAAACTAATGTTCAAATGAATGGTCTTATGATTCTATACAAAACTTCTGAATTTCATCTGAACCCGACTTCCGGCTTCGGAATTATAGGTTAGAGTGGGTTAAAAATTTTATACCATCACTTAGAGGGGCTGCTTAA
Organism: Malaya genurostris; assembly: GCF_030247185.1. Taxonomy (NCBI): domain Eukaryota; kingdom Metazoa; phylum Arthropoda; class Insecta; order Diptera; family Culicidae; genus Malaya; species Malaya genurostris. The sequence goes on along the minus strand of NC_080571.1, from coordinate 214,048,996 downwards.
ATTGATTGTCATTATCAGTAGACGGCCAAACAAAGTGATTACGGTGATTTCTTCATGAATCGAAGAAAATTATTTTTAAGATTAGCGCAGTATTATATGTGATAGAACACAACAAGGTGGATGAAAACAGTTTTTTTTAAAGATTTATAAATTCATTAGAAGAAAACTTCGGATAGTTCTTTGAGAATTTTTCAATGGTTTTCAAACTGGAACTGGATTAAAGTACTAAATTCGAAACGTGAATTTCGAACTTGAATGCCGAATCTGAATTAAGGAACTGAATTTAGTTCCAAAATCTAGTTTCAGAACGCATGTTTCGAGTTCAATTCCAGCATGCCGGTTCTGAATTCTGAGCCTGAATTCCGGTACAGAAATTGACAATTAAATTCGGAAACTGAATTCAGAAATTAAATTATCGTCCAGAAGCCACTTCCAAAATTCTTTTTCGGAGTGCAGATCTAAAATTTCGTTCCAAGATACAGATTCAGAACCTAAATTTAAGGTACTAAGTTCAGTTCCAAAAACCAGTCAAGAAACCGGTTACAAAAATCTAGTTCCAGAATCTAGAATTAGAATTCAGTTCCAGTGTCATAGTTTAAACTTTTAAACCTGTATTCTAGAACTGAGTTCTGAAATTGAAACTTTTAATGAAATTCTAATCTTTGAATTAAGATCAGGTGGACTAGAATTCAGGTTCCGAATTCAGACTTCCAGTGCCGTCTAACGCACAAAAAGAAATGAATTTTCGATTTTTGACCATGGTTTACCATTCATACTACTTCAGTTGAACATCGGAGCTGAGACTACCTCAAAACCGCCGTCCGAGTTCGAAAAAGACAAACACGTGTTTTGAGTTTTCCTCATTGTTACCAAAAGTTTGAGTAAAATAAATTTTTGAGTTAATTTATGGATATCTCACAATGTTGAAAATTTAATTTATGGACATCTTACAATGTTGAATATTTAATCAAAAAATGTTCATCATATTTCTGATAATTTGGAGGAAGAATTGTGTTGTTGCGTTTACTACAACTCAAGATATTAACGATTAAATTCCACCCATTCTTGCACAGGACGAATTTAAAAATAGCGCCTCATAGTAAAGTAAGAAAAAATTCTTTAAATCACCGAGGGTTGTTAAGGTGCCTTTCTCAATTTACTAACTTTTTTCTATGATCCTCGTTATATACCTTTCATATTTTTAACTAATTTCACTTCAATTTTGGAGTTTTAATGATTTGAATTGATCCGCCTGTCCAACATGCAATACAAAGTGTCAAAACATTCAAATCGTCATTCAAAATGATGCAAAGCTAGTACGCGATGGTACGTGCGGCTTTGCTCCGTTCGCAACGTGCTTTGTTCAATTTTGTATATCGTGCAGGGTTGCCACTTTTCAATCTATATTTTTCAGGTGGAAAATATGTAAATTGGTGAATCTTTTATTCAGTTTGTACCTGCTTGTTGATATTATCACAAAATCAGAATTTTTCTATAAAAGTACACTCACTTGCCTTTCTCATATAAAAAGCTTATACAATCACTGAAAAAATTACTAGTGAAAATTGGCCCGGAAAACTAAGAATGTATGCATGTGTGTGAGTATGTATCAAATAATGTCACTCATAAAATAAAAAAAATCATAGTCCCTTAGGTTACTATTCAATTTCATCATGCTTTCATGGGGTGAAGTGTGTTTACAATTGCACATCACCATTTACAGCGACGATGCAAAAGAGGATAGAGTTCTTCTAAATTTGGCTCAAAATTGATTCAATTTGTAGTCTATATTAGCTACTTACTAAACGAACCGACTTCGGGTATACTGGTTCCATGTTCCCGGTTTCAGAAGTAGTGGAAATAGTGGTCAAAAACTCTAAAAAACAGACTCACTCAATTTTCTCAGAGATTATTTGGTCGATTTCCACAAACTTAGGCTCAAATAAAAGTTTCTTTAGTCTCATAGGTTTCTATTTAATTTCACCCGGGTCTGACTTCCGGTTCCAGACCTATAGGGTAAAGTGTGTTTAATCATTAAGGGCGACGATGCAAAATAAATGAAAATTCTTTTTAACTTGCTGGCATAACTGTTATGTTATGTTATGTTAGTTCATACCCAAAGAAAGTTTATCTTATTCAAGTTTGAAAAAAGAATTTCCGAATCTTGTAGTGATATTTTTGAATATATAAGTAATATGAGAAAGGCATCATTACACCACTAGGATTAAAAAAGGTGTTTATTATGCTGTTAACAATCTGAAAAGGGCAATTATTGGACAGGTGAAGCAGGAATTGCGCATTATTAATGTGACTGTAATGCAAATATCTACATTACCGATACTAACAATTTCAAATGTATATTATAAATGTCATGATGGAATAAAAGTGCTTTAACAATGCTTTACAAATAAAAATCGAATATTCAACAAGGTGTTTATTATTCTACATGTATACATGAATACCACTATTAGAGTTGTTTATGACGTATTATTTGTATATTGTATTCATCGCGACGTGCGACGAGTGTAGTACACCGTCAAAAGTTTCGAGTGCATACAAACCGCGACAAGGTAGTGGTCAGAATCAATATTGGCACTGCGGTAGGTGCGAACATTGATGACGTCGGAGAAGAATCGCCCGTCGATGAGAACGTGGTCGATTTGATTTTCCGTATGTTGATCAAGTGATCTCCAGGTGGCTTTGTGGATATCTTTGCGGGGATGAAGGTGCTTCGAACTACCATTCCTCGGGAGACTGCAAAGTTTACGCATCGTTGACCGTTGTCGTTTGTTCCCGCGTGCAGGCTCTCCAGCCCGATCACGGGCCTTTATATTGCCTCCCGGCCTACCTCTTCATTTATGTCACCGATGACGATTTTTACATCCCACCGTGGACAGCTGTCGTAGATTCGTTCCAGCTGCGCGTAAAATGCTTCCTTCTCGTCATCGGGTCTCATCTCATGTGGGCGGTGCACGTTGATGATACCGTAATTGGCCCTTGATCTTCAATACGCACATTCTACCACTGATTGGCTGCCACCCAATCACGCGCTGGCGCATCTTACCCAACACAACAAATCCCGTTCCTAGAACGCTGGTTGTCCACTTTGTCCACTTTTCCACACCTTCTGTCCCGTCCAATAGAGTTCCTGTAGTGTTACGACATCGAAGCCGCGGATTTGAAGCTCATCATGCAGCATTCGGTCGTATCCTGGGAAGCCAAGCGATTTGCAGCTCCATGTACCAAGCTTCCAATCGTTGTCCTTTGTTCGTCGCGTAGGCCTTTGCCGATTATTCCGAGTCGTATTTCTTACTTGATTGTGCGTAACATGTGTTTTTCGGGCGGCTTGTTAGGCCTGCACCAACCTCCTGTCTCGCCGGAGGGCCATCGTGTCAGCACTGTTTAGAGTCCCACACTGACACAAGGACGGTAATCAGCCGCTCCTAACATGGGGAACAGACGGTCGGGTAGGCTTGCTCTCTGTAAAGAGAAAGCAAGCCCCCCTTTCCCTGTCAGCATACGACCAAGGTCCCACCGGGGTTGGTTACCCGATCTTTCCTATGGTTACTCGTACCCCAGCCGGCTGAAACTTGGCTAAACAGTGACACATTATCGAGCCAAATATTTAGTAATAACTATAACGTCTACCGTCAGGATCGTTCTAGCTTCAACAGTTCTAAACGTCGTGGTGGTGGTGTTCTGCTCGCTGTTCGCTGTTGCTATGAAAGTCGTTTAATCATTCTTTGAGGATCATCAGGTGTTGAACATGTGTGGGTTGCAATAAGCCTGGAAAAATATACTCTTTTCGTTTGTGTCTTGTACATTCCGCCTGATCGTACTAATGACTCCCAATTTATCAACGAGCACTCGGAATCATTGTCATGGATCGTTTCTAAAATGCAGACAACCGATAATATCGTCATTCTGGGTGACTTCAACTTCAGCGGAATATCATAGCAATTACAGCCACCTCGTTACAATTTTCCTGATGGTTTTTACATGGTCGGTACATCGGCCTGCTCCACACAACAATTCACCATTATTCAAGTAGGAAGTAAGATCCGGACAACACTTCAGGAGTTTCGTATGGGTTCATAAGACATTTCATTTGAATCTAAGTTAGTGAAAATCGTCCATCTCCGAGAATAGTCAAACGTTACTTACACATATACACAAACAGACATTGTACGTTCTCGAAGAACTGAGTCGACTCAAACGCAGGTTTTCACGATGATTACTAAACCTTTCTCTATGAGAATTATTGGAATAATCGGTGAAATCGGTGAATTTTAAAACTGTTTCAAAGTTCTGCCAGAGAAGAGCAGGAATCAGAATTAATTCGCTCATGTGTCTCGTTTTCCAGTACAAAGTCCAACCAAAGGGGTTTCAAAATCGTTCAAGTTGGATTGTTGCAACGCTATATTGAATAAATGGTTCTTCGTGGGACCTGCACGGAACCGATGTTCTGAAACAAGTTTTTTGTTGTTTCCACAGGGTTGTGGGAATTTTTCATACAACAAACAAAAATGGAAACAATCGGAAAATGTGAAAAAGTTATATCTCGTGTTTTGAGCTTTTTAGAAAAATTGTATATAAGAGGGACAATTTAGCTTGTATATTGAAAGTAATGCAGTAATTCCAGAAGAAATATTACCATAAACAAGAAGTAATCCCGAGTAATCAGATTTTAAAAGTAATCGAGTAATCCAGAAATAATCAGAGTAATAATGTAAGTAATCGAAGTAATCCACTTCAAGACTGACAAGTAATCCAAGCTGTTGGAAACCCTTGGTATTTCAGTTCTAAAAGCTCCTGTTCCTCTTGTTAAACAATGTGTTCATCATCCACCGCATCTCATCAGTCTTCACTCTAGCCAACCTATCGCATTTCGTGAAAGACCTGAAGCAGTGTCATACAACTATCGAAAATCTGATTTCGTATATATGAATCAATTTTTTTATAGAGCAAATTGGGATGACGTACTCTTTAATTGCGATGCCAATCAAGCTGCTGAAAAAATCAGCCACGTCTTACTCTATGCCATCGATCAATTTGTTCCGAAAGTTATAAAATATCACACCCTTCAGCCTAAATGGTCATGCGAGTGACTCAAACAATTGAAGATCCGTTCGGAGAAAATATTAGAAAAATATAACTGATTATCTTCATTCACGATATGTGGAGATAAATAGCACACACAAACGTCAGAATAAACAGTTATTTAAAGCTTTCCAACAGAAAACACAGGATAATCTAAAAAACACCCCGAAAGCTTTTTGGAAATATGTTAACGAACAGAGAAAGGAAAGTGGGCTGCCTCAAACTGTGGTAAACGCAAAATCGACGGATAGTATTTGCAGTCTTTTCCGTGATCACTTCAATCTGAATAATTTTTTCCTTGGTTTGGATTCGAACCCATGACGACCGTGGCTCGCTGGAACCTGGAACTGTAAATGACCTTGATATTTGACATGTTTTTTCCCCCGTTTACTTTTTTTAGTTGGTTAGATGTAAAGTCGCTGTAACTAAGTTCAGTTTTGCAATGACTGAGTGGAGCATATATTGGAGAAACCAAATGAATGATAAACTTACAGAAAATGAGAATTAAAAATCGTAATCGTATATGCTTTGTGCGATGATTCATTCATTTCATTCGGTTAAAATTGTAAGGGCGCATTTTGCCACTGAATTCCATCTTAATGCTTATTCATATCAAACATTCTAGAAGTCTTCTATTTCGAGTTACTTGTGGTCATCTCATTCTATTGACCATTTTATTATAGATTAGTGAGCATATTTCTGATAGCGTGGAGATAAAATGATGTTGATGCCTCAAATAGAACAAGAGATATTCACGATCAAGTTCTACCCATTCTTGTAAAGTTTAAAATTTGATAAGCCGCCCAATATTTAAGTAAATCGTATTCACGACAAAAAAAACACTTAGAGACAGGACTCGAATCAGCATTCTTATGCAATCCATTTCCGCCACCCTGAGCTGTGGTAGATACTAGGGATGTCCGATACCGAGTCGATACTTTGAAGTATCGACACTTTCTTTCGAGAATCGGGTATTTTTGGTATCGATATTACATCAGAGCGATACTGTTAGTATCGATACTTCAGGTCTCGATACTTACAGTATCGCAACAGATTGAAGTCAATCCCCATTACTACGAAATATTTGTTTTGTTTTAATTATAGAGGCTTTAGCCTCACGGTCATTTGCCACTTCGGGTCAGAAAAACTTTCTAACCCTATGTGCGGGGTTGAGAATCGAACCCAGGTGGGCTGAGTAAAAGGCATCGACTAACCCATCACGCTATACCCGTCACCGATGGAACATTTTTTGACGTGAATACATCTTACTTTACAATGGGGCTCCTTTTCAAAATTTACCCTCTGGAAGAGTAGTTTTTATCGTGAATATTCACGAGAGAACATGCCATGAGACGTTACAGTCACGACGAAGTACAGTCGACGACTGCTACAATTTGTGCGGTTTGACTGTCTGCAGTTTCGTGTCATTCTCCAATACCATTCGCAACCCTGATGATGCTTCTAATGTATCATCATAATTTTTTGCACACGTCATCGGAGGTCTCAGCAATTTGTGATAAAATTTCCAGTAATATAACCACAAATAACTCGAAATTAAAATTTCATATTTGGTAAGTGAAAAAGGTAAAAATTTGATGCTTCTTTTATTCTAGCCTGCGTAGTTGTTTCATTCAGTTCAGATCGGAATCCAGGTCAAGAATCCAATTCTAGTGTTCAGTTCTGAAATTTGGTTTCAAAATCCAAGACCAGATTTTATTTTTCATTTTCATAATCCAGATCTAGTATTCTGTTCCTTGTCCGGTTTCCAGGTCCAGAATTGAAATCCAGAATTCTGGAACTTGGACCAAATTTAAGAATTTTATTCTAAGCCTGGTTTATGGACCCGAAATCTGGAACATAGATCAGGATCTTGGTTCTAGACCTAGACTCTGGAGCTAAAATTTGGTAAAGAAATTTTTTGACTTGAATATGAATTTTGAAATAGAATTCTGGATTTAAAATTGAGGTTTAGACCAGAATACAATTGCAAAACTCCTATCCAGAATTCGGACCTATAATTTAAGTTCAGAATTCGGAAATTGTGTTCTGAACCTCAAGTTCTGGAACTGCAGCCCGAAAATCTAGATCAAATTCAGATCTAAAACTTAGCTTTATTTCCAGAATTTTTTTTCTAAAATGCTTTCCAGAACCTGGTTTCAGTTAGAGAATGCTGGTCTAGAATTAGGATACAAAACTCACTTTTACAATTCTAGAAGTGTAACTGAATTCAGAGACTAGATTCTGAAGATTTCTGAACTATATTCCGGATCTGGATTCTACAACTCAGTTTCGAAGCTAAATTCTGGATCCGATTTTGAAAATTGAATCCTGTATCGGACTATCGAAGAATCCTGGTCTCGAATTCAGTTACAGATCTCAGGTTCAGTGCTCAGTTCAACAATCTAGATTCAGAATTCAATTCTTGGGCTTAGTTTCAGAATTCAGTTCCAGAGTCTATCATCATCCGGTTATGTTTCTGACATAATCCACCTCGCTTTTTTTTCATCGACTTCGATGAACCGCCAGGCTCGCGCATGTATTGGTATGACGTGAACTAGCCGTCGTTGAAATTCGTTCTCGACAATCTCGCTTCGTCCTACAGGTGCACTGAAAGAGAGTGCAATGAGAGAAAACACGTACATAAAGGCCATACTCACTGAAGATTCAATCATTTAAATTTTTCACACTCGTTGCACTCCCTTTCAGTGCGCCTGTGGGACGACGTGAGATTGTCGAGAACGAATTTCAATGACGGCTAGTCCACGTCATACCAATACATGCGCGAGCCTGGTGCTTCCGTTCGGTCCGTCCTCGGTACCGTAGTAATGGCAATAGGAATTGGCTTTTAGTGTAGTATTCATGTATCGACATAAAGGTTATGACATGAAAATCTTGAAGAAAATATGTGAAATGTGAAATCATCATGGCTCCAACACAAAGTGGCGTGCGGATAATCTGCGGATGGACCAAAAGTCGCGAATTCATTCATTTATTTTATTTTGGCATGATTGCTGTGCAAGTATCAATTGATACTTACAGGTATCGATACTTTATTTCCTTTTAATATCTTGTATCGATACCCAAAATTTCGGTATCCCGATACCCTAGGTATCGATACTTTGCCTTCCGAGTACCATCCCTAGTAGATACAGTTCTACCGCAAAACTGGGTTTGGTACGCGTATATCAAAAAACGGTTTAAACCCTAGCCGCTTCATGACCGGTTCCATATATCCAAACATCTTTGTCATTGACGATAGCCAGGTAGCGACTGGCACAGTGGAGAAGGTAACAAATGATTATAAATATGGGGCATTCCACGCAAAATCAGCCACCCAAATTTTATATTTCAATTCTTTTTTCATAAAAAATACCCCTAGGTTTAACTCAATCTTGGCAAAATTTCAGAGTGGAAAGAATAATACTTTCGGAGCAGTGAATATTTCAATCACAACGGAATGTGCACCATTAAAGAAAGTAAGCATTAGGATTCACTATGGTCTAATGTCGATTTCACCAAATTTACAAAAGTATCGTATTAAAAAAATGAAATTCAAATGGAGTTTCCTGCATTTCTGCCACATTACATTTTTCCTTCTTCAAATCAATTTCGAGAAACGTCTGGTTGCATGTGCCTGAATGCAGATCAGAGCTTATATCATACCAATATCCCAGCTAAAATCAATATCAAATTTTAGGAACTATTGTATACCTACAAAACTTTGTGATCAACGAACCGTTTTGCTAAAGCATGCATAATTTAGTAATCTCATTATAATCCATATCCAAGTTTTCATTTTTGCTTTCTTGCACAACTTACATCCATATCTGACAGCATAAACGATGAAGTCGGTTCGTATCATTACGTTTGATTATACGAATACTATTGTTAACTTAATCCGTGCGAGGGCTGATCGACAGACGCACGTAGTTGAAACTTCTGTAATCGCACCACAATTAATTCATTAGTTACTTTATTAGAGCCGAATGGTTTTCAAGCAGTTGACCCATACTTAGTTTTCCAATAATTACCAAAAAAAAAACGAATGATTGTAAAATTGAACTCGTTTTCGTCCTTCTTACAGTGGATTGTTTTTTGTGGATGCCAAAACTGTCATACATTTATGTCAAACGCAAAGTGTGCTCGATCATGTAAATTTTCACGACACACAAAAAACGGGGGACATTCTCACAATCATTGAAATATTAAAAGACGCGAGACCGACTGAGAGGCGCCCAAGTGGAAACAAGCAACAGTCCTTGACTGAAGGCGCTGACGACCATCGGCAGAAAGTGGAAAGCCGTCGGGGCCGATTTTGATTGCGTTTGCTGGGACATTTTCTCAAAACCGATTATCACAAACGGCTTTTGCCAGCACATTGGTTCGAGAAGCTCACTAGGCTTTCAATATTACGAGTGGACAAGTTCGACACTGTAGAACGGATGAGGGAAAATTAAACAGCGGAAATAGTCTTAGCCAAAGAGCGATACTCGTAGAGTCTGGTAAAGTGAAAATCAGTATTAGATGTGCGGTAGCCTCAGAGACTAGGAATAGATGTGTTTAAGAGATTCACATAAAGGCGGACCTTTATTATCATCACATGAAGCCGTATTTATTCATCGGTAATCGTATCAACAATAAATTTGTTAAGATTTTTTTTGTCACTCACGTGTTGCGCAAAATTAGTAAGGATTCAATGGAAAATAGAAGACTGAACAACAACAGAGAACTGATAACAAAACAAAAAGCAGAAACACAAAAGGACTTTAATCGGATAGTGCACGAGATTGAGAGAATAATCTCTATTATCTACCACAGTAAAAGCTAATTCAATTTCTTGTCCTGATTGTTTTTACGAAACATAAACTAACTTCCGTTTCAAAGAACTTTCATACCACAAATTTATACAATGCTTTAAATAGCATTTAATATGTTTTGAATTTCTTGAGATTTCTTGTTTTCTAATGGCAACTCTCATACAATAGCAACCTGAGCTTCCATCTATTCCGCCGTAGACTCAGTTTATCCTCAACTAAGCCCAATGCTTATCAAACATTTTTAATCTAGGTTTACAGGATAAATTCCTTCCATTCATGCCAAATCAATACGAACAATGATTGAAATCTTTAGAATTGTTCTTTCCTTTGAAGCTCGAACAAACATCACCTGGCGCGGTAATCTTCGAGATAAGGCGTTCCGATAAGGGTTTATTCACTTGGAGTAATATCATTTCCGAGAAGGTGTGCTTCTTACCGTGCTGACTCGGGTTCCGGATTAGTTTCGATTTCTAAGCTAGAACCGTATAAAATAAACCAATCGGTAGTGAAACTCATAATATTATTTTAGGCTCAGTTCCGTTTATTCGAGCTTGTTATCTAAAAGATTGGTCTTAAATTTTTTTTCTCAGATTTTACCGATACGGTCCCTTTCCTTCCATTGGCATTGTGCAAGCAACCCCCACGGTCCGGGGAACCGAGTCAACCAAGTTGGATTTTTTTTCAGTCATCCTATCGACAGACACTTCAATCAGCTAGCTCCCCATGTTTTATTTGTCCCTTCGATTACCTACTCTCTGTGAAATGCTTGTGAGAATTTACATTTTTTAAGTCGAGACGACCCACTAAGGATGTCATAGGATTCGAGTTTCGTACTAGCCGTGTTTACGCTCTGTGTGAAAGGTAAAATGCTGTAAAACGACCCCACAGGAAAATAAAATCTGTTGTTGATGCTGTTTTTCTTTTATCAATTCAGATGAGGTATATAATTATTTTGTGCTAGGCGCTAGCCCAAATACGGTATTTGGATCTAATTTTGATTGTTTTTTTGTATTTTGATTGAGTTCAAGTTTGCCATACAAAAACCGATCTAATTCAAGTTTTTCATGCCAAAACGATCTTATTTTAATTACTTTGGTCGGGAATACGACTTACTTTACTATGGGTTGCCTTTCCAAAATTTACCCTGTATGATAATGGGTGTAACTTAACACTCCTAATACCAAGCCTCAAAAAGTTACGCGAAGCACCAAGCCTCAAAAAAAGTTGGAACGGTAACTTTGAGCTGTCATAGCTCAGCTGTTTTTCAACGGATCCCAATAAATTTTTACAACGGATCTCAACATTTTTTACATTTTGTACAGTTCGCAGATTATTTTAAGTATGTCATTATTGACAATCGATTAGGAAAAATCAATGAAAATGTGATTTTTCCCGTTCCAAGTTTTTTATCATGCACAAAATATGCCCTATCTGCATTTATGCGGCACCAGCATTGTGAATAGAATTTTGAGAACTTCAACTTTCTCGCGTCATAACTTTGTTATTAGTCAACCGATCTTCGAAATTTGTTCACCATTGGAATGGTACTAGTTTCAGAAATAAAATGCACTAAAACATACGCAAAATACGTCTACCTAAAGTTATAGAGAAAACTGTAAACAGAAGACCACAAAAAGATGGGATTTTCTACAATGGTCGTAAATATCTCTGAATTCAAAGCGATGACCTATATGTTTTTATACATTATTCGATTGCTAGTCAACCCAGCTACAATTTATGCTAAGCTGACGTTTTTGCATCATCAAAAATAACCTGAAAATATACAGTGTAAATGTAAATATTGACAAATATTACAACAAAATTATTTTTAACATATAAATCAAAAATGAAAGCGATGTCTTGTACATTTTTTGCTCTAAATTGCTGGAATCATTATGATAAAGATTGTTTTGATGAATAAAATTATATATTCTCTCAAAACAACTGAAAAAATTGGTAGAAATACATTCAATTTCTACACGGAAAGAAATCCGATACTGCTTTTATGATTAGAAAATCATGAAAGGAATCATTATAACTTATCATGAAATCATGAGCAATAACTCTTCTCCCACGGAAAATAATCATGGTTCGAAAATGCGTTACTTGAAGAATGCATTTCTTTCAAAGCTCGTAACTCTAATTTTCTACCCGGATATCACTTTGAACCCTCTGCCTTAAGTGATGTGATAGATTAATAGATTAATTCTAAAGCAAAAAGCAGCCTTTAAAAAGCAAGACCCACTGAAAATGTTTACTTGATCCTAAAGCATGTTATTTAATAATCGTGTTGTTTTACCAACATAACATAAAGATAAAGATAATGAACCGAAAATTGACATCATAAGAGACTAAGCACGGGTACACTTTTCATTTGAAAAACATCAATGTTACATTTTGTTCGAATGTATTCTTACATATTTGATGTGATTGTTGTTGCTAGAATAATATTCAGAGAACTGGCGTTTAATTCGATTGTGAATTTGGAACACCATCTAACGAAAATCAGAAAATCAGATTAATTTGTTTCATAGATATAACAACACAAGCTATATTGATGCACCTGAATATTATGAACAAGTCGATTTTTTGCAAGAATTCGACAAAGAGTTTTTTTTAAGAGGCTTAATTCACCCGTGTTTTCTCATGCAGTTCGTTTAAGTGTTTGAATTCTGAAACATAAAATCAAAACTGAAGTAATGAACGCAAGTAAACACGCTATCTCTTGCGTCGTCGTTTTTCAAAAACAGAAAACAGAATATTTTCATTTTAAAACAAGTTCGTCGTACTTTTCACTGAATTTATATTGCAACAATGACCATCGTTGCAAAAATCACACATAACGCCTGAATTTATGTTGCAAAAATTACCATCGTAGCAGAAACACGCCTGAAGTTATACCCAACAACTTCAAGTGCGTTACGTTTAAATTTTATCGAAATCGGTCCGAATGGATCATGATCCGAGAAATTTTAATCATGGTGTATTATCATAACATGAAAATAATTTTTTTTTCCCAAATCATGACTCGTTTTGTTCATTTCTAGAATCCGAATTTTGCCCGTGTATCAGCGGAAATATATTGCCTAAAAATTTCAAGCCAGAACAGTTACGTTATTGACTAATATAATTTATAATTTTTTATATTTTGAAATCAATTTATTTACAATGTACTCAAAAATGGAGTCTTCGATTTTTTTTCGATTTTTGTGCTGTACTAAAGAATGAACACATAGATCCAAATAATTTTTATGTACACATAAAACAAACTCAATTGATATCTACTACAATTTTGAATTTTTCCAACATTTCCGTAGAATCTAAAAAATCGATGCAGGATCGGAAATTTTAAAATTTCTGTTATGCCTTCAACGTTTCAGTATACACTCTAACCTCAATTTACGCGCAAAGTCGTGGGTGCGTAAATTAAATTTCGCGTAAATTGAGATTTTATTGCATCAAAATATGTTTTCATACTTCTATCGTTTGCAATCAATAGAAACTATAATTCTTAGAGACTCATAATTTGAATTTCACCAATAGATTTTTAGTTTTTTGATAAAACGGAAATTCTTAATTTTTGCGATGGCTTTGTACAACCCATCGCAAAAGAAATCAACTACTATTTAGGAAAAAATATTGTTTGATTTTGTTTCAAAAAGATCTCAAAAAATTAAGTGAAATTTCGTAAAAGTTTCCTATAATGCCTGAGAGTTTAGATGAGCCTGAGAGAAAAATCTAAACTGATTTGTTCATGTTTTAGGAACAAATGTAACAGTTTTGGTAGTATACTATTCTGCTGTTTATTTTGCATAATCAGAAAACAGTAAGATTCCCATGGCTTCGAGTCATTGATTCTAGCCGTTGTTGTAAACATTGCTTGATTTATATTTCGCTCTTCATCAAAGCAGTTGTGATGAAGGGATGCACAAATATTGCTTGCAACTTTTCACATAGATTTGGTTGTTTCTCTTATACTAATGAGACTATATATTAACCCGAACAAAATTATATTTTTATTTCTAAATTTACGGTATACTTGAAATATTTGTCTGGTCATCAAATGGTGACAAGACTACTGTTTAGGCAGAAAACAAGGTTTCAGGAATTCAATATGGGACCACGAGACTTTTCATTTGAACTTATATTAATTTGTGAAAATTTGTCAATCCATAGCTGAGGAAAGTGAGTGAGATCCATTTTGGAATAAATGAACACTTTTTTCGGTGCTTTCGGAATCGGAAACCGGGAATCAGGATAGCCAGAACCGGTTTATTTTATTTGTCTACTGATAATTACTACCGATTGGAATAGTGATGCGGTTAGTCTAGAATTTTATTTATGTTTTTTTGTTTCACCACTTTAGGTGATTGTATTAATTTTCAACAGACTTCACCCTATAATTCCGGAACCGGAAGTCGCATTCTAGTGGAACATTGGAGTTTTATATAGGACTATGAGACCATTCATTTGAACCTAATTTTGGTTAAATCTGCCACGCCATCTCTGAGCAAAGTGATGAAATAATTTGAAATTGTAATTTTTATACTAATCACCTTGTAATTCTTGACCCGGAAGTTAAATCGAATTGAAATTCAGGAACTTTTTATAAGACATTTATACCTTTCATTTGAATCTAAGTTTGTGAGAATCGGTTCGGCTATTTCTGAGAAAAGTTAGTGCACTTATTTTAATTTTTTCACATATCATCCTGTAACTCCGGAACCGGAAGTCGGATTCGAATAAAATTCAGGCTCTTTATACGGGGTTACAAGACCATTTGAATCTAAGTTTTTAAAAATCGGTTCAGCCATCTCTGAGAAAAGTGAATACAAAAAATGTTACATACATACATACGTACACACACATACACACATACAGACATTTTGCGTACTCGAGGAACTGAGTCGAATGCAATATGACACTCGGCCCTCCGGGTCTCGGTTCAAAAGTCGGTTTTCACAGTGATTGCATAACCTTTCCATATGAGAAAGGCAAAAAGTTTTGAAAATTTCTGTATTTATGCCGTTTGTTTTTAGATTCTCCTTGAGAACATTAAGTTTAATTTGTTATAAATAATCGTGAGTATTAATAACAATAATTAAGTGTATAAAAAGTGTATGTCACCGCTTTAATTTCTAAGCATTTTGAAAAAATAACTAATATTTGATTTTTTTTAGTGTTTGTCATTTATTTTTAGATGTTTTTGAATTTAAAAAAACTGCTAGTTTAGCCCTATTTGTAACTTGTTTTATTAGCAATCCAATGATGTATAAAAACATATAGATCATCGCTTTGAATTCAGAGATATTTACGACCATTGTAGAAAATCCCATCTTTTTTATGGTCTTCTGTTTACAGTTTTCTCTATAACTTTAGGTAGACAACTCTATGGCTGTGGTTTATGGCTGCTCGGCCATCCATGGAAGTTGACCATCAATGTCAACTTCCCTCTCTGAGCAGCCTAGATAGCCGTGTAGTGTCGGTAGCGGTTTCCCAACTGGCTAAGAATAACGCTACGGTCCACCTGTACCGGTGGTATAAGTCCACCAAACAGGTAAGCCGTGTGGCATCCGGCGGAATTATTTTTTTTACCAAGAATTGATCCACTGGTTTCCTGTTCCATGTCGTAAAAGGCCACAAAAATAGGAACTCCTAAGCCAAGGTGTATTTCCGTGCCGATGGCTGAATGGCTGCAGGAGGTTAAACAATGCAGTCGTGAACGGAATATCTTGGGGTGTTCCCTTACTGTGTTAAGCGAAGCTCTGGCACAGTGGACAACTTCTTTCTTCGCAACTCGTGGGATTTAAATGATAATAACATTTAAAAAAATCCTTACATGGTTCGCTATAGGCGATTATAAGCCAATATATTTGGTTTCTTGTAGTTGTTGTACGGTTGGTGCTGGAGGTGGAATGTTCGTTACTCTAATTTATAATGGTTAGAGTGGCACAAATCAATCTTCAGCATAAACGTACAGCAACTATGAATCTATCCAGACTTCTTCAAGAAGGTAAAGCTTCTATAGCTTTGGTTCAAGAACCATATTTCCAAAAGGGAAACTTCTACGTTGGAAAATTGTTAAACCCAGTCTTTGTTGCCTTCAACAAGATCGGTATGACTAATCCACGTGAAATGCCTCGAGCATGCATACTTGCAAATAGTGCTCTCGATGTTTCTCTCATATCGGAGCTCACAACTCGGGATATTTGTGCTGTCACAGTTGGTATGACTATTGATGGCATAGACAGGAAATATGTCTATTGTTCGGCATATTTACCGCATAACCAACCTTCGCCAAGCGATGACTTCAAAAAGGTTGTATCATACTGCTGCAAGAGTG
Source organism: Malaya genurostris (assembly GCF_030247185.1). Lineage (NCBI taxonomy): Eukaryota > Metazoa > Arthropoda > Insecta > Diptera > Culicidae > Malaya > Malaya genurostris. The sequence continues at coordinate 214,032,736 of NC_080571.1, read as the reverse complement.
ATTTACCGCTTGTAATCGGCAGTGACATAAATGCTCACCATATCGTTTGGGGCAGCACAGATATAAATTCGAGAGGCTCTGATATGATGGAATTCGTGAGCAGTACAAACCTGCACATAGTCAATGCAGGAAACCGCCCAACTTTTGCGAGATCTGGAAGAGAGGAGGTTTTGGACGTAACTCTCTGCTCTGATAGAATTGCGCATGAGTTGGTGAATTGGCTCGTCTCCGATGAGCTCGAACCTTCGTTGTCTGATCATAAGTACATATTCTTTGATCATTCAAACGTTAAATTTGATATTGTCACATATCGTAATCCCAAATCTTCAAACTGGGACCTCTATGAAGAGGGCTTGGCGACTAGATTTTACGGGTACCAACCAACAATTGAAACCCCAATTGATTTGGAAAATGTTGTCGACGAGACAAATTCACTCATAGTTGCAGCATATGAAGAGGCTTGTCCACTTCGGATTGTGCGAGCTACTAGAGGAACTCCTTGGTGGAATGCTGAACTTGCTAGACTAAGGAAACTATGCAGAAGAGCTTGGAACCACCGACGCAGAGATGGGTCGGAGGCATTCGTGTTGGCTCGAAGGGCTTACAAAAATGCTCTTCGATCGTCTGAGCGAAGTGGTTGGAAAAGCCTCTGCACAAATGTCTCTAGTCTCAACGAGGCTAGCAGATTAAATAAGTTACTTTCGAAGGACTTTAATGTCAGTTTCTTAAGAACTTCAGATGGTGAACACTTGTCTGATGAAAGTGATGTACTTCACTGCCTTTTTAACACTCACTTTCCAGGATGTATGGATCCATCACCGACAGCTCTTCCCGAGACTTTTTCAGGTAGTTACGATTCTTGGGCCCTTGCTCGAAGCGTTGTGACGATTGAATCGGTCAAATGGGCAGTTGAGAGTTTTGCTCCGTACAAATCTCCTGGAAAGGATGGAGTTTTCCCAGTGTTACTGCAGAAAGGGTATGAACATTTCAAACATGTTTTGAAGAAAATACTTACTTTTAGTCTTGCGACAGGATATATTCCAAGAGCCTGGCAGGAAATAATTGTCAAATTTATTCCCAAAGGCGGTCGCGACACTTATGAGGAAGCGAAGAGTTTCAGGCCTATCAGTCTTAGCTCATTTCTTCTTAAAACAGTGGAACGCATAGTCGATCACTATATAAGGAATGTTAGTCTGGGCGTGCAACCTTTACATGGAATGCAACATGCTTACCAGCGTGGAAAGTCCACTACAACCCTGTTACATGATGTTGTGTACAACATTGAAAAAGCTTTCTCACAAAAGCAATCTTGCTTGGGAGTTTTCCTAGATATTGAAGGTGCCTTTGATAACGTGTCTTTCAATTCAATTCTGGAAGCAGCCCGTGGTCATGGCATACCTTCAAGTATCACAAATTGGATACACGCAATGCTTAGCAATCGACTTCTTTGTTCATCGCTTCGGCAAGCAGAGATTAGAAAGCTGAGTGTCTGTGGGTGTCCTCAAGGTGGTGTACTATCCCCACTTTTATGGAACCTAGTCGCTGATGGTTTGTTAAGGAAACTTAATAACCTTGGATTTCCGACTTATGGTTTTGCCGACGATTATCATATATTGATGACCGGTATAAGCATTAACACTCTCTTTGATTTAATGCAGCAAGCCCTGCGATCTGTTGAACAATGGTGTTGTCAGGTTGGATTGTCTGTAAATCCGGGCAAAACATCAATGGTGCTTTTCACTCATCGTAGGATAATCACAGGAGCTCGTCCGTTACAGTTCTTCGGTTCAGAGGTCACTGTGGTCGATCAAGTTAAATACGTCGGGGTTATTCTTGACTCAAAACTGAATTGGTCTGCTCACATTGACTTCAGGATTAAGAGAGCTTGTATGGCTTTCGGCCAATGCAGACGAGCTTTTGGAAAATCATGGGGACTCAAACCCAGATATATTCATTGGATCTACACAACTATTGTTAGACCAATTTTAGCATATGGTTGTCTTGTATGGTGGCAGAAAGGAGAAGTCGCGACAGTTCAGTCAAAGCTAAATCATCTCCAAAGGATGGTCCTAATGGCGATGACAGGAGCATTCACGACAACTCCTACTGCTGCTCTAGAGGCGCTACTGTGCATTAAACCACTACATGTGTTCCTAAAACAAGAAGCATTATCTTGTGCATACCGTCTTAGGGTTACAGGGCTTTGGAACAGTAACCCATTAGATTATGCTACCAGCCACACTCGCTTGTGGTCTCAAATGGTTACATGGGATGAGTATTTACTCGCTCCTAGTGACCTAACTCTCACATGCAGTTTTCCTTTCAAAACATTCCATGTGAGCTATCCTCTTCGTGAGGAATGGTTGTCTGGTTGTCTGGAACGACAACTTGATGAACACATAGCTTGTTATACGGACGGTTCTCTGTTGAATGGTCGTGCTGGTGCTGGTGTCTACTGTCGTGAAATGAGGCTGGAGCAGTCTCATTCACTTGGTAGATACTGTACTGTGTTCCAAGCAGAAATCTACGCGATTCTGTGTGGAGTACAATCGGCACTTCAGCAGAGGATCTGTGGTAAACGAATTTATTTTTGTTCCGACAGTCAGGCAGCCTTAAAAGCACTCAGTTCGAATGACTCACGGTCGAATCTAGTGATCGCATGTCGAACTCAAATTGAAGACCTCAGCATTTCAAATGCTGTTTACTTCTTATGGGTACCCGGCCATTCTGGTATTACTGGAAATGAATGGGCTGATGAGTTGGCTAGAGCTGGTGCAACGAATGATTTCGTTGGTCCTGAACCAGCTTTACCACTTTCAACTAGTTGGATAAAGCACAAGATTCGTTCTTGGGCTGCATCCAAACATGCCAGCTACTGGCGCAGCTTGCAAACTTGCGCTCAGACAAAAGCATTTCTACCAGATTTAAATCTGAAAATGTCAAAGTGTCTACTGCATTTCTCCAAGCAACATTGCAGTATTCTGGTCAGAGCTCTGACTGGACATTGCAAACTCAATTATCACATGGCTACTATTCAACGTGCTGAGTATTATTCGTGTGATTTGTGTGAATGCGATTATGGTACTTCATATCATCTGATATGTAACTGTCCCGCATTGACGCAGCTACGTATCCGGGTTTTTGGTTCTCCATACATGGTTGAGTCTGTGTATGCGGAGCTAAAATTGAAGGATATTCTCTCGTTTCTCACCCAATGTGGTAAGGAGCTATAGTCAGAAGGGTTCATCGTTCTTCCTGGAGTGAATGAATCCCTTCTGTATTCACCTTAAATAGGGTTTAGCAGATTGTTTGGCATCCTTTAGGGGGTGCCGAATTTACTTCTGCTCGTACATACTGCGAATCGTTCTGCATTCTTCCGGGAGTTCAGAATGGTGTCGCTTTTGTAAGATCTCTAAATCCTCTCGGGGGTTGGAGGTTTTATTAACAGCAGACTGTTCGGGACCTCGTAGAGGTTCAGAATTTACTTCTGCTTCCACTAAATGTGATCCTCAGCAGATTTTTCGGCATCCCTTAGGGGTGCAGAATTTACTTCTGCTTTTATGTGTTTTTGTGTCGTCAATTTTTCCCATCCTCCTAGTCCAACCCTTACCATTTCCTTTCAATCCTTCCCTCTTATATATCGGGAAAATGATGATAAAAACAAATTGATGGCAAGGCACAAATCTCCAAATATCAAGGGGAACGTGCCATTTGAGCCAATTTGTTCTGATTCCTGATTCCTGATAGCAATCCAATGATGTATAAAAACATATAGATCATCGCTTTGAATTCAGAGATATTTACGACCATTGTAGAAAATCCCATCTTTTTTATGGTCTTCTGTTTACAGTTTTCTCTATAACTTTAGGTAGACAACTCTATTTTACGTATGGTTTAGTGCATTTTATTTCTGAAACTAGTACCATTCCAATGGTCACAACAAAGTTGTGACTCGATAAAGTTGGAGCTCTCAATATTCAGTCGCGACGTTGATGCCAAAGGAAACAACATTAAATAGCCGATAGGGCATTTTTTGCGCCTGAAAAAAAACCTGGAACGGGAAAAATCACTCAAAATAATCTACGAACTGTACAAAATTCGAGCGTGTAAAATTTATTGAGATCCGTTGAAAAACAGCTGAGCTATGACAGCTCAAAGTTACCGTTCCAACTTTTTTCGGGCTTGGTGTTTGGAGTGTTAATCGTGAATATCTCTTGTTGTATTTAACGCAGTAACATAAGTTTTTCTCCATATCATCGGAACTATGGTAATCAATTTATGATAAAATTTTCTGTGGTATGAGATATCCAAAGATAAGTCAAAGTAGAAGTTTTCTAAAAATGTTTCCTATGAAACAGCATAAAAGTTAAAATCAGTGCTGAAATAAGGCGCACAAAATTCCAAACAAGTGACTTGAACGAATCATCGCACAGAGCGTATAATGCAAACCGGACACTTAGAACTACGGAATATTTTCAGTGCTTGAATGCAGTGGGCTTACATCATGTAAAACAGACACTATATAAGTTATGGATGGTTATAAACAATGAGTATTTTCAATTGACTAATATGAGGAAGACGCATTGGTGCATGTTGTTTAAGACGGTCAATTTGGTCATTTAATTTATAATCAAAATGCTCTAATAATTGATTTTCTCGTGTATAGTGCAATTGTTCATTCTTTGTTACAGATCGAAACCTTTAGCATGATGACAATACTTCACCTAGCTGATTCCAATTATGTATCATTTTATAAAAGAACTGAATAATAATCAAACAAGATCTTTTTCTATGGAACTAGAAAAAAAATCTTGTAATTTTACATATTTCAAGATGCACATAAATGGAGTGTCGAATTTCACAAAAAATATATTCAAGAACATGAAAAATTGTATGATTTTTGAATTACATGGCTTGAAATGGAATGAAATAAAAAAAAACAAAAGATCAGAACATTAGATAACAAAGCACGTCAGTTAAACGACCGGACCACGAAAGCCCATATCTGCTGGATGAATAAATGATACATAAAATTCCATACAGCGGCCATTGGTGGTCGAGTGCAAATTACACTCGCAGCCTGTAAAATTCTGTACGAGTGAAATATTGTGTCATTTGGAAAGTTAAGCGATTATGAAATGTGTCGTTTGTAGAATTATGTCACCTGTGAAATTCATATTTTTTTCTGTGGAGGTCTACTAAAGGGTGATTTTTTAAGAGCTTGAGAACTTTTTTAAACAATAAAACGCATAAAATTTGCAAAATCTCATCGGTTCTTTATTTTAAACGTTAGATTGGTACATGACATTTACTTTTTGAAGATAATTTCATTTAAATGTTGACCGCGGCTGCGTCTTAGGTGGTCCATTCGGAAAGTCCAATTTTGGGCAACTTTTTCGAGCATTTCGGCCGGAATAGCCCGAATTTCTTCGGAAATGTTGTCTTCCAAAGCTGGAATAGTTACTGGCTTATTTCTGTAGACTTTAGACTTGACGTAGCCCCACAAAAAATAGTCTAAAGGCGTCAAATCGCATGATCTTGGTGGCCAACTTACCGGTCCATTTCTTGAGATGAATTGTTCTCCGAAGTTTTCCCTCAAAATGGCCATAGAATCGCGAGCTGTGTGGCATGTAGCGCCATCTTGTTGAAACCACATGTCAACCAAGTTCAGTTCTTCCATTTTTGGCAACAAAAAGTTTGTTAGCATCGAACGATAGCGATCGCCATTCACTGTAACGTTGCGTCCAACAGCTTCTTTGAAAAAATACGGTCCAATGATTCCACCAGCGTACAAACCACACCAAACAGTGCATTTTTCGGGATGCATGTGCAGTTCTTGAACGGCTTCTGGTTGCTCTTCACTCCAAATGCGGCAATTTTGCTTATTTACGTAGCCATTCAACCAGAAATGAGCCTCACCGCTGAACAAAATTTGTCGATAAAAAAACGGATTTTCCGAATGGACCACCTAAGACGCAGCCGCGGTCAACATTTAAATGAAATTATCTTCAAAAAGTAAATGTCATGTACCAATCTAACGTTTAAAATAAAGAACCGATGAGATTTTGCAAATTTTATGCGTTTTATTGTTTAAAAAAGTTCGCAAGCTCTTAAAAAATCACCCTTTATAAACATCTAGTTTAAAAAGTACATATTATCATTTCTATCCTCATAATATTTTACTATTTCTCACGAGTTTGTGGATATTCTTCCAATTCGCTGTATAATTTGTATTTTCGAGACGGGTTGGACATGTAAGTTATTAGAATTGATGTCATATTAATTCCCAACATAAAATTGGAAATTCTGGATGTCATTTGGGGGTTTGTGCAAAGTGCACATGACTTGTTTCAAGTTTTTATGTTTCGTCAGTTCAACATATTCTGCTGATGCACTGATGAGTCGAAGACGAAACTTTAAAGCTTGAATCCTGGATGGCTAAAAGCGAAAGTAGTATATGCGATTATCGATATCCGAATGTGCGCAAAAAGCTTGTTATTTTCATTCGTGTTCACGTCATCCAGTTATGTCTCTGACATTACCCTCCCGCTATTTATTTTGTATTTTGATTGAATCGATACGAAAACCTCACTCGATTGAAATTTCTTTATCGATTTCGTTTATTACTTCTCTGCCGTGTAAAATAATACTCGATGTCTATTCAAACCGAATATTTTTCAGTGTATTTCTTTCTAAGTTTCTCAAGAGTTGATAACAATATCATACTCACCAATAGCTTGATTATCATTGATCTAGGTCTAAGCTAAACAGTATCCCATTACTACAGGAAATTTGGTTGTTTGGGAACAAAGACAAATAGAATCTTGCGTTTTTTGTTTCAAAAAACAAGTACTGAGAAAAATATTATTTTGTCATGATGGAGATAGTTTATGATACTTTCTCTGAAAATAAGGCAAAATTACTCTATGAACGTCCGAAAGAACTAGTGGACTTACATTTAAATCCCTGCCATCAGCTGTCGTACATCGCACTGGTCAATCTTAGCGACCATTTTCCGAACACAAACGTTTACATTTTAAATAAGGCGGGTGGGTAATGTCAGAGATATAACTGAATATTGTGAATATAAATAAAAAAAAACTGGCACGCTTCCTTCACACTTCCGAGTTTCAATTAGTTGATCGATTGTGTGAATTGTGCAAGCTTTCCTCTGCCAGGTAACTACCAGGGTTAGAGGGATTTATACTCGGTTTTAGAATTGATCTAAGCAACGGTTAAATAGCTTGGCAATGTGTTCGTATGCCTAAGGACTTAGTTTTTTCAATACCAAGTTGAAGATTGCATCAAAACCCGGTGCTTTCATGTTTTGGCAACTTCCACAAGTTGTAGCTACTTGTTCGGAAGTAAGTCGTTTGTTAATTGTTACGTAACATGGGATATTATTTAATGTGATCCATCAGGATAAGTTGTCTCTATCGGACTGATGATAGAACTGTCCAGATTATGTGACTTAAGAATATGGTGGTCTATTGCGTTAGCTTTTTCGTGTGGTGTAACAAACAAAGAATTTCCTGAATTTGAAGGCGGTTTTTTTTACTTTGAAAACGGGTCTAATTTATAATGCGAAAAAGTGTTCATTTCAAATAAAGAGATGGCTTTTTGGTCAATTGGTTTCTCATCAAAACATTTATTTTTCGTTTAAGGCCAACGTTTCGAAGGTTATACCTTCATCTTCAGGGCAAAACGACTGCAAATATTTTTTTCGTCTAGTTACAAAATACTTTTCGAAAAATATTTGTAGTCGTTTTGTCCTGAAGATAAAGGTATAACCTTCGAAACGTTGGCCTTTAACGATAAATAAATGTTTTGATGAGAAACCAATTGACCCAAAAACCATCTCTTTATTTGAAACAACATGAATTGGTCGCACCCGCATCAAAAAAAGTGTTCATGTCCATCCTTTATATTGATGCAGCATCAGATATTTTATTCTCTTCCTCAGAACGCGTTCTAATTGTCTGGTACTGAGACATCAGACAGATTTTTCAATAGTGTACTATTGAAACACTTCAATGTTGTTACAATACAGGTTCAAGTTGAAAAATTTCGAATCTATTGGTAGTTGCATTATATAAATCCTTCTACAGATCACTGAACTATGAGCGTTCACAGTTCGAGAAAGGCAAACACGCGTCATGAGTTTTCCTCTTTGATACTCGTTGATACCAAACATTTCAGAAAAGTTTAATTTTGAATTATTTGAGATTATGTCATACAACTGAAAATTTTGTCATCGAATTATGATCATATTTCCGATGGTTTGTAGCAAAAAATATGTTAATACCAGTGCGGTAAAACTCATTTTCAATCGAATAATATGAGATGAAAATTAAATTTATGGTCACAGACCGTCAGCATATCGATGCAAATTCATTTGACTGTTGCTGCCATTTTCAAGTAAAGCTCCCAGAATTCATCGTCAGTTGAATAATCGTACCTAGTCATTTGAAGTTTTACTTGCTCAGTTTCAAGTGCAAAGTGCAAGTCTAGCTGCTTCATTGTCTTCGCTGTTGGAAGTGAGCAAGTTCGAATGAATAGAATTATAAATGGAGTAAAGTAATAAAAATGAAAATTAAAGGAGGAAACTGGTGGAAATTTATGAGAATTCTGTCATTGATATATGTGTATATGTTATATGTTTGTATTTCATCTATTATTTTGAACCAATTCAAATGTTAGCATAAACCTCATTTGAAGGTCGCTCCTACAATATTGAAAGAGATATTTTGTAACTTCAAGAGATCAACTGGCGGTGGTTAAACATAGAAATCACCTGGCGGTGGTTGAAGAACTGATTGCTGCCGGTTCGGTACGTCAGCGAACGTTGTGTGTGTATGTCAGAGTGTGAAGTTTACTGCAGTAGAGAGATCTTCAGTGTGTTTCACATTCGGTTTCAATTGAATTGAATAAAGTATTACTGCACTGGTTAATACGTACAACAAGAGATATTCACTATCAAAAACTTATCACTCTCTCAAAGGGTTAAGGCGCCCCATAGTTAAGTAAGTCGTATTCACGACAAAAGGTAGACAAAAATTTCACCAGTATCCTTTTTCTCCTATTCGCATTGCAATTAAGGGGCGGGTAGGGTCTAACATTTTTGAAAAATCATTTGTTATTTTCTTTCTATTTTCTGATAGTAAAACATTTCAAAAATATTCTGTGAAATTTTGAAGCCTATCGGAACAAAACGCAGTAAGTTATAGGCTTTTATCTTTGTCGATCTCATACTACGAAGAAATAAGGCCCAAATAACAGGCCCAAGATTTCTGCCTTGATTGACTTAAAAACTTGACAAAACATTCTCAAAATGTTTCATTATAACAAAATACAAAAGAAAAAATATAGCTTTTTGAGAGTGCTAGATCCTACGTCCCTTGAGTAATAAATTGTTGCCTTCGATTTTATAGACAAAAACGTGATTAATCCACCTAGCAATGAGATGATACCTTTTTTTTATCAATCCGCATGTGTTTTTTTGCATGGATATTCTTAGGTGTTTTAGTTCTCATGACATTATTTTAATTATCGTCGTTTCAAACGGCAAATTGAGATTTTAATCACTCATTACCCTGTAATGCCGAAACTGCACATCATATCGAATTTCAATCTTAGCGTGTGACATTCGATTGAACATTCCATGAGATGCCGATGTAAGTTCCACTTTAGAGTTGTTCGTCATTATTTATGGTACTTCCAGAGCTGGTATTCAGGAACTAGCATAACCCAAAATGATTCGAATGGCCATAAATTAATACGCCAAACAATTTACAGCTTCTACATCGGCATGAATTTTAAAAATTCATCATCTGTAATTCCAGAATCGGATAAAATTCACCAATTTTGTATGGGACCATAAGTCCTTTAATTTGAATTTTTGTTTTTGAAGCTCGATTTGGCCTTTTTGAAAAAATGATTAAACTTTGATAAAAAATTCGAAACTGGATCCGGAGTTCTAAGATCGGTGTAGCCGAAATCAGATAAATTCACCTGAGGAGTGTGTAGACATCTTTGAGAAATTGTAGTGCGAATTAAAATTTGGGGGTACATTCCGAATCCAAAAAAGAATACCGCTTAAACTGAAATAAATTTATTTGGTAATCGACTATCCAAATTTGCAAACCCGATAAACCTGATTAATTTATGTGAAATGGACATTTTTATACTAATCACCCTGTATCTCCTAAACCAGAAATCGGATCTGACTAATTTATATAGGATTTTAAGACCTCTCATTTGAATCATAGATGATTCTTAGATTTCATTCGAATCTTAGATCGGTTCAGCCATCTACGAGAAATATGAATTGCATTATTTCAATTTCGTTTCACATGTCATCCTGTGGTTCCGAAATCAGAAGTCGAATCCAAATTTGGAAGTATACTAGTTTTCATATGAATCTGAGTTTGTAGAAAACGGTTTAGCCATCTCCGAAAAAATTAAGTGAAATTATTTGTCACACACGCATTTGCTGATCTCGACGAACTGAGTCGTATGGTATATGGAAGTTATGTTCTTCCAGCTTTTATTGTTGTAAGTAGTTTAAATCAACATAATTATGGAATTACTTTCAACTCGAAAATGCTGATATCATCTGGTTTATAAATGCCATATTCGAACGATTATGTTGCCAAAAACGAACCGTGTTAAAATCGATCCAAGGCAAATTGTCATGAAAAAGGATGCTGTACTCAGTCTTTTGGGCACTTAGAAACAATTGTATGTCACAGTATAAAAATCGTGTTTTCCGTTGCTCCCAAGCATTTCTTTGTCATACAGTGCTCAAAACTTCTACTGCTGGAATAAGGGGAAAAGTCGTTTACACAAAAATATTGATATCTCCGTTAAAAATGGACGGATTTTAACAAACTATGGCTTGTTGGATAGCTATTACCGTGCGAAATCTAAGTCTAAAAACATATTCTGTTTTCAAGGTCAATTGTGACAGATACTGTCAAAAAACTGAAAATTTTGACATAAAACTCCGTATAACTCAAAAAGTAAACATCCGATCTCAAAACCATTTAATAGCGTTTTGGGTGACGGGGAGACCTTTCATTTGCGACTAGTTTGATCAAAATCGGTCCAGCCATCTCTGAGATCTCGACCTCTTAGTTGACAACACACATACAGACACACACACATACACACACACACACACACACACACACACACACACACACACACAGACATTTGCTCAGTTCGTCGAGCTAAATCGATTGCTATATGACATTCGGCCCTCCGGGCCTCGGAAAATTTTTCGAAAGTTTGAGCGAATTCTATACCTATTTTTATATATATAAAAAAAGGTAAAAACTTTAAACGCGTTGTTCTCGAAAGCAGGTTTTGGAAGTCCGTGTCCATCGTCATTCAAAAACTACTGAACCAATTTTTTTTCAAATTTTGCCCACACTCCTACATATAAAAAACCAGACCCCAACGTTTTCCTTTTCGTTGTTTGTTGCTATGGGAACCACCAAAAATTAAAAAAAAATTTAAACAAATCAAACAGAAACGTTGGGGTCTACACAGATAAAAATATTTTGTGATTTTACATTTATTTTCATGCACATATTTGGAGCAGGTAATTGAATGGAAATTTACATTACAAAACGAAGCGGTTTGTAAATATACAGTCTTGTTCAATGAAAAACTAAATGAATTTTAAAGTAATTTTACATCAATCATGGTTTTAAATTAGATTTTCTTTTCAACTGATATCTATTTCATACACGGAAAGACCGAAATTAGCATTTTGGCGAAAAAATTAGTTGATTTTCTGATTTTGGTTAGTTATTTTTTGAGACAACTAAAAAAATCCTTCTTTTGCTAATTTAGATTTTTTAATTCTAGTTCCCTTAATAATAATAAAATATTTGTTGAAATGGTTATTTTTTTAGTTGAATTCATCAATTAAACGTGCTGTCATTTCTTAGCTAAGGCACACTTCATATCCATTCAACTAATTTTTTAGTTGAATTAGAGAAATAAAACGTTGTTTTCAACCAACATAAATGGTTGAATTGGTTTCTGCAATTTGCAGCTATATGGCGCTCTGTCACCGAAAAAACGTTAACACCGTAATGACTACTAGCCACTAGATGGCACACTACCACCAAAAAAAAATTTAGTCGCGGTTATCTTTTCTATAGGGACCGTGCACGAGGGCGTGGTTTAGTGGCCGGCGACGACAGCGCACGAGAAGGCGAGTGGAAAAAATAATGCTACCATAGCAAAACTTGTAAACTGAGTTTGAAAATACTTTTTAGCGTTTTTTCTCTGTCGATTTTTTCCTAACCCTATGCAATTATTCGCGTGTGGTGCGAACGATTGTTCAACATCGACTGACTATTAAATTTTGAATCGAATTATTCATTCTGTATCTAAATACTTCCACGTCATTTTCTGTCATTGCAGTTGGATTTGTGTCTAATATTTGTCATATTCACTCAAGTTCAAACACTCAAACGATATTCTCAGCACATTAAATGATTTTTTAATCGACTTGACCGGAAACACTGAAAAATATCTTGATAAAACATCCTAATTTCAGACCATTAGTAAAAATTGCTTCTGTGTAATTTCTTTTTATATTTTCACTCAAAGAAAATACCCCAATAAAAAGTTTAAATATTTTTTAAATGAAGTAAGTTTATCTCGAAGTTATTCTTACTTTCGCTGAATTGCAATTATTACACCACTTGCTATTTCTTTATTTTCAGAGCAGAATAGACCCAAATAATTTTCCATCCGTCAAACTTTGAAATGGGTCACAGTTTTAGATAAATTTAACTACTCGATAAAAAATAACTGCCCGACTGTGAAATTTTAACTAAAAGTTCAAATAATTCGCAGGATGGTCCATACTCTTAGAATGGAGGAAGAAAATAAATTGTAATCGTAAAAAAGCTAGCAATCTCACGAGTAGCCACTTTGACGTATATTGAAAATACGAGTCACGAAGCTAACAACAAATAATCATTTTATTGAAACTCTAAACTGTTTTGCCTTTCTCATATAGAAAGGTAATACAATCACTTGATAATCGACTAGTAAAAATTGGCCAAGCGTCATATGCCATTCCACTCAGTTCGTCGAGCTGAGCAATCTATCTTTATGTGTGTGTTTCTCGAAAATGACTTAATCGATATTGACCAACTTAGATTCAAATGAAAGGTCTCATGGTTCTACACGGAATTCTTGAATTTCATCCGGATCCGACTTTCAGTTCCGGAATGATACGGCAAAGTGTGTTAAAAATTGTGTACGTCAGAGTCGAAACGAAAAAAGTAAAAAGTTTTCTAAATTGGTCTCGAAAGTATTCCCGGTTTTCGAATAACGACGGCAGATAATAGTCATACACTCAAAAAAGGATCTCACTTACTTTTACACTTAGTCCGGTATTCCTATTCTTAGGTTCAAATGAATGATCTTATGTTCCTACTGAAAATTAAACATATTTTTCGGTTGCAATTAAAATCATGTTAGTTGATGGCCATACGAACCAACTTCGATTATACGTTCTCGGGTTCTAGTGCCCGAAATACCTTTTTTTTTTTTTTTTTTTTTTTTTTAAATAACTATTTATTGGAATATGAGTTAAAATTAAATTATTAAGATTTAAATTGGGTGTTCAGCCACAAGTGGTGACTTTTCAGCCCTGTTAAATATATATATGATTTGGTTATTACCATGAAGACATCATTTGCTTCCGCAATTCTGAGATTTTTGTGTAGGGAAAATTCTAAACCTACTTGTATTGTGTAATGGGGAAAAGGAACTTATATACTAACTTACTAACTAATACAGAGAGCGAATCGATTCAATTGAAGATTGCATCGATTTTTGTCGGAATTTGCTTATAATATTATGTGACATTACATCTAATGGTTCTATATTTGTGAGTCTGTGTAACTCATTTGTGCTAAACCAGGGAGAACGCTTCAGAATCATTTTCAGAATTTTATTCTGAATCCTTTGAAGCGTTTTCTTCCTGGTGGAACAACAGCTTGACCAAATTGGTACCGCATAAAGCATGGCTGGTCTGAAAATTTGTTTATAAATTAACAATTTGTTTTTTAGACAGAGCTTAGAATTTCTGTTAATAAGAGGATATAAACATTTAATATATTTATTACACTTTGCCTGGATTCCTTCAATGTGATCCTTGAAAGTGAGTTTTTTGTCATACGTTAAACCTAAGTATTTAGCTTGATCAGACCATGTCAATTCCAAGCCATTCAATTTGAGAATGTGATTATTGTTTGGTTTAAGAAAAGAAGCTCTTGGCTTGTGAGGAAAGATAATTAATTGCGTTTTTGCTGCATTTGGTTTAATTTTCCATTTTGACAGATAATCACTGAAAATATTTAAACTTCTTTGTAGGCGACTGCAGATCACTCTTAGATTTCTACCTGTGGCTAACAGACTTGTGTCGTCACAGAATAGCGATTTCTGACAACCAACGGGTAGATTTGGAAGATCAGAAGTGAAAATATTATACAAGATTGGAGCTACACTCGAACCCTGCGGAACACCGGCTCGTACGGGTAGCAATTCAGATTTACAATTCTGATAGCTAACCTGAAGAGTACGATCAGTTAAATAATTTTGAATCATTTTGATCAAATAAATAGGAAACTGGAAATCAGACATTTTTGCTATTAAACCTTTGTGCCAAACACTGTCGAATGCTTTTTCTATGTCTAGAAGAGCAACTCCAGTGGATAACCCAGAAGATTTATTTGTTTTTATCATGTTCGTAACTCTTACAAGTTGATGAGTAGTTGAATGTTCATGACGAAATCCAAACTGCTCTGGTAAAAAAATTGAATTCTCATTTATATGAGTCATCATTCTTAACAAGATAATTTTTTCAAAAAGTTTACTGATAGAAGAAAGTAAGCTAATTGGGCGATAACTTGATGTTTCTGCTGGGTTTTTATCAGGTTTTAGGATAGGAATTACTTTAGCGTTTTTCCATCTTTTTGGGAAGTAAGCTAATGAAAAACACTTGTTGAAAATTTTAACCAGGAGTCTCAAGGCAACATCGGGAAGATTTTTAATAAGAATATTAAAAATTCCATCATTACCAGGAGCCTTCATGTTTTTGAGTTTCCTAATAATTGATTTAATTTCATCAAAATTCGTCTCAATAATGTCATCGTGTGATAACACTTGGGTTGAAATATGATCATACTTCAGTGAGACTTCATTTTCAATAGGACTCACAACGTTTAAATTAAAATTGTGGACACTCTCAAACTGCTGAGCTAGCTTTTGAGCTTTTTCACCATTTGTAAGAAGTATTTGATTTCCTTCCTTGAGAGCAGGAATTGGTTTCTGAGGTTTCTTAAGAACCTTAGTAAGTTTCCAGAAAGGTTTAGAATATGGTTTAATTTGTTCAACTTCTTTAGCGAAATTTTCATTTCGCAAAAGAGTAAATCTATGTTTAATTTCTTTTTGTAAATCCTTAACTATGTTTTTCATAGCAGGATCACGAGAACGTTGATATTGTCGTCGACGAACATTCTTCAACCGAATGAGCAGTTGAAGATTGTCATCGATGATAGGAGAATTTAATTTAGTTTGAGCTTTGGGAACTGAAAGATTTCTAGCTTCGATAATATAATGATTCAAATTATCAATTGCTGTGTCGATATCCGCAGAATTTTCTAAAATAGTTTCATGATCCACATGATTTTCAATGTGAGATCTGTAATCCAACCAATTTGCTCTATGATAGTTGAAAATAGAACTAATTGGATTAATTATAGCTTCGTTGGAAAGTCTGAATGTTACAGGAAGATGATCTGAGTCAAAATCAGCATGAGTAATCGGTTCACTACAAATGTGACTTTGATCTGTTAGAACCAGATCAATTGTAGACGGGTTTTTCACGGAAGAGAAACAAGTAGGATTACTGGGATGAAGAACTGTAAAGTAACCAGCTGAGAGTTGATTATGAAGTATTTTACCATTACTGTTATTTTGCCTACAATTCCACTGGACATGCTTAGCATTTAAGTCCCCTATTACGAAAAATTTCGATCGATATCTTGTAAGTTTTTGCAAATCGCCTTTAAAGAAATTTAATTGTTCGCCGGTGCATTGGAATGGCAAATATGCTCCAGCGATGAAATAAATTCCATGAATGGTTTCAACTTCGATTCCCAAGCTTTCAATAACTTTAGTATTGAAAGAAGGTAAAATTCGATGTTTAATTTGCCGTTGGACAAAAATGGCAACTCCACCACCAATTCCAGTAAACCTGTCAAATCGATGAACCACATAATGTGGATTACTTTTCAATTTTACATTTGGTTTAAGAAAAGTTTCTGTCACAATGGCAATATGAATTTTGTGAACTTTGAGAAAATTATAAAATTCATCTTCACTCGATTTCAAAGATCGAGCATTCCAATTTAAAATATTCAAATAATTATTTAACATCACTGTTAAATTTTAAATTCATTATAATATTATTTGCAAATTTCCATCCGATTTGAAATGCTTCAAAAAGTGATGAAGTCGAATTCATTTGGATGATCATTTGAAAAAGTTGATCTTGTAGGTAGATCATTTTATTTTCAGTTATATCGCCTAAATCGACTTCATTTAAAGAAGCGAATGGCATTGAAGGAATATTTGTAGGTAGACTGCCATTAGAAGAAGATGATTTGGCCGGTCTACCTATTAATAAATTGTTTTCGTTAGAAGAAGAACTGCAAGGCGGTCCTGTGTTTTGATTATTTACATTAGAAGAAATAGGAGATAGATTTCTACCTAATATACCAGCATAAGTGAAATTAGAAGAAGATGATGACGAGGTCGATCTACCTGTCAATAAATTGTTTTCGTTAGAAGACGAATTGGCAGGTGCCTTAGAAGAATTTTCAGGTATGTTCTGTAAATTTAAGGTCGTTGATTTGACTTGTTGTCTAAGCGAACGAGCGTTTAAAATTTTTTCCCTGACAGGACATTTCAAATAATTGGATTTATGATTTCCATTGCAATTTGAACATGAAAATTTATCAGTGGTTTCATTCATTGGACAAGCGTCTTTCGAATGCGATTTACCACAATTCAAACACCGTATATCCATATGACAATTTTTGGTTCCATGACCGAAGCCTTGGCAACGACGACATTGCGTTAAGTTTGCAATACGATTATGCCGTTTATAATGTTCCCAATGAATTTTAATGTGGGAAATGAAACGTACTTTTTCTAAAGTTTTCAAATTGTTTACATCACTTCGATTGAAGTGTATTAGGTAAAGTTCATGGGAAATTCCAGAGCGTGGTTTAGAAGTACCATTCGCTCTTTTTTTCATAAGTATTACTTGGGAAGGGGCAAAACCAAGCAATTCTTTTAGTTCATTTTTAATTTCATCAATACTTTGATCATTTGATAATCCTTTCAAGACAGCCTTGAAGGGTCTGTCTGATTTTATATCATATGAATAAAATTTATGAAGTTTTTCGGACAAATATCGAATAAGACGTTCGTAATCTTCCAATCCATCCACCAAGACTCGACATTCTCCTCTTCGTCCGATTTGAAATGAGACTTTTACTTCCGGGAGAAAAGTAGAAAGCTCAGTACGGAATGCTTTGAAGTCGGAAATCATCACCGTCACTGGTGGCATAGATTGATGTTTCTTCCCAGAACGACAAGCGTCCATTTTGGGAATTTTTGAAGAATTTTCTTCTATGTCGCTACAATCGGATTCAGGAAGAATCTCGTAAATATTGTTAGACGGCATAGGATCAACGGTAGGGAAATCCGTCCGTTGTCTTTTATTTTTACATTCAGATTCTATAAGATCGTGAATGTTATTAGAAAAATGTTGAATAACGGATTGTGATTTATTCCGTATTGAATTATTTTTAGCCTTAGGCTTGTTGCCTTTCCGGTTGGACGCAGGCATTTTTGAAATTAATGAAATTTTAAATTAAATTAACTAGGCTAAATTAGTCTTCGATTAGACTCCTAGCTAGCCTTAAAAAAGGCTGATTAATTTCTTAGTCACTCTAATATCACTCTTTGTATCACTTAGTCACTCTAATATCACTCTTTGTATCACTTAGTCACTTAGTTAGTGATTCAGGTAGCCTTGAAAAAGACTGAAGCCTTGAATCAATGAAACTCTAGGTAGCCAGAAAAAAAAATTCCAGGAGCCAAGAGCTATACGCGTGCGGTGCGAACGACTGTTCAACACCGACTGATGCCCGAAATACCTACAATAGTGGAACTCCCTTCGTTTTCTCATCGATGTCAGAGAACTGTTTCATTCTGTAGGTTATACTAGTTAATGCACAAACAATCTCTTTGGTTTATTTTAAGAATCGGAGAGAAATATTTTTAATAGTATACCACAGTATTATATATGAGGATATGATTGATGTGAGAAAAGGATCATTACACCACTATGTTGTATTAAAACAGGTTTTTGACTATTTTATTCAGCGTGAACATATAGTAACAGTGTAAAGCTTTGGTAGAGTTTTTTCGCCTATTCGCCACTAATGGCGCTACTTGTTACCGTGCACGGTCCCTATATTGGCAGGTATAAATACGATGTTGTATTGGAGAAAAAGACATAAGCGAAAGATAAACTTCGTTTTGAAAATTTTACTTCTAAATCGCTGTTTTCTTCATTCGACTCTCTCACTGAAAACTTTGAGCACTCGGAAAACAAAAACCGAATACAAGTAGTACACCGGACGGTGTAGCCCGGAATGTTAGGAGATACAAAAACATCATTTGATGTGTACAATTAGAGTGCAACATTCGAAACTCACTTCACTGTTTCGTGTAAAAACATTATTACCCACAATTGCTTCAAATGCGCACAAATTCCTAATAAATACACTTTCCACTGACAGTTTATGTCATTTTTACATATCGGTTTAGAAATTTATATATGGATATATCGTAACACATGCGAAAAACATCTAAACAATTTGCAAGCAGTTTCACAAGACTGTCCTTTTTAGCTTTTTAATGGATTGTTTTGCTTTGACACTTCTCATGAGTTTTTGGCTAATGAACTTATTAACAAAAGCAATTTCATTTTTGTTTTCTTTGTTGTGTCCTTCAGTAATGACGGTGATAGATAAATAGAATCAAATTTTCTGATTTTTAAAACGAAATTAGTTGTCAATGAGTCCAGGATATTCGCCAACTAAACACATTCTCTAAAAATAAGAGTTTTTTTCAGCACAGTAAATTCTTAATTTTAACTAATTTTATAGTTATTTTGGAAATTTTGTTGTTAAAATCAACTAATTCAAAAACAGTAATACGAATTAGGCGCAGAGCTAATTTCGGTCGTTCCGTGTATAGTACCATCGGTTTACATGTCGTGTAAGTTTCATCTTTTATTTCTGTGTAGAAACATTTCTGCTCTAACTATGCTGCTTTGATTTGTTCACTTTTTAATAGTCTGCGTTGAAATACGCGTGATGAAACACGACTGCTGAAACAATAAAATAAAATAAAATAAGCACTCGCGAATGGGTTTGCTGCAGACCAATTTTAGATTTTCAGCTTGTATAACACGATTGACTTGTGGATTTTGATACATTCCATCGAAATCTGATAACACTGACAATGATATGCAGACGGCGCTTCGATCGGTTAATATCGTTGAATTTTGGGGCGGTAAATTCTCAGTGTTCGCCGCGTGGGAATTTTTAGTTTGGCGAATCAACATTATTCAATAAATAGCACACTCGCTAACTGAACACACACTTGCCACACCTGCTGTTTCAACCAAATTTTCAACTATACGTATCAAACAACACAATGAAATTATACTTTTTTTAGAGCAGCATTTAGACATCGCATCGTACTCGCAGTGATGACAAATCTTTCTCGGTCTTGTAGGTCAAGTTTCAGGCTTTGTTAAATCGTATTCGACATTTCGGACACTCCATTGTTCATTACACTGTATTGTCTTTGTTTCTGTCGTCTGGACCGTAAGAAATTTTCGACTGTGTCGGATGAGATGCGAGCACGAACTCGGGAGGTCGGTGCATCCGGCGAAGCAGTAAAAAAGTACCTGTCGAACATAAATATACATGTCAGGAAGCGGAAATCGCGTCCACTGGTTTCGAAGCTGCCGGTGATGGCACAGCGGCAGCGGCTGAATAAGATGGTCAACTCGATTTTCTATCTCACGCTGGATGAAAACGACTGGCAGGGCACGTATTTTAGCTCTGAGGTGAAGTTCATTTCACACACCAAGCTCCCCACGATGGTGCTGCTGTGGCTGACAACCAGGCGAGAAGGGGTTGTCAAAGCCACACTTCTTCCGCTCCGGACTGGCCGTGAATGTGAAAATTTATAGTACGAAATGCCTGCCGGAAGTTGCGTCATTCATCAAGATAAAAGCGAAGACGCGGTGTTCTGGCCGGATCTGACATCGACGAAGCGATCGATAAAGGAGATGGAGCGCTCAACATCCCCCAGCTTCTTCCCATCGAGAATTTCTCAGCCAACCTGAAGCGTAAGATCTACTCCAAAAATTTTGTCGCAAAAACAGAAGAGGAATTGATAATAAAACGAAAAAATAACTGAAAATATGCCTACACTACACGTATGTTTTCGTCCGCCATGACAAATGTTCCGGTTAACTGTCGGAAGGCCGCTCGTAAGGAAATTTATTTAAAATAATTATCTGTCTTAGCTTTCTTCTTGTCATGATTAAAAA
Source organism: Malaya genurostris (assembly GCF_030247185.1). NCBI lineage: Eukaryota > Metazoa > Arthropoda > Insecta > Diptera > Culicidae > Malaya > Malaya genurostris. The sequence goes on along the minus strand of NC_080571.1, from coordinate 214,011,996 downwards.
AAATCATTTTCAAAAGTGTATACGTTAAGCCACTCGAGCAGCGTCTTTTCTGAATTATTGTCGCTTGAAACTTGATCCACCTGTTGGGATCGGGTAGTAGAAACAATTAATATATTTGCCGAATTTTTTCGAAAGCCTTTCCCGCTTTTTCTTCAATCGACCTGAACACCTTTCAGTTCGGCCCCCGATGCAAAAATACTGCACGATGTATATTTTGAACCTACCCTAAAGCTAGTGCTACGATCCCATTGACATTACGAATCCTTCCAGATCGGGGCTCGAACATAGGACAACTGACTTGTAAGACTGCACAGGGCCAATCAGAGATGTACCCGGGATTTTTTTCGATATAGGTATACATAGGAAACATTTCTAGATATAGGAAGTTTCTGATAATAAAACCGTACTGAAATTACAAATGAGGTGCTCAAAGTCTGATTATGAACTCCAGTAGTAGGGCCAATTTTGAACATCCATACTGCTTGAAAATATCCCCAAGTATTGATTCAATATAACTAGTGATCGTAAATTTGACTAATTGCGAATAATGCCTTATAAAATGACAATATCAGGATTGATTCATTTCGATTTGTACAAAACTGTATTGAAATCTTCAGTATGACAAACCATTAATTTTGCACGGATAGAAAAATCGATTTGACTTAAACGATTATCTTTGAAATGGGTGAATGCATTATTTGTAAGCACTTTCTTCAAACCGCTGTAACTCGGAAACCGTTTTTTTCTGTACATAATTTGGACCCGAAAAAAAAGTTGGAGAAAGTTGATTCAAAACTCAAAATAAATATACACTGAACGAAAAAATGAACGCTATTCAAAGAATTTGAAAATTCACGGATAAAATGAAGTGCATCTCCGTTTTCCTTATTAGATTTTTGTTTAAAACAGTTTTAATAACAAACATTTGATGTTAACTTTATGCGTGCTCTTTTAGAAATGACGAAGTAACAGCTAAACCAATTGAAGACTATTTACAATAAATTCCATTTAAATTTACAATTTACAATAAGAACATTTCTGATGAAAAATTGCAATTTAAAATGTAGAATTGGATTTTGCTCATGGAAAGCAATAAATTTGCTTTTAGTGATTCTTAAACTGAACTCGGTCGCTCTCGAGATATTTGGCAATGTGATTTGAATAACTGTATTAGAAATATCTGTATTAGAAAATCTACTCTCCTTAAGCTGTGAAATCGTATTATAGTGGTTGAATGATTATTTTATATCAGGAAGTTCCATATTTTGAAAACTAACGTCAAAGGTTTGTTTTAATTTCGAGTTAGAATAAAAGTATTTTTGTATTAAATTGAGGTGCATATAAAAAACGAATTTTTTAGTTAACTTGTCAGTTCTCAAAAAATTATTGATATATTTTCTAGTATATATTTTATTAAACTATCCACTTTATTTCTAAAAATTTTCTTATTAATCACCATTTCGATAGAAGTAAATAGATTTGAGTTGAAAAGTATAGACTGAAGTCTTTTGACGTGCCGCATAAAAAAAACCGGATAACTCTGAAAATTCGCATAAAAAACCGCATAACTCTGAAACTTCGCATAAAAAAACCGCATTACTTTGAAAATTCGCATAAAAAAGTCGCAATAAAAAAAACATAAAAAAGACCGTATAAAAAAGACCTTAGTATACATACGCAAACAATCGAGTCGGTCTCTCTAGTTTCTAATTTCTAGTTTCTAGTTTCTGGTTTCTAGTTTCTAGTTTCTAGTTTCTAATTTCTAGTTTCTAGTTTCTAGTTTCTAGTTTCTAGTTTCTAGTTTCTAGTTTCTAGTTTCCATGTTTCTAGTTTCTAGTTTCTAGTTTCTAGTTTCTAGTTTCTAGTTTCTAGTTTCCAGTTTCTAGTTTATAGTTTCTAGTTTCTAGTTTCTAGTTTCTAGTTTCTAGTTTCTAGTTTCTAGTTTCTAGTTTCTAGTTTCTAGTTTCTAGTTTCTAGTTTCTAGTTTCTAGTTTCTAGTTTCTAGTTTCTAGTTTCCAGTTTCTAGTTTCAAGTTTCTAGTTTCTAGTTTCTAGTTTCCAGTTTCTAGTTTCTAGTTTCTAGTTTCTAGTTTCTAGTTTCTAGTTTCTAGTTTCTAGTTTCTAGTTTCTAGTTTCTAGTTTCTAGTTTCTAGTTTCTAGTTTCTAGTTTCTAGTTTCTAGTTTCTAGTTTCTAGTTTCTAGTTTCTAGTTTCTAGTTTCTAGTTTCTAGTTTCTAGTTTCTAGTTTCTAGTTTCTAGTTTCTAGTTTCTAGTTTCTAGTTTCTAGTTTCTAGTTTCTAGTTTCTAGTTTCTAGTTTCTAGTTTCTAGTTTCTAGTTTCTAGTTTCTAGTTTCTAGTTTCTAGTTTCTAGTTTCTAGTTTCTAGTTTCTAGTTTCTAGTTTCTAGTTTCTAGTTTCTAGTTTCTAGTTTCTAGTTTCTAGTTTCTAGTTTCTAGTTTCTAGTTTCTAGTTTCTAGTTTCTAGTTTCTAGTTTCTAGTTTCTAGTTTCTAGTTTCTAGTTTCTAGTTTCTAGTTTCTAGTTTCTAGTTTCTAGTTTCTAGTTTCTAGTTTCTAGTTTCTAGTTTCTAGTTTCTAGTTTCTAGTTTCTAGTTTCTAGTTTCTAGTTTCTAGTTTCTAGTTTCTAGTTTCTAGTTTCTAGTTTCTAGTTTCTAGTTTCTAGTTTCTAGTTTCTAGTTTCTAGTTTCTAGTTTCTAGTTTCTAGTTTCTAGTTTCTAGTTTCTAGTTTCTAGTTTCTAGTTTCTAGTTTCTAGTTTCTAGTTTCTAGTTTCTAGTTTCTAGTTTCTAGTTTCTAGTTTCTAGTTTCTAGTTTCTAGTTTCTAGTTTCTAGTTTCTAGTTTCTAGTTTCTAGTTTCTAGTTTCTAGTTTCTAGTTTCTAGTTTCTAGTTTCTAGTTTCTAGTTTCTAGTTTCTAGTTTCTAGTTTCTAGTTTCTAGTTTCTAGTTTCTAGTTTCTAGTTTCTAGTTTCTAGTTTCTAGTTTCTAGTTTCTAGTTTCTAGTTTCTAGTTTCTAGTTTCTAGTTTCTAGTTTCTAGTTTCTAGTTTCTAGTTTCTAGTTTCTAGTTTCTAGTTTCTAGTTTCTAGTTTCTAGTTTCTAGTTTCTAGTTTCTAGTTTCTAGTTTCTAGTTTCTAGTTTCTAGTTTCTAGTTTCTAGTTTCTAGTTTCTAGTTTCTAGTTTCTAGTTTCTAGTTTCTAGTTTCTAGTTTCTAGTTTCTAGTTTCTAGTTTCTAGTTTCTAGTTTCTAGTTTCTAGTTTCTAGTTTCTAGTTTCTAGTTTCTAGTTTCTAGTTTCTAGTTTCTAGTTTCTAGTTTCTAGTTTCTAGTTTCTAGTTTCTAGTTTCTAGTTTCTAGTTTCTAGTTTCTAGTTTCTAGTTTCTAGTTTCTAGTTTCTAGTTTCTAGTTTCTAGTTTCTAGTTTCTAGTTTCTAGTTTCTAGTTTCTAGTTTCTAGTTTCTAGTTTCTAGTTTCTAGTTTCTAGTTTCTAGTTTCTAGTTTCTAGTTTCTAGTTTCTAGTTTCTAGTTTCTAGTTTCTAGTTTCTAGTTTCTAGTTTCTAGTTTCTAGTTTCTAGTTTCTAGTTTCTAGTTTCTAGTTTCTAGTTTCTAGTTTCTAGTTTCTAGTTTCTAGTTTCTAGTTTCTAGTTTCTAGTTTCTAGTTTCTAGTTTCTAGTTTCTAGTTTCTAGTTTCTAGTTTCTAGTTTCTAGTTTCTAGTTTCTAGTTTCTAGTTTCTAGTTTCTAGTTTCTAGTTTCTAGTTTCTAGTTTCTAGTTTCTAGTTTCTAGTTTCTAGTTTCTAGTTTCTAGTTTCTAGTTTCTAGTTTCTAGTTTCTAGTTTCTAGTTTCTAGTTTCTAGTTTCTAGTTTCTAGTTTCTAGTTTCTAGTTTCTAGTTTCTAGTTTCTAGTTTCTAGTTTCTAGTTTCTAGTTTCTAGTTTCTAGTTTCTAGTTTCTAGTTTCTAGTTTCTAGTTTCTAGTTTCTAGTTTCTAGTTTCTAGTTTCTAGTTTCTAGTTTCTAGTTTCTAGTTTCTAGTTTCTAGTTTCTAGTTTCTAGTTTCTAGTTTCTAGTTTCTAGTTTCTAGTTTCTAGTTTCTAGTTTCTAGTTTCTAGTTTCTAGTTTCTAGTTTCTAGTTTCTAGTTTCTAGTTTCTAGTTTCTAGTTTCTAGTTTCTAGTTTCTAGTTTCTAGTTTCTAGTTTCTAGTTTCTAGTTTCTAGTTTCTAGTTTCTAGTTTCTAGTTTCTAGTTTCTAGTTTCTAGTTTCTAGTTTCTAGTTTCTAGTTTCTAGTTTCTAGTTTCTAGTTTCTAGTTTCTAGTTTCTAGTTTCTAGTTTCTAGTTTCTAGTTTCTAGTTTCTAGTTTCTAGTTTCTAGTTTCTAGTTTCTAGTTTCTAGTTTCTAGTTTCTAGTTTCTAGTTTCTAGTTTCTAGTTTCTAGTTTCTAGTTTCTAGTTTCTAGTTTCTAGTTTCTAGTTTCTAGTTTCTAGTTTCTAGTTTCTAGTTTCTAGTTTCTAGTTTCTAGTTTCTAGTTTCTAGTTTCTAGTTTCTAGTTTCTAGTTTCTAGTTTCTAGTTTCTAGTTTCTAGTTTCTAGTTTCTAGTTTCTAGTTTCTAGTTTCTAGTTTCTAGTTTCTAGTTTCTAGTTTCTAGTTTCTAGTTTCTAGTTTCTAGTTTCTAGTTTCTAGTTTCTAGTTTCTAGTTTCTAGTTTCTAGTTTCTAGTTTCTAGTTTCTAGTTTCTAGTTTCTAGTTTCTAGTTTCTAGTTTCTAGTTTCTAGTTTCTAGTTTCTAGTTTCTAGTTTCTAGTTTCTAGTTTCTAGTTTCTAGTTTCTAGTTTCTAGTTTCTAGTTTCTAGTTTCTAGTTTCTAGTTTCTAGTTTCTAGTTTCTAGTTTCTAGTTTCTAGTTTCTAGTTTCTAGTTTCTAGTTTCTAGTTTCTAGTTTCTAGTTTCTAGTTTCTAGTTTCTAGTTTCTAGTTTCTAGTTTCTAGTTTCTAGTTTCTAGTTTCTAGTTTCTAGTTTCTAGTTTCTAGTTTCTAGTTTCTAGTTTCTAGTTTCTAGTTTCTAGTTTCTAGTTTCTAGTTTCTAGTTTCTAGTTTCTAGTTTCTAGTTTCTAGTTTCTAGTTTCTAGTTTCTAGTTTCTAGTTTCTAGTTTCTAGTTTCTAGTTTCTAGTTTCTAGTTTCTAGTTTCTAGTTTCTAGTTTCTAGTTTCTAGTTTCTAGTTTCTAGTTTCTAGTTTCTAGTTTCTAGTTTCTAGTTTCTAGTTTCTAGTTTCTAGTTTCTAGTTTCTAGTTTCTAGTTTCTAGTTTCTAGTTTCTAGTTTCTAGTTTCTAGTTTCTAGTTTCTAGTTTCTAGTTTCTAGTTTCTAGTTTCTAGTTTCTAGTTTCTAGTTTCTAGTTTCTAGTTTCTAGTTTCTAGTTTCTAGTTTCTAGTTTCTAGTTTCTAGTTTCTAGTTTCTAGTTTCTAGTTTCTAGTTTCTAGTTTCTAGTTTCTAGTTTCTAGTTTCTAGTTTCTAGTTTCTAGTTTCTAGTTTCTAGTTTCTAGTTTCTAGTTTCTAGTTTCTAGTTTCTAGTTTCTAGTTTCTAGTTTCTAGTTTCTAGTTTCTAGTTTCTAGTTTCTAGTTTCTAGTTTCTAGTTTCTAGTTTCTAGTTTCTAGTTTCTAGTTTCTAGTTTCTAGTTTCTAGTTTCTAGTTTCTAGTTTCTAGTTTCTAGTTTCTAGTTTCTAGTTTCTAGTTTCTAGTTTCTAGTTTCTAGTTTCTAGTTTCTAGTTTCTAGTTTCTAGTTTCTAGTTTCTAGTTTCTAGTTTCTAGTTTCTAGTTTCTAGTTTCTAGTTTCTAGTTTCTAGTTTCTAGTTTCTAGTTTCTAGTTTCTAGTTTCTAGTTTCTAGTTTCTAGTTTCTAGTTTCTAGTTTCTAGTTTCTAGTTTCTAGTTTCTAGTTTCTAGTTTCTAGTTTCTAGTTTCTAGTTTCTAGTTTCTAGTTTCTAGTTTCTAGTTTCTAGTTTCTAGTTTCTAGTTTCTAGTTTCTAGTTTCTAGTTTCTAGTTTCTAGTTTCTAGTTTCTAGTTTCTAGTTTCTAGTTTCTAGTTTCTAGTTTCTAGTTTCTAGTTTCTAGTTTCTAGTTTCTAGTTTCTAGTTTCTAGTTTCTAGTTTCTAGTTTCTAGTTTCTAGTTTCTAGTTTCTAGTTTCTAGTTTCTAGTTTCTAGTTTCTAGTTTCTAGTTTCTAGTTTCTAGTTTCTAGTTTCTAGTTTCTAGTTTCTAGTTTCTAGTTTCTAGTTTCTAGTTTCTAGTTTCTAGTTTCTAGTTTCTAGTTTCTAGTTTCTAGTTTCTAGTTTCTAGTTTCTAGTTTCTAGTTTCTAGTTTCTAGTTTCTAGTTTCTAGTTTCTAGTTTCTAGTTTCTAGTTTCTAGTTTCTAGTTTCTAGTTTCTAGTTTCTAGTTTCTAGTTTCTAGTTTCTAGTTTCTAGTTTCTAGTTTCTAGTTTCTAGTTTCTAGTTTCTAGTTTCTAGTTTCTAGTTTCTAGTTTCTAGTTTCTAGTTTCTAGTTTCTAGTTTCTAGTTTCTAGTTTCTAGTTTCTAGTTTCTAGTTTCTAGTTTCTAGTTTCTAGTTTCTAGTTTCTAGTTTCTAGTTTCTAGTTTCTAGTTTCTAGTTTCTAGTTTCTAGTTTCTAGTTTCTAGTTTCTAGTTTCTAGTTTCTAGTTTCTAGTTTCTAGTTTCTAGTTTCTAGTTTCTAGTTTCTAGTTTCTAGTTTCTAGTTTCTAGTTTCTAGTTTCTAGTTTCTAGTTTCTAGTTTCTAGTTTCTAGTTTCTAGTTTCTAGTTTCTAGTTTCTAGTTTCTAGTTTCTAGTTTCTAGTTTCTAGTTTCTAGTTTCTAGTTTCTAGTTTCTAGTTTCTAGTTTCTAGTTTCTAGTTTCTAGTTTCTAGTTTCTAGTTTCTAGTTTCTAGTTTCTAGTTTCTAGTTTCTAGTTTCTAGTTTCTAGTTTCTAGTTTCTAGTTTCTAGTTTCTAGTTTCTAGTTTCTAGTTTCTAGTTTCTAGTTTCTAGTTTCTAGTTTCTAGTTTCTAGTTTCTAGTTTCTAGTTTCTAGTTTCTAGTTTCTAGTTTCTAGTTTCTAGTTTCTAGTTTCTAGTTTCTAGTTTCTAGTTTCTAGTTTCTAGTTTCTAGTTTCTAGTTTCTAGTTTCTAGTTTCTAGTTTCTAGTTTCTAGTTTCTAGTTTCTAGTTTCTAGTTTCTAGTTTCTAGTTTCTAGTTTCTAGTTTCTAGTTTCTAGTTTCTAGTTTCTAGTTTCTAGTTTCTAGTTTCTAGTTTCTAGTTTCTAGTTTCTAGTTTCTAGTTTCTAGTTTCTAGTTTCTAGTTTCTAGTTTCTAGTTTCTAGTTTCTAGTTTCTAGTTTCTAGTTTCTAGTTTCTAGTTTCTAGTTTCTAGTTTCTAGTTTCTAGTTTCTAGTTTCTAGTTTCTAGTTTCTAGTTTCTAGTTTCTAGTTTCTAGTTTCTAGTTTCTAGTTTCTAGTTTCTAGTTTCTAGTTTCTAGTTTCTAGTTTCTAGTTTCTAGTTTCTAGTTTCTAGTTTCTAGTTTCTAGTTTCTAGTTTCTAGTTTCTAGTTTCTAGTTTCTAGTTTCTAGTTTCTAGTTTCTAGTTTCTAGTTTCTAGTTTCTAGTTTCTAGTTTCTAGTTTCTAGTTTCTAGTTTCTAGTTTCTAGTTTCTAGTTTCTAGTTTCTAGTTTCTAGTTTCTAGTTTCTAGTTTCTAGTTTCTAGTTTCTAGTTTCTAGTTTCTAGTTTCTAGTTTCTAGTTTCTAGTTTCTAGTTTCTAGTTTCTAGTTTCTAGTTTCTAGTTTCTAGTTTCTAGTTTCTAGTTTCTAGTTTCTAGTTTCTAGTTTCTAGTTTCTAGTTTCTAGTTTCTAGTTTCTAGTTTCTAGTTTCTAGTTTCTAGTTTCTAGTTTCTAGTTTCTAGTTTCTAGTTTCTAGTTTCTAGTTTCTAGTTTCTAGTTTCTAGTTTCTAGTTTCTAGTTTCTAGTTTCTAGTTTCTAGTTTCTAGTTTCTAGTTTCTAGTTTCTAGTTTCTAGTTTCTAGTTTCTAGTTTCTAGTTTCTAGTTTCTAGTTTCTAGTTTCTAGTTTCTAGTTTCTAGTTTCTAGTTTCTAGTTTCTAGTTTCTAGTTTCTATTTCTAGTTTATAGTTTCTAGTTTTAATTCTTAAATATTTTCGTGCTGTTTTAGTTAACTAACAATAAATTCAGTTAAGTGGATTGAATTTACGAGTTCATCTAACTAATGCCCCATAAAAAATGCTCGACCTTATTTTTTCCGAAAACAATTGCTCTTTAACGAGACGTTTTGTTTGATATTGAAATTTGATTAAACCAGAAAGAAATAAACTCGCTCTACTGTGAATGAGACAAAGCAACCAATAATTTCATATGAAATAAGGTTTCTAAAGCGTAAACTTTTCAACCATCATCAATCAATGCCAATCGACTTTCTATTTATTTCCAATGATCCTAGAATTTCAACGTATTCGACTTGCCAATCTCTTCATATATTCCTACTGTTTGGAGCTAAAAATTCCATTTGAATCGAGTGGTTCTGAAAATTCTCTGTTGACAATGGCAAATAGCAACTTCCCGGAAGATGTTTAGATACAAATCTAGCTTCAGTACTTACCAAAGGCAGCGTCACGAGTTTCCTTTTTGCTCTTCCGCAAGCGAATATTACAACGGAATTTAAGTAAGTATGCATAACAAATACACGGTTGTTGAATCGAATTTTCTTCCACATATAGCTTGAAAATAGCAATGCGATATAAGCAATAAATGACGCCTCATTTCTACTGCTCGGAACATTTTCTTGCTGTTATCATTTCTAGGAAAAACTAACTGAGTTATGTAACGAATGCAATCATAAATATCAGAATCGTAATATTGGTTCCTTGGGACGTGCCATTAGAATGATTATAAATAAACCATTTCGGATATTGCATACCCTATCACTGTGAAACGTTTTTTTTTTATGTTTGAGTTTCGTTTGTTGCATTTCAATTTAAGATATTTGTAACTTGAATCTTCCGGGAATCATTAAATTAAATTGAATAGAAAATCGCAAACGTTTTATTTTATTTTATTCTTCCTTGGCTCGAGTCGATGGTTCAGGGCATAAGGTGATGGACTCGAATGTCAGTTGTCGTATTCGAAGTCCGACTTGGAAGGATTCTGTTCTTGGCAGTTTGAACAGAAGGTCAAGTTATGCCAGGTAACAAGGTACCAGATTCGGCTTGTTTAATTTCATTTCTTTTTTCAAAAAATCATAGTATAAAAAGCAGCTTGAAGAATCTTATAGATCTTATAGCCACAATAAAATAAAGAAATACTGTAATAGAGCTTAAAGGGGCAGTCTTTAGGTTAAATTTAAAATGAAAATTTTTCGAAGTATTCAAATATTTGATAATTCTTTCATTTGTCGTACACATATTTGTTGAATATGTTGTAATGAAGGCAAGGAATTCATGAGTAGTAAATAAAAAAAAATCATATAAGCTACCACTTTCCAAGGGGACCCCAGGAAGGCAATCATATTCTTCGAAATAAATCCCATCTAAAATCCAACTGTCAACTGGAACTTCTCATCCGTGGGGCTGCGGCAAGTTCCCAGCATGTCCTACTTCTAGAGAATAAACAAAAATCGCTCCGTGATACCGCACTGATCTGAACCATTTTCCTTTTCCTGACTTCTTCTTCTTCTTTGCAGGCATCGTCAGCACCGGTGGCGACGGTAATTCCGGCCCGGGGCAGCAACACACCGTCATCAAAAAGTTCTCCCCACATCCATATTTTGACTTCGACGTGCCCCGAAATATCACCACCCGCGTGGGTCAGACAGCGTTCATAAATTGCCGTGTCGAACAGATTGGAGATAAATGGGTAAGTGGTTGATTCTTTTTTTTTCTCCCCTGCACTCCAGGAATAAATTTTATTCGAAACGTGTTGTCACGCAAAATTGCCGGAAAACGTGGAACCATTATAAAGGCAGGAAACAACAATTTGCTCATGCGGTAGTATATATCAGACTCAAACGAAATAGACTGTTTGATTGAGATTTGTTCCAGTCGTGGTATGATTTAACTATTTACTTACTCAAGGTCACCTATTTTTGGTGTTAATTTGTTTTTTTACTTAAAAAATTTAACTAAATTGGATCGAAATCGAATCTTTTATGTTGTTGTTGATGTTGAATTCAATGTGTTCGAATTCCTTACGTCGTGTTCTATCCACCTAACAGTGAGATGATGCTTTCTAGACCAATATTCGTCACTCGACAATTGTGAATAAAAGTAATGGTAAACTATTGTTTTAAAATAAACACATTTTCACGAGTATATTTGCTTAATATGATATAGAAATTTCACGGTAGTTATAATTGAAGGCAGTTACAATCGATTTAGTTATAAAATGTATGGGTTATCAATTTAAATTATGTTGTCAAACGAAACAAAATACTATGAACAGGAGTACTGTGTTCAATTTTTCTATTTCTCAGGAACAATGGAATAGAAAAGTTTATCTAAGTTTTATTATGGTGGCTTGTCGTCATGAACTTGACCAACGTGGCGTGCGAGTAGTTTGGATTTTCGCAATGCGTGAGCGAAATTTTGATACATCAAAATCAAATCAAATTGAACAAAAAATGTCACTCGATTTTCGCAGAGATGGCTGAACCGATTTTCACATATTCAGATCGCTTTATAAAATCTTTTATCTCTTTATCCGACTTCCGGTTCCGGAATTACAAGACATTGCGTGCGAGTTTGTGAGAAAAGGAACACTCAATTTTCTCGGAAATTTCTTAACCGATTTTTACAAACTAGAGTGCAAATGAAAGATTTTTTGAAAAATCCCAAAAAAGCTTATCCAGATCCGAATTTCAGTTCCGGTATTACAGCTCGATAAGTGAAAAATTTTCAATTGCATGAATATTTTTTCACAAGTGATGGCGAAATGAGCAACAAACTTTTACAAAACTTACTGGTAAATTAATCTAGTTAGTAGACCTTGTAGGTTAGCGGAGATATGTATCAACTTTGAGATAACTAGTCCCCGGTTTCCGCTTCCGAACGCACCAGTAATAATGAAGAAAATCTTCAAAAACGGAGCTCACTTCGATTTCTCAGCAACGTTTCAAACCGAATTTCACAAATCATTATTCAAATTAAAGCTCTCAGCGCCTTAAAAGATACTGTGCAATTTCATTCGAAATTTTAGTGCGACGAGTATCAAAACTTTCAAACTGTCATACAAAATATTACAAAAACGTTACGCATCGGTACGTGCTGGTACGGAAGAAGAAAGCATCACCGCCTATCACATAGCGTGCTTTGTTAAATTTTGTACAGTGTGCAGGGTTACCGCATGTAAATCTATTTTAACTTAACATAACTGTTTACAAATTAAAAAGGTTATGGTAGTCTATACCCAAAGAAATATTTTGATTTTATTCAAGTTTGAAAAAAAGAAAATCTTGGCAGAATTCTCTAGTGATGTGATGTGGAAAATATAAATAATATGAGAAAGGCATCGTTACATTACACTAAGTGGATTAAAAAAAGTTTTTCTATAAATATTGAAAATAGGTATACAATTCGCTAAAGCTTCGGAAAACATTCCCGAGGCCCGATCGGGTTCGGTTCAACTCGATGAACTGAGCAAATGTTTGTGTGAGTATTCAAAATTAGGAGGTGTGTTTCTCGGAGATGGCTGGATCGATTCTGACCAAATTAGTAGCAAATGAAAGGTCTTCCTGCAAGCATCCCAAGTAGCAAATGTAACTTATTGAAATTTCAAGAAGTTCTACAATATTTTTAGAATTGTTTTGTATGTAAGATATGTTCAAAAAGATTTTTAAATATATGAAAATCGGTTGTGCAACTTATACCTGTTAAGTTTTACGATAATACCGAAAAAATCATTATAGAACAATTTTAAGTATATCTAAAACAATTGTGCAGCGAATCATTAACTTGCCCACGTTTAACTAGTAGTCATAGAAGCTCTGCCAAAATTTTCACATCGTCATGTAAAAATGAAGTAACTAAAACAATTGTTCAACTTATCAAAAATTTTCCAAATGGCTGTCATAATTGTATCGGACTCAATATATGCCGAAATGACTGTAAATCTTTTGTGAAGAAAAAATAGTTAAATTTTGCTCTCCGGAAGGTAAAAAATGATAAGTCCAATTGAGCACCTCACAGAAAAACTATTTGCTGCCGAGTTAGTTTTGAGTTGACTGCCTCATGAAATTTTAGGTCAGTATGTGCAGTTTTCTTCATTTTTAGAAAAACAATTCGAAACTTGCAAATAAGTTGTACCAGATTTATCTGCTTGAAATGAACGTAAAACTTGCCGATATGAGAATATTATCATAAAAGTTCCAGAAATACAGCATTAGATATGCAATGAAAACAAAAATATAATCAGATAATTTATATTCAGTTTTCATCTCGCGAAAAAATGAACAGACCTGACATCACTTTTCAAAGATATTGAATGAAAAGTGAAGTTCATCATAGTTACTCTCATAGTTATATATTACCGCTTGAGCAACTTGTTTTTGCAACTAAAGCACATGGGCTCACCCAGACCCTGTCTGCTTGGACCGAAATCAATCTTCAGCTCAGCAACGCCATCTCACCGCATCACATTCAATAGGTATACCATGTCAATTGTATGGGTGCGCAGTGCTGCTGTTTTTGCGCGCACGAATTTGACATTTCTCTCCCCTACTTCTATGTACGAGATTCGATGAGGACTCGCCTGAGGGCGCCATGCTCGCATAAAAGGATGCTGCCAAATTGTTCGAGAAATGTAAGAGCTGGATACCTTGTTAATATGATGTCTTTGGCTCACCAAAATAATACCTACAGTGCGTATCACAAATGTCCGGTTCACTAAGATGAATGACAAAACTGTATTGTTGTTTAAGTCAACTAGTGTGATAAAAATAAAAACAACTATTTTGATAAAAATATAAACAAAAATTTCTCTTTTCAATATTTACATGTTTATATTTCGTTTTATTTAGGTAAAATAAATCATTACGTTGGGTGAACCATTTTCTTTTCAACACACTGTTACCCTCGATGCCATATTGGAAAATATTGAAGAAAAAATCATTTCAAGATTTTTCAGATTAATTGAAACATCAATATGATTAAAATCGTCTGAAAAGGTGTATGAATGTTTGATAGCTTTCTTATACATATTTTAAACACTCTCCCGATCATATTAATTGAAAAGAATAGATTGTTATTTTCATAGAAATTTATGTGCAATCATCAAAACACGTACATTCAAAGGTGCTTGAAAATTTCAGGTGTACGAAGACATGTTTCACCATAAAAATGCAGCTCGTTGTCTATTTTCTATCTCCTAAAACGTAAAAGATCAATTCTACAATATGTAGTATTACACAGTTCGAACAATTCTTGTGATTTTACATCTTACCTGATGCACAGAAAGGGAGCGTCATATTTCACACAAACTTATATTCAAGAACATGTAAAATTGTGTGATTTGAAAATTACATGGCTTTAAAACGAAAGGAATAAAAATCAAAAGATCGACATCAACAATGAGACTTGAACCGAAAAACATTAGATCACAAAGCACACCAGTTAGTCGACTGAGCCACAGAAGCATGTATCTGCTTGGCTGGTAAATTGTGCATATAAATTCATACAGTCTCACTTGCTAGCCGAGTGCAAATCACACTCGGAGCCAGTAAATTTCTGTACGAATGGAATATTGTGTCATTTGAGAAGTTCAGTAGTTATGAATTGAATCGTTTGAAGATTTATGTCACCTGTAAAATTCATAATTTCTTTCTGTGTACCAATTATTTATGTGCAGAATGTTTTTAAAATTCCATGTTTGTGTTACGGGCAGTTGTATTGAAAATCAAATGTGAAACTTATTCATTAGATATTATGTTTGCTATGTTTTTGTAAACATCAATTCAATTCTTGTTTACATTATGTAGTCGTTCTCATGAGTTTCACAATTGTTTTTTTGTTGATTTAATAACTGCATTTGCAATGTGATCGATGCATGAGTTTTTGTATAAGTTGCACAATAATTGTGAATAAATGCTCGTGACAATTAAAGATATGTTGCACAACACAGAAAAATTGCGCTTTTCCCATAACACAACAGTTATTAGAATAGTAAAATGAACTAATTAGATAAATTGCACAATCTGTAGAAAAATACAGGACAGCAACTTAACGTGTTACTTGGGTATGTACGGTATTGTGTTTGTTTTTGAATGCGATGTTAATCTTTTGAGTTATACAAACTTTTATGTTTGAAATATTCCTCATCTTTAATATTTGTCCCAATCAAACCTGAATACTAAACATGTTTTAATACTTAGATACATTATCGTAAAACCAATCAAATAAGAGATATCGATACTATTCTGCAGCCGATTTTTTCGCCATATCCCAATAGTAAGTATTTTCGAAGAAGCACGATGAAAAAACGGTTGGAAGCAAAATTAGACAGACTCTCCTATCCAACCGTTCCAGAGCAATAGAAAAATTTAATAGAGTACAATAGTGACTTTTGAATTGAAATTGATACCTCATATATTTTAGAACTAAATCGGTTGTCTGCCTTCAATTATAAAATCCGTAAAATCTCAACATCATATCACTCTATCATATATTCAAGAAAATATGTAATGTAAGTTTGTTTGTTTGTATATGTGTGTTGTTAACAAAGAGGTCGAGATTGATCGAACGGTATTGAATGTTTACTTTTCGAGTTAGACGTTACAACATTTGCATGTTGTAGGTATTTTAATCACTTCGCTTAAATTATGTTTCTTATAGATATAATAAGTGTACAGGTTCTTCAAATACTGCCGGATAAAACGCTTATTTAGTCGAAGCAAAATCATACATCGAAGAGCTGTCAAATGAAATTTTCAGTTTTTTTCATACTTTCCAGCAAACGACAACTACCAAACTTTCATAGCAGAAATATTCCTACGAAAAAAATAGTGTTAGTGATAAAACTTTGATTCAGAAAAGTCTTGAATGTTTAAGAAAGGAAGGGGAGCATTTTGGATAGTAGAAGCGCTTTCTAAGACTTTCCCCTGGTTGTTTTCTCTGACTAATATATTGTATTAATAAAAGGAGGTACGTAGAGGAACAACAAAAAAACAGTTTTAATCGACCTAGTGGTGTAATGATGCCTTTCTCATATTACTAATATTTTCAACAATATCACCAGAGGAATTTGTTAAGAAATTTTTTTCCAATCTTGAATAAAATTAGAAACTTTCTTTGGGTATAAACTAACATAACCTTTTCAATTTGTAAACAGTTATGTCAAGTTGATAAGGATTTTTCTAATAAAAATTCAACACGAAAATTTGAAAGAGAAGGTTAAAATATTGTGTAGCGTTCAGATCGTAAAAACTTTGGAATGCTATAACCTTCACTTGAAACTAGCGAAACAATATCCCCAAAGCTTCGAAACTTTTCTAAACAAAGTAAAAATTGCAGAACATTGCGAATCCGAACGCAAGCGAATTTTTCTTCATAAGAAATTCGAAAATTAACGTTCCAAAAATCTTTTAGACAGTCCCTCAAAACCTCCAATACAATTTTTGGGGGATTTTCTTGTAAATCGTTCATCTCAAAATTTTACCAATGAACAAACTAATCTTCTAAATCTTGGTTTAAATTATGCAATTTCTTCAAAAGTAAATCTCGAACAAGTTATTACAGACATAGAAACAAATTTAAATAACTGTGATCTTTCCTTTCCTCAAATTAATGACGCCAGAACTATCGTAGCTGACGTCATTAAAAGTACTTCTTTGAATAATCAGCAAACCATAGATAAAAAAGAACTATTGATTGGTTCAGTTTGCCTTATTAAGTATAAGTATAGTGACTTTGTGAATGTGTGGAATTAAATGGTACATAAATAGTGCAACTATTGAATATATTCCCCTAACAGCTCCAGGTAAAAATAGTGACATATTTCCTTGTAATTCCGGAAGCTGAGGTGGGATTCAAATAAAAATCAGGAAAATTATATAAGGCTATAAGACCTTTCATTTAAATCTAAGTTTGTGAAAATCGGTTCAGCCATCTTTGAGAAAATTGAGTGACATTATTTGCCACACACATACATACACACAGACATTTTGTGATCTCGACGAACTGAGTTGAGGTATATGACACTCGGCCCTCCGGGCCTCGATTCAAAAGTCGGTTTTCACAGTTATTGCATAACCTTTCTATATGAGACAGGCAACAAAGTTACATATGAACGACGAATACTTATGTCCATCACTGTATCTAACAAGCCATAGAGTTCCGTTCATTTTTAATAAAAATATCAATATTTTTGTGTGAGCGACTTTTCCTCATATTCCAGCAGTAGGAATTTTAAGCACTGTATGATAAAGCGATGCGCAAAACAAAATGAAATACGATTTTTCATACTGTTGTATGCAACTGTTTCTAAACACCAAACAGACTGTAACAGCAGCCTGTTTTATGGCATTTTGCTACGTTTAATAGCTGAAAGAACATAACTTCTTATATCCATATACCATTCCAATTAGTTCAACGAAATCAGCAAACGTGTGAGTGAAAAAAAACTTTACTCAATTTCCTCGTAGCTTAAACGAATTCTACAAACTTAGTTTCATATGACAAATCCTATGCTCTCATACGAGGTGTCTGAATTTCAATTCTATTCGACTTCTGGTTCCAGAACTACAGGATGATGTGTGTAACGACATTAACTTAATGTCACTCATTTTACACCCAAACCTCCATTTACGTAACTTATATATGTATATATGTATTAATATATGTAAGCATGTGTGCAAATATTTGTATTTCATAATACGTATAAATATTGGTGAAGTAAAAGCGATCATTTATATGTATAAATATATACACATACATGCATACGGGCGAGTGTGTAAGCATATATACATACATATATAAGGTTCGTAAATGGAGGTTTGGGTGTATTCGTAGATGGCTGAGTCGACATCCTCCATCTGAGATTCAAATGAAGGTCTTAAGATTTCATAAAAAACTTCTTGTTTTCAATCAGATCCGACTTCCGGTACATGATTTTTTTTTTCCATAAATACGTTTATTTCTTAAGGCAGTTTACATAAGTTTTTCTTCGCCGTAGCATCACTTTTACATAATATTCTTATCCTAATTTAATTCTAACATAGTCACAACGTTTAAATATAAGCTTAAATATCATCTTAGGTAACTCGTCATTAATTATGAAATCTACTCGGAAATATTATTTGAACCAAACGATTAACTTCTATAAATTATAAAAAAAGCTGTTATTTTCAGACATTTTGTTGATAATTTCATAAACTGTTTCGAGTTTGTTTGAATCATTACATAATTTTTATTCTAATTTAGCTATTGGTTGAACTCATGGACGCAGCTGGGATCAGAACTAAGTCTTAAAAGGGGCCTTTATTAAATTGAAACTCCAATTTTCTTTATGAAATGATAAATAAGTTTCATGTATGAAAGGTCACGACAAGCAAGAATGTCTCGAACTGGGATATTGGATAGTCTACCTTGGGTACGCAAAGAATTTATTAGTTGAGATCTGACATCACGATACTCCACGCATGTCCAAACGACATGATCAATATCCCGATAACCTTCTCCGCAAGCACAATGATTAGTCTCGGAGAGCCCAATTCGAAAGAGATGTGCATCTAACGTGTAGTGATTGGACATGAGTCTGGACATCACACGAATGAAATCCCTACTCACATCCAGTCCCCTGAACCATGTCTTTGTCGATATTTTCGGAATAATTGAGTGCATCCACCGACCCAGATCATCTCTATCCCAAGATGCTTGCCAGCTGGCAAGTGTTCTTTGGCGAGACGAGCTATAGAATTCGTTGAAAGCAATCGGTCGCTCATAAATTTCACCCTCAATAGCACCACGTTTGGCTAAAATATCGGCTCTTTCATTGCCAGGAATGGAGCAATGAGCCGGGACCCAGACTATAGTGATTAGATTATTATTGTTCAATATGTCGTTCAGGCACTGTTTTATTTTGCCCAGGAAAAACGGTTCATTTTTGCCAGCAGCGTTTGAGCGAATGGCTTCAATTGCACTCAGACTATCTGTGAAGAGGAAATAATGGTTTGGAATTAATGTGACGATTACACTCAAACTATAATGAACTGCTGCTAGCTCTGCTATATAAACAGATGCAGGTTCATGAAGCCTAAATGAGGCCGAAACATTATTGTTGAACATACCAAACCCTGTCGCTTCTTCAATTCGCGATCCGTCCGTGTAAAACATTTTCTCAGAGTCAATATGCCTGAACTTACTTGAAAAAATTTTTGGGATTTCCGTCGAGCGTAGATGATCCGGGATTCCATGCACTTCACGCTGCATGGATGTATCGAAAAATAAAGTTGAGTCAGGGGCACTTAGGATGCTGACACGGATAGGAATATATCTTGAAGGGTTGATTTCCTGTGACATATGGTTAAAATATACTGTCATAAATTTTGTTTGAGATCGAAGCTCGACTAGTCGTTCGAAATTATTAATTACCATGGGATTCAGCACCTCACATCTTATTAGCAGGCGTGATGAAAGCTCCCAAAATCGATCTTTTAATGGAAGAACTCCCGCCAGAACTTCAAGACTCATTGTATGTGTCGAATGCATGCAGCCTAAGGCAATTCGCAAACAACGGTACTGAATTCGCTCAAGTTTGATAAAATGAGAGTTTGCAGCGGAACGAAAACAAACGCATCCATATTCCATCACTGAAAGTATCGTTGTCTGATACAATTTTATTAGATCTTCCGGATGAGCACCCCACCAAGATCCTGTTATTGTTCGAAGAAAATTTACTCTTTGTTGGCATTTTGTTATCAGAAACCTAATATGTCCTCCCCACGTGCATTTGGAATCAAACCACACCCCAAGGTATTTGAAAGTCAAAACCTGTTGGATCATTCTTCCCATCATATGAAGCTGAAGCTGCGCGGGATCATGCTTTCTTGAAAAGACGACCAGCTCTGTTTTCTCCGCAGAGAATTCGATACCAAGATGAACAGCCCAATCGGACAAGTTATCTAAGGTATCTTGCAATGGTTTATGCAGATCAATAGCTTTGGGCCCAGTAACTGAAACCACGCCATCATCTGCCAATTGTCTTAGTGTACATGGGGTTACTAGACAGCTGTCAATGTCATTCACGTAAAAATTATAGAGGAGCGGACTGAGGCATGAGCCTTGCGGGAGACCCATGTAGCTAATTCTGAATGTTGCCAAATCGCCATGTGAAAAATGCATGCGTTTCTCTGACAAAAGGTTATGCAAATAATTATTTATAACCGCTGGGAGTCCATGTTGGTGGAGCTTGTCTGAAAGAACATCAATGGAAACTGAATCAAATGCTCCTTTAATGTCTAAAAATACAGATGCCATTTGTTGCTTTTGAGCGAAGGCAATTTGGATGTCAGACGAAAGTAATGCAAGGCAATCATTCGTCCCTTTATTTCTACGGAAGCCAAACTGAGTATCTGACAACAAACCGTTCGTCTCGACCCAAGTGTCGAGACGTCGTAGAATAATTTTTTCGAACAATTTTCTGATGCAGGACAACATCGCAATGGGTCTATATGAGTTGTGATTGGAAGCTGGTTTCCCCGGCTTTTGAATGGCGATAACTTTCACTTGTCTCCAGTCAGGTGGAACAATATTTTGCTCAAAAAACTTGTTGAACAATTCCAACAAACGTCTTTTTGCGAGGTCGGGCAGATTCTTCACCAAGTTGAATTTAATTCTGTCCAACCCAGGGGCGTTATTGTTACAAGACAAGAGTGCTATAGAAAATTCCATCATTGAAAATGGGTTATTAATAAAACCATTATTTGGAGGAGATTCCCGTATAATGCTCTGCGTAGGAACAGAATCTGGGCAAACTTTCCTAGCAAAGTCAAATATCCATCGGTTCGAGTATTCATCACTCTCATTGCCCACGTTACGATTCCTCATTCGTCTGGCCGTATTCCAAAGAGTGCTCATTGAGGTTTCTCTTGACAAACCTTCGACAAAATGTCTCCAATAGCTACATTTTTTGGCTCGAAGTATGCTCTTGTACTTGGTTTCTAAAACCATAAGTTTTTCAAAATTCTGAGGAGTTCCTCCTCCCCGTTTTAGAAACGTCTTGCAAGCATTTTGTTTTGCGAGTTTAGCCTCTGAGCACTCTTTGTCCCACCAGGGGTTGAGAGGCCTTCTGTTAGTCGTTGGCCCAGGAAAGCGTTTAGTTTGGGATTGTTCTGCGGCCTCCAGAATCGAACAAACGAGGAAGTCATATTCTTCAAGTGGAGGGAGCTCTTCCATTGAATTCAAAATACTAGAGATACTACTTTGGTATTTAATCCAGTCGATATTTTTTGTCAAATCATATGGAATACTAGCTGAAGTAGCAATGCAATTGCTATTGCTAATTGAGATAATGATTGGTAAATGATCGCTACCGTGTAAATCAGGCAATATTTTCCAGGTGCAATCTAGTCGAATTGATGTTGAGCAAAGAGATAGATCTAATGCACTTGGGCGTGCCGGAGGTCTTGGGATCCGTGTCATGCTACCCATATTTAATACCGTCATGCTAAAATTGTCACAAATGTTTTGTATTAAAGATGATCTGCTATCATTGTAAACGGAACCCCACATCATTCCGTGCGAATTTAAATCCCCCAGAATCAATCGTGGAGCAGGAAGGGCTTCAACCATTTCATTAAGCTGTCGCTGTCCAACTTGTGCTTTTGGAGGAATATAAACCGAAGCTATGCAAATATCTTTGCCTTTAATGTTTATTTGGCAAGCAACAACTTCTATACTAGAAGTTGAAGGGATGTTTAATCTATAAAAGGAACAGCATTTCTTAATTCCCAAAAGCACTCCACCATACGGAGAGTCTCTATCAAGACGTATAATGTTAAAATCATTAAAATTTAAAGCTATGTTTGAAGTAAGCCATGTTTCGCATAAAGCAAATACATCACATTTTTGACTATGCAATAAAATTTTAAATGAATCAAGTTTTGGCATGATGCTTCGACAATTCCACTGCAGGACAGTGATTGTACCATTTGCGGCGGGTGATAAATTATCCATCAAAAGATACAAAACCTGAGACAATTGGCCATTGAGCTGATAACTGCTTCAAAAAATTTCTAGCTATTGGAAGGAATGCCATTATGAGGGTCTTTAAGGGTTCAGATATATTGAATGCTGAGAAAATCCATTCAACAATTTCCGAAAACTTCAGTAATCCTGTTGGTGGCTGTGAAATGGAGCCCACTGGATTATTATCTTTTTCTGTACTAGATCCTGGATTGGTTTGTGAATTTGACAAACCAGGAGGCACAGTCTTTGGTTTTGACTTTTTTTGTTTAACACGGGGATCTTTTTTTGAAGATGAAACTTTAGGTGTCTTTTTTGGTAATTTGGAAGAAGACTTCTTTCTCTTAACTGACCCTTGGGTAGTGATAAACGAATTACCTTCACTATTTTCGTCAGAGTCAGAGTCCTCTGGTTCCTCTAGATTTGAAAACCCGTTTTCGGTTTCCAAAGGGGGGACATCAATGACCGTTTTAAGCATTTCTGCATATGTGCGCTTAGACCGTGCTTTTAAAGAAAGCTTAATTTTGTCTTTGTGCACTTTAAATGCAGTGCATACTGAAATATCCTCATGAGGACTTTCCCCACAATAAATACATTTTTCAATTTCCTTGTTGCAATCATTATCTTTATGAGGTCCTTCACACTTAATACATTTTGGTTTATTGCTACAGTAAGTAGCTGTGTGTCCGAATTTTTTGCAGTTCGTACAATTCATTACATTTGGAACAAAAAGCCGAACAGGGAGGCGAATTTTATCGACATAGACATGGGACGGCAACGCAGATCCGGCAAATGTCACTCGAAACGAGTCTGATGGGCGATAAACTTTTTTTCCCTCTTCATAAACTACTGAGTACAGTTGTTTGCACTCCAGTATTTTCACACCCTCAAGCATAGAGTTCTTGAAACGACCAACACCATACTTGAGTAAATCATCTACCGAAAGACTCGCTTCGGTAACAACACCGTCAATTTCGACATCTTTGGAGGGTATGTAAACTTTATACTCTTTATTGAAATGTTCCGAAGAGACAATATCATTCGCGTGTTTCAAATTATTTACCACAACACGAATTTTATCGTTATTTACTTTTATGATCTCTTTGATTGAAGAGAATCGTGATGTCAAACCTTTAGAAATTTGGTAAATGTTTAATGGCTTTGATATACGTCTAAAAAAGACTATCCAAGGCCCAGAAAAGCCCTCCTGATATTTTTTCGTTCATGGGGGTATAGGATTCATGCTAGGATTTACGTCCATGGATTCATCCATCACATTAAAATTTTTAATCAAACTTTAAAGTAAAAAATGAAACCAACACTACACAGTACTCAATCAAAAGGAAAAGAAAAAACTTCTACCTTGAAATTGTTGTCTATCTCCGTTGCACTGCCGTGTAGATCCTCGTTGCTCTAGATGTTCTTGTTGGATGCTGATTGTTGGATGTGATGCTACTGCTACCTGACATCCAGCACCACTCAATTTCCGATTTACTTTTGTCTTCGCCAGCTGCAACCAGCGCAGGTCACCGGTGTATACCTGCGTGTTGTATGGCAGTGGAAAGACCGAGTTGTCTTGTCTCCTTCTTCCTTGTGCTCCGCACCGATATGCTTCTTCACCGAAGTGCCTTCGCACCGGTGTGCCTTTGCACTCTCCTGCTTCTGTGTGCCTTTGCACTCTCCTGCTCAGCACTTGTGGCTGTATATTGTGGCCTGGGTAGAGCTTGGGAAACGCCCTTTGTTGTTTCCTTCACCAGCTTGGCCCAGCACTAGGGCTCTCTTATGCAGCACGATTTTACGTTTTAACGGCTGCTGCCAACAGGTCTCTACCTGTAGTTCAACCGTTGTCGTATTTAACGCGTGTAAACTAACCAGCGTTATTAAACTGTACGCTTCTATACACAACCTTCTCGGTTGAACGGCTATTACTGAATCATCCGGTACATGATGATTAGTATAAAAATGTCCATTTCTCATACGTTATCGTTTACAGGGTTAGTCGGTGTTCGATTTTCTATCTCAAAAGGCACCCACAAATTTTATTTGGAACTCACTACGAATTCTCAAAGAAGGCTACACTGATTATGAAAAATTTCGAATCAAGTGAACGGGTTTACGATACCTTAAGTGAAATTAACTGACTTCGACTACACCATTTTCCGAATTCCGAAGTATTCGAAAGTATCGGAAATGAGAAGCTGAATCGTTTCCACAAAGAAGGCCAGAACGAATTTCATTAAAAAAAATTAAAAAAGACAAAATAGGATAAAAAATTTATTTTCCTATAAAAAATTGATGATTTTTATCCGATTCCATCTTCCGATACTGGAATTACAGGATTCGTGAAATACATGAGTTTTTGGAATCCCAACCGTCATTGAAAATGACAATTCAACAACCGTCAAAAATGATTTAAGGCTCTAAGCTGTATCAATTTATTCTCTATATATTAATTAATGGCCATTCGAGCCGTTTTGGATTACGGTGGTCTCTGCCTGCTGTCTATCTCTGTGTTCTGTTTAATTTTTCACAATTTTGAAACTTTTCCATGGATTGTAGACGTTAGAAAACTGCATGCTGTTGATCTTCATCCAATTACAGAGGGGTCTGGTATAACGCGGTACACCGGGTGCGTGGAAAGCGAATCCGCGATAAACGGGACCCAGAGCATATAGGATTTTGACTGATTGGGGCTGTGAACGACTATCTCGCTTCGGTCGACAGAGCTTTGCAATCTTCGGCAAACTTGTTGTAGATACTTAGACCAACAATTTAGTGTAGTTTGACCGACAATTTGTTGAGAACTGCTTCGCCAGGTGCGCTTTGAAAAGAGTATGAAATAATTCATATGTTCCTAATAGGAAAACAATTTCAACATGAAATATCGCGAATATTTTACTTTCGGTGGTGTCGGTGTTTTCGGAAAGAATGTTCCGGAGGTCAAAACAGATCAAATGGTGTAAACAGTAATTTAAATTTCTCACATGGCTGACTCTAGTGTGCAATTCAGCGTTCGAAATTCTTGCAACTCAAAATCATGTTGACTTATTAAGATGGTTTCTTCGAGAAGGTGTTTTAAGGTTCCAATACCTGTTGAACGACTGATGAAACAGTTCTTATTGTATCTACAATGTGATCTTCTGTAACTGAATACCATACTTGTTTATGAGAGTGATCCTATAGATACCCCAAATACCCTATCTGCTTAATTTCTACTGGATGGCCAGAAAGTTAGCTACAGCGTATTTATAGGAATCAATTAAATATTCACGTCTCTAACACAACCAAATGAAACGAAAGAAAGAATCTATGATCGTTCTCTCTGTTGCACCGTAGTTGTTTTTATATTCTAGCTTTCAACGCGACTCAACTAGTATATAGTAGTATGTATGCAAGAAAGTAATTCTTCAGAAACACACTAACACAATTACGATAACGTCGCGTAGGATGTATGTTTAGTAGATTTGTTAGAGAATCGCATGACACAAAATCACTATATGACGGAGGGAAGTAACAAATAACAGCTATTTTAGCAAACCGAAAATTTCAGAAAATTATATAGAAACCGCATATTTCTAAACTAGAGAAATCCCATAAAAGTAATCATATTTCTTACCAAGTTTGTCCGCGACCAAACAGCTATTAATTCCTACACAAGCATGGTAGAAGAAATCTCTGCCGTCAACTAGTATAAATCACGAACAAACAAATTTAATTTTCCCAAAAAATTGCTTTCTAAGTCATCATGATCGCAATAGCGCAACCTTTTTTTCGAATACTGAACTACCGTTCACATTATCGAATACTTTTTGATATCCCAAGCAATGTTGAGGAAGATACATTGCTCTTAAATTATCACACACAAGCTTTTATCAATCCTCTAACCAGTTTGTAAACCCTCGAAAAAACGATCTTAATAAATCAAGATTACAGGAATTTCCAACCCAGAATTGCACACCAGCGTCACCAAGTGAGAAAATTTTTTACAACTGTTCACACTATTTAATCTGTTTTTACCTCCTCTACTTTCTTTCCGAAAACACCGCCAATCTATATCATCAGGTTTTAGAGATATCACATAATAAATTTTATATTGTAAGATTGTGATCACACTAGCGCCATTCTGTGGGAAAGTTCTCAACTAACATAGTTTTCATAACAAATAAAACCGCTCTATGTCTTTTAGTTTTTTTTATAAGAACATAATTCTAATAATTGACATTTGTATTCAAGCAGACTAACTACATCTGATGGAGTAGGTCCGAGTTAATACTTTTGCTGTTTGCCAAACTACCGAATTCCCGCATTCTTCAAAATACTATAATTTGCGAGTTACTTGAAGCTCAAATCGTTTTATCTGTATAAAGTGAATGATTCATATCATGAATTTTTCAAAGCGCCCCTAGCGGAGCTGTTCTCAAGTAATTGTCTGTCAAACTACACTAAATTGTTTTCTAAGTATCTACAACAAGTTTGCCGAAGATTGTGTGGCTCTATCTGTCGACCGAAGCGAGATAACCGTTCACAGCCCCAATCAGTCGAAATCCCATATGCTCTGGGTCCCATTTATCGCAACAACGAATACCGGCAAAACCGAATCCGCGTTGTACGAGACCCCACTGTATACTTGCAATTTGGATCCATCAAACAATTTTCACTTGCCGGACCACGCGACATCGATAAGGTCGAAGTCTCCTCCTTCTTTGAAAACTATCGAAACCTTTTTCTTGATTGAACACCTTTTTCTTGATTGAACATAAAAGCAATGCATAGTGCACTAAACGCAACTGCAGTAGAATAGGAAAGATTTGAGTGAATTATGTTATGATAAGTTTCTCTAGGAAAAGTATGATAGGTTTGTTTGGAAAAAATAAGGCATTAACGGGTTAGTGTATCGTGAACGGGATTGTCTTATGTGAATTGTAAGAGATAAGTCTGTATGCCACGGAAAACAAATGATTCAATATCAAGTTCTACTGAATTCGGAGCAGCAAGTGTTCCGTAATTTGATATCTCCCTAAGTAATGAACATGAAATTTGATTTCGTTTGTATTTCCCAGTCATGCTTATCTCGATCACGTGGTATTTCCAACATATCGCACATCGAATTAGGATGTCACAAATTGTCTTTCTGCTGTACTCGCGCGAAATTTTCACCGCATCCAAATTTACGCCGTCACAACGAAAGACGATTTTCGGAAGATCTCGTTCCACCTTCAGCATGTTAATTCGAGTTCTGAAACTTCATTCACCTTGTTAAAATAATTTCCGCCATTAATCATCGCTTCTAGTTAGAACTAAACAACGTTGAAATTATCTTCCGCATATTTAACCTGTTTTGAGCCCGTTCCTTCCTGTGCCGGATTCCGAGGTAAACACATTAATCATAGCGATCTTGTGAGAAAACTGCTCGCTACTAAACAGGTGTATGTTCCGCAAAAGAAGAGCAAACATTATGATTTAGCTTTCCCAAGTGGCAAACCCCACATGAACCCGGGAACGGCAGAACAGAGCGGAGCCCTCTCACCGCATGTGAACAATTTTGCGGTTTAGAATCTTTGTCACTTTTCTTTTTCACCCTACCCCGGCAGGATAATTTACACTCCATTTGTTTACCTCTTTCTCTTCGACAGGTTTCCTGGATAAGAAAACGAGATCTTCACATCCTGTCAGCGGGAATGGTTGTTTACACCTCCGATGAGCGATTCCAGGTGAGTTATACAGACCGGGTTTGGATATGCAAATGAGATTTTTGATTAGATTATTGTTCAGTTCTTAACTTTCCATTTGATGGAGAGTGCAGCAGTAAAAATTACAACTTATTCGAAGATGATTTAATTTGACATGTGCTAATTCTAGTGTATCTGAATTTCCCATTTACTAAGCTAAAAGACTCCGTGATAAGTTTTTGAACGTCATTTTCTAAGCAAAAAAAATAATTTAAAAATTTGTTCGTTTATCTTATTAATTCCGGACAATGGGTCGTGATCACCGACCCATTGCATAGTGATTCTAGATTCCTTCCGTTCAGAAACTTAACGAAAAAATAGTACCAGAATCAAATAACAAATAACCGACAGGGAAAATATTGTCTTAATTTGATTATTGCATTGATTTTTCTTCAAATTCATATATTTCGAGAGCTTGGTAAAATTTGCTTGCTTCGTTTGACTTTCCAGGTAACGCGTTCCGAAAAATCGGATGTTTGGACAATGCAAATCAAGTTTGCCCAGCAGCGGGACTCGGGTGCCTACGAGTGCCAAGTCAATACAGTGCCTAAAATGTCGATGACATTCCAGTTAAATGTAGTTGGTGAGTATCGGTGAATACATGAAGTGAACATTGAACTGTGCGTACCAGTGCGGGATTTGCCACATCCGGTATTGGTTCAGTGCTTTACGTCAGAGCGGTTTGCTAGAGCTTGTCTGCGGTTGAAACACTCTAACAAATTTTGTTTTCTCATGACACAGTCCCTGGACATAAAAAAATGTTTTCGTTAGCTCTAGTCCTGAAGTATTTTTTTTATGTTGCCGCTTTCAGAAGCGAAAGCCCTCATCCTCGGACCAACCGACATATACGTGAAAATAGGAAGTGCAGTGACGCTGACCTGCATCATCACCCAGGGACCGCACGATCTGGGTACAATCTACTGGTACCGAGGTAGGGAATGTTGATTTTACGTAGTCCCGCTACGTACGCTCGCTATAACAAAACTTTGTTTCCCCTATTTGCTTCCACAGGGACGAGCACCATCAAACCAACGGAAACCCATCCCAACGAGACGTCAATAGCATATCCTCCACGAATCTCCGTAGATCTCAAGTGGACCGAAGCTTTAACATCTAGGTGAGTCAAATGACTGTTTTAGACACGAGTGCTTTCTCAAACATGGTACCTGCCGAAATGACAAACTCGGCTGGCGTAGGAATGAAATAGATTGATTTGGAAGTTAGTTTACTGCACAGGAGAGCAGATTTTGCTGAGATAATGTTACAGTAAAACTTATTTATCGCCAGCTGGGCTTGATTGGAAATCAGTTCAGCCATGAAGTCACTTAAGAAACTGTAAGAACACTTTGGGCTTTGGTTTACGCTTATGATTTTTGGTTGACCATTGATTTTAGGAAAACCATTTTGATTTATGGCCAAAAATTTATAACAAATCATTTCAACGTTCAAAAACTTTCTCGATTAATTCCAATAGTCTTTAAGTTAAGAAAATGCATGTTCTGACTTCAAAACAAGAAAATAAGCATCTACTTTTTACCTTTTTTTATTTATATAAACCTGTTTGAATCCACCTAGTGGTGTAATGCTGCCTTTCTCATATTACTCATAACATCATAAATGTTACTGTAGAATTCGCAAAAACAACAGTTCATTGAATGGAAAAGTGTGTTCGAACTTAGTCTAACAAACTCTACAGATGCTGTGTACCCTGTAGCTCTGGAACCTGAAGTAGTATCCACAACAAATTTCGGAATTCCGTATGGAACTGTAAGAAAGCGATTCGGCCATCTTGTAGAAAAGTGAGTGAGATCCTGATCACTATATCCAATTCATCCGAAACCGGATAGAGATCACCGGAATAACCGAAGTTGGTTCATTTGCTAGCAACAAATATGACCTACAAATTGGAACGATTTTGAATCTAGTTGAACCAAAGATGAATAATAAAGACATGTATGTGCTTACAAATATTTAAAAAAAAATCTGGTTCGTTCCCGGTACTTTCTAAAATGACCGCACTCACCGCTCGGTGGAGCGCGATTTTAATTGCATTTTTTTTTTTCAAATAAAATTTTTATTAGGCTCATTTGCTTTAGCTTAACGTGGCCGATTGTCTTGTTGTTAGGGAGAGAGAAAGGGATGCCGTATTACGGGGCGGCATACTCCCCAGTTAGTAAGGGGACATAGGGAGGGTGATTTTAATTGCATTGTTATCATTTTGACCAAAGTGTGCCATAAAATCTCAATATATACAAATGAGCTAACGAATCGAAAGGGTTCGTTTGTGGATAAACCTAGACTTACTATCTCATGTTCTATTAAACGAAATCTATCAAACGAAACGAACCAGCGTTTCTGTTATATGTAGTAGGATTATTATTATTGTTTCGTGAAGGCAGGGCCGATAACAATTCTAGAAATTCTCCTCCTTATTGATACTCTGATTGTAATGAAACACAACTTAGACGGCAACTCGATTGAGCAATACTTCGTTCATGTTCAGATCGCGAATGATCAGTGTCCCATCTCAGATCTCACAATAATCATAATTTTCATGGTACTCTCGACAAATTGGGTCAGTTATATATTAGAACCCTTTTGTTAGAAACAGTCGACAGTTTTCTCAATTTACATAAAAAAATGCACCTTGATTGTATGATTTCGTCAATTCAGATCAATGTTGAGAATACTTATTCCCCCTCCCTCTTGCGAATATTTTTGTGAACATTACTCCCTCTCTCTTGTTTTACAAAATATGGGAGATGAAAATTTATTTTCAAAAACCCCTCCTTCTAGTCTAAATGTCAATTCTCTTCAAATTACATAAATTTCATCGTTGATCCCCTCCCCCCATGCTAAGGACACTTGCAATACACTCCCCCCTGAAAATATTCTAATGATCATATCTGAAAAGCAAGAAGTATCTGTACCAAATTTGATAGCAAACCGTTCAGTAGTTTTGGAGTTATGTCGTTATAAACATTATATCTCCTTTTTAGAGGCACGTGCTACATCCACCCCACACGAATACCCTTATAATCATGTCTAAGTAGCGCAAAAAGTATCTATGGTCTTCAAAAAGTATCGATTCTCGTCGAATTATATAAATTTTTACATGACCCCTGTTAATGACACTTGCTACGCTCCCTCCCCCATAAAAATAACCTTACAACCATCTCTGAAGAACAAAAAGCATCTGTGCCTAGTGTGATAGCAATCCGTTCAGTAGTTTTAAAGTTATGCCGTTACATCCCACTTTATAAAGGCACTTGCTATATCCACCCCACATATATCTCATATCTAAGGTATGGAAAATGTTTGCATGGTTTTATCGATTCTTGTCGAATTTTATAAATTTTTCCATGACCCCTGTTAATAATACTTGCTACGCTTCCTCTCCTATAAAAATACCTTTATGACTATTCCTGAAGAGCAAGAAATACCTGTTCCAAGTTTAATAGCTATTGGAGCAGTATGTTATGCCGTTAAAACATTACACTCCCTATTTTAGAGGCACTTACTACACCCTCCCCCCACCGAATATTCTTATAATCATATCTAAGTTGTGCAAAAACTATCTATGGTCTTCAAAAAGTACCGATTCTCGTCAAATTAGATAATTTTTTTAATGATCCTCTTTGTTAAGGACACTTGCAACGCTCCCTCCCTCCATAAAATTATTCTTATAACCATCTCTGAAGAGCGAGCCAAATTTGATAGCAATCCGTTCAGTAATTCCGAAGTTGTGCCACCACAAACATTACATCCTGTCCAGTGAAACTCTGATTGTAGTGACACAATATAGACGGCAACCCGATTGCACAATATTCCATCTCAGATGTCACAATAATCATAATTTTTAGCAGCTCTCCTCCATGATAACCTTTATAACCACTTCTGAGTAGTGTTGAAAGTATCTATGCTCTTCAACAATTATCGATTCCCCCCTTTGGTACATGTTTCAAACTTGGTGGCGATTTGTTTAGTTGTTTCGTACTTATGCTAAGACTTACAAACAATCGCGTTCATGCGCAAATAAAGATTATTTACCCTATGTTCTTCGAATTCCTCGGCAATTCTTTTGAAATTATTTTAAAAATTTCGTGTTGGTTTCAAATTAACAATAGCAATACTATCTAGTATGACCTTCAAATTCTCTCCCCTCTATTGCTTTACAAAAAACAGGAGATGAAAATTTATTTTCAAACCCCCTTCTTCTAGTCTAAGCCCCTCTCCTTCTTGTTTGTCGACATAGAGAATAAATTTTACAATAAACATCGCTTTTTAAAGGCACTTGCTATAAATTTTACCCTTTTGTTCACTTTGGCAATGAATATCTCCTGAAGAAAACTTGAAGAATATCCTTATGATCACCTTAAAGGTCGCAAAACCAAGTTTGTGATAGTTTTCTGAGTTTTTATGGAACAATGCAGATACATACAAACAATTTTTCGTCCAGCTTCTTTATTAGAGATACTTGTTACCCTTACTTACTTACTTCACGCTTATGAATATCCTTACGACCATCTATTAGTTGTAATAAATATTTGTGCCTGTCGGAACATGTTCATTTTCACAAATTCGAAACATTTCGTCTCGAATTCCCCCTGTTAGCAAACAGTTACTACATCCCCCTTTAAATATCCTTATAGCAACCTATGAATAGCATTGATAACTTGAGCTTAGAACGGTCTTTTGAGTCCCCCCCCCCCCCTTGGATGGGACTTACTTTATCTACATCCCCTTAAAAATGCTCTTAGGAAGCTCTAATAATATCTGTACGTAGCAAAAAGTATCGTATTTTAACAAATTCTAACAACTTTACATTAAACTTTCTTTTTAAGAGGCACTCATTATATCCACCCTAAAGACCATATTCGAGTTTTCAAAAAAGTATGTATAGTCTTCGAAAAGTATCGCTTCTATTTAAATCAGACAAATTTCGTCATTGGTCCACACCCCACATGTAAAGAACACTTGTTATACACTCTCCCCCCTCTCCGGAAATATGCCGTTACAAACACTACACTCCCTTTTTTAGAGGCACCTTACCTTTATAAACATATCTAAGTTGTGCAAAAAGTATCTATGGTGATAAAAAAGTATCGATTCTCGCCATATTAGATAAAATAGTTATGGTGCTCTCCTATTAAGGACACTTGCTACGTTTTCCTCTCTGAAAATTACCCTTATGTCCATCTTTGAAGAGCAAGAAGTATCTGTGCGAAGT
Organism: Malaya genurostris; assembly: GCF_030247185.1. Lineage (NCBI taxonomy): Eukaryota > Metazoa > Arthropoda > Insecta > Diptera > Culicidae > Malaya > Malaya genurostris. Next base: position 213,979,835 of record NC_080571.1, on the reverse strand, counting down.
TTGGTGGCAATCGGTTCGGTAGTTTCGGAGTTTTGTCCTTATATACATTATACTCCCCATTTTAGAGACCCTTGCTACATCAACCCACTTATAATCATATCTTAGGTATAAAAAATCTATAGTCTTCATAAAGTATCGATTCTCGTCAAATTAGAAATTTTTTTCTGAACCCCCTGTTAAGGTCACTTGCTACGCTCCTTCTCCCATAAAAATACCCTTATGATCATCTCTGAAGAGTATGAAGTATCTGTGCCTTTTTGGATGGCAATCCGTTCAGTATCTTTGGAGTTTTGCCATTACAAACACTACACATCCCCCCCCCTTTTTTACAGGCACTTGATACATCCACCCCCATATAGAAATATCTAAGGTATGCATAATGTTCCTATGGTCTTCAAAAAGTATCGATTCTCAGCAAATTATATCCCACGTTAATGACAATTGCTACGTACCCTTCCCTATAAAAATACGCTTATGACCTTTTCTGATGAGCAGTAAGTACATGTGCCAAGATTGATAGCAATCCGCTCAGTAGTTCCGGAGTTATGCCATTACAAACATTACACCCCCCTTCGTAAAAGGCACTTGCTACATCCACCCCCCATATAATCATATCTAGTATATGCAAACTGTTTCTATGGCCTTAAAAAAGTATCGATTCTTGTCAAATTAGACAAATTTTTAAGCCCCCCCCCCCTGTTAAGGACACTTACTACGCTCCCTCCCCCATTAAAATATCCGTATGACCATATCAGAAGAGCAAGAAGTATATGTGCCAAGTTTGGTGGCAATCCGTTCGAGAGTTTCGGAATTATGACGTTTCAAACATTACACCCCCCTATTTAAAGGTACTTGCTACATCCACCCCTCATATAGTCATATCTAAGGTATGCAAAATATTTCTACGGTCTTCAAAACGTATCGACTCTTGTCAAGTTATATGAATTTTTCCATGACTCCCCCTTGTTAATGACACTTGCTACGCTCCCTCCCATATAAATATGCTCACTAAACCATCTCTGAAAAGCAAGAAGTATCCGTGCCAAGCTTGGTTCAGTAGTTCCGAAGTTATCGCGTTACAAACATTCAAACTTACATCCATTTTTATATATATTATAATAATAATAATAATAATAATAATAATAATAATAATAATAATAATAATAATAATAATAATAATAATAATAATATTAATAATAATAATAATAATAATAATAATAATAATAATAATAATAATAATAATAATAATAATAATAATGATAATAATAATAATAATAATAATCATTATTATTATTATTATTATTATTATTATTATTATTATTATTATTATTATTATTATTGACATCTCAACACCACCGGCACGGTATTAGTGAACTATCGGCTGTGAAAATTGCATATTTATTCCAATAAATTTCAATTCATTGGCCGTTTTTTTATTCTTTCGGTCGAACTTATCATAAAATAGCAAAAAAATTTACTGTCTTTTGCCAATATCACACGCCAGTAGCAGACATCCGTAACCGTTTCGATTTCTTCATAGCGTGTACGAAATTGAACAAAGCACGCATCGTTAATTTTGTGTTTTCTTTTTCTTCCGGTGTTTTACATATTGTCTTTCTATATGCTGATTTGAACACTTTGACACTCATCGTCCTGTAACTGCGGAACCGGAAGTCGGACCCAGATGAAATTTCACAGTAGCTTTAAAGACAATATGAGCTATAAATCGAATGAAGATTTGTGAAAATCGGTTCAAGCATCGCTGAGAAATCGAAGTGAGTTTTATTTTTGGAATTTTTCTTTACTACTTTCGGTGATTCCGGAAAAGGAAAAATAGGAACCAGTAGTTCCGAATTACGTTTTTATGCCCACAAACTAACAAGCGCTGCAAACTAGAAAAATTTATAAGTAAGATTTATTGGATTTGTACCTGTTTTTGACCATCAGTGATGACTGGACCGATTTTGATCAAACTAGTCGCAAATGAAAGGTATTCCCGTCAACCAGAATTGAACCACTATTGAATGGTTTTGAGATCGGATGTTCACTTTTTGAGTTATACAGACTTAGTTCAAAAATTTCAGTTTTACAAATTCTGTTACAATTAACCTTGAAAACAGAACATGTTTTTAGACTTGGATTCCGCACGGTAATATCTATCCAACAAGCCAAAGATTGTTAAAATCCGTCAATTTTTAACGGAAATATCGATGTTTTTGTATAAGCGACTTTTCGCCTTAAAGCAATGCTTGGGAGCAACGTGAAACACGATTTTTATACTGTTACATACAATTATTTCTAAGCACCAAAAAGACTGTGTACAGTATCCTTTTTCATGGCATTTTGTCTCGGACCGATTTTAGCACGGTTTGTTTTTGGCAACATAATCGTTAGAATATGACATATGTAAACCAGATGATGGCAGCATTTTCGATTAGAAAGAAATTCCACAATTATACTGATTTAAACCACTTACATTAAAAATCGCTGGAAAAACATTACACTCATATACCATTCGAATCAGTTCGTCGAGATCAGCAAATGCGTGTGTGACAAATAATTTCACTCAATTTTCTCGGAAATGACCGTTTTCCACAAACTCAGATTTATATGAATAGTCGTATGCTCCCAAACAAGGTTCCTGAATTACGTTTGGATCCGACCTTTGGTTCCGAAACTACGGGATGATATGTGAAACGAAATTAACGATGACCGAACCGATAAAAGATTCAAATGAAAAGTCTTAATGAAAAGTCTTGATGAATAGTCGTGATGAAAAGTCTTGATGAAAAGTCAACTTCCGGTTTAGGGGATACATGGTGATTATTATAAAAATGTCTATTTCACAAAAATTAATCAGGTTCCTCGGGTTTGCTGATTTGGATAGTCGATCACCAAATAAACTTATTTCAATTTTAGCGGTATTCAGTTTTCGATTCGGAAGGTATTCTAAAATTTAATTCTCTCTACGATTTCTGTCTACACTGATTGTCAAACATTTTGAATCAAATGTAAACTATACAGCTCTTCAGGTGAATTTAACTGACTTCGGCTACACCGATTTTCGAATTCCGGTTCCAGTATCAAATCGTATCTCAAAGCTTAATCGTTTTCTCAAAAAAGGCCAAATAGAGTTTCAAAAACTCTAATTCAGATTAAAGGGTTTACGGTCCCATAGAAAATTAATAAATTTTTTAAAATTCTGACTCCCGATTGTGAAGTTACAGGGTCATGAGTTTTTAAAATTCATACCGATTTGGAAGATTACAATTAGAAAAAGCTTCAAAGTTGAACTCAAAACTATTGCAATTTGTTTGTCATATAAATTTATTGCCACACGAATCGTTTTTGCTTATGCTGGTTCCTGAATACTGGCTCTAGAAGTACCGTAAATAATGACGAAAAACTCTAAAATTGAACTTACTTCGATATCTCATGGAATGTTCAATCCATTATCACAAGTTTTGATCCGCATTCGATCCGATTTGCAGTTTCGACATTACAAAGTAATGAGTGATTAAAATCTCCAACTGCCATTTAAAACGACGGTCATAGAAATAATGTCATGAGAACTAAAACACCGAAGAATATTCATGCAAAAAATAAATTGATAAAAAAAGTACCATCTCACTGCTAGGTGAGCACGTTCAAGCACGTTTTTCTTAAGGAAAACGCCTAAGAACAAAATATAGAATATACTATATATCAATATGGATCACTCTTGAGATTCACAGTAAAGTGCGGTGGCAAAAAAGGTTATTATTAATACACTACAAATTTTTTAATGCTCATATGTAATTTGCATTCGGCTACCAAGCCCCGGTTTATGGTTTTATATGTATAAATTATTCAATGAACAGATGTGAGCTCTGTGGTTCAGTCGAGTAACTGATGTGCTTGTGATCTAATGTTTCTTTGTTCAAGTCGCGGTGCTGCTAACGATCTTTTGTTTTTTATTTCTTTCGAAATCAAGCCATGTAATTTTCAAAGCAAACAATTTTACATGTTCTTGAATAAAAATTTGTGTGAAATACGATGCTCCATTTATGTGGATTTTATAAGATGTAAAATTACAAGATTTTTTCGAACTGTGTACACACTAAGAAAAGTTTACATCTTTATATAGGGTGATTTTTTAAGAGCTTGAGAACTTTTTTAAACAATAAAACGCATAAAATTTGCAAAATCTCATCGGTTCTTTATTTTAAACGTTAGATTGGTACATGACATTTACTTTTTGAAGATAATTTCATTTAAATGTTGACCGCGGCTGCGTCTTAGGTGGTCCATTCGGAAAGTCCAATTTTGGGCAACTTTTTCGAGCATTTCGGCCGGAATAGCCCGAATTTCTTCGGAAATGTTGTCTTCCAAAGCTGGAATAGTTACTGGCTTATTTCTGTAGACTTTAGACTTGACGTAGCCCCACAAAAAATAGTCTAAAGGCGTCAAATCGCATGATCTTGGTGGCCAACTTACCGGTCCATTTCTTGAGATGAATTGTTCTCCGAAGTTTTCCCTCAAAATGGCCATAGAATCGCGAGCTGTGTGGCATGTAGCGCCATCTTGTTGAAACCACATGTCAACCAAGTTCAGTTCTTCCATTTTTGGCAACAAAAAGTTTGTTAGCATCGAACGATAGCGATCGCCATTCACTGTAACGTTGCGTCCAACAGCATCTTTGAAAAAATACGGTCCAATGATTCCACCAGCGTACAAACCACACCAAACAGTGCATTTTTCGGGATGCATGGGCAGTTCTTGAACGGCTTCTGGTTGCTCTTCACTCCAAATGCGGCAATTTTGCTTATTTACGTAGCCATTCAACCAGAAATGAGCCTCATCGCTGAACAAAATTTGTCGATAAAAAAGCGGATTTTCCGAATGGACAACCTAAGACGCAGCCGCGGTCAACATTTAAATGAAATTATCTTCAAAAAGTAAATGTCATGTACCAATCTAACGTTTAAAATAAAGAACCGATGAGATTTTGCAAATTTTATGCGTTTTATTGTTTAAAAAAGTTCTCAAGCTCTTAAAAAATCACCCTGTAGATGCACATAAATGGAGCGTCGCGATTCACTTATATTCACGATTCAAAACATGTAAAGATAAGTCATATCAGTAACTTCACAGGCAATGTAGCTTAAGCTTACATCGATATAGACGCGAAGTTTATTTTTACATGTTAATAGATGTAATATTGTGTCATCACCGAAGAAATTATGGCATGTTTGAATTTACGTCAAGCGTAAATTTCATTTTTTCTAAGAGTGTATGCTTACTGCATTGCTTTAATCATACTATTTATTAACATTCTTTCAGTGCATAACAAACTTTCTATTTTTCGAATTTAGGAATGGTTCGTCTGTTGAGCGAAATTAAACTACTTTTTGAAAAATAAATATATAAATTTCTAATCTATTTTGACTAAAAATTTCATCTATTAACAAAACAGCTCACAGCAAGGGCCAGATCGCTTAGTATATGAACTTTTAATTTATAGACAATTTATAAAAATGACAACTCTCTTTTACATTCTAACTTGCCCTGAGAGAAAAGACAATGTGCCGTTAATATTAAATTTAATGCCATATTGAATTACGTCATTTGGGATTTGGTTCGTTAAAATAACAGTTCGGCTGAAAAGTTCGTATCGTTTAATAGACACACACATTTTTTTGCCAAAATTCGTTTTTATTATTCAACATAATTGCCATCAGAGGCGATACAGCGATTATAGCGATCTTCCAACTTTTCGATACCATTTTTGTAGTACGATTTGTCCTTTGCCTCAAAATAGGCCTCAGTTTCAGCGATTACTTCTTCATTGCTTCTAAATTTTTTACCAGCGAGCATTCTCTTGAGGTCTGAGAACAGGTAAAAGTCACTGGGGGCCAAATCTGGAGAATACGGTGGATGAGGGAGCAATTCGAAGCCCAATTCGTTCAATTTCAGCATGGTTTTCGTCGACTTGTGACACGGTGCATTGTCTTGATGAAACAAAACTTTTTTCTTCTTCAAATGAGGCCGTTTTTTTTAAATTTCGTCCTTCAAACGCTCTAATAACGCTATAAAATAGTCACTGTTGATGGTTTTTCCCTTCTCAAGATAGTCGATGAAAATTATACCATGCGAATCCCAAAATACAGACGCCATAACCTTACCGGCCGATTGTTGAGTCTTTCCACGCTTTGGGTTCGGTTCATCGCGTGCAGTCCACTCAGCTGACTGTCGATTGGACTCCGGAGAGAAGTGATGGAGCCATGTTTCGTCCATTGTTATATATCGACGAAAAAAATCGGTTTTATTTCGATATAACAGCTCCAAACACTGCTCAGAATCATCAATTCGTTGTTGTTTTTGATCGATTGTGAGCTCACGCGGCCCCCATTTTGCACAAAGCTTTCTCATATCCAAATATTCGTGAATAATATGTCCAACACGTTCCTTTGATATCTTTAGGGTGTCAGCTATCTCGATCAACTTCACTTTACGGTCATTGAAAATCATTTTTCGGTTTTTTTTCACGTTTTCATCGGTAACAGTCTCTTTTGGACGTCCACTGCGTTCATCGTCTTCGGTGCTCATATTACCAGTAAGAAATTTTGCAAACCACGTACAAATTATTGCTTCGCCCGGTGCAGAGTCTGGATAACACTCATCAAGCCATTTTTTGGTATCGGCGGCACTTTTTTTCATCAAAAAGTAGTGTTTCATCAACACACGAAATTCCTTTTTTTCCATTTTTTCACAATAACAAAAGTAGCTTCACTCAAAATGCAATATCTCACAAACTAATAATCAGACAGCTGTCAAATTTATACACGTATCTTTTGAAGGTTAGTACTAACTGAAAATGGTATGGATTTAATTCTAGTGGCGCCCTCTCATAGAAACGATACGAACTTTTCAGTCTGTTAAGATAACGTTATTTGGAATTTACTTCTTATAAAAAGTTTTGTGTAATGAATGTGGAAATCGGCCATCATATGGTTATTCTCGGAACGGATGCGAAGAGGAAATGCAAAAAAATGAAGTTTGAACTCGTTTCAATATTCAATATGGCGACTTCCGGTTTATTGATATTGCTTAAAACCCCTAACAATAGGGGTATTTTCGGAACAGGATTGATGAGTAGATGTTGGAAAACGATGTTTGAGGTGGTTCTGAAATTCAAGAAAGCGACTTCCGGTTTCTTGATATTCCTTGAAAACCCTCACAATATGGATATTTTCGAAAAGAATTGATGAAAAGGTGCCGGAAAACAATGTTTAGGGTCGTTCCAAAATCCAAAATGGCGATTTCTGTATCATCTATACTCCTTGAAATCTCGGAAAGGATTTGATGTGGTGTCATAAAAACGATGTTTGTGATCATGCCGAATCCAAGATGGCCACTTCCGGTCTATTGATATTCTTTGAAAATACTCACAATATGGATATTTTCAGAATAGATTTATTATGTAGGTACAAAAAAATAGATATTTGTGGTCGTTTTGAATTCCAATTCTTTCCAAAAACACCCTATTGTAAGGGTTTTTCATTTTCTGGAACCTACTATTTAAACTACAATATGGGTGTTATTTCCAAAAATACATTACAAAAATAGTTTACGTTATTTGGGATTTAGTTCCTAAAAGAAGTTACGTAAAAAGAGGAAATGCATGAAAAGTGTTCGTAAACGGAGGTTTGGGTGTACTGTTTGAATGTTATGTGTCATTTGCGCTAAGCTATTCGTAAAAAGAGGCCGGAATTATGAGCCGACCACGCTTGGTTTTTGCACCATGATAATGCACACTGGCATACTGCATTGATTCTTCGGAATTTTTTTTATCAAAAATTCAACCAACATCGTACCGCAACCACCGTATTTGTCTGATTTTGTTCCGTGTGACTTCTGGCTATTCAGCAAACTTAAACGATCGCCCCGGGGAAACTGTTTTGAGTCAATTGAAGACATCAAACGAAAATCGCTACGCGCATTTAAGGCTCTACCGGAAATTGACTTCAACAACTGTTTCTACGATTGGAAAAGATGTTGACACTGTCGTGATTGGCCATGTTGTGTCTGTGCGTCATTTGGCCCTCGGCTAAAACACATCAATTGCAAAATCAGAGAGCTCGCTAGAACCGAAATCACTGGCTGCTACCTGTCGTCACGGTGACCGAAATACGAATGAACTGGTTGAGATTGCGCTGCTTTAATAAGAGGGCTCTCTCTTCCTGAACTCGCTTCGTTTTCCTGGTGGCTGCTACCTGCTTCTGATGAGACCGACTTTCGCAATACGAATGAGCTGGTTGTTGTTGTTGTTACATTTGAGTTTTATTTGCATTTATTTTTGGTTTACAATAATTTAACAATGTAAGTGGTACAGCTTTCGCTTTTCAATCTTTGATGTATGTCTTATTACTTTTTAGTTATTTCATTTTGCTCTGCTATTCGCAACAATATTTGTTTAACAATGTAATTGTTTGTTATTTTACGAATGAGCTGGTTGAGATTGCGCTGCTTTAATAAGAGGGCTCTCTCTTCCAGAACTCGCTTCGTTTTCCTGGTGGCTGCTACCTGCTTCTGATCGTCACGGCGTCCGAATATCGAATGAGCTGGTTGAGGTTGCCCTTCTAGTTTTATAGAAAGGTTATCAGAACGCTCGCTCTGCCATTGGTTGTTCTTTGCTGCTAGAAATGCCACAAGTGATGAGCCGTAATATGGGGAACGCGATGTTTGCTACTTCAAGCGACAATCATAAATGTCGTAATGAAATAATTAATCAAATAGCGTATTGTGATTTAAGTTAGGATTTATTAATATTTTATTTACAATTATCATTTATTTTATAATTTGTGCAAATTTAAGTTATTATTTCGTATCTCTTCTACAGACACAACATTGGATTAAGCATGTTTCAAACACCCAGCAGGAGCAGCATTTAAATAGCGCGTTTGAATTGGCGCAACAAAATCTTGCACTCCTGTTACTTCTGTGTATGATATTCAAGCTAAATAGTATAATATTATTCATGGTTTTTGATTGAATATGTTTTTCTTATCATTATAATAATTATTAATCACAGCATACATGGTAATATTACCTGCAGTTTTCATCAACGATATTATTCTACCACCACGGTATTGCTAAATAAATTTCAAACACTTCACGAATCATGGAATATCGATGCGACCGACAAAAAAAACTCATTGAAATTATTTCATCTCCCGTAAAGTGGCTATGATTTTTCTCAATCATTCTACCGTGTATAATCAAAACCAAGACAGACTTTCTTACCAGCACCGTGATTCTGTTTTTTTTTCAACACAGTTGAAAACTCGTACACATGTCTGTGTGCTCGGTAATATTTTCACACTCAAGTTTCGGTATCGAGTATCGCTTCTTCACTTCTGTAAACTTTTGTAGATCACATCAGAGACGATTATTTTCTACATCAATCATTTCCGGCCGAATCAGTAGTGATTGTTTTAGAATTTAGATATTTACTGATCTCGACTTGACTTGATCATGTTCATTCAAAAATCAAAATTACTTAGAGATTATATCACACTCAAAACAAAATTGAATTTTACAGGTGACTTAATCCCTCATACGATGTAATTCATAAAGACCTAATTTGTCAAATGACGAAAAATCTCATTTATAATGACTTAATGTTAGATGAGCTTGAATTTTACTGGTTTCGACTGTAACTTGAATTCTGCTAGCAGGTGCGACTGTATGAATTCAAATGTACCTTTTACCAGCTTAGCAGATGCATGCTTCTGTGGCTCAGTCGATTAACAGACGTACTTGCGATCCAATGATTCTCGGTTCAAGTCACGGCGTTGCTATCAGTATTCTTTTGTCGTGAATACGACTTACTTCACTATGGGGCGCCTTTTCAAAATTTACACTCGGAGAGAGTGATAAGTTTTTGATCAAGAATATCTCTTGTTGTATCTAACGAATCAACACAATTTTTGCTTCATGCCATCGGAAATATGATCACTATTTTATGATAAAATTTTCAGTTGTGCGTCTGCCTTTCTCGTATTTTGAAAGCTCATAGCTCCGTGCTCTATGAAAGGATTTATATAATCTAACTACCAATAGAATCGATATTTTTCAACTTAAACGTGTATAGCAACAGCATTGAAGTATTTCAATCGTACACTATTGAAAAACCTGTCTCATTTGACCCATGTTAACACCAGCCAATCAGAACGCGTTCTGAGGAAGAGAACAAAATATCTGCTGCTGCACAACAAATCGTTCGAGAAAAATGTTCCGAACAGTGCTTAATATCGTAGTGAGTTCCACAATTTGGTCCTTCTGAAAGGCAGGAATGAATCCCGTACAGCATCCTGATAGTTTCTTTGGATGAAATGCAAATCCAAAATGAAATAGTCAACATTAAAATTCTATATGCGGCTATTTTTATTGCCGTTAGGACCGCCCATTAGTGAAAAAGCTACAAACTAAATCACGTAAAAAGAAACCTCTAAAAAAATTGGATCAGTTTGGATTCTATCGCCCCTGCGAGCAGATGTATTATTTGTCGTTTGCAAAGCTAGTTTCGCTTCCGACAAGAGCGATTACGTCACAGCTGCCAGTTGTTTGCATTGGTGAAAAAACAACTAAAAGAGGACAACTGTGGAGAGCATCACACAAAATCAGCTCTTCTAATGGCTCTAGAAGTTTTCTAAAGAACTGTTAGGATTTCTTCTTCGCAAATCGAAGGTAAAAACCTCAGTTTAGTGCAAATCTAGAAATGTTTGATTAGATTTGTACACTTTTCGCTGTGTGAAATTCACAGTAATCGAGATCAAGTGAAACTTTCTTTGTTTTTGCAAAATATGTGAAAAAGGGGAATGCTTGCATAATTCATATAATTGATCAACTAACATGTCAGTTGTTTTCGTATTCACGACATCCACACTCTTAGAAAAAATGAAATTTACGCTTGACGTAAATTCAAACATGCCATAATTTCTTCGGTGATGGCACAATATTACATCTACTACCATGTAAAAATAAACTTTGCGTTTATATCGATGTAAGCTCAAGCTACATTAACTGTGAAGTTACTGATATGACTTATATTTACATGCTTTGAATCGTGAATGTAAGTGAATCGCGACGCTCCATTTATGTGCATCTATAAAGATGTAAACTTTTCTTAGTGTGCAGTTATGTCTCTGACATTACCCAAGTGCCTTTTTTTTATTTCAGTGAATTTCATGGTATGGAGTTTTAGACACAATATTAAATGTTCTTCGAAGTAAATTTGTGTGAACTGCGCCGCTCCATTTATGTGCATCTAATAAGATGTAAAATCACAGGGATTTTTGTAAGTGTGCAGTTGTGACTACGAAATGATGATTCTTTCCTTCACAGAAAGAAAAGATGAAACTTACACGACATGTAAACCAATAGTACTATTAAACAGACATCAGTTGAAACGAAAATCTGATTTGAAACCATGATTGATGTAAAATTACATTAAAATGCATTTACTTTTTTATTGAACAAGGCTGTATATTTACAAATCGCTTAGTTTTGTAATGTAACTTTCCATTCAATTACCTGCTCCAAATATGTGCATGAAAATAAATGTAAATTCACAAAATATTTTTATCTGTGTTGGCCAAGATTACTTATGATGATATCAGATATTTCGATCAGCAGTGATCTTATATCACCATTGATTTTTGATTTAAGGTGATTTTCCCAGCCCTGGTCATACCCATAAGTTATACATTTTATTTTCTTTAGTTAAGATATAGCAACGTTTCCTTAGGAAGTGCGTTTTAACCCCTTTTTCCCTTACATATTTATTTTCGTTTACAGCACACTATTTTTTAGAAACAATTATTTGGGGTTGTTAGTTTAACAGATCGGCTGAAAAGTTCGTATCGTTTCTATGAGAGGGCGCCACTAGAATTAAATCCATACCATTTTCAATTAGTACCAACCTTCAAAAGATACGTGTATAAATTTGACAGCTGTCTGATTATTAGTTTGTGAGATATTGCATTTTGAGTGAAGCTACTTTTGTTATTGTGAAAAAAATGGAAAAAAAAGGGATTTCGTGTGTTGATGAAACACTACTTTTTGATGAAAAAAAGTGCCGCCGATACCAAAAAATGGCTTGAGATTCTGCACCGGGCGAAGCAACAATTCGTAAGTGGTTTGCAAAATTTCGTACTGGTCATATGAGCACCGAAGACGATGAACGCAGTGGACGTCCAAAAGAGGCTGTTACCGATGAAGACGTGAAAAAAATCCACAAAATGATTTTCAATGACCGTAAAGTGAAGTTGATCGAGATTGCTGACACCCTAAAGATATCAAAGGAACGTGTTGGACATATTATTCACGAATATTTGGATATGAGAAAGCTTTGTGCAAAATGGGTGCCGCGTGAGCTCACAATCAATCAAAAACAACAATGAATTGATGATTCTGAGCAGTGTTTGGAGCTGTTGAATTGCTCCCTCATCCACCGTATTCTCCAGATTTGGCTCCCAGTGACTTTTTCCTGTTCTCAGACCTCAAGAGAATGCCCGCTGGTAAAAAATTTTGAAGCAATGAAGAGGTAATCGCTGAAACTGAGGCCTATTTTGAGGCAAAGGACAAATCGTACTACAAAAATGGTATCGAAAAATTGGAAGATCGCTATAATCGCTGTATCGCCTCTGATTGCAATTATGTTGAATAATAAAAACGAATTTTGGCAAAAAAATGTGTGTTTCTATTAAACGATACGAACTTTTCAGCCGAACTGTTATAACTGTATTCTGTAGACTTTGGATTTACTCGATAGATGACGTTGTTTTTTTTTTCTTTTTGGTTTAATGCAGTTATCGATTTGGTCCAACTGTTGTAGACATTAAATTTTATTGTGATCCGTTTAATGCAACATCAAGTTTAATCGACGTAATTGATCCCTTTGCACTCATTCATGGTAACTAGGATGAAGGCTGCTATGCGCTTAAATGGGATCTGCTTTGTTAATGGTGGAAACCGGACTAATGCTTCATCTCATGTCGATATTACTCGGAATGTTCAGCAACGTGTTCCAAAAATGATATGACAAATGCTGCATTTTAAATGGAAATTGAATTCGATGCCGACTGTTAGTAGAAATGATAAAGCACTTGTATTAACTTCATTGTTTTTGTCAAACGCAATTTTCTTCTTATATTTGTACTGAAATTTTATTTGTTTTTTAAAGATTATGCCTTCGCAGATTCAAATTTATCACTGAACTGACTCCACTTCCATAGTGATGAAATGATAAATATGCACCTCAAGTGCCTCGTTGACAACAATGTCCATGACAATTCATTCTGTGAACGTGCATACTAATACATAAAATTTGCCTGGAGCAGTAGAAATGCCCAAACAAACGAAAATAATGTAACAGGACCTACAGTAAAAAAAAATTAGTTAGAGTTTATTCCGGTATCTCTGTTCAATGCAGAGAATATAAACTTAGGTTAGCACTTTTGCTTCACATGTGAGTTGCATTCACTATTTACTTTTACATCGTTTCATAGATCCACTGCAAACCGAACAGTCGTTTTGATTGTAGTCCGAGTTAGGAATGAAATAGTTTGATGTCTTAATACGACAAGTGGAACAAGAGGATTGTCAACCAAAATTGTAGATGATTCTTTATTTTCACTCTTTTTTTTAATTAAAAATTATTTCCTAAATGACACTGTAGAGAATTCGAATAAGACCGAAAGGCACTGGAACGGATTAAACTTTTCGGGACTATGGCAAACATTTTTAATTGGCTTAAAAGTTGTTCTAGTCATTCTCGATCTAGTAATGCTAGTGTATTCTGATTCGCAATTTTGATAGTTCGTAAAGAGAGCTTGTCAGTAAAATAAAATACGGATTAGTGCCTGAAAAGTTCGCAAAGGGTATGACAAACTCTGCACAGTTTTTTTATATCTCTTATGCGGTTGTGCTCCTCCCAAGTTATGTTGAAAATAACTGCAAGGTTGATGAATCAAGCATCGGCATCGAAATTATTCGGATACATGTAATGAGTAGTTCTTTCTAGTAATATCTGTTCCGGTGTTTTTTGTGGATAAATCTTACTTCAGTTGGCAAGATTTGCCTTGGGCCGTATTTAAACGAAACGTATTGATGGATTTTGTATGATTTTTTCATTGTAACTTATGTGAAACAAATTCATCCATTCCTCCTACTTAAACCTAAGTCCATCCAAATCGGCCAAAGTATCTCTGAGGACATAGTCTGAGTATCAATTTGGAGTATTTAAACACTATTTTCGATGCTTCCGGAATCGGAAGTCGGGAACCAGAACAGCCGGAATTAGTTGGATAGGTCGTTTACTAACAATGACTAACGGTTGGAATAGTTTCGAGCCTAGTTTAGAACATATCTACGTTTTTGGTTTCACCGCCTCAAGTGACGCTGTACATTTTTTACTACTCTGCATCCCGTAATTCTGCAATCGAAAGTTGTATTCGGATGAAATTCTAAAGCTTTGTATGGGATCATAAGACCTTTAATTTGAACCTAAGTTTGTGAACATCGGTCACGCTCTGTCTGAGAAAAGTGAGTAAGTAATCAGCTTATTTGTTGGTTTTCGTTTTCTTTATAGCGTGTACGAAATTGAACAAAGTCCGCTGTGAGCATTGTTTGTAAAGGTTTTTAAGTTTTCTTCTTCCGTGTCAGCTAGTACCGGTGCGTGCTGGTTTTGTATCGTCATTTTATATGGCGCTTTGAAAGCTTTCACACTAATCGCCCTGTAATTGTGGAACCGGAAGTCAGATCCGGATGAAATTTCATAGTAGCTTTCAATGACAATATGAGCTACAATTTAAATCGAGATTTGTAAAAATCGGCTAAAACATCGCTGAGAAATCGAAGTGAGTTCTACTTTTGGAGTTTTTCTTCACTGCCTTCGGTGCATACGGAACAGGAAAATGGGATACTATTAGTGCCGAATCAAGTTTATATACCAACAAACTATCAAGCTCTGCAAACTAAAAAGATTTATTAGACAGTTTTATAGAATTTGTACTTGTGTATGCCATCGTTTATGAAAAACACATGAAATTGAAAATTTTGTTTGAATCTTAGTTTGTGAAAATCGGTCAAACCATTTCCGAGAAAATCGAGTGCATATTTCATACATAATTTTCACATATTATCCTAAGGAGTGTATCGAAAACAAGCTATTCAGATACATTTGTGTTGTACGTATGTATTTGTAATGGTTCTTTATGCTCAGATCACAGCATGCTGTGCGTTTGGCTGTCAGCTTTCGTTTGTTTACTTATTTGTGCGGTTGAAATTCTGCGTTTTCAAAATGTCGCGTATTGAAAACGGAAGTGAATATTAAGGTTCTGGACACATGGCTAAGTGAGAAGGGTATTACTATGCGAAAATTGGCGAAGCGGTTTGGAATTCATCATGCCAGTGTTGAAACCATCATTAATAAGTTTAAGGAACACTATTATTTGGATGAGCTACCAGGAAGAGGCAGAAAACCCGGTTCTTCCAACTCGAAACTCTACCGGAAAATAGTATCTCTAATCATGAAGAACAAATCAATGTCAATACGTGATTTGGCCAAAAAAGCTGGAACGAGTGTCGGAATGATCCAGCGTATCAAGAGGCGAAATCACCTGAAGACCTACAAGAAGCAGAAAATCTCGAAACAAAGTTTAGAACAGAAGAAACGAGCAGCAACAAGGGCCCGGAAATTGTATTCGCGTCTTTTGCAGTATCAGGATGTATGCGTTTTGATGGACAATGAGCCTTATGTAAAGGAGGACTCAAAAATCCTTCCAGGTCCACAATACTTTACTGTCGTCGTTGGGGAGGATGTGAGCGATGCGGACAGGTCGAATTAAGTGGAGGAATTCGGTTGAAAGGTACTGGTATGGCAAGCAATATGTTCCTGTGGTTTGAAGTCAACCATTTTTTACACTACCGGAACTATAAATGCAGAAATCTATCGATCTGAGTGCCTCCAGAAGAGATTACTGCCTCTATATATATACGAAGCATAGCACAGCTCCACTGTTTTGGCAAGATTTAGCGTCGGCTCACTATGCCAAAACCACTCTCAATTGGCTTGCGGGAAAGGGGTATACATTTTGTTGAGAAAAATATCAATCCACCAAATTGCCTTCAGCATCGACCCATCGAACGTTTCTGGGCTATCGTGCAGAGGGACTTCAAGAAGGGCAGCTGGGAACATGCAGGAGTTCAAAAAAAAATGGGCTCAAGCGTCCAAAAAATGCGATGCAACACTTGTCTGGAACTAGATGAAGAGCGTTCAATCAAAAGTTCGAAAATCCGTGAAGGAATAACTTAAATTTCATGCGATTTTCATTATTCTCAAGTTTAAAATCGTACAATAAAGGTCCAATTTTTAGTATGAATAAAATATCGTTTTTTTATCATAATTCGAAAGAAAAATTTGGATAGCTTATTTTCGATACACTCGTTACAACTCCGGTACCTGAAGTCGGATCTAAATGAAATTCAATAACAGGTTTTGGGATAAAAGGACCTTTAATTTGAATCTAAGTTTGTAAAAGTCTGTTCTGCCATCTCCGGGAAAAGTGAGTGCGTATATTTTTCCTTTCGAACACATACACACGCAGACATTTGCTTATTTCGTCGAACTGAATCGAATGGTATATGACATTCAACCCCGCGTGTCTCGTATGAAAAGTCGGATTTCACAGTGATTGCATAGCCTTCCTACATGAGAAAAGTAAAACACGTCCCTGAAAATGAAATTTTTATACCTATCAGTTTGGAATTCCGGAACCGAAAGTCGTATCCGAATGAAATTTTGTAGGGTTACATGTTGTTAAAGGTCCTTTCATTTGAGATTTAGCTTGTGGATATTGGATGAACGGTTTCTGAAAAATTCGACTGCACGTTTTTTGTTCATTTGGCACATTTTACTCCAAACCTGAAGTCGGATCCAGATGAAATGCGATAGCAACCTATGGGACTGTAAGGCCTTTAGTTTGAATCTTAGTTAAAAAAATTTGAGGTTTCTGAGTTTTTATTTTTCAAATTTTAAAGATTATGTACGATTTTTATAACGTTATTTAAACGACTGTGTGAATTTTTGTTAAATCCGAAAATATGCAGTAATTTTTGGTAGGAACATAAGGATCGTTTGACCCTAAGATTGGGAATGTCGGTTCTGCAATCTCTGAGAAAAGTAAGTGCGATCCATTTTTCAGCATATGACTATTTCCTCCCATCGTTAATCAAAAATCGGGAACCTGAATAGTCGGTATCGATTTGTTTGGATACTTACTGATAATAGTTACCGATTGGTGTAGTTTTGAGGCAACTTTAGAATTTTTTTACGTCGTTTGTTTCGCCGCTTCACTTTACTCTATCATTCCAGAACCAGTAGTCGAATCAGAATAAAATTCAGGTATTCCCTATGGGACCACGAGTCTTTTTATTTGAATCCAAGTTTGTCAAAATCTGTTCAGCCAACTTTGAGAAAACCTAGTAAGATTATTTGATACATACACACACGGACATTGCGCAGCTCGACAAACTGAATCGAATGCTATACGACACTTGGCGCTCCGGGTCAATTTTCACGAGTCGATTTTTCAAGTGATTGCATAACCTTTCTGCTACATGGAATGAAAAGTCCCGGGCTTCTCACAGAATAGTCGTGAATAGTTTCGAATAGTTCCGTATATATTTTTGTTAAGAACAAGCCTCTAGATGACCCAATCCCAAATTTCATGACAATCTATCCACTAGTGCGTGAATAACAGTGAAGTTTTCAACCCGCCATATAGAATAACAATTTCTGCAACATTATGTCCTCGGCATCTTAGAGCATGCAACGTGGAAGAAGAAAACACTACACGAACGATGCGTCTTTTGTTCCATTTCATACACGCAATAAAGAAAACGAAACGGTTCCGGATGTCTGTTACTGGTGTGTGATATTGGTAATAGACGGTGCAACAGTTGATAAAAATGTTATGATAAGTACGACCGAAAGAATAAAAGAATGTCAATGAATTGAAATCTATTTGAAATAATAAACATTCATCGGAATTTCCAGCTTCGCGATGTAAATGCAATTTTCACAGCCGGTAGTGCAGTAATATCATGCCGGTGGTGTAGTGATGTAAAATTTAATAATAATAACAATAACCCTACTACATGTTTTACGCTACTGATACGTGCAGGTTAGCTTGACTTACATATTTAAAACGTAGACCATGAGATAGTAAATATAGATTCAACTAGGTTCAAAACTGTTCCAATTTGTAAGCAACAAATATTGCTGGCAAACGAATCAACTTTGACTGACCGGATCTGAATCCGGTTTCGGAAGATAAGTAATTATTACTCTTAGTATTATTAACTTTTAAATATCATTCAGAGCCCCTTAAAAGGAATCCTATATTCCACTGGGAGCTCTTGTCTAGTATAAATAGTTTATTACCTCCTTCGCTAGTGTATATACATTAGTAGTATAAACCTCAGCTTATTGGCATCGCGTTATTTTTATTGTATATATTGTTGTTAAAAAAAACCGCATACCCCACATTTCTCATCGGCGTTTAATGCAATTTCCGTTACCACTTCTAAAATAGAATTGGCAGTTTTGGATGTTCCTGGAAATTTGGTTGATTTTGATTTTTTTAATATTACACCTGAAATGGTAACGAATAGCTCTAAAAAGTTCTTTTTTGTCTGAACCTGACGGTGTTCCCTCAGTTGCTTTTTGTCACACTATTACTATTTTGGTTGAGCCGCTCAGCCGAATGAACAACCAATTGTTAATTGATTCACGTTTTTCCGCTATCGGGAAGCAATCGTTAATGGTACCCATTTACAAAAAAGGAGATACGCCTAATGTGACAAACTACAGAGTAATTACTAGCTTATTCGCTGCTTCAAAAAATTTCGAAACTGTCGTAAGTGGTGAACTTCTCGAAGCGACTAAATGCTATATATCGAAAGATCAGCAAGGATTCATACCTAAGCGTTCAGTGACAACGAATCTTTTAAGTTTCACTTCTACTTGTTTTGAAAATTTAGAACTCAAATCCCAAGCTTTTGATTCGTTCATCCACGACATTATCATAGCTAAGCTTCCCAAGCTTGGGATTTACCAATTAGCTGCAGTCTTACTTGATAGATAGGACCCTCCGTGTTAAGCTCGACTCGATAACGTCTTCGAATTCCACTAATTCACCGGGTTTGCCACAAGGTACCAATACAAGCCTATTGTTATTCATCTTGTATTTCAACGATGTGATGTTACTACTAGAGCCTGGATGCAGAGATGTCCATCTCCTCTGTATGACGAAGAAAAAGCGAAATTTCTCCTCTTCCTTGATAACTTCAATGAGAGCTTTTTCTCTTTTACATATATACAACACTGTTGTATAAAGTTTGCACGCATCATGAGTGCGCGTGTTTCTTTTCTTTTACCTTTAGCACTGAATAGCACCAAAAAGGCTATCAAATTCTCTGAGGTGGATGGCGATATTTTCACAGAGGTGTACACGCCGGTGAGCACTCTGGAGTATGGTTTGTGTAGAAGAAGCGTGGGGCATGCAAAATCAGCAAAAAAAAACAATTTATCGTTGAATTTTCATTTTTCCTTGCAAGTTTTTCATAGAAATGCCCGATCTACTCTTTATTAATTGAAGTACACAGAAGTGTTTGCTCACCATCTCGCGCTAGTATTCACTTGGGTGTATTTAGACGAGAGCAGATGAGAACGATTTATGCGAAAAGAATGTGGTTCTCTTGCACCAGTTTCTTTCAACACAAGCACGCACTCAAAGTCTGTCTAATGGACACTGAGAAGAAGTGCGCTTTATTTTTTGTCAATTTCTAGAAAACGCATCTGTTGTTTGGCTGCCCTATCAATTGACGTAAAGTTTAAGGATTGAAAATGTACAACGCAAGTACAGAAACGTCTTACCGTTAGCAATCAACGTCTTCGAAAAAAAAACCACAAGCCTAAAGCGAGTTCTGAACATTTTAGTAAATGATGCAATCTTCGAGTGTTTTCATATAATTTTATGTACAAAATATCTACAATAAATACATCAATTTACAGTTTCCCTTGAAGAAGGCCATCAGAAACGACCGAAACGTCGGGAATTTTTAGAAATAAATTGTTTGCCAATTGAAAAGTGACTGAGAAAGCCGTGAAGAATCATTTAAAAATTTATTAAAAATTCATTTAAAAGTTTATTTGAGTATAAAATAACATTACCTTTTCAAATTTGATTCAGCTTTACCAAATTAAGATGAATTTTCCCGTTGTTTGCAATTTCATTATAAGGGACGGGTTAAAATTTTCAGCACACTTCACTCGCTAGTTCAGGTATCGGGAATCGGATTAGGATAAATGCTTATGGGACCATAAAACCTTTCATTTGAGCCATTTGAGTTTGTGGAAATCGGTCAAAGCGTCTCACAGAGAATGAAGTGAGTTATGTGTTTCCGGATCCGGAAACTAGAAGCCCGTTATAACCGAAGTCGGTTCGTTTAGGAAGCAACTATCATAACCTACAAATTGAAACAGTTTTGAGTCGGATTTACAAGGATTTTTATCTTTTTTGCATCGTCGCTCTGAATGACGGTTATCAATTTTAAACACAAATTACCCTGTAGTTCTGGAACCGGAGGTCACATCTGGATAAATTCAATAGTGTTCTGTGGGACTTCATATGAGCTTAAGATTTGTTGAAATCGGTTCCGTCATCTTAGAGAAAATGAAGTGAATATTTTTGGTCACATACAGGCACAAACAGCATAAGCTTCAGAATTTATTCTTCTCATTCGCATTATTGCAGGATCACGAGCTTTAAAAACTTTTTCTGTTGTTTTGGAAATAAAAAAGACAGTTTCGATAAAACAACAATGGATTAGTTGTACCAAATCTTAACCAACCGGAATCAATAAAACAACTAACATTTTAGTTTATTTGTTTATTTGTTTATTTGTTTATTTGGAGCAGGAAAAAGCCCACTGGAGCTGAGCATCACCAAATTTTAGCTCTCTCTCCAGCAGACATAAAACCTCTCATCTTTTGTACCAACAGATTATAATTATCCAAATGATACATTTCCTTAAATTACATTGGTTACTACTACACACAGCACCATTCTTATCTCTAATACTAATACTAATACTAATACAATACTAATAGCTAGTGAGACAAAAATCTTAGAAACAAATTCTTTTTGCTGTTATGAGTTAAGTGAAAATCGAAAGCATTTGAGCAACGATTAAATAGACGGCACATACTAACGAAAGGCTCGTTGTGACCGTAATTGGTTCTAGCGGAAGGAAGACGGAGAAAAGTATGAGTTCGAAGAACACGACGGCGAATATTGAAGTCTAGTGAGCGTAGGAGTTCAGAACAATCGATTCGAGATTGAAGCAGATCTGCGACGAAAGTTGCCTTAAACACGTCTCTACGAACAGACAATAGATCGAGACCTATGAGCTTGCAACGGTCTGAGTAAGTCGGAAGATTTAGAGGATCTCTCCAAGGAAGTTTGCGAAGCGCGAAACGAATGAATTTATGTTGGATGGCTTCTATACGCTGAATATCATTTTGATAATAAGGTGACCAAACAACAGCTGCGTATTCGAGTGTAGAACGAACCAGAGCACAATATAGCGCTTTTAGGCAATGTATATTCTCGAAGCATCTCGTAACACGAAAAATAAATCCGAGTAACTTAGAAGCTTTGTTGATTGTGTAATCCACATGCTGTATTTAAGTAGAGCAAAAATATGAATGGTCCTAGATGACTACCCTGTGGAACTCCGGAGCTGACTGCAAACGGTGATGTAAAGCAGTCACCAATTTTCACTGACATTTTGCGCCCTATTAGGTATGAGCTAAGCCAGCTCAGAAAAGAACCATTAAAACCAAGTCTACTTAGTTTGGAAATGGTAATCTGATGATTTATCTTATCAAAAGCCGCAGAGAAATCGGTGTATATGGCATCTACTTGTAGTCGTGCTTGTAAGGATTGAATGATAAACGAAGTATATGATACAAGATTTGTAGATGTAGATCGTTTCGGCATAAAACCGTGTTGGCTCTCGGATATATAATTTGAGCAGTTATGCGTAATAAAGTCCAAGACAATCCGTTCGAATAATTTCGATACTGCACATAACGCCGCTATTCCTCGGTAATTGGAAATTTCGTTTCTGCGTCCTTTTTTAAAAACTGGGAAGATGTATGATTCTTTCCATAAGTCGGGGAAAATTCCTTCTCTTAAGGAGTTGTTAAATACTATCGATAATGAAACTAGCAGACTGCTAGAACATTTTTTCAGTAAAACAGATGGAATGCAGTCTGGACCCACACTGAAAGATGATTTCAGCTTAGAACATGCTTTGCTCACTACAGCCGTCGTAATGTTGGGATGAGGACCTATGGGAGTAAGCAGTGGAACGTTACGGGACGCTTCGGCGGTCTGTTCATCCGTTAGAAGTTCGTCAGAGAAAACACTGCTGAAGTGCTTGCGGAAGAGATCACAAATAGCAGGTGATGATGTTCCTTGAACACCATCGAGTGACATGTGAGTTGGGAATCCCGTTTCTTTACGCTGTTCATTAACGTAGTGCCAAAAGTTTTTTGGGTTTGTCCTAAGACTACTCTGTATCCGATGTTGATATGCTTGGTAGAGAGTCTTATTCAACCGTTTATAGCGATGATTTAGATACGAATAGTGCGATCTGAGATGGAGTGAAGGATTTTTGGTCAACTTTTTCAAAGCGGATCGCTTAGCACATTTAAAGCCTTTCAGGGTGGAATTCGACCAAGGTGGATGTAGTGCTTCACGTTGTGTCTTTTTCGGTATGTACTGGTCAATGGCGTATAAAATAATGTGTGTCCAAGTCGATACTGCAGAATTACAGTCGCTGTTTGATAGTAGAGACATCCAGTCCAATGATGAGAGAAAAGTGTCCATTGCAATGTAATCTCCTTTTTTGAAATCATAGTAGATTGATTCAACGATGTTTTTAAAAGTAACAGTTGGTTGGTCACGAATATTGATTAGAAGAGGAGGATGATGGATACAAACTTTGACCAGTTTAGTTGGAGCGCTGATTAGAGTAAGAGAATCGGAAAGTTCCTGGCTGGCAAAACAAAGGTCAAGCAGCCGACCATTGCTGTTGTATATATCGTTTAATTGAATTAAACCGGCTGTATTGTAGTCATCCAACAATCTTTGAACCGTTGAAGTTAACGAAGAGCTCGTTGAGTATGGATACAAATACATGGAGCATTGATGAGTCCATTTGATTCGGGGAAAGTTAAAGTCGCCTACCACAAGGATCTTATCATTCAATGCTGCTTGATTCGTGATGAATGCGAGCGATTTCAAATGTTGATCAACCAAACATGTATCATTTACTCGATCAGGCGGAATGTACAGCACGCAAAGATAGAGTGTGTAATTTGAGAGTGTGAGAGCAATCCAAATTTGCTCAACATTGTTGCAGTCCGGTATCGATAACTGGCGTGAATCGAATTGAGAACGACAGGCGACTAAAACTCCACCACCACTTTTTTTAACACTGTTTTGTGAATTCCTGTCCTGTCTATATACTGCATATTCAGTACCGAAAATCTGCTTTGATAATGTATGATCATTAAGCCAGGTCTCGGTGAATATATAGAGATCGAAAGTGCAATCCGAACAAGCAAGGCGATAGTCATCGAGAGAACTGTTCATTCCTCCTACATTTTGATAAAACATTATCAAACCAGAGTGGTTTGAAATGAAGCTTTTGTTGGGTACTGATGATGTGAGTGCCGAACTCGGTTGATCGTGTGGCGCGAAGTCGGCGGGGTGTTTGGATGAACCGATCGAAATACTGTTGTGAACTGCCTGCGAACAGCCCCCTGCGGGGGTAACGGGAAGCGTGACGGGCTTGGTCTGTGCAGTGTGCTTGCGTACTTGATATTGGATGATATCTTCTGACTGGAGGTGCGCACTAAAAAAGGAGAGATTGTGACTCCTTCTGGCCAGAAATCTGGTGAAGTAATGACTTTTTCTAAGGTCAAAGGGACACTAATTTTAAACGAGATGAATGAGAGTGGGCGATCTCTGTTTAGGCGTGTGAGTTTGTAACAATGGATAGAGTCACGACTGCACTTAGCTCGGGCTTGGATATAGGATTTGATGTTATCCTCAGATTCACTTGGCAAGAACCTGGTGATGTAGAACCAATTAACGTCGGAAGTTGAGCCGTATGATGGCTGTTCGCTAGGAGCAACCTGTAGAGAGACGTATTGACTATTTGGTTGCTCGGTTGTATCATTTGTGCTAATAATACTGCGTGGAGTAATCAGGTTTACATTTTGTTGAGAGGATGCAATGTTTGTATGAGTCGGACAGGTATTTTTGTACGGTAAATTGGAAATGACGTTGACTTGCCTGGCATTATTCTGACGAATTGGTAATGGGTTGTATGGAGGTGCATTGGATGTAGCTCGGTTGATGTCGGTGGTAGTTGTGAGTGCTGGTATTGCTAGTGTAGAACAGATGTTGTCACTGGTGTTGACGGCGGAGTATAATGGCTGGTTAATTGTAATATGTTGCTGAGGTAATGAAGCAGTGGCACTAGTTGTTGTTACACGTGTGAAAGGAACAGTCGTTTGATCGGTGATGATGGCGGAACTGGTGATGGCTGCGACGGCGGTGGAGGCGGCGGTGGTAACTGTACATTGTAAGTGATTATCAGGATGAGTTACAGTTGTGGAAGGTATGATGTCAATGGACATGGCATGGTCGTTGTCAATACTCGAAGCAACAGATGTTACAGGAGCTATGGTCGTTTCTGTAACAACGGTAGAGCAGGCAGGCAAGTTGTATGAAGGATGCGGGGCGGCGATAACATCTGATGTATTTCGGGTGGCTAGATCGGCGGATAAAGTTGCATGTTGAGTAGCAGCAGTTGTATGGTTAGCGGCGGCTTTGCCTGAAATGTCGAGATTTGTAAGATTCGTTGAAGCAGCATTTGTTACTGGAACGTCAGCTTTCGCTATCTTATCTGGCGGTGGAAGCGAAGGCCGAGAAGTACTGCTGGTGCGCGGACGCTTATTGGTTTTGTCGACAAAGAAAGAATCGAACAGGTGGCTCATGTTGAGTTGAAATTCATCGAATCGGTCCTGGGTTGTCCTATATTCGTTGTCTGCATGTGCATTCGACTGGGATGAAGGGCAGTAAACTGGCTGAGCTAGTGGTATAGAGTTTATTCTGCAAAAACTCTGTAGTGTATCCAAAACGGTGCCGATGAGTTTCAGAGTAGAGGTGGTGCGTTGTAAAATTAGATCCATAGTTCCTGGTGATTGTGAACGATTTTCGGCTATGTGGCAAATAGGGCAAAGCCAACACACTCCAAGATTGTCACGAAGGTTTCTAATTGCTATGTTGTTTAGATTCACACATTTATGGTGAAACCATTTGGAACAAAGTTCACAGCAAATCTTCTGACTTCGGGAACCAGCTGAACCAAAACAAGCAACAGCGTCACACTTGTTATTCTTCGACATATTGACAGCAGCCGAAATAACAATGCGATAACAATGGACGGGTGAACTCTTGCAGGGTGATATAGGAATCACAGAATATTATCCGTTGAGGGTATAAAACTGTGTGAACTTCACTAGTATATGACGGGTTTATAATAGTCTCTTGATTTAGAAATATATTTCCGTCAATTGTAAGCGCACTCCGCGAAAAAAGTTAAAAAATAATACTCGGTTAAATCAACTGTACTTTATATAGCCCAGTGCAGCCAGAACATGTTGCGCTGCGATCGCGGTGATTCCATGTTTCTTCCTGCACTGTAGTATTTAGATACGAAAATCTTTTCGAACGAAGCATTAGCAATTAATCCTTTCAGCAATATCATGCTCGATAGACACGAACTCTCCAATTTGCAATTTAATTGTCCCGAGGAACTTGATACGTACATGAGAGGCACCATGCAGAAAGAAAAAAATAAACCGTATGCGAGCTGGTCTAAATTGAATAATCCAATTCCTTCTCCGTATTTGCAGACTGAAAATTCTCGACGCCAAACTTTCGGATTCGGGCAACTACACTTGCCTGCCCACATCGGCGGAAGCCAGCAGTGTCATGGTGCACGTCCTGAACGGTTAGTAATTTTGTGCTCACTTATTACAGTACCATAAACAAGTGGTTCTGGAAGCGACGACAAAATCGGTAGTACGATTTCAAATAAAAATTATAAATCAACATACCATTTTCGCGTGCTTCAGTTCTACTCCAGCTCATTCTAGTTTCATGATTTGATAAATTAAAAACTACTTGATTGCCTAACCTAGCTACATTGTAATTTACCAACTTGTTCGGTGGTCCCGTTTTATCATTTTCAGAGGAAAATCCGGCAGCGATGCAACGTGGTGGCAGCATAACCAGACACTGTGCCACAATCTGTCAGCTTCAGCTACTGGTACTTCTAGTGTTTCTATTTCCGCGGTACCATCATTCAAACTGGTCACCGCACTCGTAGCACTAGCTGTAAATCCCTTCAGGCCGTTTGCTCTACCAGTGAGGAGTGGCACTTCGGTTCTGGCCTAGTGGAAAAATGGCTGTCCCCTTCAAAATGCGTGCAAATTATTGATGGTTGTTGTTTTTCGGTAGAACCAGGACTAAGCTGCAGCATCGTGTACATAGCGAATGATGGAGTGAGTGAGATAGTTTTGGCGTGTAGACAAAAAAAAAGAAATCGATTTCCGGATGTCCAGTTCCAACAGGATGCAGGGCTATTGATAGAAAAAAGGTAAGTCTCGGCACATATTTGCCCTTTCCACGGACACGATGTTGAATGTCGCCGGTTGAGCTCTTGAATGAAGTGTTGACGTTCGATCTACGTATGAAAACATACTTTAATGGAATAATAAAGGAGGGTTCAGCTCATTCGTTCAATGTGCGGACAAAATACACATCCTTGTCCAAATTCATTTAGTAGTAGTCGAGTCGATCACTCGCTATGCTGAAGGGCTCTCGCATTGACTTCATTCTTGGTTCAAATATTGTTTACACTTGCTATGAAATCAATTTCCTTAGAAGAAAAAAAAATAAAATAATTTTAGGTTTCGCCTTAAACGACTTTCTTTTTGCCATGGCATCTTTCTTATGTCGTTTTCGCTTGAGAACACTGAAACTGACCCAGGGTAGTTTCTTCAAACAAACACTTTTCACGAAACTGTGTTGTTTTCGCGCTTAGCAACGGCGGTTTGAGCAAACCTGATATAACAACCAGGTTCGAAACTGACTCGATTTTCAGTTCAACAACGTTAAAACTAGGTTCGAAACTAGCTTCAAACAAACGGTTTGACAGCAGTTAGGGTGGAAACTGGGTTAGGTTTGGTATCAAGCGAAAACGACATTAGTCAATTTTAAATTATTTTATTTCTTATACCTGATAAATAGATTGTTAAAAATTGTTTTTCCTTTTTTATTTCCAGACAATTTTCCCGCAGAGTCCGATGAAATGAGAACAGTCACATCAATAGAAAAATAGTCAAGTAGTCTTAAATTCTCGTAGATGAGTTCGACTCAGTAAAAACGAACACACTGTAAATACATAGCAATTGAATTGGATGGATCAGAAACAAAAATAAAAAACAAACAATGTTTTGTTTTATTACATACATAAAACTACAAGATGGACCTGTTTATTTTACCGTCATGACCAAGATGTTTATCGTTGTGAATATGTTGAAATAAAGATGAAATGATTGAGTTGAAATACAATTGCGTGAATTATTTTTGCCTTCAGGCTCATCCCCGTGCAAGCAAAATGGTAAGATTTTCTTCTTTCAGCTTAACAGGTTTGTAGTTCATCAAAATATTTCTGCGTTGTAATCTGAAGCTCAACAGTCGCATTTCTTCCCATCATAGCAGCTTTACAAACCGAACGTGAGCGGAGAGTATTATCATTGAAATTAAATCACCAAAGGCTTCTGTGGAAATTCGATAAGCACAGTTAATGACGGAACAAAAAGCGAATTGAAAGAAATTCCGCTTCGCGGTTCAACCTTTACTTTAAATCCCCCTCCCGTTCCCGATCGAAGACTTTCGTTGTTTCGTTGAAATTTTTTAAATTCCCTCTACGACTCTCCTTTCACAAAACATGAAGGAACTCTTTTCAAATCTAGTTTCTGTCACCAGCAGTGTTATCACGCCTTCAGTCACTGACAGTGTTGTTTTGTGTTCATCACCGCAAGCAAACTGATATGGACGGTCATCGATTTTTTTTCGGTGAAAATATATTCTTAAATTATCGTGGATTAGTTTCATGTTACTGCTGGGCACACTGCATAAAACTACCAAATTAGGCCGGATACACATTCACAGTGTAAAGGCGAGAAAAGCCGAACGAAGAGAAACTGAAACGGAAACAAATCACGGTGTGGTTTGACGGTGCCCTCGTCTCCAATTAAATATTATTGAATTTATTGAACCTAGTGCTAGTGAGTTTATTATTCTATTAAAAATCGTGAGTATAAATAACAATGAACTTATAAGTACTTACAAATAATTAGAAAATAGGATTTCAGTGCTAGAATAAGGTTGAAGCCAACGATTGAATGCGTTGACGGTTAGATTGAGCCGTAAGAATTACTGTCATATAAGATACCGAAAGTGTAAGATTATTCAGAATCTTTGAATGTTGAGAATTAATTAATATATATTTACAGTTTAAAGCTGCTTTATACGGATTTGCTGCTACAGACCCGGTGTTTTTTATTTATTTGCTCTCTAGCTCAACATTTCATTTTCACCGAAAACAATGACCGTCCATATCAGTCATCAGTGTCGAGAAAATAATGATCGGAAAAAAATCATTACAGTATCATTCGTTTGAAAATCAGTTCAAAAGATTTTCTAAAAAAATCAGTGAATGAAAAAATCATATGGTCCGACTATGGTGACGGAAGGCTGTTTTAATATCAGTAAACTGAATACACTGCACTATTTAGATAAAACCCAATAAAACGCTTTTTAGCATGAATTTGATTCATATAAGTAACAGGAGCGCAGCATTGTCAGCATTAATAGTACTGTTGTTGTACCGTTTAATTCTACTATGTGGAATTACATTACACTCTCAAAAAGTCACTATTTCACAAAAGCGTATCATACGTTATAATACAGATACGTGTTTCGGAATGTTATTTATATCCTTCTTCAGTGTATCGGTTTTATAAGTTTATTGAAACAATGCTGAAGTTCCTTTTATACAAACGTAAGTAGGTAAACCACAAAAGGAACAAAAAAACCCTTCTTAATCCACCTAGTGGTGTGATAATGCCTTTCTCTTTTTTCATAAAAGTCTCATGAAAATATATTTCATACGTTCATTGAATAATTTCGAATACTAATTTTGACACCAATTGATTCAGATTGATTCGAGTAGTTCACAAAAGCATGCTTCAGTGTTTATGTCACACAGTCAGCATCATTTTTCCAAACTAGTGCTTGACATTTGCGTTGCCTATTTGTATGAGAACAGTGATGCTAATCTAAACAAAGCCTTCTTAGTCCACTTAGTGAAATTTTCATATATCTTGAAAAATCACCATAGGGGGGAGTACATGAAATTTTCGAAATCGAAAAAAAATTTTTGATGCCAAATGGCTTAGAATTGCATGACACGTCGAGATTTAGTGTCATCTCGAAAAAAAAATTTCTTGAAAAAATCGACTTTTTGACTTTTTGACTTTTTGAAAATATGAAAATTTTTCTAAGTCGATGTGCTTAAACTTTTGAGCACTAGAACTTAACGAAAATAGAGGTGATCCCAAAATTTTGGCACCCTTATATATATATATATATATATATATATATATATATATATATATATGTATATATATATATATATATATATATATATATATATATATATATATATATATATATATATATATATATATATATATATATATATATATATATATATATATATATATATATATATATATATATATATATATATATATATAAGAGCGGTGAAAATCAACGTGTTTTGCCGGTTACGTCACTTATACAATCATATATCTGGAACCAAAAGTCACAACCATTTGATCTTCGAACTTGATCAATGGCAGCTTTCAAACGAGCCCAAGTTTGTTTAAATCGGATAAGCCATCTCTGAGAAAATTGAGCGCGTTCAAATACAACGCTTTTTGTCGGTTACGTCACTTATACAATCATATCTCCGGAACCAAAAATCACAGCCATTTGATCTTCGAACTTGATCAATGATCCGATAGTAGCTTTCAAACGAGCCCAAGTTTGTTAAAATCGGATCAGCCATCTCTGAGAAAATTGAGCGCGTTCAAACACAACGCTTTTTGTCGGTTACGTCACTTATACAATCATATTTCCGGAACCAAAAGTCACAGCCATTTGATCTTCGTAATTGATAGCTTTCAAACGAGTCCAAGTTTGTTAAAATCGGTTCAGCCATCTCTGAGAAAATTGAGCGCGTTCAAATACAACGCTTTTTGTCGGTTACGTCACTTATACAATCATATCTCCGGAACCAAAAGTCACAGCCATTTGATCTTCGAACTTGATCAATGGCCCGATAGTAGCTTTCAAACGAGCCCAAGTTTGTTAAAATCGGTTCAGCCATCTCTGAGAAAAAATGAGCGCGTTCTAATATCTTCGAAAAGTGCACACACATACACACACACACATACATACATACACACACAGACATTTTCCGATCTCGTCGAACTGAGTCGAATGGTATATTACACTATGGGTCTCCAAGGCTCCGTTCGAAAGTCGGATTTTCCAGCAATTCTAATACCTTTCTATAGAGAAAGGCAAAAATGAAAAGGAAAAAAACAGAAACTGGAAGAGTTACGTGTTTTCTATGTTTGTTTTAATCTTGGATATGGGTAGTAGCTGGAAATGCCAAGAAGAACTATTCCCTTCGTCTCGGTTTAATAAAGAGATGGAGTTATTTTTGAATATTTCTAAACTTTCTGCTGATAGGATCTTTTGTTTTCAATTGGTAGCTCATACTGCTCCAAAACCATTTGGTTTAGACCAAATTTTTTTTGTTGTGTTTCGATTGAAGTCCACAGATATTCTTTTAAAATTTTCAATGGGGGGGGTAGGAGGGTCAAATTCGTAACTGATTGTTTTTTCAACAGTCTTAATTATTTATCGAAGATGGATTGTGTGCTCTGGATATCCATTGAACTTTCCAAGTTCGAAAATAAAGTTTTTCTCTTTTATCGCAGCATCTTTTCTAAGGCGCAAGGATAGCATTCTGTGAATCATACGGTGGAAAGCTGCCATTTTGTGTTGATGGGAATGATTAGAAGTATTTGGTATGACACGGTCCGTATTGGTTGGCTTCCTATATATTTCGAAAGTTAAAATTTTTGCCTCCCGGACAATAAGAATATCCAAGAAAGGTAAACTGTTGTCTTTCTCTTCCTCATAGGTGAATTTAATATTTTTATGTAAATCATTAATTATTTCTAATAAGTTTGATAAATCGTTGCGTTTGATGATGCAAAATATATCATCTACATATCTTCACCAGCGATTAGGTAATAATCCCTGCTTATTTAGAAGTTCTTCTAGGTTTGCCATAAATAATTCACATAAAAACGGGGAGAGTGTATTACCAATTGGTGCCCCTTGTAATTGTTTATAAAATTCCCCTCTGAATTTGAAATAATTTACATCCATGCAAAACCGGGTTAGAGTAAGATAAGACCTTACTTTGCATTTCCATAAACTACTACTATTTTATTGAAGTAACCAATCTTCCAACAGATTGATTGAGTCCTTCACCGGAACACTTGGGAATAAGGCTGTTACATCGAAAAATACCATCATTTCGTCATCTTCGATTTCGCCTGAGTTCTAAAGTTGAGTTGCGAATACCTGTGTGTTAGGAACTGATTCACTGAAGATTTTTTTTGGCATAGATTGGAATTCTTTTACTAGCCATTTGTAGATTTTTTAAGTTGGGGCCCCTACTGAAGAAATGATTTCCCTTATCTCGTAACCAGGTTTATGAACCTTTGGTAATCCTTTTATTTTGGATAAAGAGGGGTTAGAAATTTTGAGACTACTGAGATTGATATCGAAGTTTGGATTGCATTCATGAAGAGTTTTATATGGTTTTTAAATAATATCTGGAAGCGGGTCGGCTCTTTGTTTTCTATAAGGACCATCATTAATTTTTTGGGTTATCAAGTTGTCTTACTCTTGTTTGTCCATAATAACTACTTTATTTCCCTTGTCAGCCTTTACATAAAATACAGGCTTTTCCGCAATTGTTTCACTAGTTCTTTATCACCCATATTTTGTTGATTTTTCTATGAAGTGTGTGTGTGTCTGTATGTGTGTTGTCAACTAAGAGGTCGAGATCTCAGAGATGGCTGTACCGATTTTGATCGAACTAGTCGCAAATGAAAGGTCTCCCCGTCACCCAGAACGCTATTGAATGGTTTTGAGATGTTTACTTTTTGAGTTATACGAAGTTTTATGTAAAAATTTTCAGTTTTTTTACTATAGCTGTCACAATTGACCTTGAAAACAGAATATGGTTTTAGACTTGGATTCCGCACGATAATATCTATCCAACGAGCCATAGATTGTTAAAATCCGTGCATTTTTAACGCAGATATCGACATTTATGTTTAAGCGACTTTTCCCCCTATTCCAGTAGTAGGAGTTTTGAGCGCTGTATGACAATGCAATGCTTATGAGCAACGTGAAGCACGATTTTTTATACTGTTACATTCAATTGTTTCTAAGTACCAAAAAGACTGTGTACAGCATCCATTTTTTTGTCATTTTGTCTCGGACCGATTTTAGCACGGTTCGTTTTTGGCAACATATATATATTTACATATGTTTGAATATGACATATGTAAATTAGATGATGGCAAAGATGACAGCATTTTTGAGTTGAAAACAATTGCATAATTATACTAATTTAAACTACTGACAGTAATGAATACTGGAAGAACATAACAGCAATATGTAATTCGACTCATATCTTCGTCGATATCAGCAAATGCTTGCGTGGAAAACAATTTCACTCAATTTTTTCAGAGACGACTCAACCATTTTCTACAAACTCAGATTCATACGATAAGTTGTATGCTCCCAAACAAAGTACTTGAATTATATCTGGATCCGACTTCTGGATCCTGAACCTCAGGATGATATGTCAAACGATATTAAAATAGTGCAACACATTTTTCTCATAGAGAGCTGAACCGTATGTAAGTTTTTATACAAAAACTGGTTTTAGGACATCTTTCATTTGAATCTTAGATGGTTGTTAGAATTCATTTGAATCTTAAATGAAATATAAGAACCATCTAAGATTCAAATGAAAGGTCTTAAGATTCTATAAAACATCTTGCTTTTTGTCAGATCCAACTTCCGGTTTAGGGGATACAGGGTGATTAGTATAAAAGTTTCCATTTCACATAAATTAATCAGGTTTATCGGGTTTGCAGATTTGGATATGCGATAACCAAATAAACTTATTTCAATTTCAGCGGTATTCAGTTTTCGATTCGGAAATTTAATTCTCACTACGATTTCTCAAAGATGTCTGCACTGATTTTCGAACATTGTGAATCAAATGTAAGATAAACAACTACTCAGGTGAATTTAACTGACTTCGGCTACACTCATTTTCGAATTCCAGTTCCAGTATCGAATCGTTTCTCAAAGCACAATCGTTTTTTCAAAAAAACCATATCGAATTTCAAAATCAAAAATTCAAATTACAGTATTTATGGTCCCATGAACAATTAATAAATTTGATCTGATTCTGATTTCCGATTCTGGAATTAAAGGGTGATGAGTTTTCAAGCCGATATAGAAGATGGCAATTCCAAAAAGCTTCAAAGCTGGACTCAAAACTATTGCAATTTCGTCACATTTATTTTTTGGCTATGCGAATCATTATATTGAATACCGGCGCTGGAAGTAGCGTAAATAACCGTAAACTCTAAACTGGAACTTACTTCGACTTCAATTGATTGTCACACGTTTGGATTCAAATTCGATCCGGTTTGCAGCTTTGACATTACAGGGTAATGAGTGAATAGAACTTTAAATTGTCACTTGAAACGACGGTCATTAAAATAATTTCATGAGAACTAAAACACCGAAGAATATTTATACAAAAAAACTCATTCGGTTTGATAAAAAAAAGGTATCATCTCACTGCTAGGTAGATTAAGCACGTTTTTCAAAAATGCAATGTCTATCGATGTTCCCACAATTTTCTTTCTTAACTTAATAAACCTATTACTCTACTAACAGCTCTAACAGAAATTTAGGGATTGTCAGTATGTCTGTAACACTCAAACGCTGCGTCTGCGCCTGGTGCGTTTAAATTGGCGAAATGATAACCTGCGCCCCTGTTACTTCTACGAAGGTTATTAAGGATGAATTGTGTAATATTTTTAGTATTACAATATTTACAATAATTACTTGCTTCTGTCCTGCTGGCACCTAATTTCGGATGATAATTACTAACACAATCAACAATAGCCTAGATGATTACAAGTTCATTGTACAATAACTTCGTTTTTCTGAACAACTTAAGGAAAAATAAATTTTTGCCCTTAAACATCGCTAAAAAAAAGTTAAATATACTATCAATGTAATCCCATAATTAATAGCGACAATTCCTTTTTAAATATTATACAAAGCTTGATGAAATCAGGCATCCCTGCCAGCAGCTGATCTGTGTTGACAAACGAGGGGGGACGGACTAGTTAAAACCGTTTACATATCACAATGGGGTGTATCGATAATAAATAATTCGCGCAGTTCAACATCGGTGTAGCTAGTTTCCCACGAAAATTGATTTTTAGAAGAATTTACTCATGGTGTCTGTTGGTCTGTGATAATATGCTATGTGAATGTTTTCGTTATCATTATTATTTATTACAGCACTTGCTGCTCTTATTTTTTATATTACTCCAACACCACGATATACCAGATATAATCAATGTGCGAACTTTTTTCTTAAATATCACCGAGCAGCATGTTCGCTAATGAACTTTTCACAACTGATTTACCATGGGAAATCAGGTTCAGTGAATTTTCTGATCGATGATTTTTTTTTGTCTAAGAATCACTTGTGAAAATTTTTAGTCGTGATTTTCGAAATTTTGATTTTTTCCCGCCACTGTCAGTCACTGACAGTTCAAAATAATGTTTATGGTTCACCCGCAAAAATTCATTGCTACAGTTGAAAGTAAGAATGATCTTGTAAAATTTTAACCAAGTATTTGATTTAGGGGCAATTTGTTTTGTATGGGAATTTTGAATCCATTGTCTCAATCCTGATAGTTTCACCATTATTATTCCGCGGCCAAGCCTTGTGGTAAAAAAGTTACATGGATTTGAACATGTCCAATCACTACACGTTAGATGCACATCTCTTTCGAATTGGACTCTCCGAGACTAATCATTGTCCCGGATTGAGGTTAATGCATAGCCCAAGTAGCACATGTAATTTGTTCATAAAAAATAAAATAAAACAGATGCTGCATAATGGTCGCATGACAAACACGACGAAACAAGTCGTATTATGATAGTGATAATGGAGTCAAAATAATGTTACGAATTGACATCTCATCATACTAAGTTACAATAAGTTCCAACGTAACTTTTCGGTAATCTAACTCTTACGACGTGCTCGCATTGACTGTTTTTAGTCGCCAACTGGTCACCGTAACAAAATGTGACAATGAAAAAGTGACACACTATAATTTCATATCGGTTATCGTATTCGTTGTGATGCAACAAACAAATACAATTACAGTGTCGGTTAAAAGCTTCCGTACATTATCCCGGACAATAATATTAAATCAATATGTAGAATAAGTAGAAAATTCCTTCAGTTTAAAAAATTGGCTAAAGTTGAATCTGCGCTTATACGCAAATTTTTTTGTCGGTACATGTACGAAGCAAACTTGTTTCCTTTTGGGAGATACATTAGCACTACCAGAGAAAATATTTCTACACTTCGTCACGGTAGTGTATGCATGGAAAAACTGATGCCAAAGGCTGCCATTATGACCAGAGAATTAAATTTTCATTAAATTTTAAAAAAGTGCAATTTTAAATTATTGCGATTGGTCAATTTATTTAACTTTGGTATATAAAAAACTAATATTAATCACAAAAAAGTTTTAACTGAACACATTTCGACTTTTTAGCTGGAAAATTTCATATTACGGGAATAAAAATATGAATATTATTTTATATGTCGATGTACTGAATCCCAAAATATCGAAAGCACGCACGTTTTCAATAAGTATAATGATCAACTTCACCATGAATATCGCATACCACTTAGATTTTGAGTGGATATAGTGAGTTTGAAGAATATTGAATTCTATATTTTAGCCCTCATTATTGGATGCCAATTTTTGGTCGTAAATGTTGAAAACATCAAAAAATTGTAACTTGACACAAACTTATATTTTCTGTTTCATTGTGACTGATGAGTACGCTGAATCAAATGAAGTAGGGTAACAGAGGTATTTTGGCCCACTTTAGGATTGATTTTATTTTGGCCCACTTTGAATAAATATCCACCAAATGTTGTAGTATCTTTGAAAAACCCTTCCGCAAAAGGTAATTTAATGTGTTTACCTTCAAATTTATGTAACATGAGTTACTTCACATCAATTAAATCCGATAAAATCGATAAAGTTTGTTAGGTGGGCCAAAATATATGAAGTGGCCAAAATACCTCTGTTACCCTATTCTTTACTGAGTTCCATACTTGTTCCATGAATTTGTGTCATATAGGTTACAGTCATTGAAGTGCAATAACGTGTGCTACTTGGGAGGGCACTGGTCTTAAAAACCAGTTGTCGTATGTTCGAGCCCCGACCTGGAATGATTCGCAGTGTCAGTACAATCGTAGCACCAGCCATGCAATGGTTCTGTACACTATGAATCGACTGCAAAGTCTGTAATACCAAGGCTTTGCTTTGCTTTGAGACCAATCATTGTGCTTGTGGCGAAGGTTATCGCGATATTGATCATGTTCTTTGGACATGCGTGGAGTATCGCGATGTAAGATCTCAACTAATAAATTCCTTGCGTACCCAATGTAGACTATCCAATGTCCCAGTGCGCGACATTTTTGCTTGTCATGGCCTTTCTTACATGAAACTTCTTTACCGTTTCATTAAGTCCATTGGATTTTCAATTTGATTTTTTATTTATGTTAGACTTATTACTCTTCCATTTTTTTTATTTTTATTTTTAAATAACTATTTATTGGAATATGAGTTAAAATTAAATTATTAAGATTTAAACTGGGTGTTCAGCCACAAGTGGTGACTTTTCAGCCCTATTATATATATATATATATATATATATATATATATTTTTTTTTTATTCAATAATATAATTTTTTTTTAAGGCACACTGCTTAAGCTCTAAGGTGCCAAGGGCTTTTTCTATTTTTATTAACGACTGACTTAAAACTAGGATAGTAAAAATGGATAATGTTGTATTGGGGTCGCAGTGGTCGACTTTGGCAGATCCAGCCTCCAGCTGGCGATCGGCACCGGCCAGTGGATGGAATATGTCATGAGTCTTCCAGATGACGTTGGCCGCATCGTTCGGTCCGTGTGGGTCCGCGGGAAACACCCCCAGGCTACGAATACCCGGCGGGTGGCCCACATGACTAGAGCGGCCTTCCGTGGGCGATGATGGTGATGTTACAGAAGAGAACGAAAAAAAAATATAGAGAAGTAAATATTGCGGAAAACGAAGTAAAATGGGGATATGGGAACGAAATTACTAAGAACGACAGAGATCTAATTAGTTGACATCGAGATGGAGAAAAGACGGGGAGGGGGGAAGCGAAAAGGTTAGTGACAACAAAAAGATCTTGTTAGTTCCGATGAAGATGGTGGACAGATGAGGAATCGGGATAATCGGCGGAAGTTAGTGTCGAACCTGCAGTTGAGAAATAATTCTTAGCCACAGTTGAAACAACGTCGATAAATGGGAGGAACTTTTTAAGCCAGATGTAACAGATTACACTTGTATATTAATGTGTTTGAGAAACTGGTATATCAGAAGCATATATGAACTATCCCGACTCGCCAACACATCCCGAACCGGAACCTCAGGCGGTCTACCTCGGGCCCTGAGGGATTCCAGTAGCTTCGACCTGGCGTCGCGATACTCTACGCACGACCACACGACATGCTCGATGTCCTGATAACCGTCGCCACAGGTGCAGAGCCCGTTCTCCACGATCCCGATACGCAGGAAATGTGCGTTAAATGTATAGTGATTTGACATGAGCCGTGACATAACGCGAATGAAATCACGACTCACGTTCATCCCCTTGAACCAAGGTTTCGTCGATACCTTAGGGATAATGGAGTGTAGCCATCGTCCCAGTTCGTCATTCGTCCATGAAGTTTGCCAACTTTCGAGAGTTTTCTGACGAGAAATACTGAAAAATTCATTGAAGCAGATTGGTCTTTCATAAATATCACCTTCTAATGCGCCCACTTTAGCCAGTGAGTCAGCCTTTTCAATGCCCGGAATGGAACA
Organism: Malaya genurostris; assembly: GCF_030247185.1. Taxonomy (NCBI): domain Eukaryota; kingdom Metazoa; phylum Arthropoda; class Insecta; order Diptera; family Culicidae; genus Malaya; species Malaya genurostris. The sequence goes on along the minus strand of NC_080571.1, from coordinate 213,941,154 downwards.
ATGCGTAGGGACCCAGACTAACGATATTAAATAAGACCGTTCAGATAAAGTTCGCAAGTGTTCCCGTATTTTCCCCAGGAAATATGGGGGATACTTTCCTGGCTTCATTGCCCGGAGAGCTTCTATTGAGCTTAGACTGTCCGTGACAGTGAAGTAATGGTCTTTGGGCGAGGTTTCAAAGATCTCGAGGGTGTACTGAATAGCAGCTAATTCTGCGACGTAGACTGAAGCCGGATCACTGAGTTTGTAAGAAGCGGTGATGTTCTGATTGAAGATACCGAAGCCTGTGGACTTGTTGATGCTTGATCCGTCAGTATAAAACATATTTTCACAGTTGACTGTTCTAAATTTGTTATTAAAAATATTAGGGGCCACTTGAGGGCGTACGTGATCCGGAATTCCACAAATCTCTTCCTTCATGGATGTGTCGAAAAACACAGCAGAATCAGAAGTATCCAAGAAATGAGCACGGTTGGAAACAAACGAAGAAGGATTAATATTCTGAGCCATGTAATCAAAATACAAGGACATGAAACGGGTTTGAGAGTTAAGCTCAAGTAACCTTTCGAAGTTTTCAATCACCAGAGGATTCAAAATGTCGCATCGAATGAGCAATCGATATGAGAGATCCCAGAATCGATTTTTCAATGGAAGAACGCCCGCCAGCACTTCGAGGCTCATCGTATGAGTCGATTGCATGCAACCAAAGGAAATACGCAAACAACGATACTGGATTCTTTCCAGCTTAATGAAATGAGTGTTCGCCACGGATCGGAAGCAAAAGCATCCGTATTCCATCACGGACAATATCGTTGTTTGATACAACCTGATCAGGTCTCCTGGGTGGGCACCCCACCACGATCCGGTTATTGTACGAAGAAAGTTGATTCTCTGTTGGCATTTTCGTTTCAGGTACCTAATGTGACAACCTCAGGTGCCTCTGGAGTCGAGCCAGACCCCGAGATATTTGAATGTGAAGACCTGAGCTATGGTTTCACCCCTTAGTTGAAGCTGTAGTTGTGTTGGTTCTCGCTTCCTTGAAAATACAACCAGCTCAGTTTTCTCCGTAGAGAACTCGATACCCATTTGAAGAGCCCATGTGGATAAGTTGACAAGAGTATCTTGCAACGGCCCTTGCAGATCGCCAGCTTTGGGTCCTATAATAGACACAACGCTGTCGTCGGCAAGTTGTCTTAGCGTGCAAGATGTGTTGTTACATTTATCGATGTCGTTTACGTAAAAATTGTATAGAAGGGGGCTTAAGCATGAGCCCTGAGGAAGACCCATGTAACTGAATCGTATTGTCGACAAATCACCATGCGCGAAATACATGTGTTTCTCAGACAATAGATTATGTAAAAAGTTGTTCAAAACTGGCGAAAGACCATGCAGATGCAGCTTCTCAGATAGGATATTTATAGAAACTGAGTCAAAAGCCCCCTTAATGTCTAGGAAAACTGACGCCATTTGTTCTTTACGAGCAAATGCCACTTGAATTTCTGTTGCGAGCAACGCAAGACAATCGTTCGTTCCTTTGCCCCTGCGGAAACCAAATTGTGTATCTGAAAGTAAGCCATTAGTCTCGACCCAATTGTCTAGACGAAACAGAATCATTTTTTCGAACAATTTCCGGATACAGGAAAGCATAGCAATCGGCCGATACGAATTGTGATCGGAGGCTGGTTTCCCTGGTTTTTGAATGGCGATAACTCTGACTTGTCTCCAGTCGTGTGGGACAATATTACCCGTGAGAAACTTGTTGAATAAATTCAGCAAGCGCCTTTTGGCGGGGTCAGGCAGATTTTTCAACAAGTTGAATTTTATTCTGTCTAATCCCGGGGCTTTATTGTTACATGACAAGAGTGCAAGTGAGAGCTCTACCATCGAAAACGGTGTTTCGTTTGTATTTGGTGTCGCGGCGCGGGTTATCTTCTGTTCCGGAACAGAGTCTGGGCATACTTTTTTAGCGAAATCGAATATCCTGCGGTTGGAATATTCCTCGTTTTCATTCGTGGTGTTATGATTGCGCATTCGTCGCGCTGTGTTCCAAAGAGTGCTCATAGATGTTTCTTTCGTTAAACCGTCTATAAACCGACGCCAGTAACCGCGTTTCTTGACTCTAATCAAGTTCTTAGTTTTAACGTCTAACGCCGCGTAATTCCGGTAATTATCAGGTGTTTCATTTTTTCTGAATATTTTAAACGCGGAGGCTCTCTCCGCGTTTAAATTTGTGCACTCTTTGTCCCCCCATGGGTTGGGAAGACGGATGTTAGTTTTTGCGCCGGGTACACGTTTCGTCTGAGCTTGAATCGCAGTATCGAGAATCAAGCCAGCCAAAAACGTGTACTCTTCCTCCGGAGGAAGTTGTTGAGTTCTTTCAAGTTTCTCAGATATCGAGGTCGCATAGCTATTCCAATCAATATTTCGTGTGAGGTCATACGAAACATTGATTGTATTCGATGGTTTTGAGCCGCTGGTGATTGATATTACGATCGGTAGATGATCGCTACCGTGGGGATCAGGAATTATTCCCACGTGCAATCCAACCGTAGCGATGTCGAGCAAAGGGATAAATCCAGCGCACTTGGTCTTGCTGGTGGTGCAGGAATCCGTGTCATTTCTCCCGTATTCAAGATTGTCATATTGAAGTTGTCGCAAATATCATGGATCATAGCTGATCTGCTATCGTCGTGAAGACAGCCCCATCCCGTACCGTGTGAGTTAAAGTCTCCTAAAATCAACGTCGGTGCGGGAAGGAGCTCTATGATATCACTGAGCCGCCGATGCCCAACCGAGGCTCTTGGGGGAATGTAGATGGAAGTAATGCAAAGGTCCTTACTTTTGATTGTAACATGACATGCGACAACTTCAATACCTTGTATCGAGGGGAGGTTAATTCGATAAAAAGAATAGCACTTTTTGATCCCCAAAAGTACTCCTCCGTAAGGATCTCGATCCAGGCGAATAATGTTAAAATCGTGGAAGTTTAAGGATATTTCAGAATTTAACCAAGTTTCGCACAATGCAAATGCGTCACATTTCAGATTATTTACTAGAAATTTAAGAGAATCTATTTTTGGGATAATACTTCTGCAATTCCACTGTAAAACAGTGATTGTATCTGTGACCTCGGTGGATGATTTAGCCATCGAAGGATACAATCGCTGAGAGAAGGGGCCAATTTGCAGTCAACTGCTTCAAATATGTTTTTACTGTTGGCATGAAAGCAATTAAAATGCTTCTAAGAGGGTCTGAAATATTGAAAGTTGTAAAAATCCAGTCCACAACCTCAGAGAACTTGATAAGTCCAGCACCTAGTTGTTTCTCTGGTAGATTTTCTGGGACGCTTGGGGATTTTGTAGTCCCGGGAAGTCGTGGGAATTCCATCTCGGAATTGAGTTTTCCGAGACCAGGAGCTTTTTGCTTCGTTGGTGTGTCCCGATTTCCGTTAGCTGTAACTTTTCGAAGCCCTTCGGAAGACACCTTCGAACCCTTACTAGGGAGCTTATGAGAGGATTTATTTATTCTTTTTCTACAGCTATGAGGGACCGCCGAAGATGGACCTTCCAAAGGGTCGTCAGAATCGCTCTCGTCAGTTGACAAGCAGGCATATGGATTCGTTGTCTGTTTAGGAGGGGTGGCACTTTTAAGCATCTCTGCGAAGGAACGCTTGGAGTGCTCCTTTAGGGAACGCTTCATTCGATCACCTCGCAGTTTGTAAGCGGGACAATCAGAGAGGTCATGTGGACCCTCCTTACAGTAGAGACACTTTTCAGCATCCTTACCGCAAGAGCCGTCCGCATGAGCTTCCCCACAGTTAGCACAACGTGGCTTATTGCTGCAATGGGTAGCTGTATGCCCCAGTTGTTTGCAATTGGTACAATTCATTATCCGGGGTACAAATAAACGAACAGGCAAACGAACCCGGTCCAAGAGGATGTAGTTGGGCAAAGCAGTGCCGGCGAAGGTCACACGATAAGAGTCTGATTGGGGATAAGACTTTGTTCCATCCCCTGCGATCGATACTGAATGCAATCGCTTGCAGTCCAGTATCTTGACGTTCTTAAGTGAGGGGTCCTTAAAACAACCCGCCCCGTACTTAAGAATGTCCTCGCAAGTCAAACTCCAATCGGTGACCACACCGTCGATTTCGACTTCGCGTGCCGGCACGTAGACGCGGTACTCCAGCGTAAAAGGATCCTTTTGAACAAGCTCATTAGCCTGTTTTGAGCTTGTAAACAAGACCCTGAGCATGTCTGGCCGTATTCGATCAATACTTTTGATGGTATTATATCGCGATGTCAGGTCCCGCGATATTTTTAAAATGTTTAATTTTTTTTCGAACAGTCGAATGCAGGAAGGAAAAAACAGAACAGTTGAATGCAGGAAGGAAAAAAAACTAAATAATGATACTTAACTTAAATCCAACGGGGGCCACCAAGGCCCAGCCCTCGTCGATCGGCGTATCGCCGCTTCGATGGTGTGCAAAAAACCTCCGAGAGGAAAAAGCACACTCTTTTGTAATCCGCACAGTATAATCACAATGGCCACTGAGATCTGGCCTTGATCGATCAAACAATCACCGGCTAACGGTACTGTTTTGTTCGTCCGCTCACAACAATGCACTGCTTCAGTGTATAATGTGCAAAAATCCACTCACAGAAAAAAGCACTGTCTGTATTGTCTATTACACAATAGCGATATAATTTAGTTTTGATCGTCCGGTCACGTTATCACACACGGTACTGGTTTTCAACGCTTTCGCAGTAAACACAATGCACGTCCGTTTGCTCGGAAGGTTGAAACGGCAATGATATTATATATATGATTTGTTTATTACCATGAGGACATTATTTGCTTCCGCAATTCTGAGATTTTTGTGTAGGGAAAATTCTAAACCTACTTGTATTGTGTAATGGGGAAAAGGAACTTATATACTAACTTACTAACTAATACAGAGAGCGAATCGATTCAATTGAAGATTGCATCGATTTTTGTCGGAGTTTGCTTATAATATTGTGTGACATTACATCTAATGGTTCTATATTTGTGAGTCTGTGTAACTCATTTGTACTAAACCAGGAAGGACGCTTCAAAATCATTTTCAGAATATTATTCTGAATCCTTTGAAGCGTTTTCTTCCTGGTGGAACAACAACTTGACCAAATTGGTACTGCATAAAGCATGGCTGGTCTGAAAATTTGTTTATAATATTACTCTTCCATGATTTTCACCAATAGACAGCTATATTATATTGAATAAAAGTGATGAACTGATACAAGCAAACCTGAAATAGTTATAAGATAATGTACAAAATGAAGGTTTTTTTTAAATTTACCAAATCATAGTAACAAATCGCTTGGTAAAAACAGTGTTTAGAATAACGATTGAATACCGACATACTAATATGATATTTGAAATGTATTAGGTTTAAACTTGTCATAGATTTTGTGAAGTGGTCTTACTTCGATTTGTTTAGCACGGAAAACATCTTCTAAATTTGCGGGTCATATTAGTTGATGACCATACAAACTTACTTTGGCTATACAGGTTCCGGAAGTAGCGGTCTAAAATTTCAAGACTAAACTCACTTTGATTTCTAAGAAACGACTTGAGGTTCATAATAGTTCGAAGAGGCCAAATCAGGTGAACAAGGTGGATGGGCAAGTAAATGGATGCTCCTGTGCTTCATGTAATGACATTTTACAGCGATTACGGTTTTTAATCGCTTCATTAAGTGAGGGGTAGGGTCTAAATAATGAAATAAATCATCAGTTTTTTTATTTTTTTTTCAGAACTATCGTTCAACAAAATAAGTTCAAATGTTTCGTATGGCTAAACGCATCATTCGAACAGCATTTTGTGTTTCTTTCGTGGCAAAATTCTGAGAAACATGTCGGTGAAGAGGTATTTTTGAGAACACTTTTTAAAAATCATGATTTGCGGTGTCCACTGTATCTGAGCGCAGCCTAATCAGAAATGAACAAATCAAAGCAGCATAGTTAGAGTAGAAGTTTTTCTAGACCCCAACGTTTCTGTTTGATTTTTTAATTTTTTTTTTAATTTTTGGAGGTTGTTCAAAGTGAAAACTACGACTTTTCACGAAAAAATCCGCCGTTTTGTAGCTGTAAAACCTCCCCAAAATAACAAACAACGAAAAGGAAAACGTTGGGGTCTGGTTTTTTATATGTAGAAAGTGTGTGCAAAATTTGAACAAAAATGGTGCAGTAGTTTTTGTCTATAAAATCAATGGAAACAATTTATTATTCAAGGGCTCCCTTGAGGGTCTAGTATTTTCAAAAAACTATATTTTTCTTTTATAATATATAATTTGTATTTTTATAATGAAACATTTCAAGAATGTTTTGTCAAGTTTTTTAGTCAATCAAAGCAGAAGGGGCCTATTCGCCGAGTTCTTAATTCTTCGCAGTATGAGATAAACGAAGATAAAGGCCCACAACTTGCTGAGTTTTGTTCCGATGAGCATGAAAATTTCACAGAATATTCTTGAAATGTTTTACTATAAGAAAATACAAAGAAAAAAATAAATGATTTTACAAAAGTATTAGACCCTACCCGCCCCTTAATGCACGCTAATATTTGCATTTTTTAGTGTTTTGAGGTAGTCCTCCGAAAGTATACTATGGCAATCCAAGAATCATGATCTTTTTGACCAATTGAGCATCTCTTCGCTCGTGTTGCTTCAAAGCACGACTTCAGTCCATTGTCGAGTAATCGTTTTTTTTTTCTCTAGCGTATAATAATGGATCCAGCCAAACATGTACTCAAAGTGCACTTGCGCTTGTCTTTTAAATCCTAAATAAGTATGTGCGGGATCTCTTTCATCTGCAGAATCTTGCTCAACTATGGTAAGCTGGCGCACTTGCTTTTTCCGGTCATTCAGTACAGTTTGGTTGTGTTTTCATTATTATCGTTTGTTTTCCCCCGAATTGAACATCCATTTTATTTAGAAGGCACACAAGCAAGTGACCGTTCTAAAACATCAATTTCAGTTTCCTAGCAAGTAGAGGTAGAAATCCCGTCAACGCTACAAAAGAAATCCATTACCTCATAAGAATCAATTGCCGATTAAATTAAATTATTCGAATGATTTCAATTATAGCATTTAGTCAAATCCGAGAATGACTTAATCTTATGGTCACTAGTGTATAATAATTCCTATTCTGTCCTAATTGTGCATATCCATTCAAATGAAACATAAAGGGAAAGAAACATGCAAGGTAATCCTCCTGAATGTATGCATTCGGTTGTTTGAAGGTGGATTTTGCTAAGCCAACTTCTGTTTGGTCGTTGAAATGGAACGGCAATATTTGTCTCTGAGGCATTAATTTCAACTACAACAGACAACATCGAAAACCACATTGCATCATACTATTTCTGAGCCGCATTCCAATATGTGCAAAGAAAACCGGTGAGTGTGTGTATGTGTGTGGGTTTATGTGCGCATCAAATGAAGCTTCATCTTCACCACACCACACCCAACATCTGTACACTGGCAAATAACAATCGATGAAAACCACAACTGTTACCCTGCATCATCGCCTGGCTGCTCTTCGTTAGGTGAAATTCAATCATATAAATTTACATAATAAATTCTGTTATCCGTAAACGCATTTCTCGAAGCGCTTCACCTCGACCTCGGCTTCAATTCGACCGCAAACACACAGAAACCATTACGGAATCGAGTCTGGTCTGGACTAGTTTCGTCAACGGCCAGGAAAGGGACGCCCTCTACTTGGCTGGGTGGGCGAAGGAAATGAGCGGAGATGATAAAAGTAAAGCATTTCAATCAGTGAAGAATCCGTTTGCATCATTTCTCACTCCCTGATGACTGAAACATTTTCCGTCGAAACATGTTTCCCGGCGAAGCGAACCGGCAAACAAACGTCGCACGGGACCAAAAGGGTATAAACTTTATGCGCTCACTAACTAAATTGGGTGTTCTGGAAATGACCTACAGTCGAACTGCACCGGCTGGCTCAACCAAAACCAAAAAACCTGTCCACCCTTCCTGTCATCATGAGGAAATGAGTTGTGGGCGTCAGGTCGCTCAAAACACGGCTGACCTCCCGGAATCCATTTAGCTTCGTGAAATGTAGAAAGGAATTTCAACAGTTTTTTTTTTGTATATTCCAGGTTGCTCCTTCTTCAGCACAAATATTATTCTCCCTGCTAACCACCAAGAATAAGTGGGGGGCTTTCCTTTCCGACAGTAAGTTATAAAAGGAACCCGGCCAAGGAACGACATTCTGTTTGCGGACCAGTTTCTTCGCAGTGGGAAATGAATTCCCTTCATTTCCGTATAATAATTTAACCAAGTAGCAACAGAATGTATTGTTGTCGCAGTTTTCCCGTCCCACGCAAAAGACTTTCGAGTCCGGCCCGGCCTGTGACACGGCCTTTTCTGCACTCTCAAACAAAAAACCCTCACGATGCCGGTTGCCAGTATTTGCCACCGAAATGAAGAGTTATGAGGCACTGGGTGGCAATTTATGAGCGCATGATTTCCTTTCGCTTTGATGTTTTGGGCGCTGGGCGATAATTCAATTTTACAGCTACAACTTTTCGCAGTCGGCGATTCGAGTTTCGGCAAAGGTAAATCGATGACTGTTAATAGACGTTGCAATGGTGTTCAATTTTGGTTGAAAAGTTTACATCAATCACAGAAGTCATCTGCGGTTATTGGTCTTTTGAACGCGTAATTGAAATGTTACTGAAGTTCAGCCGACCGGCGGCTATTCATTATTAACCTAGAGTAATAAATTCATTATTGGTTTCTAAATTTGGTAAGGTAAATTGATTTTTTTTCTATTTGTGGAATTGGACCGTTCTATTTCAACGGTCTTTGAAGCGTATTTTTTGCGTATAGAGCCACTGCATGGCTAGAGCTACGATATACGAAACAAAAAATATTACCAGGACTGGCTCAAGAAACTGTTTTGGTGTTGGCAAATTTTGGTGTGAATAATCTGCAATCTGGATCTAATTGATCGTCCCGCAAAGGACCATACGTCATGAAAATGATCCCGCATACTTTGAATCCCTAACGTCCACGCGTTAGAAATATTGTTTGCCATATTCGCCCGTTTGATTTTTCACTTTCCATAAATTCAAGAAAAAGAAAAAATCGATTACAAAATTACTGAATTTCAGCGCCCCTCTTGATCTTGACCACAATAGTAACAATTGAGTTGAAGCGTAATAATAGAGTTCTCTTATTTTTGGCTGGAATTTCACAATCAACTAATTTGCGATAGTACGGCCAACTCAACGCGAATAAAAAGGTTGTGTATGGTGCCATAAATCATCGTAAGAAAAACGAAAAGTTTTCCACGTCCTAAGAGAACGAGGAACTTTGAGCAAAAAAAAAAATACACCACAATAGTTGAACAAGAGAATGGTTTCTTTTCGCATAGAAAACTTATTTTTGCGCAGATTTCAAAGTGAAGTTGAACAAAATTCATATCTCAGAATTAACCAAACCGATTTCCGGAAACAAGTTTCAAGCGAAAAATCTATTCTAAATCCACCTAGTGGTGTAGTGATGTTTTTCTCATCATTCGCTTACTTCCACTGCAGGATTCTTCAAAATACAGCTGCTGTTCATATTATTAGACCCATGCTGAAAAAAACACCTTTTTGCTAGTTTTCAAAACCACTTTTTCAACGTGGGATTTAATAAGAGCATGGGTTTAATCAAGGGTTTCCATCAGCTTGGATTACTTGCCAGTCTCGAAATGGATTTCTTCGATTACTTACATTATTACTCTGATTGTTTCTGGATTACTAGATTACTTTTAAAATCTGATTACTCTGGATTACTCGAGATAACTTCTTATTTATGATAATATTTCTTCTGGATTACTGCATTTCTTTCAATATACAATAATTCTAGAGAGGATTACGTCAACATAGAATTTTTCTAAAGAGCTCAAAACACTAAATTTAACTTTTTCGCGTTGTCCGATTGTTTCCATTTTGTTTGTTGTATGAAAAGTTATCACAACCCTGTGATAACAACACGTTATTCACGTAGAACAATTTATTCAATATCAACCCTCCATACAAAGCTCTTAAATTGCATCCAGATTCGATTTACAGTTGTGGGATTACTGGATGAAGAGTGTTGAAAACATCAAACAGGTGTATGAAGTAGCGATACAAAACACGGAAAAAATTTGAATCTTGACTCAAATCAATTCTAATCGATAGGCCTTGTCAGTTGAAGTACAAACAAATCGATTTCGGCTAATCCGGAAGCATCGGAAATATGCTATGTGCAACGTCCACTTGTGCTAAACAAGTACACGAAATCGTTTCGTAGAATACCAGAACTAACGATTATACTATTCTGATAATTAAAGTAATTAAATCAATAATTTTAATTGCGATCTAATAAACTCAACTCTTCGTTTATTTATTGCTGATGATCATAGGGAAAAATATTTCCCATGAAATTATAGGAATCTTATGCACCCTGATATGTTGTTTTGGTGAAATTCTCTTATAGCTCTTCGAAACTATTCGTGCCATTCCATTTCTTTGAAGCTTTAAAATTTTAAAGCGCGCTTTTATTACAAATATTTCTGTTTACACGGTTTTATTTTGTTGAATATAAAACAGAGAAATGCGTGAACAATGACTCAAATTTCATGTATTAGACCGGAAGATCAAGTTTGAAACATTTGCAGTGCAATGGATCGTCTGTAAGGATTAACAAGAAAACAATATTCGTAAAAGAAAATTTCTCATTGCATTAAAATTCATTTAATGGGACTTATATGGAGACAGATGTATTGACTCAAATTTCATGTAGGTGTAATGTAGATCACGTTTGAATTATTTACAGGGCAATAGATTGTCTGAAAGAACAATTCGAAAAGAATTAACAAATAATAGATTTTCGTCCAAAAAAATTTCTGATTTCTATTGATGATTTTTAGTAAAAATGTCATGTAGTCAGATTTATTTACTCTGGGCTTCCAAATGGGTCCAGATTATCTCGTTCTAAATATTTTCATGAGAAAAACATACTCAGAATAACTATTTATCTCCTACTTGATGGTACTGGATGACTGTTCCAAAAAATTAGTACGTGCTGGATGGCGTAGTACAGGATAACTAATGGCCGATATAGTACTTGGTGGATGGTATGGTGCTGGAAACATCAGGTTTTTCCAAATTTTTTGTTCTTGAAACGTCAGAACCATAGGTCGTTCCGACGTTTCAAGAACAAATAAAAAATTTCGAAGACAAACAGTTGGAGCTATTACTCGCTGAAGATCTGAATCAAACGCAAGAGAAGGTTGCAGAAACAGTAAAAGTGGCTCAACATGCACTTTCTGTACGATTGAAATCAATGGAAATGATTCAAAAGCAAGGCATTTTGGTGCCCTATGAACTGAAACCGAGAGACGTTCGGCCTCATGTCCAAAAGTCGTTAAAAAATATTCGAAAGCACACAATATGAAATTTTTCCGGACCCACCGCATTCTCTTGACATTGCTCCTTATGATTACGATGGATGCAGCACGATCTGGCAGGTTATTTTTTTGAAATAGAATTCAAAAATTTCCTGAGAGGTGAGAAATAGTATGGACTGCGATGGCTGATACTTTGAATAATCATTAAAATCTTTTCAAGTTTTAATAAATGCATTGTTGACCCAAAAAAAAACGTGCCTAGCTAATTGGTACTCCCAATGCATTCTGAGGTAACGCGCTTACGGTATGCTTTCCACAAAGGATTTGCAACGGGTGACGCCGAAGGTCTATCAAGTGTCACAATGCATTTTCCCCGTTTTCATTCAGTACATAACAAGTCCGGTGTATGGGATCATTATCTCCTTCCAGGTCTTATTGTGATTAAATGTATTTCGGCAGTTGATAATAGAACTTTCTTATAGTTTCAATAAACTTGGGCATTTGACGTAAGAACAAGCCAGTTGTCTTACATCCAGCTGTCGTGTGTTCGAGCCCTTGGAAATATTCTTAGTGTCAATAGGATCGTAGCACGGCTGCGAAGTCTGTCGAAAAACTGTAAAACTCTCTGTAACTGGTTCGAATTAGAAGATAACGAGTTGATACGCTCTATCGTACAAAATACTTGGGTCATCTGTTACGCTATCCAAATTTAAATAGAAAACTACTCCCAAACTTCTAATAACGTTACTTCGAATCAAAACGAAAAACTACGTTCTGATTATATGATGATTACTTTATGTTTACTTCATGATTATTGGATTATTTCGAGATATTTTCTGATTAATAGGATTACTCTGAGAAAACATGTGATTACTGAGATTACTTAGAATTACCAATGATTACTTTTGAATTCCTAATGTAATCCACCGATGACTGGATTACACTATCAAAATTGGAGTAATCCTGGATTAAGTATCATCACGACTGTATTTTGGAAACCCTTGGGTTTAATAATATGTCCAAGGACTGTTCTTCCCTTCAACTCATGAAAGGAAACAACAAAGTTTGTTTGAGCATCAACTGACAAGCTGAAGTAGTTTCAGCACAAATTGAAACAGTTTTCTGGTCGGTTTAGACAGACCAATACTCAGGATTTCGTTTCTAGAGGGCCCACAAATAAGAACAAACGCATCTTACTGATGATTCTTTATGTATCTAGTTCTAGGTGTGCATCTAGTATCTTTTGGTTTTTTTTAAAGAGCGAGGGCAAGTAATTAGCAATTTTTTATTTTTTATTAATTTTTAGTTGGTTTGAAGTAAAGCCGCCATAACTAAGTTCAGTTTTGCAATGTCTGAGTGGAAACATACATTAGAGAAGCCAAATGAATGAAAAACTAACAGAAAAGATTAATTTTTGGAATAAGATACGCTCAAAGACAAGCCTCGAACCAGCGTTCTTATGCATTACGTGCATACGCGCAACCATTTCGCTACTCTGAACCAAACCCAAACATCTTCTCTGTCCATCAAACACTAGTCTTCTCGCTTTATACCTATTTTCCGGTCAAACTCTGACTGGAGAGTGTATTTATAATCGCTTGTCACCTTCTTTACTGTCGCTGGCTGGACTCTTACAGTTTGCAAAATTGGTGGATTATTTGACGAGCTGTGTTGATGGTCGAGCCGATTTTAACAAATTCATATCCAAATGAAGTGCTTTATAATCCCACATGATTCTATTTAATTTCATCAAGTTAACTTCCGGGTAAGGATCAGCGATGTCAGACCTGCAGATTTGTTTGTAAATCAGCAGATTTCTAAAATAAGCTGCAAACATGCTTTAGTTGCAGACTTTTTTGTAGACTATTGAAAATCACGGAGGGCCGAGTGTCATATACCATTCGACTCAGTTTGTCGAGTACGCAAAATGTGTGTGTGTGTGTGTGTGTGTGTGTGTGTGTGTGTGTGTGTGTGTATGTGAGTAACGTATTTTTGCACTAACTGTTCTCAGAGATGACTGAACCGACTTTCACAAACTTAGATTCAAATGAAAGGTCTTGTAGTCCCATACAAAATTCCTGAATATTATTGGGATCTGACTTACGGTTCCGGAGTTATGAGGTAAAATGTTCAAAAAAATGAAAATATGTGTTCCAATTTTTCTCGCAGATGGCGCGACCGATTTTCACAAACTTAGGGTGCATTTCCGCAATTCCTGAATTTCATCCGGATCCGACTTCCGGATCCGGAAATATAGGGTAAAGTGTGTTGAACATTTTATACCATCACTGAAAATATAATATTATTCGAAGAAAATTATTTTGAAGAATACCACAGTATTATATATGATAGTATGATTTCCACATAATGAGCATTTAGTCAAAAGTTGTGAGCCAAAAATAAAAGGGTGCCGGTAACTGAACACCCTCCCCTAATACTGTGTTATTCTACAAAATAATTTTTTTCGATTCTTGAAGGAATAGCCGAAATCGGTTTGTTTAGATTCAATCAAAAGGTGTTATGGTCACCGATTCCGCATCGCACATCCACAGAGACACTGGATTGAATATTGACTACCAGAATATTGGGGGTATGAACCGTACTATCAACGACTACCATCTTGCATGTACTCACGCAGAATACGATGTATATGCCTTTACGGAAACCTGGCTGAATGAGAATACGTTAAACATGCAGATCTTCGATCGTTCTTACTCCGTATACCGGCTGGACCGTAACTGTCAAAATAGTTGCAAAAAGAGCGGCGGTGGAATATTGATTGCCTGTCGCTCAAAATTCAATTCTCGTTTGGTGCCTACCTTAAACTGCGACAATGTCAAGCAAATTTGGATCGCTATCACGTTCCCACATTTTACGCTATACTTGTGTGTGCTCTATCTCCCTCCTGATCGCGTGAATGATCTAGACCTGATCGAACTGCATTTGAGTTCACTTCCATTGATAAGCGATACTATGCGTTTAAATGACAAAATCGTTATCTTGGGGGATTTCAATCAACCCGGTATTAAATGGATTCGAGGTTCTTGCGATTATTTCTATCCGGATGCTACGTGCACTACAAAATCGCATACTTCAGTACGACTGCTTGATGATTATAACACTGCTGGTCTAGTTCAGTTGAACAATAACTACAACAATAACAATCGCCTCCTAGATCTATGCTTCGCCAGTCATGAATTGTCTAGTACTTGTTCCATAACCATCGCACCTTCTCCACTAGTTAAATTGTGTCGTCATCACTCCCCTCTTCTGTTCAATATACCGAAACATTCACCAACTGCACGGAACCACCCGCGATCCCATTTCAACCAAAATATTAGTTGATTTTCTGAATTCGATTGGTTAAAATTTGGTACAACTAATCGATTGTTGTTTTAACTAAACTGTCATTTTTGTTTTTCGATTAGCAGAATCGATGGTTGAAACAACTAATTTTACTGTTTGAAAAAAAATGCTGTCAATTAGTGAGGACACATACCTTTCAATTTCAACAAATATTTTAGTTGAAATAACTGGTGTTGTTATTGAAACAAAATTCTGTTCGTTGAAAAATAAATCGGTTTATTTGTTTTAGACATTGCAAATAGTTGAATCAACTCGAACAATGTTATTGATTTGCGAAAATTTTAGTCAATTTATATGAGCTTGGGTGCATCAACCACTGGGAATTGGAATTTTGCGACGGCAATTCAAACGCGCCATTCAATCGCAGCGCGTTCTGTGTGTTTGAAACCCTTCGCTCCTGTTACTTTTCTAAATTAAATTCATGTCAAAAAGCGTTTTATTGCTAATGCATGAACATAATCATCGGTATCAAACAGCTGGAAGTAAAACAGTCTGCTGGAAGTAAATCAATGATCGAATTTGAAGCATAAAATTTTTGCGCATACCTGAAAGATTACGAGATGATAATTCATTAACATTTTATAATTTGTCACCAAAACTTTTTCATCTTAAACAAGGTTAATTTTATCACAACACCGCTGTTAGATAAACACTTGTTATCATAATTTTCTCAAATCGAATGAACACGATTTCACCAAACGCTTCAACCATCGATGTTGTTTTCATTGACATTTTGAAGCGACGCGAACAGATTTCAACTAGAAAAGTGGTTGATTTTGCATTGCGATTATTGTTTTGCTTTCAACTCTCTCCGGCATTTGACAGCATTCAAAACAACATATTTTTCAACTACTTGAATATATGCAAATCAAAAACCATATTGGTTGAATCAGAAAGAAATTAGTTAAACCAACTATCGCAAAAATCAAAAACTGTGATATCGCAATTTTATGATCGAAGGGTTCTCCGTGTGTATTCAGTAAAACCTCTGAAACCACCTACTACGACTTTAAAAATGGAAACTTCGATTCTATGAATCAGTTCTTACTGTCACTAAATTGGATGTGCCTATTTTCTAATAGCGATTGCATTTCCGTTGCTACGTTATGATCTCATATAATGTCGTACTCCATCGAACAATTCATACCCAAAAAAAAACCTTTTTTTATCAATCCGCATGTGGCAATTTGAGATTTTAATCACTCATGTAATGTCGAAACTGCAAATCGGATAGAATTTGAATCTAAAAATGTAACAATCTTTTAAACATTCCATGATATGTCGAAGTAATTTTCACTTTAGAGTTTAGGGTAATTTAAGGTACTTTTAGGGTAATTTAAGGTACTTCGGATGTCAGAACCGGATAAAATTAGATTTATTGAATTTGAAATTTTGTTTCTGAATTTCGATTTGGCTTTTTACCTTTTTTTATACATATATATAAAAAATAGGTATAGAATTCGCTCAAACTTTCGAAAATTTTTCCGAGGCCCGGAGGGCCGAATGACATATACCAATCGATTCAGCTCGACGAACTGAGCAAATGTCTCTGTGTGTGTGTGTGTATGTGTGTGTGTCTGTATGTGTGTTGTCAACTAAGAGGTCGAGATCTCAGAGATGGCTGGACCGATTTTGATCAAACTAGTCGCAAATGAAAGGTCTCCCCGTCACCCAAAACGCTATTGAATGGTTTTGAGATCGGATGTTTACTTTTTGAGTTATTCGAAGTTTTATGTCAAAATTTTCAGTTTTTTGACAGTATCTGTCACAATTGACCTTGAAAACAGAATATGTTTTCAGACTTAGATTCCGCACTATAATACCTATTCAACAAGCCATAGATTGTTAAAATCCGTCCATTTTTAACGGAGATATCGAAATTTTTGTGTAAGCGACTTTTCCCCCTATTCCAGCAGTAGGAGTTTTGAGCGCTGTATGACAAAGCAATGCTTAGGAGCAACGGAAAACACGATTTTTTATTCTGTTACATACAATTGTTTCTAAGTACCAAAAAGACCAGTCGGTGTTGAACAGTCGTTCGCACCGCACGCGTATAGCTCTTGGCTCCTGGAATTTTTTTCTGGCTACCTAGAGTTTCATTGATTCAAGGCTTCAGTCTTTTTCAAGGCTACCTGAATCACTAACTAAGTGACTAAGTGATACAAAGAGTGATATTAGAGTGACTAAGAAATTAATCAGCCTTTTTTAAGGCTAGCTAGGAGTCTAATCGAAGACTAATTTAGCCTAGTTTATTTAATTTAAAATTTCATTAATTTCAAAAATGCCTCCGTCCAACCGGAAAGGCAACAAGCCTAAGGCTAAAAATAATTCAATACGGAATAAATCACAATCCGTTATTCAACATTTTTCTAATAACATTCACGATCTTATAGAATCTGAATGTAAAAATAAAAGACAACGGACGGATTTTCCTTCCGTTGATCCTATGCCGTCTAACAATATTTACGAGATTCTTCCTGAATCCGATTGTAGCGACATAGAAGAAAATTCTTCAAAAATTCCCAAAATGGACGCTTGTCGTTCTGGGAAGAAACATCAATCTATGCCACCAGTGACGGTGATGATTTCCGACTTCAAAGCATTCCGTACTGAGCTTTCTACTTTTCTCCCGGAAGTAAAAGTCTCATTTCAAATCGGACGAAGAGGAGAATGTCGAGTCTTGGTGGATGGATTGGAAGATTACGAACGTCTTATTCGATATTTGTCCGAAAAACTTCATAAATTTTATTCATATGATATAAAATCAGACAGACCCTTCAAGGCTGTCTTGAAAGGATTATCAAATGATCAAAGTATTGATGAAATTAAAAATGAACTAAAAGAATTGCTTGGTTTTGCCCCTTCCCAAGTAATACTTATGAAAAAA
The DNA here is from genome assembly GCF_030247185.1 of Malaya genurostris. Classification (NCBI taxonomy): domain Eukaryota; kingdom Metazoa; phylum Arthropoda; class Insecta; order Diptera; family Culicidae; genus Malaya; species Malaya genurostris. The sequence continues at coordinate 213,923,457 of NC_080571.1, read as the reverse complement.
AGAGCGAATGGTACTTCTAAACCACGCTCTGGAATTTCCCATGAACTTTACCTAATACACTTCAATCGAAGTGATGTAAACAATTTGAAAACTTTAGAAAAAGTACGTTTCATTTCCCACATTAAAATTCATTGGGAACATTAAAAACGGCATAATCGTATTGCAAACTTAACGCAATGTCGTCGTTGCCAAGGCTTCGGCCATGGAACCAAAAATTGTCATATGGATATACGGTGTTTGAATTGTGGTAAATCGCATTCGAAAGACGTTTGTCCAATGAATGAAACCACTGATAAATTTTCATGTTCAAATTGCAATGGAAATCATAAATCCAATTATTTGAAATGTCCTGTCAGGGAAAAAATTTTAAACGCTCGTTCGCTTAGACAACAAGTCAAATCAACGACCTTAAATTTACAGAACATACCTGAAAATTCTTCTAAGGCACCTGCCAATTCGTCTTCTAACGAAAACAATTTATTGACAGGTAGATCGACCTCGTCATCATCTTCTTCTAATGTCAGTTATGCTGGTATATTAGGTAGAAATCTATCTCCTATTTCTTCTAATGTAAATAATCAAAACACAGGACCGCCTTGCAGTTCTTCTTCTAACGAAAACAATTTATTAATAGGTAGACCGGCCAAATCATCTTCTTCTAATGGCAGTCTACCTACAAATATTCCTTCAATGCCATTCGCTTCTTTAAATGAAGTCGATTTAGGCGATATAACTGAAAATAAAATGATCTACCTACAAGATCAACTTTTTCAAATGATCATCCAAATGAATTCGACTTCATCACTTTTTGAAGCATTTCAAATCGGATGGAAATTTGCAAATAATATTATAATGAATTTAAAATTTAACAGTGATGTTAAATAATTATTTGAATATTTTAAATTGGAATGCTCGATCTTTGAAATCGAGTGAAGATGAATTTTATAATTTTCTCAAAGTTCACAAAATTCATATTGCCATTGTGACAGAAACTTTTCTTAAACCAAATGTAAAATTGAAAAGTAATCCACATTATGTGGTTCATCGAATTGACAGGTTTACTGGAATTGGTGGTGGAGTTGCCATTTTTGTCCAACGGCAAATTAAACATCGAATTTTACCTTCTTTCAATACTAAAGTTATTGAAAGCTTGGGAATCGAAGTTGAAACCATTCATGGAATTTATTTCATCGCTGGAGCATATTTGCCATTCCAATGCACCGGCGAACAATTAAATTTCTTTAAAGGCGATTTGCAAAAACTTACAAGATATCGATCGAAATTTTTCGTAATAGGGGACTTAAATGCTAAGCATGTCCAGTGGAATTGTAGGCAAAATAACAGTAATGGTAAAATACTTCATAATCAACTCTCAGCTGGTTACTTTACAGTTCTTCATCCCAGTAATCCTACTTGTTTCTCTTCCGTGAAAAACCCGTCTACAATTGATCTGGTTCTAACAGATCAAAGTCACATTTGTAGTGAACCGATTACTCATGCTGATTTTGACTCAGATCATCTCCCTGTAACATTCAGACTTTCCAACGAAGCTATAATTAATCCAATTAGTTCTATTTTCAACTATCATAGATCTAATTGGTTGGATTACAGATCTCACATTGAAAATCATGTGGATCATGAAACTATTTTAGAAAATTCTGCGGACATCGACACAGCCATTGATAATTTGAATCATTATATTATCGAAGCTAGAAATCTTTCAGTTCCCAAAGCTCAAACTAAATTAAATTCTCCTATCATCGATGACAATCTTCAACTGCTCATTCGGTTGAAGAATGTTCGTCGACGACAATATCAACGTTCTCGTGATCCTGCTATGAAAAACATAGTTAAGGATTTACAAAAAGAAATTAAACATAGATTTACTCTTTTGCGAAATGAAAATTTCGCTAAAGAAGTTGAACAAATTAAACCATATTCTAAACCTTTCTGGAAACTTTCTAAGGTTCTTAAGAAACCTCAGAAACCAATTCCTGCTTTCAAGGAAGGAAATCAAATACTTCTTACAAATGGTGAAAAAGCTCAAAAGCTAGCTCAGCAGTTCGAGAGTGTCCACAATTTTAATTTAAACGTTGTGAGTCCTATTGAAAATGAAGTCTCACTGAAGTATGATCATATTTCAACCCAAGTGTTATCACACGATGACATTATTGAGACGAATTTTGATGAAATTAAATCAATTATTAGGAAACTCAAAAACATGAAGACTCCTGGTAATGATGGAATTTTTAATATTCTTATTAAAAATCTTCCCAATGTTGCCTTGAGACTCCTGGTTAAAATTTTCAACAAGTGTTTTTCATTAGCTTACTTCCCAAAAAGATGGAAAAACGCTAAAGTAATTCCTATCCTAAAACCTGATAAAAACCCAGCAGAAACATCAAGTTATCGCCCAATTAGCTTACTTTCTTCTATCAGTAAACTTTTTGAAAAAATTATCTTGTTGAGAATGATGTCTCATATAAATGAGAATTCAATTTTTTTACCAGAGCAGTTTGGATTTCGTCATGAACATTCAACTACTCATCAACTTGTCAGAGTAACGAACATGATAAAATCAAATAAATCTTCTGGGTTATCCACTGGAGTTGCTCTTCTAGACATAGAAAAAGCATTCGACAGTGTTTGGCACAAAGGTTTAATAGCAAAAATGTCTGATTTCCAGTTTCCTATTTATTTGATCAAAATGATTCAAAATTATTTAACTGATCGTACTCTTCAGGTTAGCTATCAGAATTGTAAATCTGAATTGCTACCCGTACGAGCCGGTGTTCCGCAGGGTTCGAGTGTAGCTCCAATCTTGTATAATATTTTCACTTCTGATCTTCCAAATCTACCCGTTGGTTGTCAGAAATCGCTATTCTGTGACGACACAAGTCTGTTAGCCACAGGTAGAAATCTAAGAGTGATCTGCAGTCACCTACAAAGAAGTTTAAATATTTTCAGTGATTATCTGTCAAAATGGAAAATTAAACCAAATGCAGCAAAAACGCAATTAATTATCTTTCCTCACAAGCCAAGAGCTTCTTTTCTTAAACCAAACAATAATCACATTCTCAAATTGAATGACTTGGAATTGACATGGTCTGATCAAGCTAAATACTTAGGTTTAACGTATGACAAAAAACTCACTTTCAAGGATCACATTGAAGGAATCCAGGCAAAGTGTAATAAATATATTAAATGTTTATATCCTCTTATAAACAGAAATTCTAAGCTCTGTCTAAAAAACAAATTGTTAATTTATAAACAAATTTTCAGACCAGCCATGCTTTATGCGGTACCAATTTGGTCAAGCTGTTGTTCCACCAGGAAGAAAACGCTTCAAAGGATGCAGAATAAAATTCTGAAAATGATTCTGAAGCGTCCTCCCTGGTTTAGTACAAATGAGTTACACAGACTCACAAATATAGAACCATTAGATGTAATGTCACATAATATTATAAGCAAATTCCGACAAAAATCGATGCAATCTTCAATTGAATCGATTCGCTCTCTGTATTAGTTAGTAAGTTAGTATATAAGTTCCTTTTCCCCATTACACAATACAAGTAGGTTTAGAATTTTCCCTACACAAAAATCTCAGAATTGCGGAAGCAAATGATGTCTTCATGGTAATAACCAAATCATATATATATATATATAACAGGGCTGAAAAGTCACCACTTGTGGCTGAACACCCAATTTAAATCTTAATAATTTAATTTTAACTCATATTCCAATAAATAATTATTTAAAAAAAAAAAAAAAAAAAAAAAAAAAAAAAAAAAAAAAAGTACCAAAAAGACTGTGTACAGCATCCTTTTTCATGACAATTTGCCTCGGACCGATTTTAGCACGGCTCGTTTTTGGCAACAAAATCGTTCGAATATGACATATATAAACCAGATGATGGCAGATTTTTTTTTAATTATATTGTTTTAAACTACTTACAGCAATAAATGCTGGAAGAACATAACATCCATATACCATTCAAATCAGTTCGTCGAGATCAGCAAATGCGTGTGTGACAAATAATTTCACTCAATTTTCTCTGAAAATTTCTTTTCTACAAATTCAGATTCATACGAAAATTCGTATGCTCCCAAACAAAGTCCCTGAATTATGTTTGGTTCCGACCTCTGGTTCCGGAACTACAGGACGATATATACATACATACAAAAATTAATGAATTTTATCCAATTAAGCTTCAAAGTTGTACTCAAAACTGTAATTTATTCGTCATATGGCCATACAAATCGGTTTGGGTTATGCTGGTTCCTGAATACCGGCTCTGGAAGTACCTTAAATTACCGTAAACTCTAAAGTGGAACTTACATATCATGGCATGTTTAATCGTTTATCACACTTCTAGATTTAAATTCGATTGTATTTGCAGTTTCGACATTACAGAGTAATGAGTGATTACAATCTCAAATTGTCGCTTAAAACGACGGTCATTAAAATAATGTAATGAAAACTTAAACACCGAAGAATATTCATGCAAAAACACATGCGGATTGATAAAAAAAAGGTATCATCTCACTGCTAGGTGGATTAATCACGTTTTTTTTTTTGAAAAAACGATTGAGCTTTGAGAAATGATTCGATACTGGAACCGGAATTCGAAATTCGGTGTAGCCGAAGTCAGAAAAATTCAGCTGAGTAGCTGTATAGTTTACATTAGTTTCAAAATGTTTGAAAATCAATGTAGACATCTTTGGGGAATCGTAGAGCGAATTATATTTTTGAGTGCCTTTCGAAACGAAAACTTAATACAACCAAGTTGGATCTGACTGAAAAAAACGTGATTAATCCACCTAGCAGTGAGATGATACCTTTTTTTATCACTACGCATGTGTTTTTGCATGGATATTATTAGGTGTTTTAGTTCTCACGACATTATTTTAATTATCGTCGTTTTAAACGGCAAATTGAGATTTTAATCACTCATTACCCTGTAATGCCGAAACTGCAAAACATATCGAATTTCAATCTTAATGTGTGACAATCGATTGAACATTTCATGAGATGTCGAAGTAAGATCCACTTTAGAGTTTTTCGTCATTATTTATGGTACTTCCAGAGCCGGTATTCAGGAATTAGCATAGCCCAAAATGATTCGAATGGCCATAAATTATTACGCCAAAACTCATAATCTGTAATTCCAGAATCGGATAAAATTCACCAATTTTGTATGGGACCTTAAGTCCTGTAATATTTGTTTTTGAAGTTTGATTTGGTCTTTTTTGAGAAAATGATTGAGCTTTGAGAATCGATTCGATACTGGAACCGGAATTCTAAAATCGGTGTAGCCGAAATCAGTTAAATTCACCTGAGGAGTGTGTAGACATCTTTGAGAAATTGTAGTGCGAATTAAAATTTGGGGGTACATTCCGAATCAAAAAACGAATACAGCTCAAACTGAAATAAATTTATTTGGTAATCGACTATCCAAATCTGAAAACCCGATAAACCTGATTAATTTATGTGAAATGGACATTTTTATACTAATCACCCTGTATCTCCTAAACCAGAAATCGGATCTGACTTATTTTTATAGGATTTTAAGACCTCTCATTTGAATCATAGATGATTCTTAGATTTCATTTGAATCTTAGATCGGTTCAGCCATCTACGAGAAAAATGAATTGCATTATTTTATTTTGGTTTCACATGTCATCCTGTGGTTCCGAAATCAGAAGTCGGATCCAAATTTGAAAAAGTATACTAGTTTTCATATGAATCTGAGTTTGTAGAAAACGGTTTAGCCATCTCCGAAAAAATAGAGTGAAATTATTTGTCACACACGCATTTGCTGATCTCGACGAACTGAGTCGTATGGTATATGGAAGTCATGTTCTTCCAGCATTTATTGCTGTAAATAGTTTAAATCAATATAATTATGGAATTACTTCCAACTCGATAATGCTGGTATCATCTGGTTTACATATGCCATATTCGAAAGATTATGTTGCCAAAAATGAACCGTGCTAAAATTGGTCCGAGGCAAATTGTCATAAAAAAGGATGCTGTACACAGTCTTTTTGGTACTTAGAAACAATTATATGTAACAGTATAAAAAATCGTGTTTCATGTTGCTCCCAAGCATTGCTTTTTCATACAGCGCTCAAAATTCCTTCTACTGGAATAAGGCTTACACAAAAATAACGATATCTCCGTTAAAAATGGACGGATTTTAACAATCTATGGCTTGTTGGATAGATATTACCGAGCGAAATCTAAGTCTGGAAACATATTCTGTTTTCAAGGTCAAATGTGACAGATACTGTCAAAAAACTGAAAATTTTGACATAAAACTTCGTATAACTCAAAAAGTAAACATCCGATCTCAAAACCATATTCAAAAGCGATTTGGGTGACGGGGAGACCTTTCATTTGCGACTAGTTTGATCAAAATCGGTCCAGCCATCTCTGAGATCTCGACCTCATAGTTGACAACACACATACAGACACACACACATACACACAGATATTTGCTCAGTTCGTCGAGCTGAATCGATTGGTATATGACATTCGGCCCTCCGGGCCTCGGAAAATTTTTCTAAAGTTTGAGCGAATTCTATACCTATTTTTCATATATATAAAAAAAGGTAAAAACCCTTGATATTAATATTTGACACAATAAATTAAGATTTTTCTCGGTAGCCGGCTGCCCAGATCAACCAAAATAACCAATAAATAATTTTGATAAGTAATTAAAATAATAAAGCGGAAATAATAAAGAATAATAAATAATAAATAATGATTTTATAACAACTGTTTAGAATATGTCAATGCAATGAATCAACTATTTTGTCTAAATCTTATTCACATTATTTTGTAACACGTAATTTCATTTATAGAAAAAAGATAAGTTTTTATTCGTTACGCGATAGTTTGCAAATCTTTCGTCAGTTTACTCAAATAAGAGCTGTGAATCAAGACTTTCCGGGACTTCAATATAGAATATTGTTGAAACGTTCACTCGGGAAATCAGTGAGTTTTTAGTGGTGCATCTGAGCATCTTGAAACCGGAACATATTGAGTCGCCAATACTGAAATTTTTACTAACAAATATCCTTCTCCCGTGACACTTGTGTAGTGCGCAGTAGTATACACGGCCTCTAGTAACAACAAGTGTTGGACTAACATCCCTTCCCATTCCTTAGACGATCTACGTTCGAGCCTGGCCGGCGCCGGTACTGATCAATGAATTCTGGGATTACCAGAAGATGTACATTGAAGGATGATTTACCAGTCCCAGGATGGATCATCTAGAAACTCCCTGTACAATTTTAGCTAATCCCGATCAGTAACGGAGTAGCAACCAGGGGTGGTCGCTCAAGCTCAAGCTTAGAAACAAATGTATGTAACAGTGTGAGTGAGAAATTTAGCGAAATTGTGCTCAGCTTGAATTGAATGAGCGTGTACAGTTTCGGTTGGATTTCGATAATTACCACTAAAGTCCAAAGTATTGTGGTAAATTTCATCTAAAAAAATTTCAATCCACCCAACTGTCCTCAATATAGATTTTTGGAAAAGAATGAAAAATAACTCTGGATGCTTCAAAGATGGAATAAAATGCCCGTGAGACGAGACATCCAATCCTGAAGCTACAACAAAAAACCTTTATTTTATTTTCATCAAAGGTAGAGTAGGTTTTTCATACTAAGATTTTAAATATAAGGAGCTTCACTGACACTAAAAATCTTAAGCCATAAAACGACAACGTAGTGTAAACAGTGTTATATACTCCTATCTATGGATTCGAGATTTAGCATTACGAAAACTGCAAATTAAGATCAAAGAGGATACTTCGAAGAGTGGCAGTTATTAAACATTATTTGCTAAAAACGCATGTCCTTAATAATGATTCTTTCTTGGGATCGGCGAAAACACAAAGTGCTACTCATGTCAGTAAAATTTCTTGCCTTCAAAATACGACAAAGGTTTTTATTTCATTTGTAAAGAAACCGTAGAGCTTGTTACTTACCACTGACAAAGCGATCCTTCCTGATTTTACAACTGATGACAGCAGAACATCCCGGTGCAGAGTTATGTCAATGATGGTTACTGAACTATACCCACGGCCCGACCAGTGACTTTTCCATGTTGCATACGTTATCGGTTTATGGACTTTAAACATCTTATGCTTTTGCTTTTGGGGTACAGTAATTCGCTTCCGGTCCGTTGAAATTTATTTTATGCAGTCATCATACAACCTAGTTTGAAATTGGTCGAACCGACACATGTTCACATTCCACGTTTTCAGTGTCCTGGATCCGGATCCAAGGTTTATTCAAGCTTCCTCTCGACATTATGTCAACTTTTTTCGGCGATTTACTAGAAAGGATTGTGTTTTTTGACTCATGAAAGAAACTGAAAAGAAGCATGCTCTGCAATTTGATTCTAAGGGTTAAATTGGCGAATACCGCAACAATGTAACGTTTTCATTTTCTACTTTCGTGCTTCTCCGCTATAAACCGAAATATACTGGAATGTATTAAATATGCAGATCAATGACGTCAATAAACATTACTTACACAGAAAACAGGGCGGGAGGGTAGCGTCAGAAACATAACTGAATGACGTGAATACGAATAAGACTGACACGCATTTTTCACATCTCATTATCGATAATAGCACGTACCAGTTGATTGAATGTGTTAATTTGGCAACGCGTCTTAGGATTTCTAAATCTAAGTTGGAAATGATTATGATTATAACCTACTTGTCAATCACATCTCCACGGAACCACCCGCGATCCCATTTCAACCAGAATATTAGTTGATTTTTTGAATTCGATTGGTTAAAATTTGGTACAACTAATCGATTGTTGTTTTAACTAAACTGTCATTTTTGTTTTTCGATTAACAGACACGATGGTTGAAACAACTAATTTAACTGTTTGAACAAAAAAAAAATGCTGTCAATTAGTGAGGACACATACCTTTCAATTTCAGCAAATATTTTAGTTGAAATAACTGGTGTTGTTATTGAAATTGAATAGTTGAATCAACTCGAACAATATTATTGATTGGGAATTGGAGTTTTGCGACGGCAATTCAAACGCGCCATTCAATCGCAGCGCGTTTTGTGTGTTTGAAACCCTTCGTTCCTGTTACTTTTATAAATTAAATTCATGTCAAACAGCGTTTTATTGCTAATGCATGAACATCATCATCGGTATCAAACAGCTGGAGGTAAAACAGTCTGCTGGAAGCAAATCAATGATCGAATTTGAAGCATAAAATTTTTGCGCATACCTGAAAGATTACGAGATGATCATTAACATTTTCTAATTTGTCACCAAATCTTTTTCATCATAAACAAGGTTAACTTTATCTTTATCACAACACCGCTGTTAGATAAACACTTGTTATGGAATCATAAATTTCTCAAATCAAATGAGCACAAGTTCACCAAACGTGATGTTGTTTTCTTTGATATTTTGAAGCGACGCGAACAGATTTCAACTATAAAAGTGGTTGATTTTGCATTGCGATTATTGTTTTGCTTTCAACTCTCTCCGGCATTTGACAGCATTCAAAACAACATATTTTTCAACTACTTGAATATATGCAAATCAAAAACCATATTGGTTGAATCAAAAAGAAATTAGTTAAATCAACTATCGCAAAAATCAAAAACTGCGATATCGCAATTTTATGATCGAAGGGTTCTCCGTGTCGAAAATACAAACTGTAATAGCTGTCAAAAACTGATCGGACATTCAAAATGGCCGGAATTATCATCATAAATTAAGGTCATGAGTACCAAAATAAAGCCACCGAAAGATCAAAAATCGACGGAAGCTCAATAGCCCATGAAAATTCAAAATTCGCGAACAAATCTCATATATTAGTATCGTTTGATGTGGTGTCTATATTCATCTTAATTCTCAAGAAGGTAGTGAAACAGAGCATGTTTCAACATTAGGACGAACTTAAAGAACACACCGAAATGTGCCTTGACTTATTTATAGTGATCAGTGAATTCTATAATTCTATATGCTATTACAAACAGAAAATTTGAACAGCAAAGGGAAACGCTTATTCTCTAATCATTGCTGATTTGATTGATCATGAACTAGATTCAAATAGCATTGTAATCAGTTCGTGCTCGCATCTCACCCGACACAGTCGAAAATTGTTTACGGTCGAAACAACAAAAACAAAGACAATGGAATGGTCAAGTACGATTTAACAAAGTCTGAAACTTGGCCTGCAATACCGAATTTGAAATCTTACTTAAAGAACGAATGCATCTAGACGCTAATAATGAAAGTGAGATAAATTCAACAAGGTGTCTAACTGTGTGTACATTATGTTTAAACGTGAAAGCGATGCACTTGCATTCGCTTCGGTTAACAACGAGGTGCACAGCGTTGAGTGTGACAACATTAAATACAAAATCCCTGTGCACATGGTGGACAATGCCATAGAAGTACGCGTGCATGACCTTCCCCCGCAGGCCACCGATAAGTTCGTTCGGGAGAATATGTCGCAGTATGGTGAAATCCTTTCCATCGGAAAAAAGTATGGCGGAATTTTTTCCCCGACATCCGGAATGGCGTGCGAGTTGTGCGTATGCAACTACTTAAGGCAATTCCATCTTACATCATTTGTGGTCAAGGTGGGACATGTCCGTGTAAAACGCTGATTACCTATGAAAATCAGCTGGTTACATGTCAGTTTTGTGAACAACCTGCACACTACGGTAAACCTTACACTGGAACTGCGAAAAGAACATCTTAAACCAAAGACAAGGTCAACCGTTCAACAACGAAAACTAGTGAGCGCAGTACTCCTGTTATACCATCAAAACATCCAACAACAGCAACCAATGTACAACAAGGCGCTTCTACAGCAACTAGCAACGAACTCAAGACTGCGAACAACAAGGAGAACAAAAAGAAGACGGAAATCAACAACAAAACCACCGATGCGGCAATGGAGGACGTGACGAGCCACGAACAAAGTGCCACTCAACCCTCGCAGGAGGGAAATGGAAACTCTTCTCTTCTCCTAGAAAAAGAATGACAACGAGATCCACTTCAAAAAATTTTTTATTTAAAAAATCGGCTAATTCGGCCACGTAAAGCTTGTACGCAAATAGGCCTGAATAAAAATATCGTTAAAAAAATAGCATTGTAATTCCTAATGTGAATGAAACTTTCCAAGCATGTAGACTTTATCACCACTTTGCTTAATTTGTTTTTCTAAAATTGATCCAAACTGTCTTTTGAAAAGAGCTAGACTTATTTTGACCTTATTTTAGAAAAAAATAGTCGAAAATTGATAAATCCTGCCGAAAATTGTCGAGTTATTGATGTTCACGAAATTAATTTAATTTTCGAATGAAAATACTGAAAAAATTAAATATCGAACCCTACACTGAAAAAAAAAGATTTTAAAAATAGGGGTTAAATAACATTAATAATCATGTTCTTTGTCAACTTGCCATATATTGCAAGATGAGCATTTTAAGGGAAAAAAGTTTTTCTAACAAAAACTCTTTCTCATCTAGCACTGATACTTATTTATTTATTTATTTATTTATTTATTTATTTATTTATAATTATGAAATTCATCTGACAATAAAATGGTCTTAATGAATATGTATCAGTCAAGTCATAAAATTGTAGAACGTAGTATTTTCTGCGAAAATTTGTGAGTTGGTTCACAAAAATCGAAGAGATGTTCAACAGTGCCAAACGTCCTCAAACAAGATGTTATCGGTTCGTAATACCCGAACGTCGTTCGATGAAATCTCGGCTGCAGTAAACTGGTGGAGCGCAGCGATCGTTGTGAAGCACGGAAATCAAGTTGAGACAGAATCTTCGAAGAGTCGATATCACCGTTCATCAGTTTTGCCACGAAAACAGCTTGCTGAATTTTTCTGCGTCTTTCTAATGAGTCGAGTCCGATCAGTCGACAGCGATCAGGATACGGTGGAAGCTCAAGCGGATTCCTCCAAGGGAGGTTTCTTAGAGCAAGACGAACAAATCTTTTCTGTACGCGTTCAATCCGTAAATTCCAAACCAGCTGATACGGATTCCAAATTAGGCTAGCATTTTCCAGTATAGGACGAACCAAGGAGCAATATAACGCTTTCAAACAATGCGGATCTTTGAAGTCCCGCCCGATCTTCGCAATGAAACCTAATTGCCGTGTTGCCTTTGAAATTATAGTTGAACGATGTAGATTGAAGGTAAGCTTAGCATCTAACAAAACACCAAGATCATTAACATGATCAACTCTCTGGAGTTTTAGTCCATCAATTTCATAGTCGAATCGAATTGGATTCAGTATTCGGTGGAACGTTATGACCTGGCATTTTGCAATGCTGACAATAAGCCAGTTTCTATGACACCAGGCGACGAATGTATCAAGAAGATTTTGAAGCCGGATGCAGTCGTCGATAGAACGAACTTCAAGATACAATTTCAAATCATCGGCATATACTAATCTGCAACCAACACCGAGCAGCGAAACAGCATCATTGAAGAACAGCAAAAACAAAAGTGGACCCATATTACTGCCTTGAGGAACTCCAGATAGATTTGAAAACGGAGATGATACACAGGAGCCTAGCTTTATTCGCAAAACTCTACCACATAAGTAAGAGCAAAGCCATTCAATAAACTTTTGTGTTGCACCCAGCCGCGAAATCTTGCACAAAAGTATTCGGTGGTCAATTCGATCGAAAGCTGCTTTAAGGTCAGTGTATACTGCATCAACTTGTACTCTCTTTTCCAAACTCGAGATACAAGTGGAAGTGAAATCTAAGAGATTCGTGCTGACCGAACGACCTGGCATAAATCCATGCTGATCAGAAGAGATGTAATTTTTTGTACGAAGAAGTACCTCAGTGCTCACAATTATTTCAAATAGCTTAGATGCAGCAGATAAATTCGTTATGCCTCTGTAATTCCTTACGTCAATACGATCACCGCTCTTGTATACAGGAAACATAAAAGACTGCTTCCAAGTCACTGGAAAAATTCCTTGCTCAAATGATTTGTTAAATATAGTGCACAAAGGATCAGCTAAAACAAGAGCACAATGACTATACACCACAGAAGGAATACCATCTGGTCCGGGCGAAAACGATCGTTTTAACTTTTTCGCTGCGGCAACAATCATAACGGGAGTAATCAAAAATGTGTCAATGTGCGCTATATTCTCAGGAACATCCACCGCGGCGGTCTCCGCTTCGATACCGGAGGCAGTATTTTCAGCAAACACAGAAGCAAAGAACTTTGCGAACAGATCGCATGAGTCCAAGGTTGACATGGATTCAACACCATCGAGACAAACTTTTGAAGGAATCGATGAGCACTTGCGTTTCGAGTTTACAAAAGTCCAGAAATATTTAGGATTCCGACGAAGATTAGTTTGAATCCGCATAACGTAGGCTTTGTACAACCCCGCGTTTAATTTACGATAATTTTCACTGGAACTTTTAAACATTCGCTTTGTTTCAGAGCTATGCCAGCGACGATGTCTGCGCTGCCAAATATTGCGGGTACGTTTTAATCTACGAAGCCGTACAGTGGTCCAAGGTGGGCTCATTGGCCGTTTAACGAAAGGTAAATTTGAACTCAGCCATTGAATCAATGTGTCACAGAAAAAGGATGCCATTTCATTTACGTTACCGATTTCTTGCAGTGTTCTCCAGTTAACATTTTGTAAGAATTCAAGTAAAGCAGCAAAATCTATTTTCCTATAATTTAATGTTCTGGATTCATTCACGGACTCCATGTGACAGGAGTTGCCTTCGCCGTTAGTAGGCCACGTGATAACTAAAGGCGGATGGTGCGGGTCGACGGGTAGTATTGGAGCAACACTACAATCAACAACTAATTGATGCTCCAAAGAACAAAAAACCAAATCAAGCAATCGTCCGAGATGATTTCTGTGTTGGTTAGCTTGACAAAGATTTAGGTAATCCATGCCGTCAATCAACGCCGTGCCAGCAGCGGGTAGCAACGAAGAACAAGAGGAGAGTGTTTCCTCATTCCGTTGATTCCATACAATGCGGGGCTGGTTGAAATCACCGCACACCAGAACAATATCATTAGCAGAACTTTTACTGCACAATTCCGAAACAGTTGAAATGTGCGCATCGATCACATCAACGTTTTGGCTTTTATCAGGGGGAATGTACACACCGCATAGAAGTAACTTTTTACCCCGTACTGTAGTACTCGCACACACTTGTTCAAGACAGTTTCCATTTACCGTTTCAATAATAGAGCTGGCATATTTTCGAGAAATAGCAATCAATACTCCACCAAACGATACTTTGTCGCTATTCGCTGAGCTGCGGTCGCAGCGGAAAACATTAAAGGAGTTCCCAAATAACTGCTGCGAGTTGATTCGGCTATCAAGTCCAGTCTCGGTTAGAATGATAATATCGAAGTTGCAGTCACTCGTTGCTAAGAAAATATCGTCAATTTTTGTCCTCAAGCCTCGAACATTTTGATAGTATACCCAGATGTCAGCCACATCATTCTGCAATACGGGATAAGACGAATCAGCGCTTGAAAATCTGGGAACTGACGGATACTTGCCAAGAGGAGTAGTTTGGAAGCCCCCTTCACCACACCTACCCACAGGACCGGGACGGCTGATGAACGCTGGCAGCGATGGCACGACTGGGGCAGGGGGGTCAGAGGCTTCCACAATATCATCTACGGTGCGTCCCAGTATGCTGCGTTGAATTATTGCTGAGTTATTCCTCCTTGCGAAGAAACAGGCGTTGGAGATGGATGAACAGCAGAAGGTTTCCAAAATTTTTGAGTTGATTTCTCCTCGAATTGACGGAAGTAGATTCCTTGGGGCCAAGTTGAAGGGTCCAAGGCAATAACTTGTAAGGCAGGATCGAGGCCAACTTTAAACGATACAAAGGTCATTTTGCTAACATCGCTACCTTTAGCGACCAGTTTTACGACTACTGGGTCTTCGTTCATTTCAAGATTAGCTCGTACCATAGCAGAAATCTCATCATTGGTGACGTCTGGACGTATACGTGACAAATATAGCCAAAACTTGTCAGGTGGTTGTTCACAAACTGGAACACAAACAACGTTCTCTCCAATCTGCTTCGATCCAGATTGGCATTCTGAAGCTTTTTGTTCCAAATCTGGTCCACGAGGTCTTTTGGCTGGACGGCGACCCTCGATGAATGGCCAGCGCTTATTGAACGTTGTGGGAGTCAATGGAGGTTTCGATAATGATTTAATTTCGTTTTGTAAACCATTAATTGCTTCCGTGAGCGACACCAACGGTGGATTTTCATCTGCCAATTTCGTGATAGAACGGAGATGCGAGTTTTCAAACAAATTGGCGCAATCATCACACATCCAGAATAAATTTTTTCGATGTGATGAGAAATAGCCCAAAAGAGCGCGGGATACTCCAGAGCATGCCATATGAAACATGCGTCCACAGTAGCCTCTGCACACAACGAAATCGATGCCTGCGATAATCAGACTGCACTTTGCACAATTTTTCTCCAAACTCATTGTATGTGCAGGAAAGCGCCTTTAATTATGCAGCAGGTACAGCACAGCAAGGAAACGGTTCGTCGATTGTTTATTGTTAAACTACAACGAAGGCAGCAAAAAGAATAGCCGTAGGCACGACACAAATGAACGTAAATCACCACTCGATTGGCACTTGGCGGTTAAGAATAACACTTCGTCCAGATCCGGATAGTATACTGTCATTCACTGACAAAAACACTTAGTGATAAACTATCGCGGAAACGGTTAAAAATTGCAAAAATACGGTATGTAAAAAACACAACAAGCTCAACTCGGGAAACTAGCAATAGGGTCTTCGGTGAAAGTTTCCGATAAACAGACACTAGAAAACTCAGTTTGGACAAGAAATAGTTTCTGTTAGATTTTTTTCAATCATAACGGTCTACCTCATAGAAGCATGGTGACGGGAGAATTTGACAGATTTTATCGATAAGGCGACAAGACTTTCCAGCTCCCCGAGCCTTAATCCCCTAAATTTTTGTAATAGAACATAAAACTGCTTCACAGTCCATTATTTGCCAATATACTTTAGAAGCAAAACTGAGCGTTAATTCAGCAATACAGATTTATTCATCGAAAACTCGTGTCGTCTAAATTTATGTTGTCGTGAATACAACTTACTTTAATATGGGGCGCCTTTTGAAAGATGACCCTGTACAAGAATGGGTAGAACTTAATCGCGAATATCTCTTGTTGTATTGAACGCAGCAGCATAATTTTTTCTCCATATTATTGGATTTATGTAATTATGAGTAATTTACGATAAAATTTTTAGTAGTATGAGATAACCACAACTAACACAAAATTGATATTTTCTATTTAAAATGTTTGGTATGCACGAGCGTTAAGGTGAATTTCAGTGCCGAAATAAGGCGGGCAAAACTTCAACCGTATGAATTTAACGAACCATCGAACAAAGAGAATACGGAATATTTTCAGTGGTTGAGTGCAGTGAGCTTACGACATGTTTTGTTCGCTAGTAAAACAGACACTATAAACCATGAGTACACCCAAACCTCCGTTTACGAACACTTTTTTTACGTAACTCTTTTTACGAACCAAATCCCAAATAACGTAATCTTTTTTTACGAACCAAATCCCAAATAACGTAAACTTTTTTTACGAACAAACTTCGTGAAAAGAGGTTTTTGCATCCAATGAAAACAATTTCCGGCACCATGGAAATTACTACAATATGGGTATTTTCGGAACGGGATTGATGAGTATATGACAGAAAACGATGTTTGAAGTGGTTCGGAAATCCAAGATGGCGACTTCCGGTTTATCGATATTGATTAAAATCATTTACAATATGGGCATTTTCGGGACGGGTTTGATGAGTAACAGATCGGCTGAAAAATTCGTATCGTTTCTATGAGAGGGCGCCACTAGAATTAAATCCATACCATTTTCAGTTAGTACCAACCTTCAACTTTGACAGCTGTCTGATTATTAGTTTGTGAGATATTGCATTTTGAGTTAAGCTACTTTTGTTATTGTAAAAAAAATGGAAAAAAAGTAATTTCGTGTGTTGATGAAACACTACTTTTTGATGAAAAAAGTGTCGCCGATATCAAAAAATGGCTTGATGAGTGTTATCCAGACTCAGCACCGGACGAAGCAACAATTCGTAAGTGGTTTGCAAAATTTCGTACTGGTCATATGAGTACCGAAGACGATGAACGCAGTGGACGTCCAAAAGAGGCTGTTACCGATGAAAACGTGAAAAAATCCACAAAATGATTTTCAATGACCGTAAAGTGAAGTTGATCGAGATAGCTGACACCCTAAAGATATCAAAGGAACGTGTTGGACATATTATTCACGAATATTTGGATATGAGAAAGCTTTGTGCAAAATGGGTGCCGCGTGAGCTCACAATCGGTCAAAAACAACAACAAATTGATGATTCTGAGCAGTGTTTGGAGCTGTTATATCGAAATAAATCCGATTATTTTTTCGTCGATATATAACAATGGACGAAACATGGCTCAATCACTTCACTCCGGAGTCCAATCGACAGTCAGCTGAGTGGACTGCACGCGATGAACCGAACCCAAAGCGTGGAAAGACTCAACAATCGTCCGGTAAGGTTATGGCTTCTGTATTTTGGGATTCGCATGGTATAATTTTCATCGACTACCTTGAAAAGGGAAAAACCATCAACAGTGACTATTATATAGCGTTATTAGAGCGTTTGAAGGACGAAATTTAAATTAAAACGGCCTCATTTGAAGAAGAAAAAAATTTTGTTTCATCAAGACAATGCACCGTGTCACAAGTCGATGAAAACCATGCTGAAATTGAACGAATTGGGCTTCGAATTGCTCCCTCATCCACCGTATTATTAAGATTTGGTCCCCAGTGACTTTTTCATGTTCTCAGACCTCAAGAGAATGCTCGCTGGTAAAAAATTTAGAAGCAATGAAGAGGTAATCGCTGAAACTGAGGCCTATTTTGAGGCAAAGGACAAATCGTACTACAAAAATGGTATCGAAAAATTGGAAGATCGCTATAATCGCTGTATCGCCTCTGATGGCAATTATGTTGAATAATAAAAACGAATTTTGGTAAAAAAAATGTGTGTTTCTATTAAACGATACGAACTTTTCAGCCGAACTGTTATATACCTAGAAATTATGTTTGAAAGCACTTCAAAAATCAAAATGGTGAGCTCAGTTGTATCGGTATTTTTTGACGATCATTACGATATGATTATATATCGTTTAAAAAAAATTATACTTCTGACAAAGGTGTTTCCTGCTAATCATTATTGTTTGAATATTGTACTATATTTTCGAAATGACCATAACAAGTAGACGTCTGAACAGCTATAATAATTTTATATTGTTATAGTTATATTGTATGCTTTCAATATTTTATTGAACAACTAGAAGTCTCAATCTAATATTTGGAAGTAACCGCAAACATTAAAATTTGGATTCAAATCAATGACCGTGTTCCCCAATTTTTTTTATTTTCAGTGTTACACTTATAATTTCAGTTGTTGTAGCGTCCGTGATAAAGTCGAAAAAAGGACTGTTACTCTCATCACAACACATTCGTTTTTATTTAAACTTGTCAAAATCTCATGTCAACTGGCCCGTCGGAATATGATTTAACATTTTGTAAGCCGTTGAGAAAAAGGGATATTATTTGGCTCAAGTGGTAAGAGTCAGTTAGACAACCACATAACACTGAATTTCTAACATTTATGAGCAATTCCAGAAATAAATAGCAGATAAACTGGCAGGATCGACCTTCTCGGATGAAACAATTTACACCTCTTCAGTATGGCAATCTCTTCTTCCTGATAAAGGAACTTTTTCGACTCAATATTAATTTTTAGAATATCGAAATTTAAAACCGTAACTAACTACTTCAAACATCGTTTTTCGTCATCTACTCATCAATTCCGGTTCGAAAATACAGATATTGTAAGGGTTTTAAGGAATATTGATAGACCGGAAGTCGCCACCTTGGATTTCCGAACCACTTCAAACATCGTTTTCCGTCATATACTCATCAATTACGGTCCGAAAATACCCACATTGTAAAGGTTTTTAAGGAAAATCGACAAACCGGAAGTCGCCATCTTGGATTTCCGAACCACTTCAAACATCGTTTTCAGTCATCTACTCTTCAATCCCGTTCCGAAAATACCCATATTGTAAGGGTTTTAAAGCAATATCGATAAACCGGAAGTCGCCATCTTGAATTTTGAACCGACCCCAAACATCATTTTCTTGCACCCACTTATCACATCCGTTCCGAAAATGGCCATGTTCACATTCATTACACAAAACTTTTTTTACAAACCAAATCCCAAATAACGTAAACTTTTTTTACGAACTACCTTCATTTACGAACCCCCGTTTAGTTCGTAAATGGAGGTTTCGGTGTATTTTAGTTGACTAACATGAGGGAAACACATTTGTGCGTGTTGTTTAAGACGTTCACCAAACTGATCATCTCATACTTGATATTCTCGCCTATTGAGAAATTGTTCATTCTTTGTTACAGATAAACATTTTTGGAATGATGATAATGCTTCACCTAACTGATTCCAACTGTGTGTCATTTTGTAATACTCAAACAGGATCTCTTTTATATGGAACTACAATTGGCATGCAAGATGTTCACTGAAAATATCTAGCTTGTGAAGTGAATATCGTATCGCTATATAAGTTAAAAATACTTTACCATTTCTCATGAACTTTGAAGAAATTATAGATTATTATTATGTCCACGCTTGTCGAGTGGATATCAATTCATTCCCATATACAATATATTCATTCCCAACTTAGATTTAAAAATCCTAGATGGCTAAAACGTAACAATTATGCGAGTGACGCATTAAAAGTTTGCCAAATTCACACAATCAATCAACTAGTACGTGCTATTATCGATACTCGGATGTGTGAAAAAAGCATGTCAGTTCTATTCGTATGCACGTAATCCAGTTATGATTCTGACTTTACCCTCCAGCCTTATTTTCTGTGAAAGTAATGTTGAATAAATTCCTCTATTTTTCGGTGTATAGCGAGAAGCACGAAGGTACGAATTGAAAACACTACATTGTTGGTTGCGGTATTCATCAATTTAACCCTAAACCCTAGAAACGAATAGCAAAGCATGCTTCTTTTTGGTTGCTTTCGGAAGACAACCATACAATCCTTTTGAGTCGTTTGCAAAAAAAAGTTGACATAACTTTGAGTGTATTGAAGAAGCTTGAATAATCCGTGGAAGAAGCTTGAAGGACGCAGCTAACGTGGAATATTACCGTTTGACGGCTCGACCAGTTTCAAACTAGGATGTATGATGACTGCATAAAATAAATTTAAACGAACCGGAAGAGAATTACTGTACCCCAAAAGCAAAAGCATAAAATATTTAAAGTCCATAACCCGATAATGGAATGCAATGGAAATGGAAAATGGAAAAGTCTCTGGTCGGCAGTGGGTATAGTTTGGTAATCATCATTGACAAAACTCGGCTCGGTCGTCATTTGTTAGAAAATCAGAAAGGTTCACGTCATCGGTGGTAGTACGAGTTTCTTACGAAAGAAATAAAAACCTTTGCCGTATCTTCAAGGCAAGAAACTTTACTGCCATGAATAGCATGATAAGAAAAATTCATTATTGATGACTCATATTTGTCAAAAAACTGCCGCATCTCGAATTATATTCTATGAACTTGCATGCAGTTTTTGTAATAAATCTAAACTTCGAATTGATAGATAGGAATATAGGAAACTGTTTACCTTATGATGTCGATGAAAACAAAAATAAAAGTTTTTTATTTTTGCTTCAGGATACAATATCAGGTCTCATTTCGTTTAAATTTTGAAGAAATGAAGAACTTCTCTTGAAATGTTTGTTACGCTAAGCTTATCAAGTTCAGTGAGCTTTTTATTCCGTCTCAGAAGGGTTACTTTTCCATTTTTTTCTTAATATATCTCTATAAGGCGATATTGAAGGCAGTGTGATGGATTGAAGTCTTTTCCGAAGAAATTTATTACAATATCACTGAAATGTTTCTCGATTTTAGTGGTTGTTATGAAATATATGCTCGCGTTCGTGAACAGACGAAAATTTACAAGCTTCGAAAAAATCTTCGAATTACTTCCATTTTCACTAGCATAAATTCAAATTTAGTGTGTGAATTAAGTAGTTTTATGCAGAAAACGTGCTTAATCCACCTATCAGTGAGATGATACCTTTTTTTATCAATCCGCATGTGTTTTTTTCATGAATATTCTTCGGTTTTCATGACATTATTTTAATGACCGTCGTTTTAAGCTGCAATTTGACATTTTAATCACTCATTACTCTATCTAAAAAGGTTACAATCGATTAAACTTTTCATGATATGTCGAAGTGAGTTCCACTTTAGAATTTACGGTAATTTAAGGTACTTCCAGAGCCGGTATTCAGGAACCAGCATAAACCAAACCGATTCGTATGGCCATATGACGAATAAATTGCAATAGTTTTGAGTCCAACTTTCAAGCTTTTCGGGATTATCATCTTCTATATCGGTTTAAATTTTAAAAATTCATCCTCCTGTAATTCCAGAATCGGAAGTCAGCATTGAATAAAATTAATAAATTTTGTGTGGGACTATAAGTTTATTTTAATTTGAATTTTTTTCTGAAATTCGATTTGGCTTTATTTGAGAAAACGATTGAGCTTTGAGAAACGATTCGATACTGGAGCCGGAATTCGAAAATCGGTGTAGCCGAAGTCAGACAAATTCACCTGATTAGTTTACATTTGTTTCAATATGTTTAAAAATCAGTATAGACATCTTTGAGAAATCGTAGTACGAGTTAAATTGTTGGGTGCCTTCCTAATCGAAAACTGAATACCACTAAAACTGAAATAAGTTTATTTGGTTGTCGACTATTCAAATCAGCAAAGCTTAGATGATTCTTAGATATCATTTGAATCTTAGATCGGTTCAGTCATCTACGAGGGAAATAAGTTACACAATTTTAATTTAGTTTCACATATCATCCTGTAGTTCCGGAACCAGAAGTCGGATCCAAACATAATTCAGGAACCTTGTTTAGGAGCATACGAATTTTCATATGAATCTGAGTTTGTAGAAAACGGTTGAGTCATCTTCGAAAATAAGGTAAAAAATTGAGTGAAATTATTTGTCACATACGCATTTGCTGATCTCGACGAACTGATTCAAATGGTATATGGGTGTTTTGTTCTTCCAACATTTATTGCTGTAAGCAGTTTAAATCAATATAATAATGAAATTGTTCAGAATTCGGAAGTACTGCCATCTTTCCAATATGTCATATTCGAACGATTATGTTGCCAAAAACGAACCGTGCTAAAATTGGTCCGTGGCAAAATGTCATGAAAAATATACTGTTCACAGTCTTTTTGGTACTTAGAAACTATTGTATGTAACAGTATAAAAAATCGTGTTCTACGTTGCTCCCAAGCCTTTCTTTGCCATACAGCGCTCAGAACTTCTACTGCTGGAATATGAGGGAAAAGTCGCTTACACAAAAAAATTTGATATCTCCGTTAAAAATGGACGGATTTTAACAATCTATGGCTTGTTGGATAGCTATTACCGTGCGGAATCTAAAAAACATATTCTGTTTTCAAGGTCAATTGTGACAGATACTGTCAAAAAACTGAAAATTTTGACATAAAACTTCGTATAACTCAAAAAGTAAACATCCGATCTCAAAACCATTTAATAGCGTTCTGGGTGACGGGGAGACCTTTCATTTGCGACTAGTTTGATCAAAATCGGTCCAGCCATCTCTGAGATCTCGACCTCTTAATTGACAACACACATACAGACACACACACTCACAGACATTTGCTCAGTTCGTCGAGCTGAATCGATTGGTATATGACATTCGGCCCTCCGGGCCTCGGAAAATTTTTCGAAAGTTTGAACGAATTCTAACCTATTTTTTATATATATAAAAAAAGGTAATAAAACCACGAAAATGTTTTTGCCTTTCTCTATAGAAAGGTATTAGAATTGCTGGAAAAACCGACTTTCGAACGGAGCCTCGGAGACCCATAGTGTTATATACCATTCGACTCAGTTCGACGAGATCGGAAAATGTCTGTGTGTGTATGTGTGTGTGTGTGCACTTTTCGAAGATATTTGAACGCGCTCAATTTTCTCGGAGATGGCTGAACCGATTTTAACAAACTTGGGCTCGTTTGAAAGCTACTGTCGGACCATTGATCAAGTTCGAAGATCAAATGGCTGTGACTTTTGGTTCCGGAGATATGATTGTATAAGTGACGTAACCGACAAAAATCGTTGTATTTGAACGCGCTCAAATTTCTCAGAGATGGCTGAACCGATTTTAACAAACTTGGGCTCGTTTGAAAGCTACTGTCGGGCCATTGATCAAGTTCAAAGATCAAATGGTTGTGACTTTTGGTTCCGGAGATATGATTGTATAAGTGACGTAACCGACAAAAAGCATTGTATTTGAACGCGCTCAATTTTCTCAGAGATTGCTGAACCGATTTTAACAAACTTGCGCTCGTTTCAATGCTACTGCCGGGCCATTGATCAAGTTCGAAGATCAAATGGCTGTGACTTTTTGTTCCGGAGATATGATTGTATAAGTGACGTAACCGACAAAAAGCGTTGTATTTGAACGCGCTCAATTTTCTCAGAGATGGCTGAACCGATTTTAACAAACTTGGGCTCGTTTGAAAGCTACTGCCGGGCCATTGATCAAGTTCGAAGATCAAATGGTTGTGACTTTTGGTTCCAGATATAGATTAGCATTACTGTTCTCATACAAATAGGCAACGCAAATGTCAAGCACTAGTTTGGAAAAATGATGCTGACTGTGTGACATAAACACTGAAGCATGTTTTTGTGAACTACTCGAATCAATCTGAATCAATTGGTGTCTAAATTTATTTTATAACATATGAAACATATTTTCATGAGACTGCTATGAAAGAAGAGAAAGGCATTATCACACCACTAGGTGGATTAAGAAGGGTTTTTATATTTTTAATTTGATGCACGGAACGACCGAAATTAGCTATGCGCCTAATTCGTATTACTGTTTTAGAATTAGTTGATTTTAACAACAAAATTTCCAAAATAACTATAAAATTAGTTAAAATTGAGAATTTACTTTGCTGAAAAAACTCTTATTTTTAGGGAATGGAATCCTGGACACAACCCAGTAATATTTCAATCCAACACGAAATTTTCATTGACAACTAATTTTGTTATTGAAATCAGGAAATTTGTTTCTATTTATCTATCACCATCATTACTGAAGGACAGCACAAAGAAAACAAAACTGAAATGGGTATTATTAACAAGTTTATTAGCCAAAAACTCATGAAAAGTGTCAAAGCATAACAATCCATTAAAAAGCTAAAAAAGGACAGTCTTATTGAAACTGCTTGAAAATTGTTTTGATGTTTTTTGCATGTGTTCGATATATCTTTATTTAAATTTCTAAACCGATATGTAAAAATGTCGTAAACTGTTAGTGGAAATCGTATTTATTCAGAATTTGTGCGGACTCAAAGCGATTGTGCGTAATAATGTTTTTACGCGGAACAGTGAAGTGAATTTCGAATGTTTCACTCTAATTGTGATGAAGTTTTTCGTAGCTTCAAACCTTCCGAGTTGCGCCGTCCGGTGTACTACTTGTATTCGGTTTTTGTTTTCCGAGTGCTCAAAGTTTTCAGTGAGAATGAAGAAAACAGTGATTTAGAAGAAAAAAATTCAAAAAGATGTTCATGTTTCGTTTATGTCTTTTTCTCCAATACAACATCGTATTTATACCTGCCAATATGGAAAAGACAACCGCGTCTGAAATTTTTTCGGCAGTAGTGTGCCATCTAGTGGCTAGTAGTCATTTAGGTGTTACCGTTTCGGTGACAGGGCGCCATATAGCTGAAGATTGCAGAAGCCAATTCAACCATTCATATTGGTTGAAAACAACATTTTATTTCTTTGCTTCAACTAAAAAATTAGTTGAATGGAAATGAAATGTGCCTTAGCTAAGAAATGACAGCACGTTTAATTTGTGAATTCAACTAAAAAAACCCTTCTTAATCCACCTAGTGGTGTGATAATGCCTTTCTCTTCTTTCATAGCAGTCTCATGAAAATATGTTTCATATGTTATAAAATAAATTTAGACACCAATTGATTCAGATTGATTCGAGTAGTTCACAAAAGCATGCTTCAGTGTTTATGTCACACAGTCAGCATCATTTTTTCAAACTAGTGCTTGACATTTGCGTTGCCTATTTGTATGAGAACAGTAATGCTAATCTATATCTGGAACCAAAAGTCACAACCATTTGATCTTCGAACTTGATCAATGGCCCGGCAGTAGCTTTCAAACGAGCCCAAGTTTGTTAAAATCGGTTGAGCCATCTCTGAGAAAATTGAGCGCGTTCAAATATCTTCGAAAAGTGCACACACATACACACACACATACACACACACACACACACACACACACACACACACACACACACACACACACACACACACACACACACACACACAGACATTTTCCGATCTCGTCGAGCTGAGTCGAATGGTATATAACACTATGGGTCTCCGAGGCTCCGTTCGAAAGTCGGTTTTTCCAGCAATTCTAATACCTTTCTATAGAGAAAGGCAAAAACCCTTCTTAGTCAACTTAGTGGAATTTTCATATATCTTTAAAAATCACCATAGGGGGGAGTACATGAAATTTTCGAAATCGAAAAAAAAAATTTGATGCCAAAAGGCTTAGAATTGCATGAAACGTCGAGATTTAGTGTCATCTCTAAAAAAAATTTTTTTGAAAAAAATCGACTTTTTGGGACTTTTTGAGAAATTTTTCCAAGTCCCAGAAAGTTGATTTTTTCAAAAAAAAATTTTTTGAGATGACACTAAATTTCGATGTTTTATGAAGTTTTAAGAGTTTCGGCATCAAAAAAAATTTCGATTTTGGAAATTTCATGTATTCCCCCCTATGGTGCTTTTTCAAGGTCGAAAATTGTTAAACCTTTACCACCGGGCAGCACCCCTTAAGCATGTCCGATTTAGGTCAAATTTTGCATGAAGGCTTTTTTCGAGGTGCTTAAACATTTGAGCACTAGAACTTAACGAAAATAGAGGTGATCCCAAAATTTTGGCACTCTTATATATATAAGAGCGGTAAAAATCGTCGTGTTTTGTCGGTTACGTCACTTATGCCATCATATATCTGGAACCAAAAGTCACAACCATTTGATCTTCGAACTTGATCAATGGCCCGATAGTAGCTATCAAACCAGCCTAAGTTTGTTAAAATCGGATCAACCATCTATGAAAAAATTGAGCGCGTTCAAATACAACGCTTTTTGTCGGTTACGTCACTTATACAATCATATCTCCGGAACCAAAAGTCACAGCCATTTGATCTTCGAACTTGATCAATGGCCCGACAGTAGCTTTCAAACGAGCCCAAGTTTGTTCAAATCAGCCATCTCTGAGAAAATTGAGCGCGTTCAAATATCTTCGAAAAGTGCACACACATACACACACACACACACACACACAGACATTTTCCGATCTCGACGAACTGAGTCGAATGGTATATAACACTATGGGTCTCCGAGGCTCCGTTCGAAAGTCGGTTTTTCCAGCAATTCTAATACCTTTCTATAGAGAAAGGCAAAAATAGTCATTTCAACAAATATTTTATTATTATTAAGGGAATGAGAATAAAAAATCTAAATTAGCAAAAGTAAGAATTTTTTAGCTGTCTCAAAAAATAACTAACTAAAATCAGCAAATCAACTAAATTTTTCGCGAAAATGCTGATTTCGGTCGTTCCGTGTAGGATTCGATCTGTGGCGCGACATTTATCGACAAGTTAAGCCCGTATCCGAGCGAATTGCGCTGCGGGTCGTGCGGGTCGTAATTGAAAAATTCACTGCTCCGAAAGTATTGATCTTTCCACTCTGAAACTTTGCCAAGATTGAGTTAAACCCCTAAGGTTTCTTTTTTTCAACAAAAAAAAAAAAAAGAAAAAAATATTGGCCAAAGTTTGAAATTTTATATTTGTTTATTAATTATTAACTTTTTTCATTTTATTAACTTTAAAGCTTGTTTTATGGAATCACTTTTTTGAAAGCTAAGGAAAAGACGCACATTTCATGTCTTGGACGAATTTTTGTATCTTTATTAGGTTTTACAGTATAGACTGTTGAAAAAAGGCTCTGTTTTGAAAACGCGAAATTTCAAAAAATCATATCTCGAAAATTTCACGTACCATATTGAAATAGAAAAATACGTGTCGAATATTTTCGAGTTCATTACCGAAAAAAAAATTTGGGTAACTGATTTTGCGTGGAATGCCCCATATACAAACTCGGTAACTCTCAAATGCGGTAACTCTCCCAGAGTGGCATCTCATCTCACTTTACCCGATTCTCGGAACGGATTTGATTAGTAGGAGCCGGAAAATTATGTTTGGAGTGGTTTCGAAATCCAAGATGGTGACTTTCGGTTTATAGCTCTTTTAATTGCACGGAAAGACCGATATCAGCATTTTGGCGAAAAAATTAATTGATTTTCTGATTTTAGTTAGTTATTTTTTGAGACAACTAAAAAAATCTTACTTTTGCTAATTTAGATTTTTTAATTCTAATTTCCTTGATAATAATAAAATATTTATTGAAATGGCTATTTTTTAGTTGAATTCACCAATTGCCATTTCTTAGCTAAGGCACACTTCATATCCATTCAACAAATTTTTTAGTTGAATTAGAGAAATAAATCGTTGTTTTCAACCAACATAAATGGTTGAATTTGTTTCTGCAATTTGCAGCTATATGGCGCTCTGTCGCCGAAATAACGCTAACACCGTAATGACTACTAGCCACTAGATGGCACACTACTACCGAAAAAAATGTCAGTAGCGGTTGTCTTTTCTATATTGGCAGGTATAAATACGATGTTGTACTGGAGAAAAAGACATAAGCGAAACATAAACTTCTTTTTGAACATTTCTCTTCTAAATCGCTGTTTTCTTCATTCGACTTCGCGAAATCGACTCTCTCACTGAAAACTTTGAGCACTCGGAAAATAAAAACCGAATACAAGTACTACATCGAACGGCGTGGCCCGGAAGGTTGGAAGATACAAAAAACATCATTTGACATGTACAATTAGAGTGCAACATTCGAAACTCAATTCACAGTTCCGCGTAAAAACATTATTACGCAAAATCGCTTCAAATGCGCACAAATTCTGAATAAATACACTTTCCACTAACAGTTTACGTCATTTTTACATACCGGTTTAGAAATTTATATATGGATGTATCGTAACACATGCGTAAAACATCTAAACAATTTGCAAGCAGTTTCAACAAGACTGTCCCTTTTAGCTTTTTAATGGATTGTTTTGTTTTGACACTTCTCATGAATTTTGTGGCTAATAAACTGGTGATAGATAAATAGAAACAAATTTTCTGATTTTAAAAACAAAATTAGTTGTCAATGAGAATTTCGTGTTGGATTGAGATATTGCAGGTTTGTGTCCAGAATATTCGCCAACTAACCACATTCTCTAAAAATAAGAGTTTTTTCTGCAAATAAATTCTCAATTTTAACTAATTTTATAGTTATTTTGGAAATTTTGTTGTTAAAATCAACTAATTCAAAAACAGTAATACGAATTAGGCGCAGAGCTAATTTCGGTCGTTCCGTGTGGGATACTTTTGGAACGGATTTGATGATTAGATGCCAGAAAACAATGTTTGGTGTTGTTCATGAATCTAAACTGGCGACTTCCTGTTTATCGATATTTCTTTCAATAAACGATTATTTTTTTTTATTTAAAATATATTTTTTATTCAGGCCAATTTGCGTACAAGCTTTACGTGGCCGATTGAGCTAAGTTTTTAGCTAAACATTTTTTTGTATTGGATCTCGTTGTCACCCTTTTTCTAGGGGGAGAGGAGCTTCCATTAACCTCCTGCGAGGATTGAGCGGCAGTTTGTTCGTGGTTCGTCTCGTCATCCATTGCCATTGTATTGTTGTTGATTTCGTTGCTAGTTGCTGTAGATGCGCCTTGTTGTACATTGTTTGCAGTTGCTGGGTGTTTGGATGGTAAGCTGTTAACTGCAGCTGGTATACATTGTTGTATAAGGGTTACGTTGGATGGTTTCGTTGAAGGGGATACTTCACTGTTGTTGGTGACTGTCACAGGTGTACTGGGGTTGCTTGGGGTTGGTGTGAAGAAAGCACCGTTGTCCTTTGGTGTAATTGTCTCCTTGTCCAGTTTATCACATGGCTTACCGTAATGAACAGCTTTTTGGCAATATTGACACGTGGCCATCTGATTGTCATAGGTAACAAGTGATTTGCACAGAATTCTTGTATCTTGACCGAAAATCACATAAGAAGGTATAGCCTTCTTCAAGTGTATGCGTAATAAACGTACGCCATTTAGAATACCGAGGAAAAAATTCTTCCACTTTTCTTTTTCGATAGAGAGAATCTCGCCTTATTGGGACATACTTTTACGAATATATTAATCGGTGACACTTGAGGGAAGATCATGCACACGCACTTCTATAGCACTATCTTCCATATATACTGGATTGTTGTACTTAATGTTCTCGTGCTCCACATAATGCACATTATTATTGTCTTTTGCGAATTGAATTGCTTCCAACTCTTCATAAAACTGGATGTAAACAACATTATTTGTATTATTGCATTGAAGTAAATGCACACGTTTAATATCAAGATGCATTTGCTCCTTAAGCAAACCTTCAAGTTCTCGTATCGAAGGTCGAATTTTGCACTGTCTGAAGTCAAAAATAGTTGTATTCTTTCGTACCGGCAGTAGCTTTTGTTCATTTGGTTCACTCAGGTCGTTCTATTGCTCACTACACAATACTGTACTTGGTTTCTTTCGTCCCGAACGTAAGCGGTTTTGTTTTATCGACTGACTTGAATGAGATGTGAAAGCGAACTGTTTCAGTAAACGATGTTTGAGCTTGTTTCGAAATTCAATATGGAAGCTTCCGGTATATCGACATATCTTGAAATCCCTTACTCATATCGTAAGGGTTTTCGAGAAATACCAATAAAACGGTAGCCGCCATAGTTGGAATTGAGAACGACCCCAAACAATGTTTCCGGCATCTACTAATCTAATCCGTGCCGAAAATACCTTTATTGTAATGTTATTCCTTACGTTTCGTCTTCGACTCATCAGTGCGGAGCAGTTCAAGTTGAACCGTTAAGCTATTTATATTGTAATAGATTTCAAGTATTATGAATAAATTAAGATTTAAGAACCACCCACCGACGTTTTCTTGCACCTACTATCCACATCTGTTCCAAAAATATGATAGTTTCAGTAACAACACAACTGTAAATTTCAAATTACGTAATCTTTTTTCACGAATCAAATCCCAAATAACGCAATTTTTTTTCGAACTACCTCGATTTACAAACCCGCGTCTAATTCGTAAATGTAGGTTTCTGCGTACCGCAAAATAATTTCACCACACTTTCCTTCCGATGGCAGAAATATCTCCATATTGTGACATACCCGCATTGAAAATAATTATGCATAGATCTGATGAAACCAGAAAAGAATAGATGTTCAAATTTGAACAGATGAAAATATTGAATTCATTTAAAACTTCCTGACCTTTTTGTAATATGCTCAACATAAATGTTATGACCTTAGCTCGCATGAAAATTTTCAATTAATTCACAATACAACAGCAATTGATACTGTTAAGAAATTGAATTACATTTTATAAATTTCAGAATTAATTCCATTGGGCATTCAGCATAGCGAATAATACCACAATGAAATATCAATTTGTATGCTAATGAATTGTTTAAATCACACCACACCACTACTTTTCGAGCAGAAAATAGCAAAGCAAACTACACACTCGTGTCAGTCAACATACTCACATACACAGCATCCAAAAGAGAATCCCAGAATAACCGTCATTTAGTAGGCGTCCTGGTTGAAAACATATTATCATGCATGGTCTTACATATATTCCCTGCAGGATAAAATTACCTTTCCCACCCCGTCAGAGGCCATATGGATTACGATTTATTTGCCCAGAAATGGCAATGAACGTTTTGACACTCCATTCATTAGGGTAGAAATCAATTTGAAACTTTTCTAATCTGCTTTTATATCTTGTTTGTTTGCCTCGCTGCCCACCTGCAGGTCGGCATCCTCGTGCGTACAATCACATCCCGGCAACTAACCATCGTGGGAATTTTGGGATCCACTTTGCCAGAATACGAAAAATTGAGTAAGCTTTTTATACGAAAGCATTCTTCTTCCACGCCCGCAGCCAAAACATGTTTCCTCCTCCTTCCACTTGGACTGAGAAAAAAAGGTTCGGGAAGAGAGGGTTGGCCCGGGTCCGATATCTTTGTTTGTGCTTCTGTCGGATTTCCGAGCGAGAGAAAAAAAGACAAGCACATAACTGCCGCCAGGAACAAGTTTTCGGAAGTGTTGCTAAAGTTCTCGTATGGCAAAAGATTATACTGAATCTGGGTCTCGGCCAACGGCGGAACGGCAAATCCTTCGACCGGTAGCAGTCTGAGAGCAAAGTCAGTCCCCATCGCGGTGAAAGTTTATTCGGTACAGCATCCGGACAAGGTTCCTTTAGTCTTACTTTGGTTGGCCACAAGTTAGAACTTTTCTTTCAACAACGTTTCGCCTTTTGAAGTTGTGCTTCGGAACATGAAGTGCGTGGAGAATATTTTTCCGGTTGATTAGGTAGTTCCAGCTTTTTTTCTTTCACGCGATTCTGTTTTTGATGTATGCCGTATGATGATTACAGAATTTTCTTGTTTAAATTGATTCTCTTACTTCATATATGTACTGCTTCGGATAGATTCTTGATTTCTTCAGAAGTTACGCAAACATCAAACTCATGAAAACTAGACTTCTACATAAACGGAGCAAAGCTAACAAAAAGCAATAGACAAAAGAACCGACAAGTGATTGAGTGATTCCCACCATTGAGATGCGTCAATAAATTGATGCGATAAAGTAACTCATAATGTCAATGTTAAAGTTACAGCGACTTGGATTTCCTTCATGTTTGATCAGATGGCTGAAATCCTATCTTCGCCTGCGTCAGAATTGTTACCGCACGTTTAAATACGCTCCTAATGTCCACCAGAGTTCCTTAAGGTAATCACTTAAGACCGTTGATATTTGTTTTATTCATCAACGATCTCTGTACTTGCATAAAATCTGGAAAAGTATTTTTTGCTGACGATCTTTCGCTGCATTACATCAAGTCTCGACTCTGTGATACTTCAATAAGACATAGCAAGTATGGAATAATGGTGTTTGTTTCATAACACGCTGCCTAATATAATTCAACGTAAGATGATAAGCTTCAGGCTAACACTAGTTTTGCACTGTTTTGAATTTACTATTAGAGGGTATGTCATCGAAAGAGTGGACTGCATTCACTTATATTGCAACACTGTTCGTGAGTCTGACGCGCCTTTGTTAGAAAATTTTTAACCGTTTTTTCGGCTACAAAATCTTTTTTTTTTCGTTATTATTGTTAACTGCTTTGAGACTCGAATTAATTAAGATCGGCTTTCGACTGGAGTTGAATTCGGTTGGTGCCCTACGAGTGCTTAATAGTGAAGGCCAATTTTTTTGTATCGCGACATCATACACTGCACTTCTTGTTTTTCTTTTGTGCCCTATTGCTCAGCTTGCTCCCGCACTGTATTACTAACTAGCTGACCCATCGAACTTCGTCTCGTCCAATTTTTTTTCTGATTACTCAACTTACAATCAACGAAACTCGACACAGATTCGCTTTAACCCAAAAATAAATATCACCAAAAATTAATGTGAAATACTACAAAAATTGAGCAAATTCACAGATTGTCATATCATCACATTTAAATTCAATTACCGATCTCAGCTGTTCAAACCTCAGTAGCTGATATATCCAGTAAAAATAATATTTAATCACAGCGGTACCTTCAGGTATTGCTATGAACAAATGTTTATTTGTGCTGATTTATGAATCGAATGAGAATGTTCGATAGTTTCGCTGTTCTAAATTCGTCAAAAGATAGAAAAATGCCAAATAAAGTTTAGTGTGATCCTTTCAGTCAATGCACTGAACAGAGACTCTCTCTAATGGCTGCGAGATATTACACGTTTTCTCTTCCAGATGCAATTCTTACTTCCGGTAATCGATAAAAATGCTCACTAATCAGAATTTTTTATTGATAAGCTCAACAGAATGTTGAAGAGTTTCTCTTCTAGAGTTGTTCATTCGGTAGAGTAGGATATATTTACAATTTGTATCTAGCCCAAGTAATCAAAGTTCATAAAAAAAGATTTGACTTCAGCAGCATACAACGCATTCTGAACAGTTTTTAAGGAATTACTCACACAGTAATGTTTACCAGACGCATCAGAACAAACTTTTAACCATTTCCCTGTACAGCTTTAAGGCAGCGAAAAATTTTCTCAGAACTATTTCTGTACGTTCATGTTGCCAAAAAGTGCCACGCGTACTTTAGAGCTCTAATAAAGTGGACACTTTTCAGGTACTATGGTACTTCTGGTTGCTTGGAGAGGCATTCTTTACTTTTTTGCTTGAAGAGACATTCTTCACAGAACATTTAATAGGAAATGGCAGTCTCAATCCATTATAGTAATCATCTTGAACATTGATCTAATTGTTACGTATTATGTGCGCTTAGTGTAATCTAAAACATTTGAGAGCAAAATGCAAGGAAAATCTCTTAGTTTGACCTTAGCGCTTCTATAGCACAATCTTTTCATTGATTCTTTCAAAAATGTTCTGATTAAAACTCTCTCCCGCGATGACCAATACTATTCATCTGACTCCATTGAACACTGAAATGATATCAGAATTTTTTCTTCTGCCTACAGCGGTTTTCTAGAAAATATGACTGAACATTCCGTCATTGAGTCATTTGGCAAGCAATAATTTTGATACCCAATTAACCACGTGGCTCGAAATGATATGGATCAAGGATGCATGTGAAATCTCCACACAAAACTACTCGTTGCGCGCCGAACGATTATTTCAACGATCTAGTATTCTATTCTTCGACGGTTAAACAACTCACGTGCCACTCAATTTTTGCATGATACAAAACAATTTTATGGATTTTTCACACATTTCCGGGAAGTTTTCCTAAACTTTTAGATGTACGAACCCGGCGGGGGTAAAAACTGCTCGAACAAAGAAAGAATCATGTAAATCCGTCCATCCGTTCTTACGTGATGCGATTACAAAGAATGATCTATTCATTTTTATATACATAGATAAATAGATAGATAAACCCGTGCAAAGCAAAAATGGAAAAAAAATTGTACGGAATGTGTCACTTGCTAAACAACGATCTGGAGCTGGTGCGTTGTGGCTTTTGTGATGATCTCTTCCACATTAATCAACAGTGCTGCGGTTTTAACAATCGCTCGAACAGGGATCTGTTCATTCAGAATAAAGCGATTTTTGCTTGCTCAAAATGCAGAGTTGAGCTGAATGGTCGCAACGTTTCTGCTTACGTTAAAGACACTTTGGATGATCAGGAATTCCAAACATCCAAATCGGCCAATCTATCTGTTCAGGTTCGTCAACTATTTGATCTGGTCCAATCGCTAAGCAAACAAGTCGAACATTTAGTGTCTGAGCGTTCGACTTCTGATCCTTCTATCGGTAATAATTGGCCAAAAGTAGGAGAGAAGCGGCGCCGTGAAAACAACGGTCGCCCTGTGCAAGTGACCGCAGATCGTGGGACTAAGTCTATCGACTTGAGTGATTTATCTGTTACGTTCATCGTTACTCCACCCGCGCCACAGAAATTTTGGCTTTACTTATCGGGATTCCAGCCTTTGGTTACTCCCGAGAATATACAAAAAATCATCACTCGTTGTCTGGATGTGTCCGATGCTGTTGATGTGGTACGGCTGGTTCCAAAAGAAGCAGATGTCTCTAAAATGTCATTCATCTCGTTCAAAATTGGACTTGACCCTGCGTTAAAGGAAAAATCACTGGACGCATCTACCTGGCCTAATGGAATTTTGTTCCGCGAATTCGTCGATCAAAGAAGAATGCGTTCTTCAGAACGAGTTACACCTAGCATCCCTTTAGTCACCGATTCAGAGAAGATTTAGTAAACCCAATCTCATCACACGCTCTGGGACACCCTGTAACAAACATTGAATAAGTCCCCCTACCACCCGACCCAGTCGTGCTCTCCGCTGACATCCAACATCGTCATCGTCCTGGTCCTGTAGTTGGTGATGGTAGTGGGGACTTTCGATATGCTACTCCAGGCGAGTATTTTGTTTGTTCTAATCCTGCTGTTCCTGATACTCAAGTGCATTTTAGCCATCCTCCCTGCTCTACTTCATCGTCTGAGTGCATCAGCATTTATTACCATAACGTACGTGGATTACGGACAAAAATAGATGGATTCTTTTTGTCTGTAATGGAAGCAATACATGACGTCATCGTTTTGACAGAGACCTGGCTGGTCGATCAAATTTTCTCCCTTCAACTTTTCGGACGTCAGTATACCATTTTCGTACCGATAGATCCCCGGCTAACAATCAGAAAACTCGCGGAGGTGGTGTCTTGATAGCTGTGTCTAAAAAATTGAATTGTTACATCGATCCCTCACCGATCTCCGACACCCTTGAACAACTTTGGGGTGTCGTTAGGCTGCCACAAATTGCTATTAGCATTGGTGTGATTTACCTGTCACCAGATCGGAAAAATGATTTTATGGGCATATGTGTACATGTAGACTCACATAGCTTGATTTCGTCACGTTTCGATCCTCCAAAACTACACAAATCGATAGTCATTATCAGTAGGCAACTAAACAAACCGATTCCGGCTATCCTGGTTCCCGGTATCCGGTTCCGGAAGTACCGGAAATAGTTGTCATATATACCAAAATGGATCTATCTCATTTTTCTCAGCGATGGTTTGACCGATTTTCACAAACTTATATTCAAATAAAAGATCTTCCGGTCTCATACGGAATTCCTGAATTTAATCCGGATCCGACTTCGGTTATCTTAGGGTCAATTGCAAGGTCTTATGGTCCTACCAAAAATTACTGTATATTTTCGGATGCAACAAACATTTAAATCGTAATTTAGAGTGCGTACTAGTAGAGTTTGTATGTCATGTTAGTTGGTGGCCGTACGAACCGACTTTGATTATACCGGTTCTCGGGTTCCGATGCCGTAAGTGCATATAATAGTGAACCCACTTTGTTTTCTTAAGGATGACCTACGCAATCAAAGCACTGTTTTATTCTGTCTGTCATACTAGTTATTGTACAAACAATCTCTTGGTTTCTTTCAAAAATCGAAGAGAAAATTTTTGAATAGAATACCACAATATTATACATGAGAAAGGCATCATTACACCACTAGGTTGATTAAAACAGGTTTATATTTTATTTTTCATTCTTATATTCTTTCGGTCGAACTTATCATGAAAAAGCTAAAATTTTTATCAACCGCAGCACCGTCTTGTACCAATATCACACACTAGTAGTAGACAATCGTAGCCGTTTCGTTTTCTTTATAGCGTGTACGAAATAGAACAAAGCACCCATCGTTCGTTTTGTGTCTTCTTCTTCCACCGTACCCCCACGTACCGGTGTTGTACATATTGTCATTCTATATGGCGATTTGTAAAGATGCGGAACCGGAGGTCGCATCCGGATGAAATTTCACAGTAGTGTTTAAGATAATATGAGCTTTAATTCAAGTCAAGATTTGTGAAAATCGGTTCAAGCATCGTAGAGAAATCGAGGTGAATTCTATTTTTGTAGTTTTTCTTACACATTTTCAATGCTTCCAGAACAGGAAAAGGGGGAACCAGTAGTGTCGAATTAAGTTTTTATGCCCACAAACTAACAAGTTCTGCAAAGTAGAAGAATTTATTAGGCAGTATATGTTATTTGTACCTGTTTTTGACCATCGTTCGTGAAAAAATACTAATGAAATTGATAATTTTCCATTTACCACGCTTTAGTTCCAGAACCGGAAGCCAGATCCTGATAAAATGTTCTACAAATATGTAGGAAACTAAGAGACCTTTAATTTGAATCTTAGTTTGTGAGTTGTAAGTCAGTTGAGTCGTTCAGAGAAAATTGAGTGAATACTCAATTTTCTCTGAAGGCCCGGAGAGCCGTATGTCATATACCAATCGATTCAGCTCGACGAACTGAGCAAATGTCCGTGTGTGTGTGTGTGTGTGTGTGTGTGTGTGTGTGTGTGTGTGTGTGTGTGTGTGTGTGTGTGTGTGTGTGTGTGTGTGTGTGTCTGTATGTGTGTTGTCAACTAAGAGGTCGAGATCTCAGAGATGGCTGAACCAAATTTGATCAAACTAGTCGCAAATGAAAGGTCTCCCCATCACCCAGAACGCCATTGAATGGTTTTGAGATCGGATGTTTACTTTTTGAGTTATACGAAGTTTTATGTCAAAATTTTCAGTTTTTTGACAGTATCTGTCACAATTGGCCTTGAAAACAGAGAATTGAATTCCACACGGTAATACCTATTCAACAAGCCATAGATTGTTAAAATCCGTTTATTTTTAACGGAGATATCGCAATTTTTGTGTAAGTGACTTTTCCACCTATTCCAGCAGTAACATAGAAGTTTTGAGCGCTGTATGGCAAATAAATGCTTGGGAGCAACATAAAACACGATTTTTTATACTGTTATATACATTTGTTCTAAGTACTCAAAAGACTGTTCAGCATGATATTTTGCCTCGGGCTGATTAAGCACGGTTCGTTTTTGGCAACATCGTTCGAATATGCCATATGTAAACCAGATGATGGCAGAATTTTCGAGTTGAAAGTAATTCCATAATTATATTGATATAAACTACTTACAGCAATAAATGCTGGAAGAACATAACAGCCATATACCATTCGAATCAGTTCGTCGAGATCAGCAAATGCGTGTGTGACAAATAATTTCACTCAATTTTTTTCGGAGATGGCTAAACCGTTTTCTACAAACTCAGATTCATATGAAAAGTAGTATACTCCTAAACAAGATTCCTGAATTACGTTTGAATCCGACTTCTGATTGCGGAACCACAGGTTGATGTGTGAAACGAAATTAAAACTGTGTAACTCATTTTTCTCCTAGATGGCTGAACCGATCTGAGATTCAAATGAAATCTAAAAACCATCTAAGATTCAAATGAAAAGTTTCAAAATTCTATAAAACATCTTGTTTTTCAGCCAGATTCAACTTCCGGTTTCGGAGATACAGTGTGATCAGTATAAAAAAGTCTATGTCACATAAATTAATCAGGTTTATCGGGTTAGCAGATTTGGATAGTCGATAACCAAATAAACTTATTTCATTTTTGGTTGTATTCATTTTTAGTTTCGGAAGGCACCCAAAAGTTTAATTCGCACTGCGATTCCTCGAAGATGTCTACATTGATTTTCAAACATTTTGAAACAAATGTAAACTATACAGCTACTCAGGTGAATTTGTCTGACCTCGGCAACACCGAATTTCGAATTCCGGTTCCAGTATCGAATCGTTTCTCAAAGCTCAATCGTTTTCTCAAAAAAAAAGCCATATAGAAGCGATATAGAAGATGACAATCCCGAAAAGCTTTAAAGTTGGACTCAAAACGGTTGTAATTTATTCGTCATATGGCCATACGAATCGGTTTGGGTTATGCTGGTTCCTGAATACCGGCTCTGGAAGTACCTTAGAATACCGTAAACTCTAAAGTGGAACTTACTTCGACATATCATGGAATGTTTAATCGATTGTCACACTTTTAGATTCAAATTAGATCCGATTTGCAGTTTCGACATTACAAAGTAATGAGTGAATAAAATCTCAAATTGCCAC
This sequence comes from Malaya genurostris, assembly GCF_030247185.1. Classification (NCBI taxonomy): domain Eukaryota; kingdom Metazoa; phylum Arthropoda; class Insecta; order Diptera; family Culicidae; genus Malaya; species Malaya genurostris. The sequence goes on along the minus strand of NC_080571.1, from coordinate 213,884,454 downwards.
TTAAAACGACGGACATTAGAATAATGTCATGAAAACTGAAACACCCAAGAATATTCATGCAAAAAACACACGCGGATTGATAAAAAAAAAAGGTATCATCTCACTGCTAGGTGGATTGAGCACGTTTTTTTTTCTAGTTTCCACATATTACCTTGTAACTCCAGAACGGAAGACGGATCCAAATGAAATTCAATAGCAGGCTATGGGACCATAAGACCTTCCATTTGAATCTTAGTTTGTGAAAAGCCATCACGGAGAAAATTGAGTGCAGATTTTTGTTACAAACATACACACACGGACACACACAGACATTTACTCAGTTCGTTGAGCTGAGTCGAATGGTATATGACATTCGGCCTTCTGGGCCTCGGTTAAAATGTCGTTTTTCACAGTGATTGCATAGCCTTTCTATATGAGTAAGCCAAGAATCTAAACTCCAGTTGTCGTATGTTCGAGCCCCGACCTGGAAGGATTCGTAGTGTCAGTAGAATCGTAGCACCAGCCATGCAATGGTTCTGTGCACTCTGAATCGGCTGCGAAGTCTGTTGAAACAGAAGGTCAAATTCCACTACAGGAATGTAGTACCAAGGCTTTGCTAAGAATCTAAAATCAGCTATCATCACTGATAATAATCGTCTGTCATTATCGAATATAAAATCATCACCGAACATGATAAAGAAAATCGTTCGTTTTTCTGAAATTAATATTTTGGGACAGTATCAGCACTTCGGATCAGTATTGTTCAATTATCGCCTTGTCAAACATGGCCACTGAGTATAATCTCATTCCTTTCTGTATCACTACAAAGATATTCTACAAATTCACACATGATTGTGAATGATCATTCTCACAATTATAAGCCATGATGATATTCAGATGTCGGAAGTCCAATATGCAATGCAAATACAGCGAAAAAAACTCCTTTAATCCACACAGTGGTGTAATAATGTTTTTCTCATATTTAATACTGTGGTATTCTATTCAAAATATTTCTCTTCGATTTTTGAAAGAAACCAAGGGATTGTTTGTGCATTAACTAGTATAACATACAGAATGTAACAGTGCTTTGTTCGCGACGACGATTTAAATTTTTAAATTTTGTCTTCGAAAATATGCAGTAATTTTTGGCACGACCGTAAAACCTCTCATTTGACCCGGAATATCTGTTTTGAGCTCAGTTTAGAATTTTTTTTACGGTTTTTGTTTTGCCTGTTTAAGTGACGGTGTGCAATATTCAACACACTTTACCCTATAACCTCTGAGCCGGAATTCGGATCCAGATGAAATTCAGAAATTCCTTATGGGACCGAAAGACCTTTCATTTCACTCTAAGTTTGTGGAAATCAGTCAAACCATCGCTGAGAAAAGTGAGTGAGATCCATTTTGAAATATATGACAACTATTTCCAGTGCTTCCGGAACCGGATAACGGGAAATAGGATAGCCGGAATCGGTTTGTTTAGTTGCCTACTGATAATGGCTACCAATTTGTGTAATTTTGAGACCAGTTTAGAAATTTTTTTGCGTTTTTTGTTTCGTCTGTTTAAGTAACTATATCAAATTTTTAACACATTTTACCCTATAATTCCGGAACCAAAAGTCAGATTCGGATGCAATTTGGGTGTTTTATTTGGGACTATGAGAACTTTCATTTGAATTCACGATTGTAAAAATCGATCACGCCATCTCTGAGAAAAGTAAGGAAGTAGTTTGAAATAGGATTTCTTTCACTTATCACCCTGTAATTCCGGAACCGGAAGTATGATCGAAATAAAATTCAGGAACTTTGTATGGGACAATTATAGCTTTCACTTCAATTTAAGTTTGTGAGCATCGTTTCAACCGTCTCTTAAAAAATGTTAGTGCACAGATTTTCATTTTTTTGTGTGGGGTTACAAAACCTTTCATTTGTATCTAAGTTTATGAAAATCGGTTCAGCCATCTCTGAGAAAAGTGAGTGCAAAAAAATGTAACATACACACATACGCACATACACACACACATACACACATCCAGACATTTTGCGTACTCGACGAACTGAGTCGAATGGTATATGCCACTCGACCATCCGGGCCTCAGTTCAAAAGTCCGATTTTAGCTCTCCGTACGATAGGTGGTTCTCCTAGCAGCTGTTGCAATTCGTGATTCATACGCCGTCTCCACGTTCCGTCTTCCATCTGCACTCCGCCATAGATGGTCCTCAGTAGCTTCCTTTCGAAAACACTGAGGGCGCGTTGGTCCTCTGCCAGCATAGTCCAGGTCTCGTGGCCATAGAGAACAACCGGTCTAATGAGCGTTTTGTAGATGGTCAATTTCGTGCGTTGGCGTACTTTTCTCGATCGAGGGGTTTTTCTGATTCCGAAGTACGCACGATTGCCTGCCAAAATACGTCTCTGTATTTCTCTGCTGGTGTCATTACCAGTGAGCCGAAATACACGAACTCGTCAACCACCTCGATATCGTCACCGTCTATCAATATTCGTGGTAGGAGGCGTAGTGTTTCTTCTCTAGAGCCTCTTCCTCTCATGTAATTTGTTTTTGATGCATTTATGGCCAGTCCGATACGCCTAGCTTCAGCTTTCAGTCTGATGTAGGTTTTCGTCATCTTCTCAAGGTTACGTGTCAGAATATCAATATCGTCAGCGAAGCCAAAAAGTTGTACGGACTTTCGGAAGATCGTGCCACTCGTGTCGATCCTCGCTCTTCGAATCACACCTTCCAGGGCCATATTGAACAAGATACAGGAAAGTCCATCACCTTGACGTAGCCCTCTCCGAGATTCGAAGGGACTCGAGAGCGTCCCAGATACTCGGACGTAGCACATCACTCTATCCATCGTTGCTTTGACCAATCGCGTCAGTTTATCCGGGAAACCGTATTCGTGCATTATCTGCCATAGCTGTTCTCGATCGATTGTGTCGTATGCCGCTTTGAAGTCAATGAATAGGTGATGCGTGGGTACGTTGTATTCACGACACTTCTGGAGTACTTGTCTTATCGCGAATATGTGATCCGTAGTGGCGCGGGCTCCAGTAAATCCCGCTTGGTACGGCCCTACGAATTCCTTAGCTATTGGTGATAGACGACGGCAAAGGATTTGGGAGAGTACCTTGTAGGCGGAGTTCAGCAATGTAATTGCGCGGTAATTGCAACAGTCTAGCTTATCGCCCTTTTTGAGGACGGGACATACCACTCCATCCATCCATTCCTGCGGTAGAATCTCCTGCTCCTAAATCCAAGAAATCATTCAGTGCAGCGCTCTACCCAGTGCATCTCCTCCATGTTTGAGCAGCTCGCCTGACAACTGGTCATTGCCCGCGGCTTCGTTGTTCCTCAGCTTGCCGATCTCCTCACTTATCTCCGACAGATCAGGGGCTGGGAATCTGTCGTCGGCTGAACGTGCACCCAGATTGATTCCTGTACCGTTCTCTGTATCTTGTGCTTTGCCATTCAGATGCTCGTCATAGTACTGCTTCCACCTGTCGATCACCTCACGTTCGTTCGTGAGAAGGTTACCACTGGTATCTCTGCACATTTCTGGCTTTCTGGTGGCGCTTTTTCTTCCGGAAAACTTAGTTCTGTCTGTTTGTTCCAGCTGCGCGTAAAATGCTTCCTTCTCGTCATCGGGTCTCGTCTCATGTGGGCAGTGCACGTTGATGATGCTGTAATTGAAGAAACGGCCCTTGATCTTCAATACGCATATTCTATCACGGATTGGCTGCCACCCAATCACGCGCTGGCGCATCTTGCCCAACACTACAAATCCCGTTCCTAGAACGTTGGATGTGCCGCAGCTCTGGTAGAAGGCTCCACTTTCCCACACCATCTGTCCCGTCCAACAAAGTTCCTGCAGTGCTACGACATCGAAGCCGCGGATTTGAAGCTCATCATGCAGCATTCGGTCGTATCCTGGAAAGCCAAGCGATTTGCAGTTCCATGTGCCAAGCTTCCAATCGTAGTCCTTTGTTCGTTGCGTAGGTCTTTGCCGATTATTCCGAAATGTACTTCCTTCTTGATCGTTCGTAACATATGTTTTCCGGGCGGCTTGTTAGGCCTGCACCAACCTCCTGTCTCGCCGGAGGGCCATTGTGTCAGAACTGTTTAGAGTCCCACACTGACACAAGGACGGTAATCAGCCGCTCCTAACATGGAGAGCAGACGCTGTTCCAAGCCGCCCCAACATGGGGAACAGACGCTAGGGTAGGCTCGCTCTAATTTAATGATTTTAATGAACTTACATACTTTAAGTTAAGTGTCGAATGTTCATACCTCAAAGTACCATAGAATTCGCAGAATAAAAATACAAAGCATCGACTGCACGGATAAAAATCCATTGCTGGAGCCATGATTTAAAATCATGAAATCATGAAACACGTCTTCTTATCAAATTTCATGAGCAAAATGATTGATATCAAGGAAATTTTCAAGGGAGATGAGTTGTTGTTCATGACATCAATTTACGATTTACAATAAACGTCATGCTTCGTGATATCCTGGAACGTACCCAAACCAGATTCCTAAGGTCGATTCAGAGAGAATAATCACAAGTCACACAGTTGAGAAGGCTGCAGGTTTTGGTACTTATAAAACTATTGTTCCCGTCTTCTTTAAGCTAGAAGAACCCGTTTCGGCTTATATCAACGAACTTGCAGCAGTTTATTATAGCCTGTGTATCAATTACCAATTATCCCCCAAATATTGTTTCCTTTTTACTGATAGTCTCAGCGCGATTGCAGCTGTCAGATGAGAATCAATGAATATGAACCGATCTTCGAGTTGGCCTATACTCAAAATTGTAGTTAAAAAAGCACCCTAAAATTATGGGTACCAGTAAATTTGGTTCACTCTTTCCAGTTTTTCGAGCTAACCAACCACACATGGCAGCACTGATTGTGATCCTGGCCAACGATTACACCGCACAACATATTCAATTGCATGAGGCGGTAAGATTTGCCAAACGATGGGTAGATGACACCCATTAGCAAGAGTTTGGTTTCGGTTTGTGTTTCGCCTGGTAGAGACAGAAACGTACGAACATACTAACGAACAAACGAACGAACGAACGAGTGAACGAACAACGTAATGGAACCATCTGAGCATGGGTTCATGTTGGAAACGAAACAATCGGGCATCTAAAGCGGGTGGTGGGATTACTGGAAAATCTGCTAGTTCTTTGTGTTCGTAAATAAAACGTCCTAATGATAGGAGAATTTCGTTCACGGTTCAAGAAGAATGAAGTGCACCATCACGTTACTAAGATTGAAACAGAAATAAAACAAAAGCTAATCTCTGTTTTAGATTAAGGACATGATGAACTAATTATTGCGGTTGCGAGAGTGTCAATTATTGTTTTGTTCGCATGAGGGGGCAGATAGATGTTTAGTACTAGCGCTGTTTAAGAGATTTAAAGTTTAATTTACTGAAAATTAATTATAAGTCGAATTCGACGCAGCACATGCTCCAACGAATTCAATGATATTTTGGCAATCCGTCAGATTGATAAATTACTTCCGAATAAAATATTATTGGCACTATCATTTTTCTGTTATAAAATAAAACAAACTTGAAGACGAACACTCACACACAAAACTAGACAGTGGATAGACGAATCGTTTTTCTCTGCACGCTCCAGTTTTTCTTTTTTGTGCTAGCTCATTCTGTGAACAGCAGTAGTGATCAGGAAGTGCCAACCGGGAACCATCAGCAACAGTGAACAATTAAAATTTCACGGTCAGTGAAAATTGTCCGGTCACTGTTTCCATTATCTATGAAAAAGGGAATATTTTTCTGTTCATGGTGAAACTGAAAATAGCTGCTGTTTGATTCTTCACCTTTCAGATGGTGTTGAACAACAGAGCCGAATGTTTATTATTGTCAGCTTTGCATAAAATCATTTTGTTGAGAGGAAAGTAATTTGAGTTTCTTTATTCAACAGGCTTTGGTTTCACCATGGCAAAAGCGGTACGACCCAGTTTACGCAATCGACGACCAAACTTATTCGAAGTTTGCCTATAAAGCAATGCCGGGCTCGTAATAATACATTCGTTAAGCTGATGATGTAGAGGAAAAAAGATTATGATATGGCAGGCAATTTTATCTTGCGGCGAATTTACAAAGGCGTGCATAGTAAATGGCATGACATATGCCAGATAATGCGTACCACAGGTAGGAATGAAATAGAGACCATTTCGCGATCCCTAGGCTCTAAACCAGCCACGTACCACTGTCGCTTGAATAAGTTCCTACCAACCAGCCACAGCCGACCTTCACCTGGAGGCAGTAACAATTAATACAATTATCTTAGTTTTAAGTAATCAAAAAATACCATCCAGTAATATATATATATATATATATATATATATATATATATATATATATATATATATATATATATATATATATATATATATATATATATATATATATATATATATATATATATATATATATATATATATATATATATATATATATATATATATATATATATATATATATATATTTATATAGCCGGTGGCTATACCGGCTGAGGCTGGTCAAAATACATAGATGATAATGCCTTTAGAGTGAGTGTGTACAGTGCCTAACGAACAGTTGTTCTTGTTTTCATATTATTCACGCTCGAAAATGTCTGTTTATATGCCCAATTCTCGCCATTTGCGGGAAGTTTTACTTTTTTGTTACAATTCGAAAAAATGCAGCTGAAGGGCATCGAATGCTCTCAGAAACTTACGGTGATGCTGCTCTGAGTAAAAGAACGTGTCGGTAGTTGTTTCAACGTTTTAAAAATGGTTATTTCGATGTAGAAGACAAACATGGTAGTGGAAGAGAAAAAACTTTCAAAGATGAACAACTAGAAGCATTGCTTGATGAAGATTCGTGCCAAACCCAAGAGGAAATTGCCGAATCGTTGAGAATGAGTCGGCAAGCCATTTTAAAACGTCTCAAGGCCCTGGGCACGATTCAGAAAGAAGGAAACTGGGTGCCTTACGAGTTAAAACCGAGGGACATCGAGCGCCGTCTATTTGTATGTGAGAAACTGCTTCAAAGACAAAATCGTAAGAGGTTTTTACATCGAATCGTAACCTGTGATGAAAAGTGGGTTCGATACGATAATCCTAAATGCAGAAAATAGAGGGGAAAGCCCGGGCATGCTACTTCGTCGAAGGCAAAACCGAATACTCACGGCGCCAAGGTTATGATTTGTATTTGGTGGGATCAGCTCGGTGTGATTTACTACGAGCTCTTAAAACCGGGTGAAACCATCACAGGAGATCGCTAAAGAACGCAACTGATGCGCCTTAGTTGCGTGCTGAAAAAAAGCGGCCACAATATCAAGAGTGACATGACAAAGTCATCCTCCAACACGACAATGCTCGGCCTCACGTCGCAAAAGTGGTCAAAAAGTACCTGGAAACGCTGAAATATGAAGTCTTGCCCCACCCGCCATATTCCCCTGATGTCGCCCTATTCCGTTCGATGGCACACGGCCTGGCAGATCAACATTTTCAATCCTTCGAAGAGGTGGAAAAATTGATTGCTTAATAGCGTCAAAAGAGGACTCCTTTTTTCGAGCCGGGATCTGAAAATTGCCGGATATATATATATATATATATATATATATATATATATATATATATATATATATATATATATATATATATATATATATATATATATATATATATATATATATATATATATATATATATATATATATATATATATATATATATATATATGGATGTAAGTTTATATGTTTGTAATGCCATAACTTCAGAACAGATACTTATTGCTCTTCTGAGAAAGTCATAAAGGTATTTCAATGTAGGAGGGAGCGTAGTACAGGGGGGTTATGAAAAAATGGTCTAATTTGACGAGAATCGATACTTTTTTAAGACCATAGAAACATTTTGCATACCTTAGATATGATTCTACGGGAGTGGATGTAGCAAGTGCCTCTAAAAAGGGGATGTAATATTTGTAACGGCAAAACTCCGGATCTACTGAACGGATTGCCATCAAATTTGGCACAGATACTTCTTACTCTTCAGAGATGATCATTGTGACATTTTCAGGGGGAAGAGTGTGTAGCAAGTGTCCTTAACATTCATATAATTTGAAGAGAATCGACATTTAGACTTGAAGGAGGGGTTTTGAAAATAAATTTTCATCTCCCATTTTTGTAAAACAAGAAAGCGGCAAGAATTTCAAGGTCGTAGTAGATAGTATTGCTGTTGTTAGTTTGAATGCCACGCAGTTTCCTTCAAATATTTTAAAAGATCTGGTTCCATTTTGCCGGGAAATTCAAAGAACTAACAAAATATAATCTTTATCTGCCTATGAACGCGAGTGTATTTAAGTCTCAGCATAACTACGAAACAACTAAACGAATCGCCATCAAGTTTGGCACATGAACCAAAGGTGGGAATCGATATTGTTTGAAAAGCACAGGTACTTTCTACACTACTCAGGGTAGTCATGGACGAGATTTGTAGTAAGTTCACTGAAAAATGTAAATTGAGAAAACTGTCGACACAAGGTAATGGAAATAAGTTTACAACAATGTTTGTATTAACTGAATCGTTATTCTATAGGTTTTTCTTCTTAGTGAACGACCAAAATGGTTAAAGCCGGGGTAATATAAATTATATAAAAAAGTTATTCTGTAGTACGAATGTAGTTATGATGCTAAACATCCTTTCGTTATAAAATAATCATTATCAGATGGAAAACTTTGAGCAATTATAAAAAGGAGGAAGTAGCAAGTGTTTATAGCCATGGAAGCTAAAGGTATTGTAGATCGAATGTGACAAGGAAGTACGGAAGTACATTACAAGCACATATGCATATGAAACGCGGAGGTTACTAAAAAGGTATTTGTAGAGAGAAATGTGTTTTAAATGTTTCGAACAAAAGGGTTCCAATATAAAACTGACCCAATTTGTCGAGAGTACCACGAAAATTATGATTATTGTGAGATCTGAGATGGGACACTGATCATTTGCAATCTGAATATGAACGGAGTATTGTTCAATTGGGTTGTCGTCTAAGTTGTGTTTCATTACAATCAGAGTATCAATGGAGAGGACAATTTCTAGAATTTTTTGCGGCCTTGCCTTCACGAAACATTTCCGAGCAACACCGGGTAATTCAGCTAATGATAAATAAAAAGCGACAGCTAAAATTCGGGCTCACAATTTGTACAGAGAATGTTTGACTAAGTTTTCCTGTGTGATAATGGACCATGAAATTTATGTGCTGAAAGACTTTAAGCAACTTCCCGGAGTGTCTTTTTATACAGCCATGCAAAAGAACGTCGTAGAGAAGCATTTCAGGATGAAGAAAAAGGTTTAGTTTCCCAAAAAATATTTTGTTTGGCAGGCCATATGCAGTTGTGGTCGAGCAGATCAAAGCCTTTTCACTACCGGTAAACGGTAAACGGTAAAAAAAATGGAAATAAGAAGCCACCTAAAGAAGCGATTGTTACTATTCCTTCGCAACCATTACGCTCCCTCGCTGATATGACCTGATTTGGCATCTTCTCACTACACAAAGAATGTCTTGGAAGTGGTATAAAGCGAATGGAATCCATGTTGTACCGAAATAGGCGTATCCATCTAACTGCCCAGAGTTGCGACCTATCTAGCGGTATGTGGGTCTCCTGCAGAGAGAACTCTCACAATATAAACACAGATAACAGATATATGTACAGGCTCACATATGAACTGTGTATAAAATTTACTCAATCAGCGAGGCGAACACTTGCAAATGTCACCACGATCGACACGACATGTCACCACGATTTGGGTGGCGCCTTCACATGAGCCACAATTTTGGGTGCAACATTCACTTCACGCAAGATTTTCGTATTGTTGTTGGTTAAAATGACAATTTTATTATTGTTTTGTCGTGAATACAATTTACTTCACTATGGGGCGCCTTTTCAAAATTTACCCTCTGAGAGAGTGATAAGTTTTTGATCATGAATATCTTTTGTTGTATCTAACGAATCAACATAATTTTTGCTACATGCCATCGGAAATATGATCACAATTTTATGATAAACTTTTCAGTTGTGTGACATAATCTCAAATAATTCAAAATTAAACTTTTCTTAAATGTTTGGTATAAGCGAGTATCAAAGAGGATAATTCATAATACGCGTTTGCCTTTCTCGTATTTTGAAAGCTCACAGCTCAGTGATCTGTGAAAGGATTTATATAATCTATCTACCAATAGAATCGAAATTTTTCAACTTAAACGTGTATAGCAACAGCATTGAAGTATTTTAATAGTACACTATTGAAAAACCTGTCTCATTTGACCCATGTCAACACCAGCCAATCAGAATGCGTTCTGAGGAAAAGAACAAACCGTTCGAACAACAAACCGTTCGAAAAAAATGTTCCGAACAGTGCTTAATATCGTAGTGAGTTCCACAATTTGGTCCTTCTGAAAGGCAGGAATGAATCCCGTACAGCATCCTGATAGTTTCTTTCAATGAAATGCAATTTCGAAATGAAATAATCGACATTAAAATTCTGTATGCGGCTATTTTTATAGCCGCTTGGTCCGCCCATTAGTGAAAAAGCTACAAACGAAATCACGTAAAAATAAACCTCTTAACAAAAATTGGATCAGTTTGGATTCTATCGCCACTGCGAGCAGATGTATTTTGTGTCGTTTGCAAAGCTAATTTCGCTTCCGACAAGAGCGATTACGTCACAGCTGCCAGTTGTTTGCATTGGTGAAAAAATAACGGAGAGAAGACAATGGTGGGGAGCATCACATAAAATCAACCGCTCGAATGGCTCTAAAAGTTTTCTAAAGAACTATTAGGATTTCTTGCCCGCAAATCGAAGGTAAATATCCTCAGTTTAGTACAAATCTAGGACAGTTTAATTAGATTTGTGCACTTTTCGCTGTGTGAAATTCACAGTAATCGAGATCAAGTGAAGCCTTCTTTGTTTTTGCGAAAAATGTGAAAATGGGAATGCTTGCATAATTCATACAATTGATCAACTAATTGATATTCGGAAGTGTTAAGGAACATGTCAGTTGTATTCGTATCCACGACTTACCGTTATGTCCCCCGCCTTTTTTGCATCGCCGCTCTGAATGACGGTTATCAATTTTAAACATTTTGTTTATTTTCTTTTACCTTTAGCACTGAATCGCACCAAAGTGCTAGAGAAGAACTATCAAATTCTCTGAAGTTGATGGAGATATTTTCGAAGAGGTGTACACGAAGGGTGAGCACACTAGTGTATGGTTTGCGTAGAAGAAGCGTGGGGCACGCAAAAAACAATTTATCGTTGAATTTTAGTTTTTGCTTGCAAGTTTTTCATAGCAATGCCAGATCTACTCTCTATTAATTGAAGTGCACAGAGATGTTCGCTCACCACCTCGCGCTAGTAATCACTTGGGTGTATTTAGACGAAAGCACGTGAGAACGGCTCATGCGAAGAGAATGTGGTTCTCTCGCACCAGCTTCTTTCAACACGAGAACACACTAAGAAGAAGTGCGCTTTCATTTTTGTGTCCACCTAATGCATCCGCAGTGTAGAAATGAAACTTTCACTCTAGTGAAATGTCATCACTGCCTGGTTTGAAACTGTATTTTGTCGATTGTACCACTGAAGATTGCATCCGTTTTCAATCTAAAACCGCTTTGTCGATTGGTGTCATTGGAATACGGTAACTGCAAGTGTTTCGAAATGTACAGTTGTGTCATTTCACCGTATCAAGAAGCATATAAACTTTGAGTATAACATTAATGGAGCGATCCTTCAAAGAGCTGACCTGATCAGTGATCTTGGTGTATTGCTAGATCGAAAGCTCACTTTCAACCACCACCGCACAGCTATTGTCGCAAAAGCTAATCGACAATTGGGTTCATATCGAAAATTGCAAAGAATTTCACTGACCCGTACTGCTTGAAAGCGTTATACTGTTTTCACTCGCTCGTCCAATTCTAGAAAACGCATCTGTTGTTTGGCTGCCCTATCAATTGGCATAGACTTTAAGGATTGAAAAATGTACAACACAAGTACAAAACCGTCTCACAAGCCTAAAGTGAGTTCTGAACATTTTAGAAAATGATGCAATCTTCGAGTGTTTTCATATAATTTTATGTACAAAATATCTACAATAAATACATCAATTTACAGTTTCCCTTGAAGAAGGCCATCAGAAAGGACCGAAACGTCGGGAATTTTTAGAAATAAATCGTTTGCCAATTGAAAACTGACTGAGAAAGCCGTGAAGAATCATTTAAAAATCGTACTCCCAGTGATGCCAACTCCGTCCGAATAAAAACTAGAAAGTTTATTTGAGTATAAACTAACATTACCTTTTCAATTTTGATTCAGCTATACCAAATTAAGATGAGTTTTCCCATTGTTTGCACCTTCTCTCTAAGTGACGCGTTAAAATTTTCAGTACACTTCACTCGCTAGTTAAGGGACCGGGAATCAGATTTGGATAAATTCAATAGCTGCTTATGGGACCATAAAACCTACCATTTGAGCCATTTGAGTTTGTGGAAATCGATCAAAGCGCCTCTCAGAGAATGAAGTGAGTTGTGTATTTCCGGATCCGGAAACTAGAAGCCCGTTATAACCGAAGTCGATTCGTTTAGCGAGCAACTATCATAACCTACAAATTGGAACAGTTTTGAGTCAGATTTACAAGGATTTTTATCTGTTTTTAATCGTCGCTCTGAATGACGGTTAGCAATTTTAAACACATTTTACCCTGTAGTTCTGGAACCGGAGGTCAGATCTGGAGAAATTCAATAGCGTTCTATGGGACTTTATATGAGCTTAAGATTTGTTGAAAACGGTTCCGTCATCTTAGAGAAAATCAAGTGAATATTTTTTGTCACATACAAGCACAAACAGCATAAGCTTTTTGACGATGATTAAACAATTGAACATTTTTCGTTTGTCATATAAAATCATTTTTTGTGGAGAAAATTTAAGCCTACTATTTCCCACCATTTCCGCTAAATCAAAACGGGAGACTTTCTCAATCATGAGACATAAAAATCTCATTTATAGTTCATCGATACGTTCTTCGATCACCAGCTCGGACCCGGAGAAGGAGCACTCCAGTCTGGTTCGAACGAGTCCCGAATGAAACGTTGGTGAAACTCGAAAGCCGGCCGCAATGAATAGAAACCATTAATCATAAAATGCATTTCAGTAAATTCCCAGGGCAAGAAACGACGATTGCACGATTTATTGCAGACAGCTGGTGCGGGGGAGAAGCCGTCTAGAGAATGACTGATTGCATCGGCTCTAGGATTGCTGGGCAGTGTACGGTTTATTTGTCGATGTGCTCATATCGGTCGGATTGCATTCCTTCCGAATGTCGGTCGTGCAATAACGGTGGCAGGATCAGAAAGCGACATTTTGATGGTTTGGTAGGAAAACAGATGGATGTCGTGGTACGAAGAATATTCGCCTATAGAGCGATACACACGATATGCATATTCGATCTTTGAAAACTCTTTTTTTTTTCAATTATATAATTTATTAAGGCACACTGCTTAAGCTCTAAGATGCCAAGGGCTTTTTCTAATTTTAATTGACAAATAACTTAAAACTAGGATAGTATATTAAGATAATGTAATGACTTTGGCAGATCCCGCCTTCAGCTGGCAATCGGCACCGGCCGGCGTACTGAATGTAACACGTTGGTAAGTATCTTGGTATTAGCCGCTTTTTTCTGTCCGTGTGGGTTCGCGGGGAACACCCCCAGGCTACGAATACCAGGCGGGTGGCCCATATTCATCTCATAGACTACAGCGGCCGTCCGTGGGCAATGATGATGATGTTACGGAGGAAAATGAAAAAAAAAAAATATACAGAGAAGTAAATATTACGGAGAACAGAGTAAAAAGGGGATATGGGAACAAAATGACTAAGAACGACAAAGATCTAATTAGTTGACATCGAGATGGTGAAAAAACGTGGGAGGGGGAAGCAGAAAATTTAGTGACAGCAGAAAGATCTTGTTAGTTCCAATGAAGATGGTGGACAGACGAGGGATGGGGAGATTCGGGCGGATGTTAGTGTCGAACCTGTGGGTGGAGTTTCTTCTTAGCATCAGTCGAGGAACAGGGGTAACTAACGCAGATTACACTTGTATATTAATGTGTTTAAGGAATTTATATATGAGTAACATATATGATATATCCCGACTCGCCAACACATCTCGAACCGGAACATCAGGTGGTCTACCTCGGGCCCTGAGGGAGTCCTTTAAAACAGACCTGGCGTCACAATACCCCACACATGACCATACGACATGCTCGATGTCCTGATAACCGTTGCCACAGGTGCAGAGACCGCTCTCCATGACCCCAATACGCCGAAGATGTGCGTTGAATGTGTAGTGATTAGACATGAGCCGAGACATAACACGAATGAAATCGCGACTCACGTTCATCCTCCTGAACCAAGGTTTCGTCGATACCCTAGGGATAATGGAATGTAGCCATCGTCCCAGTTCGTCATTACTCCATGAAGTTTGCCAACTTTCAAGTGCTCTTCGACGAGAAATACTGAAAAATTCATTGAAGCAGATTGGTCTTTCATAAATATCACCTTCTAATGCGCCCACTTTAGCCAATGAGTCTGCCTTTTCATTTCCCGGAATGGAACAATGTGAAGGGACCCAGACTAACGATATTGAATAAGACCGTTCAGATAAAGTTCGCAAGTGTTCCCGTATTTTCCCCAGGAAATATGGGGGATACTTTCCTGGCTTCATTGCCCGGAGAGCTTCTATTGAGCTTAGACTGTCCGTGACAATGAAGTAATGGTCTTTGGGCAACGTTTCAATGATCTCGAGGGTGTACTGAATAGCAGCTAATTCTGCGACGTAAACTGAAGCCGGATCACTGAGTTTGTACGAAGCGGTGATGTTCTGATTGAAGATGCCGAAGCCTGTGGACTCGTTGATGTTTGATCCGTCAGTGTAAAACATCTTTTCACAGTTGACTGTTCTAAATTTATTATAAAAAATATTTGGGGCCACTTGAGGGCGCACGTGTTCCGGAATTCCACGAATCTCTTCTCTCATGGATGTGTCGAAAAACACAGTAGAATCAGAAGTATCCAACAAATGAGCACGGTTGGAAATAAACGAAGAAGGATTAATATTCTGAGCCATGTAATCAAAATACAAGGACATAAAACGGGTCTGAGAATTGAGCTCGACAAGCCTTTCGAAGTTTTCAATCACCATCGGATTTAAGATATCGCATCGGATTAGCAATCGATATGAGAGATTCCCATTACAGATCTCACATTGAAAATCATGTGGATCATGAAACTATTTTAGAAAATTCTGCGGACATCGACACAGCAATTGATAATTTGAATCATTATATTATCGAAGCTAGAAATCTTTCAGTTCCCAAAGCTCAAACTAAATTAAATTCTCCTATCATCGATGACAATCTTCAACTGCTCATTCGGTTGAAGAATGTTCGTCGACGACAATATCAACGTTCTCGTGATCCTGCTATGAAAAACATAGTTAAGGATTTACAAAAAGAAATTAAACATAGATTTACTCTTTTGCGAAATGAAAATTTCGCTAAAGAAGTTGAACAAATTAAACCATATTCTAAACCTTTCTGGAAACTTTCTAAGGTTCTTAAGAAACCTCAGAAACCAATTCCTGCTCTCAAGGAAGGAAATCAAATACTTCTTACAAATGGTGAAAAAGCTCAAAAGCTAGCTCAGCAGTTCGAGAGTGTCCACAATTTTAATTTAAACGTTGTGAGTCCTATTGAAAATGAAGTCTCACTGAAGTATGATCATATTTCAACCCAAGTGTTATCACACGATGACTTTATTGAGACGAATTTTGATGAAATTAAATCAATTATTAGGAAACTCAAAAACATGAAGGCTCCTGGTAATGATGGAATTTTTAATATTCTTATTAAAAATCTTCCCGATGTTGCCTTGAGACTCCTGGTTAAAATTTTCAACAAGTGTTTTTCATTAGCTTACTTCCCAAAAAGATGGAAAAACGCTAAAGTAATTCCTATCCTAAAACCTGATAAAAACCCAGCAGAAACATCAAGTTATCGCCCAATTAGCTTACTTTCTTCTATCAGTAAACTTTTTGAAAAAATTATCTTGTTAAGAATGATGACTCATATAAATGAGAATTCAATTTTTTTACCAGAGCAGTTTGGATTTCGTCATGAACATTCAACTACTCATCAACTTGTCAGAGTAACGAACATGATAAAATCAAATAAATCTTCTGGGTTATCCACTGGAGTTGCTCTTCTAGACATAGAAAAAGCATTCGACAGTGTTTGGCACAAAGGTTTAATAGCAAAAATGTCTGATTTCCAGTTTCCTATTTATTTGATCAAAATGATTCAAAATTATTTAACTGATCGTACTCTTCAGGTTAGCTATCAGAATTGTAAATCTGAATTGCTACCCGTACGAGCCGGTGTTCCGCAGGGTTCGAGTGTAGCTCCAATCTTGTATAATATTTTCACTTCTGATCTTCCAAATCTACCCGTTGGTTGTCAGAAATCGCTATTCTGTGACGACACAAGTCTGTTAGCCACAGGTAGAAATCTAAGAGTGATCTGCAGTCGCCTACAAAGAAGTTTAAATATTTTCAGTGATTATCTGTCAAAATGGAAAATTAAACCAAATGCAGCAAAAACGCAATTAATTATCTTTCCTCACAAGCCAAGAGCTTCTTTTCTAAAACCAAACAATAATCACATTCTCAAATTGAATGGCTTGGAATTGACATGGTCTGATCAAGCTAAATACTTAGGTTTAACGTATGACAAAAAACTCACTTTCAAGGATCACATTGAAGGAATCCAGGCAAAGTGTAATAAATATATTAAATGTTTATATCCTCTTATAAACAGAAATTCTAAGCTCTGTCTAAAAAACAAATTGTTAATTTATAAACAAATTTTCAGACCAGCCATGCTTTATGCGGTACCAATTTGGTCAAGCTGTTGTTCCACCAGGAAGAAAACGCTTCAAAGGATTCAGAATAAAATTCTGAAAATGATTCTGAAGCGTCCTCCCTGGTTTAGTACAAATGAGTTACACAGACTCACAAATATAGAACCATTAGATGTAATGTCACATAATATTATAAGCAAATTCCGACAAAAATCGATGCATTCTTCAATTGAATCGATTCGCTCTCTGTATTAGTTAGTAAGTTAGTATATAAGTTCCTTTTCCCCATTACACAATACAAGTAGGTTTAGAATTTTCCCTACACAAAAATCTCAGAATTGCGGAAGCAAATGATGTCTTCATGGTAATAACCAAATCATATATATATATATATATATATATATATATATATATATATATATATATATATATATATATATATATATATATACATATATATATATATATATATATATATATATATATATATATATATATATATATATATATATATATATATATATATATATATATATATATATATATATATATATATATATATATATATATATATATATATATATATATATAACAGGGCTGAAAAGTCACCACTTGTGGCTGAACACCCAATTTAAATCTTAATAATTTAATTTTAACTCATATTCCAATAAATAGTTATTTAAAAAAAAAAAATAAAATGAGAGATTCCAGAATCGATTTTTCAACGGTAAGACGCCAGCAAGCACTTCGAGACTCATCGTATGAGTCGACTGCATGCAACCTAAGGCAATACGCAAACAACGATACTGAATTCTTTCCAGTTTAATGAAATGGGTGTTCGCGGCGGATCGGAAGCAGAAGCATCCATATTCCATTACGGACAATATCGTTGTTTGGTACAGCCTGATCAGGTCTCCTGGGTGGGCACCCCACCATGATCCGGTTATTGTACGAAGAAAGTTAATTCTCTGTTGGCATTTTTGTTTCAGATACCTAATATGACATCCCCAGGTGCCTTTGGAGTCGAACCAGACCCCGAGATATTTGAATGTGAAGACCTGAGCTATGGTTTCACCCCTTAGTTGAAGCTGTAGTTGTGCTGGTTCTCGCTTCCTTGAAAATACAACCAGCTCAGTTTTCTCCGTAGAGAAGTCGATACCAAGTTGAAGAGCCCACGTGGACAAGTTGTGGAGTGTATCTTGTAATGGTCCTTGCAGATCGGCAGTTTTGGATCCTATAATGGACACAACGCTGTCGTCGGCAAGTTGTCTTAGCGTGCAAGATGTGTTGATATATTCATCGATATCTTTTACGTAAAAATTGTATAAAAGGGGGCTTAAGCATGAGCCCTGAGGAAGACCCATGTAGCTAAATCGTATTGTCGACAAATCACCATGTGCGAAATACATGTGTTTCTCGGACAATAGATTATATAAAAAGGTGTTCAAAACCGGCGAAAGACCATGCTGGTGCAGCTTCTTAGATAGGATATTTATAGAAAATGAATCAAAAGCCCCCTTGATGTCTAGAAATACTGATGCCATTTGTTCTTTACGAGCAAATGCCATTTGAATTTCTGTTGAGAGCAACGCAAGACAATCGTTCGTTCCTTTACCTCTGCGGAAACCAAATTGTGTATCTGAAAGAAAGCCATTAGTTTCGACCCAATTGTCTAGACGGAAGAGAATCATTTTTTCGAACAACTTCCGGATACAGGAAAGCATAGCAATCGGCCGATACGAATTGTGATCGGAGGCTGGTTTCCCAGGTTTTTGAATGGCGATAACTCTCACTTGTCTCCAGTCGTGTGGGACAATATTACCCTCGAGGAACTTGTTGAATAAATTCAGCAAGCGTCTTTTGGCGGTGTCAGGCAGATTCTTCAACAAGTTGAATTTGATTCTGTCTAACCCCGGGGCCTTATTGTTACATGACAAGAGCGCAAGTGAGAACTCTACCATCGAAAACGGTGTTTCGTTTGTATTTGATGTCGCGGCGCGGGAGATCTTCTGTTCCGGAACAGAGTCTGGACATACTTTTTTAGCGAAATCGAATATCCAACGGTTGGAATATTCGTCGCTTTCGTTCGTGGTGTTTTGGTTTCGCATTCGTCGGGCTGTGTTCCAAAGAGTGCTCATCGATGTTTCTTTTGTTAATCCGTCAACAAACCGTCGCCAGTAACCTAGTTTCTTTGCTTTAACTAAGTTCTTCATTTGCTTATCTAGCGCTGCGTAATTTCTATAATTATCAGGTGTTCCATATTTTCTGAACTTTTTGAATGCTAAAGATCTTTCCGCGTTCAGTGATGAGCACTCTTTGTCCCACCACGGATTGGGGGGAAGGATGTTAGTTTTCGCGCCGGGTACACGTTTCGTCTGAGCTTGAATCGCGGAGTCGAGAATCAAGCCAGCCAAAAGCGTGTACTCTTCCTCCGTAGGAAGTTCTTGTGTTGTTTCCAGTTTCTCAGACATCGAATTTGCGTAATATTTCCAATCAATATTTCGTGTGAGGTCATACGAAACATTGATTGTCTCCGATGGTCTTAATCCGTTGGCGATTGAAATTACGATAGGTAAATGATCGCTACCGTGGGGATCGGGGATTACCTTCCACTTGCAATCCAACCGTAGCGATGTCGAGCAAAGGGATAAATCCAGCGCACTTGGTCTTGCTGGTGGTGCAGGAATCCGTGTCATTTCTCCCGTATTCAATATTGTCATATTGAAGTTGTCACAAATATCATGGATCATAGCTGATCTGTTATCGTCATGAAGACAACCCCATCCCGTACCGTGTGAGTTAAAGTCTCCTAAAACCAACGTTGGTGCGGGAAGGAGTTCTATGATATCACTGAGCCGCTGATGCCCAACCGAGGCTCTAGGGGGAATGTAGATGGAAGCAATACAAAGGTCCTTACCTTTGATTGTAACATGACATGCGACAACTTCAATACCTGGTATCGAGAGGAGGTTAATTCGATAAAAGGAATAGCACTTTTTGATTCCCAAAAGTACTCCTCCATAGGGGGTTTCTCGATCCAAACGAATAATATTAAAATTGTGGAAGTTGAGAGATATTTCAGAAGTTAACCAAGTTTCGCACAATGCAAATGCATCGCAATTCGTGGTATATAATAAATGTTTGAAGGAATCAATTTTTGGGATGATACTTCTGCAATTCCATTGTAAAACAGTGATCAAATCCTTGACCTCATTGGATAAATTAGCCATCGAAGGATACAATCGCTGAAAGAAGGGGCCATTTTACAGTCAACTGTTTCAAAAACGTCTCAGCTACGGGTACAAAGGTCATCAAAATACCTTTCAAGGGGTCAGAGATATTGAAAGTTTTAAAAATCCAGTCCACTATATCAGAGAATTTAATAAATCCAGCATTTGGTTGATTCTTTGACTGGTCTTTAGGGGCAATTGAGTTTTTGTTTGTCTTAGGAACTGTTGGAAACTCCTTATCAGATCTCAGTTTTTCTAGATCAGGAGCTATTCTTTGCTTCGGTGTTTTACTAACACTACCATTAGCTGTTACTTTTGGAGGCCCCTCAAGGGCCACCTTCGAACCCTTACTAGGTAGCTTATGAGAGGAAATATTTCTCCTTTTCCTGTTGCTACGAGGGATGGCCGAAGATGTGCCTTCGAGAGGGTCGTCTGAATCGCACTCGTCTGTTGACAAGCAAGCATAGGGATTTGCAGATGGGCTTGGTGGTGTAGCACTCTTTAGCATTTCTGCAAATGTGCGCTTGGAGCGTTCCCTCAAAAAGTGCTTTAGCTTATCTCCACGCAATTTGTAGGTGGGACATGCTGAGAGATCATGCGGACCCTCACTGCAGTAGAGACACTTTTCAATGTCTCTTCCGCAAGAGCCATCCGCATGACGCTCTCCACACTTCGAACAACGGGGCTGATTCGCACAATGGGAGGCTGTGTGTCCTAATTGCTGGCAATTAGTACAGTTCATAACCCGCGGCACGAAGAGACGTACGGGTAGACGAACCCTGTCCAGAAGGACATAATTTGGCAAAGCCGAACCAGCGAAGGTCACACGATACGAGTTCGATTGAGGATAAGATTTTGACCCATCCTCGGCGATCGATACTGAATGCAAGCGTTTGCAATCCAGTATCTTCAGATTCTTGAGTAAGGGGTTTTTGAAACCGCCAACCCCGTGCTCAAGAATATCTGCGCAAGTCAAACCTGCATCTGTGACCACGCCGTCTATTTCGACTTCGCGGGCTGGTACATATACGCGATAATCCCGCGTAAAGAGCTCATTTCGAACGATCTCATTAGCCTGCTTTAAGCTGGTCAACGAGACCCTGAGTTTGTCGGAGCGCATTTTTACTATTTGTGTGATAGTCGGGTAATGTGACGTCAGGTTCTTATTTAATGTCAATAAATTCAATGCTTTATCTTTAGATTTGGTCCGGAAGTACACCACATATGGACCGGTCGATAGCGAGGGTTCATCGGAATATTCCTTAATCCGGGGGGTTTTATTACTGTCAACAACAGGCGGATTAGGATCTGTCTTCATTTCTTCGTCTGGAGGGGGAGGACTCATTGTGCTTACTGTAGCACGAGGTTATATTTAGGCAAGTGGTAAATTATAAGAGGGATGCAACAATAAACTGTAATAAGGGCAGAATAAAGAAAAAAGCAATACTTAGCTTGTTGTACAGTTGCAAGGAACGGTCGCCAAAAAACCTCTACGAGGAAAAGCACAAAGCACCAGCTAACGGTTCGGTGCGAAGGTGCAAAAAACCTCACCGAGGAAAAGGCACAAATAAATTGTTTATAGTTTGTATGGACTAACGGTATCACTTCACTTCAATGTTCGATCACAATCGACACAGGGAACAATGGCCGCTTGTTTATAATCCGCACACTTGGCCTTGATCGGCGGAACAATAACCGGCTAACGGTACCGTTTCGATCGACCGCTCACAATAAGGCACTGTTCTATTATATAATGCGAAAAAAAACCTCTCAGAGGAAAAAGCACTATTGTCTATCACATAATATCGTCCGACCACTTTATCACACACACACAACTGGTTTTCAATGCTTTCGCAGTAAATCCAAATCACGTCTGTTCGCTCGGAAGGTTGAAACGGCAATGATTTGAAAACTCTTGAAATTTTTAGAAAAGGCAATAAATTTGTGTTTTTTTTCTGCTCCCTACATTTTAAGACACTGTTTACGATTGCGTTTTCATGTATTCGACGAATATCGGTTTTTATTTACTGACCTTTCATGGATAAAGTGGAATACAGAGTAGGGAGATCCCTGTTGCTCTGCACGAAAATTACTTTTTTTTTGCTATGATTCACGAACTTTCACGATTTGGCTAAAGCTTTGAAAGAACTGCTCTGACGATCAAACGACAGTTCATCACAAAAACGGCGAAATAATCGGAAACGGATGGAAAAATTCGAACCACAGCAGAAAGCGTTTTTTTCGTCAGCAACTAGCGCGTGGTTTTTATGGGCGCCGAGGTTTCAATCTGTATATTGAAATGATTTTATTTCTACACTAAATTGACCACCAAGTGCATCAATAAAAATAAATATTGATTGATTGTTTATCTGCGAAGCCTATTTTGAACATTATTTTTTTATTGTTATAAAATGATATTCGTATATTTATTTGAAGGTGCCTGATTTATTTGGGCTAGGAAAATCTAGCTCCATTTGTGAATAATGTGGAACGGGAGCGGGTCATTTCGCCGAAAGCCATTTCGCCGAAAGTCGTTTCGCCGAATGCCATTTCGCCGAAAGTAGTTTCGCCGAAAGGGTCATTTCGCCGAAAGGGTTATTTTGCCGAAAGGGTAAATTCGCCGAAAGGGTCATGTCTCCTGTATACGCAATAAACAGAAAATACCACATACATTTGCCTGGTAGATACACCTATGCAATTGTTTCGATGCTTAGAAGCTAATAGTTAATAAATTTTCTTAAGAACTCCGTCCTAAGGTTCATGAATCAATCTTTATTCAAGAGTACAAGAATCAATCTTTATTCAAGAAGTACAATTGTAGGTCAACAAAACAGGCGTTAACGCTATCATGTTTCATTTGTCTTTATTTTAAATCAATTCTAATTACGATTTTAAGACGATTTCAGGATTCGGCGAAATAACCCTTTCGGCGAAATGGCATTCGGCGAAATAACCCTTTCGGGGAAATGGCTTTCGGCGAAACGGCTTATAGCAAAATGGCTTTCGGCGAAATGACTCTGATCCATGTGGAACGTGGGCATGTGAATCGATTTACAATGGATAGGCAGAAAGAGACAATTGAAAGCGTAAATGACTTTAGCTGATTGACCAGGTAGGCAAACCGAGTAGTGAAGTTATTACTTTGCTCACTTCAAGTGGCTTAACGCAATCTAGGATTAAACAAGATATGCATTAGTATCATAATAATGGAAACAGTTTGCTTATGCCATTTTTCCAAAAATGTTCTTTCAATGGAAAAAAACTAAAATAAAAACATTTTTAATCCACCTAGTGGTGTAATGATACCTTTCTCAAATTACTTATATTTTCAAAAATATCACAAGAAGATTCTGTCAAAAAAATTTTTTTCAATCTTGAATACAATAAACTTTCTCTGGGTATGAACTAACATAAACTTTTCAATTTGTAAACAGCGATGTCAAGTTAACACGTTGACTGCCAACCTACGAGATAACTCGTATATTCTGGTCGTATGAGAATGGTCGTGGCAGTCAACGTGCTAATACGAATTTTCTTTGTTTTGCATCGTCGCACTAAATGATTAAGCACACTTTACCCTATAGATCTGGAACCGGAAGTCAGACCCGGATGAAATTGAACAGCAACATATGAGATTATAAAAACTTTCATTTGAGTCTAAGTTTGTGGAAATTGATCAAATGATCTCTGAAAAAATAGAGTGAGTCATTTTAGAGTTTCAGACCACTATATCCGGTATTTCTGGAACCGGTAAAGCCGAAGTCGGTTCGTTTAGTAAGTAACTAATATAGCCTACAAATTAAATCAGTTTTAAGCCAAATTTGGAAGAATTTTACCCTCTTTTGCATCGTCGCTCTAAATGACGGTGTGCAATTTTAAACACACTTTACCCTATGAAAACATGATGAAATTCAATAGCAATCTGTAGGACTATGAGATTTTTTATTTTTTAGTGACATTATTTAACACATACTTACACACATACACGCACAGAAA
This sequence comes from Malaya genurostris, assembly GCF_030247185.1. Taxonomy (NCBI): domain Eukaryota; kingdom Metazoa; phylum Arthropoda; class Insecta; order Diptera; family Culicidae; genus Malaya; species Malaya genurostris. The sequence goes on along the minus strand of NC_080571.1, from coordinate 213,860,256 downwards.
CATACATTGCTCAGCTCGACGGACTGTGTCTATTGATATAGAACACTTAGCACTCTGGGCCCATTTTCACTAGTCAATTTTTCAAGTGATTGCATAAACTTTCTACATGACAAAGACAAAAAGTGTACTTTTTGAAGTTTTGTGATAATAGTAACAAGTTCACCTGAAAAATATAGATTTAAATGTGACAACCCTGCACAAACCGGCGCTTACCAGTTTTGCATCGTCATTTTGAATGACAATTTGAATGTTTTAACACTCGTTGCCCTAATATTTCGGAACCGGGAGTCGGATCAGGTTGAAATTACACAGTGTATTTAAAGACAATGAGAGTTTTAATTTGAATCATGATTCGTGAAAATCGGCTCAACCGTTACTGAGAAATCTAGGTGAGTTTCGTTTTTGGAGTTTTTCTTTATTATTATTGGTGCTTTCGGAAGCGGAAACCGGAGACTAGTGGTTCCAAAGCAGCTTTATATATCCACTAACTAACAAGATCGGCCAACTAAATGAATTTAGCAGCAAGTTTTACAAAAATGTGCACCTCGTTTCGCCCTCGCTTGTGAAAAAATACTCATTTTCACTAATCGCACTGTAATACCGGAACCGTCGGATTTGGATAAGTTTTTTGGGGACATTTTTAAGAAATTCAAGACCTTTTATTTGCTCCTGGGTTTATGAAAATTGGCTAAGAAATTTCGGAGAAAATTGAGTGCGGATTATCAAATAAATTTGCACATATTTCCTTGTAATTCCGGAACTGGGAGCCAGATCCAAATTATACTCAGGAAAATTGTGTGAGGCCAAAAAACCTTTCATTTGAATTGAGGTTTGTGAAAATCGGTTCAGCCATCTCTGAGAAACGTATGTGACTATTTTTTTTTCCACGATTTGGTGCATATCAACCTGTAATTCCGGAACCGGAAGTCGGATCGGGGTAAAATTTACACGGGCAAAATCCTGATTCAAGAAATGAGCAAAACGAGTCATGATTTGGGGAAAATAGAATATTTTCATGTTATGATAATACACCATGATTAAAAGTTCTCGGATCATGATCCATTTGGACTGATTTCGTTGAAATTTATCGTAACGCATTTGACGTTGTTAGGTATAACTTCAGGCGTGTTTCTGCTACGATGGTAATCTTTGCAACATGAATTCAGGCGTTATGTTTTAAAATATGAAGATTTTAAATATGAATTAAATGGAATGGTGTGAAAGTGTGTGGCGTATTGTTTATACGATTTCAACTAATGTCTCAAATAATCTCTATTTGAATAGCAAAACAGTGAAAAGCATAACGAATTTCTTTTATTCTGAAGCATCAACAATTTAAATAGATTAAAAGTTTACCGATTGGACAAGCGCGGGAATCACATCACTTGAGACAGAGGGTTCAAAGTAATATCCGGATAGAAAATTTGAGTCACGAGCTTTAAAAGAAATGCATTCCTCGAGTAACGCATTTTCGGACCATGATTAATTTTCATGGGAGAAGATTTTTGCTCATGGTTTCATGAGAAGTTAAAATGATTGGTTTCATGATTTTCTAATCATGACCGCAGTAACGGATTTCTTTCCGTGTAATAGCAATGTTCTATTGTAATAGCAATGTTCTATCCGAAGAAATCGTTTACCAGGTTCTTACATTCAAAGTTTTTAAACCGATCGTCCACTGTCGTCAAAAATCCATAGACTCAAAAATCACGGCACGTATTATTTCGTAACATTGAACATCTCAAAACCATCCGATATTTGTAGCAAGAGTTATTGAAGGAAAACCGTTACAAGGTCCGAATATTGGCTCATTCCGTACTATATCTAGCATCGCTGCTGCTAGTGGTCGTCAAATGCTCCAAGTAACCACCAAATCTCATATTCGCTTTAGGTACGTATTTGAGGCAGATATGAGACATTATTGTCTTATATCTGCTTTATGTGCACCTATAATATATACATACGACTTTTTGGTTACTCGAGTGATTTGACTTTCTTTTAAGGTTTGGAACACGATTTGTTACATAAAAATAATCTTCATACTATGCTGAGTAACTATCGTCATGACATCAACAACTCAGATCAACTGTGTTATAGCGCAATAAAAGAAAGTCAAATCATTTTTCGACCGCTAGTAATGGTGCTAGATATATTAACGAATGAGCAATTGTCCGGACCATGTATCGATTCTCCCTAAATAACATATTCCACAAACGTTAGTGATTTTTTACAGTCTATAGGGTGATCTCCAGCTGATTTTCGTAAGAAGTTTCCTTATTCTAAATCCCATGCAAACTTTAAATCTGGAGTGCAAAGACATATTTTCGTCTATCGAGCTAGAATTTCGCATAGTTCCTATGGGACCCAGAAGAAACCCGAAAAGTTCAGTAGGGCAAGAACATAAATCTTTACATTGTTTTCCCATACAATCTACTGAACACTCTCCAAAGTTGAAGTTTGCAGTTGGCTTATGAAAACCCGACCAATGGTGTTATATAATGTAATCATAAATTTTACTCGGATATAATTCAAAGAATTTCTATAAAATTATGATTATTTTAAGCGTCTAACTATGATCAAGTTCACAAAGCTTATGGCAAACATTTCCGGCTCGGGAGATGAAATCTTGTTGATGACGTAACCAATAAATCACAGTTTTTTCAATACGCAAAATTTTCTCAGATATGACGATTTTCGACCGATTTCAAACATTTTAGACGCGCTCAAAAGCTTCTGTTAGGTTGTTTGATAAGTTCCGACTAAATCGACCTAAATTTGTTGAATAAATGTGGTTGATTTATTCGTATGGAATTAAAGGCACCCAGGTAACAGCACTGCACGCGCTGGATGTGGAAAAGTTCTACAGAAAAAAACTACTAGCAGGTTAGTGTAGACAAAATGAAAATGTCCCATGTCCTATGACAATTCGGCAATGGGTAGAAACGAAACACGATACATTATGCATATGTGCCACAATAGACTACTGTGAAATTCAATCCGTAGCAGGAAGGAGAAAGGCAGAATGAAGCGTGTGAAATAGAGTGTCCCATTCGAAGCAAAACCATTCTGCAGCCGCATTTTTTCGCTTCTTACGGATGCACTTACCGATGCACAGTGATGCCACTCCATACGAAAGTTGACAAAAACCATAAATACGTCGATAAACGTCAGCTGGATGATTTTTTTCTCATAATTTGAGGTCTCTAAATATATTTCCATCCTGGCAAAAAAAATATTCGATCCACCTAAAAGTGACATTATGCACCGTTCGCTATGGACCGGAAAATGACGACTTTTTTTAATAAAATAACTTGTGTATTTTTATTTATCTCGTGATTGATTAGGAGTTTCCACCTATTCTTCAAATAATGATTAAACCTGTGTGGAAAATTTATACACTGAGAAAAAAGACTTTTTCCTTATATCTTGAAAACATCAATTTTCTCCAGAAGGGTTTATCTTAATATTTTTAATTTCTGATATGTTGTAACATACAACTGATGTAGTTTATTGCACTATGATTAAAGATGGGAGAGTAACAATCAAAAAAGTTTTTTTTGCTTTTCACATAAATAAAAATTTTCAAAAAATGCTCTGCATTTTGCATTTTTAAGTTTTTCGACTATATGACTACAAGAAAGTTCCTATATGGACTATATGGACTACAAGAAAGTTCCGGAGAACAGAAAAAGTGCATGTGGTGGAATCAACTGGGCGCTATTTATTATGAGCTACTCAAATTTGGTAACACCATCACTGGTTCCATATACATACATATTACACTTGCTGCGTTCGGACAGAGCATTGCATGATAAACGGACTCAATATGAAGATCTTCATGGCATAGTATTTTTGCTTCATGACAATGCAAGACTCCATGTTTCGAAAGTTGTAAAAGCTTTTATTTTGTAATCGCTGCAATGAAAAGTTCTTCTCCAGCCGGTATTTTTTATCAGACATAGTTCCATACGGTTGTCATATGCTCCAATCCATGGCGCATAACTTGTCAGGTCAGATTAAAAAACTACGACACCACCAAAAATTGGATCGATTCAATTGTCGAATCTGAGAAAAGCAATTTTTCAAACGTGGTATCCGAGTCTTACCAGAAAGATGACAGAAAGTGGTACATAACGATGGACTATACTTTGAAAAACGGTACTGCAATGATACTCTAACTAAAAATCATGAAACTTAGCAGAAAAAACCTGTTTTAATCCACCTAGTGGAGTAATGATACCTTTCTCCTGTATAATATTGTGGTATTCTATTCAAAAAAATTTTCTTCGATTTTCGAAAGAAACCAAGAGATTATACTAGTTAATACTAGTATAACATACTAGTATTAACTAGAATAAAACAGTGCTTTGATTGCGTAGGTCATCCTTAAGAAAACGAAGTGGGTTCACTATTATATGCACTTCCGGCACCGGAACCCGAGAACCGGTATAATCAAAGTCGGTTCGTACGGCCACCAACTAACATGAGATAAAAACTCGACTAGTACGCACTCTAAATTACGATTTAAATGTATGTCGCATCCGAAAATATGCAGTAATTTTTGATAGGACCATACGACCTTTCAATTGACCCTAAGATTGGCAATAACGTTTTAGAGTCCAGTTTATAACAATTTCGACGGTTTTTGTTTCACCGGTTTAAGTGACGGTGTACAATATTGAACACACTTTACCCTATAACACCGGAACCGGAAGTCCGGATGCGGATGAAACTCAGGAATTCCGTATGAGACCACGAGGCCTTTCATTTGAATGTCAAAAACCTAGTGAGATTATTTGACAAACACACACACACTCTCACACACACACACACACACACTCACACACACACACACACACGCGCGCACACACACACACACACACACGGCTTGAAATGGCGAGTAGGCTAATGCCGCAGCTGCCTTCCGTCCCATAAAACCGTGGCAGGCCTTATGGCACGCCGTCTCACTTTCAGCCACCTGGTTGGGATGACTGGGTGGAAGTAGGTTCAGAAGCCCTTTTCCTGATTTGCGCTGATCCGGCTCTGAGCGTAAAGCCAACCCTCGCATGGCCTCACTGCACCGCATAGTTAACAATGGGATCATGACAGCGACTATTTTCGGCTGGGTTTGACGGTAGCCATAAGGGGGACCCATATAAAATGAGCTTTACATCAACAACATCGGCGTCGAGTAAGGAGGTAAACCTTTTCGCAAGAGGGGGTTTGAGGAGGTCTCCATCCAGAACGGGTGCGAGAGAGGAGAGCGAGGCAGTAGCTAAGGAGACGAGTGACAGCAATGTCCACGTCAAACCAGTGAACCAGCCTGAGTCCCAGGAGCAAGGGAAGAAAGTAATCAAGCCGAGTATGACAGCGGTCATAGAACAACTCGACGCGATTATTGAATTCGCGCAGGAGAAATCCAACATCAGCAAGGAGCTGAAGGCGAACTTGCTGAAGCTACGTAAGGCCGTGAACGTAGCTAAAAGGGACCAAGAGGCGTTGATAGTGCGGCTAGAGGGTGGCGGAAAGTCGGAGAAGTGTTCTCAAACAGAGCCCTTCACCTTTGATACCGACAAAAAACAGGAGGCGGTCGACTATGCGCTCCGGCTCACGATTGAGCGGAATAAACAGCGCCGGAATCGCGCCAGGGATTCTCCAGGCAGTAAACGCCTGACTCCCAAGGCCAAAAGGAGCAAAGACCATGGCAGAAATGATGGGGCGAAGGAACGTGGCGAGGGGCTCAACCCAAACCTCGGCACTCGAACCCCGGATCCGAGCCATGTAAGCGAACCCGGCGAGAATCCATGGGTGAAGGTCGCCAAGAAGAAAAGGGTCCAAAAAGATCCTGGGCCCATTCCCGCGAGGAGGGCTAGGGATAAAGGAGAGGCTTTGTTGGTTAAGGCCGACAAAGAAAAGTACGCCGATGTGCTCAAGGCCATGCGGAGCGAGGCAAAGCTAGCCGAGCTTGGCAAAGAGGTTCGCAGCATCCGTCGTACGAAGACGGGAGAGATGCTGCTCGAGCTTAAAAAGGGAGCTCAGGGCGGAACGGAGCTTGTTGCGCTTGCCCAACAAGTCCTGGGCGATACGGCCGAAGTTAGAGCCCTGCGTAACGAGGTTGCACTCCAGTGCAAACGGTTGGACGAAATCGCCACCGCAGAAGAACTTGCCATGGCCATCAAGGAGCAAGGAGGTGTGGATGTCTCACGGGAATCCATCCGCATGAGGAAAGGGCCACAGGGCACCCAGATAGCTGCATTTAAGCTATCGGCCACGGATGCTAATAAGGTCCTCAAAGTGAGCAGGCTAAAGGTCGGATGGTCGGTATGCCCAGTGACCGCTTACCAACCGCCGGTGGTCGACATGTGCTTCAGGTGTTTCGAACCTGGCCACAAGTCGTGGAATTGCAAAGGCCCAGACCGGAGCAACCTCTGCAAGCGTTGCGGCGGCGAGGGGCACAAGGCGTATGCATGCGAAAGAACGCCACGTTGCATGCTATGCGCGAGCAAGAAGAAGGCCACAAACCACGTCATGGGCGGACCTACTTGTTCAACAAGTGGAGGGAGCAAAACTACATGCAAGTAGTACAGCTGAACCTAAATCACTGTGCAGCTGGCCAGCAATTGCTGCACCAGTCAGTGACGGAATGGGGCATTGATGTCGCGATTCTCTCGGATCCCTATCACACACCGGTAGATAACGGGAACTGGGTGTCTGACGAATCCAAGACGGTGGCGATCTTGACGACTGGTCGATACCCAGTGCAAGAGGTGGTGAAAACACAAGCGGAGGGAGTAGCCATAGCTAAGGTAAACGGAGTTTACTATTGTAGCTGCTACGCTCCACCGAGATGGTCAATAGACCAGTTCACTTGGATGGTCGACATGTTGACCGCAGACCTGGTGGGTCGGAAGCCGGTGGTGATAGCCGGAGACTTCAACGCCTGGGCAACGGCTTGGGGCAGCCGCTTCACCAATAGGAGAGGACAGACGTTACTGGAGGCCCTCGCCAAGTTGGACGTCGTGTTAGCGAATGATGGACTGAAAAGTACCTTCCAGCGGAACGGAGTTGAGTCGTTTATCGACCTGACTTTCTGTAGTCCCGGCCTAGCTGGAGATCTTAATTGGAGAGTTGATGATGGCTACACCCATAGCGACCATCTAGCCATTCGCTACACGTTCGGCCAATTGGCGAGAAGCACAAGGAAGAGTAATACTCCCAAAACTCTAGCGTGAAAGGTGGCTAACTTCGACCGAGAAACGTTTTGCGCTGCCCTTGAATTAGAGGAGCACAACGCAAACCTGAGAGGGGACGAGTTGGTCGCTATCTTGTCACGGGCGTGTGACGCGACCATGCCTAGAAATGCTCAACCGAGGACCAATAGACCACCGGTCTACTGGTGGAACGAGCAAATTGCACGCCTTCGCGCATCCTGCCTCAGGGCTAGAAGAAGGATGCAAAGAGCTCGATCAGCGGAGATGAGGATGGAGAGGAACACGGCGTTCAAAGCGGCGAAGCTAGCACTGAACAAGGCCATCAGCGCAAGCAAAAGAGCCTGTTTCGACAAGCTATGCGAGGGAGCCAACTCCAACCCATGGGGTGATGCCTACAGGATGGTGATGGCCAAAACGAGAGGGGCGCTAGCACCCCCTGAACGTAGTCCGGCGAGGTTGAAGGAAATCATAACGGTTCTCTTTCCCCACCACGACACGTCCCCCTGGCAGCCAGCTCCGCTACCAGCGAATGAAGTCGTAAAGGTGACGAACGAGGAGTTGCTCACTGCGGCGAGATCGCTCGATACAAAGAAAGCCCCGGGGCCAGACGGTATCCCGAACGTGGCTCTAAAGGAGGCTATAATGACAAAACCAGACATGTTCAGGGAGGTCATACAGAGATGTCTGGACGAGCGTATGTTCCCAGACATTTGGAAAAGACAAAGATTGGTACTATTACCGAAACCTGGGAAACCCCCAGGAGATCCTTCGGCGTATAGACCAATCTGTCTGATAGACACTGTGGGTAAGCTCCTTGAGAAAATCATCCTCAACAGGCTAGCCCCCTTCATAGAGGAGGCAGGAGGACTGTCCAGTCAACAGTACGGGTTCCGCAGAGGCAGGTCGACGGCGGACGCCATAACATCGGTGGTAACCACGGCGGAGGTAGCTATACAGCGCAAACGACGAGAGATCCGCTACTGTGCGGTAGTAACGCTAGACGTCAAGAACGCGTTCAATAGTGCTTGCTGGGCAGACATTGCTGATTCCCTACTTCGACTAGGAGTACCGGAAGGGCTGTACGAGATTCTGGAAAGCTACTTCCAGAACCGAGTATTGCTCTACGAGACCGACGAAGGCACACGTAGCACTCCAATCACGGCTGGAGTATCACAGGGATCTATCTTGGGCCCGATCCTGTGGAATATAATGTACGATGGAGTACTGAGGTTGAGGCTCCCTCCGGGTGTCAAGATAGTCGGGTTCGCGGACGACGTCACGCTGACAGTCTACGGCGAATCCATCGAAGAGGTCGAACTGAGTGCATCACACTCAATCTGCTTGGTGGAGGACTGGCTGCGTAGCAGGAAACTGCAACTCGCGCACCACAAAACAGAGGTGATGGTGGTAAATAACCGCAAATCGGAACAGGAGGCGCTGGTACATGCCGGAGATTGCGTGATCCCCTCCAAGAGATCACTAAAGCAATTGGGTGTGATGCTCGACGACAAACTCAGTTTCAGCAAGCACGTTGAATACGCCTGCGAGCGCGCATCAACAGCGATCGCGGCGTTCTCCCGTTTGATGGCCAACAGCTCGCCTGTGCGCTCCAGTAAACGAAGGTTACTGGCAGGAGTGGCAGTTTCGATCCTCAGGTACGGCAACCCGGTATGGGCGTCGGCACTGAATGTGGAACGCACAGATGCTGGAGAGTACGCATAGACTGATGTGTCTTCGCGTAATCAGTGCATACCGCACTGTATCAAGGGATGCGGCCTGCGTGGTTGCAAGCATGATGCCCATCGGTCTGATAGTGAAGGAAGACGCGGAGCGCTACAGCATGCGAGGAGACAGGAACGCCCGTAGGGCCTCCAAAGCCGCTTCTCTATGCAGATGGCAACAAGAGTGGGACAGCTCAACCAAGGGCAGGTGGACACATCGGCTCATACCTAGGGTCTCGAGCTGGTTAGATGGACCTCACGGAGAAGTGAACTTCGGCCTGACGCAATTCCTCACAGGTCACGGGTGCTTCAGATGGTACCTCAACAGGTTCGGCCACGCGACATCCCCTGTATGTCCTGGCTGCCCAGACGAGATCGAGACGGCTGAACACGTCTTGTTCGCATGTTCCCGTTTCGCGACTCAAAGGAGTGAGCTACTGGAGGCATGCGGCAGGGACACCACACCGGAAAACCTGATCCAGAGAATGTGCCACTGCGTAGAGAACTGGAACGCAGTGTCGACCGCGGCATCCCAAATTGCGGGCATATTGCAGCGGAAATGGAGTGCGGATCAACAACAGGTCAGCCGCGTACCGTAGCAGGCTCAAGAAGGATCAGCGAATAAACGTCGGTCCGGGAGAACCTTCTTCGTCGGGAAGCTCTTCGTCGGAGTAGTCTAGATCCATCGTCGGGGACTAGACGAGTAGTACGTAAAACTGCTAGGATCGTCGGGGCGCCAGTGAACCGGAAGCTATCCTCCAACCAGAATCACTGGATCGACCCAGGCATCCTCTCGGTCGGGCGTTGACGGGTATCGAAGGCGTCGGTTTCGGGAGGGCCTCCTTCGTCGGGGAACTCTCCGTCGGTGTAGGCTAGATCCTTCGGCGGGGGCTAGTCGAGTAGCCACCACAACACCGATTTGAGTCGTCGAGGCGCCAGCGAACCGGAAGCCATGCTCCAACCGGAATCGCGGGACCGACCTCGGCACTCCATCGGGTGTCCCGTGTGGTGTAAGAGACTCGGTGTCGGGAGATTCTCCTTCGCTGGGGAAATCTCCGTCGGAGTAGTCTAGATCCTTCGTCGGGGACTAGACGAGTAAATCGTGGTGTAATACCGCTAGGATCGTCAGGGCGCCAGTGAACCGGAAGCTATCCTCCAACCGGAATCACTGGACCGACCCAGGCATCCTCTCGGTCGGGCGTTGACGGGTATCGAAGGCGTCGGTTTCGGGAGGGCCTCCTTCGTCGGGGAACTCTCCGTCGGTGTAGGCTAGATCCTTCGGCGGGGGCTAGTCGAGTAGCCGCCACAACACCGATTTGAGTCGTCGAGGCGCCAGCGAACCGGAAGCCATGCTCCAACCGGAATCGCGGGACCGACCTCGGCACTCCATCGGGTGTCCCTTGTGGTGTAAGAGACTCGGTGTCGGGAGACTCTCCTTCGCCGGGGAACTCTCCGTCGGAGTAGTCTAGATCCTTTGTCGGGGACTAGATGAGTAGATCGTCGCGTGGTACCGATAGGATCGTCTGAGCGCCAGTGAACCGGAAGTCACGCTCCAACCGGAATCATTGGATCGACTTAGGCATCCTTTCGGTCGGGTCGTAGACGCGTACCGTAAGCGTCGGTTCGGGAGGACTTCCCTCGTCGGGGAACCCTCCGTCGGTGTAGACTAGATCTTTTGGCGGAGACTAGTCGAGTAGTTCCGCGACGTAGCATCAGTTTTGGGTCGTCGAGGCGCCAGTGAACCGGAAGTTACCCTCCAGCCGGCATCACTGGACTGACCTCGTCATCCAACTGGTCGATCCCTCGAGAGCAGGATGCTGATCCCCATTTTGCATAAATCTGGGGAGGGTGCTGTGAGCACCAATAGCCTTCCACCCCGAAGTAATACCTAGCGGTGGTGCCGGGGAGGTAGGGTTGGAGATCCAAGGTGTTTTAGTGGGTAGTTCCAATCAACAGTTGGGTAGTCCTGTGGAGAGTCCCACACTCCGTGCGTAAATGCATTTCACCTTGTAAAAAATAAAAAAAAACACACACACATTGCTCAACTCACACTCAAGAAGGATCAGCGAATAAACGTCGGTCCGGGAGAACCTTCTTCGTCGGGAAGCTCTTCGTCGGAGTAGTCTAGATCCATCGTCGGGGACTAGACGAGTAGTACGTAAAACTGCTAGGATCGTCGGGGCGCCAGTGAACCGGAAGCTATCCTCCAACCAGAATCACTGGATCGACCCAGGCATCCTCTCGGTCGGGCGTTGACGGGTATCGAAGGCGTCGGTTTCGGGAGGGCCTCCTTCGTCGGGGAACTCTCCGTCGGTGTAGGCTAGATCCTTCGGCGGGGGCTAGTCGAGTAGCCACCACAACACCGATTTGAGTCGTCGAGGCGCCAGCGAACCGGAAGCCATGCTCCAACCGGAATCGCGGGACCGACCTCGGCACTCCATCGGGTGTCCCGTGTGGTGTAAGAGACTCGGTGTCGGGAGATTCTCCTTCGCTGGGGAAATCTCCGTCGGAGTAGTCTAGATCCTTCGTCGGGGACTAGACGAGTAAATCGTGGTGTAATACCGCTAGGATCGTCAGGGCGCCAGTGAACCGGAAGCTATCCTCCAACCGGAATCACTGGACCGACCCAGGCATCCTCTCGGTCGGGCGTTGACGGGTATCGAAGGCGTCGGTTTCGGGAGGGCCTCCTTCGTCGGGGAACTCTCCGTCGGTGTAGGCTAGATCCTTCGGCGGGGGCTAGTCGAGTAGCCGCCACAACACCGATTTGAGTCGTCGAGGCGCCAGCGAACCGGAAGCCATGCTCCAACCGGAATCGCGGGACCGACCTCGGCACTCCATCGGGTGTCCCTTGTGGTGTAAGAGACTCGGTGTCGGGAGACTCTCCTTCGCCGGGGAACTCTCCGTCGGAGTAGTCTAGATCCTTTGTCGGGGACTAGATGAGTAGATCGTCGCGTGGTACCGATAGGATCGTCTGAGCGCCAGTGAACCGGAAGTCACGCTCCAACCGGAATCATTGGATCGACTTAGGCATCCTTTCGGTCGGGTCGTAGACGCGTACCGTAAGCGTCGGTTCGGGAGGACTTCCCTCGTCGGGGAACCCTCCGTCGGTGTAGACTAGATCTTTTGGCGGAGACTAGTCGAGTAGTTCCGCGACGTAGCATCAGTTTTGGGTCGTCGAGGCGCCAGTGAACCGGAAGTTACCCTCCAGCCGGCATCACTGGACTGACCTCGTCATCCAACTGGTCGATCCCTCGAGAGCAGGATGCTGATCCCCATTTTGCATAAATCTGGGGAGGGTGCTGTGAGCACCAATAGCCTTCCACCCCGAAGTAATACCTAGCGGTGGTGCCGGGGAGGTAGGGTTGGAGATCCAAGGTGTTTTAGTGGGTAGTTCCAATCAACAGTTGGGTAGTCCTGTGGAGAGTCCCACACTCCGTGCGTAAATGCATTTCACCTTGTAAAAAATAAAAAAAAACACACACACATTGCTCAGCTCGAATGGTATATGGCACACCAATTTTCACTAGTCGGTTTTTTAAATGATTGCATAACCTTTCTATATGAGAAAGGCAAAACGCTACTAATTTATTCCAACGCCTGATATTATAAATAGATTTATATAGCGACATTTATATAGGTGTTTTATGTTATAAATGTCCTGATTTTATTTATCATATAGCCGTTTATTTAAATTTTACTCGCACCGTCTTCATTTACCAAAGTATAGCCCTTGTCTTTGTGATTTTTATTGTCGACCCCGCCAACAATCGAAAATAACCTTTAAAGTGCAGAGATGTGCAGGATCGCATAGTGGTTTTGAAAAGTAGAGAAAAAATGCTATAAAATCAAATACCATTGAACAGTGGCTGCCCTTTCCTTCCTATATAGCACTCTAATCGGAAAACATCATCATTGCGCCATAGATTTTGTATGGAAGGATGAAAAGAAAGTTTGTACTACCCTATCTTTGAGAGGATATGAAGAGATTATTTCGTATTCAAAAACCTTTATTCTTCAAACTGTAATCCTTCGCTTATCTGAGAAAATTAAAAAAAAATAAACATAGTGCAGGAAAAAAATCAATTTATTTTTTGGATTTCTGCCACCTTGGCATCACTGTGCGATGGTTCGCTATGCAGACCTCCAATCCTTACAATTTTGGTTCAACGTTACAATTCAAACGAATTTACCTACGGTAGATCTAGTTTCATTACAACATTTGTTTTTGCTTCTCGTGTAGATTAGATCGGACTCAGCAGACAAAGCCGGAAACAGGAAACAGTTCCAAAACAGCTTCGGTTCGCCATGAAAATATACAATTATATTTTTCCGTTTACTAGAAAGCGATTAGTTTCTATGGGAATACGTACAGTGTCATTTGTTAAACACTTTTTCGTTACTGCGATTCGGTTTAATATGAAGTGCTACTGGTGTTTTGCATTTAATTCTACCAATTGTACAAACTATTGTGACAGCGTATTTTTCGCTAGAAGTTTCTACACTTGGACCAAATTGATATTTTAGATCAGGGGTTCCCAAAGTGATCGATATAGGCCCCTTAGGGTCGATAAGGTCTAGAAATCGACCCCCTATTGTTTGATATAAGTTGTTATTTGAAATATTCATGATAAAAAAGTTGTGTTACAAGTACCAACATGTTGCAGGCAGGGTTTGCAAATTGAAGCAACGAATATGAACAAAAGAGTTTCACCCTTTATTCTATTGATACATATTCGTAGGGCGGGCAAAATTCACAGCGTAACCAAAGCAAAGAGAGCTGCTTCGTTCGATCTTTAGTTCATAAACTTGTGCGTTTACTGATTACTATGCTTCATGAGGTTAGCATTTGATGAATGGTACACATATTGTAGATGTAGACCATAAGACCTTTCATTTATATTTGAATTTGTGAAAATCGGTTCAGCCATCAAAGAGAAAATTGAGTGAAATTATTTCTGAAAACTGGAAAAGTTATATTTTTTGCTGTTACGTGAATTGAAAACTGAAAACTGAAAACTGAAAACTGAAAACTGAAAACTGAAAACTGAAAACTGAAAACTGAAAACTGAAAACTGAAAACTGAAAACTGAAAACTGAAAACTGAAAACTGAAAACTGAAAACTGAAAACTGAAAACTGAAAACTAAAAAGACTGAAAAACTGTAAAACTGAAAACACTAAAAAAAAAACACTGAACACACTGAAAACACTGAAAACACTGAAAACACTGAAAACACTGAAAACACTGAAAACACTGAAAACACTGAAAACACTGAAACACTGAAAACACAGAAAACACTGGAAACACTGAAAACACAGAAAACACTGAAAACACTGAAAACACTGAAAACACTGAAAACACTGAAAACACTGAAAACACTGAAAACACTGAAAACACTGAAAACACTGAAAACACTGAAAACACTGAAAACACTGAAAACACTGAAAACACTGAAAACACTGAAAACACTGAAAACACTGAAAACACTGAAAACACTGAAAACACTGAAAACACTGAAAACACTGAAAACACTGAAAACACTGAAAACACTGAAAACACTGAAAACACTGAATTTGGAAATTGGAAATTGGAAATTGGAAATTGGAAATTGGAAATTGGAAATTGGAAATTGGAAATTGGAAATTGGAAATTGGAAATTGGAATTTGGAAATTGGAAATTGGAAATTGGAAATTGGAAATTGGAAATTGGAAATTGGAAATTGGAAATTGGAAATTGGAAATTGGAAATTGGAAATTGGAAATTGGAAATTGGAAATTGGAAATTGGAAATTGGAAATTGGAAATTGGAAATTGGAAATTGGAAATTGGAAATTGGAAATTGGAAATTGGAAATTGGAAATTGGAAATTGGAAATTGGAAATTGGAAATTGGAAATTGGAAATTGGAAATTGGAAATTGGAAATTGGAAATTGGAAATTGGAAATTGGAAATTGGAAATTGGAAATTGGAAATTGGAAATTGGAAATTGGAAATTGGAAATTGGAAATTGGAAATTGGAAATTGGAAATTGGAAATTGGAAATTGGAAATTGGAAATTGGAAATTGGAAATTGGAAATTGGAAATTGGAAATTGGAAATTGAAAATTGAAAATTGGAAATTGGAAATTGGAAATTGGAAATTGGAAATTGGAAATTGGAAATTGGAAATTGTAAATTGGAAATTGGAAATTGGAAATTGGAAATTGGAAATTGGAAATTGGAAATTGGAAATTGGAAATTGGAAATTGGAAATTGGAAATTGGAAATTGGAAATTGGAAATTGGAAATTGGAAATTGGAAATTGGAAATTGGAAATTGGAAATTGGAAATTGGAAATTGGAAATTGGAAATTGGAAATTGGAAATTGGAAATTGGAAATTGGAAATTGGAAATTGGAAATTGGAAATTGGAAATTGGAAATTGGAAATTGGAAATTGGAAATTGAAAAATTTGTAAAGAATTTTTAAATAGGAATTTTGAATATTGGGTTCAAAAATTAGAAACTAGAAATTGGAAATTATAAACTGAAAATTGGAAACTGAAAATTTAAAATTGATAATTGGAAATTTAAAATTATAAATTGAAAATTGAAATTGCAGATCAATGTATAAAGAATTATTTAAATTTCATCCATTTCTTAACAAAAGCATCGGATTCTTCAAAATGTAACTTTAAAAAGTTTGCGCCATTACTAACACATTCAATTACGACGGACAACGCTCACACGCAATGCGAAAAATGAAAGTATTGATGTGGATACATCTTTTTTACTAACATGAAACAACAAGCGTTTCCTGTGGCTGAAGTAATCAACGGTGATATTGACTCTCTGAAAATCCTTTTTCGACTTTCATGGTTCTCAACGACCTCTACGATCGACTAGTTTATTTCAACCTCCATTGTACTACATTTGGACTCCATGACCCAACAGCAGTATGCATTCGAACATTTTCCAAAATTGAGCATCAATTTGAATTTGGAGAACCATTACATAAGTTTGCACAGAAATTATCAAGTTTCTTTTTTATAAATTGACCGATTGTACTTTTGTACTTCATGTTATTTATTCCAACCAGTAACGTATCTAGGAGGGCGAAGGGGGCACTCACCCAAGGCGCAAAGATTTTAGGGGTCGGCAAACCAATCCTTGGGACCTTTTTTTTTGCTCGTCCAAGTCATCTTTCCGAAGATCTGAACTCCATCTCCATCTTGTTTTTTTTTTGTTTTGCTCACTAAATCAACGATGGAGGCGGTAAATCTCTTATTTTGCCCCGAGCGCCAAAATTCCTTGATACTCATTTGATTCCGACTATGTATTATAAATAGCAACGCAAAACATGAAATGCCAAATTGAAAAAATAAACGCGAATTAATTAGGGGTAGATCTAGTACATGTGAAAGTCAGGAAAAGTACGCCGTTTGATTATTCTTTAGCTAAAGGGATGAATGGAAAAATCATTTTAATACTCAGAAATCTTTTTTAAATACTTCTTTCAAAAATGAAAATAAGGAAAATACGTTACAATATTGTTTGAAACGGTTCTACTAAACTTCGTAGACATTCCAATTTCGTACAGCCAACAACAGATTTGAATGAAACACATCAATATACAAGTGTAATCTGTTACATCTCGCTTAGAAAGTATAATCTCCACCTACAGGTTCGACACTAAAATCCGCCCGATTCTCTCGACCCCGTCCCTGTCCACCATCTTCATTAGAACTAACAAGATCTTTTTTTGTCACATAACTTTTTCGTTCCCCCTTCGCTGTCTCTTCACCATCTCGATGGCAACTAATTAGATCTCTGTTATTTTCAAACATTTTGTTCCCACACCCCCTTTTTACTCCGTTTCTCACAATATTTACTTTTTTTCATTCTCTTTCATAACATCACCATCACCGCCTACGGAAGACCGCTCCAATCGATGACCAGCATGCGGGCCACTCGCCGAGCCTTCGTAGCCTTGTAGTTGTTTCCCGCGGACCCACACGGACCGAAGAATGCGGCCAACATAGATAATTACCAACGCCATTTGGAAGACTCTCATTTCTGTATTTCGATCAAATCGAAATATTTCGATTTTCGAAAAATTTTCGTTTAATAATTCCAGATATTAACAGCAGAAAAGTGACAAAAAATCGACTTTTTTTTACACTTTTACACGGATGGAGAGATCGATTTGCTTCAAGACTGATTTTTAGTATGTAGTTTGGCGTATGTATTTTTGCATAAACTTTCTTCAAAACGTGAAAACTCAGAATCGGTAAATTACCAAAAAATGGTGTCAAACAAAAAGTTGTAGGAAACCAATTGGGCACTTAAAAAAAACCATACACAGTAACATATAGTTGAATGCTTTTTCAAAAATTATAAAACTAATCGGAAAACTAAAATTTAAAAAAATCGTCTCCTTAATATTCTTTTAAATAATTTTATTTTAAACCTCAACTTAAAGCTTACATTTTGGTTCAAATTTGGTTAGTGTGAATTAAAAAATGACGAAGTTATGGTCACTGAAAATACTTCTTTTTACTCCTGGATGCTGTTCAGAGCAACGAACAGGCAACAACTCACCAGTTTAATATTTTTTATACAGAATCAGAAGATTTAAATCATTTGTTATAAAGTATCAAAAAAGCTAAGTTTTTGCGGTTCAAGTATTAATATCACACTTTTTAAAAGACGGAATTCAACCCCAGAAAGCAGTATTTATGTCAAATGGAGTTACCCCACAGTACAAAAACAGGATAGATTTTGCGGGTCTTTTAAATTTTTTAATTAATGTGTAACATTACATACATTCTACCCTGTACTTCTGGAAACGGAAACCAGATCTGAATAAAATTCGACGTCAACCTATGGAAACATTTTCATTTAAATTTGAGTTTGCGAAGATATGCCGTTTCAGAGAAATTGGTGTGATTTCCAGTTTGGAGCGCACGAGCACTTTCCCGGCACTTCCGGAACCATCAACGATGATCCGGTATACCAAAAATCAACGTATTTGGTCATAAACTAACCATTTCTGCATAATTGTAGAATTATACGGTTATTTGAATCTGCTTGACTTGATTTTTCTGTGTCATGTATAAAAACACGCTCCTGAAAATGGAATTTTTATACTTATCAGCCTGTAATTCCGGAACTGGATGTCGTGTCTTGATAAATTTCGGCTGGGTTATATGGGGTTGTAAGAACTTTGTGAAAATGGATGAGAGGTCGCTAAAACATAGATTGCACTTTTTTAGTACATTTCTTACTCCCGAACCGGAAGTCGTATTCAAATGAAATTCAACAACAAGCTATGGGACTATAAGACCTTTATTTTAAATCGAAGTTGATGAATATCGGTTGAGCGGTCTCGGAGAAAATCGAATTATCTTTTTCTTTATATTTTTGCACATTTTACCCTGTTACTCCCGAGCCGAAAGTTCGATACGAGTAAAATTCAATAGCAACCTGTGCGACTAAGAGACTCTTTCATTTGGTATGTGACATTAAAAATTCGGTTTTCATAGTGATTGCATATATGACAAAGACAAAAATATTAAAGAGACGTTATTTTTCTATTTTTTTTGCCTTTCTCATATAGAAAGGTTATGCAGCACTGTGAAAACCGACATTTGAACCGAGGCCTGGATGGCCGAGTGTCATATACCATTCGACTCAGTTCGTCGAGTACGCAAAATGTCGGTATGTATGTGTATGTGTGTGTATGTATGTATGTAACATTTTTTTTTGCACTCGCCTTCCTCGGAGATGGTTGAACCAATTTTCACAAATGAGAGGTCTTGTTACCTCACATTATGTTCCTGATTTTTATTCGAATCTGACTTCTGGTTCCTTAATTACAGGGTGATATGTGCAAAAAAATGGAAATGAATGCACTTACTTTTCTCAGCGACGGCAGAACCGATTCTCACAAACTTGGATTCAAATAAAAGGTCTTATACAAAATTCCTGAATTTTGTTTTGATCTGACTTTCGATTCCGGATTTACAAGATGATTACTGAAAAAATTTTTATTTCAAAATACTTCCTCACTGTTCTCATAGATGGCGTGACCGATTTCAACAAACTTATGTCGTTTTCGTTTTTAAAATGCACTACACTGGTGTAGCGAAAGCTGCACTGAAACCGTTCGGTTTTGCCAAATGCAGTACACCAGTGCTACACTTTTTCTGCACCGATACCACTGGTGTAGCACTCATCAAAAGTTTGGTGTAGCTCTGTGCAATGGAATCATGTATTGTAGTCAATGGTTACTGTTTATGTTGTCGTCATTTTTGTTCGTTTATTCATGCCTCAGTGTAGCACTGCACCGGTGTAGTGCAAATTAAAAACGAAAACGCCATTAGATTCAAATGACAGGTATCGCGGTCCAATACAAAACTGCCGGAATTATATGGTGAAGTGTGTTAAAAACTGGACGCCGTTACTTAAAGCGGTGAAACAAAACAATTAAAAAAATTTCTTAACTTGCCTCGAAACTATTCCAATCGGTAGTAAATGTCAATAGACAACCAACTCGATCCCGGCTATGCTGGTTCTCGTGTTCTGATTTCGGAAGCACCGGGAATAAAAAGTAAAATGGTTTCTAAACTTGTCTCAAAACTATTTCAATCGGTAGTCATTGTTAGGAGACAGCCAAACATTAATTTGGCTTTTCTTAGGTTTTTGATGAACAACCAAAGAGAGACTCAAAAATGGGTTGAGGGTTTGTTCAGTAAAATGTGAAAAAATATCAACTAATGTCTGTCCCATTCAGTGCAAATTTCAATAATTTCATTTGTTGTAATATTGAAATAGCAAATGTGTATTACCGATATTTCATGTAATAATACCATGATTTAGCATTAGATGTCGCAATAATTTAAAAAACTTGGAATTAAAATTTTGATTGTCTTTTTCTCGACATGCCGATTTTCCATATAGGACTGATACGCAAGTATGGGCAGTACACCGGTTCCCAGATTCTGGTTTCGGAAGTACCTCTTTTCGTTTCCTCAGAGATGGTCTAACCGACCTGAGTATTTGTTCACTCGATAGGTTATACCAGTTTATGGACACATCATTTTGTTTTTCAAGAATCAACAAAAATTATTTTGAAGAATACCACGCATTCGTACATGAGAAATTGAGAGATATGAGAAAGGCATCATTACACCACTAAGTGGATTGAAACAGGTTTTTCATTGGTTTTTCAATTTTTGAAAAAGTGTTCAACTCTTTTTTATAGTGTATATTTTGTTACGAGTGCCCAATCGATTTCCTACAACTTCTTTTAGGACACCGTTTTTGAACAATTTGTAGTTTTCGGTTCATCACGGTTTGAAGAAAGTGCATGCAAAATAACGGATACTTTTTTAAGAAGTTTGTTTTTCAGTAGGGATGACTTTATTGTCTTAAGGAGGTTTTGATAGTATGAAGTAACGGCTGTACTCAGTATTGTTTGGCAAACAAAGCTTCCAAATCGTGGAAATTTATTGCAGAATCAGTGTTCAACTAAAACTGTTTATATCGCAAAATTCTTTCTTTTTGGTTGAATGGATACGTAAACAAGCAAAATGGCCGTATTTCGGTGCAAAGATAATCCACACGCCGTTCAAGAATTACCGATACATGCCGATAAATGTTCTTTTTGGTGCGGTTCTTGGGCTGGTGGAATCATCGGTTCTTATTTCTTCAAAAATGAGAAAGGACGACCCGTTACCGTGACAGGAAATCGCTACAGAACCAAAGAATCAATGATTGTTTGTTGACAAATCCTCAGGAGATGGATGTGAACGAAATGTGGTTAAGACCGGATGGTGTCACTTATCATACTGTGGCTAAATCAATCGATTTATAAGAACATTTCAATTACTTCGAGAAATAGAGCTGTGAATTGGCTTCCACGTTCGTATGATTTGACGTCACTCGATCTTTTTTGTGGGGATGCATGAAGTCATTGCATTGGTTTATGTGGATAACCAATTTGGAAACCAATACTTAACAAGTCATTGCTGAAATACGCCTTCAAATGCATGAAAAAGTGGTGGAAAATTTGACCTCCAGAATGACCTTCGTAAAGAATAGTTTTGACGGACATGTGCTCGAAATCATATTTAAATGTTAAATGCTAAGAGCAAGAGTTTTAATTTTATTTATTCGAACAGTTCTACTGTCAAATTTCAAACTGGTATAAGCTGCCGTTATATTTTTGTTATATTTGAAACACTGTTATATCTGCTTTGGCTGCCAGTTTATTTTGTTATAATTTCTAGATTTAAATTTTCAAACTGACATAAATTATGCATCTAGAACTAGAACACTCCTGAACATGCCGTAAGAAATTATCTATCAAAAAAACTAAAATTGACCATTTGATAATTTGGTATGTGTTTTATTAAAATTTAAAATCAGTAAGCTCTAAAAATACTTGACATACGCCATTTTTTGAAATCAGTCTTGATTTGACGCGGTCTCTGCATCCCTGCAAAATAAATGTTTTGTTCATACTAAAAACGTGTGCAAAGTTTCATCCGAATCGGAGGATGTGAATTCTGATGACTCACTAATCATTTTAGGAATCGCTCTAATGACAGAATTGTTGCCTCACGAGCAATGTGTAATAACAATCCATCGTTCTCCAAACCCCTACGATTGTGTTCACCGATAGAATAAATTTGGAAACAACTAATTTGCTATCCGCAAAACCTCTCCCTTCTTATAAACGGATGACTAATAATAGCAGTCGATAAAACCACGTTCGACCAAAGAAACAACCGCAATAACAGCAATTCGACTGCAGTTTAATCATTATAACGTTATCAGATATTTCGCAAAAATATTTCGATTCATAGAAGACTAATCTGAGCTTGCTGGTTGCCAACAGCGACTAGCAAGACAAACTTTTCTCCGCGAATTTGCCGCAAAATTGCGGCTGATAAATCTAAACTTTATGTGATGCAATAATTTGCTAACATCCGTTTGAGTAACGGGGTCGGTACCAGCTGTATTCATAGATTCCAATCCTTGTTCATCCTTCCTTACTCACATCCCGGGGTTGGATCTCATGGTGACGGTTGCCACGATTTGCCTTCGGATACCGAACAGCTTGCCATCACAGAAGATTGAGATAGCGTTGCTGGCGGAAATTCAACCTAGTTAGGTACGGAATCGAATCAAGTAAGGAAACTCCGACACTAAATTTATGAGTAAAAAACGAACCAGTTGCTGTTTCAGTTCGACATGGGAAATATTTAGAATGGATTTTGCGGTTTCGTTTAGAAGAGGTGTGACTAGTTTACTAACACTGCCAGTGACAGTCGAGTAGACAAAACCTGTTCGCATCCGTTAACCTTTTGTTTTTACGAATTTTATTTCAAGACTTTTTATAGCTAACTAATTTACAGTTTATTTATATATTTTTTTATTTATTTGGGAGCAGGGAAAAGTCCGGTGCAGATGAAATTTGGTAATCTCTCTCTCTCCAGCAAGCATAAAACTTCTTCATTATTTGTATTAACAGATTACAATGATCCAACAGACAGTTACTAACAGCTAAGACAAAATTTATAATACTATAACTAGTTGAAGACACCGAGCATAACGATTAGTAATAGTGCTCTTGCTAAAAAGGTGAGAGAGAGGAGAAAAGTGGATAGGTAAATGGTTTACAAGGGTTGGCGGAGGGGGTGCAAAACGAGTGATTAGCAGTTAATATCATATATTTTTTGTTGTGTATTTTAAGTAACACTTGTAGAAGGGCTATTATACCAATAGCTGTCTCATTTGTAGAATCGTCATGTTATTTTGCCGATTACTCGACTATCAATCAACGAATTGTGATAACATTGGATACAATATCTTCGCTTCGGTTCTGAGAAGGAATACCACCGTTATGCAGTAAATTGCGCATTACCACTGTTATTTATAGAAAAAAATATGGATTTCACAAGTGACGTTATTCTACAAACGATACAATGCGTAATTACTTAACGCGTCGTGTATTCCATCAATTATACATCGCGCAGATATGTGCTTCTGTAGCTCAGTCGATTAACTGACGTGCTTTGTGATCTAATATTTCTCGGTTCAAGTCGTGCTGTTGCTCGATACATCTTCTGTTTTCTTTATTTTATTCGATCAAGCCATATAATTTCCAAATCATACAATTTTACATGTTTTCGAAAATAAATTTGAGTAAAATACGACGCTCCATTTATGTCCAACTTATAAGATGTAAATTCTACCCTTAATGTAAATCTATCCAACAGAGACAGCAGATCTCATCCTAACTAATGGATTTCGTATATGAGATAACTACTGATGTGTCTACGTTCATGGATTATCATAGACTGAAGCTGACAAACGAGTAACAGAGTTTTTTTTATAGATACGGTACATTATGATGTTTCCTGTTTGGACCTATTTTTTCACTATTCAAACAATGTTTACGTCATAAACATTGTATTAACAACAATTTTACACCATTTTGTTTTTGCTTTTATTTAGAGAAAATGCTCAAGCAGGAGAAAAGTTATTGAGAAATCAAATCTGAAGTAATTTCGTTACACTTTAGTATAGTGAAATTTTGAAAATACATCCAGGTGAGCAAAGTAAAAAAGACGTAGTCCTACGTCAAAAAACTTTTGCGCGATTGGCAAAAAAACGATGAAAGCCCCACAAGATATATATCTTTCGTTCACAAAAAAGCAACGTCAATGAAGAAATTAATTGAATCATTGGTTTTAGTGGTATTACTGGCTCCGCAAACGAATTCCAACAAGAAAGTCGTTCTATCGATTTACAATTTTCCAGATGTTACCATAAAATTTCGTTAACACAACAAAATATGTGTTTTTCGATGCTTTTCGATTTATCGAAATAAAATCATTTTCGCTAGAAATAAAATCATTTTTCCTAGATTAATCGAAAGATACGGACTTTGTTCCGCTTCTGGCAACCCTGAAAGTGATGATTAAAAAGACTTTGAAATAAAACTCATGTCGATTTCTCAGACATCGCTGCATCGATTTCCACCAACTCAAATTCGAATAATGAGCCATAACTCTTACAGCCGATTTTGAATTTCCTTCGGATTCGAAATTACAAGCTGATGAGTGTTAAAAATCTCTATCCGTCATATAATGATCGCCTCCAGCCTCCTTTTCAATTCACTCATCCAATTTTGTTGTGTTTAGTTGGTTATATCCCAGTTTCCCCTGACTTCATCTAAATAGCTATCAGTGTTGAGAAAATCATGTCGAGAATCGTGACTGAAATATTCCACAAGTGATTCTTAGACAAACAAAATTATTGATCAGAAAACTCACTGCAGAAAAGTTCAGTTCTGATTTTTTTTAAAAGCGTGATTCTCACTGAAACTGATTTCACGTGGCAAAAAATAATAAGGCTGTAAGCAAACTCAGTAGCGAACGTTCTTCTCGATGATATTTAAGATAAAAGTTCGCACATTGAATATAACTGATATGATTCTTGAACGAAAAAATTTTGGGAAATGAATTTTCATTAGGAAATTTATCTTGAACATTATATGCAAAAGTAACAGGAGCTAGGTTATCGCAACGCCAATTCAAACACGCCATTCAAACGCTGCTCCTGCTGTGTGTTCGAGACATGCTGACAATGCTGCGCTCCTGTTGCTTCTTTAAGTCAAGTTGATGCTGAATAGCGTTTTATCCGGTTTAATCTTAATGGTGCAGTGTAATCAACCTTTTTTGCGCTATAATCACTATTTGGAATGTGGAAAAATATTATTGTGCATATTTTTTTTATTCAATAATATAATATAATATTAAGGCACACTGCTTAAGCTCTAAGATGCCAAGGGTATTTACTAATCTTAATTATCGTCTAACTTAAAACTAGAGTAGTATCATTATGTAATATAGTATCTGGCGATCGGTAGTGGCCGGTGAATTGAATTTAGGATGAGATGATTCCAGATGGCGATGGTAATTTTCTATGTTGGCCGCATTCTTCGGTCCGTGAGGGTCCGCGGGAAACACCCCCAGGCTACGAAGGCCCGGCGGGTGGCCCGCATGCTGGTCATTGACTGGAGCGGTCTTCCGGTGATGGTGATGTTACGGAAGAGAATGAAAAAAAGAAGTAAATATTGTGGGAAACGGGGTAAAAAAGGGGTGTGGGAACAAAATGTTTGAAAACGACAGAGATCTAATTAGTTGCCATCGAGATGGTGAAAAAACAGGGAAAGGGGAACGAAAAAGTTAGTGACAATAAAAAAGATCTTGTTAATTCCAATGAAGATGGTGGACAGCGACGGGGATCGAGAGAATCGGGCGGATGTTAGTGTCGAACCTGTAGGTGGAGATTATATTTTCTGAGCGAGGAATAACACATTACACATGTATATCAATGTGTTTAAGGTACTGGTATATGAGAAGCATATATGAACTATCCCGACTCGCCAACACATCCCGAACCGGCACCTCAGGCGGTCTACCTCGGGCCCTGAGGGATTCCAGTAGCTTCGACCTGGCGTCACGATACTCTACGCACGACCACACGACATGCTCGATGTCCTGATAACCGTCGCCACAGGTACAGAGCCCGTTCTCCACGATCCCGATACGCCGGAGATGTGCGTTGAATGTATAGTGATTTGACATGAGCCGTGACATAACGCGAATGAAATCACGACTCATGTTCATCCCCTTGAACCAAGGTTTCGTCGATACCTTAGGGATAATGGAGTGTAGCCATCGTCCCAGTTCGTCATTCGTCCATGAAGTTTGCCAACTTTCGAGAGTTTTCTGACGAGAAATACTGAAAAATTCATTGAAGCAGATTGGTCTTTCATAAATATCACCTTCCAATGCGCCCACTTTAGCCAATAAGTCTGCCTTTTCATTGCCCGGAATGGAACAATGCGAAGGGACCCAGACTAACGATATTAAATAAGACCGTTCAGATAAAGTTCTCAAATGTTCCCGTATTTTCCCCAGGAAATATGGGGGATACTTTCCTGGCTTCATTGCCCGGAGAGCTTCTATTGAACTTAGACTGTCCGTGACAATGAAGTAATGGTCTTTGGGCATGGTTTCAATGATCTCGAGGGTGTACTGAATAGCAGCTAATTCTGCGACGTAAACTGAAGCCGGATCACTGAGTTTGTAAGAAGCGGTGATGTTTTGATTGAAGATGCCGAAGCCTGTGGACTCGTTGATGTTTGATCCATCAGTGTAAAACACCTTTTCACAGTTGACTGTTCTAAATTTATTATAAAAAATATTTGGGGCCACTTGAGGGCGCACGTGATCCGGAATTCCACGAATTTCTTCTCTCATGGATGTGTCGAAAAACACAGTAGAATCAGAAGTATCCAAGAAATGAGCACGGTTGGAAACAAACGAAGAAGGATTAATATTCTGAGCCATGTAATCAAAATACAAGGACATAAAACGGGTTTGAGAGTTAAGCTCAACTAACCTTTCGAAGTTTTCAATCACCAAAGGATTCAAAATGTCGCATCGAATGAGCAAACGATATGAGAGATCCCAGAACCGGTTTTTCAGTGGAAGAACGCCCGCCAGCACTTCGAGGCTCATCGTATGAGTCGATTGCATGGAACCCAAGGCAATACGCAATCAACGATACTGAATTCTTTCCAGCTTGATGAAATGAGTGTTCGCCACTGATCGGAAGCAGAAGCATCCGTATTCCATCACGGACAATATCGTTGTTTGATACAACCTGATCAGGTCTCCTGGGTGGGCACCCCACCATGATCCGGTTATTGTACGAAGAAAGTTGATTCTCTGCTGGCATTTTCGTTTCAGATACCTAATGTGACATCCCCAGGTGCCTTTGGAGTCGAACCAGACCCCGAGATATTTAAATGTGAAGGCCTGAGCTATGGTTTCACCCCCTAGTTGAAGCTGTAATTGTGCTGGTTCTCGCTTCCTCGAAAATACAACCAGCTCAGTTTTCTCCGTAGAGAACTCGATACCCATTTGAAGAGCCCATGATGATAAGTTGTCGAGAGTATCTTGTAATGGTCCTTGGAGATCGGCAGCTTTGGGTCCTATAATAGACACAACGCTGTCGTCGGCAAGTTGTCTTAGCGTGCAAGATGTGTTGATACATTCATCGATATTACTTACGTAAAAATTGTATAAAAGGGGGCTTAAGCATGAGCCCTGAGGAAGACCCATGTAGCTGAATCGTATTGTCGACAAATCACCATGCGCAAAGTACATGTGTTTCTCAGACAATAG
This sequence comes from Malaya genurostris, assembly GCF_030247185.1. Lineage (NCBI taxonomy): Eukaryota > Metazoa > Arthropoda > Insecta > Diptera > Culicidae > Malaya > Malaya genurostris. The sequence goes on along the minus strand of NC_080571.1, from coordinate 213,833,075 downwards.
ATTATGTAAAAAGTTGTTCAAAACTGGCGAAAGACCATGCTGATGCAACTTCTCAGATAGGATATTTATAGAAACTGAGTCAAAAGCCCCCTTAATGTCTAGGAAAACTGATGCCATTTGTTCTTTACGAGCAAATGCCATTTGAATTTCTGTTGAGAGCAACGCAAGACAATCGTTCGTTCCTTTGCCCCTGCGGAAACCAAATTGTGTATCTGAAAGTAAACCATTAGTTTCGACCCAATTGTCAAGACGAAACAGAATCATTTTTTCGAACAATTTCCGGATACAGGAAAGCATAGCAATCGGCCGATACGAATTGTGATCGGAGGCTGGTTTCCCTGGTTTTTGAATGGCGATAACTCTGACTTGTCTCCAGTCGTGTGGGACAATATTACCCGTGAGGAACTTGTTGAATAAATTCAGCAAGCGCCTTTTGGCGGGGTCAGGCAGATTTTTCAACAAGTTGAATTTTATTCTGTCTAATCCCGGGGCTTTATTGTTACATGACAAAAGTGCAAGTGAGAGCTCTACCATCGAAAACGGTGATTCGTTTGTATTTGGTGTCGCGGCGCGGGTGATCTTCTGTTCCGGAACAGAGTCTGGGCATACTTTTTTTAGCGAAATCGAATATCCAGCGGTTGGAGTATTCCTCGCTTTCATTCGTGGTGTTATGATTGCGCATTCGTCGGGCTGTGTTCCAAAGAGTGCTCATAGATGTTTCTTTCGTTAAGCCGTCTATAAACCGACGCCAGTAACCGCGTTTCTTGGCTCTAATCAAGTTCTTAGTTTTAACGTCTAACGCCGCGTAATTCCGGTAATTATCAGGTGTTCCATTTTTTCTGAATTTTTTATACGCGGAGGCTCTCTCCGCGTTTAAATTTGTGCACTCTTTGTCCCACCACGGGTTGGGAGGACGGATGTTAGTTTTTGCGCCGGGTACACGTTTCGTCTGAGCTTGAATCGCAGTATCGAGAATCAAGCCAGCCAAAAACGTGTACCCTTCCTCCGGAGGAAGTTGTTGAGTTCTTTCAAGTTTCTCAGATATCGAGGTCGCATAGCTATTCCAATCAATATTTCGTGTGAGGTCATACGAAACATTGATTGTCTTCGATGGTTTTAAGCCGCTGGTGATTGATATTACGATCGGTAGATGATCGCTACCGTGGGGATCAGGAATTATTCCCACGTGCAATCCAACCGTAGCGATGTCGAGCAAAGGGATAAATCCAGCGCACTTGGTCTTGCTGGTGGTGCAGGAATCCGTGTCATTTCTCCCGTATTCAAGATTGTCATATTGAAGTTGTCGCAAATATCATGGATCATAGCTGATCTGTTATCGTCGTGAAGACAGCCCCATCCCGTACCGTGTGAGTTAAAGTCTCCTAAAACCAACGTCGGTGCGGGAAGGAGCTCTATGATATTACTGAGCCATCGATGCCCAACCAAGGCTCTAGGGGGAATGTAGATGGAAGCAATACAAAGGTCCTTACCTTTGATTGTAACATGACATGCGACAACTTCAATACCTGGTATCGAGGGGAGGTTAATTCGATAAAAAGAATAGCACTTTTTGATCCCTAAAAGTACTCCTCCATAGGGATCATCTCGATCCAGGCGAATAATGTTAAAATCGTGGAAGTTTAAGGATATTTCAGAAGTTAGCCAAGTTTCGCACAATGCAAATGCGTCACATTTCAGATTATTTACTAGAAATTTAAAAGAATCTATTTTTGGGATGATACTTCTGCAATTCCACTGTAAAACAGTGATTAGATCCGTGACCTCGGTGGATGATTTAGCCATCGAAGGATACAATCGCTGAGAGAAGGGGCCAATTTGCAGTCAACTGCTTCAAATATGTTTTTACTGTTGGCATGAAAGCAATTAAAATGCTTCTAAGAGGGTCTGAAATATTGAAAGTTGTAAAAATTCAGTCCACAACATCAGAGAACTTGATAAGTCCAGCACCTAGTTGGTTCTCTGGTAGATTTTCTGGGACGCTTGGGGATTTTGTAGTCCCGGGAAGTCGTGGGAATTCCATCTCGGAATTGAGTTTTCCGAGACCAGGAGCTTTTTGCTTCGGTGTTGTGTCCCGATTCCCGTTAGCTGTAACTTTTCGAAGCCCTTCGGAAGACACCTTCGAACCCTTACTAGGTAGCTTATGAGAGGATTTATTTATTCTTTTCCTACAGCTATGAGGGACCGCCGAAGATGGACCTTCCAAAGGGTCGTCAGAATCGCTCTCGTCAGTTGACAAGCAGGCATATGGGTTCGTTGTCTGTTTAGGAGGGGTGGCGCTTTTAAGCATCTCTGCGAAAGAACGCTTGGAGTGCTCCTTTAGGGAACGCTTCATTCGATCACCTCGCAGTTTGTAAGCGGGACAATCAGAGAGGTCATGCGGACCCTCCTTACAGTAGAGACACTTTTCAGCATCCTTACCGCAAGAGCCGTCCGCATGAGCTTCCCCACAGTTAGCACAACGTGGCTTATTGCTGCAATGGGTAGCTGTATGCCCCAGTTTTTTGCAATTAGTACAGTTCATTACTCGGGGTACGAATAGGCGAACAGGCAAACGAACCCGGTCCAAGAGGATGTAGTTGGGCAAAGCAGAACCGGCGAAGGTCACACGATAAGAGTCTGATTGGGGATAGGACTTTGTTCCATCCCCGGCGATCGATACTGAATGCAATCGCTTGCAATCCAGTATCTTGACATTCTTAAGTGAGGGGTCTTTAAAACAACCCGCCCCGTACTTAAGAACGTCCTCGCAAGTCAAACTCGAATCGGTGACCACACCGTCGATTTCTACTTCGCGAGCTGGCACGTAGACGCGGTACTCCCGCGTAAAAGGATCATTTTGAACGAGCTCATTAGCCTGTTTTGAACTGGTAAACAGGACCCTGAGCTTGTCTGGACGTATCTTATCAAAACTTTTTATAGTATTGTATCGCGAGGACAGGTCCCGCGATATTTTTAAAATATTTAATTTTTTTTCTTTCGATTTGGTCCGGAAACAGACCGCATAAGGACCGGCCGGTAGTGCGAGCCCATCCGGATAGCTCTTTATGCGAGACTTTTTATAGTCAAGGGAAGTCTCCATTTGATCATCGGGAACGGGGGGGTCAGAATTTAGACTAGACATGTTGCGGAGCTACCTCCGCACAGAATTAAGTGAATCGGGGAGAAATAGAACAGTCGAATGCAGGAAGGAAAAAAAACTAAATAATGATACTTAACTTAAATCCAACGGGGGCCACCAAGGCCTACTCCTCGTCGATCGGCGTATCGCCGCTGCGATGGTGTGCAAAAAACCTCCGAGAGGAAAAAGCACACTCTTTTTCAATCCGCACAGTGATATCACGTACACCGCTGGGCCTGTTTTGATCGATCGAACAATCACCGGCTAACGGTACTGTTTCGATCGTCCGCTCACAACAATACACTGCTTCAGTATATAATGTGCATAAAACCTCTCACAGGAAAAAGCACTATTGTCTATTACACAATAGCGATCTAGTTTTGATCGTCCGGTCACTTTATCACACACGGCACTGGTTTTCAACGCTTTCGCAGTAAACACAAAGCACGTCCGTTCACTCGGAAGGTTGAAACGGCAATGATATTGTGCATATTGACCACCCCAACGTGCATCGAAAATATCGCAGTAACTATTTCTCAGTTGCGGTTCAGTTCAGTTCAGTTCAGAAATCTTGTCCGAATCGCTTTGGTGTCGAACTGAAGCGTAGTAGATATTCAGCATCGAAATATCATCGGAGACTATTCTCCCTTTTGATTATCACTTTAGCGATATTTCTGTAGGTGAAAATTCGTCATCAAGTTTCGCGGACACAAAAAATCACTTGTGTATTTCGAGGCATAGAGTTTTTTATTTTTTTGTCTAAGAATCACTTTTGGAAAATTTCAGTCACGATTTTCGACACTGATTGCAGTAGTTTTAGAATGTTCTAGAAGTTCAGCTTTCAAAACTGCCCATAATTTTTCAATTGGGCGAGGTTCCGTGAATATTAGTGTGTTCATATTTTTTGACACAAAATTGATTCCGTTCGCTCCTGACAGGATGCTAAATCAAGCCAAAACAAAGTTAGTGCTTAGCTCTTCGTTAAGAATGACAATAGATGCTCCTTGAGGCACTCAAGGTAAAACCGCGTCGGCGAATGTTCCGAAAAAGATGAGTTAGCGCTTCTATCACCACATCCGCAAATCACTTGCCAGATTCAACCTTTTTTGCGCTAGAATGTAATGTTTTTAATGTAATTCTTCGCAAATATCGATAATAAATAAATAACATCCTCTAAAACATCGAGCTCTAACTAGACGAGTGGACGAAAGTCAGCCTTAACGTGTTAATTGTATTGTTTAATGCAAAACGGATTAAATTTGAATTATTAAGATTTAAGTTGAGTATTCAGTCACATGTGGTGACTTTTCATGATTTGGTTCTTCTTGAAATAACTATTCATGATTTGGTTCTTCTCATTAGTACATTATTTGCTTCTGCAATTCTGTTTGTAGGGAAAATTGTTAACCTGCTAGCCAATATGAACCACTTTTACAACCACTCCCTCCTTTTCTTAGAGTAACTAGGAGCTCCATGGAAATTCTTATCATAAGAAACATTGTTGCCCTTGAAATTTCTAACTTTATAACGATCCATTTATTCGCGAAGATTTTTTTTCGACGCTATGGTTGTAACTGCTGTATGAATAACTATAAAACTTGACAGATGTGATCAATACATTATGAATAAGAATTACTCACATTTTCAGGATATTTGCTTAGACGTGTCATAAGCTACACACCAAAAAAAATTGAATATTACAGGTGACTTAATTACTCATACAATGTAATTCATAAAGACGTAATTTGTTAAATGACGGAAAATTTCATTTGTAATGACTTAATGTTAGATGAGCTTGAATTTTACTGGTTTCGACTGTAACTTGCGTTCTGCTAACGGGTGCAACTGTATGAATTTAAATGCACCTTTTACTAATCAAGCAGATGTATGCTTCTGTGGCTCAGTCGATTACCAGACGTACTTGCGATCCAATGATTCGCGGTTTAAGTCGCGGCGGTTGCTGTCAGTATTTTTTTTTATTTCAACGAATTTCATGTCATAGAGTTTTAGACACAATATTAAATGTTCTTCCACGTGAATTAACGTGAACTGCGACGCTGCATTTATGTGCATCTTACAAGATGTAAAATCACAGGGATTTTTTAAGTGTGTATTGCTACTTGCAATACACTTCTAATTAGCACAAAAGTTCCAAGTTCGTGTTATTTGTTACTGTTACACACTGACGACTCTAAGACGAAAGCTTGTAAAGATAATTAAATTTAATATATGCCCTAGTACAAACAAGGTTAATTCCTAAATATACACTATAAAGATTTTGAAAATATATCTTTACACCTGCATAGCGGCTTATGTTGAACTTCAGGAGGCATAACAGTTAATCAAAATCTGTTATGAACTGACGATTCTAAGACGAATCGTAAAGATAATATAATATATATGCTCTTTTCCACATCGTCACTTAGAAAAATACACCCTTGAAATTGAGATTTTTACAACCCTTTTGATACGGTTCCGGAACAGTACATCAAACCCGAAAATAATTTAATGTTAACCAGAGAAAAATTACTGCACACTATTTTACATTGATCACCCTGTAATTCCGAAACCGGAAACACATCAATAACATTCTGGGAAACCATAAGACAATTGAACAATTGAAAGTAAAAATCGGATAATGGCAACTTAGTTTGGAAACCCCGTTTAAGTATTTTTGACTGCCTCGTCCACAACGGCAGTCGGTAAGAACTTTGAATGCGAAAAGCGGATAAATACAATACACCGGTTATGTTTTTGTCCGGTTTTTTTGCATTGAAAGTTGTTTTGTCCGGTTCTTGCAAAAAATATATTTTTGAACGATTCTTGCATTGCAAAATAAGTTTCCGGTTTTTTGCATTCAAAAACACTTAAACGGGTTTTTCAAACTAAGAGGCACTTATCTGACTTTTGCATTCGGTCGTTCAATTCATGAATCTAAGTTTTTGAAAATCGGTTCATTCATCTAACACAGATATTTTACGATCTCAACGAACTGAGTAGAATGTTATACTACACTCCTCCTTCTGGGTTTCCGTTCTAAAGTCGGTTTCAGAGTGGTTTAATATTCAGCCTTTAAAAGAAAGGCAAAAATAACAAAAAATCTCCCTTATCAGTTTACTTGTTGCTAAAACCGTATGGCTGGGACACAAAAATTACGTCTAGAACCAAGAATAATTTGAAAGATCATTATTGTCTGCATCTCAATGCAGAATGATCATTGCAGTTTAGCTGGGTGCTTAAAATATATTTCTCCTTTCAGCTGACGTCCTTTCAAAGGTGTACGAAATAACCTCGTCCGCATCATTCAACGCTAACAGTTTATGTGAGTCTTTACAGGAGAAAAGTATCGCACCGGATTACGAAGACATAAAGCTTGTGATGTTGAGCTCTGACTTTGGTGACAACACGAACCCATTCATCGACGGTGACATATCCTGTGAAGGTTTCGCCGGTTTCAACAATGGCTAACGCAACACCTGCCTGAAATGCAAGCGTCAATAGCACCGGAGAGTGGATCGTCATAGCTGTCGTCGTTGTCGTCCTTGCCGTTCCCGTGAGTGAGCTGAGTTGGTATACGATAATACGATGTGATACCCGTTCGGGAGCTTTCAGCTCGTTAATGTTCCGCTCGGAACAGGAACCGGGTCAGTTCATAGTACTTCATTGCCGTCTTCATCGTAGCCTCAGAGGCATCGCATATGATGTCGCGTTTCGTCAAAAAAGGAAGATATGGGTGTGTATGTGTGAATGGCACTGACTTCCATTACGACAGTGTACACAGCTCAGTTTGTGTGTTGTTATTGTTATTTCGGGCCATCAATCTTCCAAACGGTGCAGCAGGGCGCAATTCCAATCCACCCTGAACCGTGGGGTGGAGCTTAGCCAAAACAGCACGCATAGATAGACATAAAGCACGTCAGCGAATGAGGAATTTATGATGTGTTTCCCGGACGCTGAGAAGCATCCGAGATAGTTTGCCGTGACAAGCACTATTTGAAAAGGGATCCGTTGAGTAATTGGGATAATTTATAACAGTATATATTAAATTAAGTGTCTAAATAAAGCTGTCTTACAAGAGCATTGTAAGGTTTCGAAGCAGGGATAAACAGCGAGTGTATGCAATTTGCGGTTAGCGGAAGCGAATGCATTGGCGCTGGGGCACGTGTGCTCCATGGTGGCACACGACCAAGATTCTAATGTTACCGGTAATGGCACAAGCAAACGGATTCATAGTCACGTTCATGTAAAACGAACTAAATTGGAAAGCCCCGTGGGGTTACTTGATCTAAATTGAAAAATTAGAGGGTTGTATGCATGATACGACCGATCACGATTACATTAAAAATGAAATAATTCTAAGGTACCCATAATAAATACAAAAATAAAGATGATGATGGATGCACTGAAAGTCACAAATTACAAATTTGCTCTACTTTTAGTGTTTACATTTTTGGCGAATGATCAAAATGACAATTAGATTCTTTCAGAACAATTGATTCTTCTCTATTTTGATGCCTTCAACAAATTTTGCATTCGAAAATTTTTGGAAAATATCCTTTAAATAAAAGTCAATTATGATGATTTCAAAGTTACTGAAAAGATCAATTTTGGATACGAACAACCTCAAGATATAAATCTGGACAAATGAAACGATTTTATATCATAATAATTTTCAAGACAGAGAACGTACAAACTTAATCATTTTATAAACAGCGATTAGAGAAGATTTTAAATATTTTGTGAATGTTAAAAAGCGTCGATAATCTTCGGAAAGTGTTTGAAAATAGAATGGCAGCAATACAAGGAAGAAAATATGTGACACAGTCCGCAGAACATATTTTGTTACTTTAATTGATTTTCACTTTTGCATATTAAGAAACCAATGCATACACAGTTCAAATTTATATTAAAGTACATGTTAAATTATGTGGTTTTAAAATCACATGGCTTGAAATCGAATGAAATAAAAAACAAAAAATCGATAGAAACAGCGCGACTTGAACCTAGAAACATTAGCTCGCAAAGCACGGCAGTAATCGACTGTGCCATAGAAGCACATTTCGGCTTGATTGATTATTGATGCACGGAACGACCGAAATTAGCTCTGCGCCTAATTCGTTTTACTGTTTTTGAATTAGTTGATTTTAACAACAAAATTTCCAAAATAACTATAAAATCAGTTAAAATTGAGAATTTACTTTGCTGAAAAAACTCTTATTTTTAGAGAATGTGTTTAGTTGGTGAATATCCTGAACACAAACCAGCAATATTTCAATCCAACACGAAATTCTCATTGACTACTAATTTTGTTATTAAAATCAGAAAATTTGTTTCTATTTATCTATCACCATCATTACTGAAGGACAGCACAAAGAAAACAAAACTGAAATGGGTATTATTAACAAGTTTATTAGCCAAAAACTCATGAGAAGTGTCAAAGCAAAACAATCCATTAAAAAGCTAAAAAGGACAGTCTTATTGAAACTGCTTGAAAATTGTTTTGATGTTTTTCGCATGTATTCGATATATCTTTATTTAAATTTCTAAACCGATATGTAAAAATGTCGTAAACTGTTAGTGGAAATCGTATTTATTCAGAATTTGTGCGCACTTGAAGCGATTGTGCGTAATAATGTTTTTACGCGGAACAGTGAAGTGAATTTCGAATGTTTCACCCTAATTGTGATGAAATTTTTTTGTATCTTCAAACCTTCCGAGCTGCGCCGTCCGGTGTACTACTTGTATTCGGTTTTTGTTTTCCGAGTGCTCAAAGTTTTCAGTGAGAATGAAGAAAACAGTGATTTAGAAGAAAAAAATTCAAAAAGATGTTTATGTTTCGTTTATGTCTTTTTCTCCAATACAACATACCAACTCCAACGTATTTATACCTGCCAATATAGAAAAGACAACCGCGTCTGAAATTTTGTCGGCAGTAGTGTGCCATCTAGTGGCTAGTAGTCATTACGGTGTTACCGTTTCGGTAACAGGGCGCCATATAGCTGCAGATTGCAGAAGCCAATTCAACCATTCATATTGGTTGAAAATAACATTTTATTTCTTTAATTCAACTAAAAAATTAGTTGAATGTAAATGAAATGTGCCTTAGCTAAGAAATGACAGCACGTTTAATTTGTGAATTCAACTAAAAATAATAGTCATTTCAACAAATATTTTATTATTATTAAGGGAATGAGAATAAAAAATCTAAAATAGCAAAAGTAAGATTTTTTTAGTTGTCTCAAAAAATAACTAACTAAAATCAGCAAATCAACTAAATTTTTCGCGAAAATGCTGATTTCGGTCGTTCCGTGTGCATATAAATCCACATAGCGATCATGGTACCCGAATACAACTTACACTCGGAGTCTGTAAAGTTCTGTGGGAATGGAATATTAAGTCTTTTGACAAGTTAAATTGTTATGAATTGTGTCGGTTGTAGAATTACATCACCTGTAAAATTCATAATTTTTTTCTGTGTACGCAACCAAATTCCTCAATTTTGTTCATATTGTAACTTGATTTTATTAATAGATGAACGAACATTGTCATTGTTACAACGCATGTAGTGATAAGACACTTGTTGTTTTGATGTAAATGATAATTTAACTGAAACTGGTGGTGACCCGAGTTTAGTAAGGATTCAAATGATACATGTAAAATCGCAGATCAGCGCGCCACCGTGTTGTTCGTATGTTTCTATGGAGATTTCAGTATGCAAACTACCCGTCGACAAATTAAAACATTTTTTAACTTTTTAGAATCAAGTTAAATGAGGAAAATTAATCAATAAATCACAGAGATACAAGCGCTTCAAATTAGGTTCGAAAAATCTATCGCCGATCATTCTAAGTTGGCCTGCTAGTTACCAGAGAATCAAGATAAGCCACGGGTAAACTAAAGCAGAAATGTATTCGGGCATATATTTATAGATTCCCTTTTGTGCTATAGTTAATACTGCGCAAATCGGACGAGATTATGACATCATTCACCGCGACTGTCATTGGCTCGTGGAAATGTCAATTCAAACCAATTTTTCAATTACGTTACCTCATAAGTTTAAGTTGAATGTTTCCGAATCAATTGGTAGTTAAATTATATAAATTCATCAACAAATGACTGAGTTCTAAGCGTTCAAAATTATGATAGAAAAAGGTTACGCGGTTATTTTTGCATTTTTTTAAACTGACACCCAGCCTCGTACAGTGAAGAGTTAGCAAAAGCGATAATCCAACGAGCGAACACATATACAATCTAGTGATCACCTCTCACTGGAAGCGCTACTTGTTTCAGTCAAGCATCAACTGAAATCAAGAAATGATTTGCAGCATATATTTATAGATTCCTCTTCGAACTACACAGAATGATGCGGGGTTTTTATGCATGACGCAAAGCCTCCTATGCCGAACAAGAAAATGACGTCAATTTGGTCAGCTGGGATTGGTGGATGAAAACATAGGTCAGTTCTAACCATTTTTTCGATAGTATGCTATTGAAATACTGAAACGACGTTGCCATACATGTTTAAGTTAAAAGTTTCCGAATCGATTAATTTTTAAATTATATCAATCCATCAACAAGTGAATGAGTCAAAATTATGACGAAAGAAGGTTACGCGTCTATTTTTGAAATTTTTAATTTACCCCCGGCCCCGTATAGTGAAGAGTAAGACATTTTTAATGCCAAAAAAATGGAAATACTTAGGTAATCCTCATTTATTAATATTACTGCACGGTTTAAATACTTTAGATGGTAACTATTAGGCTCTAAAAAATCAATAAATCTTACATTGTTGCTACTACCAGTCTAAGGTTGGTGTCAGAGTGAGAGCGGAACGCGATGCAAGGCAATTCAATGCGATGTACTGTTTTCGCATCGCATTCACTCTGACAGGTTTGCTTTGATCAAATGCAACTAACTCGCACGCGCGCCTCGACGCTTCGCGTGACGCTTTCACTCTGACATCAACCTAACACGTGACTGGTCTGAAAATCCTCGGGTTGACAAAGAGAACATTTTTTTCCTTATTTTGATTTTATTCATCAATATATTTCAATATTTCCACCGCACTTTTATACCACGATTTCGCTTTAGCTTGAAAAAAGAACGCTTCAGTCTCAGTAATGAAATTTTTATTCTGGAAATAGAAAATAGTCGCTGTGGACTAAATGTGGCAAATATGGTGTTTAGTTATTTATGCAATGCAGGACCCGATGCCATTCATTCGATAGTCCTAGAAAAAAGCGATTCACTCGTAACATCACTGACTATATTTTTCAACGCTTCTCCTAATGCAGGGACTTTCACAGACCCCTGAAAGAAATTATATATTTTGCGGGTTTTTAAGAAAGGTAACAAACTGCCGTTGAATAGGTTCACTATGTTCTAAGTACAAGTTATTTGAAATGATTATTTTCGATTTCATAACTCACAAATGTAAGGACTACATATCTGAAGCTCAACACGGTTTAATGCCTAAGAGGTCAACATCTACAAGCCTTGTAGCTTCTACATATTTTATTATCCGATCTCTACAATCACACGTTGATAATATCTACACAGATTTCTCAGCGGTATTTGATGAAAATTAGTCATCAAATAACAATTGCCAAACTCTACAGACTGGGCTTTAGTGGCGCTTTATCGGGTTTGGATGCATTCATATCTTACTGGTCACGAGATGTCGGTGAAAATAGGAAACTGCACAACAGTTCCTCTTACTGTTAGCTCTGGAGTACCTCAAGGAAGTCATTTAGGACCGTTCATATTTTCACTCTACCTCAATGATCTCAACTTCTGCGTGAAACTATCATTTGCTGACGACTGCAAACTATATCATTCTATAAAGGAACTAGAAGATGCACGTTGTCTGAAAGCTCAGTTTGACACATTCGCCAAATGGTGCCACAATAACAGGATAGTACTAAACGCCTCCAAATGTGTTTTTTTATATCTTTCTCCCGAAAACGCTCAACAAATACATAGCACTATCATCTCTTGAAAAATGTCCTCTAACGTGAATCCTCGGTAAAGGATTTAGGTGTTATTCTCGATCACAAATTGGATTTCAAGAAACACGTTGATCACGTAATTTCGAAAGCTTCCAAACTCTTAGGCTTCATATTTCGAGTAACTAAGAACTTTACCAATATACACTGCCTGAAGACTCTTTATTGTACTCTAGTCACCTCATTATCAAATCGACATTGATCGTGTCGAAGCTCATTAGATTTGCACTCCGCAATCTACCATGGAAGGACCCTTTCAACCTTCCTAGTTACAAAGGTCGCTATCGGCTTGTTGAACTGGATCCGCTGTTTGTACGTGGAAACGTTTGCAAGACTGTCTTTATTGTTGATCTAATTCAATCACGTGTTGATAGTACGGATCTCATACAATTGATCAATTTTGAAATTCATCGTCGAAGTCTTCGTTATGATCCATTTATACGAATTCCCCACACTAGAATCAATTACGGATACAATGAACCAGTATGTGCCATTTATTCAATAGTTGCTCACAGTACTTTGATTTTCATTTCTCTCGAAATACGATACGATTATTCCATGATTATTTATAATTCTTTCCGCTCGATCACCCCTTCGTCTCTCCACCATCTCCATTGAAAACTAATAAATTCGCTCGTTGAAACTAATCTTTTTGTATCTCCTCTTCTCCTCTCTGCATCGATCTTCTACCATCTTTTCGAATATTAATTAGATCTATAGGTCGGTTCTAACCACGCTTGCTCGCCCTCTTCTTTTTCTCCGTCTTCCACCATCTTTTTCGGCCACTAATTAGATCTACATATCGGATCTAACCCCGTTTCGTTCGCTAACTCTCAGTCATCACTTTTTAACCGGTTATCGTTCCTTGTCAAAAACATTTAATTCAGTGTGAATAGTCAAGTAAAGACTGTCCCAGAAAGTATGGATGCACTTCGATTTCGCTGTAAATAATTCACAAGTGTTAGATATTCAAATTTTATTCGATATACTGATAATATTAGACTACAACAAAAGAATATTATTCTCAACATTTGCTACTTAGCCATTGTAGACTAGCTGGCGCATCTTGCGAACGTTCTTCACTAAATTCCATACAGACCTCTTGGCGACAAGTTTTGACACTTTTTCCAATCTTTTTCCAACTGTTGAATGGTTTCGGCTGCCGAGACATGTTTCCTAAGATGTGCCTTCGTTAATGCCCAAAATTCCTCAATTGGTCAAAGTTGTGGGCAATTTGGTGGATTCATGTCTTTTGGGACGAAAGTGACATTTTTGGTAGTATACCATTCTACCGTTGATATCGAGTAGTGGCAAGAAGCAAGATCTAGCCAGAAGACAACAGGATCCTCGTGGCTTCGAATCATGGGTACAAATCGTTTTTGTAAACATTCCTTGATGTATATTTTGCTGTTTATTGAAGCAGTGGTGATGAAGGGATTCGAAATCTTACCGCAGCTACAAATTGCTTGCCAGACCATAACTTTCTTACCAAATTTTTCGACTTCTATCGATGTCTCCGACTGGTTTAACACTTGCCCTTCTCGCACCGTATAATATTGTGGTCCCGGCAGGGATTTGTAATCAAGTTTCACGTAGGTTTCGTCGTCCATGATTATGCAGTTCAAATTTCCAGCAAGAATCGTATTGTACAGTCTTCGAACCTTCGGCCTGATCGATGCTTCTTGTTTCGGACTACGTTTTGGTTGTTTCTGCTTCTTATAGGAGATCAAAGATTCAAACGTTTATTAGCACGAAGAACAGTTGACTTCGAAGTGCCCACTTTTTTCCACATCCCGAACTGAAACCTCCTTCTTTTGCTCAAACGCCTTCAGTATACGTTTATCCAACTGAGGGATAGCGGGACCTTTTTTCGACCCGTTTTCGGTTTATCCTCAAAGGTGTTATCCTCACCGAACTTCCTGATTGCATTTCGCACGGCTTTTTCACTTACTCCTTCCATTTTTGCTATCTTTCTCAGTGACAGTCCGCGTTCTGTGCACCATTTGTACACAATTTTTCGATCCAAATCCACGCTTTTCGAAACAAACTAATAAAAACGAATAAACAACTGCACAAGTGGTTAGAGAAGAGTGTAAACAACAGTACGCAGCCATAAAAATTGACAGATTCTGAACCATTGCGAAATGGCAGCAATTTTTGGTTGCGTCCATACCTTCTGGGACAGTTTTTACTGGAGATTCAGCATCTGGTGTAAGTAACATAAATAATACAGACACACAGAGGGGAGACCGGAGGGGCCCTGGCCCCTCCCGAAATCAGAGAGAGGAACAAAAAAAAATTTGATACGAAGCGAACAGTGTCATAGTTGGGCAAGATTCAACACACGAGAAAGTCATCTTGCCGCTGGATCCCGCACATACTTATTTAGGATTAAAAAGACCAACGCGAGTGCACTTCAAGTTCACGTTTGGCTGGATCTATTATTATACGCCAGAGAACAAAATGATTATCACGGCACGAGTGTCTGAAAGGGAGACTCAATGGGTTGGAAAGATCACGATGCCGATTTTCTGAGGTTGTCAAAGTATACTTTAGGAAAACTACCTCAATGCAAGTATTTAAATTCAAGTATTTAAAATCAGAAATCGCTGAGCAAGGGCCTTAAATGAAGCATACAAGCATCGCTACCATAGTTAAAATCAATGGTTTAGGATTCCGATTACTTGTCCATCCACCTTGTTCACCAGTTTTGGAATTTTAGACCGCTACTTCCGAAACCTGATACCGAAATCTGTATAGCCACAGTAAGTTTGTATGACCCTCAACTAACCTTCAAATGTTGAAGATGTTTTCTGTTCTCTACGAATCGAACATGTGCGACTGAAATGGCTTGACAGTAAAGGTTAAGAAATGTAATACAATAACCTTCTCTTGGTCACAGTCACAAATTTTATTTAAATACTTAATAATGATAGTTCTAGTGTAAAAGATTAAAGTGTCTGTTAAAAACGCCGGTAAAATGCGCATCGAAAACTAGTTACATAAGTAATCTTCAGTAAGATAATTTTTTATCTGTGGGCTCCTCCCAAAACAAAATCCTGAGTATGGGCTTGAAGGGATAACAAATCATTCACAGAATTACACAATGAAATAATTACAATTGTTACATACCGTTTTAAAAATTTTAAATGTGAAATTCTGTAACAATTGAATGTTATAGCATTATGTAATAATAATGAATAATTGGTTATCCTTTATGTTAGTTATACCAGATGCTGAATCTCCAGTACTTGACTATTCACACTTATGAAAGGTTTTTGACGAGGAATTACAACCTATTTTTGTAACCGTTTCACTTAAAATTGTAATTGTTTTAACATATTCTGTTCAGAAACTATTCGATTTTGCTCGACGAACTGAGCAAATGGCTGTGTATGTATGTGTGAGTATGTTTGTGCGGCGAATATTGTCATTCAATTTGTCGGAGATGGCTAAACCGGTATTCACAAACTAAGATTCGAATGAAAGGTGCTATGGTCCCATACAAAGTTCCTGAATTTCATTTGGATCCGACTTCCGGTTCCGGCACGACAGGGTGATATGCACAAAAAAAATTAAAATAAAGTCAGTAGCTTTTTTTGAAGACGGCTGAGCAAATTTTTTCATCTAAGATTGAAATAAGAGATCTTTAGATATCTTTGAAAAAACGATTTTTGTTCAGATTCAAATCCTAGTTTCTGAGATAGGGTGCTTAGAGTAAGAATGTCAATTTCAAAAGCCTTTTTTCTCATATAGAAAGGCATAAAATCATTGTGGAAACCGACTTTTGAACAGAAGTCCGGAGCGACGAATGTCATATACCATTCGACTCAGTTCGTCGAGATCACAAAATATCTGTGTTTGTATGTATGTACGTGTGTATGTGACAAAAAATGTCACTCGATTCTCTCAGTGATGGCTGAACCAATTCGCACAAACTCATATTCAAATGAAAGGTCTTATGGTCCCATAGATCGCTATTGAATTATATCCGATCCGATTACCGGTTTCGGAATTACAATGCAATACGTGCGAATCTATCAGAAAATGCGCACTCAAGGTCTGAGGTTGCAGTGTTTTAGGATGTTTAAGAGGGCAATTTTTACGCTTCAAATCTGATTTTCTCAGAAACGGTGACGAATATCAAAAAACCCAGCTGACAATCTCTTCGAAAGTTAGTTTAGATTATTCTGTAAAAATTTCAGAATGATTCATTGACTTTAGCGGTCGGGAAAGTCTTTTTTCTGAAGAAAGAATTGCATTGCTGAATCAGGAATCAGAACAAATTGGCTCAAATGGCACGTTCCCCTTATTTTTGTGAAGTTAAGTCGATTTCTATGCACGCGCTTTTTTCTGCTTCAGTTTCCTGGTAACGCAACGAAAAATGAGAGAGAAATAAATCGACTCAGAAAGGCTGCCAAACAAGCGGTAGCTTTATTGCTTATATTTTATGCTTATATATGTCAATCGACCGAACTTGTAACCGAAAATATCGAAACTTTTCTGGCCACCCGGCTCATCGAGAGACATTTTGAACATATACAAGAGAGCATGGAGAGAAATGTAATACGCAGAGGGAGACACGTGGCTATATGCGACCTACTGGCTTCAGCTCTTAATTTTCTCGGAAATTTCTTAGCCGATTTTTACAAGCTAAGATGCAAATAAAAGATCTTGCAATTCTTTAAAAAGTCCCCAAAGAATTTATCCAGATCCTACTTTCGGTTCCGGTATTACAGCGCAATAAGTAAAAAAATTTCAATTTCATGGGTATTTTTTCACAAGTAATGGCGAAACGAGGTGCTAATTTTTTTTAAACTTTCTGGTAAATTCTTCTAGTTGGCAAACCTTGTTAGTTAGTGGATGTATACATCTACTTTGGGACTACCAGCCTTTGTTTCCGCTTTCGAACGCACCGGTAATAATGAAGAAAAGCTTCAAAAACGGAACTCACTTCGATTTCTCAGCAACGATTAAATCGATTTTCAAAAAATCGGAATTTTGGAATTTTTTTTTAAATTGAATTAATTTTTTTGTAGCTTTTTAATTCATATTATCTGATAGTTCAATGATTCGAATTTTTCTATACTGGCATCCAGTTTCCGGTTCCGTAAATTCCGTTAATAGTGGTTAAAACCCTTAAAAATGGAACTGACTTCATTTTTGCCTTTCTCTATAGAAAGGTATTAGAATTGCTGGAAAAACCGACTTTCGAACGGAGCCTCGGAGACCCATAGTGTTATATATCATTCGACTCAGCTCGACGAGATCGGAAAATGTCTCTGTGTGTGTATGTATGTGTGTGTGTGTGTGTGCACTTTTCGAAGATATTTGAACGCGCTCAATTTTCTCAGAGATGGCTGAACCGATTTTAACAAACTTGGGCTCGTTTGAAAGCTACTGTCGGGCCATTGATCAAGTTCGAAGATCAAATGGCTGTGACTTTTGGTTCCGGAGATATGATTGTATAAGTGACGTAACCGACAAAAATCGTGCTATTTGAACGCGCTCAATTTTCTCAGAGATGGCTGAACCGATTTGAACAAACTTGGGCTCGTTTGAAAGCTACTGTCGGACCATTGATCAAGTTCGAAAATCAAATGGCTGTGAGTTTTTGGTCCGGAGATATGATTGTATAAGTGACGTAACCGACAAAAAGCGTTGTATTTGAACGCGCTCTATTTTCTCAGAGATGGCTGAACCGATTTGAACAAACTTGGGCTCGTTTGAAAGCTACTGTCGGGCCATTGATCAAGTTCGAAGATCAAATGGCTGTGACTTTTGGTTCCGGAGATATGATTGTATAAGTGACGTAACCGACAAAAATCGTGCTATTTGAACGCGCTCAATTTTCTCAGAGATGGCTGAACCGATTTTAACAAACTTTGGCTCGTTTGAAAGCTACTGTCGGGCTATTGATCAAGTTCGAAGATCAAATGGTTGTGAGTTTTGGTTCCGGAGATATGATCGTATAAGTGACGTAACCGACAAAAAGCGTTGTATTTGAACGCGCTCAATTTTCTTAGAGATGGCTGATCCGATTTTAACAAACTTGGGCTCGTTTGAAAGCTACTGTCGGGCCGTTGATCAAGTTCGAAGATCAAATGGTTGTGACTTTTGGTTCCAGATATATGATGGTATAAGTGACGTAACCGACAAAACACGTTGATTTTTACCGCTCTTATATATATAAGGGTGCCAAAATTTTGGGATCAACTCTATTTTCGTAAAGTTCTCAAAAGTTTAAGCACCTCGAAAAAAGCCTTCATGCAAAATTTGACCTAAATCGGACATGCTCAAGGGGTGCTGCCCGGTGGTAAAGGTTTGACAATTTTCGATCTTGAAAAAGCACCATAGGGGGGAGTACATGAAATTTCCAAAATCGAAAATTTTTTTTGATGCCAAAACTCTTAAAACTGCATAAAACATCGAAATTTAGTGTCATCTCAAAAAAAATTTTTTTGAAAAAATCAACTTTCTCGGACATGTATTTTCATATTTTTTCTAAGTCCCAAAAAGTCGATTTTTTCAAAAAAATTTTTTTTCGAGATGACACTAAATCTCGACGTTTCATGCAATTCTAAGCCTTTTGGCATCAAAAATTTTTTTTCGATTTCGAAAATTTCATGTACTGATTTTTCAAGATATATGAAAATTTTTTTAGATTAGCATCACTGTTCTCATACAAATAGGCAACGCAAATGTCAAGCACTAGTTTGGAAAAATGATGCTGACTGTGTGACATAAACACTGAAGCATGCTTTTGTGAACTATTCGAATCAATCTGCATCAATTGTTGTCAAAATTAGTGTCCAAAATTATTTAATAAAAGTATGAAACATATTTTCATTACACTGTTATGAAAGAAGAGAAAGGCATTATCACACCACTAGGTGGATTACGAAGGGGTTTTTTTCAAATATGATTGAAATGATTTTCATTAACTTAAATTCAAGTGCAATATTCAAATGTAGTAGTATCAAGCAAAAGAGGTCTTCAAAACTGGTTTCCAAACTTTTTTAACTCGTAGTATTTTGATTAATCTTGCTGTAATATATAGGAGATCATGAATAATATGAAACAATATGCTATGTCGGCTATTTTCATAACGATGGAATGAACTTTTCGGACAGGCTCCGGAACAACTGCCTTAGAGCGCGGTGCATTAAAAAATAGTTCCAATTCGAGTCAAACATTATCAAAGTCAATGGAAAAAAAGTTCCAACGAACTGTTTGAATCGTAGAAGAAAGGTATTATCACACCATGTTAGGTATATTAAAAAGAGGTTTTCGTATTAAAAAAAGTGTTTTATCATGAAATTCTTTTTTCTCCATTGTTTCTAATTTTACAAAAGTAGCGTCACCGAAAGCATAATAAATAACACACTAATGAACCGAATGTCTTGAAATTATTGATGATATTTGAAGGACATAAACATTAAAATGATTCTCAAATAGTGACGGCATCTGTCCGCGTTAACAGTTGAAGAGAACCTGGCATTTCAATTAATAGCCAATCAATATTCAATTGTCTTTGTCGATTGGAAAATATATGGTAGTGGTTTAAGCAAATTATTCCCAGGGCGACTAATCATTAGGAGGCTTAACATTATCTCTTATGGTTCAATGGCAAGCATCTCAAACCACGATTGTATTCAAACTTCTAGCCTGTATGTTTCAGCACGTTTTCACGTCAAAAACAAGGGGAACGCTACTACTATTCACTTTAGCTCCAGTAGTCATCTCATATACTCAAATCATAAGTTAGAGTGAATTCTGCCTGTCTCTGCTTGGTACATTGGTAAGATGAAAATAAGCACATCCGCTTCGAGTTTTCGTGTGACTATGACAGCAGTGTCCAACATGGTGACGCTGCC
The DNA here is from genome assembly GCF_030247185.1 of Malaya genurostris. Taxonomy (NCBI): domain Eukaryota; kingdom Metazoa; phylum Arthropoda; class Insecta; order Diptera; family Culicidae; genus Malaya; species Malaya genurostris. Next base: position 213,813,054 of record NC_080571.1, on the reverse strand, counting down.
AATTAGTATTATATATTTTCCACATTATTATATTGAACACCATTTTGGTACAATTTTCAATTTCCAAGCTGCAATAATAGGAAGAAAATATACAATTCGCCCTGTTTTTAATCAGTCTTGAGTTGAATTTGACTCAATAAATCCGATGAAATGACGCACTGAATACATGTGAAAAGGTTCATTCAAATCAGAGTATTTGAAAACTGACGACTTTCTACCCATTTCTGGAATTGCTCAATTTCTGGTTGGAGTGAACAATGTCGCAATGATCAATTGTAATTCAACAAGTATTCAGAAAACGTGCTCGCAGTTTTTTTTTAATCGTATGGTACCTTCGTCAAATGTCAAAACAGGAAACAAATACATAACATTTGTTAATGGATGGCTCCGAAGGACTAGCGCTTTTATCAACTTTTTTTAATCAAAACACAATACTAATTATCTAATGCTCAGAAAGTTAGTACAGTTGGCATTTGTGAAAAAGAGACAGTCACTCATAAATAAGAAAGTTAACCGAAAAAGAAAGAAGAGACAGTCCAAAATGATGGACGAGACTTCTACAGTTAGATGAGGGATTCATTTTTCTTAAATATCGAATATGAAAAAAGTTCCCCCAGATAAAATATTCGAACCTTCATTATTATTGCAAGAGCTACCGAATAGGATAATCTCAGCCGCGAAACTTGCTTTTCTGGAGTTTTGACAGTCAGTGAAAATTTGCATCATCATCATATGGAGATCGGAAGTTGTTTTTAATAATGAAGTATTTCGACAAATCCAAAATATCAACATCTTTCTTATATCTGGGCGATACACTATTGGAATTGAATGTTTACAGAAACTAAAACCGTACAAACAGGGGTCAGGTGCCTAAGTTGATCACTGCGATCGAAATTCTACAAAGTAACAATTAATGAAACTAATTATAGGAAATGCCCTCGTTATCTCAGAGCTAACGCAATCTGTCTTTCTAAATCTATTCGTAAGGGGAACGTGCCATTTGAGCCAATTTGTTCTGATTCCATACAAAATTCCTGAATAATATTAAGATTCGACTACCGGTTCCGGAATTATGGGGTAAAATGTGCAAAAAAAACCTATTTTAATCCACCTAGTGGTGTAATGATGCCTTTCTAATATTACTCATTACATCATAAATATAACCGTGAAATTCGCAAAAACAACTGTATGAAACTGTAAGACTTCTCTTTTGAACCTATAAGTTTGTGAAAATCTATTCGGCCATCTCCAAGAAAAGTGAGTGATATCCTTTTTGCAGTTTCTAATCACTATTTCCAATTCTCCCGAAACCGGATTCAGATGAACGGAATAGCTGAAGTTGGTTCGTTTGCTACCAACAAATATGACCTACAAATTGGAACAGTTTTGAACGTAGTTAAACTTATACTTACTATCTCATGCTCTATTTCGTTTAAACCAATTAAACTAAATCTAACGAAACGAACCTGCGTTTCTGTTACTACTGCGTGCTAAACAGCATGAATCAGCAGCATGAAACATGTAGTAGGATTGTTATTATTCGCGACTACGAAGTTGAGTTTGACAGCTTATGTGTGTGAAGTAAACAAGCAAACAACAACAAGTGTAAAGTAAGTAAACAAGCAAAAGCAAAAAGTGATAAATTTTCAAACGTACCGTTTTCTTCGATTTTAGTTTTGCTGGTAGAAATGGTAAGTACTAGTGTTTCTCAAAAACTTTGAAGATACTAATTCAGTAAATAAATATGAAATTATCGCTTTGAGTGATGTCTATTTTCTCGTGTAGAAAACAAGTGATCGGTATGTGAGAAAAAGTAAACATAATTTCCGAACAATATTTATGAATGAAAATCAACTGCTATTTTTAAAAATTCTTTGAATTGCATTAAAACTGTATGTTTTCTACTTGTGGTGCAAATTTTTCGTCGAAGTGTTCATTTGAAATGTGATAATAAAGCATTTTTCGATTCACCTTTAGGAGCCTTCAAAAGATGATACGTGCACTGTGTTGATGAACTTGTTAAGTTAGTTGGAGTAGAAGAGATCTACAATGATGGATTTGTCTTATTTTCGACTTGTGCTTCTCTCCAACTATCGAGCCGCATGCAATAAAAGTTTGCACTAGAAGTGAGCTTTCTGCTTGGTTATTTTCATGTTCTTTCAAAGCCAGTAAATAAACATGCAACACGTGATGGCTGTTTTGAATCATTTATTAAGGTTTTTTTAATATCCGTATTTGAGATCACAAAATTCTTAACATTTTATATGTTACAGAAACTCGACTCTATAGAACGATTGACATCCAACGAGATTACAACGAACGGCTTTAAGATATTCCGAACCGATAACATCATGCTTGAGGACATTTGGGATTTATTCATTAGGTATATTTTATTGTCAGATGAATAAATTTAATAAATATATAAGTAAACAAATTGGCGGCACGCATTGAACGACAATCGATAAATGCAACGGGTACAGAAGCAGTCCTCAGAATTACTCATTTAGTTGTACGGTTCATACCTGGGAACAGAAAACGAACAGTTGTCTGAATTTGAGTTAGAACAATATTTGAAAATTACTTGGGAGAACGAAATTTATTGCCGAGCAGTTTTTGTTGGATCGATTCTGAGTCGTTCAATCTATATTATGCGTCGTTTATTTCACGTTTGTTTGTACATCCTTTATTTTATTTCACATGATGAAATCGATATACCCGGTCAATACCTTTTTTTACCAATCATAACTTCATTATTATTATTTGGCTCAACAATTTGCATTTGTTGTTCTTATCAGCATAACAAACACTGTCAGGAAATGTTTTTGCAAGCCCATTCGAGCAACTTTTCAGATCCATGATCTACAATATTCGGAGAAAAAAATTCTTAAATTATTCTTAATTAACTCCTTCTGTATTGTAATGCACTGGTTTACTGCATTAGATTAACTAAGAATAGTTGTTTTGTCAAAAAAAATCAAATATTTTCTTACCTACACACTTAAATTTTTTAGCTGAGTCTCGGCAAAAAAATGCCGAGATTCGCACAGCCGAGTAATCAGCAATCATCTCGGCAAAAATAAAATAACTGAGCGTCTCGGCACCATCAAATTTGACAAACGTCAAATATTGCCGAAATCGCCAGCATAAGATTTACTGTTTGCTCAGTGAAACGTTCGCTGAATATTCGGCAATAAAATAAAACGAAAAAATGAAAAAAAAAAACAAATTACCGAATCATCAGTAATTAAAAATCTAGTCAATTAATTTTTTTTGTAATTTCTAAACATTATAAACACACCATTCAGGATCAAAAATTCATTTTATTAACACTTAAAGGAGGCTTACAAATTTGTTGCCAGTAGTGCTTAAAGCCTCTACCTTAAAACATGTAGCATAATAAAAAGCGGCGTTTCCGGATGCGGCCATCTTGAGTCGAGCTGGAAATATGAAAATAAAAATAAATATACAAAAATTTTCAATATTTAATGATGCATATACGGTATTGTTCAAAAAATAAACTTACTTTGATCTATTGAATTTGTCCATGCATTGGGTTATTTTTTCGCATATCCCCCAAAGTTTTGTCTCGAGGACTCTTTGAGCCCTGTGTTGGGTGTTTTTCCCTTATAATGTGATCTGATAAAGTCGCTTTTTATAAAGCGAAACATGTCACTATATTTATTCAATATTTTTACTTGCAAGTGGTTCCACGTTTCTTCGAAGATTATCCATTTTTTCACTCGAGAATTTCATCAGAAAATAATCGCGCAATGCGAAGCGAAAATGTGACGCGACAATAAATGACAGCTGTCGTGCTGAATCTCGGCAACAGCTAGCGCATATTCCGAAATCTCGGCAAACGTCTCTGCTGATGTCGGCATATCTGTTGTTTACTGATAAATTCAGCAAGCAATTATGTCAAATTTCGGCAAAATGAAGCATTTTACCGAAATATCAGTGAATGCATTTAACGAAGTTTATAAACATGCGTATTGATTACTGAGCAATCAGCAAATTTAGGTGTTGCTGATCAGTTTCGGCATTTTATTATGCCGAGCTCAAGAAATGGTTTTAAGTGTGTATGCAGATTACTAGTGCCGGAAGAGAATTTTTTTCCGCTTTATACTGACGAAATACCAGCTACGATACACCGCACAATATGTTCTAATGGCTAAATAAGAATCATTTAAACAATTTCGTACTTCAACGCACAAAACTTCAAATTAGAAAACTTTCATAGATAGCAGCACCGTTCCTTCTAGGTCGCGAATTATTATTGACATCACTACACAACGTGTACGAAATAGAACAAAGCACGATCACTCTATATGGCGATTTGAAAACTTTGACACTCATCACCCCTCCAACTACGGAATTGGAAGTCGGATCCGGATGAAATTTCACAGTAGGTTTAAAGACAGTATAAACTTTAATTCAAATCAAGATTTGTGAAAATCGGTTCAAGCATCGCAGAGAAATCGTAGTGAATTTAGTTTTAGGAGTTTTTCTTCTCCACTTTCGGTGCTCTCGGAACAGGAAAAGAGGGGACCAGTAGTGCGAATTAATCTTTTATGCCCACAAACTAACAAGCTATGCAAACTAGAAGAATTTATCAGACAGTTTTATGAGATTTGTACCTGTTTTTAACCATCGTTCGTGGAAAAATACTAATAAAATTGGTAATTTTCCACTTATCACGCTTTAGTTTCGGAACCGGAAGTCGGATCCAGATAAAATGTTCCACAAATTTTTAGGATATTATAAGACCTTTCATTTGAATCTAAGTTTGCAAAAATCGGTTGAGTTGTTCCAGAGATAATTGAGTGTAAACTTTTTTAAAATTTTCACATATCACCATATAACTCCGGAACCAGAAGTCACATTCAAACGAAATTCAATAGCAAGCTATGGGACCATAATGCCTTTTATTTGAATCTTAGTTTGTGAAAATCGGTTCAGCCATCTCTGAAAAAAGTGAGTGCATATTTTTTTCACTTTTTTGGTACATATCATCCTATATCTCCGGAACCGGAAGTCGGATCGGAATGAAATTTAATAGCAGGCTATGAGACTATGAGACCTTTCATTTGAATCTTTGTTTGTGAAAATCGGTTTGGCCATCTCTGAGAAAAGTGAGTGCATATTTTTGTTACATACACACACATATACACACACACACGGACACACACACACACACACACACACACACACACACACACACACACACACACACACACACACACACACACACACACACACACACACACACACAGACATTTGCTTAGTTCGTCGAGGTGAGTCGAATGGTATATGACATTCGGCCCTCCGGGCCTCGGTTAAAAAGTCGATTTTCACAGTGATTGCATAGCCTTTCTATATGAGAAAGGCAAAAAATGAAAATGTGTGTTCTAACTTATCTTATAGATTGCGCAACTGATTGTCACTTAGGTTCAAATGAATGCTCTCATGGTCCTTCACAAAACTTCCGAATTTCATTTGTATCCAACTTCCGGTTCCGGAATTATAAGGTGATTAGTGTAAAAATTACAATATAAATTTACTCACTCGCTTTTCTTAGAGATGGCGTGACCGATTTCAACAAATTTTGACTCAAATGAATGGTCTGATGGTCCCACACATAACTTCTGAATTTCATTCGGATCCGACTTCCGGTTCCGGAATTATAGGGTAAAGTTTGTAAAAATTTTTGTAGCATTACTTAGAGGGGCGAGACAAAAAACGAAGAGAAATATCTAAACTAACCCCAAAACTACTCCATTCGATATTTATTATCAGTAGACGGCCAAACAAATCGATTTTGGCTATCTTAGTTCTCAGTTTCCGATTCCGGAGGCACAGGAAATAGTGGTCCTATTTTGTCAAATTGATTTCACGTACTTTTCTCAGTGATGACCAATTTTCACAAACTTAGGTTTTAATGGAAGGTGCTGTGGTCTTGTATGGAATTCCAGAATTTCATCCGGATCCGAAATCTGGTTCCGGAATTATAGGGTAAAGCGTGTTAAAAATTTTATACCTTCACGCGGGCGAAACAGAAAACGTGAAAAATTTTAATATAAATGATAATAAGTTTGATATGAGAATGGCATCATTACACCACTAGGTGTAGGTGGATTGAAACAGGTTTTTTATCAATATGCATGTGTTTTTTGCATGAATATTCATCTGTATTTAAGTTCTCATGGCGTTATTTTAATGACATTCCATGAGATGTCGAAGTAAGTTCCACTTTTGAGTCTTTCATCATTATTTACGGTACTTCCAGAGCCGGTGTTCTAGAACCAGCAAAACCCAAAACGATTCGTATGACCAGTGTTAATGATTGCCGAAAATCTTATGCGTAGCTTGCTAGAGGTAGGTTGTTGCTACACAGCAAGACAAAAAGTGCCATAAACGATTTGAAGCTTTTATTGGTATCCTCTGATCTTGTGTCGTGCAAGATTGGATGAAATCCCATGTTATGTCGTTTCGCCTGAGAAATTGACAACTACCCCAGGGTAAATTTTGAGTGCATAAGACCAATTTCTAATTTATATAAGATGAACTCGATTGATAATGAGAAATATTTTATCGCTTCAACCGAAATCGCAAAATGGTAGCAATGGTAGAGAAACGCTCTAAAAATAACTGCTTGCATACAAAACTTGAACACAAACTTGGTGAAGGAAACCTTAAATATCGATTTCCGTATCGCAAGCATGCATTACAAACATTTAATTGTATACATTTGGGCTATTGATGTAATTTCGTCGGCTACGAAACAAATACAAATCACGATAAATGGAGTCTACATTCTGGGTTCGCGTGTTCGGTGTTGATTCCTAATAAGGATCAATCTAAGCAGACTCTTGTGCATTTGCGGATTCAAAAGTGTGACGATTAATTGAAAATGTCAATCATTGGAAATTTTGGTTGCCTTGTTCCACATCAACGGCTCGAACAACCCCATGGGGCTGATCCTTGTAGTTTTTTGATACGATAAAAGCCATCCTTGCGTATGACCATAACTTAATATGACGAATAAATTTCAATAGTTTTGAATCCAACTTTGAAACTTTCTAGAATGGTCATCTTCTATATAGGTTCGAGTTTTAAAAACTCATCACTCTGCACTTTCCAGGAAAGGTAATCGGAATCGGATAAATTTTACCAATTGTGTATGAAATTAATTTGAATTTTCTTTCAGAAATTCGATTTGACTTTTCTTGAGAAAGAGATTGAGCTTTGAAGAACGATTCGATACCGGAACTGGATTTCGAAAATCGGTGTAGCCGAAATCAGTTAAATTCACCTAAGGAGTTGTATAGTTTACATATGTTTCAAAATGTTTGAAAATCAGTGTAGAAATCTTTGAAGAATCGTAGTGCGTATTAAATTTTTGGGTTCCTTCTGAATCGAAAACTGAATACCGCTAAAACTGAAATAAGTTAATTTGGTTATCGACTAAGGGGCTGTCCATAAAAGACGTCACGCCGCAAGGGGGAGGGGGATATTTCATAAAACGTTACCTTTTATGACAAGGGGAAGGAGGGGGGGGGGGAGGTTTTTGGAATGTGACGTCCAATATTTTCAATGAGCGCATTTTTGAAATACCTAATTATATTACTGTTTTTCCCTATTTCCTGAAAAAATCTCCACAATAAACGTTTACATTCTATAGGAAAACGTGTATTTGTTGATGTAAAAGCTTCTTCTTGTAAATTCGTAAATGAATGATGCAGGAAATCATTTCTGTTGTGATCAGCAAAAGTGCACGGAGGAGCGAGTAAATTAGCGAAATTAATAAATTTTTCCTAATAGGAGTAAAAAAGAAAAAGATGCCTTCAAACGGTTTAACTTAAGTTATGCACACGGAGAACCCGCAGATCACAAAATTACAATATTGCAATTGTTGTTTCACGCCCTGGTTGTTTCCACTAAAATGCTGTTGATTTAACTAACATATCTGTTGATTTTGACATAACCATTCAGGTAACCGATATTGTTGTATTCAAATGTTGTCACTTGGCGGAGAACGAAGACAGCAAAAGGCAGAGCAAAAAACCTCTTCATTTCATATATATTGAAAATTTTCAACGTAAATGAACGTCATTTATGTTAGTTACGTAGTGGTCGTTTTATTGAAGTGAAAGTATGCAGAAGAATATATCAGTTAATTGTAAAACAAGATTTCCATGTGTTAAAAAGATATTTCTACAGTAGAAATGATTTTATTTCATCTGAGAGTAATGTATTCTAGGACAGTTCATATCAATGTTATTAAAACCGCTTAACGCTTAAAAATTTGCTGCTAAAGTGAAGCGGTACTATTTGTATTTTCTTGAAAGTGTATCTGTAGCATTAGGTTTACCAGCGAGCCATTCTGCAAGTGAAGGAAAAATTTCCTAATTCCCTGTGACCATTTTTCTGGTGAGTTCCCTTTTGAGAAATGTAATCTTTTGGTTCATTTCCATATCCTTTGTGAGTTTAGTGATAAAGAAATAAGCAGTTAATTAAGTAAAATTTCGTTGTTTAAGCAGTGATCGATTAGCTGCCCCCGAAGAGGCTAACAGTAAAAAATATTTATTGCAATTGGCGTTTTAAGTTCAAATAACTGAATAATTGGTTGAAACAACTGAGACATTTTTTTGCTTTCATTCATACAAGTAACTTTGCTGGGATTGTGTCTTTGCTCAATTGCACGAGTGACATCTCATTGAAACGTTTCATTGTTCGCTCAGCTTGTTTGGCATTGCTCAACTGAAATGTTTCTTTACTTGTTGGGTGTCGTTGCTAAGCTGCCAGCACGATGAATCAAAAAATGACAGATTAGTTAAAACAACAGTCGATTAGTTGTAACAAATTTTACCCAATCAAAATCAGAAAAACAACTAATATTTTAGTTGTTTTGCGATCGCTAGCTTTTCCGTACACTGACAATTTTTTCCGTAATTTGATTTTCTTGCATTAATAATAGTATATCATAAAAATTTCTCTTATCTGATTCTGATGCAGTTTATCCAATTGTACTCCATTTGAAAAAGGGCGGGAGATCAATGATTTCAGACGTAGATCATGTCATGTCTTATCTTGATCATATGTAATTTTCCTCCACCAACATCAAAGCTTATCGAATCATCCAATGATTGAACTTACCTACATAAATCAAGAATCATTTTAGCTCAAAATCACTACCCATTGTGTGACGGAAGATCAGTAGCGATATTGATCAATGTGATTTAAAATTCACTGATCAACTGATCAAGAAAAGATTCTCCGGCAGTGATCTCGTTTTGATGAGGTTTTGGTCTTTATTTTCTCAACCCTGTATGCTACACTAAGGAAATATTGTTCTTTACCTAAAACAATAATATATCTGTGTACCCCTAGGAGGAATAAAACAGATGATTTAAATGTTTCATCAATTCCAACCAAATACTTTTGTTAATTTATATAAATGATATTAATAAAATAATTCTAATGATTTTGTAGTTTTCATGATATTTTTTAATCTAATGACAGCATGTAATAAATCAATTTTTCCCTCATGTTTGTATGGTTTGTCATACATATTGAGAATGTATTGAGATGAGTTTTATTTATTTTGAATTCGTGACATGTGATATAGGGGGGTGGGGGGTCTTTGTTTCTGTGACAATTTGTGACAAAGGGGGGATGGGGAGTCCAAAATCGTCAAAAAACGTGACGTCTTTTATGGACAGCCCCTAATCCAATCTGCAAATCCGACAAACCTGCTTAATTAATTTGAAATGGACATTTTTATACTAATCACCCTATATCTCCTGAACTGGAAGTCGGATCTGATTAAAAAATAAGCAGTTTCAATGGGACCTTAAGAACTGTTATTTTTAACGTTAGATGGACGAAATCGGTTCATCCACCTACTAGCAAAATGAGTGACATTTTTTTCAATTTCATTACATATATCATCCAGTAGTTCCGGAACCAGGAGTAGGATCCACATGAAATTCAAAACCCTTATATGGGAGCACAGGACTGTCCATATGAGTCTAAGTTTGCAGAAATCTGTTAAGCCGGGTTTGCATATAAAAACTGCCCCCAGAAATAAAATTGATATAAGCTGGTTGGAAGGATTTGTATTAGAGATGTTTTTCCCAAAATTTGAACCCTTCAACTGCCATATTTGTGGAGTTAGGGTGGATCTTTAGCAAAAAACTTGAAAAAATCAGTAATATTTTAGGAGCTATGGGAAATCTTTCTAATTTCTTTCAGAATTTTTCAAAATGTATTTCATCTAAAAATAAATGTTCAAATTATTATTATTTTGATATGTCTGACTGATATGTCAGAGGAGAAAGAATATGAAATCAGGCTCTATGATTTCATATTCTTTCTCCTCTTATAATCTCCAGTTAGTTTGATATCGTTAAAAAAAACCGAAAAAAGTAAAAATTACTGACTGACCAGAAGTCATAAATAAAAAAATAAAAAGTAAAAATTTGATGGGATTCCATCACACAGCGATGAATGGAGCGCTGTCCGTGCGCCGCTTGCACCCTGGGACGCATAGCCATACGCTACAACTCCAGGCACTCAAGCAATAGTTTCGGACAAATCTTCCATTCCGGTGTTGAAACTAACTGTATGAGAAAATATCAACACAATGGAAACACATTGTGTGGGAAACCGTTGTGTGGCAGAATGTGACAACTTCTCGTAACTTTACTTTTACCGGTTCGGACAATAAATGGCAAACGACCTTTGCCTTTACTTTCTGACATATCAGAGACTCGGATGACTCGTATTGCTAAGATGCCTAAGTTCCACTCCTCTGGTAGAAGGTAAAAGTTTAGATACGAGAAGCCTTCTGCTTACTTAAATGACCCTTGTCACGTCTCACTTTTCCGCACTTTATTCTTCACATCCTTACTCTTTCTTGAGTACTATGGCTCTATGATTTCATATTCTTTCTCCTCTTATAATCTTCAGTTAGTTTGATATCGTTAAAAAAACCGAAAAAAAATATTTTTATTTGCACTTACAATTTGATTACAATGCAATCAAAAATAAATCATTTATGAATACATTACCCTCTTTTTTCAGATTTTTTAAAAAAGTGAACGGGTATAAAATTAGACTTTAAAAAAAATAAATCATTCGAAAAATCAAGCGTCTCCATCAAATTATCATGCGATGGAGACGCAAGGTATTTAGGTATCGTACACCAGTCACCTTCAGAACTAAATATCATGCGTTTTCATCTACAACTTAACTTCAGGGCTTGAGTATTGACGTAATGATAAAATAATAAACGAATTGCATTCCTTACGTTATTTACACACGTCCGCATGCCTGGGTCATTTTCTGTTCCTGAGATACAATTGTAAAAGTGACCTTACCGACAAAAGGCTTTATTTTTTTACCGCTCAATTTTCTTAGACGTTGCAGAACCGATTTTATCAAACTTTCCCCCGTACATTGGAATAGAAAACTCCTCTGGTCCGAAGAGCCGAATGAAAAAAAAATCATATCTTGGTAACCACTTTTTCTAATGTTTGAATACGTTGTGCAAAAAGCCAATACTTTCTAGAAAAATATATGACAATCCAAAAAACGGTATCTTTGTGTTTGATAACACTATTGTCTCACTTTTCTCTAAATTTTTTTTTCGATCTTTTCACATAAAAATTTGCGAAGTAAAATTTTTCCTTTTTATTTATAGTTTTTTTTTGAAAATTTCAACTCTAGTATTAATATTTTTTTTGACAATTTTTGAATTGTTGACAAAATCGGTTTTACTTTTTATGAGTGTGTAGAACTTTTCGATTTCCTTCCACTTGTTCTTCTACTCAGTTTTTCTACCAATAACAGTTTCCATGTTACAAATAAGTCTGAAGTCAAATTGATATTTCCATCCGCGCAAAATGAATTGTTTGACATACTGAAGATGTGAGTAAAGTTTCATTCAATTTTGCTACCTTTTCTGCTGTTAATTTCTAGAGTTTCTCAGCAACAACCAATTAACGAGAACACTTTGAGTGTGAAACCGCTTCATTGCTAGTTGAATTCTGAATGTAATATCTTTCGAGCAAATCACACGTCCACTAAACTAAAAGGTCACTTTCAAGGGTAACTTAGCATAGAAGGACTTACAGACACAGGTAAACGGGGAAAAGTAAAAGTTTGCGTAGGCTAATACATTTAAAAAATCAATCATAACCATGCAACCTTTGCAAATGACGGTTTGATTTAAGCGTTCATGTTTAACTTTTTTATAAAGTAATCGACTGGAAACGGTGCCAACATCCGGAGGTTATGAGCGGTGATCGAGAGTGATAGGACGGATTAGTAGTTTGTTGCAACGGACCAATTATTTTGTTGCCTCAAACCAATTATTTTTTCATCTGCACTGCCTCTCGATTGTTGTTCTACCCACCGCATTGATGATGCAGGCACATTTTTTCAGAATGCATTGAAAGTTAATTTAGCCGTTTGATCAAATGAAAACAATTTTTGCTTACATTCGATAAGCAATTGAAAAATTATATTTTAGTTTTTTTCATTGCTAGAGTAATTATGTCTTCAATATTTAACTGAAAAAAGAAGTCAATTCAAGTACTATAGTTAAGGATGTGTGAATAATACTGAGAACTGAACGAAAATTATAAAAACGTCTTTTTTACACACACTTCAACACACACACACAACATTTTATTACACTTCCGGAAACTGAATCCGATAACGATTCAAAAAACATAAAACACAAATCGTGCAGCATCGATTTTCGACCGTTCCGATCCCGTCCCGGGAGGTACCGTACCGTATCATCGGGCGGAAATCAATTTCGAATACCTGCCGCGCGCTGCGGGACTTCCAGTTTTGCGTGGGAAATGTTTGCATCAACCACGTACGGAATGTGTAAGCTAAGAGTAGAGTGGGAGAAAGGTCCCTGTTAGGTACAAAGTGAAACATCGTCTGTGATGGGTCCCAGGCGACGACGATTGCCGGTGCGAATATTCACCTTTGCCTCGGATGAATTTTAGCTCCCACATACGCAGTAGAGAAAAAAACGGCAAACGAACAAAAAACGCAAATTTATATGCATAAGAAATGGCAGCAGGTTACGCTGTTGATCCCGACCAGGAGGCAAGCAATATCGTGTATCTTCAATCATTGGAGTCGGGGACGATGGAGTATTCGCATAAGTGCTATTTTCATCCGGGTTTCCGGTTGGCATCCGGTCCTGGTCCTGGGCACGCCTCATATCTCCGAGGAAATAGGCTGCATCGTGGGGGAGGTCATTTCAGTAGCGAATTATTTGCCAACCTGCAAAGTTTTATTTCCCTGCTATGCCATCACGATCTGGAACAAATTATGAAAAATGACGAGGATTTCCCGAGGGAGTGGCGGGATGCAAAGGTATTATGACGAAAGAATAACAAACTTGTGTTATCTGGTGTTCGTGACTTGGATTTTCTTTTTGGAACGAAGTACTTATTTGATGATCGTGTATAATTCATAAATCAAAATTTTAATTATTATTGTTGTACTGCAGCAAAGATTTAGCTCATTATATGTAACAGCATTTTTACTACCTTTCTCAATTCCATCTACTGCAACATTCACTTTAAGCGCTGATTATTAAGCAATATATCTGTTGAATTTTTGTAATCTGTTGATACAAAAAAGATGAGGAGGTTTTATGCCTGCTGGAGAGAGAAATTGGGGCTTTCTCTGCTCCCAAATAAATAAATAAATAAATTAAATTACTGTAAGGACAGTAAATATTTGATTTTCTTTCGTTCTTCAGTGACTGAAGTAAGACTTAAGTTTGTCAGCAATTCACAAATTGTGAGTTTAAAGACTGTACTTGTAAAAATGAAACACTTTTTTTATGTGTATGACTTCCTATTACGTGAGTAAAAATTGATCGAATCTTTTGAATTACTAGTTTAAAGTTTAATGTTAAAATGTACCAAATTTCGTCACAATCTGGCAAGTGGTTATCGAGGATCGCGAAACAGTTGAGAATCGACAGTTCGACTGTCTGTCTTGTGGTTCGTTCGTTCAAGGAGACCCAGTGGCTACACGGTAGCAAAGGAAAAGCTAAAAATTGCAACCTTGTGAACGGAGAAAAAGTGAGCGAAAAGTTCAAGCGCAATCTGAACTTTACGATTCGGGATGTGGTCAATAAGGTAAAGTCTTCAGTCTGGTTTGTCCAGTAGACAATTAAGCATCATGTCTTCAAGATACAGAAGGCGCCGAATCAAACCGTTAAACAGAATACGGTGACCAAATTCCATGTCAAGACGACGAGTGGACTAGTATCTCGGTATTCATTGGTTAAGCTACTAGAAAACGTTATTATCAAACGAATATTTGCTATAAATTATATTAAAAAATAACATTTTTAATTCACCTAGTGGGGTAATGATGCATTTCTCATATTACTTATATTTTCAAAAATATCACAAGAAGATTCTGTGAAGAAATTTTATTTCTCAATCTTGAATAAAATAAGAAACTTTCTTTGGGTATAAACTAACATAGCCTTATGAATTTGTAAACCGTTATGTCAAGTTATTAAGAATTTTTCTTCATTTTGCATCGTCGCACTAAATGATTAAACACACTTTGCCCTATAGTTCTGGAGCCGGAAGTCGAACCCGGATGAAATTAAACAGCACCCTATGAGACTATAGGAACTTTTGTTTGAGCCTGTTTGTGGAAATCGATCAAATCATCTCTGATAAAATTGAATGAGTCTCGTTTTAAACTTTTTGACCACTGTATCCGGTACTTCTGGAACCGGGAACTTGGAACCAGTATAGCCGAAGTCGGTTCGTTTAGTTAGTTTCGGTTCGTTACATTGCTCAGCTCGATGAACTGTGTCGAATGATACAGTCGTCTGGGCCAATTTTCACCAGTCTATTTTTCAAGTGATTGATAAACTTTCCGTATTTGAAAGACAATAAGTGTACTTTGATAAGGAGTGTATCGAAAATAAGCTATCCACAAATTTTTCTTTCAAATTATGATAAAAAACGATATTTTATTCAAACTAAAAATTGATCCTTCATCGTACGAGGTTAAACTTGAGTATAATGAAAACCGAATGAAATTCAAGTAATTCCTTCAAGAATTTTCGAACTTTTATTCTAACGCTCTTCATCAAGTTCCGGACAAGTGTTGCATCGCATTTTTTGGACGCTTGAGACCAAACTTTTTTGAACTCCTGCATGTTCCCAGCCGCCTTACAAGTCTTCTTGAAGACCCTCTTCACGATTGCCCAGTAACGTACGATGGGTCGAAGCTGAGGCCAATTTGGTGGATTGATATTTTTTCAACGAAATTTATACCCTTTTCCGCAAGCCAATTGAGAGTAGTTTTGGCATAGTGAGCCGACGCTAAATCCTGCCAAAATAGTGGAGGTGTACTATGCTTCTTATATAAAGGCAGCAATCTCTTCTGGAGACACTTAGATCCATAGATTTCTGCATTTATAGTACCGGTAGTGTAAAAAATTGTTGACTTAAAACCACAGAAATATATTGCTTGCCATACCAGTACCTTTCGACCGAATTTATCCACTTGAATCGACCTGTCCGCATCGCTCACATCCTCCCTAACGACGACAGTAAAGTATTGTGGACCGGGAAGGGTTTTTGAGTTCTTTTTTTCATAAGGCTCATTGTCCATCAAAACGCATACATCCTGATACTGCAAAAGACGCGAATACAATTTCCGGGCCCTTGTTGCTGCTCGTTTCTTCTGTTCTACACTTTGTTTCGATATTTTCTGCTTCTTGTAGGTCTTCAGGTGATTTCGCCTCTTGATACGCTGGATCATTCCGACACTCGTTACTGCTTTTTTGGCCAAATCACGTATTGGCATTGATTTTTTCTTCAAGACTAGAGATACCACTTTCTGGACTAGTTTCGGGTTGAAAATACCGGGTTTTCCGACTCTTCCTGGTAGCTCATCCAACGAATAGTGTTCTCCAAACTTATTAATGATAGCATGATGAATTCCAAACCGCTTTGCCAATTTTCGCATAGTAATACCCTTCTCACTTATCCATGTGTCCAGAACCTTAATTTTCACTCCCTTTTCAATACGCGACATTTTGAAAACGCAGAATTTCAACCGCAAAAACAAGTAAACATACGAAAGCTAACAGCCAAACACACAGCATGCTGCGATCTGAACATAAAAAACGTGTTTAATCCACCTAGCAGTGAGATGATACCTTTTTTTTATCAATCCGCATGTGTTTTTTGCATGAATATTCTTCGGTGTTTAAGTTTTCATGACATTTTTTAATGACCGTCGCTTTAAGCGACAATTTGAGATTTTAATCACTCAATACTCTGTAATGTCGAAACTGCAAATCGGATCGAATTTGAATCTAAAAATGTGATAATCGATTAAACATGTCATGATATGTAAGTTCCACTTTAGAGTTTACGGTAATTTAAGGTACTTCCAGAGCCGGTATTCAGGAACCAGCATAACCCAAACCGATTCGAATGGCCATATTACGAATAAATTACAACAGTTTTTAGTCCAACTTTGAAGCTTTTCGGGATTGTCATATTCTATATCGGTTTGAATTTTAAAAATTCATCATCATGTAATTCGAGAACCGGAAGTCACAACTGGATAAAATTAATTATTTTTTGTATGTATGTATAAAATTAATTAATTTTGTATATAAGTTTATTTTAATTTTAATTTTTGTTTCTGAAATTTGATTAGGCTTTTTTGAGAAAACGATTGAGCTTTGAGAATCGATTTTATACTGGAACCGGAATTCTAAAATCGATATGGCCGAAGTCAGATAAATTCACCTGAGTAGCTGTATAGTTTACATTTGTTTCTAAATATTTGAAAATCAGTGAAGACATCTTTGAGCAATCATAGCATCAATTAAAATTTTAGGTGCTTTCTGAATCGAAAACTGAATACCACTAAAACTGAAAAAAGTTAATTTTTTTATCGACTATCCAAATCTGCTAACCCGATAAACCTGATTAATTTATGTGGAATAGAAATTTTTATTCCAATCACCCTGTATCCCCGAAACCGGAAGTTGGATCTGACTGAAGAGCAAGATGTTATATAGAATCTTGAAACTTTTCATTTGAATCTTAGATGATTCTTAGATTTCATTTGAATCTTAGTTCGGTTCAGCCATCTACGAGAAGAATGAGTTACACAATTTTGATTTCGTTTCACATATCATCCTGTAGTTCCGGAACCAGAGGTCGAAACCAAACATAATTCAGGAACTTTGTTTGGGAGCATACGACTTTTCGTATGAATCTGAATTTGTAGAAAAGAATTTTCCGAGAAAATTGAGTGAAATTATTTGTCACACACGCATTTGCTGATCTCGACGAACTGATTCGAATGGTATATGGATGTTATGTTCTTCCAGCATTTATTGCTGTAAGTAGTTTAAAACAATATAATTAAAAAAAAATTCTGTCATCATCTGGCTTATATATGTCATATTCTAACGATTATGTTGCCAAAAACGAGCCGTGCTAAAATCGGTCCGAGGCTAAATGTCATGATTTTTGGCACTTAGAAACAATTGTATGTAACAGTATAAAAAATAATGTTTTCCGTTGCTCCCCAGCATTTCTTTGCCAGACAACGCTCAAAACTCCTACTGCTGGAATACGGAGAAAAGTTGTTTACACAAAAATTTCGATATCTCCGTTAAAAATGAACGGATTTTAACAATCTATGGCTTGTTGGATAGCTATTACCGTGTGGAATCTAAGTCTGAAAACATATTCTGTTTTCAAGGTCAATTGTGACAAATACTGTCAAAAAACTGAAAATTTTGACATAAAACTTCGTATAACTCAAAAAGTAAACATCCGATCTCAAAACCATTCAATAACGTTCTGGGTGACGGGGAGACCTTTCATTTGCGACTAGTTTGATCAAAATCGGTCCAGCCATCTCTGAGATCTCGACCTCTTAGTTGACAACACACATACAGACACACACATACACACACACGGACATTTGCTCAGTTCGTCGAGCTGAATCGATTGGTATATGTCATTCGGCCCTCCGGGCCCCGGAAAAATTTTCTAAAGTTTGAGCGAATTCTATACCTATTTTTTATATATATAAAAAAAGGTAAAACCATCAACATGCGTACAACACGAATGTATGTGGATAGCTTATTTTCGATACACTTCTTAGAAAAGCATCGTTATCGTGATCTTGTAATAACACTAACAAGTAGGTACAAATTGAATAGAAGAATTAGAAATTTCCTTTTTTCACATGAAAAATATCAATTTTAATGTGGCAACCCTGCACGCTATACGAAATTGAGCACGCTGCGAACGGAGCAAAGCCGCACGTACCGTCGCGTATTAGTTTTGCATCGTCATTTTGAATGACGATTTGAATGTTTTGTCACTTATCGCCCTACAAATTCGGAACCGGAAGTCGGATAAGGATGAAATTGCACAGTATATTTAAAGACAATAAGAGCTTTAGTTCGAGATATGATTCGTGAGAATCGACTTAACCGTTGCTGAGAAATCGAAATGAGTTTCGTTTTTGGAGATTTTATTCACTATTATAGTTTCGGAAGCGGAAACCAGGGGCTAGTTGTCCCAAATTAGTTTTATATATTCACCAACTAGTAAGATCTGCCAACTAGATGAATTTAACAGTAAGTTTTGTAAAAATGTACACCTAGCTTCGCCATCGATTGTGAAAAAATACTGATTGAAATTGAAAATTTTCACTAATCGCACTGTAATACCGGAACCAAAAATCTGATCTGGATCTACTTTTCGAAGATTTTTTAAAGAATTTTAAGACCTTTTATTTGCTTCTTGGTTTGTAAAAATCGGTTAAGAAATTTCCGAGAAAATTGAGTGCTCTTTTTTTTTAATAAATTTGCACATATTCCCTTGTAATTCCGGAACCGAAAGTCGGATGCAAATAAAATTTTAAAAAATAAATAAGACCTTTAATTTAAATCTAAGTTTGTGAAAATCGGCTTAGCCATTTTTGAGAAACGTGTGTGACTATTTTTTTTCTTTTTTTTTTTGTGCATATCACTCTGTAATGCCGAAACCGGAAATCGGAACCTTAAGACCTTTCATTTGAATCTAAGTTTGTGAAAATCGAATCAGCCAATTATTATATTATTATTATTATTATTATTATTATTATTATTATTATTATTATTATTATTATTATTATTATTATTATTATTATTATTATTATTATTATTATTATTATTATTATTAATACTATTATTATTATTATTATTATTATTATTATTATTATCACTATTACTACTATTATTATTTTTATTGTTATTATTAAGTCAAGCTTAACGGCATGAATCAGCAGCAAAAAACATGTATTATAATGTTTTTTGCTGCTGATTCATGCCGTTAAGCTTGACTTACATAAGCAGTAGTAACAGCAGGCTCGCTTCATTTGGTAAAATTCGTTTAACTGGTTTAATCGAAATAGAGCACGAGACATTAAGTCTATGTTCAAAACTGTTCCAATTTGGAGGTCGTAATTGTTGCTGGCAAACGAACCAACTTCGGCTATTCTGGTCTTCTGAATCCGGTTTCGGAAGAATTGGAAATAGTGATTGAAAACTGCAAAAAAGATCTCACTCATTTTTCTTCAAGGTGGCCAAATCGATTCTCAAGAACTTATAGATTCAAAGGAGAAGTCTTACAGTTTCATACGGAATTCCACAATTTGTTGTGGATACTACTTCCGGTTCCGGAACTACAGGGTAAACAGGATTTGTCGAGTTTGTTAGATTAAGTTCGAACAAGCTTTCCTATTCCTATTCAATGAACAGTTGTTTTTGCGAATTCCACAGTAATATTTTTGAAGTTATGAGTAATATGAGAAAGGCATCATTACACCACTAGGGGGATTAAAACAGGTTTTTGTATATGTACTCGTATGTACTGTTATTCAAAGCAAGATGACTGGCTTTTGGTTGAACTAATGAGAGAGGAAGGGAGCTAACATAAAATGTAATAAAAATTGAACAGAAACTCTAATTGTCTTAATGAAATGGTAAATAAGTTACATGTATGGAAGGTCACGACAAGCAAGAATGTCGCGAACTGGGACATTGGATAGTCTACTTTGAGAACACAAAGAATTTATTAGTTGAGACCTGACATCACGTTACTCCACGCATGTCCTAACGACATGATCAATATCATGATAACCTTCACCACAAGCACAATGATTAGTTACTATCTGGCTGCCAAGATATTGAAAGCTTTCAACTTTATCCACTGCCTAACCAGCTACTGTAAAGTTGGATGGATTGGTCACGTTGACATCCAACGATTTAGTCTTGCTGACGTTGATGTTGAGACCCGCCGCCGAGGAGCGTTCGACGAGATCGTTGAGCTTACTCTGCGTGTCAGAGCGCCGTTACGATACTAGCACAACGTCATCTGCCAAATCGAGGTCGTTGAGATGTTCCATAGTGATAGCCCACGGTTTAGTACACGGTCAATGGCACCAACCATTATCTCGTCTATCACGATGGGGAACAGTAGCGGGGATAATTGCCTCACTCCAGCTACTACCCGAATAGGGTCAGACAAGGCTCCATTATGCAGTACTCTACTACTACGTGAAAGCCTCGCTTCGATTAGGTTGACCATTTTATCTGGGACTCCCTTGCGCCTTAGAGTGCCCAACAGGCTTTCGTGATTGAGTTGATCGAAGGCTTGTTCGTTGTCGATGAAGATAAAGTAAAGGGACTCTTGGGATTCACTAACTCTTCAGTAAGACGCCCTGCATCCAGTCGACCGGGAATGTCGCGGTGTCCCAGATATTCCGAAATAGTTGATGAAATATTTGAGCAGATAGCGTGGGGTCCGCTTTGAGCATCTCCGCTGATATGCGATCGACCCCAGGAGCCTTGTTGGATTTCTTTGGATGGCGGCTTTGATCTCCGGTAAAGATGGCGCTTCGGAGCTGACACGAGAGATGCGTCGCACTCTTGGCGGCTCACTTGAAGAAGTTGTTCGAAGTGTTCAAACCAACGTTTTAACTGGTCAGTGGGGTCGGTTAGCAGCTGACCAGTCGCGTCTTTCACTGGCACCCTTGTATTAATCCTTGCTCTACTAAGGCGTCGTGAAATATCATAGAGGAAACGGATATCGCCGGTTGTTGCGACTTTCTCACCTTCATCGGCCAGGGAGTCCACCTAGGTTCGCTTATCCCGCCTGCTTTACTTTCTTTGAAAGGGCCGAATACTGTTGGTGGGCTTGGCGCTTCGCTCCTCTGGTTCTCGTTCGCTCTATCGCGGTTTTTGCGTCTCTCCGTTTTTCGATTTTCCGCCAGGTGTCATCCGTGATGCACTCCTTCCTACGTGCGCTCAGTTCACCCAGATTGTTATGGCAGGTCTCTGTAGAGGCATTCTTGAACGCCGTTAACTGTTCCTCCTGCTGCCAGGAATACCCGCAGTTCTGGTCTCCAGTTCTTCCACGAATGACCTTTTGACTGCTGGGTCTTCTAATCGGCGTGTGTTGGATCGTCGCCCGAGCCTCTCCTCCTGTCATATGACCCGCGCAATACGTTATCGAATCTCTCCGATCAGAAGGTGATAGTCAGACGCGATGTCGGCTCAAGAAGGCTCCGTCTCCATTTCCGGCTGATGCAGATGTGGTCGATTTGATTTTCAGTATGTCCATCGCGGGAAACCCACGTGACTTTATGCGCTGGGCGATGGGAGAAGAGCGAGCCCCCGATCAGCATGTCGTTATTATCACAGAACTATGCAAACAGCTCACCGTTGTCGCTCATATCTCCAAGATCATGGCGCACTATGACACGCACATAGTCTACATTGTCGGAGCCGATCTTCGCATTGAAGTCCCCGGTGTAGATCTTGATATCATTACCCTTTGGCATTTTATCCACGACAGCGTCTAGTTCACTGTAAAAATTCTCCTTATCTTGTAGCTCGACAGCATCGGTTGCGGACCCTGTCTGTCAACGATTATCCTTCCATTGATAGGTTCCCACTTGATGAGCGCCGCTTTCGCTTGGGCGCTAAGTAGGAAACCAACTCTACAGTGACTGGGAGCATTTTCACCTCGTATACCAGAATACAGCAGTACCTGTCCCGACGGTAGCTTGTGTTCTCCAAAGTTTGGCCAACGGACTTCACTTAGTCCCAGGATTTTGAGCTTCATGCGTCGAGCCTCACTGGCAAGTTGTGCCAGTTTACCCTGTTGGGCTGGCGTTAGTACATTCCATGTTCCAATTCTTGTCCGTTGTTTTGCGCAAATAGTCGTTGCCGTTAAATCAGTTCGTAATCTTTCTCTATTGGTTTCTGTAGCAGCTCTTGATTTTCGGAGATAGTAGGTGGTTAGCCTAGTGATGGGCTGCCATCTTAGATATAGCTTCCGAGGAATAGCATTTTTTATTCAGTCGCATAATACCAGGCAGACGCTGTTTGAGCCGTCCCTAACATGGGAAACAGACGCTCGCATTGCAAGGGGGTTTTGATTGGCTGACGCTTTTAAGGCGCCGTCTATTCGCCTTGTCAAGGAGGTGTACGGATGCTTTTGACATTTCGGGACGCTTCTACAGTTGTCAGCTGCATGACACCGTCACATCCTATCCCTCCCCCGCGGCTTGTCACAGCTAGTTTCCATATATGGAAGCCGTTCCACTATCCGCAACCTGTGAAGCCGCTTGGTTGCTTACAGTTAAGAGTTAAGAAAACCTTCATAAAAACCAAAAGTAGCTTACAACAGCTGGCGGTAAATAAAATCAATCCAGTCAATTATCAGTACTTCGTCAAGCCGAGAGTAATCACACGGAAACGAATTGAATAGTAATTACCTCACGTTGGTTACTGAACACAAAGTTGCGAATTTATATTCTTTTCCGATTTCAAATCATGCTCTGGCCAATGATCCAGTTATGCACGATTCATTGATTTCAATCTCTCTCTCTTTCTTTTCTCAAGCATGTTAAATTGAAAGAAAACACTAGCGACGCTATACACATAAACGCCCCAGCAAAGGGTAACAACCAGGCGTTCATTCCACCGATCCGTTTTCATTCAGAACGTCTTCACAATCAGTGACAGCGATTCCCTGGCACGAACTGGTAAGAATCATTTATGTATCAAATTACATTTGGTTTTGTGTCATCCTGACGAGCTTTACAATGCTAGCCCGAACCTCCGAATCCCTAGCCACGGTTTTAGCTTCTCTACGGCCGGGCCGGAGCCATTAGTCGATTCTCTTCTAGTAGCCATGTTAGACACTGTGCTCGCGGAAGACAGCAGACACATGCTCTTCGGTGGCATTATGTCGTCTTTTGCCCTAACGCATATGTAGGAGAGTTTAATTCAATTAAATTATCTTCCAAATCTTGGCACTCGCTGGGTCTACACAAACCATCGCTAGCAGTTCGTTACTTTCCTTGTGCCGTTAGTCGAAAGCATTCCGAACTTTAAATATATGCATGAAGCTAGGACATCAAATGCAAAGCTAGGTTGTGTCTTTTAGTGTGTGTGTGTATGTGTTTCAAGTCACCACCAGGCTACGTGAGCGACATACGATAACCGATGCTAGATAAAAATTTAATTTCGGACTTGCCAGGAAAATGAAAATTAAGTACGAATCGCATATTCATAGTCTGCTTTCGAGCGGATCAGAGATAAGAGCACTTTGGCGAATGCTTTGCAATCACGGATGATTGTTTGAATAATTTACGTTTTACAACAGGTAAATATCGCTCAGTTGATCGAATAACTCACCGAGCAATGAAAGGAGTACACTTCCTACTGTAGTGAATTGGTATAAAGTTTTACTGTTTGACAATGTTTCACAATTTCACTAACACAATCAGTAACAACATTCAGAGCAGAGTTGGAAATCAGTAATTTTTGCCTTTCTCTATAGAATGTATTAGAATTGCTGGAAAAACCGACTTTTGAACGAATCCTCGGAGACCCATAGTGTAATATACCATTCGACTCAGTTCGACGAGATCGGAAAATGTCTGTGTGTGTGCACTTTTCGAGGATATTTATACGCGCTCAATTTTCTAAAATATGGCTGAACCGATTTCAACAAACTTATGCTCGTTTGAAAGTTACTGTCGGGCTATTGATCAAATTCGAAGACCAAATGGCTGTCACTTTTGGTTCCGGAGATATAATGGTATAAATGACGTAACCGACAAAACGCGTTGTATTTGAACGCGCTCAATTTTCTCAGAGATGACTGAACCGATTTTAACAAATCTATGCTCGTTTGAAAGGTACTGTCGGGTTATTGATCAAGTTCGAAGATCAAATGGCTGTTACTTTTGGTTCCGGAGATGTAATTGTATAAGTGACGTAACCGACGAAACATGTTGTTTTTTACCGCTCTAATGTATATAAGGGTGCCAATATTTTAAGATCACCTCTAATTTCGTTAACGCTATTGTTCAGAAGTTTAAGCATCTCGAAAAATCATCATGCGAAATTTGAGCTAAATCGGACGTGGGTAAGGGGTGCTGCCCAGCGGTTAAAGTTTAAAAATTTTCGATCTTGAAAAAGCACACGTCCGAAATCGAAAATTTTTTTTGATGCCAAAAATCTAAAAATTGCATGAAACGTCGAGATTTAGTGGTATTTCAAAAAAAAAAAAATTCGAAAATATCTTTCTGAGACTTAGAAAAATTTTGATATTTGATTTTAAGTCCCAGAAAGTCGATATTAAAAAAAAAATTTTTTTCGATGTGACGTTTCATTCTCGACGTTTCATGCAATTCTAAGACTTTTAACATCAAATTTTTCTTTCGATTCCGAAAATTTCACGTGAGCCAACAAACTCACCCCCCTTGGTGATTTATCAAGATATATGAAAATTCCACTAAGTGGACTAAGAAGAGTTTTTTTTAGATTAGCATCACTCTTCTCATACAAATAGGAAACGCAAATGTCAAGCACTAGTTTGTAAAAATGATGCTGACTATTTGACATAAACACTGAAGCATGCTTTTGTGAACTACTCGAATCAATCTGAATCAATTTGGTGTCAAAATTAGTATCCGAAATTATTTATTAAAGGTATGAAATATATTTTCATGAGACTGTTATGAAAGATGAGAAAGGCAACAAAGTGGATTAAGAAGGGTTTTAATTTTCTTTCTACGTTTTATAGGGTAACGGTACCCCCATTCATCTCAGCTCCAGTAGTCATCTCATATACGAAAACATTTAATTAAGGTTAGATCTGCTGTCTTTGTTCAATATATTGAATTTGATGAATGAAAATAAGCGCATTCGCATCGAATTTTCTCTTCGCTATAACAGTGGTATTGCAAAATTCGCGAACTTTTTTTCTGCTGTATTGCTTCTTAGAACAGAAGCAAAGATATTGTATCCGATTTTATCACAATTTGTTAACAACATAATAACAGCGTGACTCTATGAATGAGATGACTAAACTTATTGTTCGATTGCTCGATTCATCAATAGGTGTCAATTAATGTAACGCTTCGTAACGCCTATAACTTACAAAAAATAACGCATGTAACGCTTAGTAACACCCACAATTCAAAAAAAGTTACGCATGTTATGCTTCATAACACCTATGATTCACGAAAAAGTAAAACATGTAACGCTTCGTAATGCCTATAACCTTAAAAAGTAACGCTACGTATCATACATAGCTTACAAAAAAGTAACCCATGTAACGCTTCGTAACGCATATCACTTGCAAAAAAGTAGCCCATGTAACACTTCGTAACGCTTATAAATTATGAAAAGTAACACACATAACGATTCGCAATGATTGTAACTTACTTAAAAGTATCGCATGTAACACTTCGTAACGTCATAACTCACAAAAGCATTGGCCCTTATTACCGTTCTCACTTCCACTTCCACTTTCGCATCACTCACATACAGGGTTACGAACGGTACTGAAGAATGACACGAAACAGCAGACATTCAAACCGCACAAATGACAGCAGTCGCCGATTGTATTTCGCCGTGAATGTAGCAGATGAAAAATGTCATAGGTCTCATGACATTTTCTCTCGTGAATGACGCCGTTTGCTCTTTTCGATAGCGGTTCTACTCTTTTCAATCTGAGAATGGCTAGCCACAATAAACAGCAGTTCCTTCCAAATTCAAAAACTTTCGAGAAACTGTCGCCAACAAGGCTCAACATTGAAATTCGTTTTATGTCGATTTTCATGAGGTGTAGGGGGACATGCACAAGAACGTCTTGCTTCCCAATGCAGACGGGTTTTTTTTCTGTATCCTTACGTGTTTTGTTTCTCTGCACTACCGTTGGAAGGAAGCGGTTCAGTGAGAAAAGCAAAGTAAATGCTTTGATTTCAAGAACTTCGATGGTGGGTTCGTTTTGGCAGTTCGGGTGATTTTGTTTTATTTCCAGTTGGTTGATTTACTCCAATGCACTTTTTCGAACAAACAATTAAACCCAATTTAGCATAAGCCAGAACTATAAAGCTTGCTTCAAATAGAATTGGAACAAAGACAATTGCCTGTATTTCAGTTATTTATTATTGTATTCAAGATCTTTTTTTATACAAATGTAGCGTTTTCTTCATACTTTTAAGAAAAAATACGGATAAAATTATTCGTCACGGTTTTGAAGGAATTCTCGAATTTTTCCTGTAACACGGCTCAGTAGGCGGCGCACACATTCTTCGTCCATCGTTTTAGCTATCTTATTCCACCAGGTCGTCATCTGATTGATGTCTTTGACAACCTTTCCCTTTGCCTTGAGTCTCCTCTTCATGATTGCCCAGTATTTCTCAATAGGGCGGAACTGGGGGCAGTTGTGTGGGTTAAGGTTTTTCAGAACAAACTGGACCACTTTCTCTGCATACCATTCTTAAACGACTTTGCTGTAATGACAGCTTGCCAAATCTGGCCAAAACATTACAAACATCGTTTTTGGAGACACTCTTTTTGGTATAGTTCCGATGTCGTTGTCTTATTTGTAACGAAAACTTTCGTTTTTTTGCCGCAGCTGCAAATGCCCGGTCAAATCATAAATTTTCTTGCAAATTTGTCGGCAAAAACAAATTTAAATTTGGCTGGAACATCCCCCCGAGCCGTTGCCAAGTAAAATTTTTGACCTGGGATTTGACCGAAGTGAGCCTTGACACAGGTTCCATCGTCCATCAGAAGACACCCGTTGAACTTGGTCAGCACCTGGTCATATAGTTTCCGAGCACGAATTTTGACCACACTATTCTGTTTCATGGTCCGATTTGGCTGTTTGCTAGCTCGATACGACTTGATTCCTTCCCGGAATCGAGTTCTCCTCACGGTACTATGGGCAGCACCGAATTTTCTGGCCAAATCACGGTCCGACAGATTAGGATTCCTCTTAATCGTCTTCAAAATCTTACCACGCAATTTCCGGTCGTCAGTTCGACTCCGACGATCGGCTTGAGGCTTCCGAATCGTCGTCAATGTTTTCTTATACCGTTTGATAATGCGCCATACGGTATTTCTGGGCAATTTCAGCTGTTTAGCTAGCCTAGATGCAGACCACAATGGATTTTCCAAATAACTGTGCACAATTTTTTTTTCCTTCTTTCGGCTTCCATGTTGATTGTTTACAAAGTACAGTCGATTTTCGGAATGTCAAAAATCATACGTGAAGCTGACAAAATTCCCGACACGTGGGCGCCAAGAGCTTCCAAATCCGTCCACCAGGAGCGCCACAATATGAGCAAAAGTTTGTTCCAATTCTAAATGAAGCAAGCTTTAGAAGTAACCGGAGCGCAAAATCTATTGTCGCTCCTGTAAGATTACTTGGTTTGGGGCCTTGTAGAAAGGCAAAAGCTGCGTTTCTGATACTTAGTGTATGAAATTTCAGTAAATAGATGTAATATTTTCAAAACATCTGCACGAACAAACTTTGTGATTGATTTTTTTCAAAACTGAAATTGAACCTGTAATGAAAACCACGCCGTTCGCACTTAATTTATCGCCACAGATCGGTCACAGCGGATATGACAGTGCAGTTATGAAAATGTGATGACATTTTGAGCTCGTGACCGTGATTGAAAATGAACATAGCAGCTACTTATCCAATATGTACGTAGACTACCACAAATCGAACGCTGTGGCTTTGACTACTGTGAAAGAGTGCGACAAAATTAACGGCTCTCAATATTGCTGTCGTGTGTCGTGGCTCTCATGATTTCGTCAAGCTCTCATTGCGTGTTGGCTACTGTTGACGGTAGCAGCTGCGCGTATCGTTGGCAGTGACTGTCTTATGCTTGGCGACAGTTTAAAAAAATGTCAAATTTTCGCACCCTTGCTCCACCCATATCACTTCACTTGATTTTACCTATTACCAGTATCACGCTCAGTGAAATGATCACTGTAGTGAAAAAAAAACTCATTTTTTCAACAAATTGTTGGTGGCGTGATGTTCATAATGACATCAAGTTCATCCAAATAATTACTTTTGTCTTTGAGACGACTTCCGTACTATGGACCTAAATTCACTGCATAAGATTTTCACCAGAAAAAGTCTTGGTATTACATTCATGTAGCGGAATTTGACCTTCTGTTTCAACAGACTTCGAGTGTATAGAACCATTGCATGGCTGGTGATGCGATTCTACTGACACTACGAATCCTTCCAGATCGGGGCTCGAACATACGACAACTGGTTTGTCAGACCAGCGCGCTATGCATTGAACCGCCAACCCGGGACATTTTCACCGTAAAGTGATACCGATAATAAGGTTCACAATCACTTTTCACCGTGTAGTGATACGGCTAATAATGGTCATTGCTTCATAACGCCAAGAACTTACAAAAAAGTAACGCATGTAACGCTCCGTAACACCTATAACTTACAAAAACGTAACACATGTAACGCTTCATAACGCCTATACCTTTTAAAAAAGTAGCACTCGTAATGCTCCGTAATGCCTACACACTTAAAAAAACCTGTGATTTTACATCTTATTAGATGCACATAAATGGAGCGTTGCAGTTCACGCAAATTTACGTGGAAGAACATTTAAAATTGTGTCTAAAACTCCATGACATGAAATAAAAAAAGAACACAGATAGTAACCGCTGCGACTTGAACCGAAAATCATTGGATCGCAAGTACGTCTGTTAATCGACTGAACCACAGAAGCATGCATCTGCTTGGCTGGTAAATGCACCTTCATACAGTCGCACCTGCTAGCAGAACGCAAGTTACAGTCGAACCCAGTAAAATTCAAGCTAATCTAACATTAAGTCATTAAAAAAAATTTTCTGTCGTTTGACAAATTAGGTCTTTATGAATACACCGTATGAGGGATTACGTCACCTGAAAAATTCAATTTTTTTTGGAGTGTATAGCTTACTAAAAAGTAATGGAACACTTCGTAACGCCTATGATCCTCAGGAATGTAACGTATGTAACGATTCGTACCGCCTATAACATACAAAAGAGCAACGTATATAACACTTCATAACACGTATAACTTCCTTAAAAGTAACGCATCATAACTCGTTTAACGCAAGAATCTAACCCTTATAACGGTTTTTAACATTCATAATTTTCGCAAAATAAATCATATGATTTGATCAATTTAAGAAAATTATCGTATGCAACGCTTTCAAGCTTCTTTAACTTAATGTAACGTTTCCTATCTTACGATAATATTGAGTGGAACGCTTCATCGAATGGAACATTTTTTCATATTAGGGACGGGTATCGTCACGCTAAGCCGATGCCTATCACGCAACCAACCGCCCCAAACCCGCACATAGGGTCAGAAAGTTTTTCTAGCCCGAAGAGCCAAATAACTCTAAGGTTAAAGCCTTACTGGAATGGTGTTTCACAAATTCTAAAATAAAAGGACTTACGGCTACATAAATTGCTGTTTAATTACATCCAGACCAGACTTCCGGTACTGGAATTACAGGGTAAGGTGTGTTTTAATTTCCAACCATTCCTAAGAGCGAGGATTCATAGTAACAAATTTCAATTTATGAATCATGTTAGTTGGTAGCAATTAGAACTACCTCACGGAACGACCGAAATTAGCTCTGTGCCTAATTCGTATTACTGTTTTTGAATTAGTTGATTTTAACAACAAAATTTCCAAAATAACTATGAAATTAGTTAGAATTGAGAATTTACTTTGCTGGAAAAAACTCTTACTTTTAGAGAATTTGTTTAGTTGGCGAATATCCAGCAATATTTCAATCCAACACGAAATTCTCATTGACAACTAATTTCGTTTTTAAAATCAGAAATTTGATTCTATTTATCTATCACCGTCATTACTGTAGGACAGCACAAAGAAAACAAAAAGGAAATTGGTTTAATTAACAAGTTTATTAGCCAAAAACCCATGAGAAGTGTCAAAGCAAAACAATCAATTGAAAAGCTAAAAAGGACAGTCTTGTTGAAACTGCTTGCAAATTGTTTCGATGTTTTTCGCATGTGTTACGATATATCCATATATAAATTTCTGATTCGATTTGTAAAAATGACGTAAACTCTTAGTGGAAAGTGTATTTATTCAAAATTTGTGCGCATTTGAAGCGATTGTGCGAAATAATGTTTTTACGCGGAACAGTGAAGTGAGTTTCGAATGTTGCACTCTAATTGTATATGTCAAATGATGTTTTTTGTATCTTCCAACCTTCCGGGCTACACCGTCCGGTGTACTACTTGTATACGGTTTTTGTTTTCCGAGTGCTCAAAGTTTTCAGTGAGAGAGTCGATTTCGCGAAGTCGAATGAAGAAAGCAGCGATTTAGAAGAAAAATTTTCAAAAAGAAGTTTATGTTTCGCTTATGTCTTTTTCTTCAATACAACATCGTATTTATACCTGCCAATATAGAAAAGATTACCGAGAATGAAATATTTTTCGTGCCATGAATGAAATAGTAGTGTGCCATCTAGTGGCTAGTAGTCATTACCGTGTTAACGATTTTTTTTTTGTGACAGTGCGCCACATAGCTCCAAATTGCAGAAGCCAATTCAACCATTTATGTTGGTTGAAAACAACGTTTCATTTCTCTAATTCAACTAAAAAATTAGTTGAATGGAAATGAAGTGTGCCTTAGCTAAGAAATGACAATATTATTATTTTATTATTATTAAGGGAATCAGAAATAAAAATCTAAATTATCAAAAGAAAGATTTTTTTTAGTTGTCTCAAAAAATAACTAACTAAAATCAGAAAATCAACAATTTTTTTCGCCAAAATGCTGATTTCGGTCTTTCCGTGTGGAATAGTGTAACACACTTAGTTTTCTAAGAGATAGTTCAACCGTTCGGAGATCTGCTTCAATTTTAAGGTTATAAAGGGTGATTTTTTAAGAGCTTGAGAACTTTTTTAAACAATAAAACGCATAAAATTTGCAAAATCTCATCGGTTCTTTATTTTAAACGTTAGATTGGTACATGACATTTACTTTTTGAAGATAATTTCATTTAAATGTTGACCGCGGCTGCGTCTTAGGTGGTCCATTCGGAAAATCCGCTTTTTTATCGACAAATTTTGTTCAGCGATGAGGCTCATTTCTGGTTGAATGGCTACGTAAATAAGCAAAATTGCCGCATTTGGAGTGAAGAGCAACCAGAAGCCGTTCAAGAACTGCCCATGCATCCCGAAAAATGCACTGTTTGGTGTGGTTTGTACGCTGGTGGAATCATTGGACCGTATTTTTTCAAAGATGCTGTTGGACGCAACGTTACAGTGAATGGCGATCGCTATCGTTCGATGCTAACAAACTTTTTGTTGCCAAAAATGGAAGAACTGAACTTGGTAGACATGTGGTTTCAACAAGATGGCGCTACATGCCACACAGCTCGCGATTCTATGGCCATTTTGAGGGAAAACTTCGGAGAACAATTCATCTCAAGAAATGGACCGGTAAGTTGGCCACCAAGATCATGCGATTTGACGCCTTTAGACTATTTTTTGTGGGGCTACGTCAAGTCTAAAGTCTACAGAAATAAGCCAGTAACTATTCCAGCTTTGGAAGACAACATTTCCGAAGAAATTCGGGCTATTCCGGCCGAAATGCTCGAAAAAGTTGCCCAAAATTGGACTTTCCGAATGGACCACCTAAGACGCAGCCGCGGTCAACATTTGAATGAAATTATCTTCAAAAAGTAAATGTCATGTACCAATCTAACGTTTAAAATAAAGAACCGATGAGATTTTGCAAATTTTATGCGTTTTATTGTTTAAAAAAGTTCTCAAGCTCTTAAAAAATCACCCTTTATTAGTTGATGCCCAAACAAACTTTTTTTTCTTCTTTTAAGAATCAAATAAAAGTATTTTAAAGAATACCACAGAGAGTATGAGTTATTTCTATGTTACAACAGAGACGAATCAACCTCCATCTTTTTGGAATACAAAAAACTGAACTATTATTACAAAAGTAGCATCACTGAAAGCACCATAACTAACAGACTAATGAACCGAATGCCATGTAATTTCGACCAATGACATCCGAAGGATGTCTCTATTGAGCACTACATTGAAGGATTTTTAATTGGTAGCGCCGTCTGTCTGTCAGGACTTATTGACCAACATGATAAGCAAAGTCGCGATTTTTTCTTCTAACGTTCCAAAACTGTCCTGACGCATTTCAGGACAATTTTGGAGATACGTATTTTGGCACACGAGATGCATCATCAGAACAACCATAAACTCTGTATTTTGAAAGTTCAAAGATAATTTCTATAATGTAAATAGTTCCTTCAGATGACCTGTACTGAATTTACATCTTCACGAATCGTGTTTACTGTTGCGGCTCAATTTCAAACACGCTTCGTCGTCCATTGCTATGCAGTACCAACAAAAAATTCATATACTTTATCGACTAATTATCTTTACTTCACCCGGTCATCCATCCATCGTTTTTAACTCCGTTGCTCGTTAGGTTTTGAAATAAAAATAATACTGAGAACACTCAATTTTCATAATAATTCAAATAAAATTTCAATATACTCGGTTACCGATTTCCTGGCGAATTTTGTTGCGACAGCTTATTTCCAAAAGGGTGCAACAAAAATACAATGGCAAAAATTTTGATATCCGCAAAAATGTTCGTTCCTGCCTTATGCTATCTCGAAATATTTCCTCCAATACAATTGGTTATAACAAATCCACTATACAA
The DNA here is from genome assembly GCF_030247185.1 of Malaya genurostris. NCBI lineage: Eukaryota > Metazoa > Arthropoda > Insecta > Diptera > Culicidae > Malaya > Malaya genurostris. Next base: position 213,779,877 of record NC_080571.1, on the reverse strand, counting down.
CGGAACACCTTCATGACATTCAATAAAACTTTGCTCGGGACTATTTCCGTCAGTAAATTCCTTGCCGAGAGAATTGAAAGGCAAAAGTTGGTCTTGCTCGCACTTACGGTTGCTGGACTTTTCACTTAGTTATGCTCATTTTTCACCAATCGTACTGCAAAAGTGTCGAAACTTATCCGCCCAGCCGGAAGTAGCGGCTAGAAGTTTTCCCAATCCGGAAGATCATGGCCTCACTGTGGATTTAACTTGAATATCATCCATGCTGTGCTGTGCCGGTCGGTGCTTATCAATGGAACGCAGAAACGTCCTTCAATTTATTAGCTCCCATTGGAGAGAGCATGTGGAAACATGGTCTCCGGAATGGTTTTCGATTCATCAATTCCGGGGTTAGGACTAGCTAATTTATCAACCCTTTCAAGCTTCTGTGAAGTGATTCGAGGGACACGATTTCGAACTAAACCACATTACCTGAAACAAAAATTAGCCAACCCCAAGCAATTAGAAATGCTTCACAATTGATCAATGTTCAATTGCTTTTTATTTGCTGTTATTTCTAATATGAGAAAGCTATTACCAGAAATGGATTGTTGGAATCATTTAAACTCGGTAGCGCAACTTGTATCTCTTGGATGGTCTATCGGTACTATTTCCGCTAGGAAAATCTTTCAAATCCTTGAGTTACGCATTCAAACAAATAACAACTCTCTGTACCATACGTGAACATTATCTCCATGTCGAATTTTCGAGATAGCGCAGAAAAACTTCATCGTAACAAGGATCTGACTATGTATAAGCCCTGAGGCTGCAGACTTCAAAGAATTTATTTTATCATTCTCGTAGCTTGTTTGATCTATGATTTTCCATCGAGTACCAACCAACCAACCCACACAGGCGTCCAACGTCAAAACGGATCGAATGCGAATCTGCCAATTAACTTTGTTTTTTTTTGCTACCTATCAAACTTACAAGACAGGGCGACACGTGTTCAAAAGTCAAGATAAGTTCGGCTCTTGTTCAAACGTCGCTTGTTTACGGTGTGTTTTATTGCCAGCCACAAGAAAAACTCCCCCGGCCAAAACAATGGATTTAGATTGTGGACGATGAATAGAAGAAGGGATTTTCCTGCTAGATTGAATTTTCATCCACACTTTTTGATTTGTTTATTGGATGAGTGCTTAGCAGTGTTAAAAGTTTTAAATTGAATTTGACTGCAAATTAACAAGATTATCCGGTGTTTACACGCTTTCCCGTTTAAACAATGTTTTTGTATTTGTGAGTTGGCGTAGATTTCTTGCAATATAATATCAAAGCAGCAAAAGTTTTTAAAAGATCTTTTCTTTTCAGCTATTCAAGTTCCTAATGGTTGGGCAAACAGTAGTGTCAATTCCGATCCGAAATGGAAATTAATCGTCTTACTTGAGTACAGTTTTGTAGTCTCTTTGTGTTTTATCGGACAAACACGAAGACTAGACGCCCAGATGGGTGTCGTTGCCGTGTTCTGCTAAGCTCTATCCTTCTTTCAAACGAATCTCCAGTGTGCTTCGTGAACCAGAAAATTGAATCAGATTGAGCTTGTTTGCCTACCACATGTTGTGTGAACTGACCGAAATGCACATACGAGTGGGAATCGACAAAAGCACATTCAGTTGCAGTGGGCAAAAAAGTTCGGTTATCAAATTATTAACTTAACAAAAAACGGGCTTGGAAGTAATTAGTAAAAAGTTTACACAAGTAACGGAAATTACTACACCTCTACCTTTTTAACGAGCAACTCGGTTGAAAATTATCTTAAACTGCTAACTGAATAAAGAAACGTGGTTAATGGTGAAATACGTGCTTAATATACCTAGCAGTGAGAAGACACCCTTTGTTTTAACAATTTGCATGTATTTTCGCTATAATATTCGTCGAAGTTGTTAGTTTTCAAATATTTTGTTTTGTGAATTTTAAAAGTATTCCGGTACATTATTGATTATTCAAATTTCTGGTTTCTTGTACATTTTTGATTTCTGGTTTCTTGGTACATTTTTGTACCAACTTTCAAAAGAGTATGTGGGAAATTTCGTGACATTTCGATTAGTCAGGAAAAGTGACTGCCATTTAAGTGACGCTACTTTCTTCATTTTCAAATCAGTTGATTTAAAACGTATTAATTTTATCATTGCTTTTTGATAAAAAAATTTAAAGGGTTTTATGCAAGACACGACGATCACGATTACATTAAAAATGAAATGATTCTGAGGTACCCATAATAAATACAAAAATAAAGATAACAAATTACAAATTAACTCTATTTTTAGTGTTTAGATTTTTTGTGAATGATCAAATTGACAATTAGATTCTTCCAGAACAATTGATTCTACTCTATTTTGATGCCTTCAACAAATTTTTACAGTTGAAAATTTGTTTTAAAAAGATCAATTTTGGATACGAACAACTTTAAGATATAAATCGGGACAAATGAAACGATTTCATATCATAATAATTTTCAAGACAGAGAACGTACATACGTAATCATTTTATAAACAGCGATTAGAGATTATATATTTTGATCGAAAAATGTGAATAACCATCAACCAATAAACTCAGTAATAGTGTAATTTTAATTATTCTTCGTTAAAAAGCGTCGATAATCTTCGGAAAGTGTCTGAAAATAGAATGGCAGCAATACAAGGAAGAAAATATGTGACACAGTCCGCAGAACATATTTTGTTACTTTTGCATATTAAAGAACCAATGCATACGCAACCAAATTCCTTAATTTTATTAATATTGTAACTTGATTTTATTAATACATGAACGAACATCATCATTGTTACAACGCATGTAGTGATAAGACACTTGTTTTGATGTGAATGATAATTTAACTGAAACTGGCGGTAACCCGAATTTACTAAGGATTTAAATGATACATTTAAAATCCCAGATCAGCTTATCCATCGACAAATCACAAGCTTCAAATTAGGTTCGAAGACATCTAGCCGATAGTTCTAAATTGCCCCGCTAGTAACCGAAGAATCGAAGTAAACTGCTAACGTGTATTCAATACCAGTGAATACGATACCAACACACCGCGCACATACAAAAACAACTATCCATCGAGCGAATGAATGTAACTTTCAGCTTTGTCGTCCACTCACCTGGCTGGCAGCCATGGGTACACAAAAGCAGAAATGTATTCGGGTATATATCTATATTCATCCCTTTTGTGCTATAGTTCATACTGCGCAAATCGGACGAGAGTTTGACATCATTCACTGCGACTGTCATTGGCTCGTGAAAACATAGGTCAACTCAAACCAATTTTTCAATGGTATGCAATTGAAATATTTAAATAACATTACTACATAAGTTTAAGTTAAATGTTTCCGAATCGATTGGTAGTAAAATTATATCACTTCATCAACAATTTACAACAAGTTATAAGCAGTAAGTTACAAGTTATTACTGTAACAGAAAAAGGTTACGCGGTATTTTTTTGCAATTTTAAATTGACTCCCAGCCTCGTATACTGAAGAGCAACCAAAGCGAAAATCCAGCGAGCGGTTGCATATAAAATCCAGTCCTCACCTGATGCGGTGCTTTTATGCATGGAACAAAGCCTACTATGCCGAACACGAAATTGACATCATTTTGTACAACTGGGATAAGTGCATGAAAACTTAGGTCGATTCTAACAATTTTTTCAATAGGATGCTATTAAAATACTGAAACGACGTTGCATACATGTTTAAGTTAAAAGTTTCCGAATCAATTGGTTGTTAAATTATATCAATCCATCAACAAATTACTGAGTTATTAACGTTCAAAATTATGACGAAAAAAGGTTACGCGGCTATTTTCAAAACTTTTCATTGACACCCGGCATCGTATAGCGAAGAGTAAAAAGAAAAAATCTCAAAAAAACTCGTATGATTTATCTTTAGTTCTTGCTGTACTTTATACTATGTTGATCTGATGATTCTTTACGTAGTTGTGGTGGGTCAATGATCTTGATTTTAGACTTTAGATGAATATTATTCACTATTTGTAATTTTTTAGAGATGCACATTAGATACTTATCACTCCCATTTATAAATTCTTAACATCCACTTAGAAGGTAACAAGGGTTTGTTAATAAAATATCTGTTTTACTCCACTTTTGATTGGTAAGATTTGTGGATTGAATCTAAATAAAAAGCTTTGCTTTACATTTAAAAATGTTCACTGGTGGAGCTGATAATATCTTGGCCTGAAGCAAACTAAAGTAATATCGAATCATTTTCACAATTTTTGGATCCAAAACCAGTAAAATTGAAATGAGTTGGTTAGGTCATCAATTAATAAGACCTACGAATTGCAGATATCTTTGCAATTTCATTTTCGCGATTCTATTTCTAGATTTGCACGGTAAAGCCTTTGCCCCCAAAAAATGGGTAATAACAGCTGAAAAGTCGAACTAAATTAGTAACAAATTTAGATATAATATTGATATTTACATATCAAGGTTTGTAACAATTTTGTTATCACCTAGGTTAAATTAAGTTATAATTTCTGTTATTCTAACTATTAACGAGACCAAGATTATGACTGATTTAGATAGAAAAACCGAAACAACCCCAGATACAATTTTGTTCTCCCTTGTTGATCGGAAAACGTCTAATAACTCCTCTCCTACCTATACGTCAAATCCGTTTCGAAAATATCCATATTGTAAGGGATTTCACGAATATCAATAAACCGAAAGCCGCCATCTTGAATGTCGAAATGACCACAAACATTATTTTCTAGTACGTTATCATCAAACCGTTTTTAAAAATACCCGTAGTGTAGGGTATTTCAAGGACCATCAATAAACAGGAAGTCACCATATTGGACTTCGGATGGTCCCAGTGTTGCGAAAATATCAAATAATCAAATCTCACCGCTGCAGAAAATCATGCGCGATTTTCGACAGCGATTATCACTATCTACAATATCAATGATAATTGTGATCACTCGAAGTGAGTATGGAAAATATCACACCCCGTCCAATATCACCATAGTGATGTTTCGTAAACTCACACATGATTATAAATTATCATCATTGAAAATCATTCTCACAATTATCAGCCATGCAAAGATTTTCACTATCACATGGTGATATTCAATGAGGTGAGTGAAGTTTTGAAAATCAATTTCAACCAAATCTTATCATGCAGTATGATTATTTTTGGAATGGGTGGTGTCGAATCTCGATGTCTGAAGTAATTTGAAATTGTTGATAGTGAAATTCGGTTCGTAAAAATTCATCTAAACCCATGGCAATATGGATATTTTTGAAACGGGTATGATGAGTAGATGTTAAATATCGATGTCTGGAGTCATTTTGAAATCCAAGATGGCGGCTCTCGGATCATGAAAATTCATCTGAAACCATGCAATATGGGTATTTTTGGAACGGGTACGATGAGTAGATGTTGAATATTGGTGTCTGAAGTGATTTTGAAATCCAAGATGGCGGCTTTCGGTTCATGAAAATTCATCTGAAACCATACAATATGGGTATTTTTGGAACGGGTACGATGAGTAGATGTTGAATATTGGTGTCTGAAGTGATTTTGAAATCCAAGATGGCGGCTTTCGGTTCATGAAAATTCATCTGAAACCATGCAATATGGGTATTTTTGGAACGGGTACGATGAGTAGATGTTGAATATGGGTGTCTGGAGTCATTTTGAAATCCAACATGGTGGCCCTCGGTTCATGAAAATTCAACTAAACCCATGCAATATGGGTATTTTTGGAACGGGTATGATGAGTAGATGTTGAATATTGATGTCTGGAGTCATTTTGAAATCCAAGATGGCGGCTTTCGGTTCATGAAAATTCATCTAAACCCATGCAATATGGGTATTTTTGGAACGGGTATGATGAGTAGATGTTGAATATTGGTGTCTGAAGTGATTTTGAAATCCAAGATGGCGGCTTTCGGTTCATGAAAATTCATCTGAAACCATGCAACATGGGTATTTTTGGAACGGGTACGATGAGTAGATGTTGAATATTGGTGTCTGAAGTGATTTTGAAATCCAAGATGGCGGCTTTCGGTTCATGAAAATTCATCTGAAACCATGCAATATGGGTATTTTTGGAACGGGTACGATGAGTAGATGTTGAATATGGGTGTCTGGAGTCTTTTGAAATCCAACATGGTGGCTCTCGGTTCATGAAAATTCAACTAAACCCATGCAATATGGGTATTTTTGGAACGGGTATGATGAGTAGATGTTGAATATGGGTGTCTGGAGTCATTTTGAAATCCAACATGGTGGCTCTCGGTTCATGAAAATTCAACTAAACCCATGCAATATGGGTATTTTTGGAACGGGTATGATGAGTAGATGTTGAATATTGATGTCTGGAGTCATTTTGAAATCCAAGATGGCGGCTTTCGGTTCATGAAAATTCATCTAAACCCATGCAATATGGGTATTTTTGGAACGGGTATGATGAGTAGATGTTGAATATTGATGTCTGGAGTCATTTTGAAATCCAAGATGGCGGCTTTCGGTTCATGAAAATTCATCTAAACCCATGCAATATGGGTATTTTTGGAACGGGTATGATGAGTAGATGTTAAATATCGATGTCTGGAGTCATTTTGAAATCCAAGATGGCGGCTCTCGGATCATAAAAATTCATCTGAAACCATGCAATATGGGTATTTTTGGAACGGGTACGATGAGTAGATGTTGAATATTGGTGTCTGAAGTGATTTTGAAATCCAAGATGGCGGCTTTCGGTTCATGAAAATTCATCTAAACCCATGCAATATGGGTATTTTTGGAACGGGTATGATGAGTAGATGTTGAATATTGATGTCTGGAGTCATTTTGAAATCCAAGATCAGCAATAAAAATATACTACGAAAGTAAGAAAATTGTTTGAAGTGATAGATTAAACATAGCAAATCTTCGAAAATATGTATAATTGGATTGTGTTAGTTTTCAATCGCCAATCATTTGGTTGACAGCAACCAATTTGATGTCAACAATTCGACTACCAGAATGCTCAACAAACGAGTTCCTTACTTTTCCCAAGCTTTAGAACAGTAGTATTGGTTCAAGTGCAATATTTGCAGAACTGTCGATGATAAATTTTTGATAGTGATTCTTAAATAAATGTCTGCTTTCGCACAATGAATTCAAATCTACAATACCGTCTCGAAGTGTTGCACTAATTTTTCAAAGAAAATTGTCCGTTTTTATCCGAAATTTGAAAAAAATTACCTCTATAAACAAACGGTAAGTAATGTCGGAAACATTACTGCAAAATCGACGTTAATGCGCAATAGCCTGCACAGTTGTCTTCTAGTAGACCTACAAGCTTATGAAATTAGAATTTAGAGATGCAGATTATAGCGACAAAATTACAAGGTTGTGTAGCAGATACTACCAATCACGGTGACGTTTAATATTTTCAATTCACACTTAATGCCATTTAATATATAGTAAATGGTTAATTGATGAGTGTTACTTGCCGCTAGATGACACTCAACTCCCGAAAAAGTTAAAACTCCGTGGTTTTCACTTCAGTTTTGGTGGGTAAAACACGGTGATAGATTGCATTCACGAGAATAAAATACCAACACCAAAAAAGAACTTCCATGCACTGTCCACCCTTCTGGCATCAGTTGTAGTTTCTTTCCTCTTTCAAATTCATCATTTCTCCGTTTTTAACAACAAAAATATTGAATGCAACACTGGAACCTGCAGAAAAATCCGACCGAAACACAGCGAAACAACGCAGAGCAACAAAGAAATACAATCGCACGCGACGAGCGTTCTACACAAACTAAGTTCAAATTTTTCGAAAAATTTTCATAAACTAGAAGTTCACATTTTGGATATCAAAATGACTCCAGACATCGATAATCGACACCTACTCATCATACCCGTTCCAAAAATACCCATATTGCATGGGTTTAGTTGAATTTTCATGAACCGAGAACCACCATGTTGGATTTCAAAATCACTTCAGACACCAATATTCAACATCTACTCATCATACCCGTTCCAAAAATACCCATATTGCATGGTTTCAGATGAATTTTCATGAACCAAGAGCCGCCATCTTCTATTTCAAAATGACTTCAGACACCAATATTCAACATCTACTCATCATATCCGTTCCAAAAATACCCATATTGCATGGGTTTAGTTGAATTTTCATGAACCGAGAACCACCATGTTGGATTTCAAAATCACTTCAGACACCAATATTCAACATCTACTCATCATACCCGTTCCAAAAATACCCATATTGCATGGTTTCAGATGAATTTTCATGAACCAAGAGCCGCCATCTTCTATTTCAAAATGACTTCAGATACCAATATTCAACATCTACTCATCATATCCGTTCCAAAAATACCCATATTGCATGGGTTTAGTTGAATTTTCATGGACCGAGAGCCACCATGTTGGATTTCAAAATGACTCCAGACATCAATATTCAACACCTACTCATCATACCCGTTCCAAAAATACCCATATTGCATGGGTTTAGTTGAATTTTCATGAACCGAGAGCCGCCATCTTGGATTTCAAAATGACTCCAGACATCAATATTCAACATCTACTCATCATACCCGTTCCAAAAATACCCATATTGCATGGGTTTAGTTGAATTTTCATGAACCGAGAGCCGCCATGTTGGATTTCAAAATGACTCCAGACATCAATATTCAACATCTACTCATCATACCCGTTCCAAAAATACCCATATTGCATGGGTTTAGTTGAATTTTCATGAACCGAGAGCCGCCATGTTGGATTTCAAAATGACTCCAGACATCAATATTCAACACCTACTCATCATACCCGTTCCAAAAATACCCATATTGCATGGGTTTAGATGAATTTTCATGAACCGAAAGCCGCCATCTTGGATTTCAAAATGACTCCAGACATCAATATTCAACATCTACTCATCATACCCGTTCCAAAAATACCCATATTGCATGGGTTTAGATGAATTTTCATGAACCGAAAGCCGCCATCTTGGATTTCAAAATGACTCCAGACATCAATATTCAACATCTACTCATCATACCCGTTCCAAAAATACCCATATTGCATGGGTTTAGTTGAATTTTCATGAACCGAGAGCCGCCATGTTGGATTTCAAAATGACTCCAGACATCAATATTCAACACCTACTCATCATACCCGTTCCAAAAATACCCATATTGCATGGGTTTTGATAAAATTTTACGAACCGAAATTCACTATCATCAATTTCAAATAACTTCAGACAATGATTTTCGACACCACCCGTTCCAAAAATAATCATACTGCATGTTAAGATTTGGTTGAAATTGATTTTCAATACCACACTCACCTCACGGAATATCACCATGTGGTAGTGAAAATCGCGCATGGGTGATAATCGTGATAATGCTTTTGAATGATAATCATGTGTGAGTTTACGAAACATCGCTAAAGTGAGATTGAACGGGTGATGATTTCCCCCATACTCAGCGGTGATATTTGATGTTTTGAAAATTTCGCACACCGATATTAAGTGATAATCGTTTTCTAATATCATTCTCAGAATATCAAATGATTTTCTTCATGATGTTCGGCGATGATTTTGTAAGTGATAATCACCAACAATTATTATCGGCGATAATAACTGATTTTTGATATTTTGAGAATGATAATGCCAACACTGGATGGTCCTTAAACAAAATTTTGTCGGTACCTACACATCACATTCGTTTCAATAATATCCATACTGAAATATGTATCAATCGATTCAGCTCGATGAACTGACCAAATGTCCGTGTGTGTGTGTGTCTTTATGTGTGTTGTCAACAAAGAGGTCGAGATCTTAGAGATGACTGGACCGATTTTGATCAAACTAGTCACAAATGAAAGGTCTCCCCGTCACCCTGAACACTAATGAATGGTTTTGAGATAGGATGTTTACTTAATGTGTTATACGAAGTTTTATCTCAAAATTTACAGTTTTTTACCGCATCTGTCACAATTGACCTTGAAGATGAAGAACAGTAGGCGACGGCAAAAATATCGACAGCAACACTTTTCGCTCCTGCAAGATTTTCCCGAAATTTGTAAAATGTCATTTCAATGGAATAAAACGAGTATGAAGTTTGTAGGAAGTGAAAGTGGAATAAATTAGAGAAATTAAATTAGTCAACATTGAAAATGAACAATCGAAATAAGTCAAAAGTACAAGAGACTACGGAGTAATCCCTCAAACTATCAAGGAGGAGCATTAGCACAGCATTTTCAATTTCTGGATACTCAGATTATGAACGCATATACGGATGAGTATGTTCTTTTTCTTGGATATTTATATATAATATATATTCATTCAGTATCGCAGCCTGAATCTATATCTATGTCGTAAATTTCGTCAATTCGTTTTTTTCATTGAATTTAGATTCCGGTATATAGAATTTAGATTGGTAATGAAATTTGAAATAACTGTCGAGTGGATTACTTGGCAGTGCGGTAAAACTTCATTTCAATCGAATATTTTTTGGTGAAAATGAAATTTATGACCCTTGACTATCAGCACATCCCTCTCATTTATTTTACTTTTATTAGAATGTGAAGTTTACTGCAGTAGAGTGCTCGTCAGTGTGTGCACACAATCGATTTCCATTGAATTGAATGGAGTTTTACAGCACTGCTACTTGGTGACCACTTTATCGAACAACCGTTAAATTCCTCACACACAAGGGGCTGGGGTTCACTAGGAGATTGATAGTACCTATTAGCTCTCTTCGGACAGTACCAGCCTAGATGCCGTGTGGAATCCGGCGGAAAAAATTAACCAAGAATAGATCCACTGGATTCCTGCTTTCTTGTCGTAAAAGGCGACAATTGCATGAGTTTCTTTCTCCTTTCAGTTATCAGATATTTTAAATGTTTCACTTCTGATTACTCTATTTTACTAAATTATCTCTTCATTCAATCTATCAATTTCCGTATAGCTTCGGAGAAAAGTTTTATTGATTGCCTTTCAGGATTGTAAATTAAATGATAAAAATCAACTATTGCGCAAATCCGTTGATATTACAAAGTTAATAACAGAGATAACATATATCAGTATATTGAATACATAGTAAAAAAAACACTTGATATTAATGTTTCAAACAATAAATTAATATTTTTCTCGGTAGCCGGCTGCCCAGATCAATCAATATAACCAATTAATAATTTTAATAAATTATTCAAATAATAAAGCGGAAATAATAAAGAATCAAGACGCGAGTGAAATCTGTTGACTTTTATTTGGTGATTTAAAATGATTTTCTAACAACTGAATGCAATAAATCAACCATTTTGTCTAAATCCTATTCACCCGGGGGAAGTTTTTAGTTTTTTACGCGATAGTTTTGCAAATTTTTATTCAGTTTCCTCCAATAAGAGCTGTGAATCAAGACTTCCCGGGACTTCAATGTAGAATATTGTTGAAACGTTCACTCGGGAAGTCAGTGAGTTTTGTGGTGCATCCGGGTATCTTGAAGCCGGAATATACGCGCGTCGCACGCGAATACTACCGATAATGAAATTTTTACTAACAAATATTCTTCTCCCGTGACACTTGTGTAGTGCGCAGTAATATACACGGCCTCTGATAACAACAAGTGTTGGACTAACATCTCTTCCCATTCCTTAGACGATCTACATTCGGGCCTGGCCGGCGCCGGTACTGATCAATGAATTCTGGGATTATCAGAAGATGTACATTGAAGGATGATTTACCAGTCCCAGGTCGGATCATTTAGAAACTCCCTGTATCCAACAAACTATAAGATTGTTAAAATCCTTCCATTTTTAACGGAGATATCGATATTTTTGTGTAAGCGACTTTTCGCCTTGTTCCAGCAGTAGAAATTTCACCCGCTTGATGATAAAGCGATGTTTCGTAGCAACGTGAAACACGATTTTCAATACTGTTCTATGCAGTTGTTTCTTAGCTGAAAGACTATATATAGCATCCTTTTTTATGATGTTTCAATTTTAGCACGGTTCGTTTTTGGCAATAAAATCGTTCGAACATGACATATGTATGAATGTATGTATGAAAGTATTTTCAAATTCAAAACAATTTCATATTTATATTGATTTTACTGTTTGCAACAATAATTGCTGGAAGAACAAAACTACTCACACCCTTATAGCATTCGAAGAAGTTCGTCGAGATAAGCAAATTTGTTTGTGAAAAATATTTTCATTATTTTCTCGGAGATGGTTTAACTGATTTCTACAAACCTACTCATATGAACGAATTTAATAAACAAAAATTCAAATTAAAATACATTCCTGGTCCCATACAAAATTAGTAAATTTTATCTCATTCCGACTTCCAATTTCGAAATTACAGGGTGATAAGTTTTGAAAATTCAAACCGTCGTAGTAGAAGATGATACCAAAAAATGTTCAAAGTTGGTCACAAAACTATTTCAATTTATTCGTCATACTAATTCATGACTGATAAATAACGACAAAAACTTTTAAGATAATAAATAATGACAAAAACTTTCAAGAAGAATTCACTTCTACATTTCATGGAATGCTTAATCGACTGTCACATGTTCAGATTGAAATGAATAATTTTAAGGTTTTATATAATGTCTGTCTACTATTCGTCTTGCAGTTCCAAAATTTCAATAATTCAATCATAAGAATAATTTCATGAAAACCATACACAACGAAGAATATTTAGGCGTAAAACACATGCTGATTGATAAAAAAACTATCATCTCATTGCTAGGTGGATTACGCACGCTTTTCAATCTAAAATAGGTAAGAATGTGTTCATGTTAAAATCCCCATTAATAAATAAAGACGCATGGTCGCAAAAAACGAAAACTTGAAATTTTCAAAATTATAACTCAAAAACAAAAAAATAAAGAACATACAATGCCGATTTTTGTATATGTTATGAAAAAAAATGTTTCAGCTTTTTGAAAAAAAAGAAGGACTAAAGGACTAAAGACATAACCGGATGATGTGAATACGAATAAAATGAATGATTCAGTTTCTTTGATGTTAAAGAATCTGACCTCTGGAGCTGAATTTTGAACCGAATATTGAAAATTTGATTCTATTTTCTAGAACTGAATTATGAATCTCAATTCTGAAACAGAATTCTAGAAATCAGTTCTAGATGCATATAGTAGAACTGATCACTGAATCTGTGTTCTGGAACTGAGTTCGAGAAGAGGATTCTACTTCGGGACTGAACTCTGGATCAGGCTGCTGATTTGCAGCAGAATTCCGGAACAGGATTTAGTAATCAAATTCGGATCCAGAAATCAGCTCCGAAACTCAATTCTAGAATCTCGATCCGAAATAAAGTTCGAAGATCTTCAGAATCCTGAATCAATTAAATTTCTAGAATTGTGGAACTGAATTTACGAATTAAACTCTAGACCAGCATTCTGGAACTGAATTTTGAACCTGGATTTCGGAATGCGTTTAAGAAATAAATTCTGGAATTACTAAAGAACTCTAGATCCGAATTCCAGTAATGAATTTTGGTCTGTGGTTCACAACTCAGTTTCCGAACTCTGGTTCTAGAATCAAGTTCTGTAATTCGGTTACAGTTTCAGAGCTCTGGAATTCAATTATAGCCCTGGATTCTGGACGAGTTATTGAATTTCAGAGCTAAAGACTGTCCCAGAAAGTATGGACGTAATCAAAAACCGCTGCCATTTCGCAATGAGTCAGAATCTGTCAATTTTTATAGCTGCGTCCTGTTGTTTACACTCTTCTCTAACCTCTTGTGCAGTTGTTTATTCGTTTTCATTAGTTTGTTTCGAAATGCGTGGACTTTCAGCAGAACAACGTCGAAAAATTGTGTACAAATGGTGCACAGAACGCGGTCTGTCACTGAGAAAGATTACAAAAATGGAAGGAGTAAGTGAAAAAGCCGTGCGAAATGCAATCAGGAAGTTCGGTGAGGATAACACCTTTGAGGATAAATCGAAAACGGGTCGAAAAAAGGTCCTGCTAACCCTCAGTTTGATAAACGTATACTGAAGGCGTTCGAGCAAAAAAAGGTTTCAGTTCAGGATGTGGCCAAAAAAGTGGGCACTTCGAAGTTAAATGTTTTCCGTGCTAAAGAACGTTTGAATCTTCGAACCTATAAGAAGCAGAAACAACCAAAACGCAGTCCGAAACAAAAAGCATCGATCAGGCCGAGGGTTCGAAAGCTGAAAATACGATTCTGGCTGGAAATTTGAACTGCATAATCATGGGCGACGAAACCTACGTGGAACTCGATTACAAATCCTTGCCGGGACCACAATATTATACGGTGCGAGAAGGATAAGTGTTAAACCAGTCCGAGAAATCGATTGAAATCGAAAAATTTGGTAAGAATGCTATGGTCTGGCAAGTAATTTGTAGCTGCGGTAAGATTTCGAAACCCTTCATCACCACTGCTTCAATGAACAGCGAAATATACATCAAGGAATGTTTACAAAACCGACTTCTACCCATGATTCGAAGCCACAAGGATCCTGTTGTCTTCTGGCCAGATCTTGCTTCTTGCCACTACTCGAAATCAACGGTAGAATGGTATATTACCAAATATGCCACTTTCGTCCCAAATGACATGAATCCACCAAATTGCCAACAACTTCAACCAATTGAGGAATTTTGGGCATTAACGAAGACACATCTTAGGAAACATGTCTCGGCAGCCGAAACTATTCAACAGTTCGAAAAAGATTGGAAAAAAGTGTCAAAACTTGTCGCCAAGAAGTATGTACTGAATTTAATGAGGAACGTTCGCAAGAAGGTGCGCCAGCTAGTCTACAATGACTAAGTAGCAAATGTTAAGAATAATATTCTGTTGTTGTAGTCTAATATTCGCCCTTATTCTGAATAACGACGTATTGATTTTTCGATCGAATGTGGTTCGATCGAATCATAGTTACCTTTGATTTTGCTAGCGTTATTGGGAATACAAATGAAATACGAGCGAAAAAACGATACGACGTTATTTAGAATAAGGGCGATTATTAGTATGTATCTATATATATATATATATAAAAATGCAGAGATCATTCTTTGTAATCGCATCACGTAAGAACGGATGGACGGATTGAGATGATTTTTTTTTGTTTGATCAGTTTTTACCCCCACCGGGTTCGTACATCAAAAAAATTAGGAAAACTTACCGGAAAAGTGGGAAAAACCAATAAAGTTATTTTGTATGGACAATGGAATTTTCCACTGAAAAAGTCGCCAATGATTGCTAGATCTACGATTGATGTTTGGCGCGCAAGGAGATGCTCAGTATTTCGCCGTTGAATAAAGGAATACTAGATCGTTGGAAAATAGTTTGGCGCACAACGAGTAGTTTTGAGTGGAGATTTTACATGCATGATTGATTCGTCATTTGGAAACACGTGCCTAATAGGGTATCAAAATCATTACTTGCCAAATGACCTTATGGTAGAATGCACATGACTGTTTCAGCTATACCGTAAACAGAAGCAAAAGTTCTAATATATTTTACCAGTAGATGTAGTTAGATAAATAATGTTGGCCATCGTGGGCGTGAGTTGAACAAATCAAATAATGTAACGATTTTTTACGTATCAATGATAGGATTCTGCTGTTGAAATAATGAGTTCAGATGAAAATATTTTCCTGGAATTTAGCATGCTGAAGTTTGTTCAGCCGATTCGGGTAAGTTAGGATGCTATTCATGAAATTTCTGTATGAAATGTTCAAAACGACTAATGTAACAATGAGAGATTCTCTTTGTTCACTTTCTCTTTCGATTATTGCGAAACATTCCTGCTTTTTGTCGGTAATTTATTCAGTGTAGATTCAAAGATGATAGCTTTAGTTATTATTATCGGTAGTGTGAAGGATTGCTAAGAGTACCGTAATAATCCAAAGAAAAGTAAACAAAGAGAAGCTCTCATTGTTACATTCGTCGTTTCGAACATTTCATTCAGATTTGTAAGCAGCTTAAGCCAAATCATTTAATTTTTCGAACTTTTAATTACTTGATGAATTACCTTATGCAAATCATGAATATCATATCTGAAGGAGCAATCGTGGCATGTAAGAACCATTAGTTGTGAGATCTGCTGTTTTGTACACTGGTTTTAACGATAAGAAGAATACTGGTATAACCAATCCTCATGTTCACTCCGCTAGAACAGAATATTGATTCTCTGGACTGAATACTAAGCAAACCGATGTGGTGGCTCGACGAATGAGAGGCCTTTTGATACAATTCTTGAACGAATATAGCGTTCATGTCAAAGTTAATGGATACAATATTGAATAAAAGGGAAATTTGAACTTTCGAATGTCCTACAATTTTTCATTTTATCGCTAATTCGTTAATCGAAAATTGATCCTGTCATTATCATGCTTCGAACATTCATCAAACACGACTAAGTAATATCACTAGCGGTGAAGCAGGTTATGGACAACCGTTCAAAACCAATTTATTACTTTCGATAATCCCTAAGGATTTGCTATTAAATTTTTAAACGTACAAGTAAGTCTTAACATGCAATGACAAACAACAATCCCCGAGGGCTGCTTTTGGAAATTTGTGGGATTAATTTAAAGTATTTATCTTGGTCATCTCTTTTCCATCCATCTGTTTATTTGTTTATTTTGGAGCAAAGGAAAAGCCCGCTGGAGTTGAGATTTTTATTCTCTTTCTCCAGTAGGCATAAAACCTTCTCATCTTTTGTATCAACAGATAACATTTGTCCAAATGATACATAACGAAATCTTAGATTACCCTTATTTAAATTACAAAGCTAACTAACAACAATTGATATCGTCTAATTATCTTAATAAAACTAGCGGGAAAGGATTCGAAGAAAACGGGTTTTGATGGAGTTACGAAATAAATTGAAATCAAATTCATCAGAGCAAGTATTGAATAAGCGAAACATACTCGAAAACGGTTCATTAAAGCCATAGTTAGTTCTAGCACGAGAAATTCTGAGAAAGGAATTAAACCGCAAATTACGCTGATGAATGTCAAAACTTAGCTGTTGTAGGAGATCTGAACAATCAATTCGACATTGGATGAGGTCCGCGACGAAAACAGCTTTCAGACAGATGGATTCAATGGATCTCTCCAGGGCAGGCGACGCAGCTTCAATGTGCAGCTTATCAGTTTGGTAATATGGTGCCCAAACAACAACAGCATACTCCAGTGTAGAGCGAACTAGAGCGCAATATAACGATTTCAGGCAGTATATGTTATTGAAATTTTTTGAGATGCGAAAGATGAAACCTAGCATCTTTAATGCCTTAGAGAGGGTATATTCTATGTGATCTTTGAAACTAAGTTTTGAATCCAATAACACTACTAGATCCCTAATTGATGTCTCCCGTTTTAGTACAGCTTGCGAAATAGTGTAATCATACATGGTCGTGGTTCGTTTACAAGAGAAGGAGATAACGGAGCTTTTAGAGGCATTCATAACCATTCTGTCGACGTTGCACCAGTTAGAAAATACATCCAACTGTGACTGCAAGAAATTTGAGTCTTTCAGATCTTTGATGAGATGAAACAGATTGAAATCGTCGACGAATGATGGCTTCATACATTGCAATGCGAAATTCAGATCATTTAGATATAGCAGAAATATGAATGGTCCTTGATGGCTTCCCTGAAGAACGCCAGAGCTCACGATGAATGATGGAGTAACGCAGTCGCCAATTTTCACGGTCGTACTACGACCAGTCAGATATGATTCAATCCAATCCATCATCCCATATGTCAAACCTTTAGTTTGAGATAGATCTACAATCTCTGTTCAATACTCTGACTCGAAGGATGAGATGGCAATCGGTGCATTTGACAAACAAAAGCATTGAACATATCCACAATAATTCATGATGATATTTCTTCTTCGGGACGAAGTTAATGTGTTGGATATGAATTTGTCGTAATTAGTTTATTGTAACCCAAGTAATCAGTAAAATAATGGAAAGGAACATTAACGTTTGACAACTCTGCTGTCCGAAAACATAAATTAAAAAAATAATTTCAGGCGAGACGAAGTTCGACGGGTCAGCTAGTATCGAATAAAATTTGAATATCTAACACTTGTGAATTATTTACAGCGAAATCAAAGTGCGTCCATACTTTCTGGGACAGTCTTCCTATTCAGGAATAAAAATCTTTGATTGTAAAATTTAATGAAAACTGAACACTCGAAATGAATTCAGGACCTGGATTCTAGTCTGAGCCGAACGAGTCAACTACGCAATGAATGTAGCATAAATTTTTTATCTTTTTTACTTTTCAAATCTATTAAATAATATTAAGTTATACTACTGGAAGTTATATTCCAAACTACTGATCTTATCTCCGATGACTAAGATAAAAAATTGTGTTGATATATTAAAAGAGACACCGAAGAACCGAGAAAAAAATGCGAAAATTTTCTAATTAGAATGGTCTGAAAGGTCTCTCCGTCACCCTGAACGCTATTGAATGGTTTGAGATCGGATGTTTACTTTTTCATTTTTTAAGAAATTTTCGTTAAAACTGTCAGTTTTTTAACAGTATCTGTCACGATTGACCATGAAAACAGAATATGATTTTAGATATAGATTTCGCACGGCAATAGCTATCCAACAAGTCATAGATTGTTAGTATCCGTCCATTTTTAACGGAGACATGCGAAAATTTTCTAATTAGAATTTATCCTACTGTAAACCTTCACTAAACTGTTTATATACGCTTCCGATTTGCATATTTCAGCAGAAAAGTGATTCTAATAGTCCTTTAGATAACATTTGGAGTCATTAGAAGGGTTGATTTTGTGTAATGTTCCCCGTTGTTTGTTCACTTTTCGTTGTATTTTTCCCAATTGCAAACGACCAGCAGCAGGAAGACGCAATCGCTCCTGTTTGAAGCGAAACTGGCTCTGCGAACGTCCCGCAGCAGAGTTGCTCACAGTGCCGATTGATTCCATACTAAACCAGTTTTGGTTAAAAGCTTTCTTTTCACGTGATTTCATCTGTAGCTTTTTCACAAATGGGCGATCTAAACGGTTGGTATGAAATTTTTAATGTCGGTCATTTCATTTCGGATGTACATAATTCTCTGGAAGAAACTATTAAAATGCTGTACAAGATTTATTTATGACATTCAGAAGCGTCAAATTGTGAAATTATCGATAATAAACACTGGCTTTATTCGCACCTCTTTAGAGCGAATTTTGCACTGCTAAAAGTGCACAAAGATTGTAAAATTATTCTAGATTTGCACAAAATTTGCAGAAGCAAACCTTTATAGATCATGAGATAACGTTTGAAACCATTAGAAGGACTGATTTTTATAGTATTCCCCATCGTTTTACGAGAAACGCATCATAAGTTTTCTTTTTTGATACTCGTTGATATCAAATATATCTGAAAACTTCAATTTTGAATTATTTGTAATTACGTCATACAACTGAAAATAATATCATAGATTGATGATCATGTTTCCGATGGCATGTAGCAAAAATTATGTTCATACGTTAGATACAACAATAGATATTTACGATCAAAAACTTATCACTCTCTCAGAGGATAAATTTTAAAAAGGTGTCCCATAGTAAAGCAAGTCGTATTTACAACAAAAAATATAAAATGGCATAGTGCCTATTGTTCGAAAACCTATGAAACCCGTTTAAAACTTATTTAATTGACTTGTTCAAACACAAAACATCAAACCTTACAATATTCGCAAATTTTTCCTAAGAATTATTGGTATTTATTGACAACATATCTAAAAACTAGCGGAATCGGTCGAGTGGTTCAAATGTTATGATTTAAAAAAAAATCAATTTTTTATCTACTCTAACAAAGAATTGGTCACCCTAATAACAAAATTTAAAAAAATATGGGTCTAATATATTTCGATGAAGAAGGATTCTTCAAAAAATTACAAAGTTTCGAGATCGTATATCAGTTTCTCATGGAATTGTTGTATACACCCAAACCTCCGTTTACATAAACTTTTTTTACGTTATCTCTTTTTATGTAACTCTTTTGTCGTGAATACGATTTAACTTACTATGGGGCGCCTTGTCAAAATTTACCCTCTGAGAGAGTGATAAGTTTTTGATCGTGAATATTTCCTGTTGTATCTAATGAATCAACATAATTTTTGCTACATGCCATCGGAAATATGATCACAATTTTATGATAAAATTTTCAGTGGTGTGACATAATCTCAAATAGTTCAAAATTAAACTTTTCTGAAATGTTTGGTATAAACGAGTATCAAAGAGTATAATTCAGGCGTTTGCCTTTCTCGTATTTTCAATACTTATAGCTCAATGATCTGTAGAAGGATTCATATAATCTAACTGCCAATAGAATCGAAAATTTTTAACTTGAACGTGTATTGCAACAACTATGAAGTTTTTCAATAGTACACTTCATACGAGAAAGGCAAACGCGCCTTATGAATTATCCTCTTTGATTTAACCCATGACAACACCAGCCAATCAGAACGCGAGATACATACTGTACAAGAGCATCCATATAAAAGTTGAGTAATTCCAAAAGATTCATCAAGATGGAAATTAAAATAAATTGGACCGTCACTAACACATTCAATTACGAACGGCAATGCGAAAGTGATGATGTTGAACATATCTTTATTCTAGTATGGAGTCGTGTGAAAATATGCTATGCGAAACAGGGTTGCCATATATACAGATTAATCTATATTTTATTTATACATACATATATGTACAGATTAATATATATTATTATTATTATCATTATTATTTTTACTATCATTATTATTATTGAAATGACTTTTGCATACCGAAGATCGTCGATACATTTCAGACCAGGCCATTGCAATTGTCTCGTACTGAAATTTCGAGAAGAATCAGATATTTTCGAACTTCATAGCTTCAATAAAAATAAACTACAAATTTGTCGTACCCAGCCTCCTATATTAGCAAATTAAGAAGGAATTGTTTCAATTTCAATATATATATATATATATATATATATATATATATATATATATATATATATATATATATATATATATATATATATATATATATATATATATATATATATATATATATATATATATATATATATATATATATATATATATATATATATATATATATATATATATTTGTAGAGTAGTAGTTGTTTAATGTAACTAATCTGTACTTTAATGTAGGTGCATCGCTTCAAACTCTATTAGTGAAAAAGAGGAAAGCTTGCACAATTAATACAATCAATCAACTAACTGATATTCGGAAAAGTGATGGGAGCGTGTCAGTTTTTTCGTATTACCGATATCCAGTTATGTCTCTGACATTACCCACCCGCCTTGTTTTTACGAACAAAATCCAAAATAACGTTGTCTTTTTTACGAACAAAATCCCAAATAACGTAAACTTTTTTTACGAACCTACTTCGTAAAAAGAGGTTTTTGCATACAATGAAAATCATTTCCGGCTCATTTATATTCCATGGAAATTACTACAATATGGGTATTTTCGGAACTGGTTTGATGAGTACATGTCAGAAAACGATGTTTGAGGAGGTGCTGAATTCCAAGATGACGACTTCCGGTTTATTGATATTATTTGAAAACCCTTATAATATGAATATTTCTGGAACGAGTTTGATGAAAAGATGTCGGAAAACGATGTTTGAGTTGATTCTGAATTCCAAGATGGCGACTTCCGGTTTATTGATATTCCTTAAAAACCCTCATAATATGGGAATTTTTGAAACGGGTTTTATGAGTACATGTCAGAAAATTATGTTTGAGGTGGTTCTTAACTCCAGGATGGTGACTTCCGGTTTATTGATATTCCTTGAAAACCCGTAAAATGTGGGTATTTTAGGAACGAATTTGATTCGAGAAATATCGACACAAATTGTATGGTTTATCAAGGAATAACCGGAAGTCGCCATCTTCGAATTCAGAACGACCTCGAACATCGTTTTCTGACATGTACTCATCAAACCCGTTCCAAAAATACCCATATTGTAAAGGTTTTCAAGGAACATCAATAAACCAGAAGTCGCCATTTTGGAATTCAGAACCACTTCAATTATAGTTTTCTGACATCTACTCATCAAACCCGTTTCAGAAATACCCATATTCTGATGGTTTGTCACGAATATCGATGGACCGGAACTCGCCATCTTGGCAATTGATGCGACCTAGAACATCCTTTCCCTATAAATACTAATAATTTTTGTTCCATAGTTTCCCATTATTTTATACATATCCAATAATGGACATACATAGGGAAAACTTTTCTTACGTTGAAAATTCCAAATAACGTAAACTTTTTACGATTTACGAAGTCCCGATTTTTACGTAAATGGAGGTTTGGGTGTATATGTAAACGATTCCCTCAAACTGTGGCAGTAGGAGAAGAAAACAGCTCATAAAACTTTCCTAGTTGATTTGATCTTTTTGGAAAAGTTAACTTTAATTTCCCTTCCCAGCATAGCAAAACATAGCGGGTTGTTGCAATTGCAACTCATTCATGCGAATATTTGCGACGGCAGCGGACTGGAACAGCAGTGATGGACAATTACAGAAGGACACTGTGAGCAAGCAAGCTTGAAGGATGCGGCATTCCTCGGACGGTTGGTTTGTCGAACTGAACTCAATGTACGTGGACTTCGAGTGGAGCCATCGCGATTGTTTAATTGTCAGTGGAATGTTTGTGCAAGACACTGTTAAATGACATGAGAATCAACATTTAAAATTATTTGTTATCTGCAGAATCATAATTTATCGATGTTCAAGATATTTCTTACAAAACAAAAAGTAAGAGCTGTAGACAACGGTACTTTAGAAACGAAAATAAATGCCCAAACACTAAATCCAAATTGCCGGGTCCATTAAATTCAATTCGCGATTACACTCCCATAAAAAAAACAATGCAATAGTAGATCCTAGACAACCTCTAAAGGTCTCATAAATTTTATCTTTATATAACAAACCTCGGAAAGCTACCCATCTTATCCGATCTCGAGAAGACAACATGAAAGTGCTAAAACACGAAGCTTTACGGCAAATGTTTTCTGACCACACCCAACAAAGTAACTCACTACCAAAAGTTTATGGTTGCTTTTAGGACACTCCGACAGAAGGGTGTTTGTTTCTTCGCCTGCAATGGCCAGTGGTTAGTTGACTGACCAAAAATCTCAAAAACTTGATTGTGCAATGAATGGCTCCGTCTAATACCGGCAACCGCAAAACGGCACCTTTAGTGCACTTGGGTAACAACAGATAAGCAACAATTGAGCTGATTAGTTTATTTAAGCTCTATGAAGTACCCGCAAGTGATTCCCGAATCACAATCCAGGCGATGCTCAAGTCAGCGATTGTCATATACATGTAAATTTTAAATAATTTGTGTTCCAATGAGAAAATTGGGTTTCTAGGAAAAAATCTCATTTACACGATTCGCCAATGATTGTGAAATCATTCTTTTCAGTAGAAAGCAATCCAATCTAACATCAAATCAAATCCCACAATAATCCTACGAATTACTTAATTGATTTGTATCCACACACACACACATACAATCACGCATCTAGTACCGCGTGGCAACTGTGCTATCAACTGTGTCGTAATCTCGTGCCTAAAAAGCTCCCCATCATCGTCACCCGGAGAAAATAGTCAATCATCCTGCGGCAGGAAGCTCGTTAGCGTCACCAGTCCGAATGTTTGCCGGATTCGCGTTTAACGAGCTCAAATTGGTCTCAATTTTGGTGCCTATAGAGTTCAAACGACGTCTCACAGTTGACGCCGTAACTGTCTTGGCACGGCAAACACTCATCGTTGGGGACATCATTTTCCTCTTTTTTTTCTCTCTCTCTCTCTCGCTCTCTCTTTCTCTCGATTGACCAGTGCCAACAAAGAAAGACTGCCGTTCCGGTCCGTCGCGTTCCGGGGTTCAAAGTCCATAATCCCTTCCATTAGGCATCAAATGCCTTTGCGCGCTTTTTGCGGATGGGCTTTCTCCGTGATTCGCCTAGTTGCAATTTCTCTGCGGGGGGAATGGAATGTCACTTTTCATTATTTTGTCGAGATGGAGTGGGAGGCCTATTCTCGATCAACGTTTGTCTGGGGTTCGGGGTGTCGCGAATCGAGGGGGTACGCGGATGTAAGACACCATTAAGGAGGGCATTGTTTTTGTCCTGATTTTTTTTTTGTAACAATCAACGTTACGTGCTTTTATTCGAATCAGAGCGTTCAGTGGCGAAAATGATTTATCCGATACGTCCAGAAACCAAGTTGAAACTATTTCATCGAGAAAAACAAACAAACTAATCCGCCAATATCTGGCCGATTGATTTGTTAAAAAATTTGAGCAGATCTCGCATTGTAATCGGAAGTCATAAAACTCCACTCGGAAATAGAAATAGAATCGGAAGTAATATCAATGGTGAAGGGCTTCGATAGATTACATACACACTTAGGATAAAAATCAGGATTCAAAGAGAGAAAAAACTATGAACTCCGTTGATAACCATAATTTTATAAAGATGGAATTTTTCATCTCATCTACATTATTGATAAAAAATTTGGCCAAAATCCAGTAATATTTTGAACCTGATGAGATTTTGAGTGTAGAAAGTTGACGTAGAATCTGTTTTTCAACAGTAAAACACAACAGCGACTTCCTCTCTTTCGACTGCAATAATAGACAACATCTATTGACAGTGCGGATTATTGAACACCATTTGACCTTTGTAAATACCATCGGTTACATTCTGCAAATGAAACGAGTGCAAGGCGAATAAGCAAATTTGACTAATTATGTGCCAAATCGTATTCGGAGTTGACAGTTTGACTAGATCAGAAAATGTCTGTATGTGTGTGCATTTCCCAAAGGCTATATTTTATGGCTCAATTATCTCGATGATTGCTGAACTGATTTTCACAAGATTAGACTTGTTTGAAAACCACTATTGGACCATTGACTAAGTTAGAAAATCAAATGCATATCGCTTCTAGTTCCGGAGATATAATGGATTAAGTGACATTACCTAAAAAACAAAACACCCACGTTAGCCCGGGTTGGCGGTCCAATGTATAGGACACTGGTCTCACATGCCAGTTGTCGTATGTTCGATCCCCGACCTGGAAGGATTCTTAGTGTCAATAGGATCGTAGCACTAGTCATGCGATAATTCTGTACGCTATAAATCGGCTGCTAAGTCTGTTGAAACATTAAGGCCAAATTCCACCAAAGGAATGTAATGAAAGGACTTTACCTTTACCTAAAAAACTCCTAATTATGTTTGTCGCGAATACAACTTGCTTTATGGGCGCTTTCTCAAAATTTACCCTGTACAAGAATGGATAGAACTTAATCTCGAAATTTTCAGTACTATGAGATAACCACAAATAACTCCAAATCGAAGTTTTCTACAATGTTTGATATGACCGAGCATTAAGGTGAAATTCAGTACCAAAATAAGCCGCGCAAAATTTTCAACCGCACAAATTGAACGAATCATCGCTCAAAGCGTACCGTGCAAAACCGACACATACAAATACGGAATATTTTCAGTGATTGAATGCTGTGGACGTTTTGTTCGCTAGTAAAACAGATACTAACTAGGTATGATTATAAACCATGAGTATTTCCAATTGACTAATATTAGGTGGACACATTTATGCAAGATGTCTAAGATGATTCAATTTAGTCATTCAATTTATAATTAAACTGCTCTTATACTCGATATTCTCGCTTATAGTGAAATTTTTCATTCGTTGTTACAAACTAAAATCGTTGGAATGACGTCAACACTTCACCTAACTGATACCAACTATGCAATCATTTGATATAAGAACTGATTAATATTCAAATAAGATTTATTGACATTTATATCATATTAATTCGTAGCTTAAATTTAGAAATCCTAGATGACTAAAAATATTTGTTGTGGATTTTTAAATTCATGAAAGAATTTTAACTTTGCATTTTTTTATTTAACCGACCTCGTTTTCTACATAATCTTGTAATATTTTCCTTTCGTGTGTTCCGCATTATAATTGTACCATCAATATTATGCAATGAATAATTTGGAAATTTGTAAGACACACACAGCCAAACATCGATTTTCGATTCGAGGATGTGTGGAAAAAGTATGTTAGTTTTATACGTATTTACGTCATTCAGTTATGTCTTTGACATTACCCTTCTGTCTTTTTGTCGCTGATTTTTTTCGGAAACCTCTCAAATAATTTCGATAAACTTAGGCTTATTTAAAAGCCACAATATGATCATTGATCAAGTTCCGAATGGTAATAGCTGTTTACGCCTTCCAATTCGTCTTCTAACGAAAACAATTTATTGACAGGTAGATCGACCTCGTCATCATCTTCTTCTAATGTCAGTTATGCTGGTATATTAGGTAGAAATCTACCACCTATTTCTTCTAATGTAAATAATCAAAACACAGGACCGCCTTGCAGTCCATCTTCTAACGAAAACAATTTATTAATAGGTAGACCGGTCAAATCATCTTCTTCTAATGGCAGTCTACCTACAAATATTCCTTCAATGCCATTCGCTTCTTTAAAAGAAGTTGATTTAGGAGATATAACTGAAACTAAAAAGATCTATCTACAAGATCAACTTTTTCAAATAATCATCCGAATGAAT
The DNA here is from genome assembly GCF_030247185.1 of Malaya genurostris. Taxonomy (NCBI): domain Eukaryota; kingdom Metazoa; phylum Arthropoda; class Insecta; order Diptera; family Culicidae; genus Malaya; species Malaya genurostris. The sequence continues at coordinate 213,753,194 of NC_080571.1, read as the reverse complement.
TCGACTTCATCACTTTTTGAAGCATTTCAAATGGGATGGCAATTTGCAAGTAATATTATAATAAATTTAAAATTTACCAGTGATGTTAAATAATTAAATTTTAAATTATAATGCTCGATCTTTAAAATCGAGTGAAGATGAGTTCTATAATTTTCTCAAAGTTCACAAAATTCATATTGCCATTGTGACAGAAACTTTTCTTAAACCAAATGTCAAATTGAAAAGTAATCCACATTATGTGGTTCATCGATTTGACAGGTTCACTGGAATGGGTGGTAGAGTTGCCATTTTTGTCCAACGGCAAATTAAACATCGAATATCGCGCTCTTAATTTATAACTGAAAGGAACGTGGGTTTTGAGGTACAGTATCTTCAGCAAATTTACTCAGAATGATAGACGCCATCTTTTGGCAAATTTTATTAATGCGATTAATCCCCCTAAAAGTGAGATAAAAATATTATTTTAGTTCAGAGCCAACATAAGGGCTAAGTTACTTCGACAGAATTGTTCAAAAAGTTATTTCAAATAAATTTGCTGAAGGTACTACTCACGTAACTTGAGTGTAATTTATGATATAATGTATTTTCTGAAAAGGGTGCCCTAAAACCAGTTTTTGTATGAAAACACATATATTTTCAATTTATATGAGTTATTCATGTTCTACAAAGTTTTTCATCATTAAAAACTACACAACTTTCTCAAACATACTATGCTGCTATCATTTCAGTTTAATGAAATAGAGCCATTTTCTTGTGTTTTATTACATAATTTCAACTTGTCTATCATCAAAAAGCGCAAAAAGGTGCAGATGGGACTACTTACATATTAAACTACTTGACAAGAGCTTTCATACCGTGGTTGAATTACTCGTCTGCGATTGTCTGCAGGCGAGATATGTTCTTTTCAAATATCCTTGTCCTTGACATTTGCAATGATAAGGTTCAGTGTATTTCAGATCAGCTTTCATTATATATTCATTACTATGGTACTTGCCACAAAATATGATTTTTTGCACATCGAAGTCTATAAATTGAATAGTTTAGTAACTGTTTTGTCACGACTTTTAAAAAAAGCTATCATTAAATCGAATTAAGTTACGTCATTTTCTGGTAGAGAAACATATGATCAAAACTAATTTTTTAGTAATTTTTATTTATTTTATGATAGCTCTTGTCAAGTAGTTTAATATGAAAGCTCTTGTCAAGTAGTTTAATATGTAAGTAGTCCCATCTGCACCTTACTGCGCCTTTTGATGATAGACAAGTTGAAATTTTGTAATAAAAACATGAAAAATGGCTCTATTTCATGAAACTGAAATGATAGCAGCATAGTATGTTTGAAAAAGTTGTGTAGTTTTTAATGATGAAAAACTTTGTAGAGAACATGAACAACTCATATAAATTGAAAATATATGTGTTTTCATACAAAAACTGGTTTTAGGACACCCTTTTCAGAAAATACATTATATCATAAATTACACTCAAGTTACGGGAATAGTACCTTCAGCAAATTTGTTTGAAATAACTTTTTGAACAACTTTGTCGAAGTAACTTAGCCCTTATGTTGGCTCTGAACTAAAATAATATTTTTATCTCACTTTTAGTGGGATTAATCGCATTAATAAAATTTGCCAAAAGATGGCGTCTATCATTCTGAGTAACTTTGCTGAAGATACTGTACCTCAAAAATCACGTTCCTTTCAGTTATAAATTAAGAGCGCGAAATTGCGCTCTTCAACCACTGTGGGACGGTTCTCTGTTGAATGGTCGTGCTGGTTCTGGTGTCTACTGTCGTGAAATGAGGCTGGAGCAGTCTCTTTCACTTGGTAGATACTGTACTGTGTTCCAAGCAGAAATCTACGCGATTCTGTGCGGAATACAATCGGCACTTCAGCAGAGGATCTGTGGTAAACGAATTTATTTTTGTTCCGACAGTCAGGCAGCCTTAAAAGCACTCAGTTCGAATGACTCACGGTCGAATCTAGTGATCACATCTCGAACTCAATTTGAAGACCTCAGCAATTCAAATGCTGTTTACTTCTTATGGGTACCCGGCCATTCTGGTATTACTGGAAATGAATGGGCTGATGAGTTGGCTAGAGCTGGTGCAACGAATGATTTCGTTGGTCCTGAACCAGCTTTACCACTTTCAACTAGTTGGATAAAGCACAAGATTCGTTCTTGGGCTGCATCCAAACATGCCAGCTACTGGCGCAGCTTGCAAACTTGCGCTCAGACAAAAGCATTTCTACCAAATTTAAATCTGAAAATGTCAAAGTTTCTACTGCATTTCTCCAAGCATCATTGACGTATTCTTGTCAAAGCTCTGACTGGACATTGCAAACTCAATTATCACATGGCTACTATTCAACGTGCTGAGTATTATTCGTGTGATTTGTGTGGATGCGATTACGGTACTTCATATCATCTGATATGTAACTGTCCCGCATTGACGCAGCTACGTATCCGGGTTTTTGGTTCTCCATACATGGTTGAGTCTGTGTATGCGGAGCTAAAATTGAAGGATATTCTCTCGTTTCTCACCCAATGTGGTAAAGAGCTATAGTCAGAAGGGTTCATCGTTCTTCCTGGAGTGAATGAATCCCTTCTGTATTCACCTTAAATAGGGTTTAGCAGATTGTTTGGCATCCTTTAGGGAGTACCGAATTTACTTCTGCTCGTGCATACTGCGAATCGTTCTGCATTCTTCCGGGAGTGCAGAATGGTGTCGCTTTTGTAAGATTTCTAAATCCTCTCGGGGGTTGGAGGTTTTATTGACAACAGACTGTTCGGGACCTCGTAGAGGTTCAGAATTTACTTCTGCTTCCACTAAATGTGATGCCCAGCAGATTCTTTAGCATCCCTTAGGGGTGGAGAATTTACTTCTGCTTTTATGTGTTTTTGTGTCGCTAATTTTCCCCATCCTCCTAGTCCAACCTATACCATTTCCTTTCAATCCCTCCTTCTTATATAACGGGAAAATGATGCTATAAACAAATTGATGGCAAGGCAGAAATCTCCAAATATCAAGGGGAACGCGCCATTTGAGCCAATTTGTTCTGATTCCTGATAGGTTTAACGTATGACAAAAAACTCACTTTCAAGAATCACATTAAAGGAATCCAGGCAAAGTGTAATAAATATATTAAATGTTTATATCCTCTTATAAACAGAAATTCTAAGCTCTGACTAAAAAAATTTGTTAATTTATAAACAAATTTTCAGACCAGCCATGCTTTATGCAGTACCGATTTGGTCAAGTTGTTGTTCCACCAGAAAGAAAACGCTTCAAAGGATTCAGAATAAAATTCTGAAAATGATTTTGAAGCGTCCTCTCTGGTTTAGTACAAATGAGTTACACAGACTCACAAATATAGAACCATTAGATGTAATGTCACATAATATTATAAGCAACTTCCGACAAAAATCGATGCAATCTTCAATTGAATCGATTTGCTCTCTGTATTAGTTAGTAAGTTAGTATATAAGTTCCTTTTCCCCATTACACAATACAAGTAGGTTTAGAATTTTCTCTACACAAAAATCTCAGAATTGCGGAAACAAATGATGTCCTCATGGTAATAACTAAATCATATATACAATAGGGCTGAAATATAACCACTTATTTATTTATTTATTTATTTATATTTATTTATTTATTTGGGAGCAGGGAAAAGCCCGATGGAGATGAAATTTAGCAATCTCTCTCTCCAGCAGGCATAAAACCTCCTCATCAGTATCAACAGATTACAATGATCCAACAGATACATTTGGCTGAACACCCAATTTAAATCTTAATAATTCAATTTCAACTCATATTCCAATAAATAGTTATTTTAATAAAAACACTGAATAAAAATCGAATACATTACAAAGCAACAAGTCGGTTTACCTTACACTATGTCTTCTTCTTTCATATTCATTTTTATTGTTCTCTGGATGTTTGTGTCGTTGTTGGCTGATGTAGTTGATGGACTATTTGTTAAGTGCTTTATTATTATTTCAAATTTCTGTCTCTGAAGAATGGAGATTTCTTGGAGTCGATGTAAAAGAAGCTCCACTAGTCCACTGTCCCTAGAAGTAGATGTCTTCATAGCCGGTTTCTCGAAGACTATAGTTCTATCGCATAGAACTAGTGTCTGACAATCTTGACAAGTGATTTACATCGATGCATTTAGGTTCCAACTGAAAGTCACATGAGAAGGAATCGACATACAAACATCATTCAATATTCCTCAACAAAAAACTACAAGGATCAGCCCCTTGAGGTTGTTCGAGCCGTTGATGTGGAACAAGGCAACCAAAATTTCCAATGATTGACATTTTCAATTAATCGTCACACTTTTGAATCCGCAAATGCACAAGAGTCTGCTTAGACCGAACACGCGAACCCAGAATATAGACTCTATTTACCGTGATTTGTATTTGTTTCGTAGCCGATGAAATTACATCAATAGACCAAATGTATGCAATTAAATGTTTGTAAATGCTTGTGATACGGATATCGATATTTAAGCTTCTCTTCACCAAGCTTGTGTTGATGTTTTGTATGCAAGCAGTTATTTTTATAGCGTTTCTCTACCATTACTACCATTTTGCGATTTCGGTTAAAGCGATAAAATATTTCTCATTATCAATCGAGTTCATCTTATATAAATTAGAAATTGGTCTTATGAACTCAAAATTTTCCCTGGGGTAGTTGTCAATTTCTCAGGCGAAACGACATGACATGGGATTTAATCCAATCTTGCATGACACAAGATCAGAGCACACCAGTTAAAGCTTCAAATCGTTTATGGCACTTTTTATCTTGCTGTGTAGCAACAACCTACCTCTAGCAAGCTACGCATAAGACTGAAACGTTAGCTATAATTTCGCTTCTATTTGTAGATTCGCGTGCTTCCAACAGCTTTGCTTTTGCTTCGATTGACCAATCAGAGCGCTGCTTTTCCTTTGATATATCGCTTACTCCTTTAAAACCGTCGACTATGGCAGGGAAATCCGGTATGCCGGAGATTTTTTGCAGCCAAAATAGGACACTGCTAGCTATTAATCAACATTTCAATGATATAAAATTAAAAATACATGGCTATGAACATTCAAATCAATACGTAGAAATATGATTGATTTCGTTGGTCCTGAACCAGCTTTACCACTTTCAACTAGTTGGATAAAGCACAAGATTCGTTCTTGGGCTGCATCCAAACATGCCAGCTACTGGCGCAGCTTGCAAACTTGCGCTCAGACAAAAGCATTTCTACCAAATTTAAATCTGAAAATGTCAAAGTTTCTACTGCATTTCTCCAAGCATCATTGACGTATTCTTGTCAAAGCTCTGACTGGACATTGCAAACTCAATTATCACATGGCTACTATTCAACGTGCTGAGTATTATTCGTGTGATTTGTGTGGATGCGATTACGGTACTTCATATCATCTGATATGTAACTGTCCCGCATTGACGCAGCTACGTATCCGGGTTTTTGGTTCTCCATACATGGTTGAGTCTGTGTATGCGGAGCTAAAATTGAAGGATATTCTCTCGTTTCTCACCCAATGTGGTAAGGAGCTATAGTCAGAAGGGTTCATCGTTCTTCCTGGAGTGAATGAATCCCTTCTGTATTCACCTTAAATAGGGTTTAGCAGATTGTTTGGCATCCTTTAGGGAGTACCGAATTTACTTCTGCTCGTGCATACTGCGAATCGTTCTGCATTCTTCCGGGAGTGCAGAATGGTGTCGCTTTTGTAAGATTTCTAAATCCTCTCGGGGGTTGGAGGTTTTATTGACAACAGATTGTTCGGGACCTCGTAGAGGTTCAGAATTTACTTCTGCTTCCACTAAATGTGATGCCCAGCAGATTGTTTAGCATCCCTTAGGGGTGGAGAATTTACTTTTGCTTTTATGTGTTTTTGTGTCGCTAATTTTCCCCATCCTCCTAGTCCAACCTATACCATTTCCTTTCAATCCCTCCTTCTTATATAACGGGAAAATGATGCTATAAACAAATTGATGGCAAGGCAGAAATCTCCAAATATCAAGGGGAACGCGCCATTTGAGCCAATTTGTTCTGATTCCTGATAGGTTTAACGTATGACAAAAAACTCACTTTCAAGAATCACATTAAAGGAATCCAGGCAAAGTGTAATAAATATATTAAATGTTTATATCCTCTTATAAACAGAAATTCTAAGCTCTGACTAAAAAAATTTGTTAATTTATAAACAAATTTTCAGACCAGCCATGCTTTATGCAGTACCGATTTGGTCAAGTTGTTGTTCCACCAGAAAGAAAACGCTTCAAAGGATTCAGAATAAAATTCTGAAAATGATTTTGAAGCGTCCTCTCTGGTTTAGTACAAATGAGTTACACAGACTCACAAATATAGAACCATTAGATGTAATGTCACATAATATTATAAGCAACTTCCGACAAAAATCGATGCAATCTTCAATTGAATCGATTTGCTCTCTGTATTAGTTAGTAAGTTAGTATATAAGTTCCTTTTCCCCATTACACAATACAAGTAGGTTTAGAATTTTCTCTACACAAAAATCTCAGAATTGCGGAAACAAATGATGTCCTCATGGTAATAACTAAATCATATATACAATAGGGCTGAAATATAACCACTTATTTATTTATTTATATTTATTTATTTATTTGGGAGCAGGGAAAAGCCCGATGGAGATGAAATTTAGCAATCTCTCTCTCCAGCAGGCATAAAACCTCCTCATCAGTATCAACAGATTACAATGATCCAACAGATACATTTGGCTGAACACCCAATTTAAATCTTAATAAATCAATTTCAACTCATATTCCAATAAATAGTTATTTTAATAAAAACACTGAATAAAAATCGAATACATTACAAAGCAACAAGTCGGTTTACCTTACACTCTGTCTTCTTCTTTCATATTTATTTTTATTGTTCTCTGGATGTTTGTGTCGTTGTTGGCTGATGTAGTTGATGGACTATTTGTTAAGTGCTTTATTATTATTTCAAATTTCTGTCTCTGAAGAACGGAGATTTCTTGGAGTCGATGTAAAAGAAGCTCCACTAGTCCACTGTCCCTAGAAGTAGATGTCTTCATAGCCGGTTTCTCGAAGACTATAGTTCTATCGCATAGAACTAGTGTCTGACAATCTTGACAAGTGATTTACATCGATGCATTTAGGTTCCAACTGAAAGTCACATGAGAAGGAATCGACATACAAACATCATTCAATATTCCTCAACAAAAAACTACAAGGATCAGCCCCTTGAGGTTGTTCGAGCCGTTGATGTGGAACAAGGCAACCAAAATTTCCAATGATTGACATTTTCAATTAATCGTCACACTTTTGAATCCGCAAATGCACAAGAGTCTGCTTAGACCGAACACGCGAACCCAGAATATAGACTCTATTTATCGTGATTTGTATTTGTTTCGTAGCCGATGAAATTACATCAATAGACCAAATGTATGCAATTAAATGTTTGTAAATGCTTGTGATACGGATATCGATATTTAAGCTTCTCTTCACCAAGCTTGTGTTGATGTTTTGTATGCAAGCAGTTATTTTTATAGCGTTTCTCTACCATTACTACCATTTTGCGATTTCGGTTAAAGCGATAAAATATTTCTCATTATCAATCGAGTTCATCTTATATAAATTAGAAATTGGTCTTATGAACTCAAAATTTTCCCTGGGGTAGTTGTCAATTTCTCAGGCGAAACGACATGACATGGGATTTAATCCAATCTTGCATGACACAAGATCAGAGCACACCAGTTAAAGCTTCAAATCGTTTATGGCACTTTTTATCTTGCTGTGTAGCAACAACCTACCTCTAGCAAGCTACGCATAAGACTGAAACGTTAGCTATAATTTCGCTTCTATTTGTAGATTCGCGTGCTTCCAACAGCTTTGCTTTTGCTTCGATTGACCAATCAGAGCGCTGCTTTTCCTTTGATATATCGCTTACTCCTTTAAAACCGTCGACTATGGCAGGGAAATCCGGTATGCCGGAGATTTTTTGCAGCCAAAATAGGACACTGCTAGCTATTAATCAACATTTCAATGATATAAAATTAAACATACATGGCTATGAACATTCAAATCAATACGTAGAAATATTTCCAATCAAATGGTGACATAATATTAATAATTGATACAAAAATGACTGAGCTGTAATTGTTCAAAACCTGACCACATTTCTACGTGTATTCTTCCTTGAGTTTCTGATTTGCACCCCTGTATAGAAAATAAAGATGTGTTCGACATCAAAAAATCCTATGTTCCTTCCTTCCGACGGCAAAAACACCTTATCGTATTACGTCATGACATTTCGAACAATTTTCTCGTCGATGACCGCAGAAAGATCGCCTGATATATTAGATATTAGATATTTTGTTTTTTTCTACAATGACTGAATACAAACCAATCGAATCTAAAACAATGTATTCTTCATAGCACAAATTTACGAATCTAATAAAACTAATTGAAACCGAGCAAACTATCAACAACAGCAATCATATGAAATAAAGAATCAATGAAAAACACACAATGTCAGCGTCTATCCAATACCAAACAGAACATCTTTTAACCTTTTTTTATACCGGTAAAAGTCTCTGCTGGCAATCGGATTGCCAGTGCCCGTAGAATGCTATTTATCTTTGAAAAAGTCAATACCATGCTTCGAGTATGTTGACTGAAAGAGCAAACGAACGGCAGGAATAGTTTCGACCAGCAGGTAGGAAAAGCTCCCGCATGGATTTTATTTCGTTTCGAGACTATTGATTTCAGAAAAAAAGACATTCAAACATGACTGCAATTGTAAGCTGGCGCTGCTAGACGAGTGTAACAAGCCATACGGCGCTTGGTACAGATAATCAAACAATTGTTGCATTGTCCACAAGTATAAATGAAGACCTTTTTCCCTGCAGGACAGCATCCTTAGGATGAATTGTAGATGAGCTAGAAAAAGTATCAAAGAAAAACTATACTTGGTCATATTGTTAAATAAGGCAAAGAAAAGGAGTTTTTTATAAAGTCGCACAGAAATTAAAAGGAAGAACGGTGAAAATACTAATTGCAGAATGTTTAATATAAAACATCTGTTTAAAACCACCTAGTAGTGTGATGACGTCTTTCTCATATTGCTTTTTTTATAAGAGATTCTTCAAAATATTTTCATCAAATCCTTAAATAAATCAAGAAAGTTTATTTAATCATAAACTAACATACGTAGCATTATCAAATTGTAAACAGTAATAAGCAACATAACTTTGCCGCTTTCTGCATTATCGCTCTGAATGACGGTTTGCAATTTCAAATGCACTTCACCCTGTATATCCGGAAGAGGAAGTAAGATTTTCAAAGAAAAATCAATAGAAGCTTATAGAACCATAAGACTTTCCATTTAGGCCTACGTTTGTGAAAATCGGTTGAGCTGTATCTGAGAAAAATCGGATCCCGGCTCGAAAAAAGGAGTTCTCTTTTGACGCTATTCATGAAGGAATCCATTTTTCCAACTCTTCGAAGGATTGAAAATGTTGATCTGCAGGCCGTGTCGAACGGAATATGTGGAAGTCAGAAGGGGCAACATCTGGGGAATACGGCGGGTGGGGCAAGATTTCCCATTTCATTGTTTCCAGGTACTTTTTGACCACTTTTGTGACGTGAGGCCGTGATGTCCCTCGGTTTCAACTCGTACGGCACCCAGTTTCCTTTTTTCTGAATCATGCTCAGGGCCTTGAGACGTTTTGAAATGGCTTGCTGACTCACTCCCAACGATTCGGCAAGCTCTTCTTGGGTTTGGCACGAATCTTCATCAAGCAATGCTTCCAGTTGTTCATCTTTGAAGGTTTTTTCTCTCCCATCACCATGGTTGTCTTCGACATCGAAATAACCATTTTTAAAATGTTGAAACCACTCCTGACACGTTTATTACTCAGAGCAGCATCACCGTAAGTTTTTGAAAGCATTCGATGCACTTCAGTTGCATTTTTTTTTCGAATTGTAACAGAAAAGAAAAACTTCCCGCAAATGGCGAGAATTGGGCACATAAACAGACATTTTCGAGCGTGAATAATACGAAAACAAGAACAACTGTCACTGAAACGGCGTTGACAATTTGTTAGGCACTGCACACACTCACTTTAAAGGCATTATCATCTTTTTTTTTACCAGCCTCAGCCGGTACAGCCAACTATCGGAAAACGGCGGAAGCAAAGTTATACACCTGATATATGCAAATCCGAAAATTAAATCAACTTCAAAAAAATAGTCAACTTCAAAATTCATATTGCTACTTTGCGAGTTGTTAGGACCGCCCATTTGGGAAAAAATCTGCAAACGAAATCACCTAAAAGGAAGTCCTTTCACCAAAGTTGCTTCAGTATTGAATCAATCCGCACAGTGATTAGTTCTGCTACCAAACGTTCGCAGTGCGAGTTTGGCTACAAACATAAGCGATTGCATTATCCAGTTTCTGACTTCTGGCTTCTGGCTTCTGTGAGATATGAGAAAGGCATCATTACACCACTAGTTGGATTAAAACAGGTTTTTAACTATGAATTCCGATACTTCCGGAACTGGGAACATAGATTTGGTATAATCTAAATCAAATGTTTTGACCATCAACTAACCAAATATGCACAATTGAAAAGATAATAAAATTCAATAGCATTCCATATAACCTTTCATCCTGTGATTGTAAGAATAAGTTCAACAACTCAAAGAAATTTAAATACATATTATATGCACAAACACACAGATATTTTGCAATCACAACGAACTGAGTCGAACGATGTATCACACTCGGACCTTTGGACCTCGATTCGAAAGTCGACTTTTACATTGATTGCATATCATTTCTATTTGAAAAAGACAAAAATAGATTGAGTAGTTTAAAAATTTGCATAACTGTACAATAAACTGAGCAACCGGCACATTCTTTGTTTCAAACCTTACGTACTACATACGATTCCCGGAGCACTTCATTGAATCGAAAACTTGTTTTCCTTGAAACGTTCCTTGGTTTGTTTGTTCCTCTGCGCTGCAACATGGATGGTGCATTCTTAATTACAGCTAGTCGAATCCGAGACCAAATAATCACACTTAGAAGAGCACTTAGCAACTACGAACTTGACATGACCCAAATGAAGCGACCGACTCGTGCATAAGGATCCTGAAATAAAAATGTTAGCTTCTACTACTGGTCGGTGTGTTCCAGTCTAAAAGTGCCGCTGGTTGGAAAATAATTTTATTCCGAAGCACGTGACAGGGATTCTTCTCGGAATATTGACAAACCAGACGAAACTGGTTAATATTGTTTCTTTCTAACCGCCCGGGAGCTGTGCCATACAAAGTGGAAGGAAAGGAATTCGTGACTGACGCTTCATTCGATTCAGATTGAGTTATTTCCGTTTTGGGTGTTTTGGGAGTTGTTGTTTTCTGTTGTTATGACTGTTGGAATATAAGAAAAATTGAACGAGTCATCATTAGCATAATCAATGCGTATTTTGTTCACAGACCGAGATCAACCGGAGCACACGTATCCTGCCATTGTTAATAGTGACGGCCGAAATCTACCGAGAATAGAAAATATTCAGGGTAAATGGTAAGCGTTTAAAATGTTGTTTACGAGTTTCACATTAATCGATTTTTGGTATTCAGGACATCTTGGTACGACTACTTACTTTGAAAATTTGCTCCGGTTGGAATACGAACGTATCAGACCTTATGAGATCTTATCCTCAAAAGCACTAATTCAGGTCTTACAGATCGCTATAAGAAAAAGTGAGGTAGTGGGATGTAGATGAATGATTGCAGTGCGCAAAAAAAAATCGCGTCTTAAAGTAACGCATAATTTTATTCCTCATTGAACAGTTAACAATGTGTTATTAAATATGATCTGTATCCAACGAGGAAAACAGACTGAAAAATTGACATGTAAATGCATGTAAATATGTCTTATTTCTCTAACGGAGACGACGGTTTTGAAGATGTAAGCGATATATCAATTGGAAAGCATTGCTCTGAATAGTCAACCGATGTTAAAGCGAAGCAGTAGAAAACACGAATCTAAAGTCTCACGTGTAACATGTCAGGGAAAGCAACACGCAAAGCACTTTAAAACAATTATTCTAGGACCAAGCTAGTTGAACAGCCAACCCAGGCGTAAGTAACGTGTTGCGTTTTTATGTCCATATTAGTAAAATCTACCATGCAGACAACTGTCCTCGTTTACAGTTTCCGAACACTAAAAACTGGGGTGTGACACTAACGCCTTCTCTTTCTCGATGACAAACTTGCCTGGAGATGTGAAAGATAGTGAAAATAAAAAAATAGTTCTAAGATGTTAAAATCAAATTACCAGTTCGTCGTCAACGTCGATAAACGTGATCCACTAATACACTCACTAATCCGTTTATATTATTTGTGAAAAAACGCTCACTCGGATGAGAATCACACCGATTGTGTTGAATTTTAATATAGGAATGAAAAAGTACGGGTGTGTGATGTCACAGACATAACTGGATGTCGTGAATACGAATAAAATTGACGCGATTTCTTTATACTTTCGAATTCGGATTGATAGTTGATCGATTGGGTGAATTTCCCCCTTTTCACTACTAAATTTTAAACGACTTTTGACGTCGATTATCTCATTTCGGATTTGCATATTTCATTGAAAGAAACTATCAAGATGGTGTACAGGATTCGTTTCGGCCTTTTAGAAGGATCAAATTGTGGAATTCTCTACGATATTTAGCACAGTTCGGAACATTTTTCTCAAACGATTTTCGCACAGCGAAAGGTGCAAAAAGCAAATCAAATTATTTTGGATTTTCACTAAACTGATAATTTTTACCTTCGATTTGCAAAGAAGTAATCTTAATAGTTCTTTAGATAACATTTAGAGCCATTTGAACGGCTGAATTTATATAATATTGTCCACTTTTCGTTTTCTTTCTCTCCAATGCAAACGACCAGCAGCTCTGTTGTATGATGCAATCGCTCTTGTTTGAGTTGAAACTAGTTTTACGTGCAAATCGCAACACATCCGCTCGCAGCGCCAAATGATGCGAAACTTTTTCAATGCGTCTTCTCGCCTTGACGACCGGAAGGCAAATGAGAACTACGACCTGAACCTTTGAGGTTTTTAACCACGTAGAAGGTTTGCTCTCCGATGCCGCTGTTTGAACGCGTCTTCTCGCCCCGACGTTTGCTTCCATGCAACGCAAAAGAAGAAATTATCGGTTTTCGACCACGGTTCCCCTTTAATAACGTTCACTTGAAGATATGTACCTGAAAATTGTCGGCGAAAAACACAAGCGAAAGTAAAGAGTTTTCCGCGTTGTTTTCAAATTTTGAGAAAACTTAATTTTTTAGTTGTTTGTTGTTATCTCACACTGTTCAAAATATTATCCTAAATTCCTGATCATATTTTTGATGAAATAGTGAAAGAATTATGTTGCTGCCGTTAATACAAGTCGAGATATTCACAATTGAGATCTGCCCATTCTTCCGTAATGCTAATTTTCAAAAGGCGCCCCATAGTAAAGTAAGTTGTATTCACGACAAAATTATACGTTTTAACCAAGGATGTCTGGTTGAATTTCTAAATGTCGGCAGACAGAGTTGAAATAGTTTTCGAACTGAGTGATGCATAGATCGGTTTTACGAACAAAACAATCATCATTTTGCAGTCCAATACACTCTTATGAGCCGCTACTTAATTTTGGGTCGAAACTTACCCTATCTCCGCAGATTGCCGAACGTGTTGTCATTGCAACTTTGGCAATGTTCGCTACCTATTTTTTACGATCAAGTCAAAGTTTAAGTAGATAACTACCTAATTTAGGGTAGTTCATAGAAGAGCTCGACAATGAGAAAACAAAACAGAACACTGTTCACTTATTATCAAAATTTCAACCAAATATAATTGAACATACGTGGCTTGATACATTCAAGTCGGAAAAATTAGAAATATTTCCAATCAAATGGTGAAACAATATTGGTAATTGATACAAAATTGACTGAGCTGTACGTGTTCAAAACCTGACCACATTTCTACGTGTTCATTGATTTTCTAGCTATGTCATTTTCAAGTCCCACATAAAATTCTTTTATATATAATGGATGCTTTTTGTTGGAGGTGTCGCAATGAGATTGCTTTCTTTCTAACGGTGTAAAATTTCTTTACGAGGAAACCAAAAATTTTATATCTGCAACATTTTATTAAATCCAAATGAAATACAGACAAACGGTAGTAAGAAATAATATTAGGTAATAACGGAATACTTCTTTCGAAAATTTTCCTAGGAAAAAGTATTTGAGAAGGCCGAAAAGATTTTTCCTTTTTGATTTACGCTAATGCTCTCAAAATTTAATGTACTGTAATATGTGTTTCAGGTATAGGAAGCTCGAGAAAACATGCTTGATTCGAAGTGTGTTCCTGAACCACCAGAGTTGAATCAGCAGAGAAGGCCAGTATAAGTAAGAGCTTGAGGGATTGAGCTTGAGTATTGCCTACTCGGGTAAATGCAAATAACAAAGATCAAAATAATAACAAAAAGGGTATAAATTTCGTTGAGAAAAATATCAATCCACCAAATTGACCCATCGAACGTTACTGTGTAATCGTGAACAGGGTCTTCAAGAAGACTGGTTAAAAAGCTGGGAACATGCAGGAGTTCAAAAAAATTTGAGCTCAAGCGTCCAAAAAATGTGATGCAACACTTGTCCAGAACTGGATGAAGAACGTTCGATCAAAAGTTCGAAAATTCGTGAAGGAATAATTTAAACTTCATCCGGTTTTCATTATGCTCAAGTTTAACCTCATACAATAAAGGATCAATTTTTAGTTTGAATGAAATATCGTTTTTTATCATAATTTGAAAGAAAAATTTGTGGATAGCTTATTTTCGATACACTCCTTAATGCGATAAGACTAATGTTTGACAACAGCAACTTGAACACTAATAGTAACAATACCTGCCACAACAATAACAATAATGTGTCATTACAATATACCTTACCCTTGGACAAAGACTTACTAGCAGCTGCACGGGTTCAATTCTCCGGGAATCCAGGTGCAGATATTGCCTCAAAATTCATAAATTTTCAAAAAGGTGAAACAATCAACCCTTACAAAGGAACAAGAAGTATTCAAAACAACACTACTCCGGTCTTAGGAAATAATGACATCGAAGCTGCACCATCCACTAACTATATGAACACATCTTCAATATCACAGAACATAAATACGTCTGCAATATCACAGGACATGAATACAGATAGCAAATTCGAAATTGATCCAATGCGTCCTCCAATTGTACGTATTACTTCACTTTTTTAACTACACAAAAACTAAACTAAAAAGCAACAATTTTCCATCTCAAATGCACCTCGACGAACATGTAGGGAAAAATACTACAGAAATCTGCAACCACTTTGCAAATTTTTTCCAAGAAGTATATACATCTTATTCAGAAACTGACCGTGACCGTGAATACTTCTCTTTCATACCTGCATTTTCCAACTCCATCTCTGTAAACTATCTATCAGAACATGACATTTCGACAGCACTGAAAAACTTAGACGCCTCAAAAGGGCCTGGACCTGACAGTATACCACCAATATTTTTTAAAAATCTTGCTGAAGAACTTACACTACCACTACATATACTTTTTAACCTATCACTTAATAAATGTACTTTTCCTAAAGCATGGAAATCTTCCTTTCTTGTACCAATATTTAAATCTGGTGCAAAATCTAACATTCGGAACAACCGTGGAATAGCCATTATCTCATGCATTCCAAAATTATTTGAAAAAATTGTAAATGAAAAACTTTTTCATCAACTTAAAAATGTAATAACAAACAAACAACATGGCTTTTTTAAAGGCCGCTCAACTACAACAACTCTCTTAGAATTTATGACATTCACTCTGAATGCAATGGACGCCGGAAACTACGTAGAAACTCTTTACACTGACTTTAGCAAAGCCTTCGACCGTATTGACATACCATTACTTCTACACAAACTACAAAAATATGGCATAAAACATACTCTTCTGGAATGGCTCAAATCATACTTAACGAATCGTGTACAGGTAGTCCGCTTCCAAAACATTCTGTCTGAACCAATTAATGTAACTTCTGGCGTACCTCAGGGTTCTCACTTAGGGCCTCTCCTTTTCATTTTACATATAAACGACATTTCCTTCATACTCAAAAATCTGAAAGTGCTTATATATGCAGACGACATGAAACTCTTCATGGAAATTAAAAATATTAACGACGCTGTAATATTCCAGAACGAAATCAATCTATTCCACATTTGGTGCTGCAAAAGTCTACTCCAACTCAATGTAAAAAAATGTAACTCAATAACTTTCAGTAGGAAAAATGAAACTATACCTATAAACATACATCTAGGAAATCAACTTGTAGAAAAATGTAAAATTGTAAGAGATTTAGGCGTAATCTTAGACTCCAAGCTCACTTTTGTGGAACACTACAATACCATAATCAATAAAGCTAATAGCATGCTGGGCTTTATTAAACGCTTCAGTCATAACTTTCAGGACCCATACACAATTAAATTATTATACACTACATATGTCAGACCTATTTTGGAATATTGCAGCCTAGTATGGAATCCATACAATATTATTCACGAAGAACGCATCGAATCTATTCAAAAACAATTTCTTTTATATGCACTTCGTAAATTAAACTGGACAGCATTTCCTCTACCATCATATGAAGCACGCTGCATGCTAATCAATATACAAACACTTAAAGAACGCCGCGACCTTGCAATGCTTTATTTTATCAGCGACATTATTTCTCAACGCATTCAATCAGCTCCATTATTATCGCAATTAAATTTTTATATACCTAGCCGTCAATTACGTTCCAGGAAATTATTTTTAGAAAAACAAGCTAGAACAAATTATGCAAAATACAGTCCAGTCAATCGAATAATGCGCCATTACAATCAATACTGCGAATATCTTGACCTTACTATGTCTAAAAATCAAATCAAATCTAAGCTTTGTCGTAGAAATAATGCGTAGTATGTAAGTGAACATTGTAAACAATTTATATGTAGTCTACATTTGCTTGACGAAATAAATAAATAAATAAATAAATAAATAAATGATGGACAGATAAGATGT
This sequence comes from Malaya genurostris, assembly GCF_030247185.1. Classification (NCBI taxonomy): domain Eukaryota; kingdom Metazoa; phylum Arthropoda; class Insecta; order Diptera; family Culicidae; genus Malaya; species Malaya genurostris. The sequence continues at coordinate 213,736,013 of NC_080571.1, read as the reverse complement.
TTGGATGTATGGTATCGGTCGGGTGACAGGGAATGCATAAGCACGCAGGTTCGAGTCTTGTCTCTGAGCGTATCTTTTTCCGATAAATCATCTTTTCTGTTAGTTTTTCATTCTTTTGGCTTTTCCAATATATGTTTCCACTGAGTCATTTAAAAAACTGAACTTCGTTATGGCGGCTTTACTTCAAACCAACTAACATTGACAAATCGTGAAAAATTCGTCTTCTATAAATATTTTCTTACTTTGATATTACAATAACAGAATTTTATAATTTGTTACTATTTGCTCATGGAAACTTTGTTATGATTTTTGGTATTTTAACTCTTATTTCAAACTAAATAATATCAATTTCTACCATTGAGATGTTTGGTTTTAAAAATTACATTTTTGGTTTGTATATTCTTCTACTCGTGGAAAATCCCCAACCGAAATCGTCAGCCATACCAAATTGACAGCACCAGTCACCTACAGACAACTACGAATAACAGTGTTTCGAACAACTATGACAGTTACCAATGATTGCAAGCCCGACCAGTAGAGTAGCGGTACCCCCGTTCTTCTTAACTTCACCATTTATTTCATAGACTAAAACCATTGGTTGGAGTGAGATTCATCTTCTCAAAAGAAAAGTTCAAAATTAGTCACTTTTTTCTATCATCTTAGAGCCGAGGTTATTGATTGCAATTTTATTATAATTCGTTGATAAGAAGTCGAGTAATCCACAAAATAATGTGATGACTCTAGTAATGAGATGACTATTGGGGACAATTACCCTTAGTAAAATTTTCAGTCATGCGGGTGGCGTAATAATGAACGGAACAGATAAATCACTCCGGTCGATGAACTTTGTTCTTCTTTGTTCTACAGCAACTTGGATTGGTTTCGCGTTGTTTCCACGCCGCAGTATCACTTCTAATTTTTGCTTCAATAGAGAAAATAAGATTCTTGACAGACGACAGCGAGGTTGATATAATAAAACAACTGTTTCAATCAGGTTTTATTTTTATGTTATATTGCTTAAAACGAGCATTTCTTCTACTTTTTCTTCTATTTCTGTGATTTATAATTAAGCACAGACATCCAAGCTAATACAATTATATTTAAAAAATACTGTGTGAAATTCAAATTTATATACGATAAAATCACTATCGCTACCTATCGTCAAATTGCGTTATGTGTAATTCACTATCGATTTGTTCCGCCATGTTATTTATTATACACGAAGAACAAATTCTGACATAATTAGGGTAACGGCTCCCTATTTCATCTGAGCTCCTATTTCCATCTCATCCCGTCACCTCATTACTTTGAACATGAATAATATTTTACAACCTACCTGAACCAAACTGTGAAATGTTTTAATATGATTATAAAAGCTATTGTCACTCTTTCCCATTGAAAGAAATTGTTTTAAATTCTTCGGTGATCGTTTTTTGTATTAAAATAAACTCACTTTTCAATTTAGGACAGATTTTCGTCTCAAGATTTACAGTTCGTTATTTTTCTGATTATCTACTAATTGATTCGTCTCAAAACATGATCACTATTTCGCACAATTACACTACCATTGAATGCTGGATGACTTCATAATTAGTAATGTTCACTTGCCACTTGTTTAGTTAACGATTTAAAACTTCCAAAATTACCCGACAAGCAATAAAAGTCTTCAAAAATATGAAATGAAAGTTTTTCACTTAGTTAACTTGATTGCGCTCATTTGGTTTCGCAAAGTTGCCAAGTTATCTCATAATGTTACAGAACAAAAATTGTTTTTCTTCTTCAAATTATCATCAAAAAGTATGTTTTTGAAATCCGTGACATTAGTTTAATTATATTATTGATATTAATATTTCAATAAAACTGTTCCGGCTTGGAATATTACCAGAAAGAGCGTGTTAAATACTATTGAAATAACCATTGTGACAAATCTAGTAGCACTGGTTTCATTCCGCTATACGTCAACATAACGCTGTGAAGTGTGTGTGTTTCATCGGCTGTGCACAGAGATGCCAGATATTTTTATAGAAAATATGTATTACTTTGCATAGAAAGTCTATATCTGCTCTATCTGTTTTAACTAATAAAATGGCGTTAATCATAATCAATCATCTACATAAAAGATTTCCACTTTAACATATAATTTTCCATTAATTAATAAACTTTTAAAGAATCACTGCAATCAACTACTAATAGATACTCAGAGAGAAGAGTGCAATTTTTTCCTTCTCACTTTTTATGAACCTGTACAAATATGTATTAAATTTAGGAAATCTGTATAAAATATGTACATTGTTTTAAATCAGTATGCGAACGCAAAAATCTATACAATACAGATAAATCTGTATAAATGGCATCTCTGACTCTGCATTTTGTTTTAAGAAGGGCTAATGCCTAAATAGTAACAATTCCGTTTTTGGTTTCATTTAAAGTTCACCAAATTAACTATGCAATAAAATATTAAATTTAAAGCAAAAGGTAACTAAAACGACTGAAAAGTTTTTAAACGTTGAAATGATTTCAAACTGGTTCTAAAAATATTGTGTGTCGTCTCATAGTTGGCATTAGGCCGTTTTTAAGTAGAATTCTGACATTTTGAACCTGAGAGTGTAATAGTGGAATATTTTGTTTTGATTGCTGTGGCCATTACTAATTTATAGCATGAATAAAGGACCAACGATAGGATGGATAAAAATCCATTGAGATGAAATTAGGAGCAGAGTAGTGAACACATCATAAGTGTTTTTAGCTGTTTCATGAATATTAGTTAAATTTTCAAGAAATGTGAATCAATTCTACACGTGGAGCAAGGCGAATGAAGTAGTAATACGAAAAAGTTATAGTGATTTTAGTGGCTAAATCGGGGTTTTGAGGCGACTTTCTTACAAATGAGATGAAATATGGAGCCCTTGCCCTACCATTATTAATGTTATTCCAATCATCAATTGTCATTACCAATTTCAAGCTCAATTTTACTCATATTTCGCTTCAAGTTCAAACTTTTTGAATGTTGATCATTACTTTAAAATTTCATCGCAATGAAATTTCCGTTCAAAAACACATTTTGTTAGTTTTAAACACCACCAGATATTTTGTAGTTTTGAGTTATTTTTTGGCGTACATGCGTGGAATCAAGACAAAACATATCAATACAAAGATATTAAACATTCCAAATATCACGATCGCTGTGATTCTAATTGTGAATTAAAACAAGTTAGACAATAAAATCGTTCAAAGGCATGTTAAGATATGACTTATTTCATGATTATAGAAAACCATTACCAAAAAAAAGGGAAGCAGCAATAGGGAACTCTTCAAGCTATGCTGAAAGTATACCAACATTTTTTGTACAAACCGCCCCTTTTTTCTGGTGGTTCTTGCAATGGTCAATATACGACAATCTTTGAACCATATATTTAATTCCGTAAACCTTTATACGCATAGCAGTAAATAGATTCTACGAAATATATCGCAGGAAGATTGAACAAGGTTGTGGTAAGTGCAAGATCTACATGGATTTCTTCGGAGATGTAACTATCATCAATAGTAGCATTTGGCACAGCTATAACAGATCGGCTGAAAAGTTCGTATCGTTTCTATGAGAGGGCGCCACTAGAATTAAATCCATACCATTTTCAGTTAGTACCAACCTTCAAAAGATACGTGTAGAAATTTGACAGCTGTCTGATTATTAGATTGTGAGATATTGCATTTTGAGTGAAGCTACTTTTGTTATTGTGAAAAACAAATGGAAAAAAAGGAATTTCGTGTGTTGATGAAACACTACTTTTTGATGAAAAAAAGTGCCGCCGATACCAAAAAATGGCTTGATGAGTGTTATCTAGACTCTGCACCGGGCGAAGCAACAATTCGTAAGTGGTTTGCAAAATTTCGTACTGGTCATATGAGCACCGAAGACGATGAACGCAGTGGACGTCCAAAAGAGGCTGTTACCGATGAAAACGTGAAAAAAATCCACAAAATGATTTTCAATGACCGTAGAGTGAAGTTGATCGAGATAGCTGACACCCTAAAGATATCAAAGGAACGTGTTGGACATATTATTCACGAATATTTGGATATGAGAAAGCTTTGTGCAAAATGGGTGCCGCGTGAGCTCACAATCGATCAAAAACAACAACGAATCGATGATTCTGAGCAGTGTTTGGAGCTGTTATATCGAAATAAAACCGATTTTTTTCGTCGATATATAACAATGGACGAAACATGGCTCCATCACTTCACTCCGGAGTCCAATCGACAGTCAGCTGAGTGGACTGAACGCGATGAACCGAACCTAAAGCGTGGAAAGACTCAACAATCGGCCGGTAAGGTTATGGCGTCTGTATTTTGGGATTCGCATGGTATAATTTTCATCGACTACCTTGAAAAGGGAAAAACCATCAACAGTGACTATTATACGAGGTCTGTACCTGGAATTCTCATTTTTCTAAAAAAATATTTTTTTATTCGTCTACATCTATATGGTCCCCTTCAAAGTGATCCCCCCTAGATATAATACACTTATGCCAGCGTTTTCCAGTCTTCGAAACACCCCTGATACTCACTTTTTGTAATGCTCTGTAGCACTCTCAGCGATTCTGCCTTTATCTCTTCAATCGATGAAAAACGCTGTCCTTTCATGGGTCTCTTCAACTTTGGGAACAGGAAAAAATCACACGAAGCGATATCTGGTGAATAAGGAGGTTGGGGCATGATTAAATTCTTGTTTTTAGCCAAAAAATCACGAATGAGCAGAAGCAGTTTTGGAACGAATTTTGCTGCCACTCGTTTCATGCCCAAAACATTTGAAAAAATATGATGGCATGAGCCAACTGATATGCCAACTTCATCAGCAACTTCTCTAATAGTGATTCGGCGATCATCCATAATCATTTTTTCCACTTTTCCCACATTTTCATCGATTATTGACGTGCTGGGTCGACCGGAGCGTTCGTCGTCTTCAACGTCTTTGAGGCCATCTTGGAAACGCTTATACCACTCGTTAATACTTGTTTTTTTCATAGCAGACTCACCGTAGGCTCTCTGTAACATTTCGCACACTTGGTTACACTTTATTTCATTTTTCACGCAAAATTTAATACAAATTCTTTGACTCTTCAATTCTTCCATTGTTTAAACTAACAAAAATCGCCGAGCTCAAAAAAACACGTCTACATCAGCCGCTACAAAACAGAATGTAAACAATGAACACAGCTGAAAATTTCACCATACATTAGGGACATATGTACCAACACAATAAAAAAAAATTTTGACCACCGGACTCTGCAGACGCGCGCAATTAAAAAAATCCGGGAACTTTTTGAACAGACCTCGTATAGAGGTTTGAAGGTCGAAATTTCAAAAAAAAACGGCCTCATTTGAAGAAGAAAAAAGTTTTGATTCATCAAGACAATGCACCGTGTCACAAGTCGATGAAAACCATGCTGAAATTGAACGAATTGGGCTTCGAATTGCTCCCTCATCCACCGTATTCTCCAGATTTGGCCCCCAGTGACTTTTTCCTGTTCTCAGACCTCAAGAGAATGCTCGCTGGTAAAAAATTTAGAAGGCCTATTTTGAGGCAAAGGACAAATCGTACTACAAAAATGGTATCGAAAAGTTGGAAGATCGCTATAATCGCTGTATGGCAATTATGTTGAATAATAAAAACGAATTTTGGCAAAAAAAATGTGTGTTTCTATTAAACGATACGAACTTTTCAGCCGAACTGTTAGCAATCATTATTAAATTTGAATTGAAAATGGGTTCAGTTAAAAAACTGAAGCAAACATCTATTGCTGTGAGTGTGACATTAGGAGAAAATTTATTAATCAGAATGCAATAATATACTCTTTTTTTATAATTTGAAATGTATTGAATTAATTGTGTTAAATAACATTTTGCAGTGAAAATCCAACTTAATTCTCAACTCACATTTTTTTATGTCGTTTATTTATACCAGGCTTTAACCAAGTTGCGGTCGTTCGCCGGCAACTCACAAATTCATACGATTTGCTTTTCGATTCCGTTTTCTTTTTTTCGTTTATTATTTTCAGCGATTTTTCGTTGAAATCGGTCTTGTGCTAAAAAAGGCTTGAATTAGAGTAATAAAAATGTAATCAACAAACTTATTAAAACATGCTTCACATGACCCGATGTTGAAAGATTCATAATCAAGATAAGTTTATAAACGCTTTTTGACATTTTTTCTGTTCTCGTTCAAAAATTTTCGAAAATTTCCTTTGAAACTGCATAATGCTAAAAAATGAATAGCGTATAGATAGACCCTTTCAGCTTGGAGTGAATTCAATCTTCAGTTCAGCAACGCCATCGCACGGCATCACTTCCAACATATCATGTCAATTGTATGGGTGCGCAGGGCAACTATTTTGGCGCGCACGAATTTGACATTTATCTTCCCTACTTCTATGTACTAAATTCGATGCGGACTCGCCTGGAGGCGCCATGCTCGCAAAAAAGGATGATGCCAATGATTTGTTCGGGAAATGTGAAAGCTGGATATCTTGTTACCACTCCTAATACCAACCTAAAAAAGTTACGCGTAGCAGAAAGCCTGAAAAAAAGTTGGAACGATAACTTTGAGCTATCATAGCTCAGGTGTTACTTGACCAATTTCGATAAATTTTACACCCTCGAATTTTGTGAAGTTTGTAGATTATTTTAAGTATATCATATACTTAAATATATATTTCAAAATTTCCGATATATATTACGTTCCAACGTTTTTGCAAATCAAAGTGAATATATTGCAATCCGTTTTAATTTCATCTATGTCATAGAGACGTAGAATTTCAATTTTACTAATAAAATAAATTTTAAATAATTTCAATGGCATGGCAATGGCAATAGGAAATAGAACGTTAAATTGTATGAATTTTATATACTAACCCATGGCAAAAGAAACCAACTACAATTTCAAAAATAACATATTGCTTGATTTTTGTTTTATCCTAAAAGACATCAATTATAATCGATAGAATAATAAATTTAAATTTCACAAACTTAGAATTATTTCGGAATGTATAGAATTCGGAAAAAATTTGAATTTTCTATTGGCAAATTCCACTCGAAAATCTATAATATATTTAATTCATAATTCAGAAAAAGTACAACTACGAATTCAGCATAAAACATCTCACGAAATTAAATAAAACCTGTTTTCATCCACCTAATGGTGTAATGATGCCTTTCTCATATATATCTTATTCTCATATAAAAAATGAATGCTATTCTTCGAACAATTTTGTTTGATTTTCTAAAAACATGAAATCTAGTGCATGAACTAGTGTAACCTACAGAATGAAACAGTTCTTTCTCAGTGAAGTGAGTTCCTCTTTTCCAGGTACTTCTGGAACTGGAATCGCCCCGATCATTAACTTTGCAGCAGCCTTTGCGATTAGCACCAACAGGTTATCTACCTGCAGCTTACAGTTGTCTTCGTCTCGAAAAACAACCTCTACGTTTAATGTTTTTTACTGAATGGAACCCTGCAGTTATTTTACTTTTGTATATGATATTCATACTATATAGGGTAATACTTTTTAACCAAAAACAAAAAAAAAATTTTTTTGTGTTAGGATTCTTATCATTACTACTACCATTATAATTAAGCAGTAGGGTGCCAATATTTTGGGATCATCTTAAATTTCGTGAAGCCGGCTAGTGCCGGTCGGCATTGGAAATTATAAAGGAATTAACCTTGTTTGTGCTAGGGCACATAACCAATTTCATTATGTTCACGTTTTGTTTTAGCCTCGGCGTTTTATGTTGAACTGCAGGTGGCATAACAGTTCAACATAAACTGCTATGCACTAACTAGTCTAAGACGAAACATAAAGATAATGGGGAAAGTTTGATAATTTTCTATTTTAAAAAATCACCATTACATGAAATTTTCGAAATCGATAAATTTTTTTCAATTCTGAATATCCTAAAATTCGCTGATATGTTAAGATCTACTGTGATCTAAAAAAAAAATTGAAAAAAAATCACCGAAATCGGAAAGTTTTTTCTTTACGTCAAATATCCACCATAATACCAGATCACGACGTTCGATTTCGAAAATCTTAAAATTCAAAGTCCCAGAGTCGATTTTTTTATAAAAAAAAAGTTTCTAGTTATGATCTTAACGTTCGGTGAGTAAGCGAAATTGATCAATTCACAAGTATAGGGAAGTTCAATCGTTTAGTGAATCTGGAGAAGGTATTCAAACAATTGCTTTTAAAGTCACATAATCTCTGTAATAGCATTATCAAATAGCGTTACAACCAACGTGAGTGAACTTCAACCTTCCAAAAATGCACCTGAATTAGTTTTAACACTCTAGAAGACAAAAATACCTTATTTTCATATGTAGCTAATAAATGCCTTACAGTACAGTTACTAGAGTATTTTTCAATGAAAAAACCCAATGTTTGAACACAATTTAAAAAATTAAAACAAATGCTTCTGTGACAATTTGTGACAAAGGCGGGATGGGGAGTCGAAAATCGTCAAAAAAGCGTGACGTCTTTTATGGACAGCCCCAAAGCAGATAGGGCATATTGGGCGCGTGAAAAAAAAACTGGAACAGGAAAAATCAAATTTTCATTGGTTTTCCTTCACCAATCGTCTGCTACCAAATTTTTGAATCAATCTACGAACTTCACAAAATTCGAGGGTGTAAAATTTATTGAGATTCGTTTAAAAACAGCTGAGCTATGACAGCTCGAAGTTACCGTTCCACCTTTGTTCCAGGCTTGGTATTTGGAGTGTTAATATGGTGCCTTTGGTATTGAGTAGTGCTCGGGATATCGCTTTCAATAAATTCAGCGTCCTCTAGTGAGTTCAATATGGCACTTTTCAGCCACATTTTGCCGCAACACAGCTCCTCTTTACATCGACGTCATGATTTGATCTAAAATCTTTCTTAGTCATGTTTTTCTGCATAAGTTCTGAGAATGTAAAAACTGGTGGTTCAGGTATTTTCATTTGTAAGGTAATCTCATCCCGTCGCTCTTCTTGTGCAGTTTTATCATGATTTTGGTTTTCTGCGTGTTGAATTGCACCGTTCCATTTCCAAAAATGTTGATCGCTTTCAATAAATTCAACGTACCTTTTGTGAGTTAAATATTGCACTAAAATTTGTTATAAAATAATTGTAATGAACAAAATCACATTTGAAATGACAAATATCATACGATTCTTCAATAAATTCTTTTGATTTATTTTCAAGTTGAGCATCATCTGTGTACTGGGTAACTTTCTTCCATTTGAAAAAATCTGTTTCGTTTTCGATGAATTCCATTACATCTGAAGAATAATTAGCATAGTCATCGTTTTCATCAAGTTGTTTCCAAACTTGAGTTTCGTTTCCGCGTGGAATGCCTTCAAGGTTCAGTCTTTCACACATGAAAAAGCCTACTAAACATATTGATGGTAAATAAAAATCTATTTCAACCTTTCCCCAGCTTTGTATTTTTTATAAATCTCGAAATGCTTCCGCGGATATTTTTTTCTTCGTAAACGGCGTTTTTCTCTTCGAAAGGATTTTTTTTCGCAAACCGAGTGAGTACACCAGTTGTTCACATCTGAAGAAGAACCCGTACGGAACATTACTTGATGCATTTTAACTTACTTATACTTACAATTCCACTTCTTTTGGGAAGGAATAGAAAAATTTTCCTTAACTAATTCCTTGCTTATTCGGATACCAATAATATTCACATTTTCGATCCATGTTCAACTGTAAACGAGTTTAATATTTATTTGATGTAAAGTGAGTTGAATGACAGATGTCATGTCAGTCAATGTCAGTGCTTTGGCGATTTCAGCGCCGCCACCTAATTGATAGTTGTATAGTATTTGAAACAAAAGTTATATTTTTTACACATATTACTTCGTTTACTTGGATGTCTATTCTCTGTGCATTAAGGTTCTACTTACCATCTTAGAAGAACAGCTATTGTTGGGAAATGTGAAAGAGTTTTTCTCTGTTCCTGATAGATGCATTCATTTGGAAAAATATACCAAATGAACTGATATTTCCTTTCCGAATCGTAAATTACCCCTTAACGTAATATAATTGTTGTTCTACAGTTACACAATTCGATAGTAGCATCTGTTGTTGCGAAATACACCTTAGCTGTATGACATTCAGGCATGCATGCTTATTTGACAAATTTTAAATTAACTGTGCAATTTACTTTGAACCACACAGAAAGCACTCCCATGAGACATTCCTTCGATGTGATTCCAACATTCGTAGCGTTGCTCAAATTATGTATTCATGGCTTCTGAACAGCAGGCCCCCAAATAATCCGGCTGCACCTGAGCATCAACTTTGGTCTGTATCTCGTTTACCGCATTTGGCTGTGAATTATGTGCTTTCTCTGACCCTCCCCATTTGCCGGTGTCTTGTATTTTACAGGAGCATGACCTGATATTTTCCCTCCCGAAAAAACGAAAAAAAAGTTTACCACATTTCGTCACAACTTCATTCCCCCCGAGAGCTTTGTCGCATTCACGTAAGAACTAAATGTTAAGTTCGAGAATGTTCATTTGCTATGCAAAGGTTGATGGATATATTCCAACTTGTCCATCACAGCTTATCCCAGAATTTAAAGCGAAACCATGAAGCATCTCCACTGGCTTGCTAGCTTGTGTCTTGCCGCTCAGCAGCAGTAAACATTATTATAAATAATAAATCCACTCGTGGAACGGAGTCGAGCGAATCTTCTGCAAGACAGGTTCATGCAGAATCATGAACTTATCACAACTATCCGGGTGGAAACTATAATTTGAACTGTTCCACCATTGCTTCACCACAGCAGAGCCCTAAACTTTCCGAAGAAATTTTACAAAACAAAAAAACATGAAAGCAGGGGTTATATTTCTGACAGATTTTTCCACAATGTTGCATAAAAGGTACTACCCCGACCGAAATCTTGTAAACATTTACTCCCCAGTCATCACGAAATCCATTCAATACCGAACGATGCTGCGCGATTTACGACAAAGAAAAAACGCAGTCACGATAAAGTTCAGATCCTGGTCGCTCACAAAAGTTACCACATCGCAACAGGACCGACAGTCAGACTCACCTAAAAGTGATTCGGTATTTTTTTCTCTTTCGCAATGTCGATAAAAACTAGATAGCGGTCTCATTTCACCTATCAAAAAATGGAATGTCTTCTGATGGAACGCTTTTTGCTTGCAACAAATAACTACATACAGTGCAACGTGAAGTTCGCTTGTATCTTGTACGCCATGCATATAATTGATTACACTCGTGTGGTTACCAACAAAATATCATGGATCGGGGTTTGATTAAAACTTCTATTGTTTTTTACCACCATTTTTTTTACAACCCATTGTACTCCCGACGAGTTAAAAATAGCGACGGAGGAAAAGAAAGACGGCAATGGAATTCCGAAATTACTTTCCTTATCCAGTTGCCGATCCCCTCCGCAACGATGAATATGGGTCTCCATTTTCCTAAACTTTTCCCCAACTATTCTTGTTCATTCATTCAAGATTTATGATAGCTTTCTTAGCAGGCAAAAATAAACTTTTTTTCCGAGATTTTCAATTAATATTCGATTGGCACTTGAATAAGGATTTTGGCTTGTGCGGAGTTTCCTCGACGGATCCTGATGTCACTGCGAACAATGTCAAATCGCGATAGCATCTCCCGCAGGGTATTGATTAGTCCGCCCAATTTTGTGTACAAAGCCGCTTCAAAACCGGTTCCCACTGTCGCCACCACCAACACCAACACCATCAAACCATCGTTCTGAATTTGACTCGTCCCAAATTCTGCAACACGACGAAAAGTGACAATGCTATAAATCTTAGACTCCAGTGAAAGACTGACTATCCCGAGCAAAACGTTGATTGCAATGCATTGCGACTATGGACGGAAAAATTGCCGCTCGAATGACATTGTATCATTGTTGGTACTCAGAAATTTTGTATATTGTTACTAAAATGCATTTTAATGTACCAGTTTGTGTGATTATTTTACCTTCTAACTAAAAGAGTTATTAATATTATCCAAGCTCATAGTTGGTAGCGGCACCTTGCCATTAATAACTTTCCCACATTTTTCTCTAGTGGAAGGGTGAAAAATGGTGACTTTATAGATAGGGTAAGAAACAGCATGGAAACAAATCAACAGAGATATTAACACCGCCGGTAGAACAGACAAAAAACAATGCAAACTTTGTCGCGAAAATTGGCTTCATTTCGTTTCAAAATATAGCTTCCAACAATCCAAAAGGATAGAGAACCTCGATCTTCAACGTTCTATTTTATTGACATCAATATTGTAGAAATAACAGTTGGTGGGTCTTTATTCCTCATTTAAGAAAATCCATTGAATACGCTGCTGACATAAATGATTGAAAATGCTACTATAATTATGTGCAGTAATTTGTTTAATTTTTAAATAGACTCAAGTCTTTTTATGCGATGTTTACCTCGAGCAGAGGCGATGTTGGTGATTGCCGATAATTTGACTGAGAGCGGCTCGATATTTCTCTGCATTGTATACAACATCAATAATCTGGTATATGATGCTCAGTGCGGTGAAATGTCGTTATCAATCGAAAAAAATCAATGATGCTGATGAAATCTTCCTTTCATTTTCAGCTTGGCACAGCTCAGTCATAAAACATTGTTTACCTGTTTCAAATGAGAATGCACAGTTCATCTTCAATTGATATCACCTCGTACTCATTTAACAGTTTTCATTGTATGGTGGTTAGTGAAAAAGCTTGGTAATGTAAACGAATATTCACTCAAATCACATACACATTTCGAAAGAAGCACTCACCGGTCAAAGCACAAAGAATTGACCTTCACTCTTTATCATGATGTATAATGAACTGGTGGTCGAACAAACCGTTGTTTTTGTTTACGAGCGGGGTATATCCCTACTCAAATTTTTCCATTTCAAAATTTTCTCTGCACCAGAATGTTTTCAAACATAATCGTGAATATCTCTTTTTGTATACAACGTAACAGTATAATTTTTGCTATATGCCATCGGAAATATAATAAGCAATTTATTATAATGATTATTAGATAACCACAAATAACTCAAAGTTTTAGTTCGCAAAAAAAAATTGGTATAAACGAGCCCCAAAGAGAAAAATTCATGACGCTTGTGTTTGCTTTTTTCTGACATAATTTTAAGTGCCTATAACTCAGTGATTTGTGTACGGATTTATATAATTTAAGTTTTTACTGATGCAGAAACATTAGGATTGAGTCAGTTATGCAATTATATCCCCGGAACCGGAAGTGACTGGCAATTGATGTTCGATTTTGATTTACATCCCAAGAGCTTTCAAGTAAACCTAAGCTTGTTAAAACCGGTTCAGCCATCTCCGAGAACATTGTACGGGGAGGAAAATCTTTGAAATGTTAACACACATATATACTGAGCGACGTTTTTCGATCTCGTCGAACTGAGTTGAATGGTACATAGCACACGTTTTTCTTATTCATTCTTATTCTTGGTTTCTGTTCTTCCGAAAAACGGAACAACCGCACTCACGCATAGACAAATGTGATCACCAGTTCGTTTTACATCGTCACTCTTAATAATGCTATGCATTCAAACATTCGGAAGAAGAGATGCCATTTTTTCAGATTTCTTAAAACTTAGAATTGTCTAATTCCATTGATACCTTATTATTTTATGTATATATTGATATACCTATTCCAAACAATCGTAAAGAAAAAAGGTGCTATCTGGTTTGAAATCAGTAAGCAAAAGCAATATTTATGCGATTTTGAGCAATAGTTGAATATGCGTAGGATGTTGTATGGGTTATATATAAAACATTTTATTTGGAATCCATGATATTTAGAAAAGAAATAGAATATGTAATCAAAACAAAGTAAAAGCGGTTTCTTAAAGCTATCCATCAATGTTCAGCATATTTGATTGTTTTAGGAGGATTTCCAGGTAATATTTTCATTTTTACCGTGATATAGGGATGACAAATAATCTCCACTATAACTAGAAAAAACTGCAACGAACCATTTCTGTTTATATTTCAGATCTGCAATGAAATGAAAGTAGAGTTGGAGTTAATCGATATGTAATGTAGTAAGCACCCTCATTGCTACAATTTTCTCTAAATGGCAATAGCAAAGGATTTCCACGTTAAAAATTCAAATTAGGTAAAGCAGAGGTTTGTGTGTAATCATGAAATTGTTTGGAACAGCGGTGTGGAGTCAATATTTGGAAAGATAACATTATTAATTTCACGTTTCAAGGATCCATATGGAATATTGGACCCAGAAGTGTCTTGATCCTGTTAATTGTAGCGAACAGGATTGTTCTGTCCAAATAAAAGCAAGAAGAACAAATATGGTTGGAATTTGCTCGCGTTTTTATTATGAAATTAAATGTATGGTATGTTAATGTAAATAAAAAAATAAATTAAAAAAAACAGTCTTGCTCATCGTTGCATTGGGAATCATCAGTGTTGATTCCTTGGAATTTGGTTTTAGAGCTAGAAATCGTTGCAATGATTTTCTCGTATACATCCTTATTCAATTGTACGAGTAAAATATGTTCAAGAGTATCGTCGCCTAATGTGGAACGATGTGGCGAGAGTATCAATGCTAGTGTACTGAAGGATCGTTCTACTGTTGATTGGGTAGCTGGAACAGCTAGAACCACTGAAGCTACAGCTGACAATTCAGGGTGGCTCGTCTTTCTCTTCATCCAATGATCCCATACGTCATATACAGTGCTTTGTTGCTGTTCAGCTTGAAGTGCTTTGATTTGCTGTTGGAATGAGCTGGAAGCATCAGCTGTATTAAGTGATCCACCGAACATCTCGGTGATAAAATTGTCGCTCTCATTAAAATTATCAGTCGTATTTGTTGAGCACGTTGATTGACTCATATAGTAGCGAGGATCCATGATTTTTATTCCTTCCCAGGTTTGTATAATGAATCTCTGTGGATTACGATATTCAAAAATATATACATTTAGAAAAATAGTAGATTTTTTACCTGAATGAGTTCATTCTCATTGGCGATGAATATGTTGGAATTAGTATAGTTAAATCGTGGGTCCAGATAAATTGCCATTTTAAAAGCCATGGATGTCCGAAGATTCTCAAGACGGGTGGATAATGCCTTAGTTAGCTCCCGAGCGAAAGGATTATTTTCTTGTTTTTTTATTAGATGTATGGTTAGTAACCATTCTATATAAAAATCGCTTAAAGACATTTGAGATTGTTGTAGTTTTTTTGTGCATATATAGCATGGCTTGAAGGCTTCCAAATAGTTTTCGATAAACTCCCAATGTACAGAGAGATCTGAAAATTTTAATCAATCAATTTCTAAATATATAATACAATTTTACCAATCTCAGTAAACTCTTGAGCAAGCTGAGAGAAAAACTCTTTTTGAATCATAAAGCATTCAAGCATACACGCAAGCATATTATCCCCATTGTCGACAGTTATCGAGAACACTTGTTCAAGTTTAAGGTCGTATCGAGCCAGTATTGTTAGTACCTTATCTTTTAGTAAAACCGAAGTTTGCCTATCCTTTGCCTCAATCATGCCTTGTATAAAAAGTTATAAGAAATCAAAAAAAAAAATACAAACGGATATTTCGAGTTTTAATTATTTTTACTTCATCACGCATAAGTCCATATTGTGCAATGAGTGGCTAAGCGACTCTATCAGATCTGTCAATTCGTTTCATTTTCAATGAACGTTAGTAGTGATGTGAAAGGTGGCCGGATTGAATTGAGCAGTGTTGTAAAATCAATTTCAAAAGAATGAATTGAAATTTTACTGCACTGATGATGCTACAAGAAATCACTGCCTCTCAACGCATAAACCGTGAGAGAATTTTTCTACATTTCTGCGCTCTACCTCATACTCATAGTATTCCACGACCCTTACCAAAATAAATACAGTTTTGCTGATGATACTAGGTTACAATATTTCAAAACCCTTGTGTGGCGCATTCACAGACGTTTTCATAGACACAACTTGAGCGGCAACAGTAAAATAACTCTATCGCAATTATCCACTGCCCGGATAGAATCGAATCGCGAAACGAGAATGAGCTACCGTTTGTTGCTTCAGAGAGAATCCCCACAGCAGCGTACACTGATAAAAATTTGCACGATCGATTCATATGTAAACAGCACTTCAATTTAATGTGCTTTTTCATTTCAATACATGACCAAAGCGATTTGTTTCAAGATTTCATGTGCAAATTCACTAATTTGCGAGATTAGATTTTTTTCACTTAGCTTTGATGTGTTTTTCCTTTAGATGTGATGTGTTTTGCTATTGAATCGAACTACATGTGCTAAACACTTCATTTTCTAGTGGGAATGCACAAATGTATGTGCAAAACACTTGAATCGGTTAACTCTGTTTCAATTGAAATCCATGTGAAAAAATATGTGACATTCACAAGAAATGCATACAGAATCTAGAGGTAACGATATATCTGATCGTTTTTAAGTGCATTTCATATAAACGTAGTTGAAATCATAACTAAATATCAACAGTTTTTACACTCATTTTATGAGTAAAGTGTTTATTTTCATGAATTTCATGTGTTCTACAAGCAGTGATAGATCGAATGCTTTGCACATGATGCTAGCGTGCAAATTATTTTCAGTGTACTAACCCGTGATGCTTACACTGAAAGAAAACGCCAGCAGCATTTTAAATGAAACTTCATTCAATGCGATAAAAAACTGAGAATTTTGACTATTGAATGATAGAACAATCTGCATGATCATATGATCAATATTCAGTGAGTTTTACTTCTTATATGTGTGAATACCATTCATATATTATATGACTGTCAGTTAAGTTTGAAATGTTAGTGAACTGTGTGTTAATCATCATGAATCAGACTGAATGTATGTTACCCATTGTCATTTAATCCCTGATAAGAGTTTATTCCCAATAATGAATTGTAGAACAGTTCGAATAATTTTATGATGAGCGAAAAATGAGTTTCATACCCATTTCTTCTGATTTTCTTCCATCATTTATATGATTGGCATAAATATATGGAATTGTATTACAATTGTATGTAAAATTGATAAAATCGAAATGAATTTGTTATATGATAATCCCGTAACAAAAATCTTTCCATGCATGTATTATTTTCATTTTGCAGTGTTTCGTACAATTGAACACAGAAGAATTTCTTCTTTAGAAATTTAAATGAAACTTTGATGACTCGCAATGTTGAAGGAAAAATAAGATAGCATGATTTTATTATTAATTATCAGTGCGTTTCCTCCAATTGTTAAAATATGTTTGGATAACTTGTCAGAAAAGTCAATGCCAGAATGTAAACAAAACTTAAAGAATTCACGTAATGTAAGGACAATTTCTACTTTAGACAAACAATTATTGTGGCCAATTCTATTTTTCTAGGATTGTATATTGCCCCCCTGATTTAATAAATTCGAAAACCTTTTTGAATCCGTATATCGGATCATTTATATTTTATTTGTAACTACTATCTTAAACAATCAGTTTTATAAGAGGAGACTTGCTCCGACCTTCGACCCTTATGTTTAATAGAAAATCGAGCCAAAGAACCGAATTGAAATGAATGACGACGCTTTTTAAAGAAAAAACACTCAGATATAATCAGTAGAATGAAAAATGATCAAAATTTGACAAGAAAGTTTTCATTCTACCATACTCTTGTAATGGATCAAATCTGAGTTTTTTCTTTTTACAAGAGGAGCTATGGAGATGGAAACCTACAAATCTCTGTAACTATATTGCAATGCAGAACTTGATCATCTGCATACTTTGCTTCAGATTTTTAGTGTACAAGTCAATCATGTTCTTACTATCAATCAATTTTATTGTGAATATAAATAATATTTTAAATAATCGCGGAAATTTATTTTCAAATCATTACTTTTACAGACAATAAATAACAAAAATAAATCGAAGCGCTGGACGTTTTTACTTTATCCAAATTTAACTTTTCTGGCTGCTTAAATGAATTTATTGTGAAATCGATTGGAAAGGTTATAACGGTTTTCAACAGTAATATAATTTGCATTTGAATGGAAACGGAAAAGTCGTGTATCTCACAGCAAACGATATTTCATATGAAATTGATACTTTCAACTTTAAAGTTTTCTTACATTTTCTTATATTAATAAACCATTGTATTTTTCATTTGACCAACCAATTCCGCAGCGGAAATACTTGATTCTCAATCGGAACTATTCGGTTAAATACAATTTATTGTATTTTGATGACAAAATATATTTTTAACTGTGCAATATGTTTTTCTTATGTTGGTTTCTGCTGCTAAATGATGAATATATTCAAACTGTACACTTGATTCTTTTCAGAAAAATTGTTGAGGGGAAAAATTAAGCTTATAATTGTTACGATACTTAACAACCTTGTAACTTTATTGTAAAAAGTTCGTGTACAATTCATTGAATACACTGACGAAAATTAGTACGATAACTCAACCGACTCCAGCATAGTTTATACAGAATATAGAAATGTCTACTTATGTTCAATGGAAAAGTTTCAATGAATATGTAACAATAAATCTTATGGTTTCTCTGCAACATTGTCTCAGGTGTTTAAGTGGTATATGTGAAAACCTTGCTCTCGGCATCTTAAAACTGAAGCAGAATGCCTCATTAAATATATTTTTTTTACTACCATGGAGTGGGAAGGTAAGTTTCTTGAGACATTATCAACTATTCAACCAATTGTCTTTCAGTTATTTTAGTCAAGGGCAAGAAGCCAGGAGAAACTATCTTTGATCCGCATACCTACATACGACCAATGTTGCGATATGTTTTACAGTTCGGAATTTATTTCAAAGAAAAATAACACGCTCGGTAATTTCTGGTGTAATAAGTGTAAGTGGATTCACATAAATTCGGCAATAAATCATTCGATTATTATGAACCGTTTTATCAACAACAAAAATACGACCAACTTCAAAAAGCAGATCAAAACTTGAAAAAACTGTCGTCGTAATGGTTAGAAGCATAGCCTTCCAGATGATTCAAGTGATAGTGCTGATCGGCTTAAAATATATTAATTATGATTATAATAACACGTATGCGAAAATAAACAAAATTTAAATTTCAACAAATATATTTTTATTTTTGTTAAATAAATGATTTTTATCTTCAGTGTTGTTTGTATCTCCTTCTTTCAATGTTATTGTTTTTATTAATTCAGTGAAAATGTTTAAAAAAAAATCTAAATCCATTAAAGGAAAACAAATTGCAGCTTCAACCAATTCTATTCATTAAATTAACTTTTTTATGACTTTGTTACTATTTCAATAAAATAAATGGAAATTGCCCAAACTTAATTATTCGTACAATATTTCATAGTTTTATTAGGCATCCTGCGGTTCCAGCCCAAAACTCTCTTGCGAATAATCTTATCAATTTTTGTAAACTATAGTAACAGATCGGCTGAAAAGTTCGTATCGTTTCTATGAGAGGGCGCAACAACAACAACAACGAATTGATGATTCTGAGCAGTGTTTTGTTTCATCAAGACAATGCACCGTGTCACAAGTTGATGAAAACCATGCTGAAATTGAACGAATTGGGCTTCGAATTGCTCCCTCATCCACCGTATTCTCCAGATTTGGCCCCCAGTGACTTTTTCCTGTTCTCAGACCTCAAGAGAATGCTCGCTGGTAAAAAATTTAGAAGCAATGAAGAGGTAATCGCTGAAACTGAGGCCTATTTTGAGGCAAAGGACACACACATCGTACTACAAAAATGGTGCTACAAAAATGGTATCGAAAAGTTGGAAGATCGCTATAATCGCTGTATCGCCTCTGATGACAATTATGTTGAATAATAAAAACGAACTTTGGCAAAAAAATGTGTGTTTCTATTAAACGATACGAACTTTTCAGCCGAACTGTTATACGCCAAAATCCGTTCCAACATCTTGGTCGACGAAAGTGTGTGGGCCATTCTTCGTCATATTTTTCTTATCAAATCTGATCATTTCCACCTCTGTTAGGAGCACTTACATATCAGGTAATCGATTTTGAAAAATATCCATATACTGTGATACCTTTTTGACACTTTGACCAGTTCTTATTCATACTCATTGAACTCCAATGCAATTGTAAAAAAATTCAACTGTCATAGAAATATTTAAAAATGGAAGTGGAGCATAACTGAAACTTTTTTTAATTGTAGGTCATTTGCATTTTAATTTATTTCCATTTTCAGCTGTATAATTTCAATATTGATCACTCTTAATATCATCCGCATTATAAGGATTCCGTAATACATAAAACTACATGAAAATCTTCTTAATATCATCCGACGATTGGTGTAGATTAAATTCATTCGGTTTATGGTATGCGATTATATGTACGAACATTATACGCACTACAAAATGAATAGTGTTTCCTATATGGCTGCTGTGATGATTATTTTGAAACTAAAATCATCTACATTTTGGATTCATTCAATTTATAAGTGTACGTGCTTCAAACAAATTTTCAATGATATTCATACAAATCAATTTGTTTTTGACGGCGGGGAAATTGAATGGCCGACTTATTAAAACCATCTGAAAATCGTTATGAAGCCAAAATCATTCAGCTTGTGGCCGGTGAATTCTTTCAGTGTAGACGAGTCATCGAGAAAAATTCGCGCTCTCACTGGTGTCCATTCTATGTTAAATGAACCATGCCGGTTTTTTTAGTTGCTGCGATGATATCCGCCTTTCTTTGATGGCACTGATTGAATAGTGTAAAGAGTTGCTAGAGAGCGTTCTTTGATACGATAAAAGCCATCCTTGAACAGAGGTCAATAATTTTTTGAGTCGAATAACCAATAACGCTATTAAAAAAATTTAGAACTTTTATAGAACCGTAAAATATATTATTCAACAACAATTAACAGTACTTTAAGATCTTTTGCCTTTTTCATATAGAAAGGTTATGCAATCACTGTGAAAAAAAGCTTTTGAACCGAGGCCCGGAGGGCTGAGTGTCATATACCATTCGACTCAGTTCGTAGAGTACGAAAAATGTCTGTGTGTGTATGTGTGTATGTGTCTGTGCGTAACGTTTTTTGCACTAACTTTTCTCAGAGATGGCTGAACCGATTTTCACAAACTTAGATTCAAATAAAAGGTCTGGCCCCATACAAAATTTCTGAATATTATTTGGATCCGACATCCGGTCACGGAGTTATGGAGTAAAATGTGCAAAAAAAAGAAAATATGTGTTTTAACTTTTCTCATAGATGGCGCGACCGATTTCCACAAACTAAGGTTCAAATGAAAGGTTCTGTGGTCCCATAGGTAGTTCCTGAATTTCATCCGAATCCGACTTCCGGATTCGGAAATATAGGGTTAAGTGTGTTAAAAAATTTATACCATCACTGAAAAGGGCGCAAACCCGTAAAAAGTTTTCTAAAATGACCTCGAATCTTCTCTAATTGATAGTTTTTATCAGTAGCCGGTCAAACAAACCGATTTCGGCTATGCTTTTAAAAATCGAAGAAAATTATTTTGAAGAATACCACAGTATTATATATGATAGTATGTTTGATATGAAAAAGGCATCATTACACCACTAGGTGGATTAAAATAGTTTTTTTAAATAGTGTTTGAACCGATTTCATGACAGTACGCAAAATTGTTAATTTAGGAAAAGTATTTATCAAAATTTTCGAGTTACAGCGGTTTAAAAATAAAAATTTAGATTTTGCAGTCGATTTCGGATGTCTATGAATTTATTTGGATAACAAGCTGATTTTCCCAAACGATATTTTTCGTTGAATCGGTAACAATCATTACATCCATGACAAATACAGATTCAATCAACTGCCACCATTGGATTACTTGCCTTAACAGAATTCCAACACCAAGTGCTAGAATGAGCAGATTTATACCGGAAATAAGCATAATTAAACAAACAATGAGATAATGAAGGCAACCCTAAAGAAACTGCTCAAAAATATCTATCTCGTGTAAATTAAACCAATAAATCGCAATAAAAACACATCCACAGAGTAATTTCATAATAATAAAAAGAATTCCGGAACTTCTTCCCCGGAAAACTGTGCTGATGTGGATATTTGTGTAGGTTTTTGCTTTTCTGCTTTCACCAAGCCTTTTGTCTCGATTCCTTTCTGCTCTTTCCTCTATGGCAGCTACCGAGTTCGGCTTCGTACCAAACTTTTAGCAGCAATTTAAACTTTACTGCAAAAGTCAATTGTTGCCTAGCACTCTTTACTTCTTGCGAGAACTCAAGCAATAATATTTTTCACTGCGTTCGGGGCTGACAGGCAATCCCCGTCAAGTACCGACAGAATGACAGAATGGCACCGAATCTCGAGTACCACCGCGTCGTCAGTTTAGGTGTTTAATTGCTACTGCGGCAGGGGAAAATATTGCCCTTCCCGTGAAGCGGAATGTTGTAACGGTTCGTAACGTACCGAAACTCCATAAAACATTATTATCCCTAAGTTTAGTTGATTCAACGAATAAAAATTCAGAATTGAATGAGCTTCTTGCACAGAAAGAAATAACGAAAGTTGCACGACATTTGATTGAAAACCATTATCGATGCAAAACTAAATTGGATTGCATGGAATTTTCAATGAATAAAGCTGTATCTTTCAATTAACGCTTAGTTTTGCGATTAAATTATATTGAAACGTACAGAATTGTAAAGCCATGTTTAATTGTCTGCTTCAAAAATGTTCATGAAAATGGATGTAAATTCACAAAATATTTTCATCTGTGTATGTACAAGAAATAGGGATTGCTTTTCATTTACTTTGGTCTTGGTTGGACATTTTAACAGCTGTTTCCACTGAAACTTGCTCCTGAGGTAAAAGTTCAGTTCTCTGCTTTTATGTTTATGGCGATCATCAACTTTTTCAATGTTATTGCATTTGATTTAGCTCCCATTTGATCAGCCGAGAAATTTGGCAAAGTCGTTCCACGTTATTAATTCAAGAAGATAAACTGTTATGAGAAATGTGGGATGATGCATTGAAAGTACGAAATCGTTTATCTTATGCTTGAACAATAAAATTACGATTCAAGATATGTTTAATAAAAGTATGTTAAGTAATTATCATTTGCATAACATGGATTTAAGTTTTGTTGTTGTTTCGATTATACAGGTTTCAACCTTATGGTCATGGGCCAGCAACACCTTCTGACCCTATGTGTGGGGTTGGGATTCGAACCCAGGTAGGTGGTATGGTAGGCATCGGCTTACCCATCACGCTATACTCGTCCCCAAATTGAATTTCTTCTTTTTGCGATACTTTAAAAGAATGGTAAAGCTCACATTTGAGCAACTCCAAAAATAAACAGCAGTTAAAATTGACCAGATTTTGCAGTTTTCTACAAAATTATGTGATGTATTCCTTTCAACAAAATTACCCTTTCGGCTAATTGACGCATTCAGCGAAACGACTTTCGGCGAAATGACCCGCTCCCAATCAATCAACACTTCGCGCAAATTTGCTCTACTTGCAAAAAATTCGACATAGCAAAACAAAGTCTTGACATTACATTACTTTTGTGGAATTTGGCCTTTCTGTTTCAACATTCAACATTTGCATGGCTAGTACTGTGGATCCTACTGACACTAAGAATCCTTCCAGGTCGGGGCTCGAACATACGACAACTGGCTTGTAAGACCAGCGTCCTATGCATTGAACCGCCAACCCGGGACGACATGCTCACTTCATTAACAGTATGACCCTAGCTTGCAGTTGACAAAACAGCAATAGCTTGCTCATAACGTGATGTTACACCAAAAAAATGATGCAATTGTTTCTACGGTTAAATAATACCTATTTACAGAAACCCAGCACAGGCACCCGGCACTACTTCATATCTCCGGCATTTGATTACGGTTTACTATAACCATAATCAACCTTTACGATAATTCCATCTGATTGAAATCTTTCATTTACACTGGTGCATTATGTTTATATCACTTAGCCGGCTAAACTATGACCCTTTAAAGTGGGGTAGAAATGTACCCCACAAGAGCGCTTATGTTAGTGTTTTGTTGAAATCGAAAAATACGGAAACTAGACTATAACTTTTATGAGCAAAATATCTAAACATTGTAAGTGAGAAAAATGTAAAGGATATTGTTAGCTACAAAACTGCTGAATAATAGAAATGTCTATTTTGTAGGTACTAACCATATGATAAATAATATTATAGAGTAGTGGCATATATGAGTGAAGCGATGTTGATGTTCTTTGCTTTAGAGACAAAATATATTCGTTACATTGGAATATGTTATAATTTGTATAACACGCATCACCATTGTTCAATAACTTCCAACACATAATTTCTCATCCTCTGCAGCCCACCTCTCCATCTTTTGCATAACTAACATACAATAGCTCAGGCTACATATGGCGTTAAAAAATGCTTAGATTTGTTAATCATACATATATCGGAATAAATATACTTTTGATCGTTTAGAAAAACATTTACCATTTATTAAAAAAAAAAACAATGTCAAAATCTTTTCAATGCGACAAATATTTTTAAAAGCGTTTGAAAAATGCTGGAGTTATAGCTAAAATTAAGGTAAAAGGGAATTTTTACGTACACTTTCCGACTTCCGAAGTTACACGTTTTTTATGCGGATTTTCGAAGTTACGCGGTTTTCATATTTTGCCTTAGAAACGTCGAGATCTGGTGTAATCTTCTAAGACAAAAAAACGTTTCCTGAATACTCTCTCTAGTTAGCTTTAATTCTATCTACGATCTCAGAGACAGGCACAGTTAGAGTTTTCATGTTACTATATTTATTTTTATTTTTATTAATTTGTTATGTTATGTAAGCCAAAAAATGTATTTGTTGGTTATTTGTAATCTGTAGATGCAAAAGACGAGAAGGTTTTATGCCTGTTGGAGAAAGAGGTTTAAAGAACCTCAGCTCCAGCGGGCTTTTCCCGGCTCCAAACAAATAAACTATCAATCTAGGACATTTAGCATCAAACTATTTTTTTTTCCATATTGCGATTTTTTTTTATGCGGATTTCCGAAGTTACGCGGACTAAAATCTCGTCTCGTAGTCGAATTTTTCAAATATTTTTTTTTCAGATTTCACTAGATCTGAACGTTTCATGCATTTCTAAGACATTCGGCATCAAAAGAAAATTTTTTTTAGCTTTGCGGTTTTTTACGCGGATTTCTGAAGTTACGCGGAGACCTCAGTGTATTTAGAGATTTGTTTTACACACGGAAAGACTGAAATCAGTATTTTGATGAAAAATTTAATTGATTTTATGATTTTAGTTAGTTATTTTTTGAAACAACTGAAATATCTTACTTCTAATTTTTTTGATAATGATGAAATATTAGTTGAAATGGCTATGTTTTTAGTTTATTTCACCAATTAAACGTACAGTTATTTCTTAGCTAATTGCTTAGTTCAATTAGAAAACTACTACTTAGACTACTAGCCACTAGATGGCACACTACTACCGAGATGCGATTTCCTGTGATAGACGACGGCAAAGGATTTGGGAGAGTACCTTGTAGGCGGCGTTCAGCAATGTGATTGCACTGTAATTGGAACAGTCTAGCTTATCAATGAACCCTTCTGACTATAGCTCCTTACCACATTGGGTGAGAAACGAGAGAATATCCTTTAATTGTAACTCCACATACACAGACTCAACCACGGAAAAAGACAGAAACGAAACATAAGCTTCTTTTTCATAAATGTTTTCTCACTGTTTCCTTCATCCGATTCAGCGAAATCGACTCTCTCATTGAAAATTTCAATGAGAGGAGAGCAAAAACGGAATAATATGAGTATTCTACACAAACAGTGGAGGATCTTATTTTCTTGATTCAAAACTATGTTTTGAACGAATACAAACCTACCTTTTTTGTCGTGAATACGACTTACTTTACTATGGGGTGCCTTTTCAAAATTTACCTTCTGAGAGAGTGATAAGTTTTTGATCGTGAATATCTCTTGTTGTATCTAACGAATCAACATAATTTTTGCTACACGCCATCGGAAATATGATCACAATTTTATGATAAAATTTTCAGTTGTGTGACATAATCTCAAGTAATTAAAAATTAAACTTTTCTGAAATGTTTGGTATAAACGAGTATCAAAGGGGATAATACATAAGGCGCGTTTGCCTTGCTCGTATTTTTAAACCTCATAGTTTAGTGATCTGTGAAAGGATTTATATAATCTAACTACCAATAGAATCGAAACTATTGAAAAACCTGTCTCATTTGACCCACACCAGCCAATCAGAACGCGTTCTGAGGAAGAGAACAAAATATCTGCTGCTGTACAACAAATCGTTCGAGAAAATGTTCCGAACAATGTTTAATATCGTAGTGAGTTCCACAATTTCTTCCTTCTGAAAGGCAGAAATGAATCCCGTACGGCATCCGGATAGTTTCTTTCAATGAAATGCAAATCCGAAATGAAATAATCGTAATTAAAATTCTATATGCGTCTATTTTTATAGCCGTTAGTACCGCCCATCAGGTAAAACCAAACCTCTCAACATAAATTGGATCAGTTTGGATTCTATCGCCACTGCGAGCATATGTATTTTGTGTCGTTTGCAAAGCTAGTTTCGCTTCCGACAAGAGCGATTACGTCACAGCTGCCAGTCGTTTGCATTGGTGAAAAAGCAACGGTGGAGAGCATTACACAAAATCAGCCGTTCTAATGGCTTTAAAAATTTTCTGAAGAACTATTAGGATTTGTTGTTCGCAAATCGAAGGGAAATATCCTCAGTTTAGTGCAAATCTAGAACTGTTTTAGCACTTTTCGCTGTGTGAAATTCACAGTAATCTAGATTTCACTTGTTTGTGCGAAAAATGTGGAAAAGGGGAATACTTGCATAATTCATACAATTGATCAACTAATTGATATTCGGAAGTGTTAAGGAACATGTCAGTTGTTCTCGTATTCACGACATCCAGTTATGTCTCTGACATTACCCACCCGCCTCTTTTTGTTTCGATATAGCATTCAACTGAAAAAACTACAATCATTTGCAATATAGGTTGGAAGATACAACGAACTTCGTTTGACATATACAACTAGAGTGCAACATTATTACGCACATTCGCATCAAATGCGCACAAATTCTGAATAAATACACTTTCCACTAAGAGTTTACTTCAATTTAAGTATAGATATATTGTAACATATTCGAAAAACATCAAAACAATTTGCAAGCAGTTTCTACAAGAATATCCTTTTAGGCTTTTTAATGGATTGTTTTGCTTTGGCACTTCTCATGAGCTTTTTGGTAATAAACCTGTTATTAAAACCAATATCATTTTTGTTCTTTGTGTTGTCTCTCAGCAGTGATGGTGACAGATAGATAGAGTCAAATCTTCTGATTTTAATCACACAATTAGTTGCCAATGAGAATTTCGTGTTGGATTGAAGTTTTGGTGGTTTGTTTCCACGATATTCACCAACTAAACACATTTTCTAAAAACAAAAACTTTTTTAGCATGTTAGATTCTAAATTTAAACTAGTTCCTACTAGTTTGCACCTGGAAAATATTTCCTGATTTACACGGTAGCGATCATTTACCAATCATCATCGCAATTAGCAGTAACAAAGGCATTGCTAATTGAGTTAATATTGAACATGATTTGACGAAAAATGTTGACTGGATTAAATACCAAAGTAGTATCTCAAGTACCTTGAACCCAATGGAAGAGCTCCCCCCACTTGAAGAATATGACTTCCTCGTTTGTTCGATTCTGTAGGTCGCAGAACAAGCGCAAACCAAACGTCTAACAGAAGGCTTCCAAACCCTTGGTGGGACAAAGAGTGCTCAGATGCTAAACACGCGAAACAAAATGCTTTCAAGACGTTTTTAAAACGAGGAGAAGGAACTCCACAGAGTTTTGAAAAATTCTTATCTTTAGGAACCAAGTACAAGAGCATACTTCGGGCCAAGAAATGTAGCTATTGGAGACATTTTGTCGAAGGTTTGTTAAGAGAAACCTCAATGAGCACTCTTTGGAATACGGCTAGACGAATGAGGAACCGTAACTTAGGATATGAGAGTGAGGAATACTCGAACCGATGGATATTTGATTTTGCGAGGAAGGTTTGTCCAGATTCTGTTCCTACGCATAGCAATATTAGGGAGTCTTCTCCAAATAATGGTTTCATTGATAGCCCCTTTTCAATGATGGAATTTTCCATAGCACTCATGTCTTGTAACAATAACGTTCCTGGGTTGGACAGAATTAAATTCAACTTGATGAAGAACCTGCCCGACCTCGCAAAAAGACGTTTTGTTGGAATTGTTCAACAAGTTTCTTGAGCAAAATATTGTCCCACCTGACTAGAGGCAAGTGAAAGTTATCGCCATCCAAAAGCCGGGGAAACCAGCTTCCAATCACAACTCATATAGACCTTTTTCGATGTAGTCCTGCATCAGAAAATTTGTTCGAAAAAATTATTCTTCGACGGTTTGTTGTCAGATACTCAGTTTGGCTTCCGTAGAAATAAAGGTACGAATAATGCCTTGCATTATTTTCGTCTGACATCCAAATTGTCTTCGCTCAAAAACAACAAATGGCATCTGTATTTCTAGACATTAAAGAAGCATTTGATTCAGTTTCCATTGATATTCTTTCAGACAAGCTCCATCAACATGGATTTCCAGCGATTATAAATAATTATTTGCATTGTTTGTCAGAGAAGTGCATGTATTTTTCACATGGCGATTTGGCAACATTCAGAATTAGCTACATGGGTCTTCCGCAAGGCTCATGCCTCAGTCCGCTCCTCTATAATTATTACGTGAATGACATTGGCAGCTGTCTAGTAACCCCATGCGCACTAAGACAATTGGCAGATGATGGCGTGGTTTCAGTTAGTGGATCTAAAGCTATTGACCTGCAAAAACCATTGCAAGATACCTTAGATAACTTGTCCGTTTGGGTTGTTCATCTGGGTATCGAATCCACTGCGGAGAAAACAGAGTTAGTCGTCTTTTCAAGAAAGCATGATCCCGCGCAGCTTCAGCTTCATATGATGGGAAGAATGATCCAACAGGTTTTGACTTTCAAAAACCTCAGGGTGTGGTTTGATTCCAAATGCACGTGGGGAGGACACATTAGGTATCTGATAACAAAATGCCAACAAAGAGTAAATTTTCTTCGAACAATAACAGGATCTTGGTGGGGTGCTCATCCGGAAGATCTAATACAATTATATCAGACAACGATACTTTCAGTGATGGAATATGGATGCGTTTACTTTCGTTCCGCTGCAAACTCTCATATTATCAAACTGGAGCGAATTCAGTATTGTTGTTTGCGAATTGCTTTGGGCTGCATGCATTCGACACATACAACGAGTCTTGAAGTTCTGGCGGGAGTTCTTACATTGAAAGATCGTTTTTGGGAGCTTTCATCGCGACTTAAGATGTGAGGTAATGAATCCCCTGGTTATTAGTAACTTCGAAAGGCTAGTTGAGCTTCAATCTCAAACAAGATTCATGACAGTATATTTTAACCATATGTCACAGGAAATCGACCCTTCATGATATATTCCTATCCGTGGCAGCCTCCTAAATGTCACTGACTCAACTTTATTTTTCGACACATCCATGCAGCGCGAAGTGCGTGAAATATCAGAACACCTACGCTTCGGCTTCATTTAGGCTTCTTTTTATATAGCAGAGTTAGCAGCAGTTCATTATAGTTTGAGTGTAATCGACTCCATACCTCCAAATCATTATTTTCTCTTCACATATAGTCTGTGTGCAATTGAAGCCATTCGCTCAAAGGTTGCTGGTGCGTTTTTCTTCAGCAAAATAAAACAGTGCCTGAACGACATATTGAATAACATATTATCAATTCACAATAGTTTGGGTCCCGGCTCATTGTTCTATTTCAGGCAATGAAAGAGCCGATATTGTAGCCAAACGTGGTACTATTGAGGGTGAAATTTATGAGAGACCGATTGCTTTCAACGAGCTCTAAAGCGCGTCTCGCCAAAGAACACTTGCCAGCTGGCATGCTTCTTGGGATAAAGATGATCTGGGTCGGTGGATGCACTCAATTATTCCTAAAATATCAACAAAGGCATGGTTCAGGGGACTGGATGTGAATAGGGACTTCATTCGTGTGATGTCCGGGCTCATGTCCAATCACTACACGTTAGATGCACATCTCCTTCGAATTGGACTTTCCGAGACTGCCTTTTGGAAATGCGTGGAGTATCGTAATGTTAGATCTCAACTAATAAATTCCTTGCATACTCAGGTAGACTACCCAATGTCCCAGTTCGCGACACTCTTGCTTGTCGTGGCCTTACATACATGAAACCTTTTTATCATTTCATTAAGTCCCTTGAAGTTCCAATTTAAATTTTATTTTATGTTAGACTGTTTTCTCTTCCATGAGTTCAACCAAGAGTCAACTATATGATACTGAATAAAAGTGATGAACTGATACAAACAAATCTAAATAGTTATAATATCATGTACAAAATAAATGTATTTTATTTAATGTAATTTATAATAGCAAACCGCTTGATAAAAACAGTGTTTAGATTAACTAATGAATACCAACATACTAACATGATATTCGAAATGTACAAGGTTTAAAGTACTATGTATTAAGGATGCCACGACGGAGATAAACTTATGTATATTGCTTATGAAATAAATGTATTTATGTAAAGAAGTGTACTGTTTATTTGTGAATACATACAAATTTAGAAATTTTATACAGTTTTCAGTTCTGGGGTAGAAATCTAACCCAAAGAGTGTTTACGTATAGAAAAAGCCACGATAGTGTTTTAGGGTTAACTGGCACATTAACTGGTAAGATTCAAAAATTGTGTATCGGGGGTCGAATTCGGAGTCGGATTGCAACATCAAGACTTCAAGGTTTTTCAACAAAATATTCCAAATAATCATATCAAAGTTACGTTGTTGCGTATTCATTCCATCTGACTCTCGAGGCCTGATATTGAATTCTGTATAAATTGATTGTCAACAAGAACCCCGTTGTGATTTAAGCGGACCAACTCTTCTATGCACTATTTCCGAATACCCAGCAAATTTTTTTTTTTGCCCAGAAACAAGCCGCCGTCCATGTCCTTCTGTGCTGTTTCAAAATCGATTGACGTACGATTTTTCTGTTCAGCATGACGAAAAAATTGGCATAAATCACATATCTAACGCTTGAATAAACCCACTAAACAGATCTTGCATGCGATACTCACTAAGGAACAAGCTAGTGCCTCGAACTTCGATCTGTAGGCATGAATATAAGATGAATTAGATTTGCCATTCCGTTACTGATTTCGGGTCTTATGCCTGCTGCTTTGTTGTGATGTGCCGCGTAAACGATCCAAACTGCCCATCCCAAATGATGCTTTGCGGCATGATTTATGGTGATGTTCGGGAATACACATGTTTCGCATGTCGGGAAGCGTTGCCCGAGCTGCTTACTTAATGTCGTTCGCTTCGAATGTTTCCCCAAAGGCCCAAAGAAAAATACACTAAATGAACCCATCCCGTTCTCCATCAAGGTTACCAGTCGGCATTCAGTGGCCCAACGGAAAAACTAGACGTATGTAGTCGGATTTTCTTTCCCCCAACTGACGGCTTGATTTTATCCTTGCTTGACCAGACATTTTGGCACGATTGGATATAAGCCAACTGTTCGATACATTCTTTTTTCTTCTCGACATGCTAAGTCTGGGTTCCCAATTTGAGCGGAAGATCTAAACTAGATTCTCATGATTGGAAGATGGGCATTATTTGATTGATACAACCGGAGGTTGGATCAGGCTTCGCCAACCGTATGGTTCATGGAAAAATGTTCTGATTGCCATAACTCGAACAGAACAGGTATGATTTCATTATTGTAATTTCGCGAGTTACCGGATACGATGAATCAGTTATCATAATTTGGCTCTTGTCACAGTTTGAGACAGAGCACCAAATAAGGATGATAAATTCAACCCAATTAGCAGATTGGTTGTCTTGGATTCAGCATTCACTCGAACGACGAAATTGTGTTACAATTGAATAAGAATTGGCACTGGTTGTGAAGTAGTTCGATTCACTACGTATAATTAATTTACATTAAAAGACGTAAAAGTATTGAAACTATATCAGTAATTCAAATTGGAAATTTTCCTCTCGTAAATTCACTTTTTTTCAAAAGATATGAAAACTCATCTCATCATGAGATTTGTGTACCATCGAAAAATAACGGTTATTGTGATTAAGAGGCAAAGAATTGTCTGGTAAAGGGTGTTCCGATAAAAAATTGGTCAATTCGCTGCGTTTTTCCCATTATGTATTAGAAATGACCTGCACACTCCTCCTTTTTAAGGTTTGTCTATTGCTGGTAGCGTGGGTTGCCCTGAATTTGCACTTTCGAGCAGCAATTTCTATTTTTGCTCGAAAGTCAGCAAATTCAGAGCAATCCACTTCACCAACGTACACACCATACGTACTATTGTTTTTGGGTGTACAATTTGATTTTGATATTTGATCTCTCTCTCTCTTCAATTGTTAAGACATTATTGGAGCAAGAGGAGTAAGGTGTCATTTTTCTGCAAATTACACGCACGCTCAGTTAGCGAATCTTTTCAATTTGGAAAAATCAACCATGACTTGAAGCAGGACAATAACATTACGACAGGGCCGTAAACCAGGGCATTCATGTACAATAGAGTCTGGGAAAACGTTTGTTACCTTCGCTCAAGCAACAAAATTGTTAAATACTATTTTGGTCGGATTAGACATCATGCTACTACGAAGAAAAACTTAATGTCTTAGAATTACAAGAAACGTCGAGATTTAGTTGCATTTTTTATGATCAATGTCTTAGAATTCCATGAAACGCAAGATTTAGTGTCATCATAAAAAAACTGTACAAGAATGGGTAGATCTTAATCGTGAATATCTCTTGTTGTACTTAACCCAACAGCACAACTTTTTGTCCATGCTATCGGAACTATAATCAGCAATTTATGATAAAATTTGCAGTAGTATTAAATAATCACAAATAACTTAAAATTGCAGTTTTATAAAATGTTTGATGTCCTAACCTATTTTGACAAAGGGCACATAACCATTTTTCATACTTTATGTTTCGTCTTCGACTTGTCAGTACATAAAAATTTGTGATGAGCTGATATGTCACCCAGCAACTAATACAAATTTAATTTTGATACACAGTCTGCTGAGATTCTATTTATTCATGGTTTGATGAGCAATATATTATTAACATAAAGTGGAGTCCCAGTGGAAAAGATTTCCTTTTAAGGAATGCACAATTTAATTACTACGCTATGTTGGAAAGAAAGTACAAATATATTAATAAATTAGTTATAAATATGAAATACTGTTGACGATAAATACATTACATTATAAACCAAAAATCTACATTAGCTAAATATCTCGTTCAGTCTGTGCTTAGAATAGTACTTTAGTCTAGCCGCAAATGTGGCACGATTGTTTATTCCTCGTATATCAGGCGGAAGGGCATTATATTTAGTTGGACCAACGAAAAGGATCCGTCTTTGACCAAGGCTTGTAGCTGCTCGAACACGAAAATAATTGTTACTACGGCGTGTTGTTCTAGAATGGGATATAGTTGGGAACTGTAGGTTATGGTGAACTGTGGAGTTATGCAAATTATCATGAATGAATAGCAACGTTTGGACATCACATAAGTATGTTATTGGTAAAACATTATGGTTTCTGTCAGAGTATAACAATAGACTTGAGAATAGTAGGGGTTTATTGAAAATGATTTTTAGGCATCTGTTTTGTAGAGTTTGGAGTTTCTTCAGATAAGAACTAGCGGCTCGCCCCCACACCGATACCAGGTAGTTGAGCTGTGAATGGATGTAAGCAAAATAAAAATTTAACAGAACACGCTGGGGAACAAAGGACTTGACTCTTCATAAAATACCGCAGTACGACGCCACGTGCTTGGCAACAAGCTTTATGTGGTGAGCCCAGGTTAATGTGGGGTCGAAATATAACATATGCCCAGATACTTGAAATAGTCAACTTTTTCAAAAATATTGTGTCCGAGCTGGGGATGATTATGCGTTGGTATAATTTTCCTTATGGAACGGAAAATCATATACTTAGTCTTTGTGGCTTTTAATGATAATAAGTTCGCATTGAAATATTGATCAAGAGTTCTTAAATCACTTCCCATTGAGTTAATAATAGCATTGATGTCACTGTCAGGATAGAACAGAACTGTGTCGTCGGCGAATAGTTGTGGAGTTCCTTTAAGATGTAAATTACCTATATCATTAATATATAAAAGAAACATTACAATATTACTTCCTTGTGGAACACCAATGTTTATTGGAGCAAGGTTGCTACTGTCACTTTCGATGGATACAAATTGTTTTCTATTAGTCAAGTAACTGCGGATAATTGAATTAGCAATGCCCCTGATGCCATAGCAATCGAGTTTGTCCAAAAGTATTCTATGATCTAATGTGTCAAAAGCTTTTTTAAGGTCTAAAAATAATGCACCAACTATATTTTTACTATCGATCTCGCTAATAATTTCGTCAACTAACTCAATTATAGCGGTATGTGTGCTAGAACCTTGTCTGAAACCATATTGGAATTTAAAGAGAATATTATGCTTACTTAGGAATTCGATAAGTCTGGTGACTAGAAGTTTTTCAAATATTTTGTTGAATACGGACAATGTAGATATAGGACGGTCACCCGATTTGAACACAGGGATGACTTTAGCCACCTTGAGGCAATCAGGGTAGTAACCGGTCTGAATAATTCCGTTAAAGCACTGAGAGAGTATTTTAGCGACTGCAAATGAATTATGTTTTAGTACACTGACAGAGACGTTATCAGGGCCGTTACTCTTCTTACTATCCAAACATTGTATTAACAGTATCACTTTATTTACAGATGAAGGACGTAGAAAAATAGAATCACAAACACGACGAACGTTACTTATTGGACAAAAAGATGAGTTAACAGGAATAGCTTTAGCTAATTCGCTACTGATATTTGAAAAGAATTTGTTGAAAATATCACAAACTTTGCTTGATATATTTCGTTCATTGTTGTCTGTGCAGTTGACTTAACAGGATGTGAAGCAAGTGTATCATTTCGGTTGGTTGATTTTCACAGCTCAGTTTCAGTTTAAGTATCGAGAATTCAGTTTCTGAATAGAATTTCAGAATTTAGTTCCAGATACAGAATCAAGCATTCAGTTCTGCTGCGTGACTGTTTTTTTTTTTTGCATAGTTCGCTGTGTGAGTTTCACTTCAAACAAGAATGATTGCGTCGTCCAGCTGCTGGTCGTTTGCATTTGAGAAAAACACAACTAAAAATGAATGAAAAAGATAGGAAACTACAAAACCAACCCTTCAAAGGGCTCTAAATGTTATCTAAAATTTTTTTAGAATTACTTATCTGTTGAAATATGCCAATTGGAAGTGAAAATAATTGGTTTAGTGAGTGCTGACAGTCTGATAGATTCGAATTAGAAAATTTTCGCATACTTTTCTCGGCTTTTTTTGCGTAAATACGTCTCACTTCACTATGGAGCGCCATTTAAGAGCTTATCATATGGGTGACTGGTAAGTTTTTGATCGTGAATATCTTTTGTTCCATTTAACATCATTTTCTCTCCAAGTCATTGGAGATATGATGAGCAGTGTGTAATAGAATTTTCAGTAGCATGAGGTACCCACAAATAATTCTAGTTCGAATTGCATTTTTTATAAATATTTCATAAGTTAATAAGCTAACAAATTGATACTTCATTCATTCTAGCCTGCGTAGTTTACAGTTCCAGAGCTCAGTTCTGGATTTCAGATTGAGAATCAAAGACCAGATTTTCTTGTTCATTTTCACAATCCATATCTTAACTTCAGTCCGGAATTCAGTTTCAAAGTGTTTGTCCGGAGTTCAGAATTCGGTATCAATAGTTTCAGAATCCGGAATCTGAGTTCCGAGCCTGAAGTTCTGGAACTTCAAACCGAAATCTAGGATTATAATTCAGATTGAAAATTTAATTGTATTTCCGGAGTTTAGTTCAAAAATACACTGCAGAATCCATGTTCAGAATTCAGTTCAGTGCAGTATTAGAATTTGGTTCATGATTTCAGTTTTACAATCTAAATGAAATCTGGAAATAGAATCTGCAGATTTTTGAAATTTTTTAGATAACATTTTAAATTTCGGAGCTGAGTTCGGGATCCGAATTTGAAAACTGAATCCTGAACCGGAATTCTGTAGCTAACACTCAGCTGTAAATCTAGGTCCAGAGTACATTACTAGGATTCAGGTTAAGAATTATATTTATACATGGTCTTCGATAAGTTACATCGCACAGACTCCTACGTACTAATTCTTAATCTAAACACATTTTTAGACACAATAAAATCAAAATTATCATAAACATCATTGAATAAACGACAACAAACATCCAGTGGGTTGTTTCGTCCATATTGGGTACGGCGAGTTGTAAATAGAAAGAGTTCCGTACGACGGGTTCGTCTCAGTGGAGCATGAAATTGTAATTTCTTCAGCAGTTCTGCGCAGTCAATGGTGTTGCTTGATATGTCGAAAAATAGGAGACACTGCAAGGTTTTTCTTCTGCTTTCCAGTATTGGCAGTTGGATAAGTCGACAACGATCTTCGTAGGAAGGAAGATGAACTGGATCGGTCCAAGGTAACAGACGTAAAGCGTAGCGTATAAAACACCTTTGCACGCTCTCAATTCTCTTGATGTGTACGCTGTGATACGGTGACCATACTGGTGCGGCATATTCTAAGATGCTGAGGACGACTGAACAATACAGAGTTTTTAGACAGTACACATCTTCGAAGGCGTGTGTATTTCGACGAATAAAACCCAGTATCGAGAAAGCCTTAGCGGCGGTTAGTGAAACGTGCTCCGAAAATCTCAATTTGCTATCCAAATAAACGCCGAGATCTTTTATAACGAAAACTCGTTCGATGGTCAGAGATGAGATTTCATAGTCGAAAGCAATCGAAGAACGCAAACGAGAGAAAGTTACGACGTTTCATTTCAGGTAGTTAACCTCCATACCATTCATGTTGCACCAGGCAATGAGTGAGTCGATGTCAGATTGAAGGACGTAACAATCCAAGTTAGATTCTATACAGCGAAATATCGCGACTCGTACAGGATATCATGCAACATGCTTTCGAGTATTTTTGGTAGGCAGCTGAGAATTGAAATCGATCGGTAATTACTTACATCGTGAATGTTACCACTTTTGTGAATCGGAGTTATTGATGCAGTTTTCCATGCAGTCGGAAAGAGGCAGTCGCTGAGAGATCGGTTGAAAATCAGAGAACACGGGGAAGCAAGAGAGGCTGCGCAATTTCTGATGAAGAAAGGTGGTAATCCGTCAGGGCCTGCACCTTTTGAATCATCGATAGACAGCATTCTTCGGATAACTTCTTGTTGACTGATAACTATACGTGGTATGTTGAGATTGTAATGGGGCAGACCGCTCAAGTACGATTCTGTCAAGGGTGGTGAGTTATTACTTAGCACACTTTGAAAGAACGACGAGAATAGGTTTGCAGTACCCAGCTGATTCACCATTATAACGAACGTTAATTGATATACCTTTCGATTTTTTGCGACTGGCGATATACTTCCAAAAAGTCTTCGGGTTGACCTTCACATTATTCTCGATGCGCTGTATGTAGTTACGAAACGAAGTCACGTGTAAAGAGTTGTATTGACATTCTAGTTCACGTGACTCTGCTTTATGCAATTCATACTTAGTTTTAAAGTAACGATTTTTTACCTTCCTTACCAGATTTCGTAGCTGGAGTTCAGCGTTCCACCAGGGCTGATTGTATTGCTTTTGAGGAGAGCGTAGTTTAATTGGCACGTTATGCGGAATAATTTCGAACAATTTTGTGTAGAAGGATGAAACGGCGTCATCGATTGTATCACCGCGAATAATTTCGTTCCATTCTATCTCAGATATCAACTCATTCAACTTTGAGTAATCGGCACGAGTTACTATGGGATGCAGATGAAGCACAAAAGGGGAATGTGGGACTCACTCGTGTCGATTCTCGCTCTATGAATTACACCTTCCGAAGCAATTATAAACAAGAGAGTCCATCACCTCGAAGTAAAGTCTCAGATACTATGACATAACACATCACTCTAACCATCGTTGTTTTGAATTGGTCAGTTTATCCGGAAAATATCACGATCGATTGTTTCATATTCCTCTTGGAAGTCAATGAATAGGTGATGCTTGAGTACGGTGTCCTACGAATCCCTGAGCTATTGGAGGTAGACGAGGGTAAAGGATTTGGGAGAGTACATGGTTTACGGCGTTCAACAATGTGACTGTGCGGTGATTGCAATAAGCTTATTAGTCTTTTTGTAGATGGGGCATACCACCTCTTCCATCCATTTCTGCGGTAGAATGTCCACCTCCAAAATCTTAGAAATCATCCAGTGCAGCGCTTTAGCCAGTGCCTCTCCTCCATGTTTGAACAGCTTGCCTGGCGGTTGGTTATTGGCCGCGGCTTTGTTGTTCCTTAGCTTACCGATCTTCTCACTTATCTCCGATAGATCAGGTGCTGGGAATCTGTCGTCGGCTGAGCGAGAACCCAGATTAACCTGTATCTTGCATTTGGACATTCAGATCCTCGTCGTAGTACTTGTAGATCACCTAACATTCGTTCATAAGAAGGTGACCACGGGTACCTCAGCACATTTCAGCCTGTGGCGTATGGCCACCACGTGAACGGTTCACATTATTTTAGAACTTCCTTATTTCATTTACGCGGTCAGCCGTTCCATCGCTTCGCGGTCTCAATCTTTCTCGAGGCGCTTTTCCGCGAATTCTGTCTGTTCCACTCCTGTCTGTAACGTTCCTCGTTTGCTCTCGCGCGGTGTTACTGAATTCTTTACTTCGACCTCAACTGCTAGCAGTCGCCGTCAAACCAGTCGTTTCCTCGATTTGATTACCGTTTACCTAGTACGGTTGCACCAGTGCTACTTATGGCGGATATTATATTCCTCCAACCAGCGCAGGAATTGGAGCACAGAACAACAGACAGCTGCGACCGCCGGCCGCTAAAGAGGGATCAGCGAACAAGCGTCGGCACGGGAGTTTTTTTCCGTTGTCGGGGAACTCTCCGTCGGTGTAGTCTAAATTCTTCGTCGAGGACTAGTCGAGTAGACTGTGACGTTGCCCCGGTATGGATCATTGGGGCG
Organism: Malaya genurostris; assembly: GCF_030247185.1. Lineage (NCBI taxonomy): Eukaryota > Metazoa > Arthropoda > Insecta > Diptera > Culicidae > Malaya > Malaya genurostris. The sequence goes on along the minus strand of NC_080571.1, from coordinate 213,696,695 downwards.
CCAGTGAACCGGAAGCCATCATCCAACCGAAATCACTTGACCGACCCAGGCATCCTGTCGATTGATCCGTTCACGGGTATCGGAAGCGACGATTACGGGAGAACTTCTATCGTCCGGGAATTTTTCGCCGGTGTAGGCTAGATCATTTGTCGGGGACTAGACGAGTAGAAGCCACAGTACCGAAGTCGAGTTGTCGGGGCGCCAGTGAACCAGAAGCCCTGCTCCAACCGGAATCACAGGACTGACCCCGGAACTCATTCGAGTGTCACAGTGGCATAACATGAACAGTTGGGTTCGGGAGAACTTCCTTCGCCGAGGAACTCTCCTTAGGTGTAGGTAAGATCCTTCGTCGGGGATTAGACGAGTAGATTGTGACGTATCTCCAGTATGGATCGTCTTGGCGCCAGTGAACCGGAAGTCATCCTCCAACCGAAATCACTGGACCGACCCAGGTATCCTGCCGTTCGAACCGTTCACGAGTTTCGGGAGCGTCGGTCCTGAGTAAACTTTCATCGTCGGGGAACTTTTCCGTCAGTGTAGGCTTGATCCATCGTCTGGGATTAGCCGAGTGGTTCGTGACGTAGACCAACCCTGGGTTGGAATCGCCGGACCGACCTCGATACCCTCCTGGACGATCCCCTTGAGCGAAGCGAGTGGCTCAAAGTCTAGAGCTAAATGGTTCAAAAGTAGGAAAGAACAATGCAGACGTCCATGACGATGCGTAAGGGCGGGAAGGGTGCTTTGAGCACCGATAGCCTTCCACCCCGAAGTAATACCTAACGGTAGTTTCGTGGAGGTAGGTTTGGAGATTCAAGGTGTTTTTAGTGAGTAGTTCCAATTATACTATAGGTATCCCTTAAACCACGACAAGCTGCTTTTCCATTTGTAGCACTATCTCTAGCTTGACATGGAGAACAAATGCTCGGATGGGTTCGCTCTCTGAAAATAGGACACGAACCACCCTTCCCTGTCCGCATACGACCAAGGTCCCACCGGAGTTGGTTACCCCATATTTCCTATGATTACTCGACATTACTGGACAAGAGGCTGAGGATCACTATGGGATCTATCTTACGCAATGGCCAGTCATTTACCAACCATTGCAGAATACCACAGTAATATTTTTGAGAATATGAGTAATTGTTTTATGTTCACCTTTCCAAATATAAGATAAATTTAGCCCCACTGCATTACACATTTTATACTTACGTATCTGCACTGTGTATTGTAAAGTAATACATTAGTGTGTGCAAAGTGAAACTAAAAATAAAATTTGTTCCTTGGTGTACTGAGGAAGTATTCCACTAAAAGGTTCAATAGTGGAAAACCTACCTCCTAGTCGCAGAAGATCCCAACAGTATAAACATTTTTTGCTCGGAACGTAAAAGAAAAGATTAGCTCAAATTGTCAAAAGCCTGTTGCTTTTTCTCTTAATAGCCGCTCTGGAATAAAAGTGACATTCGCCATTCATTCGGCCGAATCCCAGCCTCCTGCAGCGAGCCGGACGGGATTCGTGTTTACTATTTATGAAGATGTCCTTAATAAACATACCCGATACTGCAGTCAACCCTTTTATTTATGTTAACACACCAGTCCGTAGATACCTAATTGCATGTTGTTTGTTCGTTTGCAGAAACTCTTCACGCGATTCTCATTAGTCAGCTATTAGGTATTTACTTTGGGGATTCTACTCCTGATGAATAATAACTCTGCAGGAATGCTTTTAGCAGATTAGGCTTCGCACTATGGCGGCAGCTGACACAAAAACACAGAAAAAACATCAACATAAGAGCAATTTTTTCCCTCATTATGCTTGTTGAGTGCGGTCGAAGAGAAAGTTTTATGTGCGAATCAAGCAGCAGTCGGTTCAAAGTTGTCTGTTGGAGGAAGTTTGTAAACATTATTTTGTATTTTCTGTTGAGCTACCAGAATTATGGACATAAGCTAAACGGTGGTTTAGCAGTACTTTCATCACTTCTAGAAATCCATCGCAATAGCTCTACGTCAGAAACAGATGCCAGAGGATGTGGTCCAATCTGGTGTGTAGCTCTAGCTGCGTATGTAGATTCACCGGACAAGAAACTACGCTCTCGAAACCATTATTTTCCGAAATTCCGAAAAGTCACGCCTGACGCTTCTGCTAGGCTCGGCCGAAAGCAAACTAAGCAAGTGAGCAGAACAGTTTAACAAACTTTGCTTTCTAACATCCTTAATAAATTCTCCAAATGAATATTTATTCTTCCCATAAGCATAACGCAACGTCGGAGCCATATGCTCTGCAAACACTAGCACAACATGTTTTTGGATGACTGCCGTTCTGAGGCAATGGAAATTTTGTCTGTTCAATTTCTGAACTGATAACAATCAATTTTTTTTTAAATCTGCCAAAACCTGGAAAAATAATACAATAATATGAAAGAAAGCTACACCAAATAAAACAAATTTATTGTTTGGATCTACATTCTTTTGGGCAACTATGCTCTCTCAATTTGTTTATCTGAAACTGCTCATCATTAATAATGTTATTAAAATCTTTGGTCTATATTTTTAGGCGATCGTTATAAAATCCACTAAGGGACTGATTTGATACGGAGTCATATTCATATTGGTCACAAATAACTTTTTGCTCAATTGGTTTTCACGAATGAAAATCCGTCGCCGCCGTGAGCGTGTAGACTGTGCTTCAGAAAGCTTTTTTATTTTGTTTTTTTTTGCCCACCACACTCCCCCACACCATACAGCTTCAATTTGTGAAGCACCCTGGTAGTGGACGCAAACTAATCTCAGCTAAAAAAAATATCTGGCAAAATACTACTAAAAGAAAGTCTTGCGTAACAATAAATATACTAAAACAAATAGCTGAGATGTTTGTATTTTCATGATGTGCAATTAATTATTAAAAAGGGATCCACAATGATACAGACTAACTAAAAAATAATACAAGAATGAATTACTGTTGACAGTTTGTAAAACAAGGACTACATTAAGAAACTACATTAATTAAATATCTCGCTTAGTATATACTTAAAATGACGCTTTAGTTTAGCCAGTCTAGGTACGGCTCGATGTTGATTCTATGTCAAGTGGAAGTGCGTTATATTTTATAGGATCAACAAAAAGAATTCTTCTTTGACCAATGTTTTTGACTGCTCGAACGCGAAGTAGGTTGTTACTACGACGTGTAGTTCGAGAGTGAGTTAAAGTTGGAAACTGTAAATTATGGTGAGTTGAGGGGTTGTGTAGGATATCATGAACGAATAGTAATGTTTGAACATCACACAAGTATGCTAGAGGTTTAGATATTATGGATATTATTGGAGTACAACAATAAGCTTGAAAACAGTAAATGTTTATTGAGAATGATTTTGAGACACCTGTTTTGTAGAGTTTGATTTTTTTTTTATGTAGATGAGAGCTAGCGGCGCGACTCCATACCGATACCAAACACATGAGCTGTGAATGGATGTAAGCAAAATAAAAGTTTAGAAGTGCACGCTTAGGAACATATGACGTGACCCTCCACAAAATATCGCAGTAGGATCTAGGTTAACGTGGGGTCAACATATATACCCAAATATTTGAAACAGTTCACTCTTTCAATAATATAATGCCACAATTTAGGATGACTATGGATTGGTATTATTTTTCTTATGGGCCGGAAAATCATATATTTGGTTATTAGGAGATTTAGGGACAATAGCATTGACGTCGTTGTTAGGATAAAATAGTCCCTGTGTCCCTGTGAGTTGCAGGTTTCCTATATCATTAATATACAAAAAAAATAATGGCCCTATATTGCCCTATATTGGCACTCCAATGTTTATGGCAGCAAGATTGCAACAGTCGCCCTCGATGGACACGAATTGTTTTCTGTTTGTCAAGTAGCAACTGATGATAGAGTTCGCGATGTCCCTGATGCCGTAGCACTGAAGTTTGTCCAAGAGAATACTGTGATCCAAAGTGCCAAAGACTTTTTGGAGATCTAAAAATAAGGCACCAACCAATCATGTTTTTTTGGTAAATCTCGCTCATTATATTGTCTACTAATTCTATGATAGCGGTATGTGTACTAGAACCTTGTCTAAAGCCATACTGAAATTTATAAAGGACACTATGTTTGTTTAAAAATTCGATAAGTCTATTAACCAATAGTTTTTCGAAGATTTTGAAGACAGACAGAGTCGATATAGGACGATAATTACTACAATCATAACGATCACCAGACTTGTAAACAGGAATAACTTTAGCCATTTTAAGGCAATCAGGGTAATAGCCAGTCTGAACAATTACATTGAAACATTGAGAGAGAATTCTAGCGAATATAACAGGGTTATTTTTTAGCACACTTGCAGAGATGTTGACGGGGCCACTGCTATTTTTATTGTTCAAATTTTGTATCAGTAGAATGACTTCGCTAGAAGATGACGGACGTATGAATATAGAATCACTAACACGACAAACATTCTCAGTAGGACAAACAGTTGGGTTTATAGGAATATTTTTAGCTAATTCTTGGCTGATATTGGAGAAATAATATCTCACAAATTTCAGAGTTTACATTAGTTTTGTTACCATTGTGAATCAAATTTATCTTGTCACTTTTTTTTTGTTATTCCGAATGTATTTTTTAGATTTCTCCAAAATTTTGAATGAGGTATGTTTGTAAGAAGGTTTTCATAATATGCTTTCTTGCTATTCCTTTTCTTGATATCGACCTTTTTAGATATATGTAATTGCAGTTGGTTAAGGTGTTGGTCCTGTTCGTTTATTTTAACACGCTGGAGATAATCACGCTTAATTTTTATCAGTGTCCATAGATCCAAATTCATCCATGGACAATGAGAGCCTTTCACTTTAACTGTTTTTGATATTATTCTCGTATGTTTTTCAAGTTGGGAATTATATACATGCATAAAAAATATCCAATGTAAAAGGAAAGATTAATGTCTTGCCTTTTGAAAAAATGCATTTTTGGTATCTTCACCATCCCATCCTTGGATTTTCGGATTTCTTTCAATTGTAACAAATTACAGTTAACTGCCGTCGCGATCTGAATCACGACGAATCATGAATTCTCTTTATTAAAATTTAACTATACTTTTTATACCTAACTTTCTCTTTTCCTGATCTAGCTTATTCTCTAATTTACATCTTCTTAAAGCGGTAGGAGAAGTAATAATACATTGGGATTAGCCAATCGCGTGGCTTCGGGAGGCCATGTTTGATGACGGATGGAGAGCGCGAAAGAAGAGTGTGAGAATCGGAAGCGAATAATTTTAAGTTTGTTTAATCTGTTCTAAAGAGCTAGTGAGTGTATTATCGTGAGTGTACGGGTATACTTGACCTGAATCGGTGAGTTCCTGCATTACGCTACATGTTTTGCTATGCTTAGGGCAGCGTTTTGACACCCGAAACCGTTGTATCTGCTTTATATCCGTATTTATTTTGTGTGTCAAGAAGGTTTTTCACAAGTGGTAAGTGTTACATGCTTACAAGGGTGCTTGGGAAAGTGTCAGCGTTTTAGGTTGTCTGTTTAATTTCGATGAGCAGGTATGGTTCTGCATGGTTTCGCCTTTCTCATATAGAAAGGTTATGCAATCACTTGAAATACCGACTAGTAGCCGGAGGGCCAAGTGTCATGTACCATTCGACTCAGTTCATCGAACTGAGCAATCTCTCTCTCTCTCTCTGTGTCAAATAATCTCACTAGGTTTTCTCGGAGATGGCTTAACCGATTTTGACAAACTTAGATTCAAATGGAAGGAATTTCGGTCCCATACGGAATTCCCGAATTTCATCCGGATCCGACTTCCAGTTCCGGAGTTATATGGTAAAGTGTGTTCAATATTGTACACCGTCACTTAAACCGGCGAAATAAAAATCGTAAAAAATTTCCTAAACTGGTCTCTAAAATACACAAATCTGTAGTCATTAACAGTAGGCAAGTAAACTAACCGATTCCAACTATCCTGGTTCCGGAAGCACCGGAAATAGTAGTCATATATACCGAAATGGATCTCACTCACTTTTCTCAGCGATGGTTTGACCGATTTCCACAAACTTAGATTCTAATGGAAGGTCTTTTGGTACCATACGGAATTCCTGAATTTTATAAGGATCCGACTTCCGGTTCCGAAGTTATATGGTATAGTGTGTTCAATATTGTACACCGTCACTTAAACTGGCGGAACAAAAACCGTAAAAAATGTTGTAAACTTTACTCAAAACCGTTATTGCCAATCTTAGGCTCAGATGAAAGGTCTTATGGTCCTACCAAATATTTTCGGATACAACAAACATTTAAATCGTCATTTAGAGTGCGGTGGCAAAATTGTATAAAATCTTCAAAATTTGAATAAAAACCTGTAGAGTTTGTACGTCATGTTAGTTGGTGGCCGTACGAACCGACTTCGATTATACCGGTTCTCGGGTTCCGATGCCGGAAGTGCATATAATAGTGAACCCACTTCGTTTTCTTAAGGATGACGCGAGCAAAGCACTTTTTCATTCTGTATGCTATATTAGTTAATGCACAAGCAATCCCTTGGTTTCTTTCAAGAATCGAAGAGAAAAATTTTGAATAGAATACCACAAAGTTATACATGAGAAAGGCATCATTACAGTACTAGGTGGATTAAAACAGGTTTAAGTGTTTCGATAAGGGTGATCTTTGGTGCGTGGGAACGTTATCTTATATTTTGCGAGAGTAGTCATGTTACCCATTGAATAAAGAAAAACAACCTCACCAATGCGCAGTGATCCCAATCAGGAGTTGATTGAGGAACTTTTATGGCTTCAGAAGAATTTATGTTTGGAAAAATTCGCTTCTTTTGATATAATCGAAGTTGTCATTAATTAAACTAGAAATGGGTTAAAAAATATCATGCATACATTACGTGATAGAGAATTCATGTTTAACATATCAAAAAAATATGATGATTCAATGTAAGTTACAAAAATATTGTTTTGCTCACTTTTTGAGAAAGATGAATTTATACACATTTTTCTAAAAACCAAGTTTTCGAAGTTCGTGAACACGATCCTGAAAAATCTACAGAGCCGATTCTTTTCAAATTTCGATCATACTTTCTTGGTATAAAATGTCTCCCCCCAACATTTTTGAAATTTTTCCATATTCATATTATGGTAGTTTTTCACCTCGAAATGGGCGGAATATTTTGCGTAAGATCGCGTTTTCTGCTTAAAAATGCCACGAACTGTTAAAAAATCAAAATAATAACTTGAGAACGACGAAGGGGGGAGAAATGACTCATACTTAAAGTAAATTGAAGAACATTTTTGATTTCAGATAATTCTACGCCGAGTTATCGTGTTATCGTGTTCAACGTGATGCTTTATAATGTAAAAAAAAATTGAATTATTTGCTTAGGTTGTTTGTCCGTAAAAATTATAAAAAAGTGTGTTTTGATTGAAGTTGTCCCTTACTCCTCCTTAATAACCCAGACCACTTTTTCATAATAACAAAAATTTTCATGACAATACTGAAACCAATAAAGTAACTTACTTTCAGTTCTCTCAAAAGCATGAGCAGACGCCGTTGTTTTACATGGATCAGGGCCACTTCGCCGAAATCCATTTCACCGAAAGTCATTCCACCGAATGACATTTCGCCGAATGCCCCAATGTCGAAAGCCTTTTCGCCGAAAAAGTAATTTCGCTGAATTCTTCAATTACCTCAATATCGTAATTGGATTAGATTGAAAACTAAACTAAACAATCAAATTAGTTTTGTCCTTTTTAATAGAAACAATAATCCTGCTTTTGGAGTTATTTTAGCAACATACGTTGCATTTAATATGGGCCTTTCAACGAACGAAAACTAACTATCGTAGTAACATCTAATAAAGTTTCCAGTAGAATACATACTCACACTTCTTAAGACCTAATAGAAGAATGAACTAAGCTGAAATGATCATTTGGTGAACCAAAATAATTATTATTTATAAGAGTTTTATAATCGATAGTTCAATTGTTACCTGTTTTATGACAACCATAATAAGTGCCTCTTCCGACAATTAATATCATGGTTTAAAGCTTCTATAAAACCCTTTACGTATACTAACACCTAGACTAGAAATGAAACAAATTGTACTAGAATAAAACCATGCATGCACTTTTAATATTGCATTCAAACATTTTCTTCGAACCATTATTGTCAGTTCAATTCTTTCATAAATCTAGTTTTCGTGATCATTGGATGATTGTTTCACTCAGAGCAAATTCGATAGTTCTAAAGCACATTTATGACACATTTGTTGTGGGCTGTTTGATTTATTACTTTTTAGCTTAAGTGTAATTTGCATTAAGGAAAATTTCATGGCCGCCATATTAATGTTCTATAACGTACCAGTTCATTCCAACCGAATAAATTTAATGTCGATCGTAGAACTGGTTTCAAAATTTTCTTGAATTCAGAGATTTAACGCAGGTATATGCTGATTCTTCACTTTGCTTTACAAATCTTATGAAGAATGGGTCACTTGGCAGGAATATACTCTTGTTGTGAGTTTCAGTAGTCTTTCGTGAACTTTAAAGTTTTATTGCAAGAAGATCTGTGATTTTTTTTTCGAAACTAGAAAAACTCTTGCAAGGTTTTTCGAAATAACGGAAAGTAATCCGCGTGTTTCTACACTTGAAATACTTACCGTGGCAAATTAAAATTGAGAAAAATAAATCTATGTTGTATTACTTAACCTTCAGCGTACAGTGAGGTTTGGCTAACCTCACGACTTTTTTTCGTGTCGTGTCATTTAAAAACGAAAGAGGGTGATGACTTTGGTCAATAAATGAAAATTCGAGAAAATTGTTGTTTAAAGTCCGTTGTCTGCTTTTCCATATACAGGGTCCGGCACTCGAAGTGTAACCAATTAAAAAGGCCATAAATTCAGTTTGGAAAATTACTTTTACTTAATTCAAAGTACAAAATGTGTAAAAATAATACAAAATTCAGAATCAATTCACTTTTGCTCGATATGACCACCTTTTGCCTTGACTTGATGACTTGAGAGTTGCTTCGTTTGGCCGAAAGCGGTCAATTTCCGAACATTGTATTTTCTGACGAGAAAATTTTTCCAATTGAGCAATTCGTAAACTCTCAAAACGATAGGGTTTACTTGACCGACCGTTCATACGAGAATTTGAGTCATCGATTGGCCACCAGGAGGCAGCACCCGCAACAGATAATGGTTTGGGTCGCTGTAACCGCAGATGGGCGCTCTCCAATCGTTTTCATCGAGCCTGGCGTCAAGGTAAATGCGATATATTATCGGGAAAGTATTCTGGAGGTTGGCTTGAAGCCGTGGGCAGACAAACATTTCGGTGGCAGACCATGGACGTTTTAGCAGGACTCGGCACCGTCTTACAAAGCTCGAGTGAACCAAGAATGGCTGAAAAACAACGTTCCGAACTTCATCACGTCCACACAATGGCTCTCGAATTTACCAGATGCGAATCCAATGGATTATTCTCTTTGGGCCATTTTGGAGAGCAAAGTCCGAACTAAAAGATACACCAGTCTCGAGGCGCTGAAAAAAGTTATTGTCCGCGAGTGGGCCAAAATACCTGCAAGTCACATTCGGCCAAACGAAGCAACTCCTTCGCTCTCTCAAGTCGTCAAGTCAAGGCAAAAGGTGGTCATATCGAGCAAAAGTGAATTGATTCTGAATTTTGTATTATTTTTACACATTTTGTACTTTGAATTAAGTAAAAGTAATTTTCCAAACTGAATTTATGGCCTTTTTAATTGGTTACACTTCGAGTGCCGGACCCTGTATATATAGAATCTTTTGTAATGATTCCTTTCTCATATTATTAATGTTTTCAAAAACATCACTAGAAAATTTTGTCAAGATTTCTTTTTTGAACTTGAATAAAATCAAAAACTTTCTTCGGTATAAACTACCATCACCTTTTCAATTTGAAAATAGTTATGTCAAGTTAATATAGATTTAAATGTGGCAACCCTGCACGCTATACAAAATTGAACAAAGCACGCTGTGTGCTAAGCGCGTACGATTTCTTCTTCTTCCGTACCAGTACGTACCGATTTTGAATCATTTTGTATGACAGTTTGAAAGTTTTGATACTCATTGCCCTATAATTTCGGAACCGGAAGTCGGATCAGGATGAAATTGCGCAGTATCTTTGAAGACACTGAGAGCTTTAATTTGAATAATGATTTGTGAAAATCGGTTCAACCGTTGCTGGGAAATCAAAGTAAGTTTTGTTTTTGTAGCTTTTTTTTCACTATTATTGGTGCGTTTGGAAGCGGAAAGCTGACACTAGTAGTCCAAATGTAGATTTATATACCCACCAACTAACAAGGTCTGCCAACTAGATGAATTTACCACTAAATTTTATAAAAATTTGCACTTCGTTTCGCCGTCGCTTATAAAAAATAAACTCAAGAAATTGAAATTTTTTACTAATCTCATTGTAATACCGAAACCGGAAGTCGGATCGGAATCTGTTTTAAAGAGACTTTTTTAAATAAGTTCAAGACCAGTTCATTTGCATCTTCGTTAGTAAAACTCGGTAAAAAAATTTCCGAGAAAATTGAGTGTGCATTGCCTCATTTATTTACACATTTTGCCTTGTAGTTCCGGCACCAGAAGTCGGATCGAGATAAAATTCAATGGCAATCTATGGAACTGTAAGATCTTTCATTTGAATCTGAGTTGGTGAAAGTCGGTTCAGCCATCTCTGATAAAATCGAGTGGCATTATTTGTCACATACACACATACACACACAGACATTTGCTCAGTTTTTCGAGCTGAGTCGAATGGTATGTGACATTCGGCCCTCCGGACCTCGGTTCAAAAGTCTGTTTTCACAGTGATTTTATAGCCTCTCTATATAAGAAAGGCGAAAAGACTTTTTAATTATTTTTCTGCAATTTATTTCAACTATTAACTGCATATGTATTCGAAACTTAATTTGCCTTCATTAACTAATATAAAACAATTAAATACTCAATGACTTGCTCAAGCCTTGTTAAGACGTAGAACCCTCTTGAGCTAGTTTTATTTTAATTTGATCAGTATCTAATGAGGAAAACAGATTGAAAAAATGCAACTATGTAATGAAAACCGCGAAAATTCTACCGAAGAGACAGGACTCGAACCCGTAGACAGCTCCTATCCGGGAAAATTGTTTCGTCAATTAAACTACCCTGCAAATGAGAGAACACATGAAAAGACAGCCTAATTGACTAGAAGAGCCGAACAGGCTTCGCTCTGGTTGGGCGCCACAGCATTCCATTATAGTCCTATCTCTATGGAAACCTATCCGACAGAAAACACACACACCGCGTCGCAACTCTATCTACACTTTCTGCTTTGCCATCATACGCTGATTTGAGATTTTGTTTTTGTCTTTTTTGCTGCCTACGGGTCTTTTCAAATGCTGAAACATAAACACGCTTGACGGTTTAATTGGTAAAACAATTGCCTCGGATAAGAGCTAGCTACGAGTTCGAGTCCCGTCTCTGCGGAAACATTTTCGCGGTTCTCATCACATAGTTGCATTCGCATGTCATTTTTTCCAATCTGTTTTCCACGTTGGATACTGATCAAATGTCGGACATTGAAGCAACAAGTCGTTTTTTGCTGTTCTATTGGACTGACAAACCGAAGTTCACTATTTGATGATCAAATTTTAGAAAAATGTATACTATAATTTAATATCATCAGAAAAAAAATGAAATTGTAAATTGCCTAGTAAGCTGAACTGAAGTAGATCGCCCGTTGTTGCACTTCGTGATTGACCGAATGAGTGGAAATGTACAATGAACCAAGAAAATAAAGCTTGGGATAAGTAAATCATTTTCACTGTACATACCCACTCACTCCTAACGTTTCATTTAATGATCAATAATGACCAAAGGCTGAGCTACTGAGGAAAAGGAAGCCATGTTAGTTCGATATTCGTTGTTTCTAGAGACCGCGGGTACTCCATGATCATCACGGGATAGGAGATGTTTTAGTAGGGAGGGAAAAACGATCTGGATATGTTTTGGTAAACAATATGATCTCAACAAAAGCTGATTTTCGATACTCAGGAGAAATATAACAAGCCGTAAGAAAATTATAAAATATCTCTATGGAATGGTTTCACCAATATCCTTTTTCTCCTATTCGCATTGCTGTTAATAACGCGAGAAGAAACACGACCACTAGCAAAATAAAAAAACACTCGCAGATGGTTTTGCTGCAGACCAATTTTAGATTATCACCTTGAATAACGCAATTGACTTGTAAATTTTCACACATTCCAGAGAAATCTGATAACACAATGATGACAATGATACGTAGATGACGCTTCAATCGGTTAATATCGTTGAATTTTGGGGCGGTTAACTCTCAGTTTCCGCCGCTTGAGCAGTTTTAGTTTTGCGAATTACTCAATAAATACCACTATCACTACTCCGATGAAATTGTAAATTGCATAATATTTAGAAACCTCAAAAATCGTCAAAGTTCAGTAGCTCTAGAATTATACTCTTAGGAGAGATTAGCAAAACGAGTTATAAAGTTACATTATTCATATCTTTACGTTTCTAGTGACACGTATATTATGGCCTAAAATGGTTTTTTATTTCGATTTCTTGGACAAACAGGATTGTTTGGGAAAAACATAGAAAAGTGTGTTCAGTCTTTGATCAAAAATACAATCTCTCTACAAAATAAAAAAAAAAAAGTTCGAAAAGCGACCAGAAAACCTAAAATTATACGCGATTTAAGACGCCCATTCCAATTTTACACTACGGGAGTTATTCGAAGATTGTACACTAAAGGTGATAAAATTCTTAGTGTTGAAAAAACATCTTCGAACGTAGGAGAAAGGTGGGTAATAGTACGCGGTACATATTAGTGCGCATCTCATTGTGAGCTCCTGTTAATGTTTACCAATATTTTTATTGAATAAATATTGAGATTTTACCTAATTAACTTTATTCGACTACATTTAAAATTCCCTATTGATTTTATACCAACACGACAGACGTAAATATAAAATCTGTCATTAGAAAATAAGTTTTATATTTATTTTTAATAGATTCAAGTTTTTTTTTGTTTCATAACAGCTTTTCGACATAAACGAAGTTATATTTCCCCTCTGATTATATCTGTAGTATATGAAAATTTATATATTAAAAATAAGAAATAGTTGAAAAGCAATAATGAAAGCCTGAATCTAATATTTAAAAGCGAACTCAAACATAAATCTTTTGCTTCAAGTCAATGTGTGTCAAGCGTTCTTAAAATATTTGTATTTTCATCCAAATTGAGTAGACTTGGATTTAATGGATATTTTCTTAATTGGCTGAGCTCATATTTAACTGATCGCGACATGTCAGTAAAAATAGAAGATTGCATTACGTCTCCATTTACTGTCAGCTCCGTAGTTCCTCAAGGTAGTCATCTTGGACCATTCATATTTCTACTTTACCTAAACGCCTCAAACATTTTGCTAAAATGCAAGAAGTTCTCGTATGCTGATGATTTTAAACTCTTTCACCTTATCAAATCCTTCGAAGCCGCCACATTTTTACAGTCGAAACTAGATATTTTAACAAACTGGTGTATAGCAAACCGAATGACCGTTAACGCTTTAAAATGTTCTGTTATTTCATTCACTCGCAAACGTTCTATGATTGAATTCGACTACTCGATCTCACAAACCGTTCTTATACGAGTAAGGGTTCGTCTTTCGTGTGACGAAAGATTTCAAAAACTTATATTGCCTAAAAGCATTATACTGTGCTTTGGTCCGTTCTACACTAGAATATGCAGCTGTTGTTTGGTCATCCTACAATCAAAACGACATGTAACGTATAGAAGCTATTCAACATAAATTTATTCGTTTTGCGCTTCGTCCACTACCATGGAGAGACCCCCTAAATCTTCCGAGTTACCAAGATCTTTCTTACGCATTCCTTCTGCTAGAACAAACTATGGCCACAACGAGTCACTTGTCAGTATGTGCCGACTGTTTAATCGCTGTTCAAGTCAGTTCGAAAAAAAAAATTATTGTTAATTTTAAGAATTTAGTTATGTAGTTATAATATTTAATAACATGAAATGTATCATTTGGATATTCTGTAATCCGGTGGTACAAAAGATAAGGAGGTTTTATGCCTACTGGAGACATAGTGATTGATTGATAATAGATTGATAATCTCCAGTGGGCTTTTCCTTGCTAAATAAGTAAATAAATAAATACAGAAATCAGCTTTTTAGTGTACGTGATAAAATCTAAAAAAAATATTGTTACTCTGATAACGACATATTTGTTATCGCTTCCAGATTTTCAGCATCTATTCATCAAATCCGTTCCGAAAATACCAAATTTGTAAAGGTTCTTAAGGAATATCAATAAACCGGCGGTCGCCATCTTGGATTTTCTTCGAAGCATGCACATGTGTTCAAAAAAAATAAAACACTTTTTAAACCGACATCCCTCGAACCACCTCACCCTACACAATTAAGTGCATCTTAAATGGAATCATTGAAACAATAAAATAAAATCAAAATGTTTGAAACAAAAAACGGGACTGAGAATTCGGCCCGGTCAATCTTTCAAAATATGAAAACACTGTCCTGACATAGGTGACATTACCCTGCCATTGTCATAAAAGACGACAGTAGCTAGTCGATACTGTTGTTTGAAGTGAATTTCATCATATGTTCTCAGGGATGCATGAGATAGCAACTTGTGAGAATCTAACTAAGCTTTCCTTTAACAACCCGTAAAGTGTTAGTCAGGAAATATTACAAACTTCCAAGTGTTTTATATTATATGTTATAGTGTTATACCAAAAATTATTGCAACCCTGTACGTTTTTCTTTGTTTTCAACAATGTGGACATTCCAAGCATGATTTGCATGTTTCTGTCGGCAACGACTAGTTTCGGTAGAAACAAGCAATTTTCTATCTAAATGCATAAAATGTGAACCAACTAATAGAGCACACATTTCCACAGCATACACACACACCACCTCAAAACAGATGTTGATTCTGCTTCGTTTACTCGAAGGTGCTTCCCCTGAACGACCCTTGAGGTAAGTGTTGTTATTCGAGCTCTTGCATTGAGTCGTCAGCGAAGTCCTAGAGTCGGTGTTTTCGTCTGGTTCGGGTCTCATGCAGTCTGAACCAGCTTTTTTTTTCTTTTGCGTTTATAAAGCAACACATCAACATCCTCCTCCTTCTCCCAGTGAGTCGGGACAAACGGTTGCAAGGTGCAATAAACTTTGCTGCACTTTTATGTCGCACTCTAATCATGCAAACCATCTCCCCACCATAACGGCTGCTGTTGTTGACAGTACATTACCCAGCACCGAGTAAACAAACATACTCTCTGTTGCTGTCTAGGAAACGAAATCTCGTGCATCGCATCTCGACGATGAGTGCCACCAGTCCAGCTCAAACACACAGCTTTTCAATAATTAACCTTGCGCTATTCAGGCTGCCGTCTCGACTGATTGTTGGTCTCCGTTTGTTTGTTTTGTTCAGACGCAATCACGACTCGAGCCTTGATTGAGATTTTTTTTTGATTTTGGCTGGGGGAACACAAAGAAAGCTGAACGAGATGGTGCATCTCAGTGTCAAGCACTTTCCGTATGATGTTTTCTGACTTCGGAAGGATGTGCTGGATTTTGCTCCGAGTGATGATGAAGACTTAATCCAAGCATAAGCTATTCGTTAGGTGTTTCTGATAGTACAGGATTAGTGAGACAAAGCCTCTGGTGAAGAGTGTTGGTTATGTCAGAAGCACAGTTTTAGGATTGGTAGGCTATTTCGCTTGAAACGATATGTACAAAAGAGGTTAAGATGCAAATTTGTCGGACTCCATCTGCTAATAAATTTGATTAATAAGCTAATATCCAAAGTCAGTGTTGCAAAATGATGATTTATTGCTCATGACAAAAATCATTTTGCTCGTAAAATCATCAGTACTAGGCATGATTTCATAAGAAGACATGTTTCATGATTTTCATGATTTCTTAATCACGGTACCGGCAATAGATTTGTATCCGTGTAATGATATAAACGAACGGTACTTTTTTTCTATCCGCTCTATTGGAGACTGAACACATTTCAGCAATTTTTTGCCCATTCGAAAGCAACCATTTCCTTGATCAGGTTCGGTCTGGTTCGAAAATCAAATTTTATTCCAGTAATAAAATGGTAAAGACTGTCCCAGAAAGTATGGACGCAACCAAAAACCGCTGCCATTTCGCAATAGTTCAGAATCTGTCAATTTTTATGGCTGCGTCCTGTTGTTTACACTCTTCTCTAACCACTTGTGCAGTTGTTTATTTGTTTTCAATAGTTTGTTTCGAAACGCGTCGACTTTCAGCAGAACAACGTCGAAAAATTGTGTACAAATGGTGCACAGAACACGGACTGTCACTGAGAAAGGAAGTTCGGTGAGGATAACACCTTTTAGAATAAACCGAAAACGGGTCGAAAAAAAGGTCCTGCTAACCCTCAGTTGGATAAACCGAATACTGAAGGCGTTCGAGCAAAAGAAGGAGGTTTCAGTTCGGGATGTGGCCAAAAATTGGGCACTTCAAAGTCGAATGTTCTTCGTGTTAAAGAACGTTTGAATCTTCGAACCTATAAGAAGCAGAAACAACCAAAACGTAATCCGAAACATGAAGCAACGATCAGGCCGAGGGTTCGAAAGCTGTACAATACGATTCTTGCTGGAAATTTGAACGGCATAATCATGGACGACGAAACCTACGTGAAACTCGATTACAAATCCTTGCCGGGACCACAATATTATACGGTGCGAGAAGGACAAGTGTTAAACCCGTCAGCGACATCAATTGAAGTCGAAAAATTTGGTAAGAAAGCTATGGTCTGGCAAGCAATTTGTAGCTGCGGTAAGATTTCGAAACCCTTCATCACTACTACTTCAATGAACAGCGAAATATACATCAAGGAATGTTTACAAAAACGACTTCTACCCATGATTCGATTCCTGTTGTCTTCTGGCCAGATCTTGCTTCTTGCCACTACTCGTAATCAATGTTAGAACGGTATACTACCAAAAATGTCACTTTCCAAAAGACATGCATCCACCAAATTGCTCACAACTTCGACCACTTGAGGAATTTTGGGCATTAACGAAGGCACATCTTAGGAAACATGTCTCGGCAGCGAAACCATTCAACAGTTCGAAATAGATTGGAAAAAAAGTGTCAAAACTTGTCGCCAAGAAGTCTGTACGGAATTTAATGAGGAACGTTCGCAAGAACGTGCGCCAGCTAGTCTACAATGGCTAAGTAGCAAATGTTGAGAATAATATTCTGTTGTTGTAGTCTAATATTATCAGTATATCGAATAAAATTTGAATATCTAACACTTGTGAATTATTTACAGCGAAATCAAAGTGCGTCTATACTTTCTAGGACAGTCTTTATAAGTGCCTTAAGCACTTATACCATTTATTTATCGGAGATGACTGAACCGATTTCAAAATTCAAAATCACAGTGGGTTAAATGTCTCAAAAACGCGATGTATTTTTTTTTTGCAGACGGAATCAGTTGACAAAGCAGCATTGTTTTCTTCTGAAATGGTCCCAAAAATCGATTGCACGTGTTTAGAAGAACCACACAAAACGCTATAATTTCATTAAATAAAATATAATATTTCTACTAACATAATTACATTATTATTAATTAATTTTTTATTTTTAACTTTATTAGTAACAGTAAAAATTTGGCCCTTGACGACCAATTAATTGATTTCAATTTATGTTCAAACCTTTTCATGAAACACACCCTTTAATTAAAATTATAAATAATTCTTTTATTGATTTACCTACCGCTATTAATATTTCTGCTTGATGAAATTTCGGATCCTTATTAGGATCATATTTAATTATTCAAATCTTAACTGGGCTATTTTTAGCAATACATTACACTGCAAACATTGAAATTGCGTTTAATAGAGTAAATCACATCTATCGAGATGTAACCAATGGTTGATTTTTACGTATTTGTCATGCAAACGGAGTCTCACTTTTTTTTGCATGTTTATTCTTACATGTATGAATTAAAAATTAATTAGAAAATAGTATGTAGAAAGCAATCTATAGAGGTGTCCGATTTCGAGAGGGGCCAAGGCTCAAGACCACTCAGCCGAAAGACATTTCGCCGAAATCTTAGTCGTTTTGAAATGGAATTGTTACTATTCATTTCAAAACCACTAAGATTTCGGCGAAATGTCTTTCGGCTGAATGTTGTTGGGCCTTGGCCATTGTTGAAATTTGACACTTTTATAGGTTACTTTCTATGGTCATTATTGTTTATTTGTTTATTTGTTTATTTGTTTATTTGTTTATTTGTTTATTTGTTTATTTGTTTATTTGTTTATTTGTTTATTTGTTTATTTGTTTATTTGTTTATTTGTTTATTTGTTTATTTGTTTATTTGTTTATTTGTTTATTTGTTTATTTGTTTATTTGTTTATTTGTTTATTTGTTTATTTGTTTATTTGTTTATTTGTTTATTTGTTTATTTGTTTATTTGTTTATTTGTTTATTTGTTTATTTGTTTATTTGTTTATTTGTTTATTTGTTTATTTGTTTATTTGTTTATTTGTTTATTTGTTTATTTGTTTATTTGTTTATTTGTTTATTTGTTTATTTGTTTATTTGTTTATTTGTTTATTTGTTTATTTGTTTATTTGTTTATTTGTTTATTTGTTTATTTGTTTATTTGTTTATTTGTTTATTTGTTTATTTGTTTATTTGTTTATTTGTTTATTTGTTTATTTGTTTATTTGTTTATTTGTTTATTTGTTTATTTGTTTATTTGTTTATTTGTTTATTTGTTTATTTGTTTATTTGTTTATTTGTTTATTTGTTTATTTGTTTATTTGTTTATTTGTTTATTTGTTTATTTGTTTATTTGTTTATTTGTTTATTTGTTTATTTGTTTATTTGTTTATTTGTTTATTTGTTTATTTGTTTATTTGTTTATTTGTTTATTTGTTTATTTGTTTATTTGTTTATTTGTTTATTTGTTTATTTGTTTATTTGTTTATTTGTTTATTTGTTTATTTGTTTATTTGTTTATTTGTTTATTTGTTTATTTGTTTATTTGTTTATTTGTTTATTTGTTTATTTGTTTATTTGTTTATTTGTTTATTTGTTTATTTGTTTATTTGTTTATTTGTTTATTTGTTTATTTGTTTATTTGTTTATTTGTTTATTTGTTTATTTGTTTATTTGTTTATTTGTTTATTTGTTTATTTGTTTATTTGTTTATTTGTTTATTTGTTTATTTGTTTATTTGTTTATTTGTTTATTTGTTTATTTGTTTATTTGTTTATTTGTTTATTTGTTTATTTGTTTATTTGTTTATTTGTTTATTTGTTTATTTGTTCATTTGTTTATTTGTTTATTTGTTTATTTGTTTATTTGTTTATTTGTTTATTTGTTTATTTGTTTATTTGTTTATTAGTTTATTTGTTTATTTGTTTATTTGTTTATTTGTTTATTTGTTTATTTGTTTATTTGTTTATTTGTTTATTTGTTTATTTGTTTATTTGTTTATTTGTTTATTTGTTTATTTGTTTATTTGTTTATTTGTTTATTTGTTTATTTGTTTATTTGTTTATTTGTTTATTTGTTTATTTGTTTATTTGTTTATTTGTTTATTTGTTTATTTGTTTATTTGTTTATTTGTTTATTTGTTTATTTGTTTATTTGTTTATGGCAAAAGCAGATTACCGCTTTTCTAAATCGGTTCCTTTTGCTCAGTATACCAAAAATATAATGTGAAACAACATCGACCAATTTCCAAAGATCATTCAGATTACTTTGTTTCAACGGGGTACCAAGAACATCCCCAAAATATTATTAGAAAACGACTATCATTAGAGGACTCCCTTAAATGAACTGCGTCAAACGAATCAACATCATTCAAATTTATCGAATTTAATCAAAATCCTCTATTACAGCACTGATTGTGCCAAGACCCCGAGTTACTTCAGATTATAGTTTATTGGAATTATCGGGTATTACTCTGCTAGTAACCCACTGGTTCTCGCCGTATCGAGAACGGAAGCTTCGACTGCCACTTTCCTTGAAGAATTGCTTCCCAATACCAGTAAGTTGCTCAATCAGTCAGCTAATTTACGAACCTATAGCGTGACGTAAGCCGAAATGAAGCACATGGTGAACGAACAGCTTTCTCAAATGAAAACTTTTACCCACTTTCCGGAAGGTGAGTCATAAATCGCCGTGAAATATTAATCAATACTTCATGGTCGATAAGCGGCGAAAGTCACTTGCCAATAAACTGGCTTTTGCTGCCTGCTTAATAAGATGTTTGGCAACGGATTCGCTGGGGTGTAAAACGCTCTACTGAATTGAATGTTGCGATGAATATACTCTGAGCAAATGTAAAGCTTTGCCACATGATTTCTAAAAGTTTCTCAGTGGAGAATACATTTCACCGCGTCCCACTCTCTTCTCATCTCGGCAGTAATAGAAGTCGATTTTTTCCAGGCCTGATGTTTTAATTCCAGCTGCGATAGGGATGAAATGTTGCTAAATGAAGTCATTAAGTAGTAGAACGGAAGTGTTGTATTAGAACAAATCGTTCGAGATAGAGCCTAAATTGCGAACTCGTACGAGTTATAAATCTAATTATTGGAGTCGAACTTCCACCAAGCAAGTTCTGTTAATACTTAACAGAAACGAATGGCTAACGGTTCATTACCTAACTGGAAAACTGTTTAGAGCATGGCAACTGCAACAGCTTATTTTCGAACCAAACTGACTTGGCTTGGAGTAGAGCTGGTAGTTTTATGCGGTCGTAGCACACAAGTGGTGTTATTTATTTTCGCTTAATGCGGCACTCAATGAACAAGAGATCCTGGCAAAAGCAACGTGTACATGCCAATGCTATATATGTGACGAACGTGCCTTTGTTTGTTGGGTCTTCGGCGTCTATCGGCGTCATGTTGCTATTTGTATGCTCAATTTGTATTGATTTCAAGCGCTGCAAAGTTAGGCCAGCAGCAACCGAAATTGAAATCTTGCTTAAGGAACGAATGCATCTAAACGTTACTGATGTAAGTGAGATTCAATTTAACAAGGCGTCTAACTGTGTGTACGTTATGTTCAAACGTGAAAAAGATGCAATTGCATTTGCTTCGGTTAATAACGGGGTGCACAGTATTGATCATGACAATGTTAAATATAAAATCCCTGTGTACATGGTGGACAATGCCATAGAAGTACGCGTGCATGACCTTCCCCCGCTGACCAGCGAGGGGTATGTTCGGGAATGTATTTCGCAGTACGGTGAAGTTCTTTCCATCGAAAGGGAAGTATGGCGGAATTTTTTTCCGGGTATCCGGAATGGCGTGCGAGTAGTACGTATGCAACTACGTAAAGCAATTCCATCTTACATCATTTGTGATCAAGACGGGATACATCCGTGTAAAACGCTGATTACGTATGAAAATCAACTGGTTACATGTCAGTTTTGTGAACAACCTGCACACTACGGCAAACCTTGCACTGAAACTGCAAAAAGGACATCTTTAAACAAAAATAAGGACAACCGCCCAACAACGGAAACTAGTGAGCGCAGTACTCCTGTTGTACCATCAAACCCACCAACAACTGCAATTAATGCACAACAAGGCGCGTCTACAGCAACTAACAACCAACCCAAGAATGCGAATTACAAGGAAAACGAAGAAAAAACGGAAACCAACAACGATACCACCGATGCGGCAATGGAGGACGAGACGAGCCACGAACAAAGTGCCCCTCACTCATCGCAAGATAAAAATGGAAGCTCCTCTCCCCCTAGAAAAAGGGTAGAAAAATTATTTTATCTAATAAAAACATGGCTCATTCGGCCACGTAAAGCTTGTACGCAAATTGGCCTGAATAAAATTTTTTTTTTATAAAAAAAAAAATAATAAGTAAAGAAATGGATGTCTGGAAAAATAATTACTTCGGAGTGCTTGTGAAAATACGAAGATTTGTTATTTTCCGTTTTCACGCGGATCTTTTCTTTGCATTTTATAGGTTTAATTTTCTGGGCTCCGCTTTAGATGGCCCATGCGCAAGGGCATCCAGTTTTGGCACACTCTCTCTAACATATCTGCCGGTATTTAACGATTAAATGCTTCAATATAAGCTCTCAGTACAACAATCGTTGCCGGTTTATCCTTGTAGACTTGAGCCCTAACAATGCCCCTCAAGAAATAGTCCAAAAGCGTTAAATTACACGCTCTAGGCGGCCAATTGACTGGCTCAAAACGTGAGATAAACTGTTCACCGAAGCTGGCTCTCAATTTGATCATTGTTTCGCGTGCCGTGTGGGATGTGGCACCGTCTTGTTGAAACCACATGCCGAGCATGTTTAATTCTTCTATTTTGGGCAAAAAATAGGTCAATCATCGAACGGTAGCGCTCACCATTCACAGTAACGATTCGCCCATCGTCTCCACTGAAGAAGTACGCCCCGATAATGCCACCGGCATATAATCCACACCAAACAGTGACTATTTTGGGATGCATTAGTAGCTCTTGTAAATGTTTGTAGCTGGTCTTCACTCCAGATGCGACAGTTTTGCTTGTTGACGTATTCATACAACCAGCGACGAAGCTCAGCTGAACACAATTTTTCAATTAAAAAGTGGATCTTCTTCCAACTTTGCAGCGCCCACGAAGAATGATTTGAATTATAGATCAAACTGAAAAAGTTTGATAATGACACAAGACACGATTCACGCGTGATCTGTCAAAGACAGTGTTGCCAAAAAAGATAACAGCAAAAAAAATCACCCTTTATAATGGTAGAAGTAGGAAGCAATAAATTCTCGCACATTTTGCGATGGACATTTCTGCTACCAAGACTGGTTCACCACTTACCTCTTGAATTGATCCAACATAAATGTTTACTCATCAGTCGGTGTTGAACAGTCGTTCGCACCGCACGCGTATAGCTCTTGGCTCCTGGAAATTTGTTCTGGCTACCTAGAGTTTCATTGATTCAAGGCTTCAGTCTTTTTCAAGGCTACCAGAATCACTAACAGTCTTTTTAAAGACTAAAAACTAGTCATACTTTCTCAAGGCTATACAAAGAGTGATATTAGAGTGACTAAGTGATACAAAGAGTGATATTAGGATGACTAAGTGATACAAAAAGTGACTAAGTGACTAAGAAATTAATCAGCCTTTTTTAAGGCTAGCTATTCAAAGAACTATTATTCAAAATTCCCTTCATTTCAAAAATGCCTGCGTCCAACCGGAAAGGCAACAAGCCTAAGGCTAAAAATAATTCAATACGGAATAAATCACAATCCGTTATTCAACATTTTTCTAATAACATTCACGATCTTATAGAATCTGAATGTAAGAATAAAAGACAACGGACGGATTACCCTTCCGTTGATCCTATGCCGTCTAACAACATTTACGAGATTCTTCCTGAATCCGATTGTAACGACATAGAAGAAAATTCTTCAAAAATTCCCAAAATGGACGCTAGTCGTTCTGGGAAGAAACAACAATCTATGCCACCAGTGACGGTGATGATTTCCGACTTCAAAGCATTCCGTACTGAGCTTTCTACTTTTCTCCCGGAAGTAAAAGTCTCATTTCAAATCGGACGAAGAGGAGAGTGTCGAGTCTTGGTTGATGGATTGGAAGATTACGAACGTCTTATTCGATATTTGTCCGAGAAACTTCATAAATTTTATTCATATGATATAAAATCAGACAGACCCTTCAAAGCTGTCTTGAAAGGCTTATCAAATGATCAAAGTACTGATGAAATTAAAAATGAAATAAAAGAATTGCTTGGTTTTGCCCCTTCCCAAGTAATACTTATGAAAAAATAGCGAATGGTACTTCTAAACCACGCTCTGGAATTTCGCATGAACTTTACCTAATACATTTCAATCGAAGTGATGTAAACAATTTGAAAACTTTAGAAAAAGTACGTTTCATTTCCCACATTAAAATTCATTGGGAGCATTATAAACGACATGATCGTATTGCAAACTTAACGCAATGTCGTCGTTGCCAAGGCTTCGGTCATGGAACCGAAAATTGTCATATGGATATACGGTGTTTGAAATGTCGTAAATCGCATTCGAAAGACGTTTGTCCAATGAATGAAACCACTGATAAATTTTCATGTTCAAATTGCGATGGAAATCATAAATCCAATTATTTGAAATGTCCTGTCAGGAAAAAATTTTAAACGCTCGTTCGCTTAGACAACAAGTCAAATCAACGATCTTAAATTTACAGAACATACCTGAAAATCAAAAAACCGTTACAAATGCCACGCCAAATTCTTCTAACGCACTTATTTCTTCGAATTTAAAACAAAAAACAGGTACGCCTTCCAATTCGTCTTCTAACGAAAACAATTTATTGACACGTAGATCGACCTCGTCATTATCTTCTTCTAATGTCAGTTATGCTAGTATAACAGGTAGAAATCTACCACTTAATTCTTCTACTGTAAATAATCAAAACACAGGACCGCCTTGCAGTTCATCTTCTAACGAAAACAATTTATTAATAGGTAGATCGGCCATATCATCTTCTTCTTCTAATGGCAGTCTACCTACAAATATTCCTTCAATGCCATTCGTTTCTTTAAATGATGTTGATTTAGGCGATATAACTGAAAAAAAATGATCTACCTACAAAATCAACTTTTTCAAATGATCATCCGAATGAATTCGACTTCATCACTTTTTGAGGCATTTCAAATCGGATGGCAATTTGTAAATAATATTATAATGAATTTAAAATTTAACAGTGACGTTAAATAATTATTTGAATATTTTAAATTGGAATGCTCGATCTTTGAAATCGAGTGAAGATGAATTTTATAATTTCCTCTAAGTTCACAAAATTCATACTGCCATTGTGACAGAAACTTTTCTTAAACCAAATGTCAAATTGAAAAGTAATCCACATTATGTGGTTCATCGATTTGACAGGTTTACTGGAATGGGTGGTGAAGTTGCCATTTTTGTCCAACGCAAATTAATCATCAAATTTTACCTTCTTTCAATACTAAAGTTAATGAAAGCTTGGGAATCGAAGTTGAAACCATTTATGGAATTTATTTCATCGCTGGAGCATATTTGCCATTCCAATGCACCGGCGAACAATTCAATTTCTTTAAAGGCGATTTGCAAAAACTCACAAGATATCGACCGAAATTTTTCGTAATAAGGGACTTAAATGATAAACATGTTCAGAGGAATTGTAGGCAAAATAACAGTAATGGTAAAATACTTCATAATCAACTCTCAGCTGGTTACTTCACAGTTCTTCATCCCAGTAATTAGACATCCCAGTAAATTTCTCTTCCGCGAAAAACCCATCTACAATTGATCTGGTTCTAACATATCAAAGTCACATTTGTAGTGAACCGATTACACATGCTGACTTTGACTCGGATCATCTTCCTGTAACATTCAGACTTTCCAACGAAGCTACAATTAATCCGATTAGTTCTATATTCAACTATCATAGAGCCAATTGGTTGGATTACACATCTCACATTGAGAATCATGTGGATCATGAAACTATTTTACATAATTCTGCGGCCATCGACCCAACCATCTTCTGGGTTATCCACTGGAGTTGCTCTTCTAGACATAGAAAAGGTATTCGACAGTATTTGGCACAAAGGTTTAATAGCAAAAAGGTCTGTTTTCCAGTTTCCTATTTATTTGATCAAAATGATTCAAAATTATTTAATTGGTCGTACTCTTCAGGTTAGCTATCAGAATTATAAATCTGAATTGCTACCCGTACGTGCCGGTGTTCCGCAGGGTTCGAGCGTAGCTCCAATCTTGTATAATATTTTCACTTCTGATCTTTCAAATCTACCCGTTGGTTGTCAGAAATCGCTATTCTGTGACGACACAAGGCTGTTAGCCACAGGTAGAAATCTAAGAGTGATCTGCAATCGCCTACAAAGAAGTATTTTCAGTGATTATCTGTCAAAATGGAAAATAAACCAAATGCAGCAAAAACGCAATTAATTATTTTTCCTCATAAGCCAAGAGCTTCTTTTCTTAAACCAAACAATATTCACATTCTCAAATTTCATGGCTTGGAATTGACATGGTCTGATCAAGCTTAATACTTAGGTTTAACGTATGACAAAAAACTCACTTTCAAGGATCACATTGAAAGAATCCAGGCAAAGTGTAATAAATATATTAAATGTTTATATCCTCTTATAAACAGAAATTCTAAGCTCTGTCTAAAAAACAAATTGTTAATTTATAAACAAATTTTCAGACCAGCCATGCTTTATGCAGTACCAATTTGGTCAAGTTGTTGTTCCACCAGGAAGAAAACGCTTCAAAGGATTCAGAATAAAATTCTGAAAATGATTTTGAAGCGTCCTCCCTGGTTTAGTACAAATGAGTTACACAGACTCACAAATATAGAACCATTAGATGTAATGTCACATAATATTATAAGCAAATTCCGACAAAATTCGATGCAATCGTATATAAGTAAGTCGTAAGTTAGTATATAAGTTCCTTTTCCCCATTACACAATACAAGTAGGTTTAGAATTTTCCCTACACAAAAATCTCAGAATTGCGGAAGCAAATGATATCCTCATGGCAACAGCCAAATCATATATATTTATAATAGGGCTGAAAAGTCATCACCTGTGGCTGAACACCCATTCTAAATTTTAATAATTTAATTTTAACTCATATTCCAATAAATATTTATTTTAAATAAATAATGTTTACTCAGAGCTCATTTGAGAGGCGGTCTCTCAAACGATTGAAAGAGATATTTCTCGGATGAGTTTTTGAATTGCCGTAAAAGCAGGCGGTAGTTCCGTTTTGTTTTCTTTCTCTTTCTATTATTGTGGCACGATTATAAATTTTTTTATAGAATTTACGTTGCTGATCGAAAGTCGAAGGTTTCGGGTATCATTTGAAGTAAAGAGTTGAGAGATAAATATGGGAACTGCCTAAGAATTAATAAGAGAAAAAGTAAACAAAGAAAGACTTATTTCAAAGAAGTGCAACACATAATGAACTGAGGGCTGCCCATTAGTGCGTCAGCGAGACGTGCATGTGTAAAGTGTGCTTGCCAAAGAATGTTTCCGTGTTTTGCATCGTCGGAAACAGGACCCTACCCATTTCGTTTCGTTTCGGGAGGGGCCCTTAGATAAAAAAAATATTACTGAAGATTACTTATGAACCTAGTTCTCGGTGTGCCTTTTACCGGCGTTTTTAACAGACACCTTAAACTTTTCCACTGGAACTGTCATTATGGAGTATTCAAATAAAATTAGTTACTGTGCCCGAGAGAAGGTTATTGTATTACATTTCTTTACATTGATTATGTAAATCATGTTATTTTGTCGTGAATACGACTTACTTTACTATGGGGTGCCTTTTCAAAATTTACCCTCTGAGAGAGTGATAAGTTTTTGATCGTGAATATCTCTTGTTGTATCTAACGAATCAACATAATTTTTGCTACATGCTATCGGAAATATGATCACAATTTTATGAAAAAATATTCAGTTGTGATACATAATTGCAAATAATTCAAAATAAAACTTTTCTGAATTGTTTGGTATAAGCGAGTATCAAAGAAGATAATTCATAAGGCGCGTTTGCCTTTCTCGTATTTTTAAAGCTCATAGCTCAGTGATCTGTGAAAGGATTTATATAATCTAACTACCAATAGAATCGAAATTTTTCAACTTAAACGTTTATGGCAACAGCATTGAAGTATTTCAATAGTACACTATTGAAAAACCTGTCTCATTTGACCCATGTCAACACCAGCCAATCAGAACGCGTTGTGAGGAAGAGAACAAAATATCTGCTGCTGTACAACAAATCGTTCGAGAAAATGTTCCGAATAGTGTTCAATATCGTAGTGAGTCAATTTGGTCCTTCTGAAAGGCAGGAATGAATCCCGTACAGCATCCGGATAGTTTCTTTCAATGAAATGCAAATCCGAAATGAAATAATCGAAATTAAAATTCAATATGCTCTATTTTTATAGCCGTTAGGACCGCCCATTAGTGAAAAAGCTACAAACGAAATCAGGTAAAAACAAACCTCTCAACAAAAATTGGATCAGTTTGGATTCTATCGCCACTACGAGCAGATGTATGATGTGTCGTTTGCAAAGCTAGTTTCGCTTCCGAAAAGAGCGATTACGTCACAGCTGCCAGTCGTTTGCATTGGTGAAAAAGCATCGGTGGTGAGCATTACACAAAATCAGCCGTTCTAATGGCTCGAAAAGTTTTCTAAAGCACTATTAGGATTTATTGTTCGCAAATCGAAGGTAAATATCCTCAGTTTAAAGCAAATCAAGAACAGTTTGGTTAGATTTGTGCACTTTTCGTTGTGTGAAATTCACAGTAATCGAGATCAAGTGAAGCCTTCTTCGTTTTTGCGAAAAATGTGGAAAAGGGGTTGTTTTCGTATTCACGACATCCAGTTATGTCTCTGACATTACCCACCCACCTTTTTTGAGCGATTGTCAAATTATGTGGGATCCAACGTGAACTTTTTTTTACACTAATGCCCAAGGCTCCATTTCACGGTACGTCACATGGCGTTCTTCCATTATAAGATTTTTCACAGCATCGATGTTTTCTGGAAAAACAATTGATTTCGGACGACCCTCTTTGGATTCATCGGCAAGCGACCACGATTAAATTCGTTAAACCATTTTTTTACAGTTGCATAGGATGGTGCTACACATCCAAAAGTCGAACTAAGTTGAATGAAGCACTCTTGTCTTGATATTTCACGACGGAAATCATATTAAATCATTGCACGAAAATGGCAAATTTTAAGATGGAAACGTCATATCCACCGGGCACCACTTCATGTTGCCAAGGCTAAATACATAAGTGACAACCTGCGTATTTATATGAATGGTTGAAAGGACTTTTCACTTTTCATTTCCACGTCACCACTTATACGAAAATACTAGTGAATTTGGATTTTTTTTTCACTAATCACCTGGCAATTTTTGGCACATATCGTATTTTGATTCCGTAGCCGAAAGTCGAATCGGGATAAAATTCAATAGCGTTCTATGGGAAAGTTAGACTTTCCATATGGAAGTTTGATAGAATTAAGGTCAATTTTTTAACAAAATTTTGTTTCGGTATAACTTTGCATGAGACGCGAGAATTCGAAATCTAAAGTATTTTCGGTATGTTGTTTTGAAACAAAATTGCGCATTTAAACAATGAATACAACATAAAACTCTTAACTAGTTTTAAAATCACTGATAGAAGGTGCTGGATTCGTTCATCCAGTTCTCCATAATCGGAAACCAATGCCTTGGTATTACATTCCTTTTGGAGAACTATTTGAGGTTCTTTTTCAACAGACTTCGCACCCGACTCATAAGCGTACAGAACCATTGCATGACTGGTGTGCTACGATCCTACTGACTCTAAGAATCCTTTCAGATCGGGACTCGAACATACGACAACTGGCTCATAAGACCAGCCCCCTATGCATTGAACCGCCAACTCATGATCGAGGTCATCAAGAATTTTCTCGAATACGAAGAAACAGCTGACTTTAGATCCAAATGTGTATCGCACGGGTATCGAACGGCGCACGAAACAAATCCATAAACAATTCATCCGCTGAAGTGCGTAACACATTGTTCAAAAAGTTCCAGTCAAACAAACATTATTTTTCGAAAGTACCAACCTTCAGATGACATGTGATAAATTTTTATCGTGTTTGTGGTACACACTAAAACTACCGACATATAAGTGACGTTACTTATTGATTCACAAAAAAAAAGAAATAATAAATAATAAATATTGAAAAAACATTGCTTCTTAAAAGGACAGCCGCGTTAGCTCAGCATTAAGCAATTGGTCGAGAAATGTTACTCGCAGTCGGATCCATTAAAAACAAAGATTTCTGGTATTTCGTCATCCAGACGGAAAAAATCAGGCTAGTTTTTTGGCACTGTTTAGTCACAATTAAAAGTATTTCTTGCGTTGTGTTGCGTTGGTATGAAACAATGGACGAAACATGGATCCAAAATTTTTCTCCAAGGTTATATCCGCATTCAGACGGTGAAAACCATCCAAGAACGCAACAGATAGTCGGAACAATCATAGCGTCAGTTTTTAGATGGTCGAGGATAATTAACATCGACTATTTTAGAAAGGAAAGTACCATAAAAAGTGATCATTTTATTGAACTATTGAGGCGTTTAAAGAGCGAAATCGAATTAACAGTTTCATACGAGGAAGAAACCATTATCTTTAACCAAGACAATGAACCGTGCCACAAGTCAATGAAAACAATGGCCAAATTGAACGAATTCGGCTCCGATCTGTTTCTTCATCCACCATATTCTCAATAACCTAGTCCCAGCGACTACTTGTCCTTTGCTGATCTCAAAAAGATACTCCAAAGAAAAATAATTGGCTCGAATGAGAGAGTCATCGTTGCAACTGAAGCCTATTTTGAGGCCTTAGATAATTCATTCAATAAGTAAGAAAAATTGTTTTCCTTCTCTACGGCAACATCGAACGAGTGTAAGTCGACGGTTGAGTACTGTTTTATTTGCATTGATGAGATACTTAAGCTCAACTTCTCTACTAAAAGATGAATGTTGAGTTACTAAAAGACTCCTGCTTGCTTATGTTTTCTTACCTTACTGTTATATATCTTCACGTCCTTACTCTACCTTGAGTACTCGTATTTTATAATTTTGATTTTATTTATTATTCCGTGTTACAATAAAAATATTCTTATTGGTATAAATAATACTCTTATTACCATTGCTTTTCGCTGGAAACTTCAGGTGGGTAATTGCCCACCTTTGGAATTTTCGGGTGGGTAGCACTACCCACCGTTCCCACCTCTTTCACCGGCCCTGGGTCTGCTTACTGATGGAACAAAAGTCTTTCCATTCTTCGTGCTGTCAGTTTTAGAGCAGAGAATTCATTCAGAGAGCGAAATCTTGATAGGAAAGAAAAGATAGTTTTCCAAGAAGATAGAGCTGTTTTCAAGTGGGATATCTGAGCCAGAAAGTCAAATTATTACAAGGAGTCGCTAACGCGAATTCTTGAGCCAATCCTTTTAGAGTCATGACACCTTCTACGAGGACGTTGTAATTCAACCCAGAATTCTCGAACTGAAATCGGTTTTTGAACAATTTTTGTTTGCTGCAAAATGCGTGATGTGTTGGGGAACAAGGAACTTGTGTCATTTCTGCCAAGCCCAATTATATTGCTTTGTTTAGTCTCGGTTTTAACCTTAAAGTCGCACGCCGATGTAAATCCTGTGCAGTAGTTTTCATTTATATTGGGCACTTCCCAACTAATTAAAAAGAATTAATTAGATTACCCTTTCATCCACTTGTTCAGAAATTGTGCCCAAAATCCATTCTAGAGAACTATTTGAAATTGGCTGCAGTTCTGTGGTCGACATTTATTTTTGTTCTCGTTAGTTCTGCCTTATTTAATCTTGTGGTAGAATATATCTGTCATGAATAAATCGTACTTTAGTATACGTGAATATTTGCTGATTCGTCATTTTATATTATTTTTTTGAAAATTGTTAAAAGATTCGTAATATTGGTATTATTATTGAAATAACTAAACTCTGAAATATTACAAAAATTGCATAACTAGGGAGCAGTTTAAAAAAAAATTAATTATTTGATATTCTACTCGCGTCTCTGGTTCACCTGTTGAATACAGTAATTCGGAAAAAAGAATCTACCACCACCTTGTTTCTCTCCCTGTAAAAGTAGACAAAATCGAATTTTTTTTTCTCTGCATACGGAATTTATAACTCCAAACTTTTGATCAACCAAATTTTTCGTTTGTTTTTAAAGTAAAATACTCTCATGCGCTCGGTCGGTCCTCTTCCGAATAAACCCGTTTGCGATCGAACAGACTAAATGTTGTGAGTTCTCGTTCACCTCTAATATCACTGCCTTCAATTTCCACCTTGGATGCAAAATTTTCGGCTGACTTGATTTCGCTGGGATGGCAACTTTTGGTGATTGAAAAAGTTCGAAGTGACGGTGTTAGTTAGTTTCACTGCTGAGGGGGAGACGAAGTTTCCCAATGAAAACCGATATGAAGAGATAGCATTACCATCACACAGGGGACTAATGAATCGGAACAAGAAGAACTTTTTCAACTTATCCTATGCCGGTATGAGGGCTTACCATAATGGCTAACTGTACAAGGAAGAAGCATTCTAGTTCTTGAATGCGGTCTGGTGGTGGGGAGGGATTTGGCTCTGCGCGAATCAACAAATTCCTATGTAAACAGCATGCTCCATCATGCCGGAGTAGAAACGATATTTGGGAATGTGGTTTTTGTTACTTGTCCTGGTCGGAAGTGACTGCGGGTGCTGACACAAAACAGCTCATACGAGAGGGGAGGCGAAACTTGTGTCAACTCGAGGATAATGCGCCATATTCCTGCATTGAATCATATCAGCTTCAAAAGACTGGTCTTCGAAACTCATAGATAAATAACATTGGTGGTACTGCTGCGGGAGTCCGTTTTCTGGTTTTAGTGACAGTTCCAAAGAATATTTAGAATGAATGATTTAATGGTGCAACCAAGGGTGCCGTTTGAGGAAACTGCTCATGTTGAGCTGATTGTATCGAAAAATTAATGCTTTCGTTTTCCAGAGAAGATTAAATTTTGTATAATTTAATGCAAATACTCGAAAGTTACATCAAACGATAAATGGTTTAGATTGTACCTTCACGCGTTCAACGTTGTTTGACTTTTTGACCAAAAAAAACGAGATCTATGTGTGAATTTTGGTTACAAAATCTAAACCGGAAACTAGGGGGCCAGTATTGCCAAAGTCGGTTCGATTGGCTATCAACTACCAAGACTAACGGATTGAAAAAGTTTTTGTTTTGAATGACGGATTGAAATTTTCAACATTCCTCCACATATTACACCGAAGTTGAAATCCAAATAAAGTTTGAAAGGTACTTAAAATACTACAAGATATTACACTCAAATCGGCCTAATCATTTCTAAAAAATCAAAGTAAATTCCATTCGATTTGTTGATAATTGCTTCCCCCAAGCAACCAAAAGTTCCACAATTACTTAAAAAAAACACCTTCTTTCTGCTTAAAAGTACACGTGGAACTTTTGAGAATTTGAAAGTACAGATCAAGTTCCGCGTGAACTTTTTCGCTGTATAGAAGCTGAACAATGTATTCTAGAAGCAGCTTAGAAGTTCGTTCGGTTGCGTCGCGCGAACTTTCAAGTGTGGATAATTACTTAAAAAGTGTGCTGCTTAGAATGCTATTGATGAACTTTGAGAGGTGCTTAAGCCAAATCACTTTCGGAACCAAAAACTTGAGACTGGTATAACTGAAGTGAGATTATTTGATTACGTATTAACAAACAATACAAACTTAGAAAAGGCTGTACATCAAAACCTCCATTTACGAAGTCTTCTTTTACGAAATATTAAAACTCTTTCAGCGATTTCAAACAACGAAAACGTTTTCTACGAATCTACTTCGTGAAAAGATGTTTCTTGGTGGTCGTCCTTAAAATACCTACAATATGAATGTTTTCGAAACGGATTTGGTAGATGGCTGCCAAATAACGTCGCTTGAAGTGATTCTGAAGTCCAAGATGGTGAATTTCGGTTTAATAAAATTTTTGCGACCCTTAGGGCATATTCAGTAGTGTACTAGTACTAAACGAATAATTTACCTTATGATCAAAAAAGAACCGGAATTTTCATTTTAAAATTCCCGCGCTTGTACAATCGGTAAAGTTTTATTCTCTCAACGTTGGCAACACTTTTATACACATTCTGTCAAATTTTGACGCATATCGTACGATTAGTTTTTGTTTGGCGTCTATACAAAGAAGTTTTTTTACCTGATGTTTTGGGTTTGAAACGCGTCGCTTCTCGGCTGGTGCCAAAAAAGCTGAATTTCTTACAAAAACAGCGTCGTGTTGATGTGGCCAAAGAGATGATTTCCAACGCAGATAGTGACCAATATCATCAACCAAGCACCGTACTCTCCAGATATGGCCCCGTGTGACTTTTTCCTCTTCCCCAGACTCAAATTGCCATTGCGGGGAACGCGTTTTGAGACCATAGAGACCATAAAAGAGAATTAGCTGCGTGAACTAAAGGCAATACCTTCGGCGGCCTATAAAACTTGTATGGAAAATTGGATCAAGTGTTGGCATGCATGTATTGCCGCAGGATTAGAGTACTTTGAAGGCGATAACTAAGAAATTTATTCAAAATTGAAACTTTCTCATATAGAAAGGTTATGCAATCACTTGAAAAACCGACTAGTGAAAATTGGCCCGGAGGGCCAAGTGTCATATACCATTCGACTCAGTTCATCGAGCTGAGCAATGTCTGTGTGTGTGTATGTGTCAAATAATCTCACTAGGTTTTCTCGGAGATGGCTGAACCGATTTTGACAAACTTGGATTCAAATGAAAGGTCTTGTAGTCCCATACGGAATTCCTGAATTTCATCCGGATCTGACTTCCGGTTCCGGAGTTATAGGGTAAAGTGTGTTCAATATTGTACACCGTAACTTAAACCGGCGGAACAGAAACCGTAAAAAATGTTATAAACTGGACTCTAAACCGTTATTCCCAATCTTAGGGCCAAATGAAAGGTCTTATGGTCCTACCAAAAATTACTGCATATTTTTGGGTTAAACAAAAATTTAAACCGTCGTTTGGAGTACGATGGCAAATCGTATAAAAACTAGTGAAGTTTGAACGTTATGCTAGTTGGTGACCGTACGAGCCGAATTCGATTGTACCGGTTGTCGGGTTCCGGTGCTGGAAGTACATATAATTGTGAACCCTTTTCGTTTTCTTAAGGATGACCTACGCAATCAAAGCACTGTTTTATTCTGTATGTTATACTAGTTAATGCACAAACAATTTTTTGGTTTCTTTCAAAAACCGAAGAAACAATTTTTGAATAGAATACCACAATATTATACATGAGAAAGGCATAATTACACCACTAGGTGGTTTAAAACGACCTCAAACATCATTTTCTTACACCTACTTTTCACATCGTAAATGGTCGTTTAGTTCGCAAATGGTGGTTTCGGTGTAGGCGGATAAGCATGTGAAATCAGCCCCCAAAAAGAATTTTTTATCAAAAGAATCGAAAGAGCTTGTACAGGAAATATTTTCCCAAAATTTCAACAGCCATATTGACAAAGCTACAGAGTGGATCTATTGATTTTCATTTTCGCTCCACCGAAAAAAAATGAAAGTAATCAGCAAAAGTTTCAAATTGAGACAGTGAATTGCACTCTGGCTAACGGTTTTCAACGATGGGAGGCATAAAGGTGGAAAAAGGATATAAAATGCAAAATGAAAAACGAGTGATTTTTCTTTTCATTAAAACATATTTAATTAGAAAACAGTGAAGTTTTATCACTCCACTATAATCCCGCCTGAAATGAGTTATGATGTTCTGCAAATGAGTTTAACAATCACACGAACTTACCGAAATTAAAATTCATTCCTCGCCCCCTCAAAAGTGTTATTTGATTATTGTGCCTTACGGTGCTGTTCAACCTGGTCGAATTGTGCTACATCGACAAGAGAGTTCTGTAGATCAACCAAAATTAATATGGACTATCACGTTTTCATTTGCTGCACAAGATACTTTACCAGCACTTTAACAGTTCGGCTGAAAAGTTCGTATCGTTTAATAGAAACACACATTTTTTTGCCAAAATTCGTTTTTATTATTCAACATAATTGCCATCAGAGGCGATACAGCGATTATAGCGATCTTCCAACTTTTCGATACCATTTTTGTAGTACGATTTGTCCTTTGCCTCAAAATAGGCCTCAGTTTCAGCGATTACCTCTTCATTGCTTCTAAATTTTCTACCAGCGAGCATTCTCTTGAGGTCTGAGAACAGAAAAAAGTCACTGGTTGCCAAATCTGGAGAATACGGTGGATGAGGGAGCAATTCGAAGCCCAATTCGTTCAATTTCAGCATGGTTTTTCGATGTTGTTTTTGATCGATTGTGAGCTCACGCGGCACCCATTTTGCACAAAGCTTTCTCATATCCAAATATTCGTGAATAATATGTCCAACACGTTCCTTTGATATCTTTAGGGTGTCAGCTATCTCGATCAACTTCACTTTACGGTAATTGAAAATCATTTTGTGGATTTTTTTCACGTTTTCATCGGTAACAGCCTCTTTTGGACGTCCACTGCGTTCATCGTCTTCGGTGCTCATATGACCAGTACGAAATTTTGCAAACCACTTACGAATTGTTGCTTCGCCCGGTGCAGAGTCTGGATAACACTCATCAAGCCATTTTTTGGTATCGGCGGCACTTTTTTTCATCAAAAAGTAGTGTGTCATCATCACACGAAGTTCCTTTTTTTCCATTTTTTTCACAATAACAAAAGTAGCTTCACTCAAAATGCAATATCTCACAAACTAATAATCAGACAGCTGTCAAATGTATACCCGTATCTTTTGAAGGTTGGTACTAACTGAAAATGGTATGGATTTAATTCTAGTGGCGCCCTCTCATAGAAACGATACGAACTTTCCAGCCGATCTGTTATTCCAACTCAAAATTACTAAGAGATATCAAGTAACATATACGGAAAAAGAAAAATCATAAAACCAATAATTTTATCTTCTCAATAAATCATGAGAATTTTTAGTAGTTTTATTACCAAAGTGATCCAAATTATGAGCAAACATTTCTTTCTCATGAAAATTATCATGTATTTCATTTCTATTTCAATTCTTAACACCAATTTTCAACCAACCTGATGAAGATAGACAAATAGAAAGGGTAAAAGCAAATATTGGAAGACGAACATCACACACTAACGTTGTTTAATCACTCTGTTTAAGTGAGTTTGTCATCGATGAAATCAAACAATGGTCATAAAGAGCAAAAGCAGGACAGTATCGCGTGTGGGACAAAAGTTTCCATTTGAGCTCTGGTACAATATTTCTAACCGATATCATTGGGTGTGCGGAGGCGTCGTCGGGCTGCAAAATGAAATCATTTACATCATTAATGATCAGTTTGCAATGACTGAGTGGAAACTTATATTGGAGATTGAGAAACTCTCAGAAAATATGATTTTTGGAAAAAGATACGCTCAGAGACAGTACTCGAACCTGCGTTCTTATGCAATCCGTACATAGTCGTTTATCATTTCCGCCACCCTGAGCTTTGGTAGACACAGTTCTACCACAAACTGAGTTGGTAAGCGTACATCGAACAATGGTCTAAATCCTAATGTTATACCTTCATCTTTAAGGCAATGAAAAAAATTGGTAGTCGTTGTGAGTGCATTTTGTAAAACCTTGAATTTTTTGAATATTTCTGTTACTACATAATGTATAAAATTATAGTTGCCCTGAAGATGAAGGTGTAAGCTGGGAAACCTTGGCCGTTAACGAAAAGTAAATGTTTTGACGAGAATCCAATTGACCAAAAAACCATCTTTAAATTTGAAACATCATTAATTGGTCGCACTCGCATCAAATCATATAGTTTTGCCTTTCTCATATAGAAAGGTTATGCCATCACTTGAAAAACCGACTAGCGAAAATTGGTCCGGAGGGCGAAGTGTCATATACCATTCGACTCAGTCCATCGAGCTGAGCAATGTCTGTGTGTGCGTGTGTATGTGTCAAATAATCTCATTAGGTTTTCTCGGAGATAGTTTGACCGATTTTCACAAACTTAGATTCAAATGAAAGGTCTTGTGGTCCCATACGGAATTCCTGAATTTCTTCCGTATCCGACTTCCGGTTCCGGAGTTATAGGATAAAGTGTGTTACATATTGTACACCGTCACTTAAACCGACGAAACAAAAAACGTAAAAAAAATTCTAAACTGGTCTCAAAACTACACAAATAGATAGTCATTATCAGTAGGCAACTAACCAAACCGATTCCGGCTATCCTGGTTTCCGGTATCCGGTTCCGGAAGTACCGGAAATAGTAGTCGTATATACCAAAATGGATCTCACTCACTTTTCTCAGCGATGGTTTGACCGATTTCCACAAACTTAGATTCAAATGAAAGATCTCGTGGTCCCATACGAAATTCCTGAATTTCATCCGGATCCGACTTCCGGTTCCGGAGTTATAGGGTAAAGTGTGTTCAATATTGTACACCTTCACTTAAACTGGCGGAACAAAAACCGTAAAAAAATTATAAACTGAACTCCAAACCGTTATTCCCAATGTTAGGGACAATTGAAAGGTCTTATGGTCCTCCCAGAAATTACTGCATATTTTCGGATGCAACAAACATTTAAATCCTAATTTAGAGTGCGTACTAGTGAAGTTTGGGTGTCATGTTAGTTGGTGGCCGTACGAACCGATTTTGATTATACCTTTAAAAAATCGAAGAGAAAAATTTTGAATAGAATACCACAATATTATATACATGAGAAAGGCATCATTACACCACTAGGTGGATTAAAACAGGTTTTTCATTAATCGAATAATCCGAAAGTTGTTGTGTTTGTGATGAAGTAATCTCTACGAAACGTAAAAAAAGCAAAGAATTGGTATTAAATTCGCTTTGGGGTATTTGGTCTTTCTGTTTCAACAGATTTTGCAGCCAATTTTTTGCGTACAAAGTAGAGATGGTCGGGCAAGCATTTTTTCAAACCCGAACCCGATCCAATCAAAAAGAAAAATTTTAAACCCGTCCTCGATTCGAACCTGAGATTAATTTTTCTTCCAAGCCCAAACACGACCCGTACTCGACAAAAAATCTTTACCCGTACCCAATCCGAACCCGAAAAAATCCGACCAAATTTTTCAATCCGAACTTGACCCGTTCTCGACAAACATATCTTTTTATATACCCGAACCCGACCAATACCCGAAGCCCAGCAAAACAAAACCATTGAATGATTAGTATTACGATTTTATTGACACTGAGAAACTTTCCAGGTTACATATGAACATACGACAACTGGCTTGTAAACCCAGAGCCTTATGGCTTGAACCGCCAACCCAGGTCTACAAAATGTAGATTATCGAGGTAAACCTTTTCCAGACTAGCAAGTAATCCAGACTGTTGGGGAGATGGCAGATCAGTAATGAGGCGTGAAATATAAAGCTTGCACTCTTTTGTACACAGTTCGAAAAAATCTTGTGATTTTACATCTTATAAGATGCACATAAATGGAACGTCTTATTCCACACAAATGTATATTCAAGAAATGTGAAATTGTGTAAGTTGATAATTACATACCTTTAAATCAGATGAAATAAAAAAAACCCTTCTTAATCCACCTAGTGGTATAATAATGCCTTTCTCTTACTTCAAAACAGTCTCATAAAAACATGTTTTATTTTTTTATGAAATCATTTGTGACAATAATTTGGGCTCATTTATGACACCAGTTGATTCAGATTGAATCGAATAGTTCACAAAAGCATTCTTCAGTGTTTATATCACATAGTAGGCATCATTTTTACAACCAAGCGCTAGATATTTGCGTTGCCTATTTGTATGAGAAGAGTGATGTTAATCCAAAAAACCTTTTTTTTAAATATCACTAAATCTCGACGTTTCATGCCATTTTAAGATTTTTGGCATCAAAAAAAATTTCGATTTTGGAAATTTCATGTACTTCTCCCTATGGTGCGTTTTCGAGATCGAAAATTTTCAAACTTTAACCGCTGGACAGCACTCCTGACCCATGTCCGATCTAGCTCAAATTTTGTGTGAGGACATTTTCGAAGTGCTTAAATTTTTGAGGACTAGAGCTTTACGAAATTAGAGGCGATCCCAGAATATTGGCACCCTTATATATATAAGAGCGGTAAAAATCAACGTGTTTTGTCGGTTACGTCAC
Organism: Malaya genurostris; assembly: GCF_030247185.1. Taxonomy (NCBI): domain Eukaryota; kingdom Metazoa; phylum Arthropoda; class Insecta; order Diptera; family Culicidae; genus Malaya; species Malaya genurostris. The sequence goes on along the minus strand of NC_080571.1, from coordinate 213,656,746 downwards.
TTATACCATCATATCTCCGGAACCAAAAGTCACAGCCATTTGATCTTCGAACTTGATCAATGACCCGACAGTAGCTTTTAAACGATTCTAAGTTTGTTAAAATCGGTTCAGCCATCTCTGAGAAAATTGAGCGGTAAAAATATCTTCGAAAAGTGCACACACAGACATTTTCCGATCTCGTCGTACTGAGTCGAATGGTATATAACACTCTCCGAGGCTCCATTCAAAAGTCTGTTTTTTCATCAATTCTAATACCTTTCTATAGAGAAAGGCAAAACTCTACAAATCCTGTTTACCCAGTAGGTTCCGGAATCGGAAGTAGTATCCACAACAAATTTAGGAATTCCGTATGAAACTGTAAGAGTTTTCCTTTGTACTCATAAGTTTGTGAAAATCGATTTGGCCATCTTGGAGGAAAGTGAGTGAGACCCCTTTGCAGTTTTTAATCACTATTTCCAATTCTTCCAAAACCGGATTAAGATGACCGGTATAACCGGTTTGCCAGCAACAAATATGACCTAAAAATTGGAACAGTTTCGAACCTAGTTAAACCTAGACTCACTATTTCATTTCGTTCAATTGATTTGATCGATATAGAGCATGATATTTCGATTAAATCAATTAAACGAAATCCAACAAACGAAGCGAAGTCAAACTAAACAGTATGAATCAGCTGCATAAAACATGTAGTAGGATTACAATTTTTATTATTATTGACATCACTACACCACGGTATTACCACACTACCGGATGTAAAAATTTCATATTTTTTCAAAAAAATTTGAATTCATTGACATTTGTTTATTCTTTCGGTCGTACTGATCATAAAATAGCTATAACTTTTACAACCGCAGCACTGTCTTTTACCAATATTACACACTAGTAGCAGACATACGTAACCGTTTCGATTTATTAGATCACGAAGCCCGTCGGTTAATCGATTGAATCACAAAAGCACATATCTGCTTTATGAATAATTGATACATCCAAATCCATACAGCGGCCCTTAGTGGCCGTGAGCAAATTACTCTCGGAGCCTGTAAAATTCTGTACAAATGAAATATTGCGTCATTTGACAAGCATTTATGAATTGTATCGTCTGTAGAATCATGCCAAATGTAAAATTCATTATACTTTTCTGTGTACTTCACACAAAGTTCTAAGTGAAGGCGATTCCGTAGCAACTAGCAACATTTTATTGAAGGACAGTTATTCACCTCTCTGCCGTATTACTCACATTGCTTTAAAATAACGAAAATAATCCGAGGGCAAACTTTTTATGACTCATGCATCAGGAATTCCAAGCAGAATGGCACGAAAATATAAGCATCATCTGTTTACCGGATTACGCAAAAAGAAATTTAATTTCTTTGTATGAGCTGCAGCTGACAGGATCAACTTCAAAATGTGAAAAGATTATTTCATTCCTACAGCTTCTGCCGTACACTCACTGTACCGATCTAAATTAAAAAGAGCTAGGATGCAGGTGCGGACGATTGCACATGCACCTGTTTCGGCAAATAACTCTTTTCGGGCAGCTGAAACGGTACCGCTCTGATGACATGGGAGCCGGCATTCACGGCAAATTAAAATTTCAAAGAAAGACCTACACTTTTTTACGCTACCATGAATTACCTGACTCACGTTTTCTTTCCAGATCAGCCGCACAAGTACAACTTTATCCAATCCTTTAGCGCAAATTCCTAATGGAAAAATATATAATCTAACTGCTCTTTTTCGTTCTTATCGCGCGAGTTGTAAAAGAAATGGGAAGAAACTTTTCGTTTTTTCTCTAACTGGTTTCAAGCCAGTGCTCTTTAAATGGGGACCATTTTCCCGCAGAACAGGCGCTGTCTGCACTTTCCAGTCACTACCGAAGGGGACCGCAATCATCAGTCTCTGCTGAACTGTGCCTCACGTTGATCGAATGATGAGAAACGACTTGCCTTTCATGCTCGGTAGATCCATCAGTCAACGCGGTGCGACAAGTAATTAAGAGCTGATGCTTGCACCTTTTATCGACCATATGATGCTGGCTGATTGATGGAAATCGACGAGGTTGATTGAGTGTGGTCCGGAATGCTGCATCAGTGCCTTGATGAATAAGGTAGTTCAAAAAGAAATTCTCAGAACACTGCAAGTAGATTTCTATCGGGTGAATCAGATGATTAATGAGAGTAAATTGAAATAATCTTTAAAGAGGCGAAATCTTCTAGGAAAGGGATAATGCTCAGTTGATGTCGCCTCTGGGATTACGGGTCATCATCTGGTTGAGCATTCTTGATGTAAATTAATCCTCAAATGGAACACTCGAACGGAATAAGTAATTTCAAAACATTTTCCATATAACGATAAAGTGTCCACTTGCTGTGTCATTTCGAAATTCTACTCAAGCTATCCGCTTCAAGAGGACATTCCCATAAGTTGTACTCTAGTAAAAGTTTAAGTGTCGTACGTTTATTTTTGTAGATATTTTTACTGGCATGCTCACTCCGGCTCGATGCAGAGATCCAATCACAGTACTCAATCTACTTATGCTAACAAAGATCCTCTCCACCTCGTCCGCTCTCTGGCAAGGGCTTAACCGAATCATCAACATCAGCATCATTATGCTTACCATTTCCAACGCTGCCGTTGTCGTCGTCTTTGCCGTCAGTTAAGAATGTATATGTACTTCCAGCATCTTGTGGAAAAAGAGCATACATCGTCGTAAGGGATGTCTCCATAACTGCCCCTCGCTGCTGTTGCGAGGGTGGCTCTGGATGTACAACTTCTTTCACTATAGTTAGAAACATTCCATTCAAGATTTCGCTGCTTACTCCCACACCATCCATTGCCTCTACCGAAGGGATTTGATTCAAGAAAGCCACGTATCGTAACGAAGATATGGTAATGTCGGAGCATATGTTGTTTTTCGAGTAGTTGTATGGCACAGGCACGCTACGGACTTAGAATTCGGGTGGTTTATACTGTTTCGATAACGAAGATTCTTCTGAAGGGTTTCCATCATCATCCCATGCGGTGAATCGATTTACCATCTGCATAATCTAGTATTGTCTAGAATACTCACGTATACACATGTTTTTACAGCTTAAAGCATGAGGTAAGTTGATGGAAAATGCTGACTCATTACAATATTTGTTCTGCCGAATTTGCATGACAAATAAACAGAGAAAACAACTATAACCTGAAGACTAACGAATATTGCATGAATGCCCTGTCCCCTGTCCAAGTACACAATCCACGTAATGAGCAAATATCTGTTCCGTAAACAAATTTCATTCTTCCAGGTAAACTTCATCTACTACTGATACTGAGCAATCTATACATCAATCTTTCAAAGGATCTTTTCCTGGTTCTAATTTTTATTTGTAGATCTTGTAGACTTTTTATCCCCACAAAAATGCATGCATGTGAACTCCGTTAGAACAGATTGGGCCATTATTTTCGGTACTTCTGGAACCGGAAACTAATAATTAGTTCAGTCAAAACAGCTTTGATTGGCCATAAACTAACAACTTTCACACAATGGAATTGTTTTTAGTACTCTCACGAAGAGTTTTTTAAATGTAATTTGCATCGTCACTTCGGAAGACGATATGAAATTTTTAACATTAGTCAGTACAACCTTAGGTCGATTCCGGATGAAATTCAAACCAGATGTGGAAATAAGCCCATTTTGCGCACGAGAATGTGAATCAAGATTTCTGATTGTGAATCAAAACACCGAACACCGTGAATTAATTGGGCAACAAAACTAAAATTAAAATTATCTTTTAGATTGTGGAACCTGTATATTACACAGAGTAGCAGCAGCAGAACTTATGCATATGACGCTTAGACAAATTAGTTCTCTTTCTTAGAAGACAACCAAGCGCAAGCGAAAAACTTTAGCTGCTCTCTCAAAAACTCGTTGTGCATTTATGTACCGCGGCAGAAATGAATGTACAACGTTTCGTACAGTCTCAGCGCATTTAGCATAGAACGAGGTTCAAGTGACTTAACTCTTCGATAAGTCTCTGATAGCAATATAACATTTATACAATTTCGTAAGTATATTAAACCCTACACTTTTGGCAGTTGTATTTTCTGAGACTTTTTTTTTTGTTTTTTTTTAAATAACTATTTATTGGAATATGAGTTAAAATTAAATTATTAAGATTTAAATTGGGTGTTCAGCCACAAGTGGTGACTTTTCAGCCCTATTATATATATGATTTGGTTATTACCATGAGGACATTATTTGCTTCCGCAATTCTGAGATTTTTGTGTAGGGAAAATTCTAAACCTACTTGTATTGTGTAATGGGGAAAAGGAACTTATATACTAACTTACTAACTAATACAGAGAGCGAATCGATTCAATTGAAGATTGCATCGATTTTTGTCGGAATTTGCTTATAATATTATGTGACATTACATCTAATAGTTCTATATTTGTGAGTCTGTGTAACTCATTTGTACTAAACCAGGGAGGACTCTTCAAAATCATTTTCAGAATTTTATTCTGAATCCTTTGAAGCGTTTTCTTCCTGGTGGAACAACAACTTGACCAAATTGGTACTGCATAAAGCATGGCTGGTCTGAAAATTTGTTTTTTAGACAGAGCTTAGAAATTCTGTTTATAAGAGGATATAAACATTTAATATATTTATTACACTTTGCCTGGATTCCTTCAATGTGATCCTTGAAAGTGAGTTTTTTGTCATACGTTAAACCTAAGTATTTAGCTTGATCAGACCATGTCAATTTCAAGCCATTCAATTTGAGAATGTAATTATTGTTTGGTTTAAGAAAAGAAGCTCTTGGCTTATGAGGAAAGATAATTAATTGCGCTTTTGCTGCATTTTGACAGATAATCACTGAAAATATTTAAACTTCTTTGTAGGCGACTGCAGATCACTCTTAGATTTCTACCCGTGCTTAACAGACTTGTGTCGTCACAGAATAACGATTTCTGACAACCAACGGGTAGATTTGGAAGATCAGAAGTGAAAATATTATACAAGATTGGAGCTACCCTCGAACCCTGCGAAACACCGGCTCGTACGGGTAGCAATTCAGATTTACAATTCTGATAGCTAACCTGAAGAGTACGATCAGTTAAATAATTTTGAATCATTTTGATCAAATAAATAGGAAACTGGAAATCAGACATTTTTGCTATTAAACCTTTGTGCCAAACACTGTCGAATGCTTTTTCTATGTCTATAAGAGCAACTCCAGTGGATAACCCAGAAGATTTATTTGCTTTTATCATGTTCGTTACTCTGACAAGTTGATGAGTAGTTGAATGTTCATGACGAAATCCAAACTGTTCTGGTAAAAAAATTGAATTCTCATTTATATGAGACATCATTCTCAACAAGATATTTTTTTCAAAAAGTTTACTGATAGAAGAAAGTAAGCTAATTGGTCGATAACTTGATGTTTCTGCTGGATTTTTATCAGGTTTCAGGATAGCAATTACTTTAGCGTTTTTCCATCTTTTTGGGAAGTAAGCTAATGAAAAACACTTGTTGAAAATTTTAACCAGGAGTCTCAAGGCAACATCGGGAAGATTTTTAATAAGAATATTAAAAATACCATCATTACCAGATGCCTTCATGTTTTTGAGTTTCCTAATAATTGATTTAATTTCGTCAAAATCCGTCTCAATAATGTCATCGTGTGATAACACTTGATTATGAAGTATTTTACCATTACTGTTATTTTGCCTACAATTCCACCGGACATGCTTAGCATTTAAGTCCCCTATTACGAAAAATTTCGGTCGATATCTTGTGAGTTTTTGCAAATCGCCTTTAAAGAAATTTAATTGTTCACCGGTGCATTGGAATGGCAAATATGCTCTGTTACCCGACATTCGAAAAATTCAAATTCGGCTACAATAAAGCGATTTCTATAAGCGTTCCTTTTCTTAAATATTTAGGATTATTAATAGATTTTGTTCATTTCAAGGCTCTTATAATATTGTAAATATAATTAATAAATTGTTTTTGTAAAATTGTTATTTAACATAGGATAAGTTTACTAACCACTAAAAACTTAACCCGATAAATCATATAAAACCAAATTTGAAAAAATATCGTTATCTTGTAACTTGCTAACGTTTGCATAATTGCGGGGTACTGTAGAAATGAACCGGTTCGACATTAAAAGAGGCCTTTTGTGCCCATCCCGGAACGTCCAGACCAGGCGTTGGGATTTTGGGCAAGTTCCCCTCAGAAACCGCCAAAGCCATGGTAGAACCCATTTGCAGCCGTAGTTCTTCAAACGTTAACAAAAACACTCAATAAAATGTACCGGAAAAACCGCAACGGCAAAAGACGGCAAAAAGTCCGCACTAAAAATTTAACCGTTAATAATTACAACCCTGAACAGCAGTCCTCATCAGTCCCCAAAGGATTTTCGTCACCGCAGAACCACAGTATCCGGCTTAGAATTTAGAGAGAGAGAGAGAGAGAGAGAGAGAGAGAGAGAAGATGTACTAAAGGTGGAGGGAGATTGATAAAGGAGATAGACGAGACAGTGGATAAAAGATAGTCGAGGCGAACGGATTGAAAAGTTAAAAGTTTCAACGGAGTGAAAAGTAAAAAGTGAAACGTGTTGAACACGAAGTCAGCCAGAGTCCAACGTTATACATTTGAAGTTAAACTGGGTCTCCCGTCATCCTTTCTGGCCAGTTTAATTGGAGAATTGGTTTCCCGGAGCAGCGCACTGCGATATAGCGCCAACCTGTCGGACTAAAATCTACATCGTGAGCGAATGCCGTACCGGGTGAGCGTGCATCGAGTTACGGATTACACCACTGTTTCCGACCAAGAAGGGCCACACTCGATTAGACGGTCAAACGGCTTACATCCTCCGACCGAAATTCGACGTAGTTTCAACCGCCGTTCAGCGCCATCTTACGGTCAACATAGCTCCTGATCACCGTTACACCACGTGTACCGCAGGTATGTCTCCAACTCTGTCTCTCTCGCCCACCTTACACGACGATCATCAAAGGGCCCCACCGAACGACGATTAGCGTCGCCACAATTCAGGAATTAGAATTTAATAAATTTTGTTAAACTGATACTAGATTTTCCTTCACAAAAAAAAAAAGAGCCAGGTTCCCTTGAAGATATCTCTTTTTCAAGCCAGAAAATCCAACGGGTAAGTGTCGTGGTGACCGTGTCCTCCCAAGGTCGGATGCCGACCCTGAGAAAATAATTTTTTAAAATTGAGCTAGCTGGGTCGTGCACATAAGTGTTACTTTCAATTGGCGATCCTCGTAGAATGGAAATATTCTAATCTACGATTAGAATATTTCACCCGTACTGGGGAAGACTCGAGATCATTTCGTCACTTGTCTCGATTAATTTGCCTGATATTCTTACGGTGAATCAGCATAGAAATAAGACTATTACATACTTAAATAAGTCATATATTCGCGATAAAATGATTCGGCTGAAACGAACGGAATTTCTGTGATCAGCAATCAATAATTCGTTATTATTTATTCTATAGGTTTATTAAGTTCTACACTAGAAATGCAAACCGATAAGATGTTCACTTTAGCTAATTTGAAAAAAAGATATTTAGATTTGAGAGTTGATTTTCTCGACGGAGACGAGTTGGACTGTGAGCTCGCGATGAGAAGTATTACAGTTGTAGGGGATCAGTCCATGTCCAGGCGTCGTCGAATGTTACGCGAAGCCATTAAGCAGGAGAAAGAGCACGGAGTGATGGCTAATTTACTACTCCATCCACCCGAGCAAGAGTTGGAAATTTGTCGAGCAAAGTTTGATTCGATTGAATTGTCGGTTATAACTTGTGTACAGATTGCCCCAAAAATTCAAACTTCACTGTTACATGTAGGAAATCGGTTGTTAATGCTTTACGAATATTCAGAAGGATTATTGCGCAAAGGTGCTGAGGATTTATTGGCTAGAACAATCGATCATCTTAATCGACATTTCGGTCAGATGTGCACAGAGAAAAATAATAATAATACAGATGTAGAGTCGAATGAAGTGTCAGGGACAGCGGCAGAAAATAATGACAAGCCTGGTAGTCAAGTGTCTGTGTCAGAAGTCGAGGTAGAGTTGTTGGAATGTGTCAAACGGTTGGGTATTTTAACCAGCGTCTCCGATTTAGCCAATCCCGATCAAATAAAAAACTCCCTATTCAGTCTCGAAAAAGAAGTTGAAAGGTTAAGGAAATTTTACAGTGAGCATGAACCGTCCGCTTCGAATACGATTCCCAATCTGGTTGCCAAAAATATCGTGTCAAGTAACACACAAACCACTACGAAATATTTGAACACATACGAGTTACCGTATTACAGTTCTAGTTTTTCGGGAATATACACAGGAACTATTCCTAAAAGAGGTCCGTCTTTAGCAAACACAACTTTAATAAACCAATTTCAGCGACCGATTACAACTCCGGTCATACAGGCAGGTACTAGTAATAATTTTAGCGAAATGAGAGCATTATTACCCACGTCGTGTTCGCTCGCAAATCTTTTCACGAGTACAACTACTTCTTCAACCATAAGCACATCTCCATGGTATGTGTCTCGCACCACACACCCTTATCAGATGCATTCGTCTTCTCAAGTTCAATTCACGCAACCGGTATCTTTTCAAAACACACTACTTACTAACCCATCTACAGTACATTTAGCACCTACATCGCAACAATATCCAGATTTTACCACATCATCTTCCAATATAAATTTATTTTGGAACCCACCAAACTCTTTACCACCCCACCCCACGTACCAATTATCACCACCACGATCATCCATAGCTCACCAGACAATACCACAAAAACCTTCGGGTGAACCACAACTGGCTCCGATTTTGCATCGAACCCTTCCAGTTTCGCAGTGGAATATTGAAAAATATTCGGGAACCGATCAGGGTATGAAACTAAATGAGTTCCTAGCGTTAGTACAACAGTTGTCTCTATCAGAGAGAGTCTCTGAGAGAGAACTTTTTGATTCCGCTTTTCACCTTTTCAAAGGTCCAGCAGCAAATTGGTATATGTCAATGCGTGCTGGAGGTCGATTATTAAGCTGGCCGCATTTGGTTCACGAGCTTCGCAAAACTTTTGTACACCCAGAACTCGACACATTAGTGAGATCAAGAATATACCAAAGGCGACAGCAGCGCAATGAAACTTTTCAGGAATATTTTTTCGATATGGAAAAGATGTTTAGATCAATGATTTCCCAGATGGACGATAGGGAAAAGTTGGATGTACTAAAACGAAATTTACGATCGGACTATAAGAAAGCGTTACTGTGGAAACCAGTAGCCGATCTCCCACAGCTTATTGAGGCCGGTCATCTGATTGACGCATCGAACTTTTCCATGTATCAAAAAGTATTTGGACTGGAAAAGTCAGTCAATTTGATAGACCAGAGAAACTCATCACAGGCTAATTCCGGTAATCAACAAAGGCCATTTCAAAATCGTATTGAAGGGGGGAAGTCGATCAAGTCTAAAACTGAATTAAATGGGAATATCCAGTCTTCGGGAAAGTCTAACGATAATGGAAGGAAAACTACTGATTTCAATAGACCAGGCTCGGAAAACCCTCAAGAGGGACCCTCTAAACCTACGAGAACTCTCGATCATTTAATTGCTGGTTTCAATCCACCACCAGCGAATGTCTGCTTAAATTGTCGACAACCCAGCCACCAGGTAGAGCACTGTCGGTCGTTGAAAGGTCTAATTTGCTATGTCTGCGGGTTCAAAGGGTTCGACACTCAGAATTGTCCATATTGTAGAAAAAACGGGAAACAGATGACAGAAAATCGCCGGTCATCGGAGAAGTCAGCGTAAATTTTTCTAACAGCGAATCCGATTCAGAATGTTGGGAGGTTGAATCGGATACATACGTAGACGACTCTCCTCAGATTCTTCATATAACCCTTCCCAACTCCAACGATAACCGCCCCTATGCGTGGGTGAACATTCATCAGTTTAGGATTAAAGGATTACTAGACTCGGGAAGCAATCGTACCTTGATTAGTCACTCGTTATTCTCCCGATTGCGTTGCTTTAAATTAAAGCCTCTCAGAGAAGCGTTGCAATTGCGAACCGCTGATGGCGGGTGTTTAAAAATTTTAGGTGAAATATATATCCCATATAAATTTGAAGGTAACATTAAAATAGTACCCACATTAGTAGTGGACGATCTTCTAGTGGAGTGTGTGTTAGGAATGAGCTTTTGGTCTCGTTTCAACATATACCCTCAAGTGCAACTGTGTGCTCTCACGCAAACGGAATGTAGTCTAAATTTCGAAGAGAAAACTAAGTCCACCCTCTCTCGGAGCGAGATAGACGAATTAGAGAAGGTGAAGCAATCGTTCAAGATTGCAATATCGGATTATTTACCAACCACACCACTAATAGAACATAATATCGAAATTATGACGGAATGGAAATTATCTCCTCCCATTCGTCAATATCCGTATACAATGTCCCCTAAGATACGCGAAAAAGTGGCCGAAGAATTAGATCGTATGCTCAGAATGGGTATTATTGAGCGATGTTCGTCAGATTGGTCATTAAACGTGGTACCGGTCATAAAACCATCGGGAAAAGTGCGGTTGTGTCTAGACGCTCGTAAAATAAACGAACGAACCGTTAAAGATGCATACCCCTTGCCCCATCCCGGCCGAATTTTGGTTCAGTTACCAAAAGCTCGGTATTTAAGTACCATCGACCTATCGGAAGCTTTCCTTCAGATACGGTTAGGAAAACAGTCACGTCGGTTCACTGCTTTCAGCATCCAGGGCAAGGGGATGTTTCAATTTACTCGACTACCATTTGGCCTTGTGAACAGCCCAGCCACGCTGTCTAGGTTGATGGATCAGGTCTTGGGACACGGAGAACTCGAGCCGAACGTATTTGTTTATCTGGATGATATTGTCATCGTTAGCGAATCGTTCGAAGAACATCTACGGTTACTTCGCGAAGTGGCTCGACGCCTAACCAACGCGAACTTATCTATTAACTTAGAAAAGTCACGCTTTGGAGTCGATGAGTTGCCATTCCTAGGCTATCTTTTGTCTACCGAAGGGTTGCGGGCCAACCCTGAGAAAGTTCGCGCTATAGTGGAATATGAACGACCAAACACGGTGACGAAGTTACGTAGGTTCTTGGGAATGGCCAACTATTATCGCCGATTTATCGACGATTTTAGCGGTACTACCGCATCTTTAACAGAGCTCTTGAAAACCAAATCAAAAATACTTGATTGGAACGATCAAGCTGAAGAGTCGTTTTGCTTCATTAAAGAAAAGCTCATCACGGCACCTATTTTAGTGAGCCCAAATTTCTCAGAGGAGTTTACGATACAAACAGATGCGAGTGATGTGGCCATTGCCGGAGTGCTAACTCAATGCCAAGATGGACAGGAGAAGGTCATTGCTTATTACTCGCACAAGTTGACCACCCCACAAAGGAATTATCACGCGTGCGAGAAAGAAGCATTGGCTGCGCTCTTGTCCATCGAAGCTTTCAGAGGGTATATTGAGGGTTCGCATTTTACTCTCATTACCGACTCATCTGCTTTAACACACATCCTTCGAACGAAATGGAAAACTTCATCCCGTTGCAGCCGTTGGAGTCTTACGCTACAGCATTACGACATGACAATCGTCCACCGGAAGGGCAAAGACAATGTGGTTCCGGATGCCTTGTCGCGTTGTGTTGCTGTAGTGTCTGCGCAACCCCCTGCTACGTGGTATGACGAGTTAAGTCAGAAGGTTACGGATAATCCCGACGAGTACGTCGATTTTCAAATAAATAATGGCGCCCTATATAAATTTGTTTCAACACCAAATCGACCGTTCGACCACCGATTTGAATGGAAGTTGGTAGTTCCCCCAGAAAATCGGGAAAATATTCTAAAAGAATGCCATGATAACTCGATGCATCTGGGAGTTGACAAAACCCTGTCTCGAATTCGTCAAAAATACTACTGGCCCCGTATGGTCAGCGACATAAGGGACTATGTAAAACAGTGCACAACTTGTAAGGAAGTTAAAGCCTCCCACGTACCAGTTATTCCGCTTATGGGTGAACAACGTATCACTACCCACCCGTGGCAAATGATCGCCGCCGATTACATAGGTCCTTTACCGCGAAGCAAAAAAGGGAATCAACACGTCCTTGTAGTGCTTGATTTGTTCAGCAAATGGGTCATGCTTACCCCTGTCCGGCGAGTGGACAGTACTTCTCTGTGCAACATTTTAAAAAGTCATTGGTTTTTGCGTTATTCGACCCCTGAAATAGTAATAACAGACAATGCTTCCGTCTTTTTATCCCGTGAGTTCAAATCCTTACTAGATCGGTTCAATGTTAGGCATTGGTTGAACGCCAAGTATCACTCCCAAGCTAACCCAGTTGAGAGGGTTAACCGAACAATTAACGCGGCCATACGTACCTACGTTCGCCAAGATCAGCGATGCTGGGACAGCCAGATTGCTGAAATCGAAACCATTTTGAACACTTCCGTACATTCAGCCACGGAACTCACACCGTACTTTGTCATTCATGGTCACGAAGCCTTCGCAAAAGGCACTGATCACAAGTGGTTCTCTAAAGACAATATACCGTCTGCCCAACAGAATGAAGAGGAAAAGCAAAACCTGTTTAAGGATATTTTCAAGCTAGTGCAAACGAACTTGAAGAAAGCACACGAATCGGGCAAGGAGCGTTATAATCTTCGTCATAGGGCACCGGCGAATCCATTTCATATAGGACAACTCATTTATCGCCGAAACATGAAACAGTCCAACGCTGCAGATGGGTATAATGCTAAGTATGGACCAATGTATCTTCCGGCGAGGATTAAAAGAAAAATCGGTACTTCTTCATATGAATTAGTCGATACCGAAGGCAAAAACCTGGGAGTGTGGCCAGCCGCCCACCTAAAGCCAGGATGATTTATTGAAAACTATACATTTCACAACACTGTATTGTCATTATCATAAACCAAAAATGCAGAAGTTGTTGGGATCTTTTCCGTAGTCTCTTTATATCTTCGATTTGGTAATCCCATGATGCAAATGCTGGAAAAGTGGATAACTTCTAACTCAAATTCATGCAAAAAAAAAAACCTTATACAAACCTTTACATAGATCACCTCTAAGATAAACATTTATATAAACCGCCATAGTAAATCGGCCGTCTTCTCAAATTCAGTTTCCTTAACAATGTCAGTCCGTATCAATAAAACCCGTCCGATCATCCCACGTCGATGTCTAATTAATTTTGCCAGCAAAATAAAAGCTTTTCGTTTGGCAGACGAATGTTTATTCTCTAGTGAGCAAATCCTTCCTACCTGTAATGACTGACAGTTGTCAGATCAGATGACGGAAACAGTTCGTTTCATTTCTATGAGTCCGTTAATTTCAAAGACACGACTGACATCTCTTTATCAGTACTAGTGCCATAGCATGAGTTTTCCCACAAAGGGCTTATTATTCGAATTTGTGATTCAAATAAATTGAAGTCCATAATGAAATCCAAATTATTTTGCTAGTGGATACAACGCTGGAATGATTATACACAATGGTCGTTTTGCTGGAGACCAGAATCAACACGATAATGATGGTCAGTAGCAGATACTTTTTTCAAAAGAAGTTATTCTGAAAATTGCGTGGAGTTGGACACTTTCAACTATGAAGCCTTATGACCCCAAAATGACCTGTATGATCGTTTTCATGCCCAGTGATCCTAAATTAAAAAAAAAACAAATACAATGAATTGTATAATGAAATGGTGAAATACTACCTATTGTATGTAATACGGTTTAGTTTCGATGGCAGGGAAATCTTTTGCCTCGAATTCAGTAGAGAATTAGTTTTAAGAATCGAAAACAGTATGATCGTGTGAATGAATTAATGTGTGAAAGTTGTATGGAGGACGCGTCCATTGAGTGTGAGCGTGAGTGGTAAGGAATGAATGGTGATTAGGATGTTAGGTTTTTTCTATTCAAATAGGAAGAAAAAAAAAAGTAATGTGGATAGTTAATTCCCGTTATCAGATAAAGCGTGGGCATAATAGAACGAGTTATTGATGCAGGAAAACTGAATATTGTATTTAGTTCAAACTATAAACTGGAAAATGTAATCCATTCTCTTATCATCCTTGCTGGTTCACTACGAGAGTGTTTGGTGAAGGCGGCGAGATAGATGACGAAAAATTTTTTGTTAAATTTTTCTACCCGAGCGGGAGGAGAATTGTTACCCGACATTCGAAAAATTCAAATTCGGCTACAATAAAGCGATTTCTATAAGCGTTCCTTTTCTTAAATATTTAGGATTATTAATAGATTTTGTTCATTTCAAGGCTCTTATAATATTGTAAATATAATTAATAAATTGTTTTTGTAAAATTGTTATTTAACATAGGATAAGTTTACTAACCACTAAAAACTTAACCCGATAAATCATATAAAACCAAATTTGAAAAAATATCGTTATCTTGTAACTTGCTAACGTTTGCATAATTGCGGGGTACTGTAGAAATGAACCGGTTCGACATTAAAAGAGGCCTTTTGTGCCCATCCCGGAACGTCCAGACCAGGCGTTGGGATTTTGGGCAAGTTCCCCTCAGAAACCGCCAAAGCCATGGTAGAACCCATTTGCAGCCGTAGTTCTTCAAACGTTAACAAAAACACTCAATAAAATGTACCGGAAAAACCGCAACGGCAAAAGACGGCAAAAAGTCCGCACTAAAAATTTAACCGTTAATAATTACAACCCTGAACAGCAGTCCTCATCAGTCCCCAAAGGATTTTCGTCACCGCAGAACCACAGTATCCGGCTTAGAATTTAGAGAGAGAGAGAGAGAGAGAGAGAGAGAGAGAGAGAAGATGTACTAAAGGTGGAGGGAGATTGATAAAGGAGATAGACGAGACAGTGGATAAAAGATAGTCGAGGCGAACGGATTGAAAAGTTAAAAGTTTCAACGGAGTGAAAAGTAAAAAGTGAAACGTGTTGAACACGAAGTCAGCCAGAGTCCAACGTTATACATTTGAAGTTAAACTGGGTCTCCCGTCATCCTTTCTGGCCAGTTTAATTGGAGAATTGGTTTCCCGGAGCAGCGCACTGCGATATAGCGCCAACCTGTCGGACTAAAATCTACATCGTGAGCGAATGCCGTACCGGGTGAGCGTGCATCGAGTTACGGATTACACCACTGTTTCCGACCAAGAAGGGCCACAC
Organism: Malaya genurostris; assembly: GCF_030247185.1. Taxonomy (NCBI): domain Eukaryota; kingdom Metazoa; phylum Arthropoda; class Insecta; order Diptera; family Culicidae; genus Malaya; species Malaya genurostris. The sequence goes on along the minus strand of NC_080571.1, from coordinate 213,641,506 downwards.
TCGATTAGACGGTCAAACGGCTTACATCCTCCGACCGAAATTCGACGTAGTTTCAACCGCCGTTCAGCGCCATCTTACGGTCAACATAGCTCCTGATCACCGTTACACCACGTGTACCGCAGGTATGTCTCCAACTCTGTCTCTCTCGCCCACCTTACACGACGATCATCAAAGGGCCCCACCGAACGACGATTAGCGTCGCCACAATTCAGGAATTAGAATTTAATAAATTTTGTTAAACTGATACTAGATTTTCCTTCACAAAAAAAAAAAGAGCCAGGTTCCCTTGAAGATATCTCTTTTTCAAGCCAGAAAATCCAACGGGTAAGTGTCGTGGTGACCGTGTCCTCCCAAGGTCGGATGCCGACCCTGAGAAAATAATTTTTTAAAATTGAGCTAGCTGGGTCGTGCACATAAGTGTTACTTTCAGCTCCAGCGATGAAATAAATTCCATGAATGGTTTCAACTTCGATTCCCAAGCTTTCAATAACTGTAGTATTGAAAGAAGGTGAATTTCGATGTTTAATTTGCCGTTGGATAAAAATGGCAACTCCACCACCCATTCCAGTAAACCTGTCAAGTCGATGAACCACATAATGTGGATTACTTTTCAATTTGACATTTGGTTTGAGAAAAGTTTCTGTCACAATGGCAATATGAATTTTGTGAACTTTGAGAAAATTATAAAATTCATCTTCACTCGATTTCAAGGATCGAGCATTTTAATTTAAAATATTCAAATAATTATTTACCATCACTGGTAAATTTTAGATTCATTATAATATTATTTGCAAATTTCCATCCGATTTGAAATGCTTCAAAAAATGATGAAGTCGAATTCATTTGGATGATCATTTGAAAAAGTTGATCTTGTAGGTAGATCATTTTATTTTCAGTTATATCGCCTAAATCGACTTCATTTAAAGAAGCGAATGGTATTGAAGGAATATTTGTAGGTAGACTGCCATTAGAAGAAGATGATTTGGAGGGAATTCCGTCCGTTGTCTTTTATTTTTACATTCAGATTCTATAAGATCGTGAACGTTATTAGAAAAATGTTGAATAACGGATTGTGATTTATTCCGTATTGAATTATTTTTAGCCTTAGGCTTGTTGCTTTCCGGTTGGACGCAGGCATTTTTGAAATGAATGGAATTTTGAATTTAGAAGTTTGAATAATAATTCTTTGAATAGCTAGCCTTAAAAAGGCTAATTAATTTCTTAGTCACTCTAATATCACTCTTTGTATCACTTAGTCACTCTAATATTACTCTTTGTATAGCCTTGAGAAAGGCTGACTAATTGTTAGTCTTTAAAAAGACTGTTAGTGATTCTGGTAGCCTTGAATCAATGAAACTCTAGGTAGCCAGAAAACATTTCCAGGAGCCAAGAGCTATATGCGTGCGGTGCGAACGACTGTTCAACACCGACTGATTTTTTTTTTCTGAGACTTGTTTAATTAGTTTCCTTGGCGTGCGGTGCAACTGTTAATGATCAGGTTTTCAAATATGGGGAACTCAACACCACCTTAAAATTCATTTCAAATTGCTTGCGTGGTCATACATAAAAACCATTCAAATATGATCTAGAAATAAATATAGTAACTCCGTTAGTAGTTTTAATTATATTAAAATGCTTTTAAAATAATATCGATAATTGAAGTTATTTTTTACACTTTGATTCCGAAAAATACTTTAATAAATATTTATTATCGAACTTAATTCGTCATAAATATCCAGTTTTCCCAAATCTTTCAGGTGTCAAAAAAGGTGTAGGTAAAATTGTGGGTTCAGGAATCAGAACAAATTGGCTCAAATGGCGCGTTCCCCTTGATATTTGGAGATTTGTGCCTTGCCATCAATTTGTTTTTAGCATCATTTTCCCGATATATAAGAGGGAAGGATTGAAAGGAAATGGTAAGGGTTGGACTAGGAGGATGGGAAAAATTGACGACACAAAAACACATAAAAGCAGAAGTAAATTCTGCACCCCTAAGGGATTCCGAACAATCTGCTGAGGATCACATTTAGTGGAAGTAGAAGTAAATTCTGAACCTCTACGAGGTCCCGAACAGTCTGCTATTAATAAAACCTCCAACCCCCAAGAGGATTTAGAGATCTTACAAAAGCGACACCATTCTGCACTCCCGGAAGAATGCAGAACGATTCGCAGTATGTACGAGCAGAAGTAAATTCGGCACCCCCTAAAGGATGCCAAACAATCTGCTAAACCCTATATATTTCTGATATTACATCTTTTAAGATTTTATCTGATCAACAATTCTTCTCCATGTAACTCGATCCATGGCTGCTTGCCTCCAACCACGTCGGCGCCCGATACTATCCAGGTTTCGCTCCACTTGGTCCAGCCACCGTGAACGCTGCGCTCCTCTTTGTCTTGTACCTGCCGGATTAGAGGTGAACACCAACTTGGTGGGGCTGTTGTCCGGCATTCTCACGACATGCCCCGCCCACCGTACCCTTCCAGCCTGGGCTACTTTCCGGATACTTGGCTCACCGTAGAGTTGCGCTAGTTCGTGGTTCATTCTTCTCCTCCACACTCCATTCTCCTGCACACCACCGAAGATCATTCTCAGCACCCTCCTTTCGAAGACTTCGAGTGCTTGCAGGTCCTCCTCGAGCATTGTCCACGTTTCGTGCCCGTAGAGAACCACCGGTCTTATCAGTGATTTGTACATGGTGCACTTCGTGCGGGGGTGAAGTTTCCTGGATCTCAATGTTTTGTGGAGTCCATAGTAGGCACGACTTCCGGATATAATGCGCCTCCTGATCTCCCGGCTGGTGTCGTTGTCCGCAGTCACCAGTGAGCCAAGATAGATGAACTCGTCAACCACCTCGAACTCGTCGCCGTCGATCGTAATACTGCTGCCCAGACGTTGCCTATCGCGTTCAGTTCCTCCAGCCAGCATGTACTTTGTATTAGACACATTTATCCTCAGTCCTACTCGTGCCGCTTCGCGCTTTAGTCGGGTATACAGATCTGCTACCGTCTCCTTGTTTCTACCGATTATATCCACGTCATCAGCGAAGCACACGAATTGTCCGGACCTCGTGAAAATCGTGCCCCGCATGTTGAACCGCGCTCTTCGCATAACTCCTTCAAGTGCGATGTTGAACAGCAGGCAGGACAACCCATCACCTTGCCTTAATCCTCTACGTGATTCGAACGGTTCCGAGAAACCGCCCGCAATCTTGACACAACACTGTACACCATCCATCGTAGCCTTAATCAGTCTTGTCAGCTTCCCAGGGAAGCCGTTCTCGTCCATAATTTTCCATAGCTCTACACGGTCTACCGTGTCGTATGCGGCTTTGAAGTCGATGAACAGATGATGCGTCGGGACCCGGTATTCACGGCATTTTTGGAGGATTTGCCGTATAGTGAAGATTTGGTCGTTTGTTGATCTGCCGTTGATGAACCCGGCCTGATAACTCCCGACAAATCCATTTACCAGTGGTGATAGGCGCCGGAACAGAATCTGGGATAACACTTTGTAGGCGGCATTCGACACTGTGATTGCCCTGTAGTTTGCACAGTCCAATTTGTCACCTTTCTTGTATATCGGGGTGATGACCCCTTCCTTCCACTCCTCCGGTAGCTGTTCTCTGTCCCAGATCTCTTCGATTATTCGGTGCATGCATTCAGTCAGTTTCTCCGGTCCCCTTTTGAAGAGTTCTGCTCCTAGACCATCCTTACCAGCTGCTTTGTTGGTCTTGAGCTGTTGGATAGCCTCCTTGACCTCGTTCATAGTGGGCACTGGTACATCTCCGTCGGCTGCAACACTGACATAATCTTCCTCCTCCAACGCCTGATTGTCCGCCTGTGCACTATTCAGATGTTCATCGTAGTGCTGCCTCCACCTTTCGATCACCTCACGTTCGTCCGTCAGGATGCCACCTTCCTTGTCTCTACACATTTCGGCTCGCGGCATGAAGCCGTTGCGAGAGTCATTCAGCTTCCTGTAGAACGCCCGTGTATCCTGAGAACGATACAGCATCTCCATCTCCTCTCTCTCCGACTCTTCCAGGCGGCGCTTTTTGTCCCGGAAAAGGCGAGTTTGCTGCTTTCGTCTCTGTCGATACGATTCCACGTTCTGACGGGTGGCTTGACGCAACATCGCTGCGCGTGCTGCATTCTTCTCGTCCAATATCTCCTGGCATTCGCCGTCGAACCATTCGTTCCGTCGACTCCTTGGCACGTACCCCAGGACGCTCTCCGCAGCATTGCTGATGGCTGCTTTAGTTCTGGTCCAGCAGTCCTCCAGGGGAGCATCATTGAGCTCCTCCTCCGCTAGTAACGCTGCTTCGAGATGCCGCGCGTAGGCAGTCGCGACCTCGGTGTCCCTCAGTCGGTCCAGATTATACCGCGGCGGGCGCCGGTACCGTACGTTATTCACAACGGACAGTTTTGGACGCAGCTTAACCATCACAAGGTAGTGGTCTGAGTCGATGTTAGCGCCCCGATAGGTTCGTACGTCGATAATGTCCGAGAAATGCCGTCCATCAATCAGGACGTGATCGATTTGTGTCTCCGTTTGCATGGGTGATCTCCAGGTGTATCGGTGCTGGAGGCGGTGCTGGAAAAAGGTGCTTTTTATGGCCATGTTCTTGGAGGTTGCAAAGTCGATGAGTCTTAGGCCGTTCTCGTTCGTTTGCTGGTGGGCGCTGAACCTTCCAACCACCGGTCTGAACTCCACCTCCTGGCCAACCTGAGCATTAAAATCGCCGATGACGATCTTGATGTCATGTCTTGGGCAGCGATCGTATTCACGTTCCAGCTGCGCGTAGAATTCGTCTTTGTCGTCATCGCTACTTCCGAGGTGGGGACTATGCACGTTAATTATGCTGATATTGAAGAACCGGCCCTTGATCCTCAACCTGCACATTCTGTCGCTGACCGGCCACCATCCGATCACACGCTTTTGCATCTCCCCCACCACCATAAAAGCTGTTCCCAGCTCGTGTGTGTTGCCGCAGCTCTGGTATATGGTGTGGTTCCCGCGAAAGACCCGCACCGTAGACCCCTTCCAACACACCTCCTGCAGCGCTACGATGTCGAACTTGCGGTCTTTCACTATATCGGATAGTATACGCGTGCTTCCGATGAAGTTGAGAGACTAACAGTTCCACGTACCGAGTTTCCAATCTCTTGTCCGTTTTCGTCGCAAAGGTCTGAGCCGATTAGATCCATCCGAATTTTCTTGTTGAACTTCCTGAGCAAGCCCTTTTTATGGGCGGCTAGCTAGGCCTGCGCCAACCTTGCAGTAACGCTGAAGGACCGCGAGAAGAGAGAGATTTGGGCCAGGTGCATATTGAAAGGCGGCGCCAACTCGCCTTGTCAGGGCCAACTGCTTTAGGTCTTGTGGTTTTTAGGCCTAGAACGTGTAGGGCCCACTACCTCGTCCTACCCACACCTGCAGTCAGCCCCCGCTACATGGTTCGGGTCGCGAGTCACAACGAGTTGCTATCGCGACTAAGCATTATCCACCACCTATGACCCGCCCGGTTGCTTGCAGCTCAGCTTCCCTCATAGTGCTCCTCCTCCACCACAGGGCCCGGAAATCTGCTAAACCCTATTTAAGGTGAATACAGAAGGGATTCATTCACTCCAGGAAGAACGATGAACCCTTCTGACTATAGCTCCTTACCACATTGGGTGAGAAACGAGAGAATATCCTTCAATTTAAGCTCCGCATACACAGACTCAACCATGTATGGAGAACCAAAAACCCGGATACGTAGCTGCGTCAATGCGGGACAGTTACATATCAGATTATATGAAGTACCATAATCGCATTCACACAAATCACACGAATAATACTCAGCACGTTGAATAGTAGCCATGTGATAATTGAGTTTGCAATGTCCAGTCAGAGCTCTGACCAGAATACTGCAATGATGCTTGGAGAAATGCAGTAGATAGTTTGACATTTTCAGATTTAAATCTGGTAGAAATGCTTTTGTCTGAGCGCAAGTTTGCAAACTGCGCCAGTAGCTGGCATGTTTGGATGCAGCCCAAGAACGAATATTGTGCTTTATCCAACTAGTTGAAAGTGGTAAGGCTGGTTCAGGACCAACGAAATCATTCGTTGCACCAGCTCTAGCCAACTCATCAGCCCATTCATTTCTAGTAATACCAGAATGGCTGGGTACCCATAAGAAGTAAACAGCATTTGAAATGCTGAGATCTTCTATTTGAGTTCGACATGCGATCACTAGCTTCGACCGTAAGTCATTCGAACTGAGTGCTTTTAAGGCTGCCTGACTGTGGGAACAAAAATAAATTCGTTTACCACAGATCCTCTGCTGAAGTGCCGATTGTACTCAACACAGAATTGCGTAGATTTCTGCTTGGAACACAGTACAGTATCTACCAAGTGAAAGAGACTGCTCCAGCCTCATTTCACGACAGCAGACACCAGCACGACCATTCAACAGAGAACCGTCCGTATAACAAACTATGTGTTCATCAAGTTGTCGTTCCAGACAACCAGACAACCATTCCTCACGAAGAGAATAGCTCACATTGAATGTTTTAAAAGGAAAACTGCATGTGAGAGTTAGGTAGCTAGGAGCGAGTAAATACTCATCCCACGTAACCATTTGAGACCACAAGCGAATGTGGCTAGTAGCATAATCTAATGGGTTACTGTTCCAAAGCCCTGTAACCTTAAGACGGTATGCACAAGATAATGCTTCTTGTTTTAGGAACACATGTAGTGGTTTAATGCACAGTAGCGCCTCTAGAGCAGCAGTAGGAGTTGTCGTGAATGCTCCTGTCATCGCCATTAGGACCATCCTTTGGAGATGATTTAGCTTTGACTGAACTGTCGCGACTTCTTCTTTCTGCCACCATACAAGACATCCATATGCTGAAATTGGTCGAACGATAGTTGTGTAGATCCAATGAATGTATCTAGGTTTGAGTCTCCATGATTTTCCAAAAGCTCGTCTGCATTGGCCGAAAGCCATGCAAGCTCTTTTAATCCTGAAGTCAATGTGAGAAAATCAATTCAGTTTTGAATCAAGAATAACCCCGACGTATTGACCTTAATCAACCACAGTAACCTCTGAACCGAAGAACTGTAACGGACGAGCTCCTGTGATTATCCTACGATGAGTGAAAAGCATCATTGATGTTTTGTCCGGATTTACAGATAATCCAACCTGACAACACCATTGTTCAACAGATCGCAGGGCTTGTTGCATTAAATCAAAGAGAGTGTTAATGCTTATACCGGTCATCAATATATGATAATCGTCGGCAAAACCATAAGTCGGAAATCCAAGGTTATTAAGTTTCCTTAACAAACCATCAGCGACTAGGTTCCATAAAAGTGGGGATAGTACACCACCTTGAGGACACCCACAGATACTCAGCTTTTTAATCTCTGCTTGCCGAAGCGATGAACAAAGAAGTCGATTGCAATCCAAGCAAGTTCAGCATTCCACCAAGGAGTTCCTCTAGTAGCTCGCACAATCCGAAGTGGACAAGCCTCTTCATATGCTGCAACTATGAGTGAGTTTGTCTCGTCGTCAACATTTTTAATTGTCAATAATCAATCAATAATCAATCACTTTTTGAAATTTGCTATGTTTCAAACAGTATCACACACAGAGATTTTCTGATGAAAAGCATTAAAAAAGAATGTTTCTTTCATGTTAAGAAAACTGTTCTGTTGTTGTCGCTCATTTAAATCACGATATAAAAATCAAAAATTTAATAAATCCAAAATGGAACTGGAATCGATAAATTTTCACGAACAGTTCGGGTTTACATATCATCCAAGTCAGTCGATAAAACAAAACCGCTTACGTTGGGGACAGAAGAAATCAAGTACAGTATAGTGTAGTGAGCAATAGACCTCGAAAATGAGTGAACCAAACGAACAAAAGCTACCGCCGACACAAAAGAATACAATTATTGTTGACTTCAGACAGTGCAAAATTCAACCTTCGATGCGAGAACTTGAAGGTTTGCTTAAGGAGCAAATGCCTCTTGACATTAAACGTGTGCATTTACTTCAATGCAATAAGACAAATAATGTTGTTTATATCCAGTTCTATAAAGAGTTGGATGCAATTCAATTCGCTAAAGACAATAATAATGTGCACTATGTGGAGCATGAAAATATCAAGTACAACATTCCAGTATATATGGAAGATAGTGCTATAGAAGTGCGTGGTCATGATCTTCCCTCAAGCGTCATCGATCCTTATATTCGCAAAACCATGTCCCAATACGGAGAGATTCTCTCTATCGAAAAATAAAAGTGTAAGAATAATTCCCCGGTATTCTGAATGGCGTACGTTTGTTACGCATGCGCTTGAGGAGGCCTATACCTTCTTATGTGACATTCGGTCAGGATACAAGAATACCGTGCAAATCACTTGTTACCTATGACAATCAGATGGCCACATGTCAATATTGCCAAAAAGTGGTTCACTAAGGTAAGCCATGTGATAAACTGGACAAGAAGACGTCTGAACCAAAGGACAACCGTGCTTCCTTCACATCAACCCCAAACAACCCCAGTACACCTGTGACAGTCACCAACAACAGGGGATTATCCCCTTCAACGAAACCATCCAACGTAACCCCTATAGAACAAAGTACACCAGCTGCAGTTAACAGCTTACCATCCAACCAACCAGCAACTGCACACAATGTACAACAAGGCGCATCTACAGCAACTAGCAACGAAATCAAGACTGCGAACAATAAGGAAAACGAAAAAAAGACGGAAATCAACAACAATACCACCGATGCGGCAATGGATGACGAGACGAACCACGAACAAACTGCCCCTCAATCCTAGCAGGAGGAAAATGGAAGCTCCTCTCCCCCTAGAAAAAGGGTGACAACGAGATCCAATACAAAAAAAAATTATCTAAAACTCAGCTAAATCGGCCACTTAAAGCTTGTACGCAAATAGGCCTGAATAAATATCTTTTAAATAACAAAATTTTCACAAACTTACAACTTATTTACGGTTAAAAACGAAGTTATTATGAATTGAATTTTATTTAGATTCAACTTCCCATTCTGCAATTCCAGGACTAAGAGACTTTTAACCTTATGGTTATTTATCTCTTCGGATCAGAAAAACTCCACCAAATAAAATTAAAACTGGCGTATAAATGAACACAAAGAGGTTATAAACCTTCAAAACTGGTCTCACACATACATTTCAAAATACCTTCTATGTCGAATATATAAACAGAATCAGAAATACATTCGAAAAATATGGCGAGATTGATTTTTATGAACATTTGATAGGCATCATTTTGCCAAATGTTTGCATCTAATTAGAAAGCGACACCCATATGTAGAAGATCCTGCAGTTGAATTCTGGAACTTTACAGGCAGAGAAACTGTTGATTTCGAAGATGGTAAAATCAAGATCAACAAATCATCAAATCGTAATCACTAGCGAAGATGATCGCTTGTGATCTTTCCCAATAAAGATCACTCCTGATTTATTTTTTTAAGAACAGTTGATAAGTGATCTTTGAATCACATTGATCAAAATCAATACTGATCTTCCGTGACACAAATTCGGTAGTGATTTTGGGCTACTATTATCAGTGATTCCTGTAAGATCAAATCACTGGACGATTCGATCAGCTTTGAGCATTGTGGAAGAAAATATGAGCAAGATCAGACATAAGTGCCGATTGATTTACATCTAAAATCGTTGATTCCAATGAGGGGTGTGAAAGTTAGTGAAAACAGTAAGCATACAGGAATTTTTAACTAAGGATAATGCGTGTCAATGAGACTTTTAAAATCGTGAAAAATTGCCAATTTTGTGTCTTTGGGGAGTTTAGTGATGGGTGATAGGGAATATTTAAGGAGCACGTACATCAATATTTTTTGATAATTTATATGCATGAGGGTGCTTCAATTGGAGAAAATTGTCAATTTGTAACTTTCAGGAATGCTCCTTTAACAGTCCTTATCACCAGATTTGGGGGAAAAAATCGGTTCCGTTACGGCACGATTTACGAAGTTTCAACACATGTTTTCGTTTGTTACAAACCGTGTTTAATATCACAACCTGTTGTTTAATTCCCAATAAAATGAATACTAGTAGAAGGGAAACGAATGCTAGATGAAGGTTTTATGGAAATAATCAGTTTGGTTCGTAATCACATTGATAATGTCAATTTAACAGTTTTCATTATGCAATAGTAACACGCTATACAACATTAGTAACAAATATACCACACGAAATAGTGATTATAGCGACAAAAGACTTTATTTTATTTCCAGCTGGTTGATGCTGATGATTATGTTCATGCACTATTTAGATTAAACCCAATAAAACCCCATTTTTACATGAATTTGAATACTAGAAGTAACAGGAACGCAGCATTTGGTGCAGCGTTTGAATGGTGTGTATCAATTGGCATAGCAAAATCCTGCACTCCTGTTTCTTCTGTGTATGATATTCAAGCTAAATAGGGTAATATTAATCAGCTGCATAGCATGCTTCGTGATTTAACATGTTTTCCTCACCATTATAGTTATTATTCATCGCAGCATGTATGTTAATATTATTAACTGCTTTCGTTGATGATATTACTCCACCACGAACACGTGTTGATGAATAAATTTCAAATACATTACGAAGCATGGAATTCCGATGCGATCGACGGAATGAACTCACCTAACGAGCCTTAAATTATTGATATCGGATAATCCATATCCTAGAAAATTGAGCGGCTTTGACATTTACGTCACGTATACCATTATATCACCAGAACCGTAAGTGACAGTGATACTGATAACGATGACATTTTTAAATTCCAACTAAAACCAAAATTTATCTTTAATTCATTAGAATATCTACGATAAATATGTGATATGAAAAGATAATACTGACTGTTTTTATTTAATGTGAATCAAAAAATTTCCTTATTTCCACCCCTGATCCAAACCTAATTCATCATTTCACATGAAAAATAAAAATTTTAATGAGGCAACCCTGCACGCTATACGAAATTGAACAAAGCACGCTGTAAATGGAGCAAAGCCGCACGTACCGTCGCGTACTAGTTTTGCATCGTCATTTTTTTTTTCGATTATAGAGGTTTTAACATTGTTGTCATTCACCTCTTCGGGTCAGAAAAGTTTTCTGACCCTATGTGCGCGGGGTTGGGAATCGATCCCAGGTGGGCAGCGTGAAAGGCATCGACTTACCCATCACGCTATACCCGTTCCCCAGCATCGTCATTTTGAATCATCGCCTCACACTCATCGCCCTATAATTTCGGAACCGGAAATCGGATCAAGATGAAATTACACATTATAGTTAAAGACAATGTGAGCTTTGATTCCAATAATTATTCGTGAAAAACGGCATAAACGTTGCTGAAAAATCGACGGGACTTCCGTTTTTGGAGATATTCTTCACTATTACCGGTTGTTTCGGAAGCGGAAACCGGTAACCAGTAGTCCTACAGTAGTTTTATATAAACACTAACTAATAAGATCCGTCAATTAGATCAATTTAGCAGTAAGTTTTATAAAAATGTGCACCTCGTTTCGCCATCGCTTGTGAAAAATACTCATGAAATTGAAAATTTTCATCAATCGCACAGTAATACCGGAACCGGAAGTCGGATCTGGATCAACTTTTTGGGGACTATAGAAAGAATTTTAAGACCTTTTATTTGCTTCTTAGTTTGTGAAAATTGGTCAAGAAATTTCCGAGAAAATTGATTACATATTTTTTCATATATTGTAAGTCCGGAACCGGAAGTGGGATCCAAATAAATTTCAGGAAAATTCTATAAGGCTATAAGACCTTTCATTTAAATCTTAGTTTGTGAAAATCGGTTCAGACATCATTGAGAAACGTGAGTGACAATTTTTTTCCTTTTTTTGGTGCATATCACCCTGTAATTCCGGAACCGGAGGTCGGATCCATATGAAACTCCGAAACTTTGTATGGGACCTCAAGACCTTTCATTTGAATCCAAGTA